>NC_134138.1:85022547-87478797 GCF_033958435.1 Carettochelys insculpta | reverse complement strand
TTTACTCTATTAAAGGTTTAGTATACATTAACTAGTCTGATTAACTGTATCAGTATCTAAAGTTGAATGGAAAAAGCACAGCTTTGTTTTGAAATCAGGGCACTCTTTTGCATCTCAATGAAGAGAGAAACATACACATCATCATAAACTCCATGTACTTTCACTGCCTTAACATCTTTCCCATTGCCTACTAAAATATAATATTGAAGTGCAAGAGCAATGTCGCATAAAAGTATACAGAAAATGTTTTTCTGATGCTCAGCATTAACATAGATTCATCGTTTTCAGAATTACAAGCGATGACCACTGCAGTTTATATTCATGCTGTGAGTCAAACAAGTGTCACTACATCATACGTACACACTATCTGATTGAATAACAGGGCTATGTTTAGACATCTACTCTACAAGAAACAAAATCCATATAGTTAATTAAAAATGCTGTACTATTGATTAAAACTGATAACAAATATTAGAAGAGTCCTGTTCATAGTCACAAAAACAACTCCAAAGAAAACAAAGCACCTCAGTCTAGAGGTATTGCTATTTTGGTAGCAATGTGGGTGCCATGCTTTCACTTTTGTGTTTGTACTTGACAGGAAGCCTCTGTACTCCACAGCTGTGGGTGCTCCAACCCAAAGTCCTGATAAAATCTACACCTGTGCTTCTGCATGAATGAAAACAGACTTTTTGACCAGAGCAAAAAAGGCCTGCTACATTTCTCAAACTTTTTTCCAGTCAATGGATATCATCCTTTTTATTTCTGTTTTCTGCATGCCAGCTGGGGTGTTCTGTTTACATCCTCAACATCTTCATTCATTTTATATTTATTTACTCAAAGTGACTTCTTTTTTTCCCCCTTGTGTTGGCTATTAGCAACATGTAACTTACACTGGCTACTTCCTCTTTCTCTCTGAAACATAATTAAATACTTATAGCTCTTTGACACGAATAGCCTAATTGTTTCCCCAAAAGTTGGAAGCATCCATCTTTTATGTTATGGTCCTTCCAGGTCACATATGGCTGTTTCTGAAACAACAGTCTATCACAACATCTCACAAGCATATTAACAATTCTTTTTTCTTTAGCATATCAGAACCAAGATGGAATAGAAAATTTAAAATGAATTCTTAAAACTTTTTCCAGTTTAATTTAACGATTCAGAGAATTAAAGCAGTAGAACTGGTAATAGCCTGGCACAGAAGTTAAATTCAGATAAATCCTTGACTTCACATAGCGGATGTCAGCTGTGCTAAATTCTTTCAAGGTTGGTGACATTACGAAATATCTAGGAATGGCCCTGATACAATTTCATATATGGTGACAGCAGGCTAGTGCTTTAGACCATTTTACCACATAGTTCCTATGACTTTGTTTCTTGGTAGACAAACACTAACAAAAATTTGGACGCAGGATCCGATTTTCTTTCCTGAAACTGTGTGCAAACATACAGACATACATGACAATTAAGAAAGAATTGTGTAAAGATGATAAAACACTCTCTCATTAGCCTTCTTTGTTTTTGAGGGGGATGAACAGAAGGGCAATAAATGAACACATACCTCTTAAATTAATTACCTACCCTTGTGGAAGTACCCTTCTCTTCTCCGGGAATTAAGCTGAGTTCAAGAATTCAGAAATTCATCAGCATCAAAATTTAATTCTTTTTCTGTAAATGCACAAAAAAGAAAAGGAGAGGAAAACACAAAGCTTTTCATAAGCTTCAGGCAATATCCATACATGACCTGGATAATATGCCAAAAATAAACCCAGTACACATAAGAGGAACAAATCCTTGAAATAAAGCCTTCCATTTGTTATTGATGGATGATTTAGATAGTGTCAGATGTCACTCACTTTCTCTTGCTTGATTCTAATATCATATACAAGTGGGAAATATAGGGTGCCTCAAGAAAAAATAAGCTGTGATGCAACCCAGCAGCTACCTTTTACCATAACTCATTAACAGTGAATAAATATATTCATATATTGCTCACTCTTACAATATACGGCATTGCTACATAGCAAAATTAAATAAAAATACTGATAATGAAGAATGACTGCAAAAGAACTAAATGCCACAAAAAATTCAATATAATTTTAAGTAAATCCTCAGTTTAAAATGTCATCTGCAAAGTATAAAACCCTTTGATACATTTCAAATCATGGTGACATAGTTACAGTCCTAAACCAGACGAAAAAAAAAAAGTCTGATTTTCTCACTGTATGTCAACTTTTCTCCTAATTACTATTGTCCTAATTTATTTATCCTTGATGAATTTTCCAAGTGGTTTATGGGCCTAGTTCAGGATATGCTGTGTCACAAGTTCATTGAAATGGGTTGCTCATCTCAGTGTAGGACTGGAGTGTAAAGTTTACTTGCTCATAACATTCCGTGTGATTTACTTCTGACTAGCATGTATCGAAAGCCACTGAAATCACATGAAATAGGAGACTTGACCTTCAGACACTACGAAGTTGGCTGGTTTGGTTGTAGCTCAAAAGATCACATTTTCTGGGACACTTCCTGAGGGTGTTTTGAACTTACAGTTACCCTTGATTTGAACTTATTTATTTCATTTGTTGGTTCATACAGAATAGTGTAGACATGGACAAAGACGAGCTCGCTGCTTGAGTAGCTTTAACCCTAAATTAGTCAGAAGACACAAAAGACAATGCTGAGAAGTACATGAACATGTGAGAGCATGGGGTCCACTGTTCCCCATAAACGGTACACTTGTGAGGTCCCTCATGAGAGATTCACATGCCACGCGGAGTGCTTGCAGTGGGGGTTTTGTTTCTACAGGTGGTCCACATTTGCACATTCCTCAGTGCACATAAAAATTTATTCTGTACATGGATGAAAATTATTAGAGGGGACATTGTTGGGAGTAAGGGATAGATAACTATACAGTTTTGAGAGGTATGCTCCCAATTCATAGTAATGATTGTACTTTCACTTCTTGCTGTATTTTCATTTCAGTATGGTAATAGTTTTGGTTTTGTTTGTTTGTTTACCAGCTAAATGTTCCATTACAGGCGCTTGTCTTCATATTCTGAGTTATTTTCTCCCCGCCCCCTAAATTCTGGTACTGTGTATAAGATAAATACATCTTTATTTTTCTACATGGCTGTAGCAAACGTTCAGTGCGAAAAGCCAAACACTGCATTCCACTGTTGATCTTTTCCTGGCAATCGTAAGGTACAATTAATAAAAAATGCCAGTGGAACTTGAAATTTTGGGTGTCGGATTCAATCATATTGTCTCACTTAAAGACCTCAGAGTTATTGGTAGTATTTTTTAAAGAAAATAGTGAAGTCCTTTTAAGACAGAGAAGAAAAATCTACTTGTTTTTGTATTTTGTTTTCCAGTTACCTACATTAGACAATAAAAAAGAATAGGTAGCAACTAAATGATTTGTTTACATTGTTCTTTACATAAGAAGATGAAATACCTATCTCTATGGCTTATTCCTTTTAGGTACTGAAAGTGAGGCACTATCAGAAATAGGAATATCATAAAAGGTGATGTAACAACTTGAGAAATTAAATTGCAATCAATCAGTAGGACCAGATGGTATTCATCCGAGAGTTCTAAAGGAACTAAAGACCAATGTATCTGAGTTGCTAACAAAAATATGTAATTTATCATTAAAAACAGCTACTGTATCACAGGACTGGAGGGTGGCCAACATCATACCCATCTTTTTAAATGGTGTTAACGATGATCCTGGGAATTTTAGACTGTTGAGTCTTATTTTAGATACAGGCAAATATTGAGAGAAACAATAACTATAGAATTATAAAGCACACAGATAATAGAGAAATCTTTCCAATTTTCTGTAAAAATAAATAACTCTTTTCTAATTATTGAAATAAAATAATTATTTTAAAGAGTTAATGAAGTAGTGGAGAAAGCAGAGCTGGAGGATATGATTTATTTTGTCATTCAGAAAACCTGTCATAAATTTCTTTAAAAGACATTATAAAAAACACATGGTAACCACAGAATGAGAAGTAGAATAGTGTGATGGATTTAAAAATGGGTTAGAGATGGGCAGCAAAAATAAGAATAGCTAGAACTTCCCGTTTTCAAAGCGCTTTATCAACATAATTATTTTAACATCCTTATTAAGTAAATTAATTTAGCCTTTGATTAAGTGATTTACCTATAGTCACAAAGGGAATCCATGTCAAAATGAGGATTTCAGTTCAGGATCTCATGGGTTCCATGCTGTGTTCAGACCACTGTACCACATGCTTTTCTACTGGTAATGCATAGGAATAAGTGTCCAATTCATCACAGAGAAAGAGAGGTTAACACTGATGTGCCCCACTGATCAATATTAATATTTGAAATGATGATGCCCAGTCTATTTATCAGCAAATTTGAAAAAGTTCTGAGTAGTAACATGGCAAAATTTCTTCCCAATATAATGGTCAAATTCTGCTCTCTGATGTGAGCACAAAAAATTCCATTAACTCAAATGGCAAGAGCCCTTAGATATGTTAGCTGAGCCTAGAAAGAATTGTGAGGAATTGCAGCCCAACTTTATAAACAAGGACAAAAGGGCAACAAAAACATAGACAAGTACTAAGAGGTACACATGGAAAGAACAATTTCAACTACCCAACCAGTTACACCAACTGGAGCTTGATGGGTGCAAGAAAAAAAATAGGCATCATTCTGGAAAACTCAATAAAAATGTCTTTTCAATGTGCCCTAGAGGTTTAAGTGAAAACTAAAACAAAATAAAAGCAAATGCGATGGCAGAATGCACTGAGGAGAAAAAACAAGATTGTTAAAAATATTATTATGCCATTATATGAAGTGAAAGTACATTTTCATCTAGAACACAGTATTCAGTTTTAATCATTTAAACTTAGGAAAGACATAGCAGAAATAGAAAACATCCAGCAAAGGGCACTGAATGGCTGCATCTACACTAGCCTGTTCTTTCGAAAGAGCAGGCCCCGGTTCGAAGTAGCACGCGGCATGTCTAATCACTCCACACGCTCTTTCAAAGATGAAATCGATGTTAGGTGCTGCAGGAGTCGAAACCGCTCTTCCAAACAGAAAAGAGAAACAGGCTGCTCCTTCAAAGTCTTTTTCCGAAAAAAGACGTGTGTAGACTCTCCTCGCCCTGCTTTTTCAAAAGAGCGGGGTCCACCATGGCAGCAATCAGCTGTTAGGCAGAGACGTGCAAACCAGCCCCTGTGGGGCTCTATGGTCTGTGCGTGCAGCGGCTCTTAAAGCCGCATGGACCAGGAAGCCCCATTGCAGGAAGCTGAGAGCATGAAGGCAGCAGCCATCGCACACCTCAGTGTGACCCTGAGCAGCTGCCAGACGGCAATGGCCAGAACCCAGGCAGCCATGGCCAGCACCCAAGGGTCCAGCTGAGGGGGAAAAAGTGTGCCCTCTCCTCGACCGAGCATGACCTACAGGATCTGCTGAGGCTCTGGCAGTAGGAGGAGGTGCTACAGGTGATGGGGAGCAAGCAGCGGAAAGCAGCCGCCTTTGTCCGGTTGGCTGAGGGCCTGAGTACCTGGGGCCACCCTGCCCACACTTCTGACCAGGTCAGGAGTAACGTGAAGGAGCTGCAGCAGGGTTATTTCCAGGCTCGGAACTCGGGCAGCCAATCGGGGGCCATCCCTGCTTCCTGCCCCTATTACAGGGAGCTCAGGACCATCGTGGGCCCCTGGGACACCTGCTCCCCACCAACCCTCCTGGACATCTCGGCTGAGGAGCCCCAGCTGAGAGAGGAGCAGGAGCCAGGACTGTTATCCAGCCCCACACCACCAAGGCTGGAGATGGAGCCAGCCTTGGCTGGGGACTGGTCCAGCAAGGAGGGGAAGCTGGTCATCGACCTCCCCTCTCACACCTCCAGCCGGACATTAGCCAGATGGCCATCCCCTGCCCTTGGTGGTGAACCCTCAGGAACCTACCCAACAGGGCACGCACTCTGGATCATGGAGTGGGGGCACAATACACAAGTGGGGGCCCTCCACAGCCCCATCAGACCCTGGCCCACCAGGGCGCAGACAGACTACTACACTGGGTTGGTGGTACAGCCACCAGTGCCCGTCAGCACCTGCTCCCATGGACAGCACCATGCCCTGCCCCCAGGGGGAGGGATGGGGGAGTGGACCACACAAAGGGGCTGCCCGCAGGGCCACTGCTCCCACTGATAGGGGACAGGGGACGGGGACCCAGCACCCATGGGGTGACGGAGAGTGTGGGCTACAGAGCGGGGGTCAGTACTAACAGCCTGTTCCTCTCTTCCCCCCTGTTTCTGCAGCCTCACTATGCGAGGACCAGGAGAGACTTACCTGGTTTGCGGTCCTGGACAGCCCACCGGAGGCGAGGGACAGCAACCAGCCAGAGCCACCAGCAGTGCCAGGATGGACCCGGTCGCGGCGGAGCCAGATGCGGCTGGCAGAGGACCCCCACCTCACCACCTCCATCTGGTGCCAAGTACAGCTGGCTGAGCGCCGGCTCTGCATTGAGGAGGAGGAGGCAGCTGCTGGGAGCTGGATGGACAGGCGGGGTGGTCCTGACCACCTTCAGGGACATGACAGCCACTTACCAGGAGCTCCTGGCCTTGCTGCCCCCTCTGCTGCCCCTCCTGCTGTCCCATCTACAGCGCCTCCTGCTGTGGTCTCACTTGCCAGGCCCCTCGGAGAGGGCCCCAGTGGTCCGGACCTCTGGGCCAAGGCCGATCCCTGCCCCTACCTCCCCTACCTCCCTGTCCTCTCCCAGCCCCGCTGGGACCCTGACTGCGGGGGGGATGTGGGACCGAGAGTCAGCACAGGTCATTCCCCTCCATCCCTGCCCTGAAGTGGTGGCCCACTGGGGTGGTCACCTAGGTCCCCCTCCCCTGTAAATAGTTAGCACCCCTCCCCTGTAAATAGTTTTCCCTCCCTTCTGTAAATAGTTGGACGTTCTGTTATGTTTAGCAAGAAGTTTTACCCGTACGGTTTTTGTAGTTAATACACCCATTTAATTTTCCAAAACCCCTGTGTGCTGTGTGCTCAGTGGGGGTAGAGGGCAGTGTGCAGGAGGAGGTGGGGGCAGTGTGCAGGAGGCCCACTGGGGGTGGCCGGGATGGTGCTCTCTGGGGCTCCTGGTCAAAGTACTGGTGCAGGGCCTCCCAGACGAGGGTACCGTCCTGGTGGGTCTAGCAGATAGGGGCAGCGGCTGGCTGGGGGTAGCCTGTGCCAGCCTCAGGTGCCCATCTCTGCACAAACGCCTCCCCCTTACTCTGCACAATATTGTGGAGCATGCAGCAGACTCCCGTGACCTGGGGGGCATTGAGGATGCCCACATCCAGTCAGGTGAGGAGGCAGTTCCACCACCCCTTCAAGAGGCCAAAGGTGCGCTCAACCACCTGCCGGGCGAGGTTGAGCTGGATGTTGAAGTGCTCCTGGCTTGGGGTGGCATAGCCCATATAGGGCCTCATGAGCCAGGGCTGGAGTGGGTATGCCGCATTGGCCACCATGCAGAGGGGCACATTGGTGTCCCCCAGCAGGATTTCCCTCTGGGGGATGTAGGTCCCTGCCTCCAGCCAGTGGCCCAGGCCTGAGTTCCAGAAGACCCATGCATCATGGGTGCAGCTGGGCCAGCCCACATATGTGTCCTGGAACCAGCCCCAGCTATCCACCATGGCCTGCAGAACCACAGAATGGTAGCCCTTCTTGTTTATGAATTATCCTCTGCTGTACTGCAGGGCACAGATAGGTATGTGGGTCCTGTCAAGGGCCCCAAAGCAATTCGGGAACCCTAGTGCAGCAAAGCCAGCAATGGTCTCATCCAGGTCCCCTATGCGGATGACCCTCTCAAGGAGCATGGCATTTAGAGCGCGGAACACCTGCAGATGCGGGGACATAGGAACCTGTGAGGGTGTGTGGGGTTGCCCAGACTCCCCTGGCCCACCCCGGCCCCTGTTGGGCCCCCCACTCTCTGGTGGGTGTGTGCCCAGGCCCCTTTACCTCCATCATGACAGCCCCAACTGTGGCGTAGCGCACACCAAATTGGTGTCCCACAGAGTGGTAGCTGTCTTGAGTGGCCAGCTTCCAGACAGCTATCAGTACCCTCTTCTCCACAGGGAGGCACACCACATCCGGATGTAGTGGTGTCTCAGGGCTGGGGACAACCACTGGCAGAGCTCCAGGAAGGTCTGCCACTGCATCCAGAAATTTCAGAGCCACCAGTCATCATCCCACTCCCCGATGACCAGTTGCTCCCACCACTCAAAGCTGGTGGGGTAGTTCCAGAGCTGGTAGAGCACCTGGGGGGGGACCCAGAGGACCCCATGGTCTGAGGCCTACCCTTCTGCCCCTGGGGGGTGCCCTTGCCAGGAGCTGCAGGACAGCCACCAGTGTCCCAGCTAGCAAGGCCCCTACTCGTCTGGTGGCAGCCAGCAGGGTGTTGAGCTGCTGCTGCTCCCTATCCATTCCTGTGGGCACTGTGTCTGCAGGGCTTGTGACAGCTCCGCAGACCTTGTGCTGTGCAAGCCAAGTGTGTCGGGGAGGGGCCCTTTAGTGGACCGGCTTGCTGCGGCCCCAGAAGGGCTTGGCCGCCCTGTGACCCTGTCCACAGCGTTTCCAGCCCCGTTCTTTCGAAAGAGGGTGTGGGGGTGTGTGGACACTCTCTTTTGACAGCCTGGACAGCCCCTTTCGATGTGGCATATGGCTCTTTCGATGGCGCTCGTTGACAGCTCCATCCCCAACCCATGTGTAGATGCTTGCCTTCAAAAGGGCGTCTTTTGACCACTCTCTTTCGAAAGGTGCCCTTTCAAAAGGGCGCTCTAGCGTAGACGTAGCTAATATGATTGAAAATACAGGGGAATGTGGGCGGTAGATTAATAAAGTTAAATGTGTGAAACGTTTAATTTAGTGCTTGTCTATACTGTTGAGTTAGGTTGACATAATATGCTTTGCATCAGCCTAGCTGTGGAAGTCCATTTCCTTAAATCTGGCTCCTGTTGACGTAGGGGCCTCCCTCTACCGATTAAGTAGCACCATGTCGCTAAGCAGTGTAGAGTCATGGTTGTTGTAATTGTCAGTGCAGTGTCAGTGGAGACACTGCATTGCTTACGTTGCTTGTTATTGGCTTTCAGGAACCAGCCCACAATGCCTCACACTGACAATGCAATCAACACCAGTGCTCCAAGTGAGGATGTGCACTGCCAACACAAGGAACTAAGTGCACACATACATAAGCAACTCAGTAACTGTGGTGGCTGTATGCTGACATAAGTTAATGTAGTTTTAGTGTAGACATGGCTTTAGGAAGAAGAGTAAGAGGTGTGTTGTAGGTCTATAAGACTATGGGTAGTACAGAGATATGTGATAAGTCTGTAAAACAATGGATAGGACAGTACTCTGCTGCTCCTACCTACTTGGGCCTGTAATTCAAAAACGGGGCACACGCTAAAATGGATATGGGGAAGATTTTTCTTCATTATAATGTATAGTAAAGCTGTGGAATTCACTGCTGCAGAATATTGCTGGGGCAGCCAGCTCTTGGGCAGCAATTGCTGATCTTCTGTGCATTGTGAGGGGAGTGAAAAAAAAGAAAAGAGAGGTAAAAAGGTCCTAAAGCCAACAAAAGGATGAAGATCCAGTCTTTGGCATATTTCCCACTTACACGAGACTCTGCAACAGATGTTGCTTCACACAGCAGGCCCACTGACAGGAGCAGGTAAAAGGGTCGTTGCCCCCAGGCCCGGCATGGCAGAAATGGTGGCCAGAGCTTCAGGCCCCTTTCACGTGCCGCAGCACCACTGCTCTGACTTTGTGTGGCTGTGAGAGAGTGGGGTGGGACCAGCACTGCTACATACCCTAGGCCCCCTCCCTTCCACCCGTGGCCCCTCCCCTTCTGGGGGTACAGAGCCAGGCCCCTTCCCCAGGGCCAGCAGCAGCTGCTGGTCCCGCTGTCACACAATCATCATGTGACTGTAGGGTCTTCAGGTTTGGAGAGGTGAACGTATCAGGATGAGAGGGAAAAAGATGAGGCACAGTTACCCTCTGCCAGGGGTGGCCAAGCTGCAGCTTTCAAGCCATATGTGGCTCTTAGAGCCATTAAATGAAGCTCTTTATGAGCCTTGTGCAGGGAGTGCTATGCCTGCTCTGCTCACATGGCCCACCACTTGTTGGGTGAACCGCATGGTGGCGGCATGGCAACGGCAGCTCCTCCTCTGAACTGCATGCTGGGATTGCTGCCGCCTGCTCTGTGTACCCACCCCACCACTTGGTGGGAGAAGCACATGGCGGCAGCAGCTCCAGCAGTGGCTCTGGTGAGTCACCAGCATTTATTTAGAGCAGGAGGGCTGGGGGTGCCTGGCTGTCAGGGAGCCTGGCTCTGGAGGAGGGGGAAGGCATTTGTTTAGAGCTGGGTAGTGAAGGCTGGAAGTGGCTGGCTTTGGACGGGGGGAGGGTATTGAGCCATCTATCTATCTATCTATCCATCTGTCCATCTATCTAAAATATAAATATAAATATAAATATAAAACACGTGGCACTCTGCACTCTATCCACTGTTATTTTGGCTCTTCATCTCTAACTGGTTGGCCACCCCATTCTATGCGATGCTCCTTTCTCCCAACCTGGTGGATTTTCAGGCAGAAGTCCACGTTAGGAGGTAATTGCGGCTATAGGTAAAATTAACTCCTATTCTGCCTTCTAAACTCCGCTCTCAGAAGGGATGGGTTAGGGCATACAAAGAGGCCAAAGCAGCCAGTGGTCAAGGTTGCAGCCAGATACCCTGCTAACCTGAAGGCCAGTGAAGGGTTTGAAGTCTATTTGCCAGCTTCCTCTATGGGAATGAAAACTGCTTTCCCCTAAGAGGGAAGAATGCAGTGGAAACTGCATGAGGTTCTCCCTGAGAAAAATTTCAGCAGTTTTTCTTCCCCCATATCTTTTCCCATGAGACAGTAGTATTTAGTCCTTACTTAGCTTTACTAAACTATTAGACATTTATTTGATTAAGTATAGCATCTGCAGCTACACTAGCTGGAATACAAATTATAAGGGCTATCAATCCTCATACTTCAGGGCATGAGCTGATCACCAGCTGGGGTTGCAAAGAAATTTCCCTCTGCGGTATAGTATTGCAATTAGGTGCATTATGGGGGGTTTATGCCTTCATTTGAAGCCTCAGGCATTGGCCACTATCAGAGAGAGAAAAATACTAGACTAGCTAGACCACTGGTCTTTTCCAATATGGCAATTCCTTTGTTCCTAAATTTTGATGTTTCTGTGGTGGAGCTGCACTAGTTTGTCATAATGTCAAAATCAAGCATTAATTACAATTCTTGAAAATGAAGGAGTATTCATGTATCATTATGATGGCAATAATGCAGGGTAATACAAGACAGGCAAAACCAGGGTCTGCAGCAAAATATAAGGAAGTTGACAGCTTCAAGCACAAGGCAGTTTCTGTTTTCACTGACGCTCAAGAATTCCTTGCACCCGAGAGTCAACACTCTTGAGATTAATAAAATAATTATAATCTTACTTTATTATAGTCTGACACTAAATTTGATCCACTAATGTCTGCATAGCACAAACAATACCAAAAGCTTCAGCAGTTTAACTGTGAACTGCTGATATTTTTCCATGATCTCAAATTTAAAGTTAATCTGAAGAGGGCACGCTGGTCATTGTTAACATTTTTTAAGTAGGATTTCCTTTTGTATCACTTTAGTACCAACAGCTTTTTGATGGGATTCAAAAAAAAAAATTCCAATAGCTGCTTTATTCCTGTCATTTTTTTAAAGCAAATCTCTAAGATGATTGCAAGAATACATTAAAGGCGTGCATTTTGAAGTTAGTCAGTTGTCAAAGTAATTTTGAGGATTGGCAGTCACATTTAAGACAAATATAGAGATTTGAAAGAAGTGCTCGCAAGTGATCCCATATTTTGTTTAAAGCTTTAGTTTTGAAATGCATCCAGTTCAAGGGTTAAATGAAAGCAAAAGCAATCACTTCAACCAGGTTTTTGAAGAAAATAAAACAGCTTGATGTAAGCTAAATGAAGGGGGCCTCTGACTTAAAAGGAATGGACAGATAGAGAAAAAGGTCAGAAGATTAAATTTTCCCTAAGGGAAAAGTCATTCTTTGGAATCATTAACCTCCTTCTAGGTCACTACTGAAAAAAACAGCAGGAAATCCTCCTGCTCATAGAAAGATGGGTGCATCATACACCGCCCACTGACCTGGCAACTATAAGGCAGACATAATTATATTCACAAATTCTCCTTCAGGCTTGCTTGATTTTAGTATCCCTGTTTTAAAGCAATATGGTCTTTTAGTTGAGCTGTGAAGTATATCTACAATGACAATATTCTGAGGAGGTTTTTAAAAATGGCATAATTAATGTAAATTCCTTTTGTTTTAAAATTTAGAATTGTTAGCCTATAGGTATAAAGCTTGTTAGGGATGCATCTTCTCTAGAGCCCCCTTTTTTGTTATAGTTAAAAAGCACAATTTCACTGGATTTTTGTAACCCCACTTTATTTTGTCAAGAGGCTTCAGCCAATAATATATTTCAATAATATATTTTGGATAAGTGAACAATGTAGAAAATATATTTGTAAATATTATTTGATAATGCCCCAGTCCTGCACTCAATGAGCTCAATGCAATTGTTGACATTACCTTTAGTGGGAGAAGGGTTAGGCGCTTATGTGTAAAATGGAAACTTTATTAAGGAACCTGGAAAACACATTTAGTAGCCTGATCATTTACTTGCCTTATTCTACCTTATTTACATGAGTGGTCTTATTGGTGTTCATGGAGTTACTCCTCTGAGTAATGATTTGCAGGATCAAGAGCCAGATAAATTAAACAATTAAAGAAACAGGCCCCGGTTAATTCCTATTGCACAATACTACAAATAAGCACTTGCAGTTTTATGAGAAGTAGCACTTCATCTTTTCACACGCCCAACAAAATAAACAACAAATGTAGGTTTGAGTTCACACCTATTTTCATTTAGGTCCCTATCCTGCAATGAGATGCAGGCAGCTGAGCATATGCACCTGTGGTGAACCTTGGCATCATTCACCTGCTAGCATCTGTTGCAGGGGCAGGGTCTTAATTGTGAGTCCTTTTATTAAGAAGTATTCTCACATTGGTTATGGAATCATTTTGTCCCTCTATTCATCTAAAGGAATAAAAAATGAGAAGTAGGAGAATAAGCCTTTGAAAACTCAGAATCACTCCATATGCAAAAAATAAAAATGTGAGAAAATTGGGACATCTATTAAACGTATCAAAATGAACAAATACTGACTATAGGTGGAGCAACAGATTATTTTGATCTGATGTTCTCTTGCTTCAAGCTTTGTATAGCTAGAGTAACAAAACTTATTTGCTGAATTTGTAGAGAAAGGTGTCTTGGTTAACTTTTCCTTCTGGTTCTACACATTCTTTAGCAACTAATTTTAAGATGTGGGACAGAACCTTTAAGAATTTAGAAGTCAAGGAAGCAATCACATGCACCCCAGAGAATAATGGTAAAGTAGTTAAGAGACAGAGAAACAAGTGAATTTGTCGGAAATTAACACTGCTCACTAGGGATAGTTGAGGACTAAATTCTACTGACCACTCATTCTTCAAAAGTAATGACATTTGTTTACCCATGTTCTTGCAATGATTGAATAACCAATAAACAAGACTCTCCAAGTGGATATAAGTAACCAATTTTATACAAAAAATTGGGTAGAGAGGTAATCATTTCCTGATATTTAGATGGGGGAGACAAAAAAAAAGAAAGTCATGCCTTACTCGTTTCCTAGCCAAACTGCTTTTCTGAAGCAGGAAATCAAAAATACATTGCACAAACCTTATACCTAGACTAAACACATTAAATTTGCTGAAATTAGTAACTGTCAAGAGGCTGTCAAACCCAGGAAGTTGGAGCCACTGACATCAATTCTCCCCTTTCTCTCCCATCCAAAATGCACTACGTCTATGATGCTTTACTAAGAAATAGGGAACAAATATTCCAGTGTTGTTATGACTGTATAGAGAGCTCCTCCAAATCTACACAAACTGCTCAGAAAATGGGATGTCCAGCAAATGCTGCAGGAAAGATCTCAAGTGAGAAGCAAAAAACAAGATTTTAATAGGATTTATGCAGAACATACCTGGAAAGGGGGCCCAGATAAAGTGCTAAAATATTCTTGCCCCAGTCTTCCATCTTCTTTCATTTATTTTTATAACTCAGATCTCTTTAATTTAATATTCTAATTTATTTTTATTTCTCCCCATGAAATAGCATATGCAATGATAATAATAATAAAAGATGCCAAGCTGTTAAAAATCTTTCACGTTCAAGTTTTCTGTGTCTTCTTTTGCACTCTTCCCACAGGATTTCTGGAATGCAGCAGTTTCACAGGTTTAGATGCCTTCTTTCCCGTCTCTTTTTCTCACGGTTGTGTTTCTTTTCTGTCAACTTCCACTCTTTAGTATACATTTCCACTATCATTCAGTAAAATGTTGGCAGAACCTTTCCTTTTGATTAATTTCTACAGCTGGGCTTTTACTTTTAAATCATCTTAATTACTGTCATCAGTTTCAATCCCAAAGTTCTCACTTTTGCAAGACAATGAAGCATTCTCCCTCATGTAAAATGCTCTATAAGAAAAATGTAGTTGCCATATTTCCGTTTGCTGTTTTTTCCCCAATCTGTCCTTCAAAAAGAGCTCTCCAAATCCAATGTATTTCAGTTGAGTTAAAGAAATCCCTTTGTTTCTACAGAGATTTCTAATTTTCAGAAATTAGCAGATATGTCTACATATATGCAATTACATCAGCCCAAAGTAGCTAAAGCATGCCCTGCAAAAGCTAGTTATTGCACATGGGCAGACACACACATACAAACCAACCACATACAAACACATCCCATTAATTTTTCATACTGACTTGTCCCCTTCTAAGAGAGAGTCTGTGTAAGGTGAAATTTTACCAAGGAATCTCTGTGAGGATTCTGTTCCTGAGATTCCCTCCCCCGTATGGCAGGGAGAAGAAGAGAGTTGTGTTTGGCTCACAGCAGGAAAGGCCGTGAGACTCTGTCTCATTGTTCCCCATGGCAAGGTTCCATGGAAAAGCTGAGAATTGTATTAACATTTTTGGAAACACTTTTGTGGTGCTGAAATGGTGTGTTCTCCTTGCTCTGACCCTGGCCAAATCACTTTTCCTCCCAGGCGATCCCAACTCCAGTCATATACTTTTGTGAACCCTGGATGACACAGCCCACTGTAGGGACTGCAGAAGTTCTAGGACTCTCCTCTGAATACAGTTGTGTGCTCCATAGATGGAGGAGCCTCTCCATATGAGGATTTGGGGTTTATGATCTAGCACATTTTCATTTTGATTATTCAAGAGGCACACAGGGACAACTGTGGTATAAATAAATAGCATACACAAGAGAACTACTGAGTTGAAAGTCAAGTACTCGAAAGTTAGGAAATCCCAACATTAAGCCTGCAATGAGACCTTCATTCATCTCATTTGTGCATATTACTTAAAATATACATTTTCATTACATGATCAATACTATATTTTCCAGAGAGCAGCCTCATTCAGAGCACAAAATGGACAGTGCCTTCCAAATGAGCTGCTATACCACAGTCAATATCATATGTGGATCCAGATCTTAGTTATGGAGCATTATTCAAACCCTGCTTTGAGGACATAATTATTGATTTCCTCCACAGCTTTTCAGTGGTGTTCTCTGTACTTCCACATTGCCCCATGAGGTGAAGAGATGACATCCCTATTTTACATGTGGGGATCTGAGACACAATCTACATCTAAACAAAAGAGTTTTGTAGGCAAAACTGGGGTATTGTAGACAAAACTCACTGAGCGTCTATACACAAAACGTGTTTTGTAAACAGAATGTTTACAAAAAGATGGGTAGATACTCCAGGGGGCCCTTTATTGACAGAGGGGATCAGAAGATGGATCCCCTTTTATGTGTAGACAGGATCTGTTGAGTGAAGTTCTGTTGGAACATCTCTTGCAACAGTAACTTCTGTAGACAAATGCTTCTAGTGTAGATGTAGCCTAAGAGGTTTAAGTCTACTTGAAAGTAAACATTAGCACCCGATTTTTAGAATATTTTGAATTTTATATTGTTTTATGTATTGAAACACAGCTCCCGTTGACTTCAGCCGCGGCTGTGAATGGTCAGCATTTCTGCAAATCCAATGCCTGTGTCTCAGGATGGGCACCCAGAAAATAAGAAAAGCATAGGGACCACCGTGGAAAAGCTAGTCATAAGTGGTTGTTTCAAAACCACATTGGAATTCCAAAGCAAAGGCAGGGATCAATTCCTGTTCTCTAGAGCAGCATTCAACTTCCTCAACCAGAAGCCCTTCTATTCTCTTCTTTCATTCCCCTGCTTCATTCACTGCCTGTCTTCCACGTTCAGTGATAATCAAGCAGAAGTCCTATAGACAACAGCCTCCACAACTTTGATTCATCCTCAGAAAAGGCCCATCCTGTGTACTAAATGAGGTTAGGGGCCTCTGCAAAATATAGAATGGGGTTGTATAACTGCAGACAGTGTCATAGTGCATGCACTGAATTAAATTGCACAAGCAATCTTAATTCTGTCCTTTGCTAGCTACTTGACTTGGCAACTTTAACTCTCTTTCACCATCTTCTTTGTGTATAATTTCCTAAAAAAGCAAAGTGAAACAACAGAAATTCTACCATCTGAGCCAGCCACCTGGCTCAGCAGCAGGATTGTAACCTGTAGATCCACAACTCAGCAATTTCAGCTGAGTAACTGGTAATAATAGAAAGATGTCACCTTCTAAGTAAATAAACGGGGGATGAGATACACCAGGTTTCACATACATTGGCTGTTAAAGGAGGAATAGGGATATTCTACAATATTGGTGTAGGAGTGTGAGAGGGAGTCCAGGCAAGGCAGGGGTTAAACAAGGCCTGTTAGTCCAATCAGCCCCATCCCGGTTCACCTGCGGCCAGTGTCAGTCCTGGAGGGGTATAAAGGGAGGGAAGCCAGGTCAGTCTGGGGCTGACCAGCCAAGAGGCAGGAGCTGGCTCTGAGATAGGAGGCCCCAGGCCAGAGCTGCCACCCGGTCAGCCACGAGAGGGCACAGCCCAGGACCCTCTCCCAGGCACTGAGGGGAGTAGGGAGCCCCACCCTGGGGAACCCCTCTCCCACTAAAAAGGGGAGCTAGATTCTCAGGGCCACGCCCCAAATTCAACCCATAGACTCTTGGGTGGGGGCTGTGGACCCACCGAACAGGCTCTGGCCACGGGGCCTCGACACTAGGCTACCCAGGCCCAGGTGCAAACCGCTCACACGCGTGGTGGAGAATGGGGGTATAGTCCCGGTCCTGCGGAAGGGCCATCCTACTGTGCCAGCCATAGACCCAGCAAGTGTGAACCACTGAAGCAATTGAGCCCCTGCTGAAGTGGATGGTGGAGCAACAGGGCAGACAGCAGCAGCAGCAGCTGCTCCCACAATGGCTCAGCAGTAGCAGCAACTAATTGGGGAATTAGCAACCCACCAGCAACAGCTGATGCAGCAGGTGACTTCCCTGATACAACCCCGAACCCCAGATGGGCCACCAGCACCAATCAAACCTGTGAAGATGGGCCTGGAGGATGACCCAGAGGCATTCTTGGAGACATTTCAGTGGGTGGCCACCGTAGCCCAGTGGGTCCAAGGGCAGTGGGTGGCCATCATGGCGTCTTACTTGACGAGGGTTGCTCAGACTGCCTATTGGGCACTGGATGTGGTAGCTGCCCAGGGCTATGCCCAGGTCAAGGCAGCAATCCTGGATGCTCTGGATATCTCAGAAGCGACTTTCTGCCAGCATTTCCGTGGGGAAGTATGAGCACCTGGAACCTGACCCTACCGTATTGCTCAGAAACTGTGGGATGCCTGCTGGAGGTGGTTGAAGCCCAAAACAAAGTCCAGGGTGAAGGTAGCCGAGCAGATCCTGCTTGAACAGTTCACCCAGATTCTGCCCTCTGGGGGGGAAGAGAGTGGGTGATGAAGAACTGGCCGGAAGATATGACTTGCAGCCATCCAGTTGATGGAGAATTATCTAGTAGCCAAGTCCCTGGGGATGACTCCCTCTGTAGCCCCCAGGTCCATTAGAGGCACTTTGGCACTAGGGATGGAGGGGAGCCAGGAGTCACAAGGCCAGGGTGGGCCATGGATTCTGCTGCTCCTTCCTGGGCCTCGAAAGGCTCGGAGTTACCAGGCTAAGCTTGGGCTTCAACCCCTGGGCCCTGAACCAACCCACCAGCTCCTCCAATAGGGAACCTGGATGCCTCTCGGACAAGGTAACAGTAACCCCACTCATGCCCCAGCCTGGAGCTCTGGCTCCACATCCATCCCTGCCACAGGTCCCTCAAGGAGACCCCCCAAAGGCCACCCTGTAACAGGACTCCTGCTTCACATGCACGGGCAGTGAGCACTGATTCCGAGATTGCCCATACATGGAGTGCAACTTTGGAAAGCCCTGGACCCCACAAACACAGGCGCACCCCCAAGGCCCTGCCAAGCTGACCATCCTGGTGTTTGTCAATGGGACAGAGGCAGTTGGGCTGATCGATTGAGGGTGTGCCCAGACCCTGGTTCGGCAAGCACTCGTGTCTGATGTAGGGCTTCCCCAAGGCACCATCAGGCTGCAGTGTGTCCATGGGGATGTGAAGGCCTATTCCTGCACCCGGGTGACCCCACAGGGGTGGGAAGGCAGGAAGAACCAGCAATGGTCGGCCTGGCCCCAGCGCTTGCCTATCCGGTAATACTGGTTAGTGAGTGGGGACATTTTCATGAACTACTAGCAGGACTTGGGAAGCCATAAGCTAGGGACTGGCAACCCCAGCCATTGAGCAAGGGAAAGCCAGGGACTGCGAAGCTGGCTAGAGTAGGGGAGGTGGTGGACACAGGGGAAGGGAGTTCCCAGGGACCAGCCCCGACCCAGGTGGACCTGAGCCTCCATCAGTTGGAGGGGGAGCCACCCTCACTTTCTGAATCTGCAGTCCTGAGCTGAGCACATGATCAGGTGGCAGTAGTGAATGGGGAGACCACCAGCGTCCATCCAGCGGGACAGTTCCCCCATTTTGAAATCCAGGGAGACCGTCTCTACCACATGGAGAAGGACCCACAGACAGGACAAGTACACCATCACCTCCTGGTCCCCCGGCCATGTCAGAGAGAGGTCATGCGGTTTGTCCACACCATCCCCATGGTGGGACACCTGGGGAGAGCAAGACCCTGGCCCGGATCCTGGCCTGCTTCTTTTGGCCTGGCACCCACAGAGAGGTTGTAGGCTTCTGTGCTGCCTGCCCAGAGTGCCAGCTCACAGCCCCTCGGTCTGTGGAGAAGGCCCCATTAGTTCCCCTCCCCACTTGAGAGTATACCCTTTGAGCGGATTGGCATTGATATAGTCAGACCCCTGGAGAAGAGTGCCGCTGGATACCAGTTTGTCCTCGTTATTGATTATGCAACTCGGTACCTGGAAGCCGTGCTGCTATGTTCCATGAGTGCCAAGTGGGTGGCAACTGAGCTCATGAACATCTTCGCTCGGGTCGGGGTCCCACGGGAGATCCTAACGGATCAAGGGATAAACTTTATGTCCCAAACAGAGCAACAACTTTGCTGGATGCTAAAGGTCAAGACCCTCCAAACGTCCGTCTACCACCCCCAGACCGACAGACTAGTAGAATGCTTTAATCGGATGTTGAAGGCCATGCTCTGCAAGTTTGTGCTGATGGATGCATGTCACTGGGATCATCTCCTCCCAGCCCTCATGTTTGCAGTTCGGGAGGTGCCCCAGGCCTCCACAGGGTTTTCCCCTTTGAACTCCTGTATGGGGGGCAGCTGTGGGGGATTCTGGACCTAGTGAGAGAGATGTGGGAGGAACAGCCCTCCCAAAGCAATAATGTAGTGCAATATGTGCTCAACCTGCATGAGAGGCTTGAAGCTCTAGGTACATTTGCCCAAGAGAACCTCCTCCAAGCACAGTGGGCCCAGGAGGCAACTTACCACAAACAGGCAAGAATCTGTGAGTTTCAGCCGGGGGATCGAGTGCTACTGCTACTGCCAAGTGCCAACTCTAAGCTCCTTGCCTGCTGGCAGGGGCCTTACGAGATCGTCCGGTGAGTGGGCCTAGTGAACTATGAGGTGGACCAGCCGGATAAACTTAAGGGGCAGCAGATCTACCATGTAACCCTCTTAAAACCCTGGAAAGCCCAGGGAGGGCTACTAATCACCCCCTACCCACCAGACTCAGAACTGGAGCCCCAGGCAGCAGAGGTGGCAAACCCTGGGGAGGTACAGATTGGGCCCAACCTTACCCTGGAGCAGAGACATCAGGCCCAGAAGTCAGAGGCCAACTTTTCCACAGTCTTTTCAACGAAACCTGGTCAAACTCATTGGCTGTCCACCATATCCAGACTGAACCCAGCGTTAAGGTCCAAGAAATGCCTCGACCCCTTCCCAGAAGTTGAGGGAGGTGGTAAAGCAAGAACTGCAGTCAGTGCTAGTGCTGGGGGAAATTGAAGAATCTTTCAGTGAATGGAGAAGCCCAATAGTCCTAGTCCCCAAACCAGACAGGCGCACTCAGTTTTGCACCGACTTCCAGAAGTTGAATGCCATATCCAAATTTGATGCCTGCCCAATGCCCTGGTTAGATGAGTTGCTCAATCGGCTTGGAGAAGCCGAATACATCACTACCCTTGACTTGACCAAGCACTATTGGCAAATCCCCCTCACACCTGAGTCCAAGGAGAAGAAGGCTTTCTCCACTCTCTTTGGACTCTTCCAGTTCCAAACCATGCCCTTCGGGCTGCACAGTGTCCCAGCTACATTCCAGTGCCTAATGGATTGGCTTCTACGTCCCCACGGCCAATACACTGCAGCACATTTGGATGATATAGTGATCTATAGCCACGATTGGCAGACCCACCTACAACATGTGTCTGCCATATTGCAGTCCCTCCAGGAAACAGGCCTGATGGCGAACCCAGCAAAACGCCACCTCAGAAGGGATGAGACTACCTACTTAGGGTACACCCTGGGGAAGGGCATGGTGTGCCCCCTAATGGGGAAGGTCCAAGACCTCCAGCAGTATGCCCCTCCATCTTTGAAGAGACAGGTGCGCCAGTTGCTGGGGTTAGCAGGGTATTACCGCTGCTTCATCCTGGGCTTCTCCTCCGTCACTGCCCCTCTTATCGACCTCCTCAGGAAAGAGGTTCCCAACTGTGTCCCAGGGACCCCAGCATGTGAGGAAGCTCTCCAGGCCCCAAAGACCCAGCTGTGCCAAGAACCGGTCCTGTACAGCCCCGACTTCTCGAAGGAGTTCCTGCTACAAACAGATGCTTCGGATGTTGGGGTGGGAGTGGTGCTATCCCAAATTGTGGGAGGCAAGGAGCACCCGATTCTTTGTATCAGGTGTAAGCTGTTCCCAAGGGAGAAGGCCTACTCAGTAATAGAGAAAAAGGCCCTAGCAGTCAAATGGGCCATAGACTCACTCTGATACTAACTTCTGGGCAGACGCTTTGCCCTCATCACCGACCACACCCCCCTGCGCTGGCTACAGGTGATGAAAGAGACAAATCCCAGAATCATGAGGTGGTACTTCTCCCTCCAACCCCTCTTCCAGATCCAGCATTGTTCAGGGAAGGATCACGCAAATGCAGACTTTTTGTCCTGGGGAGAAGGAACACAGTTGGGGGAGGGGCAGACCCCTGTAGGGGTATTGAGCAGGGGGGATGTGTAGGAGTGTGAGAGGGAGGCAAGGCAAGGCAGGGGTAAAACAAGGCCTGTTAGCCCAATCAGTCCCGCTCCAGTTCACCTGCAGCCAGTGTCTGGCCTGGAGGGGTATAAAGGGAGGGAAGCCAGGTCAGTTTGGGGCTGATCAGCCAAGAGTCAGGAGCTGGCTCTGAGGCAGGAGGCCCCAGGCCAGAGCTGCCACCCGGTTAGCTGCCAGAGGGCACAGACCAGGACCCTCCCCCAGGTACTGAGGGAAGCAGGGAGCCCCACCCCTGGGAACCCCTCTCCCGCCAAAAGGGGGAACTAGATTCTCAGGGCTGTGCCCCAAACCCAACCTGTAGACTCGCGGGTGGGGCTGTGGACCCACCTAACAGACCCTGGCCAGGGGGCCTAGGTGCGAACCGCTCACGATTGGTTTCTATTCCAGGTTCTGGAAAGGGTGTTAATGATCACAGACCTTTCTGCCTGTGTTTCGCACAAGGTTTACCCTTCTGTCTTAACCCCTGTAACATATCCACTGTCTCCTCTCAGCTCCAGCTCTTCACCCTAATCTTCTTCCAGCTCCTTGGTTCCAAAATTCCTGTCCGAGTCTCTTCATCTAGCCTGTTCTAGTTGCCTGCTCTTGGCTCCCAATCCAAACTGTAGTCTTCCACAACCTCATCTCTGAGTCCTCACCTCCAGGCTCAGAATCACAGACCCTTTTCCTAACTCCTTGCCCAGCCAGTCCCAGGCCAGGTCTACACTAGACATTAAAGGTGATTGCAGATATGCCATTCTAGCCACAGCAATGGCATAGCTAGAATCACTTTATCTACGCTCAACTTGCTGTAGCTAGAATTGCATATCTACAATCAACTTACCTGGACATCCACACAGAGAGAAGTCGATGGGAGAAACTCTCCTCTCAACCTCCCTTGCTCCTCGTGATATCAAGGCATACTGGAGTCAACTGGTGACCTCAAATAATTTGATTTCATACATCCCTACCAGGTGCATGAAATCGAACTCTGGAAGATTGATCCTGACCAGGTTGATCTTCTAGGTAGTGAAGACAGTGGGTCCATTATACCAGCCCCCGTTTTCTTGCCCAACCAATCCTCATGTCAGCCTTCAGGTCTTCCTCACTCAGACCAATCTCCTTCCTCTGGTCACTTCATCCACGTTTAGTCTTTGGCCTTACCCTGCTACTGTTCCCAGTGTTTCTGCACTCAATTAAATAGTTGCAATATACATTTAATGGGAGCAAAATAGCATTTTTCTCAATTTACAGCTTGAAAATGGATGAACCACTTTTGCTAGAAAAAAACAATTAACCTCATGCACACATTGGGCTCATGGAATTTCATCCCAACAGTTAATATTTAGCCAAATTATAAGCTATTGAGAACAGGGTCTTACAATGGGATGTGTCATGCAGACAGATACAGGTGACAGTTCCAATGCCATCTAAAACACAGATTATATACCTGCTTCTGCTGCCATTCATCTCTGGGATGAAACCTATTCAATTAAATTGGAGTACGAGGAAGCCCATATTTTTGTTTTGATGCTGTTTGTGCATGGTTTTCCTATCTTTTTTTTTTTTAAAAAAAAAGAAGAAAAGCTAATACTGTTTATGAAGAAAACGTACCTAATTATTGATACTGGTAAACAATGTATAAATAGTTTTCTGACGATAAGGAACTGATTATATCTGATTGGATGCATATTTTATATAAGAAGAGCTTAAAAATAAATGTTAAAGATGACAATTTCAAAAATGAGTCAGCTACAGAGAAAATAAGACAAAGGAAAAAAAGCCTCCCAGAGCAAAATGTTTTATTTCCATCTATTTCCAATGCTTTGCAGATGTGTGGGGCAAGTAGGAGGCTAATATATCTCACTTTAGCAGTACTAATTGTTTGCATTATCACAATAATCAAATGCAACCATATTAATCTCTGTGGTTATTAACTTGATTTTTACACATTAAGATTTAGATTTAATCCCTCAGGACACTCTATTAATGCTTTTAAAGTTGAAGGGTTTCAACAGTTTTAAGTTTTTTCCCTTCTTTTAGCTTCAGGCAGTAAAATTTGAACGTGTGTGGAGTTTTGTATTTTGCATTCCTGTGGGATTTTCAGAGACACTGCTGTCAAGGACCATGAATCATGTTAATACATAGCAACCTCTACAGCTATTAAAATGTCTGCAATAATGTGATTATTTTAAAACGGAAAAACTAATATCACATGTATTACTTAAAGATCAACCCATTTTTTTCAGTCCTCGGAAAGGACTGCCTTTGGGGAAAAAAAAAAATAAAACATTTGGTGGAGCAGCTAGAACGTGAAATGTCTAAACTACTGAGAGAGAAAACTTCAGTTCCTTTTTACAAGACACATCCTTACTGTGATTACCGTCAATGAAGCATAAAAATGGCACAAAAAATTAAGATCAATAAGCATGAAATGCTATTTTATTTATTTATTTGTTTTAGGTAAGCTACAATGATACTGACCTAG
Source organism: Carettochelys insculpta (assembly GCF_033958435.1). Lineage (NCBI taxonomy): Eukaryota > Metazoa > Chordata > Testudines > Carettochelyidae > Carettochelys > Carettochelys insculpta. The sequence goes on along the minus strand of NC_134138.1, from coordinate 87,454,519 downwards.
TCATACAGTATCCAGTTTTATGCTTTCATGGTCACAGAATGATGATATCCAAACAGAAAACTGGGCATGAATATGTTTTGATGAGCTGTCGCAGCACGGAGTTGAAAGCTAGTACTGTACAGTGCCACGGACTGGTTAAAGGCTCAATTTTCAGGATAAATGTGCTGAGTGTCAATTACATGTTATATAAAACAGAAAAAAAGGTGACCTCTGCTAATGGAAATAAGGGACATAGTGTAAGATTGGGTCTTTAAATATTGGTTCAGAAGGCAGTAGCAGTAGCAAGCAAGCAAGCAAGATAGAAAGAAAGGACCCCTGAAACTATAAGTACCCGCAGATTTCTCTCATGTGCCCCTAAGGGGACATGTACCACTTGTTGAGAAACATGGTCCTAAGGTAAGCCAGCATCTTGAAACAACTGCCATTCAATCTTTCCAGATTACTGTACCTTTGGCAGGAGTCAGATTTGTTTTGTGTACCACCAAGTTACAACTCACTTAAAAAGCACTTACTTACTAAAATATGTAAAAATATCACAGAAGACGACTACTGAAAACTTGCTGAATTTCTACCATCTTATTATCAAATAAATAAATTGGAATAGAAATATTGCAATTACATTTCAGTGTAAGGCATATGAAGCAGTAGAAACAAGTCATTGTGTAACTGAACATTTAAATTGTACTGACTTTACTGGTGTTTTTTATGTAGCCTGTTGTAAAACCAGGCAAATATCTAGATGAGTTGATGTACCCCGTTTGAAGACCGTTGAGTACCCCCATGGGTATATGTACCTATGGTTGAGAAACACTGACTTAGTTGATAGGCGTATTGCTATTAGTGAAGTTAAACCTCCAGAAAACAGCAATGAATACAGAATGTCATGCTAAGTATCTTCATACGACTGACCCAGCCAGCACTATCTACATTGGTTATTCTTGCACATAAGTGCTCCTCTGAGGAGTTGGCTGGGTATTCACTGTCGTAACAGCCCAGCGCCAAGAGGCTGGGAAAACATGGGAACCAGTGCAGTGTTTCTGCTTATATTGTCTTTGCCTTTGAAAAGTATTCCAATATCTCAGTTGATCTAGGAATTTTGGGTTCTGCACCTCATCTCTGTTCCATAGATGGTAGAGACAGGTCCTTCCCATACACCCTGACTTAAAATAAGGTAAGAGTAGGAAGTCATGGGACTTCCTGCCCCTGGCTTGCAATTTATAAGGTGATATAGGAAGATATTATACCAGTATAAGATTTTATTCTATTTAATTGAGAGTTGCTGAATGGGGATTGTCTCCCTTGAAACAGATTTAGCCTAATGAGACTGAAATAGGAAAGCTGCTTAATCAGTACATTATTAGCATCAATTCATATTAATAGGTAGAAATTTAGCTAGTACCAAGTAGTTTAGTGGTATAAATGTTGAAAGGGTCAGAAATGCTAAGCTCTTTTATTTCAACATATAATGTAACATATATTATGCAATATATTTACTGAGTACTCAGGAAAACTTTGTCCAGGGAGGGGAGGAGGGGTTCCAGTCCACAGTGAAAGACAGGGGGGTTTCAGAGGCCACAGCTGAAGATATTAACATTCGGGAGGCATCCAACCAAATAATTTTAGACTATGGCACTAAGAAGATCCATTAGCATTTACAAAAAATATGCTGGTTTTTTTTTTGGTAAAACTAAAGTATGGATGAAACAGTACTGTTGAGAAATCAAATAGTCAGAAAAATGAACTAAAGGTCAAAATCTCAAAATATTCACTGGCCAGTCACCTTGTGCATAATTATATCTAAAAATATCATAGAATCATAGGACTGGAGAGGGCTTCAAGAAGTCATCTACTCCAGTCCCCTGCACTCATGGCAGGACTGAGCATGATCTAGACTAGTGTTTCTCAACTAGGGGTATGGGTGCCCTTAGGGGTCTCAGAGGTCTTCTGGGGGAACATCAACTCATCTAGGTATTTGCCTAGTTTTACAACAGGCTACATAAAAACACTGGTAAAGTTGGTACAATCTAAAAGTTCATTTAGACAATGACTTGTTTCTACTGCTTTATATACCTTACACTGAAATGCAAGTATGTTATTTCTATTCCAATTCATTTATTTGATAATAAGATGGTAGAAATTCAGCAAGTTTTCAGTAGTTGTCTTCTGTGATGGTTTTGCATGTTTTTGTAAACAAGCAGTTTTTAAGTAAGGTGTAATTTGGTAGTATGCAAAATGAATCTGACTCCTGAAAAGGGTACGGTAATCTGGGAAGGTTGAATGGCAGTTGTTTCAAAACCTCATATTACCTTATGACCATGTTTCTCAACTGGTGGTATGCATCCCCTTACGGAATACATGAGAGAAATCCTGTGTAGTTATATTTTTAAAAAGGGTACTTTATTTAAAATAAAAAAGTTGAGAAACACTGATTTACACCATCCCTGACGGGTGCTTTTCTAACCTGCTTTTAAAAATTTACAATGATGGAAATCCCACAACTATTTTAGGCAATTTATTCCAGTGTTTTACCATTCTGACAAGAAGATTTTCATAATGTCCAGCTTAAATTGCCCTTGCTGCAATTTAAGCCCATTGCTTTTGGTCCAAGCCTTAGATGTTCATAAAAACACTTTTTCTCCCTCCTCCTTGGAACAACATTTTATGTACTTTAAATCAGTTATGTCCTCTCTGTTTTCTCTTTTCCAGATTAAACCCAATTTTTTCAGTCTTTTCTCATAGATCATGTTTTCTAGACCTTTAATCATTGTTGTTGCTTTTCTCTGGCCTTTTTCTTATTTGTCTACATTTTTTTCTGAAATATTGCACTCAGAACTGGACTCAGTACTCCAAATGAGACGTAATTAGCACAAAGTAGAGTGGAAGAATCATTTCTTGTGTCTTGTTTACAACATTTCTTCTAATGCATCCCAGAGTGACGTTTGCAGCTCCTTCTTCTTCTTCTTAACAGTGTTAAACTATTGACTCATATTTAGCTTGTGATCCACTACGGGCCCTGGATTCTTCTCTGAAATACTCCTTACTGGACAGTCATTTCTCATTTTTCATGTGTGGAACTGATTGTTCCCTCCTAAATGAAGTACTTTGCATTTGTTCTTATTGAATTTCATCCTTTTTACTTTAAATAATTTCTGCAGGTTGTCCAGGTCATTTTAAATGTTAATCCTAACCTCTGAAGCACATGTAGCCACTCTCAACTTGGTATTATCTACACACTTAAAGTGTAACCTCTATGTCATGATCTAAATCACTGATAAAGCTCTTGAAAAGAACTGGACCCAGGACAGATAGCTGAGAGACCACACTTGATATGTTCTTCTGCTTGACTGTGAAGCACTGATAACTACTCTCTGGAAACAGTTTTTCAACCAGTTATAGGAGTTCTATCTGGATTGTATTTCCTGATTTTGTTTATGAGATTGTCGTATGAGACAGTATCAAAAGCCTTACTAAAGTCAAGATATACTACATCTACTGCTTTCTGCCACCCACAAGGCTTGTTATCCTGTCACAGAAAGCTATTAGGTTGGTTTGACATGATTTGTTCTTGACAAATCCATGGTGACAGTTACTTTTCTTATTATCTTCTTGGTGTCTGAAAATAGATTGCTTAATTATTTGTGTCAGTGTCTTTCTGGGTACTGAAGGTAAACTGGCTGGTTTGTAATTCCTCTGGTTGTCCTTATTCCCCCTTTTATAGAGAGGCACTAAATTTCCCCATTTCCAGTCCTTTCCATGCATCTTCCATGATTTTTTTGAAGATAATTGCTAATGGCTCAGAAGTCTCCTCAGTCAGCACCTTGACTATTCTAGAATGTATTTCATTAGATTCTGGTGACTTGAAGACATCTAACTTGTCTAAGTAATTTTAACTTGTTCTTTCCCTATTGTAGCCTCTTCTCCTACCTCATTTTCTGTGGCATTCACTATGTTCCTACTAAACATTTTAGCGGAAACTGAAACAAAAAGGTAATTTAGAATTTCTGTCATTTCCACATATTCTGTTTTTGGTTTCCACTCCTGCCTCCCCCAAGTAAGAGGCCTACCCTGTCCTTGAGCTTCTTCTTCTAATATATTTGGAGAACGTTTTCTTGTTACCCTCTATGTCTTTAGTTAGTTTAATCTCTTTTTGTACCTTGACCTTTCTAATTTTTCCCAGAAACTTGTGTTGTTTCTGTGTATTAATCCTTTGCAATTTGACCTAGTTTCCATTTCTGTAGGATCCTTTTTGAGTTTCAGATCATCGAAGATCTCTAGGTTAAGCCAGGGTGGTCTTTTTATAACTGATCCTTCTTCATATAGTAACGTTAAAATGTGTGTCAGTTGATGCAACAAACAGAATTATAGGCAAAGCTGCAGGTACTGTTTAGACTAGAGCTCAGGATGTCCAATAGTTCCCATTATAATACCTTGTTTTGTTTTGCTTATTAATTAGCCAAACTCTTACGATTAAGGCTGAATTTTTTCATGCTGGGTATATTGGCCTCAGGCTGAATGTTTTTACAAAGTTTCAGTGAAAATATTCCAGACATTTCTAAGAACAAGATTAAGGGAAAAATACATTATTGTGCCCATTTTAAAAACCTTTGGATAACCACCACTGAGAAGTTCTAGCACCCTCTTGCTTTGGAGTAGGGATTTGAAATTTGGCAGGGGGGTATTGCCTTAGTGACAGGGATGTGCCTTTTACCATTCCAGTGAATAATGCCCAAATGTGGCTGAGCTACAAGCCTGTAGAAAAATTTGCACATGCTCAGTAGAAACAAGTTACAGCTTGGAAGATAAATTCATGCATCTGATGAAGCAGGTCTTTGCCCACGAAAGCTTATGCTCCAAAATATCTGTTCGTCTATAAGGTGCCACAGGACTTCTTGTTGTTCTCTCTGATGATTCTGTCATCACTTAGCCCAGGCGTGTCCAACCTGCGGCCCGCGGGCCACATGCGTCCCTGGACAGCTAGTAATGCGGCCCTACAAGATCGTAAACTTTTAAAATTATTATGTGATTCATGTACAATATTATATATTTTGTACGCGGTCCAAGACTATCTTCACTCAATGCGGCCCAGGCAAGCCAAAAGTTTGGACACCCATGACTTAGCCTATTCAAGCCTGGGCTCCAGGAGCGGAGAAGGACTTTCCTTGCAACTGCTGCTCCTAGCTGCTGCAGTGCAGGGTACTGGAAATGAGAGCAGGGAAGCCATCTCTATTGTGCTCTAAATGATCCCTCTGCTGGCAACTGTGGAAAAGCAGCATGTGACCACATAAGTGAAGCTGTATCATAATGCATACTCTCAAGGGGCCAAATTAAGATTGTCCAGGTAGCCTTAATTCTGGTACTTTATACATTATCAGTGTGCAGAGGACTTGGTGTTCCCTTGTGGCCAGTATGTCTCTAACCTACCCTACCCCCTATTTCCCACTTCCAGGCCCTTTTCTTTGCAGAGGCACCACACACATGCTTGTCTCTCCTATTGTTTTATTGGACAGGTATATAGATTCAAAACACACACTAGGACTGACCAGAGTGGGTGAGGTAAAAAAGGCCTCTGACTGAACAAGCCATTTTGCTGGCTGAAAGGGATCATGTTTGCCAGCTACTAATGGGGTGTTTGTGAAAGAGCTGCTTGTCAGGTTTTGCTATAACCTTGAGTTAATGAGTTTCAGATCTTTGACATGCTCAACTGATTTGGGTTAACTCAGGACTATTGGCAGATTCCACTGTCACCTAATTTCTATACTAAAATAGCCTTCTTTATTCCCATAGGCCTTTCATGGTTTGTTAAAAGGCCCTTTGGCTTCCTAGTGTCTTTGGCACCTTTCAAAGATTAATAGACCAGATGTGGTGGCCATGTCAACCTTATGTTGCAGCCTACCTGGATGATGTGGCAATCTTTGGTCAGAATTGGCTAACCCAACTCAGTGGTGTAGCCTCTGTGCTTCAGGCCCCATTGGACAAACTCAAAGAAATGTGGACTAGGGAGGGAGGAGATGACATACTAAGGTGATATTTAATAGCAAGATTTAAAGGGAATTCTTGAATTTCTCACACAGCCTGAGAAGGGTATAATTCACTGTACAAGCAATATGTGGACAGGTGTAAATTCTATGGACACCTGTTTGCATTCAACAATTAATTTGAGTTGTCCTCCACTCCTGCTGCTACTGTTCCCAGCTCATATGTTATCTCCTTACAAGTCTCTACTATTTCTCTGGCCAGTGTCACCTCCAGAGTACATGCATTAACATTCCTTAGACAGGACATGTTTTAGCGAAGACCCATATACTCCTAGACAGGGCAGAAAATCTTGGGAACATGATGATCATTTTAGATTATACTCCTTTGTCACTAGCAAAAGGGCCAGCATGTTCCAAAAATTCATGAATGTTACAGTGGCTGCACCTGTTGGTCACTAGTGTTATGCAGAAAATCCTGGTGCTGTGAGAGATCTTGTTACAACTAAAAGCTGAAGTTTTGGACATTTCCACAGCTTGGCGAACATAACTTTGGCATAATTCAGTGTAGTCTAATACCAGATATGTCCACTTAGGCTACATGTGCACAAGAGGCTTTTTCCAGCGAAATAGGGCTTTTGTTGGGAAAAACTGCAGAGTGTTTACACTCAAAATGTGCGTTGTTGACAGTTTGTTGACAAAACCCAGCACATCCTTTGGCAGCATTATACCTCCCCCTGTTCAAGTATAACACCTCTCTTGAGGGTGTTCTATTCACAAAACAGCTGGGTAGTGCTCCAGGGCCCTTTTGTTGACAGACAGGGGTTCCAGTTCACCAAGCAGCCCATTTTGCAGGGCTTCTGGTTAGCCATTCTGTCAAGAGAGGGCCAGGGCAGTCTGGCTGCTGTCTGACAATGTGGATTGGTCTTTTAATCTACTTTTATGTGTAGACACAATCTGTCGACAGAAGTTTTGCTGGGAAATCCCTTCTGACAGTGACTTCTGTCGACACAGGCTTCTCATGTAGACATGGCCTCAATGTTTATGTTAAACCATTTCCCTAACCAAGTGCCAGCTGCACAGCACTTGTATGGACATGCACTTAGGTGGAACATAGTCCACCATAGTGGGTATTTACAAACTGAAGTTTCGAGCCAGTTTTCTCATTGATAACACCATATAACTGAGATAAGTCATTGTCTGTGTATGGTAGGTATATTTGTAGAATGCCAACAGTGTACTGTTGGCTGTTGTATAGCCCCTATCTGCCTCCCCCTCAAAAAAAATCTCACTCAGCTGAACAGTCTGTGCTGGATATCCGGTGCAGGGTCTTGGGTGGTTGGGAAGGGCAAGCTGTTTGAAATGGCCATGCCTGTTTGGGGAAACCAGTGGGAATGAGGGCCATTTGTGTACTTGGGCTTCTTTTCTGTTCTTTTCTGTTCTTGTAAATGGTGGAGGGGTAGACTTATTCCTTCTACCCTCACTGCCAGGTTTTGTGTGGTTCCATGCATGTCAGCAAATCAGTGGTTCCTTTCCCACTCTAAATTACCAGAGAAAGTGTGGCCAAGATTGGAAGGCACCAGTCGATGATCTCCCTGAGCGGTGAGAGCAAGTGCCAGGGCACAGGGAACATATCCTTCCTTAAGGACTTTAAAGTCAGATGGGGCATCATAATCAATAGAAACACACACAAGATTAGTTTTCTTCTTTCCTCCTCCTCTTTTCCTGGCTTTGTGATGTTTCTCATTCTACTGCCCATCATCATTCATTTTTAACCTTAACTTTATTATTAAATTTAAAAAGTTTTTCAGAATACTCATACAAATTGAACTGCTCTAATCCAGCATCCTCAGAATCTGACTGGTGCTGAACATGAGAATTTGCTGGACCATGGGAGGTCTGCATGGTCTAGCACATTACCAACCCTTCCACTGCTTACTGGGCTCTTAGAAGACATTTAGGGGTAAATTGCAGTTAAATAACAGCTCAGAACACTGGGAGCTCCAACTGGTGGCTGTAAACAAACTTCATGGGACCACGGGAAACTTGGCTGCACCCGTGGTAAGTGGTTGTCCAGCTAACTAAAATCATACCAGATTATGGATGTTGCTGGATGAGAGAGTGACAGACTAGAGAGGTTCATCCTGTATTTATAAAATATCCAAATACTAGGCTAACCAAATCTGACTGTAACTTACAAACATATACCTACCACCTTGTCTGCGGGTCAATAGTACAATCTGTGAATCTAATTTATCCAACACAAATGATGAAATAAACAACCTGTGAACCTCCTCCAACAGAACAATGTGGGGTTTTATGCCTCTCTATGATTTTACATAAATTTCATCTACATCAGAAATGAAATGCAAAATCCTGCACCCAGCATGCAATGTTACATAGATTTGTGTGTTGCGCTGGGGGAGTCTGGATACATAATCTAGTGACTGATTAGCTATCAGGATATGAGGAGGAGGGGGTCGTGGCAGAGAATTAAAACACAGGTTAATATTCCTCACTTATTAAATAATCCAGGTAAAATCAGAAGAAAACTAATTTTCCTACTAAAATTGAAATGCATTTTGGCTCCTTCTCCTGTCACTTTTTCAGAATGCTGTGTGGCAGGGAATACACAGACCACAAATTGCTTATGCAAAGTATGAAAGGAGGGCTGCAGTGCTTTGTGCTATTCTTCTCGCTGAAGTATCAGGCATGTCATAAGACACCTTTTTGGCTGTGACATCTCTCTGCCAGCTGAGAAATGCCTTTTACTACACTGACATGCTGCAGGCCACGAAATACTGCACCTCTGGCTACTTTTGTTTTGCAAGCTGACCTCTTGGTGACAGTTAATGTGCCTTAGTGGGTGGTTCAGCAAAGGAGTTACATAGCTTCCTTTGGTGTGAAAAAGGACATTTTTAGAGTGTTACACACACTCACAGAAACACTGACCTCACCCCATAATGTTCAGTAGTAATCGTCCAATATTCGCAATAGCCAGGCAACTTAGGCCTGGAATTTTGGGTTTATGTTGACAGTCAGTATCTGGAACACAGCCAGAACTGGAAACCATAGTCAGGCCATGGAGTCCAGGGTCAAAGCTGGCATCAGAATCTAGATGTCAGAGCCAAAGTCAGGAATCAGAACCCATGATCAGGGATTACTTGGAGTAAAACAAGGCTGCAGGAGAGGTAGGAGCAGGTCTGGGAATGCACAGGCACTATTACAGCCTTGGGCAAATACCACCAATGGCTGATGCAGGGCTTATAAGCCCATCTGCTGCCTCTTCCAATCAATCAGGTGATGTAGCCAATCAAGCAGCCTACTACAAGACAGCTGGGCTCACAGAGTACCCTGGAACCTGGCTTTGCTGCAGACTGTGATTCCTGACAGCGTACAAGTGAGACAACAGTGAGAAAAGCTGTCTCAGTAGGGGAGCAGCAGCAAGAACTAGGCGGTCTCTTCATCTGGAAGAAGAACAAGGTTCACGTCTCTATTCACAGCCATCCTCCCCTGCAAGCACAGAGCTGTGAAGGTGTCCTCTTTTATGAACCTCATCCAAAGTCTACTGAAGTCAAAGGGGCTTCAGTGGGCTCCACTCAAGTTTATGCTGTACCCCTTTGTAGGACTAGGGCCAAAATAAGGAAGAGATTTGTAGATTTACCATTTTCGAAGGGAGAGTAGATTTTACCGTTACCCACCTAGAGGAGCAGAATGGTACCTTCTGGCCTTAGAATGTTCTTGCCTTTATTGGGCTAGTTTGTTCTTTGGTGTCTAAAGGGGAGGAGAAAGCATGAGAACACTATCTAGCAGTGTAATTTCCCACTCTGTGTTGTGCTCCTACGCAATCTCAAATGCTACTTATCTTTCTGTATTGGGGCAGGGAGGGATGGGTGCAGATCTATGCATAATACAGGGATTATGTAGTATGGATACATGTGTGTTACTCTCATTTGAGCTAAGAGTTCTGCCTATGAGAAAGTAGAGACCCTAAGTACTCTGGTCAGGTGATGCACAGGAACTAGATTCTGGCTGCACATGACCAGCTATACATATCCTTGGTTGAAGAAAGCTACCCAGTTGTGTAAGCTCAGTAAAAGTAACTTCTGCACCGCCTGCCATCCACACCAGTGTAAAAGGTATGAAGTGGTGTTGCACTGATATTCCATTGTCATAAGGATGCTTTAGCTGACTCTGGGACCAGGTTGATGCTAAATAATGGAGCTAGGAATCAGGGAACTACAACCAGCTCCTGGACAGTTTCCACTTCCCCTGTGCTCATCCATGTCAAAGCTCTATTTTGCACACAAATTAACCATATACATTAGCGGCACCCTTTAGACAGCTTTCTTCCATTGGCAATAAATACAGCACTTTTATTATAGTATATCATATCAAACCCTCAATGCCACAAATTATACGGGTTGACCCTCTCTAATCTGGAACTCTCTTTTCCGTCAACATCCGTAATTTGGCATGATTTTAGTTAGCTGGATGGCCGCATGTCATGGGTATGGCTGAAGTTTCCTGTGGTCCCATAAAGTTGTTTACAGCCACTAGTCCTGGCTTGCTCTGTGCTGTGCTGTTATTTGACAATAATTTATCCCTAAATGAGCCCAGTAAGCAGTAGGAGTGTTGGTAATGTGCTAGACAAGTATTCATCTCCCATGGTCCAGCAACTTCTCTCATCTGGCAGTGGTCAGGTCCCAAGGATGCCAGATGAGAGAGGTTCAACCTGTACTATACTTTTGTTTCTGCACAAAAATCCTGCCCACTCCTATGCAAATGGTGTACAAGAGCAAAGTCAGCACATACAAGTAATTAAAATGCCTGCTCCAAAGCCCAGCCAAGTCAGTGGGAATCTTCTATTGACACCTGTTGGCTTCACTGGGTGCTGGATTAGACCAAAAGCAACTGCATGGAGAGGGAATCATAAGAACATAGGAATAATCATTCAGGATCAAACCAAAGCTACATCTAGCCTAGTATCCTTCCTTCTGACAGTGGCTGGTGCCAGGTGTCCAGAAGGAATTAACAGAATAGGTGATCCATTCCCTGTTTCTCAGTCCCAACTTCTGGCAAAGAATGACACCATCCCTGTCCATCCTGGCTAATAGTCATTAATGGGCTCTCTCCTGCATGAATTTAGTTATTTTTTGAACCCTGCTACAGTTCTAGCCTTCACAACATCCTCTGGCAAAGAGTTCCTGTGCATTATGCAAAGAAATTCTTCCTTTGGTTTGTTGTAAATCTACTGCCTATTAGTTTCCTTTGGTGACCCCCCCTAATTCTTATGTAATGAGAAGGAGATAATAGTACTTCCTTATCTACTTTCTCAACAGCTGTCACAATTTTATAGAACTCAATTTTATAGAACTCATTCATATCTCCCCCTCAGTCATCTTTTTCTGTATTGTGACTCACAAGAGTGCTAATGAGACAGGACACATACCAGTGCCACCATAGGAATGGTTAAGGAAAACGGGATGTGCTAGTTTCAAAATCCAACAGGAGTTACCTGCCATCAGCAGCAAAAGCAAGATAACTCCATGTTTTCCTGTGGGTCTGTGCCTACAATGTGCTGACTGTCTGGAATATTGTGACAATTTGGCCTTACATGTTCGATTCTACAAATGAAGCCCTGGTTCTCATTCCACATAGGCCAGTTTTACACTGGTATAACTCTCTTGGCCACAGTTTATTCCAGAGACTGTGAGATTTGAGTTTGATCTTGTGCAACAACTAGCAGAAGTACTACTCAGTATGAACCAAGCTTGCAGATTTGGATGTAAATGTTTTTTTAGAGCATTTTATACTAAAAAAAATACACTTCTGAACTAAAATTATTGGAGGAGTGTATTCCTGACTACCATCTTGCTCAGTGAACATAAGATCATATATCGTCATGTCCTAATAAATCAGTTCTGCCCATACATGCGAACATGGTGCCCTGATAACTGAGACGACAAATATGTAGTCAAGTGTCTACCAGGAAAATTAATGAACTCTTGTTTCTTACAGAGTTCTGTCACTGGAATATACCATACTGGAGAATAAAAGAGTTTTCCATGTTTCCTCATAGACTCCCTTGCGAAAAGCCCAGTAAAGGCTAGAGCATTCTAAGGCCAGAAGATACCATTCTGCACCTCTAGGTGGGTAAAGGTAAAATCTACTGTCCCTTCAAAAATGTTAAATCTACAAATCTCTTCCTTATTTTGACCCTAGTCCTGCAAAGGGGAATAGCATAAACTTGAGTGGAGCCAATTAAAGTCCCTTTGACTTCAGTAGACTTTGGATGAGGTTCATAAAAGAGGACACCTTCAGAGCTCTGTGCTTGCAGGGGAGGATGGCTGTTGTATAGAGGCTGTGAACCTTGTTCTTTGTGCCTTTGTCATTGTTACTAACTATCTGCATTTATGAGTAATGGAATTCTTCCTCCCATGTAAGGATACATGGACGTCATTACAGTATAATCAACAGGTATGTATTTCAGGGGGGCTTTTAGGAAGTGAAACACTACATTTGGAGGTTATCTTGAAGATCAAATCCCTAGTCTGAAAGATGTATTGCTGCCTTCATTTTCTTTTCTCATCCCCATGAAGGCTTAATTGGCAGCTAACTTACATTGTGATCTTCTCACTTTTTAGAATGTTCTTTCTTGTAGCAGACATTTCTTTAATGAGCATTTCCTCCAGGGAATTAATTATTACTTTGACTGGGATATTCATATGTTTCATATCAAGAAGTTTTATAAATTACCAAACTCTTGACAAACTGTGCAACCTTAAAAATCACAGAGTTCCTGTACCAGCATCTAACCCCATTAAATCAGGTGTGTTTGACTTTGTTTTGTTTTGTTTTATGACAGGCTTTCCCTCTCTGTTAAACAACAACGTTCAAACTTAATTACAGCTAATATCTAATATGAATGGACTGTGGCACTGTTATGGATTTATAGCAACTACACTATGAGAAGAAATACATGTCACAGAGCGAGATGAGTTCAAATGAATGAACAGCTTCATCACTGCATGAGCATAATTTCTGCAGAGAAAATGCTCATTACAGACCTGACTCTTCTACCTTGTTTACAGTTTATGCAGGGCTTTCAGAAATACTCTAACTGTGAAGCACTCTGTGGGAAAAAAGTAGTCACAGTATCAGTCACCATATTAACAGGGGGCCAGATTCTGGGCTCCCTACTGGAGTCAACATAAGGACTGAGAATAACACAGTGTTAGGTCAAGACTTTGCTACAAACACCAAGGAAGTGGTAGCACATAGTTGTGTTGCCACAGAAGCAAACCAGGGACCAGATTATGCATCAGGGTCACAGTCCTGTCACTGACATCCTCCTTGCTCCAGAGGAGAGATAATATACACTGGTGTCTAAGCATGGCACAAATTAGTACCCCTCTAAGATGACCAGCGGGTTGGAGAGAAGCAGGGGAATAAGCTCTACCTCCTCCCTGCTTACATAGTCAGGAGGGATGTAGTGTTCTTGCTTGAGGTTGTCAAACTATAATACAAGTAGCCCACACAAGGGAGGAAAGAGGTATCTCACACCATCCTTATGCCTCTTTACTTCCCTGGGGGAGAATGTATTATGAATTACAATGGTGTAAACACTTCAGAACTTGGCCCAAGGAGACAATGGTAAAGTAACAACGTAGTAACCAACAGCGAAAAAAATCAGTAATTAAACTTGCCATGTCATTTTTAACTCATTCCCTTTTTCCTAATTACTGTATATATAATACATTAAGACCATGCTGTGCTGGATAGCAATGCAAAAACAGAGTGCAGTGGCATGGTTTAGGACAGGCTTCCTTTGAATTTCTTTGTGTGAGCGGGTGCGATTCCTACCCTGCCAAAACTATGTGACCCCATAAGGTCAAACAGACCCTTTCCTAGGGTGTCGCTTTCTTGGTAACCAAAATAAGCATTAATAGAATCTAAACTTTAGCTGATGCTTTCTCTCCAAGCCTGACTGTACCCAGGGTTTCCTGAAAGATTTTCCTGTTCATGCCCTTAGTTTTCTCACCCCAGAGGGCTACCCCCACCTTTCTGAGATCCTGGTGGAGATAACAAACCACACGCCTACTTAATAGCTTTATGTAGGAAAAAAGTCTTGTGAAAAGAATGGATCGGAGTCTGTGTCCACATACTTTTGCTATTAAGGGCTTGTTTTTGCTACAGAATTAGGTCAAATTATAACTTGAGCCCTAGCCATGCACTAAAATCTTTAACTTGAGTACAACGGTGATTTTAACTCAGCCCGTCGGGGTGTAGACTAAAATTGGAGTTAGCACAACCTGGCTGCTCTGTGGTGTGGACCCACTGGAGTTCCAATAGTTCTCCTGCATCACTCCAGAATTCACCCCATATTCTTAGAAAAAAGAGAAATTCTCTCACAGGGCACTGGGGGAGAATTCACAGAATGTCTCAACCTACTGAAGTGCAAAGAATTCTGGGATATCTTCCATGGTTAGTGAGTCGTATAAAGAGTGTTGCTCTATAGGGGATACAGCAACGCGAGGGCTGGTGGTCAGTGTGGCCACTCACTTCTAGCGAGGGAAAGTCAGGTGGAGGAACTTTAGTATAGATGACTTGAGCTAACTGTTTAGTGAGGGTGGGGGGCAATAGCTTTGCTGGGCCCCTGGATAGGTTCTGGGGGTGGGGGGGTCACTCCACACTTCCGGAGGGGGCGGGGCCTTGGCTGAAAGGGGCAAGGCTAGGGGCAGCCAGCCCTCAGCACCACATAGGCATGCTGAGCCGCACTCCCTCTCACCCAGCCAGCCTTTAGCGCTGCCTGGAGCATGCTGCTCAGCACTCCAGCAGCCACTTAAAGGGCCCAAGGCTCTGAAAGTTGCTGCAGTAACAGCAGTTGTGGCTGGGAGCCTGGTCCCTTTTAAACTGCTGAGCCCCAGGGCAAGTTCCCCCTTTGTCACCTCCCTACCCCCACCCACCGTCAGTGGGCCTCAGTGAGGACATGCCCTCTGAGGCAACACACTTCGTGATGCTTTATGTTAATGAAATTTGAGAGGAACAATTAGAAATGTTTTACAATTATCAGGACAAATCCTTGCCCTCTTCTGTATAGGCGTAAGGGATATATTAACCTTTTACGCCCACGCGTTTATGTTCAGTGCTACCCAGGTGCACTGTTGCTTGTATTTGGACTAGATGACCTCCTAAAGTCCCTTCCAGACCTATGATTCTATGAGTCTAAATTGTTGCCCTTTTTGATCTGAAAGTTCAGAGGTAGGAGTAGAAATAGAGGTAGGAATAGAAATTGAGATGGATTCTGGTACTTTCTTTGAAGAATTCTTGCTTATTTACAAAGACATTATAAAGTCCTGCTTCTACAAATGCAGCAGGAACCAAAATGGGATAGCTTCTTTGCTCTCACACCCCAGGCAATTTAGCCAACACTGGGCCCAAAGCTTCCTATAAGCCTCTCATGGGTCTTATCATGCTTACACACTCCTTATCTTTCTCTGGTTCTGTGTTGTCCCTACCCTCATAACAAACACCCTTACCTAAAACAATACCCAGCGAAACCCACTCTGCCCATACATTTCAGAACTCCTGGGTGAGTTCACATAATCCCTTTGTATGAGGGAGGGGTTAATGTTTACCTTACCCTCCCTAGTCTATTAATTGAAATTCACAGTCATCAATCTTAATGAGGGTTTAATTCAAACCTAAACAAGATTTCACCCAACTTCTAACATTATTCTTTCTTTAGTGGCTAACACTGGTTCAGTTCTGGTTCCACTAGAGAACTGCAGTGAAACATTTATCCAAACTTTTCCATATTTTAAGTTTAGTTCTAGAAAGGGGCATTTTAAAGTGTCAGTGATGGGATTTTTCTGAACATATCCACCCATCCTTAGTCTCACAAAGAATGACAGATTATTGGATAGCATGGTGTGCTAAACTGTAATGAGGAAATAATGCAAACATTACTAGTGAAAGCTCTTTTAAAAATTCAAGGTCTTGCCCCACGTGTGACTCTTCCTACCTGATTTTGGCTTGCTCACTCAGGAGGTGTCCTGCAGGGCAGTGGTTTTCAAACAGTGTGCCATGGCACACTAGTGTGCTGGGAGAACTGTCCAAGCATGCTGTGAAAAGTTGACTATTTCCCCTCACTGTGGCTCTTTGCAGAGCCACCACAGTGGCTGGGGTGAAGGGTGGAAGAACTGATGACTCAGTGCCAGCTGGGCTCAAGCAGGAAGGCTGCCTGAATCCCTGCTGGTTCAGGGTTTGTCAATTCACCCCTGTGGTGGCTCTTTGCAGAGCCACTGTGAGGGGAAATGCTGACCCCACAGGACCCCATTTCCACTGGGAGGAAGCCAAAGTGCTGCTTCCCAGCCTAAACAGCAAGAGGGAGGGAGGGAGGACAGGAGCCTGTTAGAACGGGACATGGGTTAAATGCCATGCCCTGGCTCCAATGGGCTGGAGGGGAGGGGAGCTGCTTTCAGTGGTTACTCATTTTCTCACCATCTCTCACATGGCATTGAGCAGATTTTGAAAATGTGTCTGTGCTCACTGTCTAAGACAGTATCAAAACAAAAAGCAGTCAAGTAGCACTTCAAGACTTGAGTCTGTTCTGGTCTGGCTATGGTCTGAAGAAGTGGGTCTGTCCCACGAAAGCTCACCTAATAAACTATTTTGCTAGTCTTTAAAGTGCTACTCGACTGCTTTTTGTTTTGATAGTGTATAGACTAGCACGGCTTACTCTCTGTTACTGTCTAAGACAGTGTATTCTGTAGGTGGATTTGAAACATTAATGCCTTTGATCCTTGTTTAGCGCCTTGTATGAACTACTATGTTGCAAACCTCTAGTAAGACTGTAACCAGAGTAAATGTAAGTAAATGTGACATTTATGAGCAATCGACTGAGCTGAAAAATGTGGGTGTGCCGTGGAAATGTTTGTCACCTTGAAGTGTGCCCTGTTACTGAAAAGACGGAACCACTGCTCTAGGGCAAGGGTTTGAAGTTTTCTGAATCTGCATGTCTTAGGTGATCAGAGACAAAATTCTCTGTTTCCTATACATTAAGGAAGCACACAAGGAATCCCTTGCCCTCAACAAAATAGAACATCTAATATTTCGTTCTCATGCACAACCTATACAAAAAAAGTCTTGTGATGTAAACCAGTCAGTTTGACAGCCTGAATTGAAGCCCTAAACCCATTAAGGCAAATT
The DNA here is from genome assembly GCF_033958435.1 of Carettochelys insculpta. Taxonomy (NCBI): domain Eukaryota; kingdom Metazoa; phylum Chordata; order Testudines; family Carettochelyidae; genus Carettochelys; species Carettochelys insculpta. Next base: position 87,437,333 of record NC_134138.1, on the reverse strand, counting down.
GGTTTCCAGAAGTTCGAAAACAAACCTCACAAGATGGCTGTGTTTGCACAAGCAAGCTAAGCTGTGCTTTACACGTATGTCATTAAACTCCAAACCTCACATCTGTAAATGAGCATCTGAGGAAAGTTAATCAAAACTTCAGGTTCAGAAATTTAAATCTGCACTGTACAGATTCTGAAGTGGGCTTTTCTCTAAAGATTTGTTAAGTCCTGAATGTCCACCTTTGGGACATCTGCTGTGACCCCTCTCCCCCACTTCTCAGATTCTCCATGCTGATTGGCTGAGCAAGGGGCTATTGTCAGGGAAGACTCGGGTCCTTTTGTTCTCTTTTAAGACCAGGTAAGTCCCAAACAGCCAAGGATTTGGGTGATGGCACTGCTTCCCTGCGCCCTCTGGGCTCAGGTTGGCAGGGCACTGGGGGATGCAGGCCTGGCTTGGTGGCTGAGGGCCCAGCAGTTGGTTATTTGCCCCATACATGGCATAGCCATCCTCTTCCACCTGCTGCCCACTGCCTTAGCCCTGTGGCCTAAGGGGAGGGGTCACAGCCAGCCTTGCCGGGAGACAGGGAGCCTTTGCCTGCCTGGGTGGGGCCCATCTGAAGGGGACGGACCCATCTCTGCAGTGGGGCTGCGAGTGGGGAGCAGGCAGTGTGGGGCTTTAGCCCCCAAGGAGTGGGACAGGGGGGTGGTTCACCAAGGCAAAGCAAGGCCAAGGGTCATGCTACACGGTAAAGCTCTGCATCTTCATTTGCTGGTTAATGAAGCTGTTGTAAGTAGGACTATAAGTGACTTTTAAAAGTATCACCAGCAATCGAATCATGCATAGAGGTCAAAAGGTCAAATTTCAGCACTCCCCCTCAGAAAGGTTGCTGGCCCTGATCTAGAGAATCACTCACTGCTTGAGGATCACCGAGAGGAGGAACTATCACCTTCATAAACTGTAGAGTTGGGTTTTAACTTATTTCAACAGGAGACATTTATTTGTCAGAGATCTGTCACTAGCAGCCTGGTTTCAGTTGTCTGTTCATTTGTGTATTTTTGTCTGAGCATCATCACATCATGGCTCTTATAAATCACATCAAGCAATGTGGTGTAAATGTTCTTAGATGCGATGCAGTTTGGGTGAACTGCGATTTTAGCAAAAACCAGAGGTTTGGGTTAATTTCAGATTGCCTTTCCCACTTTTAAAACTGTTTATGAGGGAGAGAATGAAAATTTAAAATCTGATTTTCAGAAGCATCATTAGACAATACTACAGTAATCCCTTGAGTTATGCAAGGCCTGTGTTCCCATGCACCCTTGTACAACTCGAATTGCACATCAGCTGGGGGGGCAGCTTTTTTCCATGGTGGAATGCACATTCTGCAGCTGGAAAAGCAGCGGGATCACCTGGAGCTCCTTTTGAAAGGTAAGTGCTGAAGCTAGGGGGACAGTTGGGGAGGGTTAAGCCTGGTGGTGGGCTGTGGCTGTGGGAGAGGGGAAGAGGCGTTAAGCCTAGGGTGGGTCAGGGCTTCAGGGGGGAGGTGGGGTGGTGGTGAAATGGGGCTGTGCGGCCCTTTGGTGGAGTTGAGCCCGAGCTGTGTGGGGAGGGTGAGCCAGAGTCAGGTGCAGGTGGGGGGGAGCTGGGGCCATGCAGGTCGGTGAGTTGGAGTTGGGGCCATGCGGGGGTGGTGAATCAGAGCTGGACATAGGGTGGGGCATGAGCTGGAGCCACGCAGGGAGGGTGAGCCAGAGCCAGGGGGCGTTTGAACTGGTTAAGCGCAACACAATATTGTGCATTTTGAGGGTTTACTGTACACCTGTTTTGTGCGTCCATGTAATAAAATTTCCTTTGCAAAATGGGTGTTTGCATAGACAAAGGACTGGTTGTGCCTCAAACTTTCCACTTGCCCAAGGAGTATGCTTTTTTGTATATTTTTATATTTTTTGTATATTTTGTACATATAATCCTGGAAGTTGTCTTCACAAAGCAGGGGCTCAACTGGCCGCATATTTTCCTCTTTATTGTGTTTACTGAAAGTTTTATATTATATACACAAACACATACTGGCAGTGCAAATAAAAATGTACAAAGGTAATAAACTGGAAAAATGCAGTGGTGAAACATTCCCACATATCAGAGGAACCCCTTGAAACTGAATGTGCTGGACAAAAAGGAAACAGAATGAAATTAGGAAGACAAGAGTAGAGAAGAGAAATAGTATACATTTTTTGCCACTTTAAAATCTTTTGTTCCATGCAAGGTATGCGATTGAATGCCACAAGACTAAAATCCTCTCACAGAACAGATAAAGCACAGACAGCTTCAAGCATCCCTGCTCCCCACCAGTGTAACTCACCTCTGAATTCGAGCTACCACTTCTAGTAGTGGAAAGACAGCCCACTATTTTTACCCATTCAATTCCTTCCCTTTCTGCTGCACTTTCCAGGGAGGATGCTAGTTCGCATTAAGGTACTTTTATGAGCACAATTGTCCCTTCAGAATGGCAGTGAGATGACCCGACTCACTACACATAGGTCACCAGGCATCCCTCACATGGCAACTGTTGATCACTAATAGCCTGGGCAGGATTCAAATCTTGTCACCAGTTTCGTTAAAAGAAGTGCTTATTATAAACATGCAAAGAGTGGAGGTATTTCCTTTTCCTTTTCTTTTACTGGGCTTCAGTCTGTCATACTAAGGGTTCTGACTATGGATGGAGTGCTGCCTGCAGGAATGCAGTAAGGTGGAGAAATAAAATTTTCTGTCTGGGGCCAACATGCAGGACTCCTGCAGAGATACACTCCTCCATTGTTACCCTGTGGCCAATGTTGTAACCTATGGACTGGACAGCGGCAGAGGTCCCTCCACACTAGTTGCTGCAGTTAGTGAGCATAAGAACGGCCATACTGGGTCAGACCAAAGGTCCATACAGCTCAGTATCCTGTCTGCAAACAGTGCCCAATGCCGTGTGGACCGAACAAGTAATGATCAACAATGTGTGGTGAACAGGAAGTGTATTGGATGCTGCTGGTTAGAGCATTGACCTTGTAAATGCAGCATTGTGAGTTCAGTCCTAGAGGGAGCTTTTCAAGGTTCTGGGTCAGATTAGATTTAAAAAAAAAAATCTGTGAGGGATGGTGATAAGTCCTGTTGTGAGTGCAGGAGACTGGACTCAATGACCTCTCAAGATCCCTTCCAGCTCTATGAGATGTTAGCAATTTCTCTCCTGCCATCCACCTCCAGCTTCTGAGAAACAGAGGCCAGGGACACCACTCCTTACCTGCCCTGGCCAATAGCCATTAATGGACCTAACCTCCACAAATTCATCTAGCTCTTTTTTAAACCCTGTTATAGCCCTAGCCTTCACAGCATCCTCTGGCAAGGAGTTCCACAGGTTGACTGTGCACTGTGTGAAGAACTTCCTTTAATTTGTTTTAAAGCTGCTGCCCATTTGGTGTTCCCAGCCTCTATTCTGTCTCATTGCCCGCTCCAGGATTCTTCCAGGGGAAAACAGAAAGCTCTTCTAAGCTTCTCCCACAAAATAACTTCTGCTCAAAAGAAGCTATTCACAGTAGGACTGTGCAGAAGTTCAACACATAAGCATCCTCTGAGGGTGATTGGGCTCAGCTGCTCTCCCTCAGTGGGGTCTCTATATGCACGCGAGCTCTGCTGGGCTTCTTCAGTTTGGGTTCCTTTTGAGGGAACACAGATGCCCTCACAGACCCTGCTACACTCCTAGATAGTGGCTTCTTGATTGCGGTGGGGATTGAAAAAAGGGGCAGTATCTCCTGATGGTGGCAGATTGAGCTGTCACACACAGCAATTGTGCAGATCTTTGTCGTCATCTTTGTCGTCATTTGTCTCAGGTATGTGAGGAGCTTTGAGGTGGTTAACAACATTGCCATTTGAAGTAATGTCATTGGACATGTGAGTTCTCATGCATTGCAATGAATTGGGCAGGTCCCACCTCTCAGAGTTATTGTTCTAGGTTCTGGAAGTGCAGCCAGACATCACTACAGCCGCTGCACTCAGGTTAAGTTTTTCTAGCTACTTCAGCAAGCATGGAAGCTGAAGACAAATTTCTTTCACTGTGTCTACACTAAAAAAATAACTTCGAACTTGCAACTTCGAAGCTGAGCATCCACACGCGTGGGCTACGTCTACACTAGCACACTAAGTCGAAGTAGCCTATTTCAACATAAGAACATCGAAATAGGCTACTTTGACATGTATCATCTACACATCCTCCAGGACTGGTGCCGTCGACGTTCAACATCGAAGCAGTGACGGAGAACATCGAAAGGAGCCGCCCCAGAAGGAAATGCAGAGCATCCACACACACAAGTGCTCCCTGTCAAAATAAGGGGCCAGCAAAGCCCCAAGCCGCTCCCTTAAAGGGCCCCTCCCAGACACACTGGCCCTGCACAGCACGAGATCCACAGAACTGACAGCTGGTTGCAGACCCCGTGCATGCAGCATGGACCCCCAGCTGCAGCAGCAGCAGCAGCAGCAGCCAGAAGCCCTGGGCTAAAGGCTGCTGCACGCAGCGACCATAGAGCCCTGCAGGGGCTGGACAGAGCGCCTCTCAACCCCTCAGCTGATGGCCACCATGGAGTATCCTGCTATTTTGACATAGCAGGACGCGGATCGTCTTCACACGCCCTACTTCAACATTGAACATTGAAGTAGGGCGCTATCCCATCTTCGGATAGGAATAGTGATTTCGACGTCTCGCTGCCTAACGTTGATTTCAACATCGAAATAGCTCACGGCATGTGTAGACATGAAGCGTACTATTTTGACGTTGTGCCGGCTACTTCGAAGTAGCCAGCTAGTGTAGATGCACCCATGCTGCTTCAAAGTTAAACTTCGAAGTAGGGCACTACTCCATTCCCAGGAATGGAGTAAGGACTTCGAAGTTGGGCTCCCTACTTCGAAGTAAGGGAAAATGTGTGTAGACGCTCTGCTGGCTACTTCAATGTAGTGCTTAACTGCAAAGTTAGTTCCCAGCATAGACACAGCCTTTTTCAAATGGCAGCTTAGGTTCATGCTGAAAGCTGTCAGCACATCACCCTGGCCCACACCTACAGAATGTGCCTTTTCCCAGTGCACACCCATAATCCTTCTCTGCATCAAACTCCATGGGAACAGGACAAAGATTCTTTCATCTGAGGGGGATGCAGGCTCTTCCTGAGGTCTCCCTGCCTGGCCCCAGTGTGGGTTTTCTCAACACTGCAGGGCAGCCCATTTTTGGCCTTGGCACCCCAAGTGAATTTTGTTCTTTCTGTACACCCCTATCACTTCCACGCCAGCTTGGGGAGAACGTTGTATAAAAAGAATACCGCCACTGGTGAGGTAACTATGTTGACAAGGAACTGTGTTATATACTACAAGCTAGACCCTCAGGTCTAGCTATGCTGTGCTTAGTGGAAGACCTGTTGCAAGTGGGAGGTGACTCCAAGGGACTTTTCCATTCAGCTCTGGAGCCAGGCAGGAGCCACGTCAGCTCCAGCATGATTTAAAGCAGCCTAAGAGCTGCTCACATCTACCTGGCCCCACAGTCCAGACTACCAGGGTGTGAATTGCAGGGCACATTAGCGTGCTGTGCAGTAACTCCCCAGTGCAGCTGGGGTTGGTGCAGACTAAAATGTACCCAGTTTGTCTTACCAGCGTCCTAAAGAGGACTGCATTAGCATGAGTGAGTTACATTTTACGTCTCACCCACAGTCTGCATGGGGGGTGACAGCGCCACATGCTCGAGTGCGGTACAGGTTGAGCCTCCATAATCCAGCAACATCTGTCATCCAGCATGATTTTATTTAGCCAGATGACCACTTATCATGGGTGTGGCCAACTTTCCTGTTGTCCCATAAAATTTGTTTACAGCCACCAGTCCTGGCTCTCCCTGTTCTGTGCTCTTATTTAGCTGTAATTAACCCCTAAATGTCTTTGAAGAGCCCAGTAAGCAGTGGAAGTGTTAGTAATGCTGCCAGACAATACTGACCTCCTGTCATCCAGCAAATTTTCTCGTTCAGCACCAGTCAGCTTCCAAGGGTTCCGGGCTAAAGAGGTTCTACCTGTAATTCACAGTCCTATAGTCCAAATTGCAGCACAGTGCAGACAAGCCCTAATTACATCAGACACAACAATCTCTTAGAGACTGTTTCACCGGCTAGGGATTTCTAGAATGCAGTACGCTCTGGATACCTCCACCAACACCCCCCGCAGCCTGCTCCTGCCCCGATTCTTTTTACGTGTTTCCGAAGCTGGGTAGAGGTACCAGACGTAGGAGGCATAGAATTAACCAGACTGGTTTTACGCCAAATGGGAATTTATGCCAACACCAGAGGAATCATCATGCACCTGTTTAGGGCAGCTTTCCAAGCAGCCAGACACGGGGCCAAACAACCATGCCTAGATCCTAGCTTATAATCTTTATTTTTGTAAAGCTGTTATAGTCATCGCATCAAGTCTGAATGAAAAAAAAAAATCAGGGATAATGGAACTATCAAGTTTACATACAATTTCATAGTACGGATTACATGCATTGTGTGGCTGCCAGAGAAAAGTGCATTGCAATGGTGAGTTAGATAATCTGATGCATTTTTAAAGGCCATTCGTCCTGAGAGATTAAGAATTTATATTGCCTTAGGTTGTATTCCATCATTACAAAAGTGCTAGAATCCTCCTTAAAGTCTGTTTTACCTGCAGAAGCACTGGGAATTTTGTCTCCTACACTAAATTCACTAACTGTGGCGTTTTGACATTTGAGGAGAATCTTTTTGGTTTTACCTGCAGCATGGGAAGAATTAGAGGCAGAACTTCTTTTAATAATGCAACTGGAGGTACCACTTATTCAATACCCCCAAGCCAATGACCCTTTTCCTTACTTTAGATACAATCCTCTTCACATATGTTAAATGATTAAATCAGTGACCAAATTGTATTCTGTTTAATTTAACTGAGACCCTTCTTAGCACAGAGTTTGCTTCAAACATCTTCCCCCAAGATTTTTGAGCATAGCATGTTCTGTGAGTGGGGGGGAAGTGCATAGCAGGAAGCTGTGTGGAACTGTTGCACATTAGATTATTGCTCCACTGTTGTATCTAAAATAAAATAAGTAATTTTCATGCGCCATACTTTATTTGTACATTCCTGAAAGCTTTATGTCGACGGTCGCACGTAACTAGGGTTTGGCTCATACCTCGGTATTTTTTCTGTGAATTTTTATTTGAATTAAAAAAAACTGATTTTACTTTGCCATCATTTTTGCTCATTTTTTCTGTTCACTTTCCATTATTATTCTAGCAAATGATTTTTTTTGGTAGGAAAGTTTGAAGAAACAGAGAATTCTGAGCAGATATAAGATTATACCTGGAAAAAGTATATTTTCTCATCACTAGACCTGGCCAAGAAGGGCTGAAATTGACAAATTCAAAGGAAAAGGAAAACTTTATCAGCTCTGAGCCATCTGCCCTGACACTAAGGACTCATCAGCACATTTCACATGCCACGAAGGCTGTGTCTACGCTACAAGATAAATTCAAATTTAATTCAGTTAACTCGATTTTACCACGTGACTGTCTTCACTGTAAAGACCATTAGCTTGATTTGGGTGCACTAATCTTGAGATTACAAAATCACAGTTAACGGATGGGTATAATGTCAAGCTCAAATTTGGAAGTTCAATTAAACGCCAGTGTGGAAGCGCCACATCTTAAAATTGAATTTATTAGCCTCCGCACGTAACACACAATGGCCCTTTCACTGCTCTGCTCTGGCTGCTGCTTTCCAGTAATAGAAAGAGCTTGATTTTCCAAGCAGGAGCAGTGAGCCTTTAGCTGTGGGCTCATGTTAGTTTTTTGACAGCCTGAGAAATGGCTTCTTTCCTTCTGTGCTGTCAGCAGGGTGTGTGCATCTACCCATTCAAATAGCCCCTGCAAGGAATTCACAACTGTCTGTACACTTGCTATTTTTTTCTGCGCTGCCTGGTGCCAGCCCCTATTCTCCCATAGTACGTGTCAACAAGGCTGTGGTGGGGGTCGTGCTTGCATAACATGCTGAGAAACTTCTCAGTGATTTACATTTGTGTGTGAAGCCCCTTTCCTCCCCCCACAGGTGCCACACAGTCTGGGTCTTTCCTGCACTTAGCCACATCACATGGCAGCCCCCATCCCGACCCAATAAATGGATGTGCCTGCTGTTTGGTGCTGGCAGTGCTGCCAGTCGCATGGGAAAGAGAGGGCTTTGCTGCTGCCATAGGGAAGTTTTCCCAAGCGGTTAAGATACTGCGGGCTTTGCTGTAGTTGTGGGGAAGGAACAGCTCAACTGGTCATCCAGTGACAACCCCCCATCTGTGGCCCATACCTGGGCTTGCTGGTGCCGCTGGGGAAAAGTCACCCCTTGTAGCCAAGGGGCTCACTGCTGGGGAAAAATCTCCCCCAGCAGCTAAGGGACTTGCTGCCAATGGGCGAGAATACTTCAACTGGTCATCCAGCCACATACCCCCTGGGCTTGCTGCCGCCGGGGGAAAGCCAACAATTCTTTTTTCTGCGATGATGGGAGGTGGGATGGACGGCCCGTTGAGAATACAGTAGCTTCACCCAAGTTGTCAGTAGAGTGTAGGGGGAAACCAAAAATTCTTTCCTCATACATCCTTCTGACTCTAACATTCCGGGCCCTTGCATGATTTTCAGGGCTCACATTTCAGCAATAATGGGAGGTGGGATGGATGGCCAGGTGAGAACACAGTCATTGCACAGAAGCCTTACAGTGCACTGGAAAGCCAAAAACTGTTTCCATTAACAATAACCTACGAGGAAACCAAAAATTATATATTTCTTCATGCATTCTTCCCCCTACATTATTTCAGGGATCACATTTCGGCAATGATGGGAAGTGGGACAAGTGGATGGCCAGTTGAGAATACAGTCACTGTACCCCTGTTGTCAGTGTAATGTCTGGGGAAGCCAAAAATTCTTTCTTGTAATTTTGAGTGTCTTCTGTATTATTTCCAATGGATCGACATATTTTCAGGGGTCAGGAGGGGAATGGTGAAAATGCAGTGGGGGAAGATGATGACAAAATCAGCAAGCATACCCAGAATGCTACGGGGATGAGAGAACTGTGGGATAGCTTCCCACAGTGCACTACTGCAACAGTTGATATGAGCCAATATGTGTGTGGCAGCAACAACTTGACTTTGCGGGGAGCAAGATGTGAAGTGACGATGGTCAAAATTGAACTTACAAATTCCAAAATCAGAAAATCGATATAAATAAATTCAAATTTATCTCATAGTGTAGACATAGGCGAGGAGTGTTATTCCTGCAGATTCCACCCCAAGAATTCTCTTTCTAATACTGAATTCAAACACATGATTTCAGTCATATTTTTAGTTTAGGTCTAAGCAGCCTAAGATGGATGACCTTAGGTACCACCTTTTGTTTAATGGAGTAACTTGTGGAATGCATGAAGTTGGCAGGCCTGTTTGGAGCTTCTTTTTTTTTTTTTTTTGATTTCCTAACAAGGGAACCTTCCTAGCCATTTAGAATTTAACAAATGTTTCTTCTAAACTGCACATGTTGAGGCAAGTTTTGTATTCAGGATTCCCCTAACCATGCCTAGCTTTCACCCCCATGATCTAGTATCAGGTTATGGGAAAAGATGGGGAAGATATTAAGAATGTAATTAATTCAGATCTCTTTTTATGGTATTGAAGTATCTTCTATTTATATTTGGAAGGATGTGGCAGGTGGGGGTGGATTCAATGTGGTCTCAAAACAGCTGAGGCCTTCTGAGAAATTTAAATTGGGGGTTTATCAGCTACAAAATATAGGAGGTCTTTACTATACGCTCATCTTGAAGTTGCTCACAGACTTTGATGACTTGTACAGGCAAGAAGGCTTGGCACACTGGGATAAACTACTTCACTGGAATGAGGGCTTGAAAGTGTCATGGAAAGGTGGTGCTTGCAGCTAGATGGATCCTAGAAGATCAGAACTGCAAGACAAATCAGGAAAGCTCTGTTAGAAGGGAGGGAGGAAGGTGTTGTGGGGACACATAGATATGTCCTCAGCTCCATCTGGAGTTTGTCCCCAGCCAGTCTGGAGTCAGAAGTTGGGGTCTAGCAAGGATAATGAGCAGACAAATATTGGCCGTGTCTACACGTGCCCCAAACTTCAAAATGGCCATGCAAATGGCCATTTCGAAGTTTACTAATGAAGCGCGGAAATGCATATTCAGCGCTTCATTAGCATGCGGGCGGCAGCCGCGCTTTGAAATTGACGCTTCTTGCCGCCACGCGGCGCGTCCAGACGGGGCTCCTTTTCGAAAGGACGCCGCCTACTTCGAAGTCCCCTTATTCCCATGAGCTTGGGGGACTTCGAAGTAGGCAGCGTCCTTTCGAAAAGGAGCCCCGTCTGGACGCGCCGCGTGGCGGCAAGGAGCGTCAATTTCAAAGCGCGGCTGCCGCCCGCATGCTAATGAAGCGCTGAATATGCATTTCCGCGCTCCATTAGTAAACTTCGAAATGGCCATTTGCATAGCCACTTCGAAGTTTGGGGCACGTGTAGACGTAGCCATTGAGTGTCATAGTAGGAGACAGCTGCTATCTGGTGGCTATCTGGAAGTGCTCCAGTGGTGAGTGAACCCCTTCATAACCTGAAGATCCTAAATAGAAGGTGATATAACAGAATGGGAAAATGATATGGTGGCGGGAAAGGGTTGGTGATCTCTACATACAACATGACTGTGGCATTATGGCACATAAATTATTTTGTGGTATTCTCTGGGGTGCATTAAATAAATATGTATTTTTCATTTAACAGGGGTGGCAGAAGTTCCACTGAGGAAAATGAAAAAAATCAGAATAGCACTTTTAGAGGTAACTTAACATACCTTATTTGCACCTCGACTTTTCTCAGCCACTTGAGAGTTGGCTGTCATCCCAGCTTCATGGAGATAAACATTAAGTATATTTTACTTTTATTGATGATTTATTTTCAGTTATAACATTCTTGGATATGGTGGAACCTGGCTTCTGCAATACTGAGTATATATGATTTACAAAAGAGTGTGCATACATATAAGCTGTACATCTTACTGGGCTGGAGGCAGAAATGATACAAAGACCACAGACATATGGTGCTTTGTAACAACCTTCCTGATGACCAGGGACTGTCATTGACATGAACCCGTTTCTCATCCTCTTTTGACCAGATGGACATTCTGGAAATAAACAAATATTTTGTTTCAGCATAAAAGTTCTTGGGAAAGGCCAAGAAAGATAGAATGTTGGAAAAGAGACGGTGGAATGTGAGCCATACAGTAAATGTGACTACGTGGAATGTGAACCACCTGATTAAGCCAGATGCCTTGAGAGAGTGGGGGAAAAGGAAACAGCAAATACCTTTATATCCCTTGGAGTCTTGAAAGGAAGCCTGCAGTGAATGGCATCACTTCCTCTCATGTTTGATATCTAATGTGTCTGCATCTGTGGTATGGGGAAGAAATTCGAATTCCTGGTGGCAAAACTGAATATTAATTCTTATAACCTAACAGTGCTGGGGTCAGGTAGCTATATGACAGCCTTATCTTATGCCAAATGGTATCAGGAAGAAGCGCAATAACAAACAGATTCGGACTAGGTCAACTAGGTCTTCATTGGTAGAGGCCTATGGACTATCCATATGCAATTTAATCAGTTCAAATTCAATCTCAATTCGTTCCTTCATTGTTTTTTGTTATGTTAATAAATGTATTATTTACATACATTTAACAACATATTATTGTTTCAGGGTGGACAGAAGAATTCTGGTAAATAACCTGACAATCTCCTTTTAATTTTTCAGGAGAAAGATTTCTAAGAGCTCTAACAATGAATTAGATCATTCAGGTATCCTCAATACCCTGCACAGGTGATAGGGAACTTACCTGAGAAGTTTTGTCTGGGCCATTCAATCAAAAAAAAGACATGAGTTCATATTTGTCTCTTTCCTTAGCTGTGTTCTTTGGCGTCGACAAGGTGTTCAGACCAGAAAAATCAGGAAATCTCATAACAGAGTCCAATTGCTTTTATTTTAAGTCCAAAGTTCACTGCAATGAGTTGCAAAGGCATCTCACTAAACTGGTCGAGTGGGCAACAAAATTGCTGATGAAATTCACTGTTGATATGCATAAAGTGAGACACATTGAAATGCACCATCTTCACTATCTATGCCACATGGGGGGATCTGAATTAGGTGTTATTAATTAAGAAAGATTTTGGAGTCATTGTAGATAGTTTTCTGAACACATCTCCTTGATGTGTAGAAGCAGTCAAAAACCTAACAGGTTAGAAGCTGTTGGGAAAGAGATAAATCAGAAGGTAAAAATATGATGGTAACAGTGTGTAAATCCATGCTATCTCCACACATTGAATGATGTGTGCAGTTCCGGTTGTCTCCTCTCAAAAAGGGTATATCAGAATTGGAAAAGGTGCAGAAAAGAACAAGAAAAATGATTAGGGTTATGGAATACCTTCCATACATGGAAACAATAAAAAAGCTTGAGGTGGTTCAGCTTAGAAAAGAGATGGGGTGGATTTGACAGAGGTTTATGAATGGAGAAAGTAAATAAGGGAGTTGTATATATCCCTTGGTATGACATAAGCAAAGTAAGCTCTTGCTCCAGAGTCCACTGCCATGGTAAGAGACTGGCCAGCTGGGGGAGGGGCTTTGGATGCCATCAGCAACCTGGGCTGCACTACTGTGGTGCACATAAGTTCCAACCATGGTGCTCAGGCAATGCAGTCTCCATTGCCCCTGCCAATTCCAGTGTGTGGGCAACTGCCTGGCATGGTCCTTGCCGCTCTATGGATCCAGTGGCTGGGCAGCACAGGCAGCACAGTTCCCGCTGCCCCAGCCAGCTCCTCAGATCCAGCAGCAGGGCAGCATGTTGGATGCAGTCCCAGCGATGAGCTCCTCCCCACACCCCCATCCCTTGCCCTGTCTTCTGCACCTCCCTGCCACTCCTGCCCTGGGGCTCCCACCCCCACCTCGACTCTTGATTCCCCTTCTACCCTGAGACCCACACCCACACCTGCTGTCCTCGATACATCCGCACACGAGCTGCAGCCAGGACTGGGGAGCCAGGAGCCAGACCTCACAGCAGAGTGGTGAAGTGAGGAGGGGGAACCTCATGATCGATGTGCCTGCCCAGTCCTCCAGCTGGGTGACTGGGATTCGGGCATCGCCGGACCTCAGTGAGGAACCCTCTGGTAAATACATGGCGGGGTGTGCACCCTGGCCTGTGGGGTAGGGGTGACACACCTGCCAGCTGGCCATACTCATGAATGTGGTCCCGGGACAGACACTTCCCGGCCTTGCATGGCACCCGACACCCTGTGATGGCTGCTGGTGATGGACAGCACCTGTCCCCATGGACAGCCCTGTGGCCTGCATGCATGGCGAGAGGTAGTCAGGGCTGGACAGCACCCAGGGACTTTTCCACATGGGCTGGGAAGCCCTACTCACCCGAGATGCCCCATGGCTGCCATGTCTTTGGATGGGATGTGTTGCTCCTGGGAGCAGGGGATGGTGTCCAGAGGGGGAGGGATGTGGCCCTATGGTCATAATATGGTACTGACACGCCATTCTTCTCTCCATACAGCTGCAACATCCGAGGGCCAGGACAGCCCCATGTCCTCCCTTGTCCTGGAGAATCTCCTGGCGATGGTGGAGAGTACCCAGGCACCCTCCCACACAGCACAACGTCAAGCACCGGTGGCTGGAGACCCGCTTGGTGGACAGAAAATGACATGACCAACCGCCGCCAGGCCAAGGTGGCCAAATGGAAACTTAGTCTCGCTGAAGATAACATGGCATGGTGGAGAAAGACCTGGGACAGGCTCATGGACAACCTGCAGGACATTAGTGGCGTTCTGTGGAAGCATGAGGCCAGTGTGGCCTGTCTCCTTGCCCCTCTGCTGTTCCCCCTGCTGAGCCCCCTGCTGCCTCCCACTGGGCTTCCTACCACTCCCTGCTGTGCCACCTGCCACCCCCTGCTGAATCCCTCCCATGGACATATCTCCCAGTGCTTCTTGCCCCATCCCTGCCCTGCCAAGGACCCTGGACCCAGGGAGGGAGGGGATCCCAGGGCTGACAGGGCACACGACCTTCCACCCCAGCCCTGTATTGATCCCTTCTGTCCCTGCTCCAGGTTGAGGTCCCTCCCATCCCCCCAAGGTACATTATTCACCTCCTCCCTCTGTATATAGGTTTCTGTTCATCCAGTTAACAGTTTCAGTAGTGGGTAGTAAAATGTTTTATTTGACAAACACCCCCATGTGCCATGCTCTTTAGGGAGGGATGTTGAGGGGTGGATGTGTGGGTGTGGTGGTGATGGTGAGGGATGGATATGTGTGTGGGATGGTTGTGGGTGGGGGTCATGGGGACCCATCAGCAAAGCTCTGTCAGAGGGCCTCCCTGATGTGGAGTCCATCCTGGTGGGCCTGGTGAATGGGGGCAGCATTTGGCTGCTCATACCCAAGGCCAGACTTGGCTGCTCACCCATGCACAAAGGCACCCCCACAATGTTGTGGGAGGGTGCGGCAGGTGCCCACCACCTGGGGCACATTCAGCACCCCACCCTCCAGCTGTGAGAGGAGGCACCGCCACCTCCCCTTAAGGCACCAGAAGGCTCACTCGACCCCATTGCAGGCCTGGTTGAGGTGGATGTTGAATGCCTCCTGGGTGGGACTGTGGCAGCCCATATAGGGCCGCATTAGTCATGGCTGCAAGGGGTAGGCAGTGTCTGTCACCATGCAGAGTGGCTCTGCTTGGCTGGGGGCAGCTGGACAGCACTCAGCTCCTGGGAGATGGGGGTGTTGGGGAGGGGTCCTTTAAGGGAGAGATGTCTGCTGCTCCGGAAGAGCTTGTCGGCCACATGACCCCATTCATGGCTTTTCTGGCTCCCTTCTTTTGAGAGAGTGCCTGGAGCCATGTGGATGCTTCCTTCCAAAAGAAAGCAGCAGTCTTTTAAAAGGGCAGATCAATGGTTTGATCTGATTTTTATGTGTGGTTGCTATCGTTCAAAAGCCACACTTTAGAATGCCCTCATTCGATTTTTGGCCTTTCAAAAGGGTGCTTACATGTAGACACAGCTTGCAGGTTTAGGTCCCTCCAATCTTATGCCCATTCCTGAGGCTGTGGCAGGATGCAGCAAAAGGCTCACAAGGTGGCACTACTTGAGCTAAGCCAGTTCAGCGGCAAGCCCTTGAAGAACCCTAATAAAACTATCTCGTTCATTTGGTTGGAATTGTTCATGTCATGTATCATTTTCTGCATTGATTCTGCTGGAGCATGTGGGAGGGATAGCTCAGGTTTGAGCATTGGCCTAGTAAACCCAGGGTTGTGAGCTCAGTCCTGTGCAAAATTACCTGGTGACCCTTAAGTGAACGGCCACGCTCAGGCATGTTAGGGTGAATTTCATGGGCATTTGAACAACATGGTGAGGTACGTGGGGTGGAGGCAGGGTCCAGAGACCCTTTTAAATTGTGATAGGGAAATGTGCCTTAGCACAAAAGGCTCAACCACAAACTCCAGACCAAGAACTGAGGAACCAAGTGAATTGGGGAAGTCTAACCCAGTTATCAATGGAATTTACTGAAGTGCCTGCAGACTGCACTGTCTGCAGCCACCCCCCCGCCCAGTCTAAAATTGACAAACAGGAAAACCCTATACAGAAAAGAGCCATGGCCTCTGACCTAGCACCCCAGAGGTGCCAGCTGCATACCTTAAAAGGGAAAAAGAAGTATGGGATGTATGGTTGTGTAGAAAGGGGAGGGGGCTGAGAGGGGCTGCAGGCGAAGAGAAGCAGAAGCAACTAGGATGTGATGTGTCAAGCCTCGGGAGGAGCCAGCAAATGGCAGATCATAAAAGGGGGCAACAAAGTAAGGAGGAGGAGGAACTCCCGAATCCTGGAGAGACCAGATGCTGTGTGCGACAAGGACTGATCAACCTTTGCCACTCCTCCCGCCTGCTCACAAGTTAAATAGAGTAGTGTGTGAAAACCTATTGGTACCATGAAGAAATTTGTAACAGTATAGCTTATATAGCCAGATGCAGTGTTTTATTGTTTTGTTCCTGTACCTGCTCAGCTACATAAGTAAAAGTTAGCAGTTGCATTTTATCTCTGACTTTTCTTTTGATACTCTGCCATAGCTATGTGTATTGCTGTGTGTATGTCTTTAGTTTTATGAGTCTGCAAGGGTCACGTGTAAGGCTGAGGCAAAGACGCCCCAGGACCCCTGAGAGGGCTTTGACCCAATGACTGGGAAGTTCTGAAAGCAAGCTGCTTCAGCTGGGAAGCGTGGTCCGCTGAACCTCCGTGTTCTACAGAACAGAGTGTTGTTTGTGTCTGTACGTCACTTTCTCCTATTAATCCTTAAGTCCTATCCCCTGAAACTCAAAACTCACACTTCTTGGGGATAGATAACAGCTCTTAGAAAGCAGGATAGATAACAGCCCTTAGAAATCAGGATAGATAACAGCCAATGAATTCCACCAACCTGTGGGCTATTTTAGAGAACTACTGGGAGTTAGAAAAACCCCAGGGGGTGTTTCTTTTCCTTTTGGGTGTAATCCTATTCCTCCTATTAGTAGTGTGGTGTAAGCCACAGCTATAACTACATCAGTTTCATAATAAATAGCACAATCACTCTCAGTGGAGTGGGCCATCACTGAGAAGCAGCCATTCCTTTTCCCCAGTTCAACACTTCACCCACCTCTCACCTCCACCCTTATTTAGGACTTGGAGCACAGCTTATTTGCTCCTCAAGTCTCTGATGAGGTCATTTAGGGTTGTGGGGCAAATAGATTTTTAAAAAAAAAGTCTGTCAGGATTGGTGCTTGGTCCTGCCCAGAGGGCAAGGGACTGACCTTAATAACCCCTTGAGATTCCTGCCCTATGGTGTGTGTATGTGTGTGTATATATATAAGATATTTGCAGGTTGTTGACCCAGTTCAGCTGCCTTCAACCTTCAGTGTCTCATGTCAGCATGAAAGAGTGTTTCATAAGAAGCAAGCTCTGGAAGGAGAATGCCAATACAGTGCTTTGATAATCCTGGGCACATGGAGAGATCAGCCACAGTAAAACTGTACAGTACAGCATGGTTGCCTGTAAACTCCAGGCTGTGAGTGAAGATCTTCTCTTCTTTCATAGGTAGTTCCACTGAAGCCATACAATTAAGGAGTACAGGCTTTGTTGCCCTGAAGTAGCTGAATGGATGGATTTAGAGGGTCATATCATTTGTGGGGAAGGGGAAGAAAACAATCAAGGTAACATCTGCCTCACAAAACATATTATTATGATATATCCAATCCAGTCTTCTGCTCTCAATTTCATTTGTTTCTCTCCTGGCAAAAATTGACATAGAAGTAACAGGTGTCTTTTCAGTGCATGAAATGCCACAGAGACAAGGAAGAAGTGTTTTGGATGGATAACTAATTATTTGAAACTCCAACACAAGCCACATGAATCATCTCTGCGAATAAATCACATATTAGAAATTTAGCCTGATACGAAGGGAGAAAGGGAGGGTCCCCAAGAGAAAGTGGGGAGAAATAAATCAGGTTGCTTTGTCTGGGGGATTTGGAGATTTCTCACTCCTCTCATCTCCCGATCTCCATGAGGGGAGATTTTTTGTTTGTCTTCCATCCTGGTGGATCCCTGATTTCATTTCTGGATAAACCTTCTGGAGCTGTCGGCGAGGAGATTGCCACTGGAGATGGGCTGGCCTATTCAATCTCCCAGGCTGGATGGCCACTGGAGAGGGGGCCTATCACCCATGGAGTTCAACAGGCACAGCACACATAACTCAATGCCTCTTCCCCAACATCACCTGCAAGGACAGAGGTGGGGTGGGATTAGGGGGAAAAAAAAAGACAAAAAACACACAGAATGCCCCCATAGGAAGATGAAGGGACTGGACAGCACCATAAACCTCACTATGCAGTTACCATTGAGGAGACAAGGTTATTCCAGATGTTGGGTCTGCACCATCACAGAGCTCAGCTAGGCCTAACAGCTCCACCAAACATCACACCACAGAGACTGGCGGCACCTGGATGTGACCCAATACTGTCAGCCATTTAGATCTATCTCCATATGCACTAGGAGATTTAGCTGACGTTGCTTGGGTCCTTCAGGGCAGGGCACTGGTGGGGATGCAGGAATCAGGGCAGGGTTTGGGAGGTGGGGGTATAGGAGTCAGGGCCAGTGGTGAGGAGGGTGCAGGGCAGGGACTGGGGGGATGCAGGAGTCAGGGTAGGGGGTGGGGAGGTGTGGGGGCTCAGGGTTGGGGTGGAGGTACAGAAGTGAGGCTACGGGCTGGGAGGTGTGTGTGGGGACACTCAGAGCAGTGGGTAGGGTAGCTGGTGGCTTCTTTCCAGGGCAGCAGGGGCTGGGTTGCCCAACCAGTGGTGTTGCAGTGGGGGCCAGGCTGGCTGACTGCTGCCTGCTGCCCTGGGCCAAGGCAAGGCAATGGGGGCCACATGGCCTAGCCAGCAGCTGCTCTGTGGATCTCTAGGGTTTCCAGGTGCAGTTGCTTGCTGCCTCCCTGTGGTCATTCTGGAATATAAGTGTCCCTGACACCAGACCCCTCCCTTTCCTTACAATGAGAAACAATCGCATTACACACACGTCCCATTGTTCTGGCACAACCAAACCCTGAGCTTGCTTGAAGCTATGATAAGAGGAATCTGTACACCAAAGTTGGTGGTCCTGGCTCTTTCCATTTCTTGAACAAATGGCCTCACAGACAGACAGAAGCCCTATCTCTCTAATATATAGTGGATATCTTGTAACCAGAACTGAGGTATCTATAGCCTGAGGTATATCTGGTCCAGTTTCCTAGCATTGACTTTGCGCTGAAGACAGCTTTGGGACAAACCTGTTCAATTTTGAGGAGGGAGTCAATCAGCTCTTGCTAGAGATCCCTTCTAACCTAACTCACGTTATTGGGAAAGAGTAGGCAGTGTGAACTGGAATGCGTTTTGCAATTCAAACACTGTGCTAAGCTCTCCTCACATACAATACTCAAGACTCCACACAATGGGAAAAGGCAGATTCACAACTCAAAAACAGTTCAAGGGAATTTCTTTACAGAAAGAAGTGTTCACAGCAGAATTTTGTTTATGACAGTGTCAGAAGGGAATTGCCCAGGTAAATAGCTGCAAAATCAGGGTCAGGTTGCTGCTATCCTTACTCAGGTGAGTAATTCCACTGAGACTACTAATATGAGTAATATGACACATGTAGCTAAAAAAAAGGTGGTGTGGAGGGAGGGGATGTTACGATTCTGTCTTCTCTGTGCTGTATCTTTATGGGAATTGCTGGTGAGGGCCAGTTTTGGAAGCAGTTTATACAGGATGTTTCCTCTCTTGCACAATTGTATTTGCTCATGCATTCTTTGTTTTTCTATTCCCCAATGCTATGGTCACACAGCAAAGTTGTTTTGAAATAACTTTGCTAATGTCTACACATGTTATTTTGAATTTTGTAAACCTCATTGTAGAGTAAAAAAGCCTATTTCGAAATAGGCATTCTTAAGACACAGAATTTTGAAATAAGCCATAATGGAATCTGATGACACTATTTTGAAATAGGCTGTAAGTGTCTGGACAAGCTATTTTGAACTAGCTGGGGTGCTATTTTGAAATGCATGCTTGTGTGTAGCTGTGTTGTTTTGGAATAGCTATTCCAGAATAGATAATTTGGGAATAATACTGCTATGTAGATGTAGCCTAAGAGATTGGACTCAGAGTGATAACAAGTCAGGACTCTTCATGTAAATAAAGGTTACTCACACGGGTAAAAGGTTGTGGATCAGGCTCAGATTCCTCCAGGAGAGTATATTTGCCAAATTTGTCAAATTTAATGTTAATGAAAGCTTTCCAACTGAAATGACAGCCAGTGAACATCGCTCATAGCAGCTGTTGACCACGTAAGTGCTTTTGTCAGATGAATACTTTTAACTTATATCTGTTAATCTTGAATCCTTTTGTATGGGGGATGGAATCTTTTGTTTCCAACATTTTCAATGGCAGGGGTGGTTTTCTTACACAATTATTGGCTTTTGCATTTGTAGATTAATATTCAAAAAGTAACTTACATGAACATGGGATGCTGTTACTGGTGGATACAGTAAAATACCTGCAGAAGTGAAAACAGGAGACCCCCCCCACGCCCACATCTGTCACTTCTCAAAAAATGAATAGCTGCAAAGAGCCTGTCCGAACACAAGTGTAGATTTAAAGGGACACATTTTCAAAGAAGTAACAAGTACACTTGCCAAAACGAGTTTGCATACAAATGGCCACAGGCCACCCAAACCCTTTTTATTACAACTGGAATATGCACATATGGGAACAAGAATAGTTACCCATTTTATGGAGACTTATTAGGCAAATAGGGTTTGATCTTTGGCAAAAATCCATTCTGTTTCACAGTTGATTTGCAGGATAAGCTGGAAAGTATTAAAATACAAAAGAAAGAAGTCAATAAACCTCCCGCCTGCAGCTGAGATTTCCATTTTGCCAAGATTCCAGTTTGAATACGACTTTTGAGAACCTATCACTGAACATTACTGATTTTTCAGTACTTTTAGCAGGTAGTGCACAACTAGATGAACTAAATAAGGAACCTTTTATTATTAGGTCATTAGTTCAAATCTGAACCAGGGTTGGTTGTGACCAATGGTTGTCACTTTAGCACCATCAGTTTAATTAAGACCAAAATAGATATGGGTCTTTGACAAACTGAAGACAGTGATTTCATGGTCTTAGACTCTTCAAGGTATATTCGACTAGATCAGCTTTGCTGATTGCCGAAGTCAAACTGCTAGAAAGCTGGATGGTCATCTAGTTGCCAAATGTCTGGCTGCGTACTTTTCTGGCACTAAACTGAATATAGAGACAGATTTATGGATTGGCTCAATTAACATTACAATTACCATCTGACAACTGGTGGCCTTAACCCAATTCCTAGAGGACAGGTGTTCCTATTGCAGAAATCACTATCACAACTAGTAGATTATTTGATACAATTGTTGGCAGCCACAAAAGACAGGACAAAGACTGAATGAGCATAGAGACCAAATAATTATTTCACCCCTAGAGGTGGTCTCTTCAGTTCAGGAAAGGCAGGGTAGTTTGCGGAAATTTTGCTGCCATTGTCTGTATAACATTCTACTACTGTTAAGGTGGCAGTTTCAACAAACATTACATTACTGTCAGAGGTGATGGAACAATTTGTATAGTGGGGGTGCTGAAAGCCATTGAACTGAATGGCAAACCTTGGATATCATGGAAACAATTTCAAGCCAGGGGTTGTAGCAGCACCTCTAGTTCCAGCCCCTATGCTAACTGAGGACTTTTTTTAAATACTTGAAAAAACTCCCCTCTACATTTTTTTTTCAGGTTTTGATTTTTCCCCATATTTGTTTTTGGTTTTGGGAGGGGATTTTGTGACAAGATGTTCTGATAGCTGGAAATGCATAGCTAGAATCGACTATCCATTTGTGCCCTCCTATTGCACTTACGTACTGCTACTCAAAAGCCCTTTACTTGAGGAGGGCACAAATGGATAGTGGGCACAGTAAGAGAAGTAGTATCTATGTATCACATTCAGCACTGCTGGTAGCAGTTTAGTGAGTGTACTTGGAAAAATGGAAAACTGCAGATCATCTCTCTATCCAGATAGCTAAACAGACAGATGCTCTTTTTAATGCAGGCAAAAATTCTTGGTGCTATACAAGACACTAAGAAGGATAGTCCCTCTTCCGAAAAGCTTTGCAAGCTAAAAGGACAATACACGAGTCACTCAGGCTATGTCTACATCAGCGGTGTCCAAGAGCAATTTAATGGATCACCACAGGCTGACCCTGCAGCCCAGTGCCAACCTCCCCAGCTAGGCGCTGTCCCCGCCACCAGTCAGATTACTCACTGAAGTTGTACCATGCGAGCCGCCCCAGGGCTGAAGCTGTGCCGGGGCTAGAGAAGCTGCCTCCACCGCTGTCGCCATGTGCTTGTCCCAGCACGTGTTGGGGCACATGCACAGAGCAGCTGGAGGGGCGCCCCACGTGTGCAGTTCTCCTGAGCCACATTCGTCACAATCCGCTGTCCTGTTCACCGCATTTGACGATTCGCACACGGAGTCTTTTTCTTGTGGAAAACAGTATAACACTGCTAATGGATGAGGAGTTCAAAAACATCAATCAGTGTGCGAATTCAGAACATGTTACTAAAAATGACATACCAGCTCCATTGTTTATGGGATGAAATGCAAGTTGTCATCTAGACTTGTTAAAACCTGATCTATAGGACATTGGTAAGAAACAGTGGGATCAAACAGCCAAACCTGACTGCACTTACCCCATGTGCTCTTACTAAAATAAGAGGCTATCTAAACAATCTGTGACAAGCTGGCTTAGTACCTAACTGAGCAGCAGTGTGGATATGTAGCTAGGGCTTTTATCTCTGTATATAGTTAGTATATGATAATGTCTGTGTGGTTTCCTCATATACTTATTGTTGTATAGACAGCAAAGACAACAGCAGTATCTGCACCAAGTGGGAGGGCAGCAGGAGAAAAGTTTGGGGAATAAAACTTGAGATGCTTGTTTCTGGCCGTCTTATGTTTGCACTGACAGTGGGTTACTAAAAACGATATGTCTGACAGACAGACAGATAGGGGAAGCCAGGACAAATATGCAGATGTAGAATTCTGAGTCCTCAGCATATAGATAAATGTTAAAGCTATGCCTGGATGAAGTCGCCCAGTGTAAAAAGGTACAAAGGAAGAAGAGGAAACCAAGGACAGGGCCACATGAAATTCAGGCAGTGTAGGAGAAGATGAGAAATTTGAAGGTGCAAGTGGCAAATAATCTACAAAAGCTGTGGCATATGATTTCTGGTACTTCACCCTTCCAATTAGGTCAGAAATATCATTAAATCAGTCTTGTAATATTTTGGCATCAAAATTGATAAGTGAAGAGGCATCTGTGACACTCTGTACTCAAAGTAGCAGCTTGCAACCCCCTGCAACCCCCATATTCATCACTGTCATATAATTATGATAGGTTTTATTCAAAGTATGCCTTGTGAGTTAGCTTTTTAAAGTTTTGATCTGTTAATGTGTTGAACTTTAATACCCCGCTAGATTGCTTGTATTAATGTTGTAGGTGAAGTTATGAAGTATTACTATATGTGCTATTGAAATATGTCCTGATGTTGGGAGATGCCCACAGCTGGCATTTCAACAGGGACAAAACAGTAACTATCAATGGCAAGACAATCAGTGATGTCCCATGAGGAAGAATCCATTCTTGCATCCACGTGCTCAGAGAGGATACTTACATAATGCGGGGGGGAGGGCAACCCAAGTCATGGCAAGACTCTTTCTAGCAGCTGGAAGAAGGTATAAAAGAGGGACAGTGACATCATCACTTGACCTTTCTTGAAGACAAAGGCTTTGAACCAGAGAGATAGGTCCCAGGATGGAAGAAAGCTCAATCTGGGTGCAACTGCTATAAGAGTGAGAGACTGATTCAAATCCAAATATATTCTACCACCTCCATTCTGCTAAATTAGATGGGGGTCTGCTGTACGAGGGTTTGTTGATTAATTCTTATAAAATAAAAATAGATCAAAACGTGTCCCCACAACTGATCCAAGCTGTTGCGGGTATTTCGGTACTATCAGACTGCAAACTCTCGCTCAAGACAACATTCGGTATCTGCTGTTGGAAATCCTTTTTATACTAACAGTAGTGATCCAAACCATGCCTTTTGTGTGCGCTGCAAAATGTAGATAATATGAAGGGAGAAGTGGGTAATCTTTAATGTACTCATTCAAACCAAATATTTGGTTCTGCATTTTTGGATGGCATATCTCCTGCACCATCTGCTGAATGACAGCAGAACACAACTTGCGCTA
The DNA here is from genome assembly GCF_033958435.1 of Carettochelys insculpta. Classification (NCBI taxonomy): domain Eukaryota; kingdom Metazoa; phylum Chordata; order Testudines; family Carettochelyidae; genus Carettochelys; species Carettochelys insculpta. The sequence goes on along the minus strand of NC_134138.1, from coordinate 87,413,376 downwards.
AAGGAGATAAACAGGCCGGGGCAGAGGAATCCCTCTTGATTTGCACAACCACAAGTCAGCAGTATCTTCTATTTCCAATGTGTAATTGGCACAGGACCCTACTGCATCAACCTTTCCAACCCCAGCTCCAAAAAGGAGTTTAGGAAAGCCTGGAAAAACACAACTTTATTTCCACAGGATTTGAAAGAAAAAAAGGGAAAACATTTTTTTAAAAAGTCACTCAGCACTGCTACCTATGAACTGGGAAGTGGCAGAGATGATTCTCCTGAATATAAAGATATATGTCTCAGAACATAATGTTGGCTTCTGCAAGCTCCTACCACATAATGAACCAATGTTACCATAAAGCTTGAATCCTTATGTCACACACAGGTACCACTGCTTTATCCTGAAAAGAAGACATATTCTCAGGTTAAGTGCCTACAATCACCGCCAGTTTGTGGGCAGGAAGCCAAAGAACAGCATATCTCTCTCCTATACATAGCTTCAAGCCCAACACATGCAAAGCTTACTTGGAGTGAGACTGCCACTGAAACCATACCCATACAAGCCGAAAACTCACAGCTCTCTGAGATAAGTGGGGCTGGGCCAGTCTTTTCCTGACAGATCTCTGCAGGATTCAGTATTTGGCAGCCTTTCCCAAGTGTGAGTGATAAAACAAAGCTCAGTATGCTGGTAAGGTGCATTTTGCTGCTCTCTTTCGGGGGAACTCCCAAAACAGTCCTCTGGCACTTTCTGTTAGAGTTGAGCTGTTAATCCCACTGTTACGATCATATTCTGCTCGCTTAAACCCATCTCTTTTCTGCCTTAACCCTAGAAATAGTGTCTTCTGGTTATGATACTTTCCTTCATTTTCTATTCTAAACTACTGAGTAGTACTGCTCTGCACTGTTCAAAGACACCCATTCCATCCCAGAGAATGGAGCTTTCATAGCCCACTGAACACCTGTCTGATGACAGTAATTTTCAGTCAATTCATTAGTCATTTGGGCTCCATTTGAGCCAATGACCTAGAAGCGAAAGGCTTTGTAATCATCTTACCAAATCCCTTAACTATCCAATCTCCAGGTATGTTGTAGGCCTGTGTGTCACAATGAAAATTTAATAGTAAAATGTTACGTTCTTCCCCAAGTGCAGTTGCCACTCATTTCTTTCAATTTTTTTATTTCTCTTCTGCATTACATAGTGAATAATAATGCAAAAGGTATTTGAGATTCTGACATCCCTCTCCACCCTATCTATCCTATTTCCCACCAACAAAATTTAAGAGGGAAAACTAACTCTGCACAGCTATTTTGCCTGAAGCTCAAATTTTAGGTAATACTGAAAAATTCTAAGATTCCTGTTTCGTGAGATGCATCTGATGAAGTGGGTCTTTGCCCACGAAAGAAAGCTCATACTCCAAAATATGTTAGTCTGTAAGGTGCCACAGTACTTATCTTTATTTTTGAAGATACAGGATTTGAAGATACAGGCTGACACAGTTACCTCTCTGATATAAGATTCCTGTAAAAGCTTCTCAGATCATATTACAAAGCTTCACTCTGTTTTATGCAATTTATCTTTCAATCTTCACACAGTGCAAATACACAGAAAGTAATCTCCTAATAGGTCAGAATTACATAAATGTATTTTGCTCACTGGTACGCAAGACTCCTTATCTATACAGGTCATCTGCAATCTTCCTGAAGAGTCACAACGCATAGACTAATGTGCCTCACATCAAAGCATCTATGTCACCATCACCACACTGCTGCTTCAAAGTGTAACAGACTAAGTCATGGGTTTGCCAAATTTCTTTGCACTGTAGCAAAGTTCACATGGTGTGTTAGTGCATGTCAAGTGGTGATGCTATAGATTCACACACTGGGTTTCCATGCAGTAACTCCTTCTGCAGGCATGCCTACTATCTGAGCAAAGAGCACCTGTTTTCAGACCTGCTACATGATCAGCTGGAGAGGTTTGCTACTGATTGATCCGTGGAACTCCCTATTCCTTTATGCATAAAATACAGAGCCATGCGGTGTGCTCCTCAATTTTTCTCTCTTTCAGCTAGTTATTGAGCTAAAGAAAAGTAGGATATAGATGTAATATGCCTCCATCAGCCAATAATATGTGCCCACTCAAGAAGGACAGATTTGTAAATGTGCCCCCTATGACTAAGTCCAAAATAGACGAAATAGAGACTACAAAAAAAATAATCATGCCACAATCTCACACTCTTGGGCAAAATAGCATCTCATTCAGCCAGGCTTTTATCATAGGCTATGTACCCACTAGAGAATTTTGTCGACAAAACTGGCATTTTGTCCACAAAACACATGGAGCGTCCACATTCCCAAGGCATTCTGTTGACAGCGTTCTGCTGCTCCCCCGTGAGGCAGAATGCCTCTGTTGGCAGATCTGTCAACAGAAAGCCAGTCTGGACATTCCAGGGAGCCCTCTGTTGACAGACAGTGCTTCAGGGACACTGGACAGCCCTGTTTGCTGTGCTCCCGCTTGGCTGTTCTGTTGAGAGAGCAGTCGGTTAGTCTGGCCACACTCTGTTGAGAGAGCGGATCGCTCTTTCAATGCTCTTGGCAGTCCGGCTGCAATCTGTCAACAGAAGTTTCATTGGAAGACATCTTCCGACAGAAACGTCTGTCAACAGACCGCTCTAGTGTAGACGTAGCCATAATGATCCCTGCTAGCATGCATAAATGTCCTCTAGGATTTACAGTGTATATGTGTGATATCAGACTCTTATAAATACCACAGATGTTCACTGTAACCAGCAACTTGGTCCCTGGAACAGGGTGTTTTGCCTCATGGGCTGGAGAACCAGGGGATAAGTCACTCCTGATTACAGCCTCTGCATAGGAATTGAGGAGATTCTTTCTACTCAGTTCCACAGAAGCTTTTTTTCTAGCTACCACCAACTTTCAGCCTTCCTTCTGCAGGGATGAACTCCTCTGCAACTAAATGCCCTTTTACTCTCTTCTCATCTCTCACTTGCTCTTTGTACTTATATTGCCCTGAATCTCCAGTAAGTTTGCTTGTGAGTCACAATTTTCTGTCACAGGACCCCAGCACTCATTCCCTTGAACTGGGAAGGTGGGCCAAGCCCCAGTCCTCTAAAAGGGCCAACTCATCCTGTCACACTTTACAAGGGAATTTTCCTACAGATTTCCTGCTATTTCTAACACTGGCTCGGCTCCCCTGGCATTAGCGACATTAGGAGCAATGTTCCCCCTATTTTTTTCCATCCTTGTGCAGAACATATTTTGTTACGTGCCCTGAAGTATGCATGGGTGTGCACTGCTGCTGGGAACACAAGCTGATTCCTGTGGGCGGCTGCAGATGCTCTGCTAATGAGCGGCGTGACCCCTGAAATTCTCCTGGGTGGCCGCCCAAACACACAGCTTACAGGGAACACTGAGGGGAAGCCCTAATGTAGACTGGTTGCCAGCACAGCTGACATCATCTCATCTCATCCTCCTCACAGAAGGTTTAATCAGTACAGTGCAATGAATGTTGCCATCAGACAGGCTACAAGAGGGCTTCAAAAGTTATTAACGCCGATGGAGCTGCACTTGATTTAACATCGGGAAATTTTTCAAAAGTCCTCTTAATCTATCTAGATCTCGTGCGTCAAACCAGCACTGAGTCACTGAACCTCAGACTCAGACACAGGAGCCACCCAAGTGTGGTGAGCTGCTGTGTATCATTATATTTACAAGAGCTTGAACTACAGGCTGCACCCCCAAAACCCAGCATTCTCTCGTCCGGCAACATGCCACTGAGGTCCCGAGGATCCTGGATCAGGGAACCACTCAATGTTCACAGTGGGGTTTCTTCCCTTTTAACCTATGCAGCTAAGGATCTGGGAAGGGGATTACCTGGACAGATACTCCAGGAGTCTGGGAGTGGCTTTTGAAGGTCTTCTTATGAAGGCCCAGATCCAGAAAGGGACTTACGCAACTACTCCACCATGATCCACAAAATCCCTAGATGGCTACTGCCTGACCCTGTATCTGCCTGAATTCACTCATGCAGCACCTACATTATCACTGCCAAGGTTCCCTAAGTCTTTGCTTTCTGAGGGTATGTCTACACTAGACATAGAAGTCAGCTGCAAATATGCAATTTAGCTCTGCCAGTTGCGTAGCTAAAATTGACATATCTGCAGTCGATTTCCATGTCTGTCTACACAGGGGAGGTCGACTGACCTTCCTTATGCTTCACCTTTCGCAAAGAGCGCAAGGGTCGACTTTGACCCGTGATGGTGTCATTTTGCACATGTGTTAAATCGAACCCTGGAAGATTGACCCTGAGCAGGTCGACCTTCTGCCCTAGTGTAGATGTAGCCTCTGTCTGCACACGAGGCCTCAGCCCAAGAGTGCAGAGTCTCATGCTTAAGTCTCAACATGCACCACAAACCAGGTGAAAATAGGCAGGTGAATGCTTCCCTTGCATGTGGTGCCTGATCCAACAGGCACGGCTATTCAGAGTCACAGGGGAAAAGCTGTCTTTCATTAACCCTTTAGTCTAAAGGCTAGAGCACTTGGGCAGGCTCAAGACCCTGCTCTGCCTAACACCCTGTTCAAACCCTGCCTCACAGAAGGATGCCGAACCCCTGGGCTATGGGATAGTCTGAGGTGGAGACTTCCTCACTGTGTCCCATGGAAGCTCTATCTCTCTGTTCAAATGCTAAAGTAATCGTGGAACCAGAGAGAGTGAGAATAACCCTCTCTCCTGATATGGGGGAGAGCAGGACATTCAGATTCCAGTCCCGGCCTGCTCCAATGACTGTTTATTAATCCACACTGGAACAGCCTCAGTAGAAGTGACAGGGGGAGCCCCACATCAGAATATCCTAGAGCCCAGGGGTGTGGGCGCTCTTCAGAGTGCTGGGAGGTCCAGATCCAGACTGCCTCTCCACAGGCAGAGGAGCACCTGAAGCTGGATCTCCCATATCCCACTACGCTGAAAGTTACAAGGGAGCTGCCTCTGTCCCTTCCTCAGCTTTTTACAAGAAATGGCTCGTGTGTCTAAACCACCTTGCTGCGGCAGAGGGGTTTGTGTCTCTGGCTCACCAGCCAAGATAGGAGCCTCCCTGAAGTCTGGGCTGAGGCGCTTAACTCTGTGAGAGGAGTGAGGATTAGGCCACCTCCCTTTTCTTAGCATTTCCTTCTGGCTAGTTTAGGCAGCCCCATTGCTTCGGGAGCTGGCTTTTGTGAATCCCATGTCCAGTGTCTCTCTCCATTCATTGTCCAGGGTGCATAGGTACTTAATCAGGTGGGTCTCTGGGATTTTTCAAGCATCTAAAAGGTGTACCCAGTGTTGCTAGCATTGAGAGCTAGCATGTCTGTGACAGAGATAAGAAAGTTTGAATACGAGGGTAGTATTGTATTTATTCTTTTTTCTCATTAACATATCACAGATTTTCAAATCAGAACGAGTCGGACTTATCTAGAGACTGTAGAAAACGGAGTAGCCAGGGATTACACCAGGTAAGTAAACAACATTATAGCAACATATGAATTACACGAAGGGATTCTAGAGAAGAAAAAAGAAAATAAATTTGGGTGAGAAAAGAAAAAACAAACAAAAATAAAAGAATACTATAAAAAAGCACCTCGCTTGATGCTATCTATACATAAATCTCAATCATAGCTAGATCACAAGAATATGCATTAAGGGCAAGTGTAAAGAAGCCCTTCCCAGGTGCCAGCTATTCACAATACAACTCCTCAAACAGTTTTCACATGAGATCATTGACGGTATTTTATGAATACCCATATTTAACTATATCCAGAAGGGCAATGGTTTTGATTTTGCAATCCATCGATATAATTTTTGGCTGCCTGTGCTACTTGGAAGAATTATCTCCTTTCTCATTAATGCAAACTCTGTAAAGAGTTGGTGAATTTCAACACTAGCACTGATGCAATTTTATCTAAATGGATTTCAAGGATTTATTCTATTTGTCTAAGAGCACCTTTCCAGAAACTGGCTATTCTATAGAAATCCCACGTCAAAAGTATGAGAATATTTTTGCCAGTGCTTCATTGACATCTTTTGGCTTAACTCAACATGCCTGGGAATCTTGTAGATTCTGTGAGTAAAGTGATCTTTCCAGCCCTCTCTGGTTTTTACCAAAAACGCCATTCCAAACCAGGAAAACCTTTCCATGAAAATTTCATCTGAACTGATCCTTTCCTATGAAAACTTTCAGTTTTGAAAAATTATCATTTTCTGGTCCGAAAATGGCCAACCAGCTCTAAACGTGAGTTATTTATAAGGAATAACCTTGGCATGTTGCTCCATGGAGCACTTCTGAGCACTGGAGAAAACTGTTCAATCTGCTCGAGAGATTAGATCATCTTTGTGTTGTTTTCCCCATAGCATTTCAAAACTAAAGTTTCTGAATCAATAAACTGTAGATCTTGGGGGTCAAATGTAGGTAGCCAGCTAAAGTAATAAGAGACAGCCACAATCTTTAAGGTGAAAAACAATTACCCTCAGTCAACTAAATAGTTATGCACACATCGGGTAGATCAGTTCCGATGCCAACAATACGACCAACTCAGTGAAGACAATTTATTAAGATATATTCTCTAATCCTGTTGCTAGTATTTTTACTGACACAAACACATGCATGCATCTCTCTCTCTCTCTATATATATATATATATATGTATGTATGAAAAGATAGCTATAATATACCAGAAATTTGATTTTAGAGAGTGAGTGAGAGTATTGGGACTATAATGGTTAGCTTACAGTTTTATTTACAATTTTAAATCTTTGTAAAATAGTTGAAAATGCAGCCATTTTACCTTTTTTGAGCCAGTCTGGTAAGATTTCAGAGGCTAAGTTGTGGAATGCAGTCAGATAGGAGTTTCTATTGTAGAGTCCTTTGCAGCAAATGGTAGCTCAAACAAACACTGAATAACTATTCTGATAATTGTTACTGTTATTGGAGATAGATCAGTAAATTTGCAAACAGTGGTAGAGTGAAAGCTCAGTTGTGTAGCATATGATTCCATGCAGACTCACGCTTGACTTGCCTGGTTTCTGCTATGGTAGGTGTTTGCCTAGTATTGTCATTGCAATTTTGATTGCATCTCATGATGTGTGCAGATGTGCTTTGTAAATATCCCAAGGGGCAAAGATTCTCTGCTCAGTAACACTGTTCCCAAATGTGATCTACCTTATAGAATAACTTTCTGGGCTACATCCTCTGGGATCAGGGAATCATTTAAAATTGCTGGATTTTGGTGTTTTAACAAGGATCTAATTACAAAGGTAAGTGTATGCACCTGCTAAGGCACTCTTAATTATTTGATAATGGTGCAATCTTTCTCAATATAGCCAGTTTTTGTGGTGGTAAGCTACGCTAATGAAGCACACTGAGAGAACAAATTCCCCCAATGTTAGAGAAGCTTATATAAAGAAATTTGTGAGGGAATGAGAGGGTTTTTTTAATCACTGGCCTCATCAACAATTATGATTTTTTAAATTATGAAGCTGATATGTATGGAGAGCCTCCACTGTTAATGAAGGGAAATTGGTACATTATTTTAGCCATCCATAACTTCCTTTAATATGCAGTATTACTCCTAAAATGATGGAGTATCACATTTGATCTCCTCTCTTGTCTTTGAAAATTAGCTTGTGTCTAGAGCTACTCACTTGGAGCCACCTGGAGTCTGGTGGCAGCAACACTGATGGGGATGATACAAGCCTTCCTTCACCCAGTATGTCTGTGAGAATTGTGCTTCGCTTAGTAAGTGTTGTGTGTAGTGGGTCAATAACACATTTTTTATCTTTCACAAACCTATACCTTAAATGGCAGTCCGGGTGCTGGCTGCTGGTTTACAATTGCAGAAACCAGAAACTAAAGCACGTTATAACTTTATAAGCTCAGACTAAAAAAAAAATGGACAAACTATAAGCCAGATGGGTTCCAATACCCCTGTCAGAAGCTATGTTGACCATATAACCATTGTTTTTTGTTCCTTAATAACAAAAAATGTTAGCATTAGAAAAGCAAATGCATTTGACAGCTTCAGTTCCATTATGGTTCCCAGTCATCTGCTTTATTGAGTTTTGAAGGAATTTAGCCAGAGCACTCTATTAACCACTATAATGTCATTAAAAAAATCTTGCAGTTCAGACAAACTGTAAGCAATTTTGGGTAAATAAAATATATTATTTTTAACTATCTCATTTTGCAACAGGATTTTTTGTTTGTTTTTCAAATCTACTCTTTTTGCCACTCTTTTTGCTCGTACAAAAGAAACCTCTAACTTTAAAAACACCAGTGCTGGTCTGCAGTGAGACATAAAACTTGACAAATTACAGGTCCAAAAAAGAGCTAAATTCTTACATGAATTCTTTTAGTCAATGAACATTGTCCCTGAGGAACGACTGAAAAATATCTGAGGCTCCAGTAATGAGGTGAGCCTTTGCCCATTGCAGGGTCAGGGCCTGAGCAAAGATTTCAGTATTTGGTCTGTAAGTCTAAACCAATGCAAATTAAATACAGATTCTAGATGGGAAACTTTGATAGTGTGTTTAAGAATCCCAGACTAAACTCTGAAACCTGATTCCCTGATTGCTTTCAGTCTGTGCCTCTGAATTAACCAATACTATTAAAATTCCTGTTCCTCAACCTACCGTAGCTCACAGGTAAGCAGGGCTAGAGTGTGTAGTGACTGGAAATAACTGGCATCCCAGAAAGAAAGGTGGATAAGGAAAGGGATAACTTGCCCTGCTGGGTAATCAAAAGGCAAAGTGAATCTTTCCAGCCAACTCTTCGGTGTCCCTAGAGATCTCTGTTATTAATGTGTCTGGAGGTGCCTACTGCTGATAATTACTGTTAGCTGGAACAATTAATACGAATAATTGCTTAATAAGCCAAAGAAAGGGCAAGCTCTGGGAAGGGAAAAGGAGTAGCCTGGAACACTGAGACACTCCCTGAGTGCATTTAGATTGACAGGAAGTTCAGCAGAATGCATCCTGAGATGAGACATGTTGTCTGGATCTGAAGGACAAAAGGTAAGAGAGATAAGGCCACTCAGACCGTCCTGTCTTGCAATGCAGCAATGAGGATCCTGTCACGAGTGTCTGGGAGAGATGAAAGGCTATAGGTTGTAATGTGAGGCAGTGTGGTAGTGACTGGATTTACAGTGGTACCAGAGGTGCCCTGATGCTGGGCCCATGTGCACCAGGGCTTCCCGAGCACTCCACTTCACGTGCCTTGTCAGCAAGGAGCTACAGCACGGAGTCTCTTCTCTTCTTGGCTGGCCAGCCCAGGACTTTGCCCTCGTCTGGGCCCTGACACCTGGCCCCTCCCCTCCACCCTCTCGCTCCTCAGCTGGCTGGGGTGGGTGGTCTCTCAGGGTTGCATCCACAGGGTTTTGCCTGCCATGCTCCTCAGGGTGAGTCTGGCATCAGGACAGGAGTCTATGGCTTGGGGCTGAGCCGCTTGGGACCAGTGCAGGGGCAGGTCATTTCTGGCTAGCATGAGTGGGGCCTCACAGGGGCTCAGCTGGACCTCAGGCAAATGGGCCCTGAGTGAGCCCAGCCCAGGCAGGCCCCCTTGCACTCTGTCCTGGCTAACAGAGTGATCCCCAGCCAGCCACATCTGTGCTGTTGGCTCAGCCCAGGCCCTGGCAATAGTCACCACCAAGCAGGCTGGCGAGTGTGATGTAGAGGCGGGAGCAGGCAAGGCAGGAGAGTGGGTCTCAAGGGGAGCAGGAGGGCTGGGCAGTAGGGGTGTATCTGGGGTACTCCTGGGCCCAGAGGAATGAAAACGGGACCCTTTCCAGCAGATTTCTTTGCTTGATGGCAGAAAGTGAAGGGAATGGGGTGGAGAGGCTGGGAATGCCTAGGGGTGTTATTTGGAGCCATTACCTCCCAAATAGTGCCAAGGAGTGGGGGAACATATGGGTGTATTACTGCAGCTCCCCCATTTCTGCTAATGCAGTGCTGCCTGGGTACGAAAAAAAAGGTGCTTCTCTGCTCCTCTGGCTTTGCAGCTGGGTGCCACCTTCTGGATCCATGTGCTGGCTATGGCCCACTTTTGTGTGCTGGGAGCCAGCCTGTGTTTTGTATGAGAGTGAGTGCCCATGGAGGGGCAGGGCAGGGGGCAGACTAGGGCTGGGGAAAAGAGGCAGTGGGCAATGAAGGGGGCAGGATGAGGGGGAAATGGAGGAGTGGGGAATAGAAGGGGATATAGGAGGCGGGAGCAGGGGAGAAAGCAAGAGCCTGGCATGCAGCATCTTCTTGGTAGCAGCTGGGGCTCCCCTGTTAAGCAGGCCCATTGAGTCCTCTCCCTGACAAGCCTCACCTCCTCACACTACACCGATTAGCCCCTCCAGAAACACTCCTCACTGTGCTCCAACTATCTGCCCCTCCTCCCTCTGAGCTTCCCACATCTCTGCCGGGTCCCAAACACATTCATTTCATCCACCTTCCACTCCCCCGCAGAGTCTCTGTGCACCCAGATCCTCCTCTCAGCCACCTCCACACAGACTCCATTCAGAGTCCTCTGATCCCCCCCTGCATACCCCCTCACAAAGTCCCTCTGCTCTGGCATCCTCCCTGCCTGCCCACAGCTGCTGTTCCTGGTGTAGAGGGGCAGGACCCTGGCCTGGTTCTGTGGCCGGCCTGGTTCTGTGGCCGGCCTGGCTCTTGCTGTCTCTCAGGGTTGGGTGCAGCCTCACCGCCAAGTACTTGTCCCAAGTCGGTGGAGGAGGCTACAGGGTAATGTCCCGCCTCAATGCAGCCAGTGGTCCATGCTTCCCATGGCCAGGCTGGAGCCTCCACGTTTATTGATTGATAAATAAAATTAGGAGGATTTTAAAATATTGGGCATGAAATTTTTAATTTTTTGATTCAGCATTCCCTCAGGAATATGGGTTGACATGCAGCTGTGATGGTGGGATTGTCAGGGCATGCTGGGCAGAGGCAAGGTGGGTCTGTAGGTGGGGACCACTGGACAGAACATGTGGTGCGCAAGGTGCAGGGTAGCTGTCGCGGGAGATCAGCAGAGGGGTCTCTGGGCAGGAGGCGCTGGGCATAGGGATCTGTGGGGGAGGTCTCTTCGCAAGGGGGCACTGGGCATACGGGCAAGACACTGGGTCGAAGGGCAGTGTGGCATGGACCTGCCCCCAAGGGAACGGGGCATGCTGGCAACATAGGGCTGAGCAGGTTAGTGTGTGTCTGTCTGGTGGTTGGGGGCGTCTGTAAACAGTGTCCATGTGCTGGGCTGAGTGGGGTCACTCCCACTGTATTGTCCCTCATTTCCCCCCAGTTGCCACCTCATGGGGAACTGCAGCCCCCACCATGCCCTGTTTCCCCAGTGGGGGCCCACAAATAGGTTTGGTGCTTGGCCTACAGATGATTAATCTGGCCCTGTTGGAAAGTGGCCTACAATAAGCAGAGAAATCTGTATTTTGGGGGCAGCATCAGTTAAGACAGAAGGAGTGAGAAATCAGGCAGAAAAAAGAAAAATGGTGCCTAGGAGAGAGTTTTGGTGTAGTTTATCCCAGCTGGAGGGAGGACAAAGTATTCATCAGAAACAAAATACTGGGGCCAGTGGTCTGTGAAACAATCACAATTTTGGTATAATGGGGTAAATTTTTTGAACATTAGGGTACTTAGGGAGCGACATTCACGGCTTCAGTTTTGCTAATGGGAGTAGAGTTTGTAACTCCCTCCATCCTACACTTGAACATCCCCCAATTCCATATACATGCAGGAATCAAAATAGATCGAGAAACTGGATGTGAAAGCTCAAATGTAGCAGCATACGTTGTCTAGCAGGCAGCGTGCAGATAATGGCATAAAGAATGAGCAAGCTCAGAATGTCTATGAGTTTGATATTAGTTCTGACCCTCTGCTGGAGACAGACTATAGAATTTAATTCTGTATCAGGAGATAAGAAAAGCATGTAGAGACAAGGTGTGACTGTGTATGATTTCACCTTCCTAATATAAATCATTTAGGAGCAGCAATTGAAACTGAAAAAGATGGATCTAGCTAATTATTTCTGCCTGGCTCAGGGTAAAATCCCATTACAAAGGTTTCTGTCTGGATCTCATCTTTCCCCATGACACACAAAATATAAATTAATTAGGGTTATATGACAAGAAAAAGGAGTCTAGCCAATCACAAAGCTGGGAAGTGAAATGTTATCCTTTCCAAAGGACATTGAAATCTTCACTGCCACTGTGGGCCACATCCTGCTCCCACTCAAGCCAGTAACAACCCTATTTCAGACTTCAATGCGAGCAGGGTCAGGTGCTTTCTTTCCAGCGGCAGACCCTTTCTTATGCAGGCTGCTGTCTTACATAAAGACTGCAGAACAAAAAGCTTTCAGAAGTTAGCTATGATACTGTCTAGGTCCAGGGAAGGACTAGAACTAGAAACTTGAGGGAAGTTTGTGCTATGCATGTGTAACCCGCTCTTGTGTCTTTACTAAGCATAATCAGCGCGAAGGAGCCATGCAGGCGGGGGATGTTGAAAGGACTGTGTTTACTGAACATTTAGAACCTTCTACACCTCACCAAACACGTGCTGGTGCCTCTGAAATCTGGAGCACAGGGAGCTCCCCTGAAGGGAACACAAAGTATTTAAAGGCATTATACTGCATCTACAGTAATGAAATCGCTGTTCGCCTCTAGCAGCCTGTACCTAGAACAAGACAAAGGTCTTTTATGGGACCTTTTTCAAGTTCTGTATTTACATAGTGCCTAGCACAAGGGGATCTTGGCCCATGAGTGGCTTTCCTCGGTGCTACCTTGGTACAAGTTAAGGATGCGACAGATGCCAGAAGGAGTTACTTTTAAAGCTTGAGCAGAAGAGCTTCATGTCTACAATGACCATGGAAGCACAGAGGAACTCTAAAACAGGTCTAAAGGTCCTGGGTGCAAAGGAGCTTCACTGTCAATAAAAATCTTTTGTCATGACTTCTAGCAAAAGCAGTGTGGGGTGTCCATTACATCAAGTGTATTGTACATTTTCTGTAAGATCACAGCTGAATTATTCAGTCTGTTCGATTACCACCACATTTATCCAGCAAGTCCCCCACTCCTTTGCTCAGCTAAAATCCTAAACCCTTTAGCTGTTGACCGGGTGTTTATTCATTCCATAGCAATGGGGTGCAGATGGCAGGAGGGCCTCACAGTTGTTCCTACTGGGGAGAGAAGGAGTTCAGCAATGAAATTCCACTCCAAGCTAACCAGGTCCTAACTTCCCATTCTCTAGTTTCCTGGGGCAGAAAATCCAGCTGCCTACCAGAGTCCTTGACTGGAAATGAGCTTATTCAACCGCTTGCAAAACCAGGCCCACAGTCCTCTGAGTTTTTTTCCTGTGTATCCATTTCTTCTGCCCTTACGCTTTCTCTGTACTGTATCTCATTTAGGTTACAAACTTATTGGAGCAGGGAACTTCCTTTCTTTTGCATGTGTAAAGAGCTATGCATACCTGGGAAATTGCACAAATATCTGCACTAAGTTAAAATAAGGCATGAAAAATAACCACATCCCCTGAAAATACATTGCAAAATTGTGTACCTGAGGGGTTTTAGATGTTCCTCTAAAGCAGTGGTTTTTAACCTTTACTGCAGCCTGCACCCCTTTGGTTCTCAAAATGTGTTCTCGTACACTTTATCAAAAATCAAAACTGGAGCTGGGAGGGACTATACACTTTTAAATGCATATTAAATATATGTAAAATAGTTTTATGTTATTACTCACCACAACTAACAGTGCAGCAGGCATACAAAATACGAAAGTACTACCCAGAGATGTTGAGGAGTTTTGCTGTGGAAGTAAACTGTAACCGATGCTCTAACAGTTAGTAGGTAACTGAATTCATACATAGGCTTGATGAAACAAAGTAGTTGTATTTACATGCCTGTGCTTAATTTATGTTTTCGATGATTTACCTTCTAAAAACATCTGGCATGTCTCACACCCCCAGAAAGAGCATGATGCACCCTAGGGGGTGCATGCACACAAGGTTAAGACCCACTGCTCTAAAGTATGTTACTCTGGTTCTGTGGGGTATTGGCAGAAGACTATATGGAGCACCACTCTGCAATCTTCTGTGTAGCCCAGAAGGCAAATGAATTCTTAGGAAGCTGTGTTTGCCAAGGGCCCAGCCCAGGATATGCTTAATTTTAAGCATCTGCCTAATTCCATTGACTTCAGTTGGACAGTTCACATATACAGAGTAAAGCACGCGCTTAAATGCTTTGCTGGATTATGGCCCAAAAGATTAGAGCTTTATAAAAAAAATGCCTGTGGTCTTTAAAATGACAAAACTGATATAAGCACCAAGGAGAGAAAAATATTAATCACTATGTAGAAACCTGACAGTAAAAAAAAAAAATTAAGTCTCACGTGACCATGTGAACATTAAGTATCAATGGATAATGAAAAGCTAATTAAAATTTTAAAGGACCTGTAGTAGGAAAAAAAGATGACGAGAGATTTTCTGTTCTCCTACACAAAGTGGAAGTCAGTCAGGGAGAAAGTTAGAACACAATGGAACAGGAAATGAAAATGAAGAGAACAGAGAGTGTTCCCCTCCTCCCCCTTCCCCCCCACATATACACATGCACACATACCCACACTTTACATGAGGTATTGACTAAGGTTTTCAAACTGAGTCTTGAAGAAGGGAAAAAGTTAACTGCAGATTAGCCTCTGTCAGGGTCAGTAAAGCCAACAGAGAAAATCACCCAAAAAGACTCAAATCTAGGACACATTGCAACCCTGAAGACAGTGATGCTGGGTGTTAAAATCACCTGTAAGGAAATCTATGATTTATTGTCATGGAACAAGCAAGTTCTTGGAAAGCAAACAGCTATTACATACTACACAGTGCACAAACGAGAGGAGAGTCACTTATACCCTTGAAAGTATCACTGCAGCTTTGCATCTGTGGCATGAAAAACAATGTTAACTATAGAGAGGACTATTTCCTATATAGCACTATGCTACCTAAAGAGATAGACATTGAGCACGAACAAATGCTGTATTAACAGAAGAGCTCAACTCTTAAACTTTTGAGCAGGCTGCCTTGTATGGTAGCAGGCTATGGTTACTGTGGAGTCTTGGACAGCTCATGATAAAGTGCCACATGACTGTCTGCTACTGAAGCTAAAAGCAGCAGGAGCTCCAAATAGAAGAGGGGAGAAGATAAAAACCACAGCTGAAAAACAATGTCATGCTGTAGAGAAGTGCTGAGTGGGGCTCCCGCAGGGACCATTGCGTGGACCTTTAAGGATTTCATGTTTGCATGATTAACTAAGATGAAGAGGCCAGCTGCAAATTTTAATTTCCTGATGACACAAAGGGCCATGAACAATATTATATATATATATATATATATATATATATATATGATTTGAATTTGTGATGCCACTGGGCTAATACATGGCAAAGGCTATTCAGTGTAGCAAAAACACCGTTCCAGGTTAGTGGTGTTTGATAACATGTGAACACTGTTTTTCAGATGCTTTTGCAAACTATCTGAGCAAGAAAGCCAACAGAGAGAGAGAGAGAGAGTGAAAAATCATTTGCTACTCTCATTGAGCAGAGTTGGCAATTGATTAGCGAAATCATTACAAGAAAACCCCTAATTTAAGGAGGGTGTGTGTGTGATTTTTGGATTATATTTCTCCGTTGAATTGCCAAATGAAATGGGGAAAGTGGTGACATTAAAACATTAGCTTCACACATGCCATTTCTACAACCACTGGGACAGATTCTGTTCTTGATATTGTGTTCCCTGGGTGTGTTTACACTGGAAGTGGAAGGTGTATACATATACTCACTAGCTCTGATTATGGTAGTATACTGCAAACAGAAATGTAGCCACAGTGGCATAAGCAGCAAGAGGGGCTAGCCCTCCCACGTTCATACACATGGGTACGAGGAGGGGGACTGAGCTCTGATGGTTACAGCTGCACTTCTATTTTCAGTCCTCCTTGAGCTGGAGTCACACTTTCCAGCTATAGTGTATACATACTCTTTGCACTTCTGTGCAGACTTCACCAACTTCATGGAGATTCCCTCAGTCCAGAAGAATCCCCACGAGATAACACCTGTCCTGTTTGCCACTTTTACCCTTCCCACCTCTGGCCTGGTAGGCACAACAGGGGCACAGCAGGGTCTGGCTACAGGAAGACGACTGGAACATTACTCCATTTTGTCAGTTTCCAGCAGTCATAAAGATCCTTTGGCCAGGTTCACCAAGGCATAAGTTTGAGCAATGTTGATGCTGCTGTGTCTTGTGCTGTGGGCCAAACTAGGCCAGCAGACCTGGAGACTGAGGGAGCAAAACAGTGACTTAAAGCCACCACTGCCTGCCTGTCATACTGGCCCATGGAGTGGGGAGTCCAGACAGACCAAATGATTTGAGCCACTAAATCATAACAAGTACACAAGAATACTGCACATTTGCATTTATAAAATTACAGTAATGGTGCTTACAGTAACTCTGGACTGAGCTATGGATTATTTGTTCCTTCTCTCCAATAATGGGCCAGATTCAGGTGAGATTTATGCTGTTCTAATCCCAGATGCAGAAAGCTTGCTGGGAGAAGTTAGATGTGGCACAACATGACTGCAACCTTACTTTGCCTTGGTGCTAGAGAGTAGGCAGTGCAGCTCAGAAAGCGAGTGTTGCTGGATAGCATGGGGTCATGGCTGGTCTGTCCAATTCAGCCTATTCCTTTAGATCATCTGCCAGTGGTGCTCCTGTGATGCCTCAGCTGGAAACTAAATCTGCTCCTTCTGTCAAGAAGCCCAGAGAGAGGTCTGCAGCAGCAGCAGTACCACCTGCCTGTCCCTGAAAGTCAGTCCCCCTGGAATGCAGAGGCTGAGCCTGGTGCAGAGGGGTTTTATTTACACATCTGTGCACTAGCTTTGTTGAATCTGGACCAAAATATAAGGGCCATGTGTTCTCATGGCTTCTGCATGAAAAATCATAGAATTTTACTACAAACACTGAAGTCTTGAGCAAAAACTAAAACCAAAATTTACAAAACTTACTTAATGTAATGCACAAGGGCTTCAGAAAGCATAGATAGGGTGGAGCCTGTGGAAATGTGGGAGGGGGCAAATAGCCAAAGTACAGGGGGGAACTATGTATTTTCCTACAGGAACTTACTCCTAGCTTAAATAATCATCCACATCTAGCACCTCTAGCTAACAGAAAGACTTTGTACTTTTCAAGCAACCTTCAAGAGCACATTAGAAGCTAAGATACATTAATTCATGGCTTTCCAAACTGGGGGGCATGAGGCAACCCAGCCCCCCCTCCCAGGTCATTCCCCCAGTGCAAAGAAGAAGCCTGCCCTTGCTTCCGGCTCTCAGCCCCTGCCATTTCACGTGGGTGCCCGGTACAGATGCTATAAAAAGCAGGCAGCCAGTGAAGGCCCACGTGGAGCGAGCTGCCTCCTGCAAAGGTGAGTGAGTGTGGGTTGGGGGCAGGGAGGAGGATGTGTTTAGCTGAGGGGCTGGCAGTGCATGGCTTTGGAGGAGGGGAAGGGCTCAGGCAGGTGGCTCACAGGCAGCTGGGGTGGCTGGCCCACGGTAAAAAAAGAGGTCAGGGGCATGAGGGTTTCTCAAAAATCAAAAGGAGGGGGCATGATGCGAAAAAGTTTGGGAACCACTGCATTAAATGCTGGAAAAATATGAATTAACTTATTTAATTTATGGCATTTTAAACTATACTTTTGGGTGCGTTTACATTGGAAGTGGAAGGTGTAAGTATTACAGTACATTCATAAACATACAAAAGCCTCCCAGAAAATGGCGAGTGGGTGTGGCTGAATAACCAAACCCGAAAAAAATCTCATATAGGCTCTCCAATAGTTACAAATGCCCTTTTCCTACTAGAGATACTGCTATAGGTACAGCAGTTACCGTGAGTTGGAAATTTTCAGATGGCAAGTTTTCCCGTTGAGTAATGTGTCATGGCAATGTCCCAGGGCAGACCACATTTCTTGTAGAAAGAAAAAGGGGGGTGGTGGTGGTGGACATGCATTTGGGTAAAATTGAAATGTTCCAGGAAAACTGAGGAGGAGTTCAGGGTTTAGGAATCTGGGATCCAGGACTTCCAGGCTCTTGGAATCTAGTTATCTTGCTAGGCCAGATGCCAAAGACCCTAGATTCTAGAGACCCTTCAGATGAGCTGCTGAAGAATTTGGTGGAGAAGCTGGAAGGAAATTAGATTAAAAACCCCTCAAAGGTTCCACTGTGAGCTCAAACCCTCCCTGTGGTTCAATTTAAATAAATCTGCTTTCTCTGGTAGGAAAAAAAAATCGTCAACAACAAAAAACCCACATTGTCAGAGAACTCCTGACCAACTCTAGTAGTCTTGTTAGTAGCCAGTATATGCTGTGTGGCCTCGAGAAAGGAAGCATCCATCTCATCTAGAAATGCAATAGTAACTAAACCAAAGGCCAAAAACTCCAGAGAGGTAGGAGAGGGGAGTCAATCATTTTGAAAGGCACTTGAAAATAAGAGGCTTCTTCTGAAACTGGTCAAGGAGCGAGTGTAAAAAATGATATGCAGAAGGTGAAATTCATCCTAATCGTAAGGCTATTACGAGTTGTAATTTCCATTCAAATTCCACTTAACTCGTTAAGGCATAGACAAGACTCAAGTGGCTTACATGCCTTATGCAGGCTCTCTGAACATTAGTGAGCTTACTCTTATAATTCATAGCTTTGGAGTTTAAATGTTAGTCTTTTGGGTATTTACGAAATCTTAATCTTGTATCCGACCTGCCTGGCTGAGCTTCAGTATGAAATTAAGAAACAATGCTCACATATATTGCCCTGCAACATAACTAAGGATAAATGAGAGGTACTGAAAAGAAATAAAAAGCAGCCTTGTAGTACAGGTTCATAACTGGGTGAAGGTGTCTCCCTGACTGGGCTGTAAACCTCTAGTAGTGCAAAGCAAGTATTGAAAGAAGTACTGAAGAAGAGAATTCATAATCAGTTTCTCACCTCCAAAATAGAAACACTGAGAGTAAAAGCCTTCCTTGATACCTTTGTGTTATAGTGAAGCACCTCTAGAGCCCTTTGCCACTGCCCTGAAATGCTACAACTGCATAATTTACATTAGTGTGAAAGCTGCAGCAAGCCCTTTCGAGGTGAAGGAAGGTGCCCGTCAGCTTCCCTATTGAAGCTCTGCCACTTTTCCAGACACGGCTGCTCAGCAGGTTCCTCCCTTTCCTAAGGCACAGCCACGCATTCCAGTGGTGTAGTCTCCATTTGGGAGTAACGCAACAGACACGATGCGGAATTGAACTCACATGAGCTGTTCTTCCCCTTGGCACCTTTCCATCTCCTTTCCATTGAGTTTCCTTGTGTTTTGAGGCCTTTCATTTGGATGAGGCATTTTGCCAAGGCACTTCTAAGTTGGTTTGTGCGGCTCAGAAGAGCGTGGCTAATCCGATCCAAGGTTCCTACCCCTACATAGGCTGTACATATAGTGGAAATTATCCTACAGTAATAGATGCCCTACATTATGCATACACTGCAGTGAAGAAACTGGTCTGCCATAACACTGCACCCTTTTATCCTTTCTTCACATATAGTACAATTGAGCTAATTGGCTCAAAAAAGAGTTCAGCTGCACATGTGAGCCAAGGAAGTGCTGGGTGAGGGGGTGGGGGATGTACTAAGAAAAACTGCTCTTGGCTTATGTCACTAAACAGTTTAAGCTTCAATTTTGAAAATTACCTCAGTTTTACTTAAATCGACCCGTGTGCCAAGCAGCCAATTTTAGGAACTGATGAATGACACAGTCATCACATCCACTCTGAATACAACATCAATTTTATCTGACCTGCAGTAACAGGGGAGGGAAATGGTATATTCTCAGCCCCCTCTGTGTCACTCTACATGAGAGTAAGAAGGAAAGAGAATTAGCGAAATACTAGTTTGCCCACATGGGAGAGGAACAAAGGAAACCCAGTAAAGAGATTGTTACAAATTCCTCATGAATAGGGGATAGGCTGAGTGTGTCTATCTGAGGTTTCTTCTGTTTCATGCAAACCAAGTTTTATATTGTTATTGTAGTAGATAGACCATATACACAATACACAGGTTAAATGTAGGAAGGCTGCTAGTGCTTGAAATGACCTGTGTGTGACCAAGGAGTATAATCAAGCAACAGCCCCTTCACTACATGGCCATGTCCTGCCATCAGGAATTTGATTTTCTCATCTACATTGTATGTTTCAGACTCTGGGTTGCCCTGGCCAACTATCCTGCTATAGGCTATATACTAGAATCTCAGATACCATGAGAAGTGTAGTGCAGTATAAATACCCAGCTGGATAAAGGGGATCACATTTGCTCAGAGCAGTGAAATGACTCCATCTGTAGGTTAAATTAGTTAGGGTGGGGGCGCAAGACTTTCACGACTCATTCTGAGTCAGTGATTTTCTCCAGTATATCCTTACCCATTTTTCTGAGGTCATCAACATTTTAACACTTCATCTGGGTGTGAAAAGGGCCAAATCACCAACACCCTCTTGCTTTGTTCCGTGCTCTTGGCCTCAGTATTGGTGCTGGCACCCGGAAGTTTTACTCTTCAAATACCGCTTTGATTCTTTGGCCATGTCTACACTAGCTGCTTCCTTTCAGAAGGGGCATGGTAATGAGCCACATCGGCAGATGCTAATGAGGCACAACCATGAATATGCAGCGCCTCATTAGTATAATTCCGACCGCATGGATCAAAAGTGGTGATTTCGAATCGTGTGCCACCCGTGTAGACAGGGGCATTTCGAAAGGAACCCCCCAGACTTTGAAAGCCCCTCATTCCTAAAACCAAATAGGAAGAAGGGGCTTTCAAAGTTTGGGGTGTCCTTTCGAAAGGCCTCCATCTACACAGGTGGCGCAATTCAAAAGTGGCACTCTTGAACCATGCGTGGCTGGCATTATGCTAATGAGGCACTGCATATTCATCGCAGTGCCTCATTAGCATCTGCCAATGTGGCTCGTTACCATGCTCCTTCTGAAAGGAAGGGGCTAGTGTAGACATAGCCCTTGTGCTTTATTACAAGAATAAGAGAGCTGGTGTCCTTATACAAGATAATCCAGTCTCTGCAATGCACTGAAAACACTCTGTATTGTACATGTGGCACTACCGTTTTAGGAAAAAAAGATGTTAAAGATAGTGGGCTTTGATTTACATGATATTGTATCTATTCAAGGTCATAGGAGAGATGCAGCAGTTTCAGACAAGGGACTGTTGAGATGCAATCTTATCATAACTTTATTTGAGTGCAATAAGCAATGAGTATTGAAGAGAATTGTTCATTATGGGAAAAAACCCAAGTGTAAATCAGATGACCACATTACAAAGATTAAAATGTCAGTGGCTGCTGAAGTCCTGTAAAGAAGTCTGTAGAGACCTATAAAATTATAAGTAAGAAAGTAAGGTAGCTCTTAAGCTTTAACCAAATACTTCAGTGTTCATCTGAATGGCCACATCAGTAACTTTTCCTCATGGCGATATAATTTTGTAGTCATTGTTTGCCAGCAGATGTCACCTAAGTGTGAGCAGTCAAATCCTAGAGACTCAACTGTCTATCTGGACAAGAAGCTGGAGGATTCCAGGACAAATGAAAAGAGTAGAGGGGGCTTCATCTTGTCAGGATTATGGGGAGTGACTCCCAGTGGAAGGCAGAAGGGCTGTGTTCAGCACCCTGGATATGGGTGTGAATGACCCCCCTCCAGTAAAGGTCTGGGATGGAACTGTTTGATAGGAGCCAAGGGAGGACACTTTGGACTTAGGCGTACATGTGTCCCAAAAGGAGCTAATGACTGTGGAGCCATATGCCATCAGGCCATGAATCCAGTTGGAACAATCACCAATTACAATCACAATTAAGCAGTGCAGCTCACCAACCTAATGCGTCTCAGCTTTATGTACACCACCAGTGGGATTAGAGTCCTCTGTCAGAAGTGGGCAAATGTTTTGGGTACCTCCAATGGTGTAGGAAGGGATTTTGCTATTTTTTCATCCTGTCACAGTTTCTGTGTGTACCCAGCAGTCCCCCAACCCCTTTCATCCCACTGATTGGTATCCAGGACACAAGAGGTCTCATCTAGTGTCAGAGCAGGATTCAGGCCAGTCCATGTACTTGGTGCTAAGAATCTGAGACGCACCAGAGGACAAACCAAGATTCAGTTACCAGGAGATCAGAATCAGTTAATAAGAGCAGATACAGGAAGGGAGAGCTAGGCAGTGGGGAACCCAGTTACATGTACAACTTCCTGTTTCTGTGGTTGTTTTACATAGAAGCTGGGGACCAATCAGGACCCAGGATTGGTCTACCAATTAGACCCCATGACTGGAGTCCTCTATCAGAGTTCAGTATCTATTTTAGCTACCAAAACAAAAAAGCAGTTGTGTAGCACTTTAAAGACTAACAAAATAATTTATTAGGTGGCAAGCTTTCGTGGGACAGACCCACTTCTTCAGATCAAAAGATTGCTGCTTTGTTTTGATGGCATACAGAGTAACACAGCTATCTCTCTGTCACTATTTTAGCAACTGTTTCCAGGTCACTTGGTAGTACAGTAGAACTATTTGGCCCTGAAAAGTCCTCTGGGTAAAGCTTCAAGACCCCACCAGTTAGGGTTGCCAGACATCTGCTTTTTCACTGGAGCACCTGGTTGAAAAGGGACTATGGTGACTCTGGTCAGTGCCCACTGGGCCATTAAAGTCCAGTCCATGGCGCATGGGGTAAAGGCAGGCTCCACGCAGTTCCTGAAAGCAGCCAGTAGGTCCCTGGGTCCCTATTAGATGCATGGGTGGCCAGGGAGGTTCTGCATGCTGCCCCCACCTGAATGCCAACTCCACAGAGCCTATTGGGTGGTGCCTATGGGTGCAAGGCAAGCACACAGAGCTCCTCGGCTGCCCATGTGCACAAGGGCTGTAGGACCTGATGGTTGCTTCTTGGGAGCAATGGTAAATACTCTGAGGACCCTGGACCCCAACCCCTTCCCCACACCAAAATTCCCTCCAACACCTAAACTCTCTCCTCGAACCCACATTCTGCAGTCTCTCCACATACCCTAATCTCCTGCCCCAGCCCTGAACTCCCTGGGGTGGGGTGTGGTCAGAGAAGACCCCTTGGTGCACTGATCATGCTACTGATGCCCTTTTTTGCTTTCTGGGGCTACCCACCATTTTGTTGTGCTGGGACAAATCCTCTGGTCTTGCACGGACAAGGCACAGAGTTGGGGTTACTGACCCCCTGAATAGCAGTGCAGACACTGAATCATTCAGCTCTGGAAGGATGCAGCTTTAGGGCTCAGCTCCCAGGAAACCAATCCATCATAGGGATTAAAACGTCAAATAAATTCATCTTTCTCTGGGTAAAGTTCATCCAGGCAAAGCTCATGAGGATATTTTCTCTCTTTAACAATAAAAGAGAGATATGCACAGTGATTGCCCCCACCAGGTAACAGTTATTTACTCTGATAATAAACAAAAGTATATTCTACTAAGCATAAAAAGTAGGATTTAAATGGCTGAAAGTGAAAACAGACAGATCAAAGTAAGTAACTCAACCAAAATGAGTAGAAAACACATAGATAATTTAGTCAAATTTATTAAAGTTGACTTTGTGACATTAGATTTTATAAAGTGGATCTTCAACATTGACCCCCACAAAGTTGATTTTGTGCATCCCCATTAAAATGCCAAAGTTTGACTGTTGCCACAGTGCACTGAGGTCACCTATCCCACAGTTCCTTCAGCACCATTGCATTCTGGGTCTTTGCCAGTGCATTACAGGAGAAAAATGCTCTGCAAGTGGTTGTAGGCATGTGATGTCACATTCTTAGACTGCATTCCCCTCTTTCCCCTCCCACTGAAAGCAAAGAGTCATTTTTCAGGGGGAAATAAGGAAAAGCAGGAAATCCCAGGGGAAAGAAAACCAAATAGGTGGGCTTCAGAAGGTGAAACACCCTTAGCAAATGAGCTCTGGAAACACCCAGCTGACTGAACCATGGTGAGCACCCAGCCGCCAATAGTTGTTTACCATGTCAACAGGTTGCTCAACAAGATTCCCGCCCCCCGGTGAAAGAACACCACACAGTAGAAGAAACTGGAGCCGTGTGACTAGGAAATGACTTCATATTATTCACGAAGAAGGAAAGTAGTGAATCCCAAGGGAGCACGCAGCTGACTGTGCCGTGTCAAAAAGTCGATCAACATGATGCTCAACATCTCCCCCATTGAAATAGGGAGGGAATCTAGAAGAAAAGATGACTTTTAAGGGTGCACCTAGCTGACCATGTCTTGTCAACAAGGCGCTCAACTAGTTGCCCCATGATGCTCATGTGATTTGAGAAAGAAGGAAAAGTAGAGGGGGAATCAAACTGTGAAGTGCTCAAATGAGCAGTGGGAGCACCCGGCTGACTGTACCATGTACCCATGATGCCCAAGTGGAACAAACAGACTCCATGCGACTTGGGCTGCTTCTACACTATGAGATAATATTGAATTTAAATTAGTTAGCTCAATTTTACCACATGACTGTCTTCACTGTAAAGACCATTAGCTTGATTTTGGGTGCAGTAATCTCAAGATTACAAAATTGCAGTTACCTGACAGGTATAGCGTCAACCTCGAATACAGAAGGTCAATTAAGTACAAGTGTGGAAGCGCCATGTCTTAGCAGTGAATTTATCAGCCTCCAGAGGTCTCCTGTATGTAACCCATAATGCTCCTTTCAGTGCTCCACTCTGTCCAGTGCTCTCCAGTAACAGGAAGAGCCTGATTTTCCAAGCAGTGGGCTGATGTTAGTATGACAGCCTGAGAAATGGCTTCTTTCTTTCTAAGCTGTTAGCGCTGTGAGTGCATCTACCCATTCAAATAGCCCCTGCAGGGAGTTCACAGCTCTGTCTGTACACTTGCTATTTTGCCCTACCTGGCGCCAGCCCCTGCCCTTCCATGCCACATGTCAACAAGGCTGTGATGGGAGTCGTGCTTTCATAACAGGCTGAGAAACTTCTCAGCAGTTTATATTTCTGTGTGAACCCCCTGTTTGCCCCCACAGGTGCCACACAGTCTGGGTCTATCTCACGCTCAGCCTCATCACATGGTAACCCCCACCCCGACCCAATGAAAGGATGTGCCTGCTGTTTGGTGCTGACAATACTAGTAGGCATCCTTCAGTCTGCATAGACTATGGATCGCGCCCTTTATAGTTTCAACTGAGGACTTCATTTACAGCATCTACTGTGACTATGAAGACCCACACGAGAGTGACAGTCCTTGCTGCATCTCTTGCAGATGTGGTGGGTATCTGGCAAGTCCTTAGTGTGCTTTCTGTGCACTCGCTTCTCCTCTGCTAGCTGTCTGATCCTCATCTCGCCCTTTTGAAGGCCGCTGTGTAACCCCTGCCTCCATCTGCTGCAGTCGTCTGCTAGTTCTTCCCAGTTGTCCAGCTCGATGTCTACCTCTCTGAGGTCTCTCTTGCAGACATCTTTATAGCGCAACTGGGGGCGTCCGGGAGGTCTTTTGCCAGAGGTTAGCTCACCATACAGGATGTCTTTTGGAATCCTTCCATCATTCATCCTGTGGACGTGGCCAAGCCAGCGGAACCGACACTGCCTGAGGAGGATGTGCATGGTTGGGATTCCAGCTTGCTCAAGGACGGCAGTGTTGGTCACTCTGTCCTTCCATGATATTCCAAGGATGCGCCTGAGGCAGCGCAAGTGGAAGACGTTCAGCCTCTTTTCCTGGCAGGCATACAGGGTCCAAGTCTCGCTGCCATAAAGGAGGGTGCTGAGGATGCAGGCTCTGTAGACTTGCATTTTGGTGTAAGTGTACACCTTGTTGTTATTCCACACTCTCTTGCTGAGTCTGGACAGAGTTGTGGCCACTTTTCCGATCCTCCTATTTAGCTCAGTGTCCAACGACAGGGTGTCAGTGTTGGTGGACCCGAGGTAAACGAACTCGTGGGTGACCTCTAACGTACAGTTATCAATGCTGATTGATGGGGATTCAGAAACATCCTGACCGAGTATGTTTGTCTTCTTTAGGCTGATGGTAAACCCAAAGTCCTTGCACGTTTTGGAGAACTGATCCAGCAGTTTTTGAAGCTGGTCTTCTGTGTGAGACACTACAGCAGCATTGTCTGCGAACAGCATGTCTCTGATGAGGACTTCCCGCACCTTAGACTTAGCTTTCAGCCTTGCAAGATTAAACAGTTTCCCATCAGATCTTGTGTGCAGCAAGATGCCCTCTGTTGAAGATCCAAAGGCATGCTTCAGGAGGAGTGCGAAGAAGATCCCGAACAATGTCGGAGCAAGCACTCATCCTTGTTTGACGCCGCTCCTGATTTCTGAAAGCATCCGATAATGCGCTGTCATATTGGATGGTTCCTCTCATGTCTTCGTGGAACAACTGGATCATCTTGGGTAACCATGGAGGACAGCCTATCTTGTGGAGCAGTTTGAACAGACCATCCCTGCTGACCAAGTCAAAGGCCTCGGTCAGGTCAATGAAGGCTATGTAGAGTGGCTTCCTCTGCTCCCTGCACTTCTCCTGCAGCTGCCTTAGAGAGAAGACCATGTCAACGGTAGACCTCTTTGCACGGAATCCGCACTGCGATTCAGGGTACACCCTCTCAGCAATCTTCTGGAGTCTGCCAAGGATGACGCGAGTGAACAGTTTACCAGTGACACTTAGGAGGGAGATTCCACGGTAGTTGTTGCAGTCACTTCTGTCTCCTTTGTTCTTATACAACGTTACAATGTTAGTGTCATGCATATCCTGTGGAACCTCACCCTCTTTCCAGCACAGGCACAGTAGCTCATGTAGGGGTTCCAGGAGTGTGTCCGCGACACACTTGATTACCTCTGGTAGTATACCATCCTGGCCAGGGGCCTTTCCTGCTGCAGTGCTGTCGATGGCTCTCTTCAGTTCATCCACAGTCGGTTCTTGATCCAGTTCGTCCATTACTGATAGGAGCTCGACGACATCGAGGGCTGCGTCAACCCAACGTTCTCACTTGAGTACAGCTCAGAGTAGTGCTCAACCCAGCACTCCATCTGTTTGGCTTTGTCAGCGATGACTTCACCAGATTTGGATTTCAGAGGTGCCATCTTGTTCTGGGTGGGTCCTAATGCCTTCTTCATACCCTCGTACATTCTTCTGAGATTACCAAAGTCAGCACAGGTCTGGATGCTGCTGCGTAGCTGGAGCCAGTGGTTGTTGGCACAGTGCCTGGCTGTCTGCTGTACTGTTCTTCTGGCCGCTCTAAGTGCTTGCTGGGTACTCTGGCTCGGTGAGTGTTTGTACTCCAGGAGTGCAGCGCGCTTCTTTTCAATGACTGGAATCATCTCATCGGAGTTAGCTTTGAACCAGTTGTTCGTGTTTCTAGCTCTTCTTCCAAACACCGACAAGGCCGTGTTGTAAACTGTATCCCTCAGATGATGCCATTTGGATGTCGCATCGGCGCCCCCAGGGCCGCTGCGCAGATTTTCCTGGAGAGTCTCTCTGAACTTTTCAGCTTTCTCCGAGTTTGCCGTCTTTCTGGCATGAATGCGGGGACTTCCAGCAGGTTTAGAGCGGTACAGCTTCTTGGGTCTCAGCATGAGCTTGGAGCAAACTAGCAAGTGATCTGTATCACAGTCAGCACTATGATAGCTGCGTGTCAGAAGGATGTTTTTGAGGTTATTACGCCTAGTGATGACCATGTCTAGTCGATGCCAATGCTTCAAGCGTGGGTGTCTCCACGACACTCTGTGCTGTGGCTTCATTTGGAAGAATGTGTTTGTGATGCACAGATCGTGGTATGTGCACAGTTCAAGGAAACGCTGTCTATTGTCATTCATTTTTGCCCACACCAAAGTGTCCTAAGCAGGAAGGCCATGAGGCCCAATCAACTCCAACTCTTGCATTGAAGTCACCCAAGATGTACAGTTGTTCACGAGCAGGTATTTGCGGTACAGCAGCACTAAGCACATCATAGAAATTGTCTTTTACTTCTGGTGTGGCGTACAGGGTTGGAGCATAAGCGCTGATCAGGTGGACGGGACCGGCGCAAGTTTGAAGCATGATCCGAAGAAGTCTTTCTGATCTGCCCATGACTAATTCCACCATTTGTAGAAGGGTGTTTCTGACAGCAAAGCCAACACCATGCTCTCTGGGTTCTTCTTGGGCTTTACCCTGCCAGAAAAAGGCATAGTCCTTTTCCTTTAGAGATCCCGAATCTGTGAGTCGTGTCTCTTGCAGTGCAGCGATATCAACTCTGAGCCTCTTCAGTTCCTCGTTGATGACAGCGGTCTTTCGGGTGTCACTGATGGCCTGAAGATCTTCAGTCAAGCCAGTCAGCATGGTCTGCACATTCCAGCAAGCAAGCTTAAATTGTTGATGTTTCTCATTTCTTGTTGATTTTCTTATTGGTTTGCCTGGTGCCCAAATTTCAGTCACTTGTCAGGTTCAGGAACCTTAAGCCTCACGCACCCAGCGAGGCAGGTGAACTGTGGCGGGACAGTGCCCTATTGGCTGGGGGCTGCCCAGCTTGAGGCGGGCGGTGACTGTCCAGTGACATGCGAGGATCTCTCCCACCGTTGAAGGCAACCCCTGGCGCTTGTTCTCTACGCCAATCGAGCAAGAGCTTATAACCGGTATCTGTTGCCTCCCATGTTGACGCAACCCTGTTCAGCGATGCCGGAGTACCTCTCTGGGCGTGAGCCTGGGCACTTATTATGGAGACTCTGGGCTGCCCAGACACCAGTGTCCCCCTCTCGGCTTTACTGATATAGTCCAAAGGAGAGGATAACCTCCACGTCTGCTACCAGCTCAGCTGCAGGAGTTGCCAGTCACGTATTTAGGGCTCCAATGGCAGGAAAGATATTCTGGGCTTTGCTGCTGCCATGTAGAAGTCTCCTCCAGTGGTTAAGATACTGGGAGCTTTGCTGCCACCTTTGGGAAGTCTCCTCCAGCAGTTAAGACACTGGGGGCTTTCCTGCTGCCTTTGGGAAGTCTCCCCTGGTGGTTAAGATACTGAGGGCATTGCTGCCATGGGGAAGGACCACCTCAACTGACCCCCCCAACTACTGACCCTGCCCTTCGCCCATGCCAGGGCTTGGTGCTGCCCAGGAAAATTTTCCCCCAGCAGCTAAGGGACTTGCTGCTGAGGTGGGAGGACCACTTCAGCTGGTCATCCACTGACCCCTGCCTTTGGCCCATACCTGAGCTTGCTGCCACTGGGGAAAACTCTCCCTCAGGGGCTAAGGGGCTTGCTTCCACTGGGGAAGGAACACTTCACTTGGCTGCCCACTGCCCCCCACTTTGCCCATACCGGGCTTGCCAATGCCAGGGGGAGGAAACCGAAACATTTTTTCCTGCATTTTCTATCCTATTGTTCTAACTTTAAGAAAACAGTCTGGAACCCTGCATTAAGACTCTCCCCAGCACCAATATAGTGTATAGGGAAACCAAAAATTCTTTCTTCCTACATTCTTCTCAAATTAAAAAACATTCCAGACCCCTGCATTATTTTCAGGGATCACATTTCTGCAGTGATGGAAAGTCGAATACTCAGTGGCTGGCCAGTTGAGAACGCAGTCGGTGCACCCATGTTGGCAATGCAGTGTATGGGGAAACCAAAAATTCTTTCTTCTCACATTCTTCTTAAATTTAAAAAACATTCAGAGCCACAGCATTATTTTCTGGGATCACATGCATGCAGTCATCAGTGGATGGCCAGTTGAGAATAAAGTCACTGTACCTGTGTTGGCAATGTAAAGTGAGGGGAAACCAAAAATTCTTCTAATTTTGAGGGTCTCTGCATTATTTCCAGAGATCAACATGTTTTCAGGGATCGGCAGGGGAAAGGTGAAAATGCAAGGGGGGAATATGATGCCAAGACCAGCGGAGCATACCCAGAATGCTATGGGGATGAGGGAATTGTGGGATAGCTTCCCACAAGGCACTACTGCAACAGTGGATGTTAGCCAATGTGCATGTGATAGCAATGACTTGACTTTGTGGGGAGCATGATGGAAGTGAGGATGATCAAAGTTGAACTTATAAATTCCAGTATTAGAAAATCGATATGTTATCTCACAGTGTAGATGTAGCCTAGGAAAAGAGCTGTGGGAACTTCCAGCTGACTGTGCCATGTAATTCTCAAGCAAAGCAAGAAAGAAGGAAAAGTAGAGAATGCCAGGGGAAAGCAAAACAGTGACTTTTAAAAATAAGAGAACACCCATCTGTCTGCCATGGCAACAGGTGACTCAGCTACTTTTCCCCACAGTGAAAATACAGCAAACAGGCAACTACTGGGACTGTGGATCACTTGAGCCACACACTTTGGGAAAGGAAAAGAGACCGGGGGCCCGCCCCGGAAAAAGCTCAGCTGGCAGGGGCCAGCTGAGGGACCAGTTGACATGGCTTGGTCTGCGGATGACTAGGGTGGGGGCTGGGGCTGCCCCGAAAATGCATGCTGCTCTCTATGGGGCCAGCCCCCCAGTAATCTGTTGGCATTTTTTGATCAGGTGTGTGTGTAGGCAGTGGGTCCAGCCCTGAAAATATTTGCTGCTGGGGGCCGGTCCTCCAACAAAACTCAAATGGCAGGGGGCAGCTGAGGGGCCAGCTGACATAGTTTGGTCTGTGGGTGCCTACGTGGGGGGTGAGCCCCCCAAAATATTTGCCACTGGGGGAGCCAGCCACACAGTGCTTGGTGAGCCCCAGAAAATGTGATGCGCAGAAGCCTTCACCCCATGCAGGCCAGGACGTGCTGCTGTCTGGAAGCATGGTCTGCATTGCACAGCTGCTATGTGGTGTGGTGGGGTGGGGGCTGATCCACCAGCTGCACGGTGCCTGGGGTGGGGGGCTAGACGCCAACTGCATAGTGCCTGAGTGTGGGAAGGCTGCTGCATACAAGTGTAAAGCTATAGAAAAGAAGTTTCTCAGCCTCTCCTGCTACATTCTGTGTAGGCAAGAACATGCCACTCCTGATGTGCTGCTGTCTGGTCCCCACAGCCAAGCTGCTGCATGGTGTGGTGGGGTGGGGGCTAGCCTGCCAACCAACATGATATCCTGGCTCTCCTGATGGCTCTATGCCAGGGCTCTCTTTCCTGGCTAGATATGATTGCCAAGCTAATCACAAATAAATGAATTCAAATGACCAGGTTTCCTGTTTCCTACTTCCTGCACACCTTGACAAGAGAGCAGGGGAGGTGAAAGCGGGCAGAATACACACATTCTGGGTCTTGTGGGATACCTCTGGAGGCCAATAAAATCAATTTAAAGTAACACTGGTTCCATGCTAGCATTAATTTGACCTTTTAGATTCAAACTTGGCATTACACCGCACCTGAGGGTCAGGGCGAGAATGTCGACCGTAGGGCCTGTTAAAATCGACCTAATGGCTTTAGTAGTGAAGACAGTCTCATTGTAAAATCAAGCTAAGTGCTTAAAATTGATTTTATGCTGTAGTATAGACATAGCCTTAGATTCTTGCCCAAATAGCTGTTCTCATGTCAGATAAAAGCTTCAAACCAGAGCTGTTTTTTTATGCTGATTTGGGTCAAATAAACCTTTCAGGCTTCATCAAGTAGTCTCTTAAGGTGTGGCAGGCAGTTTTCAAGGCTGTCTGAAGACAAAGAGCTAATAGCTTCCCGATAGACTCTCTTCCAGGGTGGGAATCTTTTGTCTGGCATCCCTACTTCCCATGGAGAAAAACACCAGATCAAAATGGAGCCTAGTACCAGCTATTACAGTCACGCATCTTCCGAGGACCAACCACCATTCAGATCCAGCAAACTGTAACATTAAACGTTAAAACTGATAGGTTACATGAGGGATTTTGTCCAAAACATCTCTGAATTATTAATATTTATATTTATAACCCATTCTTCATAATGCTGAAGCCTGGGGAAAATAAGTAGAGGTGGGGAAGATTTAATGATCAAGGGAGGGGGGATGCAGCAAGCAGGGGGCAGGACCTCAGAGAAGGGATGCGGCGCGGATGTTTAGTTTTGTGTGGTTAGAAATTTGGCAACCCTACACCTGTCCCTGACAGTTTCTGTGCCAGGGTCTGCCAACCTTATAGGAGCAATGCGGGGGTCTATGCCTGATCTGAAGAGAAATAATTTCAGGTTTGCTGCCTTCGGGCATGTTCCAGCACACAGGGATGGGGTTGGTACAGGTGACTCTCCTATGAGATTAAATAATGTCTGCAGGGGCATTCCGTTTGAGTTTCCCCCTCCAGAACACTCTTGTTGGAAGCAATAATATATTATATAAAAAAGTGAGAAATAGATGCTCTAAAGACAATTTTATATAAGGGGTAGCAGCCACATGGAGCCAAACCTCAAGGTTCTTACTTGGGCAACAGGGAGTTTTACTAGAAAGAATTGAGAAAAAACCTCAAGAATTGGCCCTCTTGCAATGAGCCTCCTACAACAAGAGCATTGTATTACATGCAGTGCCAAGGGCCCTTAGAGAGCTGTCTGAAACAGCAATAGACACGAGAATTTACGACAAGGAACAGCAACTGCAATATCTAGTGCTAAACATTTAATCTATGGTTACAGTTTTTACTTTGGATCAGAGCTGAAGTCAGCAGAATTAAATCTTCAAGTGTATTTCAACAGCCTTAAATCCTTCTGATACTGTTAACAGTGGCAGGCTTCCAAAATGCATTCCATTAATAAGACAGGAAAGTATAAAACAGAGTTATCTTCTTCAAGGAGGCAAAAATGGAAAATAAAGTCTTGTGAAATTGTATTCATAGCATCTTGGCCTTTCTTCCATAAGCTTTTCATAATTATTTTGACATTACCATACTATTATTCTTTACAAATAAGAGAGAAATATTTCATTATGGATGAAACCCTCCCCCAAAAACTTCATAATTTTCCTCTTATTTTACGGGTTAGAAGAAGCTAAGCATGTGCCAATCAGCTGGTAACATGCAATACCGATTCTCCCTGGGCTAGCAAAACGGATTCAGCAGCTGTTACCTTCTCTGTCTCACTTAACATAACTTTTTGTTCACCTGCAGTAAAGGAAATTTATGCAGTGCACCCTGGGATATTGTTCAAGTCCCCAAGGCAACTCCCTTAGCTTTCCCTGGAGCTGCATTAAATGCTTATTTTACCACACACACACACACACACACGCATGCACATACACACAGATAAGGCAACAATACCATCCTGAACTCACCCCTTTGTGCCTTGGAATTGCAGTACATACGGCACATGAGATCAATAGTAGATTGGACATCCTCCTGTAGGGCATGACAGTAAGTGGTAAGTATTTCATTTAAGCCTTTAACCTGAATGTTTTTCCTTTGGTGGATTTCATTTGAATTCTTACTTGATTCTATATGGATAGTTGATAATATAAATAATTGCTGGTAATTTCAAATGCTGAGAGTGGCTTTTTTCATGATAGAGTATAAGTGATAACAGCTCTCCACTATATATACAAATTGACATGCCATAGTGTAGCACTGGCATTATGTTGAATTGAGTAGATGCTGGTCTACTTCAGAAATACATACATGCTACTCTGTGGGCTATTTAATGGCTTTAATAGCCACTGCTGTGGGAAACACGTTCTGGAGGTCGTTGCACCAAGGACAGTAGCTGGCGGCCTTCTCCCTGTGCAGGGCCAGCTGGACAGAATGCCACTGGGGACACGCATACTGAAGAGTGACAGCTGTGACACTGGCCTTGATCTTCCAGAGCACCAGTCTTGGACTGCCAGCTGTGGAGAAGTCCTTGGAAAAGTCAGATGGAATTTAACAGAGAATGATAATCTACCCATAGACTTTTTAAACCAACCTTTTAGCAGGGATACAACTACATAATTCTATGAGGTAGTTTTAAGATTCTGTGGCAAGCATGTTCTCTGACATGCATGAGTCATTGCATCCTGGAGGCTTTGGGAATTATTATTCTTAAGAATTTCACTTTCCACAGAACCTTGTTCATTTGAAGCGCTATTGAATTCTAAGTGCCTTTCACATAATGGAGTAAGAAAAGGCTGTAACTTCATTTTTAGATTGATTAACTCTATTCATGATGCTGTTGCTCCATGCTGCTTGCAGGGTAAAGCTTGTACACCCCAGCACTGTCTTGGGCCTGCTAACAGGGCAGATGGGGCATTCGCAAAGTGAATGCAATGGGATTTTAGTTGCCCCTATACAGATGACTTCCCCTCAGAAAACCAACCACTATCACAAGGCAAGCCTGAAGTTGGAACCCACAAGGAAAAAGGAAAAGAGAGTGCCCAAGAAACATCTGGTGTCGAGACCTGAAGGCAGACGCTAAAAAGCCAGGATACACCTGGAAAAGATTGCCCAGGATGGAGGAATGGTTGTCAATGTCTATGTGACGAGATTTAGAAGTGACAGAGGCTTGTTACTACTACACAGGTGATTGAGGAAAAAGTGATTGTGGAATTTCCTGAGCCACTGGAATATGGTCATATGCATGTATTTATACAGTTTCTCAGATCCTTATTATTAAATGTAACTCTGTAGTTTATACATAACATACATATCACACACACAAACTATATTAAAAGAGCGTGACACTGTGCAAACTTAATTCGGCTTCCTTACATATATACATTATGATCGCAGCTTTCCTAGCATCCT
The DNA here is from genome assembly GCF_033958435.1 of Carettochelys insculpta. Classification (NCBI taxonomy): domain Eukaryota; kingdom Metazoa; phylum Chordata; order Testudines; family Carettochelyidae; genus Carettochelys; species Carettochelys insculpta. The sequence goes on along the minus strand of NC_134138.1, from coordinate 87,378,700 downwards.
TCAGCTACCAGTCCCTGCCTGTCTGCACAACCTGTCCTGGCCCCACCTCCTTGCCCAGATCTTAGACTGAATTTCCTTGCTATCAGGGAGACCCCCATTTGCAGTCAAAACACTCTTGACTCCCAACTTAGTAGTGTTGTCTCCTGCTTCAAAATGACATTACCCAAGACCATATGCTGCAGCCACCCATGTGAATAACCACACTGGGTCAGACCAATGCTTCATCTAGCCCAGTATCCTATCTTCCAACAGTGATTGGTGGCAGATGCTTTAGAGGGAATGAATAGAACAGGGCTATAATCAAGTGATCAAATCTCCAGCTCCAGCTTCTGGCAGTGAGAGGCTTAGGCCAAGTCTATGCTACCGCTTATATTAGTAAAAGGTGTGTCACTCCGGGCTGTGACAAACACCCTCCAGAGTGACATAAGTTTTGCTGGCATAAGCTATGCTGAGGGGCCAGCTGGTACCATTCTATGTTGGTGGGCCAGCTTCTCCTGTCAACATAGCTACTGCTGATCACTGCGGTGGTTTTATTATGTTAATGGTAGAGAGAGGTGTTCCATCTGCATAGAGCAGCGACTCGAGTAACCTAATAGTCTCACAGTACAGCCATGCCACTCTAAGATCTCTAGTGTACATATGATCTTAGGGACACTCAGAGAATATCTATACTACAGAATGATTCTACAATAGCTTATTCCAGCTTTATTATTCCAAAATAAACTAACCTGGAATAACTTGTTTGCACTACAGAGAAGCCCCAAAATAAGTAAAACTTATTCTGAAATACTGTGTCCACACACAATAGAGCTATTTCGGATTAGAGCCCCTAGAAACACTGCTCTATTCCAAAATACCATGTCTACAGAGCAGCTTTATTTAGTAAAGAGCTATTGCAGAATAGCTTGTTTCAAAATAGTCCCTATTCCCTGTCTACACAGCAACTCTTTTGAAATACCTGTTTTGAAATAGGCACTATTCCTCATGGAATGAGGTTTACCAATTTCAAAATAAGCCGACCGCTATTTCAAAATTATTTTAAAATAGCAGGCGTGTTGTGTAGAAGGTTGCAAAGTTATTTCGAAATAGCGGCCGTTATTTCAAAATAACTTAGCCTGAGGGTATGCCTACACAGCAATGTCGAGATTAGAGTGATTCGTCGACAGAAGGTTTTGTCAGAAGATACCTTCTGACAAAACTTCTGTCAAGAGGTTGCATCTAGACTGCAGAATGGATCGCTCTTTTGATCCGCTCTGTCGACAGAGAGTGGCCAGACTGCCTGGCGTCTCTCTTGACAAAACGGCCATGCAGAACCACAACAGATATGGTTGCAGGTCAGCAAAATGAAGAATCTGTTGCTGTTCTCTGACACCATGTGTGGCTCAGGATCCAGTGGGGGTTAGGGCTCGGAGACCTCCTTGTGCTGTTGATGGTGCTCCAGATGTGGTGGGAGAGCCTCAAGCACCGAGTTCACACTGCAGCATGACAGAGATATGTCACCCTCCTTCCCCCAGGAGATCATGCAGATCCTGGTAACTGGGGCAGGTGGCAGGTCCTGCCTCAGAGCATCGGGCAGCACCCCAGGCCTTGGTGTAGCCTTGGTAAAGATCCTTTACCTTAACCCGGACCTGCTCCATGGTTTGAGGGGGGATGGCCCTGTTCCGCCAGGGCATTGGCCATCTGGGCGTAGATGGGGATTTTTCTTTAGGGTCTTGAAGGGTCTCCTCCTCTCCCCACAGGTCCAACAGGGCCTGGACCTCAGCCCTGGTCCAGGAGGGGGCCCACTTCTCTGAGTCCTCGGGTGCATCCTGCAACCCCTCTGGCTGGTCCCTTGAGGATCTGGGGGCTCATGGGGTGCCTGCTGCTCAGCCATCTGCAGAGCTCTCAGCTCCCGAGTGGCTGTGATGGTGTGGGGGACTGCAGCCTCTAGCACCGCTGCTTCCACTCTTTCTGCTTCATGCTATAGGGCTTCCTGGGCTCCCTGTGGCTTTAAGAATGGTCAGAGCCAGGCACCATAGAGCGCTACTTGCTGTGAACAGGGTGTCCCTTGGGACACCTGTGTGGCATCCTAGTGGCCTTTTCTGTTGACAGAAGGCCCCCTGGAATGTCCAGACCCACAGCTTGTTGACAGAGATCTGTTGACAGCGACTTTCTTCCTTGTGTGGCAGCTGATACAGGTTTTGACAAAAGTGCTGCATTCTGCTGACTTACTGTTGATAGAACGCGCTTGGGAATCTGGCTGCTCCAGAGGCTTTGTCAACAAAATGTCCTTTTTGTCAACAAACCCTCTAGTGTAGACATACCCTCACATGATGAGGTTGTGTCTGACCTCCTTGAACTTGTCCAACTCTTTTTTTAACTCTTACGCATTAGGCCTTCATAACATGTCCTGTCAACAGGTTGCCTGTGCATTGTGTGAAGAAGGACTTCCTTTTGTTCATTTTAAATCCACTGCCTATCAATTTCATTTGATTATCCCTGGTTCTTGTGTTATCTGAAGGGGTAACTGACATTTCCTCATCCATTTTCTCCACACTACTCATAATTTCATAGACCTCTATCACATCCCTTTTTAGTTGTCTCTTTTCCATGATAAAGGATCCAAGTTTTTTAAATCTCTCTTCACATGGAAGCAGTTCCATACCCTTAATCATTTTTGTTGTCCTCTGCAGTTTTTTCCATTTGCAATATGTCTGTCTCTTTGCAGATGAGGCTGTATGAAAGGTGTGGAGACATCACGGATTTACAGAGAGGCATCATGATATTTTCTATCAGCGGGGCAGCAATGTTAGTCTGGATCTGTAACAGCAACGAAGGGTCCAGCATCTGATAAAGTGAGTCTTTGCTCACGAAAGCTCATGCTCAAAACTTTTCTGTTAGTCTATAAGGTGCCACAGGACCCTTCATTGCTATGATATTTTCTGTCTTCTTCTATATCCCTTGCTTAATGGTTCCTAACATTCTGTTAGCTTTTGGATTGCTGCTGCACATGGAATGGATGTTTTCAGAGAGCTATCCATAGTGACTCAAAGATCTCTTTCTTGAATGTTAACAGCTAATTTAAAACCCATCATTTTGTATGTATTGTTGGGATTATGTTTCCCAATGTGCATTACTTTACATTCATCAATGTTGAATTTTATCTGCTATTTTGTTGCAGTCACTCAGTTTTCTGAGATCCCTTTGTAACTCTTCACAGTCTGCTTTGAATTAACTATTTTGAGTAGTTTTGTATTAACTGCAAAGCTCATGGGAATAAGGGGACTTCGAAGTAGGCGGGGTCCTTTCGAAAAGGAGCCCCGTCTGGATGAGACGCGCGGCGGCAATCCGCGGCAATTTCGAAGTGCCGCTGCTGACCGCATGCTAATGAAGCGCCGAATATGCATTTCAGCGCTTCATTAGTAAACTTCGAAATGGCCATTTGCGTGGCCATTTCGAAGGTTGGGGCTAGTGTAGACACGGCCTGGGAGCACCACTATTTACCTCTCTCCACTGTGAAAGCTTATTATTTATTCCTACCTTGTGTTTCCTATCTTTTAACCAATTATTGATCCATGAAAGGACTTTCCCTTTTGTCCCATGACTGCTTACTTAACTCCTGAGGGACTGTGTGGAAGGCTTCTGAAACTCCAAGTACACAATAGTCACTGGATTCCCCTTGTCTGTGTGTTTGGTGACAGGCCCCTCAACAGAATTCAGATATTCTAATGATGCTCATGTGTGGCTGACACACACGTTTCTAGTTGACCTCAATCGTGCTTCCCCAGTGGGAGTGCGTGAGGAATGGAGTTAGCTTGACTCAGTGGCAGGGCAGGGGGTTGATCTGGAGCGTAGAGCCAGGCTGGACATGCAGTGCCTGCTGGCCTGTTGAGGTGGAGGCATGTACTTGGGTTGTAGTCTCTGTGTTGGGGATCGTGTCCCATATTCCACAGGCCTTGGCTGCAGCAGGCAGGGGAAAACAGCCCCATTTTTCCTGAGACTCAATACAGTAGATGGGGGTTGGGGAGCAGGCAGGGGGTTCATGCCTCCATTTTCCCCAGGCCTACTGGTACAGTGGAAAGGGGATATGGGTGGGGGTAACGCCCCACTTGCTCTCCTAGGACTTGGCACAGCAGGGAGGGGGCCGACCCACATGGAGCAAACTCCACTTGGAGAGTGAAGCATTTTCTCTCCGTCACTGAGAGCAATTGCCTGTCTCTCCAATTGCTACCTTTTGCTAAGGTCTATTGTAGCCATACTGGGATGGGCCCAGCACTCTGCTTGTCTTATTTGTGTGTTCTGTGTAGAGCAAGGCACTGGGTAGTCAGGGTGAGGTATAGAGACTGAATTGGGGTATTAGTTGAGGAGGGCAGTGGGTGCTGGGCTGGAGGGATGTCAGCATGGTTAACACAGGAGTTTTGGAGAGGGCAAAGGGGTGCTGGAGAGGCTGGAAGGGACCAGTAGGGTTAAGAGAGACTATGTTGAAGCAGGCACTGGGGGTGTTGGAGGAGGATCTGGGGTTTAGCAGTGTGTATGTGTGTGTGTGTGTGTGCATTAAGGGATGAGGGCAAATGGACTGATTGATTTGAAAATGTCAGGCAGTGTGCCAAATAGTCCTGTCCTTCACCCTCTGCCCCCACCACCACCAGCTGCCAGTCCTACTGGGCTGCATGGTGGTTCTCCACCAGTGTAAGGACTCTAGGGCTACGTCTACACGTGAAGCCTACATCGAAATAGCTTATTTCAATGTAGCAACATCGAAATAGGCTATTTTGATGAATAACGTCTACACGTCCTCCAGGGCTGGCAACGTCGATGTTCAACTTCGACGTTGCGTGGCACCACATCAAAATAGGCGCTGCGAGGGAACGTCGACATGCCAAAGTAGCACACATCGAAATAAGGGTGCCAGGCACAGCTGCAGACAGGGTCACAGGGCGGACTCAACAGCAAGCCACTCCCTTAAAGGGCCCCTCCCAGACACAGCTGCACTAAACAACACAAAATACACAGAGCTGACAACTGGTTGGAGACCCTGTGCCTGCAGCATGGATCCCCAGCTGCCGCAGCAGCAGCCAGAAGCCCTGGGCTAAGGGCTGCTGCCCACGGTGACCATAGAGCTCTGCAGGGGCTCGAGAGAGAGCGTCTCTCAACCCCTCAGCTGATGGTCGCCATGGCGGACCCCGCTATTTCGAAGTTGCGGGATGCGCAACGACTACACGGTCCCTACTTCGACGTTGAACGTCGAAGTAGGGTGCTATTCCTATCCCCTCATGGGGTTAGCGACTTCGACGTCTTGCCACCTAACGTCGAAGTTAACTTTGAAATAGCGCCCGGTGTGTGTAGCCGTGACGGGCGCTATTTCGAAGTTAGTGCCGCTACTTCGAAGTAGTGTGCACATGTAGACACGGCTTAGAGGTCCAAGCTGCCTAAGGGATAGACGGCTCAGAATCAGGGAGCCAGAACCAATGTCCCAACAATCCTCTCTCTCTACTGCAGCCCAGCGGTGCTCTGGAGGGGGAACACATGCCTCCTTTTTGTTTGATTACATACTCTGGACTAGGCTGGCTTTAATGACTGGAAAGATGTCAAAGCCTTTTGTAAGTTGCAATGAAATTATGCTTCATGAAGGCCCCAGTTCATGACAACACTTAAACAGGCACTTCAGTCCCATTGATTTCAGTTATTTAAGAACATATTTAAAATTGAGCACATGCCTAAGTGCTGTCTTGGATAGTTAATTTTATTATAGTGTTATATAAAGCTATATAAAATAAAGTTTCAGCCTTTATAGTTTGCAAACACTTTCATACACCTTTTATCCTCTTCTTGAAATATGAAATGACAGTGAAAAATTTATCAGAATTGTGTTTCTGAAACATGACAAGTATCACAAACTGTGTTAGTTTGTATCCACAAAAACAACGAGACCTGACTCTGGGATCTCCACTCCAATGCATCTGATGAAGTGGGTCTTTGCTCATGAAAGCTTATGCTCCATAAATCTGTGAGTCTACAAGGTGTCACAGGACTTCTCATTGTTTTTTCTGAAATATGAGTGTTCCATAGACACAATATAGTGTATAAGAGAAGATACGGAACAATTAGATGGCCAGCCTTGCATTATCGTATGTCTGTTGCATTAAAATATTGGTACTACAGAGCAACTGATGTATACAAATGAATTGAAATGGGCTAGGGGACAGGAGAGCAGGGGAGCTGAGCAGAAGAGCTAAGTAGGAGTTTGTTTTTAAAAGTACTCATTTTTGAACAAAGATTTCCAGATTTCTTCTCCTGGGTGCACCAGAGACAGATTTTCAAAGTAACCAGCCTTGGCAGATAATTAAAGTTACTGCAAGTTTCATCTTGGAATACATTTTTATTTCAACATTCAGGAGCCCTGGCTGGTTTTAGGATGGCAACCCTGAAAGAGCCTTCTACAAAGTTGGTTTAGTGGACTTTGACATCATATCTACAGCTGTGCAAACAAAGATAGCATCCCTTCTGTTGCAAGAGAGTAGGGATTGCTGACTGATAACAAGGCAGACGATTTACAATTGATTCAAGGTGCTCTTCTGTTATGGAATTCCTTCCGCCTTGTCAAAGAAATGAAACATACCTCTCCATAGGTGTCATGTACAACTCTGAGGAGCATAAATATCTGGCTGTATTCCTTCCTTCGGCAGCTTACGCTCGGACATTTTTCTCACATTAACTACATAGGAGACATACCATTCACAATTTCTTTCTTCTCCTTAGAGCTGTGAGACAGATCCATACATAGTGGAAGCTGGGCTGCTCACTCAGTCGCAATGACTCACCCCTCCACGCATCCAGGAACTGAGGGCAGCGTTTTTGCTTGCCTTTTGTGCTTTCCGTGAAAGAGCAGGTCCCGAGGCAGGGTGCTCCTGTCTACCTCTCATTCCTGGCCCACAGAAAGTTACTGTCAGACATTTGCCCTGCAAGACTCCCCGGCTATCCCTTACACCTCAGTTGAATTATCTGCTTGACATGAAGATGGTATGCTTCCAAACCATGCCCATGAAACAACTATAGCGCTGATGCTCCACATCCTTCATTTCATCACACTCATGTCTTAACCCAACACAGAGTGGCAGGACCTCTTGCCACCAAAGGAAGGCACAGAACGCCAGTGGGCCAGTCCATATTCCACCCTGCTCCTATGGTATTCCAGGGATATTAGCTCACAGCTCTTTCCTGGAGTTGTGAGAATGGGCATGTACCTGGCTCATTTCACTAAAACTTGCACTTTCTGCAGTGGGAGGGAGGCCATGGCACACGTTTACATCAAGTGCACCAGGTCGCAGCCCCTCCTCAGACTCCTACATCGCCTCCTCTTTGGTTTGTGAACGTGCACCCTGTCCTTGGCCCCACCAAGTCACAAGACCTCTTCATCAGGTTCTTCATGGTGCAGGCCAATAATAACAAGCTTGAGTGCTCTGCAACTGGAGGCCTACTTCCAGTCCCTCCTGAACTCACATCTCTGGGCAGAGTTCCTCTGAGCCAAGCTCACAGACTCTCTGGATGCCTTCAAGGAGCAGTGGGCACTGTCTAGGGTTCTCTGCTCGATGTCCCCCTGTGGATCTCTGCCTTTGAACCTGGGACCCTCACGCCCATCTCTGTTTTCTCATCAGTTGTCTTCCATTTGAAGCTGACACCTGAGTCTGGTAGCTCCTCCACTTTGTCTGAGGGACATGAGCCTTTAGATGGGGGCAGGCATGCACCCACCTATGCCCTTTACAGTGCTTCAATAAACACAATGGATCACCTCTCCAGCACAGCCTGCAGTGACTCATCCTCCATGCATGCTGCAGCCGCCTGTCCCTAGGAAGGGCATAGGTCAGAAGAGTCGTCCCCCCCCACCCCTGCCCCCACCCCAGGGACTGCATTCTCATCACCAGAGCTTCAAGTTAGTCTGCACAACAGCACGACTTGGCCAGGAGCCTTCCTGCCGCCTTGCAGTGCTTCCAGCCTGCCCTCTGCTCTGTTCCCAGCCAAGCCCTTCTCCAGCTTGCTTCAGCATTGTCCAAGCATGATTCTGGCCATCTTCATGACTTGCTCCAATCCTTACCTGTCTCCTGACCTTTGCCCTGATTGTGTTCTCTGACTACCATCATTATTTGGCTTGTCTATGGGCTCTGACTTTTGTTTAGATCCATGGTCTGTCTCTGGAACCCAGTTTCAGCCCCACTCTCAGCCCAGCCTCAAATTTTAATGTAGCTTGAACACTTGATATCTGTTTTTGATCTCCACTCTACCCATCAGGCCTGAGTGCCCAGAACCCAGAGCCTGCAGTACCCGAGGCAGTCAGATGATGCAAAGGAACTAGAAATTCTTCGAGAACTTTATTTTCAATTAAAAATGGATATTTCTAATGAATTATATATGTAAATGAGTTTTATCAACCCCAGAGTTATTTGTGGGCATATCAGTTTTGATTGACTTGATTATTTTATCACACTGATTTACACTGCTGTAACTTGCTGACTCAGCAGAGTTGCCCCTGAAAGCTGTCCCCATGCTTTCAGTGTTTGCTATGCCGTAGATTTTTCTACCAGCAAGACATAACTGCCTCATAAAATTCAGTGGGGAAGCTGGAAGTTCTGGCAGCAAGGTGAGGCTGTAGGGAGACTGGGAGATAATTTGTGATTGCACATTAACCAGATGTCTCTGCTACTATTGTCAGCCGCAAAACATTTAGCAATATTGACATTTCTATGGTCGTTAGGTTTCAGAGTCAACGCACCACTGAAATAAAGGAATCTGTTCACAACCTTCACAGCTATTGTTTCAGATACTCTGCAGATTCTGGAAGACAGCATTGCATCACTACATTTAGTTCATATTGTTAAGGTTATTTTCACAACCCTAAACATGAAAAAAATATTATACATAGAGTTTAGACTGTAGAGTACATTTCTGTGTGGACTAGTTTAAAGCTGGTTTAACAGGATAGAGGTCAGACCCATAGTGTTAAGGCAAGGTAATGTAATGTTTATGTTATGACCCTGTTTCATAGCAGCTTCTTAAGGTTCAGCCATAAGAGGGGCACTGGCTTTTAAGGTTTTGAGATACAGATGCCAACTGTGCAGTGATGCAGGGAGAAGTGGACCTGAGGACCATTTGATTTCCAGTATGTCTGAAGGTGGAGGATGAATGCCTTTTTAAAAAGAGGTTCAAGCAGTAACCAAAATCCTCTCCAAAGCTGCGTCTACAGTGCACTGCCGTTCCAGACGGTCCATGCTAATGAGCGACAACAAAAATTCAAATGAGCTGTGGATTTACGTATCTTGTGTGTCATTTGCATACTTTTGCTCAGTCTAGTTTCTGGAAGAGCCTTTTCCAGAAGCAAAAACAGCCATGTAGACCAAGTTCCCTTGGAAGAAAATGCCCAAGGAATAAGGGTTCTTCTGGAAGGGCGGGCTTTTCTTCTGAGGGAACCTGTCTACATGGCAGTTTTTGCTTCCAGAAAAGGCTCTTGCGGAAACGAGAACCTGCAAGAGTATGCAAATGAGGTGTGAGATATGTAAATCTGCATCTCATTTGAATTTTCACTTTTGCTCATTAGCACACCCCTTCTAGAAGGATAGTGCACTGTAGACATGGCCCAAGTTTTAGCATTGGGAGCAAATGATTGCTATAAAGTCTGTGGTAAAGTTATGCCACCATGAGGGGCTCAGTTTTTGCTCAGCACTATATTACAATTTGCCAATCAATATTGAATGACTAATTTACAATTAGCTACATGCAAGTTTCTAATTAACACATTTGATTTCTCTTTACAAGGGCATAAATCTAGCAAAAGAAATAGTAATTTTTTAATCCAAATCAGTATCTGGAGACTTTATCTTAGTTTGTAAATTCAATTCAAATATAGTATCTAAACATTTCAAAATAAAAACAAACTATTGAAAGTATTGAGTTCTATCAATCACACTATAAAATGGGCTGAACGGAGATGCTATATTTATTTTACTCCAGAGAAAATATCTCCATAACTCAACTATATCTTTGCCGCTCATGAATTATCAAGTTTTGCTTTCCTTGTGGGATAAATATACCTCAGTTATGTATGCTCTCTTTTCCTCTCAGTGGATCTATATTTTTGTGTCAATTTTTATTTATATGCATATACAGATTTTGCTCACAGTGGAGATAGTTACTTTGCAGTAAGCTGAAGCAAATCAATTTAGTCTACAGATACCATTAATTTTCTTCCTCTGGCTTACTGCAGTATCATCAGAGGGCATGTCTCCATAGCTCTCATTACATTCTGTTCAAAGGTCTGGTGCATGGCATGGATGCGAGGAGGTCTAGCATTTGATCGAGTTGACAAGCAATGGCAGATTCCTGCTGTAAGCTGAAACCTGGGTATGATGACATGTATTTGGTGTCATTTCAATGTAGATGCTGACATAGGCCAATTTATGGTCCAATTTATGTCTTGACTCTCATACTAAGGCCAAGCAAGCTATAAAATGTAATAAGAATTTCTTCAATCAATGTCCAGAGGAAAAACAAATCACTCAGTTACTGACACGCTTGCATCAACACTCTGGTAAAGTTCTCACAAGTGTGTGACATGCCCTGCAGCTAGAGTGAGCATGTAGAGTAAAAAGGTTCGCACAACAACCTCACCTCCCTGATACTGTAGCTACTAAACTTTTATAACCATTATCAGGTCACTTTTTATCCTTGCAGCTCTCCTATTTGTTAAAAAAAGAAAATCCCTCTCCTCTTGTTTTCTCCCTTTTTTTTTCCACTCTCAGGCTTTTCTTTTTACCTATTATTTATTTTCTCCCCAGTATCTTACATACCGGAGAGATGTGTCTAACAAGTCTCAGCAGATAATTCCTAGACAGGTTCATGATGATGTAACATTGATCGGACACTGATAACACTGTTTCCATCCGGTCAGTGAGTCAAAATCAGATGCGAACCTTAATCTTTGCTCTTAGGTTCTTCGTATTAGACGCTTTCATAGCAAAAGCCTTGATAGAATGAGAGGCCACTAATAACAGTTATGCACAATGCATAGTTTTAATTGGCTAGAGAATGATGGTTTCTTCAGAAGGCCAGTTACTGCTGCTATCATAGTGGATTAATGGGCTTTCCCTCTGGACAACTTAAAACAATATGAACAATATGTATGTATATTCTGCTCTCCAGTGGCACTGACATTTTTAACAGTGGGGATTCTGAAAGTCAGCCCCCTTACTCTGTCCCCACTCCCCCCCAACCCGACGCAACGAGCAGGGGCTGGGAGGAGGGTCATGTTTTAAGGAGGGATGGCATGGACAGGGGAAAGGGGGACAAAGCAGGGGAGGTTGTGGGACTGGAAGCAGAACCCAGGCATGGGGCCAGCAGCTGGGACCTCAGGCTCTGGACTGGCAGCTCGTGGCTGGCAGCAGAATCCTGCATAAAAAGTGGGGGTGCTGTAGCACCTTTTGCACCTCTAGTTTCTGCATCTATGCGACACACCAGAGCTAAATTCCAGATTTTGTTCTGATGTTGTGCATTTGGGGCTGGGAGTCTAAGTACCTTTTTTATTCAGTGCTAGGACAAAACAGCTGACGTGGGACTTTACTTTTGAATGCCTTTGCCCTTGTTATGCTAAGGAAGTTACTGCGCAGGTGAGGCTAACAATGCAAACATTTGAGAAAAAGCTTATTTGCAGAGGTGAAGGGATGATATTCAGTACTGGCCACTTTCCCTACTACATGGCACAGTATGCTTATTCAGATGCCACTCCCAAATATACAGATGATAGTGAAACAACATATTTATTTGAAACACATTTTCAGAAGAAAGTTAGAACCATGTGGTGAGATAGTCCCAGTATCTACGTAAATCCTTTTTGATAGATGTTCATACCTATGGTGATATAGCAATCAACTGAAGGAGCTCAAACTATTCAGTTTAACAAAGAGGAGGTTACGGGATGACTTGATTACATTTTATAAGTATCTGAGGAAAAATATTTAATAGTGTGGTCTCCAATCTCTCAGATCTAGTATGGTTCCATAGCTGGAAGTTGGAAGCTGGCCAAATTCAGAATTAAGATAAAAATTTACACCTTAACAGGTTTGCCGCTGAAACTGTCTGACATGGATCTAAGTGAGGTCTTAATTGCTGACAATTTTTAAACCAAGATTAGATTTTTTTTCTGAATGATATGGTCTAGAAATAGTTTTGGGGAAGATCTTTGGCTTGTGTTGTACAGGAAGTTGGAGTAGCTGATCACAACAGTCCCTTCTGGTCTTGGAATCTATGACCCTATAAATCACAAAACTCCAAATGTTAAAAAGAAAAAGAGCTGACACTTAAAACATCTCCTCTCAGTCTCTGCTGCAGACATGTCTGGGGGAGCCTGTGAGCAGGTTCTGTATGTACTTACTGGAAGATCAACCTGGTCAGGGTCAATCTTCCAGGGTTTGGTTTAGTGTTCCCAGTGGGGATGTGCTAAATCGAACCATCTGGGCTCAACAGTTGACCCTGGTGTGCCTCATTCTCACAAGGAGGATGACCTGATAAATCAATCTTAGGTACATCGATTCCAGCTATTTAATTGTCATTGCCCAACTTTCAGGTCTGGTGTAGACCAGCCTCATGTCTCTCTTAGGGTACCTCTACACTGTGTTTGATCTTCTGGAGTTCAATTTAGTACATCTAGTGGGGATATGCTAAATCGCATTTACAGGGTATCCCCGTAGACTGAGGTACTCCTGCCCCACTTTAATTTTACAGAAGTCAAAGGCAGCAGAGGGTCCTGTTGACCTCCCTTAGTGGAGACAGCACGGAAGCCAGAATTAAACTACATTGACTTTAGCTACATAGGCTATGTCTACACGTGCCCCAAACTTCGAAATGGCCATGCAAATGGCCATTTCGAAGTTTACTAATGAAGCGCTGAAATGCATATTCAGCGCTTCATTAGCATGCGGGCGGCAGCCGTGCTTTGAAATTGATGCTCCTTGCCGCCGCGCGGCGCGTCCAGACGGGGCTCCTTTTCGAAAGGATACCGCCTACTTCGAAGTCCCCTTATTCCCATGAGCTCATTGGAATAAGGGGACTTCGAAGTAGGCGGCGTCCTTTCGAAAAGGAGCCCCGTCTGGACGTGCCGCGCGGCGGCAAGGCGCGTCAATTTCGAAGCGCGGCTGCCGCCCGCATGCTAATGAAGCGCTGAATATGCATTTCAGCGCTTCATTAGTAAACTTCGAAATGGCCATTTGCATGGCCATTTCGAAGTTTGGGGCACGTGTAGACACAGCCATAATTAAGGTAGCTGAAATTGCATACCTCAATTCGGCCTTCTGCTGTAATGTAGACCTGGCCTCACCCAGTCTGGTCCAGCCAGTCCTCTCCAGTCTTCTAGGCAGCTCTGGGCTTGTCTGGATCATCTTAGCACAACTCCAGCTGTGAGTTAGGTCAGCAGCAGATGTCCTTGTAACGTAGCAAGCAATGGCAATCTTATCCATTCCACATTATGGCCGTGTCTACACTAGCCCCAAACTTCGAAATGGCCATGTAAATGGCCATTTTGAAGTTTACTAATGAAGCGCTGAAATACATATTCAGCGCCTCATTAGCATGCGGGCGGCCACGGCACTTCAAAATTGACGTGGCTCGCTGCCACGCAGCTCGTCCCAGTGGGGCTCCTTTTCGAAAGGACCCTGCCTACTTCAAAGTCCCCTTATTCCCATCTGCTCACAGGAATAAGGGGCTTTGAAGTAGGTGGGGGTCCTTTCAAAAAGGAGCCCCGTCAGGATGAGCTGCGTGGCGGTGAGCCGCATCAATTTCAAAGTGCCGTGGCTGCCCGCATGCTAATGAGGCGCTGAATATGTATTTCAGCGCTTCATTAGTAAACTTCGAAAGGGCCTTTTGCATGGCCATTTCAAAGTTTGGGGCTAGTGTAGACATATCCTATGATAGAGTCTGCAGTGGTGTCCTTCACTCAAAATGTACCATTGGAGCAACTACGTGAAAAATACTGATGGGGACAGGAAGAGGAATAGAAATCTATCATTTTAACAAGCATGTTGGGGGGAGCTTTACAGTAGAAAGTTAAGAGGGAAGGCTCTTCTCCCACCCCACCTCACTGCTTCATAATGATAGCTTTATTATCCAACCTTAGGGTAACTAGTCCGTGAGATTTAAAATCCAGAGCAGATTTGAGGCCATGTCATTCTAAAGTTCTCCTAGCATCATCTAATTTTATCTGCCAGTAATGGGTTGTTTACCCTTATACACTATTTTTAGTAATGGAGGAATGCAACACTGCTGTACACAAGACAGTGTCTACAGTATAATACTTTAATTTTATATATAGTATAGTCCAGACCCTACCCGTATAAATCTGCCCTGGTATTTATTGACATTAAAAATAGTAGGCAAAACTCAACCAGAATAAAGCGTGCACAGGTTGAATCAAAGCTTTCCACCCATCTCTCCACCACCATTCTACCCTGCTGTTCTGAACCTCACTGTTCTTCTTGTCAGCCAGGCTCGCAAGGTAGGAATGATCTTCAGCTAATCCCTCAGCGTCACATTCACATCTAGGCTGGAATGAAATTTTCCTGTGTCTTGCTGTATCGTACCTCCAAAATCTGTCCCTTCCTAACCATCCCAATGGCTACATTGCTAGCCTGTGCTCTAATCATTTCCTGTCTTGCCTACTGCAATTAACTTCCTCTCTGGTCACCGATACTCCGTTATTCCTCTTCAGTCTATCCAAAATGTGGGTGCTAAAAAAGCCTGATTTGCCTGTCATGCAGGACTAATCACCATGTCACTGGTTCCCCAGTGGCCATACATCAAGTTCGAACTGATGGTCCTTGTAGTTAAGGCCTTAGTCTTTTCTGTTCTACAGACCATCTTATACCTCCTTCATCACTATAGTGCCTGAGTGCCTCTCGCTGGCACATTAAGCCACATGACTAACTTCTCTCCCCCATGGCTCACTTCTTTTTAAGGGGTAGGGAAGTATTCTGTTTCCAAAGAAGTCTGTGGTCTATTTTTATGTGTACACTGCTGTGTGTTTATATCAGAGAAATCAGGATGAAGAAATGTGTCTTGCACGTGGAGCAGGGGTATGCACAAGAATTTAAATTTGACTACTTTTGGAGTCACATCTGCTGTGCCCCCGCCACAGACATAGGGCTGGAGAAGGCCTTGGAGCCAGAGGAACTCTCTCGCTCTGGCTAGAGGAGCTCTATGACCCTGACAATTATTGCGGGGGGAGGGGGGGCATGGCACTGCTTGCCCCACGTTGGGCATGCTCCTGGTGGGGAGGTTTGTGATGATCTGTGCACCTGTGTGAGTTCATTCCACAGTCTAAGGCTACATCTACACTATCCTGGAAGAATGACCTGTTCAGGATCGATCTTCAAGGGCTCTATTTTATGCATCTAGTCTCTGTATGTGTATGACCCCTTTTCACCTTGACATACGGTGGTTAGCAGCAGTGGTGAGGATCTGTGGGCAGTGTTTGTGTCTGCAGCTTCTCTATGGCTTATCCATCCAATATTGGATTGGTACGGTTGATTGCAAAAACTGTATGTCAGTCTATTTTCCAATTCTGGAGTCTGATAGTTTTTCCTTCTAAGACAAAGGTCTTTTGCATGGCTTGCACATATACTATTGAAGGATGATGTGCCCTATCATAGCAATTGTTGCCAGGGATTTCGATCTGATGATGTAGATTTCCAGAATTTTGGATCGATGTTGGACTTTTTCATGGCGTTTTTGTGTGTATCCTTAAATCTTAGCTTTGGTCTTCCTCTTGTTCTCAACCCACATGACAGTTCACTGAAGAGGATTTCTTTGGGAAGACATTCATCACCCATTCTTCTCGTGTGAACAAGCCATCGTAGTCTTCCGCTATTGAGGATTGCTATGAGGCTCGGTATGCCAGATCTTGACAGGACCTCTAGTAAGATACATGAAATTGACCTCTCAGGGGTCACAGTCAACTCTTGTACTCCTTGCGAGGAGTAAGGGATGTCCAAGGGAGAAGCTCTCCCATTGACCTTCCCCAGTAGGGACAGCCAAGTTAGCAGAGCACAGATACATCGATTCTAGCTCCGCAAGTACTGTAGCTAGAACTGAGTATCTGGGGTCGACTTAGTTCGCCTAGTGTAGACATAGTCTAGGGCTGGCCTCTGAGAAAGCTGTAGTGCCCTGTTCTGTACACAGATCAGCTTTAGCCCTTGTGTCTGGGAAGCAGAGAGCAATCAGTCTTCCCATCTTGGAGCTTGAGGGGGCCATCGTTCCCTCATTTACACCTGCAAGCCTGCCTCCCACCCTGCTCTTCTCAGCCTCTCTGCTGCACGGGTAATCCCAGCCCAGATAATCCTTTTACCTTCTCCCACTTCCATGCTCTCTCTGAACCTCTCTTTTGCTATGAAGCCCCCTTCAAACCCCTGTTCACCAAGACACTACCCGCTCCTTGTTTCAACCCCTCCTTAAAATTAACCGCAGTCATATGCCTGGTCAGAAGTAAGTTAAATTGTAATAAAAATAATGTGTAACAAGAGTTGAGGATGGGCACATACAAAAACCAAGTCACCTGGTGGTCTTGTAACTGTAACCCTTGTCTTTCATCACCCTTCTCCTCCCCACTAGTGTCTGCCCCGCTGTCATTGTGCCACATCGAACATTAAATGGTGAGTTCCTTGGAGAAGAGCACCTCTCTATTTAGGTTCCTGTAAAGAGCCTGTCACTGTGTTAGGGTCTTTTATGCTGTCCCTTGGGCACTGGGCAAACAATAAATAATGATGGATAGATTCCATTCTTACATATAATACAGCAGATTCTACTGAATTAAATGGCATGCAGCTAATTAGGATGATTGTTAGGGAAGAGATTCGATGCAATAGATCTCAATGACTCCTCTGCATATGGATAAATGGTGCAAACAATGGATAAACGGCATGCCTAGTCTGATGAAATGCCACACCTGGTGCTGTTCACAGAGCTCGCTTGCTATGAAACCTTTTGATTCCTCGTCATGCTAATTTCCTGCTTTATTATGCGGCACATAGCTTTAAAAACATATTTTAATGCTTTGTACGGTGCCTTTTTTAACAATTCCTGAACTAAAAGTGTCTCTCTACCAGTAGAAGGTATTCCTGGGAGCCTTGATAATTGGGATGATTGTGTAATTGGCCCATTTCTCTTTCCATCAGGGAGCACCAATTTAGAGGGCTCCACTGTATATATTAACAGCAGGGACACGACATATAAACACCCTGGGCAATATTCCTCCCGAGGTGAATTCCAGGGAAGAATTTTGTCCAGTGAGCCAAATCATGTCTTCATTTGTCCTCATCTAACCCCACCACAGGCATGTTTGCAGTAAGTCTACTTTAAGAAGTGACAATGATCCACTACTAACGAGCAAGAATCCCAAATCCCAGCCAATAGAATTGAACAGAATTGAACTGAACCAAAGCTGCTTTGTCTCCTCTTTACAGACCCTTTGTTTATGCACAGGCAGAACAGGTGAATTCAGAAATTTTAAACCATGTTATTTCAGTTCTGGGGAGAGCCTGGAACTAACACATATAGGCTACGTCTACACGTGAAGCCAACATCGAAATAGCTTATTTCGATGTAGCAACATCGGAGTAACGTCTACACGTCCTCCAGGGCTGGCAACATCGATGTTCAACTTCGACGTTGCACGGCACCACATCGAAATAGGCGCTGCGAGGGAACGTCTACACGCCAAAGTAGCACACATCGAAATAAGGGTGCCAGGCACAGCTGCAGACAGGGTCACAGGGCGGACTCAACAGCAAGCCGCTCCCTTAAAGGGCCCCTCCCAGACACAGTTGCACTAAACGACACAAGATACACAGAGCCTACAACTGGTTGGAGACCCTGTGCCTGCAGCATGGATCCCCAGCTGCCGCAGCAGCAGCCAGAAGCCCTGGGCTAAGGGCTGCTGCCCACGGTGACCATAGAGCCCCGCAGGGGCTGGAGAGAGAGCGTCTCTCAACCCCTCAGCTGATGGCCGCCATGGCGGACCCAGCTATTTCGAAGTTGCGGGACGCGCAACGACTACACGGTCCCTACTTCGACATTGAACGTCGAAGTAGGGCGCTATTCCTATCCCCTCATGGGGTTAGCGACTTCGACGTCTCGCCGCCTAACGTCGAAGTTAACTTCGAAATAGCGCCCGGCGCGTGTAGCCGTGACGGGCGCTATTTCGAAGTTAGTGCCGCTACTTCAAAGTAGCGTGCACGTGTAGACACAGCTATACACACACACATTGTTATAGTCTGTCTTTAGACCATGAGGTCTTAAGGTACCTTTTTTTGTTAAAGAAAGTAATCACCTTTACTGGTAACCACCTTTATTCAAAACATAAATGAATACCCCTCTCTGGTAAACTGATGCTGTGAATACGTCCATCAGAGAGCAGTAAAACAGAAGCTTGCTGTGTTTGCACAAAATAACTGCCGCCCTGTGCTGAAAAATATTCAAACTGCACTTGTGCTCGTTGAGTATGTCATTTCACACAGTATGACCAATGTGCATAAGGATAATCAGGAAATTCAAGCACCTCGCTATTCAAAATCTGCCATTTTTGTACCCAGAAACTTCTCTATTACATAGAACGTGAAGTTCCACTGATGAATAGATTCTTGCTTGAGCTGAGGCTGTGGCAAATTGTTTTTTATGTGCCTCTGGATTGGGATTTTTCTGACCATAATGGAGGGCACTAAATATTCACCACTCTTCAAGAGAGACCCTTCATAAAATGACTAATGTGTATCTATTCATCTGTTATAGAGCTTCCCACCTGCTTTAGCTACAGCTGATTGTGCTCAGTGGAGGCTTTTCTTTATTATAGCTTATGCTGAGGCCCAGTGCTTGGGCTGTCCCTCCCACTTCATGTCTCTCCCGGGGAGCAATTATGCATTGGTTTGTAAGTCCCACTGGCTGGAGCTCTAGCTTGTCATCGGTGGTTTATACGCATATCCCTTCAAGAGCACACCAGATCCACCCGTATAATTTGACACACAAGTGTATCACACAGATCTCCTCCCCATCCATATTGCCTGTCTCAGACCCCTGGACTGCTGCATTCTAGCTCAGGTTTCTTTCCCTTTAAGAGTCTCCCCTTGTGATCCTGCGACTCCCACAATGCACCTCTGTGAAGTCCAGCTGCTTCTCCACAGACTCTGTTCAGACCTATGTTCATTTATCTGTTGCTCTCTTTCTAATCAGTCTCCTTTCCCACTTGGTGGCCAGCTTCCCTGTTTTTGCTACCATGCTCCCTGCTGCTTACCCTGTCTTGATGGGTCTGTGCTACATATGCTTCTTACAGTCTAATCCCTGCCCTTCCCCATACTTGTCTACATGGGTATATTGTACTCCTCAGTGGAAGAGATCCTAACCTTATTGGTCAGGTGAGGTGCTCTCTCAGACTCCTTTACCAGTCTGTAACCCTCAAAGTCAGGAGACACTAGGTCAGGGCAGAGCCATCCTTACCCATATGCAGAATACATAGTGGTGTAGGGCATCTGAGAATTTGGGTCTTAATAGCCACCTAGCTGCCTCTTCCTATCCCTCTTCTGAGGCCCTGATTCTTCTGGAGAAGATCTAGTTAACTTAAAAGTGAAAAACCCTTCCAGAGCTATTAGAACCTGTGGAAAAAGCCATTCAAGAGGCAATGAAGCCATTTAACAGGCATTTGCCAAACCCAGTCAATTTCTGAATTGTGTTAGTCTAGCGGACCTTAGTTAAGCAGAAGTGGGGAACCCTTCTTGGGTCAGGGACCACTGACCCACAGAGAAAGCAGTCAGGGGCCACATGCAAAAAAACAAAAGCAACAACAAAAACCGTCACGGACCTGGCCTCCTGCAAGGGAGAAAAAAGAAAACCCTAAAAGCTTCACGGATGTGGCCTCCTACTGAGAAGCAGAAAAGACATTCAATTCACTACCCTCAAGCTCCAGCCCAGAGCCCATGGGCACTGGGGCTAGTGGATTTTGTGGGCCCCCAGGCTCTGGGATGGGACCAAAAGGGGGCTCACTACATATTAGGGGGCTGCTAGGGTGCAGGTTGGGGTGGGGATTTTGTGTCTGGGAAGGAGGTAGGTTGTAGGAGTGAGCTTGGGGTGTAGGGTCTGGACAAGAGTGAGAGTGAGGGTGCTGGATTGGCTGGGGCATAAGGTGCAGGAGCAGGATGGGGGGTGTAGGTCTGGAAAGTAGGGTGAAGGAGAGGGATCAGGTTGGGTGGTGGAGTGTGGAAGGGCATGCAGGAGTAGGTTGGTGGTGGGGTTGCGGGTTGGGTGGTAGATAGGAGGGGTTGCAGGAGCAGAGGGTGCAGGGTCACATGGGGGCTGCTTCAGTCACATGAGGGCATGGGGACACCATGGTATGACCCCCCCTCCTCCCATACACACACACACACAGAGGGAGTACCAATGCTCACTTGCACCCTGCATGAGTTTGCTGAGCCCCAAGCCTTGTGTGCCAGATCAAGGCAAGCCATGGGATAGATCTGGCCCCTGGGCCATAGGGTCCCCTCCTTTGATTTAAAATTTGTTTTAAAAAATTTCCATTCGTGTGTTACCCAAGATTATAAAATCACATCTCTAAAAACACCATTGTCTCCTGCCCCCGGGCTGCCATCGGGCACAGGGGCACCAGTTCAATAGTACTGCATAGGGGCCACATAAATCCTAAGGATGCCCCTGGCCAGGTGTCCAGCTGAGGAAAAATAAGTAGTGGAGCTCTTCCAGACTTCAGCCGCAAGTCAAGCAACACCCACTTGGGATGAGATGCCATTTGTGCAGATTTGTGTATCTTCAAAGTATTACCCTATTGTGTGCTGTCCCAGGTTCCTCAGATTTGGCTCACTCATGGTGAACACAGGAGACTCTCCAGTCTTCTCAAAGATCGATGTGGAATTTATATGTGCTCCTAAGCAAAGCTGAGCTCTGGAGAGTTGGTTGCTTCCCACCAAGGCTCAGTCTAATTCCTGTATTCTGATGTGCAGCTTGGATATAAACCCCACTTTCTGCTGAGCTCTTGTATGTTCCTTGGATTGGGCTTTCCTTTGGCAGACTTCACATGGTCCTTGTCCCTGAGAACTTGAATATTCTTTACTTGTGTCATATGCACAGTTGGGCTCTGATCCTCTCCTCTGCTTCTGGGTATTGTGATTCATATTGGCAAAAGAAGAATTCATGTTAATCTCTGCAATGTTACTGGATTCTTAAATTAGATATGGAAGCCATTTCTGTGAGCATTGTGTCTACTGGCACTGAATATTGTGCCGGTGGGGACAGGAGGGGGAAAGTGAGGCAGGTACTGAAAGCTGGTAATGCCCTGAATCTGTCTATGTTACTTTTATGTCTGTGCATGTTTGTATCTGAAGTTATAAATATTGGCTCTAATAGCTGTTTTAGAAATATTTTAGTGATGAGCTTCACAATAGGAGGTGTGATTGCCTCCCCCAGCCAGGATAATGGACTAAGCAAAGACTCAGATGTCCAGTACACATCTCAGGAATTTGGGATTTTCTGGGATGCACCCAGTAACAAAGTGCCACATCAGCCCACCTTGGTCAGGTGACTTTGGGCTGAGCAGTGGAATTGAAATCAGATGCCCAGACATTCATTCCATGTTCTATTAAGTGGACTGGGATGCGCTAGCAAAGCCAGCAACCAGTAACAGTTTGCAACAGCAGCTCACCTAGGTAAGATGACCCTGACCCTCCAGTGCCTGATGGGAAGAAGAAAGTACTTTTTCCCTACACATGGAACATTATAAGATGGCCCTGGCAGTGACCATCATGATTCCAGTTCCAGTTCCTGTGTGCCAGTCTTCAGTTCTCCAGTCTCCATGAATTAAGCGAATGTAACCAGGGATCCCACCGCATCATGGGGTGTGTTCGCAGAGACTTTCAGTAAATCAGCATATAGCACTGCTGGCCTGCATCAATAGCTGTAATCAATATATGTCATGTATCATTTTAACAATTTTTCTCTCTTACCCTGTTCTTTCTATCTTTGTTAATAAACTTTTAGGTTTTAGATTCGAAAGGATTGGCATCGGCATGCTGTTTTGAGTAAGATCCAAGTATATATTGACCTGGGACTGTGGCTGGACCCTTTGGGACCTGTAAGAATCTGTGTGGAGTTGGTGAAATAAGTTTAACAACTTCTCAGCTGAGTAGGGGGCTGTTGGTCTAGGCTTGTGTAGCAGTTGGAGGACCTGTGCGCTTGCTTGTGTGGCTTCTGGCTGGCCAGTGGAGCTGGCATAGATACTTTTGTGGCTGATTTGATTTGCCTTAATGAGATGGAAATCACAGCCTGGGCCTGTAATTGGCCTAAATTTCAGCAAATATACCCTGGGTTAGTTCCCACTTCTATGCCTAGAAACCCCATCATGTTACAATCTCCCAAACTATTCATATTCCAGATTCCACCGTCATCCAATCCCAAAAGGGGATGTTATTCATAACTGATTGTGCAGAACTTTACAACATGATCACTGCTTTTTTCTTCTGTGATCAGTGTCACGTAGTTCCTAAGGTTGACATGGAATGGTCACCATGAGGCTGTTGTAGCCTTCCCTCCACCCTAAGATGAGTAGATGGTGTGCACACCCTTCAGAGCTATTTTTCAAGACTCAGGAAGACGGGACTGCAGCAGTTTACACTCACTTCACATTTCAAGGTTATCTTCAATGCCACAAGGGATGCAGACTTTTTTTAAAAGAATGAAAGCTTGTGTTTTCAGAATATACGAGTGCAGCATCAATACAAAAAACAAATAGAGGGTCATTGAATGAACTCCTGAGAAGTTTTGTTAAAAATTGTTCCATTTTTGTTCCAGAATGAGAGATTCCATTTAGCACATTATCAATAGGAAGATGATCCCACAGGAAAACACGGATGATCAGGTGGAACATTGTGCAAACCACAGTACGAGTGCCAGTGCATCATCCCACTGCTCAAACTAGGTTGGCATTCAGTGATTCAATACTTAGATGGCTGGTTCTCCTCTGATGTACTCTGTGTAAATCTAGAGTGACTCCATCAAAGCTCATGGCGTTACACTAGTGTAAACAAGCGTGAGATTACAATCAGACAGAGGCTTCAATTAAACAACATTCCACATCAGTGCTGCAGTTTCTATGTTGATGAGCGTGTAAATTTCTCACAAAGTTTTTCTTCACTTAGGCTGTGTCTACACTCGCTCCCTACTTCGAAGGGAGGATGGTAAGTAGGGTGTTGGGAGTTTATTAATGAAGTGCTGCTGTGCATATGCAGCACCTCATTAAGCGAATCCCCCTCTCCCCCACCCGGCCACAGCAACTCCAAAGTTTTTAACTTTGAAGTGCCAGCTCGTGTCTAGCCGCGGCTCACCCACCAGTACTTCAAAGTGCTCAGAGTACTTCAAAGTACCTTTACTCCTCAAAACTTTGAAGTACCGGTGGATGAGCCATGGCTACATCTTCTGAGTTGCTTCGGGGGGGAGGGGGGAATTTGCTTAATGACTTGCTGCATATTCATCGCAGCACTTCATTAATAAACTCCCAACACCCTACTTACCATCCTCCCTTCGAAGTAGGGAGCTAGTGTAGACAAATCCCTAGTTCCTTATTATACTTCATTTAAAGAAACTTTGCAGCATACATCTACACAAGCAGACTGGACAATTGACTAATCTGTTATAAGTGCAGAATTATAAAGTAATCCAACACATGACCATTGTCCTGAATATCTGTGGTGATGTGAATCAGATTATTCCATTCACTTTGCTTCAGATAGCATTGATTTCTATGCAACCCTTCCTGAAGCAAAGGAATAACTATTTTTTTCCCAACAGAATTTGAGAGAGTAAATACAGAAGCAGAGATCAGTTGTGGACATTAATTTTATGAATGATTTGCTGGGAACTGCATTAAATGGCAACACCAGCCCACAAACAAGCTTTGAAATGTTCTTATTCCAGATCTGTGCAGATGGGTAATTTATTTTTATGCAGGATCACTTGCCTTATAACCAACCACTTGTTTTGTAGGGTTACATTTCACAGCGTCTCTGGAATGATCCGTGGAAGACTGGAGAACAATGAAAAGAAAACACAGAAAATCCTGCAGGATCGTGTTCAGACCCTTCTGGACAGGGATTTCAATATTAACAAAAGTAGATCCACACATTTTGGGAGAGAAAATTAAAAGCACTCTTGGAAAATTAAAAGCACTTTTACTAATGGAAGCTCGGTTATCTAGAAGGCAATATCTGACATAGAGCTGGGCATTATCATTTTGGAAGCCCTGTGAAATTTGTGCCTGCCTTGTGATGTGGGAGCGAATGACACTAGACCTTTTTTAAAAAAATATATACAGAGCCACCCTGTCCATAGGATGAGGTGGGGCAGTCAGCCCACGCCCCATGTTTTTGGAGGCCCAGCGTTGGCTGCCCAACTCACCCTATGGACCTGAGGGGGGGATTATCTGGGGCAGGGCATGGGCAGTGGGGCCAGGCAGTGGCACGAGCAGGGGATTGCCTCTCCTCAGCCTCCCCAACTCCCTAACACTCACCCCATAGTGCTGTGCCCCAGCCTCCCAGCCCTCTGAGTCCCACTTCTCCAAGGTGGCTGGGAAACCTCCAGCCACCCACAGTGAAGCAAAGCGCAGTGGGCTGGGAGGCCGTGACGGAGCACGGGTTGGTGACTGGACAGGAGAGGGTAGGCAGGCTGGGGGAGAGGCTACCTTCTGCAGCTGCTGCTGCTGTCCACTGCATACCCCTACCCCAGGAAATCCCCAGACAGGCTGGTCAGGAAGGGAGCCTGGGATCAGGGTGGGGGCAGAGAGAGGGAAAGGGGCATGGTCTGTGATGTGGCACCTGTAGCACTAGGCCAGAGGGGGTGTTGCTCTGAGCCCCGCCCTCTCCTCAGGTGGGCCCTGATGTGTGTACAAATAATAGGTGATGCTGGGACACTGTGCAAGTGTAGGATGATGCCATCTAGAGCTCCGTGTGTAACTGTGGTCCTCAGAGTGTCGGGAGAAGATTGTTAAAAATGAAGCACCTACAGAGACTGGCAACCCAAATGATACAGAAATTGGAGCATAAAATACATGGAAGAATACTGAAGGAGCTGAGTTGATACAGGGATCACTCACAGGGGACATTAACATTATGTAGAAATACATTCAGTGATGAAAGAGAGTTACTCACATTAGTACAAGACGGCAGAACAAGAAGCAGCAGCCTCAAACAAATGAAGAGAAAGTTTAGATTAGATATGGGTTTTTTTCCCTTAAACAGGCCAGTTGGGTATTAAACTAGGCTACCTAGGGAGAGGAAACCCTATTTGAATATATTAGAGCTAGTACGTACGACTTCAGAGGATATGCTGTGATGTATGAAGCAGTTCCGCAGACTGTAGGTATCAACCTGGATGGTCTGAAAGCCCTTTCTAATCAGCTGTCTATGGATTATTTACTTTCTGCATGAATTTGGGATGGCCAAATTACTACGAAACGGTGAAAGTGAGTCATGCAGAGCAGCCCCAGAGAATGCCAATGGGCCCGTCAGAGCACAGGACACCATCAGGTGTTCTGTACATCCTCCATATTTTAAGGAAGACTACGGTCAATGTTTTTACAACATTTCATTGCTCCAGATTTTGTATCTCTCTGTATGTAAATGCAGGTTCCTCTAGTTTTCATGGGACCAATTGTACAGGCCACAGATTCACAGAAAAGTAACTCATAAAATTGTAGAACTCTCTGCAAAAATTACATAAAATAGCTTTTCCATACCTGATATCATGTTATTAAGAAGCACTGTCTTAAGGCCTTCTTGGACGGGAAGTCATTGTGTGCTACATTAGAAGTATTCCATTTCCAGTACAGTATTGAGCGCCTTGTTCTAGTTTTGGTGGGTTGTAAAATATCAGACATTAAGTGAGTCAATGATCCAGGGTGGAATGCTGTTTGTCCTGGGCCTGGAACCTGTGGTGTCTGAGGGAGGGATGGGAGAAATTCCAAATGGGTAAAGGGAGGAAATGTTACTTTTGGAAGTCATTTGGTTTGTTTAAATGATAGGCTTTTTGAAGCGCCTCAGAGGTTTGGAGCATAAGAACACATCCTGGTAGAGACAGACTAGACAGCGGAGTAGTACAGGTCAGACAGTCAAACCAGTATGATAAATGGAATTTACCACATGGATTTATAGGCTTTCAGAAGTACCTCTGTGTGTGTGTGTGTGTGTGTGTGTGTGCGTGTTCCTTCTTTGTTTTATGTTAAGGGTATTCACTGGAAGTGATGTATGAAATGAAATCCCTGTGCGCCAGGCACCCAGGGAATATCAGACAGAGCTGTACAATCACTGCTGTGCTGAGCTTCGCTATTGGCAGATCAAATGTAGCCGGAAAAGCAAACCAACCCTGAAAGACTCTAGGGAAAACAAATATTTTTTAAAGTTAAAAAATAACGTTCCGACCATTTTAGTATTATTTCTCCCATTTGCCCTCCCTCAGGGGTTGCCCCAGGCAGCCTGCTACATTAGCCCGTCTTGAAGAGAAAGAGCTCTCCCCACAAAGGATCCACTGCCCCAAGCCCTTCAGAATGTGTTACAATTACATTTTGAATAACACATCCCAGCTTTATAATCATTTTAAATTTGTTTCCAGCTTACACAGTTTGAAAAAAAGCAATAGCAGCGGATGGTTATGTAGGAGTTGTTTGGGCTGTGCTCCTTCTGCCTCCATCCTCTCGTGTGTCAAGCACGTGGTGTGACGTGACCTCTATCAGAATCTAAACTAACGTTACGCCTCTCCTGGCAATGCTTGGAATCCTAGGGAGAATCTACAACAAAGGGAGTGGCTTCTAAGGCTGGTGCAAGATGGCTTTGCAAATCTGCCCTGTTGGAGATGGCTTGGATAAGTTAGATTTCTCCATGGCCATGCAGAGTGGGGAGGGCACAGATATTGGATATCCTTCTAACAGGAAGGTGCTTAGCCCTCTTCCAAAATGCTCAGACATATCATAGCATTTTCCAAATCTCTGTGCTCAGCATGAGATCATTTTGGTTTGGCTATAGATTGCTGAAGAAGGACATTTATTTATAATGCGCAGTATAGGAAATTAGGCCATTGTACTCCTTCACAGGGGAAAGATTCATAAAAAGTCACACAGAATTATTCTTATATAACTGACAATGACATTGTTGTAAGAAGGAAACAGAACTTTATTTGTCTTACTTAAAATGATATATGGAGCACTTGTCTGTTTATTCCACTGCAAACAGCTTCTGCAAAAACAGCAGTAATTCCCCTGGGGGTTCTGCTGATAGTTATAAGTTACTTGAGCAAAATCTCTCCAGTGAGTTACTGCCTTACAGGTTCCCATTATTCTAAGTTCAAGGGGCTTTCTGAAAAAATATGTTACAGGTGATATTGCTTTTTAAAATATAAATTGTGTCATAACACAGCTACTTTTCAAATAAATAAGTAAGTGTGCCTAAATCAAAGGATGTCTTACCAAAGGGGAAAGAGCCAATAAACTGGCGTCATAATCAAATCTGGTTTGGGTTATAGTGAAGTTAGTTGGATGGATTCAGCTGAGGCCCTGGTAAACAGCAGCATACATAATTAAGCTACTGTACCTTTGGTTTAGCCTTCCCAGAAGCTTATGGGTAGCTCAAAGGCACAATGGTGACATTCAGGAGCCAAGCAGAGCAAATGAACAGGCAATATTGCCACCCACACTTCATTACTTACTTCTTTCCCCAACACATCACCTTATCAGAGGGATCAGCAGTATTTGTCTTCTGATCTTGGTAAGGATGTAAAAAACATTTCCAATCACTGAAAGGTAGAATCTCTGTTTGAAATTCTAAATAGCCAGTACTGGAAAATGAACAGAGCCAAAACACCATAACTCTGCCCCACTCTCTCAAGATCAAGACCCTGATGTCTGTAATATTTCAACATTCAACTACACATTTGCAGAGCTTTTTAAAACAGACCTGAGTACGGGGGGTGAGAATGTAGAGTCATTGCGAAAACAGGCATTTTAGTGTCACTGGACGCTTTTACTTTTCATCGTGGGAGGCAAAAGACTGCTAAAAACTGCTGGCTATAGACAAAGGACATTGGAATAACCAGCATCGCTGATTTGGGACATTATGCCCTTATTGGTCCAATATTAACTGCTCACAGCTATTCACTAAGAAGCTAAAGGTCAAAGACTTCTCAAAGAGGAAATTTGTTTTAGAGGTTGAAGCACAGATCTAGGAAAAAGTAAACCTGAGCTCTATTGCTAGCTTTGCCCAGACTTCCTCTTAGAACTGATTAAAATGTTTTCATTTTGGTTGAAATTTTTTTGTTATTTGATGAGAAATCAAAACCCAATTTATTTATTTATTTTGTTTACAAAAAGTTGTCAAAAACAACCTTTATGCATGTGGGATTTTTCATTGTAAACCATCAACATTTTATTGAAGAAATCAAAAGAAATGTTTTTAATTTCCTGTGAAAAATCATTGGCATTTTTTAACCTGCTCTGCTTCCTGTGCAGCCCTGGGGAAATCACTTTCACTGTGTTAAAGCTACCACTGTCCTTAAAATCAGGATACCAATAATTACCTACTTCATGGTGGTGTGTGGGGATCCGTTAATGGATGTTTTAAAAGTGCTTTGAGATCCTTGAATGGAAGATATACAAGAAATGCAAAATATTATTATTATTCAGCTTTAACAACCAAATTTCAACCATTTGCACTTATCCATCTTGACAGTGCGTACCCAAGGGAAGAAAACACATAACATGTCAGCAGACAGTCCTCTTAATGTGGGTTATAAAACCACCCTTCTTTATTACCATCTGGAGTAACATTCACAGCTAAGGGATAGCAGATGTGCATGCACAGAATGATGTAACCCACTGTCTCAATCCAATGGACATGCAGGTGTTGCCACATTGGATTCATCTAGTCCAGGAACGTGCCTCTGAGGCTGGCCAGACTTTGATGTATCAGATAACAATGAATGATCCCTGCTATCTTAAGAAAACAAAGCAAAAGCAAGCAAACAAACAAACAAAAAATCCAAACCACACCAAATCAGCATCCCCTGCCCCCCAAAACAGACAGACAAACAAACAAACAAATACCTGCTTTTGTAATGACATGTACCAGTCAACTGAACAGTGCATTATGCTAGAAGAAAATATCTTCCAATTAGTTTATTCCTGGGAGCATATGATTTGATTTTTTTTTTTTGGTATTACCTTGTAGAACTGTGAGTATTATTAATTATGATGGGTTATCTAGTTTTCGGGGGGGATTTCTATCATGAAGGTTAGTCTAAATCTTCCATTGCCCTTGGCTCTCCCACAAACTGAAGCTTGTGTTTTGTTGCCAGACCTGTGAGAGCACTCTTGGAAAATTTGCCAGAAATAACCTGGAAATCGAAGCCCTTTATTGTATGCTATTTGCGGGAGTGGGCTATGCCGTGGGGACCTGGCAGCAGCCTCTGGGTGTTACTGTTATTCACGTAAATAACAACCAGAATAATGAGTTCTGTGTGGAATAGGCACAATGCTGGGCAGAGGTCAGTGCACGTTTTTCCCCCCTGCCCTGCCAGTGTGCCTCACTCTTGTTCTGCGTCAGATGGTAATTCAATCTATTTCAATGCAGCCTTTGGCCCCTCTGCTGAGATTCCTGCCAAGAGCGGCAATTAGCGGCGATCATGGTGACACGTTTTGTGATGTGGCTGTGCAGGAACCTTGTAAACAACCTGAAGAAATGAAATTTGCATGGATGTAATGAAAAGAAGTGGATGAGTGTGTATTAATGTATGCGTGAGCGGAGACGCACCATCCTCTCACTTTCAAATGTAATGTCAAGCGGAGGACTCAGTTATCAGAAAAAAAATGGGTCTGGATCAAAAGCTGCCCTCTGATGAGCACACTTCACTCTCGTGGAAGTCAGTGGAAGCCATGTCTCTGAGCCTAGTTTTTAGCCTTGTATTGAATGCAGTGACGAAAGCAGGCACGTGGCTCCATTTTATTTTAATCTTTTGGGCCTGATTCAGGCATAAGAAACCTGTCCCTCTGTGCACCCCAACCCATGGACCAAGAGCAATTGCAGGGAAAGGGCTTCATTCTGCAAGTTGTTGACCACGTGGAACTTCGACTGACTTCTATGGGAGGTCAGAGTGCTCAGCACTGCATCAGAAAACACAGGAGGTTGCAGGATCAATGCCAAAACATAATGGTGAAGGTGGCAACTGAATGGGGGCTGGGATTAGCCTAGAGGTCCTCAGACTTCATTGCACCACAACCCCCTTCTGACAACAAAAATTACTGCGTGACCCCAAAAGGGGGTGAGGAACCCATGCCTGCCCAACCCCTTCTGCCCCAGGTGTGTAGGTGCAAAGCCCTAGTCCCACCTGTCCAGGCAGGGAGGACAAAGTCAAACCCTCAACCCCAGGCAGGGGGCATCTGCAAACTGGGTCTTGCTACTCAGAGATGAAGCCCTCAAGTTCCACCTCCAGCCCTAGCCAGTGGGGCCTGGGCTTCAGCCCTGCCTCAGGTAAATTTAAAGCCAGTCACTTAGGGATCCTGACCCACAGTTTGAGAACTGTTGGAGTGGCCATTAAAGGAAGAATATAATGAACCCTCTGTGGGGTGGTACATCATTGTCCCTCAGCTCTAGGAGACACTGGGTTTCTCATTGTCTCCCAAAGCTCCTTTTGGGATGGCACAACACCTTACAGCCAACAGCTCCAGCCTGTGTCCCGCAGACACAATGAACCCAATGCAGTCAATGGGAGTCTTTCAGTGGGCTTTGAATCAGGCTGAGTATGGATCTTTATAATCAGTAAGATTCAGTTTTCAAACATGGGTGCCTCAGCTGAGTCTAAGTATGCTGTGGTGGTGGGAGGGATCTTTGGACACGTCCACTGGGCCTCAAAGGCGGCATAATGAGGCACTCTTGAATCTAAGCTGTGCCGCAGTTGATCTTATCATGGCAACACATAAATAACCTTATTAGTGATGTTTATTGCATATGGTGCTATCATTCATTTTCACTAATATGATAAAAAAGTGCAATGATGTATAAGTGTTTTTTAATGTTAAGTAAGTGAAAACAGGTGGGTAATTTGCCACTGGCTCTGCAGAGATTGGAGCTGGCATGTCACAGAAAGAAGTGCTGGAATTTAAAAAAAAAATATTTTCACTGTGTCTCATGCCACTGCTTACACTGTATGTCATGGATGTCACCATATTACTGAACCAACAGAAATAAAGAGAAGCTTAGCATCCAGGAAAGTGCCAATGCCTAGCCACAAATGTTTATTTAGGAAGCTTCCAATTAGACGGGGGGTGAACAACTTTGACCAAAAGCATGGAACAGACTTGTAATTAGCTTCCATGTTTTGCCTGCCCAGCTGCTTATGTACTGGTGAGCATTTGGGGCATGACTGCTCCTGAAGGCACTACCCCAAACACAGAAATGACAATACAATATCAATATCTGATGCCATGTTGGAAAGTTCAGATATTTATGGGATGGCTGTAGACCCTCCCATCTAAGGTATTACATGACTTACTTATGCTTCCACTTTAAAATACCTTCTGCCCATTTTGTTAGGTACTATACATACATTGTAAGAAATAGCCCTGTCCCAAAACTCTTACAATCTAAACTGCACACAGATGGTGAGAATGGAAACAAAAAGTATCAAAGTGATTTATCCAAAATGCCAAACCTGGAACTGAATGAAGGTCTCAGATGACACACCCCTTCATCACATAGTTATTGTATTACATTGCTTCCTTTGTTAATACAGGTTGAACCTCTCTAGTCTGGCACTCTCTCGTACAGCAACATCTGTAATCTGGCATGATGTTAGTTAGGTAGACGATGACTTATCATGGGTGTGGCCAAGTTTCCCATGGCCCCATAAAATTTGTTTCCAGCCACCAGTCCTGGCTCTCAGTGGGCTGTGCTGTTATTTAGCTGTAATTTACCCCTAAATGTCTTCTAAGAGCTCAGTAAGCAGTGGAGGTGTTGGTAATGCTGCTAGATAATATTGACTTCCTGTGGTCCAACAAATTCTCTCATTTGGCAGCAGTCAAGTCCCAAAAGTGCTGGACTAGAGATTCAACCTGTACTAATTAATCTGCTCTCAGTATCATTTCGACTGGTAAACTTAGTTGCAAGAATTTTTTTATTTGTTCATTTTTTTCTGGGTTTTCTTTCCTTAAAACATTTTGCTTAGTAGCAAGTGCTTCTAAAATTTCAGAAAACAATTGCAAAAGTGACAGCATAATTTTAGAAAATTTGAGACATTTAAAGACATTTATAACATTTGGTACTGAAAGGCTTCATTGGTGAAGTTTTGCTCTTTCCAGTTAGCTAAGTAATTTTTGTAAAGCAAAGTCTGATGTGCGAATCAGTTCTGCTTCCATGCATTCCCCAGCTATTTTAGCATCTCTGGAGGAAAATCTCTTTTCCAGAGGTATTTGTTAAGATACAGGCAGGCGATTTCAAATACTTTTGAAATGGTGCACCAAGGCTTTTTTGAAAATTTAAGAAATTTCCTGTGAAAACTCAGGAAGAAAGTTGATCTAATTGTTTAAACATGGTATTAGCACTTTTCCTCCCCAACAAAATTAAATCATTAGTGAGGGCTCTTAATTACCAAGAAATCTGAACTTTTCAGGGTCTTCAATTTTCCCTTCTGCACATGTGGAGAGAAACCTTGACTTCAGTTCTTCTGCATAGGAGGTGAAAGCAACAGGATGTGGGAAGTTCATACCCAGAAGGTGATTCCCTACATACACATTCTGGGGAGCCCGGCTTTGCAGAGCCTTTCTGTGTGCCATCATTCTGGGTAACTTGGGGTGAGATAGGCCACAAGAATACATATACCAGGTACTTTTCCTTGTGAGGTGCTATAGCTTGTAGAAGACTTGATAGCTCCAGACATGGTCTGATTACCCAGGCTAGATGTTGATTTGCTCCACAGCAATGAGGCCCAGAGATGCAAACTGAAAGAGCCATTCCACTTTAAACCCCTCCTTCCCTTCCCTCGCTCAGTAATTTTCTTTATTTCCCTCTGGAGCTGCGATTTGTCATGTTTAGTTCCAGACAGTATATAAAATGTATTTTACTAAAGTTCTTCTAACAAAAACAGCATTGAAACAACTTCTAAAGTTGTGAAAAAAATAACAGGAAATTCACGCTTAGGCCCTTGAGGACGAAACATGACATATATCCTCCAACACTCAGGCACAATGGGGTGCACCATAAAAATAAATAAGGGACACACCATGGTGCCTAGCAGTTGTAGGACATGCTTTTTGTCATTAAGTTACCATTTCCTTACTTTTTGCCCTAACTTACTATGTGCTTTTAATGGGTGATTGTGGTGAATACATTCATCGTCAGATATATACAAATACACACACACCAGCCAATGCACGACCTGTCTTAAGTTTATGGAATAAATTTTAATTTGAACACATTCTTTAACATTTAATAAACCAACTAGAATGAAGATTTACACTGCACACTGATAGGCAGTTTAAAATTAGACTGCACACAAAATACATGTGAACACGTGTTTTATTAATTATATGTGGCTAGACTATAATGCAACCAGCTCTTCTGCACACTTTGTTTGCATGCTAAAAATCATAGACTTCTGTAGCAAATGTAATTTGGGTTTGCATGTGCAACACATTTTCCAGTGAAAAAGAAAAAAATAAAGAAATAAAAAAATCCCTTGTGCATTCATGACTCTTTTCTTTTCAATAGTAAAGCAACCACTTGTTAGTGGGCTTCACAATACAAAACAAAGATATTTTTTCTTTGTTTGATTTCAAAAGAATGTCATATAAAAACTTTTATTTTGACACAAAAATGCTAGTGAGATTATTTTTTTTCTATATTGCAAAATGATCAACTCTCTGGCTGTGGCTCTAGTTGCTATTTTTCAGCCTGGAATCTGGTCCAGTGGTATTCAACCAGTGTGCCGTGGCACACTGGTGTGCCATGAGAACTGTCCAAGTGTGCTATGAGATGTTATCAATTTTCCCTTATGGAGAAGGGTGTAGTGGGAGACTGACAACCCTGTGCCAAGTGGGGATCTAGCAGCAAAGTTGCCTGAGTCCCAGCTGGTGGGGGTTCATCAATTTGCCCCCTGTAATGAACCCTTAGCAGAGCTGCCACAAAGGGAAATGCAGACCCTAGAGGATGCCATTCATGCAGGGAATCAGCTGAAATGTTGCTTCGCATCCCAAACAAGCAGGTGGGGTGCATACCCTTACTCCATGCTGCAATAATGGAGAGAGAGAGAGGGCAGGAGCCTGTTGGTGCTGGGATGAGGTTTAAATGCCACATCCTGGCTGTCACGGGCTGGAGGGAGGGGAGCTGCTTTCAGTGGTTACTCATTTACTCAATAACCCTAGCATGATGTTGAGCAGGTTTTGAAATGTGTCTGTGCTCACTGTCTATGACAGTGTATTCTGTGGTGGATTCAAAACACGAATGCATTTCATCCTTGGTTAGCTTGTTTTATGCGCTGCTATGTTGGAAAGCTCTCTCGTAAGACTTGGAGGAGTAACCATGTTAGTCTGTATCTGCAGAAATAATGAGAAGTCCTGTGACATCTTGTAAACTAACATATGTTTGGGAGCATAACATTTTGTGGGCAAAGACCCACTTCATCAGGATATGCATCTGATAAAACAGGTCTTTGCCCATGAAAGCTTATGCTCCAAAAAAACTGTTAGTCTATAAAGTGCCAGAGGACTTGTTGTTTTTCTAGTAAAACTGTTACCGTAGTAAATATAAGTAAATGTGACATTTATGAGCAATTGATACAACTGAAAAAAGCGGGTATGCCATGAAATTGTTTGTCTCATTGAAGGGTGTCATGTTACTGAAAAGTTTGGGAACCACTGATCTAGCTTATTTTTGTGGGTAGAGATGTTGAAACATCTGGAACTGCAGTAACCTACTGCTTTGCCACAGTTGGGCAAGATAGGCTGATGTTAGATCACATTCAAATAAAGAAACACTGGCAGCTTTTATTCGATGAGATCTTTTTCTTCAAAGGGCACGTATAGAAAATTGTGAGTTGTCCAAGACAACTGGCATTGAGAATAGAATCTAAAAGATTCCCCTTCCTCTCTACCCTGATACTTTACACTTCCATTCTACCCTGAAGTCCAAGATCTCAAAGTACTTTACATACATTAGTCCTCATCAGACCCTTTTCAGATAGAGCTGTGCTATAATTCCTTTTATAGATAGATAATCTGACGCTCGATGGTGAAGTTCCTTATAAAGACTAAAGAGTCACTACCATATTGTGAAGCCAAATGACTCTCTCCTGCAGTGTGATGTATTTAACTCAGAAGTATAGAGCCACCGAAGAGAGAACATGACAAATCTTGTGGTTAGTTCTGAAGTGATATCCAGCTTACAGTAACATTCTTTGCCCTTGTGTCCTGGTTTGGGATGCTACCTTTTTACACTGTCTGGGTCAGAAGTATGTGCTTAGGCACTATACATGGGATGTACGAGATGGGGAAAGCTCCAACTTCATATAAGATTCCATACTAGAGTGGAGAGCCTGCATCCTCAGCACCCTCCTTTATGGCAGCGAGACTTGGACCCTGTATGCCCGCCAGGAAAAGAGGCTGAACGTCTTCCACTTACGCTGCCTCAGGCGCATCCTTGGAATATCATGGAAGGACAGAGTTACCAACACTACCGTCCTCGAGCAAGCTGGAATCCCAACCATGCACCCCCTCCTCAGGCAGCGTCGACTCCACTGGCTTGGCCACGTCCACAGGATGAACGATGGAAGGATTCCAAAAGACATCCTGTATGGTGAGCTAGCCTCTGGCAAAAGACCCCCCGGACGCCCCCAGTTGCATTACAAAGGTGTCTGCAAGAGAGACCTCAGAGAGGTAGACATCGAGCTGGACAACTGGGAAGAACTAGCAGATGACTGCAGCAGATGGAGGCAGGGGTTACACAAGGGCCTTCAGAAGGGCGAGATGAGGATCAGACAGCTAGCAGAGGAGAAGCGAGTGCACAGAAAGCACACTAAGGACTTGCCAGACACCCACCACATCTGCAAGAGATGCAGCAAGGACTGTCACTCTCATGTGGGTCTTTATAGTCACAATAGACGCTGTAAATGCAGTCTTCAATTGAAACTTTTAAGGGCGCTATCCATAGTCTATGCAGACTGAAGGATGCCTACCTACTAGAGTGGATTAAGGGGCTGATGACGATAACTAGGATTTTCAATTAAGAAAAATCTAAATAAACATACGAATTGAGGAGTAAATGGATGCAGAGATTGATTAAACAGTTCATCTTTACTTGGCCTTTAATTGGTCTCAAAAGCCATTTGTTACAGACATACTGCACAGTGACAGATTATTGCTGCTATGTTACAAAATAAAGCATGAAAGGAGGTTTTCTAAAACCAGGGGATTTTGAAAGCACTGCATGGTCTTTTTCCTGGGCTCTCAGTAATGTCACTTTAGGGACACAGCTAAACTGAATAGGAACCAGGTCTTGAGAGGTGCTGATCATCTGGTGAAGAATGAGCTCAATGTGAGTTGCAGCTTCTCCGCACCTTTCAGGATTTGACCTTAAGTGAGGTGGGATGGGATTAAAAAGTAAATAGCTGTCAATTTCCAAGAACAGATCTTTAAAGAGAAAAATTGCTTAGAAGAGTGGTTTAGATTGCAGAACCCTTGCTCATGATGGTGAGCTCTTGCTCACACATTATCCCTTATGTAAATGAAACTTGTATGAGTTTGAATGACACAGGCTCTTTGGCAAAGGTCATCTTTGTATTCTTTACAAAACCTCTCACTTCAAAGCTCGTGAACAAACTATGCCATGAATATACTTTGCAGGGTATTTCTCCAGAAAGAGTAAGGTATAAACAGAAAGCTCATAACTTGTCAAGCTTCATAATCACTCTGAGATGTGTGTGTGGATCATATTTAAGGAATAATGTAACTATATTGAAAGTATACATTAGGGAAGTAGAGGAAAAATTAGTCACAAGAAGAAAATGTGTCTTTGTCTTTGCTTTACTATAATTTGTATTATATTTACTCCTTTAATGCTGTGCCATTTTACTGGTATGTTATTTTAAGATAAAACGAGTGCACTGGTGTACATTGCCCATTTGGGGGCAGATGCTCTAGGATTTCTGTGAATGGGAATTATTCAAAGGGAACCGGGAAGGCTGCGTCTACCCTAGCAAGTTCTTTGGAAAGATTTTTTGAAAGAAGGGGGCACGTTCGCAAGAGCCCATCGAGCATCTACACACAGAATGAATTCTTTTGAAAGTAAATCGAAAGGAAGTGGTGCTCTTTTTGAAAGTGCGCTTCCACTCCCGTTTCAGGAAGAGCGCCCCCTTTCAAAAGCTTCTTTCGAAAGAAAATTCATGTAGATGCTCCATGGGCCCTTTTTTTTCGAAAGAGCAGTCCTCATGGCACCTGATTTTTCGAGCCCTGGCCCGTTCTTTCAAAAGAGCAGGGGCAGTGCGAACGCTCTCTTTTGCTCTTTCTTTTGTGTGTGGACGCACTCTTTTGAAAGCAGTTCTTTCAGGAGAGATCTTCCAGAAGGACATCTTTTGGAAAGCTCTCTGTAGAGTAAACATAGTCAGAATAGGGTGTACCGATTGTTAACCTACGGGGCAAAGACAGGGCTAGCATAGGATTGACGAAAACGCTTGAGTGGCTGAGGGACTGGTGGTGTCGGGCAGCTGATAGTCATCCAGGCACAGGCAAGACTCCCTCATGCTGGTGGCAGATGGCAACAAGATGACTTGCCATCCTAGGTACCCTAAGAACCATCATAATAAGTGTTTCCTACCATGAGTAAGGAATGCACATTCTAGCCTCAGATGGAAATAATATGGCTATCATCATTATACAATTACTACTTAACATTTACAAGGATAGTGCCTAAGGGTCTTTGAAGAGTGGGACCCCACTGTGCACACACGGAGTGGTGGGTGGTCCCTGCCCCACAGCCTGCAATCTACGTTTCCTAAAACATTTTACACATGCTATACCAGGGGCCAAACTGTGGCTGATGAGTCATAGTGGGTCTTTTACAGTTAAAGAGTGGCTCATGGACCCTTCCTTCCCTCCTTTCTCCCTCCGTCCTTGTCCCTGACTCTGGTGCTCTGCTGACCAGACTGAGGAGGATAGTGGCACTTAAACTGGGAAACAATTTGATAATGATGATAATAGGCTGGGGAAATAGAAATCATCACATAAGCAAGGAACTACCCTCTCTCTCCACCCAAGTCTTCCTGTGCTTCCTTACTCCGTCAGATTAGCAAAGCAATGCTGAGTCCAGACTCTATGTCTGGGTCATATCTGCTTATCTTTCGGACAACTTGGTAGAAACTCTCAAGTGGTATCTGTGGAGGAAATGACTCATGAATGAATCTAGGAAAATAGCTCCGTTTCCAAAGAAACAGAACTTTCCTGATTCCTTGTGATAAAGGGTTGTGTCCTGGGAAAGAGATAATCAGCTGAGCACAAACCTCGAAGTGAGGATCTTTGGACTTTTGGATCCTAGTAGTAAATCAAGAAATGAGAAAGCCAATGACTATCATTTCTAGCTTGGTGCTAGCCGGGGAAGGGGAAGATTTAGCCAGAGGACGGGATGAGCATAAAGAAAATGAATGGAAAACTCCTTACAGGGGTGTGAATAGCCCATTAGAACTGTGAACACCATAGCTTGTTCCATTTTGCAGGAAGAACTCTGTAGGATGCAACATTGTTGTTTGATGTTTGCTCGAGATGAGCCCCAGCCACAGCCTCAGATATGAACTCCACATTTTGAAAAAGTTTGCATCTAGATCCAAAACCTGCCATTCACCCCCATTTCAAATCTTAATTCTAGTGAGTTTCAGGTCTGACCCTATATTCAGCCAGAAAATTGATGAGTTTGACCAAGTTCTGTGATCAATGTGCAGTACAGAATGATGTCAATTTCAAGCTGCAAATTAGCCCAAATTAGCTCAAGTTCTTTTACAATTAGGCCCAGGGTCACCAAAGCGATTGGATACTTGAATAGTCTTGAGTATTCTTGAGTAGTCTGCTACTATTTGAGTTGTCTATAAAGCTGAACTAGCGTTTCCAGATAAAGGACTAATGCTGGTGTTGGAAATCTAAGTGAAACAGAGCATACATCTAAACAGCAATTAAACACCTTGGCTGTGTTGACACTGAAGAGTTCTTTCGACAAGAGGGTCTCTGTACTGTTCTCTGTACTCTGTCAACATAGTGTTATGCCTCAAATTTTTGAGGGATAACTCTGTCGAGGCAAAAGCAGAGTTCTGTCGAGATTCTGTAGACAGAAGGCTCTATGCGTGTAGACACTCCCTGAGTTATGTCAACAGAAGGCCCCTTCTGTCAGCAAAACTTTCTAGTGTAGACTCAGCCCAAGTCAGCCCTTCTGTTGACAGAGGGCTGGGCAGTCTGTCTGCTCTCTGTCAGCAGAGTGGATTGCTCTGTCGACTGGCTGTTGTGTGCAGATGCACTCTGTCGACAGTTTCTGTTGACACAGCTTTGTGGACAGAGGTTACTGTCAACAGGGTGCTGTAGTGTAGATGTAGCCCTTGTGGCTGGCTCAGTTTATCTGACTTGGACTGAAAAATTGCTGTGCAGATGTTTAGAGCCCTGGGATCCCATGAGGGGGAGTGCCTTGGAGCCTCAGTTCCAGACCATGCCTGAATGTTTACACAGCAATTTTTAGCTCTGCAGCCTGAGCTATAAAAACCTGAGTCAGCTGACCTGGGCCAGCTGTGCCACTGGTTTTTTACTCCAGTGTAGATGTGCCCGCACAGAACTTGTGACAAGCTCAGCAGAGAAAAGATTTCTGCGTTTTTCCAAGTTGGAAGTGAATGGACAAATACTTTCAGAAAAGCCTGCCCTTACTTGACACCCATACAGAATAAGATTTAGCTTTCTTCTCTCTTCCAACTGTGGTGTCAACCTATTGATCAGATTCACACATATCTCTTTGCTTCTCTAATCTGCCCTTTACACATGGGATGCTCTTCCTGTCCAAGCTGTAAGGCCACTATCGTCTCCTTCAAATCTCTCCTCAAGGCCTACTTCTGCTGCTAAATTGTTAAGAAATGAGCCAGTTAATGATGGCTAGACAATTGGACAGATAAGGCTAATGGTTGCTTGCTTTACCTAAGTATAACTATTTTAATATCCTAATGTTGATATAGATCTCTGAAAATGGGGTATATTTTCTCTTTCTCCCACAGCCCTTCACATGGCATTTTTCCTGCAAGTCGAGGGTGTCAGACTCATGGCCTGCGGCTCATCTATGGCCCAAGCAGTTCCAAGCCTGGGAATCCCTGCAACCTGGGGCATGTGTGTTTGTACCTGTCCCTCAACTCCTGCCCCTTCCTCTGCTCTCTCTGCTTCCCATTGCACCCCTTTCCTCAAGCCCCTGTCCTGAGGGACACAACCTCGGGAGATTGCTGGGACATCCTGGTGCAGTGCAGCAGCATGGGTCAGACTCCACTCTCCACACTCTCCACAGCAACATTTCACCAAGGGTCCATGAGAGTGACAGGCCTGAATATTCCATGTCCCTTTCACGAACACACATCCCGCGCCACCCCGGTAAGCCCCTAGGCCACATCCTTGGTGGGAGGGGGCTTGGGAGAAGAGGTGGAACTGGGGGGAGCAGACAGAGGCAGGGCTTGGGGGATGGGGATGGAACCCTCCCTAGGACGCATGGACTATGAAACTGCTCGGGCTGTAGGTGGCCCATGGACTGTGAGTTTGAGACTCCTGCTCTGAGGACGGACTGTGTCTATGTGTTTGTACAGAATGGGGACCAGATCTGAGTGGGGGTGTTGTGCCTCTTTGCACCTTCTGTATGCAGGGACTGCAGGAGGTGAGCTCCCATGGTAGCCTTTCCAAAGGGTTCAGACAGGGAGGGTTGGGCTAACAGCACCTGAACCCTTAAGTACTGATCAGAGGAGCCAGCTCCTCCCAAGGTGAGTAAGAAAGATGCTTTGCTTGTTTTCACTGGAGCTGGGGAGTCTCTCTAGCATGTTGTCTCCTATGTTGCATTGTAATGTCTTCACCCAAGCTATGCTGTCAGAATGGCTGCTGCCGGCAGACATATCATCAGCTCCCTCTGACAAGCTCTCAGTATTCACTCAGATTCTGGCTGGTGTTTACCTGCCCCAACACATCCTGGTGAATCTCTTGCTCTGAGCAGCCCTTCTCCAATCTGCACTTGGCCTTGTGGCAGCCTCTCCTGGTCCTAGCTTGGGTCAACTCTGCCGGGCTATTTTTGCTGGGTGTTTCCTCCCTGCTGCTCAGTTGCTTTACATCTCTGGCATCTCATTTCCATCTCTCTGCATGACATTGCAGCAGTCAGCATCTGCCCAGGTGCTTTGCTGACTCTCTTGGCTGTCTGTCCTCCCAGCTCTGTATCTTGGCTCTGCTGCTCCATTTGGCCACTAATTATCTAGGCTTTCATTGCCACTTCCTCCCCTAGAATCTGGTTTGCTAGCACGTCACTCCAATCTCAAATAACGTGTGGGATGAAGGGCGAGTCCACTGTAGGAATTGGTTCTTTGTGATGCTATCCAGAGTTCACGCTTCCCCAGAAACCTTCTTCTAAAGGGTTACTGGGGTTTTCATCCTCCTTCCATATTTCAGGTCACCGACCAGTTCCCTGAACCTCCTTGAATGCCGTAAGATCCCTCTCATGGAGAAAGCTGGCTACCTTCAGGTTCCAGACACTCCATACCAATCACAATCAGTTATCTTTACAAATATTGACACCAAATTCCAAGTCGATACATAACAATGAAGGAACTGCCATTAACAAAGGTTTTGTCTCTACTACATAGCTTTTAGCAACAGGGCCATGTGGGGAGAAGCTGGCTAGCGTAAATGCAGCTTGTTGGTACTTTTGCCAACAAAACGCTTCCACCCCCTACTGGAGCAGGGTTCACGTTGGCAAGAGAAGAGCTCTCCTGCCCACAATGAGCCACTAATACTGCCAATTGCTGCAGCAAACTTTTCTTTTGGGTGGGGCAGTGATTGCCACAGCGGCCGTGGGCCCTGGGGCAAGGTGAGAGGGGGACCCAGCTCTGCCACCACAAAGGGGGTGGAGCCAAGAACAGAAGGGCAAAGCCAAGAGCAGGCAGCTCTCAGCAACCCACAAACCATGGTGCTGGTGCCTCCTTGTCCCTCATAGCCACGCACAGCCAGAGTAGCACAGCCATGGCAGTTCCACAGGGGCCCAGAGCTCTGTCCATCGCCTCTGCCAAAATAGCAGTGGTGGCAGCTGGAGCTCTGGGCCCCTTTGAAATGCCAGATCTGGGGGCAACTGCCCCCTTTGTCCTTCCCCCTCCATCAACAGGCCTGGGGATGGGGATTGGGTGGGAAGGAGAGGTTTAAATACCCATGAATGACAAAAGTTTTGTTGCTCCATAGACAGTGTAGCTGAAGCCTGAGTAACACGCAATGTCCCTTTCGTGAACTGGGGCTACTGCTTTATAATCAAGTACACAGTTTGTCCCTGTAGATATCTCAGAGATTCAGCCTGAAAAGCATTAATTCAGAGACTTGAGTCTTTTTTGTCTTCCTGGTTGGCACTGCTCTAAGAGGGGAGATGACGGCAAGCTATGATTTACAATGAAAACAGCACTGTCAGACATTTAAAGCAGACAGCCTAGCCATCAGCAGCGTACGATGCTGAAATGTGAGTGTTGTGCTTAAATTCTCCATGGTGCTCGCACACAGGCGGCAGTGCCCGGCTATGCAGAAGGGATGGCAAATAATGGAAAAGGTAGGAAAGCAGCACAGGTTAGACTCCTTTGACCTTCCTAGGCCAGAGTTTTCCTTTAGGAATTCTTTCCCTATCCACAAAGAGCAGCCATAATTTTCAGGCGGGAACTACTGGGATTGTGTTTGCAGTAATAGTGGTATGGAATGGTAAGAATGCAGGTACAGTACGGGTCCGTACAATAGACGCTCTTCAGCAGGCTGGTGTGGACACAGCCGTTTGTGGTGTGACCATGACAGTGTTGCAGGCTGCAGCCTGCATGCACCCTGTGCATGATCAAGGCTTCGCTACCCAATCAGAACCCAGCATGCCAGCGCCCCCCACAGGAGCTGAGGGCTCAGCCACATACAAGGAAGCGGGGGGCCAGCTAAGGGCTTAGTCACATATGTGGAGGCGAGACCCCTACCTCGCCAAACATTAGAAGCTCCTGAAAAGGAAAAACTCCTAACTCCTAAAAAGGGCAAAAGGGCCCAACACACTGACAGCGGCCGAGGGTTGGCTTCCATGTCCAAACCCTGATAAAAAGTTAATTCCCCCTCGGAAACTGGAGCTGCGTGTACCTTGACATGCCCATCGGCTGGCCCAAGTCGTTTGTCCCTCTTGCCGAAAATCACCTGGCATTGCTTTGGGGTAGATGGCTAGAGCACGCTAGGTATTCCCCCTTAATTCCTCTCATAACATTGATTCAGCCATTGTTAATAAAGCTTTTTTACGCTCACTACTTGTCTTGTCTCCATCCACCTCTCGTTCAGCAAACCCCTTTTACTCCTGGCACAGCTGGCCAAGATGGGGAGGGCAAAAGGGTCTTGGGCTCCTGACCGCCACCATTGGTACTTAAATCATCACCAGAGCCCCACGTAGTGTGCTCGAGGTGGCTCTGAGGGCTGGCTAGGTGGTGGGGGTGCAGTCCCTGGCATTGATGGCTGGCTGCCCCCAGCCCTGCCCTGTGTGAGCGTGCTGAGCTGCCCCCCCTTTACCGAGGGGCCCAGCAAGTATGGTGACCCCACTGCTCTTCAGAGGAATGTTGTTGGCATTTAAGTTTTTCTTTTGAGTATTAAGTCAAGTGGCTCCTTGTCCATGAAATTTTGGCCACCATGGTCCAGTGTTTTATTAGAAAAATGAGAAGGTTACTTTTAATAAGCTGAATTAAAAACATTTCATGCCAGCTTCAGCTCTGCTCTAGGCTGCCTGCAGTCCACTGAAGGAGTCTCCGATAGCAACCTTTGACCTGCTTAAAAATATTTGAAGGAATGCTTTATTAAGAGGTCTGTTCTGCAACTGCTACATTTAATTGGAAACACTAT
Organism: Carettochelys insculpta; assembly: GCF_033958435.1. Lineage (NCBI taxonomy): Eukaryota > Metazoa > Chordata > Testudines > Carettochelyidae > Carettochelys > Carettochelys insculpta. The sequence goes on along the minus strand of NC_134138.1, from coordinate 87,334,521 downwards.
ACTATAATTTTGCTGTGGTCTTCGTTTGTTTCTGTTCAGCAACCTGAAAAAGATAAGCTCTATGCTGCCTCATAGTATTTAAGTGTTGGACGCAGTTTGAAAAAAAAGACTGATTCCTTGAAAGACTTAATTCTGCCACATGAGCACTGGAATCTTCTGATTCTGTAACCTGAGAACTGACATATTCTGATTCTTTCCAGAACTCCACTCACAGAACTGTCATAAAGATAAGGTAAATAAACTCAACCAATGAAATGCAAGATGAAGGCATTGTATCATCAGATCATTTTTTCCATTGGCAGTATAGCGATCTAATGAAAAACACTGTTACTTAGAAATTCCTGAAAACTGTTTTAGACTTTCCTGAGTATCATATAAACCATGGGGATGAAGGTAAGACTCTTTAGAAAAAAATTATCCACTTTGGACTGATGGCTTGCTGCAGAAATTCTGTTGGCCGCATAGTGCACAGCAAGGATGTACACATAGAAAGTGATGAGCCCACCATGGAACACAAAGAAATCCAATCAACTATTAGTGAGTGCCATCAAGTTACTCAACTTGCAATGATCTTAGGGGACATCTATGATGTGACCTGGGGTGTAATTCCTACTTCTGCTTAGTGTAAAGGACGACACCGATGCTTAATTGTATTTGCACCTGTGTGAAGATTGCCTCACACTTGCACTGGGTCACAGCAGTCTACTTTCTACTGGGCACCAGGCAGGAATTTGCAGCAACACAGCCTGAACAAAAGCCCTCAGTGCTCTTAATTTTCTTCAGATTTTAAAGTCTGTTTCAGTGTTCTGCAATATGGATAGGTGGCAGGTTGAAAAACCAGTGACATACAGGTTAGCAGTTGTAAAGTAAAACTTTGTCTTTGCTTAATGAGTACAAGTGCTCCAGGCTTCTTCTTTCAAAGAAGTCAGGAAAAGTCTATCTAGCCATCATTGTGGAACTTATATGCAGGTGCAGAAGGGAAAAGTTGGGACAAGACACCAGGAAGTCAGTCCACATATATATGGCTAGAATGCTAGCTCCTGCTGCAGCTTCTCTATAAACAGGCTTCCTAATAAAAAGCCAGGTTACTTGTATAAGCATGGAAAACTTTTATGTTGTTACCCAGAACCTGACACATAAGAGTCTAGCCTATCATGCTAAAGGGACCCACTTTCTGTCTCTTGCTTTCAGCTCAGTGTGGAATTGTGTGGAAGACCTGGTAGGTACATTGTGCTATTTCTCCTCCTCGTTTTCAGCTGCTAAACTGCTATTAAAAACATAAAATATTTCTCAAATGTTACTTGACTATGTAAGCAATCACTTTAGTGTTGCCTCAAGGAGGATATCTGCTTGGAATGCAAGAGGAGGTGGTCTGTGTGATTGGTGAATGGGAAGGAATGTGTTCATAAGACTCACGCGTGAGTATGTGGTTCACCCAATGAAAAAAGCTGGAGAGATCCTGCTGCTTTAGTATATATCTGAGTTTTCCTTGTTGGAGATAAAGAAATGGTTGCTCACACTACCACTGAGCCTGAGTCTTAAACCAGTTTTACAGCTTCTGTAATTCCACCAGTTTTGATAGAATTGCACCTGATTTACACCGGTGTTAAGAGCAGAGGAAAAGCAATCCTACTGCCTTTACCGATTTTTAAAAAATCCAGTAATATATTGAATTGCTGATTTTATTTTTTTGAAGAAACTGGCATAAGACAATTGTAGCACAGTAGGTAACAGACTTCATCTTGACACCAGCCATCAGTCTCAAAAGCTTCTTACTTGCCCTTACTGATTTATACCTCTCCACTCATTCCAGAAGAAGCGACCCTACTTCTTTCTAGGTGTTATGCTGTTCCATATGTCCACCTAACAAAGAGCACAAAGTGTACTGTTCAGCAGTAAAACAATGGCTCACACTGCTATCTTCTGACCTCTGCAACCCCAATCAGACATCAGTCCTCTTATTCTCAATACAGCTCTGCTGGTGTACTGCAAAAACAGTAGGACAGATTTGTTTTTCTTTTTAGTTTCAAAATCCATCCTTGACAACATGCCTTGGAGTAAAGATGCAGTGACACAGCTCTCACTAGAATTTGGGGTATAGTTGTTCTGTATAAACTAATTTCTATTGAATATCAACAAGATGAAAAATGCCTGGACATTTGCCTTCTATTTGCAGAATATGATGCAGGTGAGCAAACCAAAAAGACTCATCTTTTTTCTTCTTAATTTATTATCAATTTCCGATGATGAGGAGAGGGCAAGCGATGATATTGATTGTGATTATTGGAACTGGTTGGTTTATTACAACTATACCTACAGTCTATGGTAAAACATACCTATATTTTTCTTATTTGTGTCTCATTTACTTGTTTTACCCACCTAGCACATCTTGTCTCTTTGGGACAAGGGGATGTCTATATTATACTATTAATCTGGGTTCCCAAACTAGTTGAATCTGGTAGGCACTACAGTAAAATCATCATAAATAATAACTATTGAGGTCACTTGGCTTTGATCTTGTAACTTTCTTTTCTCAGCATATGCTCAGATCATGTCTTTAATAGTCTGAAGCCATAACTATACTAATTTGTCTGGTTATCCATAAATTGCTTTATACTTAATGACTGAAAATTTCAAGGCTGCCTAAGGGATTTAAGAAGCCTTTCTTGGCTCAAAGATTGCTCTCCCAATGGTCTCCACCTCTTTTTTTTTTCTCCAGAAACTCAAATATCCTCGGCAATTTTGATTTCCACCCAGTTTGTTTTATCCTTTACCCTCTCTCTATTCCTTTTTAATACTAATATTTTTAAAATATTGTACACTGCTTTGGAAACACTGCTTCTTGGAGCAGCTACTTCTGGAACTCAAAAGGGGAGAGCCAAGTCTTATGTAAATTAAGTGGTCATGAGATAAGAGGGAAGATCCTTTCACAGGCTGAGAATTGGTTAAAAGGAAGAAAACAAAGGGTAGGAATAAATGGTAAATTTTCAGAATGGAGAGGATAACTAGTGGCATTCCCCCAGGGTCAGTCCTAGGACCAATCCTATTCAACTTATTCATAAGTGATCTGGAGAAAGGGGTCAACTGTGAGGTGGCAAAGTTGGCAGATAACACTAAACTGCTCAAGATAGTTAAGATCAAAGCAGACTGTGAAGAACTTCAAAAGGCTGTCACAAAACTGAGTGATTGAGCAACAAAATGGCAAATGAAACTTAATGTGGATAAATGTAAAGTAATGCACATTGGAAAAAAATAACCCCAACTATACATACATATGATGGGGGCTAATTTAGCTACAACTGATCAGGAAAGAGATATTTAAGTTATTGTGGATAGTTCTCTGAAAACATCCACACTGCAACAGCAGTCAAAAAAGCTAACAGGATGTTAGGAATCATTAAAAAAGGGATAGAGAATAGAACAGAGAATATCTTCTTGCCCTTATATAAAGCCATGGTGTGCTCACCTCTTGAATACCATGTACAGATGTGGTCATCTCATCTCAAAAAAGATATACAGGCATTAGAAAAGGTTCAGAAAAGAGCAACTTAAATGATTAGGGATTTGGAATGTGTCCCATCTGAAGAGAGATTAAAGAGACTAGGATTTTTCTTCTTAGAAAAGATGAGACTAAGGGAGATATGATAGAGGTATATAAAATTATGAGTGGTGTGGAGAAAGGGAACAAGGAAAAATTATTTACTTGTTCCCATAATACAAGAACTAGGGGACACCAAATGAAATCAATGGACAGCAGGTTTAAAACAAAAAGAAATTCTTCTTTACACAGTGCACAATCAACCTGTGGAACACAGGTGAAGGCTAGGTCTATAGCAGCGTTCAAAAAGAGCTAGATAAATTCATGGAGGTTGGGTCCGTTAATGGCTATTGGCCAGGGTGGGTAAGGAATGGTGTCCCTAGCCTCTGTTTCTCAGAAGCTGGAGATTGATGGCAGGACAGAGATCGTTACCTGTTCGGTTCACTCCCTTTGGGGTACCTGCTATCGACCACGGTCGGCAGACAGGGTACAGGGCTAGATGGACCTTTGGTCTGACCCAGTATGGTCATTCTTATGGTTTTATGTTCTTATTTCATCCTAAGTAGTACACTAGATCTGGTCCAAGACATGAATATGGCTGAACCAATTTCATATCATTCTGGGGAGAGGAATAAAAAGAAAATTAAAAGGAATAGTCACAAGTGTGTAATGGTGGCAAGCTGCATGAAAACTTTAAAAACACAATAATAAGGTTCATGGTATATATTTTTATACCCCCAATGTAAAAAAAAACCCAACACTAAAATGTCCAGAAATAAAAATAAAATGCTACCATGTCTAAACCGAGTAGGAGATGATTTGAAATAAAGTCATATTTTAAAAACTGTAAGTTAAATCCTGCTGAAATGAGAAAGGCACATGGACTCTAGCAACTCAAGTGTAAAAGTATAGATAGGCAGGCCAAAAAAAAAGTGGGGGGTGTAATTTGAAGAACAACTAGCAAAAGACACAAAAACTAGCAGCAAATTTTTCTTAAGTACAACAGAAGCAGGAAGCCTGCCAAACAATCAGTTTGGCCCCTGGATAACTGAGATGCTAAAGGATTGCTCAACCTCCTCCCCCTAAAAAACCACCAAAAACAAACAAACAAAAAACAAGGTTGGTGCAGAGAAGTTAAATTAACTATTTGCATCAATCTTCACTGCAGACGATGTGAGGGACATTCTTACATGTGAACCACTCTTTTCTGGTGACAAATCTAAGGGACAGTCCCAGATTAAGATGTCAGAAGAAAAGGTTTTGGAACAAATTAGTAAATTAAACAGTAAAAAGTCATGAAGAACAGATGGCATTAACCCAAGAGTTCTGAACGAATTCAAATGTGAAATTGCAGCACTATGGACTGTGGTTTGTAACCCGTCACTTACATCAGACTCTGTACCAGATGATTGAAGGATAGCAAATGTAAGGCCTATTTTTTTTTAAAAGGCTCCACAGGCAATCCTGGCAGTTACAGCCCAGTAAACCTAATCTCAGTAATGGGCAAATTGGTTGAAAATATAGTGAAGAACAGAATTATGCAACATATAGATGAACAGAATGTATTGGTGGTGGTGGCTGGGAGCAGGGGTGGGGAGGAAACGTTTTTTTGTAAAGGGAACCCATGCCTCACCAACCTATTAGAATTCTTTTAGGGGGATAACAAACCTGCACAAGGATGAACCAGTGGATATAGTGTTCTTTCACTTTCAGAAAGGGTCCCCCACTAAAAGCTCATAAACAACTTAAACAGACGTGGGACAAAAGCGAAGTCTGGATGATACAAAATTACTCATGATAGTTAAGTCCAGTGCTGACTGCAAAGATTTACAAAAGAATCTCTCCAAACAGGGATGCACAATAACAAATGAAATTCAATGTTGCTAAATTCCAAGCAATGCACATTGGAAAACATAATCCCGACTATCTATACAAACTGGTGATGTCTAAATTAGCTGTTAGCAGTCAGGAAAGAGATCTTCAAGTCTTGGGGATAGATCTCTGAAAGCATCTGCCCAATGTACAATGGCACTCAAAAAGCTAACAGAATGTTAAGAACCACTAGAAAAGGGATAGGTAGTACGACTGAAAATACCATAATGCCACCATGTAAACAGTATACCCACACCTTGAATATTATGTGCACCACTGGTCACCCCATCTCAACAAAAAGATATACTAGAATTGGAAAAATAAAGAGAAGGGCAACAAAGCTGATGAGAGGCAGGGGTCTAGGCTAGCTGACCTCCTAAGGTCCCTTCCAGCCCTAGAATATATATGGAGATATGCAACTCATAGAGCTAGAAGGGACCTTGGGTTCAGTCCCCTGCTCCATTAGCAGGACCAAGCACCCTTCTTTTTTTGTTGTAATTTATTTGCCCCAGATCCCTAAATGGTCCCCTCACAGGCTGAACACACAACCCAGGGTTTAGCAGGCTAATGCTCAAACCACTGAGCTATCTCTCCCTCTTTTAGCTATGCTTCTGTGATCAGCTTCCACACAAGGAAATAATGAACAACCTGGGACTGTTCAGCTGGGGAAAGAGAAAACTAAGGGGGAATATGATACAGATCTCTAAGCTTAGGGGTGGTGTGGATAAAGTGAATAAAGGAGCTATTTTCTTCTTCACATAACAGATGAACCAGAGTTCTCCTAGGCTGTGTCTACACTACAAAATAACTTCAAAGTTGAGCATCTACATATGAAAACCACCTCTCCCTTACTCTGAAGCAGGGACCCTGTACTTCGAAGGGAAGCATCTGCACAGTAACAGCCCCTACTTTGAAGTAAGAGACCAGGATATGATGCAGGCAGGGGTCGCACGGCTAATAAGCCCTTGCAGGCTTGCAGCCAGCCACTCCCTTAAAGGGCCCCTCCGAACACCCCCATATTACATATACTTAAGGCTGCTAGGCTGCACACAGCAGGGCAGACTGCGTGCTCAGGAGCAGACCAGAACATGCCTGGCCAGATGCTCTCCCAGGAGGATCTCCTGATCACTGTGGCCAGCCTGTGGGCCATGCTGCTCTCTGTCATCTTTGAGTAGCATGCCTGGGCTGGTCACATGGGCCCCATCCTCCAGGCCCTGAGCTGTGCCCTGCTGCCCCTCCCCCAGCCCCCTGTGATCTGGCATTGATGGGCCTTCACCACCAGCATCGAATGGTGGTACTGGCTGGTGCTGGGGGACTGGGAGGATGAGCGGTGGCTGAGGAACTTTTGAAGGACCTGGCAGATGTTCAAGGACCTCTACCTCTGGCTCGTCCCAGTCCTCCAGCACCTGGACATCCAGATGCAGCCAGCACTCCCAGTGCAGAAGAGGGTGGCAATTACGCTGTGGAGGCTGCCCACTCCAGGCAGTCACCGGTCTGTCGGCCGTCAATTTGGGGTGGGCAAGGCCATTGTTGGAGCTGTGCTGCTAGAGGTAAGCTGGCTTACACCACAGACCCACCTTGGGGAGGGGGCTAATGGGCAAGGAGGGGGCCTGCTAAGGATGGGGGGAAGTGGAATTGGGGGGGGGTACCCAGTCTGGTGTTCATGGAAGTGTCTTTCTTCCACCTCTGCAGGTCATCTGGGCCGTCAGCACTGTGCTCCTGTGGTGTGTCATCACCATTGGGGACCTGGACACTGCCCTCACCAGGACTGCAGAGCTGGGGTTCCTGAATTGCTTCAGCATGCTGGATGGAACCCACATGGTGATCCGGACCCTGGACCACGGGGGCAGGGGGTGCCTACATTAATAGGAAGGGGTACCACTCCATGGTACTTGAGGCTATGGTGGATGTGAGGGCCCACTTCCTGGACATTTGCATGGGATGGCCAGGCAGGTCCCATGACACCCAGGTGTTCCAGAATTCGTGGCTGGGACGCTGGATTCAGGAGGGCACATATGTCCCCCTCATGGATGGTTGCTGCCTGCTGTGCCCTCCACAATCTTGTGGAAGAAATATGGGAGCCCTTCTTCCAGGGCTAGGCTGCAGACCAGGGGCCAGGTATGAGCAGCAGCCTGCTGTCCCACACCACCAGGCCCAGAGGGATGAGGTGAGTATCCGGGAGGCCTCGTGTGGGGCCTTTGCCCAGGGCCTGTCCTGACCCTTGCAGCCACCCTCCGCACCACATGACGCCCCCTGCTTCCCCATCCTTCATGCTCCCGCACCACACCCACCCCCTCACACTGCCCCCCACCAGTTCCCCACCATGCACTGGGAACTTGGGGTTAGGGTGGGAACTTTGAACTTTACTGTTGGGGTAATAAACATATTTGTCAAAAAACAACAGAATCAGTTGAATTATGTACATGGGGAAAACGCTTTATGGAGGGGTTGGACTTGGAGTGCGGCTGGGATGGGAGAGGGCTCAGTTGCCCACCAGCATGGAGGGCTGGGAGCTGTGGTGGCTGCAGCTGCTCTGCCGCCACAGGTTTGGGGGTTCCTGCAGGGCTGGGATGGGTCCAGGACCACAGGGAGGTAGGGAGTTGAATGGGGATGCCACAGGCTTGGCCTCCCCACAGTGTGTGTGTGTGGGGGTGTTGCTAGGGATGCAGCAGGTGTGCCCGTCCTAGCCAGTTCAATGCGGGTGGCTGGGGACAGGTTCACCAGGCAGTGGGCAGCTGCAGGGGTGGCAGGGGGAAGCTGCAGGAAGGGTGGCTGTGAGCCAGACTGTCAAGGGGGGCAGGAGGTTGGGTGAGGCGGGTGGCCATGGCCTGGGCCAGGGTGTCCAGGCTGCCAGCCAGCCATAACCACACCTCCCACTTCATTGCCAACCAGTCCTGGAGCACACCAGTCATCTCTCACATGACTGCCTGGTTGGCAGCTGCCTCCTTGTCCAGCCAGCACCATCTTTGTGTGGCCCAGCTGCAGCCTTGTCCCTGCTGCTGTGGGACACTCTGATGGGCTGGCACAGCTCCCCGATGGTGGACTTGTGGAGACAGAAGGGGATGGGGGATGGCCCATGGGTGCTGTGTCCTGACCCCGGGGGCCAGTGCCCCCATTCCACTGGCACCCACCCCACTCCCCTGCTGTCTGATGGCCCAGCAGCCCCATGGGACCATGGGTGCTGAGGGGTTTCTGCCTGGTGAGGGTCTGGCTGGGTTCAGTGCCCCCCTTCTTCCCCAAGCACATGGGCTGTGGGGCTGTTCCTGGGTGGGGGTCATTCCCAGGCTCTGTGACATCCCGATAGCCCCATACCTATTGGCTGCAACCTCCAGGAGGTTGGGTGAGGCTCAGGTGGATGAGGCCCAGCTGGTCATCCCAGAGGGGAGGGCGATAACAAGAATCCCGTCACTGGAGCCCTTGTCATCGACCTTGGTCTTGGTGGGTCCCAGCACAAGGGGTTGGTGGCACCTGAGAGGCCCGCCTCATTGCCGGTGTCTGGCTGGGGAGGGATGGCAGTGTCCACCAGGTCAGATACCTTCCTTGGCCCCAGGAGTCTATGCAGCTTCCTGTAGTGGGGGCAGTGGGCAGGCCGTGCCTCCCAACCGGCTTGCAGCATCCCGGGCTTTGCAGTATACCTGCCTCAGTTCCTTAACTTTCATCTGGACACTGCCCCCAGTGCAGCTGGAGTGGCCTCAGGTGGCAAGTCCCTGGCCAGCCTGTCACAGGCCTCCGTGTTGCACTGGCAGGTGCCAGTTTGCCAAAAGACCTCCTCCTTCCCCCATAGAGCGAGGAGGTCCTTCAGCTTCCCCTTGCTCCAGGAGGGGTCCCTCTTGATACACACCTTGCCTGGGTGCTGCGAGCCCTCAGTGATGTCATCCAGGGCCTCCAGGATGGCAGAGCAGTTCTCCCTTGCTGCCTTGGCAGCCAGGGGTTGTGGACACCGGCTGATGAGTTGCGTGGGGCGGTCTGATGGGGAGGTCATGCTGCCCCTGCATGTGGAATGCTCTCAGTTTCCTGCCTGGGGTTGCTGGGGAGCTGCTTCTTGTCAGGCAGCCGGCAGGGACTATAGAGGCCTGCCTGGGCTGTCCAGAGTGTCCCTGTGCTCCGGGGGGTGCCACCATGGCGGGCCCCTTACTTCAAAGTAATGAGTGCAGAGCGTCTACGCACACTCTACTTCAAAGTTAAACTTTGAAATAGGGTACTATTCCATTCCCAGGAATGGAGTAAGGACTTCAAAGTTAACCTCCCTTACTTCAAAGTTAACTTGAAAGTAAGGGAAAGCACGTGTAGATGCTCTGCTGGCTACTTCGAAGTCCCTCACTTTGACGTTAACTTTGAAGTAACGTCCTAGTGTAGATGCAGCCTTAGTGAAATTAATAGGCATCAGGTTTAAAACTAATACAATGCACAGTCAACCTATGGAACTTATTGCCAGGAGCTGTTGTGAAAGCAACACTATAGGTGGGTTCAAAAATAATTAAGTAAGTTCCTGGAGGATAGGTCCACCAATGACTATTTGCCCATGTGGTGAGTGATGCAACCCCAGACGCTGAGTATCCCTAAACTTCTGATAGCCATAACCTGGCAATGGAAAACAGCGGATGGACCGTTTGCCTTATTTCATTCATTTTCTTGGAAGCATATGGCCACCTTGGTTACATCTACATGGGCAGCCTCTGTTAATACAGGTCACTGTTGAAAGAGAATCCTCGGCATCACCTCTGTTGACCGATAGCATCTACACATAAAAGCAGCTTGAAAGAGCAAGCGTCTCTGTCGAAAGAGAGCAGCCAGACTGTCCGGCCCTCTCTCCACAGAATGGCCGACTGGAAGCTCCACAAACTGGGCTGCCCAGGGAACCAGAAGCCCTCTCTTTTGATAGAAGTGTCTACACGGGCACCCTGTTGACAGAGGTGTATACATCGGCACTCTGTCAACAGAGGTGTTGTACCTGATCGGATATAACACTACTGGTTGAACAGTTGAGTTTTGTCAACAAGTTCTCGACAGAGCACTTTAACTGTGTAGACACTCAATGAATTTTATTGACAAAAGCCCAGTTTTGACCACAGAGGCTGCCCACGAAGACATAGCCTGTCGGAACGTAGGATACTGAGCTAGATGGACCATAAGTCTGACCCCGTGCAGTCATTCTTATGTGTATTCCTCCAGTAATTAATAAATGTTAGAGTGAGGACTACATCTTGGCAAAGCAACAGGAATATCTATCGCACTGTATTAATAACACATGATGATGATGGAATTAGCTGCAGTATCAGAATCTCATAATAGATCTAGCTTTATGAAATTTGATATTGTAAATTAACATGATAAATTAACAGACACTGGGGTTTAGTTTTGTAACTTCAAATTGCAAGCACAAATACTGTAGCTGCATCGGCCTTTTAGACCATTTTAGCTTGTAAACACCTACAAAGCAACCTGAATAACCAAAAGTGCCCATAAAGTAATTCTGGACATATGATTGCATTCACAATCATTTGTGACCTTAAAACTGTGGGCACAAAAATGGGATAAGGCTGGGTTGCAAATCGGGTGCTATTTTTATAAAACCTCTTATATGTACTCTGCATTTGTTCTCTTTGTTAACTGGTTCACAACAGCCACTCTCAACATATTGCTCCCATTCTAACAGAAAGTTATGAACTGGGTTCACAATTCACAGAGCTATCTACTTCTTACATGAAACCTGAAGTGCTCAGTTATAATACTTATTACAGCTTCTAATTTCTATGAGAATGATTGTATTCATGGTGCCTTGCTGGGAACTTGTTTTCCTGACACCTCCCTCAAACAAGTCTTCCTGATTTCATGATGCAGAGTAATGACAAAAATGGCCTTTAAGAAAGGGACTTTCTGTGAGAAAAAATAAATTCTGTTACTTTAACTCTATATATTTTTGGCTAAGGTAATAGCTTTCAAAGCCCCTGTTTTCCCCCATGAATTAAACTAGGAATATAATTTTCTGAGTTCTGCTCTGTGACAGAGTGTCATATCTTAAGTCCCAGTTCAGCAAGATGCTTAAGAACATGCCTAACTTTAAGCATGAGTAGCTTCATTGATTCATGTGCTTAAAATGAGGCATCCACTTACACAGCTTGCTGGATCAGGTCCTTAATTAGCATTACAGAGAAAACTGCAGAGTTCTTAGTCTTTCCTCTGGTGAAATTCCATTAATGTCTATGGGAGGTTAGCCTGAATAGAAACTGTAGGATTTACCCCTATTTTGTCAAGGTATGACTCACTCACATCTTTGTATTCTCACAGGCCTTTGCCCCAGTGATGTGGTTTTAGCAGGTGCTCATAGAATGAGGATACGGCTGACATCTTCAAACCTTCAACCAAGAGCAGAAGCGCAGCACCGAGACAAAGAATGTGCCAATTAAAGCTGTGCCTGTGCCTGTGCCTGCTACAGGTGGTGTAAGAAAAACATTTAGGAAGTTCTGCGGCAGGGCTCAGCCGCGAGACCCCACCACCACCCCAGGGAAAAAAAGAGAAATTTTGAGGGCTTCTGAGCACGGACTCCTCACAGTGGATCAGTGCTCAATGTTATTTTGCACAGGTGTTTCTGTAATTGTGACACATTGATAAAATTCTGTGTTCGGTGGTCCTCAAATGCCTACTCCCATTTGTTCAGTGGGCTCATATTAGTATGCTGGGATTGTAATAGCAAACAAGTCATCATACAGGCTGCACAAAAGCCTGCATTTTCCCTCCTTTGATATGTCTGTTTATACCTTTGCAACATGCGCGTTTTAAAGGCAGTAACGTTGTCGTCGATGACAGCCACCTTACATTTATACAGCGGCCTTTCAGCCTACAGAGCTTTAGATAATTCTCTCTGTCCCATATCTGTGTATTATTTCTCACTTCTCACCCCTAAAAGGAGATGTTAGCATGCAAGACAAGGTCAGCACTGACCGACTCACTCGTTTTTCTCCTCTGTGATTCGAAACTCTGAATGGGATCTCTAGAGTAAGAGCTGTTCTAGGAGTTAGATGTCCGTGAGGAGAAGTGGAGGTACAGAGTGCAGCTTTCTCTGAACATAAGGACTTGACTCATATGCAGGGAGAAAGGGAACCTGAAATGACTGGTTCTTCTCCAGGGGGGCACGTGACATTCCGTGCCCTGCACCTGAGGGAAAAGAATGAATGGGATAAGTGGGGAGTGGGAACTCTCAGTTGCCTGTTCCCTGTGCAGAAATAGCCTGCATATGGGCAGGGTAGCTGCTAATAGTAGTATGTTTTTACTATGAGGCATACAGTTTGGAAGGAGCTTAAATAGAGTTAGGCAACCTAATAGCAGTGATCAGGCACGCTGCCTGTCATCATAATAAATAAAAATGGGGAGCAGGTGCCTATAGGAACCAATGGAAAAGGGAAAGGTGTTAGTCTGTATTGTCAAAGACAACAAGAATCAGAGAGGAGCCATGTTAGTCTGTATCTTCAAAGACAACAAGGAGTCCTGTGGCACCTTATAGACTAACAGATATATTGGAGCATAAGCTTTCATGGGCAAAGACCCGCTTCATCAGATGCACTCATGCATCTGATGAAGTGGGTCTTTGCCCGCGAAAGCTTATGCTCCAAAATATCTGTTAGTCTATAAGGTGCCACAGGACAACAGGAATCTACACTCCCTTTTCAGTATTAACATTTACTATTTTATAAAACTCAGAAAAGTAGTAGATGCACCCTAGAAAATGACAATCAATGGAGCTATGCTGATTTACACTGTCAGCTCTCCAGACACTGGTGGAAGTGTTTTGACGCTGAGGTCCCACTCCTACAATGTGGTCGGGTGGGCAAGCCTCTGGTATCTATGCAGAGTACCACTGTGTTCAGGGGGGTTCTGGGTAAACATAAGGGTCGGCCTACTTAGATCGGATTAGATTGCAGGATGACATGAGGGGTGGGGCTGACAGATGGTCGGGTGATAAGAGAGAAACAGGCCAGTGTTATTATTTAGTTCAGAAGCATGCATGTTTTGTTGGTTCAATTTACAAAGAAGCACAACAATATTACTGTCAAGTTATTTCCTTAGAGCAGGAGTGGCTAACCTGTGGCTCTCCAGCCACATGTGGCTCTTTGCTTAATGAAATGCGGCCCATCTACGAGCTTTGCATCTGGACTGCTCACCCCCCTGCCCCGTGCATGCTCCCCAGTGCCTGGAGGGAGAAGTGCGTGACTGTGGTGGTGGTGGCAGCAGCTCTGGTGAGGCCCAGGCATTGAGTTAGAGTTGGGGGGGGTAAGGGAGGCTGTGGGTCCCCAGCTCTGGGGGGAGGGGTGGGGTGGGTAGGTGGGGTATTGGGTTAGAGCAGCGGGGATAGGGGTGTCTGACTCTGTGGGTGGAGGAAGGCATTGGGTTAGAGCAGGGAGACTTGGGGGGTTTGGTTCTGGGGGAGGGGAAGAGGATTGAATTAGAGCAGGGGCCTGGGGGTTCCTGGCTCTTGGGGAGTGGGAGGGCATAGAGCCATGTATTATGTATTTGTTTTTATCTATCTATCTATCTTGAAATGTGGTGCCCAGAACTAGACACAGTAGGTAGGCAGATAGGTAAATAGATAATACATGGCTCTTTGCTCTCTCCGCAGGTATTTTGGCACTTGGGCTATGTCTACATTAGCCCCTGCCCCTTTCGAAAGGGGGTTGCTAATGAGACACTTCGAGATATGCTAATATGGCATAGCAATGAATATGCAGCACCTCTTTAGCATAACGGTGGCTGCAGCACTTTGAAAGCGACTCTTTTGATCATGCCTGGCCTTTCAAAAAGAACCCCATGTAGATGAGCCATGTGTGATCGAAAGCGGCACTTTTGAAGTGCTGCGGCTGTCATTATGCTAATGAGGTACTGCATATTCATTGCAGCTCCTCATTAGCATATCCTGAAATGTCTCATTAGCATTCCCCCTTTCAAAAGGGGGGCGGGGGGCTAGCATAGATATAGCCCAAGTGCCAAAATACCTGAGGAGAGAGCAAAGAGCCACGTATTATCTATCTACCTATCTGTCTATCTATAGATAGATAGGTCTAGATCTGTAGATATAGCTTTAGTCTCTAACTGGTTGGCCACCCCTGCCTTAGAGCACTGTGGAAGAAGTAGCAATTCAAGAGAGGTTTAAATGAAGGAAGGGGGTGAGCTGTATCATAATGTGGATGATGATGAATGGTTTCAAATAATAATTACTGGCTTGGTGCCATAAATGATTTTAAAACAATGCCTGGGCAGGGACCATACAGCACACTCTGAAACTAAACTAAAACAGTGTTCTCTTTACCAAATAAGAGTCTTCCTCTTTGCCTCCTCTAATATGGGACTGACCCCCTCATTCTATTTCTTGAAGATGAAGCAGTTGTAACCTGCTGCTATTGAGTATTTGACTCCCATCCCTACTTAAAAATCACAAAGATTCTCACCTCTTTTACCATTTTGGTACATTGTGCACCTGGCGTGCTTCTTCATTTGCCCAGTTATGCACATCTTTAAGAAGCGCTGCCCATGCTATAGAATCAGTGCATGTGTCCTTCACAGATGTTAGAACACCTAAAACACAAAAAAGTACTTACCTGAGAAAGCAAACCAGCAGGGCAAGTGAGGAAGCATTCTGGCTTTCTTACAGAAACAAATTCAGCAGCATGAAATTAAAAACAAAGCTAACAAGCAGGGATGAAAAAAAAGTATGCGGTGTTTGACAGATAGATGGGACTGACAAATCAGTGGGATAGCCCTGGTTATGACATAGAAAGTGTTCAGATAAATAATGTTTATTCCAACACTTCATCATGATCATATCAGCCAGACAATTTGTTGGTGTGGAGGAGAGAAAAATAAAATTTATCTTGCCATTTTTGCTTTACTAGCGAATATGTAACAGTTGGCAGTGTAATACACTTTTTATTTTCATGAGTTATGGATTTGCATGGCCATCCCTAAAAAACTGAAATAAAAACTGTATTACACCGCCAAGTCTCATATATTATATTTATACCATACCAGAGGAGGTGTCTGCAGAGCAACTATAGATATAAACTTTTATTATAACCATAGTTTCTCATGTTGTTAGTATAGTGAGGAAATAATAGGATTTACTGAAGGTTGTTATTCCCTCTCTCATCACTGATGTGATATAAACAATATATTGACCTTCTGGATTTTTTTCAAACTGCTGTGATGGATTTGAAAACATGGTTACCTGCCACCAAGAGGCTGTGTTGTGGTTCCCAGTCCCAAACAATAGGTTAATGTCTTACATATGCCACCCAGCTTTGTAATGCACATTCCACTGTCACTGCCAATGCTTCACCATGTCTTCCTTCATGGTGTGCAGGGAGCAGTAATGAAACTCCAGTATGTTAATAAAATAAATAGGAGTGTGTGAGGTTTCCAAGCTACAACAGAGTTGAGGATTGTGCAGCTGTCCACAGCTGAAGTGAGGCAGCACAGGAGTACTGAAGTCTGACACAGACATTCAACACTGAAAGCCCCAGTATGAAGTTGTGAGAGATCCTAGTGTGACTGCTGAGGAGTGGAGATTCTTAGAAGAAGCCTTTGTCCCTCCTCAAATGGCTGCACAAAGTTCTCTCACAGTGACATTCCCAAAGCTCTGGGTAATGCTGCACTGATTAGGGCTCGGTTGGAGTATTGTGTCCAGTTCTGTGCACCACATTTCAAGAAAGATGTGGAAAAATTTGAGAAGGTCCAGAGAAGAGCAACAAGAATGATTAAAGGTCTAGAGAACATGAGCTATGAGGGAAGACTGAAAGAACGGGGCTTGTTTAGTTTAGAAAAGAGAAGACTGAGAGGGGACATGATAACAGTTTTCAAATACCAAAAAGAGAGTTGCAAGGAGGAAGGAGAAAAATTGTTCTCCTTGGCCTCTGAGGATAGAACAAGAAGCAATGGGCTTAAACTGCTGCAAGGGTGGTTTAGGTTGGACATTAGGAAAAAATTCCTGACCCTCAGGGCATTTAAATACTGGAATAAATTGCCTAGGGAGGTTGTGGAACATCCGGCACTGGAGATATTTAAGAGCAGATTAGACAGACATCTACCAGGATTGGTCTGGATCATGTTGGGACCCAAACATTGGTCGCCATTTTCTAAGGATCAGTGGCTGTGTGGCTCTGAGCCACCTGTGGATCTTTAAGGAGCCGTTTGCAGCTCCTGCTGTTGCCTCCGTTCACTCCCTGGCTTCCAGTCCCTGCCCTGCAGGAAGGTTCTGGCCATTAAACCAATGAAATTGAATCCCATTTCAGCACAGCAGGGCAGAGAATTGCCCATACTGCAGGTGGGGGAAGGAAGTAGGAGGGCTGGGATAGTCATGTGGTGGCAGTAGCCCAGCAAAGGAGCAGCAGGGGGCAGCAGCGGCACTCGTGTGAGGTAGGTGAGGGGGCATTTTGTGGCTGCGAGGGGTTTAAGCCTGGGGGTGGGAGGGGAAAGAGGGGGAGCAAAGCAATATTTATAAAAAAACATTTCCCAGAAGAGAAACATCCCCCCACGATTTTGAATTGCCTTGGGTCACAAAGTCTTAGTGGATTGTCATAATCAGTCCCCATCTCGAAAAGTTTGGGAACCACTGGTCTAGACAGTGCTTGGTCCTGTTAGGAGAGCAGGGAACAGGACTGGGTGACCTCTCGAGGTCCCATCTGGTTCTAGTGTTCTATGCATCTATGCATAGACTGTTCCCTCACTGGGGAGAAAGACAACAAAAATGGGATGGAGAGGAAGCTGTACAGTGCTAGACCTGGGTGGGTGTGATGCCACATGGTCTGCAACACATATAAGCTACATCTCTACCTAAGAGAATTGGGGAAGGTTACTGAAGTGTTTAACCCAGAAGGGAGTCTTAATTGCATCAAATTCCTTCCCTGAAGAGACTCAAGGGAGCCAGAGAAGGAGGAGGAAGCTGCTGCAGGTGCACAGAGTAGAACTGGTCTCCTATGTTCTCTTGCTAACATCAGTGAATCCTGTCCAGTCACTGATCCAATGGAAATACATGCGAAAACAGGGGATTGCCATTTCGTGGAATAGGCATAATGAGAAATTCACCACAATTTAGAGGCACAGGAGAAAGCCAGCCGCACAGCTTACTGATGGGAAGTGCCATAAGAAATGGGCCTGGGAGTGCAGTATATTGACAGCCTCAAACAGCAACATATGGCACGAAGTGGAGAAATGCACTACTACCATCTTCAATTGAGACAAATGGGGAAATGCAAATTTCTGGGCTTGTTCGTTAAGTTTTTACAGTTGTTTTCTGCTCTCTTACTTTCTTCTCTTTCTTTCTCCTTCCTGCCTTGGTATGATTGGAGTTAGTATGCCCTGGCTTCCTGCTAGCCAGATGAAGCAAAAGGGATACATAGTTTTAATTGTTTAATAACCTTACAACCTGGGGAAAACCTGTTGGAAAAATGTGTCTGTGTAGAAAGGTTAGGTGGCTGAGGCCAAGGGAACACTAAATGAAGGGCCCGTACAATTGGATAAGGTCAGTAAGGCCACAGGCTTAGACTCTGAGTCTAATGCATGACAGTGCAGGATGATTTTAAAAACTGCCTCTCTGTTGATCACAAGGATTGCACTGTGCCAAGGGATTCACTTCCCCCAGAGATATTTGGACAAGAGCTGATTGAAAGATTTTCACCACAACTTTTTTCTGTTGAGAAATGCCATTTTATCAAAACTGAAATAGGAACATTTTTCAGGACAGAATTTCAAGTTGAAACCAGACAGAGAAAGATTCTCCAGAACAATCAATAGGCTGGTGTTAGGGTACTCATCAGGGATACAGGAAACTCAACTCAAGTCACTGCATTGTCTGGCTTGGACCAGGAGCTTGAACCTGGATCTCCCACATCCCAGCTATGGGTGCAAAGCATTAGCTTACAAAGGCTTTCTGGTTACAGTGGTTCCTGAGGGCACAAATATTTCTGAGCCACAGACTGCCTCTACAGCTTGGTAGTTAGAGCACTCAAGTCCCTATGCAGAATTAGGAAGAGCAGGACCTTGAGCCATGGTCTCCCACAGCTCAGATAATCACCATAAGCTTCTTGCTGGGTTTTTTTTTTGCTTGTATTTTTCTCAAAAATATTTGAAAAGGTCTTGTTTTCATTCCACATCACATTGAAAACACATTTTAAAACCTCAGAATTTTTTTGCAATATGGATTTCTTATTTTAATAGCCAGCCGTAGTTTGAGTTTCCATAAAGCAATGGTGTTGTACACCATTTATGGTATTATGTTGCCTGTGAGGACATAGTCAAACGAACACAAAAAGGCCTCATTTTTCATCTCTTTCCCCCTCCTCCTCTGTTCACTTATTTTCCATTTTCAAAACTTGGCTAGCTCAGGAGACAGGTAAATGGATATAGGCCCTACTCTTTGGCTATGGCTAAACTACAGAGGTCTTTCGAAAGAATTCCTTCTGGAAGATCTCTTCCGAAAGAACTTCTTTCGAACGAGTGAGTCCACACACAAAAAAGAGGACCAAAAGAGTGATCTGCTCTTTTGAAAGAGAGCATCCATGCAGCCCCCCACTCTTCCAAAAGAAAAGGCCAGGGACTGAAAAATCTCAAGCCATGAGGACTGCTCTTTCGAAGAAAAAAGTACCCCACAGAGCTTCCACACATTTTCTTTCAAAAGAAGCTTTTGAAAGGGGGCGCTCTTCCTGAAACGGGAGTGGAAGAGCACTTTCGAAAGGAGTGCTGCATGCTTCTGATTTACGTTCGACGAAAGGATGCTTTTTGTGAGTAGGTGCATGGCGGGATCTTTTGAAAGAGCCCCCTTCTTTCAAAAAATCTTTTAAAAGAACTTGCTAGTGTAGACACAGCCTTTGAGGTTGCGGATTTAAGTCCGTAAAATCAGTATGTATGATCACCGTACCTAAGGCTTTATTCCAGAACCTTCTAGCGCAGGCCTTGCCTTTGCCAGGTCTTACCAGACTCAGAACATGTGCTGTCAGATCAATCCTCTCTCACCAGCTCTCTCCCTCTAGGGCCCAGGTGCCCTTCTTTAAACTCAGATGGAGTTAGCTGGTGACTCACAGGTGCACTGTCTCTGCTGCCTATTAAAGGGTCAGTGCTACCCTGTGACAGTGTCAGAAACTGGGATGGAGATGGTCAGACCAAGTGACCTGAGCCAGTGCAGTCAGACCTAGTGGTCAGAGCTGGAATCAGGCATCCAGAACAGGGTTGGAGCATAACTAGGAGTATGGCAGCAGTACAAGCAGCTGTGGAACAGTGCTATAAATAGGGCTGGAGCAGCAGAAAGGCTGGAGAAAGCTAAGGCTTAAAGAGGCTGTTGTCACCATCAACCAGGAGAGAGTTCCAAGACCTTTGAAGGGTCACTGAGAAGAGTGAGCTGCTGTTCCTCCCGTGGGGCTAATGTCCCTGGCCTGGGAATCACTTGAGCAGTTCCTGGCTTTTAGATTTGCTGGAGCCTAGCACAGGAGTGACTCATCACCTTACATAATGCCACTAAAATATATGTAAAGGATTAATAATAATAATAATAATAATAATAATAATAACAATAAACAATAACTCTTTCATGACTCATGTTAAATAAGTCTCAGAAGGGTGGCCTTGTTAGCCTAAGATCAAAACCAACAAGCAGTCCTGTGGTACCTTAACATTAGGTCATGAGCTTTCATGGGTCAAAATGCAGTCTTACACTGCTCCTTACAGGGGATACGCCCACATCACCACACCATAACAGTTCATATTCTTAACACCGAGGTACGGAGCACAGCGGGTGTGCAGGCGGAACTACTCAAGCCCTTTAAGGTCAGACCTCTATGTCATATCTGAAGCATGTTGGCAGGACGTGTACTTCCATTACCTGTTCTGCAGACAAGCAGAAGAGTCTGGACTGCGGATGTCACACATTCCACCACGACTAACTGAACGCCAAAAGTTTAAAACAATCATTTTGGTCACCTATTAAGGGACGAGAGAACCCATGAACAGCACTATGAATTTATTAAGTGCCAATAATGTTCTGAGCTAGGGTTACCATATAAAAAAGAGGACTCCCCTGAGAGGTAGTGTATTTGTATCAGTATCTACCAACTCACCTTGTATTAATGTGTTACAGTATATAAAGTACATTAGTGCAATGTGAGTTGGTAGATACTGACACAGATACACTCCCTCTTGGGGGTATCCTCTTTTTCGAAAGGTCAAATATGATGACCCTAAACCCTGTACAAGATATAGAAATTGAGGTGATCTCTGCCCACAGAGGCTCACTATCTTAGAACCCAGAGGAAAGAATTTTCTTTTAAAAGAGCTATTCTAATTTTACTCACTGCTTCTTTACTTTATAGTTGGGGCAGAAAGATGTTTAATGTCAGCTAGCTGAAAATAACTCTGAATTTGAATCGCCACGAGTGCCGTTGAATATCATCATGTTGAGAGGTAGAAGTTGTAGTGTTAAGCTAGTTTGCCATACACTCCTACTAAAATTTTGACTAGAGCTGCAAGAAGCTAATTTCTACTGATTCACACTCTAGCAAAAAAAGTGCCTTTGAACTCACTAATGTGTTTCTGTTTGTTGATCACTTCTTCTTGTCAAGATGAACCATGGTATTTATTCTGGTAAACTAAAAATAATATCAAAAGTCATGACACAGAGGTAACAGGAGATTCCATCTTTTCAAGCAATACAGTCAACCTGTTCTCTGAATAAAGGTTAGACTGTTTTATGGATATAGACACAGTGTGTGCTTGGTGGAAGAAGCATCCTGGAAATACATGGCTTCAAGTTGCATGTAACTCACTTAATGTGAGTTAAGCACAGGTTGAAGCTGCTCTGCGGCTGTCAGCCTGCCTAGCTGCCTGCAGCTGTTGGCAGCTAAGCAGGCTAAGAGTCCATTCTCCCTGCCTTCCCCCAGCCATCTGTAAGAGGGACCTCAAGGAGGTAGACATCGACCCAGATAGTTGGGAAGAGCTGGCAGACAACCGCAGCAGCTGGAAGCAGGAACTACACAAGGGCCTTCGAAAGGGTGAGTGAAGATCAGACAGCTGGCAGAGGAGAAGCGAGCCTGTAGAAAGAACAGCAAGGACCTGCCAGACACCCACTACATATGCAACAGATGTAGCAAGGGCTGTCACTCTCGTGTGGACCTCCACAGTCACAGTCAATGCTGCAAATGATGATCTTAAATGGCGTTACGAAGGACGCGATCCATAGTCTATGCAGACTGAAGGATGCCTTCTATTACTACAAGCAGTGGGGAGCTGTGAACCAAGCTGCAGCCTGGTTCCCGGATCCCTACCCTGACTCGTGTGAAAATCTGAATTATGCAGGGATTGGAAGAATGCACCCCCATGTAACTCAAGGTTTTACTGTAGATTGGTTTAGGATTCTAAATCACTTGTGGGAAATGAGTTTGGCATCCACAGGTCGTATTTCCTATTCTCCCACTTCTACTTTGTGTTCCCACCAGGTCTTGATCGAAAGCTCAGTGAAGTCAATGGAAGCATTGCAAGCAAGTGGTTAAGATAAAATCTAGTTTATATCCACCAAACCCACAGTGTTTCCAATACATGCACATATTTCCAGCAAAATGCAAACCAGAATGCAAAATAGCATAGTCAATGCCACCCAAATTCATCCATATATATATATATATATATATATGTATATACATATAATGCATGCAAGTATATGTGTGCATAGAATGAAAAGGGATGGAGACTTGGGATTTTGAAGGGGCTGGCAGCCCACTGCAATATTGTTATGCAAGATCAGTTGTTCTTGACAAAAGACAAATTTAGGAGCCAATCCCAATCACTGGGGTCCCTTACCATAATACTTTCTGAAGTGATAATCCTGCCTTATTTTGAGCAGAGCTAGTTCTGCTCTCCATAATGACTATCGATGAGTGTGCTGTTTTCTTTTTATTATATTAAGGCATCACATCGGCTATGCAGACAGAATTATGGGAGACTGTCATTATTTCTTATTCTTTCACTCAGACCAGTGCCAAAATCAATTTTAAAAAATTATTTCAAAGTTGCTTTCAACTCAGTTCGGGTGTTTCTTTACAGCTAGCAGATCACCCATACAGTGGAATCTTTATTACATCACACTAATCTAATTTAAATGCATTTTTACTGTACTTGGTTTAATGAATGTGGAATGTGTCACTATGAAATTGCACCATTAATTTGATAAATAGGACTTGAAGGTATAATTTTTTCCAGCATTGCAGACTAATGAAGCTAAAATACATATATAATAAGAAGTGTAAATAATAAATTATTCTTAGGAGCAAAAAAATTAATTAGATCTTACCACAAATTGCATCTCAGTGTTAAAATTTTTTTTGCACTACTGACTTTCAGACTAGTTGGAACATGACTATAATACATGAAAGTTTCTTCAGTGGTTATTACAGTCACACATCCTTGGAAATATACCTCTAGAAATTACTATTGCTCATACCAGTCCTTTAAATGCTTCTGTATCAAATTCCTTGATGTTGCGCCTATTGTATTTTAATAACATATAGTGAAATTCCTATCCTCAAGCTTTATTTATACAAAGCACTGTGGATAGACCAAAATCAGGACTTACTGCTGCATGCAATTTTTCTGCAGAAGCAAAGAGGTAGCTCCTACTGCTTTTGGAGTCAGTGGAAATTTTGCCACTGATTGAAATGGGAACAGTGAGTGCTGTGCAAAGCACAGTCGACGCACATTGTTTTTCACCAGAAAAGAAAATGCCACAGCACTTCAGTCCTTTAACTTAACTAACTGAAGGGAAATTAAAGAACAAGTTTTGCAATAGTTCACAAGTGCTGATACTCCACAGCCAGCAACATACTGTACCCTCAACAGGTTACACTACTGCTCTCTATTTCCTGTTTTTTTCGTTTCTTATTCAGTCTACAAATAAAGGTTCCCCCTCACTCCCATGGAAAAATATCTCCTAGAAATTGAACTTATCATGTGGAGTTTCACCTACAGTTTTATTCATTCCCAGCTGGACATTTATGAATACACAGCAAGCTAAACTATTCTCTGGCTGTTCTTTATCTGATGAAGGACCCTTGGCCAAAATGTCATCTCTAACCTTATTTTCCTTCTCTAATCTGTACTTTAACAAGCAACGTTTTTACTTCCCATTGTTTAATTTGCAGCCAAAATTCTGACGTGTTATCATTTTTGTTGCCAGATAATACATTAAGTTGTACTGAGGGGTAAACATAACTATATTCATTAAACCCTCTAAATGAGCCCACCTCCTGCTTCTTTAGGTGAAGAAAGAGACTGTCATGGAATACTATAGACACTTCTTGGAGCTATTTTCTTCTTGTAAACAGAGGGAGGGAGAGATGAGTGGCAGCTTTTAAAGAAGAAAAAGTTAGGTAAACATAAAAGGGTTTGTAAGATTTCCTTTCTTAATGGCAAGGTTTTCCAGCCATAAATCACAATTCAGTCAATGCCATTAGTTTGGGGGCATTATATCCCCTCATTAAAGTGCATAAACAATTATATTTATTGAAGGTAATGTACTGTGTAGTGCATTATAACGAC
The DNA here is from genome assembly GCF_033958435.1 of Carettochelys insculpta. NCBI lineage: Eukaryota > Metazoa > Chordata > Testudines > Carettochelyidae > Carettochelys > Carettochelys insculpta. The sequence continues at coordinate 87,310,547 of NC_134138.1, read as the reverse complement.
ACTCATTAACATATGTAATCATCATTTGAATGGGCTTTACTACAATGTAAACTGATAATGGCATGATTACCCACTGGGTTATTAACTTTTCTGTCTTAAGATAATAAAAGGTGATGCAACAAACAAAAACTACATATGCATTGACCTTCCCATGTGATTTATGTGTTCCACCATCAAGCTAGGAATCCAGGTAGCCGGCACTGGGCAGACTGACTTTTTATTGCACATTGCATTTGACAGAATAATAAATGGAACTGAGTGGTTCTTGGGTGGGCGTCTGGGAAAAAATGTCCTATGAATAAGGCAGGCACCACTCCAGACAAAAAAGACCCAGCAACGGAAATAATGTTGTCTGTCTCTCTGTCTATGTCTCTGTCTCACTGGCACTCTGCGGCTTATGCATCTTTAGAGACTCATGCAGGTTAATGAGAAGATCCACCTTCCCTCCCCCACCCATCCTCTCCCACACTTCACAGTGTCTGGAATCTAAGAGCTGGTCAAAAAAAAGCTAATGCATTTGTTACGCATCTGTTCGTATTCAGCCAGGTGTTCCCTCTCCCTGTTCCAGTCACACTGATGATCCAATGTGTTGAAGCACAGCTTTACTGTATTGAACAGATTTGTCAGAGGGTTTTTCCCACTGTTTTTTAAAATGCCTGTTGGAGGCATAAGAGATGTTCTAAAGTATTTGAGTATTTATTTTCTTTGTTTAACTACAGTGGCATCCCACTGGCCTTCACACCATGGAATCTTGGGGCCTTAAGTGTAATTAATGGGTCTTCATTTTCAAAAAATATTAAAATGCAAGTGGACTCAAAGATCAGCCACATGAAGCAACAGCCATTAATAACAGGGTAACTCTCCTCCCTGTTCCAGGAGACATATAGAGTAAACCCTCGATTTAACAGACTTAACAGATTTAACAGATTGTTCCCTAGGGGTGTTCGTTAATGCTGAAATCCGGTATAGCCAAATGCTTATACTGTATGACAGTGCACTGATCATCCCACCCCATCACTTCTTCCTGTCCTCTGCCCCCCTCTTCCCTTCCTCCCACCCCATTCTTCCCCTCACACTTCCATCTCCCTCTCCCAATTACCAGAAGAGGAGCTGAATGCCGGCCTGGCTCCTTCCACCTCCTGCAGCTCTCAGAGCTGTGCCTCCTCCGGTCCCTGGCTCTGAGCCACCAGTGTGAAGGTGGAGCTGGCCGCTCCCAGCCTACCAGAGGGCGGCAGCCTCCGACACCATGGCTGCTGCTCTGCGCCATTGCAAGCAGTGGTTGCTGGGCACCGACAGACTCCACGCACACAGGGCTGGGGGAGGAGAGCTCCTGCGCCCCACCAGAGCCCCCCACCACCCCTCCAGCTCCTCTGTGGCCTCAGCTACTGCAGTGGCCCCTGCAGCCCTGGTGGCCCCAGCCACTCTGGCAGCTCCTCCAGCCCTGACGGCAGCTCTGGTGAGTCTATGGCATTTATTGTGGGAGGACTCGGGGGGCTGGCAGACAGCATCCATTATTTCCGAAGTCCATTATCTTAAGGTCCATTAAATCGAGGTTTTACTGTATTTGCTAAAATGTAAATGAGGGTATGATGTTGAAGGTGAAGAGCAATACAGTGGCTATGCCCAGAGAGAGAGGTTGTACCTATAGAACATCCAATTTATTTGCTGTGTTTTGACTTGTCAGTGCAGAAGTTCATGTTTCAAGGGAGGTGTCAGCAAATGGTATGGGTTCTTGGGCTGCAGCAGTTCAGGAGTCAGAGCAGATGGGGCTCCAGATGTCCTTGCTGCATCTCTTGCAGATGTAGTGGGTGTCTGGCAAGTCCTTATTGTGCTTTCTGTGCTCTCGCTTCTCCTCTGCTAGCTGTCTGATCTTCATCTCGCCCTTCTGAAGGCCCTTGTGTAACCCCTGCCTCCATCTGCTGCGGTCTTCTGCTAGTTCTTCCCACTTATCCAGCTCGATGTCTACCTCTCTGAGGTCTCTCTTGCAGACATCGTTGTAGCGCAACTGGGGGCGTCTGGGAGGTCTTTTGCCAGGGGCTAGCTCACCATACAGGATGTCTTTTGGAATCCTTCCATCATTCATCCTGTGGACGTGGCCAAGCCAGTGGAGTTGACACTGCCTGAGGAGGCTGTGCATGGTTGGGATTCCAGCTTGCTCGAGGACAGCGGTGTTGGTCACTTTGTCCTTCCATGATATTCCAAGGATGTGCCTGAGGCAGCGCAAGTGGAAGACGTTCAGCCTGTTTTCCTGGCGGGCATACAGGGCCCAAGTCTTGGTGCCATAAAGGAGGGTGCTGAGGATGCAGGCTCTGTAGACTTGCATTTTGGTGTGAGTGCACAGCTTGCTGTTATTCCACACTCTCTTGCTGAGTCTGGACAAAGTTGTGTCCGCTTTTCTGATCCTCCTATTTAGCTCAGTGTCCAACGATAGGGTGTCAGTGATAGTGCACCCGAGGTAAACGAACTCGTGGATGACCTCTAACATATAGTTGTCAATGCTGATTGATGGAGAATCAGCAACATCCTGACCGAGTACGTTTGTCTTCTTCAGGCTGATGGTAAGCCCAAAGTCCTTGCACGCTTTGGAGAACTGATCCAGCAGTTTTTGAAGCTGGTCTTCTGTGTGAGACACTACAGCAGCATCGTCTGTGAACAGCATGTCTCTGATGAGGACTTCTCCCACCTTAGACTTAGCTTTCAGCCTTGCAAGATTAAACAGTTTCCCATCAGATCTTGTGTGCAGCAAGATGCCCTCTGTTGAAGATCCAAAGGCATGCTTCAGGAAGAGTGCGAAGAAGATCCCGAACAATGTCGGAGCAAGCACTCATCCTTGTGTGACGCCGCTCCTGATTCTGAAAGCATCCGATAATGTGCCGTCATATTGGATGGTTCCTCTCATGTCTTTGTGGAACGACTGGATCATCTTGAGTAACCGTGGAGGACAGCCTATTTTGTGGAGCAGTTTGAACAGACCGTCCCTGCTGACCAAGTCAAAGGCCTTGGTCAGGTCGATGAAGGCTATGTAGAGTGGCTTTCTTTGCTCCCTGCACTTCTCCTGAAGCTGCCTTAGAGAGAAGACCATGTCAATGGTAGACCTCTATGCGCGGAATCCACACTGTGAGCCACACAAGTCACATAAAGCCACCTTTGTTCTTTGACTCAGGTTCTGCAGCTAGCACAGTTTGTCCATGTCCAATAATCAGGATTTAATTTAAGATTAATTCTACCACTAAAAAGTTAATTCTGTTGTTGTCCTATTAGTGTTGATATCAGCTCTTCCTTGGAAACATTTGGCAACTCCCATTACCTCAATATTGCTTGAAGAAGCCCTCCTGGCCTGGGAGGAAGCTTGATATCTGCTTTTAACTCTCCAGAAAGCTCTGATCTGGTGGGCAGCTGTCTGTCAGTCGAGGGTCTAATAGAATCCTGAGATCAAAGTGGGAAATTTGGTATTATGCCCCATTTTATTTAAGTTCTGTAGAATTATATGGCTTCTCAGACATTTCATGCGATAGTCCTGAGTCATCTTTGCACCAACTAGGGCAGCCGCTCACCAGGGGATTTGGTACTGTGGAAGGGCAGCTTTAAACACTACCTGTGACATTACAAGTGTCCTGTCAATAGAGGCTGCCTCAAGGTTGTGTGGGCTCACCATGCGACGCCCATCTCAAATCAGCCCCAGCCAGTTAGGAAGCTGCTTCGGGATCCCTGCTCCCCCAGGAGTTGTGAACTTTTCATATTGCATTGACCTCTCCTCTGCCAAGGAAAGATTGGAAGTTAAAGATAAAGATGGGACCTCCTGGTATCTTTTCCACTGAGGAGATATTTCCTCTTGTGCAATTGTTTTCAAAGCCTCAATACAGACCTAAGAGCTTTGCATGATAGGTACAGTAGGCTGGGTATAATTACCACAGCTGCCACAAATGGCTCATTTTAACAAGAGACCCCCAGGAAAACCTAGTTTAGCCTGCAGCATAAACAACAAAAAAATACACTTAAACAAGTAGATTTGGGTCTACAGAGGTAAAGCTCAAGTCTGACTAGCTACATTTTGTTACTAAGCAAGACTGAAAAAAATACATTGAAGAAATATGGGTTACCTCAAAACTCAAGTTGTTTACTTGTACCCACTTATTCCTTGTTGCTTTAGTTAAAGAGACATTAGGATTCACTGTGGCCTTAAACCAACTATCCAGTCTGATAAAGTACATGGTACTGCACTGAGCACAGCCTGGAAGGCATTAAACATTCCTTCAGTCTCCACAGAGGCCAATGAAAGAGAAGGGTCTTAGAACTAGAGCTAATAAGAAAATGAAGGACAAAAATAAGTGGATATTTCCTTATTTTTTCTTTATTTTTCAATGAAATATCGATTCTTTTGAAATTTTCCAATGGTCTCTTGTCAGTTGGAATCAGGATTCAGGAAACGTCTCCCAAATAACACATTCATTTATAGGCATATGCTGCTAGGATCTAGATCATTGTGACATCAGGGTAAAGAACAAGAAGACTGTGTCTACACTTGCATTCCTCTTTCGAAAGGCGCATGCAAATAAGGGAAATCAAAAATGCAGATGAGGCATGCTTTCGAAAGAACTGCATCGACACCGGTGTGGCTAAATTAGCCCCCTCCTTTCAGAAGGGGCATGGTAATGAGACGCTTCAGCAGATGCTAATGAGGAGCTGCCATGAAAACAAAGCACCTAATTAGCATAATGGCAACAGTGAACGTTTTGAAAGTGCTGCTTTTGAAATGTGTGCTGCTTGTGTAGACAGGGGCCTTTCGAAAGGACCCCCTGGACTTCAAAACCCCTTTCTTCCCATTTGGTTTTGGGAAGAAGGGGCTTTTGAAGTCCTGAGTAGTCCTTTCAAAAGTTCCCTGTCTACGTAGGCAGTGTGTGTTTCGAAAGCAGCACTTTCGAAACGTTCGCTGTTGCCATCATGCTAATGAGGTGCTGCATATTCATGGAAGTGCCTCATTAGCATCTGCTGAAGTGGCTCATTACCATGCTCCTTTCAAATGGTGGGGGCTAGTGTAGTCCATGTCTCAATACTTTTTTCTTTCAAAGGAATAATATGCAAATGAGGCACCAGATATGTAAATCTGCACTTCATTTGCATTTTTGATTTCCTTCATTTGCATGCCTCTTTTAAAAGAGGAATGCAAGTGCAGACATAGCCGAAGTGTTCTACTTAGTCTGTGTCGACACTACATGATGAAGTACAATTTAAGTCAATTATCTTGATTTTACAATGTCGCTGTCTTCACTGTTAGTATCATTAGATCGATTTTAGGGAGCACTAAGATTGATAGCAAAACATCATTGAAAGGAGCTAGGTGCAGTGTCAAGTTCAAATTTAAAAGGTCGACTGCATGCTAGAGTGGAAGAACCATGTCTTTGAATCAAATTCCTTAGCCTCCAGAGGTATCCTGTGTGTATCCCACAATGTTCCACAGTGCTCCACTCTGGCCACTTCCATCTCCGCTCTTCTCCAAGTTTGCAGGAATTATGTAACAGGAAGCCAGTGAATTTGAATTTGGCACCAGGAAGCCCATGGCTGTGGGGTCATTCTTGTAGGAGAGGCTGAGAAACTTCTTTTCTTTGCTATCAGCGCTGTGAGTGCCTCTAGTCATTAAAAACTGCCCCAACAAGGAGTACGTGGTTCTGGTTCTACCTTTGCAAACTGAACGCTTGTATGTTTTCTTCTGCACTGGGGTGAGCAGTTGCCCTGCCGCACCTTGTGGCAGCAAGGCTATTGCGGGGGGGTGGGGTTGGGGTGTGTGTGCTTGTATGATCAAGAAACTTCTTTTCGGTGGTTTTCATTTGTTCACGGCTCCCTCTTCCCCCACAGGAGCCATGCAGTCAGGGTCTTTTCCATGCCCAACCACATCATATGGCTAGTTCCTACCCAATAAAGGGACATGTCTGCTGTTCATTGAAGACCATGCTGTCAGGCAGCACCATATTCTGGGCTGCATGCAGTGAGGGCTTCAAGGGTGGGAAAGATTTTCAGGGACTTGCTGCCACTCGGGGGAAGTCTTCCCCTGTGGCTAAGATTTTTGGGGACTTACAGCCACAGGGAGGGACAATTCCAACTGGCCCTCGAGCCACAGGCCCCACACATCCATGCCAAAAGTATTTTCAGGGACTGTGGCAACTGGCCCTTCATCCTCCGATCCACTGAACCACCCTCCCAGGAGATGAGGGGGCCTGGCATCCTGACAGTCAATCAAGGCTGACCCCCAAGCTGAGCACTATCACTTGCTGAAATTTGGTGAGCCTCATCCCCCATGTTGGACAACACTGCGTAGCGCAGTGGGAAGCCCAAAATCTTTTTCCTAACCTTTTCTATCCTCTTTCTTCGCACTTTGGACCGCTTAAAACAGGGGAAAGTGTCTGGGGGGCCAGTTGAGAAGACACAAACACTGACACCTTGCAGCACTTTAAGCACGTTGCAGACTCCTGTGGCTTTTTGTAAAATCTTTGATATTTCCGTTAGAAAAGCAAAATATTTCAGACCTATCCTGTGTTGGACAACTGAAGTGTAGTGGGAAGTCAAAAATCTTTTTCCTAACCTTTTCCATCCTTCTCTTTTTTCAAGCTTTATCAAATTCCTTATCAAATGGCCACCATTAGACAGGGAAAAGAGTGTGGAGGGCCAGTTGAGAAGACACAGACACCTGCTGGTTTCTGTAAACTCTTTAATAATCCCATTCCCTGAGCACTACTTGGCTTATCAGGTGGAAGCTACACCATTCTGCCCAGGCTGGGATTCTTTCGAGGAGGGGGAGGTGGATGGAGGGCCAGTTGAGATGGTACAGACCCCTTGGTGATCCAAGGACAGTATGACAGTTCCCTGCTTGGTGCCCTACACCTTCTGAAGCCAGTCTATTTGGTTTTCCTTCACCTGGGATTCCCTAATTTTCCTTGTTACATTCAGAAAAAAATGGCCAATTGCTTTGCACGGGAGGGGAATGATGGCAATGCAATCTGGGAAGGTGACATCACATACCCACATTCATCTGTGGGGCCTTCTTTTCTTATACTACACCAGCAAAAAAAACAAAATGTTACAGGGCAGGGGAAACTGTGGGGTAGGTTCCCACAATGAACTGCTGCAGCAGTTGATGTTTGGCAGTTAAGCATGGCAGTAAGAAGTCAACTTTGTGTGAACATTGTGGGGAGGTGAGGATAGTCAAATTTGAATTTATAAAACCCAGCATTATAAAATTGAGTTTAATAAGTTTGAATTTCTCTCTTAGGCTGTGTCTACTCTATGAGATAACTTTGAATTTAAGACAGTTAGCTTGGTTGTACCAAGTGATTGTCTTCACTGTAAATACCATTAGCTTGATTTAGGAAGCACTAAAATTGATTTAATATCAATATCATAATATCGTCGGAACCAGGTGGGTGTTGGGTTCAGTTGGAATCAAAAAATCCACACAAAGGGTAATGTGGAAGTGCCATGTGTTTAAATCAAATTCATTAGCCTCCAGAGGTGTCCCATATGTGCCCCACAATGTCCCATAGTGCTCTGCTCTGGCCTCTTAGGTGTGCAGGAGTTAGGTAACAGGAAGACTGTTTCAATTTGGCACCAGAAAGCCCATGGCTGTGGGGTCATGTTTGCTTTTCTGGGAGGTGGATAAATGTCTTTCGTTCTTTGCTATCCTTGCTGTGAGCGCGTCTACCCATTACAGTTATCTCCAACAGGGATTTCATGGAGTTGCTATTTGCAACTCTGCTAGCTATTTTTGTTTGTGCACTGCCTTGGTGCCAGCCACTGTCTCGCCACACCACGTGGCAGCTAGGCTGTGGGTGGGGGTTGTGCTTCTCCAGAAACATCTTTTCAGCTGTTTACATTTGGTGCAGAGACCCCCTCCGTTTCCCTCCCTCTGAGGCGCCAAGCAGTCTGGAACTTTCCTGCATCCAACTACATCAAGTGGCTTGCCCCTGAGCCAATAAAAGGACATGCCTGATGTTCAGTGCTGACCATGCTGCCAGGCAGCTTACGTGCAGGGAGGGGCTTGCAGCCACCCAGGGAAAGTCTCTCTTGGCTGCTAAGATATTTGGGACTTTGCAGCCATCTGGGGCAAGTCTCCTGCAGTAGCAAAGATATTTGTGGGCTGGCAGCCGCTTAGGGGACGTCTCCCTCAGCAGCTAAGATATTCTGGGGCCTTGCAGCCACCCAGGGGAAGTCTCCCTTGTAACTGAGGGCTAGCTGTCACCAAGTGAAAGTTGGCTTTAGTTGTTATCATTGCACTTTCTTGAACTTTCTTGAACTTTGCACTTTCTTGAACTTTGCCCAAAATCCTCTCTTCAAAAACTGCACAATCTAGTCTCTCTTCATGCTTTCTATTGTCCCTGCTGGGGCACAGAAGACCTCTCTTTCAAAACCTGCACTATCTTCTCTCTCTCCATGCTTTACATTATCTTGCCCACAAACATCCCTGCCTCACAAAATCCCGACAGCTAAGATTTTTGGTGATTTCAACTGGCATTTTGATTGGCTCTGCAGCCATAGACCCCAGAACAAAAATCTTTCCAGGGGCTTGCTGCATGTCAAACACTTTCTGCTTTTTGTAAACTCTCTGATATTTCATTTATAAAATCATTTTCCTAACCTTTCCTATCCACTTTCTTCATGCTTTGCCCCTCTCCCCATGCCCCCATCAAAAAAAGAAAGCACAGGGAAGAATGGATGGAGGGCCAGTTGAGAATGATATTTCAGGGGTATTTTAGTGCCATCACGTTTTGGAAATGTGTTCTGTCAGAAGCTCAAAAATCTTTTTTCTAGCCTTTCCTAGCCTCTTTCTTCATGCTTTGATCCCTCAAAAAAACAGGGAACAGTGGGTGGAGGGCCAGTTGAGATTCCTGTTTACATTATAAGTTGTGTATGAGATTTCACTGCCATCCCCTCTGTTGACAATGTCTGTTTAGTGAAGAAGGAAGACAAAAATCTTTTTCCTAGCTTTTTCTATCCTCTTTTTTTCTAACTTTGCACTCCTTCATGCAGGGAAGAGTGGGTAGAGGGCCAGCTGAGAACACAGACTGTGCACAGAAGTTGTATAAAGAATTTGGAAGCCAAGTACCCTCCTCTCAGCAACTCTCTTTTTTCAAAAACTTTGCTCTCTCCTCTTTCTTCATGTTTTTCATTGTCCCTGTGTTATTTTCAGGGATGAGATGCAATCAAAGGAGGAGGGGGCAGTCAGTGGAGGGCCAGTTGAGAACACAGACTGTGCATTGAAGCCATATAGTGGACTAGGAACCCAAAAACCCTTTCCTCAGCAATTCCCACCCTAAATATACAATTGGGGCCTTTCTGCTGCACAGGGGGAGTACTTCAACTGGCCCCCCACCAAAAATATTTTGGGGCCTTTCTGCCACCAGGGTAAGTCTCCCCTGGTGGCTAAGATATTTGGGGCTTGCTTCTGCTGGGTGGGGAGGTCTCTCCCAAAGTCTGGGATATTCGGGGGGGGCTACATGAATTGCCCCCTTGCCCTAAATATACAATCGGGGCACTTCTGGTGCACAGGGGGAGTACTTCAACTGGCCCCCCACCAAAATATTTTGGGGCCTTTCTGCTACTGGGGGGAAGTCTCCTCCAGTGGCTAACATATCTGGGGGGGCCACTTCAACTGGATCCCAGTGAACCCCCCCCACACCCCATGCACCAGCAAGGACCCAGGGGAAGTCTTTCCCAGTGGCTAAGATATTTGGGGGCTTGATACCACTGGAGGAAAGTCTCCCCAGGCAGCTAACATATTCCTGGGGACTACTTTAACTACCCCCCCACTGAAAACCCCCTACACCCCAGCAAGGACCTGGGAGGTTTGCTGCCACTGGGGGGGAAGTCTCCCCAAAGGCTAAGATTTTCAGAGGCAGTGGAACATTTAAACCGGCTCTGTAGCCGCACACCACAGTCCCCCAGCCCTGCCAAAAATATTTCCAGGGGCTTGTTGCCCATTGCAGACACCTACTGCTTTTTGCAAGAACTTTGACATTTCATTTATAAAATCTTTTTTCCTAACAGTCAGTGGGTGGCCAGCTGAGAACACAGACTGCGCACAGAAGCTGTATAATGAACTGGGAAGCCAAATACCCTCCGTTCAGAAACTCTCTTTTTAAAAAAAAAAACTTTTCTATCAACTCTTTCTTCAAGCTTTTCATTGTCCCTGTGTTATTTTCAAGGATTGGGTGCAATAACAGGAGGGAGGACAGTCATTGGATGGCCAGTGGAGAAGACACACACTTGCTGGGTTTTATGAAATCCTTGATAATTCAGTTACAGAAGAAAGAGATTTCTGTTAACTTTGCCATCTTCACTGATGCCCTACTTTTCCTTCTTTTGGACTGGAAAAATGGACATTTGCTTAAAATGGGAGGGGAATGAGAACAATGCAATGTGGGAAGATGATGTCAAAGAACAATGAGCATATCCAGAACGATAGGGGGATGAGGGAACTTTGGGATAGGTTCCCACAATGCACTACTGCAACAGTCGATGTTTGCTGATTGAGCGTGGCATCAATAAGTCAACTTTGTGAGGAGCATGTGGGGAGGTGAGGACAGTTAAAATCGAATTTATAAATTCTAGAGTTACAAAATCGATATTAATAAATTTAATTTTATCTTGTAGTATAGGTACAGCCTTGGCATAGATGTAGCCTAAGACAAGAAGGACCACTCAAAAATAGCCCAGCTAAAATTATCAAAGAATACTTAAGGAGCTGATAGAAGAGGTTTCGGAGCCTTTACTTATCATCTGTGAAAAATTCTGGAAGTCAGGAGAGATTCCAGAAGACTGGAAAAGGGCAAACATAGTGCCTGTCTATAAAAAGGGAAAAAAGAACAACCCAGGAAACTACAGACCAGTCAGTTTAACTTCTGTGCTGGGAAAGGTAATGGAGCACACAATTAAGGAATTCATCTTCAAAAACATCTGGATGAAAATTAGGTGATAGATAACAGCCAGCATAGATTTGTAAAGAACAAATCATGCCAGACCAATCTGATAGCTTTTTTTTGACAGGATAACAAGTCTTGTGGATAAGAGAAAGGCTGTGGATGTGGTATATCTAGACTTTAGTAAGGCATTTGACACAATCTCACATGATCTTCTTATCAATAAACTAAGCAAATACAACTTAGGTGGGACCACTGTAAGGTGGGTGCACAACTGGCTGGATAACTGTTCTCAGAGAGTAGTTATTAATGGCTCGCAATCACAATGGAAGGGCATAACAAGTGGGGTTCCACAGGGATCTGTTTTGGGATTGGCTCTATTCAATATCTTCATCAACGATTTAGATATTTGCATAGAGAGTACGCTTCTTAAATTTGTAGATGATACCAAGCTGGGAGGGGTTGCAACTGCTTTGAAGGATAAGCTCATAATTCAGAATGATGTGGACAAACAAAGAAATGGTTTGAGGTAACCAGGATGAAGTTTAATAAGGGCAAATGCAAGGTACTCCACTCAGGAAGGAACAATCAGCTTCAGACGTATAGAATGGGAAGTGCCTGTCTAGGAAACAGTACTGCAGAAAGGGACTTAGGGGTCATATTGGACAACAACCTAAATACGAGTCAACAGTGTGATGCTGGTGCTAAAAAAGGAAACATGATTCTGGGATGTATTAACAGGAATGTTGTGAGCAAGACATGAGAAGTCATTCTTCTGCTCTACTCTGCACTCATTAGGCCTTAGTTGGAGTATTTTGTCCAGTTCTGGGCACTATATTTCAAAAAAGATGTGGAGAAATTGGAAAAAGATCCAGAGAAGAGCAACAAGAATGATTAAAGGTCCAGAGAACATGAACTATGAGGAAAGACTGAAAGAACTGGGTTTGTTTAGTTTAGAAAAGAGAAGATTTATGGGGGACATGATAGCGGTTTTCTAGTACCTCAAAGGGGGTTACAAAAAAGGAGGGAGAAAAATTGTTCTCCTTGGCCTCTGAGGATAGAACAAGAAGCAATGGGCATAAACTGCAGCAAGGGGGGTTTAGATTAGACAGTAGGAAAAGCTTCCTAACTGTCAGGGTGGTTAAACACTGGCATAACATAGCTGGGGAGGTTGTGGAATCTCCATCGCTGGAGATATTGAGGAGCAGGTTGGATAGACACTTATCAGGGATGATCTAGAGGGTGTTTGGTCCTGCCAAGAGGGCGGGCAGATGGACTCAATGACCTCTTGAGGTCCCTTTCAGTTCTAGTGTTCTATGATTGTATGATTCTATAAAGAAAAGAGGCACTAAAGTCTCAGAAAGGATATTAACGCCTAGCATAACTTTTCTTGATGGAGAGACCAGAAGAGATGCATATATAGCATTCTACAAGTGCTTTTTTGGCTACTGCTAGTCCAGTTCATAATCAGGAACCTAAAATTTTTATGTTCCCAAATTACAAGTACAGGTTGAACCTCTCTAATCTGGCACCCTGGGGACCTGACCATTGCCAAATAACAGAATTTGCTGGACCACGGGAGGTCAATATTGTCTAGCATGTTACCAACCTTTCCACTGCTTACTGGTCTCTTAAAAGACATTTACAGGTAAAGTAGAGCTAGAACAGCACAGAACACTGAGAGCCAGGACAGGTGGCTGTAAACAAACTTTATGGAATCCCAGGAAACTCGGCCATACCCGTGATAAATGGCCATCTGGCTAAATAAAATCGTGCTGGATCACGGAAATTGCTCAATGAGAGAATTCCTGATTAGAGAGGCTCAACCTCTAGTAGCTGCTGTATACTTTTCTCTGTCCCATACTGTTTCTCACTGCATATCTATGAAATTTCTGAATAAGTCCTGTTGGCATCTTAAAATGGCATGGCTAAAACTGAGCTCCTAATTTCCCCTCCATAGTCCTCTCTTTTTCTTCCTTTCTCTGTTGACAATGCCACTATCCTCTCAATCATCCTCTGGCTCATATTGTGGGTGTCATTTTTGCCTTCTCTGAGCTGTCCATCCAGACAATATCCAAGTAATGCTGCTACTGCTTCATAACATCTCAAAGATTCACCTTTTTCTCTACCTGAATATACAAATTTCTCACCCAGGCTCTACTCATCCTGCATCTTGACCATTGCAGCTCCCACCTTGACAACAGCAACCTTGCCCTCCTGTAAGTCCATTCAGAATGCTGCTAAAATGGTCTTCACCACTCATCATTTCAATCATTTTACCTGCATCTTTCAGTCCTTCCTTTGAGCACCGAGCTCTGCCCTGCACCAAACATATATTTTCTGTGTGTTACAGGCCCTTCACAAGTTACTATCTCCTTCCTTATATAAGCTCCTTCTTCTCATCATTACCCTAATACTTTTCTCTGTCAACAATGGCAGCCTCCTTTGTGTGTTTGCTTGCTCCTCCCACAAGCGCTTTAGCATGTTTTTCCCACCTTGCCCAAAATGATGTAGAGAGCCACTACTCTGACCTCCTTCAGAGCTCTTCATAAGATCTATTTCTACTGTGGCTTCCTAATGCTGGTAGCTAGCCAGGTAGCTTGTTAGTGATTCATTCATATCTCTTGTTAAGTCAGACAAACTACACAACCTTCTATAAAGATGCAACTTGGCATGCATATAATGAACATCCATGTCTTGCTCCCGCCTCTGAATTGTCTTTTAAACCTGTCTGCTGTGTTTTGTCTCCCTATTTAGGTTGCAAGCTCAACGGGGAAAGAGCTGTCTTTTATCGCATGTTTGTATGGCACGCAGCATAATGGGTCCCAGATCCCATTTAGCACCTCTGGCGCAACTGTAGTATAAATAAATAATAATTATAATAAAGTTCTTTTTCATTTCCTTCCCTAAACTGTTGTGTAGTGTTTCTGGAGGCTGCTGGAAAGTTGAAGTGGCTGCATTTGCTTTCCTGGGTGAAATAATTCTTGTGTATACAAAGTTTGGAAAGCATTCTGAGTTCCTGTGGGATGGACAGCACTTAATACAAGTAAATTATTATTCTTTTGCCAGCGGGAGTTGTGGCATCTTCATTGGTCTCTATGGTTTAAGAACCTATGCAAGAGGGAAATGAGTGGGTTGTGGTCACAGTGAGCAATGTGAAACTTAAATTCTGGCAAAATGAACTGAAATGAGCTCAGTCATTATGTACTGTAACTGTCAGCAGTAAGAAAGGAGAATTCCCTCTGACTATAGTCACTCCTGTAAATAGGATGGCAAAGAGACAAGAAAAACATCCTTCAGTCTCATCCACTGAGAGCTCCGAAAGCCTGTAGGTTACAATCGGAGCCCTTGCTTAGGCCAGCGGTTCCCAGCCTTTTCAGTAACAGGGCACACTTCAATGAGACAAACAATTCCACAGCACGCTCACCGTTTTCAGCTGAATGCATTTCTCACAAAGGTCACATTCACTTACATTTACTGTGGTTACAGTCTTACTAGAGAGGTTCACAACGTAGTAATGCAGGCAACAAGCTAAACGGGGCTCAAACGCACCGATGTTTCAAACCCACCACAGAATACACCGTCTTAGACAGCAAGCACAGACACATTTCCAAAACCTGTTCTGCACCAGGCTATGAATGCTGAATAAACAAGTAACCACTGAAAGCAGGCACCCTTCCCCATCAGTCCATTGGTGCCGGGATGTGGCATGTAAACAGCATCCCAGATTCAAGAGGCTCCTGCCCTCCTCCCCTCCCTCGCCACAGCATTTCATTTGGTCTGGGAAGCAGCATGTCAGCTGCCTCCTGGTGTGCACAGGGTCCTGTGGGATCATGCCTCTTACAGTGACTCCACGAAGAGGGGAAATTGGCGAAATTTCGCAGCACACTTGGATAGTTCTCGTGGCACACCAGTGTGCCGTGGCACACTGGTCGAAAACCACTGGCTTGGACTCTGTGGTTAAAAGGTTGCCTTCTAAACCATGTACAGCTGAACCACAATGATATCTAAACTTGGAATCTGGTCCCATATCTGTCATTAGCACTGACACTGGAATTTGTTTGTATGAGTTCCCACGTTTCTGCAGGTGCCAGGTGTCCCTGGAGACATTCATAAAACTGGGACTTTTCTGTGCCCACTGCTACTGAAGGGAGTAGGGTTGTGTGTGTGCGGAGGTGGGAAAGAAGAGGAGCTAATGTGGCTGACCATTGGGGGTGCCTGTCCATCAGGGTTCATTTGGGATTGGCTGAGCTATTCTCTCACTGTTTCTGCCAGGGGAATGTGGCACTCAAACAATAGGGAGCAGGGGTCAGATTTCCCGCTACGTTTTCCCCATCCACAGGTGGAATAAATTTTGTTGTGTGCAACAAGGCATGAGAAGGTGCGCACCACCTACAGAAACACTGGCTGCCCACTGTGCGTGGCTGGGGGCACTTTGCTAATCAGCTGGGCAATACCTGAATCTCTCCTGAGCAGCCACCCAGGTGCTCAGCTTACAAGGAACACTGGTGAGAGTGTGTGGGGAAAACAGAATGTAAAAACTGCTCAAAGTTTTGGTCAGATGGAGAGATAATATGGGTTATGAAAGTGTCAGTCACCCTCCCTCTCTCTGTGTGACGGCTATTGTTTAAAGAGGTGCTGTGTGCCACTGCTGAACACTGGACTCTGGAGGATTTGAAAGGCCTCTGGAGTGCAGCTATATTGGGCACCTGTCCTGTGCAGCCTTGAAATATCACTGAAAGCTATTGGAGTCTTGGGGACTGGCTGCTGTGAACCTGACATTGAAGAAATCCAGCATGAAGGCTGTGAGAGAGACAAAAGGAAGCATGGCTTAGGCTCATATGCCAAGGGGCCTTTTTATCCAAGAAGGTCTGCTTTTTAAGTTCCACAAAAAGAAAAAAAAATATGGAAATGTTGGATTTGGAACTGAAAATAAGATCTGCACAAGCCCATGGACAATGTTCCATTTTTGGTTGTTATAAAAATGAAAATAATTGTGAAAGCAGAGAGAATTCTGCAGCTGCTCCAGGCTATTCAGACCATAAGAGATCCCATCAGGCTTTCTTTATTGTTGCAGTTTTGGCAAATTATTTTCTTATCACACACAACCTATTCACTTCTGTTCCTGGATAAGCACTTAGGATCGTAAAGCAGTGGGTCAGCGACAGTTTAGTGCATCGCACATGGAACTGCAGACCGTGGGGAGCACTGACGCCTGCCCCTCCAAAAAACAGCAACTGGAGTCAATAAAAAACTGGCCAGGCCAGGCCATTAGCAAGACCAGCTCTGTCACTCCTCGCATGGATTACTTTGTATCTGTGATTCCTCCTCCTACTGCCACATCTCGCCTTATGAAATGGAAACACTGCTCTTCCCTAAAGCAGCTTTTATTGCCCGGTTCTTCTCTTTAAGGTGCTTTTTCACCGGGGGGGAGGGTGCAGGGGATTTATTTTTAAAAAAAAAGCACGCACATGTGCATGCAGAATGTGCGTTCAGATTAGCTCAGAAGCAGTGCCTGGTCTCCAGACCAAGCAATGAGTTTATTGTGCCCAGCACACATGTGCACTGGACAAATGCTCTGGCATCTTCAGCGTGGGCAGAAAGCATGCCGCTCCTATTATACTAGCCCATTAGGGAAGCAATTTGAAGAAAAATATTTAGCAATTTGGAAGGAAGCAAGGCACCGGAATGGCTTGTTTCCGTGTGACAGCCTGCCATGTACAGATGAAAGGGAAGGCTTGTAACAAATTTTCATTACCCGCAAATAAAAAAAAAAGGCAACAGCAGGCAGACCAAGTGCTTTGAGGCTGGTAGGTGTGTCCAGAAACCCACCCAGGAGATCACAAAGGAGCCTCAGCAAAACAAATCAATCAGTCTATCAATCACTTACACTTACATAGTGCCCTTCATGAAAATGGCAATCAGTGCCTGACAGCCTGTCAGACTTTGGCCTTCAAGTCGTTGCCTCAGAACTATTCATTAAGTTCACCAAAATACAACCTACAGATCTCAGCTCTCACTCAGTGTCCTTGCTCACCTTCCCTGAGCTGCTTCCCCTTCACAACAGAAAACTATCGCACACGCTGTGTGACTGTGTCATGGGTAGATAGCAACGTGCAGCAGGGACACTTTGGTAAACAACAGGGGGATTTGCAGGTTTGCTTCGTTCTCAACTCACGCTGTGAATTTGGTTCCAGCATTTAGCATCTGAGCTTTGTCAGGGCTGAAGCCTACCGCCCAGGCTTGTGCAGCATCTGATTCTGTGCATGGTCACTCAAGAATTTCTCCAAACTCCTGTGCATCAGTAGCAAATAAAATGCCCCTTGTGGGAATAAATCTGCACAAAGGAGGGTTCAACATGATGCCCTTGCTCTTACCAATCATATGGAAAGCTGCCTGCTGTATGAATATGTAACCCCAGAGGCACAGAGACCACTAACAAGTGAGAGTGAAGTCTTTGTTCTAGAGAGCTAGCTGGCTCTTAGCTTGCGCCATAGAGCACTGGGCTTCAGCCCGTAAGGTTCAGTCCTTCCTGCCAACAACCCTGGTGTGTTGGCCTTCCAAGTAGAGGCTTGTCTGGGATGAACTGCTAGAAGCTCTCAGAATCTTGGGATGTGCTTCCTCAGCTGAGGGAAGTATATAAGCCCATGGGCGCTGACACCACTGACAAGGGAAAGCGAAGTCTTCTCCACAGCAGTGGTTCCCAAACTTTTCAGCAACATGGCACACTTCAGTGATCACTCACAGCGGTGTGGGGAGGGAAGACAAGGAGGAGGTGGCTCCAGAGAACAGGCTCCCTTCCCTGCCAACCCTTTGGAGCCAGGACAAGACCAACGAAGCACTGATTTACATGAGCCAGCTCCAGCAGCCTCCCTCCCTGCCTTCCTTCCCCCTTGTCACAGCAGAGAGGGCGGGAGAAAGGAAGAGCTGCATGGGGTGGCATTGGCTCGTCAACTTCCCCTTGCAGTGGCTCTGTGAAGAGCCATGGTGAGAGAAAATTGATGAACTTTCAGGGCACATGTGGACAGCTCTCACAGAGCACGAGTGTGCCGTAGCACTCTGGTTGAAAACCACTGCTCTGCAGCCTTGTCTGAGGGCTTGCTGGCTTTTAGCTCATGTGGTAGAGTGCATGGCTTTAGTCCTGGGGTCAGCATGGGTGCCAGGAGTGGCACACAAGTCGATTCTCATCAGCACATTAAGTGGGAGCTTAGCCATGCCCCTCCTCTCCCACGCAGCCTGGAGCTTGCCCAAAGCCATGCCGCCTGTGGATTATCGAGAGACCAGCTAATGCTACCAGCCACCATCTAACCAGTAAAGCTCTGCATCTTGATTTATTTATTAATTAAGCTGTTGTAAGTAGGACTATTAGGCTACATCTGCACAGCAGCTTTATTTCAAAATAATCCATTCTGGAATACCTATTCCTAAATAGATTATTTTGAAATAACCCAGCTACACACAAGAATGTATTTCAAAATAGCACCCAGCTATATCATTTTAGCATGTCCAGACACATAGGCTACATCTACACTGCATTCCCCTTTCAGAGGAGGAATGAAAAAGAGGGAGCTTGAAAATGCAAACGAAGCGCTGATTTACAAATCTTGTGCTTAATTTTCATAATCTCACGCAATCACATTTCTGGAAGAGGCTTTTCTGAAAACAAAAACAGCAGTGTAGACAGGGTGCCTTCAGAAAAATATCCTGTTTTTGAAAGAACCCTTCTTCCTATTTTGTTTCAGAAAGAAGGGTTCTTTCGAAAACATTTTTTTTTTCTGAAGGCACCCTATTTTTGTTTTCGGAAAAGCCTCTTTGTAAATCTGTGCTTCATTTGCATTTTCAATCTCCCTCATTTGCATTCCTCCTCTGA
Source organism: Carettochelys insculpta (assembly GCF_033958435.1). Lineage (NCBI taxonomy): Eukaryota > Metazoa > Chordata > Testudines > Carettochelyidae > Carettochelys > Carettochelys insculpta. The sequence goes on along the minus strand of NC_134138.1, from coordinate 87,291,770 downwards.
AAGGGGAATATAGTGTAAACACACCCACAGTGTTTATTTTGAAATAGTTCCATTGGACTCCATTTTGGCTTATTCCGAAATAATGCTATTCCATGTCTTAACAGCATCTATTTTGAAATTGCTATTTCAAAACAGGCATTATTCCCCCTGCCATGAGGTTTACAAAATTTGAAATAGTGTGCCTGCTATTTCAAATTTATTTTGAAATAGTGTGTGTGTTGTGTAGATGCTTGCAAAGTTATTTAGAGATAATAACTGTTATTTTTGCTGTGTAGATGATGTCTAATTAGTGACTTTAAAATGTATCACCAGCAAGTGGACCTTACATAGAGGTCAAGAGGTCACATTTTGGCTCTCTGCCTCAGAAAGGTTGCTGACTCCTGCTTTATACCCTAAGGTCACAGGTGCATACCATCCTGCTGAGGACATGGGTCTGTCAGCCTTATAAGGAGAAAGAGCTGGGCTTCCAAATACAACTTCTAGAAATGCCAGATACTTAGTTTTCTTCCCCCATGGCCTTTTCCTTCCATTGAGGCACTACAGAAGTATAAATGGTCTCAATTACCAGGAAAGATTAGATCCTTAAACCCATTGTTTTCAGGTTTACTTAACATTTGCACCTTCTTTTCAGTTTCTCTGAAGAAAAAACCCTGCCAAGTCTTTGGGAAGATTATTAAAATAATGTGGAGAAGACCTATCATATTAATATTTTTGGGTACCATTTACTGAATCTTTTTTGTATGCATGCATATGTGCTTTCAGTTTGGATAGTGAGAACTCAAACAAGGCTAGGAGACCAGAGAGTAAAGGATAGAAAGTGAAAGGAGAGAAAGAAGAAGAAACAGAGGAAGAAGGAGAAACAGAGAATAACTTTAGGGCAAGTGACATAGAGGCTATGTCTACACAGGGGAAAACTTCGAAATGGCCATGCTAATGGCGAAATCGGAGAATACTAATGAGGTGCTGAAATGAATATTCAGTGCCTCATTAGCATGCTGCTGGCTGTGGCACTTTGAAAGTGCTGTGTTTCACTCACGCGTGGCTCGTCTACATGGGGTTCCTTTTCGAAAGGACCCCCCCTGTGTAGATGAGCCACGCATGAGCAAAATGCAGCACTTTCGAAGTGCCATGGCCAGCAGCATGTTAATGAGGCACTGAATATTCATTTCAGCACCTCATTAGTATTCTCCGATTTCGCCATTAGCATGGCCATTTCGAAGTTTTCCCCTGTGTAGACATAGTGAGATAGTATTTTTATTTGTCCTTTAGTTCCAATTGCATTTGATCTTGTGGCATTGCCAGAATTTAGTCATTCTTTTTTCAAAGTAACTCCAGGTGTTTGAAATATGCACCCCCTTCCTTTCAAAGAAAGCTCAGTCCAGCTTATCATCCGTTAAATAAGATTTTAAGTTTTTAATCTGTAGACTGAACTATAAAGTATCACTGTTGGATTTAAAATTCTTTATGCTAAAAGGTTTGGCTGTATCTAGGGCTCTCTTCTGGGTGCATTTGTGCAGCACCTAGCACAATATATTCCTGATCCTGAGTGGGCCTTCTTGGTACTACCACAATACAATTAATAATTAAATATTGATCATTTTAGTGATTTTTATACACTGTGGCATAACTGAATATACTATTTTATTAATCTTTCCATAAATATTCATCCTCAAGCTCATACTAAACCTAGAAAACTTCAGCACAAGAAGGTGGGAGTTTGAGAAATTTGTAAATGAAAACAGGAATTTAGACTAGGAATACTTATGCAAACTTAACTATTTCATTAATGGTTCAGTTGGAAGCATATGAATATGGTTATTTCAGTGTGAAAGTACTTTCCCAAGTAATTTTACTGAATTTTCTCATAAGAAACATCTGTATTATTTAAAGTGTATTTCTAACTATAAAAAGATTTTGTGTGTGTGTGTTTAAAAGAACAAAATAAAGAGCCATCAATATGGATAGCTGGTAGAAAACTTATACCATATATAAGTAAACTGTTTTAGAAAATATTGAATTCCTGTTTGGTATTCCACATCAGCATCAGGATTCTTTGAGAATTAAACTATTCTATGGGCTTAAAAAAAATTTCTAAACACTTACTGTAGATGCTAAAGTTGCATTTATGCCTTCTGTAGGATTCCCTGAACATTGATCAAGTGAAAGAAATATGTTCCTAAGTTGTCGATAAACACGTAGAAAAATGATTCTTTAAAGTTTATGTTCATCCCTTTAGAGAAGTTTACATCCCTTAAACATATGGATCAGTGAGAGTCAGGTACATCTCAAAAAGCACTAAGAATTACATATATAAGTTTCCTTAAAATGAAGACAATGCAAACTGAGGGTCCTCAACATGTCATTCTCCACATATAAAACATATTGGAACTTAATGTTACAACCTAGGTATTATAGGTTGAACCTCTCCCATCTGGCACCCTTGGGACCTGACCGGTACTGGATGAGAGAATTTGCTGGGCCACAGGAGGTCAAAATTGTCTAGCACATTCTGAACTCTTGCACTGCCTGCTGGGCTCTTAGAAGACATTGGGCTTGTCTACACTAGTCCCCACCTTTGAAAGGGGTGCGTAAACGAGCCCAAGAGATGAATAGCAATGGGGTGCTGTGCTGCATATGCAGCACCTCATTGGTTTAATTATTGCCTCGTGAACTTTGAAGCGCCAGCAAGCCATATAGCCACAGGCACATTGAAGTACCCACACAACGTCAAAGTGCCCTTACTCCCAAAGTTTTCAGTATTGCTATTCACGACTTGGGCTCATTTATACGCCCCCTTTGAAGGAGGGGGGCTACTCTAGACAAGCCCATTTAGGAATAAGTGAGAGCTAAATAACAGCACAGAACACTGAGAGACAGGACTGGTGGCTGTAGACAAGCTTTATGGGACCACGGAAAAAGTGGCCACACCTATGATAAGTGGTCATCTGGCTAGCTAACATCGGCTGTGTCTACACGTGCCCCAAACTTCAAAATGGCCATGCAAATGGCCATTTCGAAGTTTACTAATGAAGCGCTGAAATGCATATTCAGCGCTTCATTAGCATGCGGGCGGCAGCCGCGCTTCAAAATTGACGCTCCTTGCCGCCGCGCGGCGCTTCCAGACGGGGCTCCTTTTCGAAAGGATGCTGCCTACTTCGAAGTCCCCTTATTCCTATGAGCTCATGGGAATAAGGGGACTTCGAAGTAGGCGGCGTCCTTTCGAAAAGGAGCCCCATCTGGACGCGCCGCGCGGTGGCAAGGAGCGTCAATTTCGAAGCGCGGCTGCCGCCCGCATGCTAATGAAGCGCTGAATATGCATTTCAGCGCTTCATTAGTAAACTTCGAAATGGCCATTTGCATGGCCATTTTGAAGTTTGGGGCACGTGTAGACACAGCCATCATGTCCCATGTGGTGGGGAGGGCTAGCTCAGTGGTTTGAGCATTAGCCTCCTAAACTCTGGTTTATGAATTCAATTCTTGTAGGGCTGATTTGGGGCAAATCGATTAAAACCAATTGGTGAGGGATGGTGATAGGCCCTCCTGTGAGGGCAGGGGCTGGACTTGATGACCTCTGATGGTCCCTTTCAGCTCTATGAGATAGATGTATATCTCCATATAGACTGTCCTGGATTATGGCTGTTGCCAGACTAGAGAGGTTCAATGCCTAGTATCCTATATTCATCTTCTAACAGTTAGGACATTCTGCAAGGCTCCTCTTTCCCCCAGGACTGCAAGGATAGGAGGTGTAGGGATTTTTAGATTGGTAGTAATCACTCTTATGTGACATTATAATAATGGTGTTTTGTAGAGTGGGAGGAATCTGTTTATTTTAATAAACGTATTTTGAAGTGATTGCCATTGAGAGCCTGGGAAGGGCATGCCTCTGTTGAAGAGTAGCACACATTAAAATACCATTAATTAATTAAGGATGAAATTAACCCTTGTCAAGGAGGCAGATAAAAAGTCCATGTATAACTGAGTTGTATGTTCAAAACAAAAAGCAGTCAAGTAGCATTTTAAAGACTAACAAAATAATTTATTAGGTGATGACCTTTCGTGGGACAGACCCACTTCTTCAGACCATAGCCAGACCAGAACAGACTCAATAGTTAAGGCACAGAGAACCAAAAACAGTAAGCAAGGAGGACAAATCAGAAAAAAATGATCAAGGTGAGCAAATCAGAGAGTGGAGGGGTGCGGGGGAAGGTCAAGAGTTAGATTAAGCCAAGTATGCAGACAAGCCCCTATAGTGACTCAGAAAATTCCCATCCTGGTTCAAACCACGTGTTAATGTGCCAAATTTGAATATAAAAGACAGCTCGGCTGTTTCCCTTTGAATAGCGGTACAAAAATTTTTTTTCAGTAACATGCATACTCTTAAGTCATTAACAGAATGGCCCATTCCATTAAAATGTTGACTAGCTGGTTTGTGGATCTGGAGTGTTTTGATGTCTGTTTTGTGCCCATTGACCCTTTGTCTAAGGGAGTTAGAAGTCTGTCCAATATACAAAGCATCTGGGCATTGTTGGCACATGATGGCATATATGATATTAGTACAGGAGCATGAGAAAATGCCGGTGATTCTGTGAATAACCTGGTTAGGTCCAGTGATGGTATTTCCAGAGGAGCTATGTGGACAAAGCTGCCAGCGGGCTTTGTTGCAAGGAAAGGTTCCAGGACTGGTATTCCTGGGGTATAGACTGTGGCTGTTCGTGACGATCCTCATAAGGTTGGGCGGTTGTCTGTAGGAAAGAACAGGCATGTCACCTAGGGCCTTCTGGAGTGTGGCATCCTGATTAAGGGTAGGTTGTAGGTCTTTAATAATTTGTTGCAGTGAGTCATATGTTGTGACTGTACAATTTAAGCGATGCAAAGGCCTTTTACTGATCCTTGGCATGTGACCAGATTTCTCTTGAGTATAAAAGTCAGGACCGAAATAAATGACCTAATTCATGTTTTGAAACTTGGCCCATTGCTATTTATTTTATGTATTTTTTAAGAAAGGTATGCCTAGAGATTGGCTTACTGAGCAACCAGCTGGACAGGAAGGCCCTTGACAAGGAAGCTGTAGCGCTCTTTAAAGTGTTCAAATACAATTTCCACTTCAAGGATGGTGTCTCCTTTCTCAAGATAGATTTAACTAAATAGTGTGCATTGGACATTGGGGCCAAATCTTCTCCTCAGCATCCAGCACATGCTGATCCATGAGGATGTCCAAGGTGAGGCAAGGGTGGACTCCTCCTTGCCAGTCCTCAGAATTACCAGAATAATTGCTCCATTGAATACCTCCCCCTTCCACCCTCAGGCTCTAGTATCCATCACACATGTAGTGAAGAAAAGAATCAAAGACTGTTGTTGGACTGCCACAGCCCTTTCCTTTCCATTTAGTATATATTCCACCTGCTCCATAAGAGCTAGCATGCATTCCCCTGGTCTTATAATGCAGAGAGACACAATTCATAATAAATTGTTACTGCTACAAAATTTTGTATTGCAGTAGCACATAGGAGCCCCAGTCGTACACCAGGATTTGACTGTGCTGGGTATTGTACGAATAGAGATCAAAAGGGTGGTACCTGCCCCAAATAGCCTACGATCAAACCAGCGAAAGTCATCAGTCCTCACGACAAGGATGCCCGGGGGGCGGGGGAGGGGGTAATTTCTAAGCTGAGGACACTAGGCGTATACTAAGAGCAGCTAGCCGCACCCACTAGTCAGTCTGCTCCCACAGCTGTGCTCTATTCTTAGCATGTTAGTTTGGTCAGAACTACTGAGGGCATGTGTGCCTGAGCGGGGAATTACGCTCCATCTCAAAGCACAGGCAGACCCAGGACAAGCAGACAATAGGAGTGTAAAAACAAAAAGCAGTCAAGGAGCACTTTAAAGACTAGCAAAATGGTTTATTAGGTGAGCTGTCGTGGGACAGACCCACTTCTTCAGACCATAGCCAGACCAGAACAGACTCAATATTTAAGACACAGAGAACCAAAAACAGTAAGCAAGGAGGACAAATCAGGAAAAGATAATCAAGGTGAGCAAATCAGAGAGTGGAGGGGTCAGGGGGCTCAAGAATTAGATTAAGCCAAGTATGCAGACGAGCCCCTATAGTGAATCAGAAAGTTCCTGTCCTGGTTTAAACCATGTGTTAAGGTGCTGAATTTGAATATAAAAGCCAGCTCAGCGGCTTCCCTTGGAAGAACGGTGCAAAAATTATTTTTCAGTAACACACATACCTTGAGGTCATTGACAGAATGCCCCATTCCATTAAAATGTTGACTAACTGGTTTGTGGATCTGGAGTGTTTTGATGTCTGTTTTGTGTAGTAGTGTAAAATGGGATTTTCTGGGCTGTGCTGTTCTTGATTAAGTCAAGCAAGAAAATGGAGAAGAAAATGTCCAAGGTGTGAAGAATGGTAGGTAGACCGTCGTGTCCGACGATGATGTCAATGTGCAAAGAAGAATGTGTGAAGAATACTTCTTTTTTAACCTTCTCTCCCCAAAAGCCTTCCCTGATTTGCCTCAAGCTTTCCAGAAAAAGTCTAGAACAATTGCATCTAACGAAGCGTGCATCTGTCCATGAAAGCTCATGCTCCAAATAATCAGTTAGTCTGTAAAGTGCCCCAGGACTGCTCATTGTTTTTGCAAATACAGACTAACATGGCTACCACCTTGATACTTGTCCGAAAATGTCTGCTATAGATCACACCTGTGAAATTTGAGGCCTGGGTCAATTTCGACTTAGTAATTGGAGCTGGAGTGTCAAAATCTGATGGCTATTGCATCTGTATTTCAGGGTTACATGTGGCAGAGACTAGCATCACTCATCTAGATTGCAAGTTAAACTCTAATATAAATGACTTATCTTGACCTTAAGACGTCACTGTCTTCACTGTCACTGTCATTAGCTTGATCTAATCTGCCCTAATATTGATAACAAAACATTGATATCAAGGGGCAGGTATAGCACCAGTCTTGATTTTAGAATCTCAGATGCAGGCTAGTGTGGAAGTGCCATGTCTGTAATTTGAATTCATTTGTCTCCAGAGCTGTTCTGTATGCATCCCACAAAGCTATGCGGTGACCTTCTTTATATGGCTGCTTCCACCCCGGTGTGGAGGATGAGGGTCATAATTGGATTTGATTTCCACACTGACCAGTGCTGCAACTTTAGAGGGTGCATGCAATGTAATAATTCTTTTTGTCTATTACATTTCATCCCAGCAGTATCGATCACATTGATACCTATCTGCGTACTCTTAAGATTGTTACATTTTTTGCTGAGATTTTATCCAAATAATTTTCATACCATACAGATATAATGTATGTTCAAGGTTGTATTTTACAAAGAATCTTTCTGGCCATATAATTTTTAATTTTGTAATACTTTAGTGATATCACAATCAGCTGCACCATAGTGATTTCACAATGAGCCGCACTGCACCTAGGCAGTGCAAGGGTCATTCTTGCATAATAATAATAGAAACCTCTTACTGTTTATATTTTGTCCTGCATGTCCCACATCTCCTCCCTTCTTTCCCCGAGGGGCTTTGCATTATGGAATTCAGACATCAAACAGCCGCAAGCAAGCGGGGCTAAGGCACTGTGGGATACGGACCCAGAATGCATTGCTCATGAGGTTGAAATTGGATAAGAAAGGAGAATGTGGAAGCTCAACATGGAGACACGGTGAGTCAATTTGCTAGAACATTTGTGGATGCTTGAATCTAAATTATAAAAATGAATGTAAACAATCGCTTCTCATAAATATCGATTTTAACTCATAATTCAGACGCAGCCTATAGTAGAAAAAACAGAAGCGATATGGCAAGGTTTGTGAGTGTCCTTCTGTTTTCGCGTAGAGCAGGGCAACATTTTTATCAGTTTGATTTTACAAATCTATATATGATGAGAAATTCGAATTTGGGTGTAAAACAAAATACCACCTTTTTGACAGAGGAAAAAAATGCTGAGAAGCTGACCATTGTAAGATTTCATCCATTTCCTCCTTATAGCTCTGGCCCAATGGCTGTATTTTTATTAATTTATTTTTCAAAATGACTGGTAATTCATTATATGCATCTACCTTCTCCCCTCTCTCCATAACATCAACAGAAGAGAATATGGGAGGGGGGAAGGTCTTTTCCAAACAGGGGGTCTGCTTCTGTGCTGTGATTTACTTGACAATTGGAGAGTCTGTGTACCATCTCTCACCCCAAAAGGTGAGAAATGAAGAAGCACTGGCTTTTAACAAAAATACAGACAGCAGCAGGAAGTCATCTCTGTCCAATTACAAGGTGATCCCAGTTCATTTTTATGGTTTGATTCTTTTTTATCACGTGTCTCCAAACACAGTTCCAATATCCTGTGGGGATGCTTTTGTAAACAGCCAGAACTTCTGATTTAAGGAGCTTCAAAAAATAACTCTCTGCCTCTTCTGCCTGGAAAAGAGAAGTCATGTAACAACACATTTATTCTCTTTGAAAAACAGAAGGATGTCAAGAGAGAAGTTCACAGTGAAATTAGGCAGTTTTTTTTGGTGGCCCTGTGACTATGGCTTTAGATGCTGGTGTGTGTGTGTGTGTGTGTGTGTGCATGTGCACGCACGCGCACGTGTAAAAACCAAGTTTGTTTAATAAATGAAAGTTACTAATAAAATGAATTTTTATGCTCAAAACATGTCCAAACTGGTAGAATCTTTAATTATATAAACACCTGGAAGAGAAAAAAATGGCAAAGCTTAATATCCCTGGATGGATTTTCCCCCCTGTAGTCCACACACAATTCAGTCATCGTGTTCAAGAGACAGAAAACCTCATTAATTTTTATACAAATTATCTGCAGATCCCCCAGATATCCTCTCTGTTGTGATGGATGCTAACTGGGTGTATGATAACATCATATTTGCCTAGCTAGAACTGCCCTAGCTGATGTTGATTAGGGAGAACTGCCATTTGGGACTAAGGAAGGAGCTTTCAAGCGATGCCAAGGTGTCATTTTTCAGGCAGGACCACCCAGAGAAGTACTGTCAAGGGTACAGACAGCATCCACTTTATGCGTTTTATATATCATCTCACACAGCATAATTTGAATAATTATACTGTGTACATGCACATATGTAACTCCCTCTTTGTAAAACTCATGGGGTAAATTACCCAGATGTTAAAAAAGAATGGCATGGTTAAATTCCCACTCAGCATGCTAAAAATGTACCCTGCCATGCATGTAATGATGCTAATAGATGGAAGGTGGACTCCTAAACTGTTCAGTGGCTCACCCTCAGTCTTTACTTGCATGGACGGTACTGCTTTGTGCTCTCCAGAGATGTTTTTCAGACATACAGGGTGTCCTACTCAGTGCTTAATGATGGACAACTTTCTCTAAATGATGTAGCTTACACCAATTTGTATTTCTCCAGCAGTATTTCCCTCACAAATAGTTTGGACAGTTTTGTCCCTAAGTATTATTCTCTTTCTCTCTCTCTCTCAACAGCCAGATTAAAAACAAAATAAAACTAAAATGAAAATCTCTCACAATGTCCCAGTTGGAGTTAGGTCCCAACCCAGCAGGGGACTAATTGCCTCCCTAAATTGAAGATGTATGGTACATCCCATGGGACCAGGACTGGTTCTTAATCTTCATGTTTAGGTAGAGGACTGAGAAGCAGAAAATGTGAATGCTACTTCTGGATTCAAAAAATAGGCTTCCTGTCTGAGCTTGGGAAGTCAAAGTGTCTAACCCTGCTCCTAATGAGGGCAATGTCAAAATGCTCATTGACTTCAGGGTCAGCCCCCGCCCATGACATGACTGGGGATGTCCGTGCCCAGTTAGAGGTAAGTATAGGCAACTCTCTATGTCTAAACTATGAGATAAATTTGATTTAAGGCAGTTAACTCGATATTACCATGTACCTGTCTTCACTCTAATTACCATTAGCTCAATTTAGGGAGCACTAATATCGATATCATGATATTGTTGGAACCTGCTAGGTGTAGCGTGAAGTTTGAATTTAAACATTTGGTTAAAGGCCAGTGTGGAAGCCCCATGTCTTAAAATGAAATTTATTAGCCTCCAGAGGTGCCCGGTAAGTAACCCAAAATGCTCCACAGTGCTCTGCCCTAGCCGCTGCTCTCCAGGTACACAGGAATTAGGTAACAGGAAGACTGTGAATTTCATACTGGGACCAGGAAGCCTGTGGCTGTGGGCTAATGTTAGTATGAGAGTCTGAGAAACGTCTTTCTTTCTTTGCTAGTAGCACTGTGAGTGCATCTACCCATTACAAATAGCCCCTGCAGGGAGCTCTTGGTTCTGTCTCTACACTCAGTATTCTTTTCTGCTCCGCCTGGTGCCAGATACTGCCCTGCTGTACCATTGGGCAGCAAGGCTGTTGTGGGGGTTGTGCTTGCATCAGGGGATGAGAAACTTCTTCTCAGAGGTTTACATTTGTGCACATCACCCTCCCTCCCTGACAGGCATCACGCAGTCGTGGTCTTTCCTGTGCTCAGCCACATCACGTGGCTAGCCCCCAAGCCAATAAAAGGACATGTCTGCCCTTTGGTGCTGACCGTGCTACCAGACAACACCATGTCCTGGCTTGCGTGCGGTTAGGCCTTTCTGCCACTATGGGGAACTCTTCCCTGACAGCTAAGATTTTCAGGGCATTACTGTGTTGGCAACGTCTGTGTAGTGAAGAGCGAAGACAAAAATATATTTTTCCAGCCTTATCTATGATTTTTCTTCTAACTTTGGACCCCGTCATGCGGGGAAGAGTGGGTGGAGGGCCAGCTGAGAACACAAACTGTGCACAGAACCTGTTTAATGAACTGGGAAGTCAAATACCCTCCCCTCAGCAACTCTCTTTTTTCCAGATCTTTACTATTTACTCTTTCTTCATGCTTCTCAGTGCCCCTGTGTTATTTTCAGAGACCAGATGCAATGAAGGGAGGGGGGACACTCAGTGGATGGCCAGTTAAGAAGACACGCACCTGCTGATTTTTTTTTATAAAATCCTTGATAATTCACTTACAGAGGGAAAAGATTTCGGTTAACTTGGTGCTCTGTGTTGATGCCCTACCTTTCCTTCTTTCTGACTGGAAAAATGGACATTTGCTTACCATGGGAATGGAACTAGAGCAACGCAAAGTGGGAAGATGATGTCAAATACCAGCAAAACTACCCAGACTGCTACAAGCATGAGGGAATTCTGGGGTAGGTTCCTACAATGCACTGCTGCAACAGTTGATGTTTGCTGATTGAGCAATAAGTTGACTGTGTGAGGAGCACCTGGGGATGCGAGCATAGCCAAATTTATAAAATCCAGCATCACAAAATTGGTATTAAAAAAATCAAATTTATCCCATAGTGTAGACGTAGCCTTCTGGAGTGTGCCTAGAATTCTCTAGTCACAGAGAGGGAGCCATGTTAGTCTGTATCTTCACAAAACAAGCCAACAGTCATATAGTACTTCAAAGACTAATGAAATAATTTACTAGGTGAGGAGCTTTCATGGGACACACCCACTCCTTTCCAGACCTAAAGAAGTGAGTCTGTCTCATGAAAGCCCATCACCTAATAAATTATTTTGTTAGTCTTTAAAATGCTACAGGACTGCTGTTTTGTTTTGTAATTCCCTAGTTTGTCTCCCAGCCTGGGTATATAGGTCTGCCCTCAGGCATGCATCTGTGTGACTTACTGTTCACAACCAGTAAATCTTCCCTGAGCCGTAGGGCCAGAGTCAGTACATTCGCCCTGATTACCAGGGCAGTGCAGCCCAGTGGCCAGAGACAGTACATTTGCCCTGATCAACAGGATAATATAGCTCTCTGGTTAGAGGCAGGTGATGGGCAGTGGGGGGAGAAAGGAAGGCAGTTACATACCCCAGCAGTGGTGGGGGGGCAGGTCCAGGCCCTCCCTCTCCACTTGACCCCAGAACAGAGCCCTGATAGTGGCTGCCACTCCAGCCACTGACTCAGTGAGCAAAGTCTTCATCTAAAACATGCTGACTCCCAACGGTGGCTCACTCACCAGGTACCTGTTGTCTTCCACTGGGTTACGTCCTCCTGTCAGCCTCTCTGCTGTGGTGCAGGTTTCCATCTCCCCTTCTTGATCTGGAGTTGGCCCACCCCATGTGTCTCCCTGTAAGGCCGCTGGGAGCTACTCCCCATCAGCTTGGGTTGCAATGCCTCTGGATCTGGGCTTTCACTGTGACTCGACTGGAGCATCCTCTCCTTCTAGCCATCAGCCCTGACTGAGCTGAGCTGCTTGCCTTTATACCTTTGCAGCTGGAGCATACTCAGTAAGGTGGAAAGGGCGTGGCCTTTTTGTCTCTAAGTGCAGGGTTAACCCTCCCATATCCAGTGTTGGGTAAGTGTGTGCCAACACATCCCCCGAATCTCTCAGCGTCAGTTTGCCCATCTGTAAAATGGGACTAGCAATATTGCTATTCCTTGCAGTGGTTGTGTTAGACTTGTTTCATTAATGTTTGTCCGTCTTTGCCCACAACAGCTTATGTTCCAATATATCTATTATTCTATAAGGTGCCACAGGACTTCTCATTGTTTTTTGCAGATACAGATTAACACAGCTACCCCTCTGATATAACAAAAGTAGTTTCAGGAGCTAAGAAAATGCCACATGGAGCTTAATAAAGTTCTGTGAAGTATTAAAACACTTGTGAACAGTGTACTAAATTCATATATACTATAGCACTGGTTGGGAATTTTTGATGAAATATTTTTCCACTGGAAAATACCAATTTATCAAAACAACCCCTAGTCACAGGAAATGGTTGTTTTCAATAGATTTCCTTTTTTAAATAATTGAGAAAACGATGTTACAAAATGCTTCAATTTGACATTTTCAAAATGAAAAACTTCCATTTTTCGGTTCAAAATTTAACTTATTTTTTTTTAAAAAGATCACAATAGACTTGAAAGGCTTTGAAATAAAACAAAATAGAATGTTTCAACTAAGCCGCTTTGAATTTAAAAAAAAAAAGCCAGTTTGCAAAAATTTCCCAAGGTTTTAACTTTTCATCTGGATGCAGGATGGGGACACATTTTCAGAATCTCAGAAAGCCTCCTGGATGGGAAAACTATTTCTTAACCAGCTCTCTGGAATCCTAAAAGGGATCCAAAGGAGCAGCGAACTGCTCTGCTCCTTTCCCTCTTTAATGCTTGTCATCCAGTGTTCCTCTGGTCTTGCCCAGTCTAATGTAATTTCAAAACAAATTGAAAGTTCCCTTCAGCTGAACTATTATGCTACAGACAATCTTTATAGCACATAGGCAGCATGCGCTTAGCCGGAGTATGGTACAATCCCTGCATTTGCCTTAGTTGGGAAGCAAAAAACAGCCATGTATATATGCTGGGTTCCATCGAAAACAAACCCTGCTTTTGAAAGAACCCATCTTCTGATTTTGTTTCTAAGAACATGGAGGTTGGGGGCCAGGAGGGGCATGAAGGGTGTGGGGGATGGGCACTCCCCATCATGCCTCACAAGTGTACACGCTCTCCATCCCATGCAGGTGGTTTGTGCCATCACATGATGCTCCTGCACAAGGTGATCCCATGTGGGGGATCTGTATGCAGCGATTGACAGTTTCACCACACTTCAGTTCCCAAACTGCTTTGGTGCCCTGGATGGGACCCATATATCGATCTGTGCCCTGGACCACAGCAGAGTCTGGTATATAAACAGGAAAGGGTACCGCTCTGTGGTGCTCCAGGCCCTGGTGGACAGCAGGGGTCAGTTCTAAGACATCTATGTGGGTTGGGCAGGCGACACCCACAATGCACCGGTGTTTAGAAACTCCAGCCTGTGCTGCCACATGGAAGCAGGGACTTACATCCTCCAGAGGGAACTCTTGCTTGAGGACACCACCATGCCCCCATGCATGATGGCAGATGCTGCCTATCCACTCCAGCCCTGGCTTATGCGTCCCTATACAGATCACCCCCAACCCAAGCCAGGAACTCTTCAGCTCCTGACTCAACAACGCCCAAAACATGGTAGAATGAGCTTTGGGGCTTTTGATGGGCCAGTGGCGGTGTCTCCTAGCACACCTGGAGGTGGGAGTGCATAACGTCCCCCAAGTGGTGGGTGCCTGCTGCACCTTGCACAATATTGTTGAGAGCAAGGGCGAAGCATTCCACCAGGTGTGGGCAGCTGATTCCAGCCCAGCCTATGAAGAGCCGGCCACTGCTCCCAGATGACAGGCTCACCAGGATGGGGTCCACAGCTGGGATGCCATCTGTGAGCACTTCACTCATTAGCCCCACTAACCAAGTTCCCAGCAGGCCCCAGTGGGCCCTCCACACACTCCCCCCTCACCACTGCTCCAAGCACACAGCATACAGTTATTTAGACTAAATAAACGCTATTATGTTTAACAATAATGCGTAAATATAAACAACTGGGAGTAGAACTATAGACAGTGGGGAAGAGGGGCAAACTATCTACTTTGATCTAGGACATGTGGCAGCACCTCACTCAGTGGGAGTCTTACTGCAAGGCAGGGGTGGAGGGCCATGGGATCCCCTTCTGCCCCTTGTTCGGGGTCCCCGGTGGGGTGGGGAGGACTGGGAGGTAGGGCCATGGGGAGCCTTGGAAGGGGACTTGGACTTGGCAGGGTGCTCTGCAGGAGGGACAGCTGGAAGGGCGGCTGGGGGTGGTATTTGGGCCAGGAGCTCCCTTGCACAGGCATAGCCCTGCCATGACTCCCTTACTTTACTCCTCCCCTGGTCAGGAGTGCGGTGAGGGTGTCCCCAGGAGGCCAGTCCATCCGCCACCCAGGTGAATGCAGCCAAATTGTGGCACTTGGTCCCCATTTCTTTGAGGACCTCCTCCTCCTGCCAGAGGCCGAGGAGGTCCCTGAGCTCTGGTTCTATCCAGGATGGGGCTTGTTTTTTCAGAGCCTGGCTGGTCCCCTGTGAGCCCTGGGAATGCTCAGAGGGGACGCCCTGGGGGTCCTCCAGGGGCTGGCTGCTGGCCATACCTGGCTGTTTCATTAAGGGGGTGTCCCTGAGGCATGTTGAAGAAGCGCATGTGATGACTGCTCATGGCACAGGCTCAGCTCCCTGCCATGCAATTTCTGGGTCCCTACAGCTTTAAGGGCTCCTGGATGCACATACCATAGAGCCCTGCAGCTTCTTGCCAGCACGTATCCACGTCCTGGCTGACTGGTGCCGTGGAGGACCCACTCTTTCGAAAGAGCGGGACATGGAGCATCTACACATGTTTTCTTTCTAAAGATCCTTTCAAAAAGGGGGACCTCTTCCTACTACAAGTTAGGAGGAGTGATTTTGAAAGCTGTGGCATAGTGCTTCGATTTCCCTTCAAAGGGGTGTGCTTTGTGTGTAGGCCATGGGTGTCCAACCTTTTGGCTTGCCTGGGCCGCATTGAGTGAAGAGGAATTGTCTTGGGCGGCATATAAAATATATAATATAGTTAATGTATATAAATCACATAATAATGTTAAAAGTTTACGATCTTGTGGGGCCGCTTTACTAGCTGTCCAGGGCCGCATGCGGCCCGCGGGCCACGGGTCGGACACGCCTGGTGTAGACGCTCCACTCTGTCTTTTGAAAGAGGGCTGAAAGTTTCAAATGTAGTGGGTAGTATAGATGTGACTCCTGTAAAGACTTTGTCATTCTCTTCCCTGCTCCTCATTCCATGAGATCTTGTTTTGTCTCATCACACCTCCAGGCTGGAGGCCAGATGTGCTGAAATACTGCGTTTTACTCTGACTGTGTGTTCGCATTGTATTTAAAGTGCTCTGTTTCAAGTCAATGCTAGAGCGGCTGAGATGATAAAAGATCTCTTTTGAGATCACAGCACAGAATTGAAAAGACTGAGTGGAACCATGCACACAAAATAATGGCTTCAAATTTACCATTTTAGCTAGCTTTCCACTGGATTGGAGTATGGAATTAAAAAAAAAAATACTGTTTTTCTCTAAAGTTAGAAAAAGCCACACATTGGACAGCTTTGCTTTACACATTTTGCAATGCATTAGCTAATGTAATTCAACTTCTACCAAGCATTTTCCATGGTCAGATGATTAGCCCATATATTTTATAAAACATTTAAAAGACACTTCAGTTTGAGGCCTCATAAAACCATATAAAATAACACGCAGCCATGAATCACTGGTTGAATTGCAATACTGAACTGTTGCCACATTAGAAATGGGGAAAATGTAGAACAAAATTCTCCTTTCTCCTTCCCTTAACAGATAAGTGCTTTACAGTGCAGCTTGAATTTTCCAAACATGGAATTCACACCAGGCTTAGCTCAGCTCACTTCCAGAAAGGTTGAAGTAATTCTGCTGAGCTCTTCTTCGTTTATCCAATGGGGTTTGGAGGAACTCAGATCCCACATTCACTAGCAAAAGGCTGCTTATTTAAGCAGTTGCCTAGGCAGGGGAAGAAGTTTGAGCAGCCCCGGGGACAGGCCTGCAGCTGGTCAGTGTGTTTAATTCCTACTGCATGTGATTCAGAATTACCCAATTGATCTCCACAAGCAGGAGATGCTCACCGAGCATCCCATGTGCTAACGACAGTGGAGTGCAGTGGCATACACAGCTGGCAGCTGAAATACACCCATTGTAGACACAGGTGTGTATGGCATCTAATTACATAGGGGCACTGAGGAATTCCTTTCCGATCAAAATGCAGTTGCCAGATCCATTCAATTTGTTGCAGTCATAAGTGTGGCTTTGATATTGTTTTTAGGAGTATGGGACCAGCAGTTCACAGAGAAGCTACTAAATTATTATGTCGTTACGTCCCCCGTTCTCAGACAGGACCCACTTCCATTTTAGATAGTTGGAAAGGTACAAATGCTCTTTAACTATTATATTGTTTTGAAATAATAGTAATGGTAGAATAATGGCAAGAAATTCATATATTGTAGCCAAGCAGAAACAATTACTGTATGCATCTATCTCTATACATACACATCTAGGGAGTGGGAATAGAATCCAAGACACTGGCTGTGTCTACACTTGCACTCCTCTTTCGAAAGAGGAATGCAAATGAGGGAAATCGAAAATGAAAATAAGGCACTGATTTACTTATCTGGTGCTTCATTTACATAATCTCATTTCAGAAGATATTCTTTCTAAAGAAAAAAAGCAGTGTAGATGGGGCTTTTTTGAAAGTAAAGACCATCTTCAAAAGAACCCTTCTTCCTGAAACAAAATAGGAAGAAGGGCTCTTTCGAAGATGGGGTGCATTTTCAAAAGAACCCCGTCTGTACTGCTTTTTTTCTTTTGAAAGAATCTCTTCCGAAAAGAGATTATGCAATGAGGCATGAGATATGTAAATCAGTGCCTTATTTGCATTTTTGATTTCCCCTATTTACATTCTTCTTTCAGAAGAGGAATGCAAGTATAAACACAGCCTGTGAGCCCCCAAAATAGAAGCCTCTACCACTAGATCTTAAGGAAATCTTTCATTGACACTGGCAGCCATAGTCGTAGGTCATAGGGCCAGCCACTAGAGGGCAACAGTACGCTCATCTACAACAGCTACATACTGAATTTTGAATTTCATAAATCTGATATTGACTTTAGGGCTGTATCTGAATCTTTAGCTGGTGTTAGCCCATTAAAAAGATAGGTTGCAGAGTCACATCAGTTTCTTTATTGCCCACTCTTATTTCCTGCTGGCTTTGCTTTGGTTTGCAAGAAAGAACTCCTCCAGAAAAGACATCTGAGGTCACTGTCTGCATAACTTCATCCTGCCTCTGTGTTAATTACTGGGCCATACACCCACATGATCAAAAACAGTTTACAAAGTTTAGTAAGTTCATACATCTTCAGGATTTCACATCAGCTGATCTGTATAACATACAGGTGGGTCATGTCAGTGACCACTGCCGATATGGTTGTGTTTACACTGTAGATCTTGTGTGATTGAATTTGAATGGCTAGTCTTAAGCATGAACATTCTGGGTTCCAGAAAATTATCAGAAGGTGTTTGGTTCCTACCTTACTTAGTCTACATAAAGTCTAGTGCCTGTTGGGTAGGTTCCAGCATGAAAAAATATCTTCCACCTGTAAATAATTCAGCAGAAGTTAAAAAAGGTGCTGCAAGTCACTCTTTCCAGAAAGAAACCATCAAGTCAATCAAGAGATGCAGGGTAATGTTACAACCTCATTACTAGGAAGGGTAAAATATTGTGCGGCAACAGGGAAAGTAACTTGAATTAGAATCACGATGCCCTTGGGCAAGTATTTCACATGCTCCACTCGCGTGCCCAGTTGTGACTGAGCTCAGCATGGATAAAAGTGTCCATCCATGCAGGGTAGCTTGGAAAACTGGCATATTATTACCTCACTTAAAATACCATGGTGTTTTCTCTCTTAAGAGTGGGAATATTGGCTCTTTTGACCATGCTGGACTCTGGTCTGGATAAATTATATTTGCCCTTTAAAATTCCCCTCCCCCATGGTTTCAAATGCACGCAACATGCTTTTTCATTTTCAGGCTTAGGGCCTGAGCCTATGGCTGCATTTCTGCACTGGGAGAATGCTTCCTATGCACAGTTATTGAATCACTATGGTTTAGACCAACAATTCACAAACTGCTGTGCACCAGGACCCTCGTCTGACAATTAACATTACTGCACCATCCCAGGTGGAGCAGGACCCCATGACCCACTGCTTAAGTGAGTAAGGAGCAGGAGGCTGATCTTTGCCATCCCAGGCTGAAGCCCCTGGGATGATGGGGCTTAGGATTTGGCGTGATTAAAATGGGGTCACAACCCAATTTGAGATCCCAACCCATAGCTTGTCTCATTTAGATTGTCACATATCTTTCTCAGCTGATCAGGGCTGTAAGGAAGAGCAAGCCCTCTGCCTACTTTTGTGCTCAGCCCTAGGGTGACCAGCTAGCAAGTGTGAAAAATTGGCACAGGGAGTCGGGGGGGTAATAGTTTTCTATCTATTGGGAAAGTAACTCAGCAGGACACAGATTATGCAACAAGTTCTCAGACTTGGAGACAATTTTTTTTATTGTAGAAGGCGTAGAAAGCTACTGGGGCAAGCTAGTCTAGATCTGATTCTAACAAATAGGGAGAATTTGGCTGAGAATTTGAAGGGGGAAGGCAGCTTGGGTAAATGTGATCATGAAATGATAGAATTCATGATTCTATGGAATGGCAGGAGGGAGAGCAGCAAAATAAAGAAAATGGATTTTAAGAAGGCAGATGTTAGCAACTCAGGGAGCTGATAGGTAAAGTCCCATGGGAAGCAAGTCTAAGACAGTTGACAGTTTTTCAAAGAGACATTATTAAGGGTACAAGTGCAAACTATTCCATTGCATAGGAAAGATAGAAACTACAGCAAGAGACCACCTTAGCTTAATCTGGAGATCTTGAATGCTCTGAAAAACCAAAAAGTAGTTCTGCAAAAAGTAGAAACTAGTTCAAAAGATTAATATAAACAAATAAAACAAGTGCACAGGGGCAAAAACAGAAAGGCAAAAGCACAAAAGGAGCTCAAACAAGCAAGAGATGTAAAATATGACAAAAAACATTTTGCAGGTATATTAGAAGCAAGAGGAAGACCAAAGATGGTTACTCAATAAAGAGAGAAAAATAATAACAGAAAATGTGGGAATGGTAGAGATGCTTAATGACTTCTTTGTTTAAGTTTTCACCAAGAAGGAAGCTGGTGACTGAGCACTTACCAAAGTGAATGTTGGAGAAAATAAAATAGATTCAGAAGTTAAAATAGGAAAATAATATGTTAAAATTAACTTAGACAAGTTAGGTGCCTTCAGGTTGCCAGACCTTGATGAAATGCATCCTAGAATACTCAAGGAGTTGATTGTGGAGGTATCTAAACTGATAGCAATCATCTTTGAAGAGTCATGGAAGATGGGAGAGATTCCTGAAGACTGGAAAAGGGCAAATATAATGCCAATCAATAAATGGGAAAATAAGGACAACCCATACGACTACAGATTAATCAGCTTAACTTCTGTGCCAGGAAAGATAATAGAGCAAATAATTAAATAATGCATATGCAAACATCTGTAAGATAATAGGGCAATAAATAACGATTAGCATGGATTTCCAACTTGATAGCTTCAGTAAAGCATTTGATACATTCTCACATGATCTTCTTAGAAATAAAGTAGGGAAATAAAATATAATAGATGGGGCTACTGCAAGGTGAGTGCATTAACTGTTTGGATAACCATTCTCATAGGTTAATCAATGGTTCACACTGATGCTGGAAGGGCATAACAAGTTGAGTTCTCTCAGAGATCAGTTTTTGGACTAGTTCTGCTCAATATCTTCATCATGTAATTAGATAATGATGTAGAGAGTATCTTACTCCCCCACCACCAGGGGTAACTTCCCACCAGAGCAAAAGAAAAAGGAGAAGACTTTTTACACTAAGTCACTACTCATTCTCTGGTCTCCCTCTGGGATGACACAACTATGAGCTTGCCCTTTGTACAGGGCAGATTTTAAGGTTAAACTCTGGCCCTATCAAATGTAATGTGTTATGTAGGCAGAGGAGTGTGACTCTATAGAACATTGCTATAAATATGGCTTGCATTTCATGAAGCAAAATGACCGGGGGCCGGGGGGAAGGAGATTATGGATTTAAAAACATTTTCTTATCTCTATGATAATCCATAGCCCCTATGACTATAGCTTCTGAAGGGATCACAAACTATAATACGTGTTAACATCATGGCCACCTCCCAACTCCACTCCTGAGACAGTGAAGAATTAGTGATCAGAGATACAATTCACCTCCCACTACACCAAGAGCAACCTGCTGACTTCAGTGGGACTTGGATCCAGCGCTAAACCACATAATATCACTAAAGAAGCCCAAAGCGGAGCCAGGAAGAGAACCCAGAGCTCTTGATTGCCCAGATGCTGCCTTTCTCATAGGACCATCTTCCTTTCCCTTGTATAGGGCTCATATTTTACACAGTGCATTCCAGAAGTTCCTGAGGAGAATAATACCTGTCTTGGAGAGCTTCTGTTCTACAGGTCAAGTCATACACAACTGAAGTCAATAGGCCTGTGGTCAATGGAAGTGGGAAACTTCAAAGCTTTACATTTGGGCCCCCAAGTGAAACAAAGAAAGAACACAAAGTTAGACAAAGAAAGGCTGTAGGCAAAGGAAGGACAAGAGTTAAATAAAATAATGTGAGTTGTATTACTGAGTGTGTGAATCATATGGATTATGGACTAAGGGATAGGTAATTAAACATGTAAGGTATGAAGGTAAAGTACAAGAATACATAACGAGGATAATTTCTTTAGTCAGCAAATGAGCAATAACTGGGAAAGAATTTTTGTCTTGGGATAGTGAGCAGTTGTATAAACATATGATGCAAAGTCTTTTTCAAAGAGACATAACACTGCCATATGTTCCTTCAAAAATACAGAGGGACTTGGGAAAATCAGAATGATTTAAGACCACCTATCTCTGCCACCACTTGGTTAGCTGAACACAGATAGCGAAAGGTAAGGAGTGCAGTTAAGTGCAGACATGTTGAGAGACTAGAGTGTACCCCAGAGACACTCGTGCTGAGAAAATGGAAGTTATCAAATGTCACCAAACTGCTGCCTTCCTTAAAACGTGGCAGAGAGAGGGCACTTCTTTTAGGTCCTTTGATCTTATACTGCATATAGAATAGTTCTTTCAAACTGATCCAGGAACCCTGTTAAAAATGGCAATGCATGATGGCAGTTATAGTTACCTCAATAGCTGTGACACTCAAGTTGAAAACTGATTTATACAAAGAAGAGACAATGGCTTGGAATCTTTCCAGACCCACTCTAGATGCCTTTCTGGAAAATAAGCTTCAAACAAACACAAGATATTGGACTTAATACAGGGGTAATGGTGTGGAATGTAAAGGCTTATGATTTAAGTCAGACTACACAGTCATTAAATTCTAGACTCTGTGAAGGTCACGAGAGCAAAGCAAACATGCTCCATTTTTAGAATCACAATATAAATAAAAAACAATGAGAAGTGCTAAAAGAGTAAACAAACTTCAGACTTTCACAGGAAGTTTAAAGTTTAGAATAAACTGATCATATTGTTGTATTGACTGCTTACAGTGTGCCAAGGGCTGTCCATTTTATGGAGGAAGACATGGCTCCTGTCACGAAATATTGTCATTTAAAAGAGAGGGTGGGCATATAAGACAGAGAGAGAGAGAGAGAGAGAGAGAGAGAGAGAATTTTGTTGCACAATTTTGACAAAAGAGGGGAGACATAATGAAATATGTCAGCAGAAAATTTAAATTAAAAAAATGTCTATCAGCACGAGCATCCACATAGACCAAGGGTTTTAAAAATAACTAATGATTTTGGGTGTTTCAATTTTGTCATTTCCAGTTTGAGTTCCCTTAATGGGCCTAAGCTCAAAAATCTGGATACCTGAAATTGCTGGTGACCAGATGGAGATCCAGGGCCCAAAATGGTATTGATATTGTGACATTTTTAAGAGATTTGATTCACTGACATTCTCACTTTCTAGGGAAAAAAAAAAGACTTAGCAAGAAATTTAAATTAAAGTGTAACCATCTGATGCTCAGAAGGAAGGAGTTGATTCTCTAGAAGAAAAGCCCAGGACAACATTCCGAAATTGGAATGAAGAAGACAATTAGGTGAAGCACATGACCAGAATGAAGGAACCAAAAGGTAAAAGGTAGGAAATTAATGCAGATAGAAGTGGAATTGTGCAGGCGTGAGGATTAGGCCTAAAGGGACTGAACTGGAGGTGGAAGCAATGAAGAATCAATGAGAAGATTGAAACCAGGAAGTAAGCTGGTATGGGCAGTGCAAAATATACTGATATTTTTAAAGAAATTTTGGAAAAACTAGAAAGGAGCCAGGTGACTAGCAACCAAGGCCAGAAAAAAAAAAAAGGCTGTAGCAGCTAATGTGCAAATGACCAAGGTACCGACAATGTGTTTAGCACTGAAGATGAAGAGGGGAAAATAATTGCAGATGTTTTAGGGGAAAAAGCAATAGGTTTGGTGTCACCATGAGTGTCAGTGAAGAAATTGTGTCAGTTGATGCTGCAAGCCTTGGTAATAGGGTGGGGCATGGAATCAGGAAGAGAGATGGCTGGAGGGTTCTTAAGGGAAAGACTATTTCAATCTTTCTTAGCACTGAGTGAGTCCTGGTATTGGACAATCCAGGACAGGATTTTAACAAGCCAGTCAGAAATACACACAAAAGAGGGAAGCAAAACTGGATTCAGGATTATTCTTAAGGATGCAATTTATTATACATTTTTAAAATACTTTCTTTTCATCTACTGTTGTTGCAGGAGAAATAATTATAAAGGCATCTTATTGTAGAACATCAGCATACCTGACCAAGGACCAGCCCTGTTAAGCTGTGTCTGCACAGCAAAGTTACATGATATTGCAATTCCGGTAAGCCTCATTTCATGAGGAACAATGTCTACTTTGTAATTGCTATTTTGAAGGAGGCACTGTTAAGATATGGAATAGTGCTATTTTGAAATAAATCATCATGGGCTCCAATGGCACTATTTCAAAATAGTGCTAAGGACCTGGAAACACTATTTCAAATAGCTGGGTGCTATTTTGAAATCCTTTTTGTGTAGCTGTGTTATTTCAAAAAACAATATTTTCAAATAGTTATTTTGAAACATGTTATTTTGAAATAGCTCTGCCATGAAGAGGTAGCCTTAGAGTCCATCTAAGAATCTGAGATTCTGCAGCACTAAAGCAGAAAGACTAAATTATGTTAAAAGTTTGTAGTGAATTTTTGTGGGTTTTGGAGCTTTTACTTTTGTCTGCAAGAAGCTTATTTTCATAACAGTTCTTAAGTAGATGGGCCTGAATCAAACCCAAGGTTTAAATACCCCTGATCTCTGAGACAGGTTGCAGAGAGAAGTGAACATTGGCCAACCTACATTTATACCCAGCTTCAAACTTCTAATTTCTGCATGTAAATACAGCACTTTTTGTTTAAAGCCCATGGTCATTTGTTGCATTCTAGAATATATGTGATTTCTCAAATCTCTTGGGATTAAGTTATAATTGGAGAGCTAAAGTTCAAGATTTCCTAATTTCCGGCCCTTATATTACACCATAAAGACCAGTCTCAAAAACAGGTGTCACATACAGAACATTCTTCAAAGACAGCTGCAAGAAAAACAATCTGTAGCACTGAACAAAAGTTATTCATTTGGGGAACGAGTCTTTTTCACTATTGAAACATTAATTGATTCTTTTATATTGAAAAGCTATTTACATTTATCCTAGACACTTAACAGAAAAAAAATAATTTGGCATAAAAACGCATTTTACCATAAAACAATTTGATTAACTATCAGACTTTACAAAATTAATGTCCTGTGGAAAGAAGTTCTTATTGTTTATATTAGATCTATTTATTATAGTGCTACAGCAGAAACACTAAATTATTTTAAAACTTTGGAATGAAAATACTTTTTAATTTTTGTGGGTTTTAGAGGTAAAGAGACTGGACGCTCAGAAAATGCAAAGTCTTGCATTCATCACAGGCCTGATAAAAAGCAGGAAGCTTTGCCTAGCAGCCTGAAGTCTCTCGGTAGTTAAAAGGAAAGATATGTTAGAAATTCTGTTATAACCCCAAATTAGCAGTGCTTTTAAAATTTATTATTAAAATTTGCAATGGGATGTAGCCTCACAAGTGAAGACTCATTTTAGGTCTGATTTTTTTTTCTAGACATCTCCCCACCAGTTATTCTGAAGTCAGAAGAAGCCCACGGGATATTTGTGATGCCTTTTGAATATCTTTTGTGTTCAAAATTAGGTTTGTTTTTCAAATACAATGTACAGCTGCATCTGGCCAAATCTATTAAAATATCACCTTGAACATCTGCATGTGAGGTAGCGATGTTCAGCCTCTGGAAATTATAGAGGAGTTTGCAAAACTTGAAAACAATAACAAAAAATTATCCTCATGCAATGCTACAAAAACATGGTTTTTCCTTCACTTTTATTTCTATACAACTATGGATTTTAACTGAGAAGGCTTATTAGCAAGCCCCACTATACCTTTAATAAGCATTGAAGATATCTTTCAATTGCATTTACATATGATCCCACGGTGAGACACAGCTCCATCATTATCCAGAAGGACCCATTCCACTCTCCAGAGTTATGGACAGAGGTAAACTTACGAGCAAAACTGTCTTCCTGCCAACCCACAAGTGAGATAAACCATATTGTTAGCAGTATTTCCTGAGACCTCATAGGTCCCTTTGAGTGTTGGGAACTGTGTATGGATAGGAAGGGGAAGAGTTCAAGGTCTGTGGTGGATGGGCATGAGGCCTAGGCACCACTGTGAAGTGACATGATCTGAGGAACCTGAGCTGGACAAACTCCACTCTCCAGGCAGAATGGGATTCCACACCTACACAAAGCTGTGTGTGCATGCCTATGTGCTTTGCTGGATGGCGGCCTGAGGCTTGACCCCAACTTTCATTTCACTAGATTTCTTCTCTTCATAGATTGTTGGTTTAAGAGCTGCTGCAGGGTATGAGACAGAGAAGTACTCCATTTTCTCACAGATCTGAAACAGGAGTGACAGCCGCTGTGAAAGCACCCCTGTAATATCCTGACTCCGGAACTGCATCTGTAGGTAAAGAGGTGAGTTCTTTGCTCATTGACTCAATCCGTAGCCTGGTGCTGAGAACACAAAGGTATCAACTAACACCAATTGAAAAGGTGGTAGTTGAAATATTTAACCGGAAACTAGATGGAAATCATGCATCTGACGAAGCAGGTCTTTTGCCCAAAAAAGCTTATGCTCCACAAAATCTGTTAGTCTATAGGGTGCCACAGGACTTCTAGTAGTTTTTGGAAATAGAGACTAACACAGCTACCCTTCTGATAGATGGAAATCAGTAACTCTTTTCATACCAGCCAGCATATATTAACCACTTTTGATCACTACTTAATGAGAGCTTGATCCATACATGTGATTTACAGATGAAAATCTCCTTGTCCTGTTATCAGTCTCCCGAGTCGCTGCATCCTCTATCTCACTTAAGATCTGAAATTAGACACTAGCTGCAATTTTGAGAGGGCAAGCTTTAATTTCTTAAAATAAACCTCTAACGGGGCAAGAACTGTAGGGTTCATTTTATATGTGGGGATGAGATGAGCACAAGTGTTTGAAATATTTAGTGTTTGTCCCTTTTTGTTAGGTATATACAAATAAACACATATGCACACAAAGGGAAAGTCTATCATGCCTCACCTTCTTTGCTTTCCAACTTCGATTTGTTCCTTTATTCTTCATACTTTAAAATCTCATTTGCCAGTCTCTTGAGAAGGAGAGCACAAGATTACAATCTAACGATTGTAATGAGAATGGGTTACATTTGTGCCATTTCCCATTTTCATTACAATCTTGGTGGGAAGAAGAATGTAACAGAATTTTTAATGCCTTATATATTACATGAACATTTTTTCCCATGAGCTCCTGGTACTTTTCAATGGACAATGCAGTTGTAGAGTGCTGTAGCTTTGATCTTTTTATAGCCTGCATCATAATCCAATGGCCATTTCACTCTCTTCCCCAAAGACTACAAGTGGAAAATATTTTGATCTACAGCTTGCTACTGTACAGAAGCACATTCCTGGAAAATCGCTAGCCACCAAATCCCACCTCAGTTCAAGATCCTGGTATCTCTGAAGCTGAGTATTTAATTGGCACTAGGGGAGTTGTAGTTTACAGGTTCTGCCCAAAAATATGTAGAATGGTTTGCTAAAAATTAGAGATAGTTCTTGGAAAAAAGGGTCCCTGCAAGGCTCAGGGATGAAAATGTAGCAACCTATTTTCTCATAAACTCACATGGTCAAAAGCTGAGGAAAAGAAAGAGGCGAAGGATATGATATGTGGATCAGGGGATACAGTGAGTGGATAAGAGATCAGGAGACATTACTCAGGGAGAGAGCTGATATAATAGTCAGAAGAAGAACAGAACATGAGATGGTGTTGTACTCGAGGAAGTGACTATGAATGGAAGAAACCAACACAGGCTGTGGCTACACTAGCCCTCGCCTTGTGGAAGGGCTATGCTAATGAGCACTTCGGCAGATACTAATGAGGTGCAGCTATGAATATGCAGCACCTCATTAGAGTAATGCCAGCATGCATGTTTCAAAGGTGCCACTTTCAAAACGCATGCTGCCCATGTAGCCAGGGGCCTTTAAAAAGGACCCCCCAGAGTTTGAAAGCCCCTCCTTCCCATTTGGTTTTGGGGAGAAGGGGCTTTCAAAGTCCTGGGGGATCCTTTTGAAAGGCCCCTGTCTACGCAGGCAGCATGCGTTTCACAAACAGCATTTTCGAAAAGTGTGCAGCCACCGTTCTGCTGATGAGGCACTGCATATTCATGGCAGCACCTCATTAGCATCCGCCAAAATGGCTCATTCATTCCGAAAGGAAGGGGCTAGTGTAGACGCAGCCACAGTGTCAGAGAAAGGTGAAAATGAGTCTGAGGCTATGTCTATACTAGGCAAAGTAAGTGGACCGCAGATATGCAATTCTAGCTATGGCAACTGTGTAGCTAGAGTTGACCTAGCTGCACTTGGCTTACTTGGCTGTCCCCAATGAACAAGGTCAATAGGAGAGTTTCTCCTGTCAGCCTCCTTTACTCCTCGCATCTTGCATGGAACACAGAGGTTGACTGTGACCTCTGAGAGGTCAATTTCATGCATTCCTACTAGACACATGAAAATGAACCCCAGAAGATCAACCCTGAGTGGGTCTTCCAGACTAGTGTAGACATACTCTGAGGTGATTAGGTCCAGGGTGAGAGCCCTGAGGAGAACTAAACAGATTATGAAAGACCAAAAATGTTTTGGTGGGAAAAATAACTAGAAACAAACCAGCTGGGGAGATCCCCAGGGATACTGAAGTTTGCCATAATGAGAGCAGAAGAGAAGAGAACTGAACAGTAATATTGGCAACAAATAAGAAATTTTCAAGAGCTTTTAGATCAAGATGGACTAGCTATTATGAATAGTTTTGGGTTTTATAGTAGTGGAGGGAAAAGACTGAGCTTCTCAATGGAGGAGAAGGCACAAACTCAGTCCTGTACTTATCTGAGAACAGAGTGTTGTGCCCATACAACCTCCATAGGCTGACTCAGTGTCTGGATGCATTTTTCAAACAGTGCAGCCTGAGGAACAAATTTCAGGGAGATGAGTGAGGCCGGAGTTTGAGTGAAATCAGGTGCAGGTTCAAGTGAGTATTGCAAATGTTGCTGATACTTGGTATTTACAGTATTTGTTTCCTGGACCTCTGTGACAGATAGCACTGCAGAACTTCCAAAAACACAAGACGGAGGCACATCTCCATGCAAGAGTTCAATGTTTGCATATTGCCTAAGCCAGTCACCACCGGCTGTATGTTCTTAATCAAGAAGCCCTATTCCCTTGATGGGCAGAGTGGAATTCAGCATCCTTCAGAGTAATACCTATGAGGAACCCAAAATATCTGGGTCTCAGAAAGACAGTGAATGCAGGACAGAGATGTCCAACCAACCCTGCAGATTCAGAAAATTCTAGGCAGATCTGTTAGTGAATAGCCACTTGTGGCCAAATTCATCACTTGTGACCTCTCTCCACCAAGAATTCATAGATTATCTAGCTGAAGCCACATTTAAGTCTAGTGTAAGTCTGTGCAACTTCCCTTGCAGTACATAGAAGTTGGGCACAGTTATGCTGCACAGAATTTTTCCTGTGGAATCTAAATTTACTTCTGCAGCCTCTAACAATAAAGTCGTTTCATCCTGTTTGAGAGAAGCCATTTGTCCTCTTTATCAGAGTGGCATTTCTAGTGGCTTTCACATCAGCAAAAAGAGCGTCTGGGATAATTGTTCTTTCCATGGAGGATCAATTCTGTAATTCATCAAGGGAAAACATCCTCTGTGTTTCCTCCTTGACCTTGAGACAAATTCTCACTTCTACAAGGTGCTGGAGATTGTGGTTCTTTCTTTTTGCCCAAACACTCCAAAGAGGGGTAAAAAAAGCACAATTAAACTGTCCAGAAGCATATCTGCTCATATCATAATAGAACAAACTAGATTAGAAGGGCTTCAACCCTCTGTGTTGTGTGCCATCCCCACTGCACAGACAGCAAAATTTTCAACTCTACCATTGATAATGGAGCAATATTTGCCCCAGGACACTGTCCTCCTTTGCAAGGAATTAAAGCACAGTCCGCCATGTCTGTGGTCATTGAAAAAGGAAGAGCATGCCCCGACCATACGTATAATTCAGTGGTAGAAATTGTTCAGTGAATTTTTTGTGAATTTATTTTATTCTGTGGTTTGCAATTCAATATGTGTTGCTTAGTTATGATTGATTATATGAATCACCTGGAGTTATATAACTTTCCTAACTGAATGAGCATAAATTTAACCCAGTTTCTGGTTTGAAAGCACACAGGAAATGAATGTAAAATGTACTTTTGATGTGTGCCTAAATGTGCAAGCTTAAAATTAGTTTTCGAGAAGATATAGCCAAAGTTGATTTCATACCCAGAGTCTGGGCTCAAGAGGCAGACTGGGGGCATGAGGCATCTAAACTACTACTCCCATGAGACGCTACCATTGCCTCATGAGCACACAAATTAATGTTGAGTCAGTCCCAAACAATCTGAATTTCTGAAACAAAAATGCTCTGTCTGGTTCTTTCCATAAGCCGTTTTGATATTTCACCTGTTCATCCTGATTTGGAACGCACATGAATACTGAAACAGCAGAATTTCCTGATGACAGAACTGCCATTTTTCCATCAGCTCTATTTACCAAGTGCTTCGCAGTCCTCTACCCTCTCAAAGCTGCCTCCCCATCACTGTTGAGTAGACATCCATGGGAATCCCTCCTGTAAAGGCTACTAGCCATGCTGTTATCATAGAAATAAAATTGATAGACAAATAAAATGTTCACATGTATTTATTAAGCCCTCATATTTTTAAAACATGTTTAACATTTATAGGTAGATATATATTCCCCCAAAAGAGAACACATGCATACGTATACACATAATCGTATAACTTGTACAATACCCCTTTTTATGGTGGTGGGGAAAGGGATGAGTAGTTAGATGGGTGGTAGAAGAACTTGGCTGTGGGACGGGGCAATCCAGTCAGATATGGGAGAGTTTATTACTTTTCTGGGCAGTGTCCTGAATTTTGAACTTTGTTTGGCATTTGTGCAATACCATTGCAGGCACCCAAGCAGGGAATGGACTTATTTTTCATAAACCAAAATTAAAGTAAAGGGTGCGCCTAATAATATTTATAATTATAAAGGTAAACCAAGAACAACTGCATTTTCCCCTTGATAATAAATTCTTCTACTTTCATATTCAAGGATATAAACGGTATGGACCTAAAGCATGGATGACATTTAAGTCTGTGTATTGGAACTGTGTCCATCCGCAGGAGATTAGATGGCAGAGACAATAGCGAGACAGAACAGAGCCCAGAAGGAGAAGGCATGAATACAGTCATGCAAACAGCAGGAACATAAGCAGAGTGGAGAAGAAATGAGACTGTGGAAGCCAATCAGGGTGAAAGTAATGAAGGAGATAGTTACAGAAGGGAGTGGGGCTAGACAGGAAAAAAGGTTGTGAATGTGAGCTTAGCGCCATATTTAGGGCAAATCCAACTTTGAGTATCTGCCGAGAAAGTGAGGAACCTAAAGGATTAGAGAGCCTGAAAAGTTTGAGAGAGAGGCCTGTTCTACACCTAAAACTTAGGTCAACCTAGCCACATCATCAGTTTAAAAATTTCACACCCTGTGCGACATAGTTGAGTCAGCCTGATTTTCAGATGCAGCTAGATCAACTAAAGCACAGTGTAAAGAATAAGTAGGACAGAAAAGCAGTAGGGAATCTCCACAGACAGGAAGGTAAACAAACAGTCATCTGTAACAGAGAGCGGAGGTGATGAAGAATCACAGTAACACATAATGGTGTTTCAAAACAACAGATGAGAATAGGTGATGATTGTGAAGTGATAAAAACAAGCAGTGAAAAAGCTGAAGAGTGGACACTATTTAATAAGAGAGAAGCCAAAGGCTTGGAGCAATTTATAAATTAAGAAAAGATAGCAGAGATAGTAAAACGGAGAAAAAGCAAACTGAATCTGAGGATAGGACAAGGATAGGAGGGAAGCACAGAGGACTCTGAGGTAAGTGGGAGCAGGACTGAATCCCAGAAACAAACTATTAGGTAGAGCACTACACCCAAGGCTGCCACAGACATCATGAAATCAGGAAGAGAGCATTTAACTTCATGCAACACCAAGTCTGTGTCTACACCACGCCTCCCTTTTGGAGGGGGTATGTAAATGCAGCAGGTAGAAAATGCTAATGAGGCACCGGTATGAATATTCAACACCTCATTTTCATAATGGTGGCCACTCACTGCATTGAAAGTGTTGCTTTCTAAATGCAAACTAGCTGTATAGATGGGGTTCCTTTGAAAGGAAGCCCCAATTTTGAAAGCACCCTTCTTTCTGAAAAAAATTCGGAAGAAGGGTGCTTTTGAAAGTGGGGCTTCCTTTCGAAGGAACCCGGTCTACATGGCTAGTTTGCATTTTGACGTGGCAAGTGGCAAGTGAATATGCATATCAGCGTCTCATTAGCATTTTTGATCTGCTGTATTTACATGACCCTTCCAAAAGGGAAGGGTAGTGTAGACATAGCCCAAGAGAAAGAAAGAGTAACCTTCAATGCAGCTCTGATTATACTGACAGCAATGTCTAATGACAACCTGGGGTATCTAGTATCTGGAATGTAGCCCAGAAGATCAGGCTGATATTAATTATGAGTGACTTTCTTTGGCCAACGTTTCACCCATCCATTTTTTCTCATTTGGATTGGTTTAGTAAGGTAGTCATCCTTCCCTTTTTCAACGGCAACACAATAATCAAACAAAAGAATGAAAAATCATGACAAACTGAGAAGGCTTATGGTGCGGTTAAATATATTGGGCTGAATAAATGTGCACATGAATTTAATATACTATCATAATTACACACACACACACACACTATCAGGATTGCAAAGTCAAGCAATCAGAAGTCAAGAAGTGGCAGAAGTAAAGTTGCCTGTGCAACTTTAATTCATGCCCCCTGGACAAGGTGATTATTCATCAGGTCTAGTAGCCTTTGTCCTTACTGCTACTACTTCTATGGTTAGGCCATGTCTACGCTACAGTGATCTTCCAGAAGAGATCATCCAGAAAATTGTCATTCGGAAGATCATGTCCATGCACCAAAAGCGGATCGATCTTTCAATCTGCTCTTTCAAAAGAGCGTGGCCACATAGCCCCAGGCGCTCTTTCGAAAGAATGGGCTAGGAACTCTGCCGACGGGTTGCATGGCCAGAAAGCCCTTCTGGGAGCTCCGGCCATGCACTCCCTTAAAAAGCCCCTCCCAAACACTCCCTCCTGCACATGCTGCTGAGGCCGGCCGAGCTATTTACAATGAACCTCACTCTTGAGAGCCGTGGATCCACAGCAGTCGTGGACCTGCCTGCATGCTCTGGCTGGGCTGATGGCCACCTTCCTCTGGCCACCCTCCACCTGTTCCAGTGGCCAAGCCCCATTCTTGGGAGCTCCCACCCACCAGGGATTTGGCCTTGTCCCCCCCCCGGCCCCCGGCCCACGGCTGCTGACGTCTCTGGAGCTACCCCACTATCTCTGACTGGTGGGAGCAGCTGATCCTGGCTGAGGGGGATGACACACACCGGCTGCAGAACTGTTGCGTGAAGAAAAACATCTTCATGGAGCTCTGCAGCTGGATCACCCCCCCCGCCACTCTCCAACACTTGGACACCAGATGTGGCCCATGTTGACCTTGGAGAAGTATATGACCATATGAAAGCTGGCAACCCCAGACAGCTACCACTCCATGGGGCAGTAGTTTGGGGTGGGCAAATCCACCATTGGGGCTACGTCTACACGTAAAGCCAACATCGAAATAGCTTATTTCGATGTAGCAACATCGAAATAGGCTATTTCGATGAATAACGTCTACACGTCCTCCAGGGCTGTCAACGTCGATGTTCAACTTCGACGTTGCGCGGCACCACATCGAAATAGGCGCTGCGAGGGAACGTCTACACGCCAAAGTAGCACACATCAAAATAAGGGTGCCAGGCACAGCTGCAGACAGGGTCACAGGGCGGACTCAACAGCAAGCCGCTCCCTTAAAGGGCCCCTCCCAGACACAGTTGCACTAAACAACACAAGATACACAGAGCCGACAACTGGTTGCAGACCCTGTGCCTGCAGCATGGATCCCCAGCTGCCGCAGCAGCAGCCAGAAGCCCTGGGCTAAGGGCTGCTGCCCACGGTGACCATAGAGCCCCGCAGGGGCTGGAGAGAGAGCATCTCTCAACCCCCCAGCTGATGGCCGCCATGGAGGACCCAACAATTTCGACGTTGCGGGACGCGGATCGTCTACACGTTCCCTACTTCGACGTTGAACGTCGAAGTAGGGCGCTATGCTGATCCCCTCATGAGGTTAGCAACTTCGACGTCTCGCCGCCTAACGTCGAAGTTAACTTCGAAATAGCGCCCGACGCATGTAGCCGTGACGGGCTCTATTTCGAAGTTAGTGCCGCTACTTCGAAGTAGCGTGCACGTGTAGACACAGCTTGGGGCTGTCATCCTTGAGGTAAGGCACATGGTGCTCACTGGCCCCACATGGGGAGGTGGGAGGGGGCTTCCGGGCAAGAGAGACCCTTGAGGCCTGGGACCAGAGATGCAAGGCAATGGGATGGGGGCAGGGAGTGCTGGCCCCCTGGGACCATGATGCCCTATACTTAAACAGGCCCCCTGCCAGATGGGTGGCATCATGGGGGGGTTGGGAGGGGGGGCAGAGTGGAGGGGGCCAGGAGGGGGCTGGGGGAGAAAGGAGCTGAGGGAGGAGGCAGCTGAGGCACCCCTTCACACACTCAGGAACGTGCTCACTTTCTGTCTCCTGCAGCTTGCAATGGCAATCGACCATATGCTGCTTGGGAGGCTTGTACATGTCAGGGACCTGGATGTGGCCATCTTAGGCCTTGCTGACCTGGGCATCCCCCACTGCTTTTGTATGACCAGTTGCCATCTGAGCCACAGACCACAGCACCGGCTGCTACGTGAACTGCAAGTGCTACCATTCCGTGGTGCTGCAAGCCCTGGTGGGCCACAGGAGCTGGTTCATGGACATCTACATGGGGTGGTCAGGCTGGGCCCACAATGCACAGGTGTTCCACAGCTCCAGCCTCTTCTGGAGGATGGAGGTGGGGAACTACCTCCCCCAGTGGGAGCTCATGCTGGGGGATGTTGCCATGGCCCTGTGTATGGTGGATGATCTGGCCTACCCACTGCAACTGTGGTTCATGCTGCCATGCAGAGGCCAACCCACCCCCTCCCAGGAGCTGTCTGACAGCTGTCCTGCCCAGGCACAGTACCCAGTCAAATGTGCCTTTGGACACTTGAAAGCGATGTTCAGGTGCCTCCTCATGCACCTTGATGTTGGGGTGCAGAACATCTCCCAGGTCATGGGGGCATACTGTGCCCTCCACAACCTCATGGAGGCAAAGGAGAAGACCCTCCTTGTGGGGTGGGTGGTTGAGGCCAGACTGAGCTATGAGCAGCCAACTGAGCCCCCCCAACCATCGGGCCCCATGATGGACTGTGCATCCAGGAGGCCTGCTGGGAGGCTTTCACATGCAGAACCCAGTGAACCCTCCCCAGGCACCCCATGCAGGCTCCTCCAGGATGCAGCCCCACCCTGTCCACTCATGATCCCTTTAACGAGGGACATGGGGAGTGTTGGGCAAATAAACTACGTTGTAAAAGAAACAAGAATGTTTTCAAACAGTTAATGACCCTAGGAACCACGTACAGGGGGAAACCGTATACTGTGGGTGCCCTGGGATGGGGGTGGGAGGCTTCAGTCTTCAGATGGGGTGGAGGGCTGCAAGCCTCAGTGACCGCAGGAGACCCTTCCACTCCTGTGTGGGGTCATTATTCAGTATGGTATGGGCCAGGATCACGGGGAGGTAGGTGCATGAGGGGGTCAGTAGCCTCAGGCTCAGCAAAAGGGCAGCAGGGGGAAGGAAGGGTGGGGCCTGCTCTGGCTCTGAGCCTTTCTATGAGGTCCCACATTGGGGCAGGGAGAGGATGGATGGGAGCAGAACAGAGAGGGCTACGGGGGCAGCAAGGGGAACAGCAGGGAGAATAATGGGGGTTGCAGGTAGCAGGGCTGGCAGCTCAGTGAGGAGCCTACATATGATCTGAAGTGTGTTCATGACCTCACCCCAGGTCTCCCACTACCACGCCAGGTTTGCATGGTCCAGTGCCAGCCGCTCCTGGAGCAGCTGGTTTTGCTGCTGGAAGGCAGCCCTATAGGCAGTGCCCTCATCTTCCTGGCTGCAGAGATGGTCCCTTCGGGTGCTGGCCTGCCTGGTTGCTGGTGGTGAGGGCAGCCCAGCCCTCTCAGCTGCTGAAGGTGGACTCTCCGGCTCTGGGGGGTGGACAGGGCTCTCCTGTCCATTGGACGATGCTGCTGTAAGGATGGAAGAGGAGAAAGAGTTAGCATGTCAGGTCGTCAGCCCAGCCATGCATGCCGCGTCTCCCCACCCTCCGTGGTCAGGCGCCTCCACTCCCACATCGAGGGACAGAGGTGTCCGGGGCACAATGACTACTGTGGTGCTGCACGTGGCTCTGTGGGGGTCCCCTAGAGGTCATGTGGGGCCTGGCTGGTGGCCATTGAGCCAATCTAGCTGCAGAGAGTGGCCATGAGGGCGTGCGGCTTCTGGCTCGTGCCCTTGCTGCCAGCACGCTCTCAGCTTCCTGTCACGGGGTTTCTGGGTCCTCGCAGCTTTAAACACAGCCAGACACAGGGAGCATAAAGCTCTGGGAGTACTGGCCAGGGTGTCTCCTTGCCCCAGCTGGCCGGCACCATGTTGGACCCTCTTTCAAAAGAAAAGAGGGACCTGGGGATCGAAAGAGCATGGACGCTCTGCATTGTTTTTAGTAAAAGGGCCTGTTTTTTCCTAAAGAATTTGCTAGTGTAGATTCAGCCTTAGAGTCTGAGGGCTAGGGGGGCTTTCATGTCCTTTGCATTCAGAAACTATTGCATTGCTCTGAAAATCCCAAAATATTCAAATCTCACATTGCTAAGTTTGGGATTCACATCCACATTAGCATCCCAGTATTTGAGACTGACATAAATTGCACGTTTCATATTTCCAGGTACAAATGAACTCTTTGCAATTACATGGTGTGCAAAGTTTAGTCTCCTCTGTGCAAGAAGTAGAAGGGTTAGACAGCCATATGGTCTGTAACCCATATGTAAGGAGAAATCAGATCACTAGTGAATTAGCAGTCTCGGAGAAAGGAAGAAGCAACCATGGAATGCTGCATTTTATTCACCCTTAGATTATAGTGTTTCTGCAAGATGTGTGTATCCACATTGGAAAACTAGGCTACAGGCCCCACTCCTGTCTCCGCTGGACATGTCTACATTACAAATGTGCAACACAGTTGTCAGTCTTTCCACAGTAGAGCAGCAGGAGTGTAAATATAAGGTGTCTAAATGTTAATAGCATTGATATACATTGTGAGGGCTTTATGAGAAAGCCTAACACCAGCTAACACATTTATACTTCTAGAACTGTGGGTTCACCAGAGCCTAGATTCAGAGACCTTTACAACATGCTGCCACTACTGAATGGTAAGTTAAGTGTCCATTCTTCCAAATACAGAGGCAGGAGGTGATCCGGCCATCACATAAGGACCTATCACGAGACCAGTCACAGAGAAGACAATCAATCAGTTCAATGGTGGAAAGAGACCAGGTTCAGATAATACTCAAACCGAGGTGCTTAATGCAGACTTGAAGAACATAGTGGACATTTTGACAGGAAGATATGAGAAGAAGAAGAAAAGATACCAAACAAGTGGGAAAAAATGGTCATATAGGCTGTGTCTACACGTGCCCCAAACTTCGAAATGGCCATGCAAATGGCCATTTCGAAGTTTACTAATAAAGCGCTGAAATGCATATTCAGCGCTTCATTAGCATGCGGGCGGCAGCCGCGCTTCGAAATTGATGAGCCTTGCCGCCGCGCGGCGCGTCCAGACAGGGCTCCTTTTCGAAAGCACGCCACCTACTTCGAAGTCCCCTTATTCCCGTGAGCTCATGGGAATAAGGGGACTTCGAAGAAGGTGGCGTCCTTTCGAAAAGGAGCCCCGTCTGGACGCGCCGCGCGGCGGCAAGGCTCGTCAATTTCGAAGCGCGGCTGCCGCCCGCATGCTAATGAAGCGCTGAATATGCATTTCAGCGCTTTATTAGTAAACTTCGAAATGGCCATTTGCATGGCCATTTCGAAGTTTGGGGCACGTGTAGACGTAGCCATAATGAAGCTAATAGACAAAGCAGACTGCAGTCAGCCTAAACACTGGAGGAGCTTTAATGGGTGTTGATTCCAGATAAGGTATTTACACATATCATTCTGGAGAGAACAAAGAAAGTGGTTGATTAAAGGGTACAACTGAAAAGAGGCAGGGTTCAGACAGGAGAAGCCACATATAAATCAAATAACTCTACATAGCATCATAGACCTGCCTATCAAATGATAGTCACCGCTTTATATGCATTTTATAGATTTCCAAAAGCGTTTGATACAGGGGATAGAACCATTTTTGGAAGCTTCTGCTCCACTGTGAAATCCCTCAGAAATTTGTGGTGATCATTCAGAGCTTCTGTGAAAATATGTTATGCCACAATCACAACTGACTAAGCCACTTGAAGTTAATACAGGCATCAGACAAGGAATTGTTATGTCTGTGATCTTTTCACTGGGTAGTGGATTACATAGGCAGACCACAGAACAGTTATGAAGCATATAAAAATTTTAAGAACATAAGAACAGCCATACTGGGACAGACCAGAGGTCCATCTCCCCCCGTGTCCTGTCCTCTCACAGTGGCCAATGTTAGATGCCCCAGAGAGAGTGAACAGAACAGGTAGTCACTGAGTGATACCTCTCCTGTCATCCATTTCCAGCCTCTGACAGAGGCTACATCTACACTATGAGATAAATTCAAATTTAAGGCAGTTAGTTCGATCTTACCGCGTGACTGTCTTTACTGTAAATACCATTAGCTCAACTGAGGGAGCAAGCAAATGGATATCACAACATCATTGAAACCGGCTGGGTGAAGTGTCAAATTCAAATGTAAAAGTTTGAATGAAGGCCAGTGTGGAAGCACCACATCTTAAAATTGAATTCATTAGCCTCCATAACCCCCAGAGGCTAAGATTTTCAGGGGTTCGCTGCCACTGGGGGGACCACTTCAACTGTTTCTGCAGCCATGGTCTCCACTCTCCCCCTCGTAGAAAGATTTTCAGGGAACAATTTTAACTGGCCCATCAGCCTCCAATACACCCAAACTCCTCCCATGGAATGAGGGGGCCTGGCATGCTGACAGTCAGTCAACGCTGGCCCCCCGACCGGAGCACCACCACTTGTTGAAATTTGGCGAGCCTCATCCCCGTGTTGGACAACTCTCTAGTGCAGTGGGAAGCCCAGATCTTTTTCCTAACCTTTTCTATGATCCTTCTTCATGCTTTGGCCTCCTTAACACAAAGAGTAGGTGAAGAGCCAGCTCAGAAGACACAGACACTTTGCTACTCTGTGAGCCCATTGCAGACACCTGCTGCTTTTTGTAAGGTCTTTGATAATTCAGTGATGGACTACAGAAATTTCAGCCCCATCCCATTTTGAAAGTCCCAAATCTTTTTCCTAACCCCCCTAACACAGGAAAGAGTGGGTGGAGGGCCAATTGATCCTGGGACACAGAAGCTGTGTAACGGAGTGGGAAGCCAAAACCCCTGGCTCACAAAATTTCTTTTTTCAAAACTTTTACTATCCCACTCTGTCTTCAGTCTTTGCACTGTTCCTGTATTATATTCATGGATCACATGTAATCAAGGGAGTGGGAACAGTGGCTGGAGAGCCAGTTGAAAAGACACAGACATAGATTTTTGTAAAATCTTTGATAATTCAGTCACAGCTACAGTTATAAAAAGCAATTCAGTTGTAGGAGGAAGAGATTTCAGTTAATGTGGCAATTTTTGCCAATGCCCTACTTTTCCTTTCTTCCTCCTGGAAAAATGCCTGTTTGTGTTCCATGAGAGGGGAATGAGGGCAATGCAATGCAATGCAATGCAAAGTGGGACAATGAGGGGCTGGGGTTGCTCAGTGGTTTGAGCATTAGCCTGCTAAACTCCAGGTTGTTTTTTCAATCCTCATGGCGGCTGCTTGGCATATGGGGCAATGAGCATTTTTTGTTCTGTTCTGTTTTTTTTAAAAGAAAAGGATGGTGCTTAACCCTGCCAAGAGAGCAAGGGACTGGGCTTGATGACTTCCAAAGGTTCCTTCCAGCTCTATGAGATGTGACATCACATACCCACAACCACTTTCTCATTCTGCACAAGCAAAAATACCCAGAACACTATGGGGCTGAGGGAACTGTGGGACAGGTTCCCACAATGCACTACTGCAACAGTCAAAGTTTAGCAATTGAGTGTGGCAGCAATAAGTTAATTTGTGGGGAGGTGAGGACAGTCAAATTCAAACTTATAAAACCCAACATTACAAAGTCAATTTTAATAAATTCAGATTTATCTCACAGTGTAGACATGGCCAGAGGCTAGGGATACCTTTCCTACCCAATTCAGAGGACCTTGATTCTGCAGATGACTTGATAGATACCAAAACCAGAAGGGAAAATTACGATAATCTACCCTGACCTGTATTAAACATAGCCCACTTCTTCAGAGTAATTTTTAGAGCAGGTCTTTTAGAAAAAAGCATCCAATCTTCATTTAAAAATTGCCAGTGACAGAGAATCCACAGTGACCTAAGGTAAATTATTATGCTGTCCTCACTGCTAAAATTTACACTTTCTTTCCAGCCTGAATTTATCATGCTTCAGCATCCTGCCATTGGATCTTGCTATATTTTTCTCTCCTAGATTAAAGACGCCCTTATTAAATATTTGTTCCCCATACAGATACTTATATACTGTAAATAAGGCAACCTGTGTAGAACTTGGGAGCAAGAGGACTTTGTGGCCAGAATGCACGTGGAAACATCCGTGACGGAGTCTGCCAACTACTAATGATCACATTGTCATCAGGGAAGGAAAGAGAACCAGCTGCTCTGTGGGAGGAGACTGGCTGCTAGCCATTTTGTGCAATACATAGTGCTCCATCTCCCACCCAGGTCCTCAGTTCATCATGGTGAAGAACTGGTATGCTATGTGGGTAACAGGAGGTAAGGAGCAGATCGCAGTGTCTGAAGAGGAATAGCCAGCGGTGCATGGCCAAAACAATTAAGAGGATAAGGTCAGGGGGTGGGGCTGCCCTTCTGAGGGCAAGGGAGTCCACCACCTGCCAAAGGGACATGATATCTGGCAAGTGTGCTGCCTGCCTGGAGCTCACACCTGAGTCATTAAGGAAAGCTGACACTCAAGCTTGTCCCTTTGTGCGCTACCCCATGCTGTTCATCACGCTGACCCTGAGGAGATCAGCAGTGACTGCAGAGCTCTGGGGGCAAGGATGAAGGAGTTTAGTACGCAAGATGAAAGCCTGGCCTCACGGCTGCGGTTAATGGGAGGGCTTTGGCTTTCTCAGCCAGAGGAGGTTTTCCCTCTGTTGCAGGAAGGAGGATTGCTTTGAAAAGATGAAGACGTGATAACAGTTTTCAAATGTGTTAAATATGTTACAGAAAAGATGGTGACCAATTGGTTTCTGTTTCCACTGAAGATAGGTATCAGAGGGGAAGCCGTGTTAGTCTGTATCCACAAAAACAATGAGAAGCCCTGCGGCACCTCATAGACTAACAGATTTATTGAAGCATAAGCTTTTGTGGGTAAAGTCCCACTTCATTAGATACATAGGGTGGAAATTCCTTAGGCAGATATAAATATATAGGCACATGAAAAGAAGCGAGTTACCAATCAAGAGGTTGACCTCCAAAATGATAGAAAAGGAAGTTAAGGAACACAAATAAAAGTGGTAGAACATACCTAGAGGAAGGATCTGAATAACTTAAGATGGCAGAATGAAACCCCTGAGGCAAAGAGCAACAAGGTAGACCCAGGACAACATGGAAATGCACAACTGAAGCAGAACTGACAATATTAAAATGGTGTGGGTTGAAACTAAGACTGCAGTAGGAGACTAGCAAAGGTGAAAGACAGCAGTGAAGGACCTGTGTCCTGCACGGAATAATGCGTCATGGAAAAAGAAAATATGCTGCAAAATTCAGGTGCTTCTCTGGGTTTTTATTGGGAATTTTTTTTTTCTTTTAGCAGAGATGGGTTCATGGTTTATGAAGTTACCAAGGTTTTTTACAAAGACCATTTTATTAAGGATCTTTTGACATGTTCTGTTTAGAGTATGTTTTTAAATTATTGCAATGGGCTTACTAGAGAACATGCAAGGCAGAAATGAAAAATCTAAAATAGTATTAAATAAAAATTTAAATATTCTCATAAAGCTCTTGATTCAAAAAATGAAAAAATGTAAGGAACAAATTCTATGCCAAATATTTCACAAGAACTTCAAAGAAAATAGATAAGCTGATATGGATGAGATTTCAACATTATCAGTTCTATTTTTCTTTTATGCATTCAGTTTAGATGTGCGTAAATTATTTATTCTTTCTGTTTTATCCCCTTTTTGGTAAATCAAAATATTCATACATGTTCTTTAAGAAGCAGAAGGGGATGAAAGATTGCATTTGGCAGGTCTCTTTTGTGCTATAATTTGTTTCTTTGTGGAAATGCAGCAAAGGGTGACTTTTATTATGTTTAAGGTAGGAATCTGCATAGAGTAACTTCCAGCTGTTGACCATGCCATTAGGCCTTTAAAGTGCAAAAATGGCTGTTTACAAATATCTATAATTACTGTAATTTTCATGCAAGAATCTATGCTCACCTAAAACCAGACCACATGCCAGTTCTTTCCTGGCCCAAATGGCTATTTCTCTATGTGTAGAAGTCTCAGTCACATATTTAAAAAAATCTGCAGAATAGAATATA
The DNA here is from genome assembly GCF_033958435.1 of Carettochelys insculpta. NCBI lineage: Eukaryota > Metazoa > Chordata > Testudines > Carettochelyidae > Carettochelys > Carettochelys insculpta. The sequence continues at coordinate 87,249,628 of NC_134138.1, read as the reverse complement.
TTTTGACTGCAGAAATAGATTTTGCATGAATAGACTCCTGAGGCCTCCAACAGTTTCAATAATGTTTTCTATTCCAGGGGAGCAAAAAAAAATATTTTTCCTTGATAGCATTTATTTTATATTCACTGCACTGGAATTACTTTTTTCAAAATTCTGCCAGCGAAGACTTATCGTATGTGGGTGCCATTGCTGTAACATAAAGATAAGGATGGAAGCTTATTCCACTCATAAGCTCATGAGTCTGTAAATTGGAACTATCCTTCATAGTACAATGCATATTACCAGTCCACATTTTTTTCCTTAAAGACAAGAGAGGAGTTATTTGCTTGGGAGTAATTTCTTTCAGTGACTTAAGGAAGCATATTCATAGCCTATTTATTCAGGGGAAAACACAAACAAAATGACGCTGCTGGATTCTCTGGGTTGCTGAAAACTTTCTTAGTTTCAGCATTTCTAGAGTCCAAAATCTGAAGAAGTGCACAAAGCAGAAAGTAGTCTAGGAAACAAGTCCAATTAGAGATGAGTGTAGATCACAAAGTGCAGATCCAGTTGTGAGTGTTCTGAAGCAGGATTATGGCCGTACTCATTAAAAAGGCAGGGGCTGGTCACAAACTTCAGACCTGGATCTGAATTCATAACTAGCTACCAGAGGTGTTCAGAGGGTTTGGTATTGGCCAAATTATTATAATTGTGACAGTTAATAGCAAGTTGGTGAGAATAAAGTGGGAACTGTCTCAGGCCTACCACTGAAAAATTGAGCCAAAACCTTTCCAAATGTCAAGGAAGTTGGTATACAAGCTTTCATAGTGAAGCTGGCTGCCATAAAATAATCAAATTCTCAACAGAGTGCTAATTATTTAGTTAAATAATCCTGGAGTTTGTGTCTGTGTTAGCCTTTTCACTCCTACAGTTTCTCTCCCTCCATTGTTATCATCAGATCACCTCTGTTGATGGTAGCAACAGTATACTGACAGCCAGTAGCATTTGAACCACTGTGTTATCTATCACACCATAGCGGAATACTTGTAGCCAAAGCACGCTAGGGCTCCTGCCATTGAGCTGACGGAGTTCAAAGAGCAATAATGATAGTGGGAATTTTGAGAGGAAATAGGCTAGTGCAGGCAAGGACTTGTGGTACTGCCTCTTCTCTGCCTTATGGGCTAAATCATGGCCTATTCACAACCCCGGAGAGCAAGGGCCAGTGCACAGCTGTGCTGCACCAGAAACCAGCAAGAAGGCAGATTCCAGTTTCCTCCTTGGTCTAGGGGTTACACTAAGCCAAATCTCCAAGTATGTCCCCTAGCAAGTCGGCAAAGTTATGCTGGTTGATGCACATAGGGCAGAGACAAGGGTCGATCCATTCCCCACCCATACAAGGAGGGCTGCTCCCTCAGAGGAACCACCCACAAGCAGAAAACTACAGTTTGGACCTAGTGTAAGATCAGAAACATCATCGTAATGCTGTATATTTTATTACTGAATTTTTTGGAAACCAACCACCCCATCATTTCATTTCGCTTTAATGTCTGATTATTATTTTACCTCATCTTAAACACCTCTCAACTTCTTGCTGGCTACTGTGGCTGGAAGTGTAAGTGCCAAAATGCCACTGGAAAGACTAATTCACTGTAAAGTCAATTGAACAAGGAGGGTAAGATTCATCAGAGATCTGAGAGCCCTCCATTCTTCAGGAAACTTGCCATCTCAGGAGGTCTGGCTTGGTCAGGTTCCATTAATGCCAGCTGGACCCCCTGTCTCAGGGAGGGGTCACTGTGCCTCAAAGCAGTCCACCTTCACAGGACAATAAGTGATGTTTACAATTTCAGCCCTCCTAAGGACTGCCATAGAAACCCCAGCACTGGGGGACAGCCCAAGAATGAGCTGAATCAGCCCCTCACAATGAGCTTGCCATGTGCCTTCCTGAACAGCACTGCCCTTATTTCAGTCTGCCTTGGTCAGCTGAGGGACTCCAGAAAAGTAAGAGTTGAGGGCATTGCCATAATCTCCCTTCAGGGAGGCCTTCTGTCACCTTTGTGCTTATTAGAGGTCACCAACTTCCAGGTCTATAAGACAATTGTTATTCTTCCACTCCTTTATAGATGTGAAATCTGGGTGACCTATCAATGCCCCCTCTAGAGTTGGGAGAGATGCTGCCAATGATGCCACTGGAAGATCCTTTGCCTTAAGAAGGAAGATTGCTGCACTAACACCAGCATCCTCACTGAAGCCAATGTCACCAGCAGTGAAGCAATGGCTCTCCTGCACTAGCTTCATTGTGTGCGTAACAGACTTGTATCTTCAAAAACAAATCCTCTACTCTTAGCTCACCATGGCGGTCAAAGGAAATGCTACAGAGACCCACTGAAAAAGTGTCTCAAGAAAACTGATGTGGACATCACATGCTGGGAGGAGCAAGCCACCAACTGACCTCAATGGTGATATATTTGCCATCAGGCAGTGGTCTTGCTTCAAAGAGAAGTACTTGTGCCTTGCCCTCAAAGCTAAAAAGAGAGACAAAGAAGGAAAAGGAAAGAACTTTGTCCCAGGTGGCAGCTGACCTGCCAGGAAATTTGTCTAAGCAGGAGGATCTTTGGTTCCACAATTGAATTCCTGAATCATCTCAGGACCCATATGTAAATCTGACCCTTCAAAGCATGGGATCTCTGATGACGACTGTGGTCATTCCTACAGGCCTCAGGCAAGAATCAGGGCCCTTTGTGCTAGGTACTTGTAATGAAAATAAGCACTTTAGGAGGCTTCATGTTAGCTTTTAACTCCCTGCCCCAAAAGAGCTTGTAGTCCAAGTGTAAGGTGAGAGACAATTGGTACATGCAGTAAACAGGCTTGGGAAGTTCCAGGTAACAAAGAAATGAGATCGCTGTAATTCTCAGTAGACACAGCAAACAAACTATCTAGCTATTGCCCTGTTAGGTCATCTTCAGATCTCTGATTTTGTTAGTTATAATTTAGTAATACAGAGAGAAACAAAAGGGAAAAATCACACACCCCTCCAAAGTAACTGCTTTTCTCCACAGCTTCTTTGCATATTTTGTACTTAGTTCTTAACTATTCGATAGAGAGGCCATTGAAGTTAGAGGAAAGTCAGAACATCCCTCGTGGGTTATGCTGTGGTGAAGCAGTTTAAATTGCATCTGGGATCTGATTTAACACATTAAAAATCTAGGGGAGGAAAGTCACTGTTTACGTTGACAGTCTGTGATGGAGTGGGGGATACCTGTGTGTATGTGAGAGGCTCACAGAGGGTGTGGGGCTCCTGCCGAGGGTAACCTTGACGACCAGGTAACACCTTTGTACTGGAGACAAAGAAGGAGGTGGATCCTGAGAGGTTTGAATTGGAACTGGGAGTTGGGAAGCAGTTAGTCTGGGCTGGGAGAGAGAGACACAAAGGAGGGGGCAAGGCCCCGGCTCCAGGGGCCCCTCAGGGCCTCCTGTCCCCAACATGGATTTGACTGGCTGTCTCTGCTTGCTGTACTGACTCTTCTGTACAACGCTGTGCCCTGTCGGCTAATAAACCTGCTGTTCTCCTGCTGAGTGAGAGTCACTCCTGCCTGCAGACAGGGTGCAGAGCTTGAGGAACCCCAAACCCCATCATACAGTCCACTCTGATACTTAATGCTAATGTTTCTTATTATGCATTTTGAGGGTCTCCAAGCAGAAAGCAGAATTTACATTGTTGACTACATGTGAGCAATGTTTATTGTCTGCAAATTGCCTCACCACAATATCTACATCATATTTTCCTATGCAAATCGAGCTGGTAAACACTAAAAAGTATATGTATGTAACACACGGGAACATTTTCCAGGACACAAAGTGCAGTCGGACCCCCAGATCTCACAGAATTTTCCTTTGGGCTTCTTTGAACATCCTAGCTTTGTTTGGCAACTGATGAGGGAGAAATGTAAAAACAATGACAACAGCAACACAGAGCTTGCTGAATACTTTTTGACTAGCTGTGGAACTGATTGAAAAAAGTAGTTGTTCATAAGCACCAACATTCAGATAAAATTATTTGCAAGAAATAATTCAACCAACCATACATACAGCCAAGAAAATCTCTCCCAGATGTCCTGATGGGACCTATTACCCCCAACACTCAACCTCATTGCATGGTCTTTCATGACATCTCTTAGACTAAGCCAGTGCCCCAAGATTAACACCAGACACCTAGTTTCAAATCTCATATTCACCAGCCTGCAATTCCCATTCTAAAGCTGTGAGCTCGGTATGGTGATCTGGGCTGTAAACATCCCTACCTTTGTGGAGGCTGTGTCAGATTTGGTATGCCAATTTATCATTGTTTATGTAAATTAACATTTCCTTTATAAAGATTACTGTTTTGTATGGGTTCAAGTTCCTCCTTCCTCCTTCGATGTATGGAGAAAGTAGCTGAAAAGATCCCGGAAAGGGGGATGTACCTCTTCATTGAAAACCTGAACCTCTCTAATGATGGAATGAATACTCACTGTGCTAAAGACACCTGAGACATCCTCTGTCCTAAACAACACAGCCTTCAAGAGCCTGGCAGTCAATAAAATAACATACCCGGTTCTCTTTAATTAACATATGAAATAAACACAATCTGTGACACCTAGTGTGCAACAGCAATTAAGAGGCATTGCTTAGTTAAACCTCCTAATACCTCATTTAAATATGCAATTAAGGGATAATTGCCTTCAATCAATAAAAAATAGAAATATTTTGCCGGAGCTACAATTATTTTTTGTGAAGCTTTCTGTTTTGTACTTGGCCCAAGCTAAATCTCCAAGTCTTATACCACTTGTTAAAGCAACATGGCTCTTTTTAGCATTCCATTAATTCATAGTTTCTATGAAACCTGTTAACAACCAAAGAGTCAAAAGCTAACATAAAGCCTCATGAAGTGTTTATTTTTGTCTTATTTATGATTTCCACTTTCCTCAAATGCTCTGTTCTCATCTGTCTTTCTATCAGGCCCCTTTTTTATCCACGCAGCATAGTTTTTGTTTCTCATCTCCATGCAGAGATCTTTATGATCCAGGTTCCCTTTATGGGTGCCTCACAGCATCTGAATGTAATTGTTTTTCTGTGTTTCAATACCTGTTTGCAAACAAGAAGTTCTTCACTTGTACAAGTACTAGTAATGTAAATCCTACCGACAACCCTCCTCCCAGCCTACACACAAATCAATTCTCAGCAAAACAAGACAGATCTATGAATCAGACAAGGAGATAAGTCAACCATCATCTTCCTTCTCAAGGCAGAAAATTAGCAATGCAAACATGTAGGTTCATCCAAGAGATCCTTAAGAGCACTCTTTCATGGCACCTAATGCTACAGTCAACAGCAGAATAATCAAAATGGAAAAGAAAATACTTTCATGTTTAATAATTGGATCTCACTGAAAAAAAGAAGTTACCCCCCCGTGCACAATGTAGGGGCAGAGAAAGCAAATTGTATGAAACTTATAAGCACCCAGGAACCCTTGCTAATACACCAGTGATGGAAAATCTCAGTCTAGTACATAGTCCGTGTTCTAAATTTCTATCTAGAGCACTGATGCCATAGTATCTGGTTGTCCTGTGGCAAACTGTGATAGACAAAGGCCTTCATCATTAAACCTGAGCGAACAATTGATTTGTGAGGATCATCCAGAAAATGATTTTTTTTTAATTTTTAGCAAATCATAAAAGTTTTTTAAAAATCTCAGTTTGGGTCACATGAAACATCCCAGTTCAATTTCCAGCATCTTAAAGTTTATTGAGGATGTTTTAAACAAAAGGAAATTTATAAACAAGAAGTGCTATGTCTACACTAGCAATCTTCCAAAAGAACCTCTTTCAAATGAGTGCATCCACACACAGGAAAGCGGATCAAAAGTGTGAGCTGCTCTTTCGAAAGAAAGTGTCCACACAGCCCTGGGTATTTTGAAAGAATGGGCCAGAGATTGAAAAATCAGATGCTTATGAGGACTGCTCTTTGGAAAGAAGGGACCTATGGAGCATCTACACACATTTTCTTTCAAAAGGCGTTCTTCCTGAAACAGGAAAGGAAGAGCCATTTCAAAAGGAGCACTGCATTCTTTCAATTTACTTTTGAAAAAACGTTCTTTGTGTGTAGATGCTCCACATGATCTTTCAAAAAAGCCCTCTTCTTTTGAAAAATCTTTCAAAAGAACTTTCTAGTGTAGATGCAGCCTCTCTGTTTCCATCAGAAAATGAAAACATTTCATTTTGAAATTGACAAGACAAATCCTTTTGGCTTTTTCAGATTGTTTTTTCTTTTTTGTTATTTTCCCCCAGCATTGTGGACAATTTAGTGAAACACAATTTCACAAAACAGTCTGTTACTTCTATATCATATTTTTTTGCTGCAAAAGAGTGCTGTCTGAAAAATTTCTCCCACCACTATTCAATGTAAAGCTCAACCCCTATGGCTAGGTCTACATTAGATGGTTTTGTTGACAAAACTAGCATTCTGTTTACAAATCCGGGGAAGAGTACAGATTCCCAAGGTGTTCTGTCAACAGTAAATTGACAGAATTCAGCACTTTTGTCAACAGTCTTATCCCACTCTCCACGAGGCCTATTGCCTCTTTCGACGGCATGGATGTTCTAGGGGGACCTTCTGTCAACAGAAAGGGCTTCCAAGACACTGGGCAGCCCTGTCTACTGTGCTCCCTGTTGGCCCTTTGTCAAGAGAGCAGCTGGGCAGTCCAGGCACTCTCTGTCGACAGAGTGGATCACTCTATTTGCTTTGCATTCTGCGTGCAATCTGTCAACAGACTTTTTTTGTTGCCAGTTTTGACAAAAACTTCTGTCAACAAATCGCTGTAATCTGGATATAGCCTATCTGTAGAATTCAAGGTGCTGTGATGAGACATTAGACTGGGACTCAAAAGTCCTGTTTCTGCCACTGATTTATTGTACGTCTTTGAGGAAATCACATTTCTGTTGTCCCTCCACACATTGATGTCTCATCTGTTAAGACTGTAAGCTGATTGGGACGGGCACTGACTTTCAGTAAATCCGTGTCTACGCTAGCACTAATGTTGGCAAAACTTTTGTTGCTCAGCCTGTCAAAAAAAAACCCATGTCTTTGAACGATGTAAGTTTTGCCAGCATAACAGATGATGTTCACAGAGCTACACAGAGCTATGTCAGTGGGAAATGCTCTCAACTTGTTGAGCTGGTTTTATTATGTTGATGGCAGACCGCTCACCTATTCGCTTAATGTAGCCACATGTATAGGCACAGCTGTGCCACTATAAGTGTGTAACTGTAGACATAACTATTTGTACCATGCCCAGCACAATCTCTGTTAAGGCTGCTCTTTGTTACTGTCCTGCAAATAGTTAACAATAATAAACCTTGTAGCTATATTTAGGATAATTATTTAATTAACAAGAAATAACTAATATGACAAATACATTGCAGTTGTTGCTGCGATCAAGTGTGGCTGCATTCTCCGTCTACAGCCATAGGACTTTAGCCCCCAGCGTAGCCACACCAATATACTGGTTCAAAGCCCTAGCACAAAAACACCGTCCAGTGTGAAGTGTAACTTGCACCTGCACTGTTTTCCTTAGTTTCACTAAATAAATCCACGTTGAAGCTTGGTATTAATGAATGCTCCTTTCTTTTCCTGTCCCTTTATTAAGATACTATCAAGCGCTGACGCTCACTATTTAAGTGACACCAGACCACCAGAGCCAACTAATTCACATAAATACTCTGTAATACCCTGGGGAAATGGGCAGTAGAATGTTACAAAATAGAAATATCAAGTAATGAGGGTAGTTCTGGCATCAGGAGCTTGGAAAGTTTGCTTGATGACAGGCAAGGGAGAGAGATTAGTGCATGAGAAATATCACGATTTGGAAAAAATGACTGAGCTACTTCTGAAATTCCCTATCAGGATTTCAAACACTTGTGCTCTTGAGGCCCCCACTAAGTGCAGGTCGGATACTCTCATTCTCTTCTAGAACATCTCTATCTGAGCTGCCTGACGCTCATCCCCTTTAGCTAGTCTATAGAGATGGTACCAGGTGCTTGAGTTGTCTTCTCAGAATCTGCATCTCTTTTTCCTACGTTCTGAGAAATGCCCTCTGCCTCCTCCTTTGCTCTACACAGTGAATACCGCACAGCATCCTGCACTAACTTCAAAGTTTTCACACTGGCAGGCTGTTTATAATGTACCTTTGGAGCTGCAGACAACAAATACAATTATCGCATGAACTACAGACACAGAGAGCATAGAGTATGTAACCCTGGCCCTTCAGCTATAGAAGCATAACCTACCAAGACTTGAGCTAAAGGTGATTGTTTTTAGGTAACACGAGTCAGTAGTCCATTTTTTTTGCATACGCTTGGCATTTCCTCATTCAAATCCTGGGAGGGGAAAGGCCAAAATCTGCAATTTTTTTTTTTTAATTTTTTTTTATTTTTTTGTAACCATGTTAAAACTCTGGCAGTGATGACTATGCCATTGCCACCAAAAATATCATATTTTTATCAAAACTCACTTTTGAATTCCGTGCTCAAACTAAGCCTAAAGTTCCACTTAGACACAAATGAGTTAATCAGATGCCTTCATCATTTATGGCTGCATTAGCTTCTCTCAGCTACTGCATCGTCAACACAACAAGGATGGGGTGCTTATGAACACAGAGCACTCTTCAAAGTAGCTCGCTTAGTAGCAGTGGAGACAAAATTCCCCTATGGAGCCTCACAACAGGTCCAGCTCAGCCTGTGACTTAGCTGTCTTCTCATACTGATTAACCAACATGCTTCAACCCAAACAGCAAAAGAAGCCTTCAGAAGTGAGAAAGTAGCTCAGTTTCTATGCTGATTCAGATAAGTTAATACATGCCAACAGTGCTGGTGTTATTGGGAATGTGGGCAGGACACCTGCCTAACAGGACCTGGATAGACACAACCATAATCAACTGATGTAGCACACTGCCCAGCCATCATATGTTAACTGCTGCTGTCCCATGCTAACTTATGCTGGATTTGAGCTTCATAGGAAAGACTTTTCAATCAGTTACCAATTCTCTGAGCCACCTATGCCTCAAAATAGCAACCATAATAGAAGCCATTATGTCGTTATTATGGTTACCTTATTATTACAAATGTGCAGATAACCAATTCCTGAGAGATCTCATCCACATCAACATAAGGTCACAGAGAATAATTCTGCTCTCATTTACATCTGTGCAATCTCTCCAAAAGCAATGGAGTTATGTGGATATAATGGCAGGCAGATGTAGCCCACAAATTGTCAGTATTTTCTGTGTCACTACACTGTGTTCTACAGACACTTGGATCTATCAGTTGTGCAAATGACATTATGTGGAATGTACAGCTGAGAAAAAAACAGGGAATAACATGTATCTCTGCAATCAATTTGTCTCAAAGATAATATGACTAGCCTGAAACCAAAGGATGCAGGACCAGACACATGGCAAAATGGCATTTCCAGCACCTCTCCGTCCAGCAAAATGGGTTATATGATGAAAAGCTGTTTCTAGCCAATTCTAAATTCACATCAAGAATTAAACATTGAAGCAACAAGCAAATAACAGCCTGACTGTAATCAGAAAATACCACTTGGCATTAATGAAGATGTTTATTATAATGGAATTCAATTGTGTTGTCAATTTGATTTGTGCAGTCGGGTATAGTCCAATATCTGTATGCAATTGAAATGTGTCTTGAGCAATCACTTAAGGAACAAGCAAAAAAGTGCAGTTTATTAGAGACAGGTCTTTAATGTGGGCGTAGAAGACTGGGGGCTTGGAGGGATTTTATCTGTCTCCCACAGAATTAAAGTATTTCATTGATAAAAGCAACATGGAGTCTGGAACAGAAACTCCTTCATCCCACTTCATTGAAAATAGTCAAATTCATCCATGATATATTCCTGCTCATTTAAGTGATATTCTACAGCAATTTAGGTTATTGTTTTATAATGGTCATCCCACCAAATTAAAAAAAAAAGTAGTCTACCCTGCTGTTTATGCCAGGACTGGGAAAACTGTACTACAAAACTTGGAGCCATTTTAAAAGGTCACTTAATAGAGAGGTTCTAATAAATGTAGGTGATACTTAATGTGGATTTGAAAGTGTAGCTAGACTAGAAGACTTCATCTTAGGATCTTTTCTGCAAAGTGTATTAGTCCCAGGTCTTGGTCAAGTTATAGTTTCCTTAAATGCAATTCTTGCCTAAATTCATCAGAACACAAAAGGTATTCTTTGCCTTCTTTCATAACCCCTTGTGTACTCTTTCTATGTACTGGGAAGCATCTGCCCGTAGTAACCACAGACGGCTGCATTTTAGTATTAAATCCATCTGTCCGTGTTAAGATTTACTATTACACACATCTTATGATAAGTTTTTAAGGTACCCTTCCGGCTGAATAGTGTTCCATACATATGGCAGTGTATTACTGGCTGAATGTCTCTAATCTGGCACTCTCTCAGCTGGCACCATCCATAATCCAGCATGATTTCAGTTAGACACATAACTACTTATCATGGGTGCGACCAAGATTCTCATTGTCCCATATAATTTCTTTACGGCTGCCAGTCCTGGCTCTCAGCATTCTGTGCTGTTATTTAGCTGTAATTTACCCTTAAATGTCTTGTAAGAGCCCAGTAAGCACTGGAAGTGTTGGTAATGTGCTGGACAATATTGACCTCCCATGTTCTGGCAAATACTCTCATTAATGGTCAGGTCCTGAGAGTGCTAGACTAAAGAGGTTCAACCTGTAGGTTGGGTGTATATGTACCATTTCCCTGTAAGTTGAATTGCTGTTACTCAACTGTGTATCATATGCCAATAATGAAAACAACTAATAGTAATTATTCTTTAGGGAAGCAAACATGTGCTTTTGGAGCAGAAAAATCTAACTTTGACCCTAGCTATCACTATGAAGTTTCAAATGGCCTAGGCATGTAGCATTGGGGCAGAAGATATCACCGCATCTATAACACCACAGATTTCCTAGAAGATATTTTAAGGCATTATTTAAGAAGCATAAACAATTTTACAAATCATTAGCATACAAATATGAGAAATACAAGATTTGTAAATGCAAAAATGAACCCATCAGTTTTTCATTGAAAGAAGCCTTCTGCAGTAATGTTAAGTTGTTCTCTTTAAAAGTTAGAGAATGGATGGTCCCTACATCACCGAGAGCACATTCTTTCTAAGCATTCTCTTAGTAGTAGCATCCTTCAGTCTACGTAGACTATGGATCGCGCCCTTCGTAGCTCCGTTTGGCATTCTCATTTGCAGCATTGGCTGTGACTGTGAAGACCCACACGAGAGTGACAGTCCTTGCTGCATCTGTTGCATATGTAATGGGTGTCTGGCAGGTCCTTGCTGTGCTTTCTGTGGGCTCGCTTCTCCTTTGCTAGCTGTCTGATCCTCAGCTCACCCTTCTGAAGGCCCTTGTGTAGTTCCTGCCTCCATCTACTGTGATCATCTGCCAGCTCCTCCCAGCTGTCTGGCTTGATGTCTACTTCCCTGAGGTCTCTCTTGCAAACATCTTTGTAGCGCAGCTGGGGGAGTCCGGGAGGTCTTTTGCCAGAGGCTAGCTTGCCATACAGGATGTCTTTTGGGATCCTTCCATCATTCATCCTGTGGATGTGGCCAAGCCAGTGGAGCCGCAGTTGCCTGAGGAGGGTGTGCATATTTGGGATTCCAGCTTGCTCAGGGACGGTAGTGTTGGACACTCTGTCCTTCCACGATATTCCAAGGATGCGCCTGAGGCAGCACAAGTGGAAGACTTTCAGCCTCTTTTCCTGGCGGGCGTACAGGGTCCAAGTCTCACTGCCGTAAAGGAGGGTGCTGAGGATGCAGGCTCTGTAGACTTGCATTTTGGTGTGAGTGTACAGCTCGTTGTTATTCCACACTCTCTCACTGAGTCTGGACAGAGTTGTGGCTGCTTTACCGATCCTCCTATTTAGCTCAGTCTCCAAGGACAGGGTGTCAGTGATGGTGGACCCGAGGTAAACGAACTCATGGACAACCTTTAACGTATAGTTGTCAATGCTGATTGATGGAGAATCAGCAACATCCTGAGCAAGTACGTTTGTCTTCTTTAGGCTGATGGAGAGCCCAAAGTCCTTGCATGCTTTGGAGAACCGATCCAGCAGCTTCTGAAGCTGGTCTTCTGTGTGTGACACAACAGCAGCATCATCTGCGAACAGCATATCTCTGATGAGGACTTCCCACACCTTAGATTTAGCTTTCAGCCTTGCAAGATTAAACAGTTTCCCATCAGATCTTGTGTGCAAAAAGATGCCCTCTGTTGAAGATCCAAAGACATGTTTAAGGAGGAGTGCGAAGAAGATCCCAAACAATGTCGGAGCAAGGACGCATCCTTGTTTGACACTGCTCCTGATGTTGAAAGCATCTGATAATGTGCCATCATATTGGACCGTTCCTCTCATGTCTTCGTGGAAAGACTGGACCATCTTGAGTAACCGTGGCGGACAACCTATCTTGTGGAGCAGTCTGAACAGTCCATCCCTGCTGACCAAGTTGAAGGCCTTGGTTAGGTCAATGAAGGCAATATAGAGTGGCTTCCTCTGCTCCCTGCATTTCTCCTGCAGCTGCCTCAGAGAGAAGACCATGTCAACGGTAGATCTCTCTGTGTGGAATCCGCACTGTGATTCAGGATACACCCTCTCAGCAATCTTCTGGAGTCTGCCGAGGATGATGCAAGCGAACAGTTTACCAGTGATGCTTAGGAGGGAGATTCCACAGTAATTGTTGCAGTCGCTTCTGTCTCCTTTGTTTTTATACAAGGTTATGATGTTAGCATCACGCATGTCCTGTGGAACCTCTCCCTCTCTCCAGCACAGGCACAGTAGCTCATGTAGGGGTTCCAGGACAGTGTCTGTGGCACACTTGATTACCTCTGGTGGTACACCATCCTGGCCCGGGGCCTTTCCTGCTGCAATGTTGTCAATGGCTTTCTTCAGTTCATCCACAGTTGGTTCCTGATCCAGTTCGTCCATTACTGGTAGGAGTTTGACGGCATTGACGGCTGAGTCGACCACAATGTTCTCGCACGAGTACAGCTCGGAGTAGTGCTCGACCCAGCACTCCATCTGTTTGGCTTTGTCAGTGATGACATCACCAGATTTGGATTTCAGAGGTGCCATCTTGTTCTGGGTAGGTCCTAATGCCTTCTTGATGCTCTTGTACATTCCTCTGAGGTTACCAAAGTCAGCACTGGTCTGGATGCTGCTGCATAGCTCGAGCCAGTAGTTGTTGGCACAGCGCCTGGCCGTCTGCTGTACTGTTTTTCTGGCTGCTCTGAGCGCTTGCAGGGTATTCTGGCTCAGCGAACGTTTGTACTCCAGGAGCGCAGCACGCTTTTTTTCGATGGCTGGAATCATCTCATCGGAGTTAGCTTCGAACCAGTCATTTGTGTTTCTAGCTCTTCTTCCAAACACCGACAAAGCCGTGTTGTACATTTTATCCCTCAGATGCTGCCATCTGGATGTCACATCGGCACCCCCAGGGTTGCTGCGCAGATTCTCCTCAAGGGTCGCTCTGAACTTTTCAGCTCTCTCTGAGTTAGCCGTCTTTCTGGCATCGATGCAGGGTCTTCCAGTTGGTTTAGAGCGGTGCAGCTTCTTGGGAACCACCTTGAGTTTGGAGCAAACTAACGAGTGATCTGTATCGCAGTCATCACTATGATAGCTGCGTGTCAGAAGGACTTTTCTGAGGTTATCACATCTAGTGATGACCACGTCTAGTTGATGCCAGTGTTTTGAGAGTGGGTGTCTCCATGACACTCTGTGCTGTGGCTTGGTTTGGAAAAATGTGTTTGTGATGCACATATTATGGTATGTGCAAAGTTCGAGAAGATGCTGACCATTTTCATTCATTTTTCCCACACCAAAGTGGCCTAAGCAGGAAGGCCACGAGTCACAATCGGCTCCAACTCTCGCATTGAAGTCACCCAGAATGTACAGTTGTTCACGAGCAGGTATTTGTGCTATGGCAGCACTAAGCACGTCATAAAACTTGTCTTTTACTTCCGGTGCGGCGTATGGGGTTGGGGTGTAAGCGCTGATCAGGTGGACAGGACCGGCGCGAGTTTGAAGTATGACCTGAAGGAGTCTTTCTGATCCACCCTTGAGTAATTCCACCATTTGTAGAAGGGTGTTTCTGATGGCGAAGCCAACAACATGCTCCCTGGGTTCTTCTCGGGCTTTACCCTGCCAGAAAAAGGCGTAGTCCTTTTCCTTTAGAGATCCCGAATCTGCAAGACGTGTCTCTTGCAGAGCAGCAATGTCAACTTGGAGCCTCTTCAGTTCCTCTTCGATGACAGCGGTCTTTCGGGTGTTGCTGATGTCCTGAATATCTTCAGTCAGACCTGTCAGCATGGTCCGCACATTCCAGCAAGCAAGCTTAAAACTTTGATGGTTTCCTTTTCTTGTTGATTTTCTTATTGGTTTGCCTGGTGCTCAGCTTTCAGGTCACTTGTCAGGTTTGGGAACCTTAAGCCTCACGCACCCAGTAAGGCAGGTGAACTGTGGCGGGACAGTACCCTATTGGCTGGGGGCTGTCCAGCTTGAGGCGAGCGGTGACTGTCCAGTGAGATGCGACGATCTCTCCCACTGTCGGAGGCAACCCCTGGCGCTCGTTCTCTATGCCAATTGAGCAAGAGCTTATAACTGGTATCTGTTACCTCCCGTGTTGGTTCAACGCTGTTAGCGATGCTGGAGTACCTCTCCAGGCACGAGCTTGGGCGATTATTGGGACCCTGGGCTGCCCAGACGCCAGTGTTCCCTTCTTGGCTTTACTGATATAGTCCAAAGGAGAGGATAACCTCTACGTCTGGTACCAGCTCAGCTGCAGGAGTTGCTGGGTCAATGCCAGAAGTTGGCACAGAACCGCCTTAGGACTCCCCTCCGGATTTTCTGTCAGGGTTTACTCCCTTAGCCTTGCTCCTTTCCAGGATAACCCACAAGGCAGTGGGGTATGGAGAACATGGGTACGGTCCCACTACCTCTTGCACCTCCCTGGCGCCACATGTCCCCAAAGCTCCCCGTGATGACCTCCTCACCTCCCCAGGACCCTCCACCCCACCCCTCTGCCTCTCATTGGCTACCATCACCCCCCAGATCCTCCCTCCCTGTCCCCTTTTCCCCCATCCACTCCCATGTCTCCCGACTGCACCACACTGCCCTCTATCAGTTCTCGTTGTCCCCAGGTCCCCCTTCCCCTGGCCTCTCCGCACCTGGCCACACGCTGCTGCAGCCCCACGTCCTCCAGGAAGACACCAATCTCGCAGCCCAGCTGCACCCTGGATCCCAGCCAAAGCTACCAACTCTTCACCTGGCTACAGCTGCTCCTGGAGCCCCACAGATCTGGTGCAGCGCGTGCATGCAGGGAGCACAGGGCTGGGCCTGGAAGCCATGCAATCTGAGCCAGCTAAGCATTTTCTTAAACTGAAAGACAACTATGTCCCTAGACAAAGACTGTTTACCCTTCAACTTACCAGTATTAACAGACTGTCAAATACAATTTTACTTTTGCAGATGGGATGAAATCCGTCACTGTATTTAATAACTATCATCAGCCACATATCTAAGTTTATGGCCTCTATTTTGCTGTGCAACCCTGATGTATCAATTTTTCCGTACCAATCACTAAAGAATCATTATTACTTTAGGATTACCCTATGAATGTTCATGTTATCCCTGGACAATAAGCCACCCGTATTTTCGCTGGCTACCTCTATAATGTACACATCACTTTTCAAAGAAAAAAATTAGTGAGTTTCACTGACAAAAGTACATGGCTTCCTCTCTGTTACCATATAAATTGTGTATGATAGGCAATGGGATATAGTGGCTGTGAGAGATGCTTAGACCAACCAACTTCAGGGCTTCTTCCCCACCAGCCTGTCTAATCTCACAACAAGCACACCTCAAAGTAGTTCAACTCAGAGGAATAATTCTATTTCTAATAACAAAACACAGGAAATAGTTGGTGTATTTCTTTGAAGTGCCATGAACAGTTTAAATAAAAATATCATTTTTTGGAAATTACTTTACCTTTTTTTTTTTTTTTTTTTTTACAATTTATATTCAGCTTAATTGATCTGAAATGAAAAATAAAATGCTGCAGGCCACAAAACCCTGAGGAATCCAAAGCCTTATGTTAACTTGCTGTATCCTAGCAGCTTTCATCTGTATTAATCTGTTTCAGGGGATTTTTTTCCCCATTCAAAGTCAAGCTCAAAGTGAAAATTAGCTCTATAGAAAACAAGAAGACGCATTCCCCCTGCACCTAATGAATGGTTTCAGCCCAGACTACTTTCTAGTCACCTGTGACAGTGGATATCAAGCTCACACAAGCTTTGCAGCCTCCAGAGCCCAAGGTGAAGAATTTTAAACAAGGATTCTTTTAAAAAAATCAAGTAAACCCAACTCCAACAGGTATTTACTATCGAGAGGAATTTCTTTGTTAGTTAACGATGCTGCTCTGTTTGTTGATATTTGACGTGGAAGCTTTCTGAAAGAGCTTTGCAGTCTTCAGTGTCCTGCAACAAACCATGGAATCGAGGATGAGAGAAAATCACTTAGGTTGTCTTGTCTGCCCCTGCAGCACAGGGTCTACCAAGAATTGCTCAAGCAATGCAATTTCTACCTCTTCACTCAAGAGGCTGTTCCACAGACTCCATGCTGCAGCTTCAAGGTCAAATCACTCTTACCTGTTGCAGTGGGCTTCTAGGCCCATCTCCTGGTACCCTGCACTTCAGAGAAGATACATCATCAGAAAGGAGGGTGCTACCAGAAGAGGGCAGCTCTAAAGTACAATCAGGATTCCATAAGCAACATCTGATGGAAACTGCTCAGGTCATGCATTCACCTCATCAAGAACTGCCCCTATTTGGGGCTGCCGTGGGCTAGTTCTATGACTCTGGAGATACAGGACTTTCAGGCACTTTGTGCACTAACCAAAGCGGCTTAGTTGCTACTGAGGACCCTACGATGCATAGACAGAAATTTAGGCTAAGTCTATACTAGGGAAATAAGTTGATTTCAAATATGTAATTCTAGCTATGGCATTTGCATAGCTAAAATCAACATATCGGAGTTGACTTATTTTCCTATTATAGACCTATCGTCTATACTCTCCCGTTGACATCCCTTACTCCATGTGATAATGTGGATTATAGGTGTGAACTGCCAACCCCAGAGAAACAGATTTTGCCACATCTTTACCAGATGCACCTGAGTGGGTCAGTCATCCCAGAAGTATGGACATACCCTTAGTTTTCCACTGTTAGTACTCAGACACAATAGCCAGTACATAACAAGGCAAGACATACAGAAACTGCATCAGACCTTCCACTAACTTGAAAAGGATCCATCAGTAAAATGAATTACAATACTTATAAGTACTCTACTGTGAGGCTGGTCGCAAACTAAAAACCTGGGCCCTGAACTAAGAGGCAAGGACTTTGTAATCCAAACCGGGATCCAAATTTTGCAACTGTTCAATATCTCTACTATGCTCAGCTTATCGCCTGCATGCAAAGATCCACAACAGTTGAGGTGTTTGAAATCTGGCTTCACATCCAGTTTTATACCTCTCACCAATATCTACTTACTGAGAAATATGAATCTGTGATTGTGTGTATAACCTCACTTAGTCAGTCATAACTGCCACAACCCAGGCCTCCGAAGAAAACCCGAAAAACAAAATTGCTCCTGTTACCAACTTAGAATGTCTTCATTTTCAACAAGCTCTTCTGCTGTAATTTTGAAAATGTCATTCTTGTCTCCAACATTTTAATGCATTTTATTTTTTTCTACAAGCAATATACGTGTGTAATTAATAAACAATTTAGTATGTTGAGGAACCTAGGAACTTGGCAAATGTTCTGGGGATATAAAATCTCAGAAAAAGCAGCACATTATAAGAAATAGTAAGTAATTACTTATGTAAGCTTTTCTTTTTAAATTCTAAGAACATTAGCTACTAATTACCTACTAATTACCAGTACTTCAGCAGGTGTTTGCACTTAACTGTAGGCTAAAGCCCCTGTGAAAAACAAAATCCCTCACACTGCCTCCCAAGATTAAAGCAGAATCCCACTGGACCTCATAGCAAGGCATAGGTGCAAGTAGAGCTGTTTACATGCCAGTGCTTTAACCACTTGATTGCATAAGGTGAAAACAGTCTCCAGTTGGTCTGCTTATCATATTCGGTAGAGGTCAAGGTGATTTACCAGCTGGAATAACTTGAATGGTGACCTAAAGGAATCTGAGGGTTAAATGTAAACTATGATTAAGATGTCTTCTTCCCAAACACATTTATCTCACTTCTGTAGTGAGCTGGCAAATCAACCTGCTATTTCTGATCCTGAATAGAGCTGACTGAATAGGGTGAAAACCCTTTTTGTGAACTGCTCACCGAATTAAAAACTGGAGGCAGGATCCTCAGCTGTGGTAAAATGGGGTTAAGTTCTTGGACATCAACGCTTGCCTGACTTCCCTGAAATCGAAGTCAGAGCTACACTTATTTACACCAGCTGGGGATCTGTCCCAAGACTTCTGATTTGACCATTTCATACCACCCAAGTTTTGATAACAAATGTGGTTTCCAACAGTGAACATCCAGTTTACCATGATGAAACTCATCCAAACTTAACCAACAAAATTCTTCTTGTCTGGAAGACTTTTGTCAAAAGTAGATAAATCCATTGGCAGTGGTATTTTAGGCTGGGGGCAGGCTGTGCCTCCCCAAACTGCCTGCAATGGCCCCTCTCACTGTCCAATCCCAGACACCCTCCTGCAGCTCCTGGTTCTCTGCCCTGGCCAAGGCTGGCTGGGGCTTGGGTGGTCTGTTATGGGGACTTAGGACTGCTGAGGCTGAGGCTGAGGCTGCACCACTTAGTACTAAAGGACAGAGGCTGCTGCAGCCATGCCATCCAGCAGCCCAATGCTGGTGCTGCGGGCCTTGGTGCGGGAGTGATCTGGGTTCTTGTGGGGGTGGGAAGCAAAAAGGGAGAGGGGCAGGAAGGGTCTCAGGCAAAAGAGAAGGCATTAGGGGCTAGCCTCCTCCCATAGCCAGGTTACCAGCCACCCATGATCCAACCCAAGAACCGAAACAATACCATGTGCCTTAGGCCTTCAGCCATGAAGCTCAGATAGCAAACTCCACCTACTGGAGGCGGGCCTGATGCACACAACTCCCAAGCACCATTTGTCAACTAAATGGTTTCCACAGAATGGTTTAAACAGTGCTCCTACCAAATTCTCAGCTCGGCTTTGCTCCCTATCCTCTCTGAGGTTTGTATGAACTTTTTAGAACAAGTGGCTGTTTATTTCTGTCTTAGGTGATCTCTGTCCTGGTAGCTGAGGGTGCGATTCCCCGGCCTCTGCACACATAATCTCACCAAGCTCAGCAAGAGCTAGCACGAGTCAAAACTGCAGCGTAGCTGTGATAGCACAGGCAGCCGTGGCAAGTACAAGCCCACTTGAAACAGGTGGCTATGTACTAAGCAGCCCATGCTGTCATAGCCATATGACTATTTATACTCAGGCAAGTTCAATGAGTACTCACGTGAATACAAGCATGCGAGCTGGGACTCCACAGCCCTAGCTCATAGCCCTTCTCCTTTCAAAAATAAGACACCAAAGGAAGGAGTGGATGCCATCCATATATTTACTCATCCTCCATGGCAGCATAATAGGTTAAAGGTCATTGTTATTCCAGTTCTTGCATACACTGTCACTTTGGCTATAGCAATGGTAATTCTATTTTGGGTTATAAGGGTCAGATTATCAGATGTGCTCAGAATCCATGTCTGAGACCAGATTTTCAAAAGAGCTTGTCCCTTTTAAAATGGTGGGCTGCTGCAAACTTTTGAAAACCTGGCCCTAAATCTAAGAAATTAAAATCTAAGTTCTGGGACTTAATCGGCTTTGCAGCTCAGGTCCAAT
Organism: Carettochelys insculpta; assembly: GCF_033958435.1. Taxonomy (NCBI): domain Eukaryota; kingdom Metazoa; phylum Chordata; order Testudines; family Carettochelyidae; genus Carettochelys; species Carettochelys insculpta. Next base: position 87,229,640 of record NC_134138.1, on the reverse strand, counting down.
CCCTTGAATTTGTCAGGAAAAGAATCATACTTTATTCTTCTACGGTGCCTTTACATTAGAGCTTCACTAAACACTGTGCTATGTTTAATCACCCAGTGGTTTAAGTGTATGCACATATCACTTATTGAAGACATTGAAAGTGATCTGTGAACAAACTGGACAAGGGGTTTTATATATAAATATAAAATATTTATATATAATATAAATAATATATATATATATTAGTCTCAAAGAGGAGAGAAAAAGTGCAGATCCGTTATTTTAGCCCTTAATTTTATAATGTAATTGAAATGCCAAGAGACAAAAAAAAAATTCAGTGTTGATGAAGAAATGGATGTTAGTGCAAGAATAGCTCTGTCTTTGTCAGTCTGCAGTCTTCTAGGTGTCATAGGCTGTCACTTTCTATTTCATTTCAACTTACTAATTACCCCAGTTTATTACAAGTGAATTTGAATTCACATTTTTTAGTTCACCAGATTCCCAGTATTAGTGTTATATCAGGAATGATTAGTGAATGATAGATCCTACAGTCTTGGGGTTCCTCATATGAGCAAGTATGGAGCAAACTTACCTCGGTATCAGTGAAAACAGGATAGATTAATTTAAGAGGAAGTTATACTGTGTGCAACGTGTCTTCATGCCCAAGCATTAATCAACTTGATACATTCCATATGGCTCGCTGGGTTATTAGAACCTCACTTACAGAGTCTAAGAGTGTCCATAACCGATGGTGGTGGAAGAGTTGGACTTAGATTAAATGTAATCTTACCTTCCTAACAGGGAGGTGTGCTCTGACAGCTCTGATGAAAACTGTTGTTCATCAGAAGGTACTCTGTCTCCTAGGTTGTGAATGTAACTTCAACAGCAAGCTGTGTATTTAAATTCCAAAGCTTTTATTTCTAGTCAGACTGGAGAACACTTATAAATTTGGTGTGAGGGTCACGTTAGATTAAATCAGAACCTTGCTTCTATTGCTTCTATTGAACAGGCCATTTCAAGCTTTAGCAGCTGGATTGGTGCACTGTTTTAAAAGTTAAAAGCCTCATCACCACATACTGGGATTTCTGGAACAACGTAATTGTCACTTTGATCCACCCAGCATAGTTCCAGCAGTAACTATATTGTTAAACTGTCTACATGTTGTAGAGAATGACATACTTTGGTAAACAGAAGCACAGACCTCAGTGGCTCGTTTAAAACCATCATTTATGGTATTAAAAGTGGGTCTTTACACTTTCCAATGCCTTTCCTCATCACTCTGTCAGATTTGCCTTAAGGAGGTCTAAGATGGGAAGCGGTAGGCTGCTGTACACCTGGCCATAGGCTCATCTTATCAATCACTATCAGGAACAACAATAACACTGGAAGTTATAAACATACCAAGTGCTGGGAAAGAATGACATGTCAGGTTTTGAAGGGAAATGCCATTAATGCTTGACAGTATAGTACCCAAAACTGACAGGAAAAGGAAGGGGTGGCATTCCTTTAGTTTTACCACAGAAAATACTAAGGGTTTATTATTGAATGTAACTGTTGTATGTTTTCCTGTGTCACACATTACACTAAATGTTTCTTCATCAGTTTTTACAAGGACAGAAAAGACAAGCTTAACTACTGAGTATGACTGGGGCATCGGCATCCTGTCCATCAGTGAAACATAGCTGAAGCCATGTTTCTTTGATAATTCAACAAGGAGACTACTGGAGAACAAGTGGTTCGCATTGGTTTCATTGATACAATAAAGTCCTTCATTTGTACCTAGCATTTAGGGAACTTTATGAACATTGATTTTAAAGTTAAGAATAATATTTATTTTTACTGTGATAACCCCAGGCCTAGACCACAACCCCATTGTATCACTCACTGTCCAAACAAAAATACACATTTCTGTGAAGTTTCTTTACAGTACCCTCCTATGTAAATGTTATTTCCTGTCACTAATTTCCCTCTAGCTCTAGAAAACAGATTCACTTTGTTTATTCAAAAAATTTTGCAGAAGCCTCCAGGTTTCTTTCTTTGCAGCTCTCCTGTATGCTCCTTGAGTTCATTCCTTGTCCCCTTTACTCCATGTTTTCAATTGCATTCTTACAGTTAGCCATTTAAAAAAGAATTAAAGTGGCAAAGCACCTGCTAGCCTCATGCATATGCATAAAGTAGAATCATGTCCCCTCTGGGATACTAGTGTTGTGACTCTGGGGAACTGGTAAGTAACCATGACAACTGTCGCAGTCACATCTTGCTTCTAGTGATTTATCCCACAAAACAACCCATGTTACAACTCTCCCTCAGCAAGTAGGGTCAGCATTCCGGTGAAGATAGGAGTGACACTGGGTCAGTAAAAGGACCATGTGCACTTCTCCCTCTGTGATTCTGCTTAGTGATTATGATAAAGAAAGTAGACAAAAATCAAAAAATAGTGCAATAAACTGCTATTTGCAACCACTCAGATACCTGAGTGAAGATGGAAGTAAATAAACCTCAGATAGACTGTACCGGGGTCAGCAACCTTTCTGAGCCAGAGTGCTGAAACTTGACCTTTTGGCATCTATGAACAGTCCGGTGCTGGTGATATTTTTTAAAGTCACTAACAGACATGCTTACAACAGCTTCATTAACAATAGATTAAGATTCAGAGCTTTACCATTTAGGAGGTGGTTGGTAGCATTAGCTGGTCTTCATTTAATCCGCAAGTGGCCTGGCTCCCCTCCACTGGCTGGAGTCAGGAAACTGACCAAGACTGTGGCCCTGCTCAGTTTCCCTTCTCTGCAAGTGGAAGGGAGCCAGGAGCCAGACTGATGCCTGGTTCTCAGCTCCCTGGTGTTTGTGGCACCTGGAAACTGACCTGCTGGGAGCCAGGACCCTGCTGGGCTGGTCAGTTTCCCAGCTCCTGCAAGCCCAGGGGAGCTGTGAACCAGGCAGCAGCCTGGTTCCCATCTCTCCTCGACTTGCACAAAAATTCAAGTTATGCAGGGGTTGCAGAAACACAACCCCCACATAACTTGAGGGTTTACTGTACCTCTCCAATGGAGGGGATGCCAGCTAATAGGGAGTGGCAGGTAATAGTAATGGGGAATTTCATCATCAGAAATGTAGATAATTGAGATGAGTTGATTAGGTGAACCACACAGTGAATTGCCTGACAGGTGCAAAGGTTACAGACCTCCCAAGATGCCTAGGCTGACTTATTGCAGTGCTGGCGTGGAGCCTGTAGTCAGTTACATGTGGGTACCAGTGGCATACGGAAAAATAGGACAGAGGTATTGGAGACCAAATTTAGGCTTCTAGGTCAGAGATTAAAGCCCAGGACTTCCATGACAGCATTCACTGAAATGTTTTCAGTTCCACATGCAGGGCCTGTTACACAGGCAGAACTTCAGGTTCTCAGTGTGGGAGAGGGATTTAGGTTCATTATAAATTGGAGAATCTTTCGGGGAAGGAGGTGTCGATACAGGAAGGATGGGCTTCACTGAACCAAAATGGAAATGAATTGCTGGCGTGTAAAATTAAAAAGGTCGCAGAGCAGTTTTTAAGGCTAAAGGTGGAGTAAAAGCTGACAGGTGCAGGGGAGCACATGGTTTGGACAGAGACATTCAAAAATAATAGGGTAGACTTTGATAAAAGCACCAATAATAACTGAAGAGAAACAAATAAATGAAAAAAGAGTCCAATTCAATTACATCACAGGAAAGCAGACGAAATGGCAGCTTTTAGAAGTGGTTGTAGACAGACACGTGAAGTTGAAATACTATGAGGGATGAACTTGAGTTTCTGGTATTAAATGAAGTTAATGATATAACAGGCGTCACAGAAACTTCATGGAATGATGATAGTCAGTGGGACGTGGCCTGGCTCATAATCAAAGGACTCTCAGATAACCCTGCCAGTTTAAATGATCCTAAGGGATACAACTAATAGCATCAATAGGTGTTATGATTAAAATCAGCAGGAGGGAGAATGGAAATGTGGAAAACTAGGATGCTAGGAGACATTTTTAATGTTGGGTATCTTTTCAAGGAATATTTAAAATATCATAATACCCGTTCATGGTAGAGGTGCGCGGGTTTGACGGCATGTGTTAATATGAGCACTCACTGAAGTTCAGTTTCATTAGTTCTGTGGATAAGGGCATCTTTTTATTGTATGCACCTCTAAGGATGGCAGCCAAAAGCTGTGGGACTAAGACTGCTGTGTCATCTCTGATTCAGAATTACATTCTCCCTGTGCCACTAAACTGAGATGCTGATATAAGCTTATGTGATATCGTTTATATCTGTTTGCACAGTAACTTGCCAGCATCCAAATGCCAATCAATAACAGCAACAAATGTGTTTACGCTGAAGACAAAAATCAATTGGCTAGCTAAATTCAAAATTTCATTCATTTTTTATTTCAGATATACATAGAACAACCCAGCCATTCAAAAATCATTGAGACTTACTACAGAGTTCAATGAACTTCACATGCAAGCTCTTTCTTTGAAAGAATCCATATAAATAAGAGGCCTTTCTTTGAAAAAGCCTTCCCTCAATAGAGCTAGCGACATAAATCTCCTTTGCAGGTTTCTTTCAGACAAATTTCTACTCTATGTGCACTTCTCTTATTCACACACACACACACACACACACACACACACACACACACACACTCCACTTGGGATAGCAACCATCCATGTGGTTCACAGGATCCAATCAGAGATCCAATCTTAAAGAGCAGCACAATACAGGGATTCTATGGCTACGTCTACACTAGCACACTATGGTGAAGTAGCCTATTTCGATGTAAGAACATCGAAATAGGCTACTTCAACGCTTATCATCTACACATCCTCCAGGGCTGGTGCCATCGATGTTCAACGTTGAAGTAGCAATGGAGAACATCGAAAGGAGCCGCCCTGGAAGGAAACGCGGTGCGTCCACACACACACAAGCACTCTCTGTCAAAATAAGGGGCCAGGAAAGCCCGCGGACCGGGTCACAGGCTGGACTAGCCCTTCTGGCTAAACAGCAAGCCGCTCCTTTAAAGGCCCCCTCCCAGACACACCCCGCCTGCACAGCACGAGGTCCACAGGGTACTCTCCATGCTCTCTCAGACCAAGTCACAGCAGATATGGACACACAGCAGCAGCAGCAGCAGCAGCAGGAAGAGGAGGCCCTCCGGGTAGTCATCCAGGGGGCAAGTGCCCTGCTAGGTGCTGCCCAGGAGGCTGCCCAGTGGTTCCTGCCAGAGGAGACCTCCCCGGGGGCAGATGGGAAAGCCCCAACCACCGGGCTCCCCTCTTCCTCCCCCACCAGCTTCTTCGCCGCCTCTGGAGCTACCCCACCAGCTCCGAGTGGGGGGAGCAGCTGGTCATGCGGGAGTGGGATGACGACATGTGGCTGTGGAACTTCTGCATGCACCGGCAGACCTTTCTTGAGCTTTGCCAGTGGCTCATCTCTGCACCAGGATACCCAGATGCAGCGCGCCCTCCACGTCGAGAGGAGGGTTGTAATAGCCACCTGGAAGCTGGCCACTCCAGACAGCTACTGCTCCGTGGGACACCAGTTTGGAGTAGGAAAGGCCACGGTAGGGGCCATCGTCATGGAGGTAAGGGGGCCCAGGCACGCATCCATTAGGGGACGGGGGGGGCCGTGTGTGGGGCTGGGGAGGGAGGAGCCTTGGGGAGTGAAGGGCTGGGCGGGGGGGTACGTGGGGAGGTGCCCAGGAACAGGGCATGGGGGGAGGGCCCTGGGGCACCCTGCACAGCATCATGGGCACCTGTGTTCCCTCCCCACAGGTGGTCCATGCGCTCAATGCTATGCTGCTCCAGAGGGTCGTCCGACTCGGAGACCTGGACGTAGCCGTCACTGGATTCACCGCCATGGGGTTCCTGAACTGCTTTGGGGCCCTGGACAGGACCCACATCTCCATCCATGCCCTGGACCACAGCGGAGGAAGATACATAAGCCTCAGGGGCTACCACTCCGTGGTCCTGCAGGCCATGGTGGACAGTCGGGGCCTCTTCCAGTACGTGTACGTGGGCTGGCCCAGCTGCACACATGATGCCCATGTTTTTAGGAACTCGGGCCTGTGCCACCAGCTGGAGGCAGGGACCTACATTTCCTAGAGGGAGATCCCTCTGGGGGACACCACCATGCCCCTCTGCCTCATGGTGGATGCGGCTTACCCCCTCCAGCCCTCACTCATGCACCCATACACCGGCCACCTCAACACTATCCAGGAGCGGTTCAACGCCCGCCTGAACCACAGCCACCAGGTGGTGGAGAGGACCTTTGGCCTTCTGAAGGGCTGCTGGCAGTGCCTCCTTGCCCACCTGGACGACAGCCTCCAGAATATCCCCCAGGTTGTGGGTGCATTCTGCACGCTCCACAACATCGTTGAGAGCAAGGGGGAGGCTTTCGTCCAGGAGTGGGCAGTCAATGCCAGCATGGGCTTCCCCCAGCAGGCCACCACACCCAGCCGCCAGGCCCACCATGAGGAGGTACAGGTCTGTGAGGCCCTGTGGGCCCACTTCAATCAGGGAGACCCCTGAGCACCTTCCTGGCCTTCCCCAGAGGACCCCACACACACACAGCCCACACACCGCCCCCAACACCCTCATGCCACCTGCCCCCACCAAGCACACGCCTCCAGTTATTTGGAAAATAAAACCTTTTTTTTTGAAAACTGCTAACTTTGTTTTGTTCATGACAGCAACTGCAAGCAATATACAAAGGGGGACAACTATATACATGGGGGACTGCTATATACATGGGGACCCGGTGGACGGCTCGGCCGTTGGCCCATCAGTCTGGGGTGGGGGTAGAGGGGCGTGACCTCCAGCGGGTATTGCTTGCTACCCTCCCCCCTTGTCCCCGGTCCCCGGCATGGCCGACTGGGGGCTGAGACGACTGGCAAGTAAGGCCAGGATGCCTCCACTGGCCGGTCTTCAGCCCCAGTGGGCTCTGGTCCTGGGGAACTTGAAGGTGGCACAGCAGTTGGGGCAGCAGGCAGCGAGGTGGGTGGGGTGGCAGGTGGGGCAGCAGGTGGCGGAGAGCTGCTAGGAGCTGGGGGTCCACAGGAGCCACCCCCAGGATCCGGCGGTGGCGGAACTGTCCCGCTGGCCTTGGGGGTGTCTCTGGGCGCTGGCAGTGGCTGACCTCCGGTGGGCTGTTGGGGACGACAGAGAGTGCCTGGCTACCGGGGGTGTCAGATGGTGCATCTGCAGAGAGGGAAAGAGGGAGGGGAAGGCTGTTAGTACCGTGCCCTGGCCCATGGCCCATTCCCCCTCCCTGTAGGGTGCTGGGTCTCCATCCCCATCAGTGGGTGTGATGTCCCTGTTGGCTGTCCTCATAGCATTGTCCACCTGCCCCCAGAGTTAAGGCTGAGTGCCGTCCATGAGTGTGGGTGCTGATGGATGCTGGTGGCCATGCCGCCGTCCTTGGACCGTGCTTTGGCTGGGCAGTTGCAGGTTGGGGTCCACTGGGGGTGTGTGAGGTTCTTGGTTGTGTCTGGTGCCCCTGCCCCATGGCCCCTGGGTGTGTGCTCTGTGGGGTACGTACCTAACTGTCCATTGCTGCGGTCGGGGGAAGCCCGGTGGGCAGACGCCCAGCTGGTGCTCTGGGAGGGGAGGTCTATGAGCAGCCCCCCTTCCTCGCTGCTGGACCCCCCCTCCGCCATCCCGAGGGGGCGCTCCTCGGGTGGGACCCAGCGTGTGGGGCTGGCCTCCAGGCTGGCCTCCGGCTCTGAGGCCTGCTGGGGCTTGTCAGCCATGGTGTCACAGGTGGCTGGGGGCGGGGAGGAGATGTACTGGGGGCCCAGGATGGCCCTGAGCTCCCTGTAATAGGGGCAAGTGGCAGGGGCAGCCCCAGACCGGCTGGCCGAGTCCCAGGCCCAGGCATATCCCTGCTGCAACTCCTTCACCTTACTCTGGATGTGATCTGGAGTGTGGGCAGGGTGATCCTGGGCGGCCAGGCCCTTGGCTAGTCAGGCGAACGCTTCTGCGTTCCGCCACTTGCTCCCCATCACGTGGAGCACCTCCTCTTCACCCCAGAGCCCCAGCAGGTCTCAGAGCTTGGCCTCCAACCAGGAGGGGCCCCGCCTCTTTTTGGCCCCCTGCTTGGCTGCTGGGGGTGCCTGGGTCCCCTCAGGAGGGGAGCCCTGGGGGTGCTCGGGGGGCTGGCTCGATGCCATGGGTGGTGGGTAGATGTGCTGGGGTCTGCAGAGGGTGTGCAGGGCTAGCACGTGCGTGTACTGCTGCCTGCACGCTCTCAGCTTCCTGCCACAGGAAATCTGGGTCCGTGGTGCTTTAAAGGCTGCTGCGCATGGGGACCATAGAGACCCGCAGGGGCTGGACAAAGCATCTCAACCCCTCAGCTGATGGCCACCATGGAGGACCCCGCTATTTCGCAGTAGTGAGACGCGGATCATCTACACACGCCCTACTTAGATGTTCAACATCAAAGTAGGCTCTATTACCCTCTTTGGATGGGAATAGCTATTTCGACGTCTCGCCGCCTAAAGTCGATTTCAAAGTCGAAATAGCACATGGTGTGTGTAGACGCAATGGCTGCTACTTCGACGTGCTGGCTACTTCAATGTAGTCAGCTGGTGTAGATGCACCCTATGTGGGAGTTTTCACTGCTCTTCTTTCAAAAGTCATTCAGTATGTGGGATTTCTCTCAGCTAATGAATAGTGTGCCCCAAACTCACCTGATCTGGATGTTACAACAGAAAAGAATCCAGCAATTTAAAGATAAAAGCAGAAAGTGGTTCTTTGTGCCCTTTGCAGACATGTTTCAGTCTCCTTCAGTGCAAAGCTAAAGAAGGACATCAGAAGTTCTAGAGAAGGGATCTCTCTGAGCCATTGCTCTGTTTTGTTTTTACAATTTTAGGCTTCCGCAAAAAAAAGTTGTAATGAGCTCCACATATGTAACTTACTGAAGAGAAGGTTAAGAGGTCATGTGATTACCGGCTTCAAGTACCTGCATAGGGTGAAGACAACGGATATCACAGGGTTTTGAATCTAGCCGACAAGGTGTAACAGTATGCCTAGAAGTTGTAGTTAAAATTTTTTATCTCATTTCCAGTTTGAATTTTTCTAACAGTGAGGTAAATAAACTACTGCTGCAGACAACTAAGGACTGTGGGAAAGTGCTGTTTATGCAGACTATGGATGTCCACTATGGGTTAGAATGAAAACACTGTAAAGTTTCTTTAATTCTTCATGGTAAAATAATGTACAGGAAACTCTTTCATATCTGGCAGCTGCAGAACCGGGAGTTTGCCGGATATTCAAATATTCTGGATAACAGAAAGGTACACCTAGCAATTCACAACACTGAAGAAAACAAGATTAGATATTAAGAAGCAAACAAAAATGTATGCAGAGTATGCTATTTACCAACCACAGTAGTACTGTACACTGTAAACTTACGCTGTATTTGTTGTATTTATTTACATTTACTTTCACTACACTGTAATTACAGAAAACGTAACTAGCATTTACTTGTGGGTGACTTGAGAGTACTGGATGATAGAATGCTGGATGTGGAAGAGTTTTCTGTATATGCTAACAAATAAAAAACCCAGCTCCTCTCCTCTCTGTTGTTTTTCCCATCCCACAATTTCTGTGTGCTCAAGTCTCAACTTCAGAGCCACAGAACAGTTCTCAGTGGCCTTCCCAGGCTCCATGCTTTGGAAAGCCCCATGGCAGCCACCTCAGCCAACTTATGGACAAGACAGTCCCCCAAATTGAGGTTAGCCTGTGGGGCCCAGACCAATCAGTGTGGTTATGGGGGGAGCCTGGGGCTGGCACCCGGGTCAGAGCATACCACACTCACCATGGCAGTGGGAGTTGTGGGGAGCAGAGCACCACAGCAACCTGCCCCACTTTGCTGTCATCTCTCAGCGGGAATTGGAACACCCCAGCCCCAGCTCCAGGTCTGGCCCCAGCCTGGACCCCAGCATAGTCCACCTCTCCAAGTGTTGCAGGGCTCGGGGGAATGGAGGGGAGCAGGCTGGGCCAAGCTGCTGTGGTAAAGCAGAAAGACCTGGTTGGGAGATGGTCAGCAGGCTGCTGGGTCTCTCTGCTTCTTGTGCCTCCTGTCACAGAAGTAAGTGTTGGGGGACCCAAATCTGTGCTGTTATCCCACATCAATCCCCCTAGTAATTCCCAGGGTTGTATCTCTCAGGGGCGGGGTTTTTGGTGAAAGGTTGAAATGGGAACAGAAGAGGGGTGGGAATAGACAGGATAGGGGTGGAGCGGGGGTGGGGCTTTGGGAAAGGGGTGTGGAGAGGGCAAATGCGAGGGTTGTCCCAGGCCCCACACCCACCTAAGGGTGATGTTGTTCCACTTTCCTGATTTTTATTGTGAGTCTTGGAATATCAGATGTTTTTCATAAATCCCAAGCTCCTGGAATTACGCTATTACATTACTTTATCAATTTTCACTCAATAAAACAAACTGCTCGAGTACATAGTTGCAGATAAAACTTTCAAAATGTGACTTCTAAGGACCCAGCTACCAAACAGCAAATAAAAATTACTTTCCTATGTCACGACTGAGGCAGTGGAGATGGAGAGGGCTGTCTCTTGGTTTCTGAACACTTGGGGCTGGGAGAGCTGCTATGATAGGCTGCAGATGAAAGCCTGTGTACAAGAGCTCTTCAGAACGTCTTTACTTTTTCTCTACACTGTTCGTCCTGCTTCAAAAACATGCAGCACCGCTGGCTAGACTAATGAGCAACCCTCTCCTGAGCACCTACCCTTGGCCAGAGGTAGTCTTGCAGTGCCCCACCTCTACTTCTCTTCTTCAGGGCCAATTGTTTGCTGTGGCTATCACCACCCCTGCTGGGGCTAGTTTAATAATTTAAACAGTTCAAAAATAATGCTAAAACCCCCATAAATAAAGTTTATCCCACACGCACAAAGGTTATATTCAGCGTTGGCTCATCTGCCACACATGAAGATCTTCTTCTGTCCCAGTTTGGTCTTCAGGGCCACCATTTCTGCCCCCACCCTTTAAATCTGGAGCTCAGCCTTCCTTCTCCTGTCAGGGTGTGTCTACACTAGCAAATACATTTGAAATTAGGATCGGAAGACCGAGTTCTTTCGAAAGAAGCCGAGGAGCGTCTACACTGACACGGCGCTCTTTCGAAAGTAACTTCAGAAGAACTTCCCCGTTCTTTTGAAGTTGGTCCTCTGCTCCCGGGATGGCAAAAGCTCCCTCTTTCGAAAGACAATTTAGGAGCAAGTGTAGACACTCCACGACCCGCTCTTTTGAAAGAGCAGGTCCTCCATGGCCGCTCAAAGCTGGCAGGCGGTGGTGCCACTCACAGCACAAGTGGAGCTCTATGTCTCCAGAGTCTGGCTGCCTCTTAGCACGCAGGCTCCCAGAAGCCCTGAGGCAGGATGCTGAGAGAGTGCAGGTATCAGGGAGCGCACGCTGCCGCCCTCACAGCTCCCAGCTGCGATGCCCCCGGGGAAGCCGCAGCACCTCCAGCACTATGGCCAGCAGCTGGGACCCCGCCCAGCCCCGGGGCCATCCAGGGACCGGGGAGAGTCCTCCCAGGAGGGGAACCAGCCCCCCAAATGTTGGCTCCCCTCCTGGACAGAGGCTGAGCTGCAGGACCTCCTCGTCCTGTGGGAAGACGACGAGGTCCTGCAGCAGATGGGGGTCCCGCACTGAAATGCACCTGCTTTTGAGCCCCTGGCCACGGGCTTCACTGGCCGGGGTCACCCCACCTGGACCCCAGACCAGATGAGCTCCAAGGTCAGGGAGCTCTGGCAGGCGCACTGTCGGGCTCGGGACACAGCCGGGCGGCCAGGAGCAGCACCCACCAGCTGGCCCTACTATCAAGAACTGGACCGCCTCATTGGGCCCAAGGAGGAGGGACCCCTGGCCATGTATGTCAACACCACCGACCGAGCTGGAGGAGACAGGGACTGAGGGGGAGGAACGGCCCAGACCACCGGCCACCTGCAGGCACCCCCCAAAGGATCCAGGACACCAGCGATGACGAGGGTTCGAGCGAGGGGGCCCTTGTCATCGACGTCCCCTCAGACCCATCCAGCCCGGCCCCCTCCGACCACGCCTCGCCCGAGTTCCTGGAGGGACCCACAGGTATGTACCATGCAAGCTGGTGGATGCAGGGTCGGGGGAGGGGGCGCAGTCCTGCCCAGGGTGACCACAGCCCACCTGCAGGGACATCACCCCCAGGGCACAGGCAGGTCAGACATCCCTGCTGCCCCAGCTGCACAGGGCCGACTTGTGACACCCAGCACCATGTGGGCCGGACAGTACCATGGGCTGCTGGGCTGCAGAGGGACCGAGGGAGCCAGAGGAGAGCCGGTGCTCCCGCAACCATCCTGGGAACCCCGGATGAGATCCCTGCAGGACTGCCAGGATGGGATGGGAGGTATAGGGGGTGGGTTCAGGGGGTCCCTCAACGGGACTAATGGCCCGTTCTTCTCCCCTTTTGTCTCCACAGCTCCAGCAGCTGGACCAGCCCCACGACGGGCCCGGGGAGCCCCACCACCAAGGGCGAGGGGGAGCGGCCCAGGCCTTGGACAGGGCCAACACGGGGCCTTCTCTGGTCCCTCCGCTGGTGCCACCAGGCCGGAGAGGAGGAGGCAGGGGACATGGCCCACACGGCCGCCCTGAAGGAGCTGTTGGGTGTCTTGCAGGAGTGGCTTGCCATGGAGCGGCAGGCATGGCACTGGGTGCGGTCCAACTTGGATGCCCTCACCCAGGCCCTGGTCGGCCACCTGGACCCTGCCACCACTCCATCGTGGGTCACTCCTGCACCCACACCCCCCGTCGCCCCTCCACTATCCACCACGCCCCCCTGGCCCATGAATTCCCCCAACCTTCCTCCCAGTGGTCCCCCCAACAATCCCCCAGCCCCCACCCCACCACATCCCCCCTCCGAGTAGGCCCTGATCCCTCCCCACCTCTCCCCTGCCAGACTCATCCACCTGGCCCACAGCGTGCTGGCCAGGGCTGGCCAGGTGGAGGCCTGGCCTCCAGCCCCCACTCCCCCCGTGCTGAGCCCGGCTCAGGTGTGGGGACAGCGCCCAAGCTGTGCCCCTACCTTCCTGTGCCACCGGCCCTGGCCCAGCCCCAGTCGGGCCCCTGGACCTGGGGAGGAAGGGGCGGGTGCGGGAGATGGTGCTCCCAGCCCTCAAGGCCCCTGGAGGAGTGAAGCCCCCCCACCACAGCCCCTGTCCACCCTCCCTGCTGCCATGTAAACAGTTCTCCTCATTCACCTTCCCCACTCCCATGTAAATAGTTCTACCCACACCCATATATAGTTCTGTCTGTTCACCCTCCCATAACACATGTAAATAGTACCCCCTGAATAACGAGGGGCACAGTTTTTCGTTATAGTAAATGCTTATTTTTATGGTTTACCCTGTGTCCCCCGTTGATGGGTGCTGGAGTGTGTGTGTGAGTGTGTGTGTGTGTGTGTGTGCAGGGTGTGGGTGGGGTGTGTGGGTGTGCGTTCAGGGTGCAGGGGTGGGGTGTGTGTATGTGCAGGATACGGATGGTGGGGTGTGTTCGGGGAGCATTACCATGGCTCCTGCTCAAAGGCCTGGCACAGGGCCTCCTTTACACACACCGTATCCTGCTGGGCCTGGTGGCAGAGGGTGGCAGGGGGGTGGTTTGTACCCGTGCCCCACCTCAGCGGCCAACCTCTGCATATAGGGCTTGCGTTTTGCCTACACCAGGTTATGGAGGATGCAGAAGGCCCCGACCACTGCCGGGCCATTGAGGAGGCCCACCTCCAGCCTGGTGTCGAGGCATCTAAAACGCCCCTTGAGGTGGCCGAACACCCACTCGATGGGGAGCTCCCCCTGGTGGATGAAGTTCCCCTTGGCCACATGATGTTCCAGCCCTGAGTTCTGGAAGACCCTCACATTCTGGGTGTGGCCAGCCCAGCCCATGTACATGTCCTGGAACAAGCCATTGGCATCGACCAGGGCCTGAAAGACCACTGAGTGGTAGCCCTTGCGATTGATGTAGGCCCCACAGCTGTGCTCTGGGGCCTGGATGGTGATGTGGGTGCCATCCACGGCCCTGAAGCAGCTGGGGAAGCCCACCTCCTGGAATCCCCAGATGGCGTCGTCCAGGTCCCCAACGAGCACCAGCTGCCTCAGGAGCACCTTGTTGGTTGTCTTGACAACCTGAAGGGCATGGGGGGCACGCTCTTGAGCATGGGGTGGGGTGTTGCTTGCCTGCTGTTGCCTGTCCCCATCCCCACCCCTGGCCCTGGGGTGCCCGCCCTTCTCCCAACAGTGCCCGTCGCCAGGCTGCCCCCCTCCCCGCACAAGCAGTCTAGGTGTGAGCTGGGCATGGCTTACCTCGATGAGAACGGCTCCGATGGTGGCTTTGCCCACCCTGAACTGGTGGCCGACAGATCAGTAACTGTCCGGGGTGGCCAGCTTCCATAGGGCAATGGCCACCCTTTTGTGCAGGGGGACCGCCAGCCTCTGGTGTGTGTCTTGGTGCTGGAGGACTGGGGGGAGCCAGTGTCCCCTTGGTCATCCTGAAGTTCTGTAGCCACCAGTCTTTGCCCCAGTCCTCCAGCACCAGCCGGTCCCACCAGTCGCTGCTTGTGGGGAAGCTCCACAGGCGGAGGATGACCCGGGGGACCGGCTGGGGCCTTGGGCCCTGAGGATGGCTTCCAGGAGGGTGGCTACCATGGTGGCCACCTGGAGCTTCTGCAGCATAGCGGCCAGGACTGTGGCCAGGGCACTGGCCATGGCTGCAATGGAGGGGGAGCGCTGCTTGGGGTCCATGGAGGACTGGGATGCCACCTCCGATGCCTCTTGCTATCACTCTCGCTCACTCTGTCTCTCGCTCTGCCTGAGGACAAAGTTGCTGGCCATCGGCATGTGCAGGCTGAGGTCCGAAAGAGAGGGCTGGCGTGTGTGGACACTGTCTTTCAAAATTGTGCTAGGGGCCTTTCGACAGAAGGGACTGAACCTTCGATCCCCACTGGTGTGTGTGGATGCTTTGTTTGGAAAGAGCATCTTTCGATGTTCTCTTTTGAAAGACGTTCTTTTGAAACAGAATTGTAGTGTAGACGCAGCCTCAGTGTCCCCCAGGTTATTTGGAGGGAAGAGGCGATGTGTGTACAGGTTGAACCCCTCTACTCCAGCACTCTCTCATCCCACAACATCCATAATCTGGAATGATTATAGTTGTATGGGAGACCACTTACCATGGGTGTGGCTAAGTTCCCAGTGGTCCCATAAAGTTTGTTTCCAGCCACCAGTCTTGGCTCTGAGTGTTCTGTGCTGTTATTTAGCTGTAATTTACCCCAAGTGTCTTCTAAGAGCCCAGTAAGCAATGGAAGTGTTGGTAATGTGCTAGACAATGTTGACCTCCTATGATCCAGCAAATTCCCTCATTTGGCACTGGTCAGGTCCTGAGGGTGCCAGACTGGAGAAGTTCAATCTGTACTACCATCCTTCAGTGAGCTCCTCCAATATGGCAGGGAAAGAGGGTAACCCTAGTCCAGCCTATACTATAAGGCTCCTGAGTCCAAACCCTTAAAGGGACAGGATCCTGGGATTTTCCCATCCAACCACTAATTCCCTGGCATTGTTTCTCTCTCCCAGCTTTGGCCATTTCCTTTAGTTGTTCCAATATTCATGGACAGGGCCAGTACATCCTGTCACATACCCCTCCCCACACTACCCTAGCAGTGAGTGACCCAGGATCCTACTTTTGGAGCTCTGCAAACACAGTCAACCTATGGACAAAAATCTGCATTATAATGTTGCTCCCTCAGCTTATGTTGAACCTTAAAGATGAAGGGCTATAGAGAGAGGTACCATGAGTGATTTGAGGATCCAAGTCCTTCAAGGCTTTGAGCTACCTTTATGCAGGCACAATCAATTATTAACATAAAGCAGTTCTTTGTAAGGTAGTACTGCAGTACCAACCCAACAATCTGCTAGGTATTCTTTCTCAATAGTCAAGTAATGTATTTCTGTGAGCAACAGTTTTCAGCTTAGCTATATAATTGGCTGTTCCTTCATATAAAATTCTTGCTATTAAACTGCTCCTAGGCCCAAGTCTGAGGCACTGGTTTGGAGTAGAAATGGTCACTCAAAATAAGGGCTCTCAAGTGCCACCACCAGAAATTTTCCAACATTGTAATAGCTCCTTCACATCAACAAGTCCATTGTACTTGTTTGGCAACAACTGTTTTCATTGGGTCAATTAGAGGAGTAGGAGTAATCATGAACTGGGACATAAATCATGGGTAATAAGTAACTAACCCCTTCACCCTGCCCCATCCCCATACCTGTTTCTTTGTCATAAACGCTGGTCTTCTCAGGGCATCAGCCTTACCTTTCAGAGACTATGTGTCCATTGTCCATTGCACACCTAGCATCCCGAGTGTTTTGTGCCTTAGTTTCCTAATGTACTTTTCATCAGGCAGGACATAAGTCTGGTGTCTCTCAATGACTGCAGAACTGCCCAGGATGTGATCTAAATCTAATTTCCAGTCTGTGATGAAAATTACCACCTCAGCGACTTAAGTGACACATATTTTTGATGATGTTGTAAGATGTACCTCATAAGTCTCTGGAGAGTGGCTGGGCTCCATGTAGCCCAAAAGGCACCCTAATAGAGTGGATCAGGCCAACTGGAGTTGCAAAAGCACTCTTCTCATGAACCTCTGATGCAGTGGATCTTACCAGAAATCTTTTGTCAGATCTCATGAGTTAAATATTTAACCTTCCCCAAATGATCTAGTAACTCCTCTGAGAGGGACATTGGGCATGAAGGAAATGGCATTGACTCCTC
The DNA here is from genome assembly GCF_033958435.1 of Carettochelys insculpta. Classification (NCBI taxonomy): domain Eukaryota; kingdom Metazoa; phylum Chordata; order Testudines; family Carettochelyidae; genus Carettochelys; species Carettochelys insculpta. The sequence continues at coordinate 87,212,839 of NC_134138.1, read as the reverse complement.
AGAAATCCAAGCAGAAATGGATTGTTCCCTCCAATCTGGGTACCACATAATCCCTGGAGTACAAGGGATGAAAGATAGAGTGGCTGTGTCATCAGCCAATGAGGAGGCAGATTGAGGCAGCAAATAAGAGCTTGGCTGGGCTAGTCTGTGGGAGCTCAGTTTCTTTCTGGCTTTGGAGAGAGATGGACTTGCTGCCTGCCAAGGGAACCAGTTACCATAGATAGAGCAGTGTTGGGAAAGGCAAGTGAGCTTTCAGGGCTCCAACCAACTTAGCTCCCAGGCTCGGGACACAATATAGAGGCCTGAGAGGATACTGAGGGTTGCAGAGAGGTAGCCAGAGGGGAGAAATAGACCACAGGTCCACCCTCTTGCTGCTGCTGCTGCTGGCCAGTTCAAACTGCAGTTTGCCCCGACGGAAGGGGCTAAATGAAAAATGGAAGTGGATCAATGAGGCAAGCAGTGGTCTTAGGAGCAGCTGGGTTTCTTGATAGGGTAAAACCCCAGAATATGGATGCTGCCATGGGGCAATACTCAGAGAAAGGAGAACTATGGTCTGGGAGGGACATGGGTCCTGGTACGGTGGCAATTTGGTGAAGCAGGTCGTGGCAGATGAGACAAGGCCAGAAGCAGGTACTCCAGAGTTGGATGAGAGTTAGTTCCCAGGACTGACCAGCAGGAGGTGCTGTGTGGTGAGTCAAATCTTCTACAGGCACCAAAACAAACGGCTGCACCAATCACTTTGGGACTACTCAATGATACCTAACGTGACCATATCTCAGTCTTCCCAAGCAGCCACTTCCCTTATGTTATCTGGAGCAACCTTATTTCTGGCTTTATTTCTGGGTCAGTACAGATATGATGAGTTTTTCCCAGTGTTGATAAAAATCCATCATGAAAAGTCTCTATGACTTCATGGGCTTGCTACTTCTGCTCTTCTCTTAAACCCTTGGCCAAGGGCCCTAGAACTTTAGGCCCTACATTGACTGGCTTTTTATCTGAATGGACTGGTCAGCGTTCCTGGTCCCACCAGAGTTTCCAGAAATTCCCAAGAAAGATGTTCTTTTCCTTTCATTTGTCATGGCACTGAACTTTATAAACTACTGGGACCCACCCTTTTCACTACCTCATATAGCTCCTACCCCGAGGAGAACAGTGTAATTTCCGAGCTCAGGCAGAGGAGAAGAATGCTGTCTCTGCTCTGAAATACTTTCAGATGGATTTATTGTAGTATTCTGTGTTTCTTAGGCTTTAGCCATATTTTGCTGGCCCAGTTCTCCCAGTCATTTCATCATCAGGTGGAAGTACTAGATGTACATCCTTTCTCCATGGAGGTTGATCCTTTCACTTTTACTTCATTAGGTCTTGTATCCACTGTGGCTACTACTCATTTAAGCATTTCAACGTGGAAAGACTTGTAGAGCTTTGGAAAGCCCCCTGAACTGCAAATTTTAGCACCTGTCTTAATGAATTTCTGGACTCTTCTTTTCACGGTATAGTTGCATTGTTCAGCCCATCAGTGTGGGTGTGGTTAACTGATGTACAAATGGGTTTCACCTTCAAAAGCTGTCAGATGTCCTTTACTCAGCAGGACATTACATTAGTCCCTTGATCTATCCAAATGTTGGTAAGCAACTCTATATGGGAATATATTTTTACAAGCTCCCAAGCAACCACTGAATGGTTACCAAGCAGAAGGGCACATGAGCACCTGGTTGCATAATACACCAAGATCAGGACACACATGTTGCCTCTCACACTCTTTTCCAGGAGCAGAGGAACCCAGCAGAGGTACAAAGAACTAGGGCATGGGAAGTTCTGCTGCTCCCTTGAAGTGCTACTCATTGGCATTCCCAGCAAGACTTATAAAACTTTCATGTTTCTCTATCAGTACAAGGCCAAAAGAACCATGTAACCAGCTGTTCCAGGTGTTCCTAGATGCCCTGAGTAAGGAAATCCATGGGCCCAGGGCAAGAGCTCTTTCTGGACTGGCTGGAACTGGTGTCACATCTCCTGTTGTGTGGATATTGGTCTCCTATATGAAGAAGATTATTTTCTAGCATAAAATGAGTATAATACATAGCTTGTCACTCACAGATAATTCCACCATTTACCACAGCCAGCTAAACAATAACGTTCTCTCAGGGCATCATCTGCTGGTACCTACTCTTTCAAAAGAGTCAGTTGGGATATCAGGAACTAGTGGAGACTGAAGTCACTTTGATAACCTATTGCTTTGTCTGAACTGGCAGTGGAAACTTCTTCCTGCTTCTCTTCTGCTGTGTCCCTTTGATTTGTCTGTCTCCTAGTCTGATTTAAATACACCCCTAGCTGTGCAGCCTCCCAACTCCTAACTCTGCCTTCGGGATTTCTGTGACTTGTGGATCTCTCATTCACAAGACCTGTTTTTTTTTTTTAAATGAGAAGGACTGTGGGAAAGATTGCCTGAAAAGAATCTTATATAGACTGTGCTGCAGTAGTAGCATCATGTAGCTCCTGGAAATGTTTCCAGTTCCGTCTGATCACCACAGGCCAGGGTAAATTTCCTGAGACACGTCCACAGCTCTCTTCTTTATGTTCCCCAACCTGCATTATGATAATAACAGAGAGCTATGGTATATCAAGATGGAGTGCTTGGTGGGCTCCCACCTATATATTTACCTGTGCCTCCACAGGCATCCAGCAATTGCAACTCTTATTGGCTGTGGATTGCTGTTCGTGGCCAATCAGAGTGGCAGGAAATGGTGCAGACTATGACACTGTTTCCCATCACTCCCATTAGCCACAAACAGCAATCCGTGGCCAACGATAGCAGCTATTGCCATAGACCAGCAAAGACGCAGGTAAATATAGCAGCAGCTGCCCACCAGGGACTAACTCCAGTGCATCACTGCTTTTTTATTGTCCACCCCTTATTCACAGGTTAATAAATCTGCTACAGACTTAAGTAAGGGACCTGGCTTTTTCCCATGCAATAGAGGCTCATACACTATGCATGCTTCAGAGGTCCCAGGTTCAGTTCCATCTGCAGAGGACTGGGGTCTGTCAATGTTACAGTTACACTACCAGGCTCCTGACCCCAGACCCTTAAAGGGACAGTGTTCTGAGTTTTCCTCATCCAACCACTATTTCACCAGGAATGCTTCCTTCATTCTGGTCATTTCCTGCACTTTTGTTTATTACAGTATTCTTGGAACCTGGTCTACCAGCCTCTCCTAGGCTTGAAGATCCAGTATACCCTGTTATGGGGTGGAACCCTCACTCTCTGATCCTTATTTTTATGAGATTTAACAATAATTTATTAATATTTGGTCCTGTCCTTATTTGGTCTGATCAATATTTGAATATTTTGAACAGTATCCCTCAAGACAGAGACTTACCTGCCTTTCAGGCTGTATTCTTTCTCTCCGCAGTGTGTGTGCACAATCTGCCATCCCAAGTGATGGTTTTATACTGTGCTTCACGTATTCCTTAAATTTGTTCATCAGTGACTTTCCTGAGTCATAATAGGCTGGCTTACGAATATCTTGGGGAATGACACACAGGATCTGAACTATTCAGCCATTCTGTCAAATGCCTTAAAAAAATCCTGACCCAGCTACAACCAAAAAAACCAACTTGCTGAAACACCACCTATAACAGGAGGTTTCAATTCACTGGAACTCAACTTATTACATGCTTGAGCAGCTCCTGGAACAACAAAATGCTGTGCAAGATTTTGTAGACTGGTGTAAGGTAAGGAAAAGTAGATATGCTCCTAAACTTTACATTATGAGGCCTGACAGCTGCTCTGTTTATCGTCCTCCTTGAGAAGTCAATGCTGACAAGACATGTCCACAATAAGGGACAACTACGGCAATCCTAAGTGAATGTTTTCACACTGTTGACTGAGACAAACTCTCATGGAATTCAATCAGAGCTTGTCTGTGTAGGAGGTAAGGGAATACCCTTTTTTTCCCTAATGATCAGGTATATTGGATTTTCAGCGTATGTCTATGCTGCAAACAAAGGCATTATTGTGGCAGAGGTAGGCATCCTTATGCAAGCTTTAATCTAGCTGGTGTATGTAAGAGTAGTAGCAGGAGCATGATGGTGTGGGTTTCAGAATGGTCTAACTGCTCCAGTATAAGATCACCAGTGACTCTGAGCATGTTGTCTTATTGTGAGGGTGTCAGTGCGACTGTCTTTGCTACTATTGTTGCTTTCATAGCTAAAGTTAGCTTGGGTATGGCTACCAGTCATACCTTCATCTGAGATCAAATAAATTGAACTCATCTGAAACAAAGGGAAGTCTAACTACTTTCTTAGGCTGTAGAGTAGCTCAGAAATTGTCCACAGACTGCACCACAAACAAAGGACTTGAAATAATTACACGCATACCCACAAGCAGCCACAGAGCTTTTCATTCTAAAGAATCTCAAAGTAATCTAGAATTTATTACAAAAACTGCATACAAAAGTCATCTTGTCCCACAGCAAAATGAAGCCATTGGATGTGGCAGCTGATTAACAATCATTGCAACAGAGCCTAAGTTGGAAGTGGAAGAAAAGAACCTTTTACCTGACACTACAGGGTGAATTTAGGCTCACGCAAAATGTAATTTCCCCAACTAGAATTTGGCCAGGACATATTTCTTATCTTTTTGTTGTCCTGGAGCAAATAAAAGAGAAGAACAAATTGCCTCAGTGCCTTGCAATATAACTTACATTAACATTTAAACACTGCATCAGACAGAGAAGATGTAGCTTATTTTGTTCCAAATCTTATCCCATTTAAATGTGGGAGCCAAGGTCACTATTACATGTCTCTCTTACTTTATACAGAGTTTGAACCTGATTCAAGGCCTATCTAAAGTGATGAAAAAACTCCCATCGACTTTACTGAGCTTTTGATCAAACCCTGTGTTACTATCTGATGTCAGTGATTCATAGCTATTTTCTATATATTGTGGAAATTCTTGCTGGGCATCCATTCTAAGGAACCACCAATTAATAAACCATCAATAATTTCTTTACGTTAATTATAAAAGATGTTTCTCAGTTGAACACCTGTAAAAATTTATCACCAGTAGTTTATAAATAATCCTTTTTGATCTAAAAATATGATATATGGACTATAGAGTAGACTTTGTAACTCTTTGGTGAATACTATTTCTCCCTTCTTCTACCAAAAGAAAATCTTTTAGGTGCAACCATGTTGTCAGTAACGTGGATATGCCCTTCCACTCACCCAAAACTGCTCGCCATCTCTAACTGATGCACCAAGAGAGCTCTAAGATAGCCATATCTTCCTGAGGGTGTAACATTTCTTACACAGAAATATCGGTGCCATTCTCCTATTGTGTTGATGGCTGAAACTATGAATACTTATGCCACATTTAGAAGCTGTGAGACTCCAAAATAAGAGGTGAATTTTTAGCAAAGCCAGTCCACCCGAGATGGATAGTAATTGCATTCTTGCTTGACCATAGTAAACTCATTATAGCTTCATTTAATATTTTGAAATATCTTTGGCATGTTTGTGTTCAAAGTGGCATAGCTACACACACATCAACGGAATTGCCATTTTAATCACATCATTTTACCAAGTAGAGAAAGTAGGTGACATCACCATGTCAGCCACAATTTGAGATAGTACAGCTTTATAGTTCAGGTGACATACACTGTGTGAGAGACATCTAAGCATATGTCTAGATGGCAGCCTTATTTCAAAATAAACTATTCTGGGAGAGCTATTCCAAATAGCTAACCCTATAGCTTATTTTGAAATAACACAGCTACGCGCAAAAATACATTTCAAAACAGTACTTAACTACTTAATTTCTACATATAGGCTACGTCTACATGTGTATGTTACATCGAAATAGGCTGTTTAGATGAATAACGTCTACACGTCCTCCAGGGCTGGCGCCGTCAACGTTCAATGTCGACGTTGGGCAGCACCACTTCGAAGTAGGCGCTGTGGGGGAGCGTCTACATGCCAAAGTAGCACACATCGAAATAAGGGTGCCAGGAACAGCTGCAGACAGGGTCACAGGGTGGACTAGCACTTCCAGGGCAACAGCTAGCCGCTCCCTTAAAGGGCCCCTCCCAGACACACTCAGCCTGCACAGCACGCGGTCTGCAGAGCCATAGGCACGCACACCTCGGTGACACAGTTATGGACCCCCCAGCAGCAGCAGCAGCAGCAGCAGCAGCCAGAGGTCCACCCAGCCGCCCCTGTAGGAGCAGTGCTCGCCCTGCTCAATGCCATGCAGGAGGCAGCTGATCACATTCTAGCCACAGAAGAGGAGCTGCCCCCTGGGGAGGAGGACGCAACCCCCAACCCTGCAGCCCCCCACCCCCCCACGCCGCACACGCCGCCGGCTGTGGAGCTACCCCACAAGCACCGACTGGTGGGAGCGGCTGGTGCTCGGTGAGTGGGACGATGACCGCTGGCTCCAGAACTTTCGTATGAGCCGGCAGACATTCCTGGAGCTCTGCCAGTGGCTCAACCCCGCACTGAGGCACCAGGACACCGCCATGCGGCGTGCCCTCAGTGTGGAGAAACGGGTCGGCATCGCTGTCTGGAAGCTGGCCACTCCAGACAGCTACCGATCCATGGGGGCAGCAGTTTGGCGTCAGCAAGGCCACCATCGGGGCTGTCCTCATGGAGGTAAGAGGACCCATGGGGGGAGGGGGAGGCAGCCCTGGCAGGGGAGGGCCAGACACACCCTGCACACCCCTCATTGGTGCTCTCCCATGTCCTTCCCCTGCAGGTTGTCCGCGCCATCAAAGCCCTGCTCCTCCACAGGCTCGTGTGGCTTGGGGACCCAGATGCCGCCATTGCAGGCTTTGTCACCTTGGGCTTCCCCAATTGCTTCGGGGCTCTGGATGAGACCCATATCCCCATCCATGCCCCAGAGCACAGTGGAGGACGCTTCTTAAACAGGAAGGGCTACCATTCAGTGGTCCTCCAGGCCTTGGGGGACAGCTGGGGCCACTTCCTGGACATATATGTTGGCTGGCCTGGCAGCAGCCACGACTCCCGGGTATTCCGGAATTCGGGCCTGTGCCACCAGCTGGAGGCGGGAACCTACATCCTCCAGCGGGAGATCCCTGGGGGGGACACAACCATGCCCCTCTGCGTCATCAGAGACACGGCATACCCCCTCCGGCCCTGGCCCATGCACCCTTACACAGGCCAGCTGTCAGCCAGCCAGGAGCACTTCAACATGCGCCTGAACCACGCGCGCCAGGTGGTTGAGCCACATTTGGCCGCCTCAAAGGGCGCTGGAGGTGTCTCCTCACCCACCTTGATGCAGGCCCCACCAACATCCCCCAGATTGTGGGCGCGTGCAGCGCACTCCACAACCTGGTCGAGAGCAAGGGGGAGGCATTCTTTCAGGGCTGGGCTGTGGAGGCTGGCAGGGCTGACATGCAGCCACCCGCTGCCCCCAGTCGCCAGGTGGATCCCGAAGGGATCTGGGTCCGGGAGGCCCTGCAGGCCCATTTCGACGAGGCCGCGGGGTGAACGCTGGCAGGCCCCCCACTGCACCCCCCCATCCTCCACAACACTCCCTGCCCCTACGCCCACACCACAGAGCACCCAAGAGCACACCCCCCAACACTTTTCTTGTAAATAAAAATAGACATGTTGTTCGTGAAACCAGAAAACGTAGAACTCTTATTATTATTATATTATTTACAACCAATGTAAATAAATATTATATATATTATATGATGATAAGCAAAAAAAAGGGGAAGACAACGAAGAGGAGAACTATTTACATGGGGGGCAGGTAACCTAAAATAACAGGGGTCTAATACAAACTATATACAAAACACAAGTAAAAGGGGATATGTACAAAGGGGAAGGGGGGGGCCATGTCCTGGGCCCCACACCACCTAATGTCCAGTGCTCGGGGTGGGCGGCTGCGACCCACACCTTGGCCTCAGCCCTGGCCGGGGCTGGCTGGGGGCTGGGAGGACCGGTAGATATGGCCGGCAGGTGTCAGCTGGCCCCAGGTCCCGCTCGGCGGAGGGCTCCTCAGTGGCGGACAGTGGTGCGATGGCGGGTGGAGCAGCAGGTGGAGCAGGCAGGGCGGGCAGAGCGGCGGCCGGCGTGGCATGGGGGGCCAGGTAGTCAGCTATGCGCTCGAAAGTGCGCATAAAGGCTCCCCATGCCTCCTGGCACCAGGCCAGTGCCCGCTCCTGCAGATGGAGCCGCCGCTCCTCCACCCGCAGGCGCTGCTCCGAGACCTCCAGCTGCCACCAGAGGATCGCCAGCTGCTGGGGGTCCATCGCTGTCCATGGGTGGTGCTGGGTCTGCAGTCGTCCCCGCCCTGGGGCTGGTCGGTGCTCCGCTGAGGGGCTGGCCTGGATTGATGCCCCGGTAGGCTCTCCGGGGCCACTGACACCTCGCCGGCACTCTCCGGTCCCTCCGATGGTGCAGCTGCGGAACACAGGGGGGAAGAAGAGTGGAGACAGCCATTAGTGTGGGCCCCGAGCTGTGGCCCTTGTCCCCCCACCCCTCTGCTGCTGGTTCCCCATCCCCATCCCCAGGAGATGCTGCTGATGATGATGGGTGTCCCACCCCCTCCCCCCGGGGGACCCTAGGTTCCGCTCCCCCCATCCCCAGGGATGGGGCATGGCACTGTCGTGCTGGGGGGGCAGGGGCTGATGCAGTCTTCTGAGGGACATGCCACTGCTGTCCTTGGGGCCATGGTCATCTGGGCATGTGGAGGGCCCTGGTCATGTCTGTTGCCCCCACCCCTCAACCCCGGGGGTGTGCACCGGGTGGGTACATACCTGATGGTCCGCTCCCACGGTTGGGGGACACCCGGTGGGCGGACGCCCTGCTGGAGCTTCGGGACGGGATGGCGATCTGGAGCCCCCCCCGCCCTCTGGTGTTCCAGGGGTGGGTTCCTGGGGGGGCCCCTGGGTGCGGAGCTTGCCTCCGGGGTGGACTCCGCCTCCGGGGCCTGCTGGGGCTCCTCGGCCGAGGTGTCAAGAGTGGCCGGAGGGGAGGAGGTGTGCCGGGGGCCTGGGATTTCCCTGAGCTCCCTGTAAAAGGGGCAAGTGACGGGGGCGGCCCCAGATCGGCTGGCCGCATCCCGGGCCCGGGTGTAACCCTGCCGCAGCTCCTTAACCTTACTCTTGACGGGGTCAGGAGTGTGGGCAGGGTGACCCTGGGAGGCCAGGCCCTCGGCCAGCCGAGCAAACACATCCGTGTTCCGCCTCTTGCTCCCCATTACCTGGAGCACCTCCTCTTCGCTCCAGAGCCCCAGCAGGTCCCGAAGCTCGGCCTCCATCCAGGAGGGGCCCCGCTGCCGCTTCCTGGCCTGGCTGCCAGCCTGGGAGCCCTGGCTCCCCTTGTCGGGGGGTGCCCTGGGGTCGCTTAGGGGGCTGGCGGCTGGCGGCTGGCCATCGCAGCGGGGGGGGGGTGTCTCTGGGCTGCTGTGAGATGTGCAGGCCAGCCGCGTGGCTGTGCTGCCGCCTGCATGCTCTCTCAGCTTCCTGCACAGGAAGGCAGGGGGCGGGGACCTTTAAGGGGCCACTGCATGTGGTGACCATCGAGCTCAGGGGCTGGAGAGAGCGTCTCTCAACCCCTCAGCTGATGGCCGCCATGGCGGACCCTGCTCTTTCGATGTTGCGGGACACAGATTGGCTACACGTGCCCTACTTCGACGTTCAACGTCAAAGTAGGGCGCTATTCCCATCTCCTGATGGGGATAACGACTTCGACGTCTCACTGCCTTACGTCGATGTCAACTTTGAAATAGCGCCCGCCACGTGTAGCCATGGCGGGCGCTATTTCGCAGTTGGCGCGGCTACTTCGAAGTAGCCGGCACGTGTAGACGTGGCTATAGAGACTACTTCAAAATAGAGCCATTGGACACACTGGCTGTGTCTACACGTGCCCCAAACTTCGAAATGGCCATGCAAATGGCCATTTCGAAGTTTACTAATGAAGCGCTGAAATGCATATTCAGCGCTTCATTAGCATGCGGGTGGAAGCCGCGCTTCGAAATTGACGCTCCTTGCCGCCGCGCGGCGCGTCCAGACGGGGCTCCTTTTCGAAAGGACGATGCCTACTTCGAAGTCCCCTTATTCCCATGAGCTCATTTAGAAATAGCTGTTGGCTTATTTTGAAATTGGTAAACCTCATTCTATGAGGACTAGTACCTATTCTGAAATAGCTGTTTCAAAAAAAGATGCTGTTAAAACAGGGAACAGAGTCTATTTTGAAATAAGCCATAGTGGCTGTGTCCAGACATGCCCCAAACTTCGAAATGGCCATGCAAATGGCCATTTCGAAGTTTACTAATGAAGCGCTGAAATGCAAATGAGCTCATGGGAATAAGGGGACTTCGAAGTAGGCGGCATCCTTTCGAAAAGGAGCCCCGTCTGGACGCACCGCGCGGCGGCAAGGAGCGTCAATTTTGAAGCGCGGCTGCCGCCCGCATGCTAATGAAGCGCTGAATATGCATTTCAGCGCTTCATTAGTAAACTTCGAAATGGCCATTTGCATGGCCATTTCGAAGTTTGGGGCACGTGTAGACACAGCCACTATGGCTTATTTCAAAATAGACTCTGTTCCCTGTTTTAACAGCATCTTTTTTTGAAACAGCTATTTCAGAATAGGTACTAGTCCTCATAGAATGAGGTTTACCAATTTCAAAATAAGCCAACAGCTATTTCTAAATTACTTCAAAATAACGGATGCATTGTGTAGATGCTAGGATAGTTATTCTGAAGTAACTTTGCTGTGTAGATTTAGCATAATAGAATCATAGGGCTGGAAGGGACCTCAGGAAGTCATCTAGTACAGCCCACTGCTCCGAGCAGGGTCAACCCCCACTTCACCCTAAGGCTTCCTCTGCACTATCGCGGTCCTTCAAAAGATGTTCTTGCAGAAGATCTCTTCTGAAAACACTTCCTGAAAAGATCACAGCCAAACAGAAAAAGTGAGTCGAAAAATTGATCCACTCCTTTGATAGATAGTGGCCACACAGCCCCAGCTGCTCTTTTGAAAGAACAGGCCAGGAAATGCCACGTACGGGGTTGCAGGGCCAGCAAGCCCTTCTGGGAGCTCCAGCCAGGTGCTCCCTTAAAGCTCCTTCCCAAACATCCCTTTCCTGTACACGCTGAGACCTGCCAAGCTGACCAAAGTGAAGCATAGCTGGTGCAGGGACCACAGGCTGGTAGCTCACAGCTGTGGACCTGCAGCAGCTCCCAGGCCAGCACCTCACCCATGTCCTGCTCAGGCTGCTAGCCACCATCACTACAGCTCCTCCAGAGGCAGAGACCTCCTGCAGGGGCCAAGAAGCCAAAACCCCCACAGGGCCCTGGCTACATCCTGCTCTGGAGAGTTGTCCACGTCGGGGACCTGGACGTAGCTGTTGCCGGATTTACTGCCCTCAGCTTCCAACACTGCTTTGGAACCATTGATGACACCCGCATCGCCATCTGTGCCCCAAACCACAGAGCAGCTGTTGTATCAGCTGCAAGGGCTACCGCTCATTAATGCTGAAGGCCCTGGTGGACCATAGGGAATGCTTCATGGACATTTACATGGGCTGGTTGGGCTGGGCCCATGACATGCGGGTCTTCCACAGCTCATAAGAACATAAGAACAGCCATACTGGGTCAGACCAAAGGTCCATCTAGCCCAGTATTCTGTCTGCCAACAGTAGCCAATGCCTGGTACCCCAGAGGAGGTGAACCGAAGACAATGATCAAGTGATTTGTCTCCTGCCATCCATTTCCCGCCTTCGACAAAAGACTAGTCACTATACCTTACCCCTTGCTAATAGCCATCTATGGACCTAATCTCCAAATATTTATCAAGCTCTTTTTTAAACTCTGTTAGAGTCCTGGCGTTCACAGTGTCCTCTGGTAAGTAGTTCCACAGGTTGACTGTGCGCTGTGTGAAGAAAAACTTTCTTTTATTAGTTTTGAACCTGCTACCCATTAATTTCATTTGGTGTCCTCTAGTTCTTATATTATGGGAAAAAGTAAATAACTTTTCTGTATTCACTTTCTCCACATCATTCATGATTTTATATACCTCTATCATATCACCCCTCAGTGTCCTCTTTTCTAGACTGAAAAGTCCCAGTCTCTCTAGCCTCTCCTCATACGGGACCCATTCCAAACCCTTAATCACTTTAGTTGTCCTTTTCTAAACCTTTTTTAATGCTAGTATATCTTTTTTGAGGTGAGGAGACCACATCTGCACGCAGTACTCAAGATGTGGGCGTACCATAGTTTTATGCAGGGGAAGTAAGATATTCTTCGTCTTATTTTCTATCCCTTTTTTAATTATTCCTAACATTCTATTTGCTTTACTAACTGCTGCTGCACACTGCATGGATGTTTTCAGAGAACTATCCACTATAATTCCATGATCCCTTTCCTGATCTGCTGTAGCTAAATTTGCCCCCATTATATTGTATGTATAATTGTGGTTGTTTTTCCCAATGTGCATTTCCTTACACTTACCCACATTAAATTTCATTTGCCATTTTGCTGCCCAGTCACTCAGTTTGCTGAGATCTTTTTGAAGTTCTTCACAGTCTGCTTTTGTTTTGACTATCCTGAACATACAGCCCTCAGCAGGAGCTTATGGGTGGGGATGTCACCATGCCTTTGTGCATGATGGGGGATGTGGCCTATCCCCTGCAGCCCTGGCTGATGCAGCCATACACAGGCCACCCAGACCCTACCAAGGATCTGTTCAATGGTCACCTCAGCCTGAACCACTAGCCTGTGGAGTGTGCCTTCAGCTGCCTGAAGTTGCATTCAGGTGTCTCTTCACAGGCCTGGACATTGGGATTCACAATGTCCCTCAGGTTGTGGGGGTGTGCTGTGCCCTACACAACATTGTGGAGGGAAAGGATGAGCCCTTCCTCCCAGGGTGGACAGTGGAGGTTGACCCTGGCTATGAACAGCTGGGTGCAGCCATTGACCGCCAAGCCCACTATGATGGGGTGCAGAACCAGGAGGCCTTCTGGGACAGCTTTGCCCCCAGGCCCCTGTGACCCTCCCCAGGGCACCTCCTGCACGTTTCTTCAGCCCTCAGCCCTCAGGCCCACCCCATTCCCACCACAATCCCTCCTTCTCATCCACTCTTCACCACCACCACCTCCAACAGCAAGGGACACAGGATTGCTGGAAAAAAAATGGTTTATTTAAACATAGAAACTTTCTGAAAAATGAAAACTGCAAATAATTATGTACATTGTTGAACAGGGGTAACTATATACATTGGGGGGACTTTGGACAGGGGGTGGGAGCATCTGAACTTGGAGGGGGGCTTGGGACTTGTGGTGGAGGACCACAAGCCAAGGCGGTCACAGGATCCCCTCCTGCCCCAGGTTCAGGTTTGATATTGAAAGAATGTATTTTCTGTGTAGCTGCTCCACAGGTTTTGTCAAAAAAGGCCTGGCTTTTCTGAAAAAATTCTCTTGTGTAGACACAGCCTATGAGAGCTATGTACCCATCAAAATGAAAACTCAGCCAGAACTACTGGCTTTTTCTATTTGCAAATATATGAAAAAAAGTCTTTGATTTGCCCACAGGAATTTTAAGTCTGGAGAAGAAGCCAAAGTCATTAAATACCAATGAGTGAATGTGCAGAGTTGGCCAGTGAAGCTTGTTGCTGGATAGCAAGAAATAAGAGATGGAAATGTGCTTGTCATACTAACACAGTTCTTGAGCACTCTGGGCCCAATTTGTGTTTGCCTTGTGCCTCCTTTCAATCACTCCAGTGTCACAAAGGGGCAGTAAAATCAAGCAGAAAGGGCTTCTGGGAGTATACCTGATATACAGAATTCCTCAGCTGATGTAAAGTTGCGGGCCCTCCTCCCAGCCCCCTGCATACGGAGCATGCATGAGGTTTGTCAGAAGGCAGAGAGGCATGGGTAGAATGCTGTAGCCCTACAGCTGTCCTTAGTGAATGGCCCATAATGCAGCCATAGCATTAACTTAGAGCAACACAGAGGCAAACTCAAAAATTATTCACACATGGGGTCAAGCAAACACTCCACTAGCCTGAAAATATAGAGTGAAAAGGAGACTTAAAGTGACTTCTGAGCTGCCTTACATCTCTGGCAGAAGTGCCTGCACTGAACTCAGGAGCAGGGGAAAGCAGAATCTAGGCCCTGTGTTTCTGTAAACATAATGTGCAACTGAGGAATAAGTCAAGTTGTGCATCCTGGTCGGCTATTGTGGATTTCATAGTACCATAAATAATAGATTCCTAAACTGTGTGTATTTCTTATGTAGGTACAGTATACATATACTGAAGTTGCACTCAGTGAAATCAAAGACATGTTTAGAATGCAGTAATTTCACCGTGATTTTGAATAAAGGCTCTGGAGGTTCTGGTACGCCAAAGGTCATGGGGGCTTTTTCATAATATTATATCCAGTCTTAGGGTGCCTCCATACTCTAGCTTTTCTTAATAAAGCTGTGTCCATAGTAAACAACATGGAATAAGACTCTTTTTTTTAACTTTTATAGATGCAGCTGCTCTCTGGGTTGCAGGTCCTGTCTCACCATAACAGGTGGAACCATACCAAGCTAGTTATCTCCCAAGAGTTCTTCCAGCAGATGATATATTCATCTGGCAGAATGGAACTTGGAACTATATCAGCCACCAATGGTTTAATCACCATATCTTTTTTTAAGTCCGGTTCCAATGTTATTTTTATTACAACACAGCATTGAAAAAAATCAGCTTGTTTCCAGAAAAGTAGTAGCTGGAATGGCACAGAGATTCAGATCTTTCTTTCTTTCTTTTAGGGCAGCTGCTAACCAGTCTATCCATTGTTTTGATAGGGAGAACTGGTCAACTTACTCTCCTTCTCAAGACATTAATATTCTACCTGTGTCTCTTTCTTTAAAGAGGACCCAGTCATGCTCCAATGGAAATCAATGGCAAAACCTGAATGGATTTAAGTGGATGGACTACTGCATTCCATTTACAAGTGATTAGCAGTCATTCTATCTACTCAGTGTCTAGAAAATTCAAAATCAAATTTACAAGAGGCAAAGTACTGATTTTCCAGGGATCTTCATTTATTTCATTAGCTTCTAATTTCTATGTTCAATCACTTTTGGCTCTAGCCCATCATGTAATCATCTGACGATGGAGTGTATCCTTTAAAGCTTCCCACAATGTAATTGGATGGATCATTACTAGAATGTTAATTTGTAGGATTTCTTTAAGAGTGAAGTATAAACAAAATTCCTGCTGCTCAACAGACATTCATCTTCCAAACATTCACTGTACTGAAAGCCTTTTTATATTTTATCTGCATTAGCAGAGATCAATAAGTATAGGAATTCTTTAGTATGTATTCAGCACAAGTAAACTGGCATCCTTATAAAGATTGAGTTATAAAAACCAGGATTGTTAGGCTCCCTTGTGTGTGTATATTCTATTTGTGTGTGTCATGCGTGCAGGTGAATTTAGAAATCTAAATTGTAAACTTGATTATTAATTTAGAATTTCTAGTGAAAGCCATTAGTGCTACTTTATGGACTTAATGACAGAGCTAAAGCCAATGATCTGCAAATGGTTTTGGTTTTCCTTTAAGACCAAACGGTGGTTGGTCCTACATAGACATGTGATTGTGCCACCTGGTACTGGAATCCATCTTGGATCTGTTATTTCAATGTGGGGATGGGGAGAAATAAACAAAGGCTTCCTGCCTTCGGAAATTCTCTTTAAAGAATGGGAAATAAT
Organism: Carettochelys insculpta; assembly: GCF_033958435.1. Classification (NCBI taxonomy): domain Eukaryota; kingdom Metazoa; phylum Chordata; order Testudines; family Carettochelyidae; genus Carettochelys; species Carettochelys insculpta. The sequence goes on along the minus strand of NC_134138.1, from coordinate 87,197,107 downwards.
CAATGATCATCTTAAGCTGGCTTTTGAAAACTGCCTTCCCATGCTAAGGCTATGTCTAGATTACAGTGATTTGTCAACAGAAGTTTTTGTCAGAATATACACCTGACCTAAATAGTCAGACAGCCATTCTGTTCAGACATTTCAATCCAGTTGATCAATCAGCCATTTCGGATGATCCAGTGTACTCACAGGTCAGGAGATGTTCTGTTTAGAATGGTTTCCAGTGTGTAGTTAAATAGACACTGTTACTTGTTAATGTCAGTAAAAGTTGGTCAAATAAGGATCAAGCCTACAAGGGACTAGGTGCCTTCAATGCTTACTGACTTCCAACAGAGTTGAGGATGTTCATCACTTTGTAGGACCTAATCATTGAGAGATGATTTTGGTGCTCATTAAAATGAGGGACTAATTGTTCTGGTCGATTCGTTTTGAGTCAGGTATTACTTGAGCAGGTGTTTTGTGGTCTTCTCCAGATAGCTCAGCCAATGCACCTGCAACAGGCCCACTATTTCAATCTTTGGTCTCTTAGGCTCAGTTGTAAGAAGGATCTCTTAGCAGGTGCTCAGCATCTCAGAGGGCAGAGCCCTGTGAGAAGTAGGGCTCTTCAAGAGCAACTGCTATTGTGCTGTGTCACCACTGTTTTTAATTTATTCCCTTAAATGTGATTTGAACTAAAGTTTCCATAAATAAAAGATGAGGATATAAAAAAGCTGCAGTGAATTATTTTTAAAAGGATCTATTAATACCAATAAAGGGCTTCTTTTGCTTACATAGTGATGATTTGAAGTTACCAATAAAACTTTCAATGGATGTAAGGCACTTACTTGCCATTTGTACCTTTCAAAATCTACTCCTCAACTTCCATTTCTAAATCTAATTTTCTACTGAAAGAATGGTGGAGAAAACCCCATCACCAGGCCAGTTACCAAAAGAGGAAAAACACGTATTGTATTTTTGTATTTACTTGTCTGGCTATCTACATGATATAAAACTTATTTTTTAAATTTATGTTAATGAAAAATAACAAGCCCTGCATAACAGAGCTCAGTCCTGCATAGCACTGACGAGCATCCAGTGACACTTTAAAAACTAATAAAATAATTTATTATTCTTCAGTGGGTCTATCCTATGAAAGCTCATCACCTAGTAAATTATTTTGTTAGTCTTTAAAGTGCTACTGGACTACATTTTTGTTTTGATAGTATGTAGACGAACACGGCTATCTCTCTGTTTCTATTCTGCATAGCACTGAGTGACTCTTACCAATCACTTCACCAAATGGAACATATGGCAAAATCTGTACTAATGGCGATCGGGAGAATCCAGACATGGAGCTATGAAGCCACATATGGTGATTGGGATCGGGACAGTAATCAGGTTGGGGAAGGAGTTGGACAGCAGCTGGTGGTGATGGGGCAGCCATAGTGAGGGAGCAGCATCCCCTGCAACATACAAAGTAGCCTGTGGGTAAGGGTTCCTGTCAAGACTGTTCCCCACTCTAGCACTTTGAGTGCAGAGCAGTGAAACAACTAAGGAACAACAAGAGCCCTGGAAACAATAAGATCATGGAAGAGAGGATTAAATATGGTGGAGAAAGCATGATTCGACTATGTAACATACCATGAAAAGAAGGGAAGGCACCTAAGGAATGGACAAGGTCCATGCTAGTGACAATAAACAACAAAGGAAGTGCATTTGAGTGCAAGAACTACAGACTGATTGCCTTCATGAGTCATGTAGGCAAGGTGCTGATGATACTGATGGCGAGACTGAGATCACAGATAGAAGAACATCTAGCAGGCCAACAAGCAGGTTTCTGGAAAGATAGAAATACCTACAGCAGATATTGACACTAAGACTGATAGCAGAAAAAGCTTGACTAAAGAACCAGAACATCTACATTTGCTTAGTCAATTTTCAGAAGGCATTGGACAGTATGGATCAGAAAGTGACTTGAGTGATGTTGGAGTCATATGGAGTTCATAGTAGACTGATACGGTTGTTGAAGGACATCAGTGACAATGCAGAGGCAACAGTGAGAATGTGCACAGAGTTGGGAAGTTTGTTTAGAAAGAGTAGAGGTACGAGACAAGGAGATCCAATGTCACCAAGTATCTTCATCACACATCTAGAGAGAGCGATGGACAAGATCAAGGAAGAGGAAGAAGGGACAGCTGTGCATGGGATAAGAATTAACAACTTGAGTTTTGTGTATGATATAGTTATTGAGGAAGATGAGGAGAAGCTAGCGAAAACAGTGCAGGTGCCAAATGAGGAAGGAAAGTGGTACGTACTGATTATGAACACCAATTAAACAAATACAATGGTATTTGGAGATAAGGAAATAGGAAGGAAGATTAGTATAGATGTGATTGAGCTAGAGAACTTTGAGAAGTTCACTTATGTGGGGAGCAATATAACGTCTGATTTAGACTGTAAGAAGGAAATAGCGACTAGAATGGCTAAAGCAAGAGCAAGTTTCATGGTGATGGATAAGCTCTGGAAAAGCAAAGTGATTAACTTAGAAATTAAGCTGAGTGTCTTGAAAATGTGTGTCTTCAGCCTCATGCTGTACGGATGTGAGGCAAGGGTGATAATGAAAGTTTTGAAGAGAAGAATATTGGTGTTTGAGAGGAGTTGTTATAGAAAGATTCTGAGAATAGGATAGATGCAGAAGTCACGAACAAGGAATTATATAGGAAGATACAGCCGAAAGAGAACCTACTGCAGAAGTTTATACAGTGGAAGTTACAGCTATTCAGGCTTATCTACAGAATGAACGATGAATGAAAAATCAGGACTCTAGTAGTTGCGTAATAGATGGTTCAAATAGGCAAAGCAGACCCCACAGAGAATGGCTAGGTGATTCAGGAGGTTGATGCGGAGCTAGTCTATGGAAACTAAGCCACAATACACTGGACAGGGAAATATGGAAGGAAATAGTGAGGGAGGCATCAGACACCAATGGGCGCTGAGCCCGTGGTTATTGATGATGATGATGACAACAATGATGATGTTGATTATGGGCCCACAAGAGACTTTAAATTACTTTGCCACTAAAGCTTATTGTTAAAAACACCCAATGATCACCGATTCCCCAGCCTTGGACTGGTACGGTTATACGACCCAAATGCAAAAAACCCCACAGAAAACCCAGGAAAGTACACTTAGGAATTCATTCCTGTGAGTTATCCTCAAGCTCTTCTAACCCTCCCTCTGGAAAGAGCATGAAATTGTAGCTGTAGCAATTATCTGGCAAGGAAACTTTACATTCTGTTAGTAGTTTGGTTATGCAGTCTCAGGCATGTACACACAAAACTTCCCACCTTTTAGGAGACAGGAATCAGATTCTGTTTTTAAAAGGATGATTTGTATCAAGAATAAAAGAAAGTGTGTCGTGAAACATTACATGGTGTTACAGAACAACTAGAAAAAAGGATTAAAAACACAAAAAATGCTCTGGGATTCAGTTTGGAAAGTTACAGTGTAAGGGGTGTAGTTTGAAGGGGAGGGATAGCTCAGCGGTTTGAGCATTAGCCTACTAAACCCAGGGGGCCATTTAGGGGTCTGGGGCAAATAAATTTAAAAAAGGGGGGGGTGCTTGGTCCTGTCAAGAGGGCAGGGGACAGGACTCAATGACCTCCTGAGGTCCCTTCCAGTTCTATGGGACGTGTATATCTACATATATATTTCTATAAAGATGCTCAGCACAGAAAAATCCAACAAACCTAAAAATAAAGGAAATAAACACTGCCTGCTTTTCTCATATACCTCTAGTTTCAAGATTTAGTCCTTCCCTAGGCAAGGATGTCATTGGATTCTCCATACCCGGAAACCTGCTTTATTTCATGCCCTCTCAGGTTCTTCAGGAAGAGGAATGCCACTGCTTCCAACTCAAACGCCCACATTCTGTTTCCATGGGCTCTTCTGGCCTCCTGCCAACTCACTTCCTGTTTCCCTAGCATTTCTGGGGCTCTCTAGGATCCACTGTCTCTAGTTTTAACTCTTACAGAAAGACGATTAGGCTTCGATATCAACAGTTTGCTGAAAAAAGACTTTAGTAACTGAATGGCTGAAATGTCCCCACAAGTGTATTATCTTCCGCTCTCCACTCCCCAGCCCCATCTATCACAGTTCCAAAGTTAGTTATCCTGTCCGTGACAGGAACCCCAGCCACTGATTCCAGAGATCAGTGTTGGCTTCACTTTTTGTGACAGAACTGTGTGTATACCAGAGTGAGAGTTACTGATTATTCATGTTTTAGATGAAATCTCAAGCATTTTAATCTTGATTGTTTTGATTATATAAGTAAAAGATTAGCCTTGGATTCATATATGTATCAGTGATTCCAACTCAGGCTATTGCTCTTTCTAGTATTTTTTAAGTTTTTTGTCTTGACTTTGGTGAAAGTTTTAAAAGTTTGCCAAAAGTTAAACAAATTTTATTTAACTAAGGAAATCTAAACCAGGTCATGAATGTGCTGTACTCAGGAAAAAAAAAGGTTAATGCCATTGGATGTATTTGTTGGCATGAAATTATTTATTAAGGTCTCTCTAAAATTCCTACAACTTTAACTGGAGTTTTGGGTGCACAAAGGATGCAGTGCTCCTGGGCCTTTATTTTTATTTGAAGTAGCACATAAGGACTCTTCACAGAGTTCAGGGTTCAATTATATCAGACAGTATATACACAAATAACTCAAAGTCAGCTATTGTCCCAGAGAGCTGGCAATCCAGAACCAAGACAATACATGGTGATGAATAAACAAACAAAAGAGGGAAAAGATAAGCAATAGCAGACACCTGTGCATTGTGTAAATCAGTAGTCACAGCACTCTTGCTATTCACAGGTGGCTGCTGGTTTAACCAATGCCAGATGGTAGTGATTCATATTAGAGACATTGGGTCAGCTTCAGGTGTTTTATTATTTCCTCTGTTTATCAATGATTTAGAATGGCATACCTATGAAAGTCTCATTCTGTGGGTCTTCTGTTGACCAAGAGGTGACAAAAGGCATTAAGAGACGCAAAATACAGAAATATAGAGATCATCATTAAAAATAAAAAGGTAATTATCCATTTTGAGTCTGTATAACAGTTGACCTACTACCAGTTAGTTTTTTGCTGTTGCATTATATAGGTCAAAACCTGAACATGTATCAGACCTTAAGAACTTGGCTGTCTGGATAAATCACTTACATTTTTAATATGCATGAGAAAATGTTAGCTCCTGATACACATATGAACTGGGGAAATTTGTATTATGGAAAAAAGTCATGGCAGCATTTAATTTGCCTTTTGTTGATAAAGTGATGTGATTTGTGCTAATACTGCACAAGAACTACTTAGAACACTGGATGCTATTTATATGATTCTAGAAAACAGCATTGTCTAAAACAGTGTTTCTTAAACTATGTTCCATGGACCACTGGTGTTCTGTGAACAACTCACAGGTGTGCTGCCAGTGTTTGGAAAAATACACTGATGGTGTATTTTCTGTTATTAAAACAAGATACAGTGTTACTTTTTCACTGCCATGATACTGGATTAAATTACTTAATTTTGTTTTTGCTGTATATGTTGCAGTTTGAGTTTTTTTGTATGACAACAATATTTTTAAAGAAAATTTTCACAAGTGTTTCACATAAAATATGTTGCTGTTTATATATATATATAACCAATATTGTATATAATGTATATAATTCATTTTTTTCCTTTATTGAACAAATTTCATCAACCTTTCCTGTTCACGTCATGCTTACGTGAACTAGTGATCCAGTCAACCTTGGGCTACGTAAAGTAGCCCTTTGGCCTAATCTGATTTAGCTCCCCTTGTGTTACCTGGGATGTCCTCCAACTCAGAATTACAGCACCATTGAAAAGGGGTGAATCATCTCATCCCAGTGCAGCAGACCACTTCCTGAGCAGTTTGTGATGCTAGCATTTGTGAAAGTGAAATTTTGATATGGCTTTGGCAGTACTTTACTGGTGTGGCTCCAGATTTGGCTCTGTGTAACTGCAATCAGAGCCTCAGCCACTAGCTGTATTACATTAAAGCCTGGGCACGATGTCCCCCAATCTGTACTTAACTCATCAAATCAAAAGTGAATTTAATAAAATTAAATCAGATGGCTGACTCGTCCATTTTGAAAAATCCTGATAAAATGTAGCTGTTCCAGAAGCACTAATGCAATCTTACGAGAGGATGACATTGTGGAAAAGGATCAAATAAAGTTGACAACAAAGAGTCTTCTACCCTATGGATCAACCTCATAGATCCAATCCTACCTAAATGCAAATATATGGGAAACCTCAACTTCATTCATTGACCTTTACAGCATAAAATCACTGCAGAGCTAGAACCCAATAAAGATAAGGTTTCAGAACTTAATTTCCTTGTCAATTCTGAGCTATTGAGATGCACTAGCTAGTTTAACCTTCAGAACTAACTCCTTTCCAAATGGAGATATTTTAAAGATATCATTTTTTCTGTTAGAAGACTGCAGAGGACCCAAAATAGTTTGTTCTTATGAAAACAGGAGACCCATTAGTTTTGCTCCCATTTTACAGTATGTGCTTCAAATTTCAACTCAGAATAAATTTTTTCATGTTATAACTGGAGCTTGGTGAGCTCCATAATGAACAGTTCATGTGTCTTCTGGTCACGTGGTAATTTTTACCAGTTTACTCATGATGGAAAATTATTTGGTGAACATATTTTAGCCTATTAATATTATTTATCATTTGTATTTCACCCAAAGACGCAAATCTGGAGTGAGTTACCATCATACTAGGTGCTGCACACCGATGTAAGAAGACACAGTCCCTTGCAATCTATTTAATAAATTTATCAGTATTTCTGACATGTGTTCAGATACTTAAGGATGATCTAGCCAGGGATTGGGGGACTGGCAGGAATGGACCCTGGAATTCCAGCAAGTTTCCAGTGGAAACATGCCCAGTGCAGCTGCTGGCCCCTGCCCAGTGCCCCCAACCTCTTCATCTGGCCACTAGCCTCAGCCCAAGGCTAGTGCCCCTCCCAGCACTGGACAGCTGCATGGCCCCAGCCGCCTCCCAACTCAACACCAAAGTGCTACGCAATGACACCTCTTCCGCCACATCTCCCTGCTCTGGGTTCTGGGAGCTCCCATGATGCTCCAGGCCCCAGAACAGCCGAGGAGTAAGTATTAAGCAATTTTAGAACTTGAACCCATGACTCTGAAGGTGAGCCTGCTCCCAAACAAATCACACTTCTACCCTTAAGAAAATTCTTGACAGACCTTTATCTCTATAGCATCTAAAAAAGCAAAACTCAACTACTACAGGCAGTACCAAGACCTTTGTAATGGAGTCATTAAGATCAACCTGAAAGTACATTCACAAATATCATGACAATGTTGTGGATACTAAGTGCAGTCTAAAAACTGCACTCCTGTCTAAGTGCTAGTATTAGAGAGAGGTGCATTCTTGTCAAATACAGTTTGGTCCAGTAATTGAAAAGGATCATTAAACATTTACTGGAAGTCAAACTGGAAACACGTGGCTGCTTGGTGGTGTGCTTGAACATTCCATCTTTGATAGTGATATCTCATTTTAACTGATGCCACATTACACAGTTCTAAGAAAAGACAGATCGTGTTGCTAGACAGCTATAGGGTGGAGATCCTAGGGTGGCTATTTGACATACCTTTAGCTGTCTGTTTCAGGAAATTGATAGTTGAGCTGTAACAAAATATTTGGGTTCACACTTCTAGTGCATCCATGAAATACACTTACAACTTTATTTCTCATGAATCATTGATATGACAAAAATGTGAATCAAACCACCATGGTTCAAATTATTGAATTGTTTTGCTCAAGTATTTTATTTTTATTATATATTATTTAATGAGGGCTAAAAGTGCACTTAGCACTGGACCAATACAGGAAAACAGTCCCTGCATTTAGGTGTTCTTGGGATAATCTGAGAAACTCTTCCACCTTTGGCAGATTTCCAGGGTTCCTGGTAGCACCATGTATCAAGAGTCTGAGCCTCTCTGCAGTCCTTTCCTGAACAGCTTCCTCACAGGTGTCAAGACTGAGCTAGCCAATATGGAGCTGGCTTCCAGGATCTAGTGTAATTCCAGGAAGAGTAGGATCAGGATTTTGATCCATGAGAAAAAAAAGTCTGATCATAAAAGGGTATTAATGCCAAAATGAGAGATGATTTCTGAACAGTTAGGGCCAAATTGATAGGATAATGAGCCTTGTGGATAGGGGAGAAGCGGTAGGTGTGGTATACCTAGACTTTAGTAAAGCATTTGATACGGTCTCTCGTGATATTCTTATAAAAAAACTAGGCAAATACAATTTAGATGAGGCTACTATAAGGTGGGTGCATAACTGGCTGGATAGCCATACCCAGAGAGTAGTTCTCAATGGTTCTCAATCCTGCTGGAAAAGTATAACAAGTGGGGTTGCGCAGGGGTCTGTGTTAGGACCAGTTCTTTTTAATGTCTTCATCAATGATTTGGATATTGGCATAGAAAGTACGCTTGTTAAGTTTGCAGATGATACCAAGGTGGGAGGGGTTGCAACTGCTTTGGAGGATAGGGTCATAATTCAAACTGATCTGGATAAATTGGAGAAATGGGCTGAGGTAAACAGGATGAAGTTTAATAAGGACAAATGCGAAGTGCTCCACTTGGGAAGGAACAATCAGTTTCACACATACAGAACGGGGAGAAACTGTCTAGGAACGACTACAGCAAAAAGGGATCTAGGGATTATAGTGGACCACAAGCTAAATATGAGTCAACAGTGTGATGCTATTGCAAAAAAAAGCAAACATGATTCTGGGATGCATTAACAGGTGTATTGTGAACAAGACATGAGAAGTCATTCTCCCGCTCTACTCTGCGCTGGTTAGGCCTCAGGTGGAGTAGTGTGTCCAGTTCTGGGCACCACAGTTCAAAAAAGATGTGGAGAAACTAGAGACGGTCCAGAAAAGAGAGACAAGAATGATTAAAGGCCTAGAGAACGTGACCTTGAAAAAGGTTGAAAGAATTGGGCTTGTTTAGTTTGGAAAAGAGAAGATTGAGGGCAGACATGATCGCGGTTTTCAGGTATCTAAAAGGGAGTCATAAGGAGGAAGGACAGAACTTGTTCTTCTTGGCCTCTGAGGATAGAACAAGAGGCAACGGGCTTAAACTGCAGCAAGGGAGCTTTAGGTTGGACATTTGGAAAAAGTTCCTAACTGTCAGGGCGGTCAAACAGTGGAATAAATTGCCAAGGAAGGCTGGGGAATCTCCATTGCTGGAGATATTTAAGAACAGATTAGATAGATGTCTATCAGGGATGGTTTAGATAGTACTTGATCCTGCCATTGGGGCAGGGGGCTGGACTCGATGGCCTCTCGAGGTCCCTTCCAGTCCTCGTGTTCTATGGTTCTATGATTCTATGAAATTATACAAACTTCCCTGCAACCCCACTGACTCTAAGGGAGCTTGCACAGCACATGTTAGAATTTGGCTCTCAGAGTTTCAGATGTGATAGCATTAAGCAGATACAACTCAGATGTTTGTGATGTGTGATGCAGAAGTAACATAATTTACCCGAAATATTTTCGAATGTGTTTGCTGTTCTGAAACTTAATTTTATGTTCAAATTCTGAAATCTAAACTCTCCTTGGAGAGCAGAAAAACACTTTCAAACTTTTATGTTGTGAAATGACAAATTGCCCCTGTATAAGATGGAATCAATATTTTGAAAAAAAAAACACAAAGTGGAAATTAATGTACTGATACTAGGTGAGTAGCTTTTACCCAATTATTTCATAGTAATAGGTTTGGTGTTCATATAGCTTAATTAGCAGAATATAAATTATATATGTATATTTTTAAAAGATGTGTATATGTATATTACAGGATTTTTTTATTTCATTGTGGAGCAAACCATTTGATGTGCCTCTGCAAAAAGCTCTAATACACATCAAAAAGCAATCAACAAACTCTTTGAGTACATCAAGGAGGATAATTTAGATGGTTTTTAATCATGATTATGAAAATATAATTAGGTGGTTTCATGTTGGTTGGTGAGCGTGTGGGGAAAAGTGATTCTCTAAACAGAAAAATATGGATAACCTTACCCAGGAGCCATGAAAGAATCACATACACATACATATCCAAACAAAACAACAAATTGCTGGGCTGCTCCTTCAGCAGATCGGTAGGTAACATGTTTAAACAGAATGTCATTTCTTTTAAGGTGCCAGAAGGATTTTTATTTAACAAACTGATTACACAGAAGTGGCTTTGGAAAAATGCCCCCTTTTAATGTGCAAGAAATCATTACACTGTCATTAAACACAACAAAAACTCTTCTTTCCAGAATTTCGGCCCACTCCATAGAGGAAAAGATGCACTTTGCTGCTAAGCAAACAATATAGATGAACTGATAATATACATATTCAGAGACTTTAGGGGTAGGATCTAGTATATTTAATTTGGGATTCATGTACTTATTTGGTCTTTGTGTATATGCTTTAATGGAGCTATGACAGTTTATATTAACTGAGGATCAACTTCATTTCCTTTCACTTGACTGAACAAATCTTTTTTTCCTAAATCTCAAGCAACATTGTATAGTGTAGGACAAAGAAAGGGTCAGGTGTAAGGCCTGAGGCCTGAACCAAAGTGAGCAAGAGTCACACCATGAGTAACAGGCAGTTCCTACCAAAAGCTGATGTTTGCCTGAAAGTCAGTGTCCAGGCCATGAACTCAGTATCAGTATTGTTAGCACTGCTAAAACAACATGGAACATGTAAATACATTCCACCAGGACAGTATGAGGACACCCCAGACTAGCTTGTAATAAAACAGCTTGACAAAAGAGATGAACGTGATGTTTTGTCTGATACATCATGAGTGAAAGCACAATAACAGATGGTGAACAGGAATGCTTTATCTGATCTATCAGGAGGAAAATATAACAGGAGGTAACAAATGTCATGAAACAGGTAAAATGGTATGTAGGGTGTGAGTAGACGCTATGCACTCACTAGTTCAAAGTAAGGGGTCCGCCATGGTGCCCACCCCCCACCAGAGCACGGAGACATTCTGGCCAGCCCAGGCAGGGCTCTATGGTCCCTGCCAGTTGCCTAACAGGAAGCAGCTCCCCAGCAACCCTAGACAGGAGGCTGAGAACATGCCGCAAGAAGGGGCAGCATGACCTCCCCGTCAGACTGCCCCTGCATGATGCACCAGCCAGCACCTGTGCCCCTGGCCACCATGGCAGCATGAGAAGACCCCCCTGTCCCCCCAGAGGCCCTGGACGACACTTCTGAGGGCTCACAGCACCCAGGCAAGGCTCGTGCCAAGAGGGACCCCTCCTGGACCGAGGGGGAGCTGAAAGACCTCCTTGCTCAGTGGGGGGGAGGAGGAGAACCTTTGACAAACTGGTTCCTGCCAGCGCAACAAGGAGGCCTGTGACAGGCTGGCCAGGGGGCTCGCTGCCTGAGGCCACCCCAGCTGCACTGGGGGCAGTGTCCAGACTGAAGTTAAAGAACTGAGGCTGGCCTACTGCGAAGCCCGCAACGCTGTCAGCCAGTTGGGGGCACAGCCTGTGCACTGCCCCCACTACAGTGAGCTACATAGGCTCCTGGGCCCAAGGGAGGTGTCCACCCCCTGCCACCTACTGGACACTGCCAACCCCCCCATGGACACTGATGATGGGGCATGTCCCTACAGTGCCACCAGGCCTGCGTGCAGGTACCAGCCCACCAAGACCAAGGGAGATGAGGAGGGCTCCAGCAACGGAACCCTCGTCATCACCTTCCCCTCCAGGATGACGAGCCAGACGTCCTCCACCCAAGCATCGCCTGAGCTCTTGGAGGTTGCAGCCTGTAATTACAGGGCAATCGGGGTGTCACAGAGCCTGAGGACAGGCCCCCTCCAGGAACAGCCCCACGGCCCACATGCCTGGGGATGGAGGGGAGGCACTGAACATGGCCCAACCCTCATCAGCATGGAACCCCTCAGCAGCCGGGATCCCACAGGGCCCCCAGGCCATCGGACAGCAGGGGAGCAGGGGGGGTGCCAGCAGGCTGTCCCCCTGTACCCTTCTGTCTCCACAGGTCCACCATCTGGGAGCCGCTCCAGCCCATCCGAGTGGGCTGCAGCCACAGGGGGCCGGGAAGCCATCCCATCTCCCCAGCCTGCAGCCCCACACAGCTGCAGCCAGGCCACCTGAAGACAGTGCTGGCAGGATGAGGAGGCAGCCACCAACTGGGCGGTCATGTGGGAGATGACCGCCATGCTCGAGGACTGTCTGGTGATGGAGTGAGAAGTGTGGATGAGGCTGGTTGGCAGCCAGGACACCTTGGCCCAGGCCATGGCCACCTGCCTCGCCCAACCTCCCACCCCCTCACCAGCCCAGCCTTCAGCTGCCTCCCCCAATAGCTACCTCTCCTGCAGCCACCCCTCCCACAGGTGCCCACCACCTAGCAGATCTGCCCCCACCACACTCATCAAACTGGACCTTTGGCTCCTGGCCAGGGAAGGAGCAGTCACTGAAGCCTCAGTGACACTCCTCCACACACCCTGGGGAGGCCAAGCCCACAGCACCCCCACCCCACCTGTACCTCCCCATGGTCCATGCTGCATCCCACCCCCACAGGGGGCCCCAGACCCAGGGTGATTGAAGTAGATGGGGCTGTTGTGGCCTCCACGCTGGTGGGTGACTGAGTCCATCCCCATCCTGGCTCCCCTCCAGGTTCGACCCCCCATCCTGGACCCCTGCCTCCTCTCCTTACAGTGTTTCCCCCGTGTACATAGTTGAACTCATTCTGTTGGTTGTTGCAAAATAAGTTTATTACTCCAACAGTACATTTACATGTTCTCACCCAAACCCCAAGTCCCTAGTGCGTGGTGGGGGAGTGGTCGGGGGGAAGCAGGAGGGGAGGTGTGTGGTTGAGGAGGGTGAGGGATGGAGGAGCGGAGGGCTTGTGGTGTGGAGGGGGGCTGGGAGGTCAGTGCAGGCCCTAGGCAAAGGCGTCACATGAAGCCTCCCAAACACATACCCTCACCCCATCCCTCTGGGCCTGGCGGTGCGGACAGCAGGTGGCTGCTCATACCCATCCCCCGAGTCTGCAGCCCAGCCCTGGATGAAGTGCTCCCATACTCCCTCCACAAGACTGTGGAGACCACAGCCAGCAGCAACCACCTCAGGGACATCTGGGAGGCTGATGTCCAGGCTCGTGAGGAGAATGTGAAACTTCACCTTCAGAGTCCCAAAAACCCACTCGACTGTGCTCCTGGTGTGGTTTAGGCAGCTGATGAAGATGTCCTGGGCCAGGGTGGTACGGCCTATATAGGGCCACATAAGCCATGGGTCAGCCATGACACAGGAGGGCATTGGGATTTCCATGAGTGGGAGCTCCTGCAGGGAGACATACGTGCCCTCCTGCATCTGGCGTCCCAGCCACAAATTCTGGAACACCTGGGCTACATGAGCCCTGCTCAGCCACCCCATGCAAATGTCCACGAAGTGGCCTCTCATGTCCACCAGGGCCTGGAATACCACAGAGCGGAACCCCTTCCTGTTAACATAAGCACCCCCCCTGTGGCCTGGAGCCTGGATTGCCACGTGGGTTCCATCCAGTGCACCAAAACAATTTGGGAACCCCAGCTTCACAAACCTGGTAAGGGTGGCATACAGGTCCTCAATGATGATAGTGCATCGCAGGAGGAGTGTCGATGGCTCAGATGACCTGCAGGGGTAGAAGAATGACACATCCATGAACACCAGACCAGGTGGACTCCTTTCCCTTTCCACATCCCTGGCAGAGCCCCCCTCACCCTCACCCCACCCATGGCAGGGCCCCCTCCCCCTTGCCCACTAGCCTGCTCCCCAGAGTGGGTCTATGCTGTGAACCAGGCTGTAGCAGAACTGCTCCTACGGTGGCCTTGCCCACCCCAAATTGATGGACTATGGACCTGGGGTGTCCAGCCTCCACAGTGCAACTGCCACCCTCTCCTGCACAGGGAGTGCTGGCCGCATCCGGGTGTCCCGGTGCTGGAGGACTGGGGCGAGCCCGTGGCAGAGGTCCTCCAACATCTGCCTGGCCGTGCAAAAGTTCCTCAGCCACCGCTCGTCGTCCCAGTCCCCCAGCACCAGACGGTAACACCATTTGGTGCTGGTGGCGAAGGCCCATGGGCGCCGGATCATGGGGGAACGGAGGGGGGGTGGTAGCAGAGCCCACCCCAGGGCCTGGAGGATGGGGCCCATGTGACCAGCCCGGGCACGCCGCTCGAAGATGACAGAGAGCAGCATGACCCACAGGCTGGCCACAGTGATTAGGAGATCCTCCTGGGAGAGCATCTGGCCAGGCATGTTCTCCTGGTCTGCTCCCGAGCATGCAGTCTGCCCTGCTGTGTGCAGCCTGGCGGCTTTGAGCATATGCAGTGGGGGGGTGTTGGTAGGGGCCCTTTAAGGGAGTGGCTGGCTGCAAGACTGGAAGGGCTTGTCGGCCATGCGACCCCTGCCTGCATCTTATGCTGGCCTCTTACTTCAAAGTAGGGGTGCTGCTGTGCAGATGCTTCCCTTTGAAGTACAGGGACCTTACTTCAAAGTAAGGGCAGGCAACTTTTTGTGTGTAGAAGCTCACATTTGAAGTTGCTTAAATGTATTAAACACCAGTCCCAATATAGAACTTTAGGCTACCCTACTTTTCATTTTTTTTAACCACATTGAACCCTGACCATTTATCCCTACTCTGTTTTCTATCTCTTAGGTAGTTTCTAAGCCAGGAAAGTATTTTACCTCTTACTTTGCTTAGTCTCTTCTCACCACATGTGAATCCCCAGCACTCTGATTATTAATATATTGGCCTCTTTTCCCTACCTTCTATCAGAAGCTGGTGGAAATGCGTATCTTGATGTGTATTCAAGTAAACCATTTAATTAAGATTCCTTTTGTGCACTTCATTGGCCCGTTTTGCGGTTTTGGAAAAATATTGACATGAAGCTTGGTGGAGTTATACATTTTGGCAAAAAAAGGAAAAACAAAAAATTGTGAGTAGCTTGGAAAATGTCGTGCTTATCTAAACACACAGGGCGCATGTGCCACTAGAGGCTCTTGGAAGCTGGGAGAGCACTCAGAAGAAGCAACTTGAAGAAAACAAAGCAGCAGAAATGTAGCACTTTAAAGACTAACAAAATGATTTATTCGGCAATGAGCTGTCATGGGACAGACCCACTTGTTCAGATTCTTTAGATTCCTATTCAACTTGAAGAAGACAATTTTTCTAATGCTTGAGAGAAATTTAAATTTCATATTAGGATGCTGGATAGCGTTAGTGGCAGCATTCGGTAAAAGAGACAGTAAAAGTCTCTTGGTGTACCAAGCACGCTTCATTCAGAGAGCTAGTGAATTCCTCTTGTTTAGTAATATCTAGAGGGAGGGCAAGCATGGCAAGGAATGAGCGAAGGATAAGCCAAGTGACCTGAGATATTTCCTTGGAGACTGACTACAAATGCAGGGGCTGGAGCTTTGATTGGCTGCAATTGTGTGAGCTGGTGTGTCTGAAAGGAACAAGAAAGCAAGCAGATAGCATGAGAAGCAATGGCATTTGCCCCTGGAAAGTCATGGTACTGTGTTTGTCAAAAGATGCCAAGGAGGCAAGTGCATGAGGCAAAATCTTTTATTGGTCCCAACTTCCACTGGTGAGTTAGAGAGGCTTTTGAGCTCTTCATCAAGCCTGGAAAGAAGACCTCATTTTACAGACAGGGCAGGAAACGTTGTAAGGATAGCTGACAAATGAAACATGATTTTAGGAAATCCAGTAACTAGGAATTCAAGGAATTAGGACTTTGTGTACAATCTTTATAAATAAACTGGATTGTACCCCAGGAACACCTGACTTCTAGCCTCTATTTCTCCTCCTAGTGGAAACAATCCAGCAAGGTCAAAACTACTGGCTAACTGCTCATGCCTAGAAGCACCCATGTTAACTGGATTCAGAATCTCTCTTGTGGAACTTTGAAGCTGGTGCTGATCATCTGCCATAGTGTAGAATAGAGGAACCATCTCTTTCTGCAGAGGACACTCTTTTATATGCGTTGCTGTCTTTCATGCCGTCACAAGGTAGTATTACCTCCTTCACCAAAATCAGCTTTGAGTCTGTTCCCATTGAAGCCAAAGGGAGCTTTGCCATTGACTTCAATAGGAGCAGAAGCGGGCCCTCTCCTAACAAAGCCATTCTTTTATAGTCCTTTCCAGACACTAAATAAAACCGTGCTGTTCAGCTTGGAAGTAATTCGCATGCCAGCAGGCCACCTCAGTTTGCCATGAAATTCAAAGAGGTCCAACAATGTGATGTTTACCAGGATACAATTAAAGTATCTTTTCTGTACTGTAATGTGTAATTTACTTTCCAATAAAAATATAAATTTACCGTATGTGCAAACAATTTTAGCATTTCTGTTTTTATGCCATCTTACTTACAAGAAACTCCCAGCTGTTATAATTTGTCTCATCCTTCTCTCTCTTGTAGAACCAGCCTTTGTTCCTTTTTTCAGTGCCAGGGACTTGCTGAGTTCCACCTGATGTGATTTGTCCAGGCATTAATAATGCATCTTCAAGATGCAAGATGCATGAATTCCTTTAGTAACAGATCTGCTGGCAGAGGGCTGTGTTGTATTGTGCTGCTTTTCTGTAGCAGGGAATGGGAACAAAAAAAAGAGAGAGGTCATAAGGTTTGGGAGTGAGAGATATCCATTATTATAGGAAGGTCACTGCATCCTCATACTGAGGTCAGACTGAGGATAATGAATATTACAGTAGCCATTCCTCAAAAAGAAATCCTCATGCCAACCATCCAACCAATCCCTGTGGAACGAGCTGAGATGTCCACCAAATGACAGTCATTTTAGGAAATTCAGAAAACTGTGCTGGTTCTTTATCTTGCTGGTGGAATGTCCATTGTTTACCCATTCATAGCGTGATGACATTTGAGACAAGTAACGTCATCAAAACAAATCAACGCTGCCTAGAAATAACCCAGACTATCCACCTTATGATGAGTTTGTAAATGTGAGAAATTTGATGACACACTGGCGCACAATTCCTAGTTACCAAAAAGTATCATTTATTTACTATGCATGCTGGTGTGGGGTGGGGGTTGGTCATTCAGGAAATAGTTGCACAAACGGTAGGTCACAGGCTTCTAGCTATAGTGAAGAGCTCTGACAAGATTAGTCAATACAAGTCAGTACAACACGGTGCTGCTCTCCATACATTCTTTACAGTGGGCCCACCTGCCCTCCTAGCCCCCTCCACCCTAAAAAAGCTCATTTAATCAATAACATTTGCTTTCAGGGCAGCTCTCCTTTACTGCTGTTCCATCTCTGTCTGTGTTACCATAGCAACCACTCTCCGAGAGCAGTGTGATACCCAGTTTATATATTTCCAGCCCTGTCACATGACTGACTACCTGCGTCTTCTTTAATCATCGCTGGAGGGAATAGTCAAGAAGTGGCTGCCTCCTACTTCCTGTTGCAGTCCACCAAACAGGAGTTTCCTTTTGTAAAATATAGATGAAGAATGAATCAGTAATGCACAGGTGACAGGTTGGAAAATGGACACATTTCTGTAAAGAAATGTGCACTGAAACCTGACAGGTACTAGCCCAGAATGAGTTGTAAGAACATGAATACAGACTACCTAGGGGGTTGTTCTGAGCTAGGGATGAGCCAAATTCACAATATTTGGATCCAAATCAGCATTTTCCAAACATTTAGGAATTTTAGACCCCGAATTCCATTTTGGTCCATTACAAAGCTAAGGGCTAAGTGAAAAGTTCAAATCTTGGTCTGGATTCAACCTTTCTCAGAATTCAAAGGTGTTCAAATCCAGAAGCTTGCACTGGTTTGGCCCCATTGCTATTTACAGCAACAAATAAAACTTAACAGGACACTGGGAATTGAGGTCCTGCTTTCTGTATTCGTTCTTGTATTCTCACATAACTCAGTGTGCTCCTCCTACAAGCTGAATCTCTTTTGTCCAGCACCCTTGGGACCTGACTGGTGCTGATTAAGAAAATTTGCTGGACCGTGGGAGGTGACATCTAATACATTACCAACACTTCCACTTCTCATTTGGCTCTTAGAAGACATTTAGGGGTAAATTACAGCTAAAAAACTGCACAGAACAATGACAGCCAGGGCTGTTGGCTATAAACAAACTTTATGAGACAATGGGAAGCTTGGTCAGACTCATGATAAGCGCTCATCCAGCCAACTAAAATCATGCTGGATTATGGGTGTTGCCGAGTGAGAGAGTTCCAAATTAAAGAAGTTCAACATGTACCTGATCCTACTCCCACTGCTTTTAATGAGAGCAGGGTTTAAGTTTTAGCTATTAAGAAAAATTACCAGTACTGTAAATAGAGCCCAATCTACAAATCCAGTCATTAAATAGGAACTGTCATTATTTTCCCCTACACTTAGACATGGCTTTGCAGTTAATGGCCAAGTGTATTAGGGGTCCTAGGTAAAGCCTTGGGCCCTCAACAACTTCCACTCAGCTTTCTCTGCCAAACACGGTTTCTCTTTGGTCAGTATTGCTTAAATTAACTTCCAAAGCAAAACACTAAAACTATTTTTGTGGGCTAGGCAGAAAAAAAGAGTGATAACTGTGTGCTCTTATACAAAAGTAATATTTGGAGGTGTGTGTAAAATACACAGGCACAGGCATGCAAACAGAGCAATGTTTCCAGACATCACGGTTTGCAGATGTGATGCTACACTGGATCATTACTGTAGAACACTTGTTTTCACAAGGATCTTGGTCATCAGCAAGGGCATCACAAACATAACTCAGAAGTCAGTTACTTAATGCTGATATACTCCCTTCATCACCCACCTTGAAAAAATATGTACAGTGATTGCCATTAAAGATTGCTGATAACCATACAGTACAGATATGGCAGTTCCAGTGCCAGTTTCCTGTAGTAATAACCTTAAGTTAATATAGTATTCATCCATGTGTATTTAGGATGGATCAATGTAAACATGCATAAATTTCTTATGTCTAGCAGTCTCTACTCACTCTTCCATGTTCTCAAAAGAATTCTAAAGCTGTACATAAAAAAATAGTTTCAGATTTATGTTCAGCTACCTGTATTAAAATTACAATATATTTAACTCCCACTCCCACTCCCCGCCTCCAGGTACCTCACAGTAGCATTTAAGAAAAATGGAAACATCAAAATAAAAATTTGCCATAAAATATGTTGGGATCTTTGATGCCACTGAGTGTGACCTACAGCTGTCTGACCACTGCAGAAAATTCTTCATGACGACTAGTTCAAACATGTTCCACAAATTTAGTAAGTCTATTTTTTATTCATTTGATTAGCATTATACTTTAATCAGAACTCCTCTACATCAGTGGAAACATTCCCACTGACTGCAACTAAAGTTGGCCAGGCCCCTCATATGGACATTCACAGAAAAAAAAAAAAACTTTTATTCACAGCAATACTTCCTAAAAAAGATAATGTGTAACAAATACTCCTGTGAATATGCCTTCACACAAGCAGCATTTGCAGAGGCCATCTTGAAATCTCTTTGTGTGTTTGAAAGTTATCCACTCAGTGAGAGGAAATACCAGGATGTGACTCAAATAACCAATCACACAGTATGCAAGGTGAATTACCAATAGCAAAAACTTAAAAGATTAGTTGTGGCATGTAGTTTGTGAGCATGCACAAGTTAAAATATATTCACCTCAACAATTCAAAGAAAACTATTAAATAGAAAATATATTAATACAAATTAAAGCCACAAACTGTAAATATAGTTAAATTCATCTGATCAATTGTTTGCCACTAATAGTTTTGCTAGGTCTCATGGTAAGCATGGGTAAATGTTGACTTTTTATTTATGACAACAGTAGCAATGGAAGTTTAGAGGAATCAAAATTAACTAGTCACTTTATTAAATTTGATGTAAACCTTTCACAGAATATGAAAATAGATTCAGTTCATTCTCCTGTATAGCAAAATCTGTGTGGTAAACCCATTTACTGTATGTTTGTAAAATGCCTAGATTATGAGGATCACAGCAAGGTGCCACTGTAATAAGTTTTCCACACAGTTCTCACCAAATAATTCTGCTAGGGAGATGGGAAATTTGCCCCACTGGTAGGAGTTTCATCCCCTAGAATCCCCTGATCTTTGAGATGCACTGGAGGGCGTGGATATATGTACATACATGACCTATTTATTGCACACTATCAAACATGACTCTAAAGATAGGATTATTAATTTCCTCATGGGCTTTCTAAGGTGCTTATCAGTACAGAACTTGAGTGCATCACAAACTTTAATAAATTTATCTTCACAATATCTCTGTAAGAGGAGGGCAGTATTATTATCCCCATTTTACAGAATGGGGAACTGAGTCAGAGACGGTAAAGTGAAAAGGCTACACTAATGCAGGGTGTCCAATCTGAGATACCTAGAGCCCATTTTTTTATTACTATTATTTAGTCTTCTGCAGAATTTTATATGTCCAAGCACAGCTTCTATTGACTTTAGTTACAAATATTAGTGCTCAGGATTTCTACAGATGAGATCCCCAGGGAATTAAATCATGGACCCAGAAAATGAAGAACACACAGTTAGTGAACAGTTGTGGAAAGCTTACTCTGAGTAACCTACCCAGCATCATGGAAAGCTCTGTGGCAGAGACTGGGAGAGAATACAGTTCCTTGGTGCAGCACTGAACTTTCTTAGCCAGGAAACCTTCCTTTCTCCTCTTACAAAATCCAGGATCATTCATAATGCACCTTCCAACTCATACAACAATTGAGACAGGAGTCCTACAGAACACAGCCTCCTTCACTGCATAAGGCTGATTTATCCTCAGATTCTGCTGGGAAAAAAACAGTATGTGATCATATAATTAAAGATTGTATCATAATGCACAGGAAACCAGAATTAAAGCTACTCAGGCAACCTTAATTCTGCCATTTCCTAATTTCCAATGTTTAACTGTGTAAACCTTCTAACGTAGGCTTGTGTGCGTATGTGTGTGTAATATATAAGCACAGTAATTACAAATTTTATAGAATAATAAAAATTCCCTGTGCACATGACAGGAGAAGTCTTACTTGCTTTTTTTATGGGTCATTGTACTGTCATCAGAGAGTCTTCAGACCGGTACAGAATATTATTACTGCACCTTTGGACATAAGAGTAGTTCAGTTTATTGTTGCAGTGGTGTGTCCTACTAACATATTCATTCAATGTACCTTATCTGAAAGCTTCGGATGGAAGGAAAAACATCAGTAGAACTTGCCTGAAATTTCCCACTTCTTCCCATTATTTTGTCAGATAATGCATGTTGGTCAAAAGTGTACCTTTTGTGGAAATATATCAATTTCAATGTATATCTTACATAATAAACCAAAATTGGAATGAAATATTTAAATTTTTGTCAAAACAACTCATTTCAGTTGACCCAAAATACTATAATAATACTAATTGTTATAAGGCATAATTGCTCTATAGGAACCTGAAAGCTCAAAGGTTGCTTCTATACTAGGAAGTTCTTTTGAAAGATTTTTCAAAAGAAGGGGGCTCTTTCAAAAGATCCCATAGAGTGACTACACGTAAAAAGCGAAAGTAAGTCGAAAGAATGCAGAGCTCCTTTCAAAATCACTCTTTCTTTCCTGTTTCAGGAAGAGTGCCCCTTTTGAAAGCTTCCTTTGAAAGAAAACGTGTATAAACATGCTTCATGCTTTTTTTTTTTTTTTTTTTTTTTTGGAAACAGCAGTCCTCATGGGGCCTGATTTTTCGATCCCTTGTAAGTTCTTTTGAAAGAGTGGGGGGCTGTGTGGATGCTCTTTCCAAACAGCAGATCACTCTTTTGATCTGCTTTTTGTGTGTGTGGACACACTCTTTAGAAAGAAGTTCTTTCAGAACAGATCTTCCAGAAGGGCTTCTTTTGAAAAATCTCTGCAGGGTAGATGTAGCTGAAATGCAGTTGAATGCATTGGTGGTCTGATGCTGTGCCAGAGAGTTTTTCCTGATGCTCTGGACTTATCTATCGTGCAGTTGCCAACGAGCCATCCATCTTGTGTACATCCTGTAGTGTGCACATGCTACCCATGAAGGAGTGTACAGGTATGTATGTATGCATCAAGAAGGAGAACACAAGTGGGGAAGAAATTGGAATGGACCCACATGCCTTATTTCATAGAGACCTCTCAAATCTGAAGAGCAGTTCAGAGGGCTTCAGATCCTTACCAAAAGAGCACCTTGCTGGTAGAAAAGTGTTTCAACAACTCTGCCCAAAAGCAACAGGCTTAGCAATTGCCCTGTTCAATGGGTCACACAGCACAGCTTATGAATGCCCTCATGCCAGGATTAAGGCATTCATTTTGGGGTGCATGGTTAAAATGGCTGAGGTAAGAGGTCTATTTCACTAAGCTCTAATGTTGAGAAGGCGAGGAGCTACACAAGTTGAGCGGGATCATTAGCAGGGTACATTACTGAGAGCAAGGTGGGGTACAGCTACACTTTACAGCCCGTAAGAGATACAGAGCGTGTTCCCTTGTCAGCTGTGTTTTCCAGTTTACAGGGTCAGAATCACTAGCACTGAGCTTAAGGTCTCTGTGCCTCTTATATCCTCTCTTCCCTTATGTATCTTTGCAGGAATCAGAAGCATTCAGGCCCAAAATCAACAATCCTCAATTGGGACCTGCTCAGTCAGGCTGTGGCCACACTACCTCTCCCTTTTGGAAGGGACATGTAAATTACGGCCATTCAAAAATGCAAATGAGGCGCTGCCGTACATATGCAATGCCTCATTAGCATCATGGCAGTCACGCAAATTTGAAGCTGCTAACTTCAAAGTGCTGACTGACAGTCTAGCCACTGCTGCTTTGAAATACACGCCCAACTTCAAAATTCTCTTCCTCCAAAAATGAATTGGGAGTAAGGGAATTTTGAAGCTGGGCATGTATTTTGAAGTGCCCATGGCTAGATTGCCAGTCAGCACCTCAAAGTTAGCAGCTTTGAAATTTGCGCGGCCGCCATTATGCTAATGACACACTATATATGCATAGCATCACCTCATTTGCATTTTCGAACGGCTGTAATTTACATGCCCCTTCCGAAAGGGAGGGGAAGTGTAGCCACAGCCTGACTGATTGTGCGGCCAGATGATGATAAAATCTAAAACCTTTGGCTCCAGCAGAACACCTGATTACAACTGAATACCGTAAGTCCCTGTGCTAACAAAGTTAATGTACTCAGGCAAGGTAATGCGGGTCACAACCAGTGAAATAAGGGACAGATGAGAAAGAGAAAGGAGAAATGGTGCTATCTTGGTGTCCAGGCCCAACAGGCAAATCAACTACACTAACCCAGCCTGGAGGGACACAGCTGCACCAGCTAGCCTCAGAGGAGCTGGTTCCTCCTTCATCTCAGAAGCAGCCCTGGGCCACTGAAGAGTGGCTTAGCCAGCTAGGAAGCAGCTGGTCTTGGCAGGCAAGTTACCCAAATCCTTAGGCAGAAGCGAAACAAGAGTGGGGACTGCTTTTGAGAGCTATTTATTCAGAGAAGCTATGCCCGTCCCTTTGCCCCAGCCAAGTAATCTGCATATCCTAAGCCTGTTAGGCAAACAGTAAATGTTACACAGTCTCCCATAATTTTTTCTGCAACCTTTTTTATAAATGTTAGCAGGCATACTGCCTCATCTCCGTACACTGCTCTCTATCATTAGACCGTGTTCCAGACTTGCATATTCCTATTTGTGCCTTTGCCTGGGGTTTGTAATTTTTTGAAGGGTGAATTAAGTAGAATTCCTATTTTCATTCTCAACCATTATGGCAAAGGTAGGAAAGCTGATTGTCTGTCTGGCCAAGTAAATTTTCATGGCAGTTAACCTGTTATATTGCACATTACTTGTTACGTATTTTTCTTATTGCATAGCCTGGTATAACACAATATTGCAGACTGTATGATTTTATGTAGTAATGTGATTTATATTAAAAAGTATTACTATATCTACGTACAAATGAACTAAGATCACTGGCTGTGCTATACATTCATTCTACCTATCAGTGGTATTCAGCTCAACGACTGGGAACAAAATCTGGCTGTAAATGTTACTTATGCCCAGGGATCCTACAAATCCATTTGCCACAGAACACTACAGAATTTCTGGGTTTGGAGAGATTCTTTAGTTTCTACAGTTTGTGAAAAAATAAATACATTAACTATTAACTACTTTTACTGAAAAAGTGCCAGCGTCACTTTTTTTCATTGCATGCAGATGTCCACCCCAACCCATCCCACTTACGCCAGATGATTTTCCAATGTGCTTTAAATGTACATAGCTGAACACACTTCAGTAAACTCCTTCCAGTGTATAGAGGTTTGTATTCTTATGCATCTCAAATTTCAAATTTCACTTCCCATGTAATTAGAGTTATGAAAAAACACTGAACACTTTACAATCATCCATAAAAGGTGTTGCTGAGTTTCGTGTTGGTGTGCTGCTCTGTATTGTATGCAGCGAGGCTGTAGACTATGTTCAAAGGCAGGCAATTGTAGGAAAGGGCTAAACACAAAGGCCTCATCTACACAGCCCTCTCCCTTCTAGAGAGGCATGGTAATGAGAAAAGGGGAATGTTCAAATGAGGCACCGATTTAAATATCTCATGCCTCATTTGCATAGTCCAGTGAGATTTCGCTTCTGGAAGAGCCCCTTCTGGAAGCTACAGAGCCATGTAGACGGGGCCCTTCCAGAAGGAACCCCTGTCAAATGTTTGAGGAATAAGGGGGCTTTCATAAGGAGGGATTCCTTCTGGAACGGCCTCATCTACACGGCTGTGTAGCTTCCAGAAGGGGTCTTCCAGAAGCAAAATCTCATGGGACTATGCAAATGAGGCACAAGATATTTAAATCCATGCTTCATTTGAATATTCCCCTTTGCTCATGTCCATGCCCCTTCTGGAAGGGAGGGGGCTGTTTAGATGTGGCCAAGGCTACAACTACACTACAGAGATTTTTCTAAAGAAGCCCTTCTGGAAGATCTATTCTGCAAGAACTTCTTTCAAAAGAGTGCATCCACACACAAAAAAGAGGATCGAAAGAGTGATCTGCTCCTTCGAAAGACAGAGTCCACACAGCCCCTCGCTCTTTCAGAAGAATGGGCCAGGGATTGAAAAATCAAGCCCCATGAGAACTGCTCTTTTTAAAGAAGGGCCCTGCGGCGCATCGACACGTTTTCTTTTGAAAGTGGCTTTTGAAAGAAAGTGTTATTCCTGAAGTGGGAGCGGAAGAGTTCTTTCAAAAGGAGCCCTGCAGTCTTTTGATTTATTTTCAAAAGAACACCTTTTTGTGTGCAGACACTCCATGGGATCATTGGACAGAGCTCCCTTCTTTCAAAAAATCTTTCCAAATAACTTGCTAGTATAGATGCAGCCTAACTGAATGAAAACGAGAGGCTGAAACAGCAGGGTCATCAACAATAGTGATTAGTGACTGGATCAGTGAGGGTTAAAGCCCACTGGAGAACCTTTAGTGTGCACCTGCAAGGTCTACATGGATCACTTAACATGCAACACGTCAGTGAGTTTCAGAAAATCACATTTCCATAGTGCACGCCACCGCTCCATGTAGACAAGCTCTAAGTCACTTGGGCACTTGTGAAAATGTCAGCTTCAGTCCTTGAATAAATGCTAATTGTTGGTGTGGGGCAGTTCTTTTCAGAAACAGTGCCCATCAAAAGAAAATCTTCCCCATCTCAAACACATGCTTAAATGCCCAGGTGAATCAGAGCCCAAGTCTCCTTAACCACAATGTAGATCAATGGAGCATCACAGCTCCTTTCTCCCTTCACTTAATAGCAGGCAAATGCCTATCTTTACTAAGTCTGAAACAAAGGATTAATATTTGCTTAAAGTATTAATATGTTTATCAAATCTATCTCTGCCATGCTTACTTTCATTAAAGGAGTTTTTAACACACACACCCCTCCCACTTTGTCCATATGCCCGATTAGTAGCTTATAAGATCCACTGGAAGTTATAGACAGATTTATAAGTGTTATGATATTTGATGGAAGATGTAACATCATGGCTACGTCTACACGTGAAGCCAACATCGAAATAGTCTATTTCGATGAATAACGTCTACACGTCCTCCAGGGCTGGCAACGTCGATGTTCAACTTCGACGTTGCGCGGCACCACATCGAAATAGGCGCTGCGAGGGTACGTCTACACGCCAAAGTAGCACACATCGAAATAAGGGTGCCAGGCACAGCTGCAGACACGGTCACAGGGCGGACTCAACAGCAAGCCGCTCCCTTAAAGGGCCCCTCCCAGACACAGTTGCACTAAACAACACAAGATACACAGAGCTGACAACTGGTTGCAGACCCTGTGCCTGCAGCATGGATCCCCAGCTGCCGCAGAAGCAGCCAGAAGCCCTGGGCTAAGGGCTGCTGCCCACGGTGGCCATAGAGCCCCGCAGGGGCTGGAGAGAGAGCATCTCTCAACCCCCCAGCTGATGGCCGCCATGGAGGACCCAGCACTTTTGACATTGCGGGACGTGGATCGTCTACACTGTCCCTACTTCGACGTTGAACGTCGAAGTAGGGCGCTATTCCTATCTCCTCATGAGGTTAGCAACTTCGACGTCTCGCCGCCTAACGTCGAAGTTAACTTCGAAATAGCGCCCGACGCGTGTAGACGTGACGGGCGCTATTTCGAAGTTGGTGCCGCTACTTCGAAGTAGCGTGCACGTGTAGACGCAGCCCATATGTGCACTTTGAACCAAAACAGGCTGATTGGCCGCTATAATAGCAGGTGTATGTGTTGGCAAATTGGTGTGGTATATTTTCTTTTGACATTGTAGAAGGCTACAAGAGAAAAAAACATGCAAATGTCTGATAAGATGTTATACTCATTTACAAATTCTAAAGAGTACAGACTGATGTCTGACACTTGGGGGAAAACTATTTGAGCTGAAGCCTTTTTTTGGTTGTTTTTTTCATTTAAACAGCTGGCAAAAGGGTAGCAATGTATTGTGTGAGGTATCTATATCTCAATGTAAATATATGTCTTCCACATTCTACAAAGTAACCTGATCTAATAAGGATACCCAGCAAAACAGAATAGAAAAGAATTGTCCACATATGCTAATCATAGCTGACATAATTTGGAGAATATAAATATACATGACTAGTTTATATGTTAGTCATCACTGAATGTCACTGGAAAACTGAGAGCATTATTTGTGTTACTGAAGGAAAAACCTCTGCACATGAAGAAGAATAGGACAAGCTCTTCAGAACTCATTCCCAACAATAACCTTCTTAGAAAATAAAGAATTTTTCTGAGGCTACATATGCGTGCAACATCTTGCATTCTGGTTAATGGGGTCCCAGTTCAAGAAAACAGCCACATGTTTAAGTCCATGCCTGTTCAGGGAGGTATGGTTAATAAATGTGGCTTATATGTTCTCCTCATTGGGGATTCTTTCTTGAATCATGGCTACAGTTAGTAAAGCATATTGCATATACATTTGTCTTGGATATAAATATGTTCACTCAAGTAAAGTCTTTTCCTGCATTTTTCCTAGTTTCTCTTTCAGGCTACTACAGTTACCACCAAGTTCTATTAGCTGACATACTGATATACCAGAAAAGATAGATAACAAAAAGTTTTGGGGGATCAAAATGGTTTGGGGAGGATTAATTTATTTATCAAGAATAGAATTTCTGCTAGTAGAGAAATATTTTAGTCACCTCTTTCTCCTTTTCTTCTTGGCGGTCACTCAGTCACGAGTAGGACATCTTCAAGTCTACCTATTTGTGAGTCCATTGATGGCTGATCAGTCCAGTTTTGGAGCCGCAGATCTTAACACAAAAGAGGCAGGTGTTCGTAGCTGTTGAAGGTGCATGGGACAGTTTTGGGAGAGTTTTTGATGCTCTTTTCTTCTTCTCTGCCTCTCCTCATCTGCACTTCAGTGGGACCTCTCAAATTGTGCCTCCACCTCATGGATTACCATTTTCCCCTGGGGACTATCCTAGGCAAGGTTCTCCCAAGTGTCAACATCGATGCTGTGCTTTTTCATGTGTGCCTTCAGCATGTCCTTATATTGTGTCTATGGGCCACCAATGCTCCTCTGTCCTTCCTCCAATTTGGAAAACAGAATCTGTTTTGGTCTCCTACTATGAGGTGAATTAAGTGAAACTGAATAAAGATCATTTTAATTTAGAATAAAAGAGTCAACACAAGGGTTAATGCAATATAACTAAGCCACTTTAAATTCACACCTCTAGTTAATTCAAATTAATTTTCTTGATGGTCCCTGTGTGAACATGTCCTTATTTTTTGCATGGTCTGAGCTGTGAACCAAGAGATCATCTAGCTTCCTCCAGTAACGTAAAAAAAAGCATGAGAAAATTATAAGCTATGCTGATGCATCAAGCTAAAATCCTAGGAGCAACAGGACTTTTATGCTTCCATGAAATTCCTTTGATATTGTGTGAGGATGTTAAGGTGAGTTTTTAAAAATCTTATCATAGGAGTTTTTTCCACAGGAAAACTTTCCCATAAATTCACAAAATGTTCTGGTGCTCAG
Organism: Carettochelys insculpta; assembly: GCF_033958435.1. Classification (NCBI taxonomy): domain Eukaryota; kingdom Metazoa; phylum Chordata; order Testudines; family Carettochelyidae; genus Carettochelys; species Carettochelys insculpta. The sequence goes on along the minus strand of NC_134138.1, from coordinate 87,168,465 downwards.
TATCGTTTTACATCCTGAGAATTTATTATTCATGAAACACGCCTTTTGAAGTGTGATTTCTCAGTATTGATGTTTTATCTTTAAACAGTTAACGTGATCACTGGCTCAAAAGTCCACCGACAATCACTCAGGAATAACTCAGATGCTTATGTCTAGGCAAGGTCTCCCATACACAGGAAACATTTTGTAAAGATTAGTTACTAGACTCGTAACACTAATAGATGTAGTTAATAATTATCACAATGTGCCGAAACTGCACAGTTTGCTCCCTGATTACAATATTAAATTGCTATTGAGCTGTGGTATTAGCTTCAGGCAATACTACTGAGGAGCCTCCAAAGACTCCAGTTGGCCTCTCTGCAGAAAAATGGGAAATGTACAGCTGCACATGATACACAAGCAGGTCTAGGGTTTGCCAGAAAACAAATAAAACTCTGACAATAGAAGGAAAGCTACATCAGGGCTAAAGTGTCCTTCCACTTGGGAACTGCCATCTCTGAAAAAGAAAACACACACACTCACACGAGAAAATGGTGTACATGGCAGACCAGCACCATGGGCACGCTAACTCAAGCTGTTTGGAGGGGGATACAGCACAGCAGGGACTGAAAGCTTTGTTTTATTTTCTTTTGGTTATGCCTAAAGAGGAGGTAAATCAAATCAGAGCAATTCAGTGATGCTCCAGGACTTGTCCATACTGATCTACTGAAGGGTACTCACCAATGATCCTTTTACCCATTGCCCAGTTGTCTGTGTATCCTGGATGCTTGCAGATCTATAGAATTTAAATGTAAGCAATCATCATTAATAGCATCTTCTTAGCATTTTGTATCTTCAGACTGTGCTGCAAACTGGAGCTGGGTCTGAAACACAAACACCAAAACTGAATTCAGGAGCCAAGCTCCTCATCCTTACAAAGGGACAGAATCAAACCCCCAACTCTGAAAATTCTCAAACTCTCAAAATCCAGATGTGAGGGAGAGTTTTCCCAAAATGAGGGCTGTTTACATTAAAGGTTAAGATTTCATTACATTAAAGGTTAAGATTTCTGATATGAACACCCTATCTAGGCTTGGGCCTCTCCTTTGGGTGTGCATGTACTTGTATTATGGACTAATTAATGGTCCATAGTCCTATCAGTCAATGTAATTCTCATTTTGCAGAAGGAGAATTGGGCAGAGTAGAGGAGTTCACCAAGGATGTTGGAGCCAGGTTTTTAAATCAGGAGTTGCTATGCCATATCCTTTGATCACATTTCTCTGTAAGATTACAAAGTTGTATATGCAATCTCTGTGTAAAAGTGTGACACTACCAGATAATGAGTTGCAAATATTAAATTACTAATGTTAAGGAATACCCTGAGGCCACCCTGAAATTATACCTCTAATGAGATCATACACTATAGTGTAACTTTTGCAGTATCAAGGCATACTATATATATGTATTTGGAGAGTTACTCAGGAGATAAATGTGTTGGGGTATTTAACTGGGTTCCTTTAAATATGTTACAAGACAGCCTGCCTATGTAAGATACACGGAGCATGGGTTTCATATTCATTTAAAAATTATATTATATGCTGCAATATCAATATACTCCAGCAAAACTAAAAGAGACAAGGAGGTGTATTTTTATTAATTATTCATTTGCAAAGGCATATCAACAAGATAAATAATTTCATTTCAGTGGTTCATGAGTTATTCTTAGGAAAGAAACCAGCTCGGACTCGTCACTTTTGTTGTTCATGTCTTCATGGCTTTGAGGTCTAGATGGCTGTGTCTACAGGCCAACCTAACCTCAATATAAGCTATGCAATTTGCACAATGCAAATTGCTTAGTTTATTTTGAATCAATTTCAAAATAGGCTATTTTGGCACGTGGTGCTGTCTAAACGGTGCCACATGCCAAAATAAAGTGCTATTTCGAGGGATGCTGCAATAGAGTGCCCATTGTCTCAAAAACTATTTTGAGACAACAGGCACGTTGCATAGACATAGGCAGCTATTTCAGGATACTACCATATTCTGAAATAGTGTCCACCATGTAGGCATAGCCTATGTTTTAAATCTCAGTGATATGAAATTCCATGCCCATTGAGATCCACTTCTACTCCAGAAGCCGCTACTAAAATCTCAGATACCTTATGGCGCAAGGAAAACTTGTCGGCAGATTGTGTTTCTAGAGCCTTCTAGAATCTAGATCATAAAAATTAGAAATAAAATACTGTGTTGTCTTATTCATCTTATTATTAGTGCAGGGTTGTTTTCTAGTTCAGATTTTCTAGAGCATGGTAGAGGCTAAGTGTCCTCACCAAAATTACTTCTATGGACTCTATTGGGTCTTCAACTAAACCTAAGTTAAAGTTCCCAGCCATCATGTTTTCTACTGATGCTTTTCCAACTAGTATCATTCAGCTACTTTAAGCGGTACTATTGATAAGGACTAAAGAACACGCTGTGGCTGTGTCTACAATAGCAAGCTTTTTTAGAAAATCAGGCCCTCTTTTGAAAGAACAGATAGTGTATCCACACACAAAATGCGCTCTTTCCGTCCAAAATTGAAAGAATGTGGCTCTTCTTCTGGAAGTCCTCTTCCTCTCCTAGAATCAGGAAGAGCGCCTCCTTTCGAAAGCATCTTTTGAAAAAAAGTATGTGTAGATGCTCCACAGGCCCTTTTTTCAAAAGAGCAGCCCTCATCATGCCAGATTTTTAGATCCCTGGCCTGTTCTCTTGAAAGAACAGAGGCTATGTGGACACTCTCTGTTGAAAGAGGGGCTCGCTCTTTCGATCCACTTTTTTGTGTGTGGACACACTTTTTCGAAAGAAGATCTTTCAGAAGATCTCTTCTGGAAGATCATCTTATGAAAGATTGCTGTAGTGTACATGCAGCCTGAGAAAGCAAATATGCTATTTAACAAGTAACACAGGTCTCTGCTCTTTCTTCCAGTTTTTCCTTTTACCACAGCTCACAGAAAGAAACATCAAAACCTGTTGTAGAAAACAAGCTGTGAGAAACTGATCTGTGTTTTAGTTACAGTGTCAGGCAGCATTAGTTATTTATACAGTGCTGTTGTACAGTGGCAGACAGGTCAGGTTCCAAGTTATGCTATATGTTGTATATTGCTGCAGTATGGTGATTCCTCGGTCAAGTATTTCAGTTCTATCCCATTTCTGTTTGTGTCTGTCTTCTTTTTGGAAATGAAAAGAACAAAATTTACACAAAAGATATTCTGAGAATAGGAAAATATCATCCAGACCCAACATGTCTGCACTTCATTTATTCTGGCCCATGCTATAATTTTGTGGGTCTGATCTTGCAGCCCTTACTCAAGCAAACCTTAACTGAATTGAAACATGACTTTTACCTGAATCAGGCCTGCAAGATATGCGCTCAGTGTATAAAAGTGTGACACAACCCAGATAATGAGTTACAAATATTAGATTACTGTTAAAAGAATGTTAAGGAATACTCCTACGTCACCCTGAAATTATGCCCCTTATGCACTTGGAAATGTAACAAAAGGGTAGGATGACCACATTTAATGTGGACTCCTCTCAAAGCAAATCTTACAAGCTATAGCCAGTGTTCCCTCTATTTTTGACATCCCTGGGCAGAATAAATTTTGTTATGTGCATCAAGGTATGTGCAGATGTGTACCACTAATGGAGAGAAGTGCTGCTGGCATGCTATTCTGCCAAACAGGTGGGCAGCACCTGAATCTCTCCTGGATGGCCACCCAAGTGCTTGTCTTATTGGGAAACCCTGCTATCACCTTTCTGGTAGGCTGTAATTAAGAGAGATTCCCAGACACAGGTCAGTTTTGCTCTGAGTTCTGTCTGAAGGCTTTTTTTAAACCTTACTTATTCTGCTGTGTCGATCACTTCCTCAGCTTCTTACCGGGCACTTATTAGCCAGAATTCAGAAGAGAATTTCTCATGAGGCTAAAAGAGAACGCCAATGTCCTATGGTCCCCAAACACTCCATTGCCACGGGAAGGCCTGGAATCATACTGATGATGACTTTCCTACTTCTCTCTGTGAAGCATTACCATCTGCACTGACAAGCCAGCAGCAGATGCACTAGCTGTGAGCAACATCTTTTCTCACTGAAAAAATATCTCATGAGCCTACATTAGTTTGGAGAGAGTATCTCTTCCAAAAAGCCCTACATCCGATCTATGTGAAAGACTGACATCAGGGCAACTGTTAAAATTTATTCTCATGCTGGCCTCCCATGTTAACTTGTCACCAAACTAAACTCTTTGCTGAGAGGCTGAAGCTTCTATTCACAGCGGATGAAAATTGGTTCCACTGGGAAAGCTTCAAAGTCATTTCAGCCATTAAACTGTGGCTGTATGTATCATAAGTACAGGAGAGGTCGAGGCACTGTCTGTGAGCCATAGGGACTTGGTAAAGAACTTCCCACTGAAACTGGGTAGTGCTATTGTGTATTCTGTTTCAGTCAAGTTCTGCAGCAAGAGCAAGTCAAGTGTGTACATGAGACTCATTATGCTTCCTCTGTTTAACATACCAATTACTTTCTGTATTTGCCATGTTTAGAGCAACTTCAAGTCAAAAATTAGTAACACTAAAATAGAGAACTATGCTGATGTGTGCTGAAGGGGAAGCAAAGCAAGCTAATTGAAATAGAATGCAAAATAGCAATAAAAAGTGAATTTGTAGTCACGAGTATTACTTCAGGATAAAAATAATTTCCTTTAGCTGGATCGCACATAAGCATAGAATCATAGAATCCTAGGGCTGGCAGGGACCTCAGGAGGTCATCTAGTGCAGCCCCCTGCTTCAAGCAGGATCAACCTCCACTAAGTCATCCCAGCCAGGACTTTGTCAAGCTGGGACTAAAGGGTCTACACATTCCTTAAAACCCACTTAAACTTGTGACAAGTTCATCTTAAGGGTGCACAGCACCTTAAATAGGCATCTTTGAATTGGATTAATTTAATTGCCAAAGAACTGAGGACCCAGCATGGCCTGTCATACCCTTATGAAATTCACTAATTCTCCATCTCTCAATAACCAGGAGCAGGACAGAGAATTATTGGTCTAAATTGCTCTTGTGGCAAATAATTAAATGATGGCTGTAGGGAAAAAAAATCAGTCATGTAGCACTTTAAAGACTAACAAAATAATTTATTAGGTGAGCTTTCGTGGGACAGACCCACTTCTTCAGACCACAGCCAGACCAGAACTGAAGAAGTGGGTCTGTCCCACGAAAGCTCACCTAATAAATTATTTTGTTAGTCTTTAAAGTGCTACTTGACTGCTTTTTTATTTTGATAGTATATAGACTAGCACGGCTCCCTCTCTGTTACTATGCATGATGACAGTAGGAGTGTGAGAGGGAGGCCAGGCAAGGCAGGGGTTAAACAAGGCCTGTTAGCCCAATCAGCTCCACCCTGGTTCACCTGTGGCCAGTGTCAGGCCTGGAGGGGTATAAAGGGAAGGAAGCCAGCTCAGTTTGGGGCTGACCAGCCAAGAGGCAGGAGCTGGCTCTGAGGCAGGAGGCCCCAGGCCAGGGCTGCCACCTGGTTAGTTGCCAGAGGGGGTGCAGCCCAGGACCCTCCCCCAGGCACTGAGGGGAGTGGGGAGCCCCCCAACAGGGAACCCCATCCCCCAAAAGGGGGAACTAGATTCTCAGGGCCACACCCCGTAAGCAACCCATAGACTCTCAGGTGGGGACTGTGGAGCCACCCAACAGGCCCTGGCCAGGGGGCCTAGCCACAGGGCCTCCTGGGCCCAGGTGTGAACCGCTCACATGCTTGGGGGAGAATGGGGGTATAGTCCAGGCCCTGCATAAGGGCCATCCTGCTGTGCCAGCCATAGACCCAGCAAATGCGAACCGCTGAAGCAATGGAGCCCCTGCTGAAGTGGATGGTGGAGCAACAGGCCAACCAGCAGCAGCTGCTGCTCCTCCAACAGATGGCTCAGCAGCAGCTAATTGGGGAATTAACGACAAGCAACAGCTGATGCAGCAGGTGACTTCCCTGATACAACCCTGAACCCTGGATGGCCCACCAGTGCCAGCACCAGCACCAATCAAACTCTCGAAGATGGGCCCAGAAGACAACCCAGAGGCATTCTTGGAGACATTTGAGCAGGTGGCCACCATAGCCCAGTAGGCCCAAGGGCAGTGGGTGGCCATCGTGGCACCTTACTTGATGAGGGTTGCTCAGACTGCCTATTGGGCACTGGACTCAGTAGCTGCCCAGGACTATGCCCTGGTCAAGGCAGCAATCCTGGATGCTCTGGATATCTTGGAAAAGACTTTCTGCCAGCACTTCGGTGGGGAAGTATGAGCACCTGGAACCTGACCCCGCCATAGTGCTCAAACTGCAGGATGCCTTGTGGAGGTGGTTGAAGCCTGAAACAAAGTCTGGGGTGCAGGTAGCAGAGCAGGTCCTGCTGGAACAGTTCGCCCAGATTCTGCCCTCTGGGGGGAAGGGAGTGGGTGATGAAGAACTGTCTGGAAGATTTGACTTGCAGCCAGCCAGCTGATGGAGCATTATCTAGTAGCCAAGTCCCCGGGGATGACTCCCTCTGAAGCCCCCAGGTCAGTCAAAGGCACCCTGGCACGAGGGATGGACGGGGGCCAGGAGTCACAAGGCCAGGGTGGGCCATGGAGCCTATCACTCCTTCCTGAGCCCTGAAAGACTGAGTTACCAGGCTAACCTTGGGCTTCAACCCCTGGGCCAACCCACCAGCCCTGCCATAGGGAACCCAGACGCCTCTCGGACAAGGTAACGGTGACCCCACTCGTGTCCCAGTCTGGAGATCCAGTTCTACATCCATCCCCACCACGGGCCCCTCGGAGACCCCCCAAAGGCTACCCTGTAACAGGACTCCCGCTTCACAAGCGGGGGCAGTGGGCACTGGTCCCGAGACTGCCCATACGTGGAGTGCAACTTTGGGAAGCCCTGGATCCCACAAACACAGGCGCACCCCCAAGGCCCTGCCAAGCTGACCATCCCGGTGTTTGTCAATGGGACAGAGGCAGTTGGGCTGATCGACTCAGGGTGTGCCCACACCCTGGTTCGACAAGCGCTCATGCCCGATGTAGGGCCTTCCCAAGGCACCATCAGGCTGCAGTGTGGCCTGGGAGATGTGAAGGCCTATCCCTGCACCCGGGTGACCCTACAGGGGTGGGAAGGCAGGAAGAACCAGCAATGGTTGGCCTGGCCCCAGCTCTTGCCCATCCGGTAATACTGGGTAGAGACTGGGGACGTTTTCATGGACTACTAGCAGGACTTGGGAAGCCTTCAGCTAGAGAGCAGCAACCCAACCATTGAGCCAGGGAAAGGCTGGGACTGCAAATCTGGCTGGAGTAGGGGAGGTGGCAGACCCAGGGAAAGGGACTTCCCAGGGGCCAGCCCCAGCCCAGGTGGACCCGAGCCCCCATCAACTGGGGAGGGAGCCACCCCCACTGCCTGAATCTGCAGTCCTCGCATGGCCATTGGACTTTGGGGGGGAGCAGAGGGCAGATGAGACACTGAGCCGAGCATATGATCAGGTGGCAGTAGTGAATGGGGAGACCACCAGTGTCCATCCAGCGGGACAGTTCCCCCATTCTGAAATCCAGGGAGACCGTGTCTACCACATGGAGAAGGACCCACAGATTGGAGACGTGCACCATCAGCTCCTGGTTCCTCAGCCATGTCAGAGAGGTCATGCGGGACGCCTGGGGAGAGACAAGACCCTGGCCTGGATCCTGGCCCACTTCTTTTGGCCTGGCATCCACAGAGAGGTTGCAGACTTCTGTGCTTCTTGCCCAGAATGCCAGCTCCCAGCCCCTCGGTCCATGGAGAAGGCCCCATTAGTTCCCCTCCCACTTGTGCGTATACCCTTTGAACAGATTGTCTTCAATATAGTCGGCCCCCTGGAGAAGAATCCTGCTGGATACCAGTTCATCCTCATCGTTATTGATTATGCAACTCGATACCTGTAAGCTGTGCCGCTATGTTCCATGAGTGCCAAGAGGGTGGCAACTGAACTCATGAACATCTTTGCTCAGGTCAGGGTCCTAATGGATCAAGGGACAAGCTTTACGTCCGAAATGGGTGCAACAACTTTGTCAGCTGCTAAAGATCAAGACCCTCCAAACGTCTGTCTACCACCCCCAGACCAATGGACTAGTAGAATGCTTCAATTGGATGTTGAAGGCCATGCTCTGCAAGTTTGTGCTGACAGATGCACGTCACTGAGTCAAGCTCTTCCCTGCCCTCATGTTTGCAGTTCTTGTGGAGGCTTGGGGCACCTCCCGATATGGGAGGCAGCCACAGGGGATTCTGGACCTAGTAAGAGAGATGTGGGAGGGACAGCCCTCCCAAAGCAATAATGTGGTGCAATAATGTGCTCAACCTGCGTGAGAGTCTTGAAGCTCTAGGTACATATGCCCAAGTGAACCTCCCCCAAGCATAGCAGGCCCAGGAGGCAACTTACAACAAACAGGCAAGATTCCGTGAGTTTCAGCCCAGGGATCGAGTGATACTGCTACTGCCAAGTAGCGACTCTAAGCTCCTTGCCTGCTGGCAGGGCCCTTACAAGATCATCTGGCAAGTGGGCCCAGTGAACTGAGGTAGACCAGCTGGATAAGTGTAAGTGGTGGTAGATCTACCATGTAACCGTCTTAAAACCCTGGAAGGCCCAGGAAGGGCTACTAATCACCCCCTACCCACCAGACCCAGAACTGGGGCCCCAGGCAGCGGAGGTGGCAAACCCTGGGGAGGTACAGATTGGGCTCAACCTAACCCCAGAGCAGACACTTCAGGCCTAGAAGTTAGTGGCCAACTTTTCCTCAATCTTTTCAAAGAAGCCTGGTCAAACTCGCCTGGCTGTCCCCCATATCCAGACTGAACCCGGGGTTAAGGTCCAAGAAATGCCTTGACCGTTTCCCCAGAAGTTGAGGGAGGTGGTCAAGCAAGAAGTGCAGTCGATGCTAGCACTGGGGATAATCGAGGAATCTTTCAGCGAATGGAAAAGCCCAATAGTCGTAGTCCTCAAACCAGATGGGAGCACTCAGTTTTGCATCAACTTCTGGAAGTTGAATGCCATATCCAAATTTGATATCTACCCAATGCCCCGGGTAGATGAGTTGCTCGATCAGCTTGGGGAAGGCAAATACTTCACTACCCTCAACTTAAAAAAGGGCTGTTGGCAAATCCCCCTCACGCCTGAGTCCAAGGAGAAGACAGCTTTCTCCACTCCCTTTGGACTCTTCCAGTTCCAAACCATGCCCTTCAGGCTGCACGGTGGCCCAGCTACATTCCAGCAACTAATGGATCAGCTTCTACGTCCCATAGCCAATACACTGCAGCATATTTGGATGATATAGTAATCTATAGCCGTGATTGGCAGACCCACCTACAACGTGTCTGCCGTATTGCAGTCCCCCCAGGAAGCAGGCCTGAGGGCGAGCCCAGCAAAATGCCGCCTTGGAAGGGATGAGACCACCTACTTACGGTACACCCTGGGGAAGGGCATGGTACACCCCCTAATGGGGAAGGTCCAAGCCCTCCAGCAGTATGCCCCTCCATCCTTGAAGAGACAGGTATGCCAGTTCCTGGGGTTAGCAGGGTACTACCCCCGCTTCATCCCAGGCTTCTTCACCATCGCTGCCCCTCTTATTGACCTCCTCAGGAAAGAGGTTCCCAACTGCGTCCCAGGGACCCCAGCGTGTGAGGAAGCTTTCCAGGCCCTAAAGACCCAGCTGTGCCGAGAACCGGTCCTGTACAGCCCCAACTTCTTGAAGGAGTTCCTGCGACAAACGGATGCTTAGGATGTTGGGGTGGGAGTGGTGCTATCCCAAATTGTGGGAGGCAAGGAGCACCCGATTCTTTATATCAGCTGTAAGCTGTTCCCAAGGGAGAAGGCCTACTCAGTAATAGAGAAAAAGGCCTTAGCAGTCAAATGGGCCATAGACTCACTCCAATACTACCTCCTGGGCAGACACTTTACCCTCGTCACTGACCACGCCCCCCTGCGCGGGCTACAGGCAATGAAAGAGACAAACCCAGAATCATGAGGTGGTACCTCTGCCTCCAGCCCTTCTTCCAGATCCAGCATCGGCAGGAAAGGATCATGCAAATGCGGACTTTTTTTCCCAGGGAGAAGGAACACGGTTGGGGGAGGGGCAGACCCCTGTGGGGGTCTTGGTGGGGGTGTAGGAGTGTGAGAAGGAGGCCAGGCAAGGCAGGGGTTAAACAAGACCTGTTGGCCCAATCAGTCATGCTCCGGTTCACCTGTGGCCAGTGTCAGTCCTGGAGGGGTATAAAGGGAGAGAAGCCAGCTCAGTTTGAGGCTGACCAGCCAAGAGGCAGGAGCTGGCTCTGAGACAGGAGGCCCCAGGCCAGAGCTGCCACATGGTTAGCTGCCAGACGGTGCAGCCCAGGACCCTCCCCCAGGTCCTAAGGGGAGTGGGAAGCCCCCCGCAGGGCACACCTCTCCCCCTAAAAAGGGGAACTAGATTCTTGGGGCCACGCCCCAAACGCAACCCATAGACTCTTGGGCGGGGGCAGCGGACCCAGCCGCTAGGCCACCTGGGCCCAGGTGCAAACCGCTCACGACTTAAAAAAATTCTGACTGAAATAATCTTGGGAAAGGCAAGAAACAGGACAACTTGATTCACCTCAGCTGATTCTGGATAAACCCTTGTAGCAGAGTCAGGAGCACTGAATGTTTTCCCCTGAAACCAGTTTAGAGACGGGTGCTCTCACCCTAGCAGGGATTTCTCCCTCAGCCCCGGAAGGCCAGGGGTCTCCTTGTAGTCCCACTCATTTCACTGCTTCTTACAATCCTGTAGCTCTGTGTGGATGTAATAACAGAACTGGAAAGACACTGTGAAAGGGTCTAGCAAGGGCATGCAGTCATGCTGAGAAGCACCTTTGTCCTCAAGGAAGTAGCAGTAAAAATGTCCGTGTTCATTATACGACACTGGAATCCTTCATTAATGGAGATTATTAAAGTTACACATTCCATAATGAGTTTGAAAATTCAATTTATACGTAAAAACCCCTGTCCATGTAATCACCTCAAAAGGTAGCTTCTGACCTCCCTTGCATGATAATGCCCTAATCGCCAGCAATGCTCTTTCAATGCCTTTGCAGCCTCAGCAAGAGGAAGTTTTTTCTAGGCTAACAGAAGAAAGACTCTTTTGGGCTCATCCGTCTCATTCCCTTCCCTCCCTCTTGGGCACTGACCTCCTTGTGGACTATGCGAAGGGAGACATCTGCTGGGGGTTCTGTGACCACCTGCTATCTAGGCAACGTGCAGGGCTGAAGCGTGTGACTGGAACTATTGGCTCCTGCACACCCAAGTTGTGAGTTTATAAATCATTTGCAGTGACACCATTGTGTATCTGGGAACAGCTGCTCCCACTCTCCCTGCCTTGAGATTACAGTAGGTCTATGTTTCTGGGCTTTCCAGACACAATTCTGAGCCAGACACAGTGCCGAGGCTGGACTTTTTCCCCTTCTGCTAGATAGATCCAGGATGGGGGCAGTGTTTCTCCTTCTCCTCAATACTTGAACACCAGCTCCTTGCTTAGCAATTTCTCGATAAATTAAAAATAATTCACACTAGAGGGAAAAGTGTGAACTATTTGTGTATCTTAGAGGGTTTTTTTTATCAACGGTACCAATTCGGGAAAGCAGCCTGAACAACACAATGAAGACCTCTGCTCAGTGTGCAGCTGCAATCAAAATGTTAGGCTATATAAGGAATGGGATTGCGACTAATACAGAGAACATTATAATGTCTTTCTATAAATCACTAGTGCAGCCTCATCTGGCATGCACTCATCCCTCGTTTGAGTACTCTACTTACGAGTACTCGATAAAATGAGGGACACATATACTTAAAGTTGTTCACTATGCGAGTGAACTTCCCCACTTATATGAGCCAGCCCCAAGGTCCCTGGCTCCGTGCCTGGAGCTGAGCCAGCCACAGGGTCCCTGCCCAGGTGGCGGGGAGACCCACAGCCCCGCGGATGGCTCAGCTCCAGCCATGGGGTACCTGGCCGGGGCGTGGGGAGACCTGTAGGGCCCGCTCCCAACGCTCCCCCTGTGGCAACTCCCCATACACACACACGCCGGCCCAGTCCCAACCTTCCCCCAGCCCATAGCTCCGCACGCAACTCCCCCAGCCCGCTCCCAACACCCACCCCATCCCCTTCCATTGAGAATCCTCTGCCCCCCTGTACCCCGCCCCCCAGGTATCTCTGCTGCAGCCTGGAGGAACAAGCCCCCACCTCTTCCACCTGAGCCACCTGCAGGTTTTAACCCTCCCTCCTGCTCATGGTCCCGAACTGCCCCCAGCCTTTAACCCCCTCCAAACCCCACTTTCACTTACCTTTCAAAAGCAGCACCATCTGCTGCCACTCCGAGCACTTGGAACCAATCAGAGTCTTTCACATGTATTTTAACAGGAATTTAGTGTCCCTCTTACAAGTTTTCACCTACGAGCAAAAAGTTAGGAACCAATTGTGCTCGTACAGCGAGGGATGAGTGTGCTGTGAGAGACTGTGGTCATCCTGTCACAACAACAATACTGCAGCACTGGGAGGGGGTTCAAAGATGGCCAATGAGAATAATTCAGGAATTAGGCAAATGCTTATATGAAGAAGGATTACAAGATTAGGATTGTCTACTTTATGAAGGCAGTAAGTAAAAGAAGACAGGATAACCTACATAAAATACTGTGTAGTATAGAGAATGTCAGCCATGAGCTTCTGCTCTCCTTGTCTTGTAGTGCAGTTGCAAGGGAACATTAATGAAAATAACAGTTGGCAAAATCTAAAGTGATAAAAGGAAATACTTTTTTTTTTTACTTACCATGTAGTTAAACAGTGGAACTCATTGCCACAAGAAATTACTGAGGCCTAATTTCAAAGAGGGACTGAATTTTTATAGGAATAACCAGAATATTTATTGTTATAACATATATAATGCATATATTATGTATGTAACAGGCAATCTCTAGCTTTTAGGGATTAGGACCACCACACTTTCTTTGGGAAATATTACACCATTATTGGGTTTAAGATATCCCTTTGAAGTATCTGATTACTTACTGCTATCAGAGACAGGATATTGGAGTAGACAGATTTCATGATTTTTAAGGAAGATGTCAGAATAATAGAATCAGAATGTTGGACTTTAAAAAATCTGACTTTAACAAACAGAGAACCAGAAGGTAGGGAGCCACAGAAAGAATATCTTAGGTTTAACAAAATTCAGGGGATCCGGCATTTCTCAAAGAGACAATACTTAAAGAACAACTGCAAGCCATCTCACCATAAAGGAAAGATTAAACAAATAATAAAAAGTCAGATTGACTGTGTCAGCAGCTCTTTAATGACCTGAAAACCAAAAAGGAAACATACAAAAGTGAAAACATGCACAGGTTGCAAGGAATGAGTGCAGAACACGTTTGTATGCACAAAATCATAAAGACTAAAACACAAAGGCTGCACCTACACAGGCACAATCTTCTGAAAGAGGGCCAGCTTCTTCCAGAAGATCTGTGGAGTGTCTACACATTAAAGGTGCTCTTCCAGAAGGAATACAGAAGAACGAGCCACTTCTTCTGGATTCCTGACTCTGTTCCCAAATGAGGAAGAGAGCCTTCTTCCAGAAGAGTATTCCAGAAGAAAGCATGTGTAGATGCTTGCGGACTACTGGTTTCGGAAGAAGAGGTCCGCCATGGCGGTGGCCAGATGGAGTATAGAGCTGCTCCAGCCGGCCCCAGCGGGGCTCTATGGTCTCTGGCTCTGGCAGCTTTTAAAGCTGCAAGGACCCAGAGACCCCATGGCAGGAAACTGAGACTGTGGAGGCAGGCGGCACATTCAGGGCTGCAGCTGCCACATCTCAGGCACCCCTGCAGAGACTGGTGACAGCCTGATGGCCGGCAGGCAGCCTCCCTTCCCCCCTGCTGCACCCTCCAGGACACCCCCAGAGAGCCGGTTGAGGGCAGCCAGGACCCCAACCAGGCACTGAAAAGGAGAGCCCCATCCTGGATGGATCCAGAGCTCCAGGACCTTCTGGGGCTCCGGTGAGATGAGGAAGAGCTCTGGGACACAATGGGGCACTGCAGAAATGCACCCACCTTAATTAGATTGGCCAATGGCCTGGCTGCCCATGGCCATCCTTCCTGGACCACCGAGCAGGTCTGGTGTAAGGTAAAGGAACTGAAGCAGGGCTATATGAGGGCCCAGGACAGCACACACCAGTCCAGTGGAGCCCCGGACAGCTCTCCTTTCTATTGGGAGCTGCGGGACATCCTGGTGGGGGATGACACCTCCCTGCCACACACCACCATTGACAGGCAGTGCCAGAGCCCCCTGCTGCACCAGAGGGGGAGGCCGGTGCCTTCCCGGACCACGGCCCAGGTCAAGATAATCTCAGGGGATGAGTCCTCTGAGGGGTCCCTCACTATCAACCTGCCCTCGGCATCCAGCAACCAGGCCACCTCCAGCTGGATATCACCTGACCTTTTTGAGGTCATCCAGGTGAGCATGCATCCCAGTGCATCCTCTTGTGGGGACACACTGGGGGCCCCATGCAACAGCCCCCCTGGTGTCCTATCCCAAAGTGTACCCCCAGGGCTGCAGGCACTCCCGTAGGTCACACTTTGCCCCTCCCCATGGAGAGCCCCACCACCCGCAAGTGTGCACTGGGGGGAACCCAGGGTGCACAGCTGCACAGAGCCACACATTCCTTGAGCACAGACTGCTCCCTGCCTGACCTCACTCCCCGGCCTTACCTGCTAGCCTGTTCCTGGAGGGGGCCCTCCAAAGGCAGCAGCAGCCCCAAGACCCATCAATCTGCCTGGCCCAGCATGCAGGGACCTTGGAATCTCCTGGTTATGACCGTCCCTTGGGTCCAGCCTGGTGGGAGGTTCCCATCCGGGGCAGGGGCAATGGCACACAGGGCCTGGCTCTGGTTCTTCCCCCCCATCTCTTCCCCCTGCCCCATGTAATAAAGTAGCCCCATCAGAGGGACAGAAGAGATGGCAGAGGAGCCTGGGGCCTGCCAGTCCCATCCAGGCCGAAGGACCCACAAGACCCACAGCCAGGTCAGGACCAACACCAGCACAGGCACCAGCAACCTGAGAGGCATGCATGTGGAGGGCCCTCCGGCAGGTCCCTGGTGAGCAGCCTGCAGCCTACATGGCCATCCTCCACCACCAATATGCATTGCCTGAGAGGCAGCTGACCCTTGATGAGGTGGAACTCAGTTGGCACTGGGACACATGGGGGAAGTGATGGGGATGCTCTGCACCACGTGCAGGGCCCTTGCAGAGATGTCCTCAGCAGCCTCCTCCCCATGCCATCCAGCTGCTTTGCCCGTGAGTCCCTAGCTGCCCCCCACAGCTGCCCTCTTCCCTGAGGCCCTATCCACACTCTTTCCCCAGGACTTTGCCGCAGCTGCCCTCAAGAACCTGGGGTCCTGGCTCTTGGCCATGGCAGGCCCCACAGAAGGCCTTCCACCCCATGAACCCTCCCCACCTGCCCCCTCACTGAGGCTGAGCCAGGGGCCACCCCCCAACTACCTCCCTGTGCTCCCAGCCCCATCAGTGCCCCTATGGGGACTGCACATGTGGGGCAGGACATGTAGATGCGGATGCCAGGGCTTATGGACACTCCACCCCATCCCTTGAGTAGAGCCCCCTCCTTTTCCTCCCTGTCCCCACCCATGTTGGTAAGCCCCCTTTCTGCCCCCCCCCCATAAATAGTTCACAACTGTTAATTTCAAACCAACATATATTTTTATTCTATTCTAGTTATTTTTACAAACCATTGACGCTGTTATGTTTCCATATAGTTGAATACTTTGCAACCCCCCCATGTCCCTTTTTATGGAGGGGGATGGTGAAGGGTGGAGGGGGACCTGTGGGCTGGGGGGCTTGGGCTTGGGTCAGTGTTCCCTGCAGACAAAGGCCTCCCAGAGGGCCTCCTGGATGCGGACCCCCATCACTGTAGAGCTGCCAGTCAGCGGCCACAGAAGTGTGCTTGTACCCCTGGGCAGCCTCAGCCATCCAGCCCTGGTAGAGGATCTTCTCACAAGCCTCGATGAAGTTGTGTAAGTTGCAGCAGGTGGCCACGAGCTGCAGAACATTCTCCACCCCTACACTGAGGTGCGTGAGGAGGCATCTGAATCTCTTCTACAGGCAACCAAAGGCACACTCCACAGGGTATTGCGTTTGAATAGCTCCTCCGAGGGTGTGAGATGTCCTGTGTACGGTCACATTAGCCATGGCTGCAGGGTATAAGCTGGGTCAGCCACCAGGCAGAACAGCATGGCAACATGTCCAATGGTCTGTTCCTGCTGGGCAATATATGTGCCCACCTCCATCCACTGATACAGGTGGAATTTCGGACAACACAGGCATTGTATTCCCAGCCAGCCCACATAGATATCAGTGAACCAGCCCTGAGAGTCCATTACTGCCTGGAGCATGATTGACTGGTACCCCTTCTGGTTCAGATATCATCCAGAACTGTGATCCAGGGCTATGATGGGGATATGTGGCCCATCCATCGGCCCAAATCACTGGGGGAACCTGAGCCTGGTGAAGCCCTCAACGAATGTGTCTAGGTCCCCGATGCATATGAGCCTCCACACCAGCACATCATTGACGGCTCTAACAACTTGAAGGGGACAGAGAACAAGCATGCTTGTGGATGTGCACAGGGGTGCCCCAGGCCCTTCTCTGGTCTGCCCCTCCCGCCCTATGCCCCCCTCCTGATGAAGGCCATCTGGCAGTGGGCATGTGTATGGGTGTGGGATCAGGGCCCCCCATGGCTACGCCTCCCTACCTCCCTGGTGCAAGCCTTCCCTCCCAAGCCTCCAGGGTCCCCATTGCCTGACAGCCCCCTCCCTGCTCTCCAAGCCAGGCTGGGACTCGGCATGTGACTTACCTGGAGTACAACGGCCCAGACAGTGGACTTGCCCACCTCGAATTGCTGCCCGATGGACCAGTAGCTGTCCATGGTGGCCAGCTTCCAGATTGCGATGGCCATGCATGTCTTGACAGACAGGGCTGGCCACATCCATCTGTCCTGCCATCAAAGGATTGGGGATGAGCCAGCTGCAGATGTCCAGTAATGTCTTCTTCCTCATCCGGAGATTCTGCAGCCAGCGTGCGTTGTCCCACTCACCCATGACCACCCTGTCCCACCAGGGGGTGCTGGTGGCATGGGTCCAGATGTGCAGAAAGACCAGTGGGGGGCCTGGCAGGGGTTGTGGTGTTGGAACCCTCTGCCCGGGGTCTGTGAAGCCACAGAAGGCTGAGGAGGGGTGGCCAGGAGAACAACCAGCATCCTTGTCAAGGCAACCCTGTGGAGCTGCAGCTGCTGTGGGTCCATGCCAGCCAGTTCGCAAGGTCAGGAGCAGGAACAGGCTGAGCCTTCTTGTGAGCAGCAGGGCAGGTCTCAGCAGCTTGTGCAGGGAGGGGTGGTTGGTGGGGGACTCTTTAACATGCAGTATGGTCGGTGGCCCTCGAATAGCTCTCAGGCCATGCAACCCTGTCTGCAGCATTTCCTGCCCTGTTTTTCTGGAAAAGTGTCCACTCAGGTGTAGATGTGATCTTCTGGAATAACAGGCATTTCTTTCGGAAGACGTTTGATGTGTGGACCCGATCTTCTGGAAGACAGATTCTGGGAGATCCTCTTCTGGATGATCGTGCATGTGTAGATGCAGCCAAAATTAGTTAAATCTAATACAGGACAAAAATAAAGGCCTTAGGAAGAGGTTCCCTAAATATGTTAGGAGCAAGAGGAAAACAAAGGAAAGGGTCAGTCCACTACTTAGGATGGACTAAGAATTAATAAAAGACAAAACCACGCAGGCTGAAGTGTTTAATGTCTATTTTGGTTTCGTCTTCACCAAAATAAAGGGGAAGGAGCATGAATCAGAACAGGGAAAATAACAATATTTACATATGTTAGATGCAGTTAAGTCAGCAGAGCCTGAGGAACTCCACCCTGGTGTACCAAAGAAAGGAGCTGAGGTAATTTTGGAACTATTAGCAATGGTCTTTTAGAACTCATGGGGAATAGGGAAGGTCCTAGAGGACAGGAGAAGGGCAAACATGATGTCTATATCTTTAAAACAGAACAAAAAAGATGTGGGGAATTATAGACAGGTCAACCTAACTTCAAAAGCTGGAAAGATACTGAAACAAATTATTTAGCAATCAGCAGGTGAGCACTGAGAGGGTAACGGGATGAGAGGTAACAGCCAACATGGATTTGTCAAGAACAAGTCATGACCAACAGGAATGATGTGGAGGGGAGAGGGTGGCACAAAGGGTCACTTGCACCCCCAACACTTTGGGGTGGTATGCAAAGGACAAGCAGTTGTGGACACTTCAGGAAAATTACCTCAGGCCCCATGCTTTGGGAGAAGAGAGTAGAGTGTGGAATGTGGCTGGAGGGAAAAAGATGGGGCTTGGGGCAGAGGGAGGAATGTCCTGGGCCCTGCACCTCCCTAGGGACAGTCCTAATCGAGGCTAAGGGGTGGTGCAGGGAGAAGTCATATGAGAGGTGGTCATGGGGCCAATGCCTTTCCTGTGTCCCTTCCCAGCAGTCGCCACTGATGACAAATCTAAATTCCTTCTTTGATAGGGTAACTAGCCTAATGGATGGGGATACCTGCAGACCGGCTTTATCTTGATTTAAGGAAGTCTTTTGGCACAGTCCCTCATGACAGTCTCATAAGCAAGTTAGGAAAATGTGTTCTAGATGAAATTACTGTAAAGAGAATGCATAACTGCTTGAAAGACTGTTTTCAAAAGTGCTATGAATTGTTCTCCGTCAAAGTGGGAAGCTGTATCTAGTGGGGTTCCACAGGGATCTGTCCGGGAATTAGTTAGCTTGTTGATTAGTGTCTTGAATAATCAAGTGGAGAGTGTACATATAAAATTGGTGGGCGTACCAAGCTGGGAGGGGTTGCAAGCACTTTAGAGGACAGAAGTATAATTCCAAACAACCTTAACCAATTGAAGAATTGACTTGAAATCAACAAAACGAAATTCAGTAAAAACTAGTTCAGGAAGGAAAAAAAATCAAATGCACAAATATAAAATTGGAAATAACTGGCTAGACAGTACTGCTGCAGAATAGGACCTAGGGGTGGATCACAAACTGAATACCAGCTCACAATCTGATGCAGTTGTGGAAAGAGGTGTATTAACATCACATGGCATATCAACATAATTCTGGAGTATATTAACATTATCTGTAAAACATGAGAGCTAATCAGTGCCTTCTTTGTTAAAAAGGAAAAAGAGGAGCGGGTACGCAGCCAGCTCCCTGCCTCTTCTCCCCAAGACAATCCCACAGCTGGGGCTGCTGAGGTCCAAGAACTTAGTAGTGATAAGTACTGTCTCAGAAAAGCACTGGAGATAATCATCCCACTTTACTCAGCATTGGTAATGACCCGGCAGGAGTACTGAGACCAGTTATCAATGTCATACTTTAGAAAAGAAATGACCAAACTGGAGAGACTCCAGAGGAGGGCAACAAAAAATAATAAAAGGTTTAGGAAACCTGTCCTCTGAGGAAATGTTTAAAAAACTGACATGCATGTTTAGTCCAGAGAAAAAAAGACTGAGGAGAGATCTGATAACAAGCTTCAGATATGCTACGGGCTGTTATAAATAGGTCTGACAGAATTCAAATTCTAATTTCAGTACATAATGTCAGTGGACATTTTGAACATTTTGCTCTATTTGTATTTATTGAAATTTTCAGAACTGTGCAAAAATCTGACTTTCAAACTTTTTCTGTTTTTATCAGTTTAAATGCTCACAGTTGCTGGGCATTATAGGTAGCAGACTAGGGAAGTTAAATGATTAGCCAGCATGAAGCTTACTGGTACAGCTCAGTAGTTAACTGGTTAACTAGCCCTTCCTAGTGAACTCCAGCAGTGGTCAACTGTGCTGTGCTGGAGCAGCCCTGGCTATGTAGGAGCTGGTGGGCCAGGTGGCAGGATGGGCAGCAGGCCCTGACTTAAAATTGTTAACCAGTTAACCACTTTAATATCCCTGTATCAGACATTAAGACAGGCTAAACATAATCATGTAATGACTAAGGATGTTGAGATTCAAGAAGGCAATGTTTTATAATCATTAAAGAACAAATTGTCCCTTTCATATATCAAAATAAAAAAAATCCTTAAATTAAATTGTAATAAATTCTCAAGCAACATTTTCTTACTTTGCATATCAGGGAACTTTGATTTTTATCAATGGAAATATTGTTTTCATTGGTTTGTGTTTTCATGGCACAATCATCATTTACTGACAAAATATAATCCTTCCAAACTTAATTCTAAAGAGGATAGGACATTCTGTCTACCTGCTCAAGGTTGGACAAGAAGTAATCTGCTTAATCTGCACCACAGAAGAAGCTTTCTAACTATGAGGATAGTTAAGAACTGTAATAAATTACCAAGAGAGGCTGTGGAATCTCTGTTATTGTAGGCTTTTAAGAACAGATTTCACAAACATCTGTCAGGGATGGTCTAGGTTTACAGGTTTGCTGCCTCAGCACAAGGACTAGATGACCTTTCAAGGCCCTTCCAGCCTTACATTCCTCTGATTGTGTGGGTCTGCAGGTCTGATCAACTATGTCAATTCCTATGGTTATGTGCTAGCTACAAACTGTCCACATACTCCATTTACTTTGAGTGATAGTTGGTGCCACTTCAGTCAGTTCACCCACATCTACACTGGACTGATATGCCGACAGAAGCTTCTGTCAGAAGATATCTTCTGGCAAAGCTTCTGGCAACAGATCATGTCTGCACACAAAAGTGGATCATTCCTTCAATCCGCTTTGTTGATAGAGAGCAACCAGACTGCTCCAGCCATGCCCTTGACAGACTGGGCCCCACAGCACAGCAGACAGACTTGCATGGCCAGCAAGGCCTTCCAAGGATCCCAGCCAGGTGTGCCCTTAAAGGCCCCCACCAAACACCCAGTCCCTGCAGACCTGAGGCTTTACAGCCCCCACGCTGGGGCAACACAGCTCATACAGGGAGCACATGCAGCCCGAGGGAGACCCTGTGCCGTGCACCCAGCCGTGGAGGCAGACCAGCCCCTCACCATGCCCTGGACCCAGGCAGAGCTGCATCAGCTACTCATCATTACCACATCTATCACCCACACATTTGGTTGGCCCATGCCCCACCCCAGCACTGGGGGACCCAACTCCATTGCCCTAGGGGCCCCCCACTGCTCCCCCTGGATCATCAGGAGGGTGTGGTGGTACACCACCAGTGCAGACTGGTGAGATCACCTTATCATGGGTGAGTGGGATGACCAGCAGATCCAGAACTTCTGAATGTGAAAAGCAATTTTTCTGGAGCTGTGCACCTGGCTTTCCCCAGCCCTCTTCAGGGAAGACACCTGCATGCGACCTGCCATTCCCCTGGAGAAGAGGGTGGCCTTCGCCTTATTCCTGGGGGCCCATCCTATCCAAACACAGACTCAATGCTGTGGGGTGGTGTCTGTCGGGCAGGATGGTGGGCACTGGAGGGGCTGGGGCTGGGGGGGGGCCAGGGATCCACCTTGTGCTCAGGGCCTACCTCCCTCCGTTCCCTAAGTGTGTGTTCAGTCTCTTTCCCTTACAGGTCATGATGCTCATCAATGACACCCTGTTCTGGAGATTAATCCACCGTGGGGATGTGGACACGGCTGTGGCTGGCTTCACGGTCCTGGGCTTCCCCAACTGCTTTGGGGCCATTGATGGCACACATGTCCCCATCCATGCTCTGTCCCACAGTGTGGCTCACTACGTTAATGGGACGGGATATCACTCTATTGTGAGGCAGGCCCTGGTCAACCACAGGCGATGGTTTATGGACATCTACTTCAGGTGGTCGGGCCAGACACATGATTTATGTGTCTTCCACAACTCCAGCCTCTGCCAGAGGATAGAGGCAGGGACCTGTGTCCCCGCTGGGAGCTTGCAGTTGGGGATGTCACCATGACATTGTGCATCGTGAAGGATGCAGCCTACTTCCTGCAGACCTGGCTCATGCAGCCTACACTGGCCACCTGGGCCCCACCCAGGACATTTTTAACAGCCACCTGAACTGGGTGCACATTCCAGTCAAGACAGACTCTGGCCATCTGAAGGCACGTTTTCATTGTCTACTGACTTGCCTGGACGTGGGGGAGTGGCATATCCCCCAAGTTGTGGGGGACTGCTATGCCTTCCATAATATTGTGGAAAGCAAGGAGGAATCCTTCTTCCTTAGGTGGATGGCCAAGGCTGATTCAGGCTATGATCAGCTGGCTGCAGCCCCCAGCCACCAAGCCCACAGGGACTGGGGACAGATCCCTTCGCCCATGGCCCCAAATATCCCTCCCCAGGGCACCATGTGCTGGGTTCTCAGGCCCACAGCCCAATCCCATCCCTAGCCTGATCCCTCCCCAGCCCATCCAGACCTTCCCACCCCTGTAAAATGAGGAGTGTGGGGATGTTAAACCAATAACTTTTTTAACCTTAATGTAGGAAAATATGGTGTTCAGAATAAATGTAGGTGTAGAAAACTATTTACATTGTGCATGAACTAGTAACTATATACAATGGGGGGGTGAGGTTAGGTTGGGGGTCCTCATTCCAGGGATGGGGGGGCACAATCCCACAGAAGAGCAGGATCCTTAGCAGTGCTGGCCATGGGATTCCCTCCCATCATGGGTGTGGGGTCTCCATTTGGGCTGGGCTAGGGCCAGGATGGCAAGGAGGTATGAGGGTGGGTGAGGTTCAGCAGGCTCAGGCATGGCAGGTGTAGCAGGGTGTGTTTGCAGGACTGGGGGGGTGGGCATGGTAGGGGCAGTAGGGGGTGTGATCCACAAAGTTGCATGTGCTGGGCCTGCAATATGTGGTCCCACCCAAACTGGCCTAGCAAGGCTTATGGCACACATGCCCATGCCCCCTCACCCTGGGTTGTGTGCCCATGGGATACTCACTGGATAGGTCCCCGAACAGGTCCAGTGGCACCCTGGATGTCACCCCCGCTTGAGGGGCTGGAGTCCTGGGCAATAACCAGGGTCCCCTGGCTTGACTTTGGGTTTGACTATGGCTCATCCTGTGGGGTCTCCTGGGCAGTTTGCACCTGTTCTGGCTCCCGTTCCTGCTGCAGGGGTGGGGGGCCTCCGCCCCGGTGTCAAAGGCCACACTGCTGGGCACACTGTCTTTGCTTCCAGGGGCCACTGTAATTCCTCGTAATAGGAATAGGTGGCTGTCCCTGACCCCGATCTCCACTGGGCATCCCAGGCCCACAGATAGCCCTGGCAGAGCTCCTTTACCTTAGCCCACACCTGCTCGAGGGTGCAGGTGGGCTGGCCACAGTCCACCAGGGCTGTGGCAAGGTGTGCATACCCTGGTGCATTGTGGTGCTTCATTGCAAGGGCCAATGGCAAGGCCTCATCTGTCCATAGGGCCAGCAGGTCCTTAATTTCGGATCTGGAGAAGGAGGACATTTCTTGGGCTCCCTGTGCCTTTAAGGGCAGCCAGCGGCACAGATCATAGAGGCCTGCATGTGGTAGAGAGGGCACTTCCTGGCTCCAGCTGGCTCCGGAGGACCTCTCTGTTGACCACAGTCCCCCCAGAGCATCTACACTATTGTTTTGTCAACAGTAATCTGTCAAGAGAAACGTTATTGCTCATCTGTGAGAGGCGTAACGCTGTCGGGGAAAATGCTGCATTTTGTTGACAGACTGTCGACAAAATGCATTTTGTGTGTAGACACACTGTGCGTTTTGTGGACACAACCCCTGTTTCATCAACAAAACTCTCTAGTGTACATGTCGGCTTACACAGAACAGAACAGAATAAGTAAAAGAAACATATAAATAGAATAAAATTCACAGTGTTAAAAGTGTCCAGAGGCAGTTTCCCCCCACCCTCCTATTTAAGATGTCAGTTCAACAAGCAACTAATTACTTATAAAACTCGACATTAAAGGTCCGTGCATGCGTCTCGCACACCAACTGTTTTGAAAGTTGTTTGGAAATAAATCATTTTAGTGTTATACTCTAAACAAGCTAACATGCCCCTTCCATCTCACCACACAAAGGCCAAGGTACTGTGCACAGGAGGATGAACAACCACCACTTCATACACAGTGAATGATTTTCCTGCAAGTCAAAGCAACCACTGAATTGCTGCTTGACATCCTGCTTTACGTCTTCTGTGTTTGGAAGAGGATCCATCTTATTCAGCTGATCTGCAACCAATAACAAATGGTCCCAATCCTCTTCTCCTTCTTTGGTTTTTGGCTTTGGAAAGAAAAGGCACATTGAAGTAAGCAAGTTGTTTGTACAGCATAACCACATTCAGAGTGATCACAATTTGCATTACGCATTTGTTAGGCTTTTAGCAAAAGACTGTCTCTTGGCTGGTGGCTGAAGAGAATGTTGCATGCGTCTATACTTTCTTGGGGCCAAATCCTGAGCTCTTTCCTTACTTCTTACTCCATCAAACTCTCTCTTTCTTAGTTTCTCAGTAAATTGCATGGGTGGCAGGTCTCAAGGCAAAGGAAGGCTCTACTTTCCCACACACGTGCCACAGAAATCCCTGCAGGTCCCAGGTCAATGATGTGTTTGTTAAGGTTCAGGCAGGCTCCAGGGTGGCAAGGAAGGCTGAGTATCAAGGAGCCTACTCAGCTGCCTGCCCCAGAGCATACAAGTTCACTTTCCAAATGCAGGACTGTGGAGCTTGCAGACTCCCCCAGGGGCTAGTTGTCTGGAAGCCAAAGGCAGCCTGCCGGCTGGGTCCTAATACCTGACAGTTTCCCGTAAGTGTGCAGTGAGGGAAGCCTTCCTGTCTTCTGTGCCTGGAGTGGAGCTGGGTAGGAGGGTGGGAATGGGAGAAATAAGGGAAGTGGGTGAGGATGTGGGGAGAAGAGGCAGTGGGGAAAGATGGAAAGTGAGGGGAATGAAGGGAGGTAAGGATGGGGAAGAAAAGGTAATAGGGGAATCCTGGTGGGAAATAAGTATCGGAGGGGTAGCCGTGTTAGTCTGGATCTGTAACAGCAATGAAGGGTCCTGTGGCACCTTATAGACTAACAGAAAAGTTTTGAGCATGAGCTTTCGTGAGCACAGACTCGCTTCATCAGATGCTGGACCAGCACCTGATGAGGTGAGTCTGTGCTCACGAAAGCTCATGCTCAAAACTTTTCTGTTAGTCTATAAGGTGCCACAGGACCCTTCGTTGCTGTTATGGTGGGAAATGGGAGTCTGTCATACAGTGTCCCCTCAGCAGCAGCTGGAGCTCCCTGGGTAAGCAGCCCATCTAACCCTCATCCTGACAAGCCCAGGTCCCCTACACCTGAACTCACCAATTAGCCGTCCTATTTGTAGCCTCCTGCTGGTTGCTTGGCCTCTGGCTTTCAAAGCCTTTTCTCCTTGGTCCCTCCTACCCTCTGCCCAGTCACAGGGAGAGAGGCTCAAACACCCTTCCCCCCATGCGCGCGCGCACACACACACACACACACACACACACACAATGACTGTCACAGTAACAGAAATCAAACAGTAACTGAAATTCAATATTTGAACAAACAGTCCAACAAATTCACTCACCCCAAAGCACTCACCTGGTTTGTTCAGCTGGGGGCATTGCCTTCTCTCCCTCTCAGACCCTCCTGTTAGCAGCCCTGTTTGCAGCCCCCTGCTGGTCACACGCTACATAGATGGGATGACATACAGTGACAGACAGGTTGTGCGTGTAATGACTTTACATAGGTGAACAAAGCAGACCACCTGTAGTACTGTTCATAATAGCTTGCTCATCATTCTGGATGCTATAATGTGTGCTGGCCCTGCTCTTCTTGCAAAGTGACATGAAATCTCTCATGCCCTCCTAGGCAATGTCCTTGCAGAAGGGGCAACTTTTCAAAAGGGACTGTCTTCTCTGAGGCAAGCAATAAAATCTCTTCATATCAGAACGCATAAGCTGTAAGCACTTGTCTTGCTTTATGCAGAAAATGGATATTATGATAGACATTTCAAATTGAGCAAAGGGGAGGGATAGCTTAGTGGCTTAAGCACTGACCTGTAGAACCCAGGGTTGTGAGTTCAATTAACAAGACCATTTAGGGACAAAGTGTTTTCTTAAAAAAAATCTGTCAGGGATGGTGGTTGTTCCTACCAAGAGGGTGGGAGACTAGACTGAATGACCTCCCAAGGCCCCTTCCAGCTCTATGAGATGTGTATCTCTAACACATTAGTATGGGACAAAGTCATGCGTAGCATGACTCTGTTGCCCAATAATTTCAAGATAGTATATTACCTGTATGTGGAGGAAATGGCTTCTTAGAGTTTCAAAAATATTTTAAAGACATCTCAGAGCTTGCCAACAGCTTAGTAAAGAATTATATCCTTTCTGGACAGAAAAGTATGAAACCACACAAAGGTAGCAAAAATAAGATTGTCTGGAATTTCACAAGAAAGAGAAAATCTCTGATCTATATGAGATTCATGGAGAGTCTCATAGCAAAGCATCAAAACTCAGTGTTAAAGAATATCCTCTTACACAGAAAGGGGGTAATAAATATGCTTTCTGAGGCACATCAGAATTAGAACATAGGGAATACATACTTGTCATTATGCAGCCAATGTACTTAGCCTAGTAAGAGGATTTGAACCGAGAGCCTAAGGAGGTGATATGTCTTTCTCATGTAATAATCATACAATTGGAGACCATCTATGGAATATCCATAGAATAATTACTATCCCTGCTCATAAGCAAAAATGTTGGAATGAATTAATGATATTGCCTTTCCTTGACAGAGTCCTTGTCTGATGCTGCAATTACTTTTTGAAATGTGAACTAAATGTTGGATATAAGGATAAGCAGGGTCTGAATGAAGTCTCCTCTGACAGTTAGCTGGGGGGCAGGAGAGACTTCAGGAGCAAACTATATTTACATGAACACACCTTTTCTGTGTAGACATCTAGCAGACAAGAGTTGGGTGGCTCCAAGTGGTCAGCTCTGGCTGGTGCTGGGTTATAAATCACTTTAATATTCAATGCAGGGGCAGTGAAGTGTTATCTGTGGTGTATGAGTAAAGCAGAACAGAACTACGCTGATCTTGATCTTCCTAAGTGGTCACCTTCTGCTGAAAGGAATTTGATAACCAAGGAGCTCAAATGCCAGAGTCCTATGACTATTAGAGGGGTGGGGACAAGTGTCCCAGTCTGGCTATGTGGACTCTCCTTAAGGTTGCCTGATCTGGTTTAACTTCTCCACTGTTCAAAGACTGAGATAGATAGGCTTCCTTAGAAGCCTTTTGTTAGAACAGTGTGTTCAAATAAGAGCCAAAAGGACTTGTGGTGGGGCGGTGTTTCTGTTCAGTCTCTAAAGAGCTGAAAATCACTAATAGGTTGATGTGCAGAGGTTACAGCGTAGAGGCAAGTGGCAGCAGAAGATGGCTGTGAGGGCAGTCAGCAGAGAGGAACTATGGCTGGTGGGGCAGTTGGTGCAGAGAAACTGAAGTTGGTGAGTCAGTTAGTGGAGAGAAACTACAGCTGGTTAGGTGGTCAGTGGAGAGAAGCCCCACAGGGTGCAGCAGTCAGCCCAAAAAAGTGCTCAGATGGCAGAGAAAGCAGGGTGGTGAATTCACACAGGCGCACCTTTGAATCCTGGGTTCTTGCTGACCAAAAACAATCACTGTGAGGTGAGGGACAAAAAGGTAGTGTGGCACAGGAACTTTTGGTTGTAGAACTCAAGAACATGAGGGAGAAGACATTTCCTCATACGCTCAGGGGTAGGTGTCCTGCTCATAGACTTAAGATGATAACTCCTGCTTGTGGCATTTTCCCCAGTGTGAGGTGACGTCCATCCTTTCATTAAAAGTTTCTTTTCTGTACTCAGATTCTTTTCTTGCAAGCAGGGAAGAAGTGACTCTCAGAGGTGTCCAGATTACTAGGTAGAGGCTTGAGCTGGTTCTATGCTGCATTGTAGAAAAGAAACCCCCTAGATGTTGAACCTGGACCTGGCTTCTGCTGGCTCCAGCTAGGAGAAGGGTAACATAAGTCTTGGTGGCTTTTCTGAGGCAGATAATGGTTCACATGATGCGCATGCTTCAGTACAGACACTATAGTATATTGCATTTGGAATTAGAAGAAGCAATATTGGAAGCTAAATATTTGAATAGTATTATGTTCAGAACGAGTGCCTTTTCTGTACTGTATTATGCAGGGCACAGACTCTACATCAGAGCATCGTACTGTTATCTACCAAGACAATGAAAACATTGGCTCCTTTCACATGACTCCACAGCACATACTGCCAGAAGTAGCTCATATCTAACCTGAGGCCAATAACTGCTGGGAAGTAATTAGTTGTAGTTCTGCTATAATCCCTTAGTAAATGTAAGTGTAACTCATATTTGTGCTGAAGGTGAAATGTTTGTGGGAACAAATGCCTTTTTCAGTGAATAAAAATGTATCTACTTTTAATCAATCAGGGATTCATTATGAGAGTTGGCTTCACCTCTCTCAGCCATGGCCTTTTGCGCAAGATTTCAGGGCTGTGGGTGTCTGCAGCTTATTAAGAGACCATTACAAAATAACTCTAATGAGCTGCATCAGAATCTAAGAGGCAGACTATTATCTTTAGACTTTTACCTTTAGCCCTGTACCTTCAGGCTTTTACCAGACCCATTAAATCTTCAAAACAAGAAGTATGAACAACTGAGTAAGCCTTATTATTAATTAATGGACACAG
The DNA here is from genome assembly GCF_033958435.1 of Carettochelys insculpta. Lineage (NCBI taxonomy): Eukaryota > Metazoa > Chordata > Testudines > Carettochelyidae > Carettochelys > Carettochelys insculpta. The sequence goes on along the minus strand of NC_134138.1, from coordinate 87,139,709 downwards.
ACGCATCTGTGTGTGTGCGGACATGGCAGCCCACCCACCAAACGAGGGGCAATCCAGGTGAGATATTCTGTACTATGGCTCTAAGGGGAACATCACAGAACTTGGAGCCCACACACTGTGAGTGGACAAATATGGCTTTAAGCCACCTTTACTTCTTCCCAACCCTGAGCTGCTCTGGGAGTTGGAGAGGTCCCTGGAATAATTTAGGCAGTTCCAGAGGCATAAATAATGGTAGCTTCCCCATGCTGCCTGGTGGGTCGCAACACTGCTCAGAATCTCTGCAATGCTGTGTGCTGCGATCTTGCCCTAAGCTTTGCCTCTGCCTCCCAGCTTGTCCCCTTTCACTATGGCCTGCGATGACCCTCAGGAGGAAGCATAACAACCGCCCTCTATTATCTGCACCAGGGAGATCTTCTCTTGCCCAGCTGTGGAGCTGTAAGAGTGCCTCAAGAGTGCCCTATTCGTCTACACAGTGTAAAGGAGACAAAGCAGCATTTAGGTTCTGACCCATAAATACCTGCGGGCAATAAGCAAAAGAAATGTAAATTTTACCACTGATTAAACTTATTTTATTTTCCTTGTATGCAGTGTGTGTCTCTTGAAACTGTAGGCACATGAATGCCTGAACACTGAAAACGCAAGTTACAAATCTACACTATTACAGCCTATAGTGTGCCAACAGTGGGAACTGTGGTATGATTATGTATGGGAATTTAGGGAATGCCTACACAACGAAGAAAAACCAGTGACTGGCCCATGCTGGCCAACTTGGGCTAGCAAGGCTTGAGCTGCAGGGTTGTTTCATTGTAGACCTTCATCCACATACCCCAAGCTCAGGCTTCAGCTCACTCTGGATGTCTACACTGCAATGAAATAGTCCCATAGCCCATAGCAAGTCTGAGTCAGCTGACATGGGCCAGCCGTGGGCTTTTCTTTGTTGGGTTAGCATACCCTAACCGTATTCTATTTTCAGGGAGTGCCTGAAAAGAAAAAACTGTATATGTGAAGGAAGAAATAAAGCTTGAATGTTGCATTGTCTTAGTTCTCAATAAAGAAACTGGAATATTGGGGAAAAAAAGAAAAATGACGAAATAACAACTAATCATTGCAGATTGCCAGGTTTCTGTTCTCCAGCAGAAGGGGATGAAAAGAGATGTGTTCAGCAACTAGCCATTGTTTAGATCACAACGGGAAAATTACAAAATGGCAGCACTCCTGGAAAACAAACTAAGAGTAGCCACACTACAAGCTGTAATGGACAACTGTTGCAACATGATCCTAGGGCACCTGGATAGGCCTCCAGAAGGCCAGAAATACCCATGTAAAAACCTAGAAGTGCCCGGAAGTATTTTCAATCTACTAAAGATGTTATATACAATAGGTTTCTCTTCAACCATTGTGATAAAAATCTGGGAAACAATATCAGTACATTGGCAAACTGGCTCATTCATGCAATTATTAAATCTTAAAACAAGAGGTAATTCATTCTAGTTTAGTAATAGGAATGAAAAGTGCAGGCTCTTGAATAAGAATGCTCAGCGAGCCTACATGAACTCTACCAAGATCTACAGACGTGCAAAACTACTGTTAAATATGGTTGCAGGTTGTAATATTCAGGTTTAGTTTTGCTGTCTCATATAGATATCACAAAAGAGATGTTACAGTAAATCACTTCTTCGCAGGGCAAGATATAGCATGATTATGTTGTGGTCTAGATTGAACCTCTCTAATCCATTACTCTCTGGTCTGGCAACATCTACGGTCCATCATAATTACAGTTAGCCAGATTTTCACTTATCATGGGTGCAGACAAGTTTCCCATGGTCCAGCAAAGTTGTTTTAGAGCCGCTGTTCTTGCTCTGTGTCTGTGCTGTTATTTAGCTCTAATTTACCTCTAAACATGTCTGAGACTAGCAAGCATTGGAAGTGTTGGTAATATTGCTACTCTACCAGAACGTGTTAGCAGTTACTGTCACGTCACTTTGCATGCAGAATTCAGGCATCATCGTAGCTGAGTAAATTAGAGCTTTATCTGTATTCGCTTGTTCTTTCTCATTTTTATGTTTATGCTTTTTCTACTTACTTCCTTGTGCCAGTATGGTAAAATTGTTTAACAACCCTCACTCTTTTATGAAGAGTCGGCAAGCCTTGGCAGGCGTAGGCTTCTGAAGGGGTATATCAGCACATATAAGCTGTGTCTACACGTGCACGCTACTTCGAAGTAGCGACACTAACTTTGAAATAGCGCCCGTCGCGGCTACACGCATCGGGCGCTATTTCGAAGTTAACTTCGACGTTAGGCGGCGAGACGTCGAAGTCGCTAACCTCATGAGGGGATCGGAATAGTGCCCTACTTCGACGTTCAACGTCGAAGTAGGGACCGTGTAGACGATCCGCGTCCCGCAACGTCGAAATTGTTGGGTCCTCCATGGCGGCCATCAGCTGGGGGGTTGAGAGATGCTCTCTCTCCAGCCCCTGCGGGGCTCTATGGTCACCGTGGGCAGCAGCCCTTAGCCCAGGGCTTCTGGCTGCTGCTGTGGCAGCTGGGGATCCATGCTGCAGGCACAGGGTCTGCAACCAGTTGTAGGCTCTGTGTATCTTGTGTTGTTTAGTGCAACTGTGTCTGGGAGGGGCCCTTTAAGGGAGCGGCTTGCTGTTGAGTCCGCCCTGTGACCCTGTCTGCAGCTGTGCCTGGCACCCTTATTTCGATGTGTGCTACTTTGGCGTGTAGACGTACCCTCGCAGCGCCTATTTCGATGTGGTGCCGCGCAACGTCGAAGTTGAACATCGACGTTGCCAGCCCTGGAGGACGTGTAGACGTTATTCATCGAAATAGCCTATTTTGATGTTGCTACATCGAAATAAGCTATTTCGATGTTGGCTTCACGTGTAGACGTAGCCATAAGCAGCACTGCAAGTGCTGCTCTGTTTATTCATCTCAGTGAAATAAATATAGAAGTAAGAGACCTGCTTCCTACAATACTGCCCTCCGATGGTTCAGCAAGTTCCCTGGTTCCACACTGGCCAGGTCCTGAGGTTGCTGGGCTAGAGAGGTTCAGCCTGTACTTAGAGTGTTCCAGAGGTACTTGAGAAGGGAGGAAAGCCTATATGGAAGAAGGAATCAAGCCTGAATGTTGCACTGTATTTGTCCTCTCTTTCTTTTTCTTTCTTTATGTTGGTACACGAAACATAGATTGACCCGTCAAACAGATAAATACTTTCCCCAGCCCTCAAAAAAATTAACACCGGCCCCCATGCCATTCTTAGAAAGCCTAGGCAAATATCAGCCTGCCAGAGTGCTTTGAAGGCCAACATATTCAGGAATTGTCATTCCACCAGAGAAACCACATTTCAAAACCAAGTGCCCTCACCCAGATCTCCCTATGAACAGTCCACTGTTATTGCCATGTTAGGACCGTGAGCCTAAGGTTCCCAGCTGTTCTTAAAAATCATAGCATAATATAAGGACCTACACCAAGAAGAAGTTTATAAGTTAAAATTAACTGCTCATACTTGTACAGACAAGTTTAGATAAAATAAGAATTGACCTTTATTAGTGTCCCAAAAATACAGAAAACTTTTTGAAATTATTTTTAATTTTTGGATCCCTTTTTAACAATGAATTCTCTGTGTGATTTTTTTATTACCTTCAGTTGTTAACATTTGTGAAAACTGTAACTCAGAGGTACTTGGGAAATAGTGCCTATTTTTTAGTCTAGGTACTTTGTGCTTCCAACAGCAGATGAGTGTAAGTGGTCAGGTTCATTATTTCCCCTGTACTGACAGTCTGTTTCTCCCCAGTTGTTTTGTGGAGTCTTTCCCACAGAAATGGGAAAGATGAAAGCATTTTTTAAAAACAGGAAAACATTACTGCAAAACAAAACAAAAAAATTGTCGGTAGGGCTCAGTAGAAGGTGCAATACCTGGGATTACTTTAATTGATTTTTGAACTTCACTAGAGTTTAGACTGATGGTGATCATGAAGAAATTAGTAATCTGAATATACATATCAAGCTCATTTTAGAAAAGCAGGAATGCAGAATCTAGCTCATTCTCTCTTCCTCTTGGCTCCATTCCATTATTCTAAACCATTGCACTACAGCTTCTATAGACAAGTGAAATGGCAATGCACAGCACCCACTTGCTATGGAACAGGGATAGCATTTTGATGAAAAGTACATTCATTGCACCGTGAATTTTAAATTTTGAACACATGAAGTCAGTTTTTAATACAAAACTGCTATTATAAACTGAGAACTGAACTCTATTACCTGTTTTGAAGACCTTTTTTCTAACACTAGCCACACCGTACCATTGAAGTGCATTTAATTTAGAAGTGTCACTTTAGCAAGGTTTAAATTGTGACAAAATTTGTCTGTTTCCTTATTTAATTTTACATTATACAGGTCAGAGTTGGAGATACATTTTCAGCAGTAGTGCAGTGTGAGCATTACAGAACCCTTTCCCTGGCATGCATATGAACAAACTTTCTGTTGTTTCCATTAAATGACATTAAGCCTTCAGGTAACTTAATACTCGAAACTTAATGCCTAAAATCCCAGAAATTCAAGACTGCAAGAACCTAGGCAGTTATCATGTCTAACCACTTCCAATGCAGACTTTTTCTATGGTACTTTTTTAGTGTGCTTTTTTCATTCTATTTTAAATGATTCAAGCAAAGGGGCTTCCACCACTTCTCCTCGGAGGCTATTCCACATTCTAATAGATCTTGCTGTTAGGAATTTTTTTCTGATATTTAGTCTAAATTTTCCTCTGCTCAATTTTGTCCCATTACTGCTACATATGCCCTGTAGAGGCTGGTGAAAACTGAAAGCAAGTAGGCAAACTTGACACATTATGTGCGTTCAGAGCCAATTTACAGCACAAGAAAAAGTGATGGAGTGAATTTACAGCAGTCTGTAAGTGGCAGAAAAGGTCTTAGGGCACGCACTTTCAAAAAATGTTTCTGATTCTTGATGAAAACCCCAAAGTATAAAAAATCATCCAAAGGCTCTAATGAGTTTAAATTTTTACATCACTTCAGCCAAACACAAGAATCCTCGATAAACAGATAACAGGTATGGACCATTGTTTATGATAGTCTTGACAATAAAGTCAAAAGAAAGCTTATACTTACCTGGGCATTGAATCTTAGCCTCTTCTTGTGCCTCAAACCCTGCAAATTCTTTATTCTTGCTTATTATCAAGCCAAATTAAAATCTAAGCTATAAGATTCCTTGGGATGTTGACAACTGTCACAAAAAAATATAATGAAACACATAGCAGGATGATATGACTATGTTGTAAATGTTCTTGGGTAAATACATTTTTCTGTACACATACATTTTCATGATATTTTGTCAGTGATCTTTCTCACAAAATAAACTTGCTAAATTGCTTTTCCCACAAGCCCTTCTCCTTTTCCTTCATTTCAGTATCTGGTTTTATTACTATTTATTATTTTATTTCCATAGTATCTAGCAGTCCTAGCCACAAACCAGGCCCCCATAAGGCTAGGCACTGTACACACTTTCTGATGAGCTTTTATTTAAACCTGTACCAGGACTGGTAATCTTGGTATTGTGTCCAAGACCTCTTTCTCCTTCTCCATTCACATTTAAGCTCTCACCAAACCCTTTCATTCCTTCCTTTAAAACATCTCTGAAATCCATACCTTCCTCTCTGTCCTAGAGGTAACATCTCGATCCTCCCCTGGTCTGATTCTCACTGTAACAACTGCAATCTTGTCCGTCCTGCTTTAGGGAGCTTGGCCACTAGGGATAGGCAAAGTAGAGATGAGTTTGGGAGCTGTTACAAAGGAAGATGTGACAGTTCACCAAGGCTACGTCTACACGTGCAGCCAACATCGAAATAGCTTATTTTGATGTTGCGACATCGAAATAGGCTATTTTGATGAATAACGTCTACACGTCCTCCAGGGCCGGCAACGTCGATGTTCAACTTCGACGTTGCTCAGCCCAACATCGAAATAGGCACAGCGAGGGAACGTCTACACGTCAAAGTAGCACACATCGAAATAGGGATGCCAGGCACAGCTGCAGACAGGGTCACAGGGCGGACTCAACAGCAAGCCGCTCCCTTAAAGGGCCCCTCCCAGACACAGTTGCACTAAATAACACAAGATACACAGAGCTGACAACTGGTTGCAGACCCTGTGCCTGCAGCATAGATCCCCAGCTGCCGCAGAAGCAGCCAGAAGCCCTGGGCTAAGGGCTGCTGCCCACGGTGACCATAGAGCCCCGCAGGGGCTGGAGAGAGAGCATCTCTCAACCCCCCAGCTGATGGCCGCCATGGAGGACCCAGCAATTTCGACGTTGCGGGACGCGGATCGTCTACACAAGTGTAAGGTAATGCATGTTGGAAAAAATAACCCAAATTACACGTACTACATGATGGGGTCAAATTTAGCTACGACAGATCAGGAAAGGGATCTTGGAGTTATAGTGGATAGTTCTCTGAAGACATCCACGCAGTGTGCAGCGGCAGTTAGTAAGGCAAATAGGATGTTAGGAATTATTAAAAAAGGGATCGATAATAAGACAAAAGATATCATACTTCCCCTATATAAAACTATGGTACGCCCACATCTCGAGTACTGCGTGCAGATGTGGTCTCCTCACCTCAAAAAAGATATATTGGCATTAGAAAACGTTCAGAAAAGGGCGACTAAGATGATTAGGGGCTTGGAAAGGGTCCCATATGGGGAGAGGCTAGAGAGACTGGGACTTTTCAGTTTGGAAAAGAGGCGATTGAGGGGCGATATGATAGAGGTATATAAAATCATGAATGGTGTGGAGAAAGTGAATATAGAAAAATTATTTACCTTTTCCCATAATACAAGAACTAGGGGACACCAAATGAAATTGATGGGTAGTAGGTTCAAAACTAATAAAAGGAAATTTTTCTTCACACAGCGCACAGTCAACCTGTGGAACTCCTTGCCCGAGGAGGCTGTGAAGGCCAGGACTCTATTAGGGTTTAAAAAAGAGCTTGATAAATTTTTGCAGGTCAGGTCCATAAATGGCTATTAGCCAGGGATAAAGTATGGTGCCCTAGCCTTCAGTACAAGGGCAGGAGATGGATGGCAGGAGATAAATCACTTGTCTTCTGTTCTCCTTCTCTGGGGCACCTGGCATTGGCCACCGTCGGCAGATGGGATGCTGGGCTTGATGGACCTTTGGTCTGACCCAGTATGGCCATTCTTATGTTCTTATGTTCTTACTTCGACGTTGAACGTCGAAGTAGGGCGCTATTCCTATCTCCTCATGAGGTTAGCGACTTCGACGTCTCGCCGCCTAACGTCGAAGTTAACTTCGAAATAGCGCCCGACGCGTGTAGACGCGACGGGCGCTATTTCGAAGTTGGTGCCACTACTTCGAAGTAGCGTGCACGTGTAGACGCAGCTCAAGAGCCCTAGGTAAAAAGGAGGAGGGACAAAAGGAGACAAAGACATTACAGGCCAAGGAAGTGGGGAGAGAATCCTATCAATGGTGCTGGAAGAAAGGAAAGAAAGTGAGGGATTAGGAGAAAAGAGAAGTTCAGCATGGACAGGGGAGCAGACAGCCTCACCAGGCCCCCGGGCAAGGTAAGTGGGGACTGGTTCTGTGCTCCCAGAAGGGATAGGGCCTCAGGCGGAAGCGAAGAGGCTGGGCAGCCTTTCCTCAGTACCACCCAGACCTTGGAGCAATCCCCACCCCTTAGTGCTGCCTGAAGCATGCCATGCAATGCTCCAAAGATGGTTTAAACGGGCCAGGGTTCTGGATGCCTTTTTGAATCACCGGGCTCTGGGGCAGTTGCCCTTTGTCAGCAGGCCTGAGTTTGGATACACTGGGGCAAATTCATATCTAGTATAGTATCACTGAGCTCAGTTTAGTCTGATGAATTTGAGATGGTGCTGTGAGTATGCAGGACAGGATGGCAGAAAGATGGAGAAAGGAGATTCCATTGTATGGAGTGATCATCTCTTGTTGAACAGTTACAGAGAGAGAGCCGTGCTAGTCTATATACTATCAAAACAAAAAGCAGTCAAGTAGCACTTTAAAGACTATAGCCACAGTTGCAACCATCTTGCTCAGGAATCATTGGTTGAAATTCTGTGGCTTATGTTATGCAGGAGGCAGATTCACTGATGGGGAAGCAGGAAGGACAATAGCTGCTCTGGGGCCCAGTGATCGACAAAGAGCCCTGGGGTGGCACAGTTTGGGTGGTGCTGAAGGGCTGGCTGAGGAAAGCCAGCTCCTGCCCCACCTCTTCTGCCTAAGTCCCTCCCCTTCAGGGAGCACAGAGCTGCCCTCCCCACACACACACCCTGCCCGGGATCCTGCAGTTCTGTCAGCCTCCCTTGCAGGAGGTCAAGACTTGAGGAATCACCGTGGTTCCTGCTGGCCTTAAAAATCAGTGACTCTCTCTTGTCTCTCCCACTGTTCATTTCCTGTCACCCCAGTCTATCCAAAGCACTGCTGCAAAACTCATTTTCCTCATCTCTCGCATTGATGCATCAAAACATTTCACGTCTTCTTGTCACCTGTAGCGTGGAATTCAAGGGGCTGGATTTAACCTCTAAAGACTCAAATGGTTTGTGACCCAGTTACCGGTAAGATCACCTTTCTCCCTTCCATGTTCTGCTGCAGTTGATGTCTGTAAAGACACTCATGATGGACCTGCCTCAGCATAAGAGACTTGACTAATGAGAGGACATGCTCTGTGAGTGGGGCTGTCTTCTGGAGCTCATTCCTCATTTCAGTCCTCCAGAACACAGATTTGTTAACTTCTGGGCATCTCAACAACCCCATCTTTTTCTCTTCTGTAGTAGGTGGGCTGAGGTGACTATTATCCTTGATATTCGGCCTTCAGGACAGAAGCCCAGAGTACATGGGCTATACCGGTATTTTAGAAATATGAAGCAATATGTACTATACGAAGTTCAGCCTTCTGACCCTCTCCAGAGTCATGCACAGTCTCACCTATGCTCATCTTTCATCCTACTCTATTTCCTGACTCACAGATTCTTCCTACTCTGCTCTCCCTAGAGCTCCCTTTGACTCTTTCTCTCACTCTGCTGTCTGCCTTTTTTCGTGCTATTCTCTGAACCTGAACTAGCACCCACCTGTCTCTGGCACATGAAGTGCCTTCAGTTTATCCTCCCTTCCTTTCCCTTTTTAAAACACTCTTGTTCCAAACTTCTCAACACTTCAACCCATTGTTCCTGAACGTTTCTTGTGTTCTGTTTTTATGTGTTGGACTGTGAGTTGTTTTGGCCAGAGATCTTGACCTCTTGTTTGATTTATAAATTCTATTTACTTTTATGGCAACTCATCTATCTATCTATCTATCTATCTATCTCTCGAACCTGCATTAATTAAAAGTCCTTAATGTAATGATAAAATATTACCACACATGCTACTACTGTTTCCACTCAGTGACTGAATGACAGACTTCTTATGTGGGAGAATAATGAGAGTAGTAAATAAATAATACTTCTGCACAACTTTTCAGATGAGTTGTTATTGAGAATTTTGTCCCTCCCCCATAAGAATGTGTAACTGGTGTATCTGTGCATGGGAGCCTGCTTCAGACTGAAATCCAGCGTGGAGCAAAATGAGCTTATGAGGTAGCACCAGAGGAAGACCTGTGCCATTCTAAAGGGGAGTTTAAATGCAAAGAAATAGATTGGAGGAACACTGCAATTATATTTACAGCTAACTTTCTCCTTTTCAGTTAATCCATTGCTGTCTGGAGCTTTCTCCAAATTGTAACACCCTTTTCTCCCATTAGCAGGATACGGAGGGATATATGTAGTGACAAAGAGTTCCAGTTACACAGAAAGTTAAATAGTATTCCCCCTACCGCACCTACTGGGGAATGTATTCCTGATTAGGCCAAGAAGTGTGAAAGATCTTAATACTCAGTAATCAGGCACAATTTAAAGTCTAAGGCTGTATCTACACTATGAGATATATTCAACATTTACCAAATTTGAATTTTTAACCTCATTCTGATGAAATCGAATTCAAGTTTCTACACACCTTCTGGAAATTCGAGTAATTGTTTCTCCATGTTGAGTTTCTGTGTCTCCATTGCCTTATCCAAATTCAACTATGTAATCAATGCATTGTGAGTACCTATCCCACACTGCCTTAGCCCCGGTTGCTCGTGGGTGTTTCATGCCAGAATCCCAGAATGCAATGCACGTCCCAGAATTCAGAACACCCAGTAACCATGTGAAAATGAACTGGAGATCATGCCATTTTCTCCAGCACTGTGCTAGTGCAAACATGGATCCCCATTTGTTTTAAGACATTGCACACACCATTGTGGCAACTTCCCAGTGTGTCGCACACTTTTGCTTCCTGTTACAAAGTGCAGTGATGGTTCAGTATGATGGTGATGATGACAGCTGGTTGGTGGGGATCCCTGTAAAGTAAAAATCAATGCCAGGGATGTAGAACACCACCACTGCCGGTCCTAAGCCCGGATGAAAAAGGAGGAAGGTTGGGCATTGGGCTAGCAACCCAATCCCGTAAAACCTATCAATCGCTACAGAAACAACAAGTGCAACCAAACAAAATAAACAAAACCTAATTCAGCACGAAGGTATCAACTCTTTCTCTATGATGGCGCTAAATGAAAGCCGAAAGGAAATTCAGTGCCTGATGCAGAGCTCAATCCTAAGTGCCAAAACCATGACAAAAGTCGGAACCTGGAACGTACAAACATTATACCAGTGTGGAAAGCTAGCGCAGTTACTTCGCGAATTTGACAGCTACCGAATGGACTATTGTCATGTCCGCTGCAATCTACACCAGTGAAACATGGAAAAACACTGCAAGAATATCACATAAGCTGAATATGTTCCACCAACGATGTCTGCGTAAGATCCTTGGTGTTACCTACATTGATTGCATTGCTAACGAAGAGGTTCTATGAAGATGTGGTCTGCGGAGACTGCAGGATGTTGTGGCAGAGCGTAGATTGCATCTTGCTAGACACATATTGCGTCTTTCAGATAATCTTCATCCAAAGGTGGCAATGTGATGGAACCCAGCTAAAGGAAAGAGAAAGAGGGGAAGACCACTGAAAACATGGTGAAGCACAGTTAAAGAAGACTTTAAGATCATTGGTATAATGTGGGAAGAAGCGGAAACAGTGGCATCAGACCGAAATCTCTGGAGAGCACTTGTTGCCCAATGTGCCCAGACACGCAGGTGGACCTAAGTCTAAGTCTAAGTAAGGGACGTAGGGAGCTTTTGTGCCATCTGCCTGGTCGGGGGGGGGGGCATGTCTCGACAGTCACTGAAGAAGCCCTCATCAGGGAAAAAAGGCCATTTAAAAGAGGGCAAACCTGCCTGTGATGCACATGCCAGTTTGTGGTAGCAGGGTGGTGTGGGGGAAGGGTTCAATTACAACCGCGTGGACAGCTGGATGGGGAGGGATCCCTGTGAAGTGAAAAGAAATGCTGGGAGGAAAGGGACATATTGGGGGAGAAGGCCCAGAGAGCCTGCAACCGATGTGGTGGGGGTGGGGGGAGCACCCACCATCCATGTAGTACAGCAATGCACTCCATGGAAATGTAAAAGGGCAGGAAGAATGAGGAAAAAGTCCAATCCAAATTCCCATGCTTCTTTAGGTTGCCAAAGAAGACATCACGCTCCTAAAAATAAGAGATATTGACAAAGAAGAGTTGCTCATCCTGTGTAACCACAAGCCTGGAAAATTTGCCAGAATGGTGTGTGGTGCCATGACACCAGATCGCTATCTGGTTGCCTGGCAGGCCAAGGTGTGCTACTGTGGAAGCTGCAGTAAGTCAGGCTTGTCCATAAACCATGTGCAAAAAATACAAGAGTGACTGGATAAGGCCTTCAAGGAGAGCTCCAAAAAGGAGAAGCTCTCCATCCCCAGAAATATTAACACACTATTCTGAGGGGCACCAATCCATAGAAAACCCATACTCATGCCTATACCTATATCTGCCAGTAACCAACTTCTACCATTCAGAAAACATACTCTCCAGAACAGCTTGGTCCTGGGGGCTCAGGGATGGATGTAGAGGGGACCTTATGGGAAATGGTGTATGGGGGACTGGTTCCAGATCTAGGGCAAAGAGCTCTGGGCTGTCACAAAAATTTTCCTCAGGTTCCTACTCATTGTCACCTTCCTCCTCTCCATTGGCCTCTTCATCCTGGGCCCCCAGCTCCTCTTGACTCCTGACTCCTGACCAGGGCCTCCACAAGTGTCATAATTAATACTGAGCTCCATGCTGGGGTCAGCCCCAATAAACATGTGCAGCTGTTCATAATAGCAACAGGTCTGTGGAGATCACTCTGACTGCTGGTTGGCTTCCCAGACTTTGTAATATGCCTGCTGCAGTTCTTTCACCTTCACCCAGCATAGCATGAAGTCCCAGGAGTAACCTCTCGAGGTCATCTCGTGTGACATGTAATCATAGGGCTCCACGTTTCTCTTGGCCACCCAAAATCTCTCCACCCCGATTCATCTCCCCAAACTGCAAGAAGATCCAGAATCTCCTGATGGGTCCACACTGGAGCTCTCTTGTTAGCCTGAGAACTACTAGGCAGATCACTAACACCACTACCCTGAGTGCTCATGATTGCAGGAGATGGCTAACCATGTGATAGCTACTGATGTGATTGCTACTGATGCAGTGTGATGCAATGAATAAAAAAAAATTTCCATTATGGGCACCCTTTATATTGGCACACCCAGTTGCTGATGAATTCAAATTTCAAATTTAATCAAAAATTCATGGGCTTCCTGTGACCTTCTTCCTGTGCACATGGATGGAGAGCAGGGGAAGGAGATGTGGCTATACTTGACAGGTAACCATGTAGTTTTGTGGGATATATACGGAACACTTCTGGAGGCTAATAAATTTGATTTAAAAACATAGCACTTCCGCACAGGCCTTTATTCAAGATTTTAAATTCTAACTTGATGCTACACCCACCCAATTCCAACTATATTATGATATCAATATTATATCAATATTAGTGCTCCCAAAATTGAGCTAATGGTATTTACAGTGAAGACAGTCACAGGGTAATATTGAGCTAACTGTCTTAAATTTGAATTTATCTCATAGCATAGATGCAGTCTAAGTAATGCGAGGGCAAACTTAGTGTGACTCTTAAGCCACGTCTACACGTGCTGGCTACTTAGAAGTAGTCGCACCAACTTCAAAATAGCACCCACCACGTCTACACGGGGCGAGTGCTATTTCGAAGTTCACATCGACGTAAGGCGGTGAGACATCAAAGTCGCTATCCCCATCAGGGGATGGGAATAGCACCCTACTTCAACGTTGAACGTTGAAGTAGGGCACATGTAGCCGATCCGCGTCCCGCAACATCGAAAGAGCGGGGTACACCTTGGCGGCCATCAGCTGAGGGGTTGAGAGATGCTCTCTCCAGCCCCTGAGCTCTATGGTCGCCGCGTACAGCAGCCCCTTAAAGCTCCCCACCCCCTGCCTTCCTGTGCAGGAAGCTGAGAGCGCGTGCAGGCAGCAGCATTGCCATGCGGCTAGCCGGCACGCCTCCCTGCAGCCCCAAGATACCGCCCCCACTGCGATGGCCGCCCGCCAGTCCCCCAAGCGCCCCCAGGGCACCCCCCACCAAGGGGAACCAGGGCTCCCAGACAGCCAGGGCTCCCAGACAGCCAGCCAGTCTGGGAAGAGGCAGTGGGGCCCCTCCTGGACGGAGGCCGAGATCCTGGACCTGCTGGGGCTCTGGAACGAGGAGGAGGTGCTCCAGGTAATGGGGAGCAAGAGGTGGAACGCGAGTGCGTTCCCTCGGCTGGCCGAGGGCCTGGCCGCCCGGGGTCACCCTGCTCGCACTCCTGACCATGTCAGGAGTAAGGTTAAAGAGCTGTGGCAGGGTTACGCTCGGGCCCGGGATGCGGTCAGCCGATCTGGGGCCGCTCCCGCCACCTGCCCCTTTTACAGGGGGCTCAGCTCCATCCTGGGCCCCCGGTACACCTCCTCTCTGCCAGCCACTCTTGACACATCAGCTGAGGAGCCCCAGCAGGCCCCGGAGGTGGAGTCTGCCCCGGAGGCAAGCCCCACACCCCAGGGGCCCCCCCAGGAGCCCACCCCTGGGATGCCGGAGGAGGAGGAGGGGGAATCCTCCTCCAGCAACGGGGGACTCCATATAATCCTGCCATCCTGGAACTCCAGCAGGGCGTCCGCCCAGACGGTGTCCCCCAACCGTGGGAGTGGACTGTCAGGTATGTACCCCCGGTGCACACCCCCGGGGTTGAGGGGCGGGGACAAGAGACATGACCAGGGCCCTCCACATGCCCAGATGACCATGGCCCCAAGGATAGCAGTGGCAAGTCCCTCAGAAGAGTGCATCAGCCCCTGCCCCCCCAGCACGACAGTGCCATGCCCCATCCCTGGGGATGGGGGGGTGGAACCTAGGGTCCCCTGTGGGGGAGGGGGTGGGACACCCTTCAGGAGCAGCAGCATCTCCCGGGGACAGGGATGGGGAACCAGCAGCAGAGGGGTGGGGGGACAAGGGCCACGTCTCGGGGGCCACACTAACAGCTGTCTCCACTCTTCTTCCCCCCTGTGTTCTGCAGCTGCACCATCGGAGGGCCCGGAGAGCGCCGGCGAGGTGTCAGTGGTCCCGGACAGCCCACCGGGGCCATCGCTGCAGGCCAGCCCCACGGCGGAGCACCAACCAGCCCCAGGGCGGGGCTGACGGCGGAGCCACCACCATCTGAGGATGGCGACGGACCCCCCATCTGCTCGCGACCCTTCGGCGTCAGCTGGAGGTGTCAGAGTGGCGCCTGCGGGTGGACGAGCGGCGGCTGGAATTGCAAGAGCGGGCGCTGGCCTGGCGCCAGGAGGCAAGGGGGCCTTTATGCGCACTTTTGAGCGCATAGCAGACTACCTGACCCCCACCCCATACCGAGCCACCCGCCGCTCTGCCCGCCCTGCCCGCCACTCCACCCGCGGCTCTGACCGCCATCCCACTGCCATCCGCCACCCTGGGGCCTTCTGCCGAGGGGGACCTGGGACCTGCTGACACCTGCCGGCCATACCTGCCGGTTCACCCTTCCCCCAGCCAGGGCTGAGGCTGAGGCAAGGGTTGTGCCTGCCCACCCCGGGCGCCAGACAGTAGAGGGGTGCGGGGCCCAGAATGTGCCCCCCCCTTTTGTACATATCCCTCATCATATATTTGTTGTATATAGTTTGTGTTAGACCCCTGTTCTTCTATGGTACCTGCCCCCCCAGATAAATAGTTCCCCCCTTTTGTTCTTACTATATATATATATATTGTTAGTATTAGTATAAGAGAATTCACTGCTTTTTTTTGGTTTCAAAAACAGCTCCATTTTTATTTGCAAGAAAAGTGTGGGGGGGGGGCTCTTGGGTGCTCTGTGGTGTGGGCATGGGGGCAGGGAGTGTTGTGGAGGATGGGAGGGTTCAGTGGGGGGCCTGCCAGTGTTCACCCCGCAGCCTGGTTGAAATGGGCCCGCAGGGCCTCCCAGACCCGGATCCCCTCGGGGTCCACCTGGCAACTGGGGCCAGCGGGTGGCTGCACGTCAGCCCTGCCAGCCTCCACAGCCCAGCCCTGAAAGAAGGCCTCCCCCCTTGCTCTCAACCAGGTTGTGGAGTGTGCTGCATGCACCCACGATCTGGGGGATGTTGGTGGGGCCTGAATCAAGGCAGGTGAGGAGACACCTCCAGCGCCTTTTGAGGCGGCCAAAAGTGCGCTCCACCACCCAGCGCACATGGTTCAGGCGTGTGTTGAAGCACGCCTGGCTGGCTGACAGATGGCCCGTGTAAGGGTGCATGAGCCAGGGCCGGAGGGGGTATGCCGCATCTGCGACGACGCAGAGGGGCATGGTGGTGTCCCCCCCAGGGATCTCCCACTGGGGGATGTAGGTCCCTGCCTCCAGCCAGCGGCACAGGCCCAAATTCCTGAACACCCGGGCGTTGTGGGTGCTGCCAGGCCACCCAACATAAATGTCCAGGAAGTGGCCCCGGCTGTCCATCAAGGCCTGGAGGACCACAGAATGGTAACTCTTCCTATTGAGGAAGCATCCTCCGCTGTGCTCCGGAGCACAGATGGGGATATGGGTCCCATCCAGAGCCCCGAAGCAATTTGGGAAGCCCAGGCTGGCAAAGCCCGCGATGGCAGCATCCGGGTCCCCAAGCCGCACGAGCCTGTGGAAGAGCAGGGCGTTGATGGCGCGGACGACCTGCAGGGGAAGGACATGGGAGAGCACCAGCGAGGGGTGTGCAGGGTGTGTCTGGCCCTCCCCACCCCCTGGCTCCCTACCCCCCGCCAGAGGTCCCTCCCCCCCAAGGCTCCCCCCCCATTGGGCCCTCTTACCTCCATGAGGACAGCCCCGATGGTGGCCTTGCCCATGCCAAACTGCTGCCCCATGGATCGGTAGCTGTCTGGAGTGGCCAGCTTCCAGACAGCGATGCCGACCCATTTCTCCACGCTGAGGGCACGCTGCATGAAGGTGTCCTGGTGCCTCAGTGCGGGGGTGAGCCACTGGCAGAGCTCCAGGAATGCCTGCCGGCTCATGCGGAAATTCTGAAGCCAGCGGTCATTGTCCCACTCGCCAAGCACTAGCTGCTCCCACCAGTCGGTGCTTGTGGGGTAGCTCCACAGCCGGCAGTGTGTGCAGCGGGGGGCGGGGGGCAGAGGACAGCAGCATCTGGGGCTGCTTCCTCCTCCCCTGGGGGCAGCTCCTCCTCTGTGAATAAAAGGTGGTCAGCTGCCTCTTGCATAGCATTGAGCAGGGCGAGCACTGCTCCTGCAGGGGCGGGTGTGTGGACCTCTGGCTGCTGCTGCTGCTGCTGCTGCTGCTGCTGGGGGTCCATACTGCTTCGACAAGGTGTGCGTGCCTGTGGCTCTGCAGACCACGTGCTGTGCAGGCTGACTGTGTCTGGGAGGGACCCTTTAAGGGAGCAACTAGCTGTTGCCCCGGAAGTGCTAGTCCACCCTGTGACCCTGTCTGCAGCTGTTCCTGGCACCCTTATTTTGATGTGTGCCGCTTTGGCGTGTAGATGCTCCCCGGCAGCGCCTACTTTGATGTTATGCTGCCCAACGTCAACGATGAACGTCGACGGCACCAGCCCTGGAGGACGTGTAGACAGTATTCATTGAAATAGCTTATTTCAATGTCGCTACACCGAAATAAGCTCTTTCGATGTAGCGTTCACGTGTAGACGTAGCTTTAGTTGGATTACTGTGTTGGAATGTGGCGGTCTCTTTTGCTAGAATGATGTATTGGTTCTTCAGTGTGAGTTTGTGGGTGGTTTTTCTTTCCTCTAAGAAGCCTCTTCGACGTCAGACCTATTTTTAACTTATTTGTCTTACAGCTCTGGAAGTATTTTATAGAGCAAGGGGCCTGAACCACAGCTGAGTTACACACCAGGCTGTCTTTGCCCCCTTCTTCCCCATTCATTCTTTGTAATGTGATTATTTCTTCACATCTTAGAATACCAAGTGCTACACTGATGCTTTTGTATAATCCTAGCACCTTCAGCTACAGTGAGTAGCTAAATGAAGTATCTTAATGACAACCTTTCAGTAATTCTTATAATGCAAGATTTCAGACTAGTTTTAATGTTTAATATCCTAGGGATTCACACTGAAATTATTACATACATTATGTATTCCACTCCTTGGACTTGGAATTAATTTCCAAACAGAGCAAAAGTGCATCTATGTGTTTTCTTGAGGGAGTTCATATCAGCAACAGTCTATTTATTCTGGAGTTTCTGAAGTTTAAAATACCCTTTCACTTTGCTGTGTTTGGTCTGTGCTGAGGAATTACATGGCACATTTTATTTTTTGTTTTCATCTTTGAGTTTCTATTTCCTTGTTCACTTGTAAAATAATCTTTATTCTATCTAAATGTATATTCTTTAATAACAAACACTGGTCATTATAAAACTGTCTTATGGTATCTCCAGTATGTAACTGTCAAAATAAGACTAAAATAACTACATCTCTATCTTCTTTTTTAATGAAAACATGTCATAAGAAAAGAATTCACAATCTTCATCACTTTGATCGGTCAATCAATCAATGCATTGGCTAAGTAGGGGCTTTGCTCCTGGAAGGACCAAACATGGTAGAACAAAGCAGCTCACCCTATATTAGGTTGTGATCCAAGAATTCCCAGACAATCAATCTTTAATTTGCAAGACCGGCAAACTTCACAAAATTAGAATTAAAACAACATTTAGCATCAGTAATTTTCTTGATGTTATCAGAATTTGCTTTCTGAAAGGTTTAGCTTTTATATGAGGCATGTTTCCAAGAAAGATCTACCACTTTCTACAAAACAAGAAGGGGGCTGAAGTTCCCTTTTTTTATAGTCCCTCCTGAGATAATAATGTGCTCTGTTGGGCTCATATCCATTGCTACACACACATACGCACATCCTATTAGGTTCTCAAGACATTTCTGCAATGAGTGCAAACACCCGTATGAGTTATTCTTCTTATGAAGAGTGTGTTAAACCTTCCCTTGCCAACAACCCCATCTCAGTTACACAAAGAGGCTACATCTACATATGCCCCTCCCTTTCAGAAGGGGCATATAAATGGAGTTGGTTGAAAATGCTAATGAGGTGCTGATAGGAATGTTCAGTGCCTCCTTTGCATAATGGTGACCACCTGGAGCGTCGAAAGTACTGCTTTCAAATTGCAAAATTAGCCGTGTTGACAGGGTTCCTTTGAAAGGAAACTCCAATTTTGAAAGCACCCTTTTTCCTCAAAAAAATTGAATAACTTTGGCAGCATCTAAATGACACCCATGCTATTTGAAATAACGGGTGCATTATTTTGATTATGGTAAACTTCATTTCCTGAGGAATAATGCCTATTTTGAAATAGGACTTAATGAGCTCCAATGGCACTATTTCAAAGTAGCGCTATGGACCTGGAAATGGTATTTCAAAATAGCTGGGTGTTATTTCAAAATTCATTAAAGCTGGGTCAGCACGTGAGCACCCGTTCAAAAGGGAAAAAATTGATATTCGGTGGTCAAAATAGTGGTCGTCGAAAGGGAATGACAGGATGCCATTGAACAGGTTGATCTGCCCTTTCAAAGTGCTGCTGCAGTCTTTCGAAAGGGGGCATCTACACAGCTCCAAGCCCTCCTTTGAAAGAAGGGAGGCAGGAAACACTGCGGACAGGGTCCCATGGCCGACAAGCCCTTCTGGGGCCTCAGCCAGCTGCTCCCTTAAAGGACCCCCTCCCTCCACACGAACTGAGTGCTGCCCAGCTGTTCCCAGACCAGCAGAGCCCACTCATCCTCCAAGATGGAGGCAAAACAGCAGCTCCTGCAGGAGGACACCCTCAGCCTGGAGACCCTGCTGGCTGTGCTCTGCACTGTTGCTTTAGCTGCACCCAATCTACTTGGGTGGCTGGGTGCTCTCCCTGGGGCTATGAGTTCCCCCCCCCCACCCAAGGCACTGCCAGGTCCCGCCCCCTCCCACCCCGGCTGCCCCAGCACCTCACTACCCACCCGAGCAGCACCAACTGGTGGGAACGCCTGGTGCTGGGGGAGTGGGGCAAGGAAAGACGGCAGCGGAACTTCTGCATGTCGAGGCAGACCTTCAAGGAGATCTGCTACTGGCTCGCTCCTGCACTCTAGCACCAGGACACCTGCATGTGGTCCACTCTCACCCTAAAGAAACTGTCACGATCGCCATCTGGAAACTGGCCACTCCGGACTCCTACTGCTCCATGGGACAACAGTTCAGGGTGGGCAAGGACACCATCAGGGCCGTAATTATGGAGGTATGGCAGGGCCGAGTCATGCGTCCCCCACGGGTGGGTGGGTGAGATGGGGCAAGGGGAACCCCCAGCTGCAGGGGGCAGGATGGGAGGAGGAAGGGGGCTGGGGGGCAGGTGGGGAAGGGGAAGAACGCAGGACAGGGGCTGAGGGTGGGAGGGAGGGGGAAGGGGGCAGAAGGGTGTTGTGGGGAGAGACGGTCTGCCACACCCACACTAGAGCACGTGTGCCCTGCTCCCCCATGCAGGTCAGCAGAGCCATCAACGTGATGCTGCTGCACAGGGTTGTCCACCTGGGGGATATGGATACCACCATCACAGGCTTCTGAACCTGGGCTTCCTAAACTGCTTTGGCACTTTGGACGGAACGCACACCCCCATCCCTGCCCCGCCACACAGTGCCAGCCAGTACGTCAACAGGAAGGGCTACCATTCGGTGGTGCTCCAGGCTCTGGTGGATGCTAGGGGCCGGTTCACGGACATCTATGTGGGCTGGGCCGGCTGTACCCACAATGCCCAGGTCTTCTGTAACTCCAGGCTCTGCCAGCGCATGGGGGCCGGCAAGTTCATCCCGCAGCAGGAGATCCCAGTGGCAGAGGATGTCACCACGCCACTCTGCATGTTGGCAGATGCGAAGTACCTCCTCCAGCAGTGGCTCATGTGGCCATACACAGGACACCTCGACCCCACCTGGGAGGCGTTCAACCAGTGCCTCAACCACACACACAATGTCGTGGAGTGGGCCTTGAGGCATCTTGAGGGGTGGTGGAGGTGCCTTCACATGCAGTTGGAGGTCGGGGTCCTCAATGTGCCCCAGGTGGTGGGCTCCTGTTGCATCCTCCACAATGTTGTGGAGGGAAAGGGGGACACCGATGTCCCCAGGGGGGCCCTGCCTCTGGCTCTGAGCAGCTGGGCACCACCCGCATCCACCAGCCCCACCACGATGGCCACCACATTAGGGAGACCCTCAGGCAGGCAGGCCCTTGCTGATGACTGCCAGAGGGGAGCCCAGGAGGGGGACATCATTGGCCTCATGCTCTTGGAGCGTGTGGCCAGTGCCCTCCAGTGTGTGCAGCAGTCTCTCCCACGCTGTCCTCCACCACTCCAGCTTGGCCTCCGCGAGCCGCAGGTGCTGCTCAGCCACCTCGGCCTGGTGCTGCCTGGCTGGGTCCTCCTCGGCCTGGCAGCAGGCCCTCCAGCTGCAGCCCCAACGATGCACGGTGTGGGGTGATGCCTGGCCACCTCCAATGTCTGCTGGGGAGCGGGCTCTTGGGGACCAGTAACGGCACTGGGCTGTCCCAGCCCATGGATGGTTCAGCTGTATGGTGAGGGGGGCAGCATGTCAGTAATGTGCCATGGCCAGTGGGAGGTCTGGTTGTGGTTCACCCCCCAAGGCCCCTCCCATGGGGCACCTGCCCCCCTCCTGAGGCAACCCCCCCCCCACATAGCACCCCCCCCACAGGGCACCAACCCACCCCTGGTGATGCAGCCAGGGGCCTCTCATGCAGGTGGGCCTTCCCAGCCTGCAGTGCGCAGTCCCCGGGTGCTGTCCAGCACTGACGGGCCACGTCCCTGTGTGTGGCTTGGAGTTCTGTCCACTGGTGGCTGGTGCTGGGCAACACAGGTGGGCCACCACAGGGTGCCTCATACCAGGGTGGGCTGGCATGTGTGCGGCTCAGGACCACTGGTCCTGTGTGTGACCGGCTGGCTGGTGCATCGCTCCCCACGTTACGGAGCTGGTGCGCACCCCAACATGTATGTACCAGAGGGTCCCTCGGTGACGTGTGGGGATGCCTGGCTCCCAGTCACCTGGCTGGACAAGTGGGAGGGGATGTAGATGGCAAGGTCCTGCTACTTGCTTGACCACTCCATGGTACCCTCGCCCTCCTGGGTCCCTGGTCCAGGCTGCTCCTCCACCTCCAGCTGTGTCTCGTCGGCCGATGTGTCCAGGATCAGCAGGGGTGGGGAGCCATCCCTGGGCACCAGGATGCGCCAGGGCTCCCAGAAGTAGGGGCAGGTGGCTAGAGCTGCCCCAGAGCAGCTGGCCTGGTCCCTGGCCCAGGCATAGCCCTGCTGCATCTCCTTCACCTTGGAGCGTACCTGTTCTGTGGTAAGCTCCAGGTGGCCCCTAGTGAGGAGGCCCTGAGCCAGGCAGCCAAAAGCTGTAGCATTGCACCGCTTCAGCCCCATCTCGTGGAGGACCTCCTCCTCCTCCTCCTTCCAGAGGCGCAGGAACTCCTGCCACAGCTCCTGCTCCATCCAGGAGGGGGGCCCTTTTTTTTCTCCCCCCACAGCACCCTGGGAACCCTGCGGGGGTCGTGGGGCTTGCATGGGGGCTGGCTACTCGCCATGGTTTCGGCACTGGGAACATGGGGCTGGAGCATGTGTGGGAGATGCTCCTAGCACTCTCTCAGCTTCCTGCCATGGGGTTCCTGCGTGCCTGTTGCTTTAAGGCAGCTGAACGCAGGGATCATAGAGCCCTGCTGCTGCCGGCTGGAGTGACCCCGTGCTCCAGCTGACCAGCGCCATGGCGGACCCCTCTTTCAAAAAAGCGGGATGTGGAGCGCCTACACATGTACTCTTTGGATTTAGTTTTATGAAAGGCGCCGATCTTCTTGATACAGGATTGGAGGTCAGATGTCAACGTCTGCGCCCTGTTCCTTTGATTTTCTTTCGAAAGGCAGTGTTGCATGCGTGGACAGTCCTCCCATTCTTCTGAAAGAGGGCCACTTATTTCGACATTTCGTGCACGTGTAAACCCAGCCTTTGTGTCTGGTTGTATTATTTCGAAACAAGGAATTTCAAAATGGCTATTTTGAAATAGGGCTGTCGCACAGACGTAGCCTCAGTGAATTTGTAGCCAAGTGGGTACCTGATCACAGAGTCTTGAATCCCAGTCCTCCTTTCTAGCCACTAGAATCACTGACCCTTTCATATGCTCAGCAGTAGTATATCACTCAGATCTCAGACCAGCTGCACTTCTAAGCTTACCTCCTCATGGACGATATGATCTTTTTGCTCTCTGAGGCACAAATTCTCACTTATATAAATGAGAAACTCATAGAAACAGCCACTCAAAATGCAAGACCTAAAATAGCTCTCTCAGTCTGGGATGGAAGACTCCTATGCCTGGATCACAAGGGACAGGGCAGGCAGGTCCGGCTCAAGAAAGGGACTGAGTTGCCTAAACTCTAGATTAAGGGACTACTGCGGTTCACAAAATTCCTGCTTAGCTACTGCCTAATTCTGCAGGAGCCTGCACACCACTTGGCAGCTTACTTGTCCACTGCAACAATCCCCTTGGCACTGAGGCTTCTACCTCAGGCAGGCACCCAGACATCTAAGCCTCAACCCAGTCTTCAAACCAGATGAATGTAAGCAAGAAAATGTCTTTCCTGCACACAAAACTCCAAAGAAAATGGAAGGGGCAGAGGAAGAAAGACCAACTATCTTCATAATCTGCCTATCACACTGGCTTTTGTGCATCTCATTCTTAAGTGACTATCTTGCCCCATTCATTGGGTAGGAAGCCTAAGCGCTTTGGGGCGCTCAGTGATTTTCAAGGAGCTGTAAAGGAATGTGCTGCAGTGCTCAGTGTCACAGTGCTGATGTCTTTTGTGGCTCAGGGCTGCATATTCTTGCTTTGCCCATCAGTCCCTCTCGCTCACATTTTACTGCTGCCGTTCCCGAGATTCCTGAGCTCAGTTGCTAAGAGAGTTCCAAGTCCTCTTATCGACACTGCAGAGCTGGGAGGAAGAGCCTAGCTATGCCCCCTACTGGACTGAGGTTTCCCTAATCCAATGCCCTGTCTCCAGTGAGGACCAGCACCAGGTGTTTTAGAAGTGGGAGAAGCCCCATGGCAGGCAGGTGTGGGGTAATGTGACCCTGATGTTAGGTCTCCTTTATCTCTAATCATTAGCAATCAAGCATAAGCTTGAACATTATTTACATGTTTCTTATCGATACTGACCACCCAGACAGGACAAATGAACCTGTGGCCCTTCTATCCTCAAAGCATGAAATACTGAGTATAAGGGGACTGTATTTAGTGGAGGTTGTGGGGTTATGAATCTGGTACATGTAGTCAGGATAATGGGCATCAACTGGTTTTCTCTTCACCATGAATCCGGGCATATCTGCAAAGGGCTGCATTCCTGCCAATGGACGGTTTTCGTGAGCCACCATCTGCTTTTCCCCCTTCTGCTCTGGGATGGAGAAGTGGTAAATATTTGGCCCTGATGAGTACCAGAGCACCAGATTCTCTCTCAGCAAGGAAAAGAACAGGAATGTACAGTAGGAATATTAATTTTAATGAGAAACTCACAGCGCCAAGAGAACTTCACCGGTAGAAGTAAAATTAGCTCTTCTACATAAACAGTTAGTGGCACCAAGGGACTAGTCATTCGTTGCCCAGAAGGAAAGAAAAAAGAAAACCACAAGAGCCTTTAAGGGTCCTTATTCTCAAGAATGCTCTTTGCTGTTAAACCCAGACAGGATTTGCTTTGTACTTTAGCAAAAAACAACCATAGACGACATCTCCCTTCTCAATATCCTGAAGCTAAAAGGATCTAACAATAACCAGATATAATAGTAATAATGACTGCCCTATATAGGGCATATTTTAAGTTTCTCATGCAAAGTTCAGTGAACTGGCTTTATAGCTGTATTTGAAAACATCAAAATATGTGCTGAAATGTACAGCTTAAGGAAGTAGATCGTGATAATGAGGGTCAGAATTTCTTCACACCTGATTTCTTCCCCAGCTCCTGTACTATTCTTTGATATAATGCAGTAAAGCCCAAAAACTATAGAGGTGTCTGAGAACCTCTGAGCTAACACCTACCTTCCCAACAGCAGCAAGCACTGGCCACAAAGTGGGACACAAGTTCCCTATGGAAAGCAGCGCCCTTTTAAAACCAACCCACCAAGTGCTCGAAGGGTGTCTGAAGAGCCAGTCATGAAGCCATCCACTACTAAGCGAGCTCTGTGGATGTTTGGCCATAGAGCAGGAGTTTACCCACAGCACAAGAGACCACAGAAGAATTTTCTTGCATAGATTATGCAGATTCCCCGGAGGAAAACTCCCACATGCTTCTGATGTTGTAAAGATAAATGCTTTATGTTTTCTTACTAAAATGTGTTCAAACAATCTGACACAAAAGAGGCCATTTTACAAACCTCCTTTATACTTGAGAGCTGAGCCAAAAAAAAAACCATCCCACTGAACAATACATTACCATGGAAAATGGCTGCATCTCATTATGTCTCTTTTTCACCTACAGTAGAAGAAGAAGCAAACATTTGCAGATCCTGAATAAAAAGACCCAGATGCCTTATGAGAGGAAGCCAGCTGAATCCAGCACTTCCATTTCTTGTCTGTTCAAAGCAGCCTGCCTTTTTTGGTTTTAATATGTTTGCAGTTTCACCCCTTAAAAAATAGAAGTGCATCTCATACTATTGAGGGCTGTACACAGGGACCAAGAGCATTAACACAGACAAGACAAACCCTCGGGTCCCTGTGGTGGGCAGGACATTTGAAGTCCTGACAGTATCCCCACTTAGTGAGGTGCTCAGGATGAGCTTGTCGCTCTGTGGACAGCAACTAGAGTAACATTTCTTCTGCCTAAAATATGAAAATTCACAAAAATCAGAAGGCATTGTTATGTAATTATTATTTTGTGTTGTCCTGGCTTTCTGCTCAGCTGCTGTGGATTGGCAGAGCTTTGTTGAAGAACATAGAGCTAAGCCAATTTTCACCAATTAAGATTCTGAGCCTACTGTGTGCAATCGACTAATTAGAATCAACCTTATCAAGGAAACAGTTCTTAATATTTTCTAAACAAAGATCAGCAGCTGTTTTTTCTTAGAAGAAAATATTCACATTTATTTGCCTTGAAGAGATAGACTAAGTCCAGACTATAGACTTTGCCTCGGTAATTCTAAATAAACTCAATCTACACACCAGGTTGCTTGTAATTTCAGATACTGAATTCAAAGTAAAATCCCTGTCAAAATATATTCTGTTTTAATTAAACATAAGCACATGAGGCAGAGATACCTCTTCTTCAATCTTCCATTTGAAAGATTTAGGTCTTTCAAACTCCAAAGAGCAACTGTACAATAATGGAAGCATGTTTCATATCTATTTTCTCTTATTACTTATAGGCTACCTGTATTATCCCCAGGTCTCCAAATCTCTAAAAACAAATGCAAATAGTCATTCTTATTAACTGCAGTGACACCTGCACTGATATGGTCAAATCTGGTAAACAGCAGGTTCCCCTGCTGTTGTACTCAGCCAGCAACATGCTCTAAATCTGGCAGATGCTTCTGTTTTGTATTTCTTTGAGGCAGCTAGCAGCCTGTGGACTTTTTGAAATTCTTTTCAGGAACCCATGCCCTTCTTTCTAATAAGAACCACGGAGCCACAACAAAGCAATGAAGAAATCAGAGATGTACCAGCTCTCTGAATTTGGCTCCCTAAAATTTCCAGCAGCATTTGTAGTGGTTTCCATATGAGTATATAACTCTTCGGCCAGGGGTTGTCAGCAGCAACAAGGGCTTAGTTCAAATAGTGAGGAGTCCCACTGACACATGCCATCAACTTGAGCCTTCATCCGGTATTTCTAGGATCTCTCAATGCCTTCCTTGGGTGCCCTAAATAGGCAGCACTTGCTCCCCGCTGCAAGCTCCGAGTCTGTGTATGGAACAAGGAAACCATTAGTGGGAAGAAAAGGAAGAGCATCTACCCAGGGAACCGCTTTAATAAATATAACCAAATGAAAAGTAATACCCTCCCCCACAGCAACCTTGGCAGGAATCCAATAGCTTAATGTCCTACCCACCAGCATGAACATCCAATAGACAAATGTCTTTTTACCATGTTCTTTCCCCATACACTGTATCCTACTCATGGTTTGGTTTCAATGGGCAGCCTAATCCCAGACCCCTAACAGGGCTACCCTTATGCTTTATGGGACCATATGTAGCAGAGGCCACCTCTCACTGCCCCCCATCTGCTTCCTCTTCCCCATACCTCCCGCACACAGCTTCTACCAGGGCTCAGGGCTTGCTTTTCTGCTCCCGGTGCTTACCAAGTGGCTTCTGCTTGGGGTCTGAAGCTTCCCTCTGTCCCACGTGGCTTCAGCCAAAGCTCAGGGCTTCCTAGGGCCAGAGCAGAGCTTCAGGGGCTGAGAGCTGAAGCCTTTGGCAGGAGGTGGCCCTCACTAGCAACTGGCTGCTGCTAGCCGAGAGGAGCACATGGGGAGGGAGTGGTGGGGGGAAGCAGAAAGAAGTCTTGCCACCGGTAGAAAAGTGCAGCTGTGGGGAGGGCTGGAAGAGGAACCAGTCAGCAAAGTAGCCAGGGGTGCCGTCAGGCATCCTAGTGCATGCGGTTGAATAGGGGGCACCCAAAAATGTAACTTATTTCGCTCATGCCTAGGAATGGCCCTGAATCTTAAGGTGCGCTAGGGCAGGCCTGTTTCCAGCCCATTGGGAAAAGCTGCTTGATCCCATCCTGAAACTCCACCATCCAATCCAAGAACAGTGATTTCAGTTTTATTTAGTGGCTGGGTGAGAGAAACCTCACCAGATTTGACTTACCTCTTCTGCTGTCTTCGGCAGTTTCAGCAATGGGTCCTCTCTGTACGGCCTGATGTCAAGGACCTGCCTTTGCATTATCTCAGTCAAAGAGCCAGCTCTGTTTTATCTCCCACCACAAAGTCCTGTGATTACCTCACCTCTCACTGCAAAATCCTCTCAACAGCACAGGATCCTGGGGAGAGGGAAACCAGCAGCAAATAAGATCCTTGAGCAGTCTTCTTTACATTGCATAGGCGCTCTGTTCCCAGGTCTTCTCTCTACCCAACCAGTCCTGGTGTGTGTTTATCTGGAATGCTGGGAAACTAACTTATGCAAATGGTGCAGCTCTGAATTCATTCTACCTCCTGTTCACCAACAGATGGGATCAGACAATTCCTTACTCTCTGGAGTTTCAAACTGCATAGCTTACAAATATAAGCTGATAGATATGGAAATGTCCTGCAATATCATTGAGAAATCACACCATATTCACTTTATGTATCAATGTGAAAGATGGCCACAACACCTCCAGGAATTAAAAACAGTCGGAGGTGAGTAGGCAAAAGCATTTAGGTTATAACACATTCTGAATGATACCAACCCCTAGAAATGACAACATATAACGGTTCAAGTTGGATTCGCCAGACACAAACAGACAAAGAAAGAACTTTTGTATAAATAGTCTGAGTTTAAACTGACTCGGGGTCTTCTTTCTGACCCAGCAAATCAACAAGACTGTCTGCCCAAGGAAGGCTCAAGTCCTTCCTGGGAGAGGTTGGAAGGACTTTGGCCCACTCAGGCCTCGTAAGTGTGGTAGGTGACCTCTGGGAAGCTTTAAATATGCAAGTAGGAACTTTTATTGGTTACAATGCATTTTCCTACATTCATATACTTCAAGGCTAGAAGGAACCACTGTGATTATCTAGTCTGACCTGCTGTATGATATTGTATAATATAGTCCACAGAATAATTCCTAGAGTTTAGCTTTTTGAAGAACAGACAGTCTTGATTTTTTAATTGTTACTGATAGAAAATCCAGCACAGTCCTTGGTACATTGTTCCAATGACAAACTAGTCTCATCTTTAAAAATTTAAGTCCTGTTTCCAGTCTGAATTTCTTTATAATTCTTTCACTTTAAGAATAAATACATCTGCTTATAAAGAGCTATGTGCTGACTTATAGTGTCTGGCAATTACATTTTGTTCATAGCTTTCAGAGAGAAAGCAAAGCACAGATGCTGGCCTGGTTAGGTAGTCTGGCTTGCTGGCAATATCACAATGTAAACTCATAGACTTCAAACTTTTTATTTCTGATGTGGATTTTGACAGACCCAAAAGACTCCATTGTTGGAGTCTTGGAATGATCCTTCCATGCCCACTAGACTTCAAGCATTTTAATACATGTAAGACCTTATGACATTTTCTTGCTTGGGTAGGTTTTCACTGAGTTTTCTTTAAGAGCCATGGTTGTATCCTTGCTGACATTAAATAGCTACTTTACTCTGTGCATGGTCCCACTGAATGGATAAAATTGCCTCCTAAAGATGCAGCCAGCCAACAGCAAGAGGCAGCAAACTGCTGTCTCATCTTCACAGCATCCCAGTGAAGGAGTGAGCCAGAATTTCCTATTTTTGATTCCCTACCAGCTCTTATCAACACTCCATTCTACCACAATACCCATCCCTGAGCCTGCACAACTTCCCCAGTGCCTCCCCATTGAGTCTGGAGAGTAAAGAGGCACAAAGCATTCCTCTCAGCATACCCAGCCCCAAGTCCAGGAAGGGTGCCCAAGTTCATAAGACATAGTGGAGAATTCATGTCGCTGCATGAGACATCTTCTCTGAGTCAGAACAGAGCCCAGTGAAACTACTGGCTGCTTAAAAGTACTACATAGCGTGAATTAGGATGCCAGAATCTACTCCTCAGACTGTGAACAAGAGCATGGGGCAAGAGCATGTTTTCGACCAAATCTTACACAGTATCAATCACATTTCTTGTTCTCGGGCCTGCCAATGGGAGGGAGAAGGCAAAGGGTCAGTTGTCCCTGGGCCAGGCATTTCAAAGGGGCCCAGAGCTCCAGCAGCTGCAGTAGCAGTGGGGCTGATCAACCCTTTTGAAACACCATGGAGTGCTCTACCGCTGTGCTCTGCATGTGGTGGGGTAGAGCCCAGGGCTCACTGACTTAGCTCCACCTCTTCCACCTTTGGCCCCACTCCTTCTTAATAATTAGGTGAAGTAATTGAAAGTCATTGTTAAAGAAAAGAGGGAGTAGACAATCATGAATCGCTTATCCATTCTGAAATGTTATATCGACCGTGATAATGAGGCTTGCAGAAGATGTCAAGATTATGAAACTACTTGAACTAAGGGGTGATCAGATTCGTGGGGAGGGCAGGGAGATTGTGTTTTGATTTTGGAACAAAGAAATACTGTATTACCAATATTTAGACTAGCTATTGGTGTATCTTCAGAATATAGAGACAGAAGTATGATAGACTGCTCCAGATTCTACAAAAGACATGTCACAATTGCAAATTCAAAGTACACTGAAAAAGGACCATGAATATGGTTAGTAAAATACAGCATTTTTAGAATTCTTAATTGTAGGGTAATTGGAAGTCAAAGCAGAGTCTATTTAAAAATCCAAGATGTCTATTAGGAGTCCACAGAACCAACCACACATCAACAAAAATTAGAAAAGGAGACTAGATTTTAATTGTAAATGGGATACTAATCATCAGCACTTCAGTCTCCCAAGTGTAAGTCAGGGATAGTTGTTTGATACTTTACATTTTATTCTTCATTTTTCAAAAAATAGCTAATATACATTTAACCCCAAGAAGGTAAGAACAAACAGGGCCAAGTTCTCAGTGTGGCCTCTGAGTGTGTTCATACAAATACCGAATTCAGAGATATCACTGAATATTTGCATTAGCATAGCATACAGTCAGAAGCTCTGGTTGAATCCAGGTGAAGATTTTTAACCCCCTGGAACGGGGGTCAGCAAACTTTCTGAGCCAGAGTGCCAAAATTTGATCTTTTAAACTCTACGTACTGTCCGAGTGCCGGTGTTACTTTTTAAAGTCACTAGTAGTCCTATTTACAGCTGCTTCATTAATAAATAAATCAAGATGCAGAGCTTTACTGGTTGGGTGGTGGTTGGTAGCATCAGCTGGTCTTTTGTTAATCCACAGGCGGCATGGCTTTGAGCAAGATCCCAGCTGTGTGGGGAAGAAGGGGTGGGGCTGAGCTCCCGTCTCTCATGCCAATGAAAATTGGCTCTCATGCCACTCTTGGCACCTGTGCCAGGTGTTGCTGACCCCTGCCCTAGAGCTGTAGGCAGGGACTAACGTATTCTGCAGCACACTGGATTTTAGATTCCATGATAAGAAAGCCTTCCTTTTAGTTAACTTTCAGATATTCATTTAGGGAAGGTGCCATCTCAGAAATGACTTAAGGGTGTTAGATGAGGCAAGAATACACCCCTGCATTAGAGGAGTGTTCAGCATGGAGGCTTTTGTTAGTAAAAGTTACCATACGAGCACTGAGTATACCATATTAGTTTTCTGTAATAATCACCTCAGTGAAGATATTGCTTCAATTAAATAAAACACGCTTTACGTAGGTGGCTGAGGATGACTCTTTACACTGTTTTGTATTCTGTTTGGCAGATCCTGGTTAACCTATGAACCAGGAGCATTTTTTGTGGGTGTGCAGCCCTTTGAAGTTTATTCCCAAACTACTGGACATTCTGGAGAGAAATGACCTTTTCCTAGACCTTGCACAGGGACTAAGCATGATCATTTCTTCTTCATTTTCTGACCCCAGTGCCTGGCTGGGGCAGTCTGGGATTCCAGCTCCAAGTACAGGGCAAGGGTTCAGGGCCTCAGGAAGAAAAAGGCCTTCGGAAGAAATTTACCAGGAATGCTTGAGCTAATGTTTGCAGATAGTCCAGACAGACAAACCAGCTCAATAAGGCTCAAATCTTCGAGACAACAGGGCTGGGAATTGGACCCCTGCACTAGGAAAATCTAGGAGACCAAGAAGTTTCAAAAGGCTTCACACTACAGGGCCATTGGTGGGAAGGATTTCACCACCAAACACGTACATAGCTATAAGTGGGTTTTATTTTTTTCCTAAGGAGGCATTATAGTTATTGCTTCTGCAGCTTGGTTCAAGTGCTATAAAAGCCATGTCTGTGGATTATTCATTTGTTCAGCTTCCATTTGGCTGCACAAATCCATTTACCTACATTGAACCTATCCACAAACATATGTGCAAAAGAGACTATAATGCTGAGAGCTCAGAGTGGGAACAGGAGGGATTGAACCAAGGTCCTTTGAATGGCAATAGATGAGTTTCTACCATCTGAGCTAAAAAAACCCATAATTTTTAGCCAAGAGCTGCAACAAGTACATGCATTAGAGGTGGCCTGGACAACATTAGAATGAAACACACCACAGCATGTGGACATAACTTATTTACTCCCCCTAGCTGGGTGCAGCTGCAGTACGTTGTAAGCCTTGGAGGTTTCCAAGTTCGTTTTGCCATGCAGAACCCCTCCTCCCAGTGTGTGTAGTTGTCAGCAGGATTTAAACTAGCCCCTCAGGACCTTCACGCATGAGCCCTCTACTGCACACACTAAAAGACACAGCTCTCTCAGACAAGGGCGAAGCAAGCTCATCAATCTCTAGGTGGTCTAGCTATCGCAACATGGAAACACACCACATGGGCATGGGTTATACAACATGGTTCCCTACAAATGCTTGAGGAATGGAACTTGTTCATGCACAGAGCTGTTTTCACTTGGTAACAAAGGAATTTGGGCACAAACAAGAATAATCATGTTCAATAACTGCTCTTTCTCACTTATAGTTCTCCTGTTCAAAATGTTTCAGTAAGAGTTATAAGAGCATGAATGCCTCCACAGGCCACAGCCTAACACTAGTGAGCACTGCTCTTTCAGGAGGTTTCCTAGGCATTATCGTAATACAAAGGAAGGCAATAAAAATTGGGATTGGCTTGAGAACAAGTTTGAAGACAAAAAAAAAAAAGTACTGTATTCATCAAATAACTGATTCCAAATGAAAAAAATGGAATCAATCACACTATGCTTTTGTAACTTGCTTGTTTGTATGAGTGAGATATGTTTGCTTTTCTATGTCATGTAAATTCTCTTCTAAAGTGAGAAACAAATACAATAATTCAAATAGATAAGGAATAGCTTCAGGACGTAGGTTTTTAAAATGTAATACCAATTTTAAATATTACATACATAAAGCAACATTTCAAATATGGGTGCCTGCAGCTGGGCTCAAGGGGTCTGGTTTAGACAGCTAAATATGCGACCTGATTTGTGCAGGTGATGAGTATCCCTCAGCTCCCAAATGAAATCATTAGGAGCTGGTAGGTGCTCTCAGTACATTTGAAGGTAAGTTAAAAAATATTGGTTTGGGAGCCTAATGTTAAGTTCCCATTTTGAAAAATCTTATCCGCAGTAAACTTCTGGAAACTTGCTGTGATCTAAATATAAGATCGAATGAGCGCAAAACCCTGAATAGATTTCTGGGGTGAGAGTGCCCATGTCAAAACTAGCAAGAGAGAACAGAACTGCAGTGAAGCAAATGGAATGAACTGGTTCTAAGAGATAAGACTGATGGAATCCAAGCAGCACTAATATACCATAATGTATGCAGTTGTAGAAATGAGATGCTGTAAGGAACTTCTGTGATCACATGTCAAAAACAGAATGGATATCGAGTCACATGGGAAAGCTGGTATGTATTAAGAAATTGTATGGCTATAAAGAGCCCTATAATACCATAGCAAGGTATGAATAGAACAGAATGCAATAGGAGATACCTGTGTATTTATGGAGACACTTCCTTCACAATAAAACTAACACCCCATCTGTTTGTTTGGATAGTAGTGATCAGAATCTGTGAATTATTTTAAAAGGTGACTTTCAAAATATTTAGCAGGAGGAAATGTCTTTGAGAGATTGCATCTATCATCCAGAGTTATTAGCTTTTCTATGTTAGGTGTCTGTATGTCCTCCACAGGCATCCAGAGTGGCAAATATTTCCCAGAATTCTCAGGGAAAGCTGACATACTGAACTAATCTTTAATTTATTGATGTACTACTTCACTGAGAGGTGTACTATATCAATAAATGGCTTTAGTAAACCAACTCGGGTCTAAGAAGAAGTGGTAGGAGCTTGCAAAAGTACATCCAGGCTTGTGAAAAATAAAATCAAGAGCTGTTGGGAGAAAATTGATGTCTGAGAAGGACACAAGACACACAAATAGCACAAACTTTTAAGATAATGATTTCCTACAAGGCAGCACTGTTGTCAATTTCAAAACATTACCTTTTTCATTCTTTTACATCCTTATCAATTGTCCTACTGCTGCAAAATTATTATTAGGGGTTAATTAACAAGTCAGTATTTGACGCAGGCACAAAATAGGGAATAACTGCAGCCCTGAGGAAAAAGTGGTGTGGTAAAGTTGCCTCTTTAATGGTAGCCATTGGCAAAAGACCTCCCAGATGCCCCCAGTTGCGCTACAAAGATGTTTGCAAGAGGGACCTCAGGGAGGTAGACATCAAGCCAGACAGCTGGGAGGAGCTGGCAGACGATCGCAGCAGATGGAGGCAGGAACTACACAAGGGCCTTCAGAAGAGTGAGATTAGGATCAGACAGCTAGCAGAGGAGAAGCGAGCCCACAGAAAGCACAGTAAGGACCTGCCAGACACCCATTACACATGCAACAGATACAGCAAGGACTGTCACTCTCGTGTGGGCCTTCACAGTCATAGTCGACACTGCAAATGATGATCCCAAATGGAACTATGAAGGGCACGATCCATAGTCTATGTAGTCTGAAGGATGTTACTACTGGTAGCCACTGGTGCATTACTCCTTCATTACGATACCACCACAGCTGGTAGCATTTTGCATCTTTGTTTGATCTGATAACTGTCTCAGCAGAGAGGGCAAAGGCAAATAACAAATCTGAGCTCACATATTTGAGCACAGAGGACAACATCTATGAAGACACAGTTGTCCCTACATTTAAAAAAAAAAAGTAGGAAGGGGCTAAAATACATGAAAACTCAGAGATGCAGCCACAGCAACAACTTGAAAAGATGAATGGGTCCAAGTGCCTCTACCTTGCCTTAACCTGGATTGTCACGAAACTCAGGAGAGAGTCAGGAGGTGCAACCAAGTGCCACAACAGCAGTTGTAGGACTCAAGACACCAGCTACTTACTGTTCAAATGAACAAAAGACACATATTAAGGCATAGTGAGGCCAAGGACATAGCTCTGAGAAGTCACCTCCTATGAGTCGAAGAGTGGGATTGCTGGGAAAGGACCTGATGACACCAGGAAATTTGGCAGCATATGGTCACTACAGTCAATAGCACCCCCACAACAGCAATGGGATTAACCCCATCAGCTACAGCAGAGAATTGTCCATGAACCATGGGGAGTTTGGCAATGGTTGGATGGTCACTGAAAGGAAAGTGAAGGATCTGTACTGTCTTTCCAGAAGAAGTACTTGCTCCTGGGTACTGGGTAATGAGGTCTGTGATAACGTTGTTTGCAGAGTAAGCCTATAGGCAGTATTTCCTTTATTTTTTCCATGCATGTGCAGAGTACATTTTGTTATGTGCACCCAGGCATGTGCAGATGTGAACCAGCCATAGAAACACAGGCTGCCAGCTGTGTGCACTCTGCTAATCAGCCGGGTGGCATCTGAACCTCTCCTGGGCGGCCACCCAAGCACTCAGCTTACAGGCAATGCTGCCTGTAGGCCACTTCAGCGCCTGAGGTAAACCTGTACACAGAACAGCACCCAGGGCAATGCAAACAGTACATTGTCATAAAGCTGTCATGAACTGTTAGCGTTGGCCTGCGTCTCTTGGGAAGTCAGTTTAACTCCCCTCAGAAGAGTGCACAGAGGGGCCAAAAGAATGTGTTATTCCAGGAATGATCCATAGTTGCTAACAGGCCAAGAATTTTAACCAAAGAGCCTGCTCAAACTAAGGCAGATGTCTGGAGGCCATCGGGTTCCCAGACAGAGTAGGGTCTTATGATCACTCTGGGAAGCACCCTGAGAAAGGGGAGAAAAAAAATAAATAGAGAACAACGACCTAAAATTCCACCGCAATGATCATAGACCATCCAGACTCCTGACATATGAGAAACATACTCCTTCATCTCCTGTGCTGACCCTCACGCTTTCTATGGCTCCTCTTACATTTTTTTTAATGTCCCTTCTCTGCCCTTGCAGACTTCCATGTTACACATAGCTTCTTTCTCCAGTACTAACCACTTTTTGGATGCTCAGTGGACCCCACTCCTGTTCCTGGAAGTTCCTTCTCTATTAGCAGCCAGTTTCAGGTTCCCTCCAAAACAACAAATCCAAACCCATCGGTGAAATGAAAAAGAACACTTGTTTTTCCTCACGTGCCCCTTAAAATGCTTTTGTCAGCATGTCCAGGCAATGCAGCTGGACTGTGTAAGGCTCATCCATTTTAACTGCTTCTGGTGCAGATTCTGGCTGCATTATTTAAACTCCAGTGATTTCTTGAGCCCAGGTGTGGTCATTTAAAAATCCCTTGGTGGGTGCATTGTACAGCCTATGCACATCTTGACAGATACAGCTCATTTTCCCCAGTTACATTCTCCTTCAAAAGTGCTCAGCAGATGCAAACTCCACTTGTGCATAACTCTTATTGGCCAGACTAGAACCTGAATTAGCATTGCAAATTCCTTATAAATGTAGCCCTTAATGGGTATGGACAGTGGACTTCCCTTTTAACACCATAACTGGTCCCTCCATAATAAAACTGAGGCAGTTGATAAGACAGGAAGCTTGCTGCTAACACTACACAATGCAATCTGTGTTGTACTTACCTTGTGCATAAAAAAGGACTTTGAGATCTCCTACAATCAGATGCCTTTCACAAGCACTAAATTCATTTCACTGGTATCCTAACTCACTTTATCACTTTAAATCATTCCCATAAGTAACATGTAGTACTAGTTTGAACTAACTATAGGCTCTCCATAATTTAGAGATTCCACCTTTTATTTACTCAGGTAAAAGTGTCCCCAAAGCCAATGAGAAATTTGCCTGGGCAATGAGTTTCAGATTAGGACCTAGGTCAATAAAATCTTTTGCTAAACAAGGACTACAATAACTGACTAGATAAAACACTCCACTTAGCTCGCTGTCAAAAGACTAAATATTTTATTTTGTAGGTCTTTTAATATCCCCACCTTCCTCCAGCTCGCAATTTTTTCTGTAAAACCTCCACAGATTTAATTTGGCTTTTGAAAGAACAAAGAGGAAACATTTAGAACCTGATCTCTTTCTGAATGGTATATAAAGAGAACAGATCTGAATCTTTCTAGTTCAGCCATGGCTGGGGCTTTGATTCCAAAACAGTGAGTAGAGCTCATAGTCTGCTACTTCCTCCAACGATGTGTATTTAATTTCAGATTCCTCAGTTCGTCTCTTCTACACCCTATTCTTTGCCTCTGACTTTCGGTCAGTGGTTCTGTTTGATTCCATTCACAGACAACATTTGTGAACCTGCAAGTCTGTGCTGAGATTTCTTAGTACAGCCTTAGAGCCACAAGTCTTAATAAAACCTGGAGTCCCAAGTACAGGCAGCTGCTAGTGACTAGAAGAGAAAAAACCACTGATCGTGAGCACTGAGGACTCATTATGTGTTTTATAGTTGGTGTGCTTGCCATCGCTGTTGTGAAAGGTGACCTGTGAAGGAAAGGAAAATGAATTTATATCTTTATTTGCTTCCTTATAACGTCCAAAGTAGGTAGAAAATCCTCTATGCTTTTTTTAAATGTGCAGGGTGTGCAGGGGAGGGGTTCTTTTTGTTTTTTACAGTAGAAATGAATCCTTCTTTTTCCAAGAAGATTTTATGACTTGCTGGACAGCTAGGAGGGTTATCACTGGTTCCAAAGAAGTGAAATTGAGCAATTAAGAGTGACAGCGGTTTTTAGTCAAACTATTGCAACTTTTTTAGTTTCTGTTAAAACCTATCTGCCATGACTCAAGCACCTGAAGAAAAGATGGGAGAAAAGATCTCTTTGTTAACTCTCCCAGTCTCTATATTGGTCTTCTAGAGAAATTCCAGCACAAATTAGGAGGACATGATATTATACTACTGACCTTTTTAAGAATAAGCAGAATTATAAGGGAAGAATAGAAAATATAAAATTTTGCTCTTATTCTTTATGCTCTATACACAATAAAGAAGGCCACAACCCAACTCTTTCATGTTTGCGGGATTCTAAAACATTTCAATTTAAAACAACAGGTTTTCAATCACTCCTTACTTTTTGAAGGTAGCAGGTGGAAATTTTCCAGGCCTTGCTTGCCGACGAGTGTAAGTCTGAGCAAAACCCATTCAGATTTTTCTGTGGTAAGGCTAGTGGAAAACAATATACTCTCCCTATTATGAAAAGTAAATAATGCAACATTTATTTTTGGAACAGCTCTACTGCTGAAATGCATGGGAAAGAAAGCCAAAATCTGACAGGGAGACCATCTTAATTGAAAAGTGCCTGTGAGTGTTCAGCTGAGAAATGGTGGAAATTTGAATTGTAATGCTCTTTAAATGTGCACTTTGTGCATGCAGAGTAAATGTTTGACTATGATGGTGCTGTGCAAGCATTCCGATAGGTGGAAAGCACGGTGCACATGAGTGCAACTCACTTAACTGCATGGTGAATGTCCACATCACTTGAAGGCACACGAGAGGGCCAGGGCTCAGAGAAACTTGCTTTAACCCAAACATGGATAGACTGTATTGAGGAAGATAGCTCAGTTCTGCGAATATTCATCATTTTGTCTCTCTGCTTAGTCTGCCTACAAAAATTCCACTTCTAAGTGAGGCTTTTGTTTTCTTATTAAATGGAAACTAGTTGAGTGTGAGTTGGAAACAAAAAGGCCATAGACTATTTTGTGCGTAGATTTAATCTGACTTAAGCCCTTTTATGCCAAATGGAGCATAGGTCATCTACAAGTTTCCTCCACTTCACTCTGTCTCAAGAGAAAACTTCTAGTTGACTCCAGGAGTACCCCAGTTGTTATTCTTCAAACTCAGTAGATCTTCTCCAAGTTATCCAAGGTCTTCCTCTTTTGCATTTTCCTTGTCGGTTCCATGTGAGAGCTTGAAGGACTATGCTGGATGATGAAACAAAGCAGCAGAAATGTAGCACTTTAAAGACTAAAAAAATGATTTATTCAGTGATGAGCATTTGTGGGACAGACCCACTTCTTCAGATCAATTTCATTTCCAATACAGACTGACATTTATAACTACAGAGGACCAAAAAGAAAAAAAATTAAAATAAAGACTGACAAATCAAATAGGATAGAAGGAAGCAGGTGAGAGGTGGGGGATGTTAATTGTCCTGTCTTAGATAATTGTGAGCATCAAAGGAAGGGAAGCAGTCCTTGTAAAGCGTGAGGTAGTTGATGTCTCTGTTCATACCACATGTTAATGAGTCAAATTTGAGTATGTACTCTAACTCAGAAATCTCTCACTCTAATCTGTTGTTAAATTCTGTATATTGCAGGGCACAAATTCTCAGCTCTTTAACAGAATGGCCCACTCCATTGAAGTGTTCACTGACAGGATTATGTGTTTTAAGTTTCTTGATGTCTGCTCTGTGTCCATTTATTTTTGATGAAGGTTTTGCCCAGTTTGTCCAATGTACTTAGTGTCATGGCATTGTTTGCACCTAATAGCATATATAATGTTGTTGGAAGTGCACAAAAATGTGCCTTTGATCTTGAACATACCATGGTTAGGTCCAGTGATGATGTCCCCGAATAAATATGTGGACAAAGTTAGCAGCGGGGTGCATTGCAACGAAAAGTTCCAGGATTCGTATTACTGTCGTGTAGCCTGTGATTGCTGAGGAGAATCCTTCTCACATTAGGAGATCATCGATAAGAAAGGACAGAGCTGTCACCTAGAGCCTTCTGGAGTGTAGCATCCTGATACAGAATAGGCTGTAGATTTTTAATGTTGCATTGCAGGGGTTTGAGTCGGGGGCTACAGGTGATAACAAGTGGTGTTCTGGTTTTGATCTTCTTGGGCCTATCTTGAAGAAGATGGTTTCTGGGTATTCTTCTGGCCCTGACAATTTGTTTTTTTACTTCTCATGGGGGTAAGTCAGTTTTATAAATGCTTGGTAGAGGTCTTGTAGTTTACGGTCTCTGTCAGTAGGATCAGAGCAGATGTGACTCTGTCTAAGGGCTTGAGTGTAAATGACGGATCATGTGGTGTGAGCTGGATGGAAGCTGGAGGCATGTAGGTAAGTGTAGCAGTCAGTGGGTTTCTGGTGGAGGGTGGTGTCTATGTGGCCATCAGTGATTTGTACTATGGTATCCAGGAAATGTATTTCTCGTGTTGAATAGTCAAGGCTGAGATTGACTGTAGAATGCAGGTTGTTAAAATCTCCGTGGAATTCTTTCAAAGTCTCTTTACTGTGGGTCCTTGCTGGATGATGGTTTTCTGAGAGTGTGGCCTAGCCATCCCCTCTTCTCTTGATTTGAATGTCAAGTGGTTCTTGTCCTGCTCTGTTCCAAAGCTCCTCATTTGTGACAATGTCTTGCCCTCTGATATGAAGGATGTACTTCAGGCATCTGTTTGTGAATGTCTGTAGCTTGTGATTAGAAGACTTCTTAGTACACCAGGTCTCACATCCATACAAGAGCACACTCTTCATATTTGTGTTGAAGATCCACAGTTTCATCTTCAAAGATACTATTTGTGAACTCCATATGAGACGAAGAGTCTTGAATGTGGCTGTTGCTTTCCCTATCCTGGCACTGATATTCTTACCTGTTCCTCCATCTCTGCCCATAATACTCTCCAAGTAGGTGAACTGCTTCACATCTTCCAGGTCATCCCCTCCCAGTGTGATGGTGGTGTTGCTGGACTGGTTGGTTTTCATTGTCTTGGTCTTTCCCTTGTTAATGCTCAGTTCAGGCATTGAGGCAGTATTGTCTGGTGTTGTGACCTTTTCTTCCATGCTTCCATGCTGGTGTGAAAGGAGAGTGACATCATCATCAAAATCAATGTACTCTAGCCTGTGAAAAGTGTCCACTAAATGCCTCATTGATAGCCAACTATTGTCCTGATCATAATACAGTCCATTGTGATCAAGAATGGGAAAGGTGACAAAAGGCACCCTTGTCACACTCCTGACAGTGTGCTGAAGGATTCTGTCAAGACATCATTGTGCACAACTTGGCATGTTGAGGATTCATGTGTTGAACAGATCAGGTTAATAATTTTGGGTGGGATGCCACAATGTTGCAGCAGTTGCCACAACGTGTCTGTATCAATGCTGTCAAAGGATTTTTTGACGCCTATGAAGTTTAAGTATGGGGGGGGTGGTTCCATTCACACAACTGTTCTGTGATCACTCTGAGAGTTGCTGTTTGGTCAGTACAAGATCTCACGCTTCAGAAGCCAGCCTGTTCTTCCCTGAGCTGTCTGTCAATTTCTGTCTTCTTTCTCTCCAAGAGAATCATATCGAACACTTTCCTTGGAATAGACAGTAATGTGACGCTCCTCCAGTTCTTGTATTCCTTCAGGTTGCCTTTCTTTGGAAACTTGACAAGGTAGCCATTTTTCCAGTCTTGTGGGATCTCTTCAGCCTCCCAAATTTTCTGAAATAGATTATACGTCATGCTGACTGGCGTCACACTCCTGCCTTGATTAATTCTGCAGGGATGTTGTCTGGACCAGATGCTTTTCCACTTTTCAGATAGGCAATGGCTTTTCTGATTTCTTCTTTTGTAGGTCTGTTGCTGTTAATTTGAAGTGTTATATTTGCAGGTGGTAACTCCGGAGGTTCCACGTGGACATGTGCTCCTTCCATCTACTGAGCTGCTCACTTGGTTTGTTAGCATACGCCCCTCCTTGTCCTGTGCTGGCTGATCCACTGTACGCCGTGACCCAGCTAGCTTCTGTGTGATGTCATACAGCTCTTTCAGGTTTCTCTGGCCTGCAGCTTGTTCCCCTTGTTGTGCAAGGTTTTCCACAAAGTTCTTCTTGTCCCATTTTACAGCCTCTATAATGTTTTGGTTGGCTCCTGACTGCATTCTCTGAGCTTCTGCCTTAGCTGTTCTTGTTTTGCTGCTAACTGCTGCTTTTCTGTCCTTTCATTCCTTCATTTTTCTCAGAGTTTCTGCTGTGATACATTCTTTGTGATGCCTTGTCCTCTTTCCCAACGTTTTATCACAGATTACTTTCCAGGCAGTTTTGATGTCATCCCAATTTTGTTCCAGAATAGCATCTTCCAGGATAAGGTTTGTAAGAAGTGTGTAACTGTTAGACAGCTCCACTTAGAAACCGGCTCTCGTTTCTTAATCTTCAGATGCTCTGTGTTGAACCTCAGTGTTGAACCTCTGTGTTGAACCTCTGGCTTGGTCACTTTTGTGGTGTACCTCTTGAGCTTGAACTTGAGTTTTATCATGACCAAATGGAGGTCTGAACCTACATCTGCTCCTCTTCTAGCATGCTCGTCCTGCATCGATCTTCTGAAAG
The DNA here is from genome assembly GCF_033958435.1 of Carettochelys insculpta. Classification (NCBI taxonomy): domain Eukaryota; kingdom Metazoa; phylum Chordata; order Testudines; family Carettochelyidae; genus Carettochelys; species Carettochelys insculpta. The sequence goes on along the minus strand of NC_134138.1, from coordinate 87,097,718 downwards.
AACTGCTGACTCAGATGTGATCAATCTGGTTTTCTGACTGATGGTCCAGTGAAACCTTGGTGAACTTATGGATTCTTTAGTGTGGAAAAACACTACCACCTATCACCAATCCATTGAGGGAACAAAAGTCACTGAAGCCCTCTCCATTTTCACTCATGTTACTGAGGCCTTCTTTTCCCATGGCCTGTACTCTACCTGTATTTATGGCTCCAATTTTTGCATTGAAGTCACCCATCAAAGTCAAGATATCCTTTTTTTGTTTTCTGGTTCACAATAGTTTGTAGTTTCTCAGAGAAATCTGTTTTACATTCCTCAGCTGTTTCGTTGGTTGTTGCTCAACATTGCACAATCAGTACCTTCCACACTTTGGTGTGGAATCCGGCTGTGATGATGCATGATGATACTGTTGTCCACTCCATTAAAGCACTAGATGCCTCGCTTGATAACATCAAGCCCACGCCTTCTGTGTGTGGTGCACCCTCTTCTTCATGTTCTGAGAAGATGAGGGTTTCACCTGTTGCCAGGCATAGCTGCACAGATGAGCCGTGTCTACACGTGCACGCTACTTCGAAGTAGCGGCACTAACTTCGAAATAGCGCCCGTAATGGCTACACGTGTCAGGCGCTATTTCGAAGTTAACTTCGACGTTAGGCAGCAAGACGTCGAAGCCGCTATCCTCATCAGGAGATAGGAATAGCACCCTACTTCAATGTTCAACGTCGAAGTAGGTACCGTGTAGTCATTGCGCGTCCTGCAAAGTCGAAATTGTGGGGTCCTCCATGGCAGCCATCAGCTGAGGGGTTGAGAGACGCTCTCTCCAGTCCCTCAGCTCAATGGTGGCCACGTGGAGCGGCCCCTTAAAGGTCCCCTCCCCCTCCCTTCCTGTGCAGGAAGCTGGGGGAATGTGCAGGAGGCAGCCTAGACACGCGGCCAGCCTGCACGTCCCTCAGCCACCCAGAACAGGGCCAGCACCTGCCATGGCTGCCCGGCAGCCCCCCCAGCACCCCCAGGGGAGCCCCCCCAGGGGAGCCAAAGCAGCCAGGCCAGCCAGCCCGGCAGCCAGGCTGGGAAGTGGCAGCGGGGCCCCTCCTGGATGGAGGCCGAGCTGCGGGACCTGCTGGGGCTCTGGAGTGAGGAGGAGGTGCTCCAGGTAATGGGGAGCAAGAGGCGGAACGCGGATGCGTTCGCTCGGCTGTCTGCGGGCCTGGCCGCCCGGGGTCACCCTGCCCGCACTCTTGACCATGTCAGGAGTAAGGTTAAGGAGCTGTGGCAGGGTTACGCCCGGGCCCAGGATGCGGCCAGCCAATCTGGGGCCGCCCCCGTCACTTGCCCCTTTTACAGGGAGCTCAGGGACATCCTGGGCCCCCGGCACACCTCCTTCCCTCCGGCCACCCTTGATACCTCGGCCGACGAGCCCCAGCAGGCCCTGCAGCCGGAGTCCGTCCCGGAGGTAAGCCCCACACCCCGGAGGCCCCCCCTGGAGCCCAACCCCGGGCCATCGCGGCAGGAGGAGGAGGAGGAGAAGGAGGAGGGAGGCTCCTCCTCTGCAGAGTCCAGGCTGCAGATCCTCCTCCCGCCCCCCCGGAGCAGCAGCCGGGCGTCCGCCCCCCGGGGATCTCCGGACCGTGGGAGTGGACCGACAGGTATGTACCCACCTCTGGTGTACACCCCCAGGGTTGAGAGGCGGGGGTAATAGATATGTGCCCAGGGCCCCCCACATGCCCACATGGCCATGGCCCCAAGGACAGCAGGGCCATGTCCCTCACAGCAGTGCATCAGCCCCTGCCCCCCCCGCACCCCGCATGACAGTGCCATGCTCCATCCCCGGGGTAGGGGGGAGCGGAAACTCGAGGGTCCCCCGGGAGGAGGGGGTGGGACACCCCGCAGCAGCAGCATGTGATGGAGTTGGGGGAGTGCAAAAGGGAGACTCAGGCTAGATATGAGCAACCAGCTGAATAGCTCCCAGGGGCAAAGGAAGATCCTGGGGCTACAGCTGGCAGGTGACACCTCTGCCCTGAACAAAGAGGAGGGAGGAGCCGAGCTGGCTTGGAATCGGGGCGGGGGCCACAGGTAGAGGCTAGGGGAAGGGAGAGCTGGAAGGCAGCCAGCCTGAGGAGGGGGAAAGCCACACCCCAGAGGGGCACCCCTTGGGGTCTTCTCCCCAGGACGGGTTGGAAGGACTGTATCTGACTGCTGTGCGGTCACTCCTGAGAGAAACCGGGCATCTGTGGCCTAAGAAACCTCTCCTGTCAGACCCTGCTGAGTGAAGTGAGAGTCACTCCCGCAAGGGGACGGGGTGCAGTGCAGGGGGACCCCTGAACCCCATCCATCCCAGTAGCATCTCCCGGGGACGGGGATGGGGAACCTGCAGCACAGGGGTGGGGGGACAAGGGTCACGGCTCGGGGCCCACACTAACGCCTGTCTCCATTCTTCTTCCCCGCCTCCTCCTGTGTTCCGCAGCTGCACCATCGGAAGGACCGGAAGAGAGCGCCGGTGAGGCATCAGTGGTCCTGGAATCCCCTCCGGGGCCATCGCTCCAGGCAAGCCCCTCGGCGGAGGACCGACTGGCCCCATGGCGGGCTAGACGGTGGACCCTGCAGCAGCACCCGACGGCGACGGACCCCCAGCTGCTGGCCATCCATGGTCGGCAGCTGGAGGTCATGGAGCAGCGCCTGCGGGTGGACCAACGCCGCCTGGACCTGCAGGAGCGGGCGCTGGCCTGGCGCCAAGAGGCATGGGGGGCCTACATGGAGACATTCAACCGTCTGGTGGACTACCTGGCCCCCCCATGCCACGCCGGCCGCCGCAGCGCCTGCCCTGCCTGCTCCACCCGCCGCACCACCTGCTGCTCTGCACGTCGCCGTCCCATCCGCCGTCGCCCCACCACCCACCACCGAGGGCTGGACCACCAAGGGACACCTGGGGCCAGCTGAGACTCGCCGGTCATATCTTCCGGTCCGCCCGGCCCCCAGCCAGCCCCGGACAGGGCTGCGACCTAGGCGGGGCTCCCGGCCGCCCACCCCCAGTGCCGGACTACAGGGGCGTGGGGCCCAGGATGTGGACCCCCCCCCTTGTATATAGTTTATAAGACTGCTGTGACATTTATTTGTGCCCCCCCTTTGCCCTGTCCCTCCCCCATGTAAATAGTTCTCCCCTTCCTTATAATCCCTCGTTTTTTTTTATTGAAGAACATATCCATTCTATGCAATCTTTTTTATTATTGTTTTATTTGTACAGAATACTTTTGTTAGAAGAGGTCTTGTATATAGTTTGTTCTTGTTTTAATTATAGTTAAAAAAAAAAGTTCTAAAAGAAAAACCAGTTTAAGTTCAGCCACATGTGTGTGCTGTCATTTGTCCAGGAAAAGTGGGGTGGGGGTTGGGTGCTCCGTGGTGTGGGCGTAGGGGCAGGGAGTGTTGTGGAGGAAGGGGTGGGCAGTGGGGGGCCTGGCAGAGTTCACCCCGCGGCCTCATCATCGAAGTGGGCCCGCAGGGCCTCCCGGACCCGGGTCCCTTCAGGGTCCACCTGGCGACTGGGGGCAGCGGGTGGCTGCAGGTCGGCCCTGCCGGCCTCCACAGCCCAGCCCTGATAAAAGGTCTCCCCCTTGCTCTCCACCAAATTGTGCAGGGCGCAGCAGGCACCCACAATCTGGGGGATGTTGTTGGGGCCTGCATCCAGGCGGGTGAGGAGACATCTCCAGCGTCCTTTCAGGCGGCCAAATGAGCAATCCATCACCTGGCGCGCGTGGTTCAGGCGCTGGTTGAAGCGCTCCTGGTTGGCGGAGAGATGGCCCGTGTACGGGTGCATGAGCCAGGGCTGGAGTGGGTACACCGCATCTGCGATGATGCAGAGGGGCACGGTGGTGTCCCCCACAGGGATCTCCTGCTGGGGGATGTAGGTCCCCACCTCCAGCCAGCGGCACAGGCCCGAGTTCCGGAAAACCCGGGCGTCGTGGGTGCTGCCAGGCCAGCCCACATAAATGTCCTGGAAATGGCCCCGGCTGTCCACCAAGGCCTGGAGGACCACAGAATGGTAGCCCTTGCGATTCATGTAGCGTCCTCCACTGTGATGCGGGGCGCGGATGGAGATGTGAGTCCCATCCAGAACCCCGAAGCAATTGGGGAAGCCCAGTGTGGCAAAGGCCGCGATGGTGGCATCTGGGTCCCCCAGCCTCATGAGCCTGTGCAGGAGCATGGCGTTGATGGCACGCACAACCTGCAGAGAAAGCACATGGGAGAGCACCAATGAGGGGTAAGCAGGGTGTGCGTGGCCCTGCCCTGCCCTGCCCTCCCCTCCCCGACCCTGCCCTGCCCTGCCCTCCTCTGCCCGGGCCCCCCTCCCCTGCCCTGCCCTCCCCCCGTGGGTCCTCTTACCTCCATGAGGACAGCCCCGAGAGTGGCCTTGCCGACACCAAACTGCTGTCCCACGGATCGGTAGCTGTCGGGAGTGGCCAGCTTCCAGACAGCGATGCTGACCCGTTTCTCCACAGGGAGGGCACGCCGCATGGCAGTGTCCTGGTGCCTGAGTGCGGGGGTGAGCCACTGGTACAGCTCCATAAATGTCTGCCGGCTCATCCTGAAGTTCCTGAGCCAGCGGTCGTCGTCCCACTCCTCAAGCACCAGCCGCTCCCACCAGTCGGTGCTGGTGGGGTAGCTCCACAGCCACCGGCGTGTGAGGCGGCGGGGGGGGGGGGTGCTGCAGGGTTGGGGCTTGAGCCCTGCTGCCCTGGGGGCAGCTCCTCCTCCAGTGTAGCAAGGAGGTGCTCAGCTGCCTCCCGCATGGCATGGATCAGGGCGAGCCCTGCTCCTGCCGGGAGGGCTGGGTGGACCTCTGGCTGCTACTACTGCTGCTGCTGCTGCTGCTGCTGGGTGTCCATGCCTGCGTCGCCTGGGGTCTGTGTGCCTATGGCTCCTCAGACCGCGTGCTGTGCAGGCTGAGTGTGTCTGGGAGGGGCCCTTTAAGGGAGCGGCTAGCTGTTGCCCCGGAAACGCTAGTCCGCCCTGTGACCCTGTCTGCAGCTGTGCCTGGCATCCCTATTTCGATGTGTGCTACTTTGGGGTGTAGACGTTCCCTCGCAGCACCTATTTCGATGTGGTGCTGTGCAACGTCGATGTTGAACGTCGACATTGCCAGCCCTGGAGGACATGTAGACATTATTCATCGAAATAGCCTATTTCGATGTCGCCACATCGAAATAAGCTACTTTGATGTAGGCTTCACGTGTAGATGTAGCCATGGTGTCCATCTTGTCTTACACAAGCCCAAAAGTGCAAGCTTGTACTGTTTCATCTCCACTGCAACATATGCTGTCTTCCCCGCTTGATACGTGGTCCGAAAGTTTCATGTATCAAACTGGGTAGTTGCCCTGGATGAGACAAGGGTCATCTACGGGGCAGCTTCCTCTCAGCTTTCCCTGACATGCTTCATACTCAATCCATGTGGATTGCCAACTCCTCCCAAGAGGTGTGTAGTTATAGGTTTCTTTGTCGATGTTTCTCTGATTGTTGGGTTGTTTGTTTGTTTGTTTTTTATCAAAAAGATTGTTAACCCTAAGCCAACCCCTTTTACTCCTTGGGGAGTGGTGATCCAAATTTGACTGGTCTCTGTCCTTTGATCTGTCCAGTTTGGGTGATCCTGCCAAGAGCTATAGCCCCTGCTGGCATAACTCTCCAGGTCATTGAGACACACAAGCCACCTTACCACAGCAAGGAATGGACCGTGAGGTGGTTCATGTGTAGGGTCCTGGTTAAATCCACTCTGTGGAAACAGTGAATCAGAGCAACTATTTTCTTGGGTTATGTCTATACTACAGAGTTATTCCGGAATATTTTATTCCAGATTTATTATTCCAGAATAAGGTATTTCAAAATAATGCTTCAACACTACAGGGAAGCCTTTGAAACAAGCAAAATTTATTCCAAAATAGGTTCTATTGTGTGTGGACACACTATTTCAGATTAGAGCCCCTGGAAGCACCATCCAAAATTCAATGTCTATACAGAAGCATTATATTAGAATAAGCTAGTTTGGAACAGCTTATTTCGAAATAGCCTCTATTTCCCCTCTCTATAGCCCCTATTCCAAAATATCTGTTTAGAACTAGGCAGTATTCCTCATACAATGAGGTTTTCTGAATTCAAAATAAGCCATCTGCTATTTTGAAATTATTATTTCAAAATAGTGGTTTTGCTGTGTAGACACTTGCAAAGTTGTTTTGGAATAACAGCCATTGTTCTGAAATAACTTTGTTACGAAGACACATCCAAGATATTTAGCAACTTTACAAAATGCTTGGATGATGGTGTCAAGCAGTCCCAGTTGCTACTGGAGACCAAGCAATGTCTATATATTAAAATGCCGCTGCCTTTGGAAGTCACAGCAAGAAAGGACAAAGACTGAATTGAATTAAACAACGAGCTTTCTTTGGAGCCTGAGTATCCTCTTCACGTCATAGTTCAGATATGTTCAGTACTCTGGAGATGTAAGAATGGCCGTATTGAGTCAGACGACTGGTCCTTCTGGCCCAGCTTCCTGTCTTCCAACAGTATGCAGTGCCAGATGTTTCATTTATCAAAGATGAATTTCATCCAGGCACCAGTTTTGTGAGACTCCTTCATAACTTTTTGCAGTCAGCTTTTGGACTTTACTACCCTGAATATGATCTTCAAATCTTGCCACCTCACAGTTTACCCCTTTTTCCAGGTCATTGATGAATATGTTGAACGGCAATCGTCTGAGTAGAGATCCCAGGAGAACTCTGCTATTTACCCCTCTCCATCGTGAAAACTTACCATATATTCCTTCCCTTTGGTTAACCAGTAACTAATCTGGGCAGAGGACTTTCCTTCTTATCTTCTAACTTTGCTTAAGAGCCTTTAGTGAGGAATCTGGTCAAAGACTTCCTGGAAGTCCAAGTATATGATACGCCTTGTCCATTTAAAGAATTCTAATAGTTTGTTGTGGTCTGGTTTCCCTTTACAAAAGTCATATTGACTCTTCCCCAATAAATTGTGTTCATGTATGTGTCTGATAACTCTTTTGTTTACTACAGTTTCCATCAGTTTGCCCACTTCTGAAGTCAGACTTACCAGCCTATAATTGCCAGGATCACTTCTGCAGCCCTTTTTAAAAATCAGCCTTCCATGAGCTATTCTCCAGTTATTATCGGGAGATTTATCCGACTTGTGCTGTACTGTTCTAAGACTGTCAATCTCAATTACTTTTCAAATATTAAATATATTACCGTGTTTAAGTACGTATGTGGGTGCACATGCATGTAAGGTAACATTTATTTGTGTGTGTGTGTGTGTATTAGCAGTAGGAGCAGGGGGGTTGGTCACAGTCATTTCTCTTATATGTGGAACATAGTTTTTGTTCATTCAGAATTCTCATCTTCGTTTAGTAGTTAAAACTGGTAAAAGCTTTTGAGAAACGTGTTCTGTTTTGTTTTCTGGAGAGGGATTTCTGTTGTATTTGCTTCAAATCAGTGATGCTTTATACTTCTCTGGCCATGTCTACACTAGCCCCATGTCTACACTAGCCCATGCAAATGGCCATTTCGAAGTTTACTAATGAAGCGCTGAAATGCATATTCAGCGCTTCATTAGCATGCGGGCGGCAGCCGCGCTTCAAAATTGACGCGGCTCGCCGCCGCACAGCTCGTCCCGACGGGGCTCCTTTTCAAAAGGACCCTGCCTACTTTGAAGTCCCCTTATTCCAATCTGCTCATCGGAATAAGGGGACTTTGAAGTAGGCAGGGTCCTTTCGAAAAGGAGCCCCGTTGGGATGAGCCACGCGGCAGCGAGCCGCGTCAATTTCGAAGCACCACGGCCACCCGCATGCTAATGAAGTGCTGAATATGCATTTCAGCACTTCATTAGTAAACTTCGAAATGGCCATTTGAATGGCCATTTCGAAGTTTGGGGCTAGTGTAGACATAGCCTCTATGTTACAGTAGTAGTAGTAGGCATTCTTCAGTCTGCATAGACTATGGATCGTGCCCTTTATAGTTTCAATTGAGGACTTCATTTACAGCATCTACTGTGACTATGAAGACCCATACGAGAGTGACAGTCCTTTCTGAATCTCTTGCAGATGTGGTGGGTGTCTGGCAAGTCCTTAGTGTGCTTTCTGTGCACTCGCTTCTCCTCTGCTAGCTGTCTGATCCTCATCTCGCCCTTCTGAAGGCTCTTGTGTAACCCCTGCCTCCATCTGCTGCGGACGTCTGCTAGTTCTTCCCAGTTGTCCAGCTTGATGTCTACCTCTCTGAGGTCTCTGTTGCAGACATCTTTGTAGCGCAACTGGGGGCGTCCGGGAGGTCTTTTGCCAGAGGCTAGCTCACCATACAGGATGTCTAAATGTGCTTTGCTGGTTCAATTCATTTTATCTGATTTTAAGAAAGAACAGGAAGAAAGCAACCAAAGAGACATCAAATGACAACTCCTCCAGAAAAACACCAAACCTGGTCAGTCTGGGATCAGAAGCTTAAAGCTCTCTGGCCCCCAGCCTCAAACGCATATAGATTCCTAATTTCATGGGAATTAGGTGCATAAAGACCTTTGAGGCTCTGGACTTTCGAGTACAAGGGGCCAAATCCTAATCCCACAAGCAATGTAAATCTTTGTCCCTTTCACATCCTATCTGGAAGAAGTTACAGAGAGGTAGCCGTGTTAGTCTGTACTCCAGCAAAACAAACCAGCAGAAATGTAGCACTTCAAAGACTAACAAAATCATTTTTTTTTTAGCCTTTAAAGCGCTACATTTCTGCCAGTTTGTTTTATCTGGAAGGAGGGAAGGAAACCAGCACAACTGTGCTCCATAGGTTACTCCTGTGGAGAGGAGTAGGACCTATAGCCTTTTGCAGCATTTTGTGAATTAGTGGTTACATGCTCTGTGCTATATCTCCAGCCTAGCATGAAAAAATCCCTTGACAGTCATGGTACCAGTTGGGACTATGGTAAGAAGAGGGCCTGAAACATAACCCCATGTATCTCAGGCCTAGTGTGAGGCCCAAGGTGTAGGAGAAACGAGTCAAGATTTTGCTAAGATAAAGCAGTTGAACTGTGGCAAGAGGCAGGTCCTGCTCATAGAATTTGGTATGGACAGAGCTGATACTGCAGACATACTTGTACCTAAGAGGTACTAAGCACAAGTTATGCAACACACATGCCCGGGCACTACCAGAACACCCCAAAACCAGCACACTCCCTGGACATCACAAGAACATATTGACATCCTAAGAGTAAGGTCAGGATGACAGTATGATGGATGGGAACATTTTTATCAAACCAACAGGTACAAGGTAGTGGCTGACACCCAAACATATCAGAGCTTGGCAGCTAGATCTGTCAGGGTGAGACACAAATTGTTTGTATCTGTGTATAAAGATGTATCTCAAAAGGGCTGTCTTTGTCTGGCCTAGAGGGCAGTGAAAAGTCCCACCACTGACTGAGTGGGTCCACTGCAACAGGCACACATGTGTCAGCACTGTGGTAGAGGTTGCTGGATATTACGACCGTGCTTTGTTAACAGTAAACATGGCTGTGCCTTCATCTCTTATCTGATTTTGTGATCACTGGGGGTTCTTTCCACCATGCCAGCTATCTATGAGGAGCTGAGGCAGCACACAAAGGGGGCACACACATGCAGCTGAATAGTTATCAACATTTGACATCTGTCAAGACACCACCTTGGTGACATCTGAGAACAGGGTCCATGGCATGCAGAAAAGGGTGGAGTCACTATGCTCAAAGTCTCTGTTGTCTGTCCCCTTTCATAATGGAAAAAATTGTGTTCGCTATAACTTGTTCCATATTGTAGGTGAGGCCAATGGCTGTCTATTATTAAGATTACCCAATGCCAGACCCTGTTTTTAGTTGCTTATAACTCTGCCTTTTTGGCTCCAATTTTCCATGATTCATTGATTGTATTATTATTTTAATTTTAACCAAAGCAGTTCCACTATTTCCAAGAAAGACAGGGAAAATACAGTGTTTTGCCCATGTTTAAAAAATGGCAACATATCTCTGTGCTTTGGAGCATGGATTTAAAATTGGTCAGGAAGGTGACCTTTGAGTCAGAGATGCATCTTTTCCTCTCCCTATGAAAATCCACCCTAAGTTGGCCATGTTACAAGCTGTTTAAAAAATGGCAGTTCATACAAGCTCTATGGAGACTTGTTAAACCACAACTGTTAAAGTCTCCAGAGAGTCCACCTTAAGCCTCTCAGAACTTCTAGGGCTGACCAGACTGAGCATGTGCCAGACTCACAAAGCAACTGAGCATGCCTCAAGCTCAGAGCTACAGAATGCTCAGTGGGATACTCCTTGCACTTTGAGAGGCTGTGCGTTGGAGTGTAGAGCAAGAAGTACATCTCTCCTGTTCTCCAAATGACCACACCATCCTGCTGGTACCCAGGCAGCTGGCTGGGCCATATTGGCTATGCCAAGGGGACTAAATGACTGTTGCATGGGCTACCTTCATTTATTTCTTTTTCTACCTTCTGAGGTCTTGACTTAATCATTTTACTTTTACCTAGCTTTGTGTGCCTAACATTCTTTATGCTACATTACTTTAGCTTCTAGCAACACCTACTCAGATCAAGGTTCCAATGTGTTAAGCTCTGTTCCAAAACATAGGAAGAGACAGTTGCTGCCATGATGAGCTTACAGTTTAAATATACAAGACAGGCAAAGGATGGGAGGGGAAACAAAGAGAAAGAAATCACCCAAACTCAAGGGCCGTTTCTACACAGGAAAGAAGAAGAAGGGGCCTCCGGAAGAAGCACGTCCTTCTGGAAGCCCCTGCCCAGGAGCCGCGCTTCTACATGGCATTTTGGAGTCCGGAAGAAGGGTCTTCTGGACTCCAAATCATGTGACATTATGCTAACGAGGCACAGGGAATTTGCATCCGCACCTCATTAACATCTTTCACTCCGTGTATTAGCATGCCACTTCCTAAGGAAGTGGCCTGTGTAGAAACTGCCAAGGTTACTAGTACAGTCAGGACTAGAACCTGTTTCATACGTTACAAGGCAGCACACTGTCTATATGACCACATAGCTTTTTACAGTTCCTTACAGGGAACAGGAGATTTACCATTTGGTGACATGTCCCTTTTCCCTGTTACATAAGACCAGTAAAACTGATGCCTAGGTGATAAGTTTTTTCCTGGTTTCTTTTTTGCATCTATTCATACTTCCAAGATGAAGTTAATATTGATCTTTTAACATTTTTCTAAGATAACGCCAAATCTGGTGACTACAGACAGGGTGTGTTCAAGCGGAAACACTTCAGATGTAAACATTGTCTAATTTCTTCTTTTGGTGCATTCATTTTACCATACATGTGAAGTGGCCGTATGAACTAAACCTATGACCTTGATGTTCACCAGTGGAGGTGAGGTAGGCATGTTACAAGGAGAGCAAAATCTGAAAGTAAGGTTGAAATTATATTAATGCTAATAATACTTTCCAACAGGACTTTTCTTTTTTCAACTCAAGGATCTCAAAGTTCCTTAAATCACAGCAGCACAGAGAGTTGCTAGTCTTTGTATTTTTAGATGAGGAAATTGAAGTGCACAGGGCTGTTGATACTTGTTTAAATGTACCTAGGCAGTCAGTGGCAAAAAAGAGGACCACAGTCCAGCAATCACTGTAACCCACTGATAATGTATGCATCCTTCTCCCTACCTACCTGCAGCCAGTGCACAAAAGATAGCAATTTGCTACTGTGCCCTGTTAATGGCTGTTTACTCAGGTGATAGAAGAATATGTCTGCACAGTTGAATTTGTTAAAGTCAACTTCGTAACACTAAATTTTATAAAGTCAAAGTTGAGTGTCCGCACCTGCTCAAAAGGCGACTTAGTGTTTCCCCACTAAATTGCATAAGTTCAGCTGTGGCAGTAGTGCAATGTGGGCACCTATCCCACACTTCCTGCAGCCCCATTGTATTTTGGGTTTCTGTGTTAGTGTCTTGTGGGGGAAAAGTGACCACAAGTCATTGTAGGTGTGTGATGTCATCATCCCAGGGTGCATCGTTCTCTTTCCCCACACTGCCATTGAAAACAAATGGCCCTTTTTCCAAAGCCTGCACCTGCACCAGGATACTTTGATGATTGCCACCACCAGAGCCGGCTACTGAAGTGTCAGTCTGCCTGGAGCACAGTAATGGCTCAAGTACTGTCATTACTTCAAGTAAATTAGGGATACTACTTCTGACTCAAGAGTCTCTTTCCCCAGTGAAGCTCGTGATGCCCAAGTGCCACTTGCAGCTAGCATGGATAACAATGGAATTGTCTGTAGTGACCACCAGCACCACTATCTTCACAAAGAAAGAAGATAAAATGGTGTTTTCTCTTCCTGCTCTCGGAATGCGGTCTAATAAGTTAGAGGGTGGAAGGGCTGGTAGCCAGGACTCTCCCCAGCCCTGGGAGGTCATTGGTGTCTATTGGTAGGGGTTCAAGCATTGTGGTTACTTCAAGACTCAGTATGGAATCACAGAGGGCGTTGGTGTCTAGTGGTTAGAGTGCTGGAAGGCACAATTACATTGATGTCTCCAACATGAGGCAAAGAGACTGTCAGAGGTAGTAGTGGTGCAAACACTGTAATTACTGCAAAATTCAGTATGGAATCCCAGAGGACATTGGTGTCTGGTGGCAGAGGGCATCGGTGTCTAGTGGTTAGAGTGTTGGACGGCGCCAGTACCCCATCAGAAGTCCTAGTGGCTCAAACACCAAGACTCACTATGAATCCAAGACTTAACAGAAGAGAAGGAAAAATTAAGGAAGTATTAGATGATAGAAAAGTAGAGGAAAGATGAACCCTTGAGACTGTTGTCTGATAACCCCACTCAGGAATTATTTAGCCTGTGCATAGCGGGGATTGCCTTGCTTCTTCTGGTAAAGAAGCCCTGGAGATGCCTGTGTGGGAGAGGAAGGAGCTTCATTCTTTCATAGCAAATCGCCCCCCAAGCTACACAGTTTGGGAAAGAAGTGTGGCTCTGCAGGGAGCGTCCAATATGTTCACCACTTGCCACACGTGGTGAATAGGAGACTGTGTTGTGGCAAATCCAGGGCTGGCCAATCTGCGGCTCTTGAGCTGCACATGGCTCTTAGAGCCTTTAAGTGCAGCTCCTCCTGTGATCCTCACACGGCGAGTGCCAGGCTCCCACTCTGCACCACGCCCTACCACTTGGTGAGACGTGTGTGGCAACAGTGGTGGCGGCAGTTCCAGGGGCGACTCTGGCAGTGGCCCTGCCTGCTCTGGCGAGTCACCAGTATTGAATTAAAATGGGGGGCTGGGGGTGTCTGGCTCTATAAAGTTTTGTATAATATAATGTGGCAAATATGGAAAGACGACAACCACAAGTGTGACAATCTTTGAATTCCTACTGGACGCCGCTGCTCCAACAGGAAACTGTTTTTAACCAAAGAACCTGTTGGGTTGGGTTCCTTTTTAAAAAAAGGCAGAAGAGAATGCTCTTTAGAAACTATCCAATGCAGAACAGTGCAGAGGCAGATGTCCTGAAGCACAGTTCCAACAGGAACTGCTTAAAAATGTAAAAGCTATGAGGTGTCTTGGGGAGAGGCAGCCCATAAAACGCACATTGTTACATGCTGTAGGGAATATCTTCTTTTTGGCTTAGCCTGGTGACCGCAGTATGCCTTGGTAGCCCTGGGAGGGGACCACAAGGGTAAGACCTCTCAAGCGCCGAAGACCCCACAGGATAGGACACGGAGCTGACTGGAAGCATGGTCCGTGCAGGCCTGCAGCCACATGGTCAGGGGGCTAGCCATGTGGTGCTGGGGAGGGAGTTAGCCTGCCAGCCGCGTGGAGGCTCGGTAGGGGCAGCCCCATAAAATGTGAAGTGCAGAAAACAAGTTTCTTGGCCTCTCCTGCTAAATCCTGTGCAGGGAAAAAGCCCTCTCAAGCACTGAAACCCCATGTAGGACAGGGCATGCTGCTGTCTGGAAGCATGGTCTACACAGCCGTCCAGCAGCCATGTGGTATGGGGGGAGTGGGCTAGTCACATGGTGGGGGCAGGGGCTAGCCTGCCAACCACATGGTAGCTTGGGAAGGGTCTGGCAGCAGGGTCCACAGAGCCCACCAGCCATGTGGTAAGGGAAGGGTGGAGAGACAGGACTTTCACCCTGCATTGCTGGGTGTCCCTTGAGTGACCTTTCTTCAGTGTGCCCTGGGAAATCTTCCCATAAATGCCTGCTTTTCTTTTGCTGGGTCACAGTTTACTCAGCACAGATTACCCCTCCCTCTGCTGTCCCCGCTCTCCCTCCCAGAAATGAGATCCTGGATCTCCTGATGGCTCTGTGCTGGAGCTTTTTTGTGAATCTGTGAACTCATGGCTAGTAGGTGGTCTGCTCACCATGCTGGCCACAGAGGAAAAGAAATCAATTCAAAATTCCTAGGCTGATGAGCCCTGCTTCCTGTCACCCACTTCCTGTTCACCTGGAGAGAAGGGGAGGTGAGGCTACTGTTAGAAAGGACACATCAAGTGGCATTGTGGAATATTTTTGGAAGTTAATAAAATCAATTTTAATACTGCTGTCATCTGTACTTGCATAAGTCAACATTAAAAAATTGATTTTTGGCATTACTCCTGGTGAAACTGGGAGTACAGAAGTTGACCTTAAAAGCCCCTTAAAACTGACCTATTGAGCACTGTGGTGAAAACTGTTGACTTATAAAACTGCCCTATGACCCTTAAATTTGATTTTTATTCCCTAGTGTAGACCAGGCCCAAGTTTCCACTGACCATCCCAGGCTTCAAGCCCTTACATCAGCTTGTGGCAGGGCTGTTACCTGACCATCAGTGCCACATTTTAAGTAAGAGGTTGTAAAACAGAAGCCTTTCCCCCAAACCTTCTTAATATCAGTGTTATCAGGAAAAACATTAAGGTTGTTTGCAAGAGCCAGGCAGTGGATCCCCAGTACTAGCTGGAGGACATCTTAAGGAGCTGATTTAGTAGGTGGTGCAGGCAGAGCTTTCTCTTGAGAGTTTGGAGAAAAGGTCTTTGTATGTTCCTTCGGAAGGAGGAACAAAATTCCAAACAATGTTCAGAACATTTACATGTCCCCATTAGAAAAGGATGAGCAAAGTATTTAAGCATCCCACTCTCGTGCTTTGTATATGGAGGAGGAGAGCTGGGATTGTTTTTTGGAAGACAGTTATTCAATAGTTCTCGTGCAAACCCTTGACTGTTCCAGAGGAAATCTTTGGAGAGAAGAATAGATGCAGAAAGACCAGCAGAGAATCTACTAGCAGTAATAGGCTCTTTACATGTACTTGACAGTTTTTTGGAAAGGTGAAGACCATCAGGGGTTAGAATGTCATCAGCTATTTCTGTTTATTTCTTTATTTGCTTACTTTAATTTTTGCATTTTGAACAAGGAGAGAGAATAACAGCATCTCGTTACATGCTACAGAATGCATTTCTATTGCTGTCATGCCCCCGACTCAAGCTAACCATTAACAAGAGCTGTGTGCATAAATTCCCTTCCCTGTTCCACACACAGACTTTGCTCTTCTGCAAGAGGCACTGTTGTGGTGAGGTGGATATTACTCGCAGGGGAGGGGCATTTTTTGCAGGGGAGAGATGAGATGAGTTTGCCTGCCCATTTGACTGGCACTGAGTGACCTCCCGTTGACCTTGTTGCAGAGTTGCAGACCCACAGCTGAGATATACAAAGTCACCCTTCAAAATAAGACCATTTGAACACTGCTTGGGGAAGCTCTCTGGAGGGAAAAAAATCACCACTTGTCAAGTTTTAACATTTTACAAACTTGCTAGAACAAAGAGAGGGAGAAACCAAGTTGAGGGATCATATCAGGCTGGTTTTTGTTTCTAGTGTCACAATACATTATTTATTTGTTAGTTTTTTTTAGTAAAAACTTTAAAAAACAGTATTATTCCAAAACATGAGATGGAAAATCAAGGGAAACCAAGGAGTCATTTAGTCATCGACAGCTCTCAGCAAAATGAAGCATTCTTTAATACTTAAATTTTTGCATCGGTGTTCACATAATCACTTGTCCTTAAACAATGTGTGAACAAACACACTGACCATTGTTTTTTTTTAACTCATTCTACCCAAGACAAATTTGTCACTCATTGAAACCAATTAGAGCTGAATTTGGTCCTCTGCATCTTAAAGCATCAATTACTCCCTTCTGTAATGGTACACTCACATGCCCTGAAGGACTGCGTCTTTTTAAACACCTGTTCTTGACAGGTTTATATGAAAATGCATTGTTTTATAATATGTTCTGAATAGTTCCCCTCCCCCTCTTGTCACACACACCCTGGTCACCTTTCTGATAGCCAGGGACAAAGTGAGACAAATGTACTGATCATACAGATGCCCAGGAAATAGTTTCTATAGCAACAGCAACTCCATGAAAGCATCCTGAACTTTCCTCCTATTCATAATACTTTAGGGTTGTAAATATTACAGTTATTGATACCAGACAAACGCAATGCCCTTTAAACACCTCTATGCCCTACTCATAACAGTGAGGCAAATTCTGCTCATTTACAGCACGGTCAATCCAAAGCGGGTGCATTGATTGTAGTTGACAGCAGAGTAACCGAGAACAGAATTTTGTCCATTGCTTCTGAACTACAAGACATCATGCCACGGTTAGACTACGGCTGGAACACTTTGCAATGCTGTGGGTGGCTGCAGTTTCTGGTGTTGCAGCAGGGTTGCAATATGTGTGTAGCGTGCAAAAATTACAGCCAGATTTAGTGGAACAGGCATAAGACTGCTTTGCAAGCGGTTACCCTACCCTTTCCGCAATTGCTGTTGTTCGCTGGGTGCCTACATTCTTTTCGAGCATCTCAGGCCGTTTTTATGGGAGTCTGTACGTCTACCACCTGCAAATGTTCACTTGCAATGTTAAGGAGTCAGAGGAAGAAGAGCTGTAAGGGAGATAAGGAGGAATCACAGCAATTAAACTCTAAAAAGGAAATTTTAAGCTGAAAAATTCAGGAAAAAAGTTCCCCAAAAGTGAGAGCTAATAGTTTGTGAAAGACTCCCAGAGGGGGAAGGGAGAAACCCCATCACTTGGGACATTTAAAATCAGACTTGATAAAAATACCAGTAATACAAGAGGAGACAATTCTTCCAGGACCAGGGCATGGGGGGAGCATGAAGGGGAGAAGTAGATTAGAACAACCCAAGAAGCATATTGCTCCTTGAGAGCCTGTGATTTAATAGGCTAATGTTATTTGAAAATGCCCTTACTCCCGCCTGACCCTTGCACAGAAAGAAAAAGAATAGGCATTTATGTAACTTAAAATCGTATAGTCAACTACCATGGGTTTTTATGTAAATGCTTTATTGTGCCATCTGCTTAGTTGCTGTACAGTATACGACAGACTAATAAGCACAAAATAATACAAAAATGGGTATTTTATGGGGCATCCTCCTCCTTCAAAATCTTGCAGATGTTTGGGTCCCAGTGATATTTCTTACAGGATGGAGTTTGCAACTGCTATAATTAAGCAATACAGTATCATTAAGTCACTCGAGAGGAAATTAGGAACCAAACTAGCATTATGTGCCAAAGAAGCCAAGCTTGTGAACTGAGATCTTTATTCAGTACATTCAAGTCTGCTCCTTTTAAGTTTATTTTAAGATAGAAGGTGTTATTCCTATTACACACCATCAGAAGATGTAAAAAGTGAATTAAATCTGTATTCAATGTTTATTTTACATGTAAGTTGGGATCTTAAATTGTGGGAAAAGATGCTTTTATCAACAGTGCTCTTTGTTTTGGTATTAGTTTTTAATGGGCAGGAGAAATGTGCAGATTTGGAGTTTTTCTAGGGATTTGGCTATATGCCACTGAATCAGCACTGAGTTAAAAAGAGAGAGCGTGAGGGAGGGAGAGAAATATCCTAGTCTTTTTGGTTGCAATAAGAATTGGATAAAAGTAATGTCACTTGTTTGAGTTGCCTTGTAAAACTCCATCTAGCGAGAGAGAGGGAGAGAGGCAGTTAAACCAAAATAATCACAGTATGCAATGTGGAAATTATATATGATAGCATATGAATTCCCACTACCCTGTATGGAACTCTGATACTAATACTCCCTATACAAGTCAGTTTCAGCAGCAAATATTCCAACAGGGTCATAAGTGTTGTATCTAATGGAACAAATGACGGTCTTATGGATAACAAATGATTAGATCTTGGATAATCCACCATCACAAGTGCCTCACATCAGACAGACTGGTAGACCATACGGAGATTTACAAAGCCAAAGAAAGCTGCTCTGATTGCTGTTTCTTCACCTTTGATTTCAGATGCTCTCAGATACAGAGGGTAGCCCACCTTCACATAGATATGTCTAGTCACTCCCCTCCACTTCATATCAACAATACAGCATTCCCGCTAGACAACTATTCTCCACCTTATTCACTGCCAGCATTCTCCTTTTGTTTTCTATTGGATTGACAATGGGCCATTTGTCAAATGAAGCACTGACTGTGAAGATGGGTCTGTGCCTCAAAAGTTACAGAACATTTTGGCAGACTCCAGGAAGTCTTCGCAGAGACCAACTTGTCGCACATTATTGAATTTTCTCTCTCCTTGTCAGGTGAGCTGCCCTTACTCAGCACTGTACAGAAACAGCAACAAGATATTGATGTTGTATGTTTTCAGTTTAGCTGGTACACTTATCTTTCTGCACCTGAATTGCTGCTTCAACGAATTGCTCTTCTCCCCAGCCCTGACACGTATCTCCCCTGATCTCACAATCTGCTACATTTTGGCAGCCTGAGTAGATTTTTTTTTATTCTTCCAGTGTCTCTCCTACCCAGATTGTTCTTTTCTCCTCCATTTGTCTTGCCTTAATCAGTTTGATTTAGTAGGACTTACATGAAGGGGATATTATCAGTTGGTCTGTAACTACAAAGCCAATCAATTATTCCATCTTAATCTAAGTAATTCAAAAGGTTTTCATTTAACCATCTGCTGCATTCATCATAGACCTCTCATGAACCCACCATAGCAAAAGAATAGCTAACAGCATGCGCCTCACTGGCGGATTGTACCTAAGTTCAAACTTCAAGCTTGGTCTATTTTATTATTATATAGTAATTGTGACACAGTAGCACCTAAAGGCTTGAATTCAGATTGACACATTGTGCTACCTGCTACACAAACATGTAAGAGTCAGTCCTAAAGACCTAAATTGACAAGACTGACAAATGGTGGTACTAAAGGTATGTTGTTTTCACCAACTTTACAGAGGAAAAAACTAAGGCATAAAAGATTAGGCAACTTGCCCAACATCACACAGTGAATCAGTAACAGAGCCAAGAATTGAACCCATATTTCCTAAATCTCAGTTCAGTCCCATAATAACAAGGCTACCCATCCTGTCACCCAAGAGGCCATATTCATTTCAACAGCAAAAGAAAATAAAACTCATTGGTGGTCTTCAACCATGGATACAAATGACTGACTTTTTGGCTATGAAGTCCGATTAATCACATCAGCTATTGGCATGCCAAATGCTGCTCAGAGCTTCCCAAAAGGCACAGATCTGCTTTGTCTTTGCAGATTCTCTACAGGAGGTGAGGGGGGGCGGAAAACACCTGTTTGTCAGCTGCCTCTGTGATTACGGTCAATATGAGTACACAAGGAGAGTTTATTTTCACAAGGCAATTTCTGTGTTGCTATGACTTCCCTAATCTTCAGTCCATAAATCATTTGAGTCAACAACCCACCAACTAGCTAAAATCCAGGGGAAATTTCTCTAGGGCTACTTTCTTCATCTTTCTATTTCCAGTCAGAATTCAAGAGGTTCTTCCTGCATGGAATGTCACCATCAGAGACAGTTTCTGAACATTCCTGAGATATAGCCTTAAATTATACCACAAAGTGAAGATTTCAAGTGAATTGGGAGCAGGGTTCGGAGGTCAGATTAATCTTTTCATTTTATTCTCTTTTGACCTTTCCTCGAGGATCCTTCTCTTGATTAAAGGATCTTAGTTCTTCCTCCCACTTCAAAAGCCTTCCTCCTAGGTGTACTGTCTTGAATGTCAAAAGGGATAGGGTCCATAACTACAAATCAACCATCATTTTAGTTAATATACTTCTTAGTGTTCTCAATCTCATCTGTGGCGTACAGTTGCCCAGAGGTTCTCCAGGGCTTTAAGTAAAATGGCTAACCATGGCCAATAACTCTGGGATTGTGAAAACATGTACCAGCTTCATATCACAAGTTAAAGTGTGATACAGATGGAACAAGTTATAAGAAACAAAAGAGGTGGGCAAAGAGCATGCAGAGATTTAACACGGTAATCTGTGAGGTGGTCTTAATTCTCCATACCCTTACGACCTTTGTGCTACTGACAGTTGTGCAAAGTTCAAATCACCTATAGAAGTGACATATCAGAAGAATACGGTTCTATGCTCACTTTCCTCAAGTGTGAACGACTATACAAGGTATAAGGGAGTGAAAAGTCAGGCCCCATTGAAATACCTAGATATGTGATGGACTGAGTTGCAGAAAGTCTACACTTTAGAATTCCTCCATGATCTCTTGTGTGGGCTTTTAATTGCCATTTTTCTAAATCCCCAGAAAAGCTGTATCTTATCTGGATTTATTGTGTCAACTGGCAGGAGAGGACTGCGGCTAATGATGAGAGAGTGGGATCAAGAGTCAGGACTCCTAGAATTTGTGGCTGACTCTGACACAGATTTACTGCATGGTCTTGCTTCTCTGCACTTTACCTGTCTGTAAAATAATTTTGCAACTACTCTTTGTGAAGATTAATAAATAACATTTTTTCTAGATGAAGTGGAACATCTCTTACTTTTGCTCCCAGGAGTTTCAGTGGCAAATACTGTGTAGATTTAATGGGGTTAGCAGTTGCTTCCTGACCTACACTAGATCCCCGGTTACTCTACCATTATAGGAAGAGACCTGTCCAATTTTCTAGCAGGCTGTTAAAGCTTTGGTGCAGCAAGCAGCACCCTGAGACGTGATGTTTGAAAGCTTTGTCTATGGCCCTTCATTCTCTGGGATAAATTCCTTGATTTTTTTTTTCCAACCTGGCTTCAGGCTTCCTGTTCAGAGAAAGAGTGGAGAGTTTCCAGTTTGACAGTTGTAGTGAGAATTTCCTCACATATCCATGAGAAATTATTCACTTCAATCTAGTGACAGAGAGGAATTCCCAACACGCAATAGTTCCAAGGACAGCAACGGGTTGGAGACCCATGTTTCAGCAGCCCTAATTTTAAAAAAGCCACAACACACCAATCTGTGGTTTGGATTTACTTTTAGGCATAGATCCACTTCCTGTATCACATTGCTGTCCTTCCTTAACATATGATATGAGATTCTCTCTTAAGTAAAGTATTCTTTAAACTATCATCTGATATTCATGCATCTCCTAGTGACTACATCTAGTGAAAGAATCTCGTTCCTCATTCATCACCTCCCTTCTTTCCCCACATATTAAACTGTTGAAAAGTTGTAAAATAAAAGTCCAAAAATGTTCAAGGTGCATTATGAATGTGAGTAAATTTTACTAGTCCCAGTTTACACAGGGTGAACCGAGAGAGTAGTGTACTTACATGAGGCCACACAGCAACCCTAGGCTTGAACACACATGTGACACCCTGGCCTGTGTTACCATCATTAGACAATGCTTTAAACTGCATATTACACAAGTATGCACAGGAAAAGCAAAGATCTGGTCCAGAATCCCAAAGGAATTTAGGCTCAATAAGTTAGGAACCTAAATACCTCTGAAGTTCTGGGCCTCAGCCCTTAAATATTAATCTTACTGTCATAACAATATATCCTCAGAACTGGATGATTCTTCAGTAAAAAATTCTCTCTCTTTCTTTCTCTTCCCAAATGTGAGGCTGCATTGATTGAGTTGCTCATTATGAATTTGGGAAGATATATTGTTGAACCTTTCTTTCACTAGAGTCGTCATTCTGATTCTCTGAAAATGTCCCGGTAGAATCACCTCTTTTGCATGCGGTAAGTCTTCTGTTGCAGGAGACTTTGCAGCTAAGCCCAAACAGAGCTCTCTGCAGCCTCTCCTTGGGAGTCAGTATAAAAGAAAATGTAAACAGAATTATAATATTTAGACAGACTTCTGGCATCTGTAAAACTAAGGAAGAAATTAAGATTTAGATAAAAAGGTCTAACATTAGCCATATTGTGATGGAGCATTCTAAGCTGTATTTTGTACTTCTAACTACCCTTTCTTTGACCTGGTTCACCTACTTTGGGATTCCATCAAGCTTCTGTCTCCCTCACCAAAAAAGACAGTTTATAATCAAATGATCTCTTGCCAGTGATATGACAACCGATACATTCACAAGACCCCCGCCCCCAACCAATAATATCACATCATTGTGTTTAAAGACATGAGTAAGGATCAGCTTCAAAAAAATAAAAGAAAAAGTGGGGATTTTTTACTTTAAATCAAACACATCCAACCTCTAGGCTAGACATGTCAAAAGCTATTTGTTTTTGTAATTAATATGGATTTTGATTTTCTCTGTCCAGAATTTGACACTGATATAATTCAATTCAAATTAAAAATGAAAAACCTCATAGTGAAAATACTCATAGCAAAAATATTTTGTATAGATTTTGAAAATAGTTTAATTTTTATCACAATTGTTTATTTTCTTTTTCAAAATGAATTTTTTAACATGATAATATTAACTTTTTTTTAAAAAACAGCTAATTAAAAACAATTTATTTTTGCAAGTGTCTTATTTCAGAACTGGAAAATAATAAGCAAATAAATGATGAAAATAACTTTAAAAATCAAGCAAGTTTTTAGTCTAATTTTAAAAATAGACAATATGCTAAATGAAAATTTGACTAAAATGATAACTTTTAAATAAAACATTGCCCTGGGTTGTTAAGGCCTACATGGTGATGACAATATTGACAAATAAGACTTTTTACAATAAAATTTATTCAAAAACTTTCAGCCAGCTCTGCTAAGTACTGATTTACACTGATGTAATTGAAAGCAGAATCAGACCTGCTGTTGGTCACTTAAAGTTTCATTCCCTTATGATTGTTCTTCCAGCAGTGGCTATCCTTATTCAATACCAAATGTGGCTTATTGGTATTTGCCATTTACACAACACTATTGGTGTACATAGTAGCTGCGTCTACACGTGCACGCTACTTCGAAGTAGTGACACCAACTTCGACGTTAGGCGGCGAGACGTTGAAGTCGCTAACCTCATGAGGAGATAGGAATAGCACCCTACTTCAACGTTCAACGTCAAAGTAGGGACCGTGTAGACGATCCGCGTCCCGCAACGTCGAAATTGCTGGGTCCTCCATGGCGGCCATCAGCTGGGGGGTTGAGAGATGCTCTCTCTCCAGCCCCTGCGGGGCTCTATGGTCACCATGGGCAGCAGCCCTTAGCCCAGGGCTTCTGGCTGCTTCTGCGGCAGCTGGGGATCTATGCTGCAGGCACAGGGTCTGCAACCAGTTGTCAGCTCTGTGTATCTTGTGTTGTTTAGTGCAACTGTGTCTGGGAGGGGCCCTTTAAGGGAGCGGCTGGCTGTTGAGTCCGCCCTGTGACCCTGTCTGCAGCTGTGCCTGGCATCCCTATTTCGATGTGTGCTACTTTGACGTGTAGACGTTCCCTCGCTGCGCCTATTTCGATGTTGGGCTGAGCAACGTCGAAGTTGAACATCGACGTTGCTGGCCCTGGAGGACGTGTAGACGTTATTCATCGAAATAGCCTATTTCAATGTCGCAACATCGAAATAAGCTATTTCGATGTTGGCTGCACGTGTAGACGTAGCCAGTGACTTAAAGTTGGTCAAATGTGCCCAAGAAGTACTATGACCAGGCAGGGAAATCAATGGGATTACTACTTAGGACCACAAAATTAAGCGTGCGTGTGTGTTTGCCTGAGGGCCTGCTTCAGGGAGGCATATTCGCAGCAACACTTGAGAACGTGCTTAACTTTCAATATGTTAAAATGAATTTAAGCACATGCCTAAAGTTAAGCACATGCTTAAGTACTGTGTTGAATCGGGGCCCAAAAAACAGTAGATGTCATGATACGATATAAATATTATAGCTTAAAAAGCAATTGCTACTAAGGCTAAAGGAGAGGGTTAATGAGCAATCAGTGGGGCTTATATAAAGTATCCTTAACTATGTCAAAGCCTTGTTTAATCTATTCACAGGCGCAAAGAAACAATGGGCCTGATCCAAAGCCCATGAAAGTAAATTACAGGACTAACTTCAATGAGCTCTCAATCAGCAACTAAAAAAGCTCAAACACTAAAACAATCTTCAGAGCACTAAGAAAATTACAGGTCTGAAACGTGAAGGGACAGGCATCAGCTGGGAGTCTGAATCCTGTATGCCACGTACAATTCAGGTGGAGTAGCTATCCAGCCAGCATGCCTTTGATTGTACAATGTGATGACATACGCACACTTCACAAAGAATGACAGGGTTCTGCTCAGTACACTTCATAATTCCTTGCCTGCTTGTGTTGACCTAATAAAATAAGTCTCCAATCTGCATTTTTAAAGAAAACTATTTATGCACTGAGAATGCTCATTGTTCTTGTTTGCATGGCAGCCCCGACTTTTTAAACGTAATTGGGCACTCCTGTGCTTTGTGTTGCAATGCCAGACTAGCGTAGTAGTCAAAAATCTCATTTACAGAAGAGATTTAGGCACACATCAATTGCCAATGGAATTCTGGCTCCTAAATGTCAAAATCCTTTTTGAAGATGGAATTAAGACACATATATCAGTTAAGTGTTGCAACGCTGAACACGGTACATAGAAACCTTTAAAAATCTGCTGTAACATCCCTGCCCCAGAAAACTTGGCCACCTACTTTCCATACATAAGACATACATAAGATGAAAACCCCCAGCAGGTCAAAATGGTAGGGGTGTGGGGAGCCTGGGCTAGATTCTGGTTTGCTCTCTTCATGTAGCACACTACAAAAGGCACAGCCCAGAAAAGAGAGGACCCAAGCTGGCTTTATGTTGCCTTTCTGTAGCCCCTGCTAAGCAGCCATGTGTTTTCCTTATGCAGAAGGACTTCCCCTGCTGGCTCTGCTTTGTTCACTTTACAGCCCTGTTCACTGCTGGAGTGGTATCCAGGGGGCATGGTTGGGGCCAGAACATCACCCACTGTTGGTGATTAGTTCACCGCAGGAAATAAATGGCACTTAAAGGACTGTGCTGTTCAACAGCTTGGTTGCTAAAGTAGGCTCTAACAGATGACTCTGGTGCAGACTGCAGGACAGATGATAACTCCACTGAAGACAAAGGAATAACACACACGAGTCAGAAACTGGTCCAGACCTTTGCTGTGCAAATGGTCAAATTTTGTTCCGGAACGTTCCAAAAGACAGAAGCTTCACCTGCACTGACCTTAAGCTCTGTTCTGCTTTCCTGTTCCTGATCTTGGCCAGAGGCCATAGTCCGCTGTTCTAACTGGTTAGCCTGAGGGACCCATTTGTTTCCTCATGCCAGTATTCTCCCTGCCGTGCTCTGGACAGGGAGGAACAGGTGGCATAGTTCTGCCTCGGCTGCCTCTACACTACTCACCTCCATCTTGGTGGGATTCCTTTTAGGTCAGCAAACCAGCCATGTCCTGGGACTGAAAACTGAGCACCAGTCTTTTTAACGTAATGTCTTCACAGATGCGCCCTTTCAAAAGTGACTGGGGGATGAGCTTACTTCCAGCGGCACCCAGCTTTTTCAGTCTTACTTAGGACTTGGGCTTCAAAAGCAACCCAATAGACTCACAGAGTTAGAAGGAAGTGCAAATAGTGCTCCCTACAAGCTGAGCACTTGGGTGGGCGGGCAGCCAAGAGAGACTCAGGTGCTGTCCAGCTGATTCGCGGAGTACCCCCCAGCTGACTGCCCCCGGCAGCACGCGTTTCTATTGGTGGTGCACATCTGTGCATGCCTGAGTGCACATAACATTTATTCCACAAATAGATGTTAAAAATTAGAGGGAACATGACCGCAGGGGTCATCTACTCTAACCTTCTGTCTAAAATTCCATCCTAGGTGTCTGCAGTCTGGCTGTAAGACTGAAGACACTCATTCATAATACTTCACCCTTCAGAGTAAGAGGGCACTGCCAGATTTCCAGTGAACTGCACTATTCCGACTTTGTTTCAATATGTTACCATTGGTCCGTGTAGGGTAGTCCAACAGTCCCCACAAAAAGTAAATTCAGATGGTGTAAGAGAAACTAAAGAGCAGATGGCAGGCAATAGTCTGCAGAGGAAAATACAATAATTCATTCTATTCTAGAAGGAAAAATACTGTATAGGATTTGGCAAATAGAACTGCTGTAAACTAGGACAATTAACTTCTGTGTGGACCAGTTTTGGGGAAACTGGAATAAAGACTCTTTTTTTTTTTTAAAAGATCATTAGTGGAAGCCTACCATTCCCTAGCTGGCTGCCGCACCTGGAGAAACTTCCTGAGATTAAAGATAATCACTTAGTCTCCTGGAGAATGAAAGCATTGAGAGTGAGGCTTGTACGACTGTATTAAACTGAAATCAATCTCTCAAGTAGCAGTTTTCCTAATTCTCCAATTTTTATCCTCTCCAACACAGAGCATCTCTTTAAAACAATGTAAGAGGATATCATACATAAAACTTCTGTAGGCCAAGCACTTCATAAGTGTATGTGTGACTAACAAGTTGTCCAGATTTTATAAAACCTGTTGCATAGCCCCAGCAGAGCCAAAGGCTACTACAGACTTCAGGGCAAGGTGTGGACGGGGGCAGAGCCACACCTTCCAAAAGGGGCAGGGCCTCTGACAAAAGGGCGGGGCTGGGGCAGCCAGCCCTTAGCGCCTCCCAGACTGCAGCATGCCTCTCCACACAGCCTTCAAAGTTGCATGGAGTGCCACTCTGGCAAGAATTCAAAGGGACCTGGGCTCCAGCTGTCGCCACTACCACAGTAGCAGTGAAAGTGGCCAAGAGAGCTGGGCTAGCATGCAATTTCCCCCTTTCCCTACCCCCATGGTCAGTAGGCCTGCATAGCCCTAATTCCCAACCCCACCTAAATGACTGTAGGGATGACTATATCGCACACTGGTTTTACATTGATGTAACTACATTCCCTTCACAGGGAGTTGTGTGCCCCGAGAGCTTCTGAAAGTCCGGCCATCGTTGTTTGGAAGGTTACATGTGGAAAGAGGTGTGCCAGTTTCACCTACTTGCCTGCAAGATTTAGGGCCGTTCTGTTTTCATTCTGTGTGAAGGCATTCTGAAATAATGAAAATAGGCTGCTTGTTGACTGATAGCTGCTGCACAGAGCTGAAATCTTGGATTTAAATGTTTACTAATGCACGTTTGTTGATGTAGCCATGCATTGTAGGAGTCAGTGGTGAAAAAAGTCCATTTCCATTTACTATTGTTTGACTTCCTTTGGCGAAATCCCATGATGGCTCAACCCTGCTGTAATTCCAACATGAACTACTCCCCCGCAAACAAAACTTCATTCACCTGAATTTGAAGTTGCAGGTGTATATTGGTGAGTGCAAATTACCTTCCAAAAGTTTTAGATTTAAAGAAAATAAACCTTTATGATATTAAGGTCAAAGAGCCACAAGGATGGCTGCTATCCCCCCTGTCTTTTAAGAGCATCTTGAAGAAATCCCTTTGTTGTGCCTGGCCTGCTGATGCTTCCTTTGGTCAACATGACCTCCTCACCAGCTACTCAGACTGAACCTCTGGCGATGTCAAGGAGCACGGATGTGAGGGCACTACTACAGCCCTTTAAAGAACAGCATTCTGCACCTTCCTGGTTACTTGGAACAATTTGTGCAGTGGGGATGCTGAAAGCCATTGAAAACAACTGCAAGCTCGACGTACAATGGAATTCCCTTCAAGCCGGGGGCATTGCTGCACGCCCAGGACCACTCCCCTGGGAGAGGCAGTGTTAGAGAGGCTATTGTAGGTGAGGCCTCTAGCAGTGAAGGCAAAACAGCGTGTAGCTACCAACTCCAGTGGGGGCCTGTTCGCATGCTGCCAATGCCCTGTGCCCAGGCAGCTACGGTGCAGAGTTCGTCTACCCACCATTCCATTACCAAGTGACTCTAGGCTCTGCTCCCCTCTTGCACTGGGGGTAGGAGAGAGGAACTTGCTCAGAGCACTAGGGCTGGGGGAACACTGCTCAGCCCCTCTCGCTAACAGGGCAGAAGCTCGATCTGGAAAGGAGACAGCAGCTGGAAAGGCCAAACTCATTCTCCCACTTGAATTTTGTTTTCATACAAAAGAACAGGGGAAAGGGGCAAGACCCCCACCCTAAGTGCTATTCTCTACTCTTCCAAGCATGAATATGGTTTTTGTAGAGGCTGTTGCGTGGCACTTCTCGCAGTAGTAGCAGGGGCACTCTGCTTTTAGGTACTGCTTTGGTTTGGCTTTCCATCCCTCATCTCAAGCCTGGCACCATGAGCTCCCTCTCCTGCAGTGGCTCGGAGTCAGAATAACCCCCAGACAACTCAAATGGGAAACAAACGAAATTATTCTCTCTCTTTGGGGCAGCTGTTCCCCTGCCCCTGGGCATGCAAAGGACCAGAGAAGCATAATTCTCAGAAGTACGGTGGAAAACTTTGAGGGAAAACTGCCATGGAACTTTATAGCGGTCTGCACAGCAGTAGCTCTCCTGTCATGGCCTGCAGAGGGGCTTGTTATGCAGAACCACTCTTGGCAAGGGAGACAATGGCATCAGTGCATAAGAATCAGCCATGCCCTCAGGGAAGGTTATGGTGACAGATCATTCAGAGAGATATTTGCGGCATGACTGGGGACCCAGATGTAGGAGTCTGAGGCTGTGCATCCTCTGTGAATTCCTTACACAATCCCCCCCACACCTCCCGTCTCATTCTGCCAGACCATAGAACCCCCTAATTCAGGGGGCAGTAACTGAAGGACTGTCTGGATTAATTCTGTTAGATTAAATTCTGCTGGAGTAAATTCCTTCATCTTTGGCTATTTCTGTCAAAGGAGTGATCAGGAACATTAGAGCTAATATTGATTTGCCCATAAAGAAATCAGCAGGAAATTCAAACGAACTCAGAAAATAACTGCTTGTATCCCAAACAACAGCTTGCCACGGGTAAACAGAGTTAAATGAAGTCTGTGAAACTGGATACTGACTGAGATAGCACGAGAATGGGGAACTGTTATCCAAGTTGCATATTTGGGGGCATAGTCTGGCTTCATTTCACGCATGCTGCTTCACTAGGGGACAGTATGTAACCCTTAAAATGTGTCGCTGTTAAAGGTCTGCTGCTGCTTGTGGGAGGTCTTGAAAAAATCTTTTGCCTTGAAGCAGTTTTGCTCCCATATCATAGCAGTTGCATTTCCCCTCTGTGAGCACTCTACATTGGCATACAAACGGATGTTTGTTTTGCTGAGCTCGTCTTCCCTTGCCCCTATTTTCCCTGTGTAAATTCATTTGGTGAACAAGTTGCCCTGAAAGGTGCATTTGACTAACTTACTCACTTTTCTTTTTCATAAACTATCAGTTCTTTAAATTTGTTGGTTATCAACATTATTTGCGAAACTTTACGACATTGCCACAGATTGCTCCCAACCTGTTTGCTGTAATTTAACTTAGCTTTTGGTCTTATAATTTGTGTCAATGGCACCTGGAGTTCTAAACAGGCAGCCCTTTGTGTCAGTGCCTCAATCTAAAGGAATTATTATTTATTTGCATGGCAGTAAAGCTTAGAATTCTTAGCCATGGACCAAGACCCCCTTGTAGTAGGTGCTGTGCTGGCACAGAGCAAAAAAACAGTCCCTGTACCAAGGAGTTTATAACCTAAGAATAAGACAAAAGAGAACAGATGTATACAGACAGACAGAAAAGCACAAGGAAACAATGAGACAATATTGGTCATGTGCTGCGTAAGGTACATGGCACATATACTACAAAGAAACACAACGGCAGCCTTAGGCTACAGCTACACTACGTTCCCCTTTTGGGGGAGGAATGCAAATGAGGGTGATCAAAAATGCAAATGAAGCACTGATTTACAAATCTTATGCTTCATTTGCATCTCACACGATCACGTTTCCAGAAGAGACTTTTCTGAAAGCAAAACAGCCATGTAGACAGGGGTTCCTTCTGAAAAAAAAAAACCTGTTTTCGAAAGAACCAATATTCCTATTTCTATTCAGGTAGAAGGGTTCTTTCAAAAACGGGCTTTTTCAGAAGGAACCTCATCTACATCTACAGCCTCTTCCAGAAACATGACCATGCAAGACTTGTAAATCAGCACTTCATTTGCATTTTCACTCTCCCTCCTTTGCATTCCTCCTCCGACGGGAATGTAGTGCAGACGCAGACTAACTGCTGTCAAGTGTTTTGTAAGTATCATGGCAAAGGAGAGTTTTAAGAAGGATAATGAAAGAACATAAAAGAATAATATATATATATTTATAGCTTACATAAATAAATATATAAAAACTGTCTTGAATATTTGCCACTCAGATTCATTACTCTTGTCATGGGATTGGCCACCTAAATTTGTGCTGGTTTTGTGCATCCACGACATTTCAGAATGGCCATGGAAACACTTCTCCACCCACACATGAGCAAAAAGCCCCCCACAAATATTTGTGATACTTTTTTTTAGCCAATTTTTAGAATAGTTGCAAGAAGTGAAAAAAAGTTCTAAATACAGTACAATCAAACCAAATATAATCAAAGCAAGGATTTTTTGCTCAAAGGAAACTTTTTACAAACAGTTGTGCAGTAATTTCTTGCCTATCATTCTCATAACAATCTGGATATCACAGAAGGGTGTGACTGTACCTCCTGCTTAAAAAGCAAAGTGTCTATTTCCTATAAAATACCCTCAGCAACAAAGAGAGCGTAAAGAAAGACCTGGACCTCAGTGTTTTCCACAATTTTCTAATAACCAGCAATTCAACATATAAAATCAAACTTCAGTAGAATGAGAACAGAGTAGATAAAATGTGGCTGTGGGATTATATAATAGAGACGCTCTCATTGATTTTTTTTTTTTTTTTTTTTATGAAGTATTGGGTCCAGGATATTTTAAAATTAGGCACCAAAGTTGACCCAGTTTGGGTGGAAAAAAACTTACACAGTCCCAGGAAAGAACACAGCACAGGGAAAAATCTCTGGAGATATAGTTATTTTTAACCTTTCAGACCTGCACAACAAACAGTGAATTCTGAAAACTCAGAGTAAAAAAGAGAGATTTAGTTTAGGAACATTAGAAACCTTTCCCATCCGAACTTGCTCTGGCACAGCCCTTGTAAGGCAAACTTTACTTCAGATGAAGTAGGCATTTGTGGGGTATGAGACTGAAGTATCCATTTTATTCCCAGCAAAACAGTGTGAGATACCAAAGTAAAAACTTATGTCCTGGGACATGGCTCAGCTGACAAATAACTGGCCTGGATCAAGAACACATAAAAAGAAGGTGAAAACAATTATTTAAGATGAAGAAATTGAGACAGAAAAGTTTTCAGTTAAGATAGTAATTGAATTTGCCTTCAACTAACTGCACGTTTCATCTCTTTTTATGTACTGTAAACGCTTTCATGTTCGGCAGCCCTGGGACCAGGAGGTTGTTGGATTTTCAAATATTATGGATAACAGAGAGGTATACCTAGCAATGGATAACACTAACAAAAAACAAAATGAGATATTAAGAAACAAACAAAAATATATAGAGAGAGTACTTTATTTACCAACAACGGGAGTATTGTACACTGTAGTTGCTGTATTTGTATCTATTTCACGAAACTGCATTTATGGAAAACATAACTAAATTTTACCTATGGTTAAAATGCCAGTTATTTGAGAGCTCTGGATGATAGAGTGCCAGCTACGAAAGAGTTTACCGTACGTAAAAAGGCCCGTGGCTAGAGAGATTTCATGATACCATTTGGACAACATTTCCGATTCATTGGTGGAGCAATGAAGACTTCCCGATTTTAATGGGCAAATAGGATGCTTCCATTTGTACTTGACCTTATCATGCCACATATATTCTCAGCTGTGTGAAATGCTAGGAGAGTTGAGTATGCATTGTTTTGAATGTCTATATATATGGTACCTGACTCATAGGATGAGATCCTCACTCTGGCTTGGGGCCTTTGTGTCAGGTTAAAGGGGCAGAGTAGATAAGGCGGCTCTAAAAGCTTGTGATCTGGCTCAGGATGGGGATTCCTCCAGCACCACATTGCAGAAGACAGACATAAGGCTGCCTCTTCTCAGTAGTGAGGGATGGGGAAACAAGGACCAATGGTCTGAAGTTACAGAAGGGGAGGGGGAAATTGGATATTAGGAAAAACTATTTCACCAGGAGGGCAGTGAAGCACTGGAATGCGCTGCCTGGAGAGGTGGAGGAACCTCCATCCTTAAAGGTTTTTAAGTCCTAGCTGGGGAGATTATTTGGGGCTGATCCTGTTTTGGGCAGGGAGCTAGACTCAATGACATCAAAGTCTGTTCCAGCCCTAGGACTGTATGATGCCTTCAAGCACCATGGCATAGGCAGAGCTGAGACAAGGGAGGTCTTTCCCCCCTTAGGCTATGCATCTTGTGCTGCACCATCACAGAATCCCACCCACAGATTTTAACTTTGTCTTCCCTTTGGTGGGTTGGGCTGTACAGTGGTTCATATTACTTCAATTGTCATGTCCAATTGCAGTTAGGAAAAGCATACTTGGGTAGTGAATTCATTCCTTGTGTGTTGCTCTTCGTGTTGCTCTCGCACCATGCCCCTGCAGGAAGTGGGCAGGTTGTAATACTAGTATGCAGCATAAGAGTGGTTATGGCTTCTGTGTTCTGTGCTGTGCCTACCACACTTTGGGGTGCTTAGAAAGCAATGAGAAATGTGTCAAGATATATAACATTCATAAGGCAGTCTGGCATACAACACAATTTGGCTTTGCAGAGGTTGATCTCAAATAATCTTTGGTTCTGACATTACATCTTCTGCCCTCACAGAACAACTTGGTCCTTATCATGAGGGCATCGCTTGACAACCTATGTAATTCTCACAAAATCTCTAGAAACTCGCTGAAGGGCTAATATAAAGCCCATAGATGCAGGTCCCAGGTATGAAACATTGACCCATATTATAGATTGGAAACTCATGCAAAGAGGTGTTAAGTGACTTGTACAAGAGTACACATGAAGCCAATGTCAGAGCTGAGATTAGCATTCTGATTCCCCCACCCTGTGCACAGGCAACTAGATCATGACTGTCTTCATATTATATTGAAAAAGAATCATCTGGGTTTGTCTCAGAAATTAAAATACAGATACCACGACAATTATAAGGCCTTGTATAGCACTTTTGCGCCTTTGTTCTCAAAGTACAACATTTGTGAAAGAGAAAAATTCAGTCCTTTAATACCCATCCCCACTGATACCCAGGTTCATTCCATTAAAGAAATTTAGAAGAATAGCATGACACACACAGCACATGACTACGAAAATGAGCTGAGACAGATTTCACTTGGAGACATGAAAAAGGACTTGAGTTTCATTGATCTACAACCTCATATTCAACTCTTGCAAAAAGAACAAAGCATTTATACTCTATTAAAACCCCATAATAGTTTTAGTTCCTTTGTTGGAAAAATCAGTCTCAGACAGCGGTGCTGACAGACACTGTGGGTCTGGGGAGTAAGGTGGGATGGGGCGTGGCTCCCCACCCCGGAAAGGGAGGGGCCAAGGCAGAAGGGGTGTGGCTTAGGGCCATGAGCCATGCCTCCCCCACCAGGCATGAAGCTGTGACACAGCACTTCAGAGTCTCAACGGGGCCTGGAGCTCCGGCTGCCAACGCTATTACTAAAATTACAGCTGAAGCTCCAGGCCTCTTTGAAAAGTTGGGCTGGGGGTCAATTGCCTGTTTTCAATGGGCCTGCTCTCAGAATAGCCTGACAGTTGTGAATAAATTTTAAAAAGGTTACTTACCTTTTGTGACTATTCTTCAAATTATGTTGCAGTGTTCGCATCATGTGCACAATCGTCGGAAGGCTTCTTTTTTCCATAGCAGTAGCCTTGGGGCCAGGTGTGGCATCCCCTAGAGTGGTACCTGCACAGTGTAGTATATAGGGCTCAGATAGCCCTCCAATTACTCAGTTCCTTATTGCTGGCTTGCTGACAGAGAGGAGAGGGTTGGGATTTGGAATGGACCCGAGCAACACATCTTGAAGCACAACAGTTACACAAGACAAGTAACCATTTTTTCTCCAAGTGATTGCTCATGTGTGTTCCAACAGGGAACATGCAAGCAGTTTACCTGGAGAAGCAGCTGGAGATCGCTGCGGAGGAATCTGGAAGACTGCCCTGCTGAACAATGCATCATCCTGGGCCTGCTGGGTGATGTGATGGCACAGTGGGTCAAAAATGCATGGGCAGAAGACCATATTACCATCCTGCAGATGTCCTGAATAGGGGGATCTTTGCAAGAAGTGCTGCCAGGGAAGCCTGCACCCCATGGTGTGAGCCACCAGAGCTTCTGACCTGGGACCTTAGACAAATCATAGTACGTCCTGAGGGAGGACCTGATATTGGAAGAAAGATGCTGGGACAAGATGGGCAGATCCCTCATCTGTTCCTCAATCACAGTAAAGAGTAGTGGTGATTTAGTGATTGACTTGGTATGTTCAGTGGAGAAGGCTATTTCCTTGCTGACATTCAAGGAGCGCAGCACTTGCTCCCTAGAAGTGGCATGCGGTTTGGGGAAGAACACAGGCAGAAAAATGTCCTGGTTCATATGGAAATGGCAGGCCACTTCAGGCAGGAAGGTTGAGTGTGGATGGAACTGCACCTTGTCCTTATTAAATACCATATACAGGTATTTGGCAGTGAGGACTTGGACCTTGGAACCCTCCTGGCCAAAATTCTGATCACCAACCACCAATTCCAAGAGTAGAGAACACACAGGCAGGGTGACCAGCCTGTCTAACATGTCCTGGTTGGGCCTGTGGACTGTAGCAAACTAGGTCTGCAGGGGTTGAAGGCAGAATCTGGCATGACACAAATTTGCAGGACATCCTGTGACCCAGAAGCCTCAGGTTATTCTTGGCTATGGTGTGAATACTATCCATTAGCATCAAAGTGTGACTCGGGCAGAAAGACCCTTGTGTGGGCATACTCAAGAAGGGCCCCAATGAATTCTATATACTTAGCTTGGCCCAGCTGAGACTTGGGAACATTGAGGATGAGGCCCAGTGCAGCAAAAATCGCTCATGCCAGATCAAGGTGCTGGTGGGCCTGCTCCTGGAACCTGGTTCTTGATCTGTCAATAGCTGAGGTATGTGAAGACCTGACCCAGACTTTGCACAGGAAAGGCACCACCACCATGCACTTTGTGAAAACCTTTGTTGCCATGGAAGCTGAACGGGAGGGACAGTGAAGTGGTAATGGCAGCCTCCAACCACAATCCTGAGGAACATCCCATGTGCAGGAATGATGGAAATTTGGGAGTACATGTCCTTAATATCAAGGGCAGTGTAACCAGTCTCCTGAATCAAGGGAGGGGATGATAGGAGCCAGGGAAACCATATGGAGCCTGAATTTTTTATGAACAAATTCTGATTTCAAAGGTCCATAATGGGTGTGAGCCCCCCCTTGGCCTTGGGAATAAGGAAACAGGGGGAATAGAAACCCCTGTCCCTGCATTACTGAGGAACCTCCTCTACTGGCCCTAACTTTAGGAAGGATTGAACCTCATGACTGAGGAGTTGCTTGTGAGAAGGGTCCCTGAAGGGGGACAGGGAAGGAGGTCCTACTATGCTCAGGACCCAAAGTCTGAGGTTATATTGGCCCATCTAGACGATTGCCAAATGGTGGGGAGAGATCTAGGAATTCAGCTGGGGTTCCATCTTTGGAAAATACTCTCAAAAGTTGGTCTTTAGGCCAGGAAATGGCTTGGAGTCGCCCTGGCCATGGCCCAAATAACAGTGGGAAGGCTGTCTATGACCATTATTTCTTCCTCGCCTACAGGTGTGACCCTGCCCACAAGGAGCATGGGAGACAAGTGAGGGCAGCAGAGGCCTAGACAGCTTGCCTTGAGATGTTGGCGTGTGGATATGAAGAGACTTAAGAGTTGCTTGTGAGTCTTTGAGGTTGTGCAGTCTTGTTTCTGTTTTTTCAGAGAACAGACCCACACAGTCAAAAGGGAGGTCCCAGGATTCATGGCTTGGACCTCTGGAGGGGAGGCCAAACACCTGTAGCTAAGCATTGCATCTCCTGGCAATTCCTGTGGCCATCAAACTAGTGGACAAGTTGGCTGAGTCCAGGGCCACCTGAAGGGAGGTGCAGCTCACAGTCTTGCCTTCCTCCTAGACCGCCATGAATTCAGGAGCAAAATCTGCCAGCAGTTGCTCCCGAAACTTAGACAAGAGTTATAGGAATAGTGGTACAATGGTGCTCGATGATTTGAGGTGTGAAATGAGTCCACTAGATGACTAGAACTTACAGCCAAAGAGGTCCAGCCCTGGCTGCCCCTACTGCTCCTTATGGTTAACCACATCAACCATGGGGGACGAAGGAGGAGAGTGGGTTGAAAAAATGCTCATTTCCCTGGGTGGGGGGCAAAGTAGTGCCTCTACACTCCCTTCGCTGTCAGAGGAAGAGAGGCCACGGTCTACCACAACACCCTGCTGCTAGACTGGAAAGTCTTGATAAGGGGCATGGCCACCTTCAACAGGCCCTCAGGGACTATGTCCACCCTTTTGTCTGTGCCCTTCATGACTTCTTCCATGGGCACATTCAGGCTGCAGATAACCAGCAAAAAACATCCTGGTGCGCTCTCACATCAGGGGCTGAAAGGGAGGAGGATGTGCCTGTGATGGCCTCTTCCAGAGAGGAGAAGGAAGAAAATTCCTTTGGAACAAGATCCTCCAGAATGTTAGGCTCCCTGGTGTCTCCAGAGACTTTGGGGGAATGAGACACTGGTGGATCAGCAGCTGTCAATGAGTACTGAGTTGGCACATGACCCAGAATGGGAGGAGGGTCTTTGGGGACCCAGGAGCCACTGCTATAGTCGAGGGTACCGGCCATCCCAGGGAGTGATGCCAAGGGGATGGCAAGTGCTGCACTTTGGAGTTGGCTTGCCCTGGTGTCATACAGGAGCTGGTGCCAGCATGGGTGCTCGAAGCATCTGCTGTTCTATAGATGCTGCTGGTGCCCATGCTGATGGCACAGTCTGCCT
The DNA here is from genome assembly GCF_033958435.1 of Carettochelys insculpta. NCBI lineage: Eukaryota > Metazoa > Chordata > Testudines > Carettochelyidae > Carettochelys > Carettochelys insculpta. Next base: position 87,060,478 of record NC_134138.1, on the reverse strand, counting down.
CAGAGTCAGAGTCGCACCCTCTGTCATTTGGATCAGGTCCTTTACAACCTCAGAAGTGTCCAGTGTCAAAGTGGGGTCCAGGCCCTCTTCTAGCACTTCCAGTCCTGGGGAGCCAAAAACACTGGACTCAACTGCCCCTACCTTCAGGGCTGGAGTCGACAGTGCTGGTGGTGCTGTACTGTCCTTAAGGCATCCCACCAAAGGGCACAGCCATGACCAGAGATTGTTGCCTTCTTAGCTGGAGGCTGGCTTCTGCTAGGCCTGGCCTGCTTATGCAGCACCGGAGATAAAGACTGGTGCTGGGCAGAGGAGTTCACCTTGCAGGCTGTCAACTAACTTCAAACAATAAGAACAGGTAAGAAAATACAGCTAGGGTTGTCCTGCAAAGCAAGAGAAGGAGCACTCCAATGACCATCACTGGCGATAAGAAAGAACTGAGGAATTGGAGGGTTGGCTTACCCAACCCATTCCTAGTGATGCCAACCTCCATCAGCCCCATCCCTAATGGAAATATCTGCTTCCATTCCCACTGACTTGCCCCTCTCCCTTCCTCTTTCCATCACGGTGGAATGCCAGGGTTCCTAGGAACATACCTTCAACCCAAATCTCGCTCTGACTGCCAGTTACACTCTTCAGGAAAAAAAAACAATCCCCTCAAGTCCCTCTTCCCTCTGCCACTATTCTGCAGCACTGCCTCCCACATCAGTTAAAGCTTTTTACTGAGCCCCTCACAATTGCCCTAAAATTAATTGTGGACAAACCCTACTAATTGTTTGTGGGGCCACTGCTGACCCTGTTTGTCTTAGTGTATGGCTACACTACCAAATTTTGTTGAGGAAACTAATGTTGGCATGCAGAAATCACCAAAAGTTGCCAAAGCATATTTACACTTGCTGTTGTCAGATTGTGTCTCTGTCTTCAGCTCTCCCATCGACAGTGGGAGCAATGCATTGTCTGTATGCATACCATAGTGCCTGGTGACATGATGGGTCACTGGGGCCGTGTCTACACTAGCCCCAAACTTCAAAATGGCCACGCAAATGGCCATTTCGAAGTTTATTAACGAAGCGCTGAAATGCATATTCAGCGCTTCATTAGCATGCGGGCGGCCGTGGCACTTCGAAATTGACGCGCCTCGCCGCCGCGCGTCTCGCCCTGACAGGGCTCCTTTTCGAAAGGACCCACCTACTTCGAAGTCCCCTTATTCCCATGAGCTGATGGGAATAAGGGGACTTCGAAGTAGGCGGGGTCCTTTTGAAAAGGAGCACCGTCAGGACGAGACGCGCGGCGGCGAGGCGCGTCAATTTCGAAGTGCCACAGCCGCCCGCATGCTAATGAAGCTCTGAATATGCATTTCAGCGCTTCATTAATAAACTTCAAAATGGCCATTTGCATGGCCATTTCGAAGTTTGGGGCTAGTGTAGATGTAGCCTGGGTGTTGTGGGTCTGTGAAACAGAGCATGAGGCATCTTGGGAGTGTGCCAATATGAATAAGGGGATTTCAAAGATGGTGAGGTCCTTTCGAAAAGGACCCCTGTCTGGACGAGCCGCAGCAATTTTGAAGTGCTGTGGCTGCCCGCATGCTAATGAGGTGCTGAATATGTATTTCAGCGCTTCATTAGTAATCTTCGAAATGGCCATTTGCATGGCCATTTCGAAGTTTGGGGCTAGTGTAGATGTAGCCTAGGAGATTGAAAGGAGATGGAGGTGTGTCTCCATGGCAAATGAGACCTCACTGAGGACAATTTTCCCATGCCTACTGCAACTTCTTGCACATGTGTGAAAGCAACGGTGGGGGGTGGCAGGGAAGGTGGAAATGGTTTGCTCAGGGTGGAGGACTAAGGCACGGTGTTTGTGTGCAGAGTTTGAGCAGCCAGACAATAGAGCTTGCAGAGAAGCTCAAAGGGTAAGTCCAATTTAGTGAATGATATGGGGTTATCCAAACAAAATGTATGGGTGTTCCTAAGTGTCCAACTATTGTCAAGTTTTCCATATAAAAAAAGGAAAGGATAACAATAGAATTCAGCGGGGCTGATAATTTCATCCCATAAAAACAAACTCACTACAAAAATGGATACCTGGAGCTATATTGTTGTACAGCTTGAACAAGAGACCAGCTTCATGAGAAGAATATGATAGGCATTGGTCAACCCTGTAAGACAGTCGTGTGCTGAGAAGACCCTAGCTCAAAGCCAGATCAACAATAAAATTGGATTTTGGAATGTGAGAACAATGTACAAAGCTACTAAAACTGCTCAGATAATTAACCTTTTGATGTCCTTAAAATCAGTGAACGTAGATGCACGGGTTCAAATGAACTTGACTTTAGAGAAGCAAGACAGACCATCATCTATTCTAGCAACGTGGATGATAGGCTGGCATAGCTGTACTAATGTGTGGGACTTAGTTAAGCATTAGAATCAATAGCACTTCCTTTCAGATTAGAGCCTTCAAACTAACAGTCATACCATACTATGCATGAACCATCAAATAGATGAGGAAAAATGTGTGTGAAACAATGTCCCAACATACAATATTGTGACTATGAGCGATTCTAACACAAAGGCTGGAATTAAGAATGATGGAATGGATAGTTACGGGCACAAGCACATCAGGAGTTTGGAAATGAAACGAATTTGGAAGTGAATGATTAGCAGAAATTTACAAAGTGAATAATCTAGTGATAGGTGGAACAATATTTTCCCATGAAGTGATGTGGAACTCCCCAGATAGTACAAGAAAGGACCAGATCAATCATTTCTGCATTCCAAGAATGTTTCTCAACTTGCTGGGAGATGTATGTTTGTACAGGAGAGTAGTAGTAGTCAGTACCCATAACCTTTGTACAGTACAGACTGAAGATTAAGTTAAAAAGAATGAAGAAGCTAAGAAAAGACCATGCATCGATACCACACAATTAAAACACCCAACACAAAAAGTGCTTTTCAGTGTAAAAACAGAAGTACAGGTTTGGTTTCTAATGATGTTAACTGAAGAAATCCAAGAAGCTGATAGTGTTTTGGAAAATGCCAGATAAAGCTATCTAGAAGGGGCAAAGACAGGTCTTTAAGAAAGAAATCTAAACGGGAACACTGAATTATTGGTGCTGCTTGGGAAGCAGTGGAACAGAGATGTGTAAAGCAAAAATTAATGAATGGTAAAAGAGTGACGAGACAAGCAAATGGAAAGAATACAAGCACAGTTTCAATGGAGTGGGGCAGCTGGCAGGGTGTTCCCTGTGAGGATGTCTCGACACTGGAATTTACTCTGCCCCAAAACCATACTTGTATTTTAGCTGGAATTCCAAAGATAGCCGATGGAAGGAGAGAACTGAAGAAAGGCAAGAGATAGTTTGGCAAAGGACTTGCCTGCCCTGTACTGCCTTTGCTGGCCAAATATGGCTCTGTAGCAACCAGCCTCAGTTTCCCCCTTTTTCAGGGCTCCTTACTGCCACATTCCCAAGGTATAAGCCAAAATATCATTTTGGGAGAGGCTCTTCTTTGAGAAGTCCATATAAAGTTGAAAGAAAATCTCTTCGACCCAAATTCAAAATAATCCTTCAACACCTCGCAGGCAGATAGCCTCCCCGCAGATTCAAAGAGTTCCATAGTCCTCTCATGGAGCCTGTTTTTGGGCTTTCAGCAGCACTGTCAGCAGTTTCCCCAACTTCTTCCTTCAGAATCCCTTTCAGCAACACTCTCTAATATTTTTCCTCACCTCCCTGGGCTGAAAGAGGGTCACAGGGAGATGCCTTGCTGTCTCCCCCGCTTTATAAGGCCAGGTGCCTTTCATTAAGTCAGTTAAGTGGGCAGGTAGTCAGAGGTGCACTGGTCATGGCTCCCTTATAAAGGAGCCAGTCATCCTAAAAACAGTCATCTCTAGAACAGCAAGAAGTCCTGTGGCACCTTAGAGTCTAACAAAAATTTTGGAGCATAAGATTTTGTGGGCAAAGACCTGGAGCTTATGCTCCAAAATATCTGTTAGTCTATAAGGTGCCACAGGACTTCTTGTTTTTGAAGATACAGACTAACTCAGCTACCTCTCTGATACTAGTCATATGTAGGACTGTTGTTCTATTGGGCAACCCTTACTTGTGGATCGTATGGTTAGCCTGATGCATTTGATAAGTATTGTGAATGTTGTTTTATTACTGATATTAAAATACACAGAAGTGCCTTAGATCCAGAGATCTGTGTTTAAATTCCAACTGAAATAAATAAATGACCCGTGAGAAACTAATTATGCCAACTTCTAATCACTGGAAACCAAGCAGTCTTGACTATGTCACACAGCATAGTTAATTTGACACAGGAAGCTTCTTAGAAGAAAGTGAACAACAGAAACCATTTTCTTTTGTCACAAGTTACAATAAGGAGACCATTAGTGATATCCATACAAAAGTTCACTCTTTACATTATGCCAAAAGGAAAACAATACCAGAATGAACTGCAGAGTGATGCAAAAGACACTGCTCTGTAAACAGTGCAAGCAGGACAAGAGACACACAAAAAGAATTAAACAAGCTCTGGATTAAGACAGTAAGGAGAAAAACTGCATAAATTAAAATACATTCTCCTCAAAGGGGATGCAAAACTAAGAGTAGGCTGCCATAGGACAGAATGTAGAATTGAAGTTTTCGAGCACATACTGAGCATCAATGGAATTTTTCAACAGCCAGGCTCACCACAAGAGTCACTCCCCATGACAATGTCATGATAGCATTCATATCTGCCTTTGTACATGTGCTCCACTGAACCCAAGTCAGTGCACAGATATGGTTGCTAAGACTGATCAAAGACTTCCAGTTACCTGAGTGGAATCCATTTGCAGGCCTGAAAACAGCCATCTACCAGCAGTCAAAACCACACTGGATACAGCAAAGGCTTCTGATTTTGCCACACTTTTTGCTCTGACTTTACTTTACTTGGTCCTGGGAGTGCATAAATGTCTAAGGAGAGGACAAAAGTGCAAATTACTGCCAAGTTGGTTAGTAATTTGCTACACTTGAATGAACTAGTCCTCTGGTGCAAAGAAGTTAAGAAAACCTTGTGAGAAGTATTTAGAGCTGAGAGCGTATAAAAATAATGTCTCTCACCTCAAAAGGCAAATACTTCATCTGAGCTGAGGAAAGGGGCTTGGGAGCAGTTATGTTTTTATCAGAGAACCTAGTTCAGTGGTGTCCAATAGAATTTTCACAATTGCCACAGCACCCCCACCGAGAGCCAGGCCACAGGCCCCCCTTTTCCTCCTCCCACCCCCCAGAGCCAGGCATTACGCCCCCCAACCCACACACAGTCAGGGAGCCACCACATCTCTGGAACCTCCAGGCCTTGCAGCTGGAGACCACACCGGGTCTGTGGCTGGAAACTGCATGGGTGCCACTGGCCCCACAGCTGGAGGCCACGCCAGGTCCATGGCTGGAAACCACTCTGGACCCGCAGCTAGATCCATGTCTGCCATGCTGGGCCAGACCTTCTGCCACATGCTTTTCCCATGAAGTGATGGGGAATGTGTGCAGTGCACAGGCAGAGGGCGCTCCATTCACCGCACCACAGCATCCCGTTTGCCAAGGTGTATTGGACACCACGGACGCAGTTAGCTCCCAAAGGACCTACATCAATGAGAGGGGTGAAAACCAACAAAAAACCCAGACACAGAGCTCAGAACTGGACACCTTGGAGATTGCTATCTGATCCACATATCAATTAGACAAGAATATATCTCAACAAATATAGCTGTCACCAGTGTTTGGAAAGATGATCTAAGAAGTGGTGGCAGTTGGTTACACCGTAATTCATTAAAAGGAGCAGAGTAACAAACTGAAAAATGTGGTGCCATGTGAATCGGCAATCAAAAGATCAACCTACCCAACAGTTTACTGAAATTGTTCTTTGGGCTTAAAGTTAGCTGCAAACAACAAATAGCTGATGAGTTCTAATGTACCATAATTTAATAAAAATAAAATGGGTGCTTCCACTACTAAACCTGACCCAATACATGTTCTTTTTTCTACAAAATATCTCCAATGGGCGTATTCAGAGAGGCTAGCATTCTATTCCGGAAATACTCTCCTGCAGTAGGAAATTAGAAATTATGCAATGTAAAATTAACTTTCAACTGAAGTTTTTTTCCCCCCCCCAAAAAAGCCCTATAATGTGGTTCACCTTCACTGATTTATTGGAACAAAAAAAATGAGAAGTCAAGCAAATATAATGCACTGTTCTGAAGACTTCACAAACTGTAATAGGTTTGGTTAAATTAGCAAAAAAAAGTGAGTGAGCTTATGTGTGTGTATATATAGATACACACACACACCTGACATAGAACTGGAAGCATCTTCAGGTATTGAGTCCAGTCCCTTGCACTCACTGCAGGACCTACCACCACCCCGATAAATTTTTTTTTAAATATATTTGCCCCAGATCCCTAAATGGCCCCCTCTAGGGCTGAGCTCACAACCCTGGGTTTAGCAGGCCAATGCTCAAATCACTGAGCTATCCCTCCCCCTTTTGGTGTAATTTAAAGAGTGAAGTTTTGTGTGGGCATCACTGATGGTCTCCACATTGTACCATGTGACAAAAGAAAATGATTTTCATTGTTCACTTTCTTTTTCTGTTCTTCTTCTTCTGTATGTAAAATTAACTATGCTATGTGACACAGTCAATTCTATTATGTTTCTATAATATTTATGAAGCTACCAACATTCTTCATTTGTTAATATTTCTGATGAACAAGCAATAAAGCAATGCTAGCAGTGCAGAAAAAAAAAGTCGTGGGTTGCTTTGTTTTTCATTTATGAGCACTGGAAAAAAGAAGAGACCTATTCAAAAATTATTAAATCCTAGGCATTGTATCTTTTAACCAGATATCAATGCACTACAGAACCATCCTTTTTATCCCTGGTAGCTTACTTTGCTTAAAAGCCTTTAGTGTGGAACCTTTCTGGAAATCTAAGTACCGTATACTATGGCCACTGGATCCCCCTTATCCACATTCTTGTCAACCCTTCCAAGAATTCTGGTGGATTTTTGAAGCAGGATTTCCCTTTACAGAAAGCATGTTGGCTTTTCCCCTACTAATTATGTTTACCTATGTGTCTGACAGTGTTGTCCTTTACTGTAGTCTCAACCAGTTTGCCCAGTACTGAAGTCAGATTTATCAGCCTATATTGCCAAGATTACCTCTGGCCCCCTTTTTAAAAACTGGTGTCACATTAATTATCTTCCAGTCATTTGGTACAGAAATTTATTTGAACGATAGGTTACAGACCTTAGTTAGTAGTTACTTTTTGAGTCTTTACCTAGCCCTTCTTCAAATACTTTTTTGGCTTTACTAATTATATTTTTATACTTCATTTATCTGAATTGAGGCTTTTTTCTTTTCCTCACAAGGATTTAAACTTTCACATCTAAGCAATGCACTTTTTTTAGCCACAGTGACTTTTCTTTTGGGGGGGCATATATTTGAGCCTGTATTATGAGGTCTTTAAAAAGTTTCCATGCAGCTTTAATAGATTTCACCTTTGACAGTGAACCTTTTAATTTGTTCGTTAGCTTTGTTATATTCCTATGACATTTCACAAAGTAGCTAATCTTCATTAACCTAAATAATTCTGTTTATTCCAAATCTGGCCACATTATTGGTCATCCCTTTTTCAAGACTATTTGACAAAATAGCTGAAACAGACCGAATACAAAACCTTGGTGCACTCACGTTAAAACATTTAAACTACCCTTCTTTTTCTTCAACTTCGCTGTTTTCCAAACTATAATGGTAATAATGGTACTTCGTATCTTACGAGTACTTTCCTCTGTTGAATACTGTAAAGACATGGTTAGGGTATTTTTTTTTTAAATCCAAATAAATATCAAATAGTTATTTATCTACTATCATACTAAAACAAACATTCAAAGAATTCAAGTAGACTAAGGAAGCACAATTTTCCTTTATAGAAAACACGTTTGTTTAGCATATCATATTCATCTAAAGCTGTGTCTAGACTAGCCCCAAACTTCGAAGGCAGCATGGTAAGTAGGGTGTTGGGAGATCACTAATGAAGTACTGAGGTGCATATGCAGCACTTCATTAGTCAAAATCTCCCCTGTAGCAACTTTGAAGTGTGAAATTTCAAAGTGCCGGCTTGCATGTAGACGCGGGCAGCCGTGGGTACTTTCAGGTGCCTGCTCTACATCGAATCCCTTTACTCCTCAAAACTTTGAAGTACCCATGGCTGACTTGTGGCTACACAAAAGCTTGCACTTTGAAGATTCACACTTCAAAGTTGCCGCAGGGGAGATTTTGACTAATGAAGTGCTACATATGCACCTGAGCACTTCATTAGTAATCTCCCAACACCCTAATTACCATGCCCCCTTTGCAGTTTGGGGCTAGGCTAACACAGCCTAAGAGTTCTATATTTCCATCTTTAAAATACTACTTCAATCAGTTTGCCTGATACTGTAGTAAGGCTCATTGGCTACTGTGTCAAAAGACTAGAGGCCTGATGATGTGAAATACATACCAACGTTAATGTGAAAGAATATAAAGAGCAGCTCACAGCCACTTTATCCTCAAATTTCTTCCAAGATGTTGAATGAATTGGTAGTAGTCCTAGTGATTTGCTACCCTTCAATTCATTTGGTTTATTCCAACAGTTTTTCCTTTGACCCCTCAACTTCTGATATAGCTTCACCCTGAAGATTACCTGAAAATAGTGGAGAAACTATGGGGAAATCATTAAAGAATCTAAAAAAATATTTTTCTGCATCCATGTCCTTAATCTTCTTCACAGGCGCACCATCTACATCTACATCATTTTTGCACTTTTGCACTTTTAATAAAAGTAATATCTGAGATTACTTTAAGTGTTTATGGAGAAAATTGATTTTTTTTTTACAGTTGGTTTACTTTTTTATTGACGTAACTTTGTACATGGTCAGTTTTTTCATTTGCCTCCAACACAGTTAGCTGATTTTCTGTTTGAATCTCTCACAACAGCAGAGGAGAGAAAGCAAAATTTTTAAACAGGAAAAATATTGCTCAAATTAAATCAACCTGAGAAACTGTGCACGGACTAATATGGTACCCAGAACTACTTTCTACTCATTGCTTTCTTTTCTCTCAGGATTGACTAATTTTTTCACCCCACAGGATTCTTACATCCAAAGCCCCTTTTTTAAATGTTTCAAATGGATGTTCAAATTCCTTATAAGCCCTCAACTTCCACAACTAATTCTATATCCAATCTTATGATTCTTCCTGTTGGCTTTACATGGGTTTGATTTACATTTACTTAAGATACATGGCTCAAAAATTCTCTTGCCCCTTGCCATGTTTTCTCCGATCTCCTCATACCTGGTATGCTTCCTTCCTTTTTTGTTTAGTGGGGTGTGAATAATGTAAATATGTAATTTAAATAGGAATACTAACTTTTGTGGGGGAATACCTCCTCTCAAGTTGTTCTTCTAGAGTGTTATCAGAGAATAAAGTAATTTTTGTCACCACCAATTAAAAAGTTTTATGAAACAGGACCGTTACAAAACAATTAAACCTTGCAAATGCATGGTCTCTAGGAGGGAAACCCTAAAGGAAATTCTGCTTATTAAAATTGCAATAAGCAGTTTCCATTAAAAAAAGGAGAATAAGACAACAGAAGATGGGTTGGCAAGACAAATTATTTCTTAATGTCAGTTGAGCTTATTTCAAATGAGATAACGGATCTATACCAGGTTGGGTTTAGTACTTTTTTTTTTTTTTTTGTGTCTCAACTCATTTATCTAATTCAGTCATCTTGATTATAACCTCATGGACCTTCGTTTTCAGAGGAAGAATTTTGTAACAAACAGCCTACACAACATGCTGATTACTGAACAGTTAATTCTAATTAACTTGGCTATGGCAAGAGAATTTTGATAAAGTCCTAGAATGCAAATACATTTTGGTTACTCTGGACCAACATCTATAAAACAAAAAACCCACAGCAAAGTCTCCAGATGAGACAGCAGAGTGATAGAAATCTAATTTAAAGAAACAAATGAGAAAATTAAAATCACAAATAATTTATTCTTCCTTTAGAGTTGATGGAGTACAGTTTTAAATAGCAATGAAGTACACAGCGGTGGAAAATTGGCACAGAACCTACAAGCATTTCATTCATAATAATGCTTCTTAGGCTTTATCTGTTCAAACCTCGATGTGCATTTTCTACCGGCCAACTTTGAGCTTAAAAAAAAAAGAACCTTCCCCTTAAAAACAATAGACAAATTGAAAATTTTGTTTTCCATGTATGTTCTTCTCAACTATTATGCATTACAATTGATCTCTCCTTGTTAAAGCATTATGGCCAACTGTGGAAAAAAATATTTTACTCCTCGGCTTCTTTTATTTTTAAGTTATGCCCTCCGTGAAGGTTGCCAGAAAGTCCGGAATACTTGTATTCCTGCACAACAGACTATCCCTTTACATACCTGAACAACAGTTGCAGGATGGTCTCAATCAGTTTGTGTACTATGCTATTGACCAAGGTGCTGCCTCTTTCTCACATGCAACACTATAAGCATTAATGCCGTTCACATCAAAATTTGGTATTTGCCTCACCAGCAGGCTTATATCCGATAACCGAAAACACACCTGGGTCTCACATAGCCAGCATGAAAATGGATACACACAAAAAATGCCCCCTTTCTAAAGGTATTACTTCCAAGATAATAAAGTTTAGATAGAGGTTTACAAACTTCTATGCTAGTTTGTTACATACAAATTAACCAGCTATAGGTTAAAATACACTTATACTTGGACCTGTCTTCAGCATTAGTTTTTGAATTTTGTGCATATTCAAACCAGATAAAATGAACATTGTTATATTCTTTGTTATTGCAATTAGAAAGGGATTACGGCTTGATTTATGTTAAGCTGTGACAAAACACCTACAATCTGAACAATTTTTCTGGGCACCAACCCAGGCTGCAAAAAATTTTCAAGCTATGTTAGAAACCATCTTTACAAAAATGCTTCACTGAGAAAAATTATAAAGTTTAAAAAATTTATTCTTTGCACAAGATTATATCATGATGCTCTTGATTAACCTTCCTGTCTAGCTAATTGGAATTTAAATTCTTTGTCCAAGAGCCTATTGGTGATATACAGAATACTATGTCTTTATGCACCTTCATTATACACCATTTTGAGACCAACACATTCAAGCATTTACCGTGCCCCCATCCATATTAACAGCAGATATCTAATCCTGTCCAGTGAGTAGTGTGCTGCCTTGCATATTTACCACATGAAAAACATAATATACAAAATATTGCTGCTGTAAAAAGTGTACAATTCCCCCTTCCCCTTACAAAAGAATTTATGGAAAAAATATTAAAATCCCCCTAACCTTCATAAACATACAAAGCTGTTCACACCTTTCAGTCTGTAACAGTCTGTTTGATGTGCAGTTCTGAACTCACTAAAAACTGGTTATGTTAATGAATTTTCTGTCCAATATTGCCATCTAGAGTACAGATGTGAAATCAGAGTTTTTGAAAGGCTACAGCCTTTTATAACTAGCCCAAAAAGACTGTATATTGTAAAACAGCCATTTATCCACAATATTTTTCCAAAAGCTAGATGGAATGGGAGAACCTCTTCACAGGGAGATGTCCACAGTGCTGAGGAGACAATATGGCTGCTAATAGAAACTGGACACTGGAATGTAAGTATTTTTTCACGGCTGATAGTTTCCATATTGCCCCTAAAAAGTAAATTTAAAAATATGATTAGATAATGATTTTGTTTTTTCATATTAAAAGTTCATAGAAGACAGTATCCAAAAAAAACTCATGCTACAAATGGTCAAACACACTTAAACACGTTTTACTGATCTACGTTGCATAGTGTTTCATTTAAAAAGTTCTTTAAATTTATCTGTAAATTACACTGCTCATTATATGTTTATGGCCTGGAGTTTAGTTAAGTCTGAACAATTTTTTTTAAATTGGTATTCATAAGGTTAAATGAGAGACAAACATTTAAGACAGATTATGGTACAGCTCTCTCGCTAACAAAGAACCACTGACCAGAAAATTTGTGTGAGAGCAGTACTGTAAGAATTATATACAAAAGCACTCAAAGTTAAATGTAAGTTATACACTCGGCCTCTAATTCCTTTAATTCCAAACTATTGTTCATATAATTTCATGGCACCAAAGAATAGACTAACGTTCGCAGTTCAAAAAATTTTATGTATCCACGGCAATCACAGAGATGTAGATGGCCAACTGGTTCCATAAAAATCACAGAAATCAAGAGATCATCTAATCCAGTCCCCACCACTCATGGCAGGACTAAGTTTTATCTAGACTATCCCTGACAGATATTTGTCTAACCTGCTCTTAAAAATCTTTAATGGCAGAAACACCATAGTCTCCTTGGGTAATTCAGTGCAGTGCTCAATTTCCAAGAATTCCACCTCCTGCCAAATGTCCAATCTAAATCACCCTTACTGTTGTTTAAACCCCCTGTCACTTGTCCTCTCCTCAGAGGTTAAGGAGAACAATTTTTCTCCATTTATCTTAAGCTTGAAAACCTCTCTGTAACCCTCTCAGGGCAGGTCTATACTGGAAGCACTACATCAATGCAGCTGCAATGATGTGGCTGTGCTGCTGTAGTATGTCTAATGACTACTCCAACAAGAGAGTTCTTTCCTATTGGCAAAATCACTCCATCTGCATGAGAGGCAGATACTATGTTGGCAGGAGGATGTCTCCCATGGACATGGTGAAGCATGGCCAGTGCTTAAGTCAATGTAACTTGAGTTACTTGTGGGGGTGAGGGGCAGTGGTTTCTTCATGCCCTTAAGCTATGCAAATTTCCTGCCCTCAGTCTGTCTCCTGAAAGACAAACCAAAACAAACCCAATTTTTTTCAATCTTCCCTCACAGGTCATGTTTTCTGGCACTTTAATCATTTTTGTTGCTCTCTGTTCCTTCTCCTGTTTGTCATCACCATTCCTACATTATGGCATACAAAACTGGACAGAGTACTCCAGTGGAGACCTCATCAGCAATAATAGTGCCACAGCATTCTTACTCCATTGATATGATGTATATGATGCATGGAAAATACTGGCCTCATAACTCCCCTCCAGTTCCTCTGATGGAAGAAATCTTTTGTGACATAACTGGGGTGAACAGCCTATGCAGGAGCAGACATCAGTATGTGCACTTCTCTTGATCACTGACAAGTTCTCTGCAGGTACACCATGGAGTTCAGGATTTTCAGAGAAGGAGGGGGCATGTTTGGGAATTGTTATCCTTCAGTCCCATCAAGATAATTGCAGCAGCAAACACTTCTGATAGCATTACAAAACATTGCTTATCCAAAAGCAGTGCGTTTCAGGGCAGCAAAGAACAGGGAAAGCCATCCAAGAATGGACCCCCTTTGGAGCTTGGATTATTCAAGAAACTGAGGTACTAGAATATTTGCGAGGAAGGGAAGTCCATGCCAAAATGATCCATAGGAAATTCAACTGATTGAAATGTCTTTTCCCTTCTGTCCCTCCCCCATCTCTCTAACCATTTCTATCTAGTGCTTGCACGGGGAACTAGGACTCTTTGTACACTATATTATTTTTTAAAAAGCAGTTCATTTCTCTGGTTACCAACTTTATCATGACTTTGTTGCCTTTCCTCCCACTTTTAACAGATTTGTGTGAAGACAGATCTGTTCTCCCTGTGTGCGGTAAGAATTGTCTAAGTGTGCCACGGAAATGTCATCAATTTCCCATCCCCCTCCAGCTCTCTGGGGTAAGGGAACTGATGAAATTTCACAGTACACTTAGATGACCCCACACTGGCATGGGGTTGGTAAATTTTTCCTCTCAGAGGCTTTGCAAAGCAGCTGAAAGAGGGAAATTGATGACGTGTCAGTTGGGACTCTGGCAGCCTTGCTGCTTCAGCCCTCAGCTGGTGCAGGGTCATCAATTCCCCCTCCCCACTGCCATGGCTCTGCAAAGAGGGGGGGCCAGGGAAAACTGACCAACCACAGCTCAAAGGGGCTGGTATGAAGGGAAACCTGCTCTCTGGAGCTGCCTCCTCCCTGCTGCAAGTAATCAATTTACTGCTGAAATTTTCAGCCATTACTCCTCTCTTGGAGGGCTTTCACACAAGGGAAAAAGTGGGTGTGAGGTGGAACTGTTTGTGTCATTGAAGTGTGCTGTGTTACTTAACAAGTTGGAACCACTGCTCTAACCACTGTTACCCATGGAAACTATGTTTTTCTTGTTCAAAGTCTAAATAATTGCTTAAGGACAAATTAAGATTTTATTGCTAAGTAAATCCTATCTATGCAGTTATTTATATATTCAGTCATAATGTCTGGCTTCTTTATGTGCAAGAGAGCAAAGCCCTCTATTTTAATAAAGTTTACACTAACATTCAGAGAGATATTAGGCAACAATTACTGTCTTGCAGCTTATGAGCACACAAAAGAGAAAGTCCTCTGTCCTATGTGTAATCTTAACAACAAGGCATATGTACAAGGAACAGATTCCTTGGCAATTAAACTACTGCTGAGCCATTCTTGCCCAATGGCTGGAATAGCCTGGGCTCTTACTCCGCTTCCTTGGGCTGAAGGTATAGCAATGGACCCTCTTATCTCTGCCCCACCCACCCATGCTCATGCTTCCCACCACCACTCTTCATATTGCTAGGCAGGGAACCAGTACAAACTGAGGTTTCAGATCTACATAGGTCCCTTCTAACATCTACACAACAGAAATGACTACTCTTTGTAGCTGCCAAGGAGGAGGACTAGATTTGTTTGTGCCTAAGGGAATGCTTAAAAAAAAAAAAGTTCAGCCACTTCAGATACAAGGCAATAATAAAATATGACCCTGCAAGGTACTTACCAGAACTTCCACTGAAATCACTGTCATCACTAGGTTAAAAGGGTTCACATTAAATCTGAGACACTGGTAGGCTGTTTATAACACACTAGCTTTCCAAAGTTTAATGTAGTCTGGCCAACTCAAATGAATGATAGACTAATCCACTTTCCTAGCTGTGCACAAATAACTCCCAAAATTCATTCAAAAACAGTATAACATACAAGAATTAATACGTTATACTAAAAAAAGTTCTACCTGGTCATATCCATAAGGCCTCTGTTGTGGCGGCTGTGGTGGTCCAGGCTGTGTGGGCCTGTATGCTGCATATTGCTGACCTTGTCCTTGGGGATAGTTAGGATACTGAGGTCCTGGACCACTCTGTGAAGGGCCTGCAAATCAATAAATCAAAAAAGGTGGCAGGGAGAGAAAAGAATGGTACAGGTATTGCACTGAGCAACTAGGAACACACAAAGAAAATACTACCATTATTTATCATGCTTAAAATAGGTCACCATATATATCAGGCACATACAGAGGTATGTATGTTGGTGCCCACCGCTAGATTCCTCAGAAGACCAGATACAGCCATAAAGTTCTGTAAGTTCTAT
The DNA here is from genome assembly GCF_033958435.1 of Carettochelys insculpta. Lineage (NCBI taxonomy): Eukaryota > Metazoa > Chordata > Testudines > Carettochelyidae > Carettochelys > Carettochelys insculpta. The sequence continues at coordinate 87,044,993 of NC_134138.1, read as the reverse complement.
AACTGAAAAGAAGGTGCTTGTACAAAAAGGCATATCAGCTTCTTGAGCAAAATGTGACTTGACTAGGTGCTGACAAGTACATATTTTATCTAATGACGTTGGTCAATGAGTAGCCATCAGGTGGTAATAAACTTGAACTCGGGTTTGTGAAAGATTCAAAGTAACAATCTAGAGGACAAAAATCTCCATATTCCATTACCATTCTGCTCAGGCATCAAATCCCCATGAACTATGCAGCTTCAGCCCTCTATGTTTCTCCTGGTGTGAGACAAAGTCTTGAAGATTCATAATAATTAGAGGGAATTTGGTTGCAAATAACTGGTGGGGTTTTTTTTCTTTTTTGCAAATGAACAAGCAGATAAATATCAAGTAAAACAAGAATACTACATCCCCAAATGTACTCTGTTCATCTGCAAATGTAATTCTGTTTTATTTATAATACTTTAACAGTTTCCTACTAAATGTTCATAAGAGTTTTTGTAAAAGAAAGGCGTAAATCTATTAAGACTTCATTATCTGCTTCAGAAACTGTAACTGAAAAGCGAGACAGTTCGGATGCGCAAATCATGGTGTGTGCAGATAAGCAATTCTATTGTATTTGTTTTACAATCTTTCTTCTAATACTTCTAAATGTCAGATTTTCAAATTGAGTGCACGAAAAAAAGTGAGTCAAATTTGTCAGATTGTACCGATTTACTTACTTTGTGCTTTAGGTATACGTACAAATATTACAAAACTGCAACAGACCATCCATAAATTAAAAAAAAAAACCTCCCAAATCTCACTAGGTCCTTTACAAGTACTACTAATACAACAATTGTGTCAGTTGTGAAAATAGCATCTGCATGCACAATCACCACGATTGCACACAATCTCACATACAAATTATGGATCTGGTTTTCACTGTCTTTTTGAAAGAATGTTTATTTTATGACAAATGTGTAACTTTTTACAGTATGAAAGCAAGGGCAATTTAAAATGTGTAGTATTCACTATTCTGATTCATAATCTTCAGTAAAAAAACACCAAACCAACAACGCACACATATGCCACTCTATGCTCCTGATTATGGAGCAAAGGGGTTAAACATTCTTAACAATAATAATTTTGTTTCCCCACACCACCATACATTAACATTAGGAAATTCTCAATTCTTATAAAAAAAACATCTGTGCAAATTTCAGAAAAAGCTTTAAGATCCAAGTTCAACTCTAGTAAATAAATGTTATGTGAGAATATGTGCAGAATCTCTAAGGCCATGTCTATACTGCCCATGCTGCACCATGGCAGAGCTGACACTACAGCAGTGTGATGTCAGCAGTGTAGGGACACTGTCTCTCAGTGATCTATACTGGTGCTTTTCAGCATAAACCTTTTGTTGCTCCTGAATGACTGAAGTTTCAGCACTGAAAGCGGCAGCGCAGACCACAGCCCAGCAGCATAAAGCATTAAGATGGCTTTATGGGGGATAAAGATCTTTATACTCTCCTCATCCTGCACTCTCTATGGACTGGAAAGGCCCCCAATATAATTTAGCCCTGAGACCTGCCTAAATGCCGTAAGCCCCGTCTTATGGGCCAAAACACAGCCTAGAGTCTCTGCAGTGCTACGTGCTGCTCCACTCTTCCCATCCTGGCCTCAGCTCCACCCCCTCAGGAAGATGTATTCTACAGTCTGTGCTGGTGGGGGCAGACAGGAGACTCCTTCCCCAGCTGAATACAAGGATTTTAGGAGCCATATCAACTGCTCCATCCCTTTCACTCATCGTAAAGGGGCTGAAGCAGAGTTAAAAGGGCTCACCCTCTGTCTTTCCTGCAAGAGCTATCTTGCTGTCCACTACTTACCATAACCCTGCTGTTGTCCTGGATAACCCTGCTGGCCAGTGTACTGCTGCTGCTGTGGAGGGTAACCCTGCTGTTGTGGAGGTCCTTGATATGCATCCTGTTGCTGACCATACTGCGAGTTTCCTGTAAAATGGTTGCAAGGAAAAAACAAAACAAAACACAATTAAAAATGTTTTTACTACCATTTTATTTGTCTCTAAGATGCACAGCCAATAACACGTGAACAAAATGAAAACACAGTCTTGATTTCAAAAATTTAACAAAATAAAGAAAACTCAAACCAAACAGAAGGAATTCAGCCAAACAAACTGCAGTTAAAGCCAAGTTTGCAAGGTTGAACTGCAGCTTTTTCAGCATTTCTGCCAAACAAGCAGTACGTTTATTAGAACATCACAGTCGTAAGGTCATGACTATGCTAAATAAAATAACAAAAGATAAAATTAAAGACAACTACGAGAGCACAGACTAGCTACACAAGATCAGCAAGCTGTTTCCTAACGACACTATACTTATATATATACACACATACATATTATATATACATATATATATATACGCACGCGCACGCGCACGCGCACACACACACACACACACACACACAAATGAACCAATGGATTTATGTTCAAATAAAAAACTTCCATTGGAAAAAAAAAAAGTTCTCTAACAGTGTTTTAGTCATTTTACTGTTGTTAGAAATGGCAAATTATGGTTATACATTTTAGATGTTTGCAAGAAATTATTTTTAATGCTCCAAGTTCCCTGCGATTTTCCAGACAGCCAGCAACTAGTATTCTACAAGAGCTTTGCATGGGTATAAATTGTTTTGTGCAAGAATTTTTGTTCCCATAGGAGGTAGGGGAGGAAAGGGAATGTATGTGCGTATGTGTGTGAAGGTATATAGATACCTCCTTCGTAGTAATGTTGTGAGGAATCCTCATAAGGCCTATCGTAGCCTTGTTCAGGATACGACGGTTGCTGATAACCGTAATCATTATGACCTACATCAATTCGACAAGAGACAGGAAGAAACGTTAATGGCCTCTGAGTGAAAACCCTAAAAATATTTCATCTTTCTGAAAAATCAAAAAAGTCAACTGGAAATACATGAAAATGATTTGTCAATTGTATTAGCTAAAGATTTACCAATATGATTTCCTTTCATATTGAATTAACATGGGACAGGGAACAGAAGCTTAATGCACTAGTTTTAGCAACATCACAGCAAGGGACGGTCTTAACCTTCTGATAATATTTGTTGTTGGGAAAAAGTACTTTATCTTTTATTTAAAAATGAAAGCATTTAAGCCTTTCACATGTAAATAACATGAATTAAATTAGAATGAACAAAGGAAGCAATTATCATACTTTGTCTAACACCTGTTCTGCTGATCTTCAATTCAAAAGCATATGCTAAAAGCAGTCTGAAACATAACAAAGCTCAACGAAGTTATGAATCCAATACTTTTATAGTAAATTTTGCTCTGAAGAGTTAAAAGAAAAGTTTCGCAAGGCTGATTTTTCTACCACAAACCTGCTTAGTAATTTTAAAATGAATTTTTCCCTGGAAAATCTCATTCATCAGCACAATAGTTAAAAAAGAAGTTTCAATTTCAGAGGCAATGGACACTTCTGGATTAGGAACCAAAACATGAGAAAAATACCCTACCTGTCTGTTGCTTTAAGACTCAATATATTTCTCCTACAGTTTACTAAAATGGACTACATCATAGCATCCTCTTGTGAAACTATGCCATGAGAACTAGCATTCACGGTGTTAAAATTTTTACCAGAAATTTATAAAAGTACCTACATAAAGCAGGGAGCAGGAAGTTCTAAACATAAATGGTTTTTGGTACAAATGGAGAACTAAAGAAACATCTTAAAAACTGGCTCTAGTGACCATATATCATTGTTAGCACAATTTCACAGATTGCTGTTATAACATGTCCATTCGTGTTTAAAAGTATTTGAAGTTAACAGAATATGATGGATTCTGGTAAATGCTGCAATTTAATTTCAGCTGATACTGAAGTGAATGTACTAAATGCATCAATTATCTTTAACTATTTGAAAGTTATGAAACTCATACTTTTCAGTTTTTTGTACAGAATAAATACGGTCACGTGTATAGTATAATACAAGTTCCAGAATTAATGCTTTATGTTACGATTGAACGGATCATGAAAGTATCTGTGAATGTACATAAAAGAAAACAATGCCTATGCCTGCGTCAGGCATGGATAAAATATTTTCAAAAACAAAACCTGAAATTCATACAAATAATTCATTTCAATACTTATTTACAAGTAGTTGCTCTAAAATATTGACAGGATTTGGGGTTTTTGAAGCTATCAATGTTTTTTAAAATTGTTACTATCTACCATGTTCCTTGGACTTCAGAGAACACATAATTAAGCGGCAAGCAGGCTATCACAGTAGCTGAGTCAGCCAGCATTCTTCACAAATAAAATTTGTTCACCCATAAGTACAACCAAAACACATAACAAAAGAACCCTATCTTGTAGTTTACAGCATAATCCTGAATCCCCTTGTTCAAATAAAATATATAGATCTCTGACTTCATAGAGGGGGAAAAAAGGACTGATTGGTATAATCTTATGTTAGAGTCTGATACAGAGAGCACTGAGAGAATTTCAGAGGAGAAGGCTTACAGGACCCAGGCCCTCCACCCAAGTTCCTCTAGGCAGGGACTATCTTATGCTTTTGTTTGCTTATGTTTCTGTATACTTGCTATAAAAAGAATATAGTACTCTGTTTCTTTATACACATTACCATAAAGTAGATGTATAGCATGATTATTTTAATTCACATAAGCCATTCTACATACATTGATGAATCCTCCATATTTATAGTTAAATAGGAGGATACTCATTACACAATATGAAACCCAATATTAGGGAGTCAAATTTAAAAAATTACAAATGATGTATATTCAGCAAGCTGTAAAGTTATCTTTAGCATCGTAAATTATAGTAACAATTCTGAATTTAGAAGCTTTTACAAACACAAAGATCTGCTAGAGTGATCAACTAACTACATTCACCCCATTCTACAGTTTTAGAGAAGCTCTCTACATCGATATTGGGCACGTATAGAAAATGGGAAAGTTAGTATTATGAGAGATTACCATCAGGGTAATATTGCTGGTTCATGCCTTCTGGAGGACCTTGTCCACCATGACTGTATTGGTCCCCATAATAGTCTTCCTGGCCTGAGTACTGCTGTGGTGGGCCTGAAAAACCACAACCAGTCAATATGTAAATATTTTGGTTTTTTCTGTTAACAAGGTTGCTAACTTTTTATTTTAGTATGAGAATGTTTCTCAAATGTACTCCCCACCCACCATGTTGCATTTCAGACAACAGTTGATCTACTTTACTATTTAAGTTTCTATACATTCAGTTGTTCAGCTGCACTACGCTCCAAAGCATATATAATAGAAGCTCAGAGTTACAAGCACCTAGGCAATGAAGCTTGTTCATAACTCTGAAACATCGGCAACTCTGAACAAAATATTATGGTAGTTCTCCAAAACTTTACAACTGAACATAGACTTAATACAGCTTTGAATCTTTAGTATGCAGAAGAAAAATGCTGCTTTCCCTTTATGCTTCCGTACTTTAAACACAGTATTATGCTGCATTTGCTTCCACTTCTGTCTAACCCTGTACTTCTGGTTCCAAGTAAGGTGTGTGACTGACTGATCAGTTTGTAACTCTGGTGTTTGTAACAGAGATTCTACTGCAGGGGTCAGCAACCTTTCTGAGCCAGAGTGCAGAAATTTGACCTTTTGACCTCTAGGTATGGTTAACTGCTGCTGATACTTTTTAAAGTCATCAATAGTCCTACTCACAACAGCTTCATTAATAAAAAGATGCAGCGTTTTAGTGGTTAGGTGGTAGTTGGTAGCATTAGCTGGTCTTTTGTTAATCCACAGGCAGCATGGCTTTGAGCAACCTCCTGGCTGCATGGGGGAGAAGGGGGAAGGCTGATCTCCCACTTTGTGCGCCAATTTAAAAAAAATTGGCTTACATGCCACACTTGGCACTCGTGCTAAGGGTTGCTGACTCCCACGTTTTACTGTATGCCATTCTAGCTCAGAGTTCATTTTAAGAACACATATACACAGCACTAAGCTATACATCTAGAAAAACATAGGATGACTTTTAAAAAGTGCTGGAGGTAAGAAAATGTTACAAGATTGTGGAATATAATTATATTTTCTCTCACTTTCTACTAATGTTTGAGTAATTTTAGAACCAAATGGGCTATTTAATTATTTTTCATACACATCAATCTTTAGTGATGACAAACTGAATTCTACTTCAGAGAGCAGGTTATCTGGGGTATAAGCTGTGACACTCTTTTTGTTCAGAAAAGAGCTTCAGACAGAAGAGATACACATCCCAAAATTCATGTACGTACTGATAGCTTTTCTGCTGCAACAGCTACCTTTTAGAAGTGGGGGGAAATGTACTGAAGACAAAGACACCTGAAACTGTACATAGCAGTACAGTTCAACTATGATGTAGGCAATAAACTAGCTACAAAAACTTCCAAGATATTTGTTTAAACTAATCTGAGAAGTTCGGTGTACAGTGTCTTACCTTGCTGTGGTGGTCTATATGGAGGAATCTGTCTCTGACCCATCATGTGATTTCCTTGATTAACTTGGCCCATCATTCCCATTGGTGGCTGCTGTCCCTGGTAATGCTGCCCACCTCCCTGTGGCATATTATATTGCTGGGAAGGAGGAGGCTGCTGGTGCATCATTGGACCTGTAGAAGGAAACAATAGCAACCAAATGTGTTTTCTAAATTGTGATACGTATTAAAATCCTTTGGAACAGCATAACGTACCAAAACTCAAAGTATTAATAACCAATTCCACAGAGACATATAAAAAGTGGTACCACCAAACATTGTTCAATTCTGGACCCATGCAAGCTGAGGTAATCAATTCAGTCTTAAATTTACGCAACAGATCTTCTCCAAAAGAATGAAGATGGCCACAAAAGAAGTGTTGTGACCTTAAAAAAAAAATGGGTATCCAACCCAGTGTCTTGTCTTCTGACACTGGCCAATCCCAGATGCTTCAAAAGGGACTGAACAGAACAGAGTAATCATCAAGTGATCCAGTTCCACTAAATCCAGCCTAACATTTGGCAGTCAGAGGCTATGGACACCCACAGCATGAGGATGAATCCCTGAACTTTCCTGGCAAACAGCAACTCATGGATCGGACCTACCCTCCCTGAAGTTATGTCTCTTAAGTCCAATTATATCTTTGGCTTCCATAACAGCCCCTGGCTACGAGTTCCATAGTTTCATTGTGTTAAGTATTTTCTTTTGCTTGCTTTAAACTTGCTCCCTATTAATTTCATTGGGTGACCTCTGTTTTTTGTGTTAAGTGAAGGGTTGAATAATATTTCCTTATTTGCTTTCTTCAAACCCCTTTATGATTTTATAGCTTACTATCATATCACCCCTTGATTGGCCAATCCCCTTGAAAAAGAGATCAGTCTTTTCAATCGTTTTAAGATTGGAAGTACACATCAGAAATATTTGTTTTAAATGTACGTTACTCAGATTAAAAGCCATCTAGAGCCGCAATATCCAATACAGTGTCTGTTCACCAGATGTGACAAACTGAATACCGGGGTATGGCAAAGCAGCTCGTTAGAGCTGCATATGTGGACCACTTGCCACACAAGCACCCCACCACTTGGTGGGACAAGCATGTGGTGGCAGTGGCAGAGGCAGCTCTTCCTGCAGCACGCTCAGGGCCACAGGGTGACTCAGGGCAGGGGCTCTGGTGAGTTACCAGCAGTCTGTGCAGTGGGGAGAGTAGAGGAGGTAGGGTGTCTGGCTGGGGGAGTGGGGAGGTAGTGCTTGGCTTGGGAGGCAGCAGGGCTGTGGTGATTGTTACATTTTGTTTTGGACACCACTGATCTCGAGCAAGGACAGTATTCTGGTTACATGTCTGACAATGGGATTCTAGCTCATAACTGGGTTGCCTAGACTATGTCTACACAGCAGCATTATTCCTGAATAAGCTATTCTGGAAGAGGTATTCTGGAGTAATTTATACTGAAAAAGCACAGTTACACACAAAACACATTTCAAAACGAGTGTCTACACATGACAGAGGCTATTCTGAAACAGAGCCATTGGACACACTATGGTTTATTTCAAAATAGGCTCTATTCCCTGTCTACACAGCCCCTACTTTGAAATAGGCACTATTCCTGGTATAAAGATGTTTACACTTTCTAAATAAGGCAACAGTTATTTCAAAATTTTTTCAAAATAGCAGCTGCATTGCTTAGATCATGGGTGTCCAACCTTTTGGCTTGCCTGGGCCACATTTAGTGAAGAGGAACTGTATTGGGCTGCATATAAAATATATAATATAGTTAATGTATATAAATCACATAATAACTTTAAAAGTTTACGATCTTGTGGGGCCGCATTACTCGCTGTCCAAGGCCGCATGCGGCCTGCGGGTTGGACATGCCTGGCTTAGATGATCACATGGTTATTTTGAAACGGAAGTTGCTATTTTGAAATAACTTTGCTGTGTAGACCTACCCTTCAGACACTACCATGATACAAATAAAAATAAAAATTTTAATTCTCTCTAACAAAAACATTAATCCAGACATTCAGAAAAAGAGCTAAACTTGAAAGAAACACGAATAGATTGAAGGACAGAAATAGGCATGAGCAGCATTCAAACGACCTGGCGCTGTACCGATAACCACCACATGGTTGCGATTACAGATTAAATTATTTTTAAAAGTAGTAATAGAATCCCTTCATGGCATCACCACAAGGTTAGGAACCAAATTTCACTAAATCTTAACAAGATGGAAAATGTGAAAGGTCTACACAATTCCACTATTATCATCATCATTAGGACAAGAAAAGTCTGACAAGGCACTGAATTGCTTGAATGACTGTTACTTATTCTTTTCTGAATCCTGATCTGTTTTAAAATCCTTCAAACACCATAACATATCAAAACAGACTACTAATTTTTTTTTTTTTATTAAATGGTCAGGTGCTAAACTAGGAGCACGTATTATCATATTAGAAATTTAATGGTGGAAATGAGCCATTCTTGAGGATGGATTTATAAGAGGAATCTAACATGGTAAAATTCAAGCAAGTCAAAATCAAATTAACTGAATGTCTGAATCCTAAGTGCATTAAACCCCTTCATGCACACGCTCATTTGGAGGTGGCTGTATTTCGGTTTGAATTAAACAAATGGTAATTGAATTACAGCACCATAAGAGCGAGGCTGTTCTAAGCTTGTTAATAAGGGAAGTAGTCAAAAAGTTCTTAACAGGAGGAAAAAAAAACCAAAAGGATCATGATGGAAAAAATGCAGAGATGTTGATGTTCTTTTCTCCAGTATGACAATGTCTATATTATCATTTTAAAGTACTGAATCAAAGGGTTAAAATTAAGATGCTGAAAGTATTTTCACTTAACTGAAATTACATCTCACATTCTTGACTTTGTGAACAACTGGACAATTCAGACCATTTCATTTCACTACAGTTCTGATTGAATGTACTGAGGATAATACCACACACTATTGAAGAAGTAAAAACTAGTTGCCATAATATTCCAAAATCTCAGGAAAGCTTGTTAATTAACAATATGAATATTAATCACAATACAATATGATAAAATGTGTTGACTCCCCATGGTGCAATGTAGAGGTTTTCTACTTGCTTTTTAAAGTAGAACTTCATTAATGCTTTGTAGAGCTAACAATGAGACTCTACTATTCTGCATCAACTAAACTGTGCATTATGTCAATAACTTAGCACATGGCTTCTTTCCAGTTTGGTTCAGGTCCTGTTTATTAAAATGACTGAGAAAATTAACCATGGATTCCATTAGAACCATTTCATGCATTGGCTTGGGGGGGCAGTATTTGTTGATGACTTTTAGAAGGGTTGGACGGTGAGGTTTGGTAGTGATTTTATGTTTGGTTTTTGATTACAGTTTTATGCTGGTTTAGTTTTATCTATATTCTGAACACAAAACTGAGTAAGACTATACAAACAAAATATAACAAAAAAAATCCACCAAAACCAAATTAAGACATGAGATGACAGGACAGCCTTTATCTATTCTGATGTAACTGATTTAGTCAGAGCCCATCTGATGATTTGCCACTCTAGAACATATTCCAGTGACTATGAATTGTTCATTTTGAAAGAGAAGCTCAGAATGGGGGTGTCGGTAAGGACTAATGCTGAAAGAAGTAGAAGATTGCAGAAGAGTTCCTTTAGTAAATCTCACCAATAGAAAGATTTGAGAATTTCTCAAGGAATAGTTAAAGATGTAGTCATACTGTCTACTACACTCAAGCAGAAGTTTACCACTACCCTATGCTGTAGTAGTCTTTTCTACAGTTGTAGAAAAGAGACCACAAGATTTCTCTGTGTTAAAAGAAAAAACCCACTAATCTTTGAGGGCTCTTTCAGGAAAAGCATGGTTTTGCAAATGGTCACAAATCTTTCCTCTGGTGGGGAAAAAGCCTGGCCTTTACTAAGTCCAGGATAGCTTTAACAAGTATCATTTGATCGCAAATCTGCATATACACTCTACAGTTTATACAGAATATACACATAAGCACAGAAACAAGCTATGCTGTCTTCAAGCATTGCTCTAGGATTGATTTTGTGTGAATGTGCAGCAATTGTCCAGAAACACACACATAAATATTCTGATTCAAAAAGTATGCTGTTTCCATGACCAGATATTTGATGTGAATTTCTGATGCTAAAGAGAGGCTGAAGAAAAAGTATTTCAAATTAGTAGTACTGCATCCCCCATGGAAGAGCACAGATAATTCTGGTGAATCAGACTGAAAATCATGCAGTCGCATGCACCTGTTAGGCTGACAGCTCCAAAACCAGCTCTGGAGGGAAAGGGACTTGATAGAAACTGGTCAGCATGTGGCATCTGAACTTTTTACTGAACCATTAGAATTTCCTCAAGTCCATAGTAAAATGAAAATGTTCTGTCTTTATTTTTGGAGTTGGAAATAGTTACAGAAGATAGCTTTCCTCTTTACATTGCTTTGAATTGTTTCTATGGCTCTCAACTTGGACAAGGAGTCCATCTTTGCTCTGAGCAATAGTTCATTACATGGATTCAAAAGGAAATGTGAGTAGGGAAGATGGAAATTTGAATGGAATAGAATTAGACTGCATATCCAAACTGGATTACCTCCACCAGCCAGGGATCAGTGGTAATTTCATCCTTTGGCCACAGAAACAGACTGAGACCTCTCAAAACATATGAGAAAAACGAAGAGTTAGGTAACTGCAGACAGAAAGTATGCTCCAGGACAGATTAACAAATCTGATGACAGAGGAATACTGAGGATGAACAGGGGACAGAAAAAAAACTGTTTAAAATGTCTTGTCAATTTTCTGTCATCCACTGGATCTTGATATCAAAGTGAGAGTGTTCAATATGACAACAATACAACACTTGCTGACTTAGTTGAGACTTCTGAAGGAGAAGGGAAAGAGGAACCTAATGAAATGAATTGTCTTTGGAACCCAAATACAATACCACCAATTACAACCCAAAGCCCATGCTGCAAGATGTAGTCTCTTCCATCTCCAGAATTCTATCACTTTTGCTGTTAAACACCTGTTACTAAAAACTGATCTTTCACCTTTGAGCTTTAAATAGGAAGGTGCTTACATGACTTAATCCAATGATTTCTCAAACTTTTTTCATTTGTAGGCCTCTAAAAAATTTCAAATGGTGGTGTGGAGCTCCTTTAAAAATTCAAGTATGGTCCATGGGCCCCTACTATACGCTGAAAACTGAACAAAGTTCTACAATAAATGTTGCATATACTCAACATGGCATTTGCCAAAGATGAAAAAGGGTGCTACACTGCAAGCTTCTAAAGTAAAAACTTCCAAACTAAACAATAAGCTCCACAGTTGACACTCATAATGAAGCTGTTGCACTACTCTGTGAAAGTGCAAAGAATATTAACCTACCTTTACGAAGACTATGGGAATGTAAGGTGGCTAAATGAATATGGAACAAAACCCCTCTCTCTTCTGTTTAAAATTCTACACATTTATTGGTACAGCATATTGAATAGAAGATATGCTACCGTATTTAATAAGACATTTTTGCTACTCCAAAGAGGGAGACTGGTATAAGCAGAATTCAACAGACTAAAGTCTGTATTTAGAGTCTAAGCCTGGTTCCCCAAAATTTGGATAACCATCATGCTCAGTTAACTGGAACCTTTTCTGCTGGTGGCTAGCCAGGTCGGTGGAGTGCGGCTGGCAGCCCTGTTCCAATATCTGGTGCATTTGATTATCCAGCACCCCAAGTTCACTGTTGGTACCAGATAGTAGATCTTTTAATGTACTTGGAAAGGGAAGATTGTGCAGTCACTGGAGTTCTTCAAGATGATTGTCCCTGTGGGTGCTGCACCCACTAATCGGAGGTTGTGGGTAGCTGTGCCCTCCCCCCACTTGCCCCGACTGTCTGCATGTGCAGGGCACAGGCACAAGATGCCTGGAGCATCTACTGTACATACACGACCAGCCACCTCCTCAGTTCTTCTCTGATCCAGAACCCAAAGGAGGACTCAAAAGTAGAGGGGTGGAGTACTCATGGGGGTCAACCATCTCGAAGGACTACAGTTACTTCACAAGGTGAGTAACCTCTCTTTCTCTGAGGGTCCCTGGGGGTGCTCCACCATAAGGTGGCTACAAAGCAGTGTCATTGCCTGGTGGTGGGACCTTCAGGTGGTGAAATTCGTCTAATGACAGCACACATTGGCCAAATACAGTGTGTGTATCAGCAAATATTTGGATAGCATAATGCCAAGTGAACAGGTAAGCAGATGCCCATTTGGCTGCTCTACAAATGTCATTGGTGGACACGCCTCGGAAAAAGGCCATGGAGGCGGCCATGGCCCGTGTGGAGTGAGCATATACGCCTGTTGGGGATTCTTTGTTAAACTTGGTGTAAGCCAGTCTTATACAGCCAAAGATCCATTTGGACAGTCTTTGTTTGGAGATAGGCACACCATGAGACCTTTCAGCTGACGAAACAAAAAGTCGGGCTGTCTTGCGGAATGGCTGTGTTCTCTGCAGGTAAAAAGCCAAGGCTTAGTAGACATCAAGAGCATGCAGGGCTCTATCCCTGTTGTCGGTAGGAAGCTTAGGGAAGAAGATGGGTAAATATATGGGCTTGTTGCAGTGGAAAGTGGTGAGTAGTTTAGGGAGGAATTTAGGGTGGGTGCAGAGGACTACCTTCTCCTTGTAGAAGATTGTATAGAGGGTTCCAACATCAGTGCACCAAACTCTCCCACCCTGTGTGCTGAGGTAATCAACATGAAGAAAGTCACTTTCAGGGACAAGTGGAGTAAGGAGCACATGGCTAGTGGCTCAAAGGGTTTGCTGATTAAAGCCCTAAAAACCAAACTGAGGTCCCAGGAGGGTGTTGATTTTTAAATTGGCAGGAACATGTTGTGGATGCCCTTGAGGAACCACAAGACAGAAGGGTGGGCAAAGACTGACTGGTTTTGGATAGGCAGGTGGAAAGCTGATATGGCTGCCAGGTGAACCTTGATCGTGTTAATGGATAGACTGATCGCTGAAGGTGAAACAAGTAAGTGAATATGTGCAGAATCCCTGTGTGCATGGGATCAACGTTTGGGAGAAACACCGGGTGACAAAGCGTGGCCGTTTTTGTGACTAGATCTTCCTTGTTGCAGTTCACCTACTGTTCTCAAGGACTGTTTGGACATCCAGTGGACAATGGCGCTCTATGTCTGTCAACCAACCAGGAGTCCTGCATGGAGGTGAAGACAGTGGAGGGATGGGTGACAGATGGACCTGTTCTGTTTAGTTAACAGCACAGGAATGGGGGTGGGGGAGAAATGATATGAGGGATGTCCAGACAGCTGTAGAAGCTCAGAGCCAGGTCTGTCTGGGTCATCTGGGGATGAAAGGATGACATGGGCTTTGTCCTGCTTCATCTTGAGGATGCATCTTTGGATGAGGGGAATTGGCAGGAATGCATATACTAAAGGTGCATCCCACATGATGCTGAATGCACCCTCACCCCAGCGAACTGCGGCCTAATCCATGTCTAGAGGCAGCATGTGTTTGCACATGTGGTAAACAGATCCACTTTCAGGAACCTCCATCTGTGGGAAAGTTGGTAGATGGTGGGTCTGTTGATTGAGGGAGAAGTTGCGGCTCAGATCATCTACGAGTAATTTTCTCTGCCTGGTACGTAGGTTGCTACAAGGTGTACTTGTGAGGGATGCACCACTCCCACAGCTGTACTGCCTCTTGACAGAGTTGTTGAGAGCACACCGTGCCCTATTTTTGATGTAGTACTTTGTTCTTGTATTGTCCATCACTATGTGGACTGTGTTGTTAGCTCTGTGGAGAAGTTCATGCAAGCATATTGTACTGCTCTGAGTTCTAGGAGGTCAATATGCCTGTGTTGTTCGTCTGCTGACCATGTGCCCGAAACAACTTACTCCTGTAGGTGGGCACACCAGCCTAATAATGAAGTGTCCATTGTGATGGTGATGGTTGGGGAAGTTCTTTGAAAGGGAACATCTTTGCATACATTTTGTGGTTGTGTCCCCCAGCTGAGGGAGTCTCTTACTGTAGCTGGGATGCTTAGTGCTTTGTTCAGTGGATGGACATGAGGCCCGAACGCTGATCTGAACCAGTCTTGCACTGGCCTCGTACATAGCCGTGCATGAGGTATGACAGAGACTGTTGTGGCCACGTGGCCAAGACAACATAGACACTGCCTGGCAGTTACACTGCAGGTCAGCCCCAGTGTGACAAAAAGGTCTTAAACTGCCTGTCATCTGTGTTGAGGCAGAGAGGCTGTGACTGTCTAGCAATCCAAGTGTGCCCCTATGAACTCGAGTGTGTGAGTAGGTAGAAGCGTACACTTTGACAGGTTCATGCATGGGGTAAACAAGGTTTACTCCCTTTGTCCTCAGATGTGCGTTGACCTCTGCTAGAAACTTTGAAAAAAACCCTTGGTATCATCAACAAACTTCCAGTATAGGAAGGGTAGTTTTGCTACCACAAATCTGAAGGATTGTCTGTATGATGGCTGAATGGTGATACAAAAGTAAGCATCTTGCAGGTGGAGAGTAGACAGCTAATTCCCTTTCTGTAGGGCAGGAATGACTACGGCAAGGGTTACCTTCTTGTATCTTCGATAAAGTACATACAGGTTCAGTTTCCTGAGGTCTAACACGGGTCTCCAACCCCATTTTCTTCTGTGTGAGGAAAAAGCATGTGTAGAAACCCCTTCCCCTGTGCTTGATGCGTACCTCTTCTCTGGCTCCCAGATGTAGAAGACATTGTGCTTCTTGTAAGAGTATGGGATCCCTGAAGAGGGAAAGGGATGGTGGTTAGGGGTGGGGTTTGGAGATAAATGGTATCACATAAGTGGTGTTTACGATCTCTAAGACCCATTTGTCAGTGGTGATGGCTTGCCATTCAAGGTGCAATGTTGCTAGCCTTGAGCCAAAGATGGTGTGCAGCATGGATTGGAGCCCAAGAAGAGTGAGGGCTGTCCAACTCTCAACCAAAGCTTGAAAATGACTGGCAGGCTGATATTGTTCCACAGTTTGTCTCCTGCTTGGCTGTTTCTGGTGTCATCTATTACCGTAGTGTCTACTATTGAAAGGTGTTGGCTTGTATCTATAACTGAATTGTCTATTTTGTCTTCAACTTGTAGTACTGGTTGGATGCCCAGGACACAAAAGGTAACCCTGGAGTCTTTGAGGGAGTGAAGTATTGTGTTCATATTGTCCATGAAGAGTGAGGACGTTGCAAAGGGAAGCTCCTCAAGGGTGGTTTGGATGTCTCTGGGAAACTCAGACAGCTAGAGCCAAGACACCCACCTCATGATGACTGGCGATGCTAGGGACCTAGCAGGGGTGTCTGCTGTGTCAAGGGCCCCACTGAAGCACTGTTCTTGAAATGAGAGTGCCCTCTCCCATAACAGCTTTATATTGATCTTGTCTGCTGTCTGGTATCAGGCCAATAAAAGTGTAAAGTTGGTCAAAAACATGGTGCATATACTTTGTGAGTAGTGCCACATAGTTAGCGATATAGAATTGCAGGCTGGCTGGTGAATAGGATTTTTTTCTCCCCATAGCATCAAGCCTTTTCCGTTCTTTTCCATATTTTTGGTCTAGCCTCTTTAACATGGGTGGAATGGAGCCTGGGGTGTTCCACCAAAGTCTGGCTGGGTCCAAAAGAGCTTTGTTAATGCATACTGCCACCTTAGTTTGTGTGGATGAATGTAAAATGTTTGTCAGTTCGTGTTGTATCCCCATGGGGTAGAAAGGAATCTCTCTAGTTTATCAGAGACCCTCCTAAAAAAATCTTGAAATGACCTGGGGTCGTCACCCAGGAAGGAGGTGGATGGTGGCATAATGGAGTCTGTGGAGAAGAACTGTGGTGGTAACAGAGGATGCAACTGTTCGTCTCCCTTTGTGTACTCACCGTAGTCATCAGTCTTGGAGATCTTGGACCTGACCAGAGATTGTATACTAGAGGGTCAAGAGCTATTCAACGGCAGAGGCTGAGGTAGCAGCTCGGAAAGGGGCTGCTAGTGGATGGCCGCCTACAGAGCCCAGTATGGCCAATTGGGTGGCATGAGTGGTGGCACCCACTGCTGTTGCCATTGCTGCAGCTGTAGTGGTTTAGATGTGGAAGATTTATTTGCTATCATCGGAGGTAAGATATCCTTGTCTGAGTCAGAGAATCTGGCTGAAATGGAGGCTGGAATTGACAAGCAAGACAATTGAGAGCTAGGTATAGAGTCACCAGTGTCAAATAATGGAGTGCATGGCACTGAGTTCTCCAGCTGCAGCGTACTGACCTATGAATGCGGGGCGGGGGGGGGGGGGGGGGAAGAAATCGGTACTGGCTTGTATGTGTAAGAGCCTGGTCAGGAGCTTCAAGCCCTGTGCACTGTATCTAAGGTGGGAGGTAGTGCGAGAGTCTGCAGATTTAAGCGCTTGCTCCATTTCCCAAATGCAGAACTGCTGCTACTGTCTGGCCTTCCTGAATCTTTTTGTAAGTTTCTTACAGTGTAAGCAGTTGCTGGTGGTGAACTGCTGTTCCAGGCAACAGACACAAGAAGAGTAGCCATCTGCCACAAAGACCACAAGGTAAGCACTTTTTGAAACCCGGAGAAATATGCATGCCAAGAGGAAATTGACCAGGCTGCACTCCACTGTCAAGTGGAGCTGATGGAAGCAGCTGGAGCTACTTCAGAAAAGTGGTATCTCCAACTTTTTTTTTTTTTTTAAATAATTAATTGTGTGCAGATGTGTCTGATAGAGATGTAAGCTGTAGGCTTTTTGGTAATGGTTGATTGTGAGAGGGGACTGCTCTTGCTACAACTGAAGCCAGCAGCAGTCAGAGAAGAACTGAGGAAGTGGCTGGCCACATATGCACAGCGGGGCGGGGGGAATTGCTAACAACTATCTCTGGCCAGGAGACACAACGGCACTGGCACACCTGAAAGTGGAGCATCCACAGGGACTCTTGAACAACAACAAATCTATGTTATAGCGACAAATCATAGATCAAGTATTCTGATTTTTTTTTAAAAGGACAAAAGAAGAGAAAGCTCACACCCTTCTCAGGAATACTGTTTTTCATGTTCCCCTGCAGCCCACCGGAGTAGAGCACATTCCTCTGCCAATGACAGCCAAGTATCCTCAGTGTCCACGTAAACTTAGGCAGTGTATTCTGTATTAACTTCGATTTCAGACGGTATTAAAGAGTGGCTACCTGTAGGCACATTGCTGTAATCACACCTTTATTTCTGCAAGGTACAGCTCACTGCAAACAGGGTTTACTCTCAACAGATGCCACATCCTGGCCATGTCTACATGTAGTAAAAACTTTGAAATGGCCATGCTAATGGCGCAGTGGCCAGCATGCTAATAAGGTGCTGAATATGCATTTCATCACCTTATTAATATTCTTCGAAATAGTAAACCTTTGAAATGGCCATGCTGATGGCTAAGTGTAGACGTAGCCCCTATTGTCAAGTGCAATGGTTTAAATACTTAAACAGCTTTGGATTACAAATATTAGGTGTTTTGCCCATTTGACAAGTTATTTTTATTTCTTAAACATCCTCTCAAAAAAGGAGGAGGCCTAAAACCTTCAAACGTAGTTTGAAGTAGAGACCTTGCGGAGCGGTGATTCTGTCTGTTTTTACTCAATTAGTTGTACATAGTCGAAAGGTATTTCTGGTGAATTAGGAATTCCAAATTGCTCCATTGGCATGTTAAAGGCTGTAGAGATCATGCTTGAAGAATCTTTGAAGTTTCCCCTGTAACATTAACAAGGCTTGCAAAATGTATGAGGTTTCGTCTGTTTGCCTGGGCTTCCAGACGCATGGGAGTTTCTAAGCTGCCAAGATACCAGAAGAGAGTCATATTTACTGCAGAAAACAAGCCGTGGAGATGTGCCTCTGCTGGCTAAAACCCCCTTTGTCACCAACCATTTAACGCTGATTTTTTTCCAGTGATAAGGGGCTGGCGACAGAGGGGGTTTTTGGCACCAGAACCACATCTACAATGATTGTTTTCTGTCATGAATATGCAAATGAGACGTGTGAAGATGCAAATGATTGGTCATTTGCATCATGCTGCCAGCAGCCAGACTGAATCTAGATGCAGCCCAGCTGTATGTTTCACTGGGAGTTCTCAAATGCTACATCAGCTTGGATATTACAGGAATTCTTACTACCAGTTATCAACCCAGCATGACTAAAGCTGGCAGTTCCAGCTTTATGACCAAGTACTCCCTTTGTTTTGTGACACTTCCAACCCCACCCTTTTCAGAGAAGCAAAGTAAGGCAGAAGATTGCTAAATCTTACATGGTTTCCAGACACACATTACGTGGTTTATATAATGCACTGGGTACACTGGTGCAATGAATTGTGGGATCACTTTCTGACGGTATACTTTGTTTAGGTCATTGGTCTTTAACTTTTGGTCCATGGTCCCAACCATGAGACTATGTCTAATGTAAATAAAGTTTCAGATCTCAGAAAAGGCACTCTGTTTTCCTGATCAATTGAAAAGTATGTGAATACCCCCACCTACAGGTCAAAACATTCAGGTACAATCCAGGAAGACCATGATTTTCAGTTTTAATAGAACTGGCCCTGTAAAAACAATGTCATGAAGGCTCTAGATATTCATGCACAATAGTCCTTCAGCTGGTATCTGGAACACTAGTTCAAGTCAATGATTAATACAGTGGATACAGGTAAATCCCATTTTTGGGCATTCTGCCACACTAAGAAGTGATAGCTCAGTGGTTTGAGTACTGGCCTGTTAAACCCAGAGTTGTGAGCTCAATCCTTGAGGACATGATTGAGGAAAATAGATGCCAGGGATGGTGCATGGGCCTGCCAAGAGGGCAGGGGACTGGACTAGATGACCTCCTGAGGTCCCTTCCAGTTCTAGAAGATGCATATACTACTAAAGCCATTGGACTCAAAATAAACCAGCATGGGTTCATACAAAACTTAACTGCACACATGCAAAAGAAAAGTTTAAAGAATACTAATGTTTCAGATCCAACAGTAAAAAGCAAGCAAGTGCCATAATTAAAGATTGCCTATTCATGGCCTTGATTTAGCCCCTGAGCATATGCATTCTGATAGTCTTTATTTACACAATCACATCCATTCATCCATAAGTATATTATCTCATTCAGCGCACAAGATGATCAATACTAATTGAGCAACCAGTTATTCCATAATTTATCATCATTGTGCAGAGTGTGGCCCGTGCCTTATTTAAATCACTTTATCGAAACATTGCCCTGAAGACTGAATTATTAATTTCTTCATAGGCTCTTCTGTTGTATACTACTACAGTATCTGACTACTTCACACACATTAATGAATTTATTTTCATATCATCCCTGAAGTGAGATTTTATTATCCCAATTTTATAAATAGAGAACAAAGGCAGGGACTGATTAATGTCAAAAGTATTCACTAATTTGGGTGCTCTATTTCATAAATTCCATAGCCAGAAGTAACTATTGTGATAATCTACAAGTTCTCACACTTCATTGCCCAGCAACTCCCTTCTGACAACAAAGTTTACTTCATGACCCCCAGTAAAGCGGGAACAAAGCCTGAGCCTCCTCAAACCCCAACGCCCTGGGGGGACAGAGGGTTAAAGCACAAGCCCCACCATTCTAGTTATGAGGCGGATGAAGCTGAAATTCAATAGCTTTATCTCCAGTCAGGAGGCCTGCAACCTGAGCCCTGCCTCCCCGGCTACAGTTCTCGGAGCTTGGCTTCAGCCTTGGGCAGTGGAGCTCAGGCTTCCACCCCAGGCGCCAGCAAGTCTAAGCCAGAACTGGAGACACCATTCAAAAGGAGGTTACAACCTACCTTGGGTTCCGAACCTACAGGCTGAGAACCGCTGGTATAGTCTAATCTGACCTACATGAAACAAGCCACCAAACTCCCCTGATCTAATTCCTGTTTGAACTAGTGGATATCTTTCGAAAAATATCCAGTCTTGAGCTTAAAGATGCTATAATGAAGAATCCATGACAACCCTCACTAACCTGTTCCACTGGTTTTTCACCCAGGGCTACGTCTAGACTGCAGACTTCTTCTGAGAGACGAAGTCTCTCGGAAGAAGTCTGCCACGTCCAAACAACGTATCCACTTTTCTGAGACCACTCTCAGAAAAATGGATGTGTTCTGTCGACATCCTTGTGCCATGAGGCAGAATGGATGTCCCAGCAGAGGGGCTTTTCCCAACATTCAGCTCTGTGTGGATGGGCCAAATGTTGTGAAAGACTCTCCCGACAGAACTGTTGGCAAACAATATGCAAATTGCAATATGCAATTTTCATATCTTTGCCAACCGTTCCCCACAGTCTAGAACCAGCCCGTCACTCTTAAATATATGTGGCTTGTTTCCAGTCTGAATTTATATGGCTTCAACTTCCAGACACTGAACCTTGTAATAACTTTCTCTGTTACACTGATGAGCCTGGTATTAAAAAAATTTCTCCATATTGGTATCAAATGTGATCAACTCACTCCTTGACCTTTTTTCTGAAACAGACTGAGCTCCCTAAATCTAACATTATCAGACATGCTTTCTAATCCTTTATTTATTTTCACAGCTTCTCTCCGAGCCCTATTCCATTTATCAGTATGTTTCTTGAACTGAAGACATCAGAAACGAACACAGCACACCACTAGCTGTTGCACTGATGCCAAAACAGAGGTACCATATATACACACCCATTCATAAGTCAATATTTTTAATAAAAAGTGAAAAAAAAATAAAGAGTACTAGTTGTCTTATCAATGAGTCTAGGCCAGCGATATCTCTAATTTTTTCCATCAATGGGAGGAATAAATTTTATTATGTGCACCAAGGCATGGACAGATTGCACCACCAATAGAAACAGACACTGCTCAATGTGGAAGGCTGTGGATGCTCTGCTAAGGAGAGGGGCAGCACCTGAATCTCTCCTGGGCAGCCACTCAAGTGCCCAGTTTACAGGGAACACTACTCACATGCATATTCCTTTCTATGTTTTACAATAAACCATTGGAAATGTTTGATTTTTTTTCTTTCAGATCTCTCGACAGCTTTAGTGCTATCTTTTTCCACTCATGAAGTGAGTACACCAACCTGCTGATGAGACAAAAATTAATGGCTTTAGTGCCTGTATTTGTTATCTTTCAACATTTGCAGAGCATGCAGATGAATCCCAGCTCTAATAATGAAGTACCTTGTTTTGTCCACATTCAACAATCCAATCACTGAGATCTTTCTTCAGCCCAGGAAACAAAGCACACATCACTGGACATTATTTCTTACCTCTTACCTAAAGTTAGTTATTTTCACCACTCTCTTACTTGCCTTTCATTGATATAGAATTCATGAGCAGCAGCACAATTACTGTTTGCTTCTATATATTCAACAACTTTTAAGTCTGAACAATGCGTCCTAAGGAGACTGTTTTCTTTTGATGTCGTTGTTCATTGTAAATACTAGTATGAAAATAAGTAATTCATAGATTTTGCAAGAATTTATTCAGGAATGTCACCTGCTTAATCATCAAAAAATTATTGGTGTTTTGTTTATTTCAAAGCAGTCTGGTAGACTGGCATGGTAATATAACCTCGCCGCCACTCCTTCAGAAATTGAATTCGCTCTTTTGATCACAGCATTGCACTGGGAACTCACGTGCAGCTGACAGCCCCTACCTCGTATGGCCTACTTTCTTACTAGATAGCTAAGTTTACATTTGGTCATATTTAAAGTATATATAGTTTACTTGCACCCAGCTTACCAAGCAATTCAGATTATTTTGCACCAGCAACATGGTTTTTTTTTCAAACCATTCTCCCAAATATTTGTATCATTTACAAACTTCACCACTGATAATTTTGTATCCACCCCCCCCCGCCCCCCACAAAGGTCATTAATCAAAATGTAAATAGCACAAGGCCCCGAATCACTCCCTGCAGGACTCCTCATACCTGCTTGATGATTTCTGGTTTATAATTATATTTTAAGAACTGTCAGTTCAAAATTCATTTAACATGTGCTCAGATGATCATTCTATTTTTTTTTAAATCAAAACATTGTTTGGTATAAAATCAAAGTATATTATACCAAAACTAATTACTCTTATCCACAAAACTTGTAATCTCATCAGAAAAAAGATATCAAGTTTATCAGGTAAGATCTGTTTTCTATAAACCCATGTTGATTGGCATTAATTATATTTTCTCTGAACTCTTTATTAATCCTGTCCTGTATTAGCTCTTACATTTTGCTGTCAAGGATCAATATCAGGGTGACAGGCCTATAATTAACTAATGTTATCCTATTTACACTTCTTAAAATGTTGTAACATTAGCTTTCTTCCAGTATTCTGTTAATTTCCCCAATTTTCCATGAGTGATCAAAAATCAACACTAATTATCCAGAGAGGGGACAGCCGGGACCAGTTTTATAGCTGGAGGAATACTCTGAATAAATATGATGTACTCTATTTTGAAACAGGTGAATCACTACTTCCTAAGTTTTAAGTGGATAAATTACTTACAAAAAACTGATTACTGCACATTTCTTTCCTTTTGTGCATTTCTGTGTTCACCATTTATTTATTAAGAGTCAAGTATTCACAACTAAGGTAAACCTGAGCTGCAGTATTCCCAAATCTTTTCTAAAATGTCTCACAAACATTATGAAGTTTTTCCAGGACCCACTGCCTAAATGAGACAAAATTTTGTCATCTTAGAGCCATAGATATAATTGGTTCATCTTGCAATCGCAGTTAAGAAAAATTACAATAGGCATGCAGCTATCAGATTTCTAAGAGCTGTGTAACTACAACTGGTTAATCTCAGAATCATCAGTTTTCTTGCATTTGCTAAAAGTAACAAAAAACTGTTGCCTGCACTACCTTCTGGATCCTCCTGTTAATTTGAACCTTTAGCAGACCTAAGAAAAAAGAAAAAAAGTATTCCTTCATGGACAACAGATGTGTAACAAATGATGGAACAAAGCCATTACTGGAGAGCAAATCTCAATTCACACTACTGCATTATGTGTATTGGGTGAAGAAAGAGTCACCCAAAACAGAAATATTTTCTCTATAGCCAGTGAATTAAAGGTAGCCCCCACTCACATTTTTAGTTGACTTGTCTGCAATACAATACAGATAGAAAACAAATGTTTTAATTACTGCATTTACATTTTTGATTCTATCATTTGGCTGTTAGAGGATGGCATGAGCAAATCAAACGCAGCAAGACTTCACAATCTGCATGAGGTGCTCTGCACTGTTAAGCGCATTTGTGTGAAGACAGCATAGAAACAAGTTAACAGTTTGGTCCAGTGTAGTATTAAAATGATATTTTATACTACAGCATACATGGCACTAACACAAGGATCACACTGCCAACAGAACACGACATTTCTGTTGTTTATTCTGTATAAATATCTTAGACACAGAATGAGGTCTGAATTGTTATTTCACCCATAAAGACATCATCAGAAAATACTATACAGGAACACATTTGTATCTGCAACTGAAATTCTATTTCCAATACAAAATAAGCAGGTGTTCCAAGTCAACAACGTCTGTGATGTGCAACAGGATATATACACGGCAGAAAAATCTTTAACGGGACTATCTGATCTTAATTCCTCCATTTATCTATGAGATTGAAGTGTGACTTGTGAATCAGTATTTTAAAAGTATTGTTTTTCCCTGGTAAATCTCTGCATGAAATACACACAATAATGTACTAGCTTACTTACATCAACATTATCTTCGCAAAATGCAGAATGTTATATAAGTAACGCTACAGAAAAAAAAAGACATTTCTGATTTCGCCAGATCTGAACTGGAAGCTATTTACAATGTTTCAGGCTGTGTCTGAATGTAGCCCAATGGAAACACTGAAGTGACCGAAATGCAGGAGAAGAGAGACATGGGATGGAATCCACTAAGGTACTTATGTGTCTAATTCCCACTTTTACCCAGAATACTCCCATTCAATTGCTGTCTAACATCATAGATGCTCAAACTCAGTTGGCACCTAAGCACCTCTGGATATGTGAACTGCAGCCTTATTCATGGGCACCTATTGCCCCCTCTATGTAACCTATCTTCCACCATGAGCCAAAGTAATTCACAAATGAAGAATGGCATTCAGACACCTAAGCTTTACACAGAGATTAACTGGGTAGAATCTGAATAAATCTACTTATCAGCCTAGTTCACATAGAACAGGCTGGGGGGGGAAGGGAAAGAGAAAGAAAAGAAGGATATTCCTTATGACCTCTAGACTAATGACAGAGCATTCACCCAGGATACGGCAGACACCCCACCAAAGACTCCATTCAAGTGTCTATCCCCTAGTGGGTCAAGGGATTCAAATAGGCATTGGTTACCTCTCAAGTGACTGTGCTAACCACTAGGATGCAGAATTATTCTAACTCTCTCTCTCTCTCTCTCTCTCTCTGGCCCAATTAACTATTCTATTGTTTCATTCACCAATCATTTGGACCAACTTCAACAGGAGACACTGAGGGAAATTCACATCAGGCTATTTCCCAGCATACTGGTTAGGGCACTCTGCCTGACACAGATCAACTGTCTTCTCCCCACCAGATGCCTATCTCCAAGAAAGGAGAGGGGCTTAGCATATGCCCCTCTGGTCAGCATCTCCCATAGTTTAACTTATGCAGGTCTGTATGTATACTAGTATGATGGCTTTTGTGGTTCACATTCTTAGGCTCCTACTTCTTTGCATTCACTGTATAAGGCGTCTTTGTGCCTCACTCATATTTTGTAGGCCCTGTTGGTTCTAATGAGTGTCTAGGCTCTTAAAAGATAGGTAGCATTGCTGACCACCTGAGTCCCCTCATGGATACCACCCACAGATCTTTAGGGACAAATATATATAGTTAGAGAAGGAAACACTTTAGCTACCAAGCATCCCACCCCTCTTTCAATGCTTACATATGAGGCTTTGTTTTCTTGCTAACCCTCACGTAACAGTAATTACATTTTACTTACCTTGGTTTGGTTGCATGTTCATGTTTGGTCTGGGGCCATAGTTGCCCATAGGCTGTCCTTGGCTCATAGTCATCTGATTCTGCACTGGCATGCTTTGTGAAGATGGCACTGAGTGATTATAACCACCCATAGACCCATGGCTACTTGAAGGCATGCTCATGGAACTATTTGTTATACTGAGTTGATTAGGCCCAGGTCCTTGCATAGGCATATGGTTAGGTCCTTTGGAGAGAGAGAGGAAAAAAAAAAGTTACATTAAGTACCATTAAACAATCAAGAGCAGTCACAACACTAATTATATTATATACATTTATTAAATGGGCATTGGCTTATGATTTATTGACCAGATTTAAAAACAAAACTTGCAATTACCATTAACTATAATTCCATTCACATTATCTTATAGTAACAAACTATTAACTTAAAATTGCAGACTATCGCTCACTTAAAATCAATACTATGAGCAAAGCTAGTCCTCTGGGCACTAAGCTCGTGTACATCCTTAATTCATTAAGTAGCTTGTGAGCAAATCTACTGGGTCAGGCCACTTTAGCCTAGTTCACACAAAACAGCCTGGAGGAAAGGGGAAGAAAATGTAAAGAAATGCAATAAATAGAAAGATCTCTAGGTTCAAGAGCTCAGCTCTTAGTTTATTCATACTAGTCAACCTAGATATTCTTTTCACACTGGTATTAAATATTTGGCAAGTAACAAGCCCTAACCTTCATATAGTGCGCACACACACGCGCACACACGATTATAAATATATTTAACATTAGTTTCTAACATCAAATATACAGCTGAAAGCTTACAAGTAATTTACTTATTACGGGGGGGGACCCCACAATAGTTAACCTCTCACCACTGCTCCCAGTGAAGACCCAAAGGATGAACAACCTGGTTACACATACGGGCTGTCTCTACACTACCTCCCTACTTCAAAGGAAGGATGGTAAGTAGCATGTGAACAGTTGATATTCAGATTGTGATTTCAATCCACATCTCTCAGCTAAAAGAATATGTAAACTGTTCAGATGGTATCCTATCAGCTGTCATGTTTGTACTTGTTTTTTAAAAATAAAAATCCTTTGAGAAACGAGTGTGATGAAGAGATCAATCCAACTCCAACCTGTCTTGCCAGGAGGGGAGAAGTAAAGAGTGAAGAGATAACTAGCCGTGGCTGTGTCTCTCTCTTCACTCTTTACTTCTCCCCTCCTGGCAAGACAGGTTGGAGTTGGACTGATCTCTTCATCACACCCACTTCTCAATGGTTTTTTTTTTTTAAAGCACAAACATGACAGCTGATAGGATACCATCTGAACAGTTTACATATTCTTTTAGCTGAGAGATGTGGATTGAAATCACAATCTGAATATCAACTGTTCACATGCTAAATATTTTTTTCCAGGACTACTAACTGCTTTTATAAAAGGAATTTTTTTGGCCTGTGGTGGTGGAATTCAATTTTATTGTGTACAGATTTTTTCATGTAGGCTTTATCCCTCAAAACTCGACAGTACTAAATACTGGATGTATGTAGGAAGAGAGGAACAGCAAGGGAGAAACATTTTCTGATCAGACAGAAGAGTCAAGAATGTGGTGAAATCAAGGCGGCTTAGGTACATGACTGGCATCCTAAGAGAGAAGTACTCTGACACGCTGTACCCTCAGAGTTGCACCCTGCTACCCTATATTCATTATTCATATATATGGTTGTGATATGTCACACAAAAGATACCATATAAGACATTATATGGCAGGTCATGCTCAGCTGAAACCCACTGTTCCATCAAAATAGAGTTAGTTTGTATGAACTTGAGATTTTGTTTTCCTTAAGAAAATTATTGAAATGCTTTGCTTTGTTAGTTGGGAAGTAGCTAACAACTAGTTCTTCAATAACAAACCTGGTGAACCACAACCACTGATCAGCAGAGGAATTATAAAACAAAAGATTTACAATACTGCAAGAGGGTTGCAGAAGGACTACACAGTGGGATCTGTAGACTGCTCAACTCTGTGATTAAGCAAGGCTCACACAGACATGTTTGGGCCACTATTTTCCAGTTCTGGGCCACACAGACTGAGGGAATAAAATAAGAGACAGTAGCATCCCACCTATGCTGAAGGCAACAGAAATGCTGGGAAGACAAGAAAAACTTGAACTGAGGAGACTGGTGAAAGGCGGAGAAGGAAGGTCTGCCTGTGTATTAAAACTGTAGCCTCCAGTAAACCCTCAATTTAATGAGCTAATGGGGGGAATGGGTGTCTGTTACACCCAGACATCCGTTAGAGGGTTTACTGCGACTCACCCCTGCCAGGCTTCCTCAGAGCCCCCCTCTCCCCACCAAAGATGTCCACTACCCACTGCCATAGGAGGAGCCCACGGAACCTGCCACCACTGCTTACAGCCCTGCCATGGTGAGGACTCCACCACAGCTGCAGGCCCCACCACCACTGGATCCGCCACGTGCTGCCACCTGGAGTAGGGCACATACACAGGCAGATGGCACTCGTGTACACACCCCACACCTGCTGGGAAGTGGACATGGTGGCTTCAGGGGGAAGAGGCAGTGGCTCCTCCAGGCCACGACAGCTATGCTGCAGTAAGTCCATTTTGTGGGCAGCGTGGGTATTTAGGATTTTACGGGCCCTGGTTAAGTGGACTTCCAGAGCAACTGGTCCATTGTTGCCATAGTCCGCTAAATTGAATTTACAGACCCCAAGGGTTTACTGTACTTGCAACATCCAGGGAGGTGAGAAAAGCAGTTTGATTTACCTCTGGGTTAATCTAAAATTTTAGATTGTATGCATACTACTTAAAGTGTCCCTCTCGCACATGTATGCCTAACACTCAGTCACTTAAAAATCTGTCTGTAGTTAATATTTACTTTAATATTTTATTTTTCCAGAAAGTTGTCTAAACGCTTGAGGAACCTGCTCAGATTACAAAGGCTGAAGCATATCCACTTTCCTTTGATGAAGTGGTGAACTAATAAGTTCATACCATTCAAAAGAACATCTTGAAGAGTACAAGACAGTATTTGCAAAGATGGGGTGCAAGTATGGAGGTTTAGGAGACTAGTCAGTGTTTCCCTGCACATAGGTCACAGGCGGCTTGGAGAACTGGCCATGCCTCCACAGGCTGGAGACTGGGGCTGTGTCTATACTTGTCAGTTTTAGCACAAAAACCACACTGGCATCTTCACTGGAAATGCACATTCAGCACAAAAAATCAAACCATCTCATCTAAGTGTTTTTGTGCTGATGCACCAGTGAAGATTATTCATTGCTTTTACCTGTCCCACAAAAAGAGTGGGAGTGGCCACTCTTTCAAACTCAGCACATATGACCCCTCCCTTTAGCTCTGTTCTGATAACCAGCGTTATCAGCGCTCTGGGACACAAAATATTATTGTTGTGGAATGAATACTCCTGATGCCTCCCAAAATGCAAGCAAAGGCGGGTAGACAACGTGCTACGCAGCTGCATGTTGGGAACTGACATCGGGGTCTCCGCCTTTCCCATCTCAGGATTGGTTGCATCTGATGTCTGTCACATGCACATATCCGCCCCGCCCCAATAATGATTTACTTTGTATCCCTGAACAGCACATAATGCGACACAGTCTCCTGCGTGCCCTTCTCATTGGTGAGGCAACTGCTTCGACTGTGAAGGTGGTCTGACAGCTGTGGAAAACAAATGTGAACACCAACCAGCCTTTTTATTTTTTTGCTTTTCTGTCACTGACAAAACTACCAGTGAAAAATCCTGAAAGTACAGACATAGCCTGAATGATAACAGCAGCTGGAAGGGTCTGCCACTTGTCACTAGCAAAGCATTTTGAGAGAGCGCTCAGGCTAAAGGGGCACGGCAGTCCCATAGTTGCAGGCTATGCCCTGGGCAACACATCACAGAAAGGAAGTCTATCATAATACCAGTAACAAGATTGTGTCAGGGGGCAAAGTTGGAGGCCAAAGCTACATAAGTTCAAAGTCAAATGAAGGTGAAAGAGTTCCAGCAGGCCTATCAGCAAGTTCAGGAAGCCAACTGGCTTTCTTGATCATCTCCACAGAGCTGCCACTGTTATGAACAGGTACACATGCTTCTTGGGGGGGTGGGGGGGGAAGAGAACCCCACCATGCTGCCCAGTATTAAATTACAAGTTGTGGAAACCCTGGTCTGGAGTCCAGGGTTACCTGAGAGGAGCTGAAGGGCAAAGAGGAAGAGCCCAATGGAGAGCAGGATGGGGACAACCACTAGGGCCTCAAGAAAGTTCTTCCCGCCAGTATGGATCTCTTCACCCTAGAGCTGGAACTGGTCCCGCTCTGCCAGTCTCCAAGCCCTCTGCGACCAAGGTGTTAGCGTGAATTTCTGAATTGCAGCTTCCACAATAGCACACCTTGTCACAGCAGGCAACCAGATAATGATCTGGTGTCATGGCGCCACACAGCATTTTGGTTAAGTTTTCAAGGCTTGCGATCACGCAGGATGAGCGGCTCTGCTTTGTCAATATCTTGGTTTTAGAAGGGTGATGTCTTCTTTGGCAACCTGAAGCAGCACGGGAATCTGGACTGGGGGTTTTTTTTTTTGTTTTTTTTTTACGCAATGCTCCCTACCCTTTTACATTTCCCTAGAGCATACTACTGCACTGCATGGGTGGCACGCACTCTTTCCCCCCACACCCTCGTCTGCATAGTTGGCAGGCTCTTCAGGCCTTCTCCCCTCTCATTCCCCCCCCCATGTTTTTCCAATTTACAGGGACCCCTCCTCCCCCAGCCATCCATGTGGCTTGAAGTTAACCCCTCCCCACCCTTCCTCCTTGCCCCATAGCTGTCGAGCTCTGCAACCCTTTCTAGTTGCAGAGGATTGCTCCAGGAACAGGAAAAAAAAAGTTTTTCCCCTGCTCTAGGACAAAGGACAGCTTACCCTTCTTTCTAGTCTCCTCCCACCCCATAAAGCGGACAATAACTTACCACGTCCACAACAAAATATTCTGGATAAATGGTGGTAAATGACGACTTGTGCAATGCATGCCTCGAATGCCACCTTTCAGTCTTAAGCAGCCTTTGAAAAAAGAAACTTTCCCTGATAGACACAGAAACCCATTCGTTCCATGGGTGAGTTCTTAGTGTGAATAGTATCTCAAATTTTGACCTTCACTTTCTAACTGGCATGCCCGGTGTAAGAGAGAGACTGAGGAAACAAGAGGTGCAAGCAGGATCTGATCCTTTAACACATGGAACGGTCAGAAGCAGAACCCAGTGACACAAAAAGGAAGACAGCACAGTGCAATCAAAGTACAGCAGAGTGGTGGCAGAGTATACTTGATATCCCGAGAGAGTAAGTGGCAAAGCAGATGGAAAACATGGCAAATCTCATAATGGCAGTGAGTGACCAAACGGAGGTCTTGCGCTCCATGCTGGAACTGCAGAGGGGCTCCCAACGCAGCAATTAGGAGTCCCCAGAAGACTGGTCACCCACCTCCCGCTGTTACAGTCCCCGAATGTGGTTAGGGAGGGAAAGAAAAGCCGAACACCAGAGGCCCATGAGCCCCTGCAGAAGTGCTATTCCACCAATCTTGACCACACTGCTTTTGCCTGCCACTTAAACCTCTCTTCCTCACAAAATAAACATTCTTTTGAGCTCGGTGTGATTTTTTTTAGCATCCACAGGTGCTAGGGTGCAAAAGTTATTACTGGGAACGGCGGGGGGAGGGGGAAGATAGCACAGCTGCCTGCTGCTATACCAAGGTGCACAGAGAACTCATGGTGGAGGCATGTGGTGGGGGTGGGGAGGGCTGATAGCACAGCTGCCTGCCCCTCCCCCCCCTCCTTTTTTTGGGAGAATAGCCCTCCCTCTACATCCATTCTTCTGCCTACAACTTAACCCCCTCCCTCCACATAAAAGCAATTGTGTAAGACATGGTCTGATCTATTGATTCGCAGCTGGTGGGGAGCACCAAGTCACTTTGGTGAGTTGGGGTTGATTAAAACACAGAAATACATTGCCATCATCTGCATGGCAGATCATTCATTAAGATATTTTTAAAAGGGCCCCTGATTGCTGCTGCCCCTGCATAGTTATTGATGAACAGCTGCATAGGCAGCTGTGAGTAAGCCTTGCCAATGGCTTCAGCCTTTATATTCTAGGCATTCAGGAGAGAATCCCACCTGGATTCACAAATGTTATGCTAAATAACACACTTCGTAATCAGGGCAGGGACACTAGTTTCATAAAGGTCCAATCAGGACACCAAGCATCAGAACCTCACTTTTAAACAGCCAAAGGCACATTCAACCTCCATTTTGCACTTGCTGAGTCTTTGATTGAAGTTCTCCCTGCTGTGGTCCAGAGCTCTTGGATAGGGTTTCATAAGGCAAGAGAGCAGAGCGTAAGCAGGGTCACCCAATATTACAGTAGACATCTCCTGGTTGCCAATCTTGATCTTCTGGTCTGCAAAAAAAAGTCTCATCCAGGAGCTATCCCGAATTTTGAAGATGCACACAGCCTGAACCTTATCTGACCATCCCACATTGAGGTCAGCAAAACAATCTTTGTGGTCTACCAACATGTGCAATACCATGAAGTATCCCTTTCTGTTTATATACAGAAAGGCCAGGTGGGCCATGGCCATGATGGGGATGTGCATGCCATCCATTGCCCCACCACACTTAGGAAATTCCTGGCCAGCAAAGCCATCCGCTATGGCCTATACCTCTCCTAGGGCCACAGTCTTCCTGAAGAGACACCAAGAGATTGCATTGGCTACCCACATGACCACAGCCGCCACTGTAGATCTGCTCATGCCAAACTGATTGGCCACTGACCAGTAAATGTCATGCATTACAAACTTCCACAGAGCAATTTCCACTCACTTCTGAACTGTTAACGCCAGCCTCATTCTCGTGTTGCCGCACTTCAGGGCAGGTGGCTAGCACACCATCAAGTTCCACAAAAGTGGACTTGCACCTGCAAAAATTCTGCACCCACCGCTACTTATCCCAGGACTCCAAAACAATGTGGTCCCACCAGTGTGTGCTGGTCTCACGAGTCCAAAACCATCACCCCACTGTCAGCAATGCATTCAGGGAATCGAGCAGTTGTGAGTCTGTGGACCACAGCTGAAAGATTTTGTCTTCGAAATCATCATCATCATCATAATGGTCAACCATCATCTCACTTTGCAATTGACATAAAAATTGCACAACAGTGTGTGGAACGACTTGAAGCATTTGAGGGTCCATGACTGCACTAGTGCTGTCTCCCATTCACTTTTGCATGGTTACTGGGTGCTCTGAATTCTGGGACAGTACTTTGCATTCTGGGATACTGACAAACACCCACAAGCAGCTGGGGCTCAGGCACTGTGGGATACCTACCTACAACGCATTGCTCGTGCAGTTAAACCTGGATAAGGCAATAGGGACTTGGAAACGTACAGAGAAATGGAAGGTTGAATTTCCAAAAGATTTGTCAACACTTAACCTTCATATTATGAATTCAAATGTAAGCTGAATTTATCTCATAGCATAGACACAGCCTCTGTTTTAAGTGGTATACAAGATCTGGTACAAGAGGGGAATATAACTAAACTGCATAGTAATAGTGAACATGATATAATTAAATGAAATATCCTTGGGGCAGAAGATAGTGCCACAGTTTCATTCAATTTCAAAAAGGTCTGTGTAAAATGAGGAGGCTAGTAACCAAGGCTTAAACTATATGCATACCTTAATTTGTTTTTAAAAAAGGGACATAAAAGGGCCACCATGGCTAAACAGAATATAAAGAGATGATTGGTGACACAAAGGCATCTTTATAAATAGGAAAACTACTACTACTAAGGAAAATAGAAAGGAAAAAAATGCGAGCAAGTCAAGTTCAGAAATTTAATGAAGCACGCCAGAAGTAGTTTTAAGTGCAACTAGCAAGGGACACAAAATCTCACAGGTATCTTAAATATACCTGAAGCAGGAAGCCTGCTAAACAAACAGTGGGAACACTGGACAATTAAGGGGCTAAAGGAGCACTCAAGGAAAACAAGGCTGTTGCAGAGAAGCTAAATGAATCACTCTTTACTGTAAAGGATGTGAGGCAGATTCCCAGACCTGAGCCATTCTTTTTAGGCAACAAACCTACAGCACTGACATACAATGAGTAGTCAAAGGTGTTTTTCGAACAAATTAATGAATCACAAAGACGAGGTGGCATTTACACAAGATTTCTGAGAGAACTCAAATATGAAACTGTAGAACTACTAACTGTGGTATGTAACCTACAAGCTGGATTATCAGGTCTGGTGGACCACGGATGTCACTGGACCAGAGTGCCTCAGGCTGGAAGGCTATTAGGAGGAGAGACTGGTTGGGCTTGTTTGCCAAGGCCATGTCTGGCTGTCCAGCTGGGAATGGAGGTTGGATCGCGTCCAACTGCCCAGCTGACACTGGTGCTTTTATTGAAAGCATCAGCTCAATATGCACCCTCAAAAATGCTAACATTTTAGGAACCATTAGGTAAGGGGTAGATAAAAAGGAAATTATTATAAATCCCACTTTATAAATCCATGGTATACCCACACCATGAATACTGCATGCAGTTCTGGTCACCTCATCTACAACAGATATATCAGAATTAGAAAAAGCACAGAGAAGGATAAATATGATGGGGGTACGGAACAGCTTGCATATGAGGAAAAATTAAAATGAATGGGATGGCTCATCTTAAAAAAAAGACAATTGAGGGAGGAAACAAAAGAGGTCTATAAAATCATGAATGGAAGAGAGGAAGTGGATAATTAAGTGTTATTTATCCCTTCACATAAAGAACGCAATTATATTAAAAGGCAGCAGATTTAAAACAAAAAACATGGAAGTACTTCTTCACAAAAAACCAGTCAACTTGTGGAACTCATTGTCATCGGGTGTTCTGGAAGCCAAAATATATGTGGGCTCCAAAAAAGAATTAAATAAGTTCCATCAATGTCCTTTAGCCAAAATATCCAGTTACCCCGCCCCACATTCTGGGTTCCCCTGTCCTCTAATAGCAAGATAACAGAGAATGGATGATTCAGTAAGTTCTGAAGCATCTGGCACCAGCCACTGTCAGAAGACCAATACTGGGCTACATGGACCATTGGTCAGAACCAGTTATGTTCTCATGGAGTTCTGCTTAAATAAGCTCCTCTTCAACAAAAGAAATAAAGCAATGAATTTAATTGATACTGACAGAGAAGATGGAAAGGAGGACTTAAAGGTGTCACATGTGTGCAGTAAATACCATCACTACAAAACAGGAAGCTAAGGCTTAAAAATAGAAAGAAGACAATCAGAAAGATGGAAGACAAAAATTAGGCTCTTGCAGGACTCCATAAAAGAGGGTTCCTTAGCGCAGGAGGAGGAGCCAGGAAAAAACAATTTGGAGAAGCCTACATAATCAACCTCCAAGACAATCAAGCCATCCAGCTTGTTTAAGGTTGTACTGGCATCAAAATGATCTAAAGGTGGTTTCATTAGAGAAAAGAACATAAGCAATAACTGCGGGGCTGAAATAGGTTTGAATGTGTTAGAATGAAACCAAGGCTTGAAAGAAAGCTCAGGGATATTGTACAAGGAATTGTGATAGTGATGAAAGGAAACTATTTTCTCAAATACTTTACTGAAGGGGAGGATAGAGATAAGATAGCGAATCATGGCTTAGGAAGCTTTTGTTTACTTTCTTTTCATTTAAAGATTAAGTACTGTCAGTGACAGATTTTTAGAGAATAAATGATACACACACTCAAAAATTTTTGAGAATGCAACAACAGAGAGAAAGAGAAAAAAAGACAGGAACCAATTATATGAAAGAGGAGGGCCAAAAAAAAAGGACACTTTCTTGAAAGACTGGTTAATGTCATATGTACAGCGAGATAGCAAGGGGGAGGGAAAAAAGGGCAATAAGCAGGAAAAAGCAACATTAAGCAAAGAGGAGGTGGAGGCAAGATCATCCTAACCGCATCATCCATGAATTGAAAAGAGGAAGTTGGCTCAGGACAGACTAGGAGAAATGGTGGATGAAGAAAACAAACATAATGAAAGGGGAAGAGCAGATTAACAACATAAAATGTTTTACCCAAATATAAAAATAACATGAACTCGCTTCTTCGCCCACTATGGACTGTGTATTAGATGAAGACTAATAAGTATTAGGATAATAAATAGTTTGTCCTGAATTGTAACAAGACTGAAGCATATTCACAGGGACGGGAAAAAAATTTTTTGAAGAGTTTGTTGGTAATTTGCAAGTGTCCATTATTCAGGAAGTAAAGTGCCTCTGAAGAGAGGCTACATCATGAATGCTCATATTGCAAGACTGGTCAATATGAAATTTATCACCTGTTGCTTTTCAATACAGTCTGACAAATTTTCTCAGACTGTACCACAGGAATCCATGCTTTTGGGAGATACAGACTCTGCTAATGTAATTGCTTTAAACTCGTCTTCCTTCAGATTACATCCAGAATCTGCCACTGCTGCAGAATGCAGCTGCTTCATAAAGTAGGAGTAAGTTGGTTATGACTGCCTTCTGTAATCACAGAACAAAAATTGCCTCCATGTCAAACAAGACAATTAGGGGGCCTCCGTGGTACATAAAAGCCTTTTGTTACCCCTCACGTAGCTAGACTGCCAGTAGAGAGGGAAGCCCCAAGCCTCGTGAGTGGATCAAAGCAAGCTGCAAGCCAGAGATTCCCCACCCTATTCTACAGTAAGTCCTGAGGTTTGCTGAGCAGCAACCTTTTCCACCACAGGATCCTGATTATGGAAGATATTCCATAGCAGCTATTCCTGAATCCATGAGTTGGTATTCTAAGGGCATGAATTGTATTTAATTCAAGTAGGTCTATTCTTGATAATTTTGCCCCAAAGCTCCCTTGGTTTTGCACATTATTAAATGTGTACTGTATTTAGACTAATTAGAACCTTAGATTTTAAAAATTAGTTTGGGCTTCTATGACAAAGTGTTTATTAGGATCTGAGACAGGGTGGACTATGGCATGAGACCCCCCTGAGGATGGTATCACGGCCCTGCTACGCTCTATCCCAGGAAAATGGCAACAGGAAGAGTCTTTCAAGCATCCTACAACAGCAGTATGGTATGCAACCTATCAGAGAGTGGATGTAGGGAAGGGCCTATCTGGCCTTAGCAGAAACCAATAAAAGGAGCTGCAGTACAGAGGAAAGTTCAGTTCCTTGCTAGAGCTGGAGGAGCAAGGATGGTGTGCTTGGCTGGTCAAAGGAGCTACAGGACCTTGGACAGAGCACTGCTGGCAGAAGGGGTGTGGGCTGGGCTGGGCTGGACTGGCTGCTGGAGTTCAACCAGGATAAGGTACCAACGTAAAGGTGGAGAATGAGGCTGTAATGGGAAGTCAGCTATGGAAGAATAGCAGGGCACACTTTAACTAAAAGGACATGGTGGATCGCTGCTACATATAGGATCCCTTGGCTGGAATCTGGGTTACAAGGTGGGCCTCGAATTCTCCACAAGCTATTGTCAACATGGCATGGACTTTGTGCCCAAGAAGGGGACCTGAACTCCTATAGAGACCCAGCAGCAGAACTGGGGCCAGAGAAGCCCAGAAGGGTGAAGAGTCTCTGGAGAACGAGCCGTGGGGGATCCGGCCCCTCATTGGGGCCAAGACTGCTTGAACAGCAGGGACAACTTGACAGCCCAGAAAGAGCTGAAAGACAGATCAACCAGGGTTCTGCAATGGGTCCTGCTGAACTGACTGAGAAACAAGCCCAGAGATAGAACTGCAGATAGAAGAACCTTACAGAGGGTACAGAAACAGGCCCCTGTTGAACTCATACCCTGGACAGTTTGCAGGGCGGGGGGTGTTTTGTGTTGGTTTGTTTTTAAATATTCTGACAGACTAAGTGACTTGGCTACAGGGCAGAGTCACTGAAGATCCACCACAAATATAGTGCAGGCATCTGCACTGAGGTAGCAGTGCTCCAGAAAGGCAAGTCTGACTCCACGGCTATGTCTAGATTGCTGAAAAGTGTCAGCAGAAGATACACAAATTGCACAAGGCATTTGCATGTCTCCTGCCTACAGTTGTGTTGGGAGAGGCTTTCCTGATGAGACATCTCTTCTTCCTTGTGGAATGAGGATGACCAGGTGGTCAGCAAAATGCTCCTGAAGTGGCAGACTTCTGTTGGAATACCTCTGGGCTCCCAACAGAAGCCTGCAATTTAGACACGGTCCATTACGGGTACTTATTGTGAGATATCTAAAAAGTAAAATAACTGACAAGTATATATGTCAATTGCTAATGAACTGAATATAGGGAACCACAAATCTTTCAAAATGAAGCAAATTTGCTACATTTTGTGTGTGCTTTTTCTCCCCACGCCACTTTTCACCAAAGTATAGAAAAAGCTATTCAGAGTCACTCCCAATGTCATAAAACAGCCCATCAGAAACTGTTTCTATCCACATTCTCAGAGTCAAACAGAAGAGAAGGAACAAATGTTTATTTTAACTAAAGAATAAGTTGTGGTGGAGGGTAAATTAAAAGTTGATTAGTAACCATATTTTAATATTATCTCTATTGGGAGAACACCCAAATAAAAATATATATTAGATCTTCTTGTATTCTACCCAACCGGCAAAAGATGTACATCTAAACCAAGTAACTTTCTCCATTTGGCAGTGAATCTATGCTGACATTGTGACCAATGATCTTTTCCAAGGAAACAGATTACTATCAAACACAATATTATGATTTCATTAGAAGCTGAAGAGTGTGAATTGCAAAGGACAATGCTGTTTTCAATTTGAGCAGATGGGCACTAGGAGATGGAGGAAACTTCCCATTGAGAATCCCTCTGTTCCATTTAGGAAGTCACCATCATGTATGACCAAGCAGAAGAGGTCTCTGCTGCCAAATGCAGCCTGTGCTAGAAATAAATTAACTTAATTCTGATACACACACACCCCCGCTCCATATGACACACATAACTAAAGGATCAGCTCTCCATTTCTGGAGACTAGCCAGCCACTTTTCTCAAAAAGAATACTGATCACTATCAGATAATTTGAAACAGAGTTAAAGGGAAGGTGGGTACTTGTCTGAGAGGAATTGGAAGAATTGCAATATTTTCTCCCTCATGTTTTAAGTTGTCTGATTTATTTATATACCTGCAGAGTGGATCTGTCTGAATGTTTGAGAAGGTTATGTCTACAAGGAACTTTGACAGCTTCCTTTCTATGAAAGAATCTTCATCTAGAACATTGGTCTGAAGAACTCACTTGTATGTCGTGTGGGGAGAAATGGAGAACAAAAAGATATCCTGGAAATGTACTTAAGTGAAGTGCTAAGTTACAAGAAATAGCCACTAAGACTTCATAAAAGTAAATTCTGGAAAATGAATTCCCTATAAAGAAGTAGGTTTTGCCATGTCTTCCTTCATTTTGATCTTACTGCTGATAGGAGCCCTTAGCTTTGTGGTGAGGACTGATGCAGTGTGGAATTTCATCATCTTATTTCATTGCTTTGCTTTTCTACTAGTTTGTTTTTCTGCACTTTGGTGACAAACTTACACCTGAAACAATCTTTAAGCGATTACTTCACAAATTCCTTAACATTCAAATTTTTCAATAACAAATGCAATACAGAAAATTAATGGAAATTAGATTTTCCATAAAGTGTTCTAATTCTAATATTTCCCCATTTAAGGGATTCTCTTTAAGATATATTTATATTCTTACTCTCATTATTCATATATGAATATTTCTAGATTCTCTCCTTTAGGGAAGAGTTTGTATGCCTTCAGCTATAGGCCACTACATTTCTCCAATGAGCCTTCCAAAGCCAAGTGTACTGCATGGTTTCAGACAGACTAAATTTAGCCAGTTCTGTTCAGAGGAATGCTGTATGTCAGCTACATCAAAGCCCAAGGGCAGCCTGATAAACACTGAATACAGGTCACGTAGCTCTGTAGCTAACAAACTCTAAGAGCGCTTGTACTCGGGGGCATTCAAACCAGTTTTGTCATCAACAATCTAGTATCCCTTGAGCCTCCATGTCGTTTCAGTTG
This sequence comes from Carettochelys insculpta, assembly GCF_033958435.1. NCBI lineage: Eukaryota > Metazoa > Chordata > Testudines > Carettochelyidae > Carettochelys > Carettochelys insculpta. The sequence continues at coordinate 87,005,370 of NC_134138.1, read as the reverse complement.
CTAAGCAACACTGGTGTTAATGTCTTAGAGGAGAAAAACTTACCAGGCATCTGGCCGTTCATCTGGCTCGGCATGTGTGGAGCAGGAGGGCCCCCACCTACCATACCATCTGAAGACATGTTGTGAGAACGTGGAGGTGGGGGAGGGCCACTCTGACTCATCCCTCCTGGACCCATAGGCATATTCTGCGTGGGTGGCTGAAAGGAGACAGTTTAGTCAAACAAGAGAAGCAGTTAGTCTGACAAAAAATATTCTATGTACATATGGTACAACAGTTGACTATATCATTAAGTGGGGTAAGAAGGAAAGCAGTGAAACGCATTTCTAGTCTCCGACAGATTTAACTCCTTAATTTTAGTAAAACGTAATATTTTACATAATGTATTAGGACATACAACATTGCAGCATCTTTTAGAAAATAAAATACAATTGCCTCTCTTACAAAAATTATATCAGAATAGTTTAAGATTGTTTAAAACAATTAAGCTCTTAGCAATCCACTCCAAAAAAAAAAAAAAAAAGGGCAAAAAGCATTTTAAAGAACCACACCTTTATATCTGCTCTTTCAAAGCATTTGTTTTGTTTTGTATAAAAATAAACGTTCCATAATCTTCTCCCGGTGCATCCACTGCAGATAACAGACTTTGCACGAGTCAAAAAAAGCAGTCACAAAAAGGATTAAAACCCCAAAATGCTAAGAGCATGCAAAAAATGAACTATTACAGATGAGAACTATCAAAACAAAACAGCCAAGTAGCACTTTAAAGACTAGCAAAATAGTTTATCAGATGAGAACTATGGGAGTTGGAAGGCCTAAGGGTCCTTTTTTCCCCCTCCCTCTGAAAGCCTAGTTCGTAATTTTATGCCAAACACCCCCTACAGACGGGAAGCACATTAGTGCTGGTCTCCAAAGGTCCAGAGACAGCTGCCTAGAAAGTATATCTATGGCACATTTCCTAATGAAATAGTGAGGCAAACAGATGAATAACCTTGAGAGTTCAGAAGGAAAGCAAGAAAAATAATATACATCATTAGAAATTTACCACTGGACTCAACTCCAGAGGATGTAAGGGTAAAGGAACTACCACTAATTAGCTTTTGTCTCTCACACTCCTCAGGAGAAAATATTATCCTCCTTGTACACCTCAGCCAAATGCTTCCTGTGGGATAAAAATGCTCTAATCTGTGGCTCCTAAGACAAAACACCACAATACCACATACAGGCTACCATGTTCTGGTGCAACCACTCCTGTGACTCATGTATGCCGTTGTTTTGCCAGATTCTCATTTACAGAAAGAAAAAAGGTGACCAAGTGATATCCTCCTGTGGATTAATTCTGTGCAGCCCCATTCTTCCCTTCACCATGTCTATTCATCAGGGGTTCAGAAGATGACAGAGATGAAGTGGCTACTATTACTAAAACAATGTTAAGGAAATTTAAGAAAACTAAAACAGCATTAGTGCTTTCACAGAAAACATATAGAAAGCAAAGCTAGTCACAGCTACAAGAAGTTTTTTGCACCATCTGTTGGGGCAAGAAGAAACTGAGGATAGGGAGAGCACACAGGACCCCTTAAACTGTGCCATGGACACACCACTGAAGGGATCGACAGAGCTACTCCCCTACAGATCCTGATAAGGGAAAAATCTTCTAACACCAGCTGCGTACAATCACCACATGCACTATCGTGGAATGAACATGAGCAATCATTCGAAGAACTGAATTATAAAACACCAAGATGGGCACAGGATAAGGACAAATTAGCATACCTTCTATAGAGAGATATCACGTCTATCTGAACAATCAAATCTCTGAATGCGTCACCAAAAACATGGCTGAAGAACTGACTCAGTTTACGTATTTCCTCGCCCCGTATCCCAATCCCCTACCATAGGTCACAACCCAAACCCTGCACCTCATCCTGCATCCTTGACCCCTGCCCCTGGTGACAGCCATCTCCTTCACCCAAACTCCCTCCCAGATGCTACACCCCTTCTTGTACCCCAGTCCCTTACCCCAGCTTCCATCTGTACTCAACTTCCAACCCAGAATCCACACCTCCTCCATTAATATCATGGAAAAATGCAGCTCTTGACCACTTCCCAAATTCTTGGAGTGGTTCCCCAATCAAAAATTACCACCATACCTGACAGGTGGTTTGTATAACTTGGGCTCAAAAATTTATTGAATTTTTTTTCTTCTTCTAGTGCTGGTATTGCTGCAATTTAAGCCCACGGCTTCTTGTCCTAACCTCAGGAGGTTAAGGAGAACAATTTTTCTCTCTCCTCCTTGTAATAACCTTTATGCATTTGAAAAGGTATGCCCTCTCGGTCTTCTCTTCTCCAGACTAAACAAACGCAATCATTTCAGTCTTCATTCTTAAGTCATGGTTTCAGACCTTTAATAATTTTTACTGCTCTTCTCTGGAATTTCTCTAATTTGTCCACATTTTTCATGAAACGTGGTACCCTGCTGAGGCCTAATCAGCACAGAGTGGAATGGAACAATTACAGGTTGAACCTCTCTAATCCAGAACACTCTCACCCGGTAACATCCAAAATCTGACATGATTTTATTTTGCGAGACAACCACTTATGAATGGAGCCATGTTTCCTGTGGTCCCATAAAGTTTAAAACTACCAGTTCTGGCTCCCAGTGTTCTGTGGTGTTATTTAGCTGTAATTTACCCCTAAATGTCTTTTAAGAGCTCAGTAAGCAGTGGAAGCGTTGGTAATGTGCTAGACAGTATTGACCTCCCATGGTCCAGCAAATTCTCTCATCTGGCACTGGACAAGAGAGGTTCAACCTGTACTTCTTGTGTCTTGCTCTCGATACTCCCAATTCATGGCAGAACAATGTGGCTCTTTTTGTAACATTGTTAAATTGTTCACTCATTTTGAACTTGTGATCTACTATGAGTCCAAGAACTCTTCTTGCAGCACTCCTTAGGCAGTCATTTTTCTAATTTGTATGTGTGCAACTTACTGTTCTGTCCTTAGTGGCTGTTCCATCTTCAGTATTAAATCTTTTTTGCTTAATATTAAGCCATAAGGTTTTGTTGTTTTTTAAAACCAGAGGAAATTTAGGTCAACAGCTTCCATACTTTTCACAAATTAGATAAACTATAAACCAGCCTGACCCTACTTCCAGTAAGAGGCACTAGAACACAAAATAGAAAGAATTTACAAACTGACTTCATATTAATAAAAGGCTAAAACACTAAACAACTTCTGTTTTTCAAAGCAGACTGGCCCAAAATGAAGCCCAGTCAATTGCATACTCAGTTTTAGTGTAATTCCATGTTAACAGGAAGCTTATATCTGGAGAGAACAAGGACAAAAGTTGGTTGGCATGGAAGGATTTTTTCCCCCCCCAAGATTAAATGCAGAACTGAATGATAGTCCAATTTTATGCCAGTTACAAACTGGAATAAATTCAATATTTTATCATAAAGATCTAATTTAAATATTATACTACCCAATTAGGGATACCAAATTACTCTGGGCTGTGCATGCACACCAACAGTCATGCAGCACTTCACAAAATTGTACTGAGGCTTTCTTAATGGTTCTAAAATACAGATGAAAGCAGCACATAAGTGCAAGTCTTGAATTTTCTAAGACCCTGGCTCTCATCAACCAGACCTATTAAAGCCCCTCTGCTTTCAGTGAAGGAGGAAAGACTTGTTTGCAGTACACCAATAAAGTTAAAAAGGACTAGGATTTAAGATTAAATATAAGAGACTCCGCAAGGATTAAAAAAAAAAAAGAGGGAGAGGGAGTAACCATTGTTAAATCCTGCAAAAACACTTGGGTCTACACTTGCCCCCAACTTTGAAGGGGGCATGGTAATCAGGGCCATGGGAGATTATTAGTGAAGTGCTGCGGTGAATACGCAGCACTTCATTCATTAGGCTAACTTTCCCCTGTGGCAACTTCGAAGCACCAAGTAAAGGGACTTCAAAGGAGCGCAGGCACTTCAAAGTGCCCAGGGCTGCATACCTGTCGGCACCTCAAAAAGTCTGATGCTTCAAAGCTGCTGCAGGGGAAAACTAACCTAATAAAGTGCTGCATATTCACCACAGCACTTCATCAGTAATCTCCCGTGGCCCTGATTACCATGCCCCCTTCAAAGTGGGTGGCAAGTGTAGACAAGCCCTTTATTTCTGATATGTAAAAGCATATTTTAAAATACACTTAGAAAACCTTGTTTTCCCTGTAATCATTTTAGGGCTTTATTATTTTTATTTGATATGCAATATAAACAAATATGCCCCCACACTCCTAAGAGCAGAAGAGAAATTAAACTTAAGGATTTAATAATTTTCTTTGTATTCCAGTCTCTGAAGCACACGTCTCTGTAACACAAGATTTCCCAGACCATGAACTATCCTAACCTGAAGAAAGTAGTTCATCTCAGCCTCCGTCTAATCTACTGATACAGGAAACTCTTTCATAGCTAGCATTCTATTATCCAGACCTCTCAACCAGCATTTTAATCATAAGTAAATTTTAGTATGTTTTCCATCAGTATAGAGAAAGTAAATACAAATAAAAACAGCCAATACAGTATAAATTCAGTGTACAATTTTACTCTTTTTGGTAAATAAAGAACTCTGCATTCAATTTTGTTTGCTAATATCTAATCTTGTTTAATGTTCTGCATTGTTATGTATACCTCTCTATTATCTTGACTATTTGAATATCCGGTTCCAGAGCTGCCGGATATGAAAGAGTTTACTGTAGTAAGTGTTTTGCAGATGTCATTGCCATCTGGCTTGTGAGAGTGGAAAATAAGATGACAAAAAGGACTAAACTTCTGTAGCTTGAATAAGCAAAAATGTCAAATGTAAATAAGAATTATTTATTCTATTACTGTCAAAGAGAAATAATAGAAGTGTTAAAGAAAAAACAACTTTTTCAGAATGTGACTTTCCCCCACAACAAAGCATTTATGAACAGATGAAGCTGTGAAAATAGCTTGATTACAAGTGCAACTTATCCTCACACTGCTGCTGATAACCTCACTGTAAAGCAGTATCAGTTGTGATATAGTGGTAAGTCCAAAGTACAAATGTCAAATAATTTCCAGACTGCTTTTACGTTGTTTTAGTATCAAAAAAGAACTTTGATTTAATATATAGACAGAATGGTCAACATGAACACATTAATATCAACTGAGTTTAAAGTTCCTGAAAATACTTTTAATCCTTGGAAAACAACTAGTTCTGGTGTTAAAAACAAATATGAAATCAAGATAACAGGTTATGATTATAGTTCAGACTCTAATCTGCTTTTAGATTCAGATGGTAGGAATAAAATTTGTACAGGATATTTAAAGTTCTGTTAAAACGTTTCCATTACTAAAAGACAATAAGTGAACTTAGGGCATGCTTGAGATTCAAAGCTGGATGGGTTTGTTGGTAATTCATTTCAGCAGTGAAAAATGACTGGTTCACTTCTTTAAAAAAAAAAAAACAAAAAAACCAAAATGATATTGTCCACCTAAAATAAACCTGCTTTTAAAGAGGCTTTCTTCAAGACACATGTAGGCTTTGATCAGACACCTTCTGCTCTTCAGTTGTGTCGCTAGCCCTTCGTGATGTATCAGTGGGCCAACTGCTGAATTTAAAGCCTGGTCTATGCATAAAAGTGGAGGGTGGGGTGGTAAGCATGTGTGAGTTTTCAAAATTTCTTCCCGTCCCTAAAAAAGGCAGCTTTGCCGCTAAAAGGTGACACGCACATGCAGTTATACAACAAAGAAGCTCTTTTGCCAACACCACTCATTTCTTACAGGAAATGACATAACTAGGGTGGCTACCAAATTTAGGATGCGCTTTGATTTCACAGTGATAGGATTTTAAAATTTGTAAATTATTTCAGATATTTAAATCCAAAAGTTTAGTCAGGACCCTACAGATACATGTCTGAAGATAGAAGCTTCATATTGCCACCCTTACTTCTGTACTGTTGCTGGTGGAGAACTGCTTTCAGAGCTAGCTGCCTACACAGTTCAACCCCTCAGGTCTGAAGACAGCACAGAAGAAAGGGTGGCAAGACCATGACCTCCTGCTGCCCAAGGCTTCTTTTAAGTCAAGACCCCCATTTTGAGAAAACGAAAAGTAAACAGACGACCAGATTTCGTGGTCCATGATGTGTTTTTCTGGCCCTAATTTTGGTAGGGCCCTAGGCATAAGCTACACCAACAAGAAGTCTTTTTATTAGTTGTAGGACAAAAGTCCCCTGCAAGAATTTGCCTGCGTAGGTATACTGGCAAATCTACAATAGTATACACAAGGACTGAGAAATAAGCAGAAACAGATCCATTGTACAAACATTTTGATGGTACTTCACACAACATAATTATTACTAAAGAAACTGAGATCACATTGACTGGAGTATGGAGACTAGATTTAAGAGAATAGTTTAGTGTTTAGAGAGAAAAAGGGTTGCTGCAACAGACTGAACTAACAGGTGAATGCTGGATATCCATGGTACTCCTGACCTAACTCAGCCTGCATGCTGAAACTGAGGGTCTATTAAAAACCTGTAGGTCAAATTCTACACCAGTATAATTTCATTTGTACCAACAGAGATGTAGCCACATAAAACTGTGGTAGTACAAAAGATAATCAAGCCCCAAAAATGACAAAATGAGGGACCTACTAAACACAGTTTACAGGAATCTTTATAATGTGGCCTAGAGGCTTCCTGTTTTTGTTTCAAAAAAGGCTTTCAGAAATCCTTTACTGCTCATACACATTTTTTGTCTTGGTAAAACAGAAGTTTTACTGTTTCTTGGGATTAACGATTGAAGCATTCTCCTTCACATTCAAAAAGAAATACAACTCACAGTTTGCATGGAATTATTTGTCATCTGGATAACACAACCAAACCACACATTTAAATATGAAGTCATAAGTAATATTATCTGCAGAATCAAACCCTATAGTTAAAGCCACACAGCATCAGAAACAGGAAAACCACTGCATTTGAAACAGCATCAGTCACAGTAAACATACTGACCCGTCAAAAGGATCTGATACAAGTAGACTGCATGCTATTGCTGTGATGACTCAAGGATATAGACAACACTTCCACTCATACCTAGATGCTAGTCAGGATGTAGTAATGACTAATTGTGCATCATAAAGTCTGAAATGTTTTATTCCATATGGAGATATCCTGGGTACTATGCTGTGCAAAATAAACACAAACTCTTGATATTTCTAAACATATACGGAATTCAAATTCTGTTCCTATTCTGATGAAATGCTTGTATTAGTATAGCAGCACCTCAGGTGTGCCACAGTTAACATCCTCTATCTTCAAGATAGATCTGTATAATGAGGCTTACCCCTAAATTTCCCTGCTCACTAGGGCTATGTCTAGAAGATCCAAAAAGTTCTTTTGGAAGAGATCTTTCAGATGGGCTTCTTCCAAAAGATCTCTGTAGTGTAGACATAGCCTTTGTGTTTTATTAAATCACTTTCCATTATTCAATATGGGATGAGCAAGTGAAACTATTTTAGTTAGACTTTCAAGGATTTTCTGGACATGTTAGAAATTCAAATACTTTTGGGAAAAATATTACTCCAAAGTAGACTATAAAAACATAAGAAAGGCAAAACTTATCTGATCAAAGACCCTTTAGCCCAGTATCCTGTCTTCCAATAGTGGCCAATGCCAGTTCTCCAAGATGGAATGAGCAGAACTGGTAATCATAGAGTGTTCCATTCCCTGTGGCCTATTCCCAGCTTCTGGCAAACAGAAGCCAGGGACATCGTTCTGCCTATCCTGGCTAATAGCCATTGATGGACCTATCCTCCATGAATTTATCTAGCTCATTTTTAAACCCTGTTACAGTTTTGTCCTTTACAACCTCCTCTGGCAAGCAGTTCCATAGGTTGGTTGTGCATTATAGAAAGAAATACTTCCTTTTGTTTGTTTTAAACCTGCCACCCATGACAACTAGTTTACCCTCTACTTCATTTAAGTGACTGATGTTACAGCAGTTTTAAAAGTGAAGAGTGAACATGTACATGTTGCTTTGATATGTATGGAATGATGTGAAATGCCCTGAATATCCAAATGCAGATTTACCCATAGAAAAAGTAAGTGGGCAGTGACTTTATGTCGTAGGAACTCTGTACATTGTAGAACAAAGCCAAACAATCGGAGAAGGACTGCATGTTTGCTCTCTGAATGAAAAATTTAGAGATGTAATATGCAAAGAAGAGTTTCTTTTTTTTCCCCCCCAAAGAGCTGAACTGCTAAGTTTTGAAAAAGACAAAACATTGGTTTTTTTGTGAACTCTCTAGCTGTTATCAGGTATTAAGAGATACAGGTAGGGATGGTTTCAATATCTTTTTGTCTCTCCACTTGCTTATTTCCTATAGTCAAACTAGGCTAGCTCAGCACTACTTACTCCCCATATTGCCAACAGCCCTTCTTCCTACCTTCGGAAGAAACCAGCAATCTTGGGCCTGTATTCATGGAGCCCAATTCTAATGTAAGACACCCCCCAACCCCATTCTTTACACATGCCTCACATACCCCATGTTGGGTTCTGAATAATATAGCTCTATTACTGTCCACCACAGTCTAGGAAATAAAGGAGAATCCCTGCAGATGCCCAGGTGAAAGGCAGTAGAGTCCGGAGGTTAATTCTACCTTGTTAGCTCCATGTCACCAAGATCAAGTAGAAGGGATATTCTACATGGTACGCTATGCTTGAGGTACCGTTACTCTTCCCTCCATGAGATCAAGTGGCTGAATGGAATGGGGGTGGAGAAGGCTCAATCTGAGAAGGCTTCCCACTTCCTACCACTGCCTTGTTGTTCTGAACAATGGAAGTTTTATGCCACCGATGTCACTGTCAATTAATAATTTAATGTTTTGTGATGTCTGCAAAGATGTCAGCCTGGATACCTTGTCACTACTTCTCCCACCTATTATACCACTTCCTCTGCACCTCTTGACTCACCACCAACAAAAATAGTGCTTCACCCCTCTACTCCTCCCCTTAGAAGAAGTTCCTCCCTGCTTTCCAGGAGCACCACTTCTCCTTCATCACATACTACTAAGAGACAAAGATGGTAGATCCAAACCTGCACTATGCTGTTATTGGCAAATAGCAAAGATGTGTCTTGTTCAGAGGCTCTGTTTTACTTTAAAATAGGGAAAAGGATGCTCTAGGACTTGGCAAGTCTGCTCCTCACTCTGGAAGGCCTACAACACATACAGATAACACAGGAACCTGAGCAGCCTGCTTTGGTGTCTGACAGTTGCAGATAACATGCAAATGAAATGGAAGCATTTGGCAGTCTTCTCTCCCTATCATCCCGCAGAAAGTAATGCAGAAGAAATGGCTGGACATACTGACTCTACTGACAAAAATCCGTCCTAGAGAGGCTAGGACAACAGGGCTGTTCACACATTAGAGAAGAACTATAGTATTAATCATTCTATGTCTAGCTCAGCAAGTCTATACACCTAGAGCACTTAGATCTTTTACCTTGTGCTAACACTGCTCAACTACATCCTATTCCAGCCAAAATTAAACCACTCAACTTATCAGAGGGTCACCTGTGCAACTTTTAATGTAATTTCAGAAGCTAATGGTATGATCACTGATATTTGAAATATAAATTTATTTCTGGAATTACTAACTAAATGAGTCCAAGCAAGCTACACAAGACAGGATCTGGTTTGCTAAAAGAATAGACCTTTACAAATATGAATAGCCCATATTTTATCTAGGTTTTGAAGCTAATCAGGATTCAAGCCTAGTTAACAGTTTAGATGGGTAACTATTCAACAACGAGTGTGCTAAGGTCATCTGTGTCTGTGACAGCAATGGCTACTTTAAACCTTAATTGTTAGTGGTAAAAGTGTGTGTATTTTATGCCTTTCCCAGAGGGACTAACAGCTGCTGCTTGGACTTTAATAAACACAGAAACAAAAAAAAACAAACAAACAACTCACTGACTTTGGCTCAGGGAAAATACACACACAGCTGTGGTCTTACCAAATGGCAAACTAAGCATGGTAGGGCCTGGTCTGTTCCTGGAGGAGAGACCAAGAAGAATTATTTTCGAAAAGTATGGCATTCACGACTCTTGCATCAAACTGCACCTGCTTTATACTTTAAAAGCCTTTCCATCTTTTCTTGCTACAGTTATTGCCTCCCCTTTTCAGCCTAAGTTTAGTTCTCAGAACACACACAAAAAATAACCAGACCTTATTCAGCAGACACATGTCTGTAAAAATATTAATATTAAATACTGAATGAACCATTTTCTATTATCTCATCAAGTTACATAGCAAACTGAACTCTTGAAGATTTGGTTGAAAACTTAGATCCACTTATGAGAATGACACAGAATCAAATGCAATACAGTTTTTTTTTTTAAAGAAACAACCAAGAAGTTTTGTTCTTATGTATAGCCATCATAAAAAGGAAAAACATACAAGCTAGGAATTGACATATTGTGGAAGCTTCCCCACACAGCATTAGGAATGCACTTCAGTGCTGACCTGCAAAACCACTCTACTCCAGCCCTCTTTATTGAGTGCACAACACCGTCACATTCAGTTGTGCAAATAGGGAAGTGATCACTAGGCACCAGGATTAGGCCAAACTTATTTCCACTTGTGACCAGAACCAGGTTATGAATCTACAACAGGTCTCCAGAAGCAAAGAGGGGTTAATGCATTAACTTTCTATTAGAGTGCTTCTAGTCAAGCTGAAATTTTACCTTTCTAATAGGATATAAGGGTAGTTGTATGGGTGGGGAGGAGGGTAAGGAAAGAGGGAAAAAAAAAGAAAGCCAAGAGGTAGAGCCCTGAAAACCCAGATACCCAAGCATCATTTTTGTGGATACAAATGCAGATACATACACAAATAGGCAGATATCCACTTTATATCCACCAATACCGGCATGCACTAATGCAGCTATCCCAGGATCATTTTTGCTACTGCAGATGTGGATACCAGTTCTGTATCTGTACAGTGCTCTGTAAGAGGCAATGTTTGAACTGAACACAAAGCAGCAACTTTTCTATAAATCCTTTAGGCATCAGGTATAGGGATACTGAACTATACTTTTCCAGCATCTGAAGAAAAAGTTACCTATTTTCACCAACTAAAATAGTGTATCCAGCAATGGATATGCTTAATTTTTTGCTACAGAAATTAAACAAGACATACAAAAAAAAGCTTCAACTGTATATTAAAAGAGTTAAATTACCAGAAATGCAGTAATGATTTAATGAGAATTTGTGATTTGGTCTACGTTACATGGAAGCATGGGAAGTTAAGTGACAGCAGACTATCAACATTTTTCACTCTACTTCCATTCATTTACTATGTCAGTAAATTATGGCTAGGTTGATGAGGAGACACAAACAGTTGTAACTGAAAAAGTTAGTGTACATATTTAAAGATGTGAAAGCAACATAAAAAAATGTTCAACAAACAGAATTAAAAACTGAAGCACTGAACATCCTAGAAATGGCAAATAAAGTAGGCTATGCAATCTTAGTTGAATCCTCTGAGTAGCCAAGACACACTCTAGTTATAACCACACAGAGTCAGGAAAAAGAAGTAGAAGACAACAGGTGGCTGGCCTGCCCAACATTAACTCTGGAGTGCGTTAGAGCCAGATGGGAATTGACCTTATTTATATCAGCTGAGAATGCTAGAGAGCACCACAGGCTGGAGGGTGGGAGGTCCACTGGTGTAGGAATCAGCTACCCTAAGCTGGATACCTGTTCTCACACTTCAGGAATCTTTAGTGGCATCTGTGTGCTATTTTTACTCACAGCACCAGTCCCTCTTTAGACAGTGCAACATGCATAAGTAAAGGGACTCCAGCAGCCTAAGTTATTCGTCCCAAAGAGCTGTGCAAAAACACCTGACCTTTTCCCACCCTGGGGAAAGTGAACTCAACTGTTCAAATCTTTGTGCCACCTCCAAGTATCTTCTCACAGTATCAAGAATCCACATGAAAACAATAGCCTCAGTGTATAGTGTTTTACAAAAGTACTTACTGCTGGTAGTAGAGACTGCATGTTTTGATTGGAGTCTGCTATAGTGGCTAGGTACACCAAGTTAGTATGCAACATCTGCTGATACCTATCAAAGTGAACAGAGCAAGACAGGTCCAAAAAAGCTAAGGACAACAATATTTAAAGTCATCTTTTCATTTACACATGCATGCACAATGAATTCTGATTTCAGTACATCAAGAACGTATGGGAATTGCTGAGGAAAGCTTGAGGTTCCTGGATTTACTTGCTGCACATGTTTTGGGAAATCCTTTGCAGAAAAAGTACTGGAACCTCTCAAGCACATTCTCCTAGGAACTAGAAGCAGCAGAAGAGTGACATTGTTCTTTTCTGTTTCATGTCCTGCTCCAACTGAGCAATTCAAGGAGTAAGCTGTGTATGAGCCTCAATGATTGTTTGATGCTGCTTGAGGTACAAGTACTAGCATCAGACAGCTCATTACTTCCACCTTCTCATGCACCTAGCAGCAAAAGATCATACCTACATATCCATCACCTAATCAGAATAAGCAGCATATAATCAGGGCCCAAGTATTTCACAATTGCAGAATTTAATCCTTGGTACAGAATAGTGGCCTAGTACCTTAGCTTTCTTACAGGGAAATTAAATTTCTAATCTTGGTTGCAAAGATAACTTTGAAAGCAAGACCAGAGTATAAGACAGTATCTACCGAAATCTTCAAAAAGCCTGAAACATGACTCAGATGTGTGAACAACATTAGTTCTCTCATTCAGGACACCTGGCTGAAAGACTCTGGAATTTGGCAAATTTTCTAAAATACCAGAGTTGAGCAGTTTACTGCAGAATTCACTGTCAAAGAAAAATGAAGGGTATTTAATAGTGATGCAATGAATTAACATTTAGACAAAATTTGGCCCCATTGTGACACAGAGCACAGAAGCCTTTGTATAAAGTGCTTCCCCAGTAGCCCAAAGTGAGCAGTAAGAAATCTACTTATCACACTTACAGACTACATATAGAGGTGCAGGTATAATCCTTTGTTGGTGGTGCACACCAGGAACATGGAGCAACTCAGACATGAAAAGGAGATGGTCTATTGGCAGGAAGCAGCTCATGACCACACTATGGCCCTCTAATATCCTGGGCATGCATGCAAGTAGCATTAAAAGTTTATGCATTCAGATTCAAGAGGCAGTGATGATGTAATTTGCATTGGAACACTTCTAACTGAAAGATCAGCATTGGCTCACTGCAGAGGATGATGCATCCTATCACTCTTCGCCAAAAATCAGGCTTGTCAAGATAAACAGCCTTTCAGGCAGAGTGGCTGCTCTGGAGCGGGTGGAGCTGTTGGATACATCCCCAGAATTCTTGGACATGTCCCCAAGCACAGAGCCTTGAAAATAGCGTCAGCTCCTCCCCCTATGATGCTGAATGACTAGGGAATGTTCAAAGCAAGCAATCTAACTCCTTGCCAAAGAAATCAAAACTCTGACACTAACTACAAGAAAGCCCAAGCATTTTTGTTATGAAACCTCTTAATTTTTACCCTCACCTTACTATCAGTATATATTTAATAAATTGAAAGCAGTACTCACTAGAGGAGAAAATTTTAACTATATTCATATACCATTTTAAAGTGAAAGGTGCACTATCATTAGCAATGTTTTTGTATGTTCACTGGCACAATTTTCCAGTGAACTGATCTAAACAAACTGGGTTTCCAGGCACAAAATACATGCGGATTCAAAACTTACTGAGAGCATTCTGAGGTCTTTCCTTTGTTCTGGTAGTCCATTATACACTGAATAAGATGGTTATTTTCATCCAGCATCTGAAATAATAAATAGAAGTTTGGAATAAGTTTCACACCCTCTCATAAGTGAGCTAAAAGTGAGACCAATCTCTGCTATCCACATCACATCATTAAAAAGTACTTCAAGTTTTTTCCCTTTTGTTTTGAAGACATCATCATTTGTAGAACTTTTCCCTCCTCCTCAATACAAAAATCATTTATTAAAAAACAAATTGAGAGTTCAGTCACCGCAAATACATCCTTTTAACTCCTATTCTTCCTCTGATATAAGTTTACAAAAGTTTCATTTTCCAAGTTTGGTTTCTGCACTGAAATTTGTTTTACCTAGCATAATCAGAAACTTTTCCCCCTCCTCTACTATGAAATGCTAGCAATTTTGAAAAATCAGCAATAGTTAGGGGCAATTAAACAATATTTTGAAATAAGCCTCACTGCCTGTTAAAAAAAACATTTGATACAAGTATGAGCTTTCAGCACAAGTGCATTCTAGGAACACAGACTCAGCTATCAACTATCGTATTTTAGAAGTTTTCAGGATTATGAATACATGTAATTACCTTACTTCTTAGAGGAAAAAAAGTTGTAGTCATCCAAATGAAAGATGCACACATCCTAGTTTTCCACAAAATGTATTTTTCCTGAACTTCTTACAGTGTCACAGACATCATTTTAAAGGTATCTACAGGCAAACATTCCATTATATGCAACTACCATTTTTTCAATTTTGCTCCTTCCAATTATCTTATATTTAGCCCCAAAAGGGAACAGAGTCAGATTTTATGGACTAAGTTTGTGCTCAGATACTATAGTGATAGAAGTACTAGAAAACATTAAAATTGATTTTTGAAACATATCCAATGTAAAGCATACTGAAATTGTACAATTAAACAGAAAGGAAGGAATCCCATTTAAAAGTGCATATGCAATATTAACTTTGCCAGTATTAGAGTTAAATACAAGATATATTGGGATTATGTCTACATGACAGATCTATGCAATGGAACAGCTGTACCACTGTAAGATCTCCAATGCTCTCCCCCAAAAGCATAACTAAACCATATTTGAAGAACAGAGGTACAAATTTAAGTGTGACAGTGTGTATTAACAACATGGTGCTGTCTCCAGCAGCACTTCTGCAGGTAAACAGAGGTCAGTCAGGGTTTTTCACACCCTTAGCAGATGAAAGGTTTACTCAGAAAAGTGCCAGTATAACCATAAGCTTAGATGCATGCTTCTTGCTTTGCATCCCAATTCTTATTTGCTTAAAGAAGCACACAATTAGGTTGTGGCAGTGCCTACAATAATACCTGGAGAGACATCCTGAGTCCCAAGGCTCTGTTCAAATCACAACTCACTTTCTTATACTGCAAGATTTCTAAAAAGCTTATCAATGAAACTAAGTTTAGAAGCTACAGTTTTGACTTATGTCACCAATAAGCACAGTACCAAGATCAAAGTTATAATTATCCCAAAAGGTGAAGTACAACAATTGAGCAATGAACATCACTCATGTACAGAGTTAGTGGTCTGACATATACTATCACACTTAGGCTACGTCTACACGTGAAGCCTACATCGAAGTAGCCTATTTCGATGTGGCGACATCGAAATAGGCTATTTCGATGAATAATGTCCACACGTCCTCCAGGGCTGCCAACGTCGATGTTCAACATCGACGTTGCGCAGCACCACATCGAAATAGGCGCAGCGAGGGAACGTCTACACGCCACAGTAGCACACATCGAAATAAGGGTGCCAGGCACAGCTGCAGACAGGGTCACAGGGCGGACTCAACAGCCAGCCGCTCCCTTAAAGGGCCCCTCCCAGACACACTTGCACTAAACAGCACAAGATACACAGAGCCGACAACGAGTTGCAGACCCTGTGCATGCAGCATGAATCCCCCGCTGCAGCAGCAGCAGCCAGAAGCCCTGGGCTAAGGGCTGCTGCACACAGTGACCATAGAGCCCCACACGGGCTGGAGAGACAGCGTCTCTCAACCCCCCAGCTGATGGCTGCCATGGAGGACCCCACAATTTCGACGTTGCGGGATGCGGATCGTCTACACGGTCCCTACTTCGACGTTGAACGTCGAAGTAGGGCGTTATTCCGATCCCCTCATGAGGTTAGCGACTTCGACGTCTCGCCGCCTAACGTCGAAGTTAACTTCGAAATAGCGCCCGACGCGTGTAGCCGCGACGGGCGCTATTTCGATGTTAGTGCCGCTACTTCGAAGTAGCGTGCACGTGTAGACGCAGCTTTAGAGAGACAAAGTGTGTGTGTGGGGGGAGAGGAAAATATTTGATTGGATCAAATTTTGCCAGTGAAAGAGTAAAGCTTTCAAGGCACGCTGACCTTTTGTTCTCCCCTGAAAAAGGTACTCCCAACTACCCCATCCCTGCCTCCCCATGTCACCCCCCACTAATCCTGCCTCCCCACAGGCCTCTCCACAGCCCAACCCCACCAAATCTATGCCCCCACCCCCCCACATCCATCTGCCCACCTGTCTCTCCACAGGGCCCCTCCACAGTCCCACATCACCACCCCATACTGCCCCCAACCAACTCCACATCCCTACACACCTGTCCACAACCCAACCCACACTACAGCTCGACAGGACCCTCCTCATCTATCCATCCACCATGACTCTGACTACACCTCCACGGGAGCCCTCTACAGCCCCCCATACGTTCACCCCCCCCACAGTCTCCAACTGACCCCGCACTCCCAGCAACCCACCTCTCCAGCTCCCATGTCTCCACCCACAGTCCCAACTAACCCTGCTCCCTAGCGCCCCCCTCTGCAATCCCCATATCTCCATCCACAGTCCCAACTAACCCTGCCCCCAAGCGCCCCCCTCTGCAATCCCCATATCTCCACCCACAGCCCCAACCAACCCTGCTCCCTAGCGCCCCCCTCTGCAATCCCCATATCTCCACCCACAGTCCCAACTAACCCTGCCCCCAAGCGCCCCCCTCTGCAATCCCCATATCTCCACCCACAGCCCCAACCAACCCTGCTCCCTAGCGCCCCCCTCTGCAATCCTCATATCTCCACCCACAGTCCCAACTAACCCTGCCCCCAAGCGCCCCCCTCTGCAATCCCCATATCTCCACCCACAGCCCCAGCCAACCCTGCCCCCCAGAGCCCCTCTCGGCAGCCCCCCCAACCAACCCCGTATCCACGCGGGCCCCCCGCGCGGGCCCCCGCCCCGATTGCTGCCCCAAGTACAGCACTACCCTCTACCCCTGCCCACAGGCCCAGCACGTCCCCAGCCCCCGCCAGTCACCGCCCCCGGCCGCGCCGGAAGCAGCCGCGACTCGGGCCCGGCCCCTCTCACCTTCTGGATAGCAGCCGGCGTGATCTCGCCCTTGCCCCGCTGCCTCGGGGCCGCGAACGCCACCGACATGTCGGGTCCCAGCGCGCAGGACGATCCAGCGCCCCGGCCACGGACGAAACAGGGACAGGAGGCGACAGCGGCGGCGACAATCCTAGAAGAACATTCCCCGCCGCGAGGGGGAGGGGGCGTGACGGCTCGTGGGGCCAGCCCATCTCTGTCGGGAAGGGGGGAGCAGGCTTGTCTGCCTGCCACTACCCCCTCGTTCCGACCGCGCGTGGCAGTCTTAGGTACGACGGAGACCCTCGTTTCACGTGGCGACCGCAGCCTCCGCTAACAAGGAGAGGCCACTTGTCTGCTTTGAACTCTTCCTCCTCGTTGCAGATTCCGTGCCCCCCTTTCGATGTTGGTACATTCCTACCCAGAGCTCTCAGCCTTAGACAGGCAGCAAGTGGTACGGCCTGGAGGCGGGGGAGCTCGACGTGCTCATTTTGCCGAGAAAGGGGGTAATCGCCCCCCCCCCACCCTGGGTGCATCTCCTCATTGCGCGTCGGGCTGAGGGCGGGGCAGGTGCACAGTGCGGTGAGGGAAGCGCGTGCTGTTGTGTCTCAGGCCCCGGACAAGTCCCATGGCTGGGAGAAAAGGTCTGGCTGGGAGTTGCGCTGCAGCTGTGATAAACCAACATGGCTTTGCTTTAGAGCCGAGATGCTGCTAATTCACAAACGCCTACTGGTGTAATTGACGTGGCTGGCGGGGAGGATATTCAGAGGTATTTTGGGATTTGTCTACCATTGCAACTGGTCAGTAAACTTTTGTTCTTCCCACATCTGTAACCTCCAGTCGCACACGGCCAAAGTTTTGTCTGGGCAAGTCCCTGCTGACAAAGCGAAGCTACTGAAGGGAGTTAGGAGTATTTTTGTCTGCAAAAGTGCTGACAAAAAGCATTCAGAAGCTGACGGTGTGGCTGTGTCAACATAGGCTTGTCCCTGAAAGTCAGCTTCTGTCAAAGCTGTCATTACTTTTGGTGACAAAATATATACCCGCTGCAGGGTGGGCTCTGGCACTCAGGAACAGCATAATCCTGAAGTTGCAGGTGTGTTGCTACTTGCCTTCCAACTACTGTCATTTTTTTCCCCTCTAAGTGTCAGTGGATGTTTCAAATGGTAATCAAACTTAGCTCCTGGATCTAAGAAGAAGAGGAGAAATAGACTGTAGGTGTATGTTATTTTTAAACATACTCATTTTCTCTGAGCTGTCCTCTTTTCTCAGCCCTAAACTGATAGCACTTCGGATTTCTGTTGTCCCAAGATTTAACAGTAATTATCCACCATTAGGTCCTAAAGTTTTATCTATATTTTAATTCCACAACTAGTTGCCAGTAGCTTAGAGGCATCAGTCCATCACATTTCCTTACCATCCCTCCATCACTCTCCCTGGAGTCTCTCTTCAGTTTATACAATGCCTTCTATTGACTTGCTGCTCTTTCCAAAAAGACCTTTGACCTAATCCTTTCACTCCAGATCTTTCTAAAATGGAAGAGTGGTGCCCGTTAATGAGAACAACAGCTTCATTACACATCTAAGTTTTTAATGCATCACTTACCATCATTGTACGTCTACTTTCTTTCCCCCTCTCCAATACGGATTATTTTTATTTCTATTACTGTGGGAAAGCAAACAAAGAAAACAAAACTTAGAAGTAAGCCTTCCTCTTTTGACATTTTGAAGGTGGTAAGTAATAGTCTTCTAATGTATTGTGGGAGTAGCTCTGCTCTTAGGATAACTGCCCAGATTGGCCACCAACCCATGGAGATCTGAGTATCACTGCTGTAAACTTGAAATCAAATTAGCAATCAGCATCACCCAGAAGAGCCACAGTAGTGTAAAGTCATTGTTTCATATACTATGTGTATTTAAGCAGTATGGCATGGATATTTATACTGTATATAAAATTCTCACAGCAAAATTATTGACCAAGTATTTTATCAACAATTGATAAATAGCATAATAAAACCGTCATTGTTGGTTAATTATTAACCAGAGTTATTAAATCACACAGGCTGTGGCCACACTAGGCCAAAACTTCTAAATGGCCATGCTAATGGCCAAATTGGAGAAACTAATGAGGCACAGAAATAAATATTCAGCACCTCATTAGCATGCCACCAGCCATGGCACTTCCAAAGTGCCATGTTTCGCTCACGTGCAGCTCATCTACAGGGGGGTCCTTTTCAAAAGGACCCACAAGTAGAGAAGCCACGCGCAAACAAAATGAGGCACTTTTGAAGTGCCTTGGCCAGCAGCATGCTCATGTTCATTTCAGTGCCTCATTAGCATTCTCCGATTTGGCCATTAGCATGGCAATTTAGAAGTTTTGGCCAAGTGTGGCCACAGCCACACAGTTTTAATATGGGCTGTGTAAGATTTGCAGGAGATGAACTTAAGAGCCATTTGTGGCTCTTGAGCCTCCATTGGAGTATCACTAGTTTAGAGAGTCCATTCCTGAAAAAACTCTAGAGGTCATGAGTGGTCAAATCAGATTCTGAAAAAAGAGTGTGCAGTCACCCAGCCAGCTGTAAATGAAAAAGTTTTGTATTTTTAAAAGCAGCTGTAGCTGTTTGGGACTGAAAAAAAAAGAGAGAAAGAAAGAAAGAAAGTAAGGCATTCAGGGTAACCTCAAGTTAACAGGCTGTCCTGGCGATGAATATTCAAGACCCTTGATGGATGTTATAGAGCCTGATAAATCTTCAGAGTGCTTTCTTCTACCCACATTCACAGCCTGATCCAGTGCCTACTGCAGGATTTCTGCCTTAGAGTCACTTTTCCTTCAACTGGTTTCCCCTATCCTGCCCAAAGCTCTTGCAACCTTTCTCAGGCAGCTCATTTGCTCCCCCTTCCTTATAGTCTGCTGATTTGTACAACCCTAGGTGCTGCCCTTCCCTTTTAATTCACCAAACAGGAAGCATTAGGGCATTGGAGCTGCTTCTTGTAAAGATGCCAGCTAGCAACCAACCCACGAAGTATTTGATGCCGAAATGCAGCACTAGGTACCATCCACGTATTGGTCATTTCAAACCTATCCTGTCACCTCATATCCTTCCATGTGTTGATATAAACATAGGAAAGTAACATTTGGTGGTTAACAGTGTTCCCTGTAAGCTCTGCACTTGTGCAGCTCAGGAGAGATCAAAGTGCCACCCAGCTGATCAGTAGAATGCCCACAGCTAGGTTTTTATTTCTCCTGATGGTACATAACTCACACATGCCTTGGTGTACATAAAAATTTATTCACATGTGCATGGAAAAAATCCACACATAGATGGAAAAAATAGAGGGGACACAGGTGGTCAACAATAACAAATGTTCCAGAGAGGTCCACAACTAAGAAATCATGCAACTATCAATTTGACCCCACTGCTGACATTTTTACAGTACAACCATCTGTATCCCTTTCCTTTACACAGTTTTACATTCACAAAGGTAACAATCAAGTTGCTGAAGGGTTTCCACATTCATTAGCATCCAATTGCACCTGATCAAACTGTAAATTTATGGAAAGCACTGTGCACCTTATTTAACAGAGGAAATATTACACACCAGCTATATTTAAATAATGGCCCGAGCTCAGTCAGACAAGGAAATAACTGCAATGGAAGTATATGACATGTCTCAGAACACATAACCACAACAGGGTGCCTCCTTTATATCTTTCTTAATGTGCTGCAATATGCCTTAGTTTTGGAGGACATATGGTACATTTTCTCTTTAATTGTGCATTTCTTTGCTTGTGCAAGTTAGTCACAACCTTACCATTATTTAATTGTAATTTTGATACGCGGGTGTAGATCACCACCAAGCGTTTCAAACAGCAAACAAACATTTGATCCTTTTCTTTTTACCACCCCCTTCCAATTCCACTTTTGAGCGTTTACTACCTTTATCATTTAAGAGGGTTTTGAGGTTTTACATAGTCTGGGGTGAAGGAGATGGACTGCTTTTTATATGGTACTTTCCTTGCTGTTTTTTTACTCTTCCCAGAGCCAGGGGAGAGGGGCTGTTCTCTGGAGACAAGTCTCAAGGACAACAAACAGAAAAAGAGGCATCTGACAAAGTGTGTCTTTGCCCACAAAAGCTTATGCTGAGATAAATCTGTTAGTCTATGAGGTGCCACAGGACTTCTCATTGTTTTTGTGGATACAGACTAACATGACTACCCCTCTCATACTTATCAACAAGGAGATGGCTTCCTACTGAGATGAAATCAAATGCAGTTCAGGGATGGTTAGCACCTTCATGATTGGGCCCAAACATTTCATTGTAGTGTATTTGATTCATTTTAGTTTCGAAGAAATAGAAGCCTGTGATCTATGCAGATTCTGGCAATCAATCCAGTCTCCCAACAACACTACTGTCTTCCAAAGAGTCTCCTGAAAAAAGGACTATGATAGCCTGCTCTGTTTTAGCCCTATTCAAATAACTTATCCAGAAGAAAAGAGGAGCCAGATTAGGAAAAATTCTTTCATAATCAGGCGAACATGGAGTTGCTTGTTCATGTACTATCCTAATTTTCAAGGTTACCACGTTGACAATCAGAGTTAGTCGAAGACAATTTCAGGGCAATTCCACCTGCTTGTGCCTGTTTGGACATGACTGAATGGGCAGGAAGTAATTAGGCTTTGTTCTCTAAATTTTGTTTAGGTGACTAGGTTCATTTAGGCTACGTCTACACTACAAGCTAATACTGACTTTAATAAAATTGATTTATTAACACTGGGTTTTATAAATTCAGTTTTGAACATCTGCACCTTCCCACATGCTTCCCACAAAATCAACTTACTGCTGCCACGCAAAAGTCACCAAAATTGATTGTTGCAGCCGTGTATTGTGGGAGCCTATCCCACAGCTCCCTGAGGCCCGTAGCATTCTAGATATTTTCACTGGTGAAGCGTGGGGAAAAAATGCCTGGCAAGTGGCTGTGGGTATCTCACAACATTTTTTAGCACGACCCGACAGACACGGGTTCCAGGTGCCAAACTGAAATGGTCTTCCTGTGCACCTAAGAGCAGTGGAGATGTAAGAGGCCAGAACGAAGAAATGTGGGGCATTGCGGGGCACATACAGGACATCTCTGGAGGCTAATGGATTTGAGACACAGCAGTTCCTCACTACCTTTCATTTGGAATTTTAAAGTCAAACTGAATGCTATGCCTGTCAGGTTATGACAATTTTATGATATCAATATTATGTCGATTTTAGTGCTCCACAAATTGATCTAATGGCATTTACAGTTAAGACAAGCACTTGGTAAAATTGGGCTAAATGCCTTAAAAATCAATATTATCTTGTAATGTTGACATAGCCCCCAATCTAATAGAACAAGACGTTGTGTCTCAGGCCCTCTTACAATGAGACTATTTTCTCATCCTATTAAGAAAGTTTTTGAAACAAACAATATTACCAGAGAACAATAACAACAAATTTTAAAGGAGTGACAGAAACTAAGCAACAGATTTTGGTAACTGTGAAAGAAAAATAAAAAGATCAATGTGCACTGTCTCCCCAGTTTTCTCTAATTAGGTTAGGCACTGATCCTTGTAATCAGATCTGCTGGCATGACCTAACTTGGGTTCCTCTCAGGTGCATAGGTCCATGCTAGTAAATCAGTTGGAAAATAGTATAGATGGTTTTAAAATTGTGAATGGTATGGAAAAAGTGAATAAAGAACAAACTATGGGTCACCCAATGATGTTAGTAGGCAGCAGGTTTAAAACAAATATAAGGAAGTACATCTGCACACAGTAAACTCATTGCCAGATGTTGTGAAGGCCAGAATGAGAACTGGATTTTAAAAAAGAATTAGATAAGTTCATAGAAGGCAGGTCCATCGTCAAGGGGTATTAGCCAGCATAATCTGAAATACAGTCCCATGCTCTGGGTATTTGTAGCCTCTGACTGCAAAAGCTGGGAGTGGATGGCAGGGGATGGATCACTTAATAAATGTCTTATTCTGTTTATTCCCTCTGAATTATTTGCTATTGTCCCATCCTCTTTGTTCCATCAAACTAGGGAGGACTTGGGCTGGAACAGGAGTGATTTCTTTTTCTTTTCACTTAAGGGGCCAGCTACCCTGTTACAGAGCACTACCTTGGCTGGGAGAAACTGCCTTCAGCTATGATATGGTTTGTCTCTAAAGGTGCTTTTAGTTCATAAAATAAATTATATCAAGCAGGAAACATTGTTCTGAACTTGTTCTGTTTATTGACAAGTTACTTCTTGCCTAGTTCTTTCAGTTTTGACATTTATGCCTTGCACTGTCCATTGTGTAGAATATTAATAAAGAGTAACAATTGAAATATGGGCATCCATATAAAATGATATAGATATAAATGATATAAAGTGAACTACCCAGACAATATTGCACATTACAAAGATATTGATGTCTATGCCATCTTCCTGAGAGACGATAACAGAACCAGAGACAAAGAGAAGTTACTCACCTGTGTAGTAATGATGGTTCTTCGAGATGTGTCCCCATGGGTGCTCCACAGTAGGTGTCGGGCTCGCCCCAGTGCCGCAGATCGGAAATTTCCAGCAGTCTCCGTCGGGTCGCACATGCATCAATGCGCGTAGGTCCTTCGTGCGCTTTCAGTCACATGCGCAATCCGGTCCCTGCCAGTTCCTTGACCAGCTGCCCCGGATGCCTTTGAAAAACACAAAACAGAGCTCCAAAGTGGGGAGGAATGGGTGGGTAGAGGAGCACCCACGGGGACACATCTCGAAGAACCATCGTTACTACACAGGTGAGTAACTTCTCTTTCTTCTTTGAGTGGTCCCCGTGGGTGTTCCACAGTAGGTGACTACCCAGCAGTGACCCCAAAAAAAGGAGGTGGGTACCTGATTTATGTGCAGCTTGCCCTTGAAAGGACTGCTGTCGACAGGCGTGTATCCTCATCAAACACCCGGTGCATGGCATAATGCTTGGCGAAGGTGTCATAAGATGACCAAGTCGCTGCTCTCCAGATGTCTCTTAGTGCGATTCCCTTGAAGAAGGCCATCGATGCCGCCATCACTCTGGTGGAGTGAGCCCTGGGTGGAGCTAGCAGAGGGGTCTTATGAAGCTGATAACACAGTCTTATGCAGGATACGATGTGGTTTAAAATCCTTTGTGAAGATAGGCCTTCCCCTTTTGACCTGGGTGTGAGGGACACCAGGAGTCTGTCCGTTTTCCTGAAGGGCTTAGTTCTGTCTATGTAAAAGGCCAACGCCCTCCTCACATCAAGTAGGTGCAGCCGCGCCTCCTTGCTGGAGTTGTGCGGCTTAGGATAAAATGAGGGCAATACTATTGGTTCATTAATGTGGAACTCCGAGGAAACCTTTGGAACGAAGGCTGGGTGTAGTCATAAGATCACCGCTTCCTTTGAGAACACTGTGCAGGGTGGCGTTGCCATTATTGCTGCAAGTTAGCTCACCCTACGGGCTAACGTAATCGTGAGAAGGAAGGGTGTCTTCATGGTAAGTAACCGGAAGGGTACGGTGGCCAATGGCTCAAAGGGTGGTCCTGACAGCGTGTGGAGAACCAAGTCCAAGCTCCATGATGGTCGTAGTGGCTTCCGAGGGGCGTACTGGTTTGTCAGCCCCTTTAGGAACTGAATGACAATAGGATGGGCAAATATGGTTGGCCCTTCCTCTTTGTGTTGAAAAGCTGATATAGCTGCGAGATGGACCTTTAGTGAGGATATGGAGAGCCCGTCTCGTTTTAGCTCCAGCAGGTACTCTAGAATTACACTTATAGGGATGTCCAAAGGAGCTAACTGCTTAGAAGAGCACCAGGAGATAAATCGTTTCCACTTCTGTGCGTAAGTCCTTCTAGTGGAATTCCTTCAACTGAACTCCAAGACTTGTTTAACTCCCTCCGAACATGTGTTCTCTAAGGCGCTGAGCCATGGATTAGCCACGCCTGTAGGTGGAGTCCTTGAGGACATGGGTGCACTATGGACCCCTGAGCCTGCGTGAGAAGGCCCGGCACTACCGGTAGGGGGAGTGGCGGGCGGCATGACATGCGCACAAGCAGAGGGAACCATGGCTGTCGGTCCCAGGTTGGGACTATGAGAATCATGTGTGCTCTCTCCCTTTTGGCTTTCTCTAAAACCTTGTGGATGAGTGTTGTGGGAGGGAACGCATAGAGTAGAGGGCCCTTCCATGGCACCATGAAGGCATCCCCCAAGGACCCCTGTCCTATGCTTGCTCTGGAGCAGTACTGAGGGCATTTCTTGTTGCTGTGAGTGGCAAACAAATCAATTTGGGGAAACCCCCATTTGTGAAACACTTGTCGGAGCAGGTCGGAACGGATCTGCCAGTCGTGCGTGAGCACAAAGCATCTGCTGAGTTGGTCTGCCTTTACTTGTGCACCCGGTAAGTATGAGGCTTTTAGGGGTATATTGTTGACGATGCACCAGTTCCACAACTGGACCGTCTCCGCGCAGAGCGCACAAGATCTGGCCCCTCCTTGTCGGTTGATATAAAACGTGGTGGATATCCCGACTACCTTACCATGCAGGTATTTCTGAAAATGTCTGCATGCATTGAACACTGCTCTGAGCTCTAGTATATTTACATGCAGTGCTTTCTCCGCAGGGGACCATAGCCCTTGAGTTACCATGTGCGCTCCCCATCCCATGTAGGATGCATCTGTCGTGAGAAAAGTGGTAATTTGTGGTTGGCGGAAGGGCACCCCTACTAGCAGGTTCTTGGGATCTGCCCACCATGCCAGTGACCTTCGTACCTCTGATGTGGGCGATACTGCCCTGTGGATGGTATGGACTATTGGTTTGTAAACGCTCTCCAACCAATGCTGCAGGCCTCGCATATGTAGCCTGGCATTCTGTACCACAAACGTGGTACTTGCCATGTGTCCCAACAGTTGTAGACATGTTAGGATTGACATTGTGAGGCTGTACGTCACTACTTGTACCAGGGATTTGATGGCGCGGAAACGGGCATTGGGCAGGTATACTCTTGATGTAATAGAGTATGTGTGCCCCTATAAACTCTATATTTTGCGTGGGCTCGGTCTTTGATTTCGAAAGGTTGATAACTAGGCCTAACGAGGCGAATGTGTTTGTAGTGATACGTATCATGCATAGGACCTCTGCCTTCGAAGCCCCTTTCAGTAGGCAGTCATCTAGATATGGAAAAATGAAGACACCCTGCCTGTGTAGGTAAGCTGATACTACTGCCAGCGTTTTGGTAAAAACTCTGGGTGCCGAAGAGAGACCGAACGGAAGAACTCTGTATTGGAAATGGTCCCTGCCTACTGTGAACCGGAGAAAACGTCTGTGTGCCGGGTGAATTGCTATATGAAAATACACGTCCTGTAAGTCGAGGGCTGCAAACCAGTCTCCATCGTCCAGTGCCATGATTATGGAAGCAATTGTAGTCATCCTGAAATGCTGTTTGCGCAAATACCGGTTGAGGGCCCGTAAATCCAGGATTGGCCTCCAGCCTACTGTCGTCTTCTCTGTTAGGAAGTATCATAAGTAGAAGCCTTTCCCTTGGAATTGTTCCGGTACTCTCTCCACCGCCCCTATAAACATGAGATGGTCTACCTCCTGTTTTAACCTTGTCTCGTGAGAGGAGTCCTTGAAAAAGGACCTGGTGGGAGGTTTCGGTGGTGGTAGTGATTGGAAGGGGATGGTGTATCCCGTGGCTATAATCTCCAATACCCATTTGTCTGTAGTGATGTTTTGCCATTGAGAGTAGAACAGTTTGAGGCAATGGTGAAACATGTGCTGAGATTGGCACTGAGAGATGGTCTCAATCTTGCAGTCCTTGACACACCCGTCAAACTTGCTGTCTCAGGGCTTGCCCAGAGGGTGCATGACCCTGCTGGGGGCGACATCTAGGGGCCCTATACTGCTGCTGCTGTTGGTGGCGCCCCTGGTCATAACCCCATTGATATTGTGTACACTGTGGTTGATGAGCGTAATGCCTTTGCTGGGGGTAAAACTTCTTCCTTCTGTACGGGGCGTGTATATACCCAGGGTCCTAAGTGTGGCTCTCGAGTCCTTGCTGGAGTGTAGGACCGAGTCGGTTGAATCTGCAAATAACCTTTGTCTATCAAATGGAAGATCTACAATTTTCGTTTGCAGATCTCTGGGAATACCGGACGTCTGGAGCCACGATTCCCTACGCATTACTACTGCTGTGGCTGTGGAACGTGCTGCCGTGTCCGCCACATTCAGGGCAATCTGAACTCCTGCTCGTGAGGCCGCGTAGCCCTGCTGGACGATCGCTTTGAGGACTGGTTTCTTGTCCTCTGGGAAGAAGTCCATGAGGGAGGTCAGTCTGGAATAATTGTCGAAGTTGTGGTTCGACAGGTGTGCGGCATAATTTGCCATTCGCAGTAGTAAGGTAGAGGAGGAATAGACCTTCCTGCCGAATAGGTCTAATTTCCTTGCATCTTTATCTGACCCTCCTGACTTATATTGGGGTGTCTTGGCTCTATGCTGTGATGATTCGACCACCAGGGAATTTGGCTGGGGATGGCTAAACAGGAATTCCATGCCTTTTGCTGGAACAAAGTATTTCTTATCCACCCTCTTATTCATGGGTGGGATGGAGGCCAGAGTCTGCCATATGTTGGTGGCTGATTCCATAATCGCTTCATCTGGTGGAATGGTGATCTTGGATGAAGCCGGGGGTCTCAAATTCTTCTGGAGTTTATGATGTTTTTCCTGCACCTCTGCTATTTGAATGTCCTGTGTTTGTGCTACCCTCTTGAACAACTCTTGGAATTGCTTAAGGTCGTCCAGGGGGAGAGATATCCCCAGGGACAACCGCCTCATCTGGTGAGGACAGGGAGGTGTCGCTATGATATACCTCCTCTAATTCCTCAGGTTTCTGACTCTGCTCGTATGCTTGCTCTTTTGAGGGTTCTGGAGGGGGGTCCAAGGCCTTTTGACCAATTTCCAGCTGGGAAAACTGTGATCTTCCCCCAGGATGAGACTGTGTGAAGGGGTGTTGGCGAGGTGTGGATGGGGATCTACCCCCAGATGTAGACCCCCTGAGCTCGTGTCCCATATGGTAAGGACGGCCATAACAGCAAGGGCAAGGACCTGGTGATGGAGATCTGGACCATGACCAGAATGTGTACATATGGTGCGTGACCTCCAAGATGACGTTGACAATGGCGGAGATACTCAGTGATAGTATTCGTAGGGATCCCTGCTGGAGGCTGGTGAAAACTGTCTGAGCCAGGGGGGTGGTGGTTGAAGGAACGGAGATGGTGGTCTGAAGCAGGCTGTTGGAGTTGCTGCCCGGTGTATTTCGGCGGGGAGAGCTAGGCGATAACAGCAACGCGATGACATCCGGAGATGGGCTGCAGTGTCGGGTTTTGGCCTTTGCTTTTCACCATTCCTGAATGGCAGGTGCCGCCCCCTCCAGTGCCAGGGACCTCGGCACTGCAGTCGGTGCCGCGCTCAGTGCCGCTGAGCACGGTGCCACACAGGTAGTTTCCTCAGGCACCGCTGGGCCCCGTGCCGGGTGCCCTCACTCCGGTGCCATCGGTGCCGCGCTGCTCGGTGCCGTGGGAGCCGGTGCTGCCGATTCCGGCACCTGCAGAGCCCTTGGTACCGACTGCTTGATGGTCGGAGGCCCTTGCACAGCTGCGTGCACTGTGGTCTTTCCGCTATGAGCGGCCAACGGGTCAGGGCCCTGTGCTCCGCTTGTCCCGCTCGCGGGTGTTACCGGCAGGGATCGAGCTGGGGAGAGCTTCTTCTTCTTTTGCACAGAGGAGGTTAGGGAAGCCACCTTCCTCTTGTGCGAGCTGGAGGGCCTTATCAAATAAAATTATTTTCAGCCTCATTTCCCTGTCCTTTCAGGCTCTAGCTGTAAGCTTAGAGCAATGAGGACATTTTTGTGGAACGTGCGTCTCCCTGAGGCAACGATACACTTGCTATGCCCATCTGAGTCAGGCATAGCCTCACGGCATGACTCACATTGCTTAAACCCCGGCAAAGACGTTGCCCGGGCATTTAAGTCTTTGAATGTTAATAGAGCCCTTAACAGCTACTCAGCCCAGGAACAGATAACGTTCGCGGCCTTAAGAAGCAGACTGCCTGAGGCGGCCGCCTCCATTGTTCTCCCCTGTTCTTTTTCTTTTTTTTTTTTTTTTAACTATATACACATCTAAACAAAACAGCTTCAACGGTAATAACTAACTATCAACTAATAACTATTAACAGTAAGTAAACACAGTTTTTGTCTTTCTCAGGCGTTGGAGCTGGAGCGGATTCCGTCTGCAGCCGTTGGCAGTTGAGAAGGACCTGGCGGGGACCGGATCGCGCACGTGACCGAAAGCGTGCGAAAGACCGACGTGCATCAGCACATGCATGACCTGAAGGAGACTGCTGGAAATTTCCGATCTGCGGCGCTGGGGCGAGCCCGACACCTACTGTGGAGCACCCATGGGGACCACTTGAAGAAGAATCACTGTGATGCTAAATTTTGATTCTAGTTTCTGATGTGTTAGTGTGCAAATACTGAGAAGTGGATGTAATATTCAGTAGTCAGCACTAATGGGAACAAGCAGTGCTACATCCATAAGAAAATCTTTCAGAGCCTTGATATTATTCTTCAAAGGGGAATCTCCTGCTAGTAGGCAAGTATGCTATAAATAATATATATATATATATATATATATATATATATATATATATATAACACTGTCTAATCTAACTCCCCATAGGGCTGAAAATTCTATAAAACATCGTAAAGGTTACCATTGTCTTTCAGGACAAGTAAGGCAAAGTATTACAGTGCAGTGACTTCACTTCCAGATGTCAATACAGCAAATCAGAAAAGGTACACGTGGGATGGCATCTGCTACTAAGCACTGCTGAAGCAAGATCTTGGTGACTTGCTTCCTCCTTTGAAATACAGTAACTGCTGTCACAGAAGCCTTTCCTGCAGAGATGGCTACAGGCTCCCTTTCCCCTTTATGAGCCATTCTTGGCCTTCTGAAGAATCACCATTAATGAGGGAGGAATAAACTTTAAATTTTCATAGGACACGATTCCAACTTTGCCAACACTCATCAGCAGCAAAATGGAGTCAGGATGCTACCAGATATAAGCTTTCTGGTAGGGCCTGATCCTGAAAGGTTGAAAGCATCTGAAACGTCCACTGAAGATGAATATCACCATCACCAAAAATCTTATGATCAATTCAGAAAGACAGCATAGGCCACTTCTTATGATCTTATGGGTACTGGTAAAAAATAAGATTCACAAAGCTTTTATGAATGTTTGTACCAGTTTGCAGGGAAATCTCGTAGGAAGCCTCAGAGCTTGGAGACACCAAACTTCATCCTTTAACTGGAAGATTAAAAACTGATCCCATTGAGCTATACATCTGAGTTTTCACCAGCATGGGGTGCAGATTCAAAAGAACTTGGATCCAGAGATGCATCTTGGGGCATGAACATGACAGCTGGAGAAGCATGGAGGCACAAGTAGTGTGGGCATCCAGATTGGTTTGGTTCACCCTCTTTTGTTTCTTGTGTTTGAATTTAGTGTGTTATTGTGTTATCCATTATGAGCTGTGATCAGAGTTTCCCCATTACATATAGCATGTCAGCATACAAAACTCAAACACTAGAGGTAGCAAATGACCAGAATGCAATGTTTAAGGCTTATCTTTGAGGCATGAAAGAATACCAAAGAATCACAACATGAAGCAGCTGCAGAGATATGTCCTTTATATGGGGAGGGGGATATTGTAATTGCACCCCAAGGAATATAAATGGAAGAGGTGGTGACTGAATAGAGCACAGTCTCCCTCTATCCACATCATCCTTACAGATCCCTCTTTTCTCCTTTTCCCAGAAGTTCTTGCCTCCAAGTCTGATGCTGCTTTCTGGGATTAAATTTATCCTATTTGTTTGGCCTTTTGGTTTTCTACTCTTCAATTCACTTTATTTATATTCTTTTTATTTTAATCTCAAAAAGCTAATCAGGGTTGTACCATATTATGAGCATTTTCACACTATTCTCTCCAGTTATGGATACTAATTTATTTATATAGTACACTCTCAGGATGACCATATATTACTTTTAGAAGAGGACCTTCAAGAAAATTATTTCATTTGATAAGAAATGACCAATAATAAATGGTACAATGAAACACAAAAGCAAGGAACACATAGCTACGTTTGACCAAAAACAGACTGCAGTTAGTTTTGTCAGCATTAATAATCATTGATCCTACTTCTCGTATATTTAGTAACTCAGTGACAAAAAACAAAACAAAAACGACATATTTATAATTTTGCAAATATGCTCAGAGTATTACTATACTTGAAAACAATTTGGAAAATTGTGCTCTGTAACAGAAATCTTGAAATGCTGACCGTATTTTTATTATTTTCAACTTTTGAAGTCTGCAGATCACGTTATTTCACATATTCATTATTTATTTATTAAAAAATTCTTAGTTTCAGTATTATTAACCTGATCCTGCAATCAGATCGGCACAAATGGATCAAACTGAACAACTAGGCTGTAAAATGCGATGGAGATACACACACACACATCTCATAGAACTGGAAGGGACCTTCCGAGGTCATCAAGTGCAATCCCCAGCTCTCTTGGCAGGACCAAGCACCATCCTCTTTTTTACTTCTTCTTCTTTTAAGGAAAAACAAAATAACCTTTTGCTCCTAGATCCCTACATGGTCTTCTCAAGGACTGAGGTCACAACCCTGAGTTTAAGAGTACAAAGCTCCAGCTGCTGAGCTATCCCTCTGCATAATTGTAATTGACTGGAAACTGGGAAGCTAATGGAAGACTATAATGGGGATCCTTTCTTCTTAACCCCCTCGATATACAATATCCAAAGGCCCAAACTTTACACGACATCAGCATCATGATCCTCATTTTGGAGAAACTGAGACACAGATGTGACTTTCCCCAGGTCACCAAGCAAGCCAGTAGCAGATCAAAGATCTCCCCAATCCATTCCCAATAATCCCGTGCCATTTTTGTCAAATAATATCAGCGTGTCAGTGCAAAATGCAAATATTGGCCTCAGTCCTACAGATGGAAACAGCCTGGGGAGCCGGCTCTGCCCATCCAGCCGGAAGACTTTCAGGAATGGTGGGAGGAGGTGTGTTTGCTTGGTACTTGCGCATATGGGAAAGCGACAGGCAGGAGCACTGCAATGGAGCACTGAAGCTGCATTGCAATGGGGAGGGGAACGAAATTACTGGGAGGAGGGGGTGAGCTGTCCGCGCCTGGGCGAGGGGAGCTCTGCGGAGGGAAAGGCTCGTGTAGTCACCCTCCACAAGCCCGCAGCCTGGACCTCCCTCGGAAGACAAAAAGAGGCCCGAGGCTAGTTCCCTCCGCGAACCCGGCGCCTTGCTCCTCCCCCGCCAGCGGGCGCGCCCCCTAGGCAGCACGCTGCAGCCGGCGCCTGGCCCGGGCAGCAGGTGGGCGGCGCGCCGCAGGAGGAGCATGGCTGCCCGCTACGACCGCGCCATCACCGTGTTCTCCCCGGACGGGCACCTCTTCCAAGTGGAGTACGCCCAGGAGGCCGTGAAGAAGGGCTCTACGGCTGTGAGTGTGTCCCACAGTCCCCGCTCGTCCCCCCACCCCGGCGGCGCTCGCCGACCCGCCTCCCCAACGCGGTCCTCCTCGCTGGGCTGCCAGCAGGGCGGAGACAGCGCAGGGCTCACCGTCTCCCAGGGGCGTGGGAGGAAGAGACTCTCCCCATCGGGCCTGGGGAGGGAGAGACACACCCCACAGGATCCAATGCGAGAGGCTTTTCCAAGGGGAGGCAGAGGAAGACAGTCCCTAGGATGGGGCTGGGGAGGGAGACACGCCTGGGGAGGGAGACTCCCTTGTCAGGGGGAGTCCTGGAGTCCTGGCTTTGTGTGCTCCTTGCTGCCACACACATTGATGGGTGACCTGTCCATGGACATACCAGGAGACCTTTCCAAAACATGAGGAGAAGGGAGCTGGCGACTCCCTTCTGGCATCTAATCTTGAATCTCACCATCTGTTTGGGATAGTGCCTGTTGTTCCAAGGTGGCCTTTACTCTCATGAGCCTTTTGCTGCTTAAAAAACAGAGCAGAGGCCTCTCTCCAGCAGAGCCTCATGATACCAGCCCTGGGTGGTTTACTGCAGAAAGGGAGAACTTTTCAACAGAGGCAAGTAATGTCACAACACTGACCCCCACTAAAAATGTAGGAATGTGCCTCTACGGGTGTAGTAAACTAGGAGTTGCCCAAGCTGCAAGTTGCAGGGCCCACGTGAGC
Source organism: Carettochelys insculpta (assembly GCF_033958435.1). Lineage (NCBI taxonomy): Eukaryota > Metazoa > Chordata > Testudines > Carettochelyidae > Carettochelys > Carettochelys insculpta. The sequence continues at coordinate 86,971,871 of NC_134138.1, read as the reverse complement.
AATTTGTGGGGAGCACAAGTGTCATTCCAACAGGTGGGCTGTCTGTAATAGGGAGACATGTGGACTGCACTGTTGACTGGTATTACCACACCCTCCTGTGGCTTGATTTGTGTTGTGACAGTTAAGTATATAGACGTACAGAAGAACCAGGCTTAGGTAGTGACAAGAAAAATGTAACAATCGCTTACAGTGGATTTGATAAGTGTTTTTATTAAGTATAAAAAGTGGGGATTTAAGTGATTGCAAGTGAAAAGAGACAGGTCAAGGTAAGCAACTAAGTAAAACAATAACATACCAGATAAGGCTAATACCGTAAGGCTGTGTCTACTCTACCCCTCCCTTTCAAAAGGGGCATGTCAATGCAACTGATCAAAAATGCAAATCAGGTGTGGATTTAAATATCATGCCTCATTTGCATACTCCTGCAGGATCTCGCTTCCAAATGGGGCTGCTTTCAAAACACAAACAGCCGTGTAGATGGGGTTCCTTTGAAAGGAAACCTATGAAGAAGGGTACTTTCGAAAGTGGGGTTTCCTTTCAAAGGAACCCTGTCTGCACGGCTGTTTGTGTTTTGCTATTTCTATTATAAAATCTTTTTCCTGACATTTCCTATCTTCATGCTTTGACCCCCCACAAAAACACAGGGAGGAGGGCCAGCTGAGATTCCCTTTTCCATTATAAGTTCAGTGTATGAGATTTCAGTGCCATCCCCCACATTGGCAATACCTGTGTAGTGATGAGGGGAGACTAAGATCTTTTCTCCTGACTTTTCTCTCCTCTTTCTTCTAACTTTGTACCCCTTCACACAGGGAAGAGTGAGTGGAGGGCCGGTTGAGAATACAGTCTGTCCCTGTGTTATTTTCAGGGATTGGACGCAATCACGGGAGCAGGGGACAGTCAGTGGATGGTCAGTTGACAATTCGGTTACAGAAGAAAGAGATTTCTGTTAACTTTGCCATGTCTGTGGATGCTCTACTCTTCCTTCCTTCTGACAGGAAAAAGGGACATTTGCTTAATGTGGGAGGGGAATGAGGAAAATGTAGTGTGGGACGATGATGTCAAAGACCAGTGAGCATACCCAGAATGCTATAGGGAAGAGGGGACTGTGGGATAGGTTCCCAAAATGCACTACTGCAACAGTCGATGTTTGCCAATTGAGTGTGGCAGCAATAAGTCAACTTTATGAGGAGCACATGGGTCGGCGAGGATAGTCAAAATTGAATTTATAAATTCCAGAGTTACACGATCAATATTAATACATTCCATTTTATCTCGTAGTGTAGACGCAGTCTTGTAAGGGGCATTAGGCTTGTAGCACTTTGCACTGTAGGGTGTCTTTCTCTTCAGATGGTAGTAGGGAGAAAGGGGAGCTTCCTTCTGAGATTGAGGCAGTGCAGTTTCATGATTTCTGCTTGCTTTCCCCCACACCACCTCTTCCAAAATAAGTAGAGTAGAGAGTATTTCTTCTGTTTGTCGTCCTGTGCTGGGGTATTGATACTATTTTGTGACAGCTCTGTCCTGAAGGGGTGGACCTTTCTGAACCCTCTGATTCTCCCTTGGGATCTAGTATCTCCTAAACTCCATTTCCTTAGCACAACCTATTGTATCGTCAGTTGATTTTCTCCTTTTGAGCACGTGGAAGGCTGACAATGATGCAGTTATCTGGTGAAGAAATTCTGATAAGTGGGGAAATAATATCAGTAATAAAATAATAAGATAGAAACAAAACTCTCCTACACTACTGAGATGCTGAAAAATGGCTATGACAATAATGCCAGCCTTTGTTGCCCATCTCTCCCAGTTTGCTTCTTACATGTTGTCGGAGCATCCTGTAAACATCTTTGTCCTTTTAAAAGCTCCTCCTTAAAACTCTGCCATGATGACTCCAAAAACACCTTGAGGTCAGTTAGCCAGCTGGTATTCTGATACCACAGGCTATCATGCTGACTAATATTGTCTCACAGTTTTCTTCTGCAACTCTGTCTAAGGGTATGTCTACACTAGGAACTAACTTGGAAGTTAGGGGCTACTTCGAAGAAGCCAGCTGAGAGTCTACACACGTTTTCCCTTACTTCGAAATTAACTTCAAAGCCCAACTTCAAAGTCCGTATTCACAGTTTAACGTCAAAGTAGAGTGTGTGTAGACGCTCAGCTTCGAAGTCCGTTACTTTGAAGCTGTTCTTTGAAGTAAACAACTTCAAAGTTATTTTTATAGTATAGACACAGCCAATTGTATTCACCTTTCATAACTTGTTTTACCCTTAGATTGTAAACTTCTTGGACAGTGTTGTACATCCCCTACTATACAGAGATACTGGTCCTGTGATTGGGAGTCCTTGGTTCTGTTGCAATACAAGTAATAAATAAGGCATTCACAGCTTTTCTTATGGCAGCATCCCCACTCTGCCATTTGCCTTGCTAACGGAGGATCAAATAATGTTTATTACTTCTTGAGTACCATCACTGTGAAAAAGGTAACAATTGATGGTTCTTATTCTGCAAAGAACTAGGTATATGCATAATGTCATTTTCATAGCTTGGAGGCTTAAATCCAAAGGTTCATTCTTATCCTAAGTACCATAACATCTTTAATATAGGGTTAATGATAAAAAAAAAAAAAGGTCTCTGTCTAAAGTTTGGTTATTTTTTAATCTTGATTTAACAGGTTGGAATTCGAGGGCTGGACGTAGTTGTGCTGGGGGTAGAGAAAAAGTCTGTTGCCAAACTTCAGGAAGAAAGAACTGTGAGAAAGATTTGTGCACTGGATGATCATGTCTGCATGGCTTTTGCAGGTATTGGTTATACAGTTATTGCTCTATGGAACATTGTATTGCAAATATATGTTGTGCAAGAGGTCTTCCAAAACCTGTTCCTGGTTTTAAGTATAAATATTATTGAGGTGGTCAGGATAGTTCAGTAGACTGGTAAGAAGATATGAAGGCTTTCGCTTTTACATCATAGGTTTGACAAAAACCCATTGCCTAATGAACTTTTTTTCAGTGGCGAGTGGGAAATAATTTGTTCTTTTAGAAAACACTGTACATTTAGGGACTTTTGATTGACCCTTTCCCTTTTTTCCTTCTTGCCCAGGTAGATATATAGCTCAGTAGCAGTAATGTGGCCAACTGGGGTAGAAAGCTGCCTATAGACTGGCAATAATAGCCTTAAACAGACCAAGGAAGAGAATCCCATCCTTAACTCCATCCCCCAAAAAAGAAATTGGGATAATAGTGGAAACACCTACACAAATATGGGAAAGATGATATGGGGCTAGAAAAGCACATCTGTCCTGTTTGTCTTTGCTTTCTCCCTCTGATCATCCCATGCATGAGAAAGGCAACTGGTATGAGTGGGAAGGAGCACTTGTGAACACCTACTGGCTGCCCCTCCCTCAAAAGAATAGCGTTGGGAGGGGCAGTTAGGCAACATCCCTCTTCCCTGAGTTTGGGGAAGGAGGAACTCTGTGGTTAGTTTACATCGGGGCAGACAGTCTTTTTTGGGTTGGGAGCAACTGACCAACAGAAAATCAGACGGGGGCCACACAAGTGAGATGCAAAAAACAAACAAACGTCAAACCAACCCCCACTCCTAAAAATACTGACATTGTCCCTGACTGGAAACAGAAGAAAAAAACTCTTTCAGGGCAGGAGGAGGACTAAAAATGAGGGGTTCAGTGTGGCTGGGGGCTTCCAGGAAGTGGGCTTGGGGTATGGGTAGGAGGGAGGGTGCAGAAATGAGCTGCAGGGTCTGGAATGGTGTGGGGTACAGGAGCAGGGTGCTGGGAGGGTTGGGCAGGAGAGGGGTTGCAGGAATAGGATGCAGGAGCAGATTAGGCCTGGGGGGCTTTGAAGGTAGTAGGGTATAAGATGGGGCAGGGGATGCAGGAGTGGGGTAGCGGTGGGAGGGATGGGTCAGAGGGGAATGCAAGGTGGGGTGGAGGCAGGAGCAATGGATGGGAAGGGGGTGAAAGTGGGCTGGGGTGGGAGGGTCTGGGCAGGAGGGAGGGTGCAAGATTAGGGGATCTGGCTGATACAGGGGGCACTTACCTGTGCAGCTCTCCAAGGACATGTATGATTCCACATCTGTCACTACTCCCAGGCACTGCCCCCCACACTGCTCCTATTGGCTGCAATTTCTGCCAATCAGTGTCAGTAGAAAAAGCTTCCAGGTAGTGCTGCTCTGCTGGGGAGCAGGAGGAGCAGCACTGTGCAGAACCGCTTTTTCTCCCTGTCAGGTTTGAGGCTCCACGCTCACCACCCACAGCAGTGTGGGTGCTGAGTGGGGAACCCTGAGCCCTGGGGGTTAGATCTAGGCAAGCCACAGGCTGAATCTGTACCATAAGCCGTGGTTCCACACCCCTGGTTTATGTGTTTGCAGCTTCTCATTCTGTCCCTATTACTGCTCGCAGGGGGAGAGAAGAAAAGAGAGCAAGCCATAGGGTGACCCTGAAAGGCTGGAGCCCCTCGTTTTAGACAGTGGTGGTTCTGCTCCTGCCCTTGTTTATTTTAGGGTTACTTTAGCTTCTACAGTCTTCTGCTGCTGGGTCTTCCTCTCCTGATTATGTGTGAGGCTGCCGAATAGAAGGAATCGGGAATAAAAAGGATCAGTTAGAGGTCATTGACTAATCAAAACACATGTACACGTACATGCAGACTATAATTAGTCATTTACATACCCTAACCCTTATTTTATAGAAGTGGTAAATGAATAAAACTGCTAAGGTTTTTATGGAAGATACAGTAGGCACCACCAAAGATGTCCTTTTGCTTCAAGAACTCTTTAGTGCTTACCTTGCTGCACCATATCTGGTGCGAGGGAAAAAAAGAAATGCAATGTAATTAGATCCTTGAATAGTACCAGAGGGATAGCTGTGTTCGTCTGTAATCTGTCAAAACAAAAAAGCAATCATGTAGCACTTCAAAGGCTAACAAAATAATTTATTAGGTGATGAGCTTTTGTGGGACAAACCCCCTTCTTCAGGTCTACAGCCTTACCAGAACAGACTCAATACATAAAACACAGAGGTCCAGAAATTGTTATCAAGGTTGACAAATCAGAAGAACTGTTATGATTGTTGGCAAATCAAATAGAAGAGTAAGAGAGAGGGATGAGGGGTAGGGAAGTAAGTGTAAGATCAAACATCTAAGTATGTAAAAGAGTCCTTGTAATGAGTCAGGTAATTGCTGTCCCAGTTCAAACCATGTGTTAATGTGTTGAATTTGAATATGAATGTTAGTTCTGAACATTCCCTCTGTAGATGGTTGTTAAAGCCTCCTTTCTCTAGAGCACAAACTCTCAACGTCTTTAACAGAGTGGTCCACTCCATTAAAGTGCTGGCTCATGTGTTTGTGTATTTGGAGATTTTTGATGTCTGCTCTTTGTCCATTCATTCCTTGATAACAATTTTTGGACCTTTGTGCTTTATGTATGGCATCTGTTCTGGTAGGGCTGTAGATCTGAACAAGTGGGTCTGTCCCATGAAAGTTCATCACCTAATAAATTATTTTGTTAGCTTTTAAAGTGCTACATGACTGCTTTTTTGTTTTGTAATTAGCTCCTGTGACACTTGTATATTATACTTAAGCACACGCACTGTAGCCTCATTGATGGTGTTTGCAGGATTGGGATCTGAGAGATTAGAATGGAAGGACATTCTGAAGAGGACATAATGGTGTATTTTATTCTGGAATAAAATTAGTTTTGGTTGTCACTTGATTGGCAAACCCAGACTGAGTCTCAAACTGTCTTGCTACTACTGTTCCAGACAGCAAGGAAGATTCTTATAGCTAAACAAAGTAGAGAACAATGTTTTTCATCTTGTTTTTCTTTCCTTCTCGGTTTGCTTGTATTTGTGCAATTGACTATACTTTGTGGGTGGTCAGTTTCCCTTCTGCAGTCAGACTCCAGGAGGAAAAATGATTTTCACAAAGGAAGAGGGAGATAAAAATACAGTAATGTTTTTGCAAAAAACAAAACTTGGCAAGATGCTCACAGCAGATTTAGTGCCAGAAACTACTTTTTCCATTTATTTTTTAAATGCACTAAACTTCACTGCACATTAAAGGGATACTGACAATTTGATTTGTTTTTTGCTGCTAATGCAAATGTTCAATAAACTTGTATGTCTTAATCTTAAAAATGTCCACATAGCGAATGGTGCATTTCTTACAAAAATGATTATTTCAGACATTATTTTCTTAACACAATTTGTATTACGTTTGTATCCTGTATTTGTCTCTGTTAATCAGTTTTTGAGCAAATTGTTTTTCTATACTGAAGTAAAAAAAAATTCTTAAATGATGCATGTGTTGTTTGATAAAGAATATTTGCTCTGTTGTAACATAATTGACAATTATGTTTATGTAGGTCTGACTGCTGATGCTAGAATAATAATTAACAGAGCCCGGGTGGAGTGTCAAAGCCATAAACTTACTGTTGAGGATCCAGTCACAGTAGAATATATAACACGCTACATAGCAACTTTAAAGCAGGTAAATGTCTTTCTAAATGTTGTATATTTTCTGTAAGGGCCTTTAAATAACAATATTTCAAAGCAAACAAACTGCTTCTATTTAAAACTAAAAGGCAGTCCAGTAGCATGTTAAAGACTAACAAAATTCTACACTGCTTCTATTTCACAGCAGTACAAATAAAATCCAGGTTCAGGTTATCAGTAACAATGGGAGCCTGGCTAAATGTTCTGTCAATGGACTTTTAAGAATGTAAATAGTGTTTAGAAAAATTATTATTTTCCACAATAAATCATTTCAATTATTAGCCTTTCTCTTTTGGGGACCACCTGCAATTTTGCTCCTGCTCTGCTTTCAGGTACAATAGTCCCTTCTATGCTTTTCCTAGTATACTTGGAAATTTTAAAAAATTATGGTATAATAAAATATAAGATGAAAAAAATTAAAGCTTTTTTGGTGTATTATTTGATCGTGTGAATGGCTGAATATAAGGTAACACTTGTAGATGCAGATTCTTAATCGAAAAATGTCCTTTCTTGATATCAGGGAACAGTTAGAACTAGTCTGATCAACCATAAATCTATGGGGAGATGTCTGTAAAAAACTTCTGATAAAAACAACACCCTGCACTCTGCTTTCAAATATCTTTACGCATGAAACTATTGAAATAATCTGCTTATTTTAAATTCCTATAAGTGGTTTATATGTTGTTGGGAATATTTTGTAGTGTTGTTCTTCTCTCACTAATAGCCGGATTTAGCCACTCCTGTACAACTTTAGTAGGGTTGTACAAATATTACTCTTAAAAAATGAAAAATCCTGTGCTAGAAAATTAAAAAATTCTGTACACAGTATTTAAAAATCCTGCACACTTCATTTATCAATAAATAAATGTAGCGGCTCCAGCATGGCAGGGGGGTGCACAGGCCATCGGCTGCACAAAGGTGGGAGATCACTCTGCAATCCCCCCACCCTTGAGACATGGACTCAGCAGTGACTTTGCACCCAACCCTGACACACAACAAGGACTAGTCCTGCCCTAGAAACACTCTGGGACACTGCCATACTTTGACAGGTGAACCAGCTGTTGAGCACGCAGGCTTAACTAGGCATGATCCACGCGTGGAGGGATTCAGGTGTGTGGTGAGAGGATTCTCTTTGGGACAGTCTCGGTCTGTGCAGCTCAGTGGAGGGTCTAGATGTGGGGGAATATGGTACAGAGGTTCATGGGGAGGAGGTTCCAGATGCAGGCTCAGTGAGATGCTGCAGGGGCTTCCAGGTGAAGGTGGTTAGGGCTCAACAGAGGGGTTTGGGTGTAGGGTGTCTTAGCAGGGAGGCCTGGGTGTGGGGGGGTGAGACTTGGTGGAGTAGGAGTCTTGGTGCAGCTAGTTGGGGTCAGTGGCAAGGGGCCTGGATGTGAGGGCTCAGGGTGATGGAGGGGATGGGGCTTGTGAGGGTGGGAGTCTGAATACAGAGTGTCCAGTGGGATTGTTCTGGATGTAGGGAAACTCCAGGCATATGAGGCGAGGTTCAGAGGTGTCGGTTTGGGGAAGGGAGGGCTAGACAGTTTCTGAATGTACCAGGTGAGGCTTTGGCAAGAGTGTCTGGGGAAGACCAGATGAACAAGAGTTGGGTGGATATGGGAGCAGCTTCTTGGGCAGTGACTACTTCCCCCACAGCTAAGGAATGATGGTTGGTGGGAAGCCGGGGAGGATGCTGAGCTTGATGTAGCTGGAGGACAGTCCAGCCTTGGCTGCTCCATGCAGGGGAAAAGGAAGTCCTGTCCCCTCCTGCCTCTAGTCCAGTTGGGACTAGCAGCAGATTCTGGTTCAGGGTAGAAGTCACCAGCTAGGGTGTCTCCAGGTCTGCAGTGATTTACATCCCCGCCAGCTGCACCAGGGGCCTGTAATGATGTACCTGCGCTGATATGGAGTAGTGCATGACAGCTCTTGCAGCTTCCCTTTGCTTTCCCCTCAGAAGGTCATTTTTCTGTAGAGAAGCAAAGACATAATTTCTGTGCTTGCACAGTGGTGCAGAATTCCCTCCCAGGGCATAATTTAATCCCAAAATACATAGCAATCACATTTTCCCAGTAATATGTTGTTAATAATCAATTATAAATCAAAGTGCTGCATAGAAGCCTTTTCTGTTTTATGTTACAAAACAAGCAGTCCTGTAGCATCTTAAAGACTAACTATTATTTGTTAAATAAATGAGCTTTCATGGATAAGACCCATTTCAGATTTGGAGCAGATGATAAGAATCCAGGGTTTATATAGTGGGGGGTGGAGGGGAAGGAGGAGGAGATAAAAAAGGGGGGAGGTCACCTGTCATTAATAGGACCAGAGGAAGAAGTAGTAAATTAAGTGGGATGGGTGCCATTCCTGTAACTATAAAAGGTGGGGAAATTGTTCTTGAAAGGCCTAAGATAACTGAGATCGCTGTTAAACTCAAGGTTGAATGTGTCAAACTTGCAAATGAATTCCAATTCAGATGTCTCCCTCTGTAATCTTGTGGTAAAATCCTTTCGTAGGAGAATGGCTACTTTCAAATCCTTTATTGAATGTCTAGGGAGGTTAAAGTGTTCCCCTACAGGTTTATGTGTATTCCAGTTCCTCATTGGATTTGTGTTCATTCATCCTTTGGAACAGAGAGTGTCCAGTGTGTCCTGTGTACATGGCAGAGGGGCATTGCTGACACAAGATTGCATATATCACATTAATGCACGTGCAGGTGTATGAGCCCCTAATGGTGTGATGGTGTCGCTAGGATAGATTTTTGAACAGAACTGCCAACAGGGTTTGTTGCAGGGGTAGGTCTCTAGGTTAGTGTTTCTGTGGTATGGTTGTGTGGCAGTCTATAGGAGAGAACAGGTGTGTTACCCAAGGTCTTGGAGAGTGAGGGAACATGTTCCAGTATAGGTTACAGATTGTCAATGATGCACTGGAGGGGTTTAAACTAAGGGCTACTGCTAATGACAAGTGGGGTTCTGTTATTTTCCTTGTTGGGTTTATCATGAAGTAACTGGTTTCTGGGTACTCATCTGGCCCTGTCAATCTGTTTATTTGCTTCCCCCAGTGGGTAATTATGTTTTATGAATGCTCACTAAAGATCTCAGTCTTTTGTCTTTGTCAGTGGGATTGGAGCAGATATGGTTGTATCTGAGGCTTGGTCTACACTAGACTTTGCAGTCGACTACAGATATGCAATTCTAGCTATGGCAATTGCGTAGCTGGAATTGGCCTGTCTGCAGTCGACTGTAAGATCTGTCCTCACTCGGGAGGTCAATGGCAGCATTCCTCCCATCGACCTCCCTTACTCCTTGCAAGAGCAGGGTAGAGGGGGTTGACTGCAGACCCCATAAAGATTGATTTTGCACATCTTTACCGGAAACAGAAAATTGAACTCCAGGAGATCAACCCTTCAACCCAGTAAGTGTAGACATATCCTCAGGGCTTTGCTGTAGACAATGGATCTTGTATGTGTTTTGAATGGAAGCTGGAGGCATGTAGGTAAGAACAGTCGGTGGTTTTCTGGAATAGACTGGTATTAATTTGACCATTATTGATTTGTACTGTAATTTCTGGGAAATGGATCTCTTGTGTGGAATGATGAGGTCTGAGATTGTTGGTGGGGTGCAAATTGTTGAAATCTTTGTGGAATTCTTCAATTTTATGTTGTTTCTTATGTACTAGACTGATAACATTTTTAACTTCATGGAGTGTTAAAACTGTACATCTTGTTCATAGCGCTATACACAGAGCAATGGACGTAGGCCTTTTGGTATTTCTGCCTTGATTGTGGGCTTTGATGATGATGGTAGTCCCAGACTGTATCAGACAGACCCATCTGGTACATATCATTCTTGGAAGGTAAGCTCCAACTTAATTCACAAACCGTATTCCAAAATTGTATGCATCTTAGTACAAAGATTTGCATAGGCAGTATATCCCAGCCAAGTCTGAAGTTTCATTTTGTGCTCTAGAGCCACAGAACCAAAAAATCCATTCCATGCTTTCAGAAAGCTTGTTGCAGTTTTTTGAGCCTCCAAAGCTAATTTGGAGTATGTTTACATTGGAATAAAAGACCCAGAGCCCAGCCATGGCTGACCTAAGTCAGCTGAGTTGGACTGTGGGGCTAAAAATTACTGCATAGGTGTTTGGGCTCAGACTGGATCTGGAACTCTGCCTCCTCCCTTCACTTGATTGCAAGGTCCCGGAGTTTGGACTCCATCCCAAACCTGAATATCTGCACAGCATTTTACAGCCCAGTCAGCTGACCTTCGGTGGCTGCTGGTGTTGAGTTGCTGTGTAGATGTACTCTTAGCCTTGTAGTTAAAATACTAATGAATCCACAGCAAAAACAAGAAAATAAATTTAAAATATACGCAGCAGCAAACATACTGCATGGTGATCGGGTATATGACATCACTGATTATGGAGAGAGAACCTTTCCATAATAAATGTTGAAACCCAATTACATTAGAGAGCTTTATTTCAAACTCCTCTTAAATTTTCCCATGGAAAAATGGAGGCATGGCCTGAAGATTACCATATTTATTTTGGGAAAAAAAAAAAAAAAAACACATGAGAAAAGTTTAAATAAGGTAGACCTAATTTTATAAGTAAAGATCATTACAAACTACCTTGACTTTAATTGTTTCTGTTTAGCTCAAAAACAGCTTGTTACTACTCTTTTCAAGCCCTCTATTTCCATTTATAGCCATCACCTGGCCCCTTCCCAGCTGAGCTTAATAATTGCACAGGATTGCTGACATTGGCTCTTAAAGGTGAGACCATCCTGTTACAGCAGGGAATCCCAAGGGTGGTCTGTTTATGGAAAAGCGGGATCATTTGTGAAAAAGCTGAAGAACAACAGTTTTAATGTTTTATTTTTATGTCCTCTTGTGTTACAAGACCTAGGGCCCCTACCAAAATTTTCAAAGCACTTCAAATTAATAAGATTTATTATATTGTTTGGTCTTCTCTCTTTAAAAACTTAAAGGCCTATAAATCTTGAAAATACAGTGTTCCACATAGAAACAGCGAATTAAAGTCTTTGCTGGCAAATATTGCAAAACACCAATCACGTGGGTGATAGAGGGGGAATTGCCATATCAGTATTGTGTAAAAATGTGTGCAGACCTACATGTGTTTGATTAGGTATGGCAAATTAATTTAGATTGTGGTGAGATACATAATTGTGTGTCTTCTACAGGCAAATGTAATTGGTCGTAATGCTAAAACTGTGCGTGAATTTTTGGAGAAGAATTACACTGAAGAAGCTATAGCAACTGACAAGAATACTATCAAATTAGCAATAAGAGCTCTGCTAGAAGTATGTGATGCAGTCGAATTCTTACAAAAAATGCTGTCACAAAAGCTCGTTTTTTCTTCATTTTATAACATACTTGTAATGATGTTCTGTTTACTAGGTTGTGCAATCTGGTGGAAAAAACATTGAACTTGCAATAATAAGGAGAAACAAACCACTGCAGGTATGAGTTATTGATTTTGTAGGAATAAAAAGATAATTTCTGTAAACAATCTTTTGACAAAAGTTATTCCAGTTTGCACCTATGTATTTCAACTGGATATATAAAATGTCTCTAACTTCTGGTAAAGCAATGTTACCTGAGTTCTGTTGTGTCTGTAGTTTGATGATGCTGTGAGGTACATAGTAACTGCATATAATTCATATTGTGCTGTGAGATGCTGTGTTGGGAGAGCATATAAAACCATATTTTTCTGTATCATATGTGGGAGAAATTACCGTAGAGTTTACATGGTAAGTCTGATAGTAAATTTTGATATTGTATGTAAGCATTTTTGCCATGTAATATTTCTGGCAAACATTTCTTGACTCTTTTTTAAGCATCTGTTACGGTGCAAAACGCAGATTCCAGGCATGGTTATTTAAAAATAGGAAGATTTCTATACAGTATTTACTTTCTTTTGAAATAAACAATTCCATTCTTGCTCTTATATTACCCCCATAATTGATAAATCTGCATAATCCCTTTAACTGTTTGAGTTGTCTGCGATTTTACTAAGATGTAATGTTTCATATTCAGTCCCAATTGATAAAATATTCCAAAAAACTTTTATTTCTGCTTTATTTGAAAGAAGCCCAGCTCTCTAATAAACTCTTGGCAACACAATGAAAATATTTTGATTAACAAAAATAAGTGACGATGGGTACATTCTTGGTATAAACACATCTTCTACGAGTTGCGTTCATCGTTACACTCAGCAATATAGCACCTTTTCCTGCAGAAACACCCACATCCTGTAGACTCAAGTCTAGTAAATTTTTATGTCCAGGCATTGTTATCATGAATTCGGTATGATGACAGTGAATTGAATCATGAGTTGGCAATTGAAAATAGCTGGCCAGAAGTGTAGCCAAAACTTGTGTATGTGTTTTATCAAAGATAGAGTGATAGGTTTATTGCTGTGAAGTCCTAGAGAGGTGGAGGTGCTGTGAAAGTGTATCAGCTGGGCAGGAGCTCTTCAGGATGCTTACTTCTGGGCTGCAGAGGAAAGAGGGCACTGCCTAAACCTTTGAAAGAGCAGGGCTTGGTTCTTCAAAGATTTGGGTGGCCAGACTGGCTTATGAGCCTCATATGGCTCTTTTACAGTTAGTGTGGCTTGCAGAGCTGTTCCTCCCTCACTCCAGACCCAGGGGGGTGGTTGAGAGGGGACTTCTGCCTTGCAAAGGAGTAGGATCTTTTTCTTAGCAGTGGGGTGTGTCTCAGGGCTTCAGTCCCATGGGATGTACCTGCCAGTATCATGGGAAAACATCACCATCTCATAGATGTTTTTTTCTCCCAGTCCATAAATATAGCTTTAATTTTTACGTTTGCTATTTTCTTTCAAGAATATTATATGGATTTTTAACACTTCAAAATCAATCTGAAAGTTTTGATAACTTATTTATAAAGAGCTAAGGGGTTTATGAGACAAGTCATTTGCCTTAATTTCTGATACAAGTTTGTTAGGATTTTGGTTCTAGCTGGAGGTCTGAGCATTGCTAGCGAACAGCCCAATAAAACAAAACACTCATACATAATTGACAGAGTTGCCAGTCTGTATGCTAAAGAAACCTAAGTTTGTGCCAGAATAGCACAAAATTGCCTTCTGCAGTTGGAGTTAATGATGTTAATGGAGAAGTGCACCTTACATGCATTTCTTAGTATCAGGTCTGTGAATTTACTTGTAAGGAAAATGATCATCTGCGGCAGCCTCTTAACGTGCCAGGTTTATAAATACAAAACTTTATGAACAGGCGTCTTGACTTCAAAAATTTCACAAAAATCTGATTCTCTCAGTTTGTGTCTCAGATGAGAGCTTTTGAAACTTTTTTTAACACTTTCGGAATACTGTTTGGAGCTGTGAAATTTAATTGAATCTGTGGATTATAAAATTGCAGATGTTATTAAACTTTATACACGTGGGCTGTGGCCGCACTTGGCCAAAACTTTGAAATAGCCATGCAAATGGCCATTTTGAAGATTACTAATGAGGCACTGAATTGAATATTCAGTGCCTCATTAGCATTAGGACGCTTCCGGCTGCAGCGCTTTGAAAGCGCCTCTTTCGAATGCTCTCAGCTCGGTGTGGCTACACAGGTCCTTTTCGAAAGGACCCCACACTTTTCAAAATCCCCTTATTTCTCTCAGCAGAAGGACCCCCATGTTGCTGCACCAAGCCGTGAGTGGTCAAAAGCAGCGCTTTTGAAGCGCCGCGGCCTGAAGCATCCTAATGCTAATGAGATGCTAAATATTCAATTCAGCACCTCATTAGAAATCTTCAAAATGGCCATGGACATCATGTGTGGCCACAGCCATGATGTCCAACATGCTATATGGCTTGTGGAGTATGGCTGGTTGGCTTGAACAATAAATATGTTTTCAGAATAATGACTAGTTCACTACAGCAGTGATACAGAATTTGCTAAAGTAAAATATTGTAGCTAATTCACTATAGTGGCTACTGCTTCACAACTTTGCCCTATGTTCTATTTCAGATTTTTACTGCAAAGGATATTGAATCACATGTTGTAGAAATAGAGAAGGAAAAAGAAGAAGCTGAAAAGAAAAAGAAGAAAAGTATTTAAATTGTATGTGCTGACGGCTGCTTGTTAAAACTTTGGAAACATTTTAATAAATACCAGCAGCCCACAATACTTGCATCTGCTGACTACGCTTGTCTTTCATTATTGAATACTCTGGTTTTCTGAAATCTGTCAGAATTACAAATGTACTAGTCCTAATATGTTTTTATTCACTCTGGTGTGCAAACAGGCAGGTATTTGCCACTTACCTTTTCTCTGTTTGTTATTTACATGTTCAGCATTAAAAGGCATTGTCACCAAATTATCACCAAACTATTGGCACTTCTCTATTCAAGATATTAAAGGTTTCTAAGTGTTCCATTTTTTCTTCATAACTTTTTGCAACTTTGTAAGTTTGTGTTTACATGCTAGTAGTTACATATGCCATGCAAAATAAAAATTCATTGACATTCTGATTTATGTTTTGATGCTTTAATGTGTTACATTTTCCAAAGCACATTGCACTGCTATTCTCTGTCATACATGGCACAACATATTGAATTGCCCCACTGTTTGAATGATAGAAACATCTTTCTCCTGTTAATGGATTGTACAAGATAACGAATGGTATTTTTCTTGATACCATTTGTATTATATTTAACTTTCAGAACCTTAACTGATGAAGCCTACTGGACCAACTTCTGTTCTACAATTCAGGCTAGTCCAATAAAAGATGATATGCACCAACCTTGTCTGTCTAGTAACCTGGGGTAGATATGGCTACAACTACACTGTATACAAAGCTCATCATATTAGTATGGATTGAACCTCTCTAGTCCATCACCCTTGGGACCTGACCAGTGCTGAATGAGAGAATTTGCCTGACTACAGGAGGTCAGTATGGTCTACCAGCATTACCAACACTTCCACTGTTCAACAGGCTCTTAGAAGATATTGGCCGTGTCTACACTAGCCCCAAATTTCGAAATGGCCACGCAGATGGCCATTTCAAAGTTTACTAATGAAGCGCAGAAATACATATTCAGCGCCTCATTAGCATGCGGGCAGCCGCGGCACTTCGAAATTGACACGGCTTGCTGCCGCGCAGCTCGTCCCGACGGGGCTGCTTTTGGAAAGGACCCCGCCTACTTCAAAGTCCCCTTATTCCTATGAGCAGGTGGGAATAAGGGGACTTCGAAGTAGGCGGGGTCCTTTCAAAAAGGAGCCCCGTTGGGATGAGCCGCGCAGCAGCGAGCCGCATCAATTTCGATGTGCCGCGGCCGCCTGCATGCCAATGAAGCGCTGAATATGTATTTCAGCGCTTCATTGGTAAACTTTGAAATGGCCATTTGTATGGCCATTTCAAAGTTTGGGGCTAGTGTAGACATGGCCATTCAGGGGTAAATTACAGGTAAACAGCAGCACAGAACACTGACAGCCGGGACTGGTGCCTTTAAATAAAGTTTATGGGACCAGCAGAAACTTGGCAACACCCATGATGAATGGTCATCTGGCTAACTAAAATCTTGCCAGATTATGGATGTTGCCAGATGAGGGGGTGCAGACTAGACAGGTTCCACCTATACTCCACTGAGAATACATTTGTTGCAAAGAAACATTTTAGTGCTATGCACCCTTTCACCTACTACTGCCTCCTTCCAGTTGCCCCACTTATATCTCTCTTACCATTATTTTTCTCTTCCTCTCTTCTTTGCTTTATCCTATTTCTCCTTCTTGACCTACTCCCTGTCTTAGGCTGCACCTACACTAGGAGCTAAAATTGATTTTTTTTAACATTGATTTATTAATATTGGGTTTTATCTATTTGATTTTGAGCATCCTCACCTTCCCACATGCTCCCCACAAACTCAACTTGTTTCTGCCACATACAAGTAGCCTAAATCGAGGGCTGCAGCAGTGTGTTGTGGGAACCTATCCCATGGTTCCCTGAGCATTCTGGCTATTTCCCCAGGTGTAGCTGGGAGAAAAAAAATGCCCTGTAAGTGGATGTGGGTATCTGACAACATCTTCCCACATTTCATTCCCCTCTTTCCCCTGCCGTGTTAAACAAACATCTCTTTTTCCAGATGCAGTCTGGCTTGCCTTTATGAGAGATGTGTTTTTATAACTGAGGGGAGGGAAGGGGTAGTAAAGCACTTAGGAATGGTTAGAAAAGAGATTTTGGGTTTCCCAACTGACAGGTTTTTGAAAACAGGATGGAAAAGCACTGGATCTTTGCAGGCTTGGACCAGGATTTAGACCTCCTGGCAAAGACGACCCTCAGAACAAGAATTTGTTTAAGTTGACACAGGTGCTACACTGAAACTGCAATGAATCATTGAAACGGTTATGACTTTGCGCAGCTAAAAGACCCCAGACTATAACCAGCCCCGAAAATCGTGTCCGCCAAGGGACATTTTCTATCAGGCAGCTAAAAGACCCCAGACTATAGTCAGGTTTGGACCTGCCAAAAAAGACCCTCAGAACAAGAATATTCCTCACTGCAAGCCTTATTTTGAGAACTGAAGTAATTGTATAGCTACTACATTGCCTTCATTGAAACAGTTATGGCTCATAGTAGCTAAAAGACGCCACCCTGCCCCCCGCCAGCTACAGCCAGCACCTGAAAATCATGACCACTGAGGGAGAATTCCCTAGACAGCTAAAAGACACCCAGCTAGAGCTAGCGCACAAAAATCATGACTGCTGATGGAGACTTCCACCTGGGTGGCTAAAAGACCATCATCTACAGCCAGCATCTGAAAATCATGACCGCCAAGGGCAACTTTCCCCAGGCAAATGGAAAACAACTGGCTATGGCCAGCACCTGAAAATCATGACCACCAAGAGAGATTTGCACCAGGCAGCTGAAAGACACCCAGCTAGACTTAGCACTCAAAATCATGACTGCCAAGGGAGACTTCCCTCTAGGTGGCTAAAAGACCACTGGCTACAGCCAGCACCCGAAAATCATGACCACTGAGGGAGACTTCCCCCGGGCAGCTAAAAGACCCCTGACTTGAGCCAGCCCCTTGTCATTTGGCTAAAGCATATCCAAAATTTCCTCTGAGAGGATAGCCATGCCGGTAACAAAGTATTTTTTTCAGTTGCCCAAAAATTGTGATTGACTAAGGAGGTTTCCCCTGGCTGGTTACAGGACCCTCACTGCCCACAAGCTGCCTAGCACCTTGCACAGCACATCCTTTTATTGGTTTGGGGTCAAGCCATGTGATGCGGCTGGGTGCTGGAAAGTTCCAGACTGCATGGCACCTCCAGAGGGAGGGGAGGAAAGAGATGTTTGGGTCAGGGCAAAACGTAAGCAGCTGAAAAGAAGTTTCTCATCCTCTCGGACAAGAACGATCCCCACCCACAGACTAGCTGCCGTGTGATGTGTGCGAGGGAAAGTTCCAGAATGCGTGGCACCTCTCAGGGAGGGAAGAGAGGGGATGTGGGGGATGAGACAACATGTAAATGGCTGAAAAGAAGTTTCTTGTCCCATCAGACAAGCACAAAGCCCACCCACGGCCTAGCTGCCCCATAGTGTGGAGGGGCAGCAGCTGGTGCCAGGTAGTGCAGAAAAAAAGGCAGCTAGCAAGGGTATACACAGAACCACAGACCCCGCAGCTGCGCTACTAGCAAACAAAAAGAAAGATGATTTTTCAGCCTCTCATGACCCTACAGCCACAGGCTTCCAGGTACCAAATTGAAACAGTCTTCCTGTTTGCCTAATTCCTCCGCACCTGAGAGCAATGGAGATGGAAGCATTGTTGGGCACATACAGGACATCAGTGGAGGCTCATGAATTAGATTTAAAGATATGGCGCATTCTCACTACCCTTCATTCAGAATTTTAAACTCATAGGCCGCGTCTACACTAGCCTCAAACTTCGAAATGGCCATGTAAATGTTCATTTCGAAGTTTACTAATGAAGTGCTGAAATACATATTCAGCGCCTCATTAGCATGCGGGTGGCTGCGGCATTTCGAAATTGACGCGGCTCGCCGCTGCACGGCTCATCCCAATGGGTCTCCTTTTCGAAAGAACCCCGCCTACTTCGAAGTCCCCTTATTCCCATGTGCTCATAGGAATAAGGGGACTTCGAAGTAGGCGGGGTTCTTTCAAAAAGGAGCCCTGTCAGGACGAGCTCTGCGGCGGCGAGCCGCATCAATTTCAAAGTGCCACAGCCGCCCGCATGCTAATGAGGTGCTGAATATGTATTTCAGCTCTTCATTAGTAAACTTCGAAATGGCCATTTACATGGCCGTTTTGAAGTTTGGGGCTAGTGTAGACACGGCCATACTGAACACTGCACCCGTCAGGTTACTACAATCTTATGATATTGATCTTATGTCAATTTTAGTGTTCCATAAATTGAGCTAATGGAATTTACAGTGAATATAGGCACTTGGAAAAATCAGGCTAAATGGCTTAAAATTGATATTATCTCATAGTGTAGACATAGCCTTACTTCAACAACCCGATTCCTATTTTTCTTCTGCACTCTGATCCGTACCAGTGTGGTTCTCATGATCCCATGACTTAGCCATCTCACTGGGCCATTTTAGGTGCTGCATTGACTGGCTTTCTATGGGTCCCACGTACACCAAGAATTGCAGATATGCCTCCAGGGAAGCTTCTGTTGAGAACAAGCTTCTCTCAGATAGATCAGCGGTCTCACCTCATGGCTAAATCACACTATTATTGGTAACTAAATGCTTTCTAGAAAGCTTTTTATTATACACTATTTTTGCCATGCACTCCTGCTGTATTTTTAGACATTTTACATTAATGTAAAGTTCTGTTGTATTATGGCTATTCTTTTATTTTTATATTTGTCAAAACAATGTGTAAATTCTAGGTCCTACTTGATGTCTACCAGCCTGAATGTTCAGAAGATAAGTCTACCCATATAAAAGGTCAGCTAGTACAAGAGGGCAGAGGAGACATGGGTGAAGTGGTATTTGTGACACTGTGTGAATTTAAAATTATGTGAGTATGATTACTGAGATTGTGCACCCAGTTGGCCATTTGGATTAGTAAATACTAGGGCTGTTGATTAATCACAGTTAACACATGCAAAAATAATTGTGATTAATCACTTTTACTTGCAAGATTAAAATAGAATGCCAAGTGATAATTATTAAATATTATGGATGTTTTCTACCTTTTCAAATATTGATTTCAATTACAACACAGAATCCAAAGTGTACACTGCTAATTTTATATTTGATTAGAGGATTTACCCAGCATTGCTCAGGTCCTTGTGAAAGCTCAGGGGAAGGGCTGGGGGTGCAGGAGTCAGGACGGGGAGCTTGGAGGTGAGGGAACTCATGGCAGCCCATTGGGTGTCAGGGGAGCTCAGGGCAGGGGATGAGAGGCTTCAGGAAGGAGACCTGTAGGGGTGTTGGGGCTCACCACGGTCTCCTGTAGTGGTGAGGGTCACATTTGTCTACCAGCAGCACCTCCCAGAGTGCCTAGGGACAGCCTGATGCTGTGGTGGCTGCCCAGGGCCACACTGGTCTAGTGGTGGCAGAAGCTGCCCAGGGAGCACTCAGAGATGGGGTCTGTGCAGCCTGCTCACCCCGACTCCGTCTGGCACTAGGGCTGAGGACAGAGGGGTGGCAGAGGCTTGGGGTCCCTCTGTGGTGCATGGGATCACTTGGCAGGGAGCAACTGTGGCCAGCACTAGAACAGGAACCTTACCAATGGATGGTGCCTGGCAAACCCTAGATCAGGGGTCAGCAACCTGCAGCTCTGGAGCAACGTGTGACTCTTTATGGAGTCATTGGCAGCTCCTCTGTGGCTTCCTGTCCTGCTGCCCCAAACCAACAGAACTAAATTCAGTTGGTTTAATGGCTAGCAGGGCAGCATGAGGGATCCTGCTGTTAAACCAACCGAATTTAGTTCTATTGTTTCAGCAGTGGCAGGGTAGGAAACCACGGACGAGTCAGTGGCAGCGTCTGGAGCCGCAAATGACTCCTTAAAGAACCGTAGGTTGCCAAACTGCATTATGGGAACAAGTAAATAACTTTTCCTTATAGACTCTTTCACAGCAGTCATGATTCTATAGACCTCTGTCATGTCATATATGCCAGAAGCCTTGCACACAAATGCCAAAAGCCTAGGGAACAAACAGAAAGAATTAAAGGCCCTGGCACAGTCTAAGAAGTAGGAGGTGATTGGAATAACAGAGACTTGGTGGAACGATTCGCATAACTGGAGCACGGTCATGGACAGTTATAAACTGTTTAGGAAGGACACGGGAGAAAAGGAGAAGGAGTTGTGCTCTGTGTGAGAGAGCAGTAGTACTGGAATGCGTTGCCTAGAGAGGTGGTGGATTCTCCATCCCTAGAGGTTTTTAAGTAACATCTTGACTAGGTCCTGGCTGGGATGTCTTAGTGGGGTTTGATCCTGCTTGAAGCAGGGGGCTGGAGTAGATGACCTCCTGAGGTCCCTTCCAGCCCTATGATTCTATGATCCCCACTTGGTCTCCTCTTTTCTAAAATGAAAAGTCCCATTCTTTTTAATTTCTATTCATATAACACCCACTCCAACCCCCTAATCATTTTTGTTGCCTTTTTCTGATCCTTTTCCAATGCCAACATAACTTTATCATTAAAGCTGAATTTACAAATACAGAATTATATTCAAATATACCTGCACTCAAAAATTACAGAATCATAAAACTAGAAGGGACCTCAAGAGTTTCTCAAATCCAGTCCCCTGCCTTCATGGCAGGACCAAGCACTGTCTAGAATATGGGTGGCCCAGATGCGACCTGCCAAGCCTTTTATTCTGGCACATGGCCACTCCACCTGACCCTCAGGCACAGAGCAATCCCAGGTCTCAGAGTGAAGATCTGCTCTATCTGCTTCTCTGTGCAGGGGAGGGAGAAGCTTTGCACACTGCCCCTGCCCCTGACCCCAGCACAAACTCTCAGCTCCCATTGGCTGGTTCCAAAGATGGCCATATGCAGTTCAGCGGGTCCAGCCAATGCAGTCTGAGAGACTGTGTTGATAGCAGGGACAGGATTCTGCTCACTCCCTCTGGGGCATCTGGCATCTCTTTTGTACTTTCCCTTCTAGAGTTCTAGTGGTTGTCACCTTACCACCATCCCCTTTGTCATGTTGTAGTGTCTTCAGTGTCACTCCCTCCTTTACTTTCACCATCTTGAGGTTTTTTCAGACCTGACTTGTGTACTCTATTTCCTTTTTTTCCTCCTTTCAGAAACTCCCTTCTCCCACACTTATCTGTGTCAACCACCCATGTCCACTGACTTCTTCGCATACATCGTCTACCCCGGACCATTCACATAGGGATCTTCAAAGTTTAACCAAATATTTAATGGAGGATTAATCCTTCTAACTAACTAAAAGTGGGTGGCCCCAAGATGCAGAGGTAGTGTCCAAATGACAAGCCTGCTCCACCCCTTACCTAAAGTAGATGATGTCCATGGACAATGCCTTGTGGTCTACTATACATCCTACTACTATCAGATCATTGATAAGTATTTGTGCTCAACAACCCCTCCAGCTGCTGGAAGAAAGGCGAAAATTCTGACTCTTCCTCTGTCCTACCACAGAAT
Organism: Carettochelys insculpta; assembly: GCF_033958435.1. NCBI lineage: Eukaryota > Metazoa > Chordata > Testudines > Carettochelyidae > Carettochelys > Carettochelys insculpta. Next base: position 86,949,760 of record NC_134138.1, on the reverse strand, counting down.
CACCTTGCCATGGGGATGTGGGATGTCTCACACTACTCTGCCTTGCCACTATTCTCCTGGTTGTTGTGATGGAAGTATCTGCTGCTCTTTCCTCAATCAACCTCTCTTTTAGGGGGTTTTACCCATGAAAGCTTATGCCCTAATAAATCCACTACTCTACAACAGGGGTCAGCAACCCCCAGCATGCGTGCTAAGAGTGACATGCAAGCTGGGAGCTCAGCCCTAACCTTCCTCCCCCAGGTCCCAAAACTGTTGAGCTGCTTTCCTCTTCCTTGGCAGTGGTTGCCTGCCTGGGCTTCCTCAAACCTCTCCCATGGCCTTGGCAGCCAGCTGCTCCAGCTGCCCCTCATGTTAGTATTTACTGCGACCCTCCTTACCTAGGCCAAATGGAAAATTACTAAGTTTAGAAAGGGCAGCAGGGTGCTGAGCTCCTGTGCCGGAAAGCACAGCCAAGTGGGACAGGAAGCCAGCAAGGCTGCAGATAAGAAGCACCATAAACAGATCAAAGCAGGCTAACTAGAGCTTCAGGGAAGGGTGGAAGAGCTCAGCCCAGCTCCCTGTTCCCTCTGAGACGGAGCAGACACCACAGAAGGTGCTGCGCTGCCACCAGCCCCATTAAGCAAACAATAGCCTGGCCATCTGTTTTCTAAGGCTATAATGTGAGGGCCCAATCCTATCTTTCCCAGCTGCATACCTGGGCCCCAGCCCCGGGAGTTGGCAGCGGGAATGAGGGGTGGAGGAGGACTGGGCCCATCCTGATGGTGCCATCCGGTGAAGGCATGCTGCACAGTATGCCAAGAAGTTGCAGGAAGCTGCCACCACTGCCTGAGTATGGGGAGGGCAAAGAGGCCTGGGGAATGGCTGCCACAGGTGGGGGAGCACTTACCGCAGTTCCAGATGTGGTGCTGCCAGTCAGCCGGCCTTAATCTTGGGCTGGGGAGGGAAGTTTGCCCCAGCCAGTGCCCGGGTTGCTCTGTGCCTGTCAGATGGTACATTCCTCAGGCTCGCTGTAGGACCCTGGGCACTCAGCTGGCCTGGAGAGAGGCAAGCAGAGGTGGATTCCCCTCAACTGAGTTCCATACACTGGGGCCATTCACTTTATGGAAGGCAGCAGCTTCCCATCCAGCAGCTCCCCTGCTCTTTGTGCTCAGTCCACCCTATTTCCAGCTGCCGTTATACTTAGGGGCAGACTCACCCACAGCAAGGTGGCCTCTTCTGCCTGGTGACACGTGAATCCTCCCACAACCCACAGTGATTTGTAATGCTTACTTACTATTAAAATATTTGCCCCTGCCACATGCTGAACAGAGGCCCAGTTCCATAGAACAATTCAACCACATGCTCAAATTCCACCACTGGCTTATGTGCCCTGGACTTCAGAGATACTGACTGGAAGTTCAGCACACATTTAAGTGATTAGCTGAACTGTGCCCTGACCAGTAACCCATCATAGCTCCTTAATAAGGAATGTGAGAGAACCAATTATCTTCTTCTACTGACAATAAAACTGAGGCACAGAGAGGCCAAGTCTGGGGTTCTCAAAAGTGCCTATAAGAGTTCTATGCCCAGCTCTCATTAAGTTTCAAAGGACATTAGGTGTCTAAATATCAAAGACGTAGACCCTTGCTCCCCAAGGCATCTTTGAACCTCTGTCGCACTCCCAACACTCCTCAGTGGCTGGCCAGTGGGTGTAGGGAGTCAGTCGTAGCGACAGGATTCAGTTGTAGGTCAGCTTTTAGTAGCTCTTTCCTCTTGAGCTTGCTGCCTCCCCAAACTTTTACCCACTTTTCACACCAAACAGCAAGCTGAGGGCTGTTCCAAAAATGCCAGGCTTTGTAATGAGGAAGAGGTTTTATGAAGGATGTAAATTTGCTGTTTAAGGCACCACGAAGCCAGGGAGATCTGCCTGTGGATTAACAAAAGACCTGCTAATGCTACCAACCTCAACAGTATAGCTCAGCACCTTTATTTACTAATAAAGTTGCTGTAAATAGTATACTTTAAAAAGTATCACCAGCACTTAGACCATACATTGAAGTCAAATTTTGGCATTCTGCCTCAGAAAGGTTGCTGACCCCTGGTCTACAAGGTGTTACAGGACTCCTTTCTTTTTGAGTCCTCCTCTCCGGCGATTAGCTCCTATGTGCACCTCTCATTTTGTTCAGAGTATTTTCAAGCAGCAGTAGATGTAATCGTCCAAAGCTCTGAACAGAAATAGTAGAAATTGAAAACTTCTGGTTAGTTTTCAATAAGCAGCAGAACTGCAAATATATGAGCATCAGCATGGAGCTGTCCATCTACACATTATAAAAACAATACTGTGTCATTTTATGCTCAGTCTATGTTTTGCATGGTTTTTGTGTCTGCCAGTACTAGCATTTGTTTTAATGAAAACTTAGATTTAGAGGATGCTAATGGAATATTTTCCCAGCAAGTGCCTACTTGCTGTGTTAGTGATTTTTCACGCTGTTATTAAAGTAACAATTTTCATTTATATAGCATTTTCCTGAAGAAAAAAAATCATCAAAACCTTTAAAAAAATGAGGGAGTCTCAACATGGAAGCCACACACTTCTCTCTGAAAATGCTGCACCTAAAGGTTAAAACAACCACCTAACATCACAAGGACAGAAGTCAATAAACACAATTCTACTGCAGTTTTAATATATTTATTTTGTGCATTTGATAGCATTTTGCATACGATTGGTTTTGCTCTTTTGTATACAGTAACCTTTGATTTTGCAATCACTTGTATTTTAGTCCTGGAAGAATTCTGCAATTGTTGCATTTGGAGCCATAGTAAAATTACAGAATTCTCCCAGGACTGGTATTTGATATTAACTTTACATGCTTGACTTCCCTGGCACTAATTATTTGCTTAAAATGAGCATAAGCACAAATATTCACAGGATTTGGACTAGGGTCCTAATCCTACAACAATTTATTCATCGAGTCCAATTTACCACTGTGATAGAACCCACTCATAATAGTAAACTATTATTTGTATTGAATGGGCAATGGCAACTGAGACAAGGACAGACATTGCAGTCTATTCTGACCAACCACATTGTCTTTCATAATAAAATATACTTTGTTTTACATGGGGAAAATGTTTTCTCTTTCTTTCTGTAAAGTCAATCTGGGAACTGAAAGTCTAGCTGGGTTCTTTCCTTTTTAGTCCTCAAAAATAGATGAAATTCCAGGCCTAAACTGTAGTCCTACAATGAATTCAACCAAGGTCCATCATTGCAGCAACACGGCCTTACTTATACCTCAGCAACCAGTTTTTAAAATGTGCTGATTATGCTATCCCCTCAACAACACCACAGTTACTTGTACAGCATTTGAACAAGCATAAATGACTGAACACAGTCCTAGAAGAAACAGAAAGCTGGTTCATTTATCTTTTTTTTGGTTCTGCAGGGATAACACCTGTAAAGCTTTATTTTAATCACTTCAATCAGCAGGTGCAAATCTACACAAGCACCAGATGGGTAAGTTAGAAAGGCAGCTACAGATTGGGACCCATTCTGTGGAAGCCCCTGCCTCTAGCCTGCTAAACTCACTCAGTTCCCATTTACTTTGGCAGGAGCAGAGAGGTGCTCACTACCTTGCAAGACAAAACAGCAGTCATGATTTTTTAGGTAGTGAGCTTACGTGGAGCAGCTCCACTTCATCAGTTCAATAGGTCTGTCCCACAAAAGCTCACCACCTAATACATCATTTGTTAAAGTGCTGCGCAGCTACTGGTTTGTTTTGCTAAACTACCGACTCGCACAGCTACCTCTCTACTACTATCTTCCAGGATTCCCCACAACGTATTACGCGACTTGCCCTAATGCACCCATCATTATCTAGGCCGGAACGCGCTTCTGCCTGATGGCGCGCTAGGTGGACTTCTAAACCCCACCGCCAACCAGCCCCCAACGTTTCAAACAGCCTGAAATGCTTCTTTCGCTTCGCCCCATTGTCATGAGAAAAGTCCCGCGGGCCCCGAATATCCAGCCTCACACCCGCTGCGGGACGAAGTCAGCTGTTACTCCAAGGGAGCCCGTACACACTTTCTACTCTAGCCTCCCAGTCGCTTAGAACGCGGCTCCCGTGACGCCACAAAGCCCCGCCCCCGTAGGTTCTTCGGCGCTTCCAATCGGAAGGCCGAGAGCCCGGGGGAAGCCCGGCTGCGGCCCCGCGCGCCTGGAGCGCGTGCGCGGGAGAGCTCCGCGTGGCTCTATAAACATGGCTGGGGTCGGCCGCCTAGGGGCGGGGCGAAGCACCGGGTAGCAGCAGCGCAGGGCGCCGGCGCAGTAGTGCGAACCGATTCCCTGTGCCTGCCCGCCCCGAGAGGGAGGCCCAGCGCGCCCCACGTGTGCGCCGCCGGCAGGGGACGGATGACCATGTGTTTTCGGCAGCGTGGCAGCGGGAGCTGCCCGGAGCAGCCCGGGCGCGCAGGCAGCGTGTGAGCCTCGGATCCTGCCGCGCCGCCCAGACACCAGCCTCCCCATTGCCGGCTGCTATGCTGGGGGGTAAAGCGGGCGCTCCGGGAGACTCCAGTCCTGCCCGCCTCGCTCCCGCTCGTCTCTTCCATGAGCACCTCTGCGGCAGCCCCAGTGCGGGTGATGCCCGCCGGGCACCCTGAGCAGGCACTGGCGGCTCCCGCAGCGAGCGGGGCCGGGGGTGCTCAGCCCGCCCCTGCCCTGCTCTGTTCTCCGAGCACTGTGTCCCCGGCTTCTGTCTCCAGCGCTCCCGCTGGGGGCCAGGCAACTGCTCGGGGCCAGGCAGCTGCCCTGAGCCACGCAGTGACAAAGGTGCCCATCAACCTGGTGCCTGCCGTTTCGCAGCAGTCCCGCCTGGTGACGGCCCCCGTGGGGACTCTGGTGGCCGCTGTCACTGCTGCCCAACAGCCCCCCAAGAGCTCTGGGGGGCCCCGGCTGGCTGCTCCGCAAACTGTGGCTCCCAAAGCCCCCCAGACCACCACGATACAACTGCCTGCAAACTTCCAGCTCCCGCCAGGTGAGTCGCCTCTTTTACACGCCCTGAAAGGCAACGCGGTGCTGCGGGACCGCCGGCGTGCTGGGCAGAGCTCAGTGCTGTGTAACTTCTCTAGCATGCTGAGTACAGTCCTCGTGCACAGGGCTCCCGTGGGAGCCTGAAGTACTTCTGGTGTATGCTACTGGGGAGGGGGAGATCAGGAACTTTTGTCATTTATCTCCCTGCTTATATGTTCTCATGTAATCACTTACTGTGGATTGGTTTCTACTTGGGTCCTTAGGAGCAGGAGTGTGTGTGTATTTTGAAGGCGTTGCTGGCAGAATTGCAAGCCAGTGAAATGGGAAAGGTGCAATACTGATTAATTTTAATTATTAAAGGGGGATAGAATGGTTCAGGAGGTTGTATTTCAAACCTGAAAATACAAGTGTTGTCATAGAAATTTGACAGGTCCTGCTGTGTTTAAAATTTTAAGTGCTGTAAAACAGGCTCACTAGAAGAGAAACAGTTGAGCTGGAAAAACTTCATTAGATAAGATATGATTTTTGGATTAGAGTTTCAGATGTTGCGAGTTAAAGACAGTTGCCTTAAAAATGGTCTCACTGTCAAAAATCGGAGGGGTAGCTGTGTTAGTCTGGATCTGTAATAGCAACGAAGGGCCCTGTGGCACCTTGTAGACTAACAGAAAAGTGTTGAGCATGAGCTTTCGTGAGCACAGACTCACTTCATCAGATGCTTTCTCTTTCAAAAGTGTTTGCAGGCTTAGCAGCCAATGATCAGACCCTATATTCAGCTGTCTAACTCTTGGTGTAAAAGTTTTAGAACTTGTGGGTTTTTGTGGAAGTTGATGATAACTCAGGCTAACAAAACCTAGCAGAAGACAAGGATAATATTAATATTGCAGTTCTGAACCTGGGCTTGGGCCAGGTTCCTTTTAAAGATATCTTAACTTTTTAATCTTAGTGATAATACATATAAGAATTTTTTATGCAGAATAGTTTTTCATTACAGTATTAGATTTTTAGATAATACAGATGGAATTGCAGGGCTACTTGCTGAAATAAATCAATGAATTAAAGAGCAACAAGTCACTGGAGCAGAGTGATGTGTATGTTCAGGATTTAAGCATTAAATGAGTTCACATATTTTGGTTGATAACTCCATTAGAATCTGTTGCTTATAGCAGAGGACTGGAGAGTTGCAAATAAGACCCTGTTGGGTCAGGCCAGTAGTCCATCTTCCAAGACTTAGAGCTCTGCCTGCATGGATACAACAATTCTCTTCAGATATCCATGGAGTGGCAGGAGTCTAGCAGCACACATGAGGCTGGCAGCGTCCTGCCCCAAAAGCAGTAGCATGTCAGGCCACTGCACAGAGGACCCTGTGCAGCACCCTGAGGACAGCTATACTGCCTCAGTCCTGCTCAGTGGGATGAGCACCAGGTTTACTCATAGCTGTCCCTGATCGCATTATGTGCAAGTGATTCTTGCACACATGAACAGATGTGCACCTCTGCATGGAAGGGACTCTTGTCCAGAAGCACGTGAGCCATTTGCACAAACTACCGTGACCAGCCACTGCTGCTGGTGAGCACGGTGCCCATCTCAGTAGGCATGAGGAGTGGCATAATTACACCACAGGAGCTGCCAACACTCTGTGCTGGCTCATGTGAGTAGTGGCCTGACATGTTGCTGCTTTTGCTGCTGCTTTGATTCTTGGCCTGGTTGCTGGCCATGGCCCTGTTGGACTTGCTGATGGCAAGAACCCTGCTACTTCATGGATATTTGTCTGTATCTATGGATATGAATTTTGTCTGCATAGGGCTCTAACAATAGTGGCCAATGCCATGTGCTTCTGAGAAAATTGAGTGGAACAGGCATTTACTGACTGATCTATCCCGTTGTCTGCTCCCAGCTGTTGTCAATCATGGGGTTGCATCCATGACCATCCTGGCTAACAGCCATTGATTGACCTATCCTCCATGAAGGTTTCTAATTCTTTTATCATTCAGACTTCCTCTAACAGCAGATTACACAGACTGACTTGGTTGTGTGAAGTGCTTCTGTTTAAAACTTTTTAAATCATTGTTGATTAATGTCATTCAGTGACACCCCCCCCCCCAATCTTGAGTTATGTAGAAGTGCATAGCATATCCTTATTCACTTGTTCAACGTCATTCAAAATTTTATAGAGCTCTTGTCATAGCCCTCATTAGCCAACTGTTATCCAAACTGAAAAGTCCAAGTTTTATTCATCTCTCATCCTATCTAATGTTCCATACCCTTAACAATTTGGCCTTCTCTGTACTTTTTCCAGTTTTAATATAATTTTTGAGATGAGGTGACTGGAACAGCAAACAGTATTCAAGGTGTTGAAGGTTCCATGGATATATACAGTGGCATTGTGACATTTTCTGCTTTATTATGCCGTTTCTGAATTCGTAGTCTGTTATATTCAATTTCACGGTCATAGGCTTTTTAAAAATGGTAAACTTCATGTTTTCAGCTATTTAAATTTCAGGGTTGTAATTGAATGTATGGCAATATACCTATCCCATGGCACTGGAAAGGACCTTGAGAGGTCATCAAGTCCAGTCCCCTGGCCTCACAGCAGGACTTAACACCATCCCCAACAGCCTTTCTTTTTCAATCTGGTTGCCCCAGACCTCTAAATGGCCCCCTCAGGGATGGAGCTCACAACCCTGGGTTTAGCAGACAAATGCTCTAACCACTGATGTATCTCTCCCCCTAAGGAAAAAGGAGCTGGGAGGGTGGGGGTTGTAGCATGGCTACCTGATGTGCCTGGCTGCTGATCCCAGCTTTACATTTAGAGCTGGGTGGATGGTGAGTGGCTACTTGCTGGAAGCCTCATTCTGGAAGGGAGAACTGTTGCAGGGTACCACCTTCAGAGCTGGTGGCCCGACCATTGCAGCTGCTCTCTGGGCACTTAACTTTGAAGGCAGCACAGTAGTAAGGGTAGTGATATTGTGACTCCCCTAAAATAACCTTACAAGTCCCCATGACACCCTATTAGGTCAAGACCCCCGATTTAGAATCATAACATCCTAGGACTGAAAGGGACCTCAGGAGATCATCTAGTCAAGCCCCCTGCTTCAAGCAGGATCAACCCCCACTAAGTCATCCCAGCCAGGACCTTGTCAAGCCGGGACTTAAAACCTCTAGGGATGGAGAATCCACCGCCTATCTAGGCAACGCATTCCAGTGCTTCACCACCCTCTTGGTGAAGTAGTTTTTCCTAATATGCAACCCGCACCTCTCCCTCTAACTTCAGACCATTACTACTTGTTCTGCCATCTGACACCACTGAGAACAGTTTCTCACCATCCTCTTGAGAGCTCCCCTTCAGGAAGTTGAAGGCTGCTACTAAATGACGGCTCAGTCTTCTCTTCTGTAAACTAAATAAGCCCAAATTCCTCAGCCTCTCCTCATAGGTCATGTGCTACAGCGCCTTAATTATTTTTGTTGCCCTCCACTGACCCTGTGCCAGTACATCCACATCCTTTTTATACTGGGGCCCCCAAAACTGAACACAATACTCCAGCAGTGGCCTTAGCAGTGCTAAATAGAGGGGAACAGCCACTTCTCTATATCTGCTCGAAATGCTTCTCCTAATGCACCCTAATATGCCATTAGCCGTCTTGGCTACAAGGGCACCCTGTTTACTTATATCCAGCCTATCATCCACCATAACCCCTAGGTCCCTTTCTTCTGTACTGCTGCTTAGCCAGTCAGTCCCCAGCCTGTAACAATTTGAAACCCCTATAAAATAGGGTAAAAGCACACACAAGACCCCATGCAGGTGGGCAGGGTAAAACAGATTTCACAATTCATGATGTTTTTCGTGGTCCTTGATTTGGCCTAATGGTTCTTAACATTGTTAGTATGTTTGACTGCTGCTTGCACTTTGAGCTTTGTTTTAAATTAGCTGTGACCACTCAAGGAAGATGTTTGGAGTCCTTGTGGATAGTTTCTGAACACAATGAGAAGTCCTGTGGCACCTTATAAACTAACTGATATTTTGGAGCATAAGCTTTCGGTGGCAAAGACCTGCTTCATCTGAATAGCTAATTTAGATGACTTCATTTTGTATGTATAGGTGATACTCAGTTTTCCTGGGTGCACCATCTTGCATTTATCAGCATTGATTTTCATCTGCCATGTTGTTGCCCAGTAAGCCAGTCGTGGGAGGTCCCTTTGTAACTCTCCACAGTCAGTTTTAGACATAATTATCTGGAATAACTTTGTATCATCTGCAGACTTTTGCCACCTTCATATTTTACCACTTTTTCCAGATCATTTATGACTAAGTTGAACAGCTGTGGTCCCAGTTCAGGTCCTTGAGTGACATTGGTGTTTTGGCTTTCCATTCTGAAAATTGACCATTTCTTCTATTGCTTGTTTCCTACCTTGTCTTTTAATAGCTACTGACTGATAAGAGCACCTTCCCCTCTTACTAACATTTGCTTGCTTTGATTCAGAGCCTTAGAATAGGAATCTGTTCAAAAGCTTTTTGAACATCCATGTGCTCTACAGTCGTATTACCATTGTCCATGTTTGATCTCCCTCAAAGTGGGGGAGAGCCAACGTGTCTTTTAAGTGAAATCGTGCATCACCAAAGTGTTCCCTTACATGTCTGACAATTAGGCTACATCTACGAAAGATTCAAAAAGAAGAATATTGGTGTTTGAAGGGAGTTATTACAGAAAGATTCTGAGAATAGGATGAATGCAGAAGGTCACCAATGAGGAATTATATAGAAAGATACAGCTGAAAGAGAACCTGCTGCAGAACGTTATAAAACAGAAGCTACAACTACTTGGATATATTTGCAGAATGAATGATGAACAAAAAATCAAGACCCTAGTATTCAGCATAATGGATGGCTCCAATAGGAGAGGCAGACCCCACAGAGAATGAATGGAGGATGTAGTAGATTGGTGCAGAGTTAGTCTACAGAACCTAAGCCACTCTGCACTGGATAGGGAAAGATGGTGTCTGATGCCTCTCTCGCTATTTCTTTCCAACGGGCGTTGAGCCCATGGTTGATGATGATGATGATGATGACACTTATGAAAAACTTCAAAATGGCCATGCTAATGGCCAAATCGAAGAATACTAATGAGGCACTGAAAGGAATATTCAGTGCCTCATTTGCATGCCACCTGCTGCAGCACTTTGAAAGTGCTGCTGTTTGCTCACCCGCATCTCATCTATATGGGAGGTCCTTTTCAAAAGGAGCCTGCCAACATCGAAATCCCCTTATTCCTATAATATGAATAGCATCATGTGATAGGAATAAGGGGATTTTGATGTTGGCAGGCTCCTTTCAAAAACGACTCCCTGTGTAGATGAGCTGCGAGCGAGCAAGCGGCACTTTTGAAGTGCTGTGGGCGGCACTGTGCTAATGAGGCACTGAATATTCATTTCAGTGCCTCATTAGGATTCTTCGATTTGGTCATTAGCATGGCCATTTCGAAGTTTTTTTTATACGTATAGACATGGCCTCGGGGTCTTCACTACAGTTTCAACCACACTGCATGCTACTGAAGTTAGATGTACAGTAAACTCTTTCCTATCTGGCATTTTATTATCTGGAACACTCAAATATCTGGCATTTTAATCATAAGTAAATTTTACTCACATTTTCCGTAAGTACAGTATAGTGAACGTAAATACATTGTATTTGCAGTATTTGTAAGTTGACAGTGTACAATCCTACTATTGTTGGTAGATAAAGAACAGCATATACTGTTGTTTTTTAATATCTAATTTTATTTTTCTTTAGTGTCATGTATTGCTTGGTATCTCTCTCTCTTATCCAGAATATTTGACTATTTGGCAACCTCCCAGTCCCAGGGCTGCTGAATAAGAAAGAGTACTATCCTGTAACTGCCAGCATCCCCTCTGGAGCCTTTTCTAAAAATTCGTGTTACGTTAGCTGTGTTCCAGGCATCTGGAGCAGAAGCTAATGTAAATAAATTACATACCATAAGTAGTCCTGTAATTTCATCTTTGAGTTTCTTCAGAATTCTTGGGTGAATACCATCTGGTCCCAGTTACTTATCTCTCTATGTATTAAACTTATAATTCCTCCCAGGCAACAGAATGACACCACATCAGTCAATTGCCTGGGTGATTGAGGCAGGAGAAAGGTGGTGGAGTGGGGGAAGCCCTGGTAAGGCTGGGGGATGGCCACATGGCTCCTCAGCCTCCTGGAAAAAGAACATTGTTGGCAAGCATAGCAAATGGGATGGAGCCTCCTAGTTACTGTTTAACTTACCAGTTTATTCCAGTACTTCCTCTGGTTCCTCAGCCTGGGACAGTTCATCAGACTAGTTGTTTAGAAAGAGTGGCTTAGAACTGAGGAGCTCCCTCACTTCCTTTGCAGTGAAGACTGATGCAGAAAATTCATTAGCTTGTCTATAATGGTCTTATCCTCCTTGGATGCTGCTTTAGGATTGTCCAATGGCCCCATTGATTGTTTGGCAAGTTTTCTGCTTCTGATGCACGTAATTTTGTTTATTTGCTGTTAGTTTGAGTGTTCTCTTGCTCTTCAAATACTTCTTTGTTCTGCCTAAATATATTTTTACACTTGCAAGAGTTTTTTTTCTTGTTTTCCTTAATAGAATTTACTACTTTCTTAAAAGATGCCTTTTTTGCCTCTAACCCATTTTACTTTGTTTATCCATTGTGAAATCCTTCCGGTTGTCCTAATATTTTTTTTCTTAATTTGGGCTGCAGATTTAATTTCAAACTTAAGCTGCTTTTATAAAAGTTTCCATGCTGCTTTCAGTCATTTCACATTTTTTGAGACTGTTTCAATTTCCAGTAACTTCTTCATTTTTGTGTAGTTTCCCTTTCTGAAGTTAAATGAGACTGCGGTAGGCTTTTTGGGTGTTAACCCTCCTCCACCTAAAGATGTTAAATTTAATTTATGAGGACACTATTATCAGCAGTTTAGCTATAGTCACCTCTTGGACAAGATCCAATCCTCCACTTAGGACTAAATCAAGAATATTGTTGGTCCCTTTAGGGTTCCAGGACTAGCTGCTCTAAGAAGCATTCACTAATGATGAGAAGAAATTTTCCTCTTCTTCCCATCCTGAAGTCACATGTATTCAGTCAGTATGGAGCTAATTGAAATCTGCTATTTCAGGGCAAATTCAACGCCTAGAAGTGCGTTAATGTATTCTTTCATATCAAAGTATGCATCACACAATTCCTGTTGCAGAACTCTATCAGGCTTTTAAAATCTATCCTATTTCTTAGTCCCTTTCACTTTCTGGTTCTCAGACCCTAGCACAATGTTGTGGTGTTTGAGTTGTGAGCACATCAAACATGTTTAAATGCTACTCCACTTGCCATAAAGTGAAATGTTGCAGAAGTGTAGAAGCTTGCTTTTGCGCATACTTTCTTTTTTTTTTCTCCAAGAAAAAAAAGCTTTGGCCTCTAAGATCCTCCTGCAACATACTGATTTTTTTGACATGGAGATAGATTTAAGTGGGGGGGTGGAAAACCAAAGTGCGTGTTCAGCACTGATGGTCATAGTTTGGTAACATTCATAATTTCAAATCTATTCCACTTCTATGGGATTTTTCATAACTTGTGTATAATCTGTATTAATTGAAAATATAATTTGGCACAGATTTTTTTTCTAGCCTTTCCTACTTAAGGGAGGGCCTAGTGCTGAATATGGTATCTATGGTGTAGTGCCCCCCCCTTGTGCTTTATGAAAATTGGCTTCGGGAGGTGAATATTCCTAACTATATAAGATGCTTTATGCAACATGTATCATGTAACATATCAAATTTGAAATTACAGTCTGCTGAATCAGTATATCCTATTTTTTATGTATCGTTCTTGTGCATGTGTCATTCTTCTATGACTAGGAAGTAACTCTGAAGTTAGGCTCTAGTTCGGTAGCCAGCAGAGAGTCTACATGCATTTTCCCTTACTTTGAAGTAGGGAACCTAACTTTGAAGCCCTTACTCCATTCCCGGGAATGAGGTAGTACCCTATTTTGAAGTTTAACTTCAAAGTAGGGTATGTGCAGATGCTCAACTTCGAAGTTATTTTTGTCATGTAGACACAGCCTATGTGAAGTTAAAAATATGAAGTGTGAATTTTTGGTTTTAATTCTAAATGTGCTAATGAGGACTGATGGAGAAACTTAATGGCTCAGTAATCAAATCAACAACCAATAAATGATTCCCCCTGCCCATAAGTCCACACTGTGGTTGGTCTTAGAAAAACATCCCCATGCTACCTGTTCAGGAATCCTTCCTGAATGTTCTGTTTTTTGTAGGGATTCTTCCCTGGGGGAATGTATTTAACAATTGGAAAGCAATCAGGTCTTTTATCTTCAAATGGCCTTTGGAAGTGCCTTACCCACCTTAAAGAGATACATGTGAACAAAGCTGAAAACAAGACACTAAAGAACTGTGAAGGAAAAAAAGTTGTGGGTCCAGACCAAACTAAAGATCAACTCTGACTTGAAGCATTTTACCTGAGAACTGTTTGGGCTAAGAAATTGAGTACTAAGAAACTTGACACATTGGAATAGCTGGTGTCTTTTTGTTTTTAACTTTCTCAGAAACAATATGCAGTCCTGTGGCAACTTGGATAGGGAGAGCAACCACTGTGCATCCTTTATTGATGGGGGATTGTGATGGTGGACATCTTTGATCTTTCTCTGTGTAAATCTTATGCAGGGGTAGATGGCTTTAAAATTTGGGGGCTTGGTTCCTTTTGGTGGGTTGGATTCCTGGATGCTGACAACAGGCCTTATAGCTGAGCCCTCCCAGAACTGAACTGGTGCAATGTCTGTGTTGCTTTGCACAGGGAGAGAAGGTAGTAACCAGAGGTGGAAAAAGTAGCCAAAACAGTTCCTTGAGGAAAAGTGCACCTGCTTTCACTTCTGGAAAGGATGAAGCAGTGCTAGGTTTCACATTAGAGATGAGAGTTTAATACTTAGTTTCCTTCTATGAAGCCGTATACAAAGCTAGATAAAATTCTAGTGTACAAATATCACTAGGTGATGCACTTGGATTACTTTGATCCTTTAAAAAGAGACTTATATTTGAGAAGGCTTTGTTCTATTTATATGTTTTCTGTCTTGTGGATTTCATTTTTAATAAGCAAAAAAGTAATTCTGGCAGGAAGTACTGACTCTGAATTGTGACATTACAACAAAATATTAATGTGATGCTTCAACCACATGGTTGACTTAATCTTGGAGTGTCAAAGTTTGTTTGAAAATAGCTGCAAAATCTAGCAACAGTCAGAAATGAGAAATGGTCGGTAAGAGCGCAGTTAGCTTTCAAAGTAACGGTGTTCAATATGTGGCCCTGGAGAGCAACTGTTTAGAAAAGACATTTAATTATGAATCAAAAGCATCTTCCCTGTGATTCCTGAAGTGTTTGAATTGGCCCTGTTGCTATGGGGTGAGGCAGGGAACACCACTTACCACTGTTCTATAGCCCTTGCTGGGTGCACTCTTTATAAATAGCTGCCCTTTTCACCTGTTGCAGCCACAGGTTAGCTCCCTTGCTTGGATGCCTACAGCTTCTCTGGGGAGGAGAGTGTGGCTCTGGTCTGCTGCTTTGCTGGGTTGTGGGAGTCCCAAGCGAGCAGCATAGGAGCTTAACTGGCTCTTGAAGAATAAACTCTAGTGGAACATCTAACAAAAGTTTTTCTTTTACTAAACAGCTGTCACAGGAAGCCCAGAGGAAGAGGGGAAAAACAGTTATGGCTCCCTGACTCTCTGGCCTGGGACAGGTTTGTCAGTCTTGTGCTAGCTGATAAATGGCTGTGAAGGATCATCTTGGACAGCAGTTCCCAAACTGTGTTCTGGTGGAACATGGGTGTTTTGCAAGCTATTGCAAAGTATTCTGCCATTGAAACTGAATAATGGCAGTTTCTTGCCTCTTCTCAGGGAAGTCATGTTCCTTGTAGTTAGTATGACAGTGTTCCACAGAGAGTGCCGTGATGTGCTACTGTTCTGTGACCAGAGAAAGTTTGGGAACAGCCGATCTAGGAGATAGCCAGAACATTGTGCTCTCAAGCCACTGCCCACAGCACCAGGGCACAGGGAAAGAGACATACAGCTGTTGTGGGTTTCACAGCTACTGACAGATATGCTACCCCAGTGGGGCATCTCCAGCAGACACTTGCAGGTGGGGACTAGCAGGCCCCTTTGTGTCCCATGAGCGGAACAGGGCAGAGAAACTGTTCCAAAGTGGGTTGGGTCCTTTCTTCTTGGCATATAACGAACGCTCAGCCTGAACAAGTTGCTTCATTAAAGTTTTGATTTTCACCTCTGATAAGAGACTTTCTGCACTGCCCGCTCTTTAAAAAAGCAGGTGTTACTGAGAAATTAACAGTCTCTGTACTGTTAATTTAGTGTGTGTATAAAACATGTACAGCATGTGCAGTACTTCAGGACAATGGCATACTTGCACAGCTGTGATTGGTGTTCTTTCAGTCCTTGGTCTAAACTGATATTGCTAATTGTGGTTCAGATGGTGAGAGAATAGTAGTAGTAGTAGTAGTAGTAGGCATCCTTCAGTCTGCATAGACTATGGATCGCGCCCTTTAAAGTTTCAATTGAGGACTTCATTTACAGCGTCTATTGTGACTATGAAGACCCTCACGAGAGTGACAGTCCTTGCTGCATCTCTTGCAGATGTAGTCGGTGTCTGGCAAGTCCTTACTGTGCTTTTTGTGCGCTCGCTTCTCCTCTAGCTGTCTGACCTTCATCTCGCCCTTCTGAATGCCCCTGTGTAACCCCTGCCTCCCTCTGCTGCGGTCGTCTGCTAGTTCTTCCCAATTGTCCAGCTCGATGTCTACCTCTCTGAGGTCTCTCTTGCAGACATCTTTGTAGCGCAGCTGGGGGCGTCTGGGAGGTCTTCTGCCAGAGGCTAGCTCACCATACAGGATGTCTTTTGGAATCCTTCCATCATTCATCCTGTGGACGTGGCCAAGCCAGCGGAGCCCACGCTGCCTGAGGAGGGTGTGCATGGTTGGGATTCCAGCTTGCTCAAGGACGGCGGTGTTGGTCACTCTGTCCTTCCGTGATATTGCAAGGATGCGCCTGAGGCAGCGCAAGTGGAAGACGTTCAGCCTCTTTTCCTGGTGGGCATACAGGGTACAAGTCTCGCTGCCATAAAGGAGGGTGCTGAGGATGCAGGCTCTGTAGACTTGCATTTTGGTGTGAGTGTACAGCTTGTTGTTCCACACTGTGAGAGAATCATGCAGAAAAGGCAATGTGTGCTTAAGGAGTGGACTGACCATTCGTGTCCGTTGTTTTAAAAAAAAAAAAAAACAAGATAGTGATGAAAGCTGTGCAAGTGTCAGTACTAGAAACACTCACAGGCTGGGTTTAGAGGGCAAGGTTCCTGCTAATATCTTTTGATAAGACCACAGCTTCCAAAATGTCTAATTGGGTGACAGCTTTCCCACTGTATTAGCATGTAACTCTAAAAGGGCTCCACCAAAAAACCTATGGTAACTGGGCTCACATTCTTGGCACTAACACCAAAATTAGAATTGCTGCTGTTTGTGCTTAAATTCCTTCTTGCCCACCCACCCACCCCCAATGTTTGTTCTTGGATCTCTTTTATTTCCTCTTGCTGTCGCTGTTCATCTTTTCCACTCTACCTACTACTTGCCCTTATTGTGTTTATCTGTGGGGTGATTCTTCGATGGGTTGCCATACTGGCAACCAAACAGGCCTGTTTTCCTCATGGGAGGACAGAGGCATTGAAGTGTGGACCTTTTTTAGGTACTAACAGATTCACTTGTGTTACCTTCTGATAATCTTACAGTAGAGATATTCTTCAAAAGCTTACGACTGTTGCCAGTTCTAGTCTAGCACTACAGTAGAACCCCAGGATACATGCACTCAGGTTGAGCATATCTCAGGTTAACGCTACAAGTGGCTACTGTGTTGGTCAGTTTCCTGGCTCCTGTGAGTGGTGGGCAGCTTGGAGCCAGGCGCCAGCTCCATGCCACTCAGAGGAACACTGGTCAATTCTCCGGCTCCTGTCGGAGGCAGCAGCCAAGATCGTGACTTTTGGCTCATGCCCCTGACAGGAGTAAGGAATCTGGCCCTGTCAGGGGTGTCAAGCTGACTCTTGGCTGCTGCCACTGACAGGACTGAGGAAAATGACCATCAGGGCTGCTCTGGCCACAGGAGAGGGGAAACTGACCAAGGGCCTGCCACTCAGGGAAGAGGGGAAACTGACCAGCACTGCTACTGTACTGATAGTAACAAAGCTGTTATGCATAAGGGCTGCCAGCTCCTGTCTTATGTCAGGTATGTGTCCTGTGGGCAAGGTTAGATGATGCTTAAAATAGTAGGAGTGGCCTGCCCTACACTAAGGGTGTCAAAATTGCCAGTGCCGAAGGAACTGAATAGGTGTTAACAGTGGATAGATTTAAGCTTTGAAAAACCAGCCCTAGTGTAGGCAGAATCCTACAAAGCGTAACATGCTTTTCCACTTGTGATTTAAGATTATGGAAATTTAGTTAATTTTTTCTTCATCTGGGTCCCCTACAAAACTGCTACGTGCTGCTCGTAAGCTCATTGTCACTCAAGGTCTGTGCAGGCTGACTGTGAATAACGGTTAAAGATAAGGCCTTCTGCACTGTAGTTCCAGCAATGCAGCTTTTGTCAACAAAAGGGGAGGTGTACACACTGCAATGCTCCATCTGCCAATGTATCTCCTCTGCTATGCTGATATAATGAAACTACCTCAACAAGGGGCATAGAGCTTTTTTTAGGCTGCATCACTCTGAAACTTTAGTTTTATCACCCAAACTGGCCTGTAGGAGCTGTCCCACAATGCGCCGTTTTTACTGCTCTGGTTAGGAGTTTGAGCTTGGCTGCTGCTGAAGGTTGACAGGGATGTGCCCCTCCCTTGTTGAAGGCCTGGGAATTTTTGAAATTCTTCTTCGAGTGATTCCTCATGTGCATTCCAATTTGGGTGTGCGCCGCGCGCATGCCCAGTTGCCAGAAGCTTTTTGCCCTAGCTGGTAGCCTTAGAGTCGGTGCGGCGCCCCCTGGAGTGGTGCCCGTATGGCCATCTATATATGCACTGCCCGACTTGCCCCCCGGCTCAGTTCCTTATGCTGTAGGTTGCTGGAGCTCAACTCTTGTTGAGAGTTCGCTGGTAGCCTTGATTGTTTTAATTAGTTGTAAATAGTTTAGATAGTTATCTTTGTAGGTAAATAGTGCCTTTTTAGCACCTAGTAAGCCTAGGCGGGTCTTTAACCCCCTCGGCGCCAGGGGATGCCTGGCTCCTTGGGGTTTAAAAACTGTTCAAGATGTGGCAAACGTATGCCCAAAAGTGACCTGCATAAGGCATGTCCGAGTTGCCTCGGTGAGACTCATCTCTGGGAGCGCTGCTCTATCTGCAAGGCCTTCAAGCCTAGGACTTTAAAAGATAGGGCTCAAAGGCTGAAAGTTCTGATGATGGAGTCAGCCTTGTGCCCGGACAATTCCTCGGTGGGAACAGAGAGTGCTGCATCTTTGGTGCAGAGCGCTCCCGCACTGTCTGTACCGTCAGAGGGCTCTCAGTGTCAAGAGCAGGACTCAGCGCCTCCTGGTGCCTCGTAAGAAGGAGATGGGACTGGGGTTGATTGCAAGAAAGAAGAGGGCGAAGACAGGCAACGGGGTAGTCTGCCAGATAGCACCGTGACCGAAGTCACAAAGTGCGGGCGTCAACTCCAGCGCGAGGCGGGAGCCTGTGCTCTCCCAGGTTGCCCTTGATGCCAGAGGCCTTTAGTGCTGCACAAGGCCTCCTGCAAATTTCAGTGCCGCTACAAACACAGCACTGGGAGCCTTCATCACCCCTGCTCCAGGGACCCTGGTACGGTTCCAGACACAGGTGGGACCCCAACAAACGGTTGGCGCTGTACAAATGGTACAGAGCCCCCAAGACCCAACGAGATACAGGACCCTCTGTACCACCATGGTCATTGGCATCAGGGTCCACGTCGGAATCGGACTCCCTTTACTCCAGCTTGGTGCAGAGTGGGAGTACGAGGTAATCCCGACGCAGTAGGCACCGGCACCACTCCCGATGCTCCCTAGAAGGAGAATGGCAAAGGCTCTATCAGGGGGCACCACAATGGTCCTTCTGGACCCCGTGGGTGATCCATGAAGTGGAAGGGCAGGATGCAGGACTCCTGTTCAGGGTGCCTGGCAACTCTCAGGTGCTGAGATCGTCACCAACAGCTTCTCTGGGAGCCCTGCCGAAGGAGCAGGAGGAGTTGCCGGCATCAGCAGTTGCACCAGCATTGACATTGGCACCAGCACAGTTAGAGGCGACCCAGGCATGGGCACCGCCTCTACAGGCACCGGGAACTGTGGTGCAGTTGGCACCGGCACCGATGGAATCGGTGCTGTCCTGGGTGCAGAGTGGCCCTGTCTTCACGGCACCATACCAGAGACCCTCCACCCCAGGCACTGAGCACAGAACCACAGACTGTGGTGCTGAGGACTCGAGTAGAAGTGCCAGAGCCCTCCGCACTGGCAGGCTGGGAGGGTATATTGACCTCATCTTCGTCTTCTCCGGATGAGGCATTAGCTGGATCCTCCGCGTCCCCAGTACTGGAGGATGGAGGAGCGTACCAGCAGCTATTGAGGAGGGTTGCCCAGAGTCTGGGGGTTGCAGGAGGAAGAGGTCAGGAACGAAACAGACCCTGTTACAAGCATCCTCTCAACATCTGGACTGTTCAGGGTGGCACTGTCCATTATAAAGACAATTGCCAACACAGCCAAGACAGTGTGGCAGACCCTGGCCTGAGCCTTGCCCATGGCTAGGAAAAATGAACGCCGGTATTTTGTCCCAGCACAGGGAAATGAACATCTGTTGACCCATCCTCCCCCGACTCCCTTGTCATGGATGCAATGAACAATAGGAAGAGACGGGGTTGAAGGGCCCTCCCCCAAAAACAAAGATGCCAAAAGACTAGACCTGTACGGTATAAAAGTTTACTTTACAGGTGGCCTACAGTTGAGAATGGCTAACCAGCATCCCAGGGTTAGTAGGTATGCGTACAATATGGCCAGCTCCATGGACCATTTTGCAGAATTGCTCCTACCAGACTCCAAGCCAGAATTTACGGCCCTGGTAGCGGAGCAGAGACTGGTATCCAGAGCAGCACTGCAGGCCGCCCTAGACACAGCTGATGCAGCCACTAGGGTCGTGGCCTTGGGTGTATAGCCGTGAGAAGGGGAGCATGGCTTCAGGTCTTGGGACTCTCACAAGAGGAGCAGCAGTCCATTCAGGACCTCCCCTTATTCTCAGAGAAAACTGATAAGAGACTTCATAGTATGAAGGGATTCTTGCACCATGCTACGCTTGCTGGGCCTGTACACACCGGTGACCCAGAGAAGGCATTTTTAACCCACAGCCCCAGTTCAGACAGTTCCCCTGACAACAACAATGGGATGGGAACAGGAGAAGGGGCCGTCATAATAGGAGGCGTCAGGATTGCCAGACGCAGGACCAGGGCCACCCTAAGACCCCACCCGGGCCCAGACACCAACTTTGACGGGGCAGTCGGGAGCGATGCACTGGCCACTCCCATTCCAGCTTAGTGCTTATTTTCACTCCGCCTAGCCCCATTCTACCGTGCGTGGTGCAGCATAACTTCGGACCAGTGGGTCCTCCGCACGGTAGAAAAGGGATATGCCATCCAATGTTCTTCTTGCCCCCCTTCACGACCCCTTTCCCTATCCCTCTTCAGGGACTCCTCTCACGCGATAGCTCTCAGACAGGAGGTAGGCCCCCTCCTCCAAAAGGGGGCTATAGAGGAAGTTCCCCAGGAATTCTGGGGACAGGGATTTTATTCCTGCTATTTCCTAATTCCGAAAGTGACAGGGGGGTTGAGGCCAATCTTGGACCTACAAAACCTGAACAAATTTTGTAAAAAAGATAGTTTCATATGAGATCCCTGGGCATAATTATCCCACTGCTGGAGCGAGGGGACTGGTTTGCC
This sequence comes from Carettochelys insculpta, assembly GCF_033958435.1. Lineage (NCBI taxonomy): Eukaryota > Metazoa > Chordata > Testudines > Carettochelyidae > Carettochelys > Carettochelys insculpta. The sequence goes on along the minus strand of NC_134138.1, from coordinate 86,928,747 downwards.
GCTCTCGACTTACAGGATGCATATTTCTATATAACAATTTATCCGCCTCACAGGAGGTTCCTCAGATTTGTGCTAGGGAAGGACCATTATCAATTCATAGTCCTTCCATTTGGACTCTCCTCAGCCCCGAGAGTCTTACCCAATGCATGTCAGTAGTGGCAGCCTTCCTACGCAGGCGGGGAGTGCACCTGTTCCCTTACCTAGATGACTGGCTGATCAGGGGTTGGTCACAAGGACAAGTGTCAGAACATGTACAGCTAATAAGAGCAACATTCGATATGTTAGGCCTCCTAGTAAACAAGGTGAAGTCTGTGCTAGCCCTGGCTCAAGTCATGAAGTTTGTGGGTGCATGTCTAGATGCAGAGCAAGCCAGAGCGTTTCTGCCACACAGCAGGGTCGAAGTGATGGCCTCTTGCACTCACGCCCTAATAAGGTTCCCAACCACAATGGCCAGGGATGTCTCAGATTGTTGGGGCACATGGCAGCGTGCACATTCGTAGTCCAGCATGCCAGGTTATGAATGCGCCCCTTTCAGATGTGGCTCGCCTCAGTACTCAAACCTGTCAGGGACAACATAAGTAAGTTAGTCACAGTCCTCCCAAAAGTGTTGACGGCACCGTACTAGTGGCTAGAAGCTGGGTCAGTCTGCATGGGAGTACCCGTCAGTCCCCCACAACCCTCCCTCTCCCTAGCCACAGGTGCCTCAGACCTGGGCTGGGGAGCACACTTGGGGGACCATCAGACGCAGTCCCTGTGGGGCAAAATGGACGCTCATCTCCACAGAAAGGTGCGAGAACTCATAGCAGTTTGACTGGCGTGCAAAGTGTTTCAGAACGAGCTGAAGGGGCACTGTGTTGCAGTCACCACAGACAACACTCCAGCAATGCACTATATAAACAAACCAGGGGGTGCACACTTGTTGCCCCTGTGTCTAGAGGTCCTTGTGCTTTAGGATTTCTGCATCCAGCACCAGATTCTCCTGAAGGTGTTCTGCCTGCCTGGGACTCACAACTCGCTGGTGGACCACCTCAGCAGGTCCTTCATGGACTAGAGTGGTCATTACACGCAGAAGTAGTGAATTCAGTTTTTCAGAGGTGGGGAGGTCCCCAGGTAGACCTCTTTGCCATGCATCTCAATGCGAAGTGTGGGACGTTCTGCTCTTACCAGAACTGAAGTCCAGGCTCTTGGGCGGATGCCTTCAGCATCCATTGGTCGGTCCCATTGCTGTACACCTTTCCACCGATACTGCTCATCCACCCAACGCTGTTGAAAATTCAGTTGGACCGAGCATCTGTAATCCTGGTGGCCCCACCCTGGGCTCGACAACATTGGTACTCAGCCCTCTTGGAGATGTCCACTCACGCCCCGGAGATGCTCCCGCTGTGCCCAGACCTACTGACACAGGAGGAGGGGAGACTGCGGCACCCCAATCTCCCAAGTGCTGCATCTCACAGCCTGGAGGCTCCATGGCCAAGACCGGATGAGCTGGCCTGCTCTGAACCTGTCAGGGAAGTATTGCTCAACAGCAGGAAACCCTCTACAAGGGTAGCATATGTATCCAAATGGAGAAGACCTAATATTTGGGCCACCCAAAAGGGGATGTGCTCGGGAGAGGCCCCAATAGATTACTTGCTAGAGTAGAGTCCTAATTACTCTAAGCCAGATGGGGCTGTCAGTATCTTCCCTAAAGGTGCACCTGGCAGCCATTTTGGCATTTCACCCAGGGGACGGGAGGTTCTTGGTCTTCTCAGACCCAGTGGTAAAAGGTTCTTGAAGGGAATGGAAAGAGTCAAACCACAGGGCCCCCCTGCCAACATGGGACCTTAATTTGGTTTTGTCTAAGATGATGGCTCCCCCTTTGAACCTCTTGTTCTATGTTGTTCTGTACCTGCAAGGTGGGATTCCTGGTGGCTGTTACCTCAGCCAGAAGGGTGTCAGAGCTAAGGTACCTGATGGTGGACCCAACTTATATGGTGTTCCACAAAGACAGGGTTAGACTAAGACCCCACCTGGCATTTCTGCCAAAGGTGGTCTCCCACTTCCGTATTAACCAAGACATCACCTTACCAGTGTTTCACCCAAAGCCCCATGCCTCCCTTAGGGAGCAGAGCCTACACACCTTGGATGTCCGGAGGGCACTGGCCTTCTATATGGACAGGACCAAACCCATCCAGAAGTTGCAGCAGCTGTTTGTTGCAGTGGCAGACAGGATGAAGGGGCATCCAGTCTCCGTTCAGCGGATCTCCTCCTGGATAGTAGTCTGTATCAGTGAGTGTTAGAAACTGGCGGGGGTTCCCCCTCTGCCGATTAGGGCACACTCCACAAGGTCACAGGCGTGCTCTGTGGTGTTCTTAGCCTAAGTCCCTACCCAGGACATCTGCAGAGGGGCCACTTGGTCCTCCATTTGTACGTTTGCAGCGTGTTACACAGCACGCATGGGAAGACGCTGCAGTGGGCAGGGCTGTCCTGCACTCGTTTCGGGGCTCCGACCCTGTCTCCTAGGCACTGGCTTGCATTCACCCAAATTGGAATGCACGTGAGCAATCACTCGAAGAAAAGACAGGTAGCTGTTCTGTAACTGGTGTTCTTCGAGATGTCGCTCATGTCCATTCCAAAACCTTCCCGCCTTCCCCTCTGTCGGAGTATATGGCAAGAAGAAACTGAGTTGGGGGGTGGGGCGGGCAGTGCATATATGGGTGGCCATATGGGTGCCACTCCAGGGGGCACCGCACCGACTCTAAGGCTTCCGGCAACTGGGCATGCGCTCGGCTCACACCCAAATTGGAATGGACATAAGCAGCACATCTCGAACACCAGTTACGGAACAGATAACCGTCTTGTCCTCTTTCTGTTTGGTGTACACAGTTCACACAGCATCTTCCCAGCTGACATGCTGGCTTCATGCAATGTGGGGAGTATACTGAAGCTGAATGATCTGCTGAGTATGTGGGGAGGAGGTTGTGCACCTGGAACTTCACACCAGCAGTAGAAATTTTGATCTTACAGGCCAATTACTAGTGGCATGCAGGAGGCAAAAGCATGAAAGGGACCATGTAGCAGTGTTGGGCTAGAGTCAAGGAGCTGAGGCCAGCATACGAGAAGGCAAGGGACGCTAACCATCAATCTGGTGCAGCACCAGAATGCTGTGTCTGTAAGGAGGGGTATGCTATCCTTGGCAGTGACCCCATCTCTACTGCAAAGAGTCCCATGAATACTTTGGGAAGACTGGAGGTACTGGCCAATGGACTCAACTCCTACGAGGAGCTGGTGGAGAAGGAGGTTGACCTGGAGGATAATATGGAGTTGTCCAGATGTGCTTGGTGAGTCAAGACCAATTTCTTCCATTCCAGAGGAGACAGTACACTCTGGCTTGCAGAATGCAGTGGGGGGAGTTCCAGTAAGTACTCGTTTTGCTTTGATGCTGAATGGAGACAGAACTCTCCTGTACTTTGTTATATGACAGAAGGGGCTTAAGGGGCAGAAACTGAGTGTGTCCATCTATTCAGCTGGGCTATGGCAAAAAAGTATGTTAATGTACTTGGGGATATCTCTGGCATCCTCTGCAGTGATCTGTAGGAAACTGTCCTCTAGGTATTCTGCATTCCTCTCCCAAAGGTGAATCTGTCAGTACCTAGTACCTGGGGAGAGCTGTCTTGTTTTTCTTCCCACTATAGGAAACTGTGCTGCAATATGCAGCAATAAGATCTGCAGGGACAAGAGCAACACACAGGTGAGCAGCGTATGGAGCTTGTCTGAACACACTTGTATACAGGAGATGATGTGCTGCATCCTGGGTTACCCTTAGGAGTGGAATAGTGGGTTCGATTACCCTAGCCTATGGAATCAGAATAGGCTTCTTAGCCATTTATAGTTATCTCCAGGGCCATCCTTATGACTGTGCTATAGGTCAAGAGGAGGAGCATGAGGCCAGGGAATTGGGCCCCTGGAGCCAGCAGGGAGGGACATAGTGGGGGTTTGAGGGGTCGGGGGTGTGTGTGGTGGATTCAGCTGTAGTGGGGTTGTGGGGCTCAGGGGATTTGGCCATCAGGTTAGGAGGCAGAGCAGAGGCCAGGGAATCAGGGGTGCTGAAGGCAGCACTGGCCTGTGGCTGCACTCAGCATATGCAGGGGCAGCACAGGGCGCTACTTTGGTGCCCCAGATTTAGTGGTGCCCTGTGCAGCTGCGTACTCTGCATATGCCTAGGGACAGCCCTTCTTATCCCCTTTGTGAACCACCCTTTGCCCCCTCTTGCTTTTTTCCCCCACTTGTTTACCCCCTTCTCCTTTGTGTTGGCCTGTGCGCTAACCAAGGAGCAGGAAGGTATGTTTGTAACTTCTGTGGTTCATGAATGGGCGCTCGTTCGCATACCATCTGTTTTTCATTGGGGTTTTTGGCTTGTGTAAATGCTTCCTGGAGAGCACTCTGCCATGGCAGAATCTCTCTCAGATAAGGTGGCAACACAGGAGTAAGGAGGATGTTTCTTGGTGCTCCAATGAACAGATGCAGTACATAGGAAAGCAAGACCATGGAGGGAGACAGTTAAAGACTGAGGCTGGATAGCCAAGAAAGGCCAGAAGGGCAGGAGCATGTGACAAAGCTCCTGGAGGATCAGACAGATATTGAAGTGCCTCATTAACCTTCAATCGGAGTGAATTTAAGCATGATTTCCCCTACCTGCTGATGCAAACTGCTGTTCCTTGCCTTCCCAAATGTGCTCACTCAATTCAATATGTGGGTCCTGGTTCGTCACCCTGGCCTGCACGCTCCAGACCTGGGAACTGGTTTTCTCATGAAAATTGAAGTTACACTCAACCAAGAATGCTGACCAGGAGACGGTTCCTTAATTTCAGTTAGACCTACTTAAAATAGCAGGAATGTGTACTCACATCCAGGAATTTAAGGAAAAACAACAAAAGCTTATGCTCCAAAAAATCTTAGTCTGAAAGGTGCCATAGGACTTCTCTTTGTTTTTTGCAGATACAGACTAACATGGTTACCCCTCTGACAGGAATTTGAGTTAGCTCAGTAGCTTGCCGGACTGCTAGTGTTGATTTTCAAGCAAGTCTCTTTGTATGTTGTATGGAAGATGCAGGAGACTAGAAGAAGGCTGATGTACCAGTATTTATTTTGAAGATGGAAAATGGAATGATCCAAGTTGTAGGTCTGTCAGTTTGCGTTCCAGGGCAAAATAAAGGAACAGCTGATAGGGGGCGTAATGATCAAGATTTAAAGGAGTGTAATACCATTCATGCCAATCAACATGGGTTTATGGAAAATAGATTGTCACACATCTTGAAGTAATGAAGTACGACCAATAAAGGTAATAATGCTGATATAATATACTCGGAGTTCTAGAATGTGTTTGGGTAGTGCATGACAGTTTATTTTAAAACTAGAATGATCTAAAACTAACATGGCACACGTTTAAGTGGATTAAAAACTGCACGTCTCAAAATGTGGTAGTAAATAGGCACCTGTTATTGAGTAGGCACTTCCTGTGGGGCCCTGCCAGAACTGAGTCTGTATTTTGTGCTATTTAGATGGGTTTTTTTTTTTTTTTTTTTTTTTTTTTTAAATCAGTGGACCTGGAAGAAAACATGAAATCATTTACCACTCTGCCAATATTTGGGTCACTTCAAATCTTTAATCAAAGGATGGGTCATTGATAGTGCTTGTACCCAAGGGCTCCAACCTGCAAAAAATAGGTGCACTTTTAGTTGTATTAAAAGTGTATGTATACTCCTAAAGAAGGCAGGCCAGATGTGGAGGTTGGCACATGTGTCTGTCTTGGGCATTAGTGACTTGGGGGCGGGGGAGGGAACAGGGTTCATGGTGAAAAATCCGTTGGATATGAGCTTGAGCAGTGATTCTGACCAAAAGAGCTATTTTGATTAGGTGCATAAATAAGGGACTCTTCAGCAGGAAGAGTTGGGTCAGTGCAATTGGAATACTGAGCTCAATGCTGATACTCGCTGTTCGAGAAGGGTATTGATAAAATGGAGAAGATTTGAAGAAGTCATGAGTCTCTTTAAGGGATATAACTTACTGTAGCTTTAGACTCGAGGAGTGAATTTTTTTTATCTTAACAAAGATGGTGATAGGGTGACACTATTTTCCACTTGTTTTACGATCAGTAAGTAACTAATATTTGATGATGGGATTTTCATTCTAGCAGAGAGCTATGCAATCCAGCTGCTGAAAGCAGAAGGGAAGACTTTGTACCTTATTTCCAGTCTGAGTTTAACAGTGAGGCTCATCATTGGAAGTGCTTACCAAGAGTGAATGCCCTTTGTGAATGGGGACTGAAAATGATAGTAACCCTTTCCTTTTCACCAAATATTGATTTGAAAATAAGAGACACTAATATTTTGCCTCCAAAAGGAGAGAGACTTCAAAGGTTTTGATTAGGTTTGTTTTGCATGATCACTTACCCATACTTGCCATAAAAAGGCTTGTTTTTAACTTCTTGGGTTTAATAAATCAACTTCTGTTTGTCAAGTAATTGAGGAAAACAAAGGGCTCTGTTAAAAATAACCCCAAACTTGTATCCATGTGTAATGTTTAGAGTTTATAAACATCTCAGTCTTTAAAGGCCTTTAAGATCAATATCCTTGCATCTGGGCATGAGAGCGCTTTGATTGAGCTTTAATTTGATTTAAGTCCTTCTGAATGACAGCCATTGAATGGTTCAGTGCAATGTAACTAATATGACCTAACTTTACAAGTGTGTAACTTTCCTGACACTCCCCACGTAGGCAAGCTCTAATTAGTCCAAATTAAGCCACCAGTCAATGCTCTCTAATAATGGCTTGCCAATGCAGGGAAAGTGACTGGAAGAAGCTAATTCTGCAATAGCATCCTATTGGACACTGAGTGCAAATAAGAAAACTTTATTCTGAAAAGTTTGCCATGGTGGTGGGGGACACCTCTTAAGGTAGATTAGGGCTTAAAAGGGTAATGTTAGATTGAGTTACCTATTTTCGTTGTTAACATTTTCAAAAATGTTGGTCAAGACCAAGCAGCTGTGTAGTAGTATGTGCTGTCTCTTGGGCTTTCACTTGCCAAGCTTAGCATATGCTCCAGTACAATTGCTTTACCTTGACTGGGGTTTTTGAAGATGCTAACGAGCGGCAAAACTGTCTAAACCTGTCGCATGCTGGAGAGCATGGAATCCCTCTCCTGCCTTGTCTTCAGAAACCTTGAAATAGTTTTTGTCCTATCCATTGCAACAGAAAAACTATATGAATAGAAGAGATCTGCTCTGGGCTTGGAGGGAGCATTACAGTATCTGTATAGCAATGTAGCTATGAATAGTGCTGTACAGTTTATACTGAATGTGCCACACGGTTGACTTGCTATTCAGGACAATTAAAGCAGGCATAAACATGCTGAACACTGCATAGCAGGAGGAAGAACAGGGTGTGTTGTACGAATTGCATGCTTCATGGGGCAGCGGTTTCTTTGAAAGTGAAAATGTGTGGCAACTTCACTTACCACCCGTCAGTTCAGCCAGTAGTAATCTAACAGTAGCTCAAGGATCCTGACTTCCCTCAGCAGTCAGTCAGTCCCAGGAGCACTTGGGTTCAGGTGAATACATCTCTCCCAATTGATTGGGGCTAAATGGTCCAGACAATGACTTGGGACTTGAATTATTCAGCTTTCAAGCCAGCAAATTTAGCAAGGCTCTAAAAGAGCAGAGTGGGGATGCAGCAGTGCTGACAAAACGGTGTCTGAGCTGTTCAAGGGATTGGCTGTTGAGTAGCAGTCGGAATAGATGCTGCGGCAGTCTTTGAATACAGTCTTTCCCAGACAGAAGTGAAACATTGGGTTCAACCATCCTCCACCTTTCTGTAATATAGCACAAGCAAATCTGATCCAGAGCACACTAGTTTTGTTCAAGAGCAGTGTTTTTATTAACTGTTGGTTTCTACATTTCAGTCGTCCACGAAGTCGTAGAATTCTAAACTGGAAGGGACTGCGAGAAGACCCAGTCCTCTGTGGTAGTGGCAGCACTAAGTGCCATCTAGATGGTGAATTCAACCCAACATTCTCCTCTGACAAGTGGAGAGGACCCCTGAAAGGTCTATCTGGGAGGGAACTAATTACGAACTCCCCTCTAGGGCTGCCAGGTCTCTTGGACCAGATACCATTGCTGCAAATGGCATGTGGTTTGTCTGGATGGGAGAGCTGGCAGCCCTACTCCCTTCCCCAGAATTAGGCCCTAGTGGAAGTAGAAGAATGTGGTCTGTCTTGGAAGATGTACATTTTTCCTTTTGGCACCATTCTCGTACCAGTACGGGGTACAAAAATAGTGCAGTTTGAATAGTAACATTCCCCCAATAAGTTTCTTGCAAAAAAGTTGGTTTCGGGTTTACGGATATTCCTTCCCTCTTTATACAGTAGGCATCTGTTCAAGCCCTGGTTAATGAATTTTACTTAGTCAGCAGTGTCCTTATAAACAAAATATAACCTAGGAAGGAAACCACATGGTTTTAAAAACTTTTTTTTAATTCACATTGTGTGAAGATTAGGTCTGTTTCAGGTGTAATTCTGTGGCTTTTCAGTTATCTTCCATTCCCTTTAAGGTATCTTAGCATGGCATGCTTTGTCCAGTACAGTTTTAAACACTGTTATTAAGGCTGTCACTTTTTGACTTTTTCATAGAGGGAGAGGCCTCAGTATTTTTTCCCTGAGTTTAGCCTATCTTTATTTTTGCTGACTTTCAATCATATTGATACTCCGTTTTTAATGCCTTAAGTATTTCCATACTCATTTGAGGTTTTTCTTCCCTGAGTATGAGAAAATGATCATAGCTGTGATTTTTTTTTTTTCAGAAGGGTCCTGGAGGAGTTAGGGGTCTAAATTCTATTAACTTTCAGTATTATTTGAGCCCCATTTTAAGGAGTCTCTGAAAATTCCATCCCACTTTCTTCTTTCCCAACTTAGTCTTTCAGTCAGGCTGAAGGTTGAGCTGTTTTCACCCATGCTGTCATTGTCATTCAATGCAAAACAAGTCTATTTTCCTTCAGAAATATTCCCCACTGTATTGTGGGCTTGTGTTACAAGAGATGCACAGAATTCAAATCTTGGCACGGTCATGCCAATGGAGGCAGAAGGGAGTAACTTTAATGTTTTAGAACATATGTATTTGGTATTATATTTAGACCAGTGATTCCCAACCTGGGGTCCACAGACCTTTAGGGATCTGCCAGGGTATTTCATAGGATTGGTGAGAAAAGGAAAAGAAATGATCATAAACATTTTTTAAATAAATTTGCAAAGTTGCAATCTATTTTTAAACTAAATATCTTCCAATAATGTTCTTGATTGCTGTCCAAAAATCTATGGTAGGGTATCTGTTTGATTTCCTGAAGTGCACATAGTGGCTAGAATTGGCTGTGGCAGGGCGATTGGGGATTGTGCAAGTGAAAAGGTTGGGAGCCACTGGTTTAGACACGTTGTGGTTTGATATCTGAAAGTCTTTATAAGTATCTTTGCCGCCTTCCACATGTCAATCAGGCCTTGAGAAGTTTGTTGCCAACTGTTAATATTCATTTTTCATTTACCACCCCCCCCCCCACAAAAAATGCAGCTCTCTTGCTGAAATAAATCAAAACGAGACCATTTAAAAAGTCCTGCCACAATTATTGCTGGTCAGTTAGGACAGTTGGGTCAAATGCACGCTTCACAGGAGGAATTCTGAATGATTTGTGTTATAGTAGACAGCTTTTATGGGGTTTTTTTTTTTCCTTTTTCTAAGTCTGTGCCCAGGACAGTCTCCATTCACCCCATGTGGCAAATAGGAGACCACATTGGGGTGAACTGGGCTCGTGGAGCACAGTTCTGGGGCCAGAGCCTAGGCCACAGCCACAGAGCCCCTGTTGGAGCACAGGACTGGGGTAGGGCCCCCTCTGGAGCATAGGGCCGGGGTGCTGCTGGAGTTTCGAGCTGTGTCTGGAGTCCCCTGCAGTAGCTACTGTACCAGTAATGCGCAGAGGGGTGGGGAGGCCCAGGTAGGCACTCCTCCTCAGAAAGGTTGCCGACCACTAGGCTAGTGGGTGCCTGGCTCTATAGGAGGGGCAGGGTATTTATTTGCGGAGGGGCAAATATGGTGAATTGGGAAAGATGACTACCACAAGCATGACAATCTTTGAACTGCGATTGAACACAACCGTCCTAAGTATTGGGTCTTAAGCTCATGTGGCAAGGAAAAATGTTTTTACAGAAATTTTGTTTGAATAGTATAGCATAACTGTTTCCCTTAGTGCACCTATGTTTACCCAGACCTATTCTACAATTAATATTTTGATCCACCTAGCTGTCTCACTCAGACCTGTGAAAAGTGTCATGCTTTGCACCGTGCTTAAGCTGACCTGAGCCCACATGTAGATAACAGCTGACAGACTTGTTCTGTCAACCTACCATCTACTGCACTAAAGCGGCACATATTTTTTTCTATGGTGCAGACATAACTACTGTGAAGTTAAGACTGGGGCCATGTCTACACTTTCACTTATGTTGGGAAAATGCATGTTGCTCAGGGATTTGGAGGGCGGAGGGAACAGAAAATACCTCTGGGTGATACGTGTTTTGCTGGCTTAAGTGTTTGTGTGCATGTTGATGGCAAACATTCTCCTGCCAGCATAATGTATACCGGTCATTGAGGTGGTTTTGTTATGTCAATGGGAAAACTCTTGTAGCCGCTTCAGGCCAACGAGTGATCTTACCAAAGCACAGCTCTAAGCTTGCCAGTGTAGCTATGGTCTAAACGTGCATTTAAACCCCAATAATTTTTGAATTGGTAGTGAGGTATGGCCATTTTACTTCTGATAAATCGCTGTGGTAAATATTCTTAATGTGCTTTGACTAATGCACTTAAGCACCAACAGTTAATTCATCTTAACTTGAGTACTCCATGTAGACACGACCGTAGATTTTAAAGGCATTTAATATTTCATTCATAAAGATGGTGATACTGGGAAACTTTTAATATGTTAGATCCAATACATAAGGGCATTTGCAGACTTTGTTTTAAAGATGTTTATGGATTACACTTTAGGAACCTCCTTTGCATGCGCACTTCTGGTGGAAATTGCTGCCACTTACGCCAAGTTGAACTAGACAGCCCAGTGGTGAATTTAAGTAACTTGATGATAAGGTGGACTCTTCCAGATATTGGATTGTAGCAAGTATAACTATAATAAGACATAAGTGTAAACTTAGCTCAATTTATTACAGATTTATTATTTCTGGCAATTCACGAGTTAAATTTAAAAAGCATATTTTTAAAGTTTGCTGATTTCTCTAAAAGAATATATACCCATTCATTACACTGAAATACTCAACATTTTTGACTGGTATTTACCTGTAGCTCTCCACCCTGAGAGAAGTATGAGACTAAGGCCATGTCTGCCCTGGCTAGCTAAGAGTGGCACAGTCATACCTATGCAACTATGGTGCTTTAAGATTGCTTGTGTAGCCACTCTATTCCAATGGGAGAAAGCGTCTCTTGTCAACATAACAAAGCTACTTAAATGAGTAGTTGTACCTATGTCGCAAGGAGAATGTCTCCTACTGACATAGCTCTGTTCACACCAGTGCTTCTGTCAGTGTAACTCATGTTCCCCATTGATAGACACTACCAACCAAAGTGTTTTAATATAAGCTGTCACTTCTCATCTTCTTCCAGCACAGTACAAAGTTAAGGCTGTAGACATGATAAGGAAGTCTTCTATTTCAAGAAACCAAAATCCTGTTTCCTTTGGAATGCTAAAATCATGTTGGAAATAATTTTTTTTTTTTTTTTAATCCATCTCAAGCTTCCTTTAGATTTGATTAAAAAGGAATTAGGTCTGAACCAAAATTGTTTTGCCCGTGTCTCTTCAGTGTCTTCCAAATGAACGTGTCTCAAAGTCAATTTCCTTCGTCTAATTGGACAACTTTAATACAAAGACAGTTTCAGATATCTTTCTCTTCTCACTGAAGCTTATGTATACCTCATGCCATTAACGAACACGCACTTGGGGCCCTGATCCTGCAAACACTTGTATGTTTCCTAAACTTCACTTGTGTGAATAGTCCAATTGAAGTCAATAGAAATGGTCACGTAAATGATGATAGAAAAGTAATGTAAGCTTTTGCAGGAGCAGGGCCTTAAAGGCCAACATGTTCTCAAAAGATAATTAGTTCATTAGTATTGCAAATCATGCCTTATCATCGGCATATCTGAAAACCGGTGGCTGGCTTGAGCCACAGCAGGCGCACTTATTTTTAAGTGCTAACTTGAGCAGAGCTAGCACAGGTATGTCTATCCATGCTGGGAATTATGTCTTTGGAGTATAGATATGGGGGATTTGTCAGGATTGTACTCAGGTGACTAACCAGCATTACGTGCATGATGTTCCAGCCACACTGCTGTATTTAGGAGCTAATGCACACTTGTTGCACCTGCCTTGCAAATGATGCTTCCCATCTGTTGTGTAGCCTTCTCCCTTCAGTTTTACAGCAGAAGAAACTGTATGGCAGGGGTTAGCAACCTTTTCGAGGTGGAATATCAAAATTTGACCTTTTGACCTTTAATGCGCAGTCAGAGTGCTGTGATGCTTTTTAAAGTCTCTTATAATCCTGTTTACAACAGGTTCATTAACAAATGCAGGTGCAGAGCTTTACTGTTGAGAAGGTGATTGGTAGCATTAGCTGTTTTTTGGTTAATGCACAGGTGGCAGGGTTTTGAGCAAGATCCTGGCTGCCTAAGGGACGAAGAGTGGGGTTGAGCTGCCCCCTCACATGCGGATGAAAATTGGCTCATGTGCTGCTCTTGGCACTCATGACGGGGGTTACAGACCCCTGCTGTAGGGCTTGAGTGGGTTATTTCGTATGTTGTACATCTTGAATTGATATTCGATGGACTGAACAATTTTCCAGTGTCTTAAATGTTGTGAGCATGGAATAGGTGCTGGTGAAATCAATCTATATATAGAGGAGCAAACTTGAACTACAACTTTGCTTCAAGTGCAGAGGCTGAAGATCGTGAAGTACCTGAAGGGGAAAAAAATATACTATTAAGTGATTTCTGGTTTGTATCATGTAACAAATGTACACTGGCAGAATGCTTCAGTTGTCATCTTTGGTTAGCTCTGGGAAAGCTTCATTATTTTAAATAAATATTGAGCTAAATTTTAATGTCCTTTTTAAGAATAGGTTTTGGATATTGAGAGTTGCTACAAAGAAAAAATACATAAAATCGTACACATGCAGACAGGACGGGGCAAAGAAAGCAGAATGTCTTTTTGCTAAATGTCAAAATAAAATCTCTTGGTCCTGTTTTGAAAACTTTAAATCCTATGTTAGGAGGCTTTCAGTAGTGGCTGTGATGCTCACCGAGTGGAATACAGGTTGCACCCCCCGGACCTGACAAGTGCCACTGCCATGAACAACCAAGGGCTCGGCGCCTGTTTGGTGTCTGATGACTCTTTCCTTCCATCTTTCCCCATCCAGTGTAGAGTGGCTTAGTTTCTGTAGACTAGCTCCACACCAATATACTGTATCATCCATCCATCCTCTGTAGGGTCTGCCTCTCCTTTTCAAACCACCCATTATACCGAATACCAGGGTCTTGATCTTTTGTTCATTATGCAGATATGACCAAATAGCTGTAACTTGCATTGTGTAACCTTCTGCAGTAGGTTCTCGCTTCGCTGCATCATCCTGTATAATTCTTTGTTGACGACCTGCATCTATCCTGTTCTCAGGATCTTTCTCTAACTCCTCTTGAATGCCAATATCCTTCTCTTTGAATATTTTGTCATCACCCATGTCTCACATCCATACAACATGCTGCTGAACATACATGTTTTTAAGATGTTCATCTTCATTCCTAAGCTAATCGCTTTGCTTTTCCAGATCTTATCCATCACCTCCAACTCACTCTTGCTTTTGCTATTTGAGTTACTATTTCCTTTTTAGTTGAGATCATATGTTAAACTGCTTCCTAGATATGTGAACTTCTCTACATTCTTTAGCTTGAGCCCATTTTCACTGATTTTCCTTCCTCTTTTCTTTATCTCCAAATACCATTGTTTTGTTCTATTGATGTTCATGATCAGTCCATATCACTTCCCTTCCTCGTTCTAGCACCCGCCCCATCCTTACTAGCTTCTCCATCTTCTTCAATTATAACTATCATCTGCAAACCTCAGGTTGTTGGTTCTCATCTTGTGCATTGATATCCCTTCTACCTCTTCCTTGATCTTGTCCATCACTCTCTCTAGGTGCATGGTGAAGATATTCAGTGATATCGGAGCTCCTTGTCTCAGGCCTCAACTTGTTCTGAACCAGCTTCCCAACTCTCTGCATGTTCTCACTGCTGCATCCGCGTTGTCACTGATATCCTTCACCAGTAACCTCTCAGTCTGCTATCTGCTCCAACACCACCCAAGTCACTTTCTGATCTAGCCTTTCAAATGCCTTCTGAAAAACTATGAAGCAAGTGTAGATATGCTTGTTCTTTTGTCAAGCTTTCTCTGCTATAATCTTAGTGCCAAGATCTGCTGTATGGTACTTCTATCTTTCCTGAACCCTGGTTGCTCATCCACTAGATGTTCTTTCTGCGATCTCAGTCTCCATCATATTGTCATCAACACCTTGTCTAGATGACTTGTTAGGGCAATTGTTCTGTGGTTCTTGCATTTCAATATACTTCCTTTCTTGTGTATTGTCACTAGCACAGATCTTGTCCATTCCTTAGATGCCTTCCCATCTTTCCATGCTGTTACATAGTTGGTGTATTTTCTGAATTATACTTTCTCCACTGTATTTGATTGCTCCCATGATTTTGTCATTTCCAGGGCTCTTGTTGTTTAGTCACTTCACTGATCTTTCTGCGTCCTCCTTTGAAATATCAGTTTTGGTCTTGATGCTCAGCAGAGAGGTCTTTTTCAGTTCTTTGATTGCCGTCTGCTTCGGCTGCCACTTCCTATTATATTCCTGATTATCCTAATCTTACACTTGCTATAATATTTCTGTCTTCACGCTGCTTCTCTAACCATTTCACCTATCCTTTCTGGCTGCTTTCTTACCTCGTTGCATTTCACTGTATATTGCTGCTCCGCCCTCTCATAAGGGATGTTTCTGACCTCCAATACTCTCTTCTCCAGACAGGAGAATTTGCTGGACTGCAGGAAGTCAGTATTGTCTAGCACATTGCCTACACATTCACTGCTTACCAAGCTCTTAAAAGACATTTAGGAGTAAACTACAACTAAGTAACACCATGGAACACTGAGGGCCAGGCCTCGTGGCTGGAAACAAACTTTATGGCACTGTGGGAAACTTGGCCACACCCATGATAAGTGGTCTTCAGGCTAACTAAAATATGCCGGATTACAGATGTTGACAAAGGAAAGCATTCCAGGTTAGAGAGGTTCAAACTCTAATGATCATCATCAATAACCGTGGGCTCAGCACCAGTTGATGTCTGATGCTGCTCTCACTATTTCCTTCCATCTTTCCCTATCCAGTGCAGAGTGGTTTAGTTTCTCTAGACTAGCTCCGCACCAATCTACTACATCATCTATCCATTCCCTGTGGGGTCTGCCTCTCCTATTCGAACCATCCATTATGCCCAATACTAGGGTCTTGATTTTTCATTCGTCGTTCATTCTGCAAATATGTCCAAATAGTTGTAGCTTCCATTTTATAACCTTCTGCAGCAGGTTCTCTTTCATCTGTATCTTCCTATATAATTCCTCATTGGTGACCTTCTGCATCCATCTTATTCTCAGAATCTTTCTATAACAATTCCTTTTAAATGCCAATATTCTTCTTTTTGAATCTTTCGTTATTATCCATGTCTCATATCCGTACAGCATGCTGTTGAATACACACATTTTCAAGACACCCAGCTTCGTTCTTAAGCTAATTGCTTTGCTTTTCCAGATCTTATCCATTGCCTTAAAACTTGCTCTTGCTTTTGCTGTTCTAGTCGCTATTTCCTTCTTGCAGTCTAGATCATACATTACGCTGCTCCCCAGATATGTGACCTTCTCTACATTTTCTAGCTCAATACCATCCACACTGATCTTCCTATTTCCTTCTCTCCAAATACCATTGTTTTTGTTTTATCAATGTTCATAATCAGTCCGTACTGTTCCCTTGTAACACCCGCACCATTTTCGCTTGCTTCTCCTCATCTTCCTCAATGATAACTATACCATCTGCGAATCTCAAGTTGTTAATTCTTTTCCCGTGCACAGATATCCCTTCTACCTGTTCCTTGATCTTGTCCATCGCTCTCTCCAGATGTGTAATGAAGATACTTGGCAATATTGGATGTCCTTGTCTCGTACCTCTGCTTGTTTTAAATCAACTTCCCAACTCCTCACATGTTCTCACTGCTGCCTCCGCGTTATCATTGATATCTTTCAACAACTGTATTAGTCTGCTATTCACTCCGTATGACTCGAGCACTGCCCAAGTCACTTTCTGATCTATACTGTCAAATGTCTTTTGAAAATTGGCAAAGCAAGTGTATATGTTTTTGCTCCTTACTAATAAATAGCAGTCTGCCTGCATACTTCGTTTCCATTGCAAACTTCCTCTAAACCAGCGTTTTTCTAAGTGTGATACATGTACCACTGGTGTTACTTAAAGGATTTCAAGGGGGATGCGGCAGAAGATAAATTATTAAAATCAGGATATAAACACTGGGACAGCACTGGGAGAGGGGGTATGCTGATAAGGCTGAAGTCACAAAGCAGGTGTGCAAATGTTTTAAGTTTGGGAAATACTGCTCTGAACTGAAAGTGCATCTGTGTTCATCTATATTTAAGTGCACGCTTGTTGACTCAGCATATTAAGTGCTAATAAATCCAGATAGCTGCATGGGCAAGTGCTGCCTGACCAATCTGCTCTGGATTTTCTTGTATTTCTTTTTAAGAAAACCAAGCAACAAAAACAAATAGCCTTGAAAAAGCAAAGACCCAACAGTGTGTAATGAAAATTGAAATGGAACATAGAGTATTACATATACTGCTATTTGTTTAATGTTACTGCCTGTAATAATGAAATACTGCTGTCATGAAACATACATAAAGTTCAAGGCAGCCAAGCTAAGAGTGCTCACTTTTATCACTTTTGCAGAGAGGGCGATATCGCGTTATATGCAAAGAACTGCAAGAATTTTTATAAATTCTTATTAGGTACTTTTCAATGCAATAATTCCTCTTATCAGTCTGTTTTTTTTCTTAACAGGTACAGTTCTTATCAGAAGTAACAATGGTCAACTAATGTTAGTATCTCAACAAGCAATAGCTCAGGCACAGAGCCAGACACAAAACAACGCAGGTGTAAGACCGTCAATACCTACCAGCACACCTTCAGTCAGAATATGTGCTGTGCAGGTAAAACTTGATGCAGCTTGATTTTGCAGTAGCTGTACAGTACTCTTTCTTAATTTGATTGTATTTATAACATCATATTTGTAAAACCTGTTGTAAAAGATTCATTCAACATTGTTTGGATGTCTTAGTTTTTCATAAGAATGAATGCCATTGTGTATTTTGTTTTCTTATTTTAAAAACTAGGTCTCGCCAGTTGAGATTTTTATTGGTAAATGTCAGTATCCCTGTACAGACACAAACAGACTAAAATAAAAAAGCTGGCCCTTGACAGTTAGTATTAAGAATATTTCATTGGAATAACTTGACTTGGGGATGAGTCTTAACAATTTGTGAAGCTTTATGTTTTGGGATCTGTCATTAAATAACTTCTTGAAAACTTACTATTTGATTCCTATACCCTGTAATTTGCTGAAACTGAAAACTTAAATCAATGAATGGAAAAAATCTCAAATATCAATCTGAAATGATTAAAAAAATCTGATTGTACAAAGTCTGTTTAAAACATGCTCTGATACTTTGTTCTGGGTTGACAAACAGCTGTTGTCAATGGCTTATATATACTTCAGCTTCCTCAGTTAATGGATTGAATTAGAGGGCCCTATATTTCTGTGATTCGATATATATATCTGAAAATACATAGAATTTTAGCCTTAATATATGAACCACACAGATATGGACATATCAAAACAAAGAGTAACTGAAAAGTTTCTCTTCATAAGCTGGTCACTGTCTGATCGTTTCTGTACTAACCAGCAAACATGCCTAAACTATTTTGTTTAAAGTATTTCCAGACCGATTTATGATACTGACGGTTAAATAGGCTTATTTACAACTTCACATTCCCTCCCCAAATTCATGTTTAAATTGTTGGAATGACTTACTGATTTAAAAAAAAAATGCGTTGCAGAGAGAGTAAGTACTAATGTAGGTAAATGTTTGCAACTGTATTGTTTAGCATAACTACTATTCTATGCTTCCTGTATTTTAACTATCATATCCCTTTATTTTTAAGAACACTGGCACCAGTTTAGTGAAAAAAATAGTGACACCTGTGAAAACAGTAGCTCAAACAAATTCAGTTGCATCTGCTGATCAAAGACCTGCTATAGTACAGGTATGTCTTCCACTGCTGCTTTTTTTTTCTTTGTTTCAGATAAAAAATGATCTCTTAAGGATGATGAACCTGATGCCCTCCTGCAGGAGGGTATGAACGTGCAACCTTGGAGCACGTGGCTTTAGCCCCTACACATGGGCTAAAGGCCAGCTGGCCCTTAGCTGAGGCTGTAGAGCAGAGACTTCACTCCTCCTTGCCAGTGGTCTCAGTGCCTCTGAGGTTATAATTTTATGTGATATTTAAAATTCATAATTTTACCAGGTTGCTCAAACAGTGCAGGAGAGCCCATCATCTAGAGAGACAAGATGGATGAGGTAATTATCTCAGAGCTCTTGAAGGCTTGCATCTCTTAACAACAGAAGTTGGTTAGTTAAGATTTTCCCTCATCCACTTTGTTTCTCTAGTTTCTTGGAACCAACATGGCTACAATAACACTAGATGATTTAGAGGGTTGCAGTAGTTTGTATGTGCTATCAGACTTTCCAAAAGCAAAGGTATGAAATGTAAAGATATTTCTATCTAGCTCTTTGGATAGAGACTGTTGTCTCAGTGTAGTATTTCAATATCCTCAGCAGTAGTGCGTCTGAGAATGCTATTATCCAATATTTATCCAGTATTTTCTCCTTCAGAACTGACAGATAGGGAGCCCTCTCCAGAAAGCCAGGCTCCGATGTACAAGGGATTCATTTTTTTCAAAAAGAAAGCAAACTGATCCTTTTTGTACTAAAATACGCTACTCCTTTTCTTCTTGGTGGCAAAGAAGCCTCCATGCCAAAGGGCAAACCCTCCTGCTGTCTCTCAGAAGTCCTGAGTAAATGACTGTAATTATGAGGTGGTCCTGCTTTCCTGCACCTGGCCATAGAGAAGCCAGTGAAGCAGCATTCAAGCTGGTCTTGGACTGCCTGAGAAAGGAAAGAGGGCCCAAGAAGCTTGTTCTGTAGCCATGTCATATTGGCTTGCCAACCCACCCCAACCCCTAGCTTGTTAGCACTAGTCTTGACAATCAGAAGACCAAAGACAAAAAGTGAAGACACAGCATGGAGTTATCAGCCAAAACAAAAGCTTAATATGATGAGATACAATCCTTAGCTAGTTTAGCTTTTTCATGTATTAAAGCCATCTCTGTAGTCGATAGCATGTAAAACTATTGGCACAATGTATTCTGCAATAAATCTATTACCAGCTCCATACTCCACCCAGTCTTCAGAGGTATACAGTAAACCCTTGATTTAATGGACCCCGATTTAACGGGCTGCAGAAATAACTGATGCTGTCCACCAGCCCTCCTTTCCTCCTCCTCCTCCCCCCACCCCCCAAATAAATGCCAGCGACTCACCGGGGCTGGAGGAGCTACAGCACTGAGTGCACTGAGAGCTGCAGGAGGTGGATGGAACCAGGTCAGGGCGCAGCTCCTCTCCTGGTAATTGGGAGGAGGAGGTGTGAAGGGAAGAGCGGGACAGGAGGGGGACAGAGTAGGAGTGAGTGTTGGTCTGGGAAGGTCAGTGCATCATCATACATAGAGTACAACCATTCTGATTTAATGGACTTTTGCCTTTAACAAACACCCCTTCCTGCCCCCTGCTATTAGTCCATTAAATTAAGGGTTTACTGTATTCTTAATTTCAGCTCTGATTTCCTTAAAAATATTAAATCCCAGGCCACCCCTTCCTCCAGTCCCACATTGTGCAGGCTTTTTGCCTTTCTCTCCAGAAGGGGTCCCAGAGCTGACTAATTAGTACTGTCCTTTCAAGAGAGCAGCTGCTCTGCATACAACCCTTTTCCAAATAGGCAGGATAAATGCCAGTCATACAAGAGCTCTAACTTTTGTGATGTCTCCGTTACTTGCACTCAGAGCATTGTGGAGAAGATGGAGAGGCGATGGATAGAATCGTGTCAGTTTTTGTGGGGACAGGAAAGGAAGGCTGACCCCCCTCTCCTCGGGTTACCAAACACTGATCTTTTCTTGACCCACAATTAGACTCGGCTCACAGGAGAGTAGCTCCAGGGCAACTTCCCTTTTCAACCTGGAAAGTATTGCAACTTGATAGTTCTGTCCTCTAACCCACCAGTCATTTTCATCCCCTTCATCTGCTTCTGGGATTCTCTTGCCCAGTCATCCTCCCTCAGTCATACATTTGTTGAGCTGCTTCCTTGGAACAGAATGGTGGCACAGATCCTGCCCGAGAGCTGTTGAAGTGTACCAGCAGCAGGAAGCTAAGCTGAAGCGGTTTCTTGAAACTGCTCACTTCTTCTGTATCAGGTGGATTGGCTTGTGATGTTTGGCAGCTACTGGGAGAGGTGCCTGCTTGCAAGAAAGGCATGAGAAGAGAAATTGAAAGGATGGTCATGTTTGTTTGTCACATTTAAATATTGATTTTTGGTTTTTTTTTCTGGTTCTGGAAAGGGACCTCTTTTTAAAACAGTGTATCACCTCCTTATTCAAGCCCTCTGTACTTGGTGTGTACCCAGTCGTAACAGCTACTTACTACATTGACTAGTTTTACTGTGACTCCTGTGTGCACTGTACAGCAGAGGAGACAGGTGAGGAAGTTGAATTCTCCTTAGCCTAGCACTGATTGTTAAATTCTAAGACCATAAGTAAAAAGTGACAGTTGTTTTAGCTCTGGCTTTCAAAATGGCATCCACTCCGTCCAACACAGTCCTAGACTGTGTAGTGTAAATTTCACACAATCATAGCATCAGCATTGTTGACTGCTCTCTCTTTTTTTTTTTTTTATTCTGAAGAGGTTCAGTCAACAAGCTATGACTGACCCTCGGAAAGAATGTGAATTGGAGAAAACAAGACTGTTTGTTTGTTTTGAATAAATAAGGTAACTTTGCAGTTACATGAAGCACATATTGATGAGGATGATCCTTGCAAGTTTGTCTCAGGCAGCCATTTAAATTCTGTTGCGATACAGTTTGACTTGGTTACTTAGGAAAAAATACTGCTTAAACAGCAGCAGCACATGGCATGTGGTTGTGACGGTATCCATAAAACAAGTGTTTATATTTCTTTTCAGCCAGCAGCTGCACCTAACACTGTTATGACAGTTACTGCTGTCAGACCTCCAGGGACTGGAACACCTGTAAAGCTTCCAGTTACAGCACCTCCTGCACCATCTGTCACACAAAAGGCAACCTCCCTCAAAGCAGAGAGCACAGCAGTAGCACAACCCAACATTTCCACAGTAAGGCAAACAAGTAGTTTAACATATCACTGTATTTAGGCCACTGAGATTCAAATTCAGTAGGGCTTACTTTTTTCCCTTCGCTCCTACAACCAGGAAATGCTAGAGAATGTGAAGAAATGCAAGAATTTTCTTGCAACACTAATAAAACTGGCGTCTAGTGGGCCTCAAGCCCCAGAAATGGGACAGAATGTGAAGAATCTGGTACAACATTTGTTGGTAAGAGTCTATTTTTGTTCAAAATTTTCTGGTATCAGTATTAATACTTTTAAGTATTTTATACATGCAAAGCATTTTGTAAAGTTAGCTTTATTCTTTTTACCTTACTCTACTTCACCCTTTTTTTTTCTAATTGTGCGTTAAAATTCAGAAACATCACTGAAGTGGTCACATCAAGCACTCTAAAACTAAGAGAATGCATGAGAAACATGAATTCTGGCAACCTTAATCTGGTCTGTTTCTGAATACGCATTAAGATTCAGAATTTAATGATCCTATACAATGCCCCCCCCTGCCCCCACAGAACCTTTTGCCTCACTCAGTGCACTGAACTAATCACTTGTCAAAGTAACCCACCAGTGGTAGCCTGTGGGATTGAGGATCAACATCAATTCGTATCTTGTTCTCCCTCATAGAACTTGACTTGTGGATGGATAGCTTCTCCCTGTGTCATCTTGTTACCGTTTTATAAAGGGCCTCTGACTGTTACATACTGGGCTTGTGTACACTACCACCTTCCTTCAAAGGAAGGATGGTAATTAGGGTGTTGGGAGCTTACTAATGAAGTGCTGCTTATGCATGGCAGCACTTCATTAGTAAACTCCCAACACCCTAATTACCATCCTTCCTGCGAAGGAAGGTGGTAGCGTACACAAGCCCACTCTGTTTTAGAGAGAAGTTTCATGTTAAATTAGCTTTAATTGTGTTTTTCATGACCTCTGCAGTTGAATCCCTCTTGATTGGAGTGTAGATAAACTACTTTTATTTTGCAGAAAATACATTACAGTATTTTTGCACAAGGCTGGCACTCACAGGGAGTTAAGGTTATATTTTTAAGTAACATTTATCTTGGGAATCACTTGTTACTGGCTCATAATGAATGCTTCAGCAGTTATTGCTCTTGTAAGGGGTTAACTGTTCAGAGCTGAAACGACTAATTCTCTAATGCAGTATTTAATTAGGGTTTAAAAAAATCATATGAATAAAAGTATGTGGAAACTCTGAAATTCAACAACTTCATCTTTGGAATTCCCATGAGCTGGGATGCTTTCTCTTTCTTTTTTAGATATAATTTGAAATTACTCATATTTATGGTTAGATCAACTTTGTATGAAAAGCTTTTCTTGTTCTTTTTAGGAAGCAAAAATTGAACCAGAAGAATTTACAAAAAAGCTCTATGTAGAACTCAAGTCCTCTCCACAACCATATCTGGTTCCTTTCCTCAAGGTATGTTTGTGCAATGGTTCTGAAGTTTATGGTCTCTGCACTTAAAAAAACCACAGGTTTGTCACTGATATTAGGATCTAATTTCAAACTCATGTTGGAAAAGACTGTCAAATCAAACTTTAGAAAGTGAACAGAAAATAAGCCACAATATTATTTTTCTTACAACTACTTTACTAATCTCTTTAGGTTGCTACATTCCATTTCCATGTTGAGCCTTAGTTGTTTTTTTTTTTTTCTTGTGTAAAAACCCATCAGAGAGCTTTGAAAAATTAAGTATAGTTCCAATGCAAAGTTGTCTAATTTGCAGTGGTCCTTTTAAGCTATGTGCCTGTGAAGACACTCAAGAGTCAAATGATGCTCAGCTAATTAGCAGGGGATCCACTGCTAGGCTTTTGGGTTCTACTCATGGTGCACATTTGCTCATGCTTTGAACATAATCTTTTCCTTCCATGCGCAGAATAAGTTAAATGGAACATTGATTGCTGGTCTTGAAATGCATTGCAGTATTAGCAATCTGATAGTGAAATGAAATAGGTTAATTTTGTTTGTCTGAGCACTGAGAAATGTAAAACTAAGCAGAGTAGTTATAAATCAGATGGATTTATGAATTCTTTCACAGTTAATCTAAAGTGTTTACAAAACTACAATTATTGCTCTGTTAAGTTTCCACCTTCTCTTTTAGGGCCTATCAGGCTAGTGCTTGCCAGTCTTTTGAAATAGCTGACTTTTTGCTGCTCTAGATGAAGTAAGCTGTTCTTGGCCCTCCAACTGCTCCCACTATCTTACTGCTGTCAGGTAGAGGGACCTTGGTCACAAATGAGTTTCAGCACAGGACATGGGTTCTGTGCCAAAGGAGCTAAAAGGAAAATACACAATCTTGCAGTTCACTTACCAAAGTGCTTGCAGATCCAGCTCCCAGGGAGTGAAACAATAATACTTGTAGTCAAGAAAGCTAACCTATATAAAACATGCCCTTCTTACGGAACTCATGTGGATTGTCCCAAAGTGTATACTGTCACTGATAGAATTCTAGAAGCTGTTCTTACTACATTTTGCATTAATTCTTGGGGACTCTCATTGAAGCTGTTCTAAAACTTAATATTCAGTCAAACGTAGTGGAAGTTATAATCAGTATATTGCAGAGCAGAATGAAACTGTGTGTTTAGATGTTTCTGATGGAACAAGAATAAAGATGCTATCCTACTATAACGAAATAAGCAGTGCCTACCTTTAGGTGCCACGTGTAGTTAAACTGAGCAAAACACAGGTTTATAGAAAACTGCACCAAGCACTAACCAGTCAATGTACCACAACCTAGGGAAAAAAGTACAGGATAACTCTAACCCCATTCAGCCAATTTGATCTAAAGCCAGATAGTGATTGTTTTTTCTAAAACTAGCAGGCTGTGTCTACACTATCCCAAAACTTCGAAATGGCCATGCAAATGGCCATTTCAAAGTTTACTAATGAAGCACTGAAGTGCATATTCAGCGCCTAATTAGAATGCTAGCGGCCACGGCACTTCAAAATTGCCGCGGCTTATCCAGGCGGGGCTCCTTTTCGAAAGGACCCCGGCAACTTCGAAATCCTCTTATTCCTATCTGCTCATAGGAATAAGAAGATTTTGAAGTTTTCCGGGGTGCTTTCGAAAAGGAGCCCCGCCTGGATAAGCCGTATGGCAGTGAGCCGCAGCAAATTTGAAGTGCTGCGGCTGCCAGTATTCTAAGGAGGCACTGAATATTTATTTCAGCGTGTCATTAGTAAACTTCGAGATGGCCATTTCGAAGTTTTGGGATAGTGTAGATGTAGCCGCAGAGAATAGTGTTCTCCCAAGAGGTTCATTCTATTATAAGACAAAGATCCAACTGTAGTAGTAGTCAGTGAACCCATGAACACCTGCAAGTACAGAGCAAAGATCTCAAAACCTAGGGGAGAATAGCATAATGGCAGAACTGGGTTGGAGGCAATCCACACACTGCCTTTTTCTGTTTGTACAGCATATTGTACTACCTCATGAACTTTGTTATGTAGTAACCTTAGTTCTTCAAAGGGTGGTGGTAATCTGTCAAATACTGAGCTAATACCTATCTTTCAAGGGTAACCTGTAAACGCCTTGTCAATAAGTTCTCTTATTTTAGCCTGGAGTTGGTCAGTGCCACTGTACTCGGGTACTTTAACCTCACAAATGCCAATTTTTACATTAAGTATTCTCTCTCATTCCCAGTTTTTCATGGTGGCTTTTTTTTTTTTTTTTTTTTTTTTTTTTTTTTTTTTTTTTACAACTTTTGCAGTGAATTTACAATGGGTGGCTGTAGCTTGTCCCATTACAGTAAAATATGCACTTCCTCTCTAGTACTGTTTTTAGAACACTTTCCTCTTAGGCTATGTCTATAATACATTCCTCTTTCAAAAGAGGAATGCAAATGATGCTCTGATTTACAAATCTTACACTTCATTTGTATAATCTTGTCTAATTGCCTTTTTATTTTTGAAGTTTTTTTGAGGGTGGGGGGGAAAAAGCAGTGAAGACAGGATTCTTCTGGGGCAGGGCACTTTTTCGAAAACTCTTATTTGTGCAAACAAATGAGGTTTACAAGATTCTTTCGAAAAAGGGTTGTGTTCTTCTTTTTTTTTTTTTTTAAAAGAACCCCTCTAAAACTGCTTTTTTCAAAAATCTCTTCTGAAAAAGCAATTGGATGAGATTATGCAAATGAAGCAGATTTTTAAATAACACTTTATTTGCATTTTTGGTTACCCTCATTTGCATTCCTCTCTCAAAAGAGGAATATAATGTAGACAGAGCCTTAGAGTATAACTTCAGACAGATGAACAGCTGGGGAATGGAGGTTATTCATAAATCCAAAACTTTATGGTTCTTAAAGTTTACAACTCAACAAACTGAATATTGACTTAATGCAGCTTTGAAACTTCACTATGCAGAAGAAAATGCCACCTTACATTTTATTTTTTAATTTTATATTCAAGACAATTCTGCATTGTATTTGTTTTTTTTGGAGTCTGCTGCTGCCTGATTGTATACTTCTGGTTCCAAATGAAGTGTATGGTTGACTGGTCAAAATTACCAACACCAGAGCTACCAACTAAAGTTCTGTTATATATTCTCACTTCATAGTTTATGAAATGAACATAATTGGAGTGAATACTTCATTATTAACTGCATATAGTCTGCTCTGTAGCCCAAAACTTTTGTTTTAACCCTATAAAGAGGTGACTTACCTGACATGCCAACCGTGATTTTGCAGCCAATACAGACCAGGTTTAACTGTATAGATGAAATTGAGGATTTCGTAACTACTAGTTAACGCAAGGGTGAATGAAACTGGTCTTGGTTAGAATTATTCAGCAGACTGTAAATTGGCATAACCAAATGTTTCCTGTATGAACGGGTATGTTAAGAATTGCCTTAGTCATGGATTTCCAATTTCTTATCCTATATTTGAGGCTTTACCTTTTTGTGCTTTTGAGATAAGCTGAAAAAGATATCACAAGACACAGTGTAAAGCATGCCATGACTCATGAGTAAAATACAAAAATGTATTCATTGTTAACTTGTTTTACTGCTTACTATAGATATCCACAACATTGGCTATAGGACAGTACAGGTTGAACCTCTCTGATCTGGCACTCATTTTACAAAATCTGTGGTCTGGCATGATTTTAGTTAGCTGAATGAACACTTATCCTGGGTGTGGTCAAATTTCCCACAATTCTGTAAAGTTTGTTTACAGCCACTGGTCCTGGCTCTGTGTTCTGTGCTGTTTTATTTAGCTCCAAGAGTCTAGTAAGCAAAAATGTTTGGTAATACTGCTAGACAATACTGACCTCTGTGGTTTGGAAAATTTTCTCGTCTGGCACCAGTCAAGTCCTGAGGATGGTGGATTAGAGTAGTTCAACCTGTAGTTCATTCTCAAATCAATCATGCTGGGTTCATGTTGCTGTATAAACTCTTGCCTACACATGGTCTGGCACATGGGCCATGTCTACATTTCCCAAAAAAACCCCCCTTCAAAATGCCCATGCTGCTGGTCAAATCAAAGAGTACTAATGAGGCACTGATAGGAATAAGGGGATTTCAATGTTTGGAGTCCTTTCAAAAAGGACCCCCATGTAGATGAGCTGTGGGCGAGCGAAACGTGGCACTTTGAAAGTGCCACGGCTAGCAGCATGCCAATGAGGCGCTGAATATTCTTTTCAGTGCCTCATTAGTATTCTCCAATTTGGCCATTAGCATGGTCATTTCAAAGTTTTGCCCAAATGTAGACGTAACCATGGTGAAAAGTCAAGAAATTCTTAAGTGACTTTTGAAGACATAACTTTATCCTAACTTAATTATCCAAATAACCTTATCTATCCAATGTGTCTAGCATGTAGGTAAAGTACTTCCTCCCACCCCACCCCCTGCTTCAAGAAATCCGCAGCTGGAAAGTCTTTAAATCTCAGTGTAATGTAATTATTTCTTTTTTTACTCTATGGATTGGAAGAGGAGAGAGGGTCTTCCTGTAGCTATTAACATTAGATTTATTTTTGCTTTAAGTATCTCATGAAGAAAACAGCTCTTTCGGATCACCCCAGTAACTGAAACCTCAAACATTATAGTCGGAAAAGGTAGCCAGACATCTCAATTTCTTAGTATTGTCTTGTTGCAGGTAGAGCTAGCTGTACTTAATCATCATATGTTTACAATATACCAGCATAATTAAAGCAGCAATTTTGGTTATGTAGATTCAGTTTATACTAGAACTAACTCAGTCTGGGAGTCTAACCCTAAAACAACCAAAGTTTGAACCGCCCCATGGCTGGAGTGCCACAATGATGAGAGAAACAAAATAAGTTTTTAAATACAGTGCATCAAGAAGCATACATCCCTATACATACATTCGCACCCACACTGGAGTGTCTAGTACACAGTTATCTTTTAAACACGAGATGTCAGAATACTGTGCTGTACAGTTAGTGGCTTTCTCCATAATTACGTGCAGATGATCAAAACAAAAGTTTTAAATACAGTGCATGAAGGATTTCTCTTGTGAACAGTTATACATGTAGATGGTTTGTAATGGTTGGTATATAACAAAAGTTACAGTAATATTTGTCACCTTCATTATGGTGAACACCTGCAGTCTGGAAAATTTCACACTCTGGCATAGCCTGTCTCCCAAGGTTGCTGGATTAAAGAGGTTCAAGTGTAGTATGTATACCTTTTAAATTTCTGCCCCCATTCCCACTTTTCCCACTAGAGAAAGCTATGAAGTATAAGGTGCCCTTATGCCGAAAGTGGCATCTACACATACATGTAACAATATTGGCAAAAAATCAACCCCCTAACTAAACTAAAGAATGTCTGTGTAGACCAGGCCTTAGACTCTTAAGCTGAGCAAGACTATGCCTTATAAAGGGAAGGAGAACTCAGAACAAGCAAACCCAAGGTGCTAAATATGCTCATTGAAGACAAAGCATATTGAGTTATTAGGCCGTATTTTATGGGCACCATTCTAACATAGAATAGCAATGCCCCCTTGAATGCTAATTGCACATGCCACTTAAGTGAATGCTTTACACCATTTGTTTTGCAAAAGGAAAAACAATTTGTAAGTAGAAGAGCCAAAATTTGAATACTTTAACTAAAATGATGAAACTTGCTTATGTGAGACAGTGGAAGCATATATTAAGAGCTGTATAATTAGGCGATCCCTTAGAGAAACTTCCACTGGCTGCTTTCTTTGAAGTTCTCATTAAAAGTTTGAGACTTGCTAGGAAGACTTAATTTAGGAAGTCTGAACCAAATACACCAGTCAACAAAGCAGATAATACATTATTCAGATTCAAAATTAAATCTCTAACAAGTAATAAGTCAGGTACGCTTTTTGCCCACATATTTTGGGGATTAAAGAATAGTAGGTTTATTCCTTTCCAAGATGAAATGAACATTTTATTGGACCCTAGAATTTTATAAATGTGCTCTAAATGACACTGCATATATGAACGATATCAGAATTGTACTGGATAGGCAGGTTTCACTACAGGAAGTATATAAAACTGAATATTGGTGACTCTCCAGGGGAATCCTATAGATTTTTGTCCAGAGAATTTTGCTTCTGTGTGTATAGAACACTTTTAATAGAACATGTTTATTTAACAGAATAAACACAATGCCATGAATAAGCTGCTGGCTTTTTTGAAACAAAGATCAAAAGCCATATAATTATGTTATTCCCACAGTGAAACATGGACTACAGCCTAGTTACTAAATGAAAGGTAACTAATTAAAAGAAAATATAATCGAATATCAGATGTTGTTTATTCCATAGAGAAGCAGTGAACAACTTCTAACTACTGCACATTGTATGCTATAACTATTACATTATGTATGCTGTTTTGTCACTTTGACTACAGTTGTAGGTAATGCTGAATAACTTCTTGTCTTCCTCATGAAACAAGATGAACTTTGAAAAATCGGTTGAAAAGTAATGCAGTTCTTAAACTTGCCTGAGGTATGCACAGTATTATGATGGCTGCCCATCTTTTTCTCCTTTTCTAGAAAAGTATGCTTGCTTTACGGCAGTTAATGCCCAATGCACAGACTTTTATCCAGCAGTGCACTCAGCAGCAAGCTCCAACCCAAGCAGTTGTTTCTACCTGTACGTCTGCAGCACCACCTTCCTCCATGGTAACGACCACCTCAGCTCTGGCAACCTCTCTTCAGCCCATAAAACCAGCGCTCACTTCTGCAGTGGTCACGGGCTCTCAGACTGTAAAAGCAGTCACCTCCAGTACATCGGTGACAGTGGCTCCTGCCTCCCTTCAGACTGAAAAAACAGTGTCTGCCCCTCTTCAGCTTGCAAATCCAGTCTCCATGTCTGCAGTGGCAACAACCTCTCTTCAGGGTCTGAAACCTGTCCGGACATCTACAGTGGCAACCACGACGACAGTTCCTCTTCAGCCTATGAAATCAGTCACTGGGACACCTATCGGTATTAAAATTACTCAGCCCAACTCTACGGTTGCACAGTCGGTCCATGCTCAACAGGCAGTTAGAGTGAAACAGCTGGTAAGATTAAACTTCCCTCCACCTTTGTCTTCGGATCCAGAAGCACAATCTTGAATTACAAGTTCTATAAATATTTAGAAAAGGAAATTCTGCCATCGGTTAATGGGCTGCTTTGGATTTCCCTGAGACATTGTTCTGTTGTGCTGGCTAAATTAAATTTATTCTCTTAAATTATGGTGGCTTGCAGCTGTTTTAACAAGTGTGGGAGAGCAAATGCAGACACCTTACTGTTGATTAATGTTATAGGTCACAAATCTGAGTGTGAAATAGATGTATCAAAGATAAATTTTGTTTGGAGCTGAGGGTTTGTTTTGGGAGCTGATCTTGCAAGATGTGCTGAGAATATCCCTAACTGGACTTGAGGGGGGTCTTGGCTCCTGACTTCTAGTGCTGTCATGGCTATTCCAGGTGACTCACTACAAAAAGGAAGAATTTTTTTCTTTAGCAGGAATACAAAATTCCAAGTGCAGGTGTAGCTGAATCCGTTCATAGGTGTTCTGCTGATGGTCTCAATTCTGGGGCAAAGCTGCAGGGGGACAGTCCATGGAGACAGGACTCCCTCCCGGCTTCTGCTCTGGCTTTTCCCTGGGAGTATTGGTACAGTGGATTGTAGTGTGGATCCCTATTGGCTGAGGACTGAACTGAAATCTGCACAGTGACTCATGTAGGAGTGCATGGAGCTAAGCAGCTAAACTACTTGAGACAGGCGCTTACTCATTTTTTTATATGAGCAAAACCTGACTAATTATTAATGACCAAAAAATAATATCTAATGAGTCTCTTCATCTCTTAAGCTTCTTGTCCAGCCCTGGGTCTTCAACAGTATGTGTGTTTAGGTTTTGGTTATTTTTAGAGCTGTGCACATTTGATATAATTTGTTAAAAAGCAAGTCTCCATGTTAATTTTCTCCCTCATTAAGGAGAAGCCTAAGAAATGTGGAGTCTGAGAGGGAATTTGGCTGAAGGGGGTTGTCACCTGCGGTAGGGGATTTGGGTGCAGGAGAGGATGCTGGCTGGCGGAGAGTATAATAGGAGTGGGGTTGTGGGATCCGGGAGAGAGTTGTAACGTTGGGTGGGGAGTGCACAGGGTTTGTGTGGTGACCTGGGGCAGGGAGTTGAGTGCTGGGGTGCCAGGGCAGGCTGTGGCCAGGAGGACCTTTATGGAGGTGGCTTCCACCTAGCAGCCTAGTGAGGCTGCTCAGGTGGGCTCCATGCCTGTCACAGCCTCAGATAGCTCAAAACGGCTGGGTTCTCCTTCTGGCTGGCTGTACTGTGCATGGACAGGGGGAAAGCAGCTTTGCGTGCAGCCCCTCCACCTGCCACCCCCAGCAAAATCTCTGGGCTTCCATGGGTTGGAAACTAACCCACAAAAGCTGAGAAATTTATACTGGGACTGAGGGCAGCATGCGAAGCATCCCCTTCCCTTTGTGCACCCCCTGCCACCTTACGAGTTGCAACCAGCCACACAGAGCAGCCAGCCGCTCTGACCCCTGGGGCTGCTCTGTTCTTGATGGGCCTGGTGGGTGGGCTTTGGGCCAGATCTTGCCCACTCCAGGTTAAAATATTTACCGGCTCATGGGATACTCATGCTACATCCAGCCCCAACTTTGAGTTCCTGTCTGTGTGTAGGTTCAGTTTGCTAAACTCTGGCTCTTTCCAAAGTCTGGCCATTCCTGAGAGAGGTGAATGGATGAAGACCGACCTGATTTTTGACTAGGCCATATCAATAGCTTCTGCTATGGGGCTGAGTTGTTTATGAAATATGACATGAAGTAGCCCCATGAGCAGCAGCACCTGTCCTCCTCCTCCATGGGTAAAATGGAATTCCCCAAAAATAAAACAATTGTGTAACTTTATTTTTCACAGGGCTCTCTTCATACCCTAGTTTTATTCCCTGCTTTTGTAATCACAACACCTAAGGGTGAGGTTTACTGTCCTGTGTAGTGGCACCTAGACCACTTACAGAGAGAAAATGAAGCTCCTCTACAGCCTTAGCTGAGGGCGAGCTGGCTTTTCCACTCAAACTGTAAAGGCTCCTGTACTAAGCTCCAGAGGTCCCCAGTTCGAGTCCGCCAGTGGGTCATTACACTTTGTCAGTCTTTGTGCTTCTGCTGCTTGCTGCCATTCTTTTGACTAGGGCAAGAAGGAACGTAGTCCCCTTTGTGACCCTGCAGATGCTAGAGGTAATAAAATCATAGAACACTAGAACTGGTAGGGACCTCCAGAGGTCATTGAGTCCAGTCCCCTGCCCTCCTGGCAGGACCAGCACCATTTAGAGTAGTCTCTCTAGACCAGCGGTTCCCAAACTTTTCAGCATAATGCCCCGCTTTTGATTTTCAGAGAAACCCTCACACCGCCCCCCCAACCTCTTCTTTATCCCCCTTAACCAAATATTGAATTTGTAATTTACAATAAACACAAACTTGATACAAAAATGTTACTTAAAATGAAAAAAAGTACAAATAGCTTTTGTTGGCCCTTTGTGAGTGCCTAGTGCAGCCCCAGCTGAGCCTTGTGCCACCTGCCAGACACCCCCAACTGAGCCGCGCACTGCCAGGGCCAGCCGCCCGCCTGGTGGCCTGAGCTGGCTGAGCCCTGCGCTGCCAGGGCCAGCCACCCAAGCCCCGCACTGCTGGGGCTAGCCAGGTGGCCGGCCAGCCTGCCACCCACCAGCTCAAGTGTCCCAAGTCCCACAATGCGGGGGCCAGCCACACACACCCTGCAAGCCAGCTGCCCAAGCCCTGCGAGCCCACCTGCCCTTGCCCCTCTCCTCTCCCAAAGCCAGGTACCACAAGCCCCACCCCAACCCCATCCTGAATAGTACTTGTCAGTCATGGCATAAATATAGTTTTGAGAGGCCCTCTAACAAAAAATATGTATCAAAACTTGTTGATTCCGGGGGGGAAAAAACATTGTTTTCAAACATATCCTCACTTCCATAGATACATATAGTCTTGACTTGCCTATATATAGGGACAATTTAAGAACAAGCTATGAAACACATTGCTCAAGAGTTCAAAAATACTTAGTTTGAATCCATACAGCAAGAAGTTCTTTGTTCCATTGATAGCCTTTAATGCCAGTTTCTTTTATCAAAGTGAAGACCTTTAATAAGCAACATATCTAGGGGGGCGGCAATTTCTGTCTGGCAACTTTAACACTCCAGCCAAGTCAGTGTTGCTATCTATAATTTTTTTTTTTTAACAGCTGGTAGGTTCACTTGCCTTCTTAAGATGCACAGTATATGTAAACTTTCATGAGCAGGATGTATTTCTTAAAGTGACAGCTAGCGATGCATGCATAACCCCCAGCAGCTTTGGCTGAATGAACATGTTGATAGGATTCATGTCTCTCTGTATTTAGCTTTTTCCATGTTTTTTGATCCATCGGCTGTACTGTTTCCAGGTAGTCCAGCAGCCATCAGGAGGCATTGTTAAACAAGTGGCCACGCTTCCACAAACAACAACACTGACTATCCAGAAACCTGGTGAAAAAAGGATGCCTTTAAATGCACTAATCCAAACTAACCAGTTTCCTGCAGGTAGGGCTGAATCTCTCTGAGTTTGAGAGATTTTTTTGTTTTTGTTTTTAAACTGGGTTGTGTGAAAATGTAGCATTAGATGTTGGAGCAGAAGGGATAAGGGAAATATTGAATTCAAATCAGTCAATTATGGTAAAATTATAGGTGTCTTCGGTAGTTACTTGGAACTGTGTAGTCACAGAGCCTTGGGAGAGCTCTAGGCATCATCTTGCCTGTTGAGAAAATATTTCACTGCAAAGTAAGTAGTTTTACTCTTTTTGAATATTTTAAGTATGCTCATTCTAGCAAATTAATGCTGCTCTGATAAGCGCTCTTTTGGTGCTTCATGATATTAAGTGCACTTCCGCTGGTACAAATTAATTTAACGTATAATTCAGTAATTTTTGGTTTCAGTTTTGTCTTGGTTAGCTCATTCCTGCAGTGGATTATGTGACCCAGGTAGGTTAGTGATAAGATGGTGAAATGCTATTTCATTAAGGGGTGAAAAATATTAGTCTTGCAAAATGTTAGATGTAGTACTTTTGAGTGTCTGCTTTCCAAATGGCTGTAATTGGTTCTGCAGCCTGCAACAATGACTTTTGTTTAGAATATGTGTTGAATGAACAGGCATCTGTCTTGGATTTTGAATTTCATTCTAGCATGTTGGCTTTTTAGGTTCCTTTCTGAAACAAATTACCCTGCCAGGAAACAAAATTCTGTCGCTTCAAGCATCTCCTGTTCAGAAACATAAAATAAAAGAGAATGGAACAACATCCTTCAGGTAAAAATAAACAAAGTCGGAAGTTTGTGACTGTAGGAAACAAGACTTAACCAAAAGGATCAAGTAGCAGTATAAATAAGGGGAGTGACGCCTCCATGAATTAATTTAGAGACTTCTGATAGATGTTTTCATCTCTTAGTGGTGAGGGAGGTGGAACCTAAAAACATGGACCTGAAATTTGAGACCCTTACGCTATTGGCTCTGGATCTTTATCAGCATGCTATTACCACTGTGTATTAATGATGATGCTTTTATAGTGAGGAGGCATGTTGATATTTTACCCTATAAAATCGAGTGGCCTATTGCACTGTTACTTTTGCCAGAAACCCTATTTGGGGTAAAACTAAAAATGACCTCTGCTCAGTCCAAGCAGCCAGATACAACTGGACTATAATTTGGGCTGTACTAGTAAACTTCTGATGCAGATGGGAGCTTTTTAAGGGCATCTTTTGTTACTTGCTACTTTTAGGTAGATGTAAAGCTCTGACTGTAGTGAGCAGCACAGTACCTGGCCTTTTAGATCACTAGAATCTTTGACAATATTAGTCCCAGTAATTCATTAAATTTTCAGAACTTCAGTCTGCTTTCCTCTGGAAAAGTGAGCATGGGAACAGAAGTGGAGACGGCGACTGCCAAAACTCAGTTCCGCTGCTGACTTAAATCAGAGCTGAACTTAACTTTTGAGAGGCTGCAGAGGGCTTCCTGTGCTTCTAATCCTATCTTCTTGATTATTGCAAGTGCAAGTCACAGGAGGGAAGTCATGGGCCCTAGCTGGTCAGAGCAGCTCCCCATGGCTGGGACTCACCCTGCTGGGACTGCAGCCTAGCCTGCATCTTATGCCTGCCAAGGATCAGATGTCACCAGCCTGCCGTGGAAACCATTCAACAGGGTGGCCTTTCCAGTGGCTGGGGTGCTCTGCTTGTATTATCCAAACTGCTGCATTATTTCGACACCTTTCTTGTGCCAAATGTGGAGGCGCTGGATAACAGGGTTTCAGAAAATTGGAAGTACCAGGTATATGCTAGAGATCCCTCTTTTTACAGTTGAGTGCCTTGGAACTACAACATATGTTTTTCAAGAAAGCACTAGAGAAACCGTTTCTTTCACCAACTGAAATCTCCAAATCTAATGTTGGCACTTCCCTTCTATTTTTTCCCTATTACTTTGTCATCCCTGGCCACTTACAGAATCGAAAAAAATACATAAAAATCGCTTTACAGATACTTTTTCTGTAGTGGAATAAGAGTAATACAGTTATAAAGATGGTCTTTCCTCCAAATAGTGATATGGAAAAGATGGGTTTTCCCACTTGTTTGGAAAGCTAACATATTTGACCCTTGTCAAACAATGGATGGGAGCAAGAAACCGCTACTGAGACACCTTCACAGAATATTCTACTGATAGCTGTCTGCTCTTAACTCTCTTGCCCGCTCCCAGGTTTTTTATCCTCTCTACCAACCTTATCAGTGTCACTTGGATGGAATTTAAAGGCCGCATGCTTATTCTGATCTGTAGTCCAACATCAATATAACCTTGGGTAGATTTAAGTATTCCTTAAATACCTTCCTCTTCTCAGTTCAGTAAAAATACAGTAAATAATAATCTGAAGAAGTGGGTCTGTCCCACAAAAGAGCATCACCTAATAAATTATTTTGTTTGTCTTTAAAGTGCTAGATGACCGCTTTTCTTGCTTTAGTGAGGAAGGGATGGAATAAGAGGAAAATGGGTGCATTTAAACACCAGAGGGTGCCAGAGGCTCACTTTTCATCTAGCACATTCAAGATCACACAGTAAGAGCACAGCTTCCTCTCTGTTACAGTAAACCACATATTGTGTGCTTTTCATTCCAATTTAACTAATACTGAGAGTCTAACTAACATCAAGTAGAGATGAGCAGAGGCCGACTGCGTGTGACCCTTTTTCTGGTCTATGAACAGGTATACCGATAACATCTTTTACCATGTACGTCTGATTGGTAAAGGGTAAGATTTGAAACCACACCTGCTAGGAAAGCTGTAAGAGAAATTACTGTGGAATAGTATTGCTGTTATATAATGTCATGCTGGTCTTCCAGTGTAACGGCTACATGGAATAACTTGAAAATACTTCAGGGTGATAGCCAGAGTCTAACTTCTCTTAGCTATATCATGTGCATTCCTTGAACTTTCAATTGGAGGTCATTACGTAGTGCTGAACTTGAATAAATTACTAAAATGTATCATAGAAACTAGTAGTTGGCAGGACTATTTAGAGAAATGGATACTTGCAGTTTGAAATTGATTCATTAGTAAAGCTACGCTGCCTGAGAGACCATGATGTAAGTTAGCAGCATATTTTGCCAGTCCCTTGAGCCTTCAGGATGTCATGAAATTTCATAAGGAGGGTGCAGCACAATCAGCTGCTGGGTCTTAAATTGATCCATTTAATTAAGAATGTTGAAATCTGTTACTGTTTTTATGTAGGTGTATTGACACTTATGTACCGATTTTAATAAAGTTTTTACGTGCTACGTAATCTTCTTGTACCTGCCAAAAGGGTTTTTTCATATGAACATAACCAAAATTTGTCTGTTTGTCATTACATTAGACAGGTTGTGGGGGCTGCTAATTACAGGGATGAAAAGTGGGGCCCAGCATAAAAAAAGTTGCTCAGTCCTGCACTAAACAACAAGGTGGAAGAGGAGAAAAGGGGTCATTTGGACTCAGTGGTATATGAAGTGTTACAGGAGATTAAAGTCTTTCTGTAGAATCCATCCCTGGAAGATCTAAGCACCGAATTTCAGCGTGGACTTCTGTTAAGTTCACTGTCTTAGTGTATAATGTTGTATTTATAGGTACACTTGCTACATAACCTCTCTTTATAGGCTGATTATGGTAGTAGCTGTAATTACACCACAGTGGGATTAGAGTCTTAACTGCAGCCAAAGATTCTATGGTCATTAGGAAGACGGGAATTGGAGTGTACTTGTGAAGATCAATTAGCACTCAATTACCATGCATTCAAGGCCTAATTTGCACATTTCCTGAAAGATTAAGAATTCTATTTTGCTAATATATTATGAATACATTCTTGAAATTGCTCAGCCACTGCTGCTGAGTAGAGGGAGGAAACATCAGTGGTGGCTTCAGTTTTAAATTATCACTGGTCGCTAACTGTTCTGATAATTGTAGGGTTCAGTCCTTTTTTTTAATGCACTGAACTAGGGTACAAGTCTGTCAGCCACTTAAGAATAAATGAACCATGGCTGAATATCTGTTTGTTGTAGTTTCCTTAAACAAATTTATATGGAAACTGCCTAGCTACAAAAGTAGACGTGGAAAAAGGTCACAACTGCATTGAACACTGAAGGTACACAGTAGAACCTCAGAATTAAACCCTAATGTTCTGTCAACTACCCACCTCATTTGAAATCAGAAGTACGCCAATAGGCAGCAGCAGAGAGCAAATAGTGTTTCGCTATCTTATACATAAACTGTAACAAAAGGGGAAGTTAAAAACTTGACAATGTAAGGAAACTGTTTGTTTCTTCTTGGTTTCATTTAAATTCAGAGTTAAAAGCAGCATTTTTCTTCTGCATACTACAATTTCAAAGCTACATTACGTCAATGTTCAGTTCTCAACTTTTGAAACAGTCATAATTTGCTGGTCAAAGTTATGAACGTTTCAGAACTATCAACAACGTTCATTCCCAAGTCATTCCTAACTTTGTGGTTCTACTGCAGTAGACTGTTGGCTTCCTGATGCATAAGGATGATTACATAAAAGTACTTGTGTGTAAAGTTTAACTGGTCTGCAAATAATGAGACTCTTTAAAATGTGAGGGAAAGAACAAAAGCATAATAAAACAACCATTGATTTTCTTTCTGGTAGAGACGAAGATGACATCAATGATGTGACTTCTATGGCTGGGGTCAACCTAAACGAAGAAAATGCCTGTATCTTGGCAACCAATTCTGAAGTGGTTGGTACGCTGATCCGATCTTGTGTGGATGAACCATTTCTCTCCGCAGAGACTTTGCAAAAGAAGATCTTTGAAATAGGTGAGGCAAAAGCCATCTGGACTCAGTGCCCACATTGAACAATTGTCACACTTTAGGATACGCGCTCTTTTTTTTTTTTTAAAATCTCATACTGAGTTCATAAATATCTGTTTAGGCTGGAAAAAAGGACAACTGTGTTTCTTTTTTGAACTTCCATTAAGAAATCTGTCCTAAACATTTTTGTGTGGGCCTAAAATCTGTAGGATAATCCAAAGGAAAAAAAAATGAGATAAACCTTAACTCCAGAAGTAACAATGGCACAGCTTCTGTTCATCCACCTTAATTATGATTGTGAACTGTAATAGGTACTCCAATAGTAGTAGGCATCCTTCAGTCTATGTAGACTATGGATTGATATCTGTTACCTCCCGTGTTGGTTCAACACTGTTAAGCGATGCTGGAATACCTTTCCAGGCGCGAGCCTGGGCAATTTTTTTGGGATCCTGGGCTGCCCAGATGCCAGTGTACCCCCCTCGGCTTTACTGATATAGTCCAAAGGAGAAGATAACCTCTACATCTGGTACCAGCTCAGCTGCAGGAGTTGCCGGGTCAATGCCAGAAGTTGGCACAGAACCGCCTTAGGACTTCCCTCCGGATTTTCTGGTCAGGGTTTACTCTCTTAGTCTTGCTCCTTCCCAAGATAACCCATAAGGCATTGGGGCAATGGTACTCCATGGTATCAATTACTCACAAGCATATTGGACTGGAATATTGGTTATTGGGCTTTCTACCAATACAACCCTTCCCATATAATATGGGGAAGGTAGAAATAATCACCAACCCAGTGGCAGATCTCCAGGCTCTGAAATCTCACTATTAGATATGCACTGTTTACGTAAGTGTTAGAGTCTGCTGATATGATCAGAAGTAAACCCATGCCAGCCTATACACAGAAAACAGATCGCCTTAGCCGGAAGGGGACATATTCCAACATACTTCTTTTCCAGTATTT
This sequence comes from Carettochelys insculpta, assembly GCF_033958435.1. Taxonomy (NCBI): domain Eukaryota; kingdom Metazoa; phylum Chordata; order Testudines; family Carettochelyidae; genus Carettochelys; species Carettochelys insculpta. The sequence goes on along the minus strand of NC_134138.1, from coordinate 86,889,236 downwards.
TCAGGGCTCTTGATCTTGAAAGCAAGTTTTAAGAAGCGGCAGTCTTGTTCATGATTTGATGTTTAAAGTACTGCTTGTCCTTGAGACCTCTTCTAACTGTTTTTGTTTCAATGCCTGCAAGAATTCAGCTCACATTTTAAAGAGTGGAACTGAGGGCAGTTGGGGTAAGACTATGCCTTAGATATGAGGTTTTTACTTGTGTATGATAATAATGGGAGCATATACCCAGAGTGCATGTATTTAAAAACATGGTTTTGTGTGTCCCTCAACCTGTGTGTGTGTTGCCCAAAGCCCAGAGCAGACACATTGGTACAATACCTAGCAGAATGAGGGCCTATTCCCAATTTCACTATTGAATGCTCTTATGAACCAACAAGATGAATGTTTTGTTTAAAAAAGTGGTTTCCTTGTTCGCTTTTTTTTTTTTTTTTTTTTTTTTGCTGCTTAGTCTTCCCCTGCTTGGGTTGCCATAATAGAAAACTAAACATTGTCAGAAAATAACAAAACGTGTACATGTGTCTCTCTAACTCGTTGTGGAAGTCCAGTTATGACTATCCTATTTCTGTGTAATAAGACAGTATTTCTATCCCCTAGTCATCTAAGCAGTATCTTTAGACTCTGATACAATTAACCAGAATTCATGCAAGTGTTCTGTGTAATGTATGCTTGGTGTGAAAATTGTTTACAAAATAGAAAAATCTATCTATCTGGCTATGAAGTTTACTTAATAACTTGTCTCATCCCTGTAATGTACTTAAGGAAAGCAATGCTGCAAATTGAAATGAAAAACTTAATACATAGGCTGTGACAGATTAATAAATATTTTTGAAGCAATGCACCTGTGAGTCAGGAAGGGGTTACTGCACCATTAGGACAATAAAACTGGAAGGAAACTTTTTCCCTATTTGAAACACAGTATGTTAATATAGTAAAGATCTGATTTTTTTATGCAAGAAGTAGACAAAGGGGTACTGTAAAAGCTCAGTCTGCCAACTTTGAAATTTGCTGACTTAAGTGTTCAACCATGCTATTTAACATGTTAGCTTTCTGTTAATGGAATGTGTCTTCTAGTTCATATTACACAATTTTAGGTTGGGAGAGCAAGGGATATATAGGAAGCAATAGTAATTGGACTAGTCTGAAAGGTGAATCATAGAATCATACAATACTAGAACTGAAAGGGACCTCAACAGGTCATCAAGTCCAATCCCCTACCCTCACAGCAGTCTACATCTTCCTTGTTAAGTATTTATCTAACCTGTTCTTACATATCTCCAATGATGGACCACCCTAAAAAAATTTATTCCAGTGCTTAATCACCCTGACAGGTAGGAAATTTTTCCTGATGTCTAACCTAAACCTCCCTTGCTGCAATTTAAGCCCATTGCTACTTGTCCTATCATCAGAGGCCGAGGAGAATAATTTTTCTCCCTCCTCCTTGTTAACACCCTTTTAGGTACTTGAAAGCTGCAGTCACATCCCCTCTCTTTTTCCAAATTAAACCCAATTCTTTTAATCTTCTCTCATAGGTCATATTTTCTAGATCTTTAATCTTTTTAGGTTTTCTCTGGATTCTCTCCAGTTTCTCCACATCTTTCCTGAAATGCAGTGCCCAGAATTGGACACAACACACTAATTATAAGTAGATATAGCTAATGTTCTTAAATGGCTTGTAATTCAAGTATTTCCAATATATATTTAACTCTGTCTTCAGTGGGTTAGTTTTGAAAGCTGTCTGAAATAAAAGCATGTTGCCCATAATTGGGCTGCTAGTACTTATTAACTTATGATCAAAATGTTCATGCAGTTTGACCTTGCATATAACAACGTCATAGGCCCTTTTGAGTACATAAACAATATGAACCTATATTATCTGGGTGCTACCACTGAATGAAAATAAAGCCATGGAAGTGATTATTTCTGAATAAATGCTATGTTCTTAGCCCTTCACTTTTTAGTGAGCAATAAATGTCACATTACATGTTAAATGTGTACTATATTGTGTTTGGAAAATGCTAGTCTTTATTTGCAAGGAGAGGGCCAAAAGTTAAAACTTGTTGTCTTAACACTGATATCTGCATTAGCTATTGGTAGCTAGGCTACACTATTAGTAAAAAGAAGTTAGAATGTCCAGGTACTTGTGTCAATGTGCTGACATGTTTGTCAACCACAGAAACTCTTTGGCTATCTGCAGCTGTGAGAAGGTTGCAGAGGTGATGCTTAGCCTCTGGCATGCAGCCCCAAATGGCATTGCTCAGAGCTGTCTCCCTTAATAGCACCTGTTGAAATACCGAGAGAAGCAGTAGGGGTCATCAGGGAACAGGGAGAGGAGTGGCAACCCAAGAGGACAGGTCAGAGGGGATGGCATTACTACCCCAATTGGACTACACAAGTATTTCCTAAACTGTTACCTTGTGTGTCCTGGGTATATACTGTTTGGTCAGAAGTAGAGGAGAGGAGGCTCTTACGCCTGGAGTGGTCTGCAAAAACCATAATTGAAATAAATGTCACAAGCAGTGTCTACCAGCGCAAACTGTAATTCTCTTTTTTTAATTACTGAAATTAACAGAATATGGCACCAATTTCTACAGTTACTATTTCTCTCTTCCTCTCCTCTCCCCCTCACCCTACTCCCCGAACATAAGGCTTGATTTGTGTTCTTATTAACTTTGTCCTATAAATGACCTTGCAAGGAGAATGAATCTAGAGGCTAAGTGAAACAATGTGTATATTTTCTGAAGCTCCAGGCTAAGTTTTATTAATGTAACGTCTAAGATCTTTGAAGTTGTGACTTTACCAGGAAAATCATAATCTCCAAACCTTTATTCGTAATGGGTATGACTTCCAGGGGGAACAGAATACCTGCTGTGCTAATTATTTCAATTATCAGCTACTACTAAAACACATAATGGATTTTCTCTGCTTCCGCAGGTAAAAGGCATGACATTACGGAGCCTAACTCTGATGTTGTGAACTTGATCTCCCATGCTACACAGGAGAGATTACGAGGGCTCCTAGAAAAACTGACTGTAATTGCGCAGCATCGAATGACCACCTATAAGGTAGAGAAAATAAGGAATTTTTTTCTCGCTAAAGTTAGTCCTGTTCTACAGCCTTGCAGATAAACTTTTTATCTAAACACGCATGCATGCTGTGTGCAGGCTTTAATCATCCTCAAGGCTATTTGCCAGGCTATTTTGCCACTGTTCATGGTGGCTTACAATTAATCCTGATGTTTCCCTTTTGAGATCTTAGCTCAGTGCACATAAAAATAAAGTATGAATAAACAAAAAAAAAAAATCACATGTTTCATGGAAAATGGTAACTTTAATGGTGGCATTGCACAGCTGTAAGATGGGGTTGAATTGGCCTGCTGAACTTTCATTACCGGTAGCTAAGCATGAGCTCGGAAGAACAGCTTGTCTTTCTGATCTCCGCTTATTTGAAACTCTGGCAGTTGTTTCCAAATTGGACTCATTTCATAAGGAAACAATTGAAAGACCGCAAACATGGATCCTCCAGTACTGTGTTTAGACACATCTCCGATTAAAACCATGCTAAGTTGACCAAGTAATGCCATAGACAGGTAAATGGAAACTTGATTTAAAAAAAAAAAAAAGGGGAGGGGGAAGTATGTAGTCATCCCAGTCACTCTAAATGTAATAACTACCTTTCTGATAAGGTAGTTCATGAGCTCACTAGTAATAAGGGGATTTCGATGTTGGTGGGGTCCTTTCAAAAAGTACCCCAGTGTAGACAAGCCATGTGGGAGCAAACCATGGCACTTTCAAAGTGCCGCAGCTGTTGGCATGCTAATGAGAGGCACTGAATATGCATTTCAGCACCTCATTAGTGTTCTTTGATTTGGCCATTAGCATGGCCATTTCGAAGTTTTTCCTAAGCATAGACACAGCCTTGTGTTTGCACCCATTAAGCAACTTCAGAGGATAAAACCTAATACAATAGTAGTAATCTTATTTTTAGCTTACAATTGATAATAAATGTTAAATTCCTAACATCTTTGTATTAAATTTAAAAGTGTAAATTCTACAGGAGGAAATAGGTTGGCATTGTTGAAGTATTAACAGATAATGGCCAGGAAATGTCAATTTCCAGAAGGTATTGTTGTGCATCAGTAGCCATGTTAGTCCGTAACTTTAAAAACAACTAGCAGTCTTGTGGCACTTTGGTGACAAACACATTTATTAGGCCGTGAGTTTTCATGGATAACCCACCTCATCAGATCAGTTGGAGTGGAAATTCTAACAGCAAAAGACATTACCTGTCAGTTGTAGGATGAGTGTTAGTGAAGCTAATTAGGTCAGACTGGATCTGTCTCATTCAGAGCGTGTGTTGTGGAAATGCAAATATCAAAAGTGGGGGAATTGCCTAAGTAGTGCATTAACCAGTTAGGGTCTTTATTCAAGTCCATTTTGATAGTGTTGAACTTGTAAATGAGCTCTAGTTAAAATGTTTCCCTCTGTGAACTGGTGATAGTGTTTTTTTAGAAGAATGGCTATTTCTAAATCCCTTATTGAATGTTCAGGGAAGTTAAAATATTCCCCTACAAGTTTAAGTGTTACCATTCCTGAAGTTTGTGTGTCCATTTATCCTTTGACAGACTGTCCAGTTGGGCCAATATACATGGCAGGGGGAATTGCTGGTACTTGATGGCATATATCACGAGTGGATGTACAGGTGTAAGATCCCCTGATGTTGTGGCTGATGTGGTTAGGTCCTATGATGTCACTTGTACAGATGCATTGACAGAGTTAGCAACTGGCTTTGTTGCAGGAATAGGTTCCTGGTGTTGTGTGTGGCTGCTGGTAAGTAAGCTACAGACAAGTAGGTAAGAAAAGGGGTCTGCAGGTTTCAGTTATAGGGTGGTGTACAGCCATCATTTATTTGTACTGTAGTGTCCAGGAAGTGGATCTCTTTTTGTGGAATGGTCTAGGCTGAGGTTGGTAGTCAGGTGGGAATTGTTGAAATCCCTATAGAATTCAAGCGTTTGCTTCTTCCTCCAGGTTCAGATGAAGTGCAGCAGCTTTGTTTGAATCTTCCTGTTTAAACAATGTTCCGTGAGAATGAGGCGTATGCATTTAGAACAAACCAAAGCAGGAGCAAAGGAAACATGAGCTTCTGCAGGAATGCCATACGGCCGCAGTAGGAGTAGAGTCCCTCACTGCTAATCAACTTTTTATCAACCCTGACTGTCCTAATATAAATGTGAGTTTCCTGTAGTGGTCATCATTTAATGGTAAGCCCAAAGTCCTTGCACGCTTTGGAGAACTGATCCAGCAGTTTTTGAAGCTGGTCTTCTGTGTGAGAGACTACAGCAGCATCATCTGCGAACAGCATGTCTCTGATGAGGACTTCCCGCACCTTAGACTTAACTTTCAGCCTTGCAAGATTAAACAGTTTCCCATCAGATCTTGTGTGCAGCAAGATGCCCTCTGTTGAAGATCCAAAAGCATGCTTCAGGAGGAGTGCGAAGAAGATCCCGAACAATATCGGAGCAAGCACGCATCCTTGTTTGACGCCGCTCCTGATTTTGAAAGCGTCCGATAATGCACAGTCATATTGGATGGTTCCTCTCATGTCTTTGTGAAACGACTGGATCATCTTGAGTAACCATGGAGGACAGCTTATCTTGTGGAGCAGTTTGAACAGACCATCCCTGCTGACCAAGTCAAAGGCCTTGGTCAGGTCGATTGAAGGCTATGTAGAGTGGCTTCCTCTGCTCCCTGCACTTCTCCTGCAGCTGCCTTAGAGAGAAGACTATGTCAACAGTAGACCTCTCTGTGCAGAATCCGCACTGCGATTTGGACTACACCCTCTCAGCAATCTTCTGGAGTCTGCCAAGGATGACGCGAGCGAACAGTTTACCAGTGACACTTAAGAGGGAGATTCCACGGTAGTTGTTGCAGTCGCTTCTGTCTCCTTTGTTCTTTTACAAGGTTACAATTTTAGCGTCGCTCATATCCTGTGGAACCTCACCCTCTTTCCAGCACAGGCACAGTAGCTCATGTAGGGGTTCCAGGAGTGTGTCCGCGGCACACTTGATTACCTCTGGTAGTATACCATCCTGGCCAGGGGCCTTTCCTGCTGCAATGCTGTCGATGGCTCTCTTCAGTTCATCCACAGTCAGTTCTTGATCCAGTTCGTCCATTACTGGTAGGAGCTCGATGGCATCGAGGGCTGCATCAACCACAACGTTCTCAAGTGAGTACAGCTCAGAGTAGCGCTCAACCCAGCACTCCATCTGTTTTGGCTTTGTCAGCAATGACTTCACCAGATTTGGATTTCAGAGGTGCCATCTTGTTCTGGGTGGGTCCTAATGCCTTCTTCATAGCCTCGTACATTCCTCTGAGATTACCAAAGCCAGCACAGGTCTGGATGCTGCTGCATAGCTGGAGCCAGTGGTGATTGGCACAGCCCCTGGCTGTCTGCTGTACTGTTCTTCTGGCCGCTCTAAGTGCTTGCTAGGTACTCTGGCTCGGTGAGCGTCTGTACTCCAGGAGTGCAGTGTGCTTCTTTTCAATGACTGGAATCATCTCATCGGACTTAGCTTCAAACCAGTCGTTCGTGTTTCTAGCTCTTCTTCCAAACACCGACAAGGCCGTGTTGTAAACTGTATCCCTCAGATGTTGCCATTTGGATGTCACATGGGCGCCCTCAGGGCTGCTGCGCAGATTTTCCTGGAGGGTGTCTCTGAACTTTTCAGCTTTCTCCAAGTTTGCCGTCTTTCTGGCATCAATGCAGGGCCTTCCAGCAGGTTTAGAGCGGTACAGCTTCTTGGGTCTCAGCTTGAACTTGGAGCAAACTAGCGAGTGATCTGTATCTCAGTCAGCACTATGATAGCTGCGTGTCAGAAGGACGTTTTTGAGGTTATTACGCCTAGTGATGACCACGTCTAGTTGATGCCAGTGCTTCGAGCGTGGGTGTCTCCACGACACTCTGCTGTGGCTTCGTTTGGAGGAATGTGTCTGTGATGCACAGATCGTGGTATGTGCACGGCTCAAGGAGACCCTGTCCATTGTCATTCATTTTTCCCACACCAAAGTGTCCTAAGCAGGAAGGCCCTGAGGCCCAATCAGCTCCAACTCTTGCATTGAAGTCACCCAAGATGTACAGTTGTTCACGAGCAGGTATTTGCACTACAGCAGCACTAAGCACGTCACAGAACTTGTCTTTTACTTCTAAAAGTACTACTATTACTTCTAAAGAAGACAGACGTACTCGGTCAGGATGTTGCTGAATCCCCATCAGTCAGCATTGACAACTATATGTTAGAGGACATCCACGAGTTCGTTTACCTCGGGTCCACCATCACTGACACCCTGTTGTTGGACACTGAGCTAAATAGGAGGATCGGAAAGGTGGCCACAACTCTGTCCAGACTCAGTAAGAGTGTGGAATAACAACAAGCTGTACGCTCACACCAAAATGCAAGTCTACAGAGCCTGCATCCTCAGCACCCTCCTTTATGGCAGTGAGACTCGGACCCTGTATGCCTACCAGGAAAAGAGGCTGAATGTCTTCCACTTGTGCTGCCTCAGGCTCATCCTTGGAATATCATGGAAGGACAGAGTGACCAACACCACCGTCCTCGAGCATGCTGGAATCCCAACCACGCACACCCTCCTCAGGCAGCGTTGGTTCCGCTGGCTTGGCCACGTCCACAGGATGAATGATGGAAGGATTCCAAAAGACATCCTGAATGGTGAGCTAGCCTCTGGCAAAAGACCTCCCGGATGCCCCCAGTTGCGCTACAAAGATGTCTGCAAGAGAGACCTCAGAGAGGTAGACATTGAGCTGGACAACTGGGAAGAACTAGCAGATGACCGCAGCAGAGGGAGGCAGGGGTTACACAAGGGCCTTCAGAAGGGCGAGATGAGGATCAGACAGCTAGCAGAGGAGAAGCGAGCCCACAGAAAGCACACTAAGGACTTGCCAGACACCCACCACATCTGCAAGACATGCAGCAAGGACTGTCACTCTCGTGTGGGTCTTCATAGTCACAGTAGATGCTGTAAATGAAGTTCTCAATTGAAACTATAAAGGGCGCGATCCATAGTCTATGCAGACTGAAGGATGCCTACTACTACTACTACTACATCATTTAATATAGCACAAATGATGCATGATGACATATTCTGAACATAACTTTCTGAAGGCTTTTCTTAGTATAGGAATAGCTGAAAATACCTTTGCAGTGCTAAGATCTTGCCATTTATATGGTACACAAAGCTGATAGAATTGCTTACAAATGATGCTCCATGTGGGAGGACTTAATAACTAGAGACACTAACAGGAGTGTAACAGAGTTACCAGGAGTTTGAGGCCCCTTGCTGCAGGCCTCAAAATCTTACCATATCTGGCCCCGGAAAAAGAACAGTAAAGGTGGGTCCTCCAGGCTTGGCTATAAAGGCTATTGGGAAGCAGCTGGTCAAAGAACAGCAAGCTCAGATAAAAGGATCTTCAGGATGTGAGCTAGTCAGCTCTTGGCTGAGACCAGAGGAGTAAGGATGGATGCTCCTGGGTGGCCAGTTGGTGGTGGCATTGGCATTTGGTGAGGAAGCAGAAGAGCTGAAAACTTCATTCTTCTGAAGTGATTTTTTTTTTTACAATAACTACAATAATGAGTTAAAATACAGAGTTAATTCCCAAATATTTGCCTAACAAGACTACATTGTGAACACAGCGAAGTAGGGGCAGCCTGCCGAAAGAGGGGTGAACGTTTCAGGAACCATGTAAGAAAGGGACAAAAAGACAAAAACAGATGTTAAGTAGGAAGACTCTTTTTTTTTTAAAGAACAGGTTGAGCTGAGCTGGTAACTTGACTTACTGTGGTAAGGGATGAAAAAAGGGCCGTATAAGGCAGGGATGAGCGAACTTTTTATGTCTGGCCCCACTTTTTGTCCCTGCAATTAGACGGGCCTGCCCACCTGTCTAATGTAATCCAAACTGATGGGGAATTTTTGGTTATGTACGTGGGGTGGGGGGAACCCTTTCGGCATGTGAGAAAAATGTATCAACTTTATTAATCGGTATATAAATGAATATACCTGCATAAAAACCATAACAGAGATTTAAACATTTTTGAGATGGATGAGCCTGAGATCCAGCAGGTGATTGTGCTGTGCCCCCTCCCACTTACAAAATCTCATGCCTCCCAAGGGGGCCCGCCCCATACTTTGCTCATCCCTGAAACAGAGGAAGTGCAACTCTAAGACGGGAGGGAAAAAAAAGTACAACCAGTAAAGAGGAAATGACAGTAACTTTCTTAGAGTAAAGGAAATAAAATACTGTAGTCTAGTCTACAGGGCGTATGTAATGTAACTTTTTCAAAGAATATGAGCAAAAAGAGACTGAATTAGTGTTCTGTGAGTGGCATATTTAAATGAGCTCTTACCTTTTTTATATCTAGAAAGGGTAAAAGTGTGCTCAGTTCAGAGAACTCAAGGAGCAAAGGAATGATGGTGTTTACCATTAACGTACACTAAGGGTCCTATTCTCACCTTCATGCACAAATGTACAATAATTACCATTAGCATTTAATGAGAGCTGTTAATCGACCAAAGTGAGAATTTATTCATGAAATGCTAAGGACCAGTGCTAACGTGCACGCTTGTTCTCAATCTAACTGTCTTAGCTAGTTCTGGAAAAAATATAGTTTCCTTCTTCCATCCCCTTTGGAAATACCACTAAGGCTTAATTCACATTTGGGAATGACTAGCTGAAACAATGCTCCAATATTGAGATTGTTGTATTTTGCCGGAAGCATGAAATATATTTTGTCTTAAGTAGGTGGTAAAAATGGATCATGTATATCTTGGTTGTATAACATTTTGACTTTATAACAAAAATTTGCTCAGTTAAAAAAAAATGGTTTGTGTGTCTTTTTTTCCTCTTTAGGCATAAACTGGCAGTTTCAAATCACATATCTAAAATTTAAGCATTTAGTGGGCCAGGTAGGGTGGTGTTTTGATTTTTAGACTAGACAGGTGCTAGGGATGCTAATAATAGAAGGCTGTTAAATACCTGAATAGACAGAGCATACTACATGGAAGAGGAGACATGCAACTAGGTTCTCTTGTAAGAAGAATCCTCTGAGAAGTACTTATAATGATCAGCTTTGGAAGAAAGAGACTTCGGTCCAATACCGCTTCTTTCCAATAACTTATTTGCTATAGAATGGGTTTTTAGCCATATATGAAAGCTTGACCAACTGATCTCTTTGCAGGAAAACAGTAAGTATATCCTCTCTAGTGACACTAGAGCACAACTTAGATTTCTTGAGAAGCTGGATCACATGGAAAAACAGCGAAAAGATGAAGAGGAACGTGAAATGCTTCTGCGAGCAGCCAAGGTAAGAGAACATCTTATAGTTAGCCACCTAGAAAAATGGCAGCCTTTTGAACACTAGACATTCAATCACTCCTGTCTTGTACATTCAACTTCTGTCTGATTTTTGCTATCATAACATGTGATATGCCATGCAGAACAGGTTTTCTTATTGGGTTTGTTTCTCTAAGATACAGGCATTTTGCTCATGTACGAGCCATGGGGTAAATCTCTATTACCATCTCCCCACATACCTACTTTCCAGTCCACTGGGCCTGATCCAATTTAAAAAAAAAAAAAAAGACAGTCATTTAAAGTGAGGAGTCTTAATCTTCCAGAAATAAATGTAAGAATAATACACATTCAGCAAACATAGTATCATTGATGTAGAAATTAAAAATAAAACGTTAAGGAATAAAGTTGAAAGATTGTTACCTAAGGGCCATGTTTTGGTTCATTCAGTCCTGCTGGTGAACACACTGGCACAACCCCCATATTGATTCTATAATCTTAAGCTGACCGTCTGTTTTTTGATTCTAGAACCGACTTGCTTGCTCTTCTCAATACCTTTACCTGGTGCCTGGTCAAAATGTTTGTTCTCACTGTTTCTGCCAGTGCTCTGGAAGTGTGATGCTTGACAAGTTGTGTGTTGCAATCTAGTCAGTTCAATATGTGACCTGCTTCTGGCCTGTGCTCTGTTGTTTAAAATGGTTGGTTGAGCGTATGCAAAATGGACAAATGAGTGTGACTGTGTAGTCTTGGCTCAGTTTGTGTATTTGTTTGTTTTTTTTACCCTTTTTAAAAAAAAAAAAAAAAAAGCGCCTGGGGCCCATATTCTAGAATCACAGGGGTGGCTGTGGAATCTAGACTTACTAGGATCTCACTCTACTTAAACAAGAACAATTTCTTCTTCTCTACTTCCTGTCCTTTTAAATGTCTGCTGCTGACATGAACAACATCATGCCTAGACGGGACCTGACTGACAGTGTTAGCATCATTTTCAGTTTGAGCTGCCTTCAGGCTAGAACAGAGGCACCCAGGCCCAGATGAAGAGGAGGGAGGCTGGGGGAAGAGAGAAGCCAATGTGGATTGAGGCATTCGCCCCTGGAACTAAGACATTCAATCACAACAGAAAACTGTCGCTTATTAAATATTTAGCGTATTCTGCAGTGTTTGGATGCTAGCAATTTCTGTTCAATTTTTCTTTCTCTTTTAATAGAGTCGTTCCAATAAAGAAGATCCAGAACAGCTGCGATTAAAGCAGAAAGCGAAAGAGGTGGGACTTTCAAGTTACCGTGTTTGCCTTTGTGTTTGAAGGGAAGGTTGGCAGGCCTCTCCTGGCAATTAGGTCAGGGTTTATTTTGCTGTTGCATACCATTTGCAGAGGCCTTGGGGAAGGACAGGAACTGCTACAGGCAAGGGCAGTACTTCAAATGAGGTCAATGAATTATGAGCTCTTTTAACATTTAATTTTCATAGTTTAGGCCTGTCTAGAAATGGTTCTTTGTAAACTACAGCCATGCACTTAGTAAGAATATAATGTGGGATTAGGAGGAAAAGAAAGAAACTTTGAGATTTAGCATCTGGGACTGTACAATAGGCTACATTTTTCCAGGGTAATTGTTCGTTTTGTAAATCTGATACTGCTTATAATTCTTTGGCTTGGAGGCGGTACTGGGATTTAGTTTTAAATGGAAAACGCCTCTGGCTTTTAATTTTCTGGGCCCAGCAGTTTTCTGTTCTGGAATGGAGCCCTTGTTTCACACAGTTCATGTTTAGCTGCAGGGGTTTTAGTTTATAGCTTAGACTGGTTAAGCTTTTACTCCCAGAGGCCTCTGCATAGCAACTGTAGAAATCAACAAATAAGTTCATTTATGTCTGCAGCCTCCTCTCAGTAGCTGACTTTTTACATTTCCCAATATCCATTTCCTGACTCCTCTAGCCTGGGAGGGAAAAAGCTCCACTAATTGGAGCTTATTTTAATTGAGCCTTAATATTGGATCTCTCTGGAGTTGCCCCCTGAGCTACTGGGAACGGAATGAAATGAAAGTACCTAAGGTTGGGGGTGGAGTGGGGGGAGAGTGTGTGTGTGAAATTTTTCACTTGACCTACAGATTTTTTCCCTGCTGAATAAATCATCAAGCCTGTTCACATTTCTGATTAAGGATCTGACAGCAGATGATGATAAAGACAATTGAGGTGTGAGACATGTGATACAGAGCTGAAAAATTGGTTTCTATAGTTACTTGACTGATTTCATGCAATTTTTAAGGATCTGTGTCCTAAATGAGTGGTTATTCTGTTTTTGTTTTTTTGTTTGGCTTTTTTTTCCCTGAGCAACCTTTTTTCTTTAACTGTGCCTTTTGAACTATGAAATTTTTTGCTGCTTAACATTACTGCAGTTGGCTCCTAGGTGCCAGAAGCGCTATCAGGTTATTTATGAATGCTTTAAAGGCCCTTATTGTTTGGATTAATGTAGGAGCTGAGGCAAAACAAATGGAAATCCAGTAAAATAGTCCTAAAATCAATGCTTTGGATTTTCACCAAAGTAGAAAGAGAAATAAAATGAGAGAAGGGAGGGCAGAAAGGAGAAACTTGCTTTTTACCATGTGATTTTTTTTTTCATTGTCTTCTAACAGTGTTGTAGAAGTTACAATTTGCAGGTGGAAATGTTAAAATCTCTCCCCAGTGGCTTCTCATGTCAATGAAATGGCAGCAAATATATCTCTCCAAATGCTGTTGTGTTCCCATCCTGATTTCCACTATCTATCTTTTGTAGATAACCAATGAAGTACTGTATGCTAGAAGTTCTTAGGGGGACTTTAATGTAGCATTACAACCTAGAAGTACCCATATGTAAGACGTTGATATGGTTCCTGGCCACATTTCTGCCAAACAGTATCGTACAAAAGCTTGAAAATCGTGAACAATAATAAGAAATAAGAATTAGATGTTGAATGGTGGCATTAGTCTTGAATATCTTTTTCAGTTCTTTTTAAAATGACTTGGACTATGTCTATACTACGAAATAAAGTTGAATTTATTGAAGTTGACTTTTGGCCGCTAGATTTCATAAAGTCGAAGATGAGTGTCCACAAATGTCCAGAAAGTTGACAGTGTGTTTCCATTCCCTTAGCTAGGTTTGACTGTCAGCAACACATGTCCCACAGTGCCTGCAGCCCTGTTGCATTCTGGGTTTTTGTGCCAGTGGGTTATGGGAAAAGATGCACTGCAAGTGCTTGTGGTGTCTGTCATCATCCCAGAGTGCGGTGCCCCCACTCCTACGTCCTGCTGATTGGAAAAGGTTTAACAGTCCAAGGAATTTTATGCCATTTTGGGGGCCATTTTTCCCAAGCCTCCCTCTAGCTCATGCTGCTACATGGCGCTAGCATGGATCCTGAACAGCTTAGGGTCATTGCAAAGTGTGTTAAGGCCACTTCCCAAAGTGTCATGCAGTATTTTATTAGACAAAGCCAGTGGGAGGATGCGATGGATGCGGATGATATTGAAGGATTGGAGACCAGGAATGCAGAGCTGCTGGCTTCCCTGGATATGTTGCATGTAGTGGAGCATCTGTTCTTGAGACATGAAACCAGCACACACTGGTGGGACTCACTGCATTGTTTTGGAGGTGTGGGAGGGCCATCAATGGCTGCGCAACTTCAGCGTGCACAAGACCACTTCCATGGAACTTTTGTGATTTGCTGTCATCTACTCTGAAATGCTGCAATACTAAAATGAGACCTGATTTGACTGTTCACAAGCAGGTGACAGTTGGTCTGTGGTAGTCGCCAATGCCCAGCAGCTACCGGTCAGTTGGAAATCATTTCGGGGTAGACTGAGTACCATGGGGGCTGCGGTGATCTGCATAGCCCAGGCAATCAATTCCTGTCTTCTGGGGGAGACCATGACTCTGGGAAATGTGCAGGATATAGTGGACGGCTTTGCTGCCATGGGGTTTCTTAACTGTAGTGGAGTGATCAGTGGAATGCAAATCCCCATCCTGGCCCTGTACCACCTGGCCTCAGAACATAAATTGCAAGGTGTACTTCTCCATGGTGTTGCCAGTGTTTGGTGTATCGCAAAGGTGTTTTCACTGACATCTACATGGGATGACAGGAAGGGTGCATGATGTGTGTATCTTTAGAAATTCAGATCTGTACAGAGAGCTCCAGAGTGGGACTTTGTTGCCATACCAGAAAATCAAGATTGGTGACATAGAGAATGCCCATAGTGATAACTTGGCAGCCCTGTTTACCCTCTGCTCCTTTGGCTCCTAAAGCCACACACAGGCACACTGAGCCACAGCAAGGAGCACTTCAGCTACAGGCTGAGCAAGTGTAGAATGGCAGTGTAGTGTGCCTTTGGCCATTTAAAAGCCAGTTTCAGGTGCCTTTAAACCCGTTTGGACCTTGGCAAAGCCAACATTTGCCCCCCCGCCCCATGTTTGCATTGTGCAGTATTATCCATGAAATTTGTGCCTCAAAGGCTGCGTCTATACTAGCATTCCTTTTTCAAAAGAGGCATGCAAATGAAGGAAATTGAAAATGCAAATGAGGTTCAGATTTACATATTTGGCATGTCATTTGCATATTCTTTCAAAGCAGCTTCTTTTGAAAGAAGAAAAGCAGAGTAGACATAGCTCTTCCGAAAGTAATGCCCCTCTTTGAAAAAACCCTTGTTCCTATTTTTTAGGGGAAAGTTCTTTCGAAGATGGGGATTACTTTGGAAAGAGCCGCATCTACACTGCTTTTCTTCTTTTGAAAGAATATTGAAAGGAGGTGCCAAATATGTAAATATATGCCTCATCTGCAATTTGGATTTCCTTCATTTGCATGCTTCTTTCAACAAAGGAATGCTAGTGGAGACGTAGGCAAAGAAGGAAATTTTCATGCCAGCCTGGGTTGCAGAAGCAGGTACCCTGGGCAGTGCTTATGTGCAGCTGTGTAAAAGGGCAATCGGCAATCCACATGCAGATGTAATGAAATCAGAGAGTCTTTGAAAAATAGCTTTCTGAATGAGGCGACAGCCACATCAATCTGCTGCATTTAAGTATTGTAATACCACTACCACCACCACCCCCCACAAGGATGTGTGCTTGACCTGTCTGATAGCACCTTCACCTGCACCCTACCCCATGTGAACCCGTAAATGAGGCTGTGGTTTTCACAAAAAAAAAAATTTATTTAGGGGACTGAGGGTTATGAGGTAGGAAAAAAGGGAATCCTGGTCTCATAGGTAGTGGTGGAATAGGAGTTTTTTTGCAGTATGGAGAGGTCCTGGGGGTGGACCATGGGTCTGTCCTTACCCTCCCTCTCCCTTGCACCCCGTGTTCAGAGGGGCCCTTAATGAGGGGAGGCTGGGCAACATAGTAGGAGAGATCAAGCAACAGGGAGAGGAGGCTGCATAATATGAGTTCTGCGGTGCTTGTCCCTCTGCAGTTCTGGCACAGATCGCAGGATGTCAATTGGCTCTTCGGCAGCCATCATGAGCTCTGCTGAGTCCTTGTTCCTGCACTGGGCCATTCTTTGCTGCCACTGCTGGGTCCACTTTCTGTCAGCAGCGGCTTGGACTTGCTCCCTCTGGGGCTGTTGAAGCTGCTGCGGGATGAGGTCCTGTTTGCATCTTTTGCTGTGGCACATTACAGCAACCTTGTCTCCGTCACTCATGCTGCCTGGTGAAGATAGTTAAGATCAAAATTTAGGTGTAATTTTTAAATGTGATACACCTCACTGACCCATACAATGCATGCATCTTTGACACTCACTGCAACTCTTGTTCTTCAAGGCCACTTTTGGCTTCTTAAGGATGACCTAGAATCAATGTCTGCAGCACAGAAGCTTTTAGTTCTCCAGACCATTTCATTGAAGACATAAGATCCTGGCGGCTAATGGCAGGAGTGAGGAGGGGGTTTGAAACAAAGCCCTGCAAAATGTAAAGACTAGGAAAAAACTTTCTCAGTGGCTCCTCCTAAATCCTGTGGCATTTAAAGCAGGGAAAGCCCACATTGGACATGACAGTGTCTGGAATCAGGGTCTGCACAGCCCTGCAGTGGTGTGGTGCGAGGAGGGGTTAAACCCTCTGGTCACATGGCGGTAGCGGGAGTCAGCCCTGTAAAAGGCAGAAAAAACTTTCTCAGCAGCTCCTCATAAATCCTTTGCAGCTGTGTGGTTGCGGTAGTGGGAGGAGAGCTGGGGAGCCCTCCAGCAAAGTGGTGGGAGGGGAGAGGGCTTGGACAGCCTGCCAGCCATACGGCAGGGGGAAACTGACCCTGCCAGTCGCATGGCATGGCAGGGCAATCTTGGGAAATTTACATGGCTGGGGAACAGTGAGATAATGTTGAGGGGGTAAACTTTAATGAAGCTGCCCATGCTGCTTCCACGTTGCAAAAAGAGACATCAGCGTCCTGAGAATAACGGAGTGAAAATGAAAATGTGCTCCTACTGTGTGAGCACAGGGCTGGAAGTTTTGCCAGAATACTGTGTGTTACCATCATGCCAGATGACTTACTGGTTGCCTGGCATGGCAAGGTATGCTATCGTGGAAGCTGGAATATGTTGGGCCTCCCCAGAAACCTTGTGTGAAAAAATAAAGTACCTGGCTGAGAACTTTAGTGCTCAATCCCCAGAAATATTAACAAACTGTTCTAAGGGACATAAATCTACCACACCTATCCCTCAACCCACTTGTAGCATTTTGAAAAATAATCTGGTTAGAAGAGACATCTCCAATGATTGCTGGACTCCAGAACATCAGGTGGTAATGAGGGGGGACTGTCTCCAGGGTGAGAGAGATTGCATGGCAGGATCAGCTTCCTCAAGTGTCTGCTGACTGGCAGTGTCCTCTTTGTGCACCTCCACTGCATCCTCGCCCTCTTATCTCTCACCAGAGAGCTGAGCCTGGTCTCCTGATGGGTCCATGCAATCGTTGGCATCTGTGGTCAGGTCCTTCCCAAGAATTGCATTGAGCTGTTTGCCATAGTGGCATGTTTTGGGAGCTGTCTCAGATTACTTGTTGGCTTCTTTCACCTTCTGATTGATTCTGCCTGAGTTCCTTGATTTTGACCCAGCCTTCCTCAGTGTCCTTTCTCCATCATGCCCTGGGAATTCTCCCCATAAATGTCTGCTTTTCTTTTGTTGGTTCGTTGTCTGCTCAGCACAGATTTGTCGCTCAGCACAGAAATGAGACCCTGGATCTCATGATGGATGTCTGCTAGGGGCTCTTGTTTGCTCCTGAGATGCGCTTCTGACATGTGCGATCCACAGTGGTTGGAAAGAAAAGGATTTTAAATTCATGTGCTTCCTGTTCCCTACTTCCTGCACACCTGCAGAGCAGCAGAGGTGATAGCAGCCAGAATGGACACCTGTCGGGCATTGTGAGATGCCTCTGGAGGTCAATAAAATTGATTTAAAATAACACTGTTTCCATACTAGCGCGCACAACCTTTTAAATTCAAACTTTGGTCTTATACCTCCTGGGAGGGGTGGGGTGAGAAAGTTGACCTTATTACCCTTAAAATCAATGTAATGGTATTTCCAGTGAAGACAGTCACAATGAAAAATGGAGCTGAGTGCCTTAAAATTGACCTGACTTGTAGTGTAGACATAGCCTTACTAGTAGTAGTAGGCATCCTTCAGTCCATGTAGACTATGGATCGCACCCTTCGTAGTTCCATTTGGAATCCTCATTTGCAGCGTCGACTGTGACTGTGAAGGCCCACACCAGAGTGACAGTCCTTGCTGCATCTGTTGTATGTGTAATGGGTGTCTGGCAGGTCCTTACTGTGCTTTCTGTGGGCTCGCTTCTCCTCTGCTAGCTGTCTGACCCTCACTCACCCTTCTGAAGGCCCTTGTGTAGTTCCTGCCTCCATCTGCTGCGATCATCTTCCAGCTCCTCCCAGCTGTCCGGCTCGATGTCTGCCTCCCTGAGGTCCCTCTTGCAAACATCTTTGTAGCTCAACTGGGGGCGTCCGGGAGGTCTTTTGCCAGAGGCTAGCTCACCATACAGGATGTCTTTTGGGATCCTTCCATCATTCATCCTGTGGACGTGGCCAAGCCAGCGGGGCCACCGCTGCCTGAGGAGGGTGTGCATGGTTGGGATTCCAGCTTGCTCAAGGATGGCAGTGTTGGACACTCTGTCCTTCCACGATATTGCAAGGATGCACCTGAGGCAGTGCGAGTGGAAGACGTTCAGCCTCTTTTCCTGGCGGGCGTACAGGGTCCAAGACTCACTGCCGTAAAGGAGGGTGCTGAGGATGCAGGCTCTGTAGATTTGCGTTTTGGTGTGGGTGTACAACTTGATGTTATTCCACACTCTCTTGCTGAGTCTGGACAGAGCTTTTCCAATCCTCCTATTTAGCTCAGTCTCCAATGACAGGGTGTCAGTGATGATGGACCCGAGGTAAACGAACTCGTGGATGACCTCTAACGTATAGTTGTCAGTGCTGATTGATGGAGGTTCAGCAACATCCTGACCAAGTACGTTTGTCATCTTTAGGCTGATGGAAAGCCCAAAGTCCTTGCATGCTTTGGAGAACTGATCCAGCAGTTTCTCAAGCTGGTCTTCTGTGTGTGACGCTACAGCAGCAGCAGCATCTGTGAACAGCGTATCTCTGATGATGACTTCCCACACCTTAGATTTAGCTTTAACCTTAAGCCTCATGCACCCAGTGAGGCAGGTGAACTGTGGTGGGACAGTACCCTTCTGCCTGGGGACTGCCCAGCTTGAGGCGGGAGGTGACTGTCCAGTGAGATGCAATGATCTCTCCCGCTGTCGAAGGCAACCCCTGGCGCTCCTTCTCTATGCCAATCGAGCAAGAGCTTATAACCGGTATCTGTTACCTCCCGTGTTGGTTCAACACTGTTAACGATGCTGGAGTACTTCTCCAGGCATGAGCCTGGGCAATTTTTTTGGGACCCTGGGATGCCCAGACGCCAGTGGTCCCCCTCTCGGCTTTACTGATATAGTCCAAAGGAGAGGATAACCTCTACGTCTGGTACCAGCTCAGCTGCAGGAGTTGCCGGGTCAATGCCAGAAGCTGGCACAGAACCACCTTAGGACTCCCCTCCAGATTTTCTGTCAGGGTTTACTCCCTTAGCCTTGCTCCTTCCCAGGATAACCCACAAGGCAGTTAATAAACTAGCAAGAAGGCAACATGGTGGAAAGACACTCCACCTGAATTTAGTGCTCTGCCCTTCCTTAATTTGAGTTATGCCCTTTAGACCTCTGTTTTGTATTATTTCAAAGAGACTTTTGTGGAAATAGAGGACAGATGGTACAAATTTTTACACCCCACTGAAAGCTGCTTCTAATTCCCTCTCCATCAAAAGAATCCAGGGATAGGCTTGTCATACCTCTTTTAAATAATAGAGATCTTTGCATCAGTGTGTGTCTGGTTGCCTGCTGCTCTATCATTTCAGTGTCCTTTTAAAGAATGAGTTAAATAGAGCTCCACAAGGTTCCAAATGCAGCTCGTTAACTCAACATAATGAGCTAGGGTTTTTTTTTCTTTGAACAGATTCCATTCTAGGGCTGTGAGTGGCATTGAGCCCAAATCCACCAAGTTAGTTCTGATGCTTCCTTACTGAAACCTTGAAGAGGGCTGAATGTTTGTTTGCATTTTTTTCCACTGCAAACCCAAACAGAATCTAAGAACAGAGTGAAATCAACAGATATAGCCTGTGGTACTGCCAGGTGTGTTTTAGTGGCAATTCGGCTCTAAACCTTTATCTCCAAGACTACCTTTCTGCCTGTCAAACCCTGCCTGAAGCCCGATCCCAAACACCTGAGTATCTGTGCAATTCTGACACCTGTGGCCACAGATACTGCTTTTCCAGGTCAGCCTTTCCAAACAGGAGAGGTCGCTGATGGCCACCTGAACTGTTCACAGCTGTAACAATTCCTAAGTGTTTGGACCACAGGTAAGTGGAAATCTGAAGTTTATAGAAGAAGATGGTGGCCTGCTGAGAAAAACACTACAGCACTGGACACCTTCAATGCTCATTTCAAGTGTTATTCCCAGAAGAAAGGGGTACAGAGTACCAGCAGGGTGGGCAAAACAGCAGACAGGCTTTTCGTTTGTTTTCTATAGTTTCAGCTTTCAGTTAGAGTAACTTTTTTAACTGTTGTTCTGGCAGATATAATTTAAATTAGAAGCTCCAGCCAGTGCTCTCAGAGCTTGAAACAGTTAGCACTCGTATGTGCCACCCTGTTAACCTCAAAGGGGAAGACTAACTTAGATGTCAGTGATTTTGTAAATGTCAAGAGTTTTAACTATTTATTGGTCACTCAAGCTTGGAAGAAAGGAGGGTCACACTAAGACAGCTACAAAATTTAAGAGTGAAAGGGCCTTTTAAAATACAACTCAATTTCCTTCTGTTAAAGGTCTAAATTGAATGTGGTTAGCATCCAACCAGGCCCGTCAATGGGGCCTGGGAGGGCAAAGAGGGCAGTTGGCCTGGGCCCCTTTTGAAACACTGCAGCAGTGCTATTGCTGCTCCACAGGCAGCCCTGAGAGAGCATGGGGGGCGGGTGATTGCCCCCACAAGCCCCATTCCTTTTGCCCTTGGCTTTGCCCCCTTCTCTGGGTGGGAAGGGAGCCAAACCCCTCTCCCTCCTTGCCACTGGGCCTCTCTGCTGCCTCCAACACAGGAGGGGCTTGAAAAAGAAACTGAGCATCGCTTCAGGAACAGTTGCCTAGTTTTCCAAAGTTGAGTCAACCATTTGTAGAGGACTGGACTTAAGAACTTCAGGGTTTTGAAGCTGTAGAAATGCAGACATAACAAAAGTCAGGCAGAACAATTCAGACACTTGGGCCATGACTTTGGTTGCTTCAGTTTTTGATGCCTTACTTGACACCCTATGGGACTGGATCTTTAAGGAAGTACTTGGCTCCCATCCAACTGAATCGCACTTTTTATCAAGCTGAGGACCCAAAATAGCCAGTCACTTTAGACAATCTTGGCCATAATGTCTGGGTTCCATAAATATTGTCCCCTGCCACGAGCAGTGTCTCGCACTTCCACTTTGTCTGCATTCATGAAACACACACCCTCCTATTTTTCTTACCGTCTTTCCTCCTTTCTAGGTGGTTGCATTGCTGCCTCCTTTTTGTTTTATAGAATGTAGGCAGGTATTCTAAATGTTTACCTGTCTCCTGCCATTATCCTAGGGATTAATTGGCGGAGGAAGGGTCATATTTTTTACAGCAGATGGAGGGTTGGGAGGGAGTTTTGAAGGTTTAGGTCAGAGTGTTTTGAACACATGTGAATTAAGGGTTGGCGCTCATCTAACAGGCTGCACTGTCTTTTTAAACTGTTTTTATTTTAAGTCCATCAACAGACTTGAGCAGTGGCTATGGGCTTTTATAAATGAAATTGTTGCATTTTCCATGCCTTTTTGGCCCCTACCTCAGTTTTCTCTTAACAGTAATCTATTGGCCCATGCTCTGCCTAGCCCACACTAAACTTGATCCTTTTATTACTGCCCCCTCCACCTACCCAAATGTGTGAGTAAATTATCACCTACAGAAAGGGCATGTTCCCGTTTGAGCTGGTTTCAGGTACACCTCAACTGACTCCTTTATCCATTCAACATTTTGTGCTTTCTACTAGATTTAATAACCTTACACGTTAACCTTTCATGTAATAGGCTTTCCAAAGCCTGAGTAAATTGTTCATGACTTCCCCTCTCATCTCTTACTTCAGGTTTATGGGGTATAAACCTCTTTTTCAATCTGTGATGCTTGTTCTTTAAACATTAATATTATAAGTATTTTCTGCAGCTCTCTGCTATTCTTGAACTTTTTTCTCACCTAAAATAAAACCTTAAAGTATGTTCATATCTTCCCCAGATGATGTATTCTTAAATATCTGTGTTGGCTTGTCTTTAGTTCATTAATGTAATCTTTTCCAGCGTGATTTAAATAGCTGTACCAAGAATAGGAATGCAGTATGAGCTTCATGTAAACGGAGTTCCAGTCAGTTTGTTGTTTGTGTTGGTGCTTGTTGTGCATCTGAATCTAAAATCTCAACTTTCAAGCTTTCCTGTCACTCACCTTTTCTCTGAAATCATTCATGTGCCGTGGGACCTCAGAACCTGTAACTTGTTAATTCAGAGATTCTTACTGACAAAACCTGATATTCCCCCATCTTAGTGTCTTGAGGGCCACCTCCCTGGCATTATCGCCTCATCCTCTTTCGTTTAACATGAAATCGCTGTGGTAGCCACTGGACCTGAGAGAAATAGTAGGAGAGGATCTACATTTTTTTTTTTTTTAAAAAACAGTGACTAACTGCATTTGACATAGCTTCAAAAATTAGTCTGACTCTATTTCCACTTCCCTTACCTAATCTGTTCCTTCTGTGCCCACCGCATCCTGTGTTCTACAGCTCTAGTTCTGTTCCCCTTCTATAGGTTACGTCGTCCTATTTTATTTAAGTTTTCCAGTTGCCTGATTATCTTTGCTGCTGCTTGGCTTTCCTGTTGCCATGCACTTACTACCTCATTTTTGATTTCTCATTCATCAGCTCATTCCTTTTCCCAGTGAAGACTATAGTGTTCAAAGGTAGCTCGTGTATCCTGTCCGCTGTCATATTTTTCTAGTAGCCCCTGGAAGAGGTACCTAGGAACTAGAAACAAGCTGAAAACATCATAATGTCATCAACCAACTGCTTGGCCTTACATCTGGACTGTGGCTTGGGCCCATAGCTTTAGTAATTTAGTTATGTGATCTGGACTTCAGCATTTCTTCCATTGCCCCCTTCCCAAGCAGTAGGATATGTGTGTTGAAGCAAATTTGAAATCTTAGCAAAAACTGAAGTGCTCACGCTTCGATGCAGCTAAAACAAGTAAAAACTTCTATAGGAGTGCTGTATAGAGCAGATAAAACAGGATGTTGGAGAGCTGTTTCAGGAATTGAAGAGGAGATAGTGTTGAGGTGTCATGATAGACATACGAAAATACATCTTTGTGTTCTGAAGCACCTCAGGATGAAGCTGCCGAGCCTGTTAACCACTGGAATAAATTGCCCACGAAAGTCGTATTGTCCATCTTAAGAGCAGGTTAGACAAATGCGGTCAGGGATGATCTAGATCATCCCATGGACAGCCAAGAATAGTTAATGGGAAGCATGAGGGGCCCTCTTTCATCTTGGTGATTGGCAGCAGTGCGCAGGCCACTGGGATTCCGCCTGCAGACCCCTGTCTCTTTTCTGACGTGCACCTCTTATGTACTATGGTATTAGAGAACTTCACTTCTTACTTCTCCTTCTCCCTCCCAGAACTTCCAGAGTACAATGAAACCACTGTTTTGTGTTCCATCCCTGCTGCTTCCCCTCCCTCCGAGAACTTGAATAGCCGCAAACAGCTGGATTCACTGTGTTCCAGATGTGGCAGGGTGGGAGCGGAGTGGGGAAGGAGCATGATTCGGACATCTTACGTATTCTAGAATTGCTGGGAGGAAGTGGTAGGAGTAGGAAGTGTGGGGCTGCAGTTGCTCCACTGTGCGAGAGGAGTATGGGACGGGACAGAAAGAGAATCTGTGGGCCACCTCTGGTCTAGATGGTGCTTGGCCCGACCATGAGAGCTGGAGACTGGACTAGTTAACCCATTCAGGTTCCTTCCAATTGAGTATTTTGATTTGTGCAGTACCTTATAAAAATCAGCCACCCTGAAGGAAAGGGCGGTCGCTTAGGGTCTCTTACAGGTATCAAGAGTCTTTGTCAGAGTTGCCCATGAAAGGCTGTTAAACTAAGGGCATGTTTACTTGCAATTAAACATCCAGAGTTGGCCTGTATTGGTTGTTGTAGATACAGGGCTGTTGAGTTGCAGTGTGGATGATTGGAACCTCCATTCTGGGATGCTGCCAGCGGGGAAGTATCCTTCAGGCTGGGCTTGAGACTAAATGTCGAAACCAAAATTCAGCCTTGCCCTTAGCCTGAAGCCCAAGTGAGCTGTTGTGTGCATTGTGGCCATACCTTGAGTAATTGCAGGCTGGGAGGTAGTCTGCTTTCGTAAATTATAAACTGTGATGAGTAAGAAAACATTAAAACATAAATAGTTTTCAGAGTGGTACAGACATTTAAAATAGAAATGCCCAAAAGTCTGTATTAGGACCAGTTCTGTGTCTCATGTTACAACCACTGTCAAGATAGCAGATGAGACCTCGGGTCTGGGAGGGCAGCCCGGAAGTAGTGTTTACTTTAGGCTTCTTTGTCACTGATGCCATGTGTGTGAGAAATTTTTTAAAAAATCCATCATCTAATCTAAAAATGTATTTAAAACAATCATGCTGCACGCCGAACCCCTTTATACCATATACTCCCTCTGTCTTGTATTTAATGCTAAAATACAATTTAAAATCCAGTAAGAACAAGTGGTGTGGCTAATTAAAGCATTCAGTTGTGTTGTAAGGAGGGGGTGGAGGGAGAAACTGCATCAAGAAAGAAGAGATGGCAAGTACGTTAGTCGCACAGTCCAAAAATTCCACCTCCTCTTGCTGAAAATGTGACGTTCACCCTGCAGGTCAGAAAGCTGCCTACAAAACGAGTGAAATGTAAAGCCGGTGCTCAGTGTATTAGGTTTGCTGGGAGCTGGTGTAAGGTCCTGAGGAGGCATTGAGAAATACAAGTGCAAAATAGGAATGTGCTTGACATGCTGCAAAAGGTAGGTAGGTGCCTAAGCTGCAGGCTTCTGTTGGGAGGCTAAAGGTCTCCCAACAGAACTCTGACGTATCAGGAGCATTCTGCCAATGTCCCTTCTTCCTCGTGGGATGCCTCAACAAAGAGGGTCTTCCTGACGTTTGGCCCCATGTGGATTGGCCAAATGTTGAGAGAGCCTCTCCCAACAGAACTGTCGGCAGAAGATACACAAATGCATTGAGCAATTTGTGTATCTTTTGCTGACAGTTCTTGACAATCTAGACATAGCCTTAGAGTAGAAGGCAGTAGAAGAGAGCAGGCCAAGAGTATGAATAAAAGCATTTGAAAACTTGATGCATGGAGATTAGAGGGAGAGGTAGAATAGATAGATATCTATGTGAAAATGAGTGTGAGCAAGAAATGAAAGACTTGTAATTTTGGTATTTAGAATAAACAGCCGATGTTAGGTGTATGTTAGCTATGCATCTTAAAATTCTAAATTTTAATAGTCCATCAGTGGGAAAGAAGAGGAAAAAAATTAGTGGAAAAACTAAATGCTTGTATGAGTAAACTCCTTTGTGATTACCTATCTTTGTTTCTCTTTATTCTGTAAACTGAAAGTCCCCACTACCTTAGTTTCTTTCATTTGCCTTTGTCTGCCGTCTCCTTTTTCCTCAAGCCTTCTACATATTTTTGTTTATCCATGTTACTGCTTTTATTACTCTGAACATATTTTTATTGCTGAATAGCATGCATAACCCTTGGGCATACATTAACTTCTCTTTTAGCCCTCCCCAGTTTCCTTTGCTGCCCGTTTCTCTGATGCTTTAAATTGTTTGATAGAGCCTCTTTCCATGTTCTGCTGAAACTTGGTGTCCTGAAGTTATCCCTCTTTTACTTATTACTAAACCCATCCGTATAATGGGCACCCTTGGTTGGTGCCACACCTTATACATTTCCAGTTTTTTTCTTAGTCCTCCAAATGAAGCTTGGAATTGTTCCTTCCATACCTTCCTTTCTGTATACTCTGTCCACATCCAAACAGTTGCATGCTCTTTACTGCCCAGTCTTAAAGACTTAATTTCTTCACTTTGCTCCTTCTGTTTGCCCCCACATGGTAGTGTTCCTTTGCATTTGATTTCTTCCATAGTTGTGTAGAAGGGGATTTTTCAGGGTATATAGGTATCACATTTTGTATATGTTACTTTGTCATGTGCTGCACTCAGGCAGAGTTAAGCATTTGGATTTACCTGTCCCTAGGATACCTGTCATCTCTCAGATTGCTGCCTCTTGTCCTCCCATAACCTTAGCCCCTTTGTTGCCCTGTTGTCTACCCTATGCACTCCAGACCTGTTCCTCTTAGACATATTACCTCTTCTGCAATCCTGACTGGCCTACATGTTGACTAGCATAGGAAAAAAACAAGATGTTAATGGTACAGTTGCTCTCTGGAACCCCCCACAAGAAACATAGTTCTTCCTCTTCCCCGAAAACTACATGCCTGTTTGCATGTGTGTATATGACGACCTGTCCTGACTCTCAGTGATCTGTGCTGTTATTCATCTGTAGTTTACCCCAAGAGCCCCGTAAGCAGTTGAAGTGTTGATAGTGCTGCTTGACAATATTGACCTCCTGTGGTCCAGCAAATTCTCTCAGTTGGCACCAGTCAGGTCCCAAGGATGCCAGACTAGAGAGGTTCAACCTGTACAGCTTAGGCTACGTAACGTCGTTCAGTAACAGAAATCACATACCAGAGACATGACACACCATTGTGTGTTAATTAAAAATACAGTACACTGATTAGTTTTTTTTCCCTTTCTGTTTCCCAGACAGACTTTCATGAACACTGCAGCAAACAATTTTTCCGTAGCACAGAACTGTCCACGTTCACACAGTGTGAAATAGGGCTCTGATTAGTCTATCAGGAAGTACTTCAAAGGCTGCTGTTTGCCTTCCAAGCAACATATCTAGGGGCTTGCAAGCATGAGTTGAAATTGTTGTTGTTTAATAGTTCAAATCAGGGGGTCTGAGGCAATATGACTTAAAACAACTTTTGAGGTTTCTAATTAGTAGGTGTAGGTTGGAAGCTTCACGAAGAGCATTCTCTCGTTTGTTTGTCAGGCATAGAAAATGACTTCAGACTACCTTGGTTTTCCTGATCGTTGGTACCTGACAAAGATGTTACTTACCTCTGGAAACCTGAAAGTCCTGCTTTTTTTGTGCATGGGGGGTGGGGGGGAGAAAGTAGTGCAGTGTTGGTTTTAAACTTTGAGATTTTGGAACACCAAACAATATTTTTATGCAGAACATCCATGAAATTAAAAAAAAAAAAGTAGTCAGACCAAAAAAGAACAAATAGCAACACACACAGCAAAAACAAAATTAAGTAATTTAATCTGGTATCATAGCAATGAAGTAACCTTGTAGCTGGTTTGAGTAACAGAAAATATATACCATCAGCGTATTTTTCCAAATGCTCACAGCATTCCTGCAAGTTGTTCATGGAAGGCAGTTTAAGAAACACTGATGTAGTGTCTCCTCTTTGCTTTGTATTACCAAAACAAATCCAACTTGTTACATAATAACAAAGAAAAATAACTTCCTCCTTAGCCAGGCTCCTTTGGTTAGCAGGTCTAGGACAGAGAGGCAATCGCTGGTAAGCTACTTTGCCCTATTCG
This sequence comes from Carettochelys insculpta, assembly GCF_033958435.1. Classification (NCBI taxonomy): domain Eukaryota; kingdom Metazoa; phylum Chordata; order Testudines; family Carettochelyidae; genus Carettochelys; species Carettochelys insculpta. Next base: position 86,861,573 of record NC_134138.1, on the reverse strand, counting down.
CCATTGCAACCAAAGATGTCAGTCTTCTGAGCACTTTGTGTAACAACCCAAATTGCTTTTTTTTTTCTCCCACCTGCTTGGTGTCTCATGGCTCAAATATTGTCTATCTTCTTAAAAGTAAAATTTTGTTTCTAAAAGATTGTCACCAAAAATGAAGTCAGTTTAATACTGGATACGGGCCTTGCATATTTTACTGAAATGTGCAGAATAAGACTTCACGAGAGTTAGAAATGCAATTTGCATGAGCTGGAATGGAAATACTTTTATGGGTAGAGGAACTGAGTGGAGAAGAGAGGTCAATTTTAAAACCTTTCATTTTATGTGATTACACCTATGCTGCAAATGCCATTTTACTAGGAGGAGGACTTAAACATGTACCTTTTTTTTGATTTGTGCTGCAGGTCAGATTAACTAAAATGGTTATTGTGTCACCCTAGAAGTTCCTGACTGCTGCAAGACCAGACTTTAAAACCCATTTTTATTATTAAAAAGGCCAGCAGCAACAAAGACTATTTTGCAACTTGAGACATTTTCACAGCAATTTGATCTTTGTGTGCACAGGAGGTTAGAAATCTTTGTACTGTATTTCTTAGAGTGAAAGTAAAAGTTGAAGGGAGGAAAATGTACATGAACACTCTCTGGCTTCTTTTTCATCCAAAGACTGCTTCTTTTCTGCTGTTTTTGAGACCAAATTTTGAGTAGGATCTACAAAATGGACAGGCATAATGGCAGCAGTGTCATCTTTTCAGTGGCTGACATGTAGCCTAGGAGAGGCGGCTTGCTGGTTTTGATGGCATGTTGACATTATTGCGATGTATCATCGCATCCATCCCCTAGAAATGGGATGCAACAAGATGGAGATAATTTGAGGAGTTCACATTCCTCACGGCCCAGACAACAAAATATAAATGTAAAGGGAACATCCCTCTTCCTAACTGAAATGGGAGAAGAGGCTCTATTGTCTGTGGAGAATATTTTCAATAATATATGCAATTTCCTACATTTTAAAAGATTTGAAAGCAAGTCAAAAGATTAGCATAGTGTTTGTCAGTTTTGAGGGATGATGGTAGACAGGAAAGGTAGTGGAGGATGAGATTAGAGAGCATCTCTGAAGTGGATATGCGAGGGGGGGTTAGCTAGGACACCACTTTTTCCCCCATGTAAAGCTGCTGAATTGCACGTATTGCTAGTGGAAGTCTGGCTGAAGGGTTTTGTGGCATACCAAGCACCACGTCCTTCTGCAGCTTCCACACAGACGTCTTCCAACTTTGCACCATCTAAGAGGAGTTCTTACTCTGCTATAGATGCTGCATTTTAAACCATGTTCCATTTCTCCTTTTTTTCCACTTTGCTGGTAACTCAGATGTGCTACAAAAACATCCATATCTTACCTTGTTCTTCCTGACTGCTGTATCACAGAACTAATCAACTAGCCATTGTCCACTGGTATCTCTTGATGCCATCGTCTTTCTTCACATCTCATCAGTTTCTCCTTTTCACTCTGCTTTTGGTGCTGTCAACACTCAGTTGAAAGCATTGCACATTTCGGAAAAACTAAATGCACTCCAGTCAAATCTGTCTAATTGGCTAGTGTATTGAGCCAGGCTTCTAGCCTGATGTTCTTTGTTACCATTTCCTTGGGTCCTTTAGAAGGATTAGAGGTGTTTGTACTGAATGCTTCCACTGTATTTTTGCAATGTTTGTTCCTGTGTTCTAGGACACAACTGTCTCATCTCCAGAATGTAGCCAAAGTGAGACTCATTCTTCAAACCCTGGCTGGATTCTGTCTCTTTTTTTTTCTGTCCCCAGATGGAAAATGTATTGTGGGTGGAGTAAGGATGGATGCTGGGGGCGGGGGTGCAAATATCCCCAACTCCAGTTTCCGTGAATAGGTGGGCATTGCAATGTCAGTGTTAGAAAGTGTTGCTGGTAGAACTTGGATAGCCAAGGATGCATCAAGTGACCATGCTGAAGAACTTCTCCTCCTGCTGAACCTCCTTTTTCCCGCACTGCCCCACCGCTGCCACAAGTAGCGGGTAGGCAACAGTACCAGCACTGACTGACTCTCTTTCTCTCTCACAGAGAAGTCCCAGTCCCATTGGGAGGGTAAGTCATTGAGGATGAATGAGAGAGAGAGCAGCTCATGTGCAGAGGTGTCACTTTTACCCAGGCTGCCAATAGAAAGTGCATCTGTCCCTTGGGATAGCTGATAAATGTCTCTTCTTACACTCCATTAACTCTGCACTGTATAGAATTCAGCAGCCTGTTTCCTCACCTCCCCTTCTATTGGCTCTCTATTAAATCAGTATCTGTTTCAGTCATTCTTTGTCACTGGCTCCTGTTTTTCTACTACCATGGCTGCCTGTCAGTAAAAATTGGCAGGTTGCTTACTTTGTCCAAATTTAATAATCTTAAATTGGTGAGAAGGCACAATAATTTTTCTATTGCTGTGAAACTCAGTTCCTTCGTGTCTTGTGGTCATTAGCTTACGTACTCTTTTTTAATCGATTTAAACAAACAAAAAAAAACCTCAGTGGCTGATTTGAGTGGGACCTTTGAAAATCTGGCCACTTATTGGAAGACGTAGCTGTAGAGTAAGGCTTTGATCCTGCAATGAGCAAGGCAGGAGTACATTTGCACAAATCTCTATGTAGGATCAGTGTCTTAGGCTCCCGGACTGTGTCTTCACTGGAAGCATCTGTCTATAGAATTTACCATCAGAAGGGATTTTCCGACAAAACTTCTGTTGACAGATTACATCTACATATAAAAGCAGATTGATCTTTTGACTCTCTCTGTTGGCAGAGAGCCCCCAGTGTGTGTCTACATGGCTGCTATTGTCCAGAGTTTCTGTTGAAAAAAACCCAGTTTTGTCTGCAAAACTCTCTAGTGTAGACGTAGCCCCTGACTTTAGGCATCATCTTTGAAAATGTCTGTTTTTTTTATAAGCAGCCTGAGGAAAGCAACTATATACTGATCTATCTTCATTAACTGTTTTTGCTGTATTGGAACAACAGTAAAACTAGAAGTTTGGAACTTGTCTGTCCCTCTTTGTCTGCTCAAGTGTGAAATGTAATGTTCTATCCACAGTTAAGTTCAGTCTGCTGTGGCTAAAGAGGACATCAGCATACAGTGTAACTGTGCAGTATATTTACAGACTGTTGTCTGCAAGCAAGTACAGTGTGGCACAGCTGTGTGAAATTCTACAACAAAAATGTATCAACAGAATTGTCTGATTAAAATGAAGGGTATACGGTTCTGTAAAACTCAGCTCAGATTACTACCCACAAATTTAAATGTTTGTTGGAACATCTTAGGTCTAGAAATTTTGGCTTGGAAATTCAATAACTGTCGAAGAACTGCAGATTTTTAATTGCTTCTAATAAATCCAGGAAGTGGTTAAATGGCAATATTTTTATTTGATTTTTCAAATCATGAGGTTTGGCTGGACTTCTAAGTGAAGGTTCAGTTTAGTTACTTGGATTTAAATTGTGTTTTCCTCTCCAATTTAAAGTAAGTTGACTTCAGAAAGCATTTTCTACATCAAATTCTTTATTTTTAAAAAACTGTTCTTTGCAAAACCCACAAATATTAAGGCAGCTGTCGGAAACATAAGCAAAACTTCTTTAAATTAAAAATTTAATGTAGTAGGTTTTGTTCTTAGACAACTTTTTACTGCTAATATGATTCTCTACACTACAAAAAATGGAAATAAAGCAAGCAAAGTGCAAGAAATTCTGATGAATGATGTCTGGCATTTAAGAAAACATAGAAATAAAAAATACACATGTGATAGGGTAGCTAATGCTGTAGAAACACTAACTTCCCTGTGCAGATAAGTTGAGCTGCAAAAAATCTTTTTGAAATGTGGATTGGTCCCTTTGTGCGAATGACTCGGTGTTTTAAACTGTTTGTAACCTTAGTAACATTAGGAATGTCAAGTCTGTTTTGCTGGAGGAAAGGATCAAAGCATGTTTGTTGCTCTTACACCTAAGTGCTGGGGTAGGAAAGTTGAATTTGTGACTCTCTTTTTTTAAATGGCCCCTAGGCATTGGAGATGGCAAGGTGCCAAATGCTTTTAGGGTAGACAAAATTTGTTTTAATTTTTTAAATAAAACCCCTAACCAACCAGAACAAAAAAGCAGTCTTGTAGCACCTTAAAGACTAAAAATGTCTAAGGTGCTACAGGGCTGGTTTTTGTTTTGCAAAGCTGCAGAGTAACACGACTACCTCTCTGAGCCTAACCAGCCAGGAAATGGATGTTAAACACTGCTTTCATACATGAAGAACCAGAACTAACTTCTTTTTTGAGTAGTGTTCCTATGGGTGCCCCACATGAGGTGCTTATGAGCCTCTCAAGCCTGTGAGCAGCAATTTCTAGCTAGCAGTGCCCATGCCCTGGGCATGCACTCTGATTCCTCATGGCAGATGCCGAGGGTGAGTGGGGTACATATGTGAACTGCCCTCAGTGTCTGACACATGCACTGCTTGAAGTTTGCTGAAGGGTCATCATCTCCGGCCCTGGCAGCCTAAGTTATGCTCTCACTACGAGGGTCCTGTCTGTTACTACAGGAGTTTTGATACCCAAGGTGGTACTTGGTGTTAAATGAACTGGAGTCCCCATTACTGTTTAGGTATTACAGATGTTTCAGTGCAGCGGCCTTGGTCTCTGAGTGGCCACTCCATGGCACATGACTGTCCTTCATCCTCAAGGATTGACCTCTTGTGGGAAGAGGGAGAGGAGGAAGAGGACTTTCAATTAATCACCATGATTTTCTGTAAGGGATTCTCCTGCATACCCTTTCAGGAACCCATCCCCTCTCAGGCAGTTTCTTGCAGCTCACCAAGGATGGTGACACCACCCTTGTCCCCATTCCCACCTCTCACAATGACCATATTGAGACCCATGCTATCTGTTGGCAACGCTTTAATAGACTTCTGCTATGCTCCATGAAGAAGGCCTGAGCTTCACATTCTTCCCCTTTCATTTCATGATAGGAGACATTTGAGGAACAGGAGGCTAGGACAGATGACAGTCAACCCTGAAAACACAAATTTTGTCTTTTGCGGATGAGGCTGTTATGCTTCCCAAACTTTCCACTTCTGACAGCTTCAGGTTGTTCCAGGGCCTTATTAGAAGGGTAGCCAATGCTCTGCAGATCCCTCTTCAGGAAGTCAGATAAGGAGCACAAGCTGCTGGATGTTTTATAGTTGTCAAACCCTTCTAGAGGCATGTTACTTATTAGCGAGGTTCTTCTGGATCTGGCAAAGTGATACAGTATAGCAGATGCTGGCCACAAAGAATATGAGAACAGTCCTACAGAATTAAACCATCAAGCCAAGTATCTAGCCTCCCCACAATAACCAATATGCAAAAGAGTGGATAAGAAGTACTGCATACCTCCTAGGGATTCTGACCAATTTTCTCATTCCCACTGAACTCCCTAGTGGAGGACTCCTGTTTTGGCCATAAGCTTTTTCCGAGACCATGAATAACTCCTTGCATATGTTGAAGGATTACATTGCTGCTCTACATTCCTTGGGTATTTACACACCTACAACGAAGAAGTGTTTCAGTAAGTTACAGATGGCCCAGTGTGGCCATTTTAATATTAATATAAAAAAACTGTAGTTGGTGCATGACTAAGGCATTGAATGTATGGGCTTTGTAGTTGGAAAGTTTTGAACCCTAAGCTGGAAAACTTCCATTTCTGTTTTGCACTTTTTTTTTTTTTTTTTTGCTATAAATGATAATCCTTCAGAGGGAAAAATACTTTGCAGACTTTCCCCTTAATCTTGAGTCATTCCAGCATGAATGAAAACCATGAGACTATTTCAATGCACTTGAGAAGCAGTAATATATACCTTGCCATAGGAAACACTTTGTGTTAGTTTATATTTAAAAAAAGAAAAAGCTGCTGATTTTTAGCAGTAACTTAGTGACGTATTTCATAAGCTTGTTTGGTTATTTTGAATAAACTAATCCAACCAGCTAATCATGGAGCCTGATAAGCCTTGTCTTATTTTAAGGGAATTCTTTTCTTAATGAACAACTGGAAGTCAATATCTGAAGTCTAAGACTTGTCTAATACAAGTGCCAGAAAAGGCGAGACTTTTTGGAAAAAGTTAACAGATGTGAAGTGCTAGCTGCCTGATATTAAACTTCAGTCACCTGAAAATTCCTCTGACCCAACTGTTCTGTCCCCATGACATGCAGATTAACATCAGGGGCACAAGGTCTTTGTTTACAGATTTAAACTTCAGATAATTGAAGACAAAATGAATTTCAGCCAATACAAGTCATGTTTCTGAATTTCCAAATGGAAACAACCTGTGAGATAAAGTTCGGTGTAACCAACTCTCAATATTGAGAACCTTCAGCTCTCAATTGTTAATTTTTGGCCATTTAAACTAGTTTTGAGCCAGAACTTTTCTAATCTCAGTAGTCAGAGTGAAATTCACTGTTTACGATCAACAGGAATATATCTGGTAGTATCGTTGAACCTAGGTGGCTTCCCCAAACCCTTGAACCTAACGATGGGATATATAGTGTGGTTAGTATTTGAGCTTGTAAAATGATTCATGTGGTGGTAGGCCTAACTACTGAAATTGTAACTTCTGAAAAGCCATAGACCCATGTGTGATCGGATTTATCAGATGCATAAAAGCAGCCCAAGCCATGGGAATGGTTGGGGTGGAAGAAGTGGGGCAGGAAGCCAGTTGAGTAGTAGTTTTTTTAATAAAAAAGGCATTGCCATATATCTCATACTTTTCTCCTTTAAATTAGATGCAGCAGTTAGAGCTGGCACAGATGCAACAAAGAGAAGCCAACCTCACTGCATTGGCAGCCATTGGGCCAAGGAAAAAAAGGCCATTGGATTCACCAAACCTTGGATCTGGGCTTGAGGTATTGAAATGGCTTATGTGTTTGTTCTGTGATTATACTCAATTGTTATCTTCTGCACCGTTTTTTATGGAAAAGGAAAGCCCTCCCTGAGGCTCGTTAAATATTGTACAGAAAATAAATACTCAATCTGTAAAGTGATACTAAAAGCTTTTAGTTCTGGTGAACTGCGATTAGTCAAATATGGCTACTAATTATGTGTCTTGATGAGCGTGCTTTATTTATAACACAAAATCAAAAATAATGAAAGTCTCTACTTTAATCTCTGAGGGGATCCTCCACAGTCTTAGTGGTGTGTGTTGCCAGTGTAACTACTTCTGGGGCTATTACAGACATTTAACTGCTGCACTTGCAAAAAGGGGAAGCATCTCATCTACAGGAACAAACAGCAGTTGAGGTGCTCTCTGGAAGACCAAACCGGCCTCCTCTACCACAAAAAGTAGGAAAGAAGCTTATGTTTTCAATCCTAGTGGGCTTGGTACACAAGCTGTGCTTCCCAATGGATCAGGTGAATGGTTTCAAGTAATGCCCCCACCCCCGACTCAGGTGCCTTCCTCACAAACCATAAGTTACACCTCCTTCATCTGTCATAGAAGTACAGGAGGAGAATTAAACAATACCCATACAGGGCACCTGCATCCGTATGAGGGATAGTACCACCGATATCATTATAAAATCCCACATACGCAGGCACGCACACGTCCGAACCTCATACTGATGTAGTTATACCTGTACAAAATCTTTGTAGACCAGATCTAGTGTGTGGCTGGCTGCTTCTGAAGGATTCCTGAATCTCTTGGGCAGGGGGGAGGGGGGTTGTTCTTGACCACGTTAACACTTTGAAAGTCTTTTGTTTGGGGGAGTTGGACCATTTTCTGTAGGTAGGGCATAGAGACTTTTTCAGTGGCACCTGAATCTCACTTCCTTAAACTTCCAGCTGCTGGCTTTGAACGCAAGTCTAATCTCTGCACTCGAGCCCTGGGTTGCCCAGTTGAGGGGTTAGACAATATGGGATCCTCCCCTCCAGCGCTGCATTATCCAAAGCTGCTTCCTCCACTTGGAGCTCCTTTAGCGACTCAAAGGGCACTGCAGCGTGCTTGTATGTACCTCAGTGGGAGCGAGCTTGCCAGCACAGATGAACAAATTCAGGCTAGTGGGGCTTCAGTTGGGATACCAAAAACATCAGTCTGGCCCTTTATGGCTCAGGCCCCTGTCCCCACCCCAAACCACACTATCCAAGCTGCTGCTAATTTCAGTGTGGTTGCTGGACCCTCACTAGCAGTGTTCCTCTAACTTTTTTTTTCAAAATCTGCTCCCACGTGGATGTTACATCTGCCAAGGCATGTGCAGGTATGCACCACAATAGACGCCGGCTGCAGGTGGCTACAGGGGCTCTACTAGTCAGCTGGGTACCACCAGAGTTTCTCCTGAGTGGCTGCCTAAGTGCTTAGCTTACAGGGAACACACTGCTCACTAGCAAATAAGGCTCACTCCCAGCTGCAGAGTGCACATACCTGGTATGAATTTTACTTTTTTTTTTGAATGCATCCTCTGGTCCTCTTCCTGTGGTAGCTTGAGTATCTCTCCTTGCCAAAGAGAGGGTTAATGTGCGAGTAGTCCCATAGTCTTATGGTATTGACTTGCCCGTAATAACATGACCCTTGGCTTCTATCCTAGTTTATCAGAAATCCTGACTTTTTACTCCGTTCCTAACAATAGTAACAGAGAGGTAGCTGTGTTAGTCTATCATCTAACAAAACAAACCAGCAGAAATGAAGCACTTTAAAGACTAACAATGACTTATTCAGGGATGAACTTTCATGGGACAGACGCACTTCTTCAGATCAACTGTATTTCCAGTCCAGACTGACCTGTATAAGCACAGAGGTCCAAAAAAATGGCAAGAAAAACTGACAAATCAAGTACATAGGACTGAAGGAGTGGTGTGATAGGTGGGGTATGTTAAGTGTCTTGCCTGAGATAGTTATGAGCATCAAAGGGAGGGAAGCAGTCCTTGCAGTGCATGAGATAATTGTCTCCCCCAACCCCAATCTAATCCTTCTGTTCTAGTCTTGTTCAAGGTTTTCCTTTTCTTGCAAAACCTGTCCTCTCCAGGAGGGCCCTGCAGGAGCTCTTGGATCAGAAACATTGAGCATGAAAGATTCCCCCCTGCCATTTTTTAATTTTTCCTCCAGAGTTTTTAGGGGAAGACCTCAAGGTGGCAGGACAGACCCTGGCCAGATAAGCAGAGTTGGCACCTAAGACTTATGAGGCTGCCAAACTTCTCTCCAAGAAGATTTAAAGCCATTACACTAGACATGGCCACCTCTTGTTGTAGACGTGGAGCGCATCATCCGATTAAATTTGCAGATATGCCACTTGGAATATGTTGTATTTGTTCACTAGGCCCCACCGTTTGTTGTCCCTGCAGACATCTATAGACACAAGCTTTGATCAGCGTGTTAGAACATAGTCCAGGAGACGGGAGGGAAGTAAAACGACAAAGGGGGAAAAGTTGGCATTTTTCATTGAGTAGTTGATGTTGGTTCCAGTCAGGTTTGTGTGTGCGTGACAACTGGAAGAACTTTTTTCCCCCAAGTAGTCAACCTGGGCACCCTGAGAGTTGCACTTTCATGGAGCTCCATATAGGCCCTGTCAACCTATCACTCTCTCAGTTCCTCCTTATCGCCTCTGGAGAAAGGTATTGAGAATATCATGGCACTTACTTCGCAAGTGCTGCTCCCTAGCTTTGCTTTTCTCTGCAGTTTAAATGTCTTTTTCATACAAAAGGTCATATAAATAGTATAGCCCAGTTGGGAGTTGTACCCTTTAGTCTTCCCACCTCTCGTTCTCTTGCCGACAGCGACATACCAGTCCCAGGGTATAAGCCCTGTGGTGACAGTGGCAAGTGTGTGCCTGTCAGTGACCCAGGCGTTTCCTGACCGACGTGTGCATAAGACAAATCTCAGAGCATTGCAAGGAGCGTGAGCACATCTCTGCGTTATTAAGTGGACACTTTGTGCTCTTATTCAGACCCTGCCTTGGAACCAGTGCATGGTTCCAGGCACTGCCTGGCCACGAGTGGTGCCAAGAAGAGATTCTTCTAAGAACATTCAACACTGGCATACCTGGTCAAGAGCACCAGTACGTGGGCAGTGCTGGTCTTACTCACCAGTCCTACACAAGAAAGAGGCTAGAGAGGCACTGGTCTCCCCACAGATGAGTAAAGGACCCTGCCACTGAGACCTGAGAGGAGCAGTGGGCTGGCCTCTGCCACAAGAGACTTGTCAACTTACTTCTGTCTCATCTCCCCACCCAACAGACCTGATGGACTTGCCCTCCACACCAGAAGCCTATCGGGCAGCACAGGAAGTGATGGCCCTCATGTCTCTGTCTTCACCTGCCTGATGGGATAAGATGCCCATGTCAGAGTCAGTGGCACCTGTTGAGACCCCTGGTGTAGTCTGGGGGAAAACCGGTACTAGTGCTGCACTTGGATCCAGGGGAGGAGTGTCCTGTCTCAGAGAGGAGTAAGAAGTCAGGGTTTATGTTAAAAACTAGGAGAAGCCAAGGGTCATGTAATGGGAAGGTCAATGCAATGATGTGTGTGGACAGGGCTGTCTTGCTCTACTTATCCATGATCATTTTATACAGAGTCAGAGATGGAGTCCTACTCCTTCAGATCCAGCACTGTGAGACGCTTCTGGCAGGGAGTGGTGCCTAGGAGTGGCCAGGGGACTCCAGGTAACCTCTCACCTCCTCCCCCCGCCCTCCATACCCAAACCCCACAGTACCCTTGCTGGCCAGGCAGAATCTTTAATGTTTAAGGTTAAATCCAGGGTTGCTAGATTTAAAGAGGTTCAGCTGTATCTTGCTCTCTCCAGGGACGATGGGCATCTTCACACTCATCCACCAGCGGGCTCTTTTATAGTAGCTGTGGCTAATGAGCAGGAATGGCAGGGCTACCAGGACCCCTTCCCTGAGAACAAGTAGGCAAAGATTTCCTCTTTGGGAAGAACACTTATGCTCTAGATCTCTAGCCTAGGCCACCATCAGCAGGTACAGAGAACTGCCACACCCATCTTTCCTCTTACTCAATGGAGACTCCCATCTTGCAGGCTTTTCTAAGTCTAGGCTTTGACAAGAAACTGTCCTTTGTTCACCTGCTTTGCTTCATTAACGTTTTCCTTCCGGATCGAAAGAATCAAACTGGTGAAGCAAAGGAGGGAGACCAATTAGGAGACTCTTCTATGATCCTCATTTGCCATTCTACCCCCAGAGCAAATGAGGCAGAAGAACCTAGCCCAATCTGGTCACAGAGAGCTTTTCAAGACCATTATCTTCCTTTTGAATGGCTACATTTGTGCCATGAAATAGTGGCCTTTCCTTTGCCATGTATAAGTGAGCTGCTTATCTGCCTTTTTATTTAACACCACTGGAATACCTGAAAACATGAGCCTAGCATTAGAATAACTTCCCTCATCTCTCCCTCTCTTCCTGCCAAGCTTTTTTTGGTTAGTCAGATTTGCTTTTTTAACAGTGCCTTTGATAGGGAAAGGATATGTAATAAAAAGCTGCAGTTGCTAACATTCTGTTGGTGTAAGAGTAATGACTGTGTAATGGTTTCCTGTTACTATATTTCAGCTATTGCTTATTTTGTAGCGTGCCCATTTCCTTTAATAAAAATTCAGTAACACTATGGCAAAACATTACAGTTGAGAATAATGTGACAACAGCATTTGGGGGGCCATTAATGTACTTTTTCTTTTCTTTTTTTAAATTGGGATTTTGGACGTGAACTTAAACTCATACAAACCTGGTAGTGTTTGTCATAATTTCCGTTGGAAATGCAGGTTGATAAAGTCAACTTTTGACATGCGTTGTATTGATCTTCTCTCTAACTTGACCACCACCTCAATCCCGATGTGCTCATTCGTAAAAGATGGCATGAAAATGTCACATGTGAAAACAACCCACTTCAATGTGTGGTGCTTGTTGTTCTGGGGTCAGAGGAGTAGTTTGTCGAAGAGTGCCTAATTCTTTGGAAAAAACCTTTTTGATGCTTTTCCATTTCACAACACGTTTTAATAGTGAAAAAGGAATCTTCTCTGTCTTTCTTGGGAACTTCTGAACCAATGTTGGAGTTTCCAGTAATAGTGAACATAGAAGTCAACTTGTTTAAGTGCTTGTACAAACACAAGCCAGTGATGAATCCTCAGATGTGCTGCACATGGGGCAGATGTGGCCAGGTGTTTTGTACAGTCTGCTTTCTTTGCTCCCACGTCTTTGACCTTTTTCTGTTCTGCTATTTGCTTAACAGACCAACAAGTCTACCTTTTTTCCTGTGTGGTCAGAAGTAAAACTTCCCATGTGTTCAGTTAGACCTGGCCAGCTTTTAATGAGCTTTGAGGGTATCCTGATGTCACTTTTAGTTGGCCTCCCAGCATATGTGCTTCCATTTTCACCAGTCCATTAAAATAGACTTGGGAAAGTGACAAATCACCTATCCATATTAGATGGCTGCCAGTGAATTGGTGCCTGTATGATTGGTTAGGCAGTCCCACTCCAGGACTTCCAGATGTTTTGGTATCCTGTCTGACCACTTGGCGATACAGATGAGATGCAGACAGCACATTTGAAAATTCTCTAGTTCAGTCAAGTGGCTGCTATAGCGCTGTAGAAAACAGTGCTAAACACAATTGCATGATAGACAATTGGTGTGAAATCAAATGCTTATTGCCTTCCCCAGGCAGTGAGTCAACCATTGGCAGAACTGGATTTAGAAATGTGCCATGCAATTTTTTTAATCATTGATCACGATTATTAGATCAAGTGCTGCCAAGATAGCCATATTTTTCTACTGCTTTAAGCAGTGTCGTCAACTGTAATTTTTTTTTTTTTCCTGGAGCAAGCTCATAAAGCACTTTGAACTCCATCAGACACAAGGAAACCAAATGGCTTGGCTGATCTAGAGAAGCAGTCAGTTTGATGCTGCGTGTCTTCAGATATGTGCTCTAAGTGCATGGTCATCAGCTGAGAAGACCCCTAATGAGCAAATCAATCAGTTTAGTATGAGCATGAAGTTGGAGGAGATTGAAGATGCAGCCCCCTGTGCAGAAGTGCATAGAAATACCCCTCTGTCTCTGAAAGAATTTCTAGTAGCATAATCCCAAAGAAAATGGCAAATAGCATAAGTGCAAGCACACAGCCCTGCTCAACACCATTGATGATGCAGGGGCTCTGAAGCACCATTTTCCTTCACTATGTGCCCAGCATGCTGTCATGGGATAAGCACATGCTAGTGATTAATTTTATGCAATGAATTCAAATTGATGAAACAAGTACAGTGTGGCTTTAGGCCTCCACACATTTGATATCTTTAAAATCATCTTTGGGGGCAACTTGTCGTAGTAATTTAAACTTGTAGAGTGTAATTGTTCATTTTGTATTGTAAATGTGGAAAGCATTAGGCTTCTCCTTAAATGCCAGAATTTTTTAGTTTTATAGCAAAAGGGAGTGAGTCTGTCCTTAATACTCCTGTATCCATTATCAGTACCTAAGTTCTGTGTAGTGGAAGGAATTTTTTTGCATTCTCATTGCCCTTTGTGTAATTCAATTAAATATGTAATGTTCATTTTAGTATTAGGCTTTCTTGGACGTGCATGATAATTATTTTAAAATGCATCAGGTAACGTTTATGCACGTGCATTCTGGTGCATTCATCTGTGCTCCAGCACATCTGAAAATAAGAATAAGATGGTGATATGCGTCATTTTTCTGTGCTCTCATACTATAACTCCATATTTAAAAATAAATGGAAGTGTTTTGTGCCATTAGTCAGTTAGATAAACTAAAGCTCTGGGGTATTTAAGGAGAGAGATGATTAGTTTCCAAATGTTGAAGTGAAATTTTTCCCCTACATAAATTAATGTTTTTACATTAAAAATCTTCCTTCACTGGGGAGAGAAACCTAGCAAGCAGTGACAGAGGGCAACTTAACACACTCGACTGTAACGGTTTCAGTCACTGCTCCCAAAATAATAAGTAAAGGGCTAAAATCCATCTGGTATGTGCACAGTGTCTTTTCCCTACTTTCCTACTTCCAGCAAGTGGATTATTCTGCATTCTCTGTGCTTATGTTGTCCCTCATCCATTTCTTCCTTGACTCTCAGTCCAGTGCTGTGTATTCACTCTTGTGTGCTAGTCACTCCTGCACTTGAGATATTTTGAAGACAAAATAATATTGTCAAGTGTCTTAAAGAAATTTCTAAGAGTTTTGAGAATAAAATGGGACAAATGAGCTGGGAACTAAGATACTGACACAAGCATCTATGAGCCACTGTTTGAACCTTTTGTCTCCCTTAAAGCCCCATTACCCTTTGTCATCCCCCTGCTTTTTATGTCTGAATGGAATTGTAAACTCCTCTAGGCAACTATATAGCCCTTCCTTTGTTCTCTAAAGCACAGCACACATCTGTGCCACAGTACAGAGTAAACTGTGTGTGTAATGGCTATTGATGGATACATGCCACCACATTTCAGCAGTGTCATGGCCGTGGAAAAACCAATGAAGAGACTCAAGTCAATAGGGCTAACGTTTCCAGATCTAGACTCTACATGAAAAATATCAATATAAAAAACTATCTTATTGTTTTTGTTTGAGACAGTTGTTATAATCTCTACTTGGATTAAACATCCACATTTAAGTGAATGTGGGTTTTAAGCCCTTGTGAAAGAATCTGGTTATCCTAATAATACATGCCAGTTGCTAGAAGCTGCATTCCAAGGATCATCAGAACCTCTTTTCAGTAACACACTTTTTTTTGATGGGCACAAGGGTCAGAGACCATGATTTCAGCTCCTCAGATTTTTTTTATCCTCTTTCCACAAAGAGGGGAAAGTCAGTGAATTGAAAGAGGACACCTTAAAAATGTATGTGACAAGGATGTTTTAGAAATTCTCCATGAAGTGGGGAGAGCTAGGTTTGGTGAGGGAAATCACTGAGCCACCATTTCTCATGCTGTTTCTTCTTATTGTGCATCATATTTAATGGTTTGTATTGGTTCATAAGTCATAAACTGTTAACTATGAAGCAGTCAGTTGTCTCTATCTAAAATGGAGGCTACCTCATATGGTGATGAAATAGTTGTTGTGAAGAGTATCATTTTTCAGAACATAGTTGTTAAAAATTCCTAAATCAAATGCAGGGAATCCCTTTTGCTGAAGAAAGACAAAACCACAAGTTCTCAATAGTGTTTATAAAATTGGTTTCCATTATGCAAAGTTCTAGCTCCTGCAAATCTATATCAGTTCTAGAATTTAACAGCACATTGTCTAGATGCAGTGTAATGTAAATGAGGAATGTGTGATTTACACTGGAAACAAAATAGCATTCACTGCAATTTCTCAGCTTTCAAATTCTGGACAGAATTTCAAGATATTCTATGTCCAGTCTAAACCTCCCTTGCTGCAATTTAAATCCATTGTTTCTTGTCTTAGCCTCAGAGGTTAAGGAGAATAACATTTCACCCTCCTTCTTGGAATATTTTATAGATACCTGAAAATGTATGTTCTCCCTGCCACCCATTTTTTTTTCTTTTCAAGATTAAACAAACCCAGTTCTTTTAATCTTTCCTCATAGGTCCTGTTTTCTAGATCTTTAATTTTTGTTGCTTTTCTCTTGGCTTTCTTCAATTTATCTGCATCTTTCCTGAAATGAGACGCTCAGAACTGGAGACACTGCTCCAGTTCAGGCCTTGTCAACACTGAGTAGAGTGGAAGAATGTTGATAATAGGTTCAACATAATATAATGATAATAGGGAAGATAATAGGTTCTTGACAATCACATGTAAATCCAAATTAGCTGCATAAATGCTCTGCTCTAGAAACACTGAGCATTGTGTGCATGTGCAGAAGCCTAAAACTAAATTAACAGCTTCCTGGCTTTCACTTTCTTAGATGTTCCTGTCTCTACCCTCAAGTGGGTGCTTTAAGAGCTTCAGCACCACTAAGAAGTAAAATTGTTCTGTTTCCTGATCTATTACCTGTCTAGAATTCTTTGGCAGATTTTTGGGTAACATTTTGAAAAGCACTTAAGCCAGATTTCCAGAAAGTGTCTTGAACTAACTTCCATTGCCTTTCAATGAGACAGGCTCTGAGTTACCTAAAACTATTTTTGAAAATGGAGCTTAAGTACTTTTTAAAACATTACCCAAAATAAGTCCAAGAATTATCTTAGACAGTATACCATTTTTGGTGGTCTTTGGACCTAAATTCCAGCACCTTTCCTCGAGGATTCAGAGCCTAAATCACTTTGACCTTTCTCAAATTTTATCTCCTTCATGGTTTCTATAGCGCAGCACATCCTGACACTGCTTTGTAAATAACACCTGTTATGGCTGGCGTGGTTAGATCAGTTCACAGCTGTGCAAGTACCTTGACTGCTGCAGGACGCCAGCTCCTGCCTACAAAAGTTTGATAACATGGCTAGTAAGCAAGATAAGATGCAGGATGGGATTTAGGATTGAAAGTAACACTGGTGATAAATCACATAGGTTCTATTATCCAGCTCACGTGCACATCCACGCATGCATTGGCTCACATAGAAATTTATTCTTCCCATGCATTGGAAAATTTAGAGGGAACATTGGGCATGAGTCTTCATTTTTAAGACTGAAGAATCCCATTGAAACACCATGATTCCAAACCTGCAGGACTTTCTCATAAGAGCAGCCACACTGGGTCAGACCATAGGCCCATCAAGTCCAGTATCCTGTCTTCTGACAGTGGCCAATGCCAGGTGCCCCCAAGGGAATGAACAAAACAGGTAATCATCAGGTGATCAATTCCTTGTCGCTCATTTCCAGCGTCTTGCAAACAGAGGCTAGACACACCCAGGCTGGTGTAGGTCCTAGGTATTTCTGAAGGTATCTGACTCAACCCTTGTAAGTTCTTTCCTTTGTATTCACATACCTATGGGCAACTGCTTGTTCAATACTGGCACCCAGCCCCACAGCATTGGAAGGTGAGATGATGAAACCTGAACTCTGAAAACCACTGGAAATGAGCCATGCAGACACCTTCAAGCACCTTCCCCTGAAATGTAGGAAGAACACCCCAGTCATTTGTTGGACTACTGGCTCACTAGGAGATGAGAACTGGGTTGCTGTTGCTTGTATATTAAGCAGAGGTCTGAAATCAATTTCAAAATCTCCATACCACAAGGAATCAAAGTTTGGATAGCTTGTCCTATGTCACTTTCTGGAGTAGAAATGAAGTCCTATGCAGGGCTTCAGCTCAGTCACCATTTACATATTCATGAAATAAGCTAGCAGCTCCTCCCAGCAACAGGTATTTGGAGGGAGATTAGATTCCCCTACAAACTATTTCTCCATCCAAGTTACTGCCCCCTTTTATCACAGACTAGGGAAGAAATCAGAATCTAGAATGGTAGATGGTTACCAGATTTTTTTCTCTTCTAGAATTGGAATCCCTGCTAGTCTGATCAGGCTAGATGGGTGAGTTGGGCTGTCCATTTTATGAGCACCATTTATGACAGGATTTCTGGCAGCTTTAGTTTGATACAACTATCAACAGTACTGAAAACTTGCGTCTGCAGCTTTGGACGTGCTTATATAAGGGAACTGAATAAACCCTGAGCAACAGGTCTCTACTGCCCCACATCACTGCCAGAGACCCCCTAGCCCTAGGGGAGCAGCTTAACACAAAAGGGAAGTAATTAAGCAGGACTTCCTAGTTTGCAGTGTTTAATGTATCTAATAGCTTTTTAAATGTTCATTTGGACATTAGCTCTTGTAGGTATAAGCAACTTTCGTTCTTACTTCTCTCAATGAAGTGTTTGTGCGTGGACATTTACATAATTCATCAACACAAATATTGGATCAATATGCAGCTACATTTAAATCTAATTTAAACTCAGACCACTAGCGCAGTAGGAGATGAGAACTGGGTTGCTGCTGCTGCTTGTATAATGGGATGTGCCCAGCTTCCAATCTGATCAGCGTGCCTGTCTGCTGCTGGATGCCATTCATTAACACACATTAGTGCAGCTGAAACAGCTTCTTAAAAGCTTGTTGAAAATGTGACTTTGAAAGCAGTCACTTCATGTTGGGTGTGAACTTCTAACGTGCAAGTAGATGTGCTACAATACTGAGCCCAGGCCTGCTGACGGGTTGGGGGTGAGAGGGATGACGATTGCCCCCTCAGTAGCTTTTCAAACAGGCCTGGATCTTCAGCTGCTGCCAAGGCTACTTTGGCAGTGGCAGTGACACCGGCTGGAGCTCTGAGTCCCTTAGAATTCCTGGCTGCTGCTACACAACCACTCTCCCGTCGGAGGTGACATGGTAATGAGGCAATGCGAAGCAGGCTAATGAGGCGCTGATGTGCGTATTCAGTGCCTCATTAGCATAATGACAGCTGTGCAAACTGCCTTTGAATTTCAGATTCACAGTGAAGATGGGGGCAGCTTTGAAATAAGTGCCCCCCTTTGACATTCCCTCACTCCAGTCTAGTTCTGTGGTCTCCTTCTAAAGCATCGGAAATGGCCATGTGTGACAAAGGGACTTGGAAGAAGGGGTGTGCCACAGTGCCGAGGTGACATTGAACATGGTCTCTTGTGCTTGGCTGGTTGGGATTCATGTGTTCAGGGTCTAACTGATTTCCATATGTGAGCTTGGGAAGGAATTTTCTTTCAGGTCCAGTCAGCAGGGACTGGTAGTAGCGGGGAGAGGTGTTTTGCTACTTTCTGCAGTATGAGGCTGCAAGTCATTTGCCAGGTTTGTCTCTAACTGTCTCTCTCACTTAATCATTTTCTTGCTGTTGCAGTGGCATTGTGTGTGCCTCAGTCCCTCATATTCTCTACCCGTGACATGTGCTAATCTAATCCTAAAGTGGAGTGTAATACTTCTGATTTTAGTTGTTCCAGAAGGACAATAGATGAAGGTACCGGTTGAACTTCTCTGGTCCAGCACACTCGTGTCTGGCTACATCTGTAATCTAGCATGATGTTAGTTAGCTGGATGACCACTTAGGGGTGTGACCAAGTTTCCTGTGATCCCATCAAATTTGTTTACAGCCACCAGTCCTGGCTAAGTGTTTGGTGCTGGTAGTTAGCTGTAATTTACCCCAAATGTCTTCTAAGAGCCCAGTAAGCAGGGGAACTGTTGGTAATGCTGCTAGACCATATTGACCTCCCGTGGTCCAGCAAATTCTCTCGTCTGGCACTGGTGAGGTTCTAAGGATGCTGGCTGAGAGCACTTCAACTTATACTAGATAGCACTGGCAATCTGAGTTGTCCTTTGTCAGACTAAATGAGCTGGTTGTAACCTCTGATGGCCTAAAACTCTTGACAGAGGAGGTCCTTTCAACTAAAAGGGTGTTTTTTAAAAAAAAAAACAAAAAAAAACAAAAACATGCATTTCATATCTACAGACCATTAAAACCACCAGACAGTTCAAGCGTTTATGCTCCAGTCTTAAGTGTGCTGTCCAGTTGAGGTACAGTATATTGTAGTCACAAAAAGGAAACTTTGAAATAAAAAATATTGTATTTTGCGGTAAAACCCAGGCACAGCCCTCTTATTTCAGGCAGTAGTTTCACTTCCGGCTCTGAATTTCCTGGCAGTTGTCAGTTTAGGTCATACTTTTGACATAATAGTTTAGCATGTAACTAGATAAAGATATGCTAAATTGCCATTTATATATTTAAGGAATGCAGCTCATTCGCCCATATAGTGTTGTCCGTGTATAGAGATTCGTTTAATTCTTAAGTGTGAAGGATATCTGCAATTTAAATGACTAATTGCATTGTAGCTTTAGGCTGAACATATTGGTAACACACATAAATGTTGATGACATGTGAAGGGTCAAGAGATTTATAATTTAGTTGACAATATATTGCTTAAAATGATGTGGCAAAGAGCCAGAAAACTTCATCTTAATAATTGTCTGTTAACTAACATGACATTTGTACAGTATTCATTACCTCTAGGTACAGATTAAGCATCTGATGTAGCTGTAGAAAGTGACATGTATATGAATGTTGGGCATAATCGTGAATAAACTGACATTACATTTGCAGTAATTTGTTTCAATATGTAAAACACGTTGCCTACATTTGAAAAGGGTTTGTAAAAAGTGTCAGTGAAAGCTGAGCGAAAAAATGTAGCTGAGTATCTTGTTCTGTTCTGTAATCTTTGACAGTGGAGTGGAGCTCCTTTTTAGTCTAAAGATATCATAAATATGTATATTTGGTTTTCAGCTGCATGATAAACAGCGTGGAAATAAAGATTTAAGCCCTTCAGACTTCAACTTGATCTCCTTTTTAAACAAGTTTGTGTATTGCATTAAAAAAAATGCAATTTCAGAGACCATTCGAGCCAGTTTCGTGGACACAAGTACTATTAGCCAATCAGGGTTTATCAGAGTAGGGCACGTTGAAGCAGAGTCTAATCCTGTTTGGTGTAACTGGAGAAGTATGGATTTGTTTCAGCAAGTACCTTTTTGCTTTTTGTGGGTTACGCTGTGATCCTTCTGGTCATTTTGGTGCAGACTGATATGAAAAGTCCCTCTGACTTACAGATGGCAAGACTGAAAGCTGTATTGGATTCATTTCGTGTAAAAGTGCTGCCTTTCAGCAGTGTTAGTTAGATAACTAACTAGTTAACCAGCAGTACAACCAGCCTTCTATTTGGCCTTCCTCCCTGTAGTATCTGAGCACCTAACAATCATTAATGGATTTTTATCCTCTTCATGGTCTCTGAGATTAGACAAGTGTTATCTGCAGAATGAAGATAGTGATCTTTTGGACACAGAGTCCATTATAAATGATTTGCTTGTGACTCCCTCTGAAGTCTCTGAATAGGGAATGGCACCCAGATTGAAATCGCAGTCCAGTGCCCTAGCATTGCTTTCTATGTAGGATGTATTAAGAACAGGAACTATATCAGGTCTGCGTTTTTGTGTCGTTCTTGTAACTTAACTGTCTTTCTTTCTGTCTTCTTTCTTTCTTGTAACTTAACTGTCTTTCTTTCTGTCTTTCTTTCTCTGCTGCTTGTATTTTGGTGTACATAGTACACAACAGAGTTACTGTGAATATATAGGAAAAAATCCTACAGAAAGAATCCTTTGAAGCGCACACACTCTCTCTCTCCTTGGAATATTTATTTTTAATGTATTTACTCCACACTAATGTAATGAAAACAGTTGGTTCTAGGAGCTGAAGAAACAAAATTAACATGAATCTACAAAAAGCAGAGTGGGCTAGGGATTTGCCTATATGGTGAGAACAACATGTTAACATTTTTAAACAGCCTTGGTATCAACCAGTTACTCTTAAACCTGAGCAGGAGTTCTAATTGGAAAAAGTTGCTTATTTCAGTGAGCTTTCAATCAGGTCCTGAGTGGGCAGCTCTGATCACTGACACTATTGACAGCACTTGGAAACATATACAAGAAGTCTGTGGTCTTACTGTTCCAGTTGGTTACATCTACTTTCGCTTAATAGCTTGGAGACCTCATCAGTTCAAACAGAGATAATTACAGCACAAACCTTGGTATTCTTACTGCATAATCACCAATTTGTCAAATTCTTCACTCATGCTTTTGAAGTATTCAGGTACAGAACTGTTAGCTCATTACAAATGCCAGAAAACACTCTGGGTCCACTGGACACTTTCCCATCAATAGTTCTTCAGAATAATCTGATGAGTCAGATGTCACTGACTTGTAGGGCTGTAAAAGGTTCCTTTTTTTCTTCTTTTGATTTGTAACCCTAAAATCTTGTGGAACAATTTGTTCTCTTTGCTCTATACTAAAATAGTCCTGGCAATCATAATCATATGCCTTCTAATTTATCACATGGTATCTTATGGTGAGCTTGCAGGTACATAAAGGATTCTTATTTTTGAAGGAAGGAAGGAAAGGGGACAGGTTGCCTGTTTTTGACATTTTATATTTGGGTATCAGTGTACCAAGGAAGAGGATAAAGACAGGGCCAGTATAGAATAGGGGGAATAAGGACAACGTAGGGGAACTACAGACTAGTCAGCTTAACTTCAGTACCCAGAAGGGTAATGGAACAAATAATCAATTTGCGGACATCTAGAAGATGAGATAAGTCTGCATGGGTTTTTCAGGAACAAATCATGTCATACCTCTTCTCTGAGGATATCAGAGTGGGAGCAGGGGGAGTAGTAATGTAGCACGTCTTAAATTTATTAAGGCTTTTGATATGGTCTTGTGTTAACTTCTCATGAGCTAGGGACATATAAGATACGTGAGTGCATAACTGTTTGATAACTACTCTGGGAATGGATTTCCAGTGATTCGTTGTCAACTGGAAGGGCATAAAGACTGGGGACCTTCAGGGATAGGTCCCGGGTCCCATTCTGTTCAATATATCCACAAATAATGTTAGATAATTTGGAGACTATGCCAAGCTGGGAAAGGTTGCGAGTGCTTTGTGGGATGGGATTATAATTCAAAATGATCTGAGAAAACCGGAGAAGTGATCTCAAGTATATGCAAAATACTACACTTAGGAAGGAACAATCAGTTGCACGCATACGAAATGGAAAATAACTACTTTAGGAAGGAGTACTGCAGAATGGGATCTTCAGATTATAGTGGACTACACGCTAAATATGAGTCAACAGTTGAAACACTTGCTGAAAAAGAACAAGAGGAAAGCAAAAATCATTTGGGGGTATATTATCAGGAGTGTGGTATGTGGCAAGACGTAAGTAATTCTTCTGCTCTATCCTACGCTGGTAAGGCTGCAATTGACGTATATTGCTGAGCTGCATTTCAGGAAGGATGTGGACAAATTGAAGAAAGTCAAGGGGAGAATGTAAAAGTCTAGAAAACATGGCCTGTGAGAAGCTGGAAAAAAGCTGGGTTTGTTTAGTCTGGAGAAGATTGGAGGAGGGACACAAGTTTTCAAATACATAAAAATATTGTTACAAGAAAGGTGGACATCTGTACTCAGCCTCTGAGGATAGGACAAGAAGCAAAGGGCTTAAACTGCAGCAAAGAAGATTTGTTAGATATTAGGAAAAAAAAATCCTGTCAGAGTTGAGCACTAGAACAAATTGCCTAGGGGATTTTGTAGAATCTCCATCACTGGGGGTTTTAAGAACAGGTTAGAGCTTCAGGAATGGACTAGTTAGTACTTAGTCCTGCACTGAGGACAGGGGACTGGCTTAGATGACCCTACTGAGATCCCTACAATTCTTCCAGACCCACAATTCTCTGCCTATATTAGCAAAAACCAAGAGCATGTCATCGACTATGTAGTTTCCTTCTCTCTGGATCATGCAGTGCTGTTCCTGTCTTTATTTCTGATAAGTTCCATAAAGGACCATAATTAATAAATTTATTCCTTAGAGCATGTGGTAATTCTCTAATTATAGCTGCCTTGTGTAGACTAATGTGCTCACTCTCAATGCTGCTCATTCGTTTATCTTCCTCTGGTTTCAATACTTCATGCCATAATTGTTTCCAACATATGAATATGGCCACATGTCTGCCTACCCCCACAGGAGCTTTCATGGAGTTTGGCTCCCACTCATGCTTTTTTCAGATTAACAGTTGGAGAGTTTTTGTAAAGTGACCTCAAAGCTGCGCTAAAACAGTAGCTTGAGGATTTCCTGATTCTTGTGGAATCCTCAGACTACGAGGCTGCACAGCCCTGTGCCCTTCCCCTCTGCCACCCCAAAGTAGGGGACATCACGTGGCCCGCTAGGGGAAAAGCCAGAACATGTTTGTGATGGAGCAAGTTCTCTACAGCTGCAGTCCACCAGTTCTTGATTGCAGTTTTGATTCTGCTACAGGAGTGGAGCTTAGAGTGCATTTGGTGCTTTGAAAGCACTGTTCAGGTTCTTTTGTAT
Source organism: Carettochelys insculpta (assembly GCF_033958435.1). Classification (NCBI taxonomy): domain Eukaryota; kingdom Metazoa; phylum Chordata; order Testudines; family Carettochelyidae; genus Carettochelys; species Carettochelys insculpta. The sequence goes on along the minus strand of NC_134138.1, from coordinate 86,837,762 downwards.
AGGGAAACGGGTGTCCTTTACCAATGGATCTGTTCCTTCCCCACAGTAAGGATCTTACTCTGGTAGGCTCTACCTTCAAGTTAGTGAGGGATTTGTGCTGGTGGTTTTGTATTCTTTTAATGGGCTTTCTTAACTTTATTCCACTAACTGATTTGGAAGCCGCCTTCCTCATCTGTTCAAAGTGCCTGGTGCTTCCTCAGTTTGTCTCCAGTCTCTCTCCACTCAAGATCATGCCTTTCATTAGATCACTCTCTTCATTTGTGCCTTGGGTAGTAAAAATCTAAATGCTTTCAGAGGGAGGGAAAGGCAGTTATTCAGCTGACCTTGCTTGTGACTTCATTTCCTTTAAGCCTCTCATATTTTTACAATGTTGGAGGGAGAGAAATTGTCAATAGATTTAGGTGAAATCCCAATTGTTCAAAAGGTTGCCCAGATGCAGTTAGGACAGAACACTTTTTAATACATTTTCTGTAAAATCATATTTGCATGAATGAAAATCTTCTTTGAATGGAAAGAAGCTTGTATTTCCTGTGGTCTAGGGCAAGGGTCTGTGTGTGCTGTTCTTAAAATAGGTGTTACAAAAAGTATGGTTTGATGTTAGTTATTAAGGACCGTCTCGTATTCACACGCATGGTGACTCTTGAATTTATTGCGCTTTTACCAAATACGAAAAAATGGCTCTTCCTCCTATTTTGATTGCTGACCCCTGGTCCAGGGGAATTTGGTGCCCTTGGGGGGATACATCTGAACCATTTTTTGATTTGCAATGATACAGTTCTTTCAATGGCATGTCTTCTAACACATTTTCCCAGAACATAGCAGCTTGGTTCATTGGTTAGGGCACTGGAATGGGAGTTAAAAATCATGGATTCTGTGCCTGGTTCTGCCACTGACCTGCTTTGACTTTGAGCAGTTACTTCATTTGCCTGTACCTCCTGCTTCCTCTCCCTCCTTGTGACCTTAAGCTCCGCCCCAAGGAGCTTAGTTTGTTTTTCACTGGGCACCAATGGTGCCCTGACCTTAGTTAGGACATCTGTTGCTGTAATACAGATGATAGGAGGGAAATCCCTATAGATGAGATTTCCATCCTTTTTTAAAAATCATTCTCTTACAAAAAGGAAACAGCAGCTATTAAGTATCTTAACATGATATGCATACTAATTCTAGAATGAATGGGAGTAGTATGAGAAGACAGAGGACCCTTTCCTTTCTATTTGAAAACTAACACAAACTCCATCCAAGACGGAGATCAGACCTGCAGCTACCAGCCTGCAAAGTCTTACCTGTTTGTGGGTAATCTCTGCAAAGCAGAGGTGGGAGCTGATGATGTGTAGGCATCTAGAGTTAGTAACTGTCATCCAACATCCAAATGAAGCTCTTCCCATTCCTCGCGAGAGGCATCTTAATTTTCTTCCTTCACAGAGTGAGCAGTAGAAGAATCTTCTGAGTTATGCCACAGAGAGCACTTTGCAGGCGAGACACTAGGGACATATGGCCCAAAGTGTCAAAAATCCAAGTCCTCTTGACTCAAGCTCTTTGGCATTAACAGCAAATTGCACCCATTTTCTTTTGTTCTTGACATATGCAGGCATCGGATGCAATTAGCGATTCTCAGTGCACAATGTGAACACACAATTGTAAGCACAGAATACTGGTTTGTATTTTTGGTACTTCAGAAAGATGTTTTCCTTTAAAGCAATATCCTTCAAGGTAAAAAGTGTCTACAAACACATCCCTTTTTTTTTCCTTCACTTACGCCCCAGTTTAAAACAAAATATGAAAGGACAACAAATTGCTGCGGGTGGAGAAGGGCAGACCAAGAGGGAATTAGAATGATGCACATCTGAGCTTTTGCTAGTATGTGTTCTGCAGTTAACTTGTACTTTAAAAGCGGTGTCTACATACTGTAACCTCAAAGCAACCCAGCATCCTCTGAGGTGTCGTTCCAACCAGATTCGTTCCTTTTGCAGCGCCTACAGTTGCTCCTTAAGATCTGTGCATGGCCTGACCCAGATTGCCAACAAGATACTGGCTCTTGAATGCCTAAATGCTTGTACAACTATGAGCTGTTGTCACAGTTGGTCACTTCTTGTGCTTTAACAGGCAATCAACTGGATCATTACCAAGCACCTAAATCCATTTGAAAATGAGGTTTAGGCTCCTAAATCAGTTAGGTATTGCAGTGCTGAGTGCAGTTTATCATTTTACAAATCTGGGCCTTGATCTGTTTCTTTTCAGAAAAATCTGCAGTGTTCTTAATTTTCCAAGAAGTGAGTTGGGAGAATGTAGTTGTGGCTGATTTGCATATGTGTCTGGCCCATTGAAAGGCCATCAGAATTTTATACTCAAACAGCTTATTGATAAAGATTTGTATACTAGATGACAGCTGTCTTGTGAAGTTGCAGGTGTGAATTTACCATAATAGACTACAGTTTTTGTTTTTCTGGCGACGTTCTTTGGTAATGCAGTTTCCAATTTGTAGGGTTCACTAAATGTGACTTTCTAAGGATTCCATACCTCAAAAAATTAACTACTTTCAAAACAATAAAAACAAAATTCTTCAACCCAAACAGGGTGGGCTCTCCACTTGCTTATAGCATCTTGTCATATTGACAGCTCCCAGACAGAGTTTGGGGATTTGCAATGTGTGCCCCATTTTTCCAAGGTAAGAGTGAGAGGATTTGTGTGTTTTAAAAAAAAAAAAAAAAAAAAAAAAAAAATAAGAATTCCCATCTAGCAAGTGTTTTCACCTCCATGAAGTTCTTGGAATTATAAAGGACATTGCTGTTGGGTTACTGAAAATCCCTGGGGGTTTGTTTCATTTATAACATTGCCTTGAGCCTTTTGCTGCATCCTGTTGGATTGACCTCCTTTTCAACTCTGTGCTGGCAGCTGCACTGCAGAGCTCTCTTCCCTGGATCCTGCAGGGTTGTCATATGACAAACTTGAACTGTGACCCCTTTGTGTCTTCCCTGGCCAGCAGTGCCCTCTTTTATGCTACCTGGCCAGCAGTCTTCCCTCCACGCACACATCTGTTCCAAGCCGTTTAACAAGCTGAAAGTTTCAAATGATGGTGTCATAATTTTTTAATACTAATGATTGTAAAGCAAATGAAATAGAGCTTAATTCTGCACGTGCTGCTAGTAAGAAATACTGCTTAATTTTCTGCAAATCTTCATCTAATCTCTGAGAGTGCCTTTAATGCATTTTATCTTATAAATTTAAATGCTTTTTAATGTAAAGTCTCTCCTTGTGGCATAAATACCTAATTCATTGCTGCAGACTGTCCTTAACTGGCTTGCTTCTAAGGTCCGTTTTTAATTAGTTTTTAAGCCAAGATATGACAGCCCTATTTTGCTGAAGTTTCACAGAGACTGTTGGGGTAAGAATTGACTATAGTTAAGATTGCATCCAAGTAACACCATCTCAAAGTGGAATTGATGCTGGTGGGCATTGCCTGGCTGAGGTTAAAGTCTGAGTGCTTGCATTGGTACAAATTGCATTCATTACCAAAAAGCCTGCAGTAGTGATAAGAGACTGGCTGTATAGTATAGATTGGCCCCAAGATAAGTAGCCAGTCAATTGTTTAGCTTATCATACTCTTCCATTGTTTCTATTAATTAATCTGTCTGTTTCATGGGGCTGGCTGTATATATGTGCTCATTCTAACGCCCTGAACATACAACAGCTAATCCCTGCTTTCCCTCTTGTTGGATTTTCATATCCAGATAAACCTGACTCTGAGATGGATAAACTGCAGGTTTATGGAATGCCTTCCCAGCATTTAGATTCTTTGGCTGTGGTTTGTTTGTTTTTTTTGCTTTGAATTATATAATCTCCTGGATTATTTTTAAACACTGTTTTCAACAAATGACTATAAATAGGTGGTGAATGGTTAGACTATTCCAGTTCCTCTTTTACATGCTTACCACGTGTTCAGACTTGAGTCTCTTCTCAAACTGCTGTGTTTTGGGAGGAAGTCACCATCTGAAGCACAAGAACGGTTGTGGATGGAAATGAGGACTTGTCTTTTCCTAAAACAGTGTATTTCTGTGCAATTCTTAACCATACCTTCCCTTTATTTTGGGTATGGTAGCTGGAAAATTTCCTGACAAAACAGAAAATGTTCGTTCAGTGAACCGAAAATGTCTTGCAGACTTGATTCAGGTTTGATGGAATTTTGTTGAATCACAGACAAGGTTCTTTTTCACAGAATTCTGACCAGCAGGGGTGCTAGGAAAAGTGGATTTTCTTGTTCTGTGGCAGCTCAGCCATGCTGGTAGGTTGGGAGAGCCTGACACTTCAGGGGGCTTGGTATATCCAGGTTTCCTGCCCTGGACAAGTAGCTACTATTCAGTGGTGATCAGTGGTGAAACTGACAAATCTATTAATTGCACTCAAGTGCTGCCAGGGAACAGTGTGTGTGGCTTTTGATGCGATTTGTGGTTTTGGAAACACCATTTTTCAGTCTGTCCAAAATAATTTTTTTTAGTGACTTGTAGCAAATCATGAAGAAAAGCAGTCTTGGCCATGATTGGATCACAGCCAAATGTTATGATGTCAATTTCTCACAAACTGAAAACTCAGTTTTCCTCAATTCTGCTATTGTGTAATTAGATGGCAACTTAACATCACTGTTAGCATGATTTTTGTCTGTACAAACATTAACTGAGGTGTATCTGCAGTGAAAATGTTTAGTGTGATATCATTTGTTGGCATATCCAATTAAAATGGCAGAGTAATTATGCTGCAAAAGATAAATTAAGTCATAGGAAATGCAGAAATGGGATTTGTGGATTATAGGTTTCTGTCTTACAGAAATATTCATAAAGGAGAACATCAACTTGAAAGATGATGTTTGCCTTTACAGGATTTCAGTAGTGTAGTCATTGAGAACAAACGGACATCTGTATTTTGAAAAATAATTCATTTTTCCTTTTCTTTTCTCTCCCTTCCCACCCCTGTTTAGGGCTTGAATGGCAATGCAGATACTTCTGGATCATCTGGTGTTAGTCTAACAAAACATTTTTTTCGCCCAAGAATAACCCGGATCTGTCTCAGGGACTTGATATTCTGCATGGAACAAGAGAGGGAGATGAAGCATTCTCTAGCATTGTACCAGGCTCTTCTGAAGTGATGATTCAAATCTTGCTTTTCATTTCTTGCTGTCTACTGCCAAAGATAACACTGAAGCATTGTTGCACTGTCCTGAAATTCCAATTTCTGGAAAATAATCCGTTATAAGGATGATTTTTGTTTACAGATGCAAAATTTTATTAAATGCATAACTTAGCATGTGGAGGGTTTTTAAAAAAAAAAAAAAAAAAATCAATCACATTTGGGTTAAATCAGTCTGTAAAACAGTAAAGACACCTAGCACACAAGTACTCCGCCCCATCTGCATGCATTTAACTTGCACAGACGGAAGACTTAAGATATGCACCTAGATATGTCGCTTGCTTCAGTACGTGAAACTTTAGAACTGCTATTTTATGTATCAAGCCTTCCTGTAAGCCAACCTTATGTAGGAAAACAAATTTCAAGGCACTACCTTCCCTGATGAATGTATCTAATAACGAACCAACAGTCCGTCAGTATGCTAGCGGATTGCCGATGTGAGTCAGCATCTCTTTGAATTTCCTGGCTTTGGAATTAGTTGTAAGTATTTCTGAAAGCTGTTTTGCTAGGAACTAGGCAGCAAGCAAAGGATTATGGAGTAATATCACTTACTTCCTCGAAAGGAAAATGAAGCCAAGAGGAATGTGAGCTGTATTCCCTCTAATGTTTTCCCAGGCCCCAGCAGCATATATTTTGTGTGCACCAATATGGAGGTGATGTGCAACACAGCACCTTCACATAGGTGCACAAAACAAATGGATGTGGTGGCAGTAGGGCCAAGGGGTTCTGAGTATTGGAGGGAGCTCAAGCTTGGGGCAGAGAGTGCGGGTGCAGGAGCGTGAGGGCTCTGGATGAGGGTGCGGGATCTGGGTTGGAGCTGCAGATGAGGGGCTTTGAACTGAGGCGAGAGATTAGGGTGCAGGTGTGGGAGGGCTTCAGCAGTGGGTGCAGGCTCTGGGTTGTGGCCAGGGATGAACGGCTTGGGACTGAGACAGAGGGTTGAACTGCAAGGGGTCTGGCTGGGGGTCTTGGCTCTGGGGTGGGGCCTGATTGAAGGGTTTGAGCTGAGGGAGGGTTGCTGTGAGGAAGGACGACTCCCTACATCTCTCTCCTTGTGATAGCACCAGGGCAGGTAGGGAAAAGCACCTCTGCCCACCCTGGCAATGCTGGGCCTGCAGGATAGGGACCTCTTCTGCAGCCCCCCTGGGTTCCAGTCGGGTGGGTTGGCGCTGGGGAGGCATGTCCTGCATGAGGCAGATTCTGACACCTTGGCTGGGCTGCTCTGGGCTGGAGGCTCCGGGGCCAGGCTGCTCTGCCAATGGGTCACAGTTTGCAGTGAATTTAGAATGTGAATATAAATGCACAGGCTCACATGATGGGGTTCACATCCTACAGTCTGGATGGGATGAGCTTCATGGAAACCTGGAGCTACTAAAAGACCAGAACAAAAAAAGGAGCCTGAAAAAGAATGCAAAACTAGGTTTGGTATGTTCTCCTTTGCTAGCCATTCATGTTGAACTAACCTTGAACAAAAAAATGGAACAGTCCAAAGCAGCCTGCATGGAATTTCTGCAAAAAAAAACCCCATTTACGAAGTTAAACATGCTAGGACTACACACCAGAAAAAGTCCCCTTTTTAAGGGGGAGAGCAGCATTTGCGAGGTGCAAAGCTCTTTCACTGCTTTGAGAATGTAAATTTAAATGGCATGATGCTGATTCTGCATCAGAGATGTTCAGAATATCTTAACTAGTGATCAGGGGATCATCTTGAACATAAACTAAATGGCTTTGCTCTTTACAATATTCCCACTCAGTGAAGGTGATGTCAGTTTCTTAATATTATTGGAATAGAGTTTCTTTTCTGCATTGGAAGGTCTGGTGATAGCTGCCTTGTTGAAAGAAAAATCCTTTCTTCCTACAGCATCATATACTCCATGACACATTGTGGAATAGCATGGCTGTCCAACACACCTACTAAGTCAAGCAGGCACAGTGTATTGAATGCTTTCCTGCTGAAATTACTTCAAAGGATGAAGCTTCCTGCAATTATTTGGCATGCTGAAGCTGGGGGCGGGGGGATGAACCATAGCCTCAATCACTAGGACCACTGCACACCCTTACCAAATACAGTATGTTTCAAATCATTCATGTTTATCTGTTGGGACAATAGTGAACAAACCTAGTCAACTGCTGTAAATTATTTGTGTATATATTGCATATATATAAAGAGCAGTCCTTTGAAAACGAAGCTGTAGTTTGCAAAATATTGATGGCATCAGGCAAAATTGTTTTGTATAATTAAATGCTTAGCTTTACTTTTTATGTAAAGTGCAGCATTTTTCCATATTTGTGTACTGTATCTTATTGACCAGATGTTTAAAATTATTTTACATACTGCATTAAAGCAATTATTTTATTAAAAATCATAGTGGGTCAGTTTACTCATCTGATGCTAGGAAATACGCAGTCGTCGGTGTGTGTGGGAAAATTCGATGGCTGACTAATGATTAAGAAGAGTTGCAGTTGTGGTTCTAAGCTTCTAATATATTCTAATTAGCACCATTGGGTTTATATATACAGGAGTATCTGGGTTTCTTTATTTTAAATATTTAGATTGGTTAAAATCCCTACTTAAACAAAAATTAGGATCAAAATCATTTATTTAGTAGAAATAGCCTCCAAAATTACAGTTGAAATTCTAAATATTGTCCTTTGGAATATAAACACATTTGTGCTCAATTAATATATTTAATCAAGAGCAAATTTTTAATCAGAACAGAAATTAACGTATTGGTGCCTGTGTCTGTTGTGAAATAGAAACGCATAATAGCTTGAGGCCCTGATACAAAGGCCATTGAACCCAATGAGTTGCTCTCCATTGTCTCTCAGTAGGTTTTGGAGCAGGCCTTAAATTACTTAGTTCCTTATGTTGGTCTGTCTCCAAATGCACACATTTATCTCAATAACTTTTTTGTTGACTGAAGACTTCCTTTCACTGCTGAAAGAGGTGTAAACTCAAGTTTATTTTCTCTAGTCTTTGGCAGTTTATTATTATAAAGGCTGTTGACACTTACAAACTAGCAGTTTACCCTAATGATAGGAATGTATATCAACAATATATTGGGAGTTACGTGTCTTAAAAAATGCACAGGCTACTCTATCTTTAGGGGGTTACAGGTCCATATAAAAGGACCCCTTAAGCATTATTGAGAATAGATCATAGTATGATTGCAACGTTTATAGAGTGCAATGTCATTCATTTCTAGTACTTAGATTATCACCTACCCAGATGTGCATTACAAACATGTCACGTACATCTTTGAACAGTTAAGTTTCTGCACAGTTATTATTCCTGCACATTGACTTTCACAATTGTTTTAAAATTTGTTTGAATTGGATCTGATGCATCATCTGTTTCTCAGTAACTGAAAAGCCAATTCATATTGGTTTGCTTCCAAAATCTGTCATTTATGTTACAAGTTGTTTGGTGCGACAGTCTTAATAATTAAAGTTGTTTGTCAGTGTCCCTTGCATTCCCAGAAGTTGGAAAGGGCTGTGTATTTCATAAATGAATGCATACTGTGAGTATGAGACAGCGCAGACCTGAATAATATGGAATGGGTATCTTTGTAGAGGAAATATAATCTCTGGTGCAATTACTGAATTATAGCTGTTCCCAAGTACAGAAATTAATAATGTTGCCTTACAATAGGGAGAAGATGGAAGAAGGGGAGGCATTCTTTTAGAGCTGTGTATGGTTGTTCTCATACATTTAATCCTTTGGCACGTTGTGAATAGTGATTGGTTGGGGCGGGGGTAACTTACAAAAGCAGCGCCGCTGTGTTGTTTACTTCTACACCATACGTTGAATTGCGCAGGGAAGCGAGAGTCTTCTGAAAAACAACTCACAATTCTAAAATGAACAAGAAAGGCTATTGAAAGTAAAGGCATAATTCTAGAGCTGCAGTGTCCAATACGCTGGCCATTTACCACATGTGGCAAATAAGGCCACCTGCTCTACCCACTTCGTGCATCCGCTCCACCATGTGATGGGACAAGCACGTGACAGCAGCAGCAACCCATGCAGCTTTTGCCTCGGCTTGTTGTGGCCTGACTGCTGCAGCTCCTGAGCCCCTGGCTTCAGTGACAGTGGATCTTGTGTGTTGCCGGAATATACAGTTAGGCTGTGGCTACACTAGCACCCCCCTTTCAAAAGGGGATGCTAATGAGCCACTTCGGTAGATGCTAATGAGGTGCTGCATATGCATAATGGCGTCTGCTTGCGTTTAGGAAGTGCTGCCTTCGAAATGCACGCCACCGGTGTAGACGGGGGGCCTTTTGAAAGGACCCCCAGAGTTTGAAAGCCCCTTCTTCCCATTTGGTTTTGGGAAGGGGCTTTTGAAATCCGGGGGAGGGAGGTTCTTTCGAAAGGCCCCTGTCCACACTGGCAGCGTGCATTTTGAAAGCAGCACTTTCAAAAGCATGCAGCTGCCATTATGCTAATGAGGTGCAGCTTATGCATGGCAGTGCCTCATTAGCGTCTGTCAAAGTGGCTTATTAGCATCCCCCTTTTGAAAGGCGGGTGCTAGTGTAGCCACGGCCTTAGAACAGAGGGTGGGGTGGGAGGTGCTTGACTCTGGGCAAAAGGAATTCATTTAGAACTGGGCAGGGCCTGTGGCCAATTGGAAGACCGACAAGCACAAATTTGGCAATCTTTGAATTCCTATTGGATACCACTGTTCTAGAGAAGAAAAATAGCTAGAGCTGTTCTTTCCTGTTTCAAGTCACTTCTGATTTTATTGAACTATGTTCTTTTAGAATTCTTTCAGACTAATTTCCAGTTTAGATATTCTATTTGTTGGGCTTCTCCCTTAGAAGAAAATGTGTGAAAACTCCACTCTTCACACTTCAGATTCTACCCAACCTTTCCTACATGATTGTGTTCTGAAAACTCTGTTGGTGTTCTTCACTCTGTTGCCCTATCCTATGGCTGCATCTATGCTATGAGATAAATTTGAATGTTTGTTGATTTTTGTAAGTCAGGAACTTATAAATTTGATTTTTGACTATCCTCACCTGCCCACATGCTCCTCACAAAGTCAACTTATTGCTGCCACATTCAGTTGGCAAACATTGAATGTTGCAGCAGTGCACTTTGGGAATCTATCCCACAGTTCCCTCATTCCTGTAGCATTCTGGGTATGCTTGCTGGCCTTTGACACCATCTAACCACATTGCATTGTCCTCATTCTTCTCCTGGGGTAAGCAAAAGTCCATTTTTCCCCTTAGAAGGAAGGAAGTAGGGCATCCATAGAGTAGCAAAAAAAAAAGTTTGCAGAAATCCTTTCTTCTGTAGCTGAATTCCTAACTGGCCATCTACTGCATGTCCCCCTCCTGTGATTGCATCCAAACCCTCAAAATAACACAGGGACCTTGACTGTATTCTCAACGTTAGAAGAAAGAGGACAAATGTCTAGGAAGAAAATATTTTTGACTTTCCTCTTCAATACACAGACATCTCCACCAGGTGCTGTGGTAGTGAAATCTCATACACAGCTTATAGTGGAAACAGGATTCTCAACAGGCCCCCACTTTTTTTTGGGTAAGGGAGGGCCATGAGCGTGAAGACAGGAAATCTTAGCAAAAAGATCTTATATCTAACAAATATCAAGGCAGCAGGTGTCTGCAATGGATAACAAGCCCCCAGAAACATTTTGGTGGTGCGGGTGCTCTAGTCTGTGGCTGCAGCCAGGCTGTGATTATCTTAGCTATTAGGGGAGACTTCCCCCTGGCACCGGCAAGCCACAGTGGTCCCATCCTAGGGGTGTGGGGGGCCAGTTTAAGTATCCCCCTGATTATCTTAGCTGTCGTAAGATACTTCCCCCCGGCAGCTGCCACCCCCCAAAGTTCTTTCCCACCCTTGGAGTCCTAAATGCTCACAAGGCAGGAGATAGTGCTGCCTGGCAGCAAGGTCAGCACTGAACGGCAGGCATGTCCTTTTATGTGGTTGGGGGCTACCACTATGATGTGGCTGAGCATGGGAAAGACCCCAACCGTGTGAATCCTGTAGGGGAAGGAAGGGGGTTCAGGCACAAATGTTAACCCCTGAAACATTTTCTCAGCTTCTTATGCAAGCACGACCCCCCACAAGAGCCTTGCTGCCATGTGCTGTGGTGGGGCCGTGGCTGGCGCCAGGTAGAGCAGAAAGAAATAAGTGTAGAGACAGAGCTACCCACTCCCTGCAGGGGATAGCTGCAATGGGTAGGTGCACTCATAGCGCTAACAGCAAAGACACACATCTCAGGCTCTCATATAAACATGACCCCACAGTCTCAGACTTTCTGGTCACGATTTGAAACAGTCTTCCTGTTACCTAATTCCTGCACAGCTGGAGAGCAGCACCCAGAGAGAAACTGAGGGGCATTATGGGTTATAGTCAGGACACCTCTGGAGGCTAATAAATTCAATTTTAAGTTGTGGGACTTCCACACGGGCCTGTAATTGAACTTTTGAATTTGAGTTTGATGCTACACCCAGCAGATAATGATATTGTATTAGTGCTCCCTCAGTTGAGCCAATGGTATTTACAGGGAAAACAGTCACGTGGCAATATCGAGCGAACTCCCTTACATTGGAATTTCTCTTAGTAGGTGCCAAGTGAACACCAATAGCTTGAATGGGCTTGTGCTGCAGGTTGATGACTCTTCCATGTGCCATTGCATCAGTTGAAATTGAAATGCAGTTGAACTCCAAAGATAGAAACACCTTCAGCCACACACCTCATTTGGACCCAAAAGTACATAATCAATAACAGCAGAGACAAAAATTGCAAGTGCATTCATCCCTTGCTGTACGAGCACAATTTGGTTCCCAACTTTCTGTTCATAGGCAAAAACTCATGAGGGACATTAAAGTACCATTAAAATATGTCTAAAAGCCTCTGGTTGGTTCCTAGTGCTCCTAATTGGGGGAAGGAGCGGCAGCATGCTGCTTGAAAGGTATGTGAACCTTGTGGTGGGGGAGTTGGAAAAGGTGCAGTACCTGTGGGGGGCTGCGGTGGGCTGGGGGGTTCTGGGCCTGGGTGGGTGGTGGAAGCGGGCCAGGTAGGGCTGCAGGTTTCCCTGTGCCCTGACTAGGGACCCCAGGGCTGGCTCCACTCCAGTCATGGGGTTGCGGGTCTTTCCAGGCCCCAGCCAGGGACCCCACAGCTGTCTCATAAGCAGGGGAAGTTCACTCTTTTAGTGAACAAAGGTATGTATTTATGTCCCTTGTTTTAGCGAGTACTCTTAAGTACTTGTTAAGTGAGGGGTGAGTATGCAGTGCCGTACTCTGTTAAATGCAAGCAAAGGGAAAGTTTAAAAAAATCCAAAAGGAAACTTCCTCTGTTTTGTTTAAGTTAAGATGATTAAAAAGCATTTTCCTGCATAGTGAAGTTTCAAAGCTGTTTTAATGTTCAGTTGTCAACCTTTGAAAAGTTTTGTTTAGCGTTATGAACAACCTCCCTTCTTGAGGTGTAACTGAGCTCCCATTGTGTTTTCAATATAAAGATCAGCTCTGTCCCCGCTCCCTGGACCCCGCTGTGTTTTCTTTCCCCTTTTTACCATGGGCCAGTGTTGTCTGATCCAGTCCTATAGAGTGGCTGTGGCTCTCTAATACAGGTAAAGGAGGACAGGTAGAAGATCTGCAACTGCAGCATCTCCATATTTAGCTTCATTTGACCATCAGTTGTGCACTGACCTGAAAGCAGTGTAGCGGGGATGTGGTAAGGAGAATGTGCAGTAGGGAACCCTCTGGAGCGCTTGAGCAGTCTGTTCCAGCGCTGTGTTTTGCAACTGCCTATGCCCAATGTGACTTTGATTTCTCCAGCCACTCAGATGGGTCTTGCTGGAACGCTCTGATGTGCGACTGTAAATAGGACCAGGCCCTTGTATGAAACCAAGATACCCAGTGTGAGTGGGTTGTCGTTAGCCTAGAATAGCTTCAGGGCAGGTTTGTTTCACAACCCTTTCCAAGGCAGTGAAAATGCCACGGGCATGGGTAGGGAGAGGCTCACTGGGGCAGCAGGTTTCCCTTTCCTTTGTGTCATTGGAGCAGCGCAAATGGCACAGCCTCTACTCCAACCATCGTGCCGAGCCCCATCTCTAAGGGAAAAAACGTTCTTCAGCTGAAAAGGTTGGACACTCCTGTGCCTACTGCAAGCAGGGCAGAGAGGGGTCTGGATGTGCCTAGAGCCAACCTGGCTGAATCAGTCTTACAGTATTGCATCAAAAACTGTGTCATTCCCTGCAGCAGCCACCAACAAGGATGCTTTTTCTGGTTTCTACTGACTTGGAAACAGCTTAGCCATACCTGCTCATGGCATAACAGGTGTTACTGGTTTTTAACCTTAAGCTTTGAGATCCTTGACTCATTAGAACTCCCAGCTGCTAGCCACCCCTCCAGAGGCTGGGTTACACTGGGGGACATAAGGCCACTTAAGGTACTCTTCCTTAAGCTTGCCTTTGCTGTGCAAGGATGGTCTTGTTACCTAGCACAGGGGTGAGCAAACTTTTTAGGTGGAGCCCCACTTTTTATCACTGCAGTTAGCAGCCCTCCACCCCCTAAATATATCTAATGTAATTCAAACTGATGGAAATGTTGGCTATGTTCATATGAGAAGAAACCAATCCAACCCTTCTGGCATATGTAAGAAAATAATAAAGTTCTGACCTTCTACAGCCTTAACTGATATATAAATGTAGATACCCACAAAAACAGTACTCTAATATATTGCAACAGTTTAGTGAGGGGCTGAGCCTAAGACCCACCAGCTGATCATGATGTGAATTTCAGGGCTCCCCAAACCTCCCTCAGAGGGGGCTGCCCTGGAGTTTGAATACCTCTGACCTAGCAGCTGTGAAAAGGTGGAAAAGACATTTTGGCTTCTGGAAAGAAGGTGGCTAGATGGGCAATCTCTGTCTGCAAAGTTACTCAACCCCAAATGGTAAACCACTCCCCTCCAAAAAAAAAAAAAAACCCTGTCCCACAATGCATGAGCTTTTGAAGGCCACTAGGGAGGAGGTCAGTTTTGATTTTTAAATTATTCTTTTGCACCCCTATCTGTCCAGTATTTGCAACTCTCCTGCATATGTGGCAGGAGGTGATTTTGGGCTCTTGCAGCAGGGACACTTGCTGGAATCTCATTGTCATTCAATTTGTGTTCAAAGTGTTGCCTGCTCCTTCCCCATTCCCGAAAACCTATTTCAGTACCATCTCTAATCCCAGCTCTGCCTCCCTGCAGCCCTGGGCATTCTTCACTCCTCCCTCCCAGGCCTGGCAGGACAGCTGTGCTAATTTCCTTGCCTTTTCCCAGGGCTAGTGCAGAGGGTGGCTCCACCCTCACCCTTCTTTCCCAGGCTGTCGGGTGTGGTGGCAGCAACAGTGCTGGGCTCTTATTTAGCCTTTCCCTTCTTCTTGAGGCATGGGTGGGTACTGTGTGCTTCCTGCAGCAGCCTGGAGTGAATGGCCACCTTCCCTGGCTCTGAGGGAAGAGCAGACTGGTGGGGTTTCCCTAGCACAGGTCTGAAATTCGTGTGATGGTTATAGCTTCTCCAGGACCAGACTGGATAAAAAAGGAGTTAAAAATCGTATCACTCAGTTGACTGTGGAGTACATTCCAGCCTCTGTGTTGCTGGTTTATAAACCATTCAGCTAGCAATAAATTAAGTACCCCTTTCTGTGGGACTCTGGGGGTGGAGGAACACCACCTCACCTGCTTTAAGGTGGGCTTCTTCAGGGAGGCAGGAGAGGCCTCCCTTTGCCTACTGAACAGTAGGGATGTAAAGGCTGCCATCACAGGGCGAAGGTTTATACAGAGGCTGTTCTCGCAGGCTTGGGTTGCTGCTGTTCCACTGTGTGCAAATGAGTAAGGAATGAGCTAGAGGCCAAGAGAGGAGAGCTCTAGGTCAATGGTTCAAGCCCCCCCTTGGGAGAGGGGAGACCCATGTGTATATAGGGGAACAGCCCCCAGAAAAGAATGAAAGCTCTGTTCCCCAGGTCTCCTCTAACCCAGGCCCTAGGATATGGACTGAAGCAGACCCTCAGTTTTAAGTCACTGCTCTGCAGGAGTTAGAAGGGGAATTAAACCCAGTTCTTTTGCTTCAGAGGTGCCTGCTCTAACCACAGGGCTATGGGGGAGGGTCTTACACCTTTTCACTGTTGCCTATTTAAACAGGGCCCAGTAGGTCAGTGGACAGAGTGGGGACAGTGCCTGGGCCAGCTGCTCATACAACTGGAACAGCTCCCTGAGGAGCGAGACTGAGAGGGCTGCCTCAGACTCTCCCAGCCAGGAGACGTTCAGTCTCATTCATCACATGGAACATCCCTGTTCAAACCCTCTCTCCCCCTTGGAGAGAGTGGAAATGTGGCCTAGGTCTCCCATATCCCCCAGGAATGTTCTAATCAATGGGATGAAGGTTGTAAAGGAATGGGAGTGGCCCTGCTAACCCAGGGCACACCCAGAGCTATGTTGCCAGCAGCCAGGTGGAGCAATGGGTAAGACTGATGTGTAACTGCCAGTGTAGCGTGACTGCCCTTGCAGCCACTCATTCTCCAATGAGTGCTGGCCTGGCAGCACCAGGATCCTAAAACTGGTCAGAGCTTAGTGGCTACAGCTATCCTGTAATAGTAATAAACTGGCTGGTACTGACAGGGGCATCATTTGGGGGGGGTGGGGGCAAGGCTGAGCAGCCACCTCCTCCCGTCCCCCCAAAACTCTGCCAGGGCAGGGCATTGGCTCCTGCCTCCCCTCTACCTAGGAGCGTAGGACACTTTAGGCATCTCTGGCTCTGCTGTTTCTCTGAGGCTCCCCCAACTCCAGACAAGCTAAAGACCGACAACCTGCAGGGATGTTCCCCTACTGTCAAGAAACAAACATGCTGTCACACCACACACATTACTGATATTATGCTGGAAACATCTTCCAGCTCTCCGGTTTTGGGTGAAACGCCAGTACAGCAGGGCGAGGCATCTAGTCTTCCATTTAGGCTACGTCTACACTAACTAAACATTTCGAAAGGGCCATACTAATGGCCAAATCGAAGAATACTAATGAGGTGCTGAAATGCATATTCAGTGCCTCATTAGCATGCCACCAGCCATGGCACTTTTAAAGTGCTGTGGTTTGCTCGCCCACGGCTCGTCTACACGGGGGTCCTTTTCAAAAGGACCCTGCCAACATCAAAATCCCCTTATTCCTATCAGCTGATGAGCCAGTGGCATGCTAATGAGGTGCTAATACGCATTTCAGCACCTCCTTAGTATTCTTTGATTTGGCCATTAGCATGGCCATTTCAAAGTTTTTAGTTAGTGTAGACATGGTCCTTAGTTCCACTTCGCGCTTGTCTGAGAGATTCTTTCTGTTACAATGGGCTGGGTCAGATTACCAGGTAGGGCCCAGACTGTTATGCACCCATGTTGAGTCCTCAGCTGGATAGCAACTGCACTTTTGATTCTAAGGCCTTTTCCCCCAACCCCTTTTGCTACTGGTTACTGTGCGGAAATGACAACTCCTTGGCCTAACCAGCCAGCCATTTTATAATTTTGTGTCTCCTGCACTACCCTTCCCTCCATCTGGAAAGTAATCTTAGCTTCTGTCTGCTTTGTAATATTTCTGAGGGTTACAGAGTCTCTCAGACTTGAGTTCCTTTAGTGAATATCATGGAAATGATGTTTATACTCTCAAAAATCTTTAAAGAAACACTAGGATTGGAACCTGCTTCCAACCATTTGTATTTATTCATAATTGCAGGTGAAAGTCACCAATACCTTGCAAGTATCAGAGAGGCAGCCGTGTTAGTCTGTATCTTTAAAAACAACAAGATATCCTGTGGCACCTTATAGACTAACAGATATTTTGGAGCATAAACTTTTGCGGGCAAAGACCCGCTTCATCCTTACAGGTAGTGTGTACTGTCGCAACCTATACCCCCACCCTTGGAGGGTGGTTGTGATAAAACAGTGCCTGTAAGAAATGTAAGTGTTGGGTGGGGTTCAGGGCAGTGGGGTGGGGATGGGGTCAGGAAGCAGGGGTTTGAAGTGGGGGGTGAGGGGGGCGGTTTGCTCTTGAGACTTGTCATCCAGGCATGGAGTGAGTTTTCGTGTTGTGCACCAATACTGAGGTCATGTGTGCTTGTTCAGATGTGTGCCATCATGGCGCTGCGCCCATCAGTTACTAATGGAGATGTTTTTAAAGCAGGCATGTGCGCGCGCACATCCACAGGGAAAGGGGCGCTGAGCCCCTCACTTGTACAAACACCCTAGGAAAGCGGGAGCTTAGCCCCATACCCATGTGTGCACCCATGCACACTCACACCCTGACTGAGGGAAGAGGGTAGTCCAGGTGACCTGCGCACCCTCTGCGCACATAACAGTGGAGGTCAAGAGGGGAAATTGCCTCCAGTTCAGCCCTTCAAGGGTGGCTGGGGTCTCCTGGCCCCTTTGAACTGTGGTGCAGAGCAGTTCCCAGGGGCTGGAGTGGCATTGTGCCTCTCTGCCACCCCGCCAGCTTGGGAGGGTGCCTGAGGAAAGACTGCCCTCAGCCCTGCCCCTTCTGGGGTTCAGAGGTGGGTCTCCTCCCACCCTGCCCTGGGGCCTGTCATCCCACTACACCCCACCCACCACTACCTGAAATGATGCCCTGGCACCAAGCTTTAGAACCCAGGCTCCACAGGCTTCTGCTCATGGGGCTAAGGCTGCAGAGCTCAATCTAGCAGTGCAGAGGTGTGGGCTGGATTATGGGCTCACAGACCCACACCCTTATGGAGTCTCAGAGCCCAACACCAGCCCAAGCCTAAATTTTTCTAGTGATGCCATAAGCCCCAGGCTTTAAGACGCGCTGTTGTGAGGGTCTGTGTCACCACACACAATCAGTGCATATGTGCAAAGTGGAAAATGACTGTCTCACAAGGAGCCCTGCAGAAAGGGAGCTGGGGTCCCAGTGGGTAACCAGCTTAATATGAGGCAACAGTGTAATATTATAAAAGCAAACACCATTCTGGGATTTATTAGCAGGTGTGTTGTAAACAAGAGTGGAATGGTAATTCTTCTGCTCTACTCTATGCTGACTGGTCCTCAGCTGGTGTAGGGTGCCTATTTCTGGGCGCCACATTTCAGGAAAGGTAGGGACAAACTGGAGAACATCTGGTGCAAGGCAACAAAAATAAAGGTCTCAATAACATGACCTTGTGAGGGAAGCTCTGAAGAAGGGGGTCTGTCCCAGGAAAGTTCATCACCTAATAAATTAGTTTGTTAGTCTGTAAAGTGCTACATGGCCGCTGGTTTGTTTTGTTAGAATACAAATTAACGTGGCTCCCTCTCTGTTACTTGAGAGGGAAGGCTGAACAAATTGGGTGGGGTTAGTCTGGAGGAGAGAAGATGGAGGTGGGACAGGGTAATGGTTTTCAAGTATGTAAAAGGCTGTTACAAAGAGGAGGGAGAAAATTTATTCTACATGACCTGTGAGACTAGGACAGGAAGCAATGGGCTTAAATTGCAGCAAGGGAGGTTTAAGGTGGACATTCAGAATTACCACTTAACTGACAGGGTGGTGAAGCACTGGACTAAATTGCAGTGGGAAGTGGTGGACTTGCCGTCACTGCAGATTTTTAACAGCAGGTAAGACAAACATCTGTCTGGAATGCGCCAGACGTTAGGGATTCTCAAAAAGGGCTTCAGGAACCCTGGGGGTCTGTGGGCAGGTTTCAGAGAGTCTTCCTATCAAGGCTAGTGTTAAGACTCACTGGGGCCTAGGGCTGCAAGCCAAACTCCTACCACACAGAACAGGGGTCTGCGACCAAAATAGTGAGACAAGCCATTTTTTTCAAATTTGGTTACAAAATCAATGCTTCCAGAGCCACAGGCATGTGAATATGAGACAGTTAATAGTTAACATCAAGCTGTACTTTTTGTATTCCCTGTTTTAAGAACTGCGTGCACACAATGATTTGTACCAGTTAGAAAGTTTGTTACTTTCACGCCTGGATTGGAGAGAAAATGAAGACAAGGAAGATGCTGTGCCTGGGGATAGGCTCTTAAGCTGGAAGGAGCAAAGGTCTCATCAATCCTCCACAACCTCCTCATTCCCAGGCTGTACCCCCTTTGGCCCCCAAACCTGCCCCCATTTAGGCTTTACCCCCCTCAGCCCCACACTATCCCCTGCTACTAACCCATTTGTGGCAGTGGTGATGGTTAGGGAGCCTATGCCAGGAGACCTTGTGCACCCAGCAGAAGGAAGGCTGGTGTGGAGATGTCCCCCTGGAAGGGATGGTCTGAGCCATGCTAACCGGAGGAGTGTGGTGGCTCAGGTAACGGGGTAAGTGAGGAACTCTCTGTGGCTCCCCACCCTGTCATGGCTGAAATAATGGAACTAAATTCAGTTGGTTTAATGGCCAGATCTCTCCCGCTGCTCTGCCAGCCATTAAACCAATTAAATTTTGTTTTACTCTTTCAGCGGTGGCAAGGCAGGGGACTGCAGAGGAGTCAGCAACGGCAGCATCCAGAGCTGCAACTGACTCCTTAAAGAGCTGCATTTGGCTTCAGATTTGCAGGTTGCTGACCCTTCACACAGGGTGAACCCTGGGGCCCTGAGCCCTGCCTCCTGGGCCAGAAGCTAAAACCTGAGTAATTGAGCGTTGGAGTGTGCCCCAGGTATTTGACCTCCTTGGTATACCTCGTCATGCCAGCCCTGGCTTTTTAACTATAAAAGTGGTAGCACAGGTGGGCCATGGCATTTCTACAGCATGTTGGGACGGCCTCTAAAAGAAAGGTTGTGGAGCCCTCATCTAAATAGTACTTAGTCCTACCATGGGTGTGGGATGGAACTAGATTACTTCTTGAGCTCAACTTCCAGTCCTATCGCTATCTCCCTGTCCAGTCTAGTTGAGGCACATTACAACTTGTGCATTACAAAAGTCAATGGTCCCATGAAAGAGGCACTGTCCCATCAGCTTGGTCATAGGCAATGGTTGGCTTCTATTGACAATGTAAGGTCTGTTGGGCAGTCACTGCCTTTTTTTACTGCTTGCGCAGTAACAAGTTGTGGGTCGGTGGGAAGCTGCTGGTCCATGCAGAGGGTGCCTCAGTCAGCTTTGTGAGCACACACAATTACTAACAGAAGTTGTTGCTGTGTTCTGGGACACCCTTGTGTCTCTGCTGGTGCAGCTGACTAATGCAATGTTGTTCTAGGGGTTAGTGCCAGACTGGCATTAAACACCTACTTCTTCAGCATAACAAACAGGTGTGGGAGTTTTCTGGCCTCCAGCAGCATCAACCCAATGGCAGCTTGACCTGCAAGTAAGTTAGTTACATCAAAGAAGACAGCTAAGTAATTACATACGCCCACAGCCCGGGGCAACAGCAGCCCATAAACATGCCTGCTTGCCTGTGGCAGGAGAGAGCTTGAAGAGGGAGCCAGTCCCATCTGCAAAGCCCTACTCAAGAAAATATTTCGCTTTGCTATTAAAGGGCAGGAAGACTAATATTCTGTAGCCCCAAGGGTGCCCCAAGGGATGGGGTGAGACCACATTGACTTCAGGAGTTGCATTGGTCTTGTTAGCCAGGGCCCTCACCCAAATGCTCTTCCCAGGGAGCTATTGACAGGCAGTGACAGGCAAAATGAACCTTTTGAGTCTCATTCCTCCATTCTTGTTCTCAAACCACCCTTACCTGCTGGGGATGAGAAGCACATTACTCATCCCCAAGGTTTACAGCAAGATTAAATCTCTCACCCAAAGTCACACAGAATGGCTGTGCCAGTGCCAGGAATTAAACCCAGCTGTGCATCCACCCAGTATCGGAGTCTCTGCTCCCTTCTCCCAACTACTCACCAGAAGGGGCTGTGTAGGCTGTGTAGGATTAAAGAGGCACTTTGAGCCACACATAGGAGGTAGGTATCGGAGGGGTAGCTGTGTTAGTCTGGATCTGTAACAGCAACGAAGGGTCCTGTGGCACCTTATAGACTAACAGAAAAGTTTTGAGCATGAGCTTTCGTGAGCACAGACTCACTTCATCAGATGCTGGTCTGTGCTCACGGAAGCTCGTGCTCAAAACTTTTCTGTTAGTCTATAAGGTGCCACAGGACCCTTCGTTGCTGTTACATAGGAGGTACTGGTTCTGGAGATAACTAATGGGGCATTTTCACAGCACAGCCAATAGGCAGCACCTGCATTAACAAGAGTGTTGTAAGCAAGACAGGAGAAGTAATTCTTCCACTTTACTCTATGCTGATGAGGCCTCAGCGGGAGCATTGTGTCCAGTTCTGGGTGCCATATTTCAGGAAAGATGTAGACAAATTGGAGACGGTCCAGAACAGAGTGACGAAAGGAAGCCATGAGCTGTGAGGGAAGATTGAAAGAACTGAGTTTGTTTAGTCTCAAAAAGAGGAGACTGAGAGGGACATGATAACAGTTCCCAAGTACCTGAAAGTATGTTACAAGGAGGAGAGAGAGATATTGTTCTCTTTAATTTCTAATGATAGGACAAGAAGCAACAGGCTTAAATTGCAGCAAGGGAAGTTTAGGATGGACATTAGGGAAAAACCAAAACCAAAAAAAAACCTCTTCCTAACTAACAGGGTGGTTAAGCACTGGAATAAATTGCCTAGGAAGTTTGTAGCATCTCTGTCATTGGAGAGTATGAAGAGCCAGTTATGGATTGTCCCGATGGTGCTTGGTCCTGCTATGAGTGCAAGGGATGGTTTTCCTCTCACGGTTCCTTCCAGGCCTATGACTGTATTGCCAGGAGGCACCCTGGTGTACGTGGCCTGTTAGACTGATTGTCTAGATCAGCCAGATTGCAGGAGTGACAGCTTTGGTTAGTCATTATCAACACAGTGGTCTCATTCTTGCTCAGGCTCCACGAGCGTGCAGAACAAGGTGGCTAGCGTTCCCCACCTTTCGTGCAAGCCATAACATCTGAATCATTGCTGTCTGTTTTGGCAACCACTTTGGCACTACTCGGGTTTTCCTGCAACTGCTTCTGCATAGTGTGGCCAGCCACATGGGTACGTCATGCAATGTCTTTGTCCCTTTGAAAAGCACTGTTAGGCTACTCACAGCACCTGAGCAGTGTTCCAAGTGAATTGCCTTCTCTGTTAAGCCTACAAGCAAGGGCTTTAACGTGCTGTGAGTTTGAAGCATTGTCAGGTTTCTTTCAAGTGGCAGTGTCTGCCTGGGCATTACCAGAGGGTGAATTGCATCAGCTAGCTGCTTATAGGGTATGTCTGCACTAGCCCCTTCTTTTTTGAATGGGACATGGTAATGAGCGAGGTTGGAACATGCTAATGAGGCGCTTCCATGAATATGCAGCACCTCATTAGCATAATGGCGGCCACGGCAATTCAAAAGTGCCACCTTTTAATCGCACGCCTCCGGTGTAGGCGGGAGCCTTTCGAAAGGATCCCCCGGTCTTTGAAAGCTCCTCATTCCTAAAACCAAATAGGAATAAGGGGCTTTTGAAGACGAGAGGGTCCTTTCAAAAGGCCCCCGCCTACACGGGCAGGGCACGATTCGAAAGTGGCACTTTCGAATTATCGTGACTGTCATTATGCTAATGAGGTGCTGCATATTCATGGCAGCGCTTCATTAGCATCTTCCGACCTCGCTCATTACCCTGCCCCTTTCAAAAAGTAGGAGCCAGCATAGTCATAGCCACTGATGCTTCCACCACTGCACAGGACAGGGCCAGTAAATTATCCCTCCCCACCCCCTCACCTACTGTGGCATTCAGTTGTGGTTTGTGCTGCAGATGAGCTTGAACTCATCTGGGCTCTTCCTTCAGGTGCTTTAGCTACTGGCTTTTCGGTCATTTTTACTGGCCACGAGGTGGGAGGTGGCAGCTCTCCAGCTGTAACATGTACACGGGGGCGGGAAGTCCCCCCCCCCCAGCCGGCCTCACCAACCGTCTGCTCCCCAAGGCCCTGCTTTCACTGCTGCAAGTTCCTGCATGCAGCAGCATGTCTGTGCCCCTGAGTGCAGCTGCAGCATAGGTACTGCCACAGGTCTCCACTGCAATCCTGGCAGTCTCCGCAACAAGCCATGGCTCAGGGACTGTTTGCAGTATCAGCTGTGTCCACACACCGCCCCCCACTCCCCCGGTTGGTTTTGGCTTTGACCTGTTGCAGATTCACCGCAGCTGCTCTGCGGCTGGATGTGCTCTGCCTCCCGCTTCAACGCAGCAGAGACACGGCTACTCCCCTCAGGCACCGGAGCAGGCCTCGCTGTGGGACGGCCTTCGTGTGCTGCTGCCAAACTACCAGTTCTGCCAACACTGGTGGTATTGCACCCTGGCACAGGAAATCGCCACCACCTGGCAAAACCTGAGCATGTTGCACCTGTTCCTTAGAGCCAGCCTTGCAGCTCTAACATGTTCTCATGTCAGGTTGCGCTAGTGCAGCCCCCTACATTAAGCAGCACCCAGTGACACAGGACAGCTGCCAAAAGCTACAGCTTCCTGGGCCAACTGAAGTCATTCCCTAGATCAGCTATTGGGATTTCATGTTCAAAAGCAAGTTGGCGGCAGTTCCGAGTATCCAGAATCAGCCGTGAACTTCAGGCTAGTTTGCCTTTTGGATTGGTTTTTATTTTTTGCCTGATGAGGCACATGCGTGAGGCCCACCCCCCCACAATTTTTTAAGCAAACACCCAAAATGAGACCACACATGCCAGTATTAAACTTTATGGGGCTAGTACTGTGCATGTGCAGGCCTGAGGCCCTGAAGACAGTATAATACTTTGAGCTGCAATGTGATTTCTGAGCATTCATTAGCTAATGCTGGACATTTTTGCCAGTGGCCAAAACCCTTCACCTCATCCCTCTAGTCTTTAGCTACCCAAAGTTAATGATTCTGTGTGCATAAAAAAAACTTCTAAGTTTTGCTTTACTCTATGGTAAATGGGAACACTGGAAAAATTTAGGGCTTGCCCCGCCCACCTCTCCACGCACACTCGACTGGCAGCAACACGGTTTCCTCTCCAGTCATTTTGGCCAGATTTAGGGAAGCCTTAATATCCTGTGGCTCCTCCCTTCCCTCCTTATAACCACTAGATAAATCAACTAAATTGTGTGTGAGTGGGGGCCTCTGTGACAAAGTGCTCGCAGAATTCTAGGATTTACCTTCTCTTCCAGTTCGCCTTTCTAAACTTTTTGGATCTGGAATGCTACACTCAAGGCATGTACAATGGTAAATGGTTGGCTGAGTGGATGGATTTGTAACTGGCAAGAAGGGAAATAATACCAGAGTAGATGGCACCATGTGCCCATTGGTGTGGGTATCTCTGCCTTTGTTGCCTGAAAGTTAGATTGCAGTAATGTGCTCTAGGATGGGGCTACATCTGAAAGCCCTTTGAGAAGTTCCGCTAGTGCAGAAGATAGCATGGTGCTTTAGTAAATATTATTTCCCACAGGAAGAACATTGTCACTGCTTGCCGGTGGCTTCTACATAACATTTAAGATATTGCTTTTGACCCAAAAGACCTAAGTGGTTTGCACCTGTCTCTTTCCCCAGGGGGAGAGTGGCAATAAGAACAGCCTGGACCCCCAAGCTGCAGCATTGTCTATTTAGATCTCCTAGCAGTCTACCTGCCATGGGACTAATCAGAGGCATTGTGAGACAGCAGAAGTCATGGAGCTATGTACAGAGGGAACGGTTACTTACATTACAGTAACTTGAGCTCTTGGAGGTGTGTGGCCTCTATGGTTACTCCACTACAGGAAATTTTCAAGCAATAACTCAACAAGGTGGGAGCTGTGAAGGCGGGTCCAAGACAGTTCAGAGGACAACATCACGAAAGGTATCACCGTCCCAGCCAGTGGCTAAGATGGTTTCATGCTTGACAAAAGTATGGATAGAAGACGAAGTTGCAGTCCTATAGATTTTTTGTTACGCAAATGTTCAGAGCCTTGGCTCTGAAACACCATGATGGGGTGGGGCTTAAAGGTTGGGTTCCAGCCCAAGTCCAAATATCTACACTGTACTTTTTAACCATATAACCTCAATCTGTGAGCTCAAGTCAATTGACCTAGTCTCTGAGACACAACATTTTTTTTTTATTGAAGTGTTCCTTGTGCCCTTTGTGTACTTAGGCCATTTTCCTCTCTGGATGCACGAGATGTTGGGAAAACACCAGCTGGCGGAGTGCTTGATTAATAGAGTCTTCCAAAGAGATTTTTTGGGAGGAAGAAAGAATAGGGCTATGGCATACACTTCTCTCTGTAGACCATACTAAGTGGTGGATCTGACAGTCACTCTCATTTGCATAGCTGAAGTGATGGTTACAAGGAATCTTAGAACCAGAAGGAACTTTGAGAGGTCATCAAGCCCGGTCCCCTACACTCATGGCAGGACCAAGCATCACCTAGATTATCCCTGACATGTTTGTCTAACCTGCTCTAAAAATCTCCAGTGATGGAAATTCCACACCTTCCCTAGGCTATGTAGTCCAGTGCTTAGGATCCTGACATTAGGAACCTAAACCTCCCATGCAGAAATTGCTTCTTGTCCTGTCCTCAGAGGTTAAAGAGGATACTTTTTCACCCTCCTCTTTGTAACAGTCTCTGAGATGCATGAAAGCTGTTCTGTCCCCTCTTAGTCTGCTCTTTTCCAAACTAAACAAACCCAGGTCTTTCCATCTTCCCTCATCTGTCATGTTTTCTAGATTTTTAAATCATTTTTATTGCTCTTCTCTGGACTTTCCCAAGTTTTCCCCATAGCTTTCTGGAAACGCGGCACCCAGAACTTCCTGCAACTCTTATAGGTTGTGAGTGGCAGTCTGCAGCCAACTGGATCTGCAAGCAGCTGTATCTGCAGATTGCAGGAAAATAAAGCACCCAGCAGCCCACCCAGGGCTAACCTCGGTGAACTGCGTTCAGCCCTAGGCTACTTATTGCCCACTCCTGTTCTAGATGTTAGCAAATTGATTCCTTAATTATTTCTGCCATTTATCATTCCTGGTACATAAGTTAAGCTTACTGGTCTGTCTTTTTTTTCCCTTTTTATACATGGGCATTATATTTGCCCTTTTACAGTATGCTGGGATCCATGCTGTATTTCATAACTTCTCAACAATACTAGTTTGATTAAAGTCTTGAGGGAAAGCTGGAGCAGACAACAGGTAGCCTTTGGTTCAAAGAAGGGCTTCTTCAGGAAACTGAGACCAAATTCAGTTTCCGCCTGGGGGGACATGGCAGGGTTAATATGGGAAAAACAAACTGAATAAGCACTTGAGGTGTCCAGCTGTTGTAGGGTGGGGAACAACTAAGATGCTGTCACTGGGAAAATGGAAGACTGTGATAGCGGCACAACACTCAGGCTAAACTCACTGACAGGCCATGCACCTTCAAATCCAAGGGGTAGTCCAGGACTTCAAAGATGAATGCCGCTGATGCTTGAGCAGGGAAAGAGCACACCAGGAAGTTGCGAAGGCAGCATCAGTGAGGAGGAGGTTCTGTGCTAGACTGGAGAACTGACTGGACCTAATCCAAACAGGAAGGTGCAGCTGACGATGTTGTGTGTGTGGGGGAGGGGGGGGCTGGCCTTTTTTGGAGCACTTGAGCACCTCTTCTGAAAGTCAGCAGTCTGGGGAAAGTCTGCTCTAGCTGGTACAGCAATGGCCTAGAGCGCTGTGACAGCTGTGAGCTACTAAATGGTTTTGCTGTTTCAGGAAGGTAGGTGGCCCATAACGTGTTAGCTGGGCCACAAGTTGAGAATGACAGTGCCTCTGCAGTTAACCTCCCTGCCCCAACCTCTATGCTCAGTGCCCTTTGCCCAGAGACCCCCAACACAACGTGGGGCCAGGAGTAGAGACCTGGGTGTGGGATGCTAGGTACTCCAGACTCCATCAGTCAAAGCCAGAGGGTCAGCAAGGATCCTGCACCTGACAGATCTGCACCTGCACCTGGCTGCCTCGACCCTGCCTCAAGACAGGGTGCTAGAGCAACTTTTATAGTTGGGGAGGCAAGCTGGTGACACCCCCCCCAGGCAGTCTAGTTCCAACAGGTATGAAACAGACTGCCAGGGGGCAGCCAGGACACTGACACTACTGGGCAGCCCTGGGCAGCAGGTCAGGACCAAGGGACAGCCAAGACCTTGGTCCTGTTGGGACCCTGCCATGTAGGGCCATGCACCTGCTAGCTCCCCAGACCCCAATGTGGGTGGGGGCAAGTAACAACCTGGGCCATGACTTTGACTGGGGACCCAGCATGTTACAGTCTGGGGCCCACCAGGACCCCAGCCTCCTCTGTGTGGGGCCAAGCAGCAACCCACTGCCTGGACCCTGCCCTGACTCCAGGCACTGTGGTGTGGCAGCTGTCCAGACTCTGGGTCCCACTGTGGGTGCCCAGGCTGCAGCTAGCACCCTGCTGGGCCCTCAGACCCCCCTGTGCAGTGGCAGGACACCACATCCAGACAATGGACCCTGTCAGGGCCGGTCTGCAGCTGTATTCTTCATGTCTTGCCAGTGATTGGAAGACTGCAGCTAGAATGCGCTCTGTGTTCCCCAGCTGAGGCTGAGGGGCATGCGTCCCTGGCTGCATCACTGAGGGAATCCCGGAGGGAGGTTTTAGCTAGGGTGAGCATATTACCCTGTCATGGGTTGCAGGTGACGGCCTAGCCCAGCCCTCCCTGTTCTGTCCCCTGCAGCTCTGCCCCACAAGAACCCCAGATGACAGCCTGAGCCTTCCTGGGCACTTGGAGGGCTAAGGCACCTGGACCGCAGCTCCAGCCTTGCCAGGGGTGGGGAAATGTAGGCACTTGTGGGAAGGCAATGCCATCCATTGCCTACATTATGTTCTGCCCTAGGCCCGTGTGCTGAATAGAGGACATGTTGTAAAATGACAGATTGAAGCACAGTCAATGGCACACAAGCAGAATGATGCATTGCAGATCCGCAACTTAATACCAAGTTGACTTAACTGAGCCCCATTAAAAAGAGCTATTATGTACTTGGGGGGGGTCTTTCTATTTACCTTGTTTTTAAGGCTGACACACACCCCTCTGTCACATGGGGAGGGGTTATGCACACACTGCTCGGACAAGGGGGGGGTGTGACCCGCTGACTGCCCCCCCCCGCTCTCTTCCCTCTACAACTGGCTGAGCTCCTCAGCATAGCATCCCCCGCCTCACCCAGTACCTGGGCTGCATTTCCCAAGGCACAATATGAGGGTGGGGGGAGGGCACGGCGCTCTCTCGCTCTCTTTCTCTCTCTCACACACGTTGCTGGCTTTACACCAGCGTGTGGTCAGTTGCAGCACTGTGCATGTGAGCAGGAGAAGGTGTTGGAGGGAAGGCGGGGGTGGGAGGTGATGATGAAGCCCACGTCTTTGCAGCACTCACCCTGCTGCTGGTCACTGACATAACACCTGTGCCTCCTGCCCTCTGACTACAGCATGGCTGTTCATTGTGCATCAGGCCTCAGGAGAAGCAGCAGGGGCCTCTTGGGCCAGGTTTGTGGCTGCAACTTTGGCTTAGCCAGAGGCGGGTGCCTCACGGGGTAACCAGCTCTGTTCTCCCTGGGGGCAAGACCCAGGGTGGTGGAGGTGAGAGACAGGTGGCTTAGCCCTTGCAGGTTCAGGGAGCAACCCAGCTGAAATTGCATTCCTAGGCTCTGTCCAGAGCTGCCATGCAGCACAAGCTACGCTGACGGCCCAGCAAGAGGACTGGCCATGCACTGCAGTGTCACACCCCGCCAGCTTTGTGCACACGCCCCCCCCCCCCCCCCCCCCCCCCCAACGCACCCCCAGTGTCAGACATTGACTTCCCTAACCCACTGTGACCGGGGTTGGTTGCGGGGGGGGAGGCTGGCAAGCAGGGCAGCAGCCAACAGTGAGCCCCTCCACTTGTGACTGGGGAGGAGGCAATGTGACCTTTTTAAGGCCCAGATGGGCCATATACAGGCAATGCGATGGACGGGCCTGTGCCTTTGAAACCGAGCCATCTGGGCACCCCAGTTTTAGGGCGAGGGCTTGAAATTGTTCCTGCATCACCCCTCATGCAGGATCAATAAAAGGTGTGAATGTGGAGAGTGTGTATTTTTGCCACCAGGGCTTGGCCCTTTGCACCCAAAGCTGAAGGGGGCTGAGGTGTTGCTTTTTGTCCTCAGGAAGTTTAAACAATTGGATTCATCGGAAGGGGGTGGGGGGGACAGGAGTGTGGGTGTTAATTTCCTCTATTAGCCAGGCCCTCCTGCAGGTAACTACAAGTGAGGCAAGACAAGAAATGCTCCAGTCCCATGGCTGGAATATACCACTTCTATGTGGCCCCGGTCACAGAGGCCTGGGCATGTGGTAGGAGGTTGCAGCCCCTGCAAGCAGGCCCCCACCAGCGCCCCAGGAATGGAGGGGGTCTGTCTTCTCCCAAGGGATGAGAGTTAGAATGTCTGACATCGAGCGTGAGACGTGGGGCCTGCTAGAATGGTGGAGCTGCCGTGGGATGGAGCTGCCCCACACATGCTGGAGGCAGTGGGGGCAGGTGGGGTGCGTGCCAAGCCCTGAGCTGGGAGCGCTTCAGGGTGCAAACAGGCTGGAAGTCATGCCCCACTCCCTGCTGGGTTTTAGCGAAAAGGGGGAGAGGCCAACCCATGGCCATGCTCTGTGGGGCTTTGGTGCATCCCAGGCTGGGGGGGCCTGGGGCTTGTCCGGGGCCCTGGCCCAGCCAGAGGCAGTGAGGGAGGGTAGGAATCTGAGCACCAGATGGCTGGTGAGCTGAGTGCTCCAACCAGGTGCTGGTGTTTCACTCAGCACTGGGGCCAGGATATGCCTCCCCCATGAGAAATATGGAAGAGCAGTGAATAGTGGGAGAGGATGAAGGGGCAAGGCAGGGAGAGGACAGTGAGTGTGGGGGTATATAAAGGGCTGAGAGGTGGGCAACAGAGGCACCACTTAACCAGCCACTGTCTTGCCTGTGCCCACAGACCCCAGCTACTGCCAAAGTGGAATGGGGGCAGGGCAGAACCCTGCTGTCCGAGAACTGGCAGGTGGTGGGGGGGCGTGCACTGTAACCCAATAAGGGAGCTGCCAGCCACAGGGATCACATTTTGCACCCCTCCCAACCCACAAAGCCTTGCACACCCTCTCTCAGCGATGGCTGTCGCCCCCTCCCCCACCTGGGGAGTAGGTAGCTGATCAGCCACAGGACCTGCCAGTATCGGGAGGTGGGACAATTTGCCCATTTTTTTTTTTAGGAAAAGTCCAGGCTGGCTCCAAGGGACCATAATTACTGGACTGTCCCCTTAGACCATGGTTTCCTAAACTGGGGCAGCGGGTGAAATTTGGGGGGGGTGGTCACAGGGCAATACAGCCCCCCCATACCCCCCCCGCCAAAGAAAGAGCCAGCCTTTGCTTCCCGCTCTCTGCCCCTGCCATTTTCTGTGGGTGACCTGGCACAGCTGCTCTAAAGAGCAGGCAGCCAGCGAAGACCCAACTGGAGCTAGCTGCCACCTGTATGGATGGGTGAGTGTGGGTTGGGTGTGGGAGGAGAGGCTGGGGGTGCCTGGCTGAGGTGAGGGGAATGGGGATGGGGTAAGAGAGGGAGACTGGTGGTGCCTGGCTTTGTGGGATGGGAGGGGCTCGGGTGGACAGCTCAAGGGCCTCAGGCAGCCAGCTGGCTTGTGGGACTCTCGGTGCTTGGGCAGCTGACCCCGGCTTCGCAGGCTTCAGGTGGCTCGGGCTGGCTGCTGGCCCTGGCAGCATGGGACTTGCACAGCTGAGGCTGGTGGGTGGGTGGCTGGGCCCAGCAGCGTGGGGCTCAGGTAGCTCAGGAAGGCAGGCAGGCGCCAGGCAGCAGGGTCGGGCTCAGGCAGCTGGTGGGCAGGCAGGCACACAGGTGGCTGGCCCTTGTGGCATGGGGCTCGGGTGAGTGGCTCTGGCAGCACAGGTCTCATGTGGGCAGGCAGCTGTTGTGGTCAGCTCTGGTGGCCCACAAGGGGGCAAGAAAAACTATTTGTGCTTGTTTTTAATTTTAAATAACATTTTTACATCAAGATTTTGTGTTTATTTTAAACTACAAATTGAATTTTTTGTTAAAGGGGGGGGGTTGGATGATGGTAAAAAAGAGGCAGGGGGCATGAGGGTTTCTTAAAAATCAAAAGGGGGCGTGATGCCAAAAAGTTTGGGAACCACTGCCTTAGAAGGAGATGCCTGGTCATCTTACTTGTACTGAGAAAGACCCCTAAAGAATGAGGAACACAAAGGGAAGCAGTGGTCGTCTATTAAATGCAAGTTAAATATGAGGGCCAGGGAAAGAACTATGAATGATGCAAATACAGTAGCCACATAAGATATTTGCCCCCTTCCTAGGGTTGCCAGGTGTCTGGTATTGAACCAGACAGTCCCATATTTGGACTTGTTGTCCAGTTAAAAAAAAATCAAAGAATACAAGACATGTAAATGTCTAGTATTTTTGTAGAGGACATCTGGCAACCCTACCCCTTCCCCAGTACAGCTGTAACAGCTTTTACTGCTGAGCAAATATTTCCCTACCACCATCACCCAAAGCCTGAGCCCAGCCCATCAACCCAGACATTCTGCCAGCTTCTTCCATCCACTGCCCATAGTACCATTTTCTGGTCCCACTTGGATGCTACAGCTTCTCCACCCCACTCATTTGACCCCCAAGAGCTGTAATTTAATGCTAGGGTCATTTTTTTTTATTCGTACTAAATGCTGTGAATGTCCACCCTGGCGCTAAGTGCCTCAGACAAGTATTTGAAACATAAACCTTAGAGAGGCAGCAGTTTTACACTAATGCCCATGCTGAGCCTGAGAAGGCTGGAGGAGGAGACAAGATACTGCTTCTTATCCCACTGCACAGCAGCTCTGGCTCTTTTCCCTTCGCCCCAGGAGTTGGCGGTCAATGGATTCAGGATAAGGCCTGAGTTCCCAGGTTAAAGCAGCTCCTGGAGAATCTTGTCTCTGCAGCTTGCAGTGCTAAGCCTAAAAATACAAGCATTATGGTCATGGTGCCTGTCTGCCCTGTAACCAGAATGGAGATGAAGCCCCTGTTTGTATGCCAGATAGCTGAGGGTGCTGCTCCCCACAAGAGGCAGAGTGTAAAATTCTTCCCCTGTGGGCACCTCCTGCACGTTTCTTTTCTTGGCGTTCAGTCACTAATAGGCTTCAGATTTGGTGCCTGGTACTTGCAGCGTCCGAAGCCACAAGCTGTATTTTGTCAGATAACATGAATACTTGCAACATGCAGAGCTGCCTTGGGTTTGCCAGCCCCTACTGGACGCGAGCAGAACAGCCTGTGCTTGTGTCTGATGGGACCGCCAGGCATTCTGCTGAACAGAGGTCCTTGTCTGATCTTAGGTCCAGCTGTCATAGAATCACAGAATCATAGAATACTAGGACTGGAATGGACCTCGAGAGGTCATTGAATCCAGCCCCCTGCCCTCATGGCAGGACCAAATACTGTCTAGACCATCCCTGATAGACATCTATCCAACCTGTTCTTAAATATCTCCAGAAATGGAGATTCCACAACCTCCCTAAGTCATTAAAGAGACTTGGCAGCAGTCTTTCAGTACAAGGGCTGGAATGCAAAATGGGCCTCAGACCAACTCACAGCAAACCTGCGCTTACTCTCGTAAGGACAACAGTGATTGTTGGGGCAGGGATGGTTCTCCAAGAAACACAGACCTACCTACCCTTTGATTTGGGAGCTAAAACAGACCTGCTCCAGCCTACCCAAATTGCTGCAACCTCCTGGCTGTTACACTTCAGCTGTACAGGGATGCTAGAAGGAGGCAAAGGGGGCAGTTGCCCCAGGACACTGAGGCACTGGTGGCAGCTGGAGCCCTAAGCCCAAGCCACACTCCATGCAGCTCTGAAGGTGAGGCACCAATAGTCAAGAAGGCCCTGAGGGTTGACTCTCCTGCCCCCACCCATTTCACAGGCATGGAGCCAGGGCCTCCCTCACATCTTGCTGGGGAGGCCCATGGAAGCTGTTAGCCTCCTGGCCTGCAAGGAATACTGGTTAGAGCTTGTAACAAGGAATTAGTTATGTTACTACAGGTTGAACCTTTCTAGTCCAGCACTCTCTCTCACCTTGCAACAGCCTTAGTCCAGCACGATTTTAGATAGCCAGATATCCGCTTATCCGGAGTGTGACCAAGTTTCCCATGGTTTTATAAAGTTTGTTTACAGACATCACTTCTGAGCTGTTATTTAGCTGTAATTTACCTCTAAATGTCTTCTAAGAGCCCAGTAAGCAATGGAAGTGTTGGTAATGCTGCTAGACAATATGGACCTCCCATGGTCCAGCAAATTCTCTCCTTTGACACTGGTCAGGTCCCAAGGGTGCTGGACTAGAGAGGTTCAACCTGTACCCAATGCAGATCTGCTGCATGAGCCAGAGCCTTTGTACAGTCAAGAATGTTTAGTTTTTAATCCTTGTAGCAATTTTGACAAGTGCTGAAGTTCTCAAAGAAAACTTGCCTTTGAAGGCTCAGATCAGTGTATCAGGAGCAGTACAGAGAAAGCAGCCCGCCAACTTCACAGCCTATTGGGAAAGCTCTAGCAGGTCCTGCTGCAAGCCAGCTTTCCACCCCCTTCTAAAAGGTTATTCAGTGCAGTACCAAAAGGAGCTATGACTGAGTATATGAAATATTGCACTAGGACAAGAACCTAAGTATGCAGAAATGATATTGGGTGACCACTCAGACACCACAAGGCCTGATTTTTCAGCAAGTGTTGAGTGCCTGTGTGCAGACAAGCCAGCTCCTTTAAGTTGCATGAAGCTGGACGCCCAGAAAACTCACAGAACACCAGTCTCTTTGAAAAAATCCTGGCATAAGCTTGGGATGGAATAAATATCCTTTCTATAATTGTTCAAATGATCAATGTAACAAGAATTGCACTTTTTTTTCCTTCAAGAAAAGTAAGACATGCCTGGATCTTTCAGCACGGTTAGCTCCATTTTTAAAATACATCTTAAAATGGCCAAGTATTTTGCAATGTAAAGAGCAAGACACTGTTGTTTAGCAACACATATAGTAAACAAAAGCCCTGGTGGGGCTCCTTAAATCATACTTAACCATCTGTGTCTTCATATCTCAATCAGATGATATCTGTTTTACCCAAGCCAGCCGCCTATGTTGCAATGAAATGTATGCAGCATTTAACAGAGCCAAGGCCTCTTACTACTCACTGATGAAGTATTATGCATGAAATGTTCCTGCCACATTCCTTGCTGTAGCAGAAGCAGGTGTGTTACTTTGATGGTTGAATGAAATAATCTTAACTTTGCCTCAGGATATTTATAACCAAAACCTGCACAATTATTGCACCATAAAGCCTGCTTCACTGGGTCTTGCTGATTTTTTTAAAAATAAGTTAATGTAATTTTAAAAAGACAAGAACACTGAATACAGTTCAGATTTGCAGCATTATATAATCCCAAAAATGCTTACATTCAATTTAAATCCCAGGGAAAAAGCCAGTGTTGTTGAAACACTGCAGATTAACAATAGCCCTGTCCTTGCACAATACCTCTCCAGGCCAACCAACTCATACCTCTTCTTCTCCACACAGACTGCCAAGGCAGAAAGGAGAAAACAGAATGAAAGTGAAATGGTTTCTCTCACTCCCCGCCATGGTAGATGCAAATGCCAACTTCTGCTGTTGTAAAAGCTATTGCAAAGCAATCCGAGGCGTTTTGTAAGGAAAGCAAATACCGCTCTTGCTCTGGCAGGCAGAACAAGACAGGGGCATGTTTAATTGATGCAAGAAGAACACAAGGACACAAAAACTGGCATTTGAGAGTAGAATGTTCTTTTCTCCTAAAGCCAGGCACCCGTTTATAAACTCTGACTTACCTGGGCACATCACCAAAGGGCAATACCAAGTCAACAGCCCTCTGGTGTTTGTCCTTGGGTAACTGCCAGTAAAACTGGTTTCATCTAGCAGATGCGTGTACAAGCCACAGTAATTGGTGTGTTTTCCTGCCCCAGATTTATGATCCCACACTGTATTTTCCCATAACACTGCTTTTTAAAAATATCTTTTGTTTCACCAAAAAAAAGAAAAAAACCACAATGAGCTAAACTAATTGGAGGCGTTTCTAGCTCACATCCCACAGAAACACGGATGCAGAGGGACTCCAAAAGCAGATAACCTAGAACTAGAGGATTTTTTTGTATGGAACCGATTGTATGAAGAAAGTCTAGGTTGATAAAGAATTCTAGTTTACTTACTTCTGCCCTTGTTGTTTGAGGCTGCAGTACATCTAGGCCCAGAGCTGTGTATCACAACTTCAACTTTGCCCTTCAAGTGTATTTTGGATTATTTTTTTCTGGCATTTTTGGAGACCATTTGAAGATGAAAAGGAGTAGAAGCAATGGCATATAATAGAGTAGCAGGAGGACTTGTTCTGCCTTTCTTCTAATAAGCTTATAACCCCTCATGGCAGACTGGTGCCAGGACTTCACTTAGAAACCTGTGCAGCTCTACCAGTACACTACACTCTTCTCATGGATACACAGCTCTGACAAACGTGAGCTTTTGCCAGGATAGCTTATTGGCATTTCTCTGAGGAAAATAAGTTCTGTGGGGATGGGTAAAAGTGAAGTTTTGCCACCACTGCTGCCTCCAAATTAGGGACTTTTGTCAACACAGCCACATTGGTCACAACTCATGCCTCATTACAGGCCTGATAGCTTCACCTGCACTAGCAAAAGGTTATAAACTTGCCCTGGGATTGAAAAAGAGCAAGGCTGGCTCCAGCATGGAAACAAACCAGGCATATGGAAGAAAACATTAGGGTCAACACAGCATTCAAGTAGTGCATGCGTGAGGGACGGGGTAATAGGAACAGCCTTTCCTGAAGCAACTGAGCTCCAAGGAAAAGTTGAGCAAATATAGTTCTTACCTTCTTCCCTATCCAGGGAAGGACAATCCAGGGAACTACAGACCGGTCAGCCCTACCTCAGTACCTGGGAAAATAATGGAAGGGATCCTCAAGGAATCCATTTTGGAGCACTTGGAAGAGGGGAAAGTGATCAAAAGTAGTCAACATGGATTCACCAAGGGCAAGTCCTGCCTGAGCAATCTGATTAGCTTCTATGATGCAGTAACTGGCACTGTGGACATTGGGAAATCAGGAGATGTGGTATACCTTGACTTCAGCAAAGCTTTTGATACAGTCTCCCAGACCATTGTTGTCCATAAGTTAAGGAAATATGGTTTGGATACATGGACTATAAGATGGATAGAAAGCTGGCTTGACAGTAGGGCCCAACGGGTAGTGGGCAATGACAATATCTGGATGGTGGTTGGTTTCAAGTGGCGTGCTGCAAGGCTTGGTTCTGGGGCCAGTGTTTTTCAACATTTTTTATTAATGGCCTGGATGAGGAACTAGATTGCACCCTCAGCAAATTTGCAGATGACACTAAGCTAGAGGGAGAGGTAGATACATGGGAGGGTAGAGACAGGCTCCAGAGTGACCTGGATAAATTAAAGGATTGGGCCAAAAGAAATCTGATGCAGTTCAACAAGGAGAAGTGTAGAGTCCTGCACTTGGGACAGAAGAATCCCAAACATTGTTATAGGCTGGGGACTGCCTGGCTAAGTAGCAGTACAGAGGAAAGGGACCTAGGGGTTATGTTGGATGAACGGCTGGATATGAGTAAACAGTGTGCCCTTGTAGCCAATAAGGCTAATGGCTTATTAGGGTGCATTAGGAGAAGCATTTAGAGCAGCTCTAGAGAGGTGGTTGTTCTCCTCTATTCGGCACTGGTGAGGCCACATCAGGAACAGTGACCAGTTTTGGGTCGCCCCCCCCCCGTATAAAAAGGATGTGGATATGCTGGAGCAGGTTCAGCAGAGGGCAAGGAAAACGACTGGGGGGCTGGAGCATATGTCCTAGGATGGGAGTCTGAGGGATTTGGGCTTGTTTAGGTTACAGAAGAGAAGACTGAGAAGTGATTTAATAGCAGCCTTCAGCTTCCTGAAGGGGAGCTCTGAAGGAGAGAAATAGTTCTCAGTTGTGTCAGATAGCAGATCAAGGAGCAATAGTCTGAAGTTACAGAAGGAGAGGATTAGTTTGGATATTAGGAAAAATCACTTCACCAGGAGAGTGGTGAAGCACTGGAATGTGTTGCCTAGAGAGGTGGTGGATTCTCCATCCCTAGAGGTTTTTAAGTCCTGGGTTGACAAGGTCCTGGCTGGGATGACTTAGTTGGGATTGATCCTGCTTGAAGCAGGGGGCTGAACTAAATGACCTTCTGAGGTCCCTTCTAGCCCTATGATTCTATCCCTTCCTCTTGAACTTAACTATTGCACAATAATTTGACATGGCATTTACAGAGACTAACAAAAGCTACAGCCCCTTCTCTGGAAAGTTATATCAACAGTTCCAGACCAAAACACCTACAGATGGGCAACTAGATCCATATTTTGCCATCTACATACATGTGGCCTGATCTCCAAAAATGGGGTGCACCCTACAAACCTATTGAAGTTAATGAGACCTGCAGGTGCTCAGTACCTCTGCAAAATCAGGATTTAGAAGGATCAATTTTAGCCATACAAGCTTGAAAATGTTGGTACCCACAGTTTAAGAGCCAAATCCTGCTCTCACTCAGGGTCACCAATGTGGGGGCAAAGAGGGACATTTTCACAGGGACCCAATGTTTCAAAAGGGCCTGGAGCTGCGGCCACCATTGCTATTACTTTGGCAGCAGTGGCTGCTAGAGCTCTGGGCCCCTTTGGTGTGGCAGTGCTGTTCCACTCAGTGCCATGGTCTGGGGAGTGCTAAATGCAGAATGCCCTAGGCCTAGCCCCTTTTGGGGGCATGGAGCCAGGTCCCCCTCTCACCTTGTCCCAGGGCTTGTGGCAGCTGTTGGCCCTGCTGCTTCCACTCAACTCAATGGCAAAACTGTCCCCAGTCCAGAGGTGGGATCTGAGTTGCCTAAGACTAAACCATGACAGCAGACAAAGAAGAGAGGAAGCCAAGAAGAGAATGATAAATATAATGGGACTAATGTTGCATAGCCAAAAGGAAAAACTGATCAATTGTTCAGGCTTAGCAGGGAGAGTTGAGACAGAAGCCAAAGAGATGGCCAGGTGGAGAGAGCTATTGAAGTGGGTTTTCAGGAGGGATGTAAAGAGGAATGGAAGAGTGATGTCATTCCGGGGAGAGGCACAAGAAAGGCAGCCAGGTGAGTGTGGGAGGAGCTAAATGGGGGACAGTGTAGGGAGCATGAGCAGAAGACAGAAGGTGAGGAGCAACAAGCAGTAGGAGCAAGGGCAGCGCCTTAGATAGCAGAGTAAGGTGCTTGCACTTCATGAGACAGAAGACTGTGAAGGTGCTTGAGGAGGAGCTGACATGGCTGACAGTTATTTTAGCATTGTGAATGCCTGGGAGGGGAGAGGGAGTCAGAATAAGAAGCATTGGGTGGAGAGAGAGAATGCAGCTGCCCGTCCTTCGCCAGAAGCAGAGGGAGAACTTGCCTCATGTGAGACAGGAGTTGGCCCTGTGAGGAACAGTTGGAAGTGGCTATATAAGGAAGAGCTCGTGCTTGCTGAGAAGTTTATGGGGCTCCCAGGCTTCCTGCCTCAGGGAAGGAAAAGCAGCAGAAATAGCAAGAAGCCTTGCTGCTCTCATTCAGCTTAACAGGAACTGAGTGTGTGCAGCACCTGGGAGGCTGCTTTATGTTCCTCGATATGGACACACACAGCAAGCACACACCTTGTGTTCTGTATGCTGCTGTCCCAACACCCATCTCAGACCTGGGCTTTCCCAAAACAACGTGCTCTGCCATGTCCTGCCCTCCCCTGCAACATTCAAAAGATCCATATGCTTCTTTAAAGAGACAAAACCCATCAGTTTATTGCTGGCATTGACTAACAGTTGAAATCAAACACAGCCCTGTTGGTTTAGATTAAAACAAGTTTTGTTAACAAAAAAGAGAGGGTTTGAGCATCTTTAAGACAAAGGAGAAATGGCTACAAGAAAATAGAAGTGAACACTTGCAGCTGAAAGAACGAAAACAATCTAACAAGGTACAGGGTATCTTCAACGTGGCTTTTCCAGAAAGATGGAGGCTGCATCCAGTCAGGATCTCCTTCAGAAGCTCAAAAGTGTCTTCTTAGGAGAGAGAGGGAGAGAACTTGGAGTTTCCTGTGCCTTTCTTTTTAAGTCCAGTGAACCTTTGATATGGATTGTAGGTTATCCCTCCATGTGTTGTTTATTCAAACTTTGGGGAAGGTGACACGGTATGTAGCGATAAGAGCAGCTGTGCTCTTTACCCTTCTTCCCTTCACTGGTATTTGCAGGAAACAACAATTCACATTTTAGCAGTCTCTTCACTCTGTTTCTTGAAGTTCCTCTTTGTGGCTTATATGTAAACTGAAACTAACAATAAAATCATAGAAGATTAATCATCTCTTCAAGTTTCCACTTCTTGTAAGCTTCCTTTTTGTGTTTAAGCTCACCAAAATTTCCTGTTAAGTCAAACTGGTTGCCTTCCATAGTTGCTATTCTTTCTTCATGGGTAGGTGGTCTGCTCCTGCACCCTCAATAAGGCTTCCTTAAAATACAGCCAGCCCTCTGGGATTTCTTCCCTTCCCCACTCCCCACCTCACAGGGGACCCTGCCCATGTGTTTCCTGAGGGAGGCAAAGTCTAATTTTTGGAAGTCCATCTTCTCCTGTCTTCCTTTTTTCAGCATCCTGAATTTGACCAGCTCAAGGTCACTATTGCCTAAGTTGCCACCTACTCCCACTTCCTTTAGCAATTCTTCACCATTCCTAGTTGGTTCCTCCATCACTTACATCAGGAAGTTGTCCCCAACACTCTGCAAAAACTTCTTGGATGTTCCATGCACTGCTGTATTGCTCTCTCAGCAGATGTCAGGGTGAGTTGGGTCCTTCATGAGAACTATGGCAGGGTTGGCCAATCTTTTATTATCTGGGGTCACATGGCAATATTTTACATGTTCTGGGGGCTCAACAGAAAATAACCCCAACCCATCCCCTCCCCATCCCAAGGCTTAAATCCCTCAGTCCCAAACTGCTTCCCCACCCCCAAGCTTAAGCCTTTGCATCCCCAAACCCAGGCTTAACTACCTTACACAGGAGCTCCATGTGCTGCCATCCCCTGCTGCACCTTTGCTGGGCCGCCATCTCTTCCTCACTGTAGCTGTGCAGCTCCCCCCAACCCCAGCCCTTCTACACCCTTCTACCAGTTACAGCATGTGGGGCTCTCTGCTCTGTCGCACTGAAATAATGGGACTCAATTTAAGTGATTCAATGGCTGGATCCCTCCTGGTGCCCATTAAACCAATTAACTTGAGTTTTATTCATTCAGTGGGTAGGACAGGGAGCTGGAGGAGAAGTGAGTGGCAGCAGTGTCCAGAGCTACAAATGGCTCCTTGAAGAGCCGCATGTAGCTCGGAGCCTGGCTTTCAAAACAGCACCACTGCCAGCTCTGTGGGCAGAGTGAAAAGTTTCCATGGGCCAGATTCTGGCCCATGGCCATGTGTTGACCATCCCTGAACTAGAGACTAACCCACAGTCCTTTGCCTAATGCATACCTGTTTATCAACTTCCCCGAGTGAAGTGCAATTTAGTTGTAATATCGACACATATCCATAACTGCATACACACTGCAATAAAATAACACACAAGACTATTAATTGTTAGCAAGTTATTTGTTTTCCACTGATACCTCACAAGGCATATATTGTATAAGGGAGTATGAGTGTAACAGCAGTGGGTAGGGTGTGAATACTTGGGTGCTTCAGGTTACAGCCTGTCTACTCCACTTCCCACTTCTGCCAGTATAATCTTTGCCCAATACCCAATGCAGGGGCTCTGCCTCAGGGAGTCCAAACAACAAACAAATTTTTAGATTTGTAAGCACAATGAAATGAGGCAGCTGTTTGTGTTGTCCATGGTGGGCAATTTAGCTTAATGTGATGCTGGGTTCATCTGTTTAACATACCCAGATGCTACAGCAATGAA
Source organism: Carettochelys insculpta (assembly GCF_033958435.1). NCBI lineage: Eukaryota > Metazoa > Chordata > Testudines > Carettochelyidae > Carettochelys > Carettochelys insculpta. Next base: position 86,796,654 of record NC_134138.1, on the reverse strand, counting down.
TGCATTAAAAAGTCAATAAATAATGGAAAAGCAGATTTTAAAAAAGAGAAAATGGGAAAAGTAGTGTTTGTTATTGTACATCTGCATCAGTTATTTAATATGACAGCTAACTGTAGTAACAGCAGCAAACCCCCACGATTACATATGATTCACAAATAGGTTTATGACTGTGGTGGAGCTGTTACTGCCAAGTCAATTACATATATTTACAATAATAAAGTATATATATATTGAACTGAGAATGCTGGTGTGTTGATTGCTTCTATTTTTGAAGAGGACCAGTGTGGTTCATGGAGTGATTTTAGGGTATTGAAAACAAAGCCTAAGGGAATGCTAAAGCTGTAGTTCTTTTTACTTGGGGAGAGCTTGAAAATAAATATTTTAGAGCATAAGCATGCCCGTATTTGGTCAGACCAAAGGTTCATCTAGCTCAGCATCCTGTCTTTTGACAGTGGCTGATACCAGGAACCCCAGAGGAATGAACAGGCATAATCATCAAGTGATCCCTTCCTTATCATTCATTCTCCTCTTCTGGTAAGCAGAGACTAGACATACCACTGCTGCCCATCCTGGCTAGTAGCCATTGACGAACCTGTCCTCCACAAACATATCTAGTTGTTTTTCTGAACCCTGTTAGAAGCAAGTAATTTACAACACCCTAATATATGGAGGTGCACATCTCTCAGAGCTGGAAAGGGCCTTAGGAGGTCATTGAGTCCAGTCCCCTGCCTGCTTGGCAGGACAAAACACAATCCCTTTTTTCCCCCCCACCTGATCTTTAAATGGCCCCCTCAAGGATTGAGCTCCTGACATCTGGGCTCAGTAGGCTAATCCTCATGTTACTGAGCTACCCCTCCCCACTTAAATCTAACCTGCTACAGGCCCTTGAAAGGCCCCCTCAGAATTGAGCTCACAACCCTGGGTTTACAAGGCTAATGCTTTAACCACTGAGCTATCCTTTTGTTGCTTAAATAAAGAGTCCCACAGCTTGACTGTGTGTTGATTGAAGACATACGTCTTTTCACTTGCTTTCAGACTTGCTGCCCCTTAATTTAATTTGGTGACTGTAGTTCTTGTTGTTATGAAAAGGCATGAATAGTGTGCTCTTATCTACTTTCTCCACGCTGGTCATGATTTTATAGACCTCAATCATATCCCCTTTTACTAGTCTTCTCTATGCTGAAAAGTCCCAGTCTTAGAATACTAGAACTGAAAGGGACCTCAAGAGGTCATCAAGTCCAGTCCCCTGAGGTTCCAGTCTTATTAGTCTCTCCTCATATAGAAGCTGTTCCACACGCCTAACATTTTTGTTGCCTTTTTCTGAACCTTTTCCAATTCCAAAATAATGAAATGGCGTGACCACATACGCTGAGTATTCAAGAGGTGGGTATACTATGGATTTATATAGAGGCATTATATTTTCTGTCTTTTTACCCATCCCTTTCTTAACAATTCCCAACATTGTTCGGTTTTTGGACTACCACTGTATATTAAATGGATGTTCCTAGAAAACTATCCACTGTAACTCCATGATCTTGAGTGGTACCCGATAATAGAGACCCCATAATTTTATATGAATAACTGGGATTATGTTTTCCAATGTGCATTACTTTGCATTTATCAACATTAAATTTCATCTGCCATTTTGTTGCCCCTTTTTTGAGATCCTTTTGTAGCTCTTTGCAGTCTGCCTGAGATTTAACTATCTTGAGCAGTTGTGTATCATCTGTAATTTTTCCCTCTCGGTGTTTGCTCCTTTTTCCAGATCATTCATGAATATATTGAATAAGGTTGGTTCTGAAACAGATCCCAGGGAAACATCATTGTTTACCTCTTTCTGTTCTGAAAACTGCTCATTTATACTTAACCCATTGTGTCCTGTCTTTTAAATAGTTACCAATCCACGAGAGGAACTTCACTCTTATCCCGTGACAACTTACTTTGCTTAGGAGCCTTTGCTGAGGGACTTGGTCCAACACTTTCTACAACCCTAAGTATACTTAGACGCTTGCTGAATCACTCAAAGAATTCTAGTAGGTTGGTGAAGCATGATTTCCCTTTACAAAAGCAATGTTGGCTCTTCCCCAACAAACTGTTTTCATACATATGGCTGACAATATTGGTCTTTATTTTAGTTTCAACCAAGGCTTTTTTTCTGTCAGAATGTCACAGAATGGCATTCTGGCACCTTTTCTCCCTGAGCAGGATATAAAATTAAGCCTGGGGTTTTGGGGGGAGGGGTACAGTTTGAGCCTGTGGGGGTGTTAAGCTGGGGGTAGGGTTAGGGGGAGGTTTGGGGCTGCAGGGAGGGGGTTAAACCTGGCGGAATGTTCTGGCTGTAGGGGAAACAGAGGAGGTTAAGGCTGCAGCAGGTTGGCACCATGGTGGGGGGAGGGGGTAAAACCTGGTGGCAGGTGAAAGGTGTGAGGAGCCCCAGGGGCTGCTGGCTGTGGCAGGAGTCAGGGAGCGACTTGTCTGGGGTGGTGGCAAGGGAGCAGTGGCTTCCCCTGGAAGGCAGCTGCCTGCGGGCTGCCATGTGCACCCTGTGCCTGGCGAGCACCCGTACCTAGTGGGGTGTGGCTGTGCCCCCTTTGTACTCTACAGCACCCCAACCTCCCACAGCCCCTGGCCACAGCACAGCCCATCTCCAGCCCCCTGCCCGGAAGCCTCCGTCCTGGTCTCCCAGCCCACCGCCTGTCCTGCCTCTGCACAGTGCCCCATGCCTGGGTCCCCCTGTCCCCAGCCCACAGACTGCCCTGCCCCCTGCCCAGTGTCCTATGGCCTATGTCAGGCTCTCCCTGATCATGATCCACCCTGTCTCCCCACCCTGTGCACTGCCCAGAGCCTGCCCTACCCCCTTCCTGGGGGGCTCTATGCCTGGTTCTCCCTGTCCACAGCCCACCTTGTCCCCCATGCCCCACCCCAAGCTCCTTCATCCACTTTCCTGCACCAGTCCCGCCTTTTGGGGCTCACAGCCCACCTTGCTCCATGTCCTACCTGCTTCCCCTCGGGCTTGTGCCTATAGCCCACCCTGCCCCCTCGCTCTATGCCAACTCCCCACCTGTGTTTCCCGTGCTGGTGCCCCTTTCATCCAGCCAACATTCCGGGGGCTCACCTTTTCTTTCCGGGGAGCAGGTTCCTGGCTGGGTAGCTGCCCTTCTCCAGCACGTCTGTCTGCTGCAGTTGCCGTGTGGAGCTGGCAGAGACCTGGTGCCGTGTTGCAGGAGGTGTGGGGCAGGGATGTTAGGGGGGCACTGTGGCTTTGTGCTCTGCTGTTTGCCAAGGTGGAGACGTTTTTGTTTTCCAGGATGTATTTGGGGCTGTGCTGTGGATGGATGGGTGGGTTGGAGGAGTGTGTGTTTTGTGTTAGATTTTGTGGGTGTATTGTGGATTGTGTGTGTGTTTTGTGTCAGGCATTATGGACATTTTGTGAGCTGGGTTTTGCCTGTATGTGTATTGGGTTGGTTTGTGCTCTCTCTCTCTGTAGCCTGGTGGCAGTTTGGGGCCATGGTGGGGAGGGCGAGTTGGGAGGGTTGAGGCTTGAGTTCCCACACCATTTTCCTAGGAAAAAAAGTATTCGTTTCACCTAGTTTGCCCTGTACTGAATTCAGGCTTACAGGCTTGAAATTGCTGGGATCATCTCTGGAATCCTTTTTAAAAATTGGCATCACATTTACTTTTTTTCCAGTCATTTGATATAGAAGTCCATTTTAATTATAAGCTACAGATTAGTTAGTCGTTGTGCATTTTCACACTTGAGTTCCTTCAGAGCTCTTGAGTGAATACTGTCTGATCCTGGTGACTTATGGTTTAATTCATCAGTTTGTTCCAAAACTGCCTCTAATGGCACCTCAGTCTGGGATAGTGCCTCAGATTTATCACCTAAAAAGGAATGGCTCAGGTTTGGGAATGTCCCTTATATCCTCAACCATGAAGCCTGATGCAAAGAATTCATTTAATTTCTCCACAATGGCCTTATTTTCCTCACATGCGCCTTCAGCATGTTGATCATCTAGTGACCCCAGTGGCTATTTAGCCATCTTCTGCTTCCTGATGCACCTAGCAAAATTATGTTTATTACTTTTTGAGTTTTTGGCTTGCTGTTCTTTATGCGCTTTCCTATTTTCCTTACTAGGATTTAACTTCCACTTTCTAAATGACTCCTTTTTACCTCTCCCTGCCTGTTTACTGCGTTGCTTAGCCTCAGGTGCACTCCCTTGGTTTTCTTTGTGTTTCTTTTTTAATTGGGAGGGCACACATTTACACTGAGCTCCACTCATGGCGGCTTTAAAAAGTTCCAGGCCATTTGTAGGGATTTCACTTTGAGCACTGTACTTTTTGTGTAACTAATCTCAGTTTTGCATAGTTCCCTGTTCTGCAATTAAGTGTTACAGCGTTGAGCTACTATGGTGTTTTCCCTGCCACGTGGATGTTAAGTTTAATTATATCGTGGCCACTATTTACAGGTAGTCCAGCTAGATTTAGCTCTTGGACCAGATCCTAAGCTCCATTTAAGACTAAATCAAGAATTGCTTCACCTCTTGGGGGTTCCAGAACCAGATGCTCCAAGAAGCAGTCATTTTAAGATATCAACAAATTAAATCTCGGTATCCAATCCTGAGGTGATTTATAGCCAGTTAATATAGCAATAGTTGGAATCCCACATGATTATTACCCAGTTTAGGTTAATAGGCTCTCTGATCTCCCTGTGCACTTCATAGTCACTACCACCAACCTCATCAGGGGGTTGCCACGTAGCCCTACTGTTATATTCTCATTAGTAGAGCATGGAATTATTATCCATACAGATTCTATGGTACAGTTTGCTTCATTTAAGAGTGTTGCCACATTTGATTTTATGCTCTTTCACATATAGTGCCACTACCCCACAAGCACAATCTGTTCTGTACTTTCAATACATTTTGTTCCCTGGTACTACCATGTCCCATCGATTATCCTCATTCCACCAAGCTTTTATGATGCCTATTATAAAAATAGTCATATAATACAAATCACTCATTTATTTAGAGTTCTATCATTAGTAGGAAAGCACTTTAAAAAATGTCTCTTTTTAATCTACGCCCATTACTTGACATAATTGAATGGGACTCCTTCATTTGATTGTTTCTGATCAGATCCTGCCCATATTTCATCATTTTCCATCCTGACTCCTTACTAGGACATAGAGAATCTTCACTCATAGGTCTTCCCTTAAGGAATTTCTCTGTCATGACAGCATGCTCTTGTTCGCTGTCCCCCAGTTCTTAGCTTAGATACTGTCCTATGGCTTTGTTAAATGTTAAGTGCCACCAATCTGGTTCCAATTTGATTTAGGCAGAACCCATCCTTCCTATATAGCTCCCTCTTTCCCAAAAGTTTCCCCAGTTCCTGATAAATCTAATGCCCTCCTCCTTACCCATTGTGTCATCCATGCATTGAGACCCTACAGTTCTGCCTGTCTAACCCAGTGCCTGGAACTGGACACGTCTCAGAGAATGCTACCACAGAGGTCCTAGACTTCAATTTAATCCAACAAGTTACCGGCACTTCACCCCCCCAACTCCGAAATAAACAAATCAGAAAGAACAAACTATTTGCTAATCCTCTCTGATTTCACTATCTTCTCTTTCTCTTGCACATGTAAGTCCCAACTCAGCAACAACATGTGCATGGGCCTAATTTTAACATTAGTAGTTCCACTGAAATTAGGCCTACTCAAGTGCTGAAGTATTTTGCAGAACTGGAACTCTGTATGCCAACTTTAACAGCACTAGCAACTCCAGTCAGTTGTCTAGGGCATGGGCTACACCAGGACAGAAAGTTGATTCCAGAAACTCATTCTAGTTATGCCATTAGTTTAGCTAGAATCAACATATCAGGATCAACTTCCTGCCCCTGTGTAGATTAGGGCTCTATGGGCTCACACAACATCGTTTGCTTTACATGAAAGTGTGGAGTACCAGGGTTGACGGCCAAGTCTGGAGAGACTGATGCAGCAAAATGCACCAGTCAGTACAGGCACCGGGCACTGTGGTGCAACGGACACCAGCGCTGATTGAACCGGTGCTGTCCCCGGTGCAGAGTGGGCCTGTTTTCATAGCACCACAGCAGGGACCACTTGGGGTCCCTCCACCCCAGGCACCGAGCCACAGAGTCTGGTGCCGGGGGCTCAAGTAGTGGTGCCAGAATCCTCTGGATCAACAGGATTGGAGGATATGTTGACCTCATCTTCATCTTCTCCAGATGAGGCATTAGCTGGGTCCTCTGCATCCCCAGTATTGGAGGATGGAGGTGCGTACCAGCAACTGTTGAGGAGGGTTGCCCAGAGCCGCGGGATACAGGATGAAGAGGTCAGGGATGAAGTAGACCCTGTCACTAACATCCTGTCAACCTCTGCACCGTCCAGGGTGGCACTGCCTATTATAAAGACAATTGCCAACACAGCTAAGACAGTGTGGCAAACCCTGGCCTCAGCCTTGCCCACGGCTAGGAAAAATGAACACAGGTATTTTGTCCTGGCACAGGGAAATGAATATCTGTTCACCCATCCTCCCCCTGACTCCCTTGTCGTGGATGCGGTGAACAACAGGGAGAGACAGGGGCTTCAAGGACCCTCCCACAAGAACAAGGATGCCGAAAGACTAGACCTGTACGGTAGAAAAGTTTACTCCACAGGTGGTCTGCAGCTGAGAATTGCTAACCAGCAGGCCATGGTTAGCAGATATGCGTATAATACGGCCAGTTCCATGGACTGTTTTGCAGAACTGCTTCCGCAGGATGTGAAGACAGACTTTACGGCCCTGGTAGTGGAGCAGAGGCTTATATCCAGAGCAGCACTGCAGGCTGCCCTAGATGCAGCTGATGCAGCCACTAGGGTTATGGCCTCGGGTATTGCCATGCGAAGGGGAGCGTGGCTTCAGATCTCAGGACTCTCGCATGAGGTGCAGCAGTCCATTCAAGACATCCCTTTTGAAGGCCCCTCTCTATTTTCAGAGAAAATGGATAAGAGACTTTATGGCATGAAAGACTCTCAATCCACGTTATGCTCACTGGGGCTATACACACCGGTGATCCAAAGAAGGCAGTTTAATCCTAGGCCCCAGTTCAGACAGTTTCCCCAGCAGCAACAGGAGGGGAACAGAAGAAGGGGCTGCCCCAATAGGAGGCGTTAGGGTCGCCAAACGCAGGACTAGGGCCACACTAAAACCCCTCCTGGGCCTAGACACCAGTTTTGACGGGGCGGTCAAGAGTGTTGTACTGCCCACTCCCATAGTTCTAGTCCAAGGTTTATTTTCACTCCGTTTATCCCCATTCTACCAGGCATGGTGCAGCATAACTTTGGACCAGTGGGTCCTCCGCATGGTAGAAAAGGGATATGCCATCCAATTTTCTTCTAACCCCCCTTCGCAACCCACTTCCCCATCCCTCTTCAGGGACCCCTCTCACGAGATAGTTCTCAGACAGGAGGTAGGAATCTTCCTCCAAAAGGGGGCTATAGAGGAAGTTCCCCAGGAATTCTGGGGACAGGGATTTTATTCCCACTATTTCCTTAGTCCGAAAGCGAAAAGGGGGCTGAGGCCCATCTTGGACCAACGAAATCTCAACAAATTTGTAAGAAAGATAAAGTTTCGTATGATATCCCTGGGCATAATTATCCCAATGCTGTAACGAGGGGATTGGTTCGCCGCTCTCGACTTACAGGATGCGTATTTCCATGTAGCAATTTATCTGCCTCACAGGAGGTTCCTCAGATTTGTGCTGGGGAAGGACCATTATCAATTCACAGTCCTCCCATTCGGACTCTCCTCAGCCCCAAGAGTCTTTACCAAATGCATGTCAATAGTGGCAGCCTTCCTACGCAGGCGAGGCGTGCACCTGTTGCCATACCTAGACAACGGGCTGATCAAGGGTCGGTCACGAGGACAGGTGTCGCAACATGTACAGCTAATAAGAGCAACGTGCAACACGTTAGGCCTCCTAGTAAACGAGGTGAAGTCTGTATTAGTACCGACTCAAGTCACAGAATTCGTAGGTGCACGTCTAGATGCAAAGCAGACCAGAGCGCTTCTGCCACACAGCAGGGTCCAGGCAATGGCGGCTGGCATACAAGCCCTAATAAGGTTCCCAACAACAACAGCCAGGGGATGCCTCAGATTGTTGGGGCACATGGCGGGTGCACGTTCGTAGTCCAGCATGCCAGGTTACGAATGCGCCCCTTTCAGATGTGGCTCGCCTCGGTATACAGACCTGTCAGGGACAGCATAGACATGTTAGTCACCGTCCCCCACGGAGTGTTGATGACACTACATTGGTGGCTGAAGGACGGATCAGTCTGCATGGGAGTACCCTTCAATCCCCCACAACCCTTCCTCTCCCTGGTCACAGATGCATCAGACCTGGGCTGGGGAGCGCACTTGGGGGACCACCAGACGCAAGCCCTGTGGGGCAAAATGGACGCTCATCTCCGCATAAACGTGAGAGAACTCAGAGCAGTTCGACTGACGTGCTAAGTATTTCAGAACGAGCTGAAGGGGCACTGTGTAGTAGTCAGCACAGACAACACCACAGCAATGTACTATATAAACAAACAAGGGGGTGCACGCTCGTCGCCTCTGTGTCTAGAGGCCCTTGCGCTTTGGGATTTCTGCATCCAGCACCAGATTCTCCTGAAGGCATTCTACCTGCCTGGGACTCAGAACTCCCTGGCAGACCACCTCAGCAGGTCCTTCATGGACCACGAGTGGTCATTACAGACAGAAGTAGTGAATTCAGTTTTTCAGAGTTGGGGAGGTCCCCAGGTAGACCTCTTTGCCATGCATCTCAATGCAAAGTGCAGGACGTTCTGCTCTTACCAGAACCGAAGTCCAGGTTCTTGGGCGGATGCCTTCAGCATCCATTGGTCGGGCCTGTTGCTGTACGCCTTTCCACCGATACCGCTCATCCACCCAACGCTGTTGAAAATTCAGTCTGACCAAGCATCAGTAATCCTGGTGGCCCTGGCCTGGGCTCGACAGCATTGGTACTCAGCCCTCTTGGAGATGTCCACTCACGCCCCGGAGATACTTCCGCTGTGCCCAGACCTACTGACACAGGAGGAGGGGAGACTGCGGCACCCCAATCTCCAAGTGCTGCACCTGACAGCATGGAGGCTCCATGGCCGAAACCGGTTGAGCTGGCCTGCTCTGAACCTGTCAGGGAAGTATTGCTGAACAGCAGGAAACCCTCTACAAAGGGTAGCATGTGTATCCAAATGGAAAAGATTTACCATCTGGGCCACCCAGATGGGGATGTCCCCAGGAGAGGCCACAATACCAAGTCTCCTAGAGTACTTGCTGTCTCTGAGCCAGGCGGGGCTCTCAGTATCCTCCCTAAAGGTGCACCTGGCAGCCATTTCAGCATTCCACCCAGGAGACGGGAGGTTTTCGGTCTTCTCAGACCTGGTGGTAAAAAGGTTGATGAAAGGAATGGAGAGGGTCAGACCACAGGTTCGGGCCCCCTGCCAATGTGGGACCTTAATTTGGTTTTGTCTAAGCTAATAGCTCCCCCTTTTGAACCTTTCGCCTCTTGTTCTGTGTTGTTTCTTACTTATAAGGTGGCATTCCTGGTGGCCATTACCTCAGCCAGAAGGGTGTCAGAGCTAAGGGCCCTGATGGTGGACCCAGTTTATACGGTGTTCCACAAGGACAAGGTTAGACTAAGATTCCACCCGGCATTTCAGCCTAAGGTGGTCTCCCCTTTCCATAGCAACCAAGACCTCACCTTACCAGTGTTTTACCCAAAGCCCCCTGCCTCCCCTAGGGAGCAGAGCCTACACACCTTGGATGTCCGGAGGGCACTGGCCTTCTATATGGACAGGACCAAACCCATCTGGAAGTCGCAGCAGCTGTTCGTTGCAGTGGCAGACAGGATGAAGGGGCACTCAGTCTCCTCTCAGCGGATTTCCTCCTGGATAGTAGCCTGTATCGGTGAATGTGACAAACTGGCGGGGGTTCCCCCTCCGCCAATCAGGGCGCACTCCACAAGGGCACAGGCGTCCTCTGTGGCGTTCTTGGCCAAAGTCCCTACCCAGGACATCTGCAGAGCAGCCACTTGATCCTCCATTCACACGTTTGCAGCGCATTATGCAGTTGCGCAGCAAGCTAGGGAAGACGCTGCAGTGGGCAGGGCTGTCCTGCACTCCTTTTGGGGCTCTGACCCTGTCTCCTAGGCACTGGCTTGCATTCACCCAAATTGGAACGCACGTGAGCAATCACTCAAAGAAAAGACAGGTAGCTGTTCTGTAACTGGTGTTCTTCGAGATGTGTTGCTCATGTTCATTCCAAAACCTTCCCGCCTTCCCCTCTGTCAGAGTAGCCGGCAAGAAGGCACTGAGTGGGGGGCGGGGCGGGCGGTGCATATATGGGTGGCCATATGGGCGCCACTCCAGGGGGTGCTGCATCGAGCCGAAGGCTACTGGCTAGGGCAAAAAGCTTCCAGCAACTGGGCATGCGCTTAGTGCACACCCAAATTGGAATGGACATGAGCAGCACATGTCAAACACCAGTTATGGAACAGGTAACTGTCTTATCTTAGGGAGAAGGGGGGAAACAAGGAAACACAATTTGCAACACAGCAGCTTTTCCAAGAAGTCCCTCCTTTCTTGTCTGACCTAAATTTAACACGGCTGACTTGTCCATTTCATCACAAGAGAAATGCACTTTTTCCCTTCTTTAAAGATGGAAGGAATTCAATGCACCCCCTCCCACCACCACCAGCTCAAGCTTGATTTAGCATTCTGCCTCGTCCCACTGTTAAGAGTTAAGGAGAAAATATATTATTGTCTTTTATTCCCATAAGTTTCAGATTTGCACACATCTTTAGCACTTGTTGGCTTGCCATTCCTGTTCAACAAAGGATGCCAGTCAATACAGAACACCACGCCCAGAGCTGTCAGTGATTCTCTGTGCTCGCTCCATGCTATTGCTGTGCTTAACTCTTTCCACCAGCGCCTGCTGATTTGACATTTAAGGCTCTTTCAGTTTGCATACTGCTGCTCCCTTGTATCCTTATACACAACTCATGTTCCTCAGGCTCTGGAGTTCAGTGTGGATTACAGATCACAGAAAGCTAGGACTGGACGCTGCAATGTGCTGGACACCATTCAACAAAGTAGTCAAACATGTGCTTAATTATAACTTGTCTATAATTACTCCCACTCTATTAGTGGTGTACTCACTCCTCCTGCTCAAAGGTCAGGGGTAAGGACCTTGCGGAATCAGAGCTAGCACGCTCTATACCTTGCAGGCCCCTACACGCTCTCTTTCATAAACCTGTGTGAGTCTTAACTATTGAAGATGAAGTAAATTTCTCTAAAGTGGTTGCAAGCGCTGGATTCTGACTACAATTTGCCCAGACAAACAGTTTCATTATAATGTTGTACAACGTGCATACCCATCACTGAGTCTGGGTTGGATCCCGACTGACAACCAAGCAGATGTGAGAAAAGTACCAGAAAAGTTACTTGAGTAAAAGTGCACCAGCTTTCACTTCTGGATACTTGAGTACAATCAAAATGGGACAGGCACATGTGTACTTTCACCTAGGTAGCTTCCGTGCTGGACACTGGTGACTTGCACTTATGTAAATCCACCCCCCAAGCAGCTGTACTTCTACTCTAGTAAATTTTGGGTCCTTTGTCCACCTCTGCTTAACCAAGTGGACAGTCATGTATACTATATTCCTACCCTTGTATTGGGTCTTCACTCCGACTGTAAAGAGCTGGAGTCAGAGAGTAGGACACTGAGCAGGGTGGACTTGAGGTGCTCTCCTTCGCTTCTGAGCTGTGTACCACCCCCCCCCCCGAAAATTCCTCCATACTTCTTTAGGGGGCCATGACCAACATTCCCACCAACCTTTTCCATCTATGTGTGGATTCTTTTTCTATTGTGTACTGAGGCGTATGCAAGTGTGTACCACCTAGCTGTGGACACTTAAGTAGATAGGCAGCATTTGAATTTCTTCACTCAGGTGCGTAGTTTACGGACAATGCTGGTTGTGACATTTGCGACAGAGCTTAAAAAGGGGACTGTCCTGGGCAAAACAGGACATAGGGTCAGCCTCTATTTACTGCCCATGAAGTGGCTTGCATCCTTCGAACACCATGGCAGATACATTGATTTAGATAGTGCTCTGGGGTTATTGTCCTGGTCGATTAGCTGTCACACTGATGTAAATTCCTGAGACCTGCTTGCATTATTGTCTTCACCATGGCTACCAGGAAGTTGTGCTAATGGTGAACTACGGGGAACTTTTAGTGTTCAAGTTGTGATCTTGACACTGCCCTCTTCATATTGCCACTGACTAGCTATGACCAAGTGACATATCTCAGACAGCAGGCACCATTAAAAACTAGACACGTGCCACCCTACCATTATTCACTATAACACTTTCAGTTTAAGATTAGGGAATGCCATTTCATATCTGTAGTGGGCCCAGTGTAGCATCATAGAACACTAGAACTGGAAGGGACCTCAAGAGGAGGACCAAGCACAGTTCAGTGACTCTAGAGCATCTCTGATGGGTGCTTATCTAACCTGCTCTTACAGATCTCCAGTGATGGAGATTCCACAACCTCCCTAGGCAATTTATTCCTATATTTAACCATCCTGACAGTTAAGAAGTTTTTCCTAATGTCCAAACTAAACCCCCCTTGCTGCAGTTTAAGTCCATTGCTTCTTGCCCTATCTTCAGAGGCCCAGGACAACAATTTTTTCCCTCCTCCTTGAAATACTCTGAAGTACTTGAAAACCACTATTGTGTCCCCTTTCAGACTTCTTTTTTCTGAACTAATCAAGCTCAGTTCTTTCTGTCTTCCCTCATAGCTCATGTTCTCTAAATCTTAAATCCTTCTTGTTGCTCTGCTCTGGACCTTCTCCAATTTTTCCACCTCTTTTGAAATATGGTTGGGTCTTCTGTGTGCTACTGCAACACAAGTTGAGTAAAGTTACACAGTGAGCTGTGATAAACGTACAATTTTTAATTATATGGTAAGAGGCAACGTGTCACTTATCAGAGCTGTTGTGCTAGTGTAAAGAAAACAATTCAGCCTAAGACATGGCTGATGCTGTGTAATAAAGAAGAGAATGAGGTGACTTACATAACCAAAAGGGCAGACAGGTCAGGGGATTCTGGAAAAGGTAACAGAATAGTAGTCACTTACCTGTAGGTGCAGAAGCATCTCAACTTCTAATCTGGTGTCTATAACACAGGTGCATAACACTGTCCACAAAAGGAGAATGATATTAAGGAGCCTATACAACATGGAATGGGAAAGATACATTCCCTAAGCATTTTACTAAAACTCCTTCTTTTCCATCACAATCTGACTACCTTCCACTCCTTTGATACATCATCTTAGTAGCCCTACTGAGGTTTGGTGGACATACAAACATATAATATGTGAGGACTTAAATTATTTTTCATACACAATTTACAGCAAAACATGAGAGCAATTTTTGTTACAGTATCTTGAAAAAGTCAGCAATCTTCTGTTTGTGGTGTACAAAAGGCATCAATGATAAAGTGTGAGGAAAACAGAAATCAGTGGATCTCATCATTTGAACTAGTGCAAGGAACAATTTAATCCAATTAGCTTGGCCGTTCACTGATCGTCACAGCTCCTGGGTATGAATATGTATTGGTGTGCAAAAAAGTGAGAAGAAAAATATGTTGTTTGTCCAACAGAGGGGAAGATCAGTCAGAAAAAACATGAATGCATCAGACACGTTGAAAACCCAAAACAAAAAGCAGTCAAGTAGCACTTTAAAGACTAGCAAAATAGTTTATTAGGTGAGCTTTCGTGGGACAGACCCACTTCTTCAGACCATAGCCAGACTGGAACAGACTCGATATTTAAGGCACAGAGAACCAAAAACAGTAAGCAAGGAGGACAAATCAGAAAAAGATAATCAAGGTGAGCAAATCAGAGAGTGGAGGGGTGGGGGGGGGAAGTCAAGAATTAAATTTAAATTAAATTCTTGACCTTCCCCCCACCCCTCCACTCTCTGATTTGCTCACCTTGATTATCTTTTTCTGATTTGTCCTCCTTGCTTACTGTTTTTGGTTCTCTGTGCCTTAAATATTGAGTCTGTTAGGGTCTGGCTATGGTCTGAAGAAGTGGGTCTGTCCCACGAAAGCTCACCTAATAAACTATTTTGCTAGTCTTTAAAGTGCTACTTGACTGCTTTTTGTTTTGATAGCATATAGACTAGCACGGCTTCCTCTCTGTTACTATTGAAAACCCAAGTTATACAAAATAGACTTGATTTTTCTTAAATGTTGTTTCTTTGTACATCCCTATTAGCTTTCACAGTATTCCAAGTTCACTGCTCATGCAATATCTGGCTTCAGGCAAAGAGCATGGCAGTTTGACCAAGCCAAAAAAATACACTTGAAGTCTGTATTCACAGGTGACTAACATCCTAAGGAAAGTGCTGGGGGGTGGGTTTAGCCTGAAAATATGTCACAAACATGAATAGAATTATGTGCCTGCTCTCCCTGGCTCTCTTTACCTGAGGATAAAATTATACACTTCCAATTACAGGACCAGTTAAAATCAATACAAAGGTGGAGGAAAAAGATCATTTTTCTTATGGAAGTAACTGTTTTCATTAATTTTTCATTAGTTCTGCTTTTGTTTTGCTATCCATCACTGGAGGAGCTGGTATGAAGTAGATTTCATTTAGGTTATCTTACATGCTTCCAGGAGATATTGCCTGATCAGGCTGCAAGCTTTATAGCTTTAACACATATCTATCAGTAATGCCTCAGAAGAGTATTTCTGCAGTACTGTTATCTCTGAGACAAACAATAGAGTATCTGAAAGATGAATTGGCTGAGATTGTTCATATGGTACTCTTTAAGCTACTCATCGAAACACAGTAGAACTGTGAGAAAGGTACCCAGATACTAAAGGACCGAGCTAACGCAAAGGTTTAATCCTCATTTTTCTATTTTGTGATTTCAATTTTGCATTGCCTGAAGCTAAAAATCAAGCCATCCTTTGAACAAACACATCTATTTGCACCCAAAGCTTTAAAACACTCCTTTCCATGGTTACACATACACACGCCTTTAGGTAGGTGTATTTTCCTGTATTTTTTGTTCAGATGGCTAATACGAATTATCAGATCTCTTTCACTTGTTACACAGCTTTTCACAGTTTGCATTTACAGTCAGTTAATTCCATGGAAGAGAACTGAAGGATCCTAAGAAGATTACAGATACTGATGAAAAAACTGGCCCAGAGGATGAAAAACCCCTGCAACAAGTTGAACATTTTTTTCTTTAATAAAAAGCCAAGTGCCTACACAAGTTAACACAATTGTAATGGCAATTATTTTTAAAAATTGAGAATGAAAGGCAGTGGCTATAAAGCATCTGTGCCACACTGGAGCAACCCGTCAATATGTCATAGCATATCAATGTTCGCAAAGTGGTTCTGTACAGCAGATGTAACTGTGAAGGAAAATGAAAGGGCAGTGATGGCATGTGTGCTTGTGCCAGGCACATGTGGGTGTAAATGCTAGCAGTGCTGTTGCTTTGCTTGCAGCCCTCACACTAGTCATTGCTCTCTAATAATTCAGTCCCCTCACCTGTAATATGAGCATGGTAGCACTTACCTCCCTCCCACCTGCTGAGATGTTTAATTCAAGGGTTTGTAGTCTTCTTAAAGGGCAAAATATTATGCTGGCATTGCCTTAACACACCCGAGCAAAACAAATACAAATGGAGAGGAAAAGGCAAATAGATTCATAACCAATTTCAATATTTATCTGGCACTGCCTATATTCAATGCAGGACACCAAATACAAATCTGAAATACGTCATTTATTAGGAAGTTGTAAGGATTAGTGAAACAGCAGCTACACATCTTTAGAACTAGCATCCCATGTGCTGGTTTTTGCATCCAGTGTAATTTCCTTCTGGATTAATCAATTGAAATATCAAACATCAAGTTATTTGATCCTCACTAATCCATAAGTTTGAATGGAATAGAATGGAAATTCAGAATACAACTAACAATACATTAAGCTAGAGTGTCAATGTAGACATTATGTATAGATTAAAAAAAAGGTTAACACCTAATGGAGGTGCATACTTAACATGTTGCATACCTAGAAATTACAGGCTGCTTAATAGTGGTGACTAGGTAAGGTCAGGCATCCAATATTACATATTTTCCTCAGAAAAATATACTGCCAAGCTACACAGTAGAACAGAGAGACTATTTGGTGTTATAGATGAACTCATTTATCAGTCCCAACTCAGAGTACAGAGACAAATCACAAGGATCTCTTTCTTTCCTGCACCATCCATCCAAGAAAGCTAATCAAAGCTGCACACATAAATGCAATATAGCTGACCACTGTAGCTTAGCAAGTGCTCAACACAACTTGCACTTTAGAGGAAATTGTTCATATGGAGGGGCAAACAGGGAGTTGTCAGGAATGCAATGTCTAAGCTTTGCTTTGAGATAAAGTGAGTTTCTCTCATTCTGATCTAAGACTAACCTACTTTTCCTTTTTTTTATAATTTAAATACAGGATCGTGGGCAGTTGATCATTTTCTGGGCAGTTGACCAAGTTCTGACCTCCAACTCCCATTACATAGCATCTTATCCCATGCAACAATCTAACCACATCCAAAAAGATAAATTAGGGAGTAAACCTCAAGTCAACGTGAGCATGGGGAGCAGAATCTGGTTCTTAACAGCTGATTTTCTTTTCATAATTTTTCTTGTTTATTTCATGGACACATGGCATAAAAACAAGAGAATGTATTTAAATGCAGGCCAAGAAACTTATAAAAATATATATATATAGTTATAGAAAACAAAGATACCCAGCATCTTCCAAAGGACATTTCTACTTTTGCAAACAAGTATCTTATCCAAAAGAGGGACAATTTCAAGTGCTAATATCAACATGCCATAAAACATAGAAGTTAGTCATCGGCTAGTAAGAAAACAAAGATCCAGCTCAAGTTACAGTTATAAAAGTTGGGAGGGAACTTATGTACTAGCAATTCAAATATACATCTTACATCTGTGTTGGAAGAATAGTGGTAATTTGATTTCAGTAGCTTCTCTGTCAAACACAGACCATCCCATACTTATCTAACATACTCAGCTTATTTCTGGAGGCCTGAATAACCAGATCAGGGAGGCAATAGTCAAAGACAACACAGTGACTTAATGCAAAGTATTGATTTTGGTGCTGGTGATCCCTCCAGACTCTCAAGAAATAATAAACCATTCAAACTGGAGTCTGAGAAAAATCAGATGGTCTGAAGACCCTAAGGGCTTCTTGGTTTCATTTCCACTGCAAATAAACTACAGGCAACAAGAATGCCTACATTCAAATACCAGTTATCCACTAGAAATGATTCATAATATAGAATTCCACCATAACATGTGACAGAGTCAAGAAAATTATTTCTCTAAAAAATAAACATTGGTCAATAGAATTGTAAGTTCTCTGTTAAAGTGGACTCTCCTTTAAAGTGTATTTGGTAGGTCACTCATGGGAATGCAAAACATGGTAATTAAAGTATGAACCAATTTGCAAAGGACTATGTAAAATATTCAGGATCTGTGAACAAGTTATTTCTTTGTAAATTGAAAATCAGCTCATGTTTAGCATAGTGAGAGAATGGGTTGCTCAAGTTCTGTATCTTCTGATCTGGTTCTCTGTAGCTGGAGTCAGGCTCCACTGATGTCTGTGGTGACTTTTGTTAGATCTTCAGTCATATGACTTTTCATCCTGTGTAGCATGACTGACTTAGTCAAATTTCAATGTGATACAGCCCTTCCCCCTTTCTCCCTCCAAAATTGCTTCCCAATTACTCATACCCCTCCTGGCCAACAATTGAAAATATGAGACTGCTGATCAGGGCAGTTTAAGAGACAATTCAGCTTTCTCCTACATTCCTGGCAATGAATTAGGAAAAGAAACTTCAAAATGGAACTGGACAAAGTTCCTGTTACAAGAGGCGTGGGCAAGAGAATTACCCAAGTGGTTTTATTTCATATGTAGAAATTCTACAAAATGAAACTAAATTAGGGGTTATAATTTTTCCCACCTGACCAAATGAAGAGAGGATTGATTAGTTCAAGGTAGGGGCTCATCAGATCCGGGAGTTTGAAGACTAATTACACACAGTAGGTTAAGGTTGAATTTGGAGAAGAGCTGAACTGGGTTTCACAAATGAAACCTTTGAGGGCTACTTGTAAAAATCCAGCATCAACTATTCAAACAGCATCAATGCAATTGCAGTTCTTTGGAAGTCAAGAGTTTTTCCTCCCCCCAAGTTTTATTTTAAGGAAGAGTGTGTCACATGGCATTTTCAGTGTACATGCATAACAGTCACTTTGACAGTTGCTTAATCAACCTGCCAGACATGCAGAGTTGGCAGATGGCATTCATTGCGTTTTTTCCACTTGGTGTAGCTAAATAAAACATCCACTGATGGCACAAAATATACTTATACTAAAAAAAGATAAATTAAAATTATAATACATATAAAATTATTAGCTTCCAGAAATGAGCTGTCCTTATTTCCATCCTGAATATATTGCTCATGTGTCTACTGATCAGATTTTTAAGCAACCTTTTAAAGACACACTGTTCCAACTGCAGAGCAACGAAGGGTCCTGTGGCACCTTATAGACTAACAGAAAAGTTTAGAGCATGAGCTTTCGTGAGTTAACTCACTTAAGTGAGTTAACTCACGAAAGCTCATGCTCTAAACTTTTCTGTTAGTCTACAAGGTGCCACAGGACCCTTCGTTGCTCTACAGATCCAGACTAACACGGCTACCCCTCTGATACTTGACTGTTCCAACTGTGACTCTTGTGTGCACACAACTAATCTGTTTCCTCTTTAAAAATCGATGCTTTGTTTTTTCCTGCCTCTCATTATTTTTCACTAGTCATTACTTTGTGACCTCTTACTTCATAACCACAACATAATTGCCATGACATTTACATTCAGGGTCTCAGAATGATTTATGACTCAATTCTAATGAATGACCATTCAGTGAAAGCATATCTGCCCATTCAGGGATTTGGAAAGAGCAGGAAGTTCTCTCCTGCTTCAGGGAGCAGAACAGCTATGTTGTACTAAGAATCACAAAACTTCCATCTGAACAAAGCCCAGAATAATTTAAGAAACCAGCAATGAAAATGTTTTGCAGTGGAATTTAAGAGAACAGACAAAGTGGATTGTTTCGATGCCTGTCTCCCATCCATCCCAATCATCTCTGTGCTTACAAAATAGAGAACAGTCAGGTGCCCTGTAGTAAGTCAGAGCCCCTACTAGCAACCCTAGATACTCTAAGAGCCAGGCAGAGTTTCCATAATGTATGTTCAAGTTTTTCATATTTAGTCTCAACCATTTCAGCTTACTTTGGACCAACACATATCAATCCTTGAGCTGTGAGATTGTTTTGTTTTTTTAAGTCACAAACAGTATTCCACCATTTCCAATTCTGTTCTGTTTAAAGATGTGTTAAAATATTTATTTCCCAAGTATTCAGCCATTTTCTTTGTAAACTAACAACCAACTTAGGGGTGGGGTGAGAATAACGTACAAAAATTGATTTATTTGTTAAGAGGAGTATTCTTATTTCTCAGAAACAAGCATTTAAAATTATACAACTTTTCCAGCTTTTCATAGATGTATACCTACAGATCATCATGAAAAGTAGAACCTCGTAATTGCCTACTCAACTAAGATTTGCGGAGCTCTCCTTCCTTAGACCTCCCACCCTCCCAAACCATTCCATAACTTCGCTCATTTCAAATCACAATGGCATGCACTGCCAAGGAAATATTAAATACCCCTCCTTCTCCTGAATGTTAATAAAAACCAGAAAATGTGGTTTATTTTTTTCAGTTATCAGAACTATATTAAAAACCTTGTTACATGGAGTATTTACTTTTCACAAATAAATAGCAAGTTTCCACTGAAATAATGGAATGTCTGCACCATCGATGTGATTGGATTTTCCATAGTAATACACAGTCATACAGTGTAACATTGCATAAAGAAATACTTTGGATGAAAGATAACGTGGTTGCTGGTGCATCTAATATGATAAAATTATCAACCTGTGACGCTTGTGCTGTAGTGTCCTTATACAGTATGTTTATTTTGCAAAGACTAATTGACATCAGCTGGGCATCTGCACAATTGATTTTAATGAGATGCACAATAAGAATAAGTTGCAGGATAACTTTTGCTTCCAAGCAAGAAGAATAAGGGTGACGGTGTAGCTGAAGAGTCTCACTTCTACGCAAAAATTTATTAGCCCTAAACAAGGGAAATTAATAACATTAAAAGCAAACATTCTGACTTACAGTCATCAAGGTAATTCAGAGTTACAGCTGCCAACTCCATGTTTAAAAAGGAATGTGACTATTGTTAGTAATACGTTTCAGAACATTCACCTGGCATTATTTTCATGACCAATGTCTCTAGGCCAAACTTTTATTAAGTTTAACCAGTGTTAATAATGGTCCCATCACCACAACAGCCTCTTTTCAAACTCAGACAAAGCTTAAAAAACTAGTGTTGAATGTAAACCAACAATACATGGCAAACTAGACAGGTTTTCCAATATAGGCCAATGAGAGCATCTGTTTCCTGTAACTCACTTCTACAATGCATGGGGATTGCAGCTTGCTTCCTGTATGCAACATAACTTACTATTCTGCAGTCCTAATGGGATTAGGAGAAGCGTAATCGAGTGAGCTACTGACTGATTACTTCAACAACATTTTTTTTTTTTGCTTTTGTTGGTTAAAACAGACCCTTTTTATTTTAAACAGAGTTTATTGTATCCAATACATTATAAAATTTTAAAAAATTGTAGGAAAGCAGCAGAATCAAACTAGAACAATTCTACCAGTTATTAATTCTGGCCCCATTGCACAAACAAAAAAACTTAACTCATTTTAAACCAAAAATGTAACTTTTCACCTCTGCATGGGCAGACCAAAGTGTGAGACTTCTATATAGACTATGCTTAAAATCTCAGCCCACTAGCTTTCACTGCAATGGATGGATGTTTCCTGAAGTCTTCCTGCCTGGTCATCTCTAAAAAGATACTGACATAAACCTCCCTACGGAAAGAAACTTGAATCAAGATGTACACATGGGAAAGTGGATGGATCTCCAGTAATGGAAAATGTATAGGAGCAGTCTGTGTCTCCTCTGATAGTAATGGCTTGTTTACCGTTAAGTGGGCCTAAAGAAGGCCTAGGACACTTAATGGCCATCACAGCACCAACTCTACCTACCCAGTTTTTTTTTTTCTTTCGTTTGCATTTCCTATTCTTTTGACATACAATTACACCTTGAGGTTGTTGTTATTACTATTCCAAAAGCTCCCATATGAATTCAGGTGTGGTCTCTATATTTCATACAAAGGTGTCTTTATTCAATTTTAGTTCCAGGACTTGTTTGGTGTCCAAACTGCACATATAACGTCCCTTTTTTGCATAAAGAAACATGTCCATTTAGTCCAGAGGCTCTTGCTTTATTCGAATGACAGAGGGCACACGAGATGTCCTTCTGAGTTCTCGCCTCAGTACGTATTCACTGAATTGGGAAGAGTCCACCCCTCCTCCACATGAGCCAACAATCTCAAATCCTCTTTGCTGCAACCTCTCAAGTACCTGAAAAGAGTAAACAAACATTTTTTAAAAAAACCTCAACAAAAAGCTCAAGACTCCGCTGTAGATGAAGGACCATTAATTTGCAGTAGCCAAACTGTGACCCAGATAAAGAACAAACACCACACAGTTCTATTAACAGACTTTGGTAGAATGTCTCAATTAGTGTATTTCCTTTAGATGACATTGCATTTTTACCCAATTTTTAACTGGTTAAAAAGAGGTTACTCACCTTTCAGTAACTTGAGTTCAAGATGTTTTGTCCCTATGGGCATTCCAACATAATCAGCATGTGTGCTCATGCGCTATCAACCAGATATTTGAATCGATGGCGTCCATGGGTGTGTGTCTGAGTTTAACCCATCTTGTGCTCCAGAACAAGGATATGCAGGGAGAAGCATGCACGGGGACAAAACAGCTCAAAGAACTCAAGTCTCTAACAGGTAAATACCCTTCCTTATTCTTTAGTTCTATGTGCGTAACGATGCTCTACTGTAGGAGACTCCTTAGCAGTGACTCAGTGGTGAGACAGGTATTAGGTCAGTGGATCCAAGATGGTTTGGTGGATGGCATCACTAAAGGGTATGTCTACCTTGGACATGGATAGAATAGCACAATGTTTGTGGAACAAATTAAGAGAAAACTGGGCTGCAGCCTTGTAAGTTTCAGCAGTGGGAACATCCTTAAAAATGGTTATAAAAGTAAACAGTGCTCCAGAGGACTGAGATGTCACCTTGGGATGAGGTGGGGTGGTTGCACTCTAATGAGAGTGTAGCAGAATTTGATGCAACCTAGAACCCACTTTGACAGTCTCTCAGTGGAAACAGATTGTCTTTTCATTCCTTCTGAGAGAGATACAAACAGCTAGATGAAGTTCTAAGGGTTCTAACACTGGGCACGAAGAAGGCAAGTGCCATTGTAATGTCAAAAGTGTGGAACCCGCCTCTTCCTTTAATGGGTGAGTTTTGGGGGGAATTAGCAACAGACAGATATCCTGATTGATAGGAACATCTAACAAGACCATTGGGAGAAACTGAGGATGGGCACTTCATGTGACCTTGTTATGGGAGAAAGTAGTGCATGGCAGAGGTCAACAATGTATGCCCAGAGTTCTCCCAATCTTCTGGTAGAGATTATGGCTACACGGAATGATGTGCTAAGAAATATGCAGAAATGCACTGGCACCCATAGGCTTCCAGGTGTACTTCAAAAGATCATCATCATCATCATCAACAAAATGGGCTCAATGCCCATTGGTGTCTGATGCCTCTCTCAGTATTTCTTTCCATCTTTCCCTGTCCAGTGCGCAGTGGCTTAGTTTCTACAGACTAGCTCCATGCCAATCTACTCTATCATCTACTCATTCTCTGTGGGGTCTGCCTCTCCTCTTTGAGCTGTCCGTTATGCCAAATACTAGGGTCTTGATTTTTTGTTTGTCAATCATTTTGCAGATATTCCTGAATAGCTGTAACTTGCATTGTATAACCTTCTGCAGTAGGTTCTCTTTCAGCTGTATCTTCCTATATAATTCTTTGTTGGTGACCTTCTGCATCCATCCTATTCTCAGGATCTTTCTATAGCAACTCCTCTCAAATGCCAGTACTCTTCTCTTCGAATCTTTCATTATCACCCGTCTCACACCATACAACATGCTGCTGAATACACGTTTTCAAGATGCTCAGCTTTGCTCCTAAGCTAATTGCTTTGCTTTTCCAGATCTTATCCATCACCTTCAAACTCGCTCTTGCTTTTGCTATTCTAGTCGCTATTTCCTTCTTATAGCCTAGATC
The DNA here is from genome assembly GCF_033958435.1 of Carettochelys insculpta. Taxonomy (NCBI): domain Eukaryota; kingdom Metazoa; phylum Chordata; order Testudines; family Carettochelyidae; genus Carettochelys; species Carettochelys insculpta. The sequence goes on along the minus strand of NC_134138.1, from coordinate 86,773,149 downwards.
ATGTTATATTGCTTCCCAGATATGTGAATTTCTCTACATTCTCTAGTTCAATCCCATCTATACTGATCTTCCTTCCCATTGTCTTATCTCCAAATACCATTGTTTTTGTTTTATAATATTCATAATCAGTCCATACCATTTCCCTTCCTTGTTTAGCAACTTGCACTGTTTTCACTAGCTTCTCCTCCTCTTCCTCAATGATGACTATTTCATCCACAAACCTCAAACTGTTAATTCTTATCCTGTGCACAGATATCCCTTCTACCTCTTTCTTGATCTTGTCCATCGCTCTCTCTAGATGTGTGATGAAGATACTTGGTGACATTGGATCTCCTTGTCTCGTACCTCTACTTGTTCTAAACCAACTTCCCAACTCTCTGCAAGTTGTCACCGCTGCCTCCGCATTGTCGCTGATATCCTTCAAGAACCGTATCAGTCTGTTATCCACTCTATACGACTCCAACACTGCCCAAGTCATTTTCTGATCTATACTGTCACATGCCTTCTGAAAATCGACAAAACCAGTGTAGATGTTCTTGTTCTTTTGTTGAGCTTTCTCCACTATCAGTCTTAATGCCAATATCTGCTGTATGGTACTTCTATCTTTCCTGAACCCTGGTTGCTCGTCCGCTAGATGTTCTTCTATCTGTGATCTTAGTCTCTCCGTCAGTACTATCATCAGCATCTTTCCTAGATGACTTGTTAGGGCAATTGTTATATAGATCTTGCGCTCCAATGCACTTCCTTTCTTGTGTATTGTCACTAGCACAGATCTCGTCCATTCCTTAGGTGTCTTCCCTTCTTTCCATGCTATGTTACATAGTCAGCATATTTCCCGAATCATACTTTTTCCACCATAAATCAATCATCTCTCCCATGATCTTATTTCCAGGGCTCTTGTTGTTCTTTAGTTGTTTCACTGATCTTTTTGCTTCCTCCTTTAAAATAATCGGTCTCACTCTCAATGTTCAGCAGAGATAACTCTTTCAGTTCTTCGATCAGTCTCTCCAAGATGCTTGGGTCCAATTGTCCACTTTGTACAGATCGGTGCAATATCTCGTCCATCACTGCACAATCTTCTCCTTGTTCATGAGCACCTCTTTGTTCTCGTCTTTGATTGCCATCTGCTTTGGCTACCATGTCCTATTAATATTCCTAATAATTTTAGATATCTCCCTGGTCTTACTTTTGCCATAATACCTTCACAATGCTCCTCTAACCATTTCGCCTTATCCTTTCTGGCCTCTCTCCTTACCTCATTGCATTTCACCCTATATTGCTGTTCTGCCCTCTCAGAAACATCCTTTCAGATCTCCAAAAATCTTCTCTCTTGGACCAACTTCAGTAATCCACTTTTTATTGATCTTCTCTTCTTCCAGAACAGTCTGCTCAATTGTCTCTTCTATCGCTGTGGCTATCCCTTCGACTCTCATATCTAGGTCCTTTCTCTATGGCTACATTCCTAATCTTCTCTTTGAGTACTGCTCTGTATGCATTCCTTATTTCTTCTTCACCTAGCCTGACATGTCTCTTCTTTTCTTAAACTGTGTCTTACACTCTCTCTTGAATTTCATTTTGATGTTTGCAGTCATTAGGCTGTGGTCCAAGTCTATATCCGCTCCTTGGAAAGTTCGCCACTGCAGTACTGATGTTGCCCATCTTCTTCTTATCAAAATCATATCTACCATGTTTTTGGATTTCCCATCATTCGATCACCATGTCCACTTCCTACAGTCCTTTTGTTGGAATCTTGTGTTGCAGATAATCATCTCGTGCTCAGTAGCAAACTCTAGTAGTTTCTCGCCTCGTTTATTTCTTTATCCATATCCAAACCTTCCCATGACATGCTCCCAACCTTCGTGTTCCAATCTCCTCTGACAATCAACACATCTCTCTTTGGTATCTCCTTCAGCATTTTTCTCAAATCTTTATAGAATAGCATATAACTTTTACGTTCTCCATTCTAAAAGGTAGTTCAAAGTCCTTGTTAGCGAAGCTTCCAAAGCAGACACAGAATGATGGAAATACTGGGAAAAGAAGCGTTAAGTGTTTCTACTTTTGTGGATAAGTTTTACATATGGATGATTTCCTATTATTCAGAAGTACAGACATCACCTCAGATCAGCAGCCCAGTCCTAAATTTGAGAATTGCCACTGCCTTTGGAAACAAGGGCTTGGTACTACTACTTGTTCTGTGGCAGGCAAGCAATAAAACGGCCATATTTTGAATAGTTGCTCAACCCATATTTTGGCATCATAGTGTGAAAATTAGCTACTCAAAATTGAAAAATGGTGGATAAATAAGTCTTCCTACTGAGGACTTTAGGTATTGCACCCCCTTGACAGAGGGCATTAATCTTGAGTGATTTCGGCACTTTACCTTGTTGTCTGCATCCACTATGAGGGAGCTGGGTGGTGGTATGGAATACTCCAGCCCTTTCACTGACATGTAACGTTTTTGTCTGTCCATTTGAAGGTACATACAAGAGAGGCAGGGAGCCACCAGAAATTACAGGCAGAAGACAAGAGCGCCTCATTAACAGGCAAACTATCTTACTTGAGGATAGAGCAGCAGGATGTGTAGAATGTCCAGAGATGGCAGAAATGCTTGAACCTCCCCTGAGGAGATTTGAAGAGGTTCTTCAAATTGGGCCCCTCATCACACAAATCATCCTTCTCCCCGCTGCAAACTGGGTCCCTCGTCACACAAACTGTCCTTCTCCCCACTGGTACAGTGATGCTGCTGCTGCCATCACCACGCTCCCAGGCAGATAGCTTTTTAGGGTGTCTCCTCTCCTGCAGGTAGCTCCTGAATTTCCTCACATCCTCAGGAGATATGTGGCACTAGGGACCAGGGCTACCATGCCAGTAGTAGTTGCTGCACTTTTGGGAAGCCCAAACGTGGTTTCTTCTGGGTAGGAACCCAGCAGAAGTGGTCCTCTTAAGAGACCGAGGATTCCAATAAGGTAGATTAGGAAAGAATTCCCAGGGATGTTTATGGTCAAAAAGCCTGGAATGCCTTCTGGGCTCTGGCAATTTCTTGCTAGGGTATGCATCTAGCAGCATAATATGGTAAGGTAGGAAGAGTTCTGTCAAGAAATTTCGAAGTCAGTGGTACCATCCCATATCCAAAGGGGAAGCTCTTGGTACTGGTGGTGGAGACAGTGCTGGGGGGCTGTGAAGGCACTGGAAGATGTGTGAGTATTGGAAGATTAGCTCCTACTTGTGAGGTGACAGGTGGTGATAAATGGCAGAGGTACTGATATCTTGGTACTGGTGGTAACTTCTCTCGGTGCCCCTGTACACCAGTTTCACTGAGAGGAGCATATCCTCTTGCAAGAATCTTAATGGTGCCCGAGGGCTACAGCAGTGGGCAGTCAGAACTAGAGTGGCAATGAAGTGCCAGTTGGGGACGAGAAGTGGGGGTTGATGTGGGTGAAGCAGTCACCCTGAAAGGTTACCTCTATGCTCCAAGTGCATGCCGTGTGAGGCTGGGGGCCCAAGAGAGGGACCAGAGTCTTGAAAGGGCTCTGACTGCCCTGGGATTCCTTGGGCCGCAGCTGGTACTAGTGTTTCAGATTTTCTCAAATCTTTGGATTAAGATGATTCCTGATGTGAAGACGGTGCTGGTGAAGGTGCCTCTCAGTGCTGTCTATTGGGAGGCTAATCAGAGCAGAATCCTGCTTAAGTGATACCAAGGTCTTTAGTGCCAATATCTGCTGGAGCCTTGGAGATGTAAGGGCATTAGTGGACATGAGGCCTCTCCAGGATTCATTCTCACAACGTGACCCAATCCCTTTTTCCTGGAGGCTCTCTCAGAAGAAAGAGGGCCTCTTATCTTGGAGTGCTTCATGTCTGAAGCAACCTCAGTCACCACCAAAGTAGCTGGGGAAAGTTAAAAAGGGAGTCAGACCCCACAGACCTTAAGGAGGGTGCCATGAGGAGAAGCTTCAATCTTATCTTCCTTTCTCTGTGAAATCTACTTTTAATCCCCATGCCATCTTTGCATTTGGATAGGGTGTGAAAGTCTAAGACACCAGGGACAACTAGAATGACTGTTGAATTCCTCAGACGTTAAGCCAATAAGGACAGACTGATGAAACAGTCCAAAGGAACCAGAGACAGAGGGACCCACAGAAAACGCAGATGTGTGTAAAATGAAAATGCAAAGCACGTACTGAAACAAAACCAAAATGAACATTGAGTAAATAAAAGAGGAAAAAGCTCCCATGAAGCAGTGGACAACTCAGTTGTCCAGCTCAGGTGGCAGACAGCGGGGAAAGAATTGGTGTGGTCGTGGGTCTGCTCCTCCCTCTATTCCATTGCTCTGGAGGACAGGATTATGTAGAGTACAGGCACGGGCACATCCATGGGCCATTGCTTATTCAAATCTCTGGCTGAGAGTGGCTGGGTGCCCACATATCTTTTGGTGAAGCAGCTAGAGGGATATGGACTTGAAGAGTAAGAATTACTTGAAAAATTATTCCTAGTCTGTACTTAAGTGAGCTGACCTCAGTTGACTGACAGTTACAAATGTAGCATAGTAATGGATTGAGTGGGAGATGGAAAATTTGTCAGGTTCCATTTTGAGTTTTTTACAAACAAGTATCTTTTGCTGTGTCCAAAACACTGCACAGGTACATATAAAATTGAAAGATACTATGACACCAAACACCTGTTGAATATCATGCCGTAACTGAAAAAAAGAAAAATCCTTACTCCGCCAGCATTCCTCAGTCATTTCTTGGTGTTTACTTTACACCAAGTCTCCTCATTTTATGCACTATTGCTACATATTTTTTCCATTTCAGTATGAAATAATCTAAAGAAGAACAGGAAGAAATCAGCATAATTCCATGGATCCTGAAATAAAGATGCCCACTTTCTCAGAAGCAAACATGTCCTCATTTACGTTTGTTCACAGAGAAGAAAATATAAATCTCACATCCAACAAAAATCACATCCACGGCAACAACAATACATACACCTGGCTTTTTCTGATTAAACACAAAAGACTTGACTAACAGTAGGGAAGTTGCATGGCTTTCAAAGCAACTTGTTTCAGCAATGTTTGTTCTTGTGCAAGAATACTTGCAGAAAGAGGCATGTGCAGTAAGTTGAGGAAGTCAGCCCTGATCTGTAGAACTAACCCTATTCTTACTAGCAACCTCAGAGTTTTTATTTGCCCACTGAAACCTTCTGGAGTTGAAATAAAGAGAGTCAGTTCACTGGCACAAAATCAATCATCAGTCCACCTTTAAAATGATGCACTCATGACTTCGTACCTGAACTGAGTTGAGGTGACAGTATCCATTCAATGGAAACCTGATGACATGGGTGGAGTCATGATTCCAGCCAGCATTGACAGAATTACACATCACGTCGCCAATTTCTGGAAAAACTTCTTCTATCAAAGATTTATCGCCACTCAGCGTAATCCTCTCCCCAAGATCTGGGGCAACACGCACCACCAAGCACTCACAGGACCTTGAAAAACGGCCAGTCTCCCGATCCTGTTTCCATCTTTCCATTTCTCCTAACATGGGATGGAGTTGAAAATACTTTGCCTCTTCATATAGCAAACTGTAGTCCTGAAAGAAATATATTTTACTGTGCACTACTAAGCAAGATGCATTGTGAATATACAGTAATTGCTTTTGTGTTTGGTTATTCTGGCATAGAGTAGTTTTAGATTTGAAATCCTTTCTACTTGTTTAATAATTACTACAAGCATTCTCTTAATATATATTGACTGAAATAATACTTTAAAAAAGTTTACCTCCATTTAAAAAAAGCGTGTATTATGGAGCACATCAACAGCCACGGTTCACCTTTCTCTAAATCTTTATCCCTATAGTAATGTCATAAAATGACAACCTCAGTGAACAGATGGAACAGATCTAAATCTGGATTCAGAATATCCATCGTTAGGATCCATCATGTCTTACAGCAACACTAGCAGGCACAGTAACAAGTATAAACATGTAAATGAGAAAGACTGAAATGGTTTTAAAAGTAAAATGATTCTGATATTTGCATAATGATTTGCATATATGACTGCTTTTAAAAATTAAATATTTTGAATATATTCCTTTTTGTCAACAGTATTGTTCCTGCTATGTAGCCTCAAACACTATAGAAAATGCATTCTGAAGCACAGTCAGTATTGAAATTATTTAGAACTGAAGCTCCCAAGTTTTCCTGCTTCTATATTTTGCATTTTATTTATTTATTTTTTTTTGCTGGAGGTTCGGGAGAAGAGACTTTAAAGCATTATTTTGGGGGTAAAGTGTCTGCATGAAGAAAACTAATCTGAGAATCAGGGAACACACAGGAATGTAATGACAATAGAGGAGCAGCAGAAGCAAGGTCAATATTGCATTGAAATTGAGCAAGAGACATAACGCTTAATAGGCAGATGACAAATGGATAATTGTCCAGCTGTGTTTATAATTAAATGAGAATCATCAGCTAATACGAGCATCTGTACTGAAGAGGCAGAGCTATTTGTTTTAAACATGCACCTTTACAGAAGGCGTAAAATGTAACTGGAAGGGACTGTCTGAACACGAGTGTGAAGATGCTGTCAGGAGTTGGTTTGTTTTATATTTTCAGCAGCTATAATTATGTATTAAACTACTCTGTAAGAGTGAACCATTAATGTAATGAAAGTGGTAGCCTTTAGACACTTCTGTTACTTAGCCATACAAGTCATGCATAAAAAGGGTAAGCATCTTGATAACAGAGATTATTCAAAAGGTCTTAAACTGAAACCAATGCTCATTTCATCAGGCAGGCAACTTAATTTTCCCACTACATACACAATTAGGGACAAACTTGCAAAAGAGCTCAATGTTACATGCTCTTGAAAATGAACCTAAGTTTTTACAGCATCCTCAACGTCTAACTCTTCCATGTCACTTCTACTACCCCATCTTAACTTCATGCCTACTAATATAAGCTAATGGCTGAACACAATGCATACTCAGATGTACACACATTCACAGGTCCCTTCTGGGGCAACGACCTCCAGCTCACATTTCACTAGTGGCCCTCCCGCCCAGGAAGTGCTAAGAAGTCTAAAGCATTGGATCTCCTGACTAAGCTTAGCGGCTGACATGAAGAATAAGCACAATTTTCATTACCATAATTCCTTAAAAAATAAAAGCTGAGTCCAGACTGATAAATACCTGGCTTAGATAATACAGTTGCAGAACTCACCCTTGATGTCTTAGTTAAGACACTAAGAACAAGCCTCATGTGGGACTCTTAGGGGTTAAGGAAAGATGCAACTCTGAAGTTCACCCATCTTACACATTTTAATGTTATTTACTTTTGGCTGTCAGGGCTCAGTATCATTCCTCCAGTATCAACCTGTGATCACAGGACGGGGTCCTTTTAATTGAAGGAGGAAAAGGAGAAATGATGGGGACAACCCCTCTGGAGAGTGCATACAGTTTAATGCATAAGATATACTATACTACATTCAGGAAGGCAAAAGTAAGCATTTATACCATTCAAGAAAAGGCCAACAGATGCCACTTTAGTGAGACAAAGCTTACTTCTGCCAAGCAATTAAAATCTTTTGTCAAATGCTCCAAAACCACCTCCTGTTTCATAGACTATTTTAATCACACTCCCTAATTATCTCTTTTGAGGAGGAAAGATATTTGCAGAATAATTTCGAACACACGTAAATCGCTTAAAATCTCACCTTGAAGTCATCAGGAATTAGGAGCTTTGACGTTCGTAGAAAATTCAGGATATATCTGAACATTTGCCCATCTCTGTCAATGAAATAGTGCTGCTTGAGACTGTCCAAAACAATAGGCTCCGTGCCATCAAAAAGCCTTCCAATTCTGGAGAGGAAAAGAGGTCAATACCAAGGTCAAATTACACCTGCACTTCAGCCATCAACCATCACCAGCTACTCACCCTGTTGCTGAACAGTAGCACTGGTTAAGACAAAACACCTGAAAAACTTGATCTTATACCCCCTCACCTTGCCTAATATGGACTCGTGAGCAGATCAATGGTTTCAAAATGGTCACCCCTTGACTTCAGTAGGGCTATTCTTCTACATAACTATTATTTCATGTAAGGCCTGCAGATTCTGGACTTTAAGGAACATTATTGCTTACTAGGGAGAGCTACATAACTGAACTGGAAATGTTAGGATGCTTGTGTTAAATCACATGCAATTAAGTAAATAATAAACAGCAGGTGAGGAGATTTCACAGATTTATTGTCACGGGTGTCTATTAGCTTGCTCTAAAGTTACCAGCATTTTTGTCCACCTTTATAACCCAACCCCCAACTCCATGTACTTGATCTTTCTGCAACATTAATCTTTACATCTGAGTTCTTCTAGATTTGATGTCTACAGAAAACAAGGCTATATCTACACTATGAGAAAAATTCGAATTGAAGGCTGTTAGCTCAATATTACCACATGACTGTCTTCACTCTAAATACCATTGGCTCAATTTAGGGAGCACTATCATCTATATTACAAAATCAATGTTACCTGGCAGGTATAGCGTCAAGCTCAAATTCAGAAGTTCAACTAAAGGCCAGTGTGGAAGCACCACATTTTAAAATCAAATTTATTAGCCTCCTGAGATGTCCCATATCTAACCCCACAATGCCCCTCAGTGCTCCGCTCCGGCTGCTGCTCTCCAGGTGCACAGGAATTAGGTAACAGGAAGACCGTGAATTTCAAATCGGGAGCGGCAAGCCTGTGGCGGTGGGCTCATGTTGGTATAATAGCCTGAGAAACATCTTTCTTTCTTTGCTATTAGTACCGTGAACGCATCTACCCATTACAAATAGCCCCAGCATGGAGTTCGTTGTTCCGTCTCTATACTTGGTACTTTCTTCTGTGCTGCCTGGTGCCAGCCGCTGCCCCACCACACCACGTGGCAACAAAGCTGTTGTGGGAGTCGTGCTTGTAGAGAAGGCCAAGAAGCTTCTCAGCAGTTTACATTTGTGCATGAACCTCCCTCTCTCCCCCACAGGCGCCACACAGTTGGGGTTTTCTCACGCTCAGCCACATCACATGGGTAACCCCTGACCCAGTAAAAGGATGTGCCTGATGTTCAATGCTGACCATGCTGCCAGGCAGCACCACGTCCTGGATTGCACGTGATTAGGGTTCCAAGGGTGGGAAAGATTTTCAAGGGCTTGCACCATGGTAGGCACAGGAAGCGCCATCGAAAGTTGAGAGGGCAGATATTCAGTGCAATACGTTTCTAGATTAGGGAGCATCAAGAAATAAATGTGACAGAGCAATACCTCAGTGTGGACTTGAGCCAAAGGCCACTGAAGTCAACTGTACAATTACCACAGTTAGCCAAGTAAGGCTTAGTGACCAAAGGAACCATAACTGATTTAATAAGCCATCTACATTTGCAGCGTAATGCCGGTGTGTTCTTAGACATGTATTTCTAGATTATGGAGCATCAAGAAATAAACATGACAGAGCAATACCTCAATATGGGCTTGATCCAAAGGTCACTGAAGTCATGAAAAAAATCCCATTATTTCAATGGGCTTTGGCTCAGGCCTTAAGTGACACAGAATTTCTTTTCAGAGTTAGTGGTTAATCCATTCCAGATCACTCAACTGGAGTGGGAAGACCTTCTTATGAAAAACATTGAGCCCTGGGTTCAGCAGGCAAGTGCTCTAACCTCTTTGCTGCCCTGCCCCGCCCCACCCCTCACTTATAAAAATCAATCACTCCTACAAGCAAGATTCTGCCTGGAAAAAGGGATGTTTGCTTAACATGGCAGGGGAATGAGGGAAATAATTTATAGGAAGATGTCTTCAGATACCCGCAGCCATCGTGAGTCATTATTTTCCCATGCTGCACCAGTGAAAATAGACAGAATGCTACAGGGCTCAGGGAACTGTGGGACAGGCTCCCACAATACACTGATGCAACAGTTGATGTTTGGTGACTTGTGTGTGGCAGCAATAAGTCAAATTTGTGGGGAGCCCGTGGGAAGTGAAGATTGTGAAATTTGAATTTATAAAACCCAGCATTAAAAATCAATTTTAATAAAGTGAAATTTATCTCGTAGTGTAGACATAGCTGAAAAGATGTGGGATGTGAGGTGTAAAATTGGAGCAAAATTCCTCATGCTGTTTCATTTTTTTTTTCCAAAGAGCAAGAGAGTGCATATCTTTACATTTAGCCACTAAAATCCACTTAAGGATACTTTTGTTACAGGGGTACATCAAATACTACATAAGTCTAAAAAACACATGGACATTTTTCATGCAGGAGACTGGCATTTTGCTTGATGTGAGATCCCATAATTTTAGAACCTCGCTGGAATTTGCTATATTCTTCAAATTCTTAATGAAATAAAGATTCAGTTACACCAACTTTAGTTGTACTTGTTTAGCTATACTGGTTTAAAACTGATCTAGTTGAGTCAATGCAAGCTCCTAATGTGTAAGCACTTACACTGGTAAAAAAATGTTAAGTACATCAATACGAAAATAAGATACACAGGTATAAGCAACTTTATAGCTCAGTTATAACTGTGTCCTATGAGTAGGGTGACACCAGTTGAAACAATATTAGTTTCCGAATTAATACAGTTAAATTGAAACAAAAACCATGTCTGACCAAAGTCTCTTTCCATTTGGAATACACAGTCACCACACTATAAAATAGAGGGATTGTTTTCATACAGAAGTAGTAATAGATGGAAACTCCACCTGCCTGTTAGGTCTCAAATAATTTTCACTGGTGCATGCAGGGTTGCTTTAGATATATTTGTTCCAGGTCATTAGAGAGACAAGGTGTATGAGGTAGTATCTTTAATTGGACTGATATCTGCTGGTCCAAGAAAGAAAAGATCTGCATATGTTCAGAAGTGAATGTCTTTTCCAATGGAAGTTGGTCCAATACAAGATATTTCCTCATTCGCTTTGTTTCTCTAGATAAAAATAAAGACAAACAGTGTAAGCATCTTATGAGCATAACCCACATTTTAAAATCTACATCTATTCCATTTCAAAATTATGCACAGATCAATAAACTGACTTTAAAAAGAACTACATACCCGTACAGAATAAGTAGGAAATCTCAATGACATGTTGTATTAAAACTAGCATTCAGGTTTACCTTACTATTTCTGATCAGCTCAGGGAGATGACAACTTGAAGAAAAACAGAGGCCCACTAACCTCTGATGGTCATTTAAAATTTTGCAGGAAATGCCCTAGGCTGAGGTAATCGTTGCTATTACACTTGAGTGAATAATTTGTAACAGATAACTTAATGAACCTTGCTTCTCTCTCTTTGAAGAAAGGTTGCACAAGGGTGAATAAAAATAAATCACTAAGAAAATTGTATTTTTAAATTTAAAATGGTTTATATAAATTGGCTTTTTAATTTGAAGTAAATAAATTTTTCTTTTTTTAAATTAACTGATTTAAAATTAACCTGAAAATGCAGTCCATATTAAGGTCTGCATTTATAAACTATTAAAATAATTTAAAGAAAAAACATTCAGTGGACTGTGTGTGCTGGCAAAGTTTTAAAGAAAGTCAAACCACCCATCTAATAGAAGGGAAGCACCAGAAATCAGAATTTGCCAAAATGCTCAACAAGCTCTTGGCAACAGTAGTTTCCAGTGCAGGTGCAGAGAGAATATTTTCTCCATTTCAGTTTGTTCAGCTGCAGTTGGGAGCTGAGATTGCAGAAAGCTTCTGTTCTTTTTCTCATTTTCTATATATTTTAGAGAGAGTTTGTATGAACAAGAACTCATCTTAAACATTAAGAGCTAGGATCACAAAATTTAGTATACAGCTTCCTCTGATCATCATTTAAAGTAACATACAGGTTTGATTGTCAGGAAAATGGGATTTGCTTGGAATAGGATTGCTTCTTATAAAACTAAATAGAAGAGAGTCAATCACCAAATGAAGTACAAGCCTCAAAACAGACGCCTGAACGCATGTTGAAAGAGGCAAAAGCAAGATGAGCCGGAAAAATAGACTGAACCTGGAATATGATTGCTTCTCAATAAACCTTACAGAAAAGAGATAAAATGGAGAAATTTAGAGGAGTACTCTGTTTGACATAGCTAAATCAATGTTTAAAGTATGAAAACTAGAAGAAAACTTTACTGGAATTCAAATTGACAACAGCCCTTTTTCGTTAAAGCACAGTGAAGGATAAGAGATTATAAAGACAAAGAAAAAATACAGTTGATGGAATTCACATTAAAAATTTACTAAAAATTAAACAAACATTTAAAAATCCTTTTTTAATAAATCTAAAATTAAAAATTCATGTCTTAAAACACGATTTTGGAAAAATACAATAATTTAAATCAATTACATATATTTTCCTTTTTTCTAAAAAAAAATTGAGTTAATGCTGGGTAAATCTTCTAGTCTATGAATAAGAACCATTTATGAGAGGATGAGATCTACTGGTTCTAAAATCCTAAAGGACATGGTAACCAGAAGCAAATCAGTTCAGTTTACTAACAAATACTTCTTTTATTTAATACATCAGTTTCAAATAACATATGTTTTCATAAGCACTTCCCCCTTTTGTATCCATCAGATTTAAAGGTAGCTTTACTTAATTAATAAAAATAAAATGCTGTTTTTGTGCATTTTTTTATTGAATTCAGTTTCTACCAAATATAGCTTAGCATAAATCAGGAGTAAAAGAATCATCTAGTGAATAAAATGTGCCATTCACCATCTTCTAACACAATGTGAAAATTAAGAATCCAAATAAAATATTAAGTTATATAACTGCCTGATACAGCATGCACCCTTAAAGATAGCAAAAAATAGTATCAAATTTTGTTGAAATTCAATATGTCTGAATAATTATAAACCAATGAGAATCAACCTTTATTTCTAAAAATTGGTGTGAAATACAAATTCAAAATGAGATTTGATTTAAATCAACCCTACTGGGCCATACACTGCAATGTTCTATCCAAAATTATTCAACAAACTTTTTCAGACTTCTATTTACTATATGGCTCACTATTCAAAACATTCAAATTGTGACTGGTCACACAATATAGATTCTATGCATTGATTTGATGAGCATAATTTACAACTGGGTTCATGGTGATGTGTATGAAGGTGGGTTGGTGAAAACTTGCCTTCAAAACTCACTTTTGTCTCCATTTTGAGCCTGTGACCTTAGCAATCACACTGGAATGCACGAAAAGTGCAAACATGGCCAAGTATAACTTGCTTTTATCAGCTAATCAAATTGATAAACAGCTTTCACAGAAGTTTTTTCAATTAAATATTTTCAATTCTATGATTTTATTACATCACTAATTCGTTTGGAAATTACAACGGGTAGCAGAGGACAGAATTTCGTCTGCAAAAATGTTAAATACTGACAGAAAAACCCAAGAAGTAAAAACCGAGAACTCTGCTTGATTTCCAGGTCCTAGATTGAGTCTGCAGGGCTAACAGTTAAAAGTTATCTTTTACTTAGCATGCTCATGCTACAAGTCTCTGAGTGAGGAACAGTAAAGAAAGGTTACTCACTGTAGTAACAGTGGTTCTTCGAGATGTGTCCCCGTGGGTGCTCTACATTTGGTGTCGGGCTCGACCGGCGCCGCAGATCGGATCTTCCAAGCAGTTTCTGCCGGACTGCACATGCGCCGGTGCGCGCCGCTCCCTTGCATGCTCCTGGCCATGTGCACAATCCGGTCCCCGCCAGTTCCTTGACCAACCGCCTCGGATGCTCCTGCAAAACACTAAACAGAGATCCGAAGCAGGGAGGATGGGCGGGTAGTGGAGCACCCACAGGGACGCATCTCGAAGAACCACCGTTACTACGGTGAGTAACCTTCCTTTCTTCTTCGAGTGTCCCCGTGGGTGCTCCACATTAGGTGACTACCCAGCAGTAACCCAAGATAGGAGGTGGGTAATCGGATTATGTGCAGCTTGTCCCCGAGAGGACCACTGTCGAGAGACGGGTATCCTCTTGGAACACCCTGTGAAGGGCGTAATGTTTGGCGAAGGTGTCCTAGGATGACCAGGTCGCCGCTCTGCAAATGTCTTTTAGCGCAACGCTCTTGAAAAAGGCTGTTGATGCCGCCACCGCCCTAGTGGAATGAGCCCTGGGCGTGGCCAGTAAAGGAGTATTTTTGAGTTCGTAGCACATTTTTATGCAGGATACGATGTGCTTCGAGATTCTCTGCGAAGAGAGACCTTCTCCTTTCGATTTGGGAGTGAGAGAGACTAGGAGTCTATCCATTTTCCGGAAGGACTTGGTCCTGTCTATATAGAAGGCTAGCGCCCTCCTCACGTCCAGGAGGTGTAAGTGCGCCTCTTTGTTAGAGTTATGAGGCTTTGGATAAAACGAGGGTAAAACAATAGGTTCGTTAATATGAAACTCAGAAGAAACTTGAGGAACAAAGGCTGGATGCAGCCGTATTGTTACTGCCTCCTTGGAAAAAACAGTGCAGGGTGGCGTTGCCATAACTGCCGCAAGCTCGCTCACCCTGCGAGCTGACGTGATTGCGAGAAGAAAGGTCGTCTTTATCGTAAGGAGGCGGAGGGAAACCGTGGCCAAAGGCTCAAACGGCGGTCCCGTTAGCGCATTAAGCGCCAGGTCCAAGTTCCACGAAGGTGGAAGCATTTTCCGGGGGGGGGGGGGTATAGGTTTACCAACCCTTTGAGGAACCTGGTAACCATGGGATGGGCGAACGCTGTGTGCCCTTCCTCTTTGTGTCTGAGCGCTGAAATGGCGGCAAGGTGGACCTTTAACGAGGATAGTGAGAGTCCTCCTCTCTTGAGGTCCAGTAAATACTCTAATATTACAGGTATAGGCACCGAAAGTGGGGCTAGCTGTTCGGTAAAACACCATGCCGTGAAGCGAGTCCATTTCTGCTTGTAGGTCTTCCTGGTGGAAGTCCTCCTGCTACTTTGTAGGACTTGTTGCACTTCCTCCGTACATGTGCTCTCTAGGGAGCTGAGCCGTGGATCAACCACGCTTGTAGTCGCAGGCCTTGAGGGTGCGGATGCACTATGGACCCCTGGGCTTGTCTGAGCAGATCCGGGGCCACCGGAAGGGGCATCGGTGGACGGTCCGACATGAGCAGGAGTAGGGGGAACCATTGCTGTCGATCCCCCGTTGGGACTATCAGGATCATTTGGGCTCCTTTCCTCCTGGCTTTCTGCAAGGCTTTGTGGATCAGCACTGTGGGAGGAAAAGCGTAAAGCAGGGGGCCCCTCCAGGAGATCACGAATGCGTCCCCCAGGGACTCCCATCCCAGTCCTGCCCTGGAGCAGAATCGTGGGCACTTCTTGTTGTGTTGAGTAGCAAACAGGTCTATCTGGGGAAAACCCCATGCGTGAAAAATCGGTCGTAGCAGATCGGGGCGGATCTGCCACTCGTGCGTGAGTGCGAAACGCCTGCTCAGCTGGTCTGCCTTCACATTGTGAGCGCCTGGTAAGTACGAGGCTTTCAAGGTTATATTGTTGGCGATGCACCAGTTCCACAACCGGACTGCTTCCGCACGTAAGGCACGGGACGGAGCTCCTCCTTGCCGATTTATATAAAACATGGTGGAGGTATTGTCTGTACTGATCCTGACTACTTTGCCTTGTATATGGTCTCGAAAGTGCCTGCAGGCGTTGAACACTGCTCTGAGCTCCAGTATATTTATGTGCAGTGACTGCTCCGTGGAGGACCACAGCCCTTGCGTCACCTCTTCGCCCATGTGTGCTCCCCACCCTATGAGGGAGGCATCTCTAGTAAGAAAAACCGATATTTGTGGTTGGTGGAAGGGTACCCCTGTTAGCAAGTTCTTGGGGTTTACCCACCATTGCAGGGATTTGCACACCTCTGTTGTGGGCGACACCACCCTGTGAACGGTGTGTGCTGCCGGTTTGTATACGCTCGCCAGCCACTGCTGCATGCTGTGCATGTGTAACCTGGCATTCTGTACTACGAACGTCGCTGCTGCCATGTGGCCCAGCAGCTGTAAGCACGTCAGAACCGGCATCGTAGGGCTGAAGGTGATGACTTGCACGAGGGAGCTGATGGCCCGAAAGCGTGTCTCTGGTAGGTACACTCTCGCTGTAATAGAATTTATGCGTGCCCCTATGAACTCTATGTCCTGTGTGGGGTCTATCTTTGATTTTGCCAGATTGATAACCAGGCCGAGCGAAGAGAAGAGAACGTGCCTGCTGTGACGCGTATCATGCGTAGTACCTCCTCCTTCGAGGCCCCTTTGAGTAGGCAGTCGTCCAGATACGGGAATATAAATACCCCGTCTGTGCAGGTAGGCTGACACCACTGCCAAGGTCTTGGTGAAGACTCTGGGGGCCGAGGAGAGGCCAAACGGTAGGACCTTGTATTGAAAATGTTCTTTACCTACCATGAACCGGAAGAATTGTCGGTGAGCCGGATGGATAGTTATGTGAAAATACACGTCTTGTAAGTCGAGGGCTGCAAACCAATCTCCATCATCTAGTGCCATAAGGATGGAGGCGATTGTGATCATCCGAAAGCGTTGCTTGCGCAGGTACCGGTTGAGGCCTCGAAGATCTAAGATGGGTCTCCAGCCTCCTGTCTTTTTCTCCGTGAGGAAGTACCTCGAGTAGAACCCTTTCCCTTGCAGTTGCTCCGGCACTCTTTCCACTGCCCCTATGAGCATGAGATGGTCTACCTCCTACTTGAGCCTCGCTACGTGGGAGGCCTCCTGGAGGTGGGGCCTGGGTGGAGGTCGTGGTGGTGGGAGCGACTGGAAGGGGATGGCGTACCCCGTGGCTATGATCTCCAGCACCCATTTGTCTGTGGTGATCCTTTGCCACTGGTCGTAGAATTGTCGGAGGCGATGGTGGAATAACCGCTTCGGATGACCTTGTGCGATGGTAGTGATGGCGCAGCCCTGGATCTGTGTGTCAAACTTGTGGCCTTTGGCCCTGCCCCGAGGATGCACGGCTCTGTTGGGAACGTCACCTGGGAGTTCTGTACTGCTGGTGCTGTTGATGTCGCCCTTGCTCGTAACCCCTGTGGTACTGGGGACGATGTTCCTGGTACTGGTACCGTCTTTGTTGAGGGTAGTACTTTTTCTTTCTGTATGGAGGGGTGTAAATCCCCAGGGTCCTAAGTGTGGCTCTTGAATCTTTACTGGAATGAAGGACCGGGTCAGTTGATTCAGCAAACAGCTTCTGTGAGTCGAAGGGAAGATCGACGATCTTTGCCTGCAGGTCCCTCGGTATACCCGAAGTCTGGAGCCAGGACTCCCTTCGCATCACCACTGCCGTAGCTGTGGAGCATGCTGCTGTGTCCGCAACATCCAGGGCGATCTGAACTCCCGTTCTCGAGGCCGCGTAGCCTTCTTGCACGATGGCCTTGAGCACCGGTTTCTTGTCCTCTGGAAGCGAGTCCATGAGGGAAGTTAACCTAGTGTAGTTGTCGAAATTGTGGTTCGCTAGATGCGCTGCGTAATTTGCCATTCACAACAGTAGTGTGGAGGAGGAGTAGACCTTTCTGCCGAACAGCTCTAGCTTCTTGGCATCTTTGTCTGTTCCCCCTATCTTGAATTGAGATGTCTTTGATCTTTGTTGCGACGACTCTACCACCAAGGAATTTGGTTGTGGGTGGCTGAACAGGAACTCCATGCCCTTCGCCGGCACGAAGTATTTCTTGTCCGCTCTCTTGTGGACAGGCGGAATAGTCGCAGGGGTCTACCATATCATAGTGGCGGACTCCAAGATTGCTTCGCCAATCGGTATTGCTATTTTGGAGGAGGCCGGAGGTCTCAGATTTTTGAGGAGCTTATGGTGCTTCTCTTGCACCTCTGGTGTCTGGATGCCTTGCGTGAAGGCCACCCTTTTAAACAGCTCTTGAAACTGTTTGAGATCATCCGGAGGATGGACGTCCCCCGGGGCCGTAGCCTCGTCCGGGGAGGAGAGCGAGGAACCACTAGGATACGCCTCTCTGGACCCTTCCGGTTCCTGTTGGTGATGGTACATCCGCTCGCTGGAAGCTTGCAAGGGAAAAATCTCGGGGTTCCATAACCAGTTCCCCCTGAGATACTTGAGTCTCTGTCCCCGTTCGCAATTGCCCTCGGGGATACGGGACCGTCTGTGGGGATCTTTCCCTGGTAGACTGCCGGTGGTGTCTATGCCCCGCATGATAGGGGCGACCATGGCAGCATGGGCACTGTTCTTGGGAAGGTGACCTGGACCACTCCCTTGGTGCATACCCTCTGCGTCTGGGGGAGCGAGATTGTCGAGAGACCTGGGACAATGGAGAGAGCGATTTGTGATAGTACTCCAGCGGCTCAAACCCCAAGAAGGGTGAAGGTGGTCCCAGCCAGGGCGAGGCTGGTTGTAAAAATGGAGACGGGGGCTCCGGGTAGGCTAGGGGGGACCCCTGCCTTCTAGTTGGAGTCTGCAGCATGAGCGGAGGGCTGAGAGAAAGCAACTCTGCAGCCCTGTCTGGAGAGGGGCTGCGGTGCCTTGTTTTCTGTGCAGCCTTCCTCCTCCCTTGAGGGGGTGGCTCTGCCCCCTGACGTGCAGGGGATCTCGGTCCCGTCCGCGCCGCGCTCGGCATGCTCATGGGCGGTGTCCTCCGGTGCCTGCAGGCTGCGTGCCTGTGCGCTCTGTGCTGCCGGTTCCCCGGGGGTCGGTGCCGCTGCCTGCAGTGCTGCCGGTACCGGCGCTTGTTCAGCCGCCGCCCTGCCTGCAGTGCGGGGTGGCTGTTTGATTATCGGAGGCTGAGCCGCCTTCATGTGGCTCTCCGTGCCGCCGCCGATCAGCTGTTGCTGCGGCTGGGGGCTGCGTGCTCCTCCCGTCCTGCTCGCTGTTGCTGCCGGCAGGGATCGGGTTGGGGAGACTTTCCTCCGTTTTTGCACTGATGGGGTGAGGGAGGCAGCTTTCCTTTTATGGGCCCCGGAGGGTCCCTCCTGCTGCGGCCGCTCCGGCACGTCTGGCTGGAGGGCCTTGTCGAATAGCAGCATTTTAAGCCGCATCTCCCTGTCCTTCCTTGTTCTGGCTGTTAATTTTGCACAGAAGGAGCATTTCTGCGTGACATGGGACTCCCCAAGGCACCTTATACAGTGACTGGGCCCATCAGACGCTGGCATTGCCTCTCGGCAAGACTCACATTTCTTGAATCCTGAAGAGGACATTGTTGGTGAGTCTTTGAGTTGTTAATGGGGTACTTAGCACCTTCTCTGTGCTGTTTTCCCCCTCTCGGATAGCCTGCCGCAGCAGGAGGGCTAATGGCCCTAGGCTCCTGGCCTCTGGTGCTCCACTTGTTATTAGGACTGGACTGAATTCCGTCCCGCTTGTTGTTTCTTGTTTTTTTTTGAAAATAACAACTGGCTAACTTAACAATAGACTAAGAACTTGAAAACTTTAAAGAAAACAGCTAAAAACCACTGAATACACTATCTTGGCCATAGCCTAGTCGGATTCCGTCTGCAGCCGACGGCGGTTAAGAGGAACTGGCGGGGACTGGATCGCGCACGTGGCCAGGAGCGCGCAAGGGAGAGGCACGCACCGGCGCATGCGCGGTCCGGCAGAAACTGCTTGGAAGATCCGATCTGCGGCGCCGGGCAAGCCCGACACCTAATGTGGAGCACCCACGGGGACACTCGAAGAAGCAGCATGGAACTCCAAAGGGCCATTTTTATAACTCCCTTCCAGATCAGAAGCAGGTTGTAACATGGACAGCACAGGACTGCAAACTCCAGTCGGATCCATGTCTGTAAACACCTACTTTATTTTTAGATAAAGTTTGCAATTTTTCAACCCACCCTTCCTCAAAAATAAGAGGAGGTGCTTGGGGGCACTGATATGATTATGTGTTTGTGGCAAAGGAGCCCCTAACACAATACCCTTAAACAGCAACTGCAACTAGAAAGAATTTGTTGTGCTTAGGACCAAGGAAAGCTCTTTGCCCTCTTCATCCAGTCTCTGCATTCAGTAAAAATCTTTAGTGTGTCTTGCGTTGTAGACACTGCAACCTCCCAAACACCCAATAGGTTCAAGCAGCGCTTGCTCCCCCACCCCTGATAAGCCTTAGAGGGCCCTTTCCAATAAACTGGCTTGCAGAGAAAGGAGATAAGCAGGGAACATTTATTTTATAGTCTGCCCAGCCAAGCCTCCTTCAGTGAATGGTAGTGAACAGCTCCTCATCCTACACACATTAGAAGTTAGATGCATTCTCCTTGGGTGCTGCTCTGACAGCTTCTGCCCTAAATTACTGTTTGTAATGCATTAGCACCAAAAGGCTCCAACACAGGATGAAGGAACACAGGACCTCTACAAATACACGATCCCTGCTCCAAAATGCTTCCTATTGAATATTCATCAAGGCAGTGCCCACAACCACCCTAACTCCTATTCCAGAAAGTGCAAATTTTACTGTAGTTATTAAAAGTTATGTGCATGAAATTACATAAAACACAAGCAATATCTAAACACTGAATACTGGAAAAGTACAGGTCAGGAGCCATCCTTTAACAATACCGTGAAGTTTTTGCACCTAAGCTTTTGCATATGAGTGTTTGCGAGAGAGAGAGTTTATTAACTCATAACCCAACGTTTCCTTCTGTTTGGTCTGACTTTGACATTATAATGCTTAAATGACATCAGCCTGCTGGCATGAAACAGGGTTGTGAAGTCATTTTTGTTATAATTTTCCTTTGAAAGATTGAAAGATATGGTTTCCTCCCCATGTTCCCTGACAACCTTGATTTAAAACACATAGTTGATGATCAACAAAGATAGCCAGAAATGCCTGACAAATTTATAACAGATGAATGGATTTTAAAATATGGAAGTGGTTTGAAGGTAGCTAGCAGGTTGATAATACACAGATTTAGCCGAAGAGCAAAGGATAAAAAAAGCTGTCATACATTTAGAGAATAATGTGCTTAAAACATCTTTAAATGAAAAGTTAGACAAATTTTCTATATATAAAGAAAATTAATGTCCCAAGCTTTGAAAAAAGGTGACCTCGGAAAAGCAATAGTTAATGTCTGTGGCTTTAAGCAGCATCATATTCCACAGTCAGCATACTGCTTCAAAGGTTGAAAAACTAACTACACCAAAACTCTGAGCACTTTACTTTAGGGCCATATAACAGGCAGGTTTTTTTTTTTTTTTTTAAAGGAAGACTGGGGCACAGAATAGACTAATCTCTTACTCTAGTATATACTACAGAGGGCATTTTCCCCATAGACAAGTGCACACAACAGAATTTTGAGTGTGTGATTCTTGAATTAAAACCCAGGCATCTGAGCAATGGAAGATGACATTACTAAAAGGAACACCTGTCTTCTTCACAAAACAAACCCCAGTTTGGCTGTCAAATGAAAAGCCTTGCTAGTACCCTGCCTGCAGGAAAATTATAAAAAATTGATTTTCTGCTAGTGTCTTGTGCCTCAATAGAGAATTCAGGGAAAAGGAAAAAGCAGTCAGTGCCAATGAAAAACAGAATATTCCTCAGCTTTCATACTATGTACAGATAACATAACACAACCCTGAGGATTGGTGATTAGAAACTTCACCAGATTACAGGTAGCAAAAAAATTTCTCCATGCTAGACAGAGACGTAGGAGACTGAAATGAGAACACATGCTGACTGCAAGTATTTGGATTATTACATTACTTTTGCTCTAAAAGAGAATGAGCATGAAACAAGGATTGCAGGAAGAAAATACGGCTTGCAAGTTTGTTACTGAATATATTTTTGTCTCCACAGACAGTTATCAAAAACAAGCCAAACAATAAATCTGACTGAAATATTTATATATACTATCTTAAAGGTAGCACCGAAGATCATTATCACAAAACAGGGTAAAACAGTTATTTGCTTTGTGCATTTGATAAGATTTTCTTATCCAGCCATTGCCACTGTTTTCCCTTTCCTCTACACCTTTCACTGAGAATGGGGAAGAGAGGAATCTACAAGTCAGGAATGCAAGTGTTGAAAGGTACAAAACAGGCAGGTGGAACACACAGGCAGGTGGAGTACAATGAAATACTTGCAATTCTTTTACAAACTGACTATGTCTCAAGCTGGCAATGTCCCATTCAGCACTTTTCTCTTTTTTCTTGTTCCAGCAACGAAATAATAATCCTGTGTTTATGACACAGATTTCTGCTCCAGTATAACGAGAGAAGGGCAATGAAAGAGCAGAGCACACACGAAAACACAAATTTTCTTATTAAGTCAGAAAGCATGTAGGACTAAACCATATCCGCCTTAGTCAGGAGATTAGACTTACTGGAGCCACCTGGGTGAGCACAACACATCCTTAAGAAGCAAACGGATGTAAGTGTCAGTATCATCTTGGGGGATGTTCATTCACTATTGTTTGGAAGGCCGGTTGTTGAGGCAGTGGTTTATTAGCCCTATGTCATCTTTAATTTTCTTTTTGTTTTATTTTGTTAAGTGCTCAAAGGCAAATTTGTATAAGAGCAAATTAGAAAACAGAGCGTATTTAAGTATACATTCAGTTCATGGCAGTTTAACTGCCTAAAGGGTATTGTTTGTTTTGCCGTAAAAAGACACTATTCTAGAAGCTAGCACATATCATGGGACATTCATGGTAGAGACAAATACTCAGCTACACTATTTTAAACTTTAAACAACCCTATGATCCTGAATTTTTAGCTGTGGACTGCTTTCAGATAAACAATCTGCTTTTCATCTCAGAGACCTTGTGTCAGACATTTCCAGAATGATATGTAAACATGGCACAACGATGGAAATGTGCCCTTTCCAGTGACAAAAGTATACAACATAAAACCAACCGGATAGTCAATTGTATCACTGTGGATAATTCACTAATCCTATTTTAATCACCTCTGCCTTTCATTGTATAAATGAAGGTTTTAAACTTGATAGTCTCGGGGATGTCCTTGGAATAGATAGATCTTACATTATTACACCGACTAAATCTTAACAGAAGATGCCTGAATGCAATGAGCATAGGCAAAGAAGTGAAGGAACACTATATTAAAATGAGCTATCCTAGAGAGCAAATTTTTATGAAGCAGACAGCAGCAAGCAAGAAGCAGGCACAGAAAACCGATTATGGACAGGAAAGGAATACAGATTGGACCCGCCTGGTCCAGCAATCTCAGGACCTGATCAGTCCCAAATCAGGGAGTTTGCTGAATCAATGTTGGATCTGCCTCCATTCCCAGCTGCCAGGCTCCACTTCTGGTTGCTGGCCACCAAGCCCAAGCCACTGAGTTCCAATCCATCTGCCAGCAGCAGGGCTTTGGTCTGGCAACACCCATGATCCTGCTGTGCCAATTTTTGCCCTTGAACACATAAAACTATAGCACCCACAGGGTCCCCGACAATGCCGGACAACAGATTTTGCTGAACCAGAGAGAGTTCGAGACTAGAGAGGTTCAGTCTGTACTAAACACTGAAATAGATGGGTGTTGGAATAAACCGTGCTGCCACAATCCCAGCCTGAAAGAGCTCCCATTATATGCAGGGCTTAAAGACTGGTTCTGTAGCTCCCAGAACTCCTCAGCCCCATACAAATGATTCCAGCATCTCTGGTGAGATATAGCACAGAATATTACAAGGAAAACCCAGGGGATGTTTAAAGAATTCTCTACAGAGGCACCTTGCTAAAGAACGTAAGGGAAGAGACCACTTTACACAAAGGCTATTTCAAATATTTTAGGGTTAATATGTAATAGCGGAAGTAAAAGAAGCATGAAAAGCTAAGGTCAGATCAGAGGCCTATAAAATACTCGTTAGAAGTGTAGATGGACGAAAGTGACAAGCAGTTGTACACCACAGTAAAGTTTGTAAGCAACAGACTAGGAGGTCTGAAATGATGAGCAAGGTGGGAACAAATCAGAGACAACAAAACTGAAACAGGGCATTCGTGACAACCTGCCTCATCACAACCAGCAGCTAGAGGAAACAAATGCAAACAAAACATTGTATGAAGTGAACTAGCCAAACTAACCCACATGGACAAACTGTCACATGAATTGGAAAAGAATAAATTGAACGCATTTGAAATCATGAGAGAAGAATGTGCTGTATACTGCAGAGAAAACAAAAAAAGGATGAATTTAATACACAAAACGAATGAAAAAAGACAAGACTATACATATGCCATAGAACTAGAAGCGACCTCAAGAGGTCGAGTGCAGTCCCCTGCACTCACAGCAGGACCAACCACCATCCCTGACAGGTTTATTCTTTTAATAGACCATGTCCCAGACCCTTGCAAGGCCCCCTCGAGGGCTGAATTTACAACCCTGGGTTTATAAAGCTAATGCTCTACCCACTGAGCTATTCCTCCCCAGTAGGGCTCAACAATAACTAAGTTATACCAAATAGAGGACAGGTGGGACACAATGTTGGAGCAGAGGGGGTACAGAATGCAAGTGGGACAAAGAAATAATGGGAAGATGGCCCTCAAAAAGAAAAAACAAAACAAAAAAATAGTTTCTAGCTGCTTCATAAATAGCTTGTTTTTCTTGATAGGTCAGATTCTTAGCATCACCATTTAACATGTACACTGCCAATCTCGGGCACTGGCAATAGCCACCTAGATGTTTCCTTCCATAAGGACTGAGGCTCTTGATTCAGGTATGCAGATACAGCCATGAGTGTTTAAAGGGAGGGAAGCCCTGCTGTGTCACAGTCAAGAGTATGTTACTAGCTGCTCAGATCCTGGCCAAACTAAAAGGGTGTTGCTCTCCAGATGGTGAATTTACTCTCCTTCCGTTACCTGAAGCAGAGCTAGCACAGCAATTCTCTTTGACTTCTAAAACATATTAGTGCACAGCTTCCAGGCAGGGGTGTAGAAACCAAGACAGAAGAATTTTTTTTGTAGAGGGAGGTTGCAAAAAGTAGGTTGTGTACAATCACTACAGAGCTATTTCAAATGCCTGCGGCCAAGTAAGGGAATATCATTTCCATGCTCTGATGCCCATTTGTAGAAGTGCCAGGAACAGTTGGAAGGGGATGCTAAGAACTCATGACTTGAGGCTAGAATACCATCTACGTGGGCAAAAGGAAGCCATCACCCAGAGGAAAGCCCTTAAATTGAGGATAAGGCAGTAGAACAGCATCCAAGTCTTTAGATGATGAGTAAAGCTTTGCTGAGTTTCCTTCAGCTCCTGTTTGAGTTCCCTCTCTTTCCTCCATGCATTTCAGTCCACGCGTGCCATAGAGATATACAGAAAATATAACAGAAGAACAGACGGAGCAAGATGAAACCTGAACATACACAAATTACCCTCTAACACAGCCAAGTCAGTCACCTAGAAGCACAGTCTATACTCTGCTATCTACGGTCAGCTCTTGTGCTCTGTCCCTTACTTGGCTAATTTTTCAGGATTCATGAACACTGGATCTAAGAAAGAGAAGAACAGAAGCAAAACAATAAAGATCCACATTTGCTATAACATGTGCCATATTTGCAAAAAACAGAGCAGTTCCTCAGGTTTTCAAAACATATCAAAACGTTTTTTTCCTCATAAAATTGCTTAACTGATCAATCATGGAAATACTTTCTCCAGCCACATTTTTGTAATCAAGTTCTCTTGGCTACAACAACATTACACAGAAACATTAAACAAATGCTTTGCTCGCCCAGAGAATTTTACTAAATTCAAATTCAATTCCATTTGTGTGTTTTATTTTAAACACACCAAGAAGGAGGCTTCTTATACACATAGTAACAGCACTGAAAATGTCCTTTTGCCCAGGGTATTACGAATTTCTCAGGAAGTACCTTCCAATTATTCAAGTGGAATGGCAAATTAGCTACTCCGCAACTAATAATTTGTGAAGTGTTTCTTTTATCAGGTTTATGAAACAGCAATTCAGATGGCCAAATTTTTTGTGAGCCCACAGTGCAGAGGGTGGTAGAGAAACAGGAGGGTATATTGTACAATTACTGAAAACCACCAAACAAATGAGCCACTAAAACAGCATCCCTGTGTGGTTTGCTTGTGCATTTTAGTATATTGCACTACTTTTGCAATCATTCATATAATACTGAAGTGTTTTTCAGAAATAACGTACAGTAAAATCTTTCATATCCAGCAGCCTGGGACCAGGAGGTTCCTGGATAGTCAAATATTCTGGATAACAGAGAAGTATACCTAGCAATGCATAATGCTAAAGAAAAACAAGATTAGATATTAAGGAACAAACAAAGCTGTATGCAAAGTACTTTATTTACCAACCACAGTAGTATTGTATACTGTAAACTGACAGTTCTTTGCTGTATTTATTTTCACTACACTATACTTATGGAAAACATAACCAAAATTTACTTATGGTTAAAATGCCAGTTATTTGAGAGGTCTGGATAATAGGATGCCAGATATGGAAGAGTTTGCTGTATAAAAAATATCTTGGTCCACTTCCTCTCTCACCTTAGTTTACAAACTTTCCTTTTCAAAAATATAGACATGAACATCTATCTTTAAATAGCTTCAGTTCTTGCACACTTAACCTCTATTTTGAGGCTAGGGAGTTAAAGTTACTAAAAATGCAAGTCCAAAAGAGTATTCAATTTCTCTGAATCAGCCACACAAGAAATTAGGTCTAAAATTCAAGACCAGTAGATAATGCACAGTTAAAATAATGATTCTCCTGCCACATACACAGACAACCCTAACTTTGCCACTTTCCAGGATGACATTAAAGAACTGGGTGTCTCCTTGCCCAAGGCAGGAGTTGTGCTGGACACACAAAATGACAACATTAGTAGTGGAGGCATAAAGAACTTGACTTTCCTTGTTCCTAGTGCCATGCTTCTGTTAACTGGGGCTGCCTACCCACTCAACTAGAAATTCCATCTATTACTGTTTAAGTTGCTGTTTCCTCTCACTAATTATTGCATCTTCCCTGCCCCTTCCCTGAAGAGGAGCTTCTACAGATATGGTGACAATGCACATTCCTTTCCCATAGTAAGAGTTACACAAACCGTGCCCACGGTTAAACCCATGAAGGTAAAATTGTGCAATCTCTTAGCTCTGTACAGTGGATCACAAGCTTGATTGAGCAGTTTATCCTATAGGATTACCCCATAATGGAGAGAAAAAAAAAAGGCCACCTGCTGAATTAATGCTTCAGCAAAGCCTCTGACTACTTAGCAAATCAAACCAAAGAGAAAAGAAGTTTCAAAAACCTTCCCTGGTTAATTACCAAGCATCTGCTCTAGTACTGATAAGCAAACAAAGCTATTACTCAAAGAGAATTGTAACATATACAGTATGTTATATTAAAATTACATATTTCAGCAAAAAAATGGCCAGTTTAAAGGTCACACATTACAAAAATTCTTATGGCAAGTAGATCCAGCAGTACTGCTTATTATTCCCCATATTTCTCAGTAGAAGACCTTATTTTCCATTGTTTATAATACCCACACTGGGTATCTGTCTCCAGCTGATTTTCTACTATTATTTCAGCCAAAAAGAATTCAGCCATATCTGAGAATAGAGCCAGGGAAAACGTTTTGCCCGTACAGTACTAAAAAAAACCCAGGCAAACTTTTATATGAAATGCTCTAGTGTCTGCAATCTTTGACCAATCTGAATTTGGCACGGAGGTGGCTTGGAGCGGAAAAGGGATGCAAACTGTTGCATGGTACATAGAGATGCACCAGAGCGTAACTCTTACTGACGAAAGGCAGGTGTTGAATTAATGAATTGCATCATGTAGACACCAGAGCTCATGGCTCTGTAGAGGAGCTGTCTACTAATATCCACGGCAGGTTATAGAACTGGAGTAGAGGACAGACTGGCCCACCAGGCTCTCTGCTCAGGTGGTGACAGGGCCCATCACTTGATGGGACATGAGGGCAAGGAGGCATGTGGTGTGAAGCACAAGCGTACACAGATGTTTGCTGGGTGCAGTTCTGTGGCAAGACAGCTGGATGTTGTAAGGCCAATTTAGCAGGCATGTCAGCTGGGAGGCTAATGGGGAACAGACCCAATGAGGATTTCAGGAAGGGTCAATGGAAAGGTATTATGGTAGTTAGGAAACACCCTCCCACAAGATCTGCTCAGAGAGAGAGAGAAAGAATCACAAGGCTGGAAGGGACCTCAGGACAACATGTAGTCCAGCTCCCTGCTTCAAGCAGGATCAACCCAACTAAGTCATCCCAGCCCGGACCTCGTCAAGCCGGGACTTAAAAACCTCAAGGGATGGAGAACCCACCACCTCTCTAGGCAATGCATTCCAATGCTTCACCACCCTCCTGGTGAACTAGTTTTTCCTAATATCTAACCTACACCTCTCCCTCTGTAACTTCAGACCATTACTCCTTGTTCTGCCATCTGATGCCACTAAGAACACTTTCTCTCCATCCTCTTTAGAGCTCCCCTTCAGGAAAGTTGAAGGCTGCTATTAAATCACCCCTCAGTTTTCTCTTGTGTAAATTAAATAAGCCCAAATCCATCAGCCTCTCCTCATAGGTCAGAAGTAGGAGGCAAGGATGACTTTACCTCCTGGAGGACAGGATGGGAAAAACAGGCAGCCCTGTGCACTAGCTGAGTCCCAGGGAATCTCTCCATCCCTCTGATTGCAGTCTGGGAGGTCTCAGATTCTCCTGGCACCTCCAGAACTACCCATTCTACACCAGAGGAAACTCTGCCACCTGCACAGTCACAGGTGTGTTGGCGTGCATTGGGGGACTTCAGGAAGAGAAAGGAAGGTATACTTGGCTTTGCAGTTCACCAAAGGCTGCCCTAGAAAACTAGATTTTCTCTCTGCCTCTGCTGCAGAGTTCATGGGATATAGTCACTGACAATGTGTTTTTCACCTTCAGGTATCCAACTTAAGACCAGGGGCCTGATTTGCATGAGCACTCAGAGCGGCAACTGATGTTAGTAGGAACAGTGCTTTGAATAGGTGAAGTGCTATAGAATGTAAATGTGAACCACAGCATCCTTATTGTCTCACCTCAGCGTCCCAGAACTAATGGACTTTTATAACCTTAATATCTCTGTGCCTCAGCTCCATCTGTAAAACAAAATTTTGCTTTCATCTCACCGATTGGTTGTGAACATAAATTGTTAGTAACACATTTGGCTATTCTGCTGATGAGCAGGAGGAAATTATCAATGTTGTCTTCAGAGCAGGGTTTGAACAGTGTGCAGTAGATAAGGCCTTGAACAACATAATGAACAAAGAGAAAAAACTCAAATACTGACTAGCTGCTTAACTGATCACTGTCCATTCTATGCACCAAATGAAGCAGGGGCCCCATTAAAAAGCATGTGATGAAGTAACTTAAAAATTGTATCATAACGCACACACGCTAGGGCATCAAATTAAGACTTTGAAGTCAGTGTTAATTATGGCATTTTCTAACTTTTCAGTGCAGCATTTTGAAACCTTAATGATGATGTTGATGTAGCAGCGCGCATAATTGTATTGAACACAAGCTGTTAGGTAGTGCATATATTTTATTATATTCTTTAGCCTCTCTCACACTTGTATGGTATTGCTTAACTTCTCAGTGCCACTGCCTACCAACTCTTACCATGGGGAACAGCAGCTTACTTGAACAGAGTGTAACTCTTTGGAGGCAGGAACTAGTTACGTGTAAATGGATCTAAGAAGCTGGGGGGATAATTAAGTATACACAAGCAAACAATAGGAATTCAAGAGTTAGCTATAACTTGTGCATGCACTGTGCAGACTATCAGTTTGTACCCATTGCAACTAACCGAACATGCTCTCTACCCAGGGCACAGCTGTTAGTTGGTTAGATCCACACGTGCTAGAACTAAAGTTGTGGGGGATGCTGCAGCACCCCCTAGCTTGAAGTGGTTTCCATTGTAAACAGGGTGTCCAGTTTGGTTCAAAAGGTCTCAGGATTCCACCTAAAAAATAGTCAGATCTAAGGAGTGGTGCTGGAACAAACTTATTTCAGCATGCAACATGGGTGTAGCCATGTTGGTCTCAGGATACTAGAGAGACAAGGTGGCCGAAGCAATAACTTCTACTGAACCAACTTCTGTTGGAGAGAGACAAGCTTCTGAGCCACACAGAGCTCCTCCTCAAGTTTGGGGAAGATACTTCTAGTATCACAGCACCAGGAACCATGTGATGTTGGGAGTATCTTTCCCAAAACTGAAAATGAGCTCTGGGTGGCTCACCGGCTGCTTCTCTCTTACCAACAAAAGTTGGTCCAACAGAAAATATTACATTATCCACTTTGTCTTGTGTGTATGGTCCAGCTATAGTTGTAAGTGCATTCCACAACAGGATGTACAGCTTTAACATCTTCTGTTAAAAAGTGACACCCCCTAACCAAAATATTTAAGTAGGAACAAAACTTTTGTAGGCAAAGCCAGAGTTTGCAGTTAGAAGACATTCCACATCAAAACAGGTTATACAGCAGCTACAAGTAGTAAGTAACAACTAATGCATATGCTACAAGTATTAGTCACTCCAGCCTCCTGCTTATAAGATGGTGATAAAGGTAATTCTTTAAAAAAAAAAAAAAAACAAAACCCACAGGTGTTGCAGTTGACAGCAACCACTCACAAACCAACAGTTGTATTGTTTATTAATTAGTGGCTGGAGTACGTGTAATTCCTACAGCAGTACCATTCTCTATTGAACTAAGAAGGTATGGGCGTGACATAAGATGAATAGAGAATAAAGTTATTTAAAATATGAAAGAAATGAAGACAAATTAAGAAAGCAGTAACAATGCAGGGAGCAATTACTGGACAACAAGTCGCTGGGGGAGGTGACAGAATTAAGGCTGTGTATGCAGAGTTATGCAGGAAGAACCGTTCGCATTAAAAGCATGTGTGGATGCTTTTATTCTAGAATAAGAGTGCTTTAGTTGGTTTCTGGCCAACGGAAGCTGTCTATTTTGAAGCACAGGAAGCTCACAAAGCACACCTTCCCCACCCCGCCACAGGCTTTAACTAGTCACAGAAGCACATGGCACCTGCCTGGCCACAGCAGGGGCAGAGCCTACCTAAGAAACCTACTGGGTTGCTGGCCGTGAGTCACCCCAGTAAGTCTCCCGGCTAGGGTCTCTCTGGCATCCCATCCCCTTTCACTTCAACTCTCTGCCCCCCACCACTGCCCTCCTAACCCATGTAACCCAAACCCTCTGCCCCTCCTCCTGAATCCATATCTCCTCCCAACCCACCGCCTCAGATCTAAAGCCCCTCCTGCCCTAGATCACAGCCCAAACCCCAGCACGCCAGTCACCTGCCCTGGATCACAAGTGCCTCCCCCTCACCCAACCTCCCAGAGCTGACCCTCTCCCCCGCAAATCCCTTCACCCAAGCTTCCTTCTGCACCCAACCTCCATCCCAGATCCTGCCCCTCTTCCATTAATACCACAGAAGAGTGCAGCCCTTGATCACTTTCCAAATTCTTGGAGTGGCCCCAAACAAACACCTGCCACTATCACTTGACAGGAAAGTCTCCAGGGGCACGCTGTAGAAATACCAGAAATATTGCCTCCATAAGTACCAGAAGCTCTCAGTTCTGGTTTGGACAAGCAGGAGACAACAGCACACCCATCTGGGTTCTGCCAAGAAAACAACATCTTGAACCTTAGACTATTTCCACTCAAAAGGCCCAAACCGGGCAGAGAAGTTGCTCCCCAACACCCTGTGAAAGTGAACACAGTGACAGTGAGCGGTGGTGCTAGGAACACAGGATACGCACTGAGAAGTCTTGGCATCTCTCACAAGTGACCACAGTCCCAGTGAGAACTCCACTGCTGTTCTGCAATGTGGTAATGCTCGGTCAACAACTTCTTGCTTTAGCCTAACTTGTGATTGCCCAGCTCAAGGTTACACTTTGAAGACAAGGCCTCATGCTTGATTATTACTGTTGATCTTTTCTAGACCCTACCCAATCTCTGTGGGAGTGGTTTATAGGCTAAAAGTACCAGGATCAGCAATTAAAATGGGAAAAGAAAAAAATCAATTACAAGTTTCATGAGATGGGCTGAACTGAGGGAGCAAAATAAATGGATGCAGCATTACTGGCTAGGAGTAGCTATGTAAATTCCCCTCCTGCATGTCTATTCATGGATTAAAAAGACAAAAGCCATTCTCTCTTGCTTTCTCTCAAGTTCTCTATTTTGTTTTTATTAGAAATCATTTCTCAGGAGACTCTCGAGGACCACTCATCCTCATAATAAGACAGATAAAAACGAATGTTCTCTGATGCGGTCATGACTGTCCCTCCATTTCACATCCCTGTCCATTTCAACACTCTAACAATATAGATTTTACTTTTCTTAGCATTGGATTTGCCTTAGTTGCCTATAGTTCTCCAGTGCTCCTTCGTCTCTAGGTTTCATGCCAGTTTTGTTTTAGCCTGTATTTCTTTGCTACTCTCTCCAATTTTAGTGTCCTATAGTTTTGATCATTACAGTATTTACTCAGAGCAAATGAAAACTTTTTCTTTGATGGTTGTTATGAAGCCCCACATAGTGGAGAGAGGTACACTCTGTCTTCCTCATTCTAATTTAAGAAACAAAAAATCCTCACTAAAAGTCCTTAAGAAGGTTCTGAACCGCGCTCAGCCAATAAGAAGAGCCACTGCTTCAAGACTGGCTTACTGCAATAGAAATAATTCTGAGGACCACCAGCAGGTTTGTGAACATAGTGTGAGAACAACTGCCTAATTTCACTTCTGCAAAAACAGAAACTCATTATATGGGCATTGAATTTTTGTGTGGTACCAAAGATCAGTGTTTTCCAACAGTTCCCACAGCCCTCATTCTTGTCACACTTTCAGTATTGAAGCAGCACGCATACGGAAGGATGAATCGCCTTTGACTGAACTTTCATTTTTAAGACAAATAAAACTAAAGTGACCCAGTTGGGGTAGTGCCACTGAGGGTGCAGCTGGCCCAGCTGTTCTATTTTCAAGTCAATGTTTTTTGCCTTGTAATGGTGCCAGCCAGGCAGCAGCCTTCACTGACATCCCTTTTAGCTTTTACTTTAAGTACACAAAAGAGAGGAGCATGACACAGACCTATCGTACAGTAAACATCTACCTGCACCTTGAAAGCACCAGCCATGCAGTTATGGAAAGCTCATTCATTAATCCAGACAAAAATTCAGAAAGTGATTACAGGATTACAGTGATTGCCAGCCAGTTAGTAACCTAATGACTAAACCTATTAGTGGAGGCCTGTGTGAAAGAAGCCGTGCCCAAGGCCCACCTCCGTGGGAAGATCAGCTATTGGAAGTTGGAAGAATATGGAGGTTCTTATCAGCTTTATAACTGGACTCTTCTTCCTATCGTATCAGCTCCTGTCTCATAGGTACCGATCAGTTTTGAACTCTGGCTCAGTCTACATGTGAAACATTAACGTGTTGTTGCAGCAGTGCTTTAAAGAGAATGCATGGCCGTGGCATGATTGCTGGGGGAGGGGGCGGGGAGTTTTCCTAGTGCTCTCTGTAAAACTACCTAAACAAGGAGCATAGCTCCCAGAGCTAGGAGCCCATTTACGCTCGTGCTTTACAATGCTGTAACTCACTGTGCTTAGGGGTGGGTGAGAGGGAGGAGAGTGTTTTCTCCACACCTGAGCTAGAAAGTTGCAGCGCAGTAAAGTGCATTGTAGACATGGCCTCTGTCTTTCTCTCTTTGGCTGCTGGACAGTAGCAGCCCCCTCTCTGCTCCTTTCCTTTTCCAAGGTGCTGGAGTGGTGGGAGTTTGCAAAAAAGTACAAATCTGCCACTTTGCCCCTCTTCCAACGTATCACCTCCTGGAATGTAAGTCACCTGCACGTCTCCAATTCTGCATCCTTCTCACGACAAAATGGTCTAATACCTGCTGTAGAGCTTTCCTCAGCAGCAGTTTCATAGTAAAAGTAAAACTGACGGGAGTTGGAGAAAACAAAAACCATCAGCAGCAAATTTCTGAACAGACACCATGCGTGACAATGAAGTCACTGGGCCAAGGAAACAATGAGAACGCTGATTATTCATATAGAGTCAACCTGTGGGCTGCATGCAACCCACATGGGCTCCATCTGTGGCTTGCAGATCCCCTAAGCTGTCCCTCTCATGCACTGTGGTACTGGAGCCTAGCATTTCCCATGCCTCCCCTTCCTTACCAGGGCTTTCAGAAATGCAAGTCACCTGATTCAAGCTCCATCCCTGCTCCTCCCGCTCCCTCCCACAGCCGGAACACCATGAACCAGCTGTTTGCTGGAGCCCACGGAGATCCCTGCTTTAATGACTATCTGTACTAGAACACTTTCACATGCCCTCACCACTGGACCAAAATTTGTAGGTAAAGTTTTACTGCTGTGTGCATGCAAATGACAGTTCCCCAGCCCTAAATTTTCTGGGGGTAGGAACCACACTGCATTTTGGCAAATAAACTATCTGTCCAAAAAAAAAACAAAAAAAAACCACAGCAGTCAAGTAGCACTTTAAAGACTAGCAAAATGGTTTATTAGGTGAGCTAGTCTTTAAAGTGCTACTTGACTGCTTTTTGTTTTGATAGTGTATAGACTAGCATGGCCTCCTCTCTGTTACTATCTGTCAAAAAGTTCTCCCTAGCTTTGCTCAGGAGTTACCCCCACTACAAGTGGCAAATTATGATTCTATATCATGCCACTGCTGCTTAAAATTCCATGTCAGAAGTGCATCTCCAACTGCATCTGGAAACCTCTTGTCAGAAGAGAGGCTGAATATCACATGATGAGTATCTGACATGCTATATCACTCACGTCCAAGAGACTGAAAAACACTTAACTAGTCTAAGACACTTGAAGGTGTGTGTTATTGGGTAATAACTAATTAGGCTTCTTGACAGCCCTCTGCTTTGGGGAATATCATAAACCTTTATATGATCAATTTTATGCAGGCAAAACTGAGCAGATCCAGACACAAGTATTATAATTTTGTTATATTAAAGAAATTATTCCTCTGTATCAACCCCCCCAAATACATTCCATTGTTGAATAGCACTGAAGAATTAGTGATGCCTCAGTAGACAGTAATAAATCTTAAGGAGCCAAATCAGAGTGGTTTCTATTTCTTTATTATTTGTAGTCTTAATAAAAAAAACCAGAATTGGCTTCAAGAAAATGAGTGACTTATGTGACATGTCCAAACCACCTGCAGTGATATCACAAATATGATTATAATTTCAGGGAAGAAAAAACCACACCCACACCCAAAAGAAAAAAGATTTTTACGCCAATGGAAAAAAAAGGAAAAAACACAAATGGACATACTTTTACTTATCTGTATTGTTTTACAGAAAATTTACAAGAGTTGCCAAAATCACGTATCTAACCCCATAAACCTTTGCCAGCAAGAGCTCAAAATGACATGACAGGCAGTTTCCTTTTTCCTTCCTCTGCTTTATCTTTTATCTATATTTTCCAAATTAATCTCGTAAGAATGCATCTGATAACAATATGAAGGAATGCAAAACAAGGTGTTCTGACCAATGTAACATGCATTGTTATACTTATACCCTTCATATTGAAAATAAATGCTTGTAAAACAACTGCTTTACATTTCAAACATATAAAATGAAATAAGGTTAATTACAAGAAAGCGGCATCAGCTTTTCAGATCTCAATCCTTTGCTCTAGTTGACTTTTCCCTGCTCTCTGTAACACTATATTTAAGCATACTGCAGTATTTTCTCTCAGTTCCACCCTGGAATACCTTCTGCAGCATGTCATCAAGAGGATGAGGTTTTGATGAAGTATCACATATGGAGCCCTCAAGATAATGAATGCAATGGGATATGCTTAAAAGACCATTTTTCTCTTTCGTATTGACTGCTCACACTGCTCCAAGACAGGAAGGGTTTTCATTTTTTATGTAAGCTGTAAGGCCCCCAGGGTCTCCCAAAATGTTTGAAAAGAAATCAATTTTCAGGTAGATAAAAGGGGCCTAGGAAAGCCTAAAGAGCCTGCGCAGGAGTTTTGGAACTCATTCAGCTTGAATCCCAAACAAGTTCAGGCAAGCTTGAGCCTACCTTTTAGCCAATAAGCTCTCGGAGACACAGAGCTTCTCAGAACTCAGTATTTGCTACTGTTTAGAATTTGTGGTTAGGTTTTGTGTAGAGCTATAAATTATAGTTTGCATATGGGAAACACAGCAAGAGAAGTTGCACAAGAACATAGATAATCACCACTGTTAATGAACAGAAAACAGCAGTGTGGTTACTAAGCAAGTTATTAAACATTTGGCACTTATATAGCAGCAGAAAACTATTACCCTGTGACAATGCTCTAGCACACTGAAGTAGTAGTGAAATTGCATTCAGACAACCCAGAAAAATATTGTACAGAAAAAAATAATTTACAATCAAATACCAGAGTGAGCAAGTACACACAAACACACTTTTAAAGAAAATTACAGTATAATAAGTACTCTGGGGAGCATGCAGTCCATTGTAGGTTCAGAAGTGACACTTTTGATGGGAAATACTAGTAGTCTGTGTTACAATAAATCATCCATGGACATTGTCTGATACAGGAATGCAGAGTTTGGGGGCCAGGGCTTGTGAAAGGCGAAGCGCCCGCAATCTCCCTGGATATTAGTCAGAGCTGAAGGAACTCTATACAATTATCAATTTTGGTTTGCGTGTGTTGAACACATTGTAGCTTTGCATTTGTGACTATTCTCAAGACAAAAACTTAAATGGTTTGAATAGGAATTACTGGTGAATAAGGGTTTTAATGAAAAGAAACAGGGTTTCCATAAGTCATTTTGAGAACCTTGTGACCTGCACTGTAATTCCAACACACTGACAAGCTCTACTGTGGTCTAGTAAACACACACCTAAGGTGGGTTGGTAGCTAAGTGCCTTCATATATTTAATGGACCAATAAAACATCCTTTGCTTCATTTAATGTCATTACACTGAACTGTTTAGATAGTCATAAGAATCTTCTTGCTATTAAAAAAAAAGTATAGCAGTCATTCTAATCTCTCATGCAGTACAAAATAAGCACAGTTAACCCAGGAATTTACTTAGACAGAAGATCCTTAAAGCAATCAATGTATATGTTTGTTACCCCCATAGTATGGGCTATTTCATTCCCCCCCCAAAGGCTCTAAACCAGTCCACCTTCCTTTTGAACTGCCTCAATGCTTGGTTCTTAAATGACCTAGAGGAGCTCCGTAGAACTCCTCAGGCGTAGACTGTAGCATGAGACCACTGCTTTCAGTGCTGACACTATTTCTTACAGAAACCACATAGTCAAAGATTCATAAGGTTGACATGTTTTGAGCCAGTAACATTGTTAAGCTAGAAAGTGTAGACTTTACAAAACAATATTTTTCAGATCACTGTTCAAAAGCAGCTTACAATGAACAAAACTAAAGTCAGAAGCAAGGAGGTGTCGGACAGAACTGTTGAGGAGACCACCACAGGAAGCATTCCTAGAAACAAGTAGGTTTTCCCAAGGAGCGTTTGAAGGAGGCCACTGAGGCCCTTGGTGCAGAAGAGAGGGAAAGCTGTCTAAATACAGGAAACAGCATGAAAGAAGGCAAATGGCAGGAAGGAGGAGGAAGAAAACAGAACTCAGAGGAGCGCAGACAATGAAGAATACACGAATCAAGAAGGGTACAGGAAGAAATGAAAGCAGAGAAGATAGCTCATCTAAAAGTCTTGTCCTCAATTGGTTTCCGTAAGTGTCCCCTACAGCATTCCTAATTCATCTTCAGCAAGTCCTTTGGAAGAGCCTCCTCATTCCACCTCCAACTTTCTGTGTAGATGCTTGGCCCCTCTCTCTTCTGCCTCTTTGCCTTATTTCCAGGAAGTCTCAGCAGCACATACAAACTCAGATACCAGATCTATGTTGAGAACTCACAGTTCTGCCTCTACTCCAGATCTGTCTCCTCAAACAACTAAAACCTCAGACTCTTATCATGTGTTAGCTCAAGCTCAATGCAGCTAAAAACAGAGCTCCAAACCCACAATACCTCCTCTCTAGACTGAGGACAAGAGAGTGTTTCCTCCAATCTTTTCCATCCGTGTGTGGAATAATTTTTCTACACCAAGGCATGTGCAAATGTGCACCACCTATAGAAACAAAAAACGTAGCTGTAGGTACTCTGCTAATTAGCTGGGAGGCATATGAATCTCTCCTGAGTGGCCCAGTTTACAGGGAACACTGGACACAAGTCTCCTGCCTGTCATTATAACCTGTAATCTGGGCATCTTCTTCAACTCAGAGTTCTCTAAGTCCTCACACCTTGAGTAGGTAAGTGTCTTACTGATTCTTTGTATACTGTCTCTAAAAAGCAAGTCTTTCTGTTCCACCCCCATAGCTAAACCTCTCATCACCCCATGTCTTGACTGTAACATCCTTTTCTCTGGTACCCACAAATGCAGCCTTGCACACATCCATTAAGAAGGCTGGTCAAAGCAATGGGCCACAAAAACTAAAGTCATCCCCTCTTTGCATCTGTCCATGGGTTGCTTCCCATCTATTGTACCACACTATGGTCTTCGCTTTCACAGCCCTTCACAGCATCTCTACCCTATGCGCCACCTCTTGTTTGGTATCATGGTGCTGACTCCCATTTTTGACAGGTCTATTATGATGGGCTCCGTAACATTTGTCAGATTTTCAAAAGACCACCTTTGGCTTTCTTCCTGCCCTCTACTCTTGGGAGGAGCGCCCCATAAACGTCTACAAACCTAGCTCATTATCCTCTTTCAAATCCTCTCCAAAAAAAAAAAAAAAAACCAAAAAAAAACCAAAAAAAACCCTCTCCTTTGCAAAGATGCCTACGAATAACTTGACAGAATAACTGCTGACTACAGAGAACTATGCTGACCAATACTGTCTCATTGCTTACTTGTACTACTCTGTGTGTGCCCGTCTAATGACTTTTGTCTTACACACTGATTGCCTTTTTTTGTTTTGTTTATACTGTGCCTAGTACAGCGATATCCTGGTCCATGGTTAGGGCTCCTACGTAATACAAGCAAAGGGATGATACTACGTACAGCAAGGGTGGGCAATAAGCAGCCCACAGCCTAGATGCGGTTAGCCAGAGTCAGCCCATGGAGAACTGCCAGATTCTTTATTTACTTGAGCAGCCCACAGGCACAACTGCTCACAGCTCCTGTTGGCTGTGGTTCACTGGTCTTAGCCAATGGGAGCTATGGGAAGCAGCCCGGGCTGGTCCACCACTTCCCAAGCCAATGGGAGCTGTGGAATAGTGAACCATGGCTAATGGAAGCAATGAGCAAGCTGCACCTTCAGATGATCAGTTAAATGAGGCACCTGCTGCCCTACTAAGGGCTAACCCTGGTGAACTGCATCTGGCCTAGGGGATGCTTACTGTCTGCCCCTGGAGTATGGCCTTCAAACACTAAAAAACTACAAAACTTTTCACGGGTTTCTTGTGGTGGGGATCAGTGTGGTCAGAACAGCAGGAGATGATGAATTCTGTACAGGTATATTGGATGCACTTCAGAGAAATAACTGGATTATATTAACATGTGTCTCAGACTGAGTGCCTTGAGCACTTAGAAAATATCTAGCACATAGTGGGCATTATCATAAATGAACAGTCAGAGACACACAGTCAGACAGACAGTGGTCACTGTCGTTACAGCAAGAAATGGCCACTGCTGGTTTTATCGATATGGATGAGCAAGGAAAGAAGTGGATTGTATTGATACTGCTGAGAACGAGAGAGAAAGTTGCCTGGGTATGAAGGCAGAAGGATGGAAGTGAAAAAGTCACTGGGAGATGCGAATAGCAGAGCTATGAAAATGAGGCAGTAGGAAAAGAGATGAGAAGTTTAGTTTAGATTAAATGGGCTCATTTAATATCTCATGTAAGGTTTGGGTGTACCTGATAAGTTTGGCCAATTGAGTTGGAGACAGTGGTGGGACGTCCAGTTAAGAATGGTCAGAGACAGATGGAAACATGTGGCTAGACTGAGATTGAAGGTGACAAGAAGAGCGGTAGACACAGAAACCATCAGCAAGAGGACACAGTTGAATAATGGAAGCAGAAGGTTGATAGATAAGAAAGTAGATGAAGAGATGACCAAAGCTGGACCACTGAATGATGCCAAGGAAAGGCAGGAGGGTGAGAGGGGGACAAGTTGTCACCAGCAATTGCCCTAAAGGAACAGTCAAGCAGAAGACTTAGGAGCACTAATGTGAATAAGAGCAGGAGTTGGGGAGCGGGGGGAACAACTTAGAGTATTGTGGGCAGCTAATCAACAAAGTACAACCTGAACAGATGTCATTCTTTGATTCTGCTAGGAAGGAGTCACGAGGGACCTTGATAAGGAGTGAATTTGGACGTAGAGCTAGAGGAGAAATGGATCAAGACACCAGCTGAAGTAAACCTGGACAACAGAAACAGATGGCTGGTAGGAATCAGGAAAGAGGTTTTTTCCTCCCCAGAATGCAGTATAATATTGTGGATGTAAAGAGGGAGAGAAGAGGATGATATAGCAGCAAAAAATGGAGCTGAGTGGGCAGACAAAGCAGTTGAAGGTGGACAAGGGAAGGAAACCCAAAAGTTGGGCACTGGGGTAAAGGAGTACAGAGTAGAAACTAGGGATAAGAGAAGACAAAGCTAAGGCTCTACCTCATTTAAGTAGCAAAACAGTAAAGTCTCAGGGCACTTGCACACTACAGGAACAGACAGCATTCCGTCGGTGAATACCTATGCATCACTTTAATTAGAAAGTGTGCCGACTACTGTTAAGTCCTTGGGCAAGTCTTCCCACCCCACTTACCCTCTCTTTAAAAGAGTTCTGAAAAAGGAGTCCCATGAAATAGGAATGTACATGGATGGTAAGGCAGCAAGAAAGCTGATGACTGACAGAAAGACACATTGTAGAGAACTTAGCATCTACATCTCAAAAGTTCCAAAGACACTCAACGGGTAGCTGGGGACATTGACTGCAAAGCTGGAAGCATAATCTGTTTAGATCTGCAGTAATATACATAACATATGCCAGTTTACTTACCAGCTACTGATTTAGAAAAGACCAACAGAACATAAGACAGTTATGTGGGAGTAAGATCATATGTTAGGACAAATCTCAAGAATTCTATGAATACAGAGACTGAATAGTGTAGGGATGTAGTGGTGCAGTATGAAGTATTTAACCTTGAGACCCCTGGTTCAATTCTATCTTGAATCAGAATATACTAGCAGCTATCAGATGTTTTTTCAGTATCACGCAAAATCAGCTCAGTTTCTAGTGGACCATCATTACTTTTCCCTTCTGAGTTACTAGGGTCACAGATCCATCCCTCCCTTGTTCTGAGTATTTTGTTGGGCAATAGGCTAAAAAGTCTTATTTGGTTCATTCAAATGAGTTCATAAAGTTATACTGTGAAGTAGGAATGAACAGTTCGTTGCTGTGGAAAAATAATTCAGAAGCCTTGAACTATGCAGGATTAAAGTATTTAGCATAATCATCATGATTCAGCATTCTGATGCCTCCCTTTTCTGACTATATATTACTGACAATACCAGGGGTATAGGAAGTTTAAAGTATTTTCTATCCAAACTGACAGAGAGGAGGATATGCTTTGAACACTACAATCCCATTGGTTTAAAAAAAAGCATAATTTATTAAAAAACTACAAGTTTGAACTCTACAAATCTTACAAGTCATCAATTGCTTTTCTCAAATAAATCTCTAAATATTTGCACTTAACAAAGGTGTTTTCTCACCCTAATCATGATCTCAAAGCACTTTACAGATGAGTCTTTTGGAATCTCATACAAAAATAAATGAAAGGACTCCAGTTAATATAGGCACATTTTGGGTCACAGCAGGGCAGCGAGAGACTCAAAGAAACCAAATCTGACTGCCGTTTTCTAACCTTTAAGCCATGCTCCCTTCCAAGCCAAAGAGCCAGCCAAGAGCCACATAAAATAGAACCAAATAACAAAATAAATAAAGCTGGTTCAGACAGCACAACCTTGAATTTTGCTGACTATGGGAAAGAAAAAAAAAGTTATAGGAAGTTCAAAAAAAAATGTAATGAGTTTTCTGCCTTCAACTTTCTTTCAGCCATAGTAGGAAATACTGAAAAACTATAAACCTAGACCATTGCCATGACATTACTGGACCTGCTGATGTCCAACAATACTGGAGAACTCATGAGAAAGTCTGATCTTCTAAAACCAGAAACACTTATGTGGTCGGCCTATCACTAAATGCAAGACGACACCTTAAGTCCTCAGCTATTAGATTGTCAGTCATGATTTACAATAGCCTAGAAATTAAACACATTAATGTTCCCACTCTGCAAAGGGTCATCAAAAAGTTTCACAAGTTAAAACAAGTAAATATAGACTTCTGTTGAGGTTAATTCTGAAATTCAACTAAAGAAGGGAAAGCTGACCAAAATAGTACAAAAAAAAATTCAAGTTCATATCACAATAAAATGAAATGGGATGTTGACTGAAAATAGTAGTTTAACAAACTAAGTGAAGTTCTCCCCTCTTTGCCAGCATTTCTTTAAAAATGACGACTGACATTAGCTACCAATAGCTCATCTTCACCTCGGATTTAGAGAGAGAGAGAAAATAGTTGCCTACCCTCACAGCAACTGTGATTAGAGATGTGTTGTGCATAGGCTCTACTCTTGGTATGCATGAGCTCTGTATATGTAAGATTAGATTCTTTTAGTCTGCAGAGTTTGTTAGGTCTGAACCTGCTCCACAGATGCTCTCATGGCTCCTCTGAGGGCATGAAGGATGTAGTAGGCCCAACTGTTCCTCATTTCCTTCACCAGTACAAAACTTCAGGGGAAGAAGAATCCACAGAAGTGGAGAAGGAGGGTAGTGAATGGAAATCACGTGGACAACACATCTTAATAAACCACAGATATTAAGGTTAAGCAACTATTCTTCAAGTAATTGCCCACATGGATTTCACCCCCTCAAAAGACTAAGAAGCAGTTGCTATCTGCTTGGAGGTGATTACTTGGAATCCTACTTAGATAACAAATGCAGGACAGTCTTATGAAATGGATACCTGACTTGAAAACTTATACCAAACTTCTGCCTGAGACAAGGCACTTAACATCCTCCATCCCTCACCCATGCCCCCCGGCACCACACACCTCTTTCAGTTCCATGTATTTGATTTGTCTGTTTTTATTGCAATTTTTTTGGACCTCTGTGCTATATAACTGAGTCTAGACAGGAAATTCTACAAATCTGAAGAAGTGGGTCTGTCCCATGAAAGCTCATCACCTAATAAATGATTTTGTTAGTCTTAAAGTACTACCTGACTGCTGGTTTGTTGTGTTAAAATACAGACTAACACTGCTACCTCTCTGTTACTATTCTACCGAACAATAGTGCTTCAAACAGGTAGCAGAGGCTGTTTGTAGCTCTAAGTGACCAAACCTCCAAAATTTCAGCGGGGCAGCTGTGTTAGTCTTTTTCTGGACTCCATGTTATGGCTAGATAGATTTAACCTAGAGACCTCACAACGTGCTCTTCTCCGCTTGAAGATCCTTTTAGGTAACATGTGACAGGATATGGGTGGCCCCATAATTTCAGCAGCAAAGCCCATAGTCTGAGCACATTCCTTATGTATTTTATCCCCCAGGCAGTGCTCTTACTACAAGTAGTATTGGATGTTTCTCTTTGCCTGGGGTTGAATGAGGTTTGAGAAAGAAAAACGGGAGATGAAGGAACAGGTTTATATACAAATCTTCAACAACTCTAGGCAGAAACTTGCAGTCCCTTATGAAACACCGTACAACAGGGCCGGGCAATACTTTTTGATGGGGAGCCACCCCAAGACTTTGGTAAGTGGTCAAGGGCTGCACATTTCTATAGGGAGGATATAGGATGCAATATGGAGGCAAGATGCAAAAGGGAGCTCAGAGTAAGGGACAGGGATGCAGGAGATATTGGGGGTCTGAGAGAGTTTGGGTGAAGGTGGGGGTTGTGACCTAGGGCAGGTGCTTGGAAGGCAGGGTCTGGGGAAGGGGGTATGGGTGCAGGAAAGGATTCTGGCCTGTGGGAGGGGTTGTGACCTGGGGCAAAGGGGTGCACTGGGTTTGGATGGTGACCTGGGGCAGGGAGATGGGGGAGGGAGAGCCCGGGGTACCAGAGGCAGGCTCTGGCCCAGAGCTGCTTACCTAGGCAGCTTCCAGCCAGATGCCCTCTGAGACCGATTCCCTGCATGCTGCAGCCCCAGATCAGTAAAGCCTGCTTCATGTGGCTCTCTGCTCTAG
Source organism: Carettochelys insculpta (assembly GCF_033958435.1). Classification (NCBI taxonomy): domain Eukaryota; kingdom Metazoa; phylum Chordata; order Testudines; family Carettochelyidae; genus Carettochelys; species Carettochelys insculpta. The sequence continues at coordinate 86,728,944 of NC_134138.1, read as the reverse complement.
AGACAGAGGGGAAGGAAAGGCTTTGAGCACTGCTCTTGCCTCCCAGCAAAATCGCTGGGCTCCTATTGACCAAAAGCCAGAAACTGGCCAATGGCAGCTTGGAGATTTTCACTGGAGGGTGGGGGCTGTCCATGGAGCCTCCCCTGGGGTCTGGAACAGATAATTACATGGAGCAGGGAGCTGCTTAAAATTCTTCACCTGTTGGGATGATTCTCCTCAGATCTGATAAACCTAGATTCCTTCTAGTCTCGGATGAGCTACTATGACTGCCAAGTACTTGGTGGATAACCTGACAGTGGAGAGACGTGCACTGGGAGCATACAATTCCAAACAGGCATCTGAGGTATTTCCTGAAGGCCAGACGGACAGCTGTATGGAAACAGGTATCTTGCAGGTTCAGACTCATGAAGCAATCTAGAGTATCTCGCAAGAAAACTGTGACAGCTGGAATTACTCAAACTTGAAATGGTGGATTAAGAACTTGAGACAGTGAAAGTTGAGGCTGACCTCCTTTCTTCTTCTTTAGGATGAGAAACTAATGGGAATAAAAATCCCTGCTCTGAACAATACAAGAACCAACTCCATTGCTCTGACTTGTAAAAATAAGCTCGTTTTCTCTTTTGTGAGAAACAAAAGAGACAGGAGGAAATGAGAGGATAATTGAATAGAACACCCCTTTCTATAATCTCCAGGACCCCACAGACTGAAACAATCCCAGTCTTAGCCCTCCTGCCTCCCAAGAAGAAGAAGTTGCCAAGGCATCTGGGCTTAGACTGGGAAAAAATGCTCTGGTGAGTCTACCAAGCTCTCAACATCAACATCTAATCTGCTACTGCTGCTGGGAGCTCTAGAGTGTGGGGAAGATGACGACCATGCAGGGTGGAGCGCGTGTCTTTCTTGGAGGATCCAGGCCCTCCATGGCTGACAGTATTGGGTAAAGGCACACTTGTCGCACTAACTGCTGATATGTTTGCTTCCTCCTTGCTGCTGCAACATAAGGACTCAGACTGCAGAGATGCCCTTGAATCTTAAAGGGATGGAGGGCATGATCTTTTTCAGAGTTGAAGTCTGTTCCCTTCCAATGGGATGGGTACTCTATTGTCTGGATCTTCCTGAGGAACCTCAAAGTATGAAGCCACAATTATTACCTCATTGTCACTGCCATGGCCATAGTAACTGTAACCCTGTCCGACACATCCACAAGACAGGGCAGGCAGTCAGCTGATCTCTGCCATAACAAGCATGTTCTGTTTATTTACAGACAAACTAACAGACATCAAGGACTTATCCCAACGTAAACAGCCACATCTGGAGAGGACAGCTTCGTAATTCATCACCTGTAGCTGGATGTCTGCTGATTACCACCCTTCCACCAGAAGAGTTCCATATTCTTCAGACCCTCCTCTCTTGGTGAGGATTTATGAGGTTTTGACCTCTCCTGAACAACCACCAATACAGGACAGTCACATGCTGAATGTAGCTAAAAATATCTGAATCTCTGGCAAAGAACCTGGCACCTTCTGTCAGCTCATTCCAGAATGACTGGAATGGATCATGATGCGTGCTGTGTGTCTTCCACTGGTGCCAAACAGTCCCTAATCTATGGGCATTGTGTGAAAACATGCAGAATATCCATGAGTCATATGTCATTTCTCTTCAGCTACCTCCAGGGGTATATCCAGGATCTCTGCCATGTGCATCATGAGATCCTGGAACACCTTGAAGTCATCTACTTCACACAGATGTGGTGACTGGTGCTGGAGATTACAGCAGAGATAGTTTTTCCTTCTCCCTGCAATTAACACACCCTGCGCACTGCCACTCCAAAGGCCATAACCCTCATGGCAGCATCTGCAGCATCCAATGCTACCTGCAGGGCTGCCCTTGAAATTAGTTTTTTCTCCTCCACCATGACTGTGAAGTCCTAATTGGCTTCCAGCGGCACCATCTCAGAGAGCCTAGACAGGGCACCGACTGTATTGTGTGTGTCGCTGCTAACGTGAGCCTGCTGGTTAGCGATTCTTCATTGCAGCCTTCCCCATTGAATATACTCTCCTCCCATACAGATCCAAGCATTTAGCTTCTCTATTTTTCATAGGGGGACCCTGTAACTGTTGGCGCTATGGTTAGCAGCGTCCACTCCCAGGGAGTCAGGTGGAGGGGTGGTACATGAACAGATGTTCATTGCCCTGGGATGGGACAAAAGTACTGTCTCTCATTCCTACAGACTGCAAGAAGGGCAGAAGCAGGGGTCTGCCATTCTAGCCATAGCAGCTATTGTTTGGATTATGGGCAGAACAACCCTGGTGGGGCCTGTGGAGGACAAAATGTCCATGACAGGGTCCATTTCATCCCAGACCACCTCTGCTTGCACCCTCAAGTTTTAGGCCCCTCTCCTAAGGAGCTGTTGAAATGCCCTGCCATCCTCCAATACAGGTGAGGCCAATGAGCCCGCCACGGCCTCATCCGAGGGAAGGGAAGGGCAGTAGTGACCTGCTCAGGCACTTGGCTCCCTCATGGAAATTATGGGCAACCCAGCGGGCATCAGAGCCAGAGCTGGTATGGGCACTGGCTGGCCAGAAAACCCCACAACAGGTGGCACAAACGGTGCCATTAACGTTCCCTGCACTTGAGTCAGTGCCAGTGCCTGGGCTGGTGCGTGCCCCATCATTACGGATAGTGCCGGCACTGAAGGGGTTCACTCCCACTGCAATGGCACCAACGATGATGCTAAGGTCAACGCCGATGAGATAGACACAGGTGGCTCCATGATGACTGCCACTTCCTGTCTTTGTTTTGGTGGTGGGGTGCCCAGTAACACCGACGGTGCCAAGTGTGGTATCGGCAGGGTCCCCAGCACTGTTAAAGGCACCTCAACGGCCTACCCTGTGCCTCGTGAAATGCCCATGGGGTCCAGAAGGGCCACTGTTAAGTTGCCTGTGAAGCTGTTGGCCAACCCTTATCGTCTGAGTGATGACTACAGTGCCTGCTGCGGCTATAGTACAACCTTCGAGCTCCCTCTCCGTCCGGAGCTCAAGTAGAAGGAGTCTGACTCTGATGCTGATTCTGAGGCAGGTGACCACAGTGGGGCAATTAGAGTCGGTGCCGACATGTGCACCAAGGGCGGTGCCAGTGCCGGAGCATAGGGCACCTGAAACTGGCCCACGGTTTGCTGGGTCAACACAGGAGCGCTGGGCACCGGATATGGTGTCAGTGCCAGCGCTGACATGAGCACAGGGGTTGGTGCCAGTGTCACATCCACGAGCCCTGATCGCTCCGTTTCAGTGTTACGGAGCCTGTCCTCCATAGACAGAGAAGGACCCAGCATTGTCATCTGAAGAAGTCCGTGTGCTGCTCAAAATGCGTCTGGCACTGAGGGCAAGTCCAGTGTCCGTGGGCTCCTGCTCTGCACCGGCTTCAACATACACACCTCCTGCCCTTCGACAGCGTGTGCTGGAGCCTTGGACTTGAGGCCAACCCACTTTGACTTCAATGAGCGATGCCTCTTGTGCCTCCTTCTCCTCTTTGGCACCGGAGATTGACGCCCATGATGCCGAGAAGGTGATGGTGCCTGCACCTGCTCCCGGTGCCAAGAGTCCTTTGAGCGGCACCGCGGTCAACAACACTGGTGCAATTTAAACCAAGGAGGCTCCGCTCTCTGCTCCTGCTAGAGACTCTTGTGGCTTGAGAGCCGCCTCCATTAAGAGGACTTCAAGGCATTGAGCCCTATTTTTCAAAGTTCTGGGCGTAAAGGCCTTACAATTGGACAATGATCATGTAAATGATTTGCTTGGGGGAAGGACAACCAGGCTGAATGGGTGGTCACCTTTGGGCATACATTTGCCGCATACTGAACAAGTCTTCAAGCTTGGAGAGCCAGGCATTCCCCAGCACTGAGGGGGATGGAAAGCCCTGCCTCAGCTATTAGTTAAAACACAAAGACTAGCTATCAAATACTAAAACTATTTACACTTCAAGAACTATTTACACTACAATAGGCTGCTAGCTAAATGATCTCAACAGAGGAAGCAAGATCTCCAAGAACTGGCAGTGCGGCGAGAAGGACTGAAGGGGGGATGGGGAGAGCGTCGGGCAGTACGTATATTGGTTGCCATATAGGTGCCTCTCCAGGGGCTATCGCACCGACTCTATGGCTACTGGCTAGGACAAAAAGCTTCCAGTGACTTGGTGTGTGCCAGCACACACCCAACTTGGAATGGACATGAGCAAATCACTCAAAGAAGAATCAGACCTTTTTTCTAAAGAACAAGTTGAGCATCTACACACAAAATTAGCTCTTTGAATCTGAAAGCGAAAGAAGGAGGCTCTTCTTCTGGAAGCCCTCTTCTGCTCCCGGATCTGAAAGAATGCCTTCTTTTGAAAGCTTCTTTAGGAGAAAGAGGGAAAAAAAAAAAAAAAAAGGCATGTGTAGACGCTCTGCAGACCCCTTTTTAGAAACAGCAGTCCTTGTGGTGCTGGATTTTTCGATCCCTGGCCTGTTCTTTCAAAAAGCCAGGGGCTGTGTGGATGCTCTCCATCGAAAGAGTGGATTGATCTTTTGATCCGCTCCTTTGTGTGTGAATGTGCTCGTTCAAAGGAAGTTTTTTTCTGAAGAGATCTTCTGGAAGAACTTTTTGAAGGATTGCTGTAGCGTAGACGTAATCCCATGGTGTCTGATGACTCTCATGTCTCAATTTGCTAAGTGTCAAAGATGGTGGTTACTGTCGTGGCTACTCACTGAAGCAATGCTCATTTTTGTCTGTTGGGGACAAAAGGTCAAGATAGTTGCATCTGAATGGGGCTCTTGAGGACATGGGGTTACCCAGGCTGGTTTTTTCAGCTCTCTGATGGTACATCTGCACCACAAAAAAGATGCTGTGGCAGTAAGTCTAAGAGCCGGGATCCAACCAGTCAGATCATGCTATGGGGCTAAAGTAACAGCCTAGAAAAGGTGTTTCTGCTTGGGCTGGAGCCCAGGATCCCCACTTCCCTTGGTTGGGTTTCAGAGCCTAGATTCCAGCCTAAGTGGGAACATCAACACCGCTCTTTTTAGTCCTGTTGCACAAACCCCAGGAGCCTGACTCAGCTGACCCAGGCTTCAAAACCCATTGCTTCCTTCTTTAAAAAACCCCATGTCAGACTTGATACAAAAGTGGTTATCACAATGGCATGAAACAAAGCAACCTTTACCTACGGGGTTGTGGGTTTAAAAAAAAAAAAATCTTTGTTATTACATTTTACATTTCTTAAAGGAAGTTTGCATCAGTCTGTCAAGGAGGAACAAAACTTCATGTGGTTTTACTGGGCTCTGCCAGTCTGGAGAAGAATGACTTGCCAACATGATTATTGGACGTTTTTCCTCCCTAGATAGAAGAGGCACTGGGTGCACCAGGTGCCACTAGGCATAGAAGCATATCACAAGGGAGAGGTCCCAAATCTTGAAGATTTAGCTTCTGTCCTGTTGCTAGTACACATCTTTGGGGTGGGAGGGGAATGAGAGAGAGAGTAGGATTTATCCTAACCAGTGCTTTCTGTGCCAGTACTTGCCGGTACTGAGTACCAGCAGCTCCAGCCATGGGATTGGCTGGGGATAGAGGGCAGTGAGCAGGCTGAGGACCACCTCCCCACCTTTTTTACCGCCCCCGCCCCCCCCCAAAAAAAAAGAAAGGCACTGACTCTAATTGAAGCTTATTTAAACAGCACTTACGTATTTAGCCATATAGACTATTAACTATATTAACTGGTTAAGCACTGGAACAGATTGAAGGAGATTCCACAATCTCCCCGGGCATTAGATATTTTTTTTAATAGCTGGTTAGACAAAAACCTGTTGGGAAGGGTCTAGATAATACTTAGTCCTGCCATGCATGGAGGGGACCAGACTAGATAACCTCTCCAGGTCCCTTCCAGTCCTAGGATTCTATGATTCTGTAGATCTAATTAAATAAAATATCTAGTTAGGATCTATCCAACTGAGCAAGCCTACTGGCACAAAGAAAGCATTGACACTGCGTACCTCACGGCCATAAGAAAGAACCAAAGATGGAAGGGTTGGGGGAGATAAAATGCAAGTACAGCCACAGACATTACATACTGGCCAAACAAATAATCTTTCACACACAAGTACACCGAGGGCAAGTCTACACTAAAGCGGAAGATCCAACTAAGGCACACAACTCCTGCTACGTTAATTATGTACCTACAGTCATTGCAACCTTAATTCAGGTTTCTGCACTCTCTCCACTAAGGGAGTGCTTGCTTACTCCTAATGAAGGGCAGGAGTACCAGCACCAATGCAGGCACTCTGTGGCTGCGTCTACACTAGAGTTCTGTTTCAGAAGAACGTCTTTCAAAAGAGAACATCAAAAGATGCTCTTTCAAAACAGAGCATCCACACACACCAGTGGGGATTGAAGGTTCAGTTCCTTCTTTTCAAAGGCCCCTAGCACAATTTTGAAAGAGAGCATCCACACATGCCAGACCGCTCTTTTGAAAGAGCAGGGGCAGGAAGTACTACTGGCAGGGTCGCATGGTGGACAAGCCCTTCCGGGGCTGCCTTCCGCCATCCCCTTAAAGGCCCTCCCCTCCCCCCCGCCCCAACCTCAGCCTGCAACCCTGTCCCCAGGCAGAGCAAGAGGCATCGGAGGTGGCATCCTGGTCCCCCATGAACCCCTAGCAGTGCCCGGCCCCCCTCCATTGCAGCCGTGGCCAGCACCCTGGCCGCAGTCCTGGCCACTGTGCTGTAGTGACTCCGGGTGGCCGCCATGGTAGCCACCCTTCTTGAAGCCATCCTCAGGGTGCAACTCCCCCAGCTGGTCCCCTGGGTCATCCACCGCCTGTGGAGCTTCCCCACAAGCAGCGACTGATGGGACCAGCTGCTGCTGGAGGACTGGGACGACGACCAGTGGCTACAGAACTTTAGGATGACCAAGGGGACATTCCTGGAGCTGTGGCCCTGGCTCGCTCCAGTCCTCCAGCATCAGAACACAAACCTGAGGCTGGCACTCCCCCTGCACAAAAGGGTGGCCATTGCCCTACGGAAGCTGGCCACCCCAGACATTTGCCACCGTCAGGGCCATCCTCATTGGAGGTAAGCCGTGCTCAGCTCACACCTAGACTGCTTGCGGGGGGTGGGGGGCAGTCTGGTGACAGGCACTATCGGGTAAAGGGTGGACAAGCCGCACTCCACCCCATGCTCATGAGCACATCCCCCATGCCCTTCAGGTTGTCTGGGCAATCAACAAGGTGCTTCTGAGGCAGCTGGTGTGCGTCAGGGACCTGGACGACGCCAGTCGGGGATTCCAGGAGCTGGGCTTCCCCAACTGCTTCGGGGCATTGGACTGCACCCACATCGCCATCTGGAACCTGGAGCAAAGCCACAGGACCTACCATAATCACAAGGGCTACCACTCGGTGGTCCTGCAGGCCCTGGTCGACGCCAACGGCCAGTTCTAGGACATCTGCGTGGGCTGGTCCAGCCACACCCACGATGCAAGGGTCTTCCAAAACTCAGGGCTGGGATGTCGTATGGCTGAGGGGACCTTCATCCCCCAGCAGGAGCTCCCCATCGGGGACACGATGATGCCGCCCTGCATCGTGGCGGACGCGGCCTACCCCTGAAGGCCTGGCCGATGTGGCCATACACTGGGAACACGCAGCCAAGCATGGACCTTTCCAATGAGCGGCTGAACCACGCCCGGAACACCGTCAAGTGGACGTTCGGCCACCTCAAGGGGCGTTTTAGGTGCCTCTATACCAGGCTGGAGGTGGGCCTTCCCAACATCCCGGCAGTGGTCGGGGCCTGCTTCACCCTCCATAACCTGGTGGAGGCAAAACACGAGCCCTATATACAGAGGCGGGCTGCTGAGGCAGGGTGCGGGTATGAACAGCCCCCTGCCGCCCCATGCCATCAGGTCCAGCAGGATGGGGTGCATGTAAGGGAGGCCCTGCACCAGGCCTTTGAGCGGGGGCCACAGTAATTCCCCCCTGCACGCACACCCCCACCCACACCCTGCATGCACGCACACACACACACACACACACCCATGCACAGGGGACACAGGGTAAACCATAAAAATAAACATTTATTATAACGAAAAACTGTGCCTCTCGTTATTCGGGGGAACTATTTACACATTTTGGGGGAGGGTGAATAGGGAAAACTATACACAGGTGTGGGGAAAACTACATACATTGGAGCAGGGAGGGTGGATGGGGGCTGGGGTGGGAGGCTTCACCCCTCCAGGGGGGTTGAGGGCTGGGAGCCCTGTCGCCCGCACCTGCCCCTTCCTCCCTGTGTCCGGGAGTCCCACCAGGGCTGGGCCAGTGGCACAGGGAGGTAGGGGCGTGGCTTAGGCTTGGTCCCCGCACCTGCTCCGGGCTCAGCACGGGGGTGGGGGACCAGGGGCTCAGCCTCCACCTGGCCAGCCAGCTGTGGACCAGGCAGATGAGTCTGACTGGTGGGAGGTGGGGAGGGATCAGGGCCTCCAGGTCGGCCTCCTCGGCCAGGGGGAGGGGTGTGTGTGAGGGGGATAGGGGATTGGGGTGGGGAGGGGGAATGGTGGGGGGGATGCACAGGGAACAGGGGCATGGGGGATGGTGGAGAAGCGACCAGGGGCGCAGGAGTGAGCCGGGATGGAGTGGTGGCAGGGTCCAGGTGGCCGACCACGGCCTGGGTGAGGGCATCCAAGTTGGACCCTACCCGGTCCCCTGCCTGCTGCTCCATGAAAAGCCACTCCTGCACGATGCCTGTCAACTCCCTCAGGGCAGCCGTGTGGGTCATGTCCCCTGCCTCCTCCTCCCCAGCCTGGTGGTGCCAACGGAAGGACCAGCGACGGCCCTGTGCTTGCCCTTTCTGAGGCCTGGGCCACCCCCCACCTCCCGACCCTCGGTGATGGGGCTCCCCGGGCCTGTCGTGGGGCTGATCCAGCTGCTAGAACTGTGGAGACAAAAGGGGAGAGGAACAGGCCATTAGTCCTGTTGAGGGACACCCTGAACCCCATCCCGCCTGCCCCATCCTGGCAGTCCTGCAGGGATCGCATCCGGGGTTCCCGGTCTGGTTGTGGGAGCGCTGGCTCTCCTGTGGCTCCCTCGGTCCCTCTGCAGCCCAGCAGCCCGTGGTACTGTCCGGCCCACATGGTGCTGGGTGCCACACGTCGGCCCTGTGCAGCTGGGGCAGCAGGGCCATTTGGCCTGCCCATGCCCTGGGAGTGATGTCCCTGCAGGTGGGCAGTGGCCACCTTGGGTGGGACTGTGCGCCCCCCTCCCCCAACCCCACATCCACCAGCTTGCATGGTACATACCTGTGGGTCCCTCCAGGAACTGAGGTGCGGCGTGGTCGGAGGGGGCTGGGCTGGATGGGCCCGAAGGGACTTCGATGACGAGGGCCCCCCCCTCGCTTGAGCCCTCATCATCGCTGGTGTCCTGGATCCTTTGGGGATGCCTGCAGGTGGCCAGTGGTCTGGGCCGGTCCTCACTCTCGGCCCCTGTCTCCTCCAGCTTGGGTCGAGGGGTCGGCGGTGTTGACATACATGGCCGGGGGTCCCACCTCCTTGGGCCCAAGGAGATGGTCCAGTTCTTGATAGTAGGGCCAGCTGGTGGGTGCTGCTCCTGGCCGCCCGGCTGTGCACCGAGCCCGACAGTGCGCCTGCCAGAGCTCCCTGACCTTGGACCTCATCTGGTCTGGGGTCCGGGTGGGGTGACCCTGGCTGGTGAGGCCCTTGGCCTGGCGATCAAAAGCTGGCGCATTTTGGAGCTGGACCCCCGTCTGCTGCAGGACCTCGTCCTCTTCCTACAGAGCGAGGAGGTCCTGCAGCTCAACCTCTGTCCAGGAGGGGGACTGACATTTGCGGGGCTGGCTCCCCTCCTGGGAGGACTCCCCCCAGTTCCTGGATAGCCCCTGGGATGGGTGGGGTCCCAGCTGCTGGCCATGGTGCTGGAGGTGCTGTGGCTTCCCCCAGGGCATCACAGCTGGGAGCTGTGCTGGTGGCAGTGTGTGCTCCCTGCCACCTGCATGCTCTCCTGGGAACCTGCGTGCTAAGAGGCGGCCAGATGCTGGAGCCATAGACCTCTGCTTGTGCTGTGAGCGGCGCAGCCGCCTGCCAGCTGATCGTGGCCATGGAGGATCTGCTCTTTCGAAAGAGCGGGTCGCAGAGGGTCTACACTTGCTCTGTTTCTGAACTGTCTTTTGAAAGAGGGAGCTTCTCCCACCCCGAGAGCAGAGGACCAACGTCAAAAGAATGGGGGGAGTTCTTTCAAAGTTAATTTTGAAAGAGCACCATGTCAATGTAGATGCTCCCTGGCTTCTTTCGAAAGAACTCGGTCTTCTGATCCTAATTTCGAAAGTAATTGCTAGTGTAGATGCACCCTGTGAGTTTGATTCAGTGTATCCCTACCAGGCATGCTAAATTGAACTCCGGAAGACTGACCACAGCAGCCGTAGCCTAAGTGTAGAATCCACATGTACAACCACTTGGCAACTCTCTCAGTTGTACCACACATTAGTTTCATGTTTTATTTTTGGAAGTTGTGAAATTGGGACCACATGTCTCCAATGATGAACAAGAGGATATTCAAGAAATAAGGTTCATATTTTTAGACGAATTATTCCTTCTTTCTGTTCTTTTCTGTTTTCTATCTCAGTCAGAATAGAGACCAACACTGTCCAGGTTCTGGAATTATGCTGCAAAAAGTAGCTGCTAATCATGGGACCACTTACATGTGTAAGGTTGAATGCAAGGATCTTGTCAACTGATGGGATAAGAATTTAATGTAGTGTCCCATTGATTGGAGAGTTGGGAATATAAACTTTCCAATGTAAATTATTATGCTGGAAGACTGTGAGGTATCTGACCTCACATAAAATAAAAAGTTAAATCATGATTACCAACTTATCCCCTCACAGCCCTTGACTTGACTTCTGAACTGGCTCAGTAATTATGCTTTTGAGCCCACCTATGCTTAAAAAACAAAAGATGTTATTACAATGGCACGAAACAATATGACTGTTACCTGTGAGATTGTGGGATTAAAAAAAAAATCAGTATGTTATTATTGCATGTTACATTTATTCAACTCCTGATTCTATCAACCTAGGCAGCTGCCATTTCTACTTTCATAAAGAAGGAAAAGATTAAGCTGGAATTCCATCCCATCACAAAACAGTTTATTTTCTTCACTTAAATTCACCAGACCAGCATACTGCCTCTTTAACTTGGAAACGGTAGCAGTATGCATGAGCAGAAATGGTTTTTCAGATTTTATTAGAGCAGGAAAACAAGAGTACCACATGCTTCCATTACACTATCATTAGTCTGATTCTGAGACATGCTGAATTGTCCCAATTCCATTACCAGTTGGCCTGGCACTTCCCTAAAAAGGTTCCTGACAGAGCTACAACCACTTTTGCAAACCACTATAAATGCTTTCAGGATTAATTTTTTTCAATAAACTGCTCCTGGACTGGCAGGGGCGGGGGGAAATCAAGAGGTGTGATTCATTAATTTAGAACTGGAGTGCTTTTTCCATTTCATGTTGCCCTAGTCTCCCCATCCTTCTACCTACAAGAGGCAGTACTCCTTCTGATAAGATAAGAAAGGCCATGTCATGAGAGCTAAATGTTTTATATTCTATTTTCCTTTCTTAAACATTTTCTCTCACTTCCACAACAGCCTTTAGTATTTTAACTCTCATGACCCTTACTAAGACCATAGGCTGTATTGCAATAACCAACAGAATTAAAAAAAGAGCATTTCAGTGAACTGCAGGCTGAGAGAAGAACCATATGCTTAAAAGTGGACTGCATGTACGATTGAAAAACTACAGCTACTGAACTTGAAGGAGTTTTTAAACCAAAAAACAGGTAAAAGCAAAGAGCTTAAATTGCTCAACGGCTTAATTACATAAATTGTTCCAAGGGTTCTCTTATGGCTAGTGAGCTACTGACCAACAGGTGTGAAGTGTGACACTTTATTCTCCTGTCACATGACTGCTCTAATCAGGAAAAACAGAAATATGGTAATTTATAGAGGGATGTAGAAGTAGTAAATTAACTTGTGCAACAAATAGATTTTACAGAACTCATGAAATGACCCAAATTACATCTGTAATTTAAATGGGAGGGATACAATACCACCAAGAAATACCATACTGGAAAATGCTTGAACAGCCCAACTGTGATGTTCTGTATAGAACTGCTCAAACACACAGTCTGAATGATTTAAAGACGAAAAAATGCCCTTTACAAATAATTTGAAAATTTTACAGAATTTTAATTTTCTGACTCAGCTTCTGGAGCTTGGGATTTAGGTTCAGTGAGCAACCACAGTGTTCTTGTTCTAATGCAACTGAAGTTTTTCTTTAAATCCCTTCCCATGACAAAATTCCTGTTTTTGATATTTCATTCTAGTTCAAGAAAGAAATGTTGCCAACACTGAAATTTGTAATGGAAAGGAATTCCCATTTCTTAGAAGCTTTAATTCAGAACACCACTTTGTGCAAGGTTCCTTTTTTTCCTGACTTTGGGATGAGCATATTTATTCCTCTGTTAAAATGAGGAATTAAAAACTTGCTAACCTAAAGCTTAAAGATTATGTTCTGTAGTCTTTCTTGAATACAAAAACACAGTAAAAACCACCCACTTACCCATGATGGGACTTTACTCCATCTACATCACAATTTTTCTGTGAATGTGATGTTTCCTAACATTTATACTCATGATCTACAATCCATTAGAGTATAACTGTGGTTCAGATTCCACAGAAAATTACAATTGTTTTACAATTACAAAAGGATCTAAACAAATTTTAAAGTTAGTATTATTAGGCATAGTTCAAAATCTCAACTGCATTTTTAAACCTGAGTTTTCTCGAATTACATGTTGACGGTGAGAGAATATAAATGTTGTTCAAAATTTCATTTTAAATTGTATGTTAATTTGTAACCATGTCATTAGGTATTTTATATAAGTCACAGAAAATTAGTGCACATTAATGAAATTTATGCAAAGGTTAAGAACATTTGCACTGGTGACAACTTTAAGTAATAAACAAAGACTTGCAAAAATATGTCTTTAGTCAGAAGTGCATAGTAAGAAACACTAAAACTAAGTACTCCTGGGGGGGGGAACTCTGAGTCACTGCACATGTGCAGAATTCATTGTCCCTACAGACTTCTTTGCTTCCCTGCAGAAAACTGATGTCTGACAGGAAAGCTGCAAGAGCAGTCAGACACCCCTCACTCAGGAGTCCTGGCAGGTTAGTTTGGGCACCCAGCAGGGACAGCAGGAAATGTAGGCAAGAGAAGGCATTGCCTTCCCAAAGCTGTCTATACTCCCTGGCTGCCAGGGAGGGCTGGGGGCCGTGGCAGGGAAGTCCTGGTCCTCCAGGTGGCAAGGGAGGATTGGACTGGGCTGGGGGGTAAGGCTAGGGTCCAGGGAGGTGGTGGGAGAGAAGGATTCTGAAGAAGGCAGGGCCTCGAGGGTAGAACGGATGGAGATAGGGCTTGTCTTCCCCAGCTAGGACTTCACCAGCTACCCCTGGCACCCAGAACAGCTGGTGTAGACAAAAAAAAATCCACCACAGCAGAGGGGATGGGGCAGTCATGCATTTGTGAGAGAGAGAGAAACACTGTTCTTTCACTCCCTATTGTGGCACACCTGGCGTGCAGGAGCAGTGCTTTGGGGTATTTCTGAAGAGTCAGGTGCAGGACAGGCTCTGTTCCCTCAGGCAGAGCACAGCGTAGCAGCCTGCCTGCTTGCTTAGTGAATTGTTCCATTGTTTGTTCTGAATTCCCACAGGAGTATAAAACAAGTTTAAAAACTAAGTCTCTTTTGCTTTGCCAGACAGGTATAAAGGAGCCTTATTATAAAGGACAGGATGGCCTTATAAATGCTAATGATGATTTAGTGATTAGAATGGATCTAAAATTTTGCACTGAAAAAAAATTCCTATCAAAATGTGTTCTATGGCTTGTTTGCTACTGACTTTTCAGGAGATGATCACTCGCCCTCCTAATTCAGAATTCGAGTTCCCAGACTTCACTTGCCTGTGCTGTAACACTGAGCCTATGGCTGTGCATATTTGTTGACTAATAACTGTAAGTAAATTGTCGATATTAGCTACATTGCTATGAGCAGAGGGGGTCTGGTGATTTTTTCCAGTGCCCCCTACTCACATTCTCCATCCACTGTATTGTAGTTTAAATAAGTTACCAAAATAATTGAAACCAGTTTTGTTTGTTATTTTGACAAAAATATGCAGGATTTTAAATCTGTTCATGCAAAATTTTTAATTTTCAATATTTTTGTCACAGAGTTCACCTAGCAGTAACTACACCTATTTTAAGCAAAAGAGTGAAATACAACATTTTGAGAGCAGAGTCCCATAATATGAAAGCATAAAACAATCAATAAATGGCCACATGCATGCGATTCAATCTTTAGAATTACCTTGAGTCAGGATATTTAGTAAGTGTGGCCAAACTGCTGGTGTACATGTGCCCACCCACATCAATATGAACTGGTGCGTTGGATTTTGTGAGCTGTGCTGGAGTGGGGATGCCTTGATTGTTCAATGGAGATGCAGGGGATCTAGTGATCAGAGGTCTTGACATATTTGGCCGACTGTCCTGTAAAGAGAGAGACATGACTCAGGATTTTCCTTAAGACTGTCCAGCCACCCCAAGGATGCAGACGCCCACTAAACAGTGAACAGACACCAATCTCATCTTCTGCCAGCAACATTAATGTTACTTCATCAGAGACTGGCAGTAATTTTTTTTAAAAAAAAATCAGTTCAACATTTAAACTTAGTTATGTTGAATAAATTATAAATATAAAACCCACAAAAAAAAAAAGACATGACACCATCACAGTGCTGAATAAAAGAGGTTGTTTCAGAATACTATTCATTATAAAACTATTTCATAGGAATTCTTACTCATTTAGGAGCTCATAAAGTCACTAACAAATAGTTTTAAAGGAGTCAAAGAACAAAAGGAACACACATTTTAAATTAAGAAGCACACAGTATCTGGGTATCTTCCCAAACCTCTCTAAATTGCTACACAGTTTAGGACAGAGAAATACAGACCCTCAGCTCTTCCATTCTGCAAAGGCTTCTCTTGAATTTCCAATCCACATATCACAAAAACAGAAGAGAAAACACCTGGACTAGACAACTGGTCATATACTATAGAACAATGGGCACTGACAGTCTTAGAGAAAGACATTTTCCATTAAAAAAAACTACACATATACTAGTGTTCCTTTGTGCTCCAAGTTGACTGCAGTTCTGAGCAACTTCTCAATCCAAAGCAAGCTCCAAAAGTAGAACAAAACACAGCCGCTGATGAAACAAACTTTTAGTCACACCAGAGGAGTACGTGTACTGTAATCTGTGCATGCAAAAGGGTGGGGCAGGGTAAAGAGCTTTGCAAAAGCCAGTAAGGCAGGCTATTTTCAAAGCTCCAGGATTCAGAGAGAAACTTGACTGTTGAGACATTTTCATTTCTTACCTACAGGAATGATACATATCAGGGGAGTGCTACTAATATATACTGAACTGGGAATTACTGAATTTTTCTTTTAAAAAAGCAAGCTAAGTAGTGAGAAATCACAAGGTATGCTTTGTTCATTTGGCAAATCATTTAGTTGTATGAGGCAATGGACGCTTAGTACAGTGCTATGATATTAAGTCTTTGAGAAGAAGGGCGAGAAGACAGCTGTGTGCAAGAATTATGGAGTATTCAGATGAGGTTTTTAAAATATGTATGTTTTCACATTACTTTTTAAGACAAACTATAAAAGCAGCATAAGGTAGATACCTGTTTAACTGAAATGATATAGTGGCCACTGTTGTGCAATCAATTCAAATAGTATTTAACACAAGGCATCTATAAACCAGAAGATTTTTAAACTACCAATTTTCTCTTCCATACTCCAAAGCGAACCTGAGTCAAACAAGAAAGAGGGAAGGTGTAAAAGTCTGGCTAATTTTTGCTTGTAAAATACTCCTTTACATATACATTTGCAGAATATCAATCTTAAGAACTCGAATGTCTTGAGGACCTGAGTGGGCAGAACTAAGACAAGCCCAGACAAGATATGCATACCACACAAAACCATGGCATATACTATAAACGTAGTGTGACACAACCATCACCGAAAAATGGTGCTTATCTCTATAGCACAACTGGGTTAAAAGTATTCCAAAGACACTACAAAAAAAAACAACCCTGGAGATATGAAGGGGCAAGTTAGAATGCAAAAACAACAACTGGAAATAAACGTGATAATAGCAATGACAAGAGTGAAGAAAAGCACATCACTATTTTAAGAATTAACTAGGAAAAGGTGATTAAAACCGGTGAGGTACATGCAATGCACTATACTAAACTTCCTTATTGGTATTGTTTTTGTCCAACAAAGCACACGGTCCTGAATTTAGCAAGCTGCAACTTCATGAAGTCTGAGGTAGACTTTCAATTGAACACATCCCGCTGCACAACCTGGCTTAGAGTTCTCAAGAGAAAATGAGGAGACTGGAAGGTTTAATAGTGTAGTTAGACTGGGACCTCATTCAGGGTAACGGTGACAGTGCAAAGTGTAAAAATCAGTATAAAAAAAAATGTACAGCAAAGACCACTGCAAGGATGGTAGATTAGAATGTGGAATGACCACAGTTTTTAGAAAAGTCACGGAAGAAAGCAAGCTAAAGTAGCTAGGGTGCCATTCACAAATAATTTTACTTAATTACTTAATTTTACTTTTACCAAGAAATAAAGACAATTTCCTACAAAACTTCTGGGATCTTGTTTAACTCTAAAGCATTCTTCCTTTTAAGCCACCTTAACCTATTGCTCCTGAAGAAAGAAATGCCCATATGTTCAATAATCTGGTGTTAAACAGAACCATGTTGAAAACTTATTCCAGCCTTAGCTTGCTACTTGGCACATCTCACTGGACACATCGTGTTAAACTACAGTTTTGAAGCCACTCTGAAACAGGACAATATTACTTTCTGTATAGTAGTGCCTACAGAACTGAAATCAAGACAGGCATTGTGCTAGATACCACAAGAAATAAATAATACAGATACAACCTTTAAGCACAGCATGAAGCAACACTGTCCAGTGGACAGAGCACAGGATTATTTTAATAAATTCAAATCATTCAGAACTGAGAGAAAAATCTCCCATGCTGTGGGAGAGACGAAGGTGTAGATCTGATAACCAAGGGATGATTATAGCCTTCCAAGAAAGGCATTACTTGTACTGTACTAGGTTAGATTGAATAAAGAAGACAACAAAAATGAAGGGCAACAGAGATGAGGAAAAACATTTTTTGCAGCCAGAAATTAATAAAAAAGAAGCTACGTGTCATCAAACAAGACGTTTAATTTGGCATTTGTATTGTGTTTGTGCACTATTACAATTCCCATTGTCTAAACTGCTTATAAACACAGTTCTCGTTAAAAATAAAATGCAAAAGAGGAAAAAACAAGCAAGTGGTAGAAAAGATCTAAGAACATTGAAAGCCTGCACCCACATCTGTAATTTCATGTGGCCATTTGGCACACAATGGGGACATATGGATGGAACAAAGATTGTTTTAAGACTGAGGACATTTGGACGTTGTTCTTCAAGCAGACAATTTGGTTCAGAAAAAATGCAGTCCATTCATTACGTGGGCACTGCATAGTTGCAGCTCCAGACACATGGAACTCCCACAGTTTTTTCTCCTCCTATCTTTCACTTTATTCTTGTTCCTTACACTTTTTTCAGATGAGTTCCCACTTTTAAAAGCCAATGCATGTTCCAGTTATTTTAAGTCTTTGGAGAGTCATTCATCGTGCCTATTTTGGATACCTGTGAACTACTGATCAGCAGCAGAGTAACTGAAGGGATTCGACTCTAGGCACTGTTCAAATGGCAACTGTGATGGGGTGTACCAACCCCACACTAGCCAGGTGGGTGGAGGCCAGGCTTGCTGGGTGGAAAAGGTCCCAACCTATGGCCCTGCTGAGCATGCTCCAACTACAGCCCCAGTATAAAGGCCAGGGAAGCCAGTCAGTTGGGGCTGGCTGCTAGGGGAAAAGGAACTCCTACTAGAACATGGCAGCAACACCTGCGGAAGTGGGGCTGCCACCACCCAAGAAGCAGCATCAGGTGCTGCCACTGCCACCTGTGGAGCAGCATCAGCTCAAGGAGATGCAGCCAGAGCTGTGACAGAGCATTGCAGTTGGAAGGGGGTAGTAGGAAGGAGCCCAGGGTAGGGAACTGGGAGGCAACCCAGGACCTCAGCATATTGTGGTGGGATCCATGCAGAGATCGTGGGTGGGGAAACACACCCGTCACCAACAGGGCCCTGGGGTGGAGCAAGAGGGCCTTAGCTCCTCTACCCCTGGCCCTGTGATCCTGAGGAATGGGGAGCACCGACTAGGCCACTGAGGCCTGAATGAGGGGATATGGACCAGACCACAGGGGCTGGAGGGCAGCAGAAAAGTCCTCCGAAGAGGCGCAGGGCTGCCACAGTGACCTTGGAGCCTAAGTCAAGAAACACTCATTAATGAGCATTGGGATCCAAAGCAATACTGAAGCCTAGAATGGAAGGCATGTCAGTTTTATTTTTACAAATGTAGTGAATTCAAAAAAAAAAAAAAAAATTGAACAAGTTGACAGTATACCTTGAGAACACTGGAATTAAAAACTTCAAGAACAGCTAAAGGTTTCTCTCTGTGTCCTTGGTGAAATTACAGGGCTCTTCTCAACAAAAGGACACTGGGTGGGGTCTCAGAACTCCACTAAATATTAGACCTGCCCTTCCTTCTATTAATTCCTGCCTGCCTTTTCAACAATGTCCTCACAACCTACGAGGTGAGTGAGACCTTCCAACTTTGAACCTCTTTCCCCAGGACTTTCTTGGCAGTGAAAAGTCTCTTACCTAGCTGGGGTTGGAGGCATATACAAAGGGCAGCCCTGGGCTCTTGCTTTCTCCAACAATTTTTGATGCACCTCATCTCCATTCAGGGCTTTTTGAGATTTTCCTCACCCAGACTCAGAAGCAGCAGCTGCCCTCTTGGAGAGAGACTGGAGAAGAGTAAAGTGAGCTGCCCTCAGGGAAGTACCTGGGAGTGATGTCAACATGCTGGTACCTGACAGCGGAAATGCAATCATCATCATCATCAACAGGGAAAGAAACTACACACAAAGATTGCCACAGGCACAAAGCTAAACCAACCGAAACACACTAATTCCTCTCCACCACCCTCACAATATCCCGAATGAAGTGTCATTTATAAGCTGACTAAATTCCTTTAAGCAGGAAACTAGACTTTTTATGCAAATCAGAAACAAAAATATTATGCTTCCCACTGTTACATTCTAGTACAAAGGCTAGAGTAATTCACTAGGGTACAGAAATCTAGAGATAAAATTCCAGCAGAACTGCAGTAGATATAGATTCACTGTGTTGTTCTGAGTATGCTCAAATGTAACTGTAGTCTAGGTAAGATTATACATTTTCCACTTAATTCTCTGTAAATCTTTATTTTCATGTCCCTCTAGTTTCCTTGAAATTATCATTTGGCCTGCAGTTTCATATATATCAGATTTCACTGCCTTGCTGTTAAAAACAAGCAAACTTTTTTTTTTTTTTTTTTTTTTTTTTTTTTTTTTAATATTGTTAACCAAGCAGACCATATTGTTTCCTGTGGGAGAGCTCCACATATGAATAGAAGGACAAAGACAAGGACAGACAGACTAATGGAAACAGTGTTAAGGCTCCTGCCTACCCCGATGCTTTATTTACACCAGCTCTGGGCACAGTGAGGCTTACAGCAGCTCTTTTAGCTTATGCCACTGATATAACGGATCACATGTAACAGCTTTGCTCTGCCATTTTTCTCCCTGGTCTATTTCTTTCACCAACACTCCTATTCCAGGAAAATCCCCTGCTAGCTATTTTTAGCCTAATTCCAGACTTTTGCACCTCAAAGAAACCAGGTATCACTTCAGAATTAGTCCCAAGTTTGTTTTCATGTTCCATTTCTGTTTTCCCTAACTGAAAAAATTAAATTTCGAATTCTTCACATTTGCCGTGGACTTGGTCCTCGTTTAAGACATTTGACTCTGACCCATTTGTTTACAAGCAAAAGTGTATTTGAAATTTGTGCTAGACTGCACAAGTCAACCGAAACTAAACCACTCTGCACTGGACAGGGAAAGATGGAAAGGAATAGTGAGAGGCATCAGACACCAACAGGCGCTGAGCCCACGGTTATTGATGATGATGATGTACCCACAGGTCAAATTTTGCATGCTCACGGGCTTATGTCGATAAAATTTTATATCACTTTTAGAGAAAAAATATTTAGACTAAAAGAAAATAAAGGCATATTTACCAGGCATAGGGTAAAGGCTACAGACCTGCTGTGCCTCTTTCAAGGATGTCTAACTGGAGGACGGAACAGACACCTTTAATTTCAAACCACCAATTCCATTAAGATGCTTATCTCCAGTGTTAGCTGGCTTTTACCATGCTTATATAAAACTGTGTTTCTGGAGAGACTGAGGATGTCTCATTTGCTTCCTCAGTTTGATCCCTCTATATCCCCCTGCCCCCGCCCCATTCAAATGGTTTCAAGGATTCTATACAAATGCATCCCAGTTACCTCAATTAAGCTACTACCATCAGGATGACAAAGGAAGAGAAGATCCTACCAGACACGGTAAGAGTCACTATATTATCCAAGAGATCGCTCATTCTAAATAGGGAGACCACTGAATGACTGTTACTTTTTAACATCAAGCACTTTCAGTATCAAAGACAGCTGCTATTGAGTCTATGGCCCTTACCGTAATATAGCCACAGTTGGTAGAAGACACTTTGCCTTTAAAGCTTCTGCCATTAGAAACATCTTTCCTGTAAGTTAAACTCCTCTTTCTTTAAAATCCAAAAAGATCTTTTCTCCCTTGCCTGCATTATAGGTCAAATAGGAAGTGAAAAGAAATGACCTGCATTTCATGTAAGAGATATACAAGAGGCTGGTGCGCAACATGCTTTCAGAAGTGTTTCTGATGGCAACAACAGCGACATTACTCTATTGCATGCCTAATAATATCAGTTCTCTCTTGTAAGCAAAGCACCTTCACTGCTGCCAATGAGTAATCGGAACATCTTAGACCACTGAACCCTTGGTGTAGCAGGTGAGACTTTATTTTCACAGATGCTGTGCTTAGAAACATCAGGACAGAGTTAGTCCTTGATTTTTGGATGCAAACATTATGTTGTCACTGCAGCATGACAATACCACCCTAAGACAACAGTGTACAAAGATCCACAACAAGGTTTCTTTCAAGTTCCTCTTAAGAATTCTTATTTCACACTTTATCTTGGAAGAAAAGAAAAACTCCTTTCTCTTGGCATGAAGATTTTTTTAAAGGTTACCACTCCTCATAAGATTTAGATGCCCTGATTTATCAAGCAGAGATTTCTATCGTAAGCAGGAAACTCCTTTTCAATTTATGTAGTGTCTTCAAAACTGGGGAATAACATTCTCTGTTATTGAAGGCGACTTGTGTCTGTGCATCTTAAATTTCTATATAAATCACTAACTTTCTACACTTGGTGTTAAAATCTGAATAAATATTGGACAAGCTTTTTTTTTTTTTTTATTAATTTTAACAGAACTTATGCTTTTAGCCTTATGTCTCATCAAGGGGAACAACAAATAACCAAAACAACAAGAGTTACTAGTTTTCTTCTCTTGAGATGAACCTCTCTTTGCTGGCACATGAAAGAAGATTAGTACCATTTATAAAAGTTACATATGCAGATTTATTCGTGCCCATTTAAAAACCCACATTTACTATAGAGAAGGAAAAGGAAACAAGATAGACGAGGCAATATCTTTTTCTGGACCAACTTCTACTAGTAAAAGAAAAACTTCCACTAAGGAACTGCTTTGTGCATCTTGAAAGCTTCTCTCTCTCAGGAACACAAGAAACTAGTTCAATAGACTATATTACTTCACAAACCTGGTGTCTCTCATGTACTGGGACCAACACAGCTCAAAAAAACCACTACAAACGTCTTCTGAAGAACCAGTTTAAAACACACACACACACACACACACACACACACACACCAAAACCCTGCTCAAACTGACAGTTAAGCCAGTAAAGTTTTTAGAAACAACAAAAATAAATACCAAATCAACTTTGCATGAGAAAATTTCTACTAGTTTCTTTAGTACCTCCCCTTGGGAGTGTTCCAGAAGACTGTCTATGTCTTTATAAAGTGAGGCTAACACCCACTGTAAAACTGCCAGAGGCGCATTAGATGTTTGTCCTTCCTCCTAGCACACACAGCCTCAGAAGCAGAAGGAACACTGCCAGTTACCATCCTTCTTGAGAAAGCACAGGGTATAACTTCACCCTGGGAAAACTGCTGAATGGAGATCTTCTGGTGTGGCACAGGCCTTCCCTACACAATCTAATGGCTCTTTTGACTCAGAGGCCTGAAACAGTGTTGATGGAAAACACTGCCCCCCCACCCCCCTTGTAACTGGCCAGGGTCCTGCTTCCCCCTCTGTACTTAAATTTGTTTTATTAATTTACCCAATAGCAGAGAGATCATTCTAACTCCCCTACAGAATGTGCATTTTTGGCAGCAGCAGCAAATGAGACATTAATTTTGAAGTCAAAACAGATGACAAAGGGATTGGCTGTACAAGAGTAACAGTGAACCTTACTATACATAAAGTACTGTCAATGCAAAAACTGACCTCGCTGGAAAAAAAACAAACAATGTTTCTTGCAACTATTGTTAGTACAAATCTTTTCTGAAGGGCAATTTTAAGTGGCTTGTGTCCCTTTAATAATCATGGGAATACAAAAGCATGCAAAAAACATTTCTAGTAATAATCCAGTTACAGAACAACAAAAAGAATTGATCAGAAGTACTGAAAGAAGGTATTTCTGATATATATCATTTGAAGAAAAATAAAACAAGTACTAGGAGAAAGTAAGTTCAGAATCTGGTGTGGAATCAAGAAACATGAGCTAGCTTTTGTTATAAACAACTCAGCAGTGTTAACATAACACTACTGTCCATGGCCAGAAAGCATTCTCTGCTGGGATGGTTTTATTATTGTTTCTAGCACTGCCAAACAGGTGATACTGCATAAGCATAAAGGAAGCCATTATCCCTGTCCCAAAGGCAAATACACTAAATGGATAAAAAGTGGTGGAAAGTGGATATGACAAAAGCAAAGTGATAGAAATTTGGCAAATCACCATTTTAACAATATTTACGGTGGGTATTTTTTCATTTATTTGAAGATCTGGCTTGATAATACACTTTTGTAACTAATAAGTGTGCTCTAAATTGAAACTCAACTCTACGCTTGAATAGTTTGAAGAAAAAGTTGTTTGACCCATGAGACAATGTTCTTCTCTTTATCCCAAAATGTACACCCATATGACTACTAGGGATCATAGATAATGTTTGGGGAATAAGGCATTGAGAGAGGAGGAAATGAGGTAGAACATAGTCTTTTTGCCAAGCTCAGAATTATTCTGTTCTGTAAGAAAATAACTATCTGGCATATGAACAAAGAATATTTTATATTTGGTTCATTTGAATCCATTATGGATAAAAGATACTTTGGGATCCAAGCTTAAGAAATACAGTTTGGATGAATACTATTTTCCAATGATTACTGTAGGAATTTCTTTGGGTAGCTATAGGAGCTGCCAAAGGGGTGTTTGTGTCACATGACCGAATGTTAGCCTTTTAGCGCAGAAGGGTGGATTAGCCACAGATCCATGTACCAAGCACTATGTAAGGGGGTCACCAGGCAGCTACTGAAGCTATGATCAGCTAGCTGGTTTTAAGGCAGAATGACCTGTCTGGAACTAACTTCACAACTGAATAGTGCTTCATGATATTGAAAATGTCCCAGGAAACTCTTCCCATTACTCTTGTCAGATTACTGTTTTCAGTTCTCTGTGCCTTAAATATCAAGTCTGTTCTGGTCTGGCTGTGGTCTGAAGAAGTGGATCTGTCCCACGAAAGCTCACCTAATAAATTATTTTACTAGTCTTTAAAGTGCTACTTGACTGCTTTTTCTTTTGAGAGATTTGTAAGGTGAGCTATGCAAGCCAAGCACTTCCACAGCTGGTTCATGCTTTTTTGGTTTCAGATGTCTTGTGACAACAGATTATTGAAATTCAGTGCTTGATTAATTAATTAGTGAAGATTTAAAATTGTTAAGCATGAAGAAGAAACAATTAGATGGATAGTTAGATGGACAGACACAAGACAGTAAATGGCAAAAGAAATTAAATGAGGCCATTCTGATAAAGAGCCTTAAAAAGACACACAAGACTAACTCAATGCCCACAAAGGACGAATCACATAAGGATTAGATAATTTTGAAGACACCTTAGTTTAAGAAATCCCACACCTACTAGCAGTACCAACAGGAAAGTTAACACAAAATGTAAACACAAAGACATTTAATATGCTTATTTAAACTTCCTAAGACAGAAAGATCCTCACACTGCAGAGCAGAAACCAGAACATGGCAGAAGCCCTTCACTAACTGGTAGGGTTTAGGAATAAGTTCTATGGACCAGTTACTCTTTAGCTGCAAACTTTAGTGGAGCATGCACAAGAAACCTTGAAGCATCTAGTACCGCCTGCTTTTAGGCACAAAATTCTGGACTTGATGGACAACTGGTCTAAACAGATACAAGACTTGGGCAAAATTGTTTGCTAGAATGCTCTTAGGGCATTATAAAAGGTAAACAAAAGTTACATTGAAGCCTTGTGTAACTAATCAGCAACTACAAAAAAAAAAACAAAAAAACCCACAACACTACTCCAACTCCTACAACCCTATTAAACCTGAGTATCCAGACTTACACTGGTTCTAGGCTAACAGAGTGTGAATTTCTGCTAGGAAACGCATAGGTAGAGATTCACTTCAAAAGGTCCAAGTCTGACAGCTCTGAATTGTCGTTCGTATCTCTGAAGGAAAGCACACGATAGAAGGGCTGGGAAATAGATGGACAGCCTTCAGATTCTGCTTAATATAAGATGGTTGTGGTTCTGAGAATGAAAACAGGCCTTTTTAAGAAAGATGTTATATACCACAGTACTTGGATATGGATAAATCTACCGAACTAAGTAATGGATGTGGTGGTTCATTGTAGGGCTCTACCAAATTCATGGTCACTTTTGGTCAATTTCATCATAAAAGGAGTTTTAAAATCTAAGATTCATGTTTTCAGCTGTTTAAAATCTGAAATTTCAAGGTGTTGTAATAGTAGGGGTCCTGAACGCAAGAGAGAGTTCTGCAGAGGGGTAGGTGGGTCTCAAGGTTATTATGATGCGTGTAGTACTGCTGCCCTTCCTTCTGTGCTGCTGTTGGTGGGGGCTGTCTTCAGGGCTGGCCAGCTGGAGAGTGGTGGCTGCTAGCCAGGGGTCCAGCTCAGAAAGCACAGCTGGTGCCAGCAATAGTGAAGTAGGAAGGATGGCATGATATGGTACCTCCACCCTTTCTGCTGTGCTACTTCTCAGAGAGCTGGGCCCTCAGTAGACACCACTTTCCTGCCAGTATGGTATTATCAACCCTTCTATGATGCAGCTGGCAGGTGCTGCCTTCAGAGCTGGGCACCAAGCCAACACTTGCCACTCACTGGCCACCCAGCTCTGAAGACAGTGCAAAAGTAAGGACAGAAACACCACAACCTCCTTTCCCCCTCTAAAATAGCTTTGTGACTCTCCTGAAACTCCTTTCTGGGTCAGGACCCCCAATTTGAGAAATGTTGGCCTCTCCCTGTGAATCTCTATCATATGGGATAAAAGCACACAAAAGACCAGATTTCATGGCCCATGACATGTTTTTCCTGGTTGTGAATTTGGCAGGAACCCACTTCTTTGTAATCTCTAAAAAATTTCTGTTCACTCTCAGATATCCCTTTATCTTGTGTGTAATATGGACTATGCCACACATGAAAAGTACTTAAAATATATTATATTAGTAGGTAATCAGTTACACTACAGCATCTTTGCAAGAGATGCTGTAAAAAACAGGAAAAGATGGATGGGTTAATGCTTTTTCCTCCACAAATTAAACCTAAAGGCAAAGCTAGTTTGACTGGAGGGTAAAGAAAAGCGAGGATGCACCAATGGAAACTAAATAAAAGGTACATGTTAATGAATTCCTTCCCCCTCCCACCAAGCCCTGCGTACATCATGGACAGAGCATGTAACAATGCTGATAGTTAAGACTGCATAAAAAGTTACCATTTAAGGAGGCACTATTGCTTTGTTCAGCTGGTCTTTCTCAGCTGAAATTTTCTGTCTCAGTTCAGGACTAAGTGTTTGGAAATTTCTCTCTCAAAACATTTCTATGAACTAATTAATGAAGTTTTGCCATTGCAAGAAATGGGTTGGGAGCTTTTGGTTGAAGAGGAGACTCTGTCTAGCTAGCTTGTCAGAGGATATTGGGAAAAGCTTTAAATTTGGCAGTAACTTTTACGTCACAGGTTGTCTTTGGTGGTCGTTTTAGATACATTTTACGCAGATACTGACCTTCGTTGAATGACAGTTTTGTGATTTTTTTTTTAAACCAGTGAGATGCATTTAATTGCACACAACATTAGTTGGCTCTGCTATGCAAAGTAAACATTTTATAAATCACACGAATTATTTCACATAATATCTGAAGGAAAGTATGGCATGAGATGTGGCTAACAGACTTTATAAACCCAGTCCTAATTGAAAATAGCTAGACGGGAATCAGGCCATAGAGTCTTGTCTTCTAGATGTGACAAGAAGCCTTGGTCTTGTGAGTCCTTTGGTAACTCAGGAATCAAAGAGATTATTATATGGAGGTGGGCCACAGCTTTTTAAAAAAAAAAAAAAAAAAAAAATCACTGCTGCAGCTAGGGGGCTTAACAGTCAGTCACCACCACACAGACTGAGCTGCTGCTTGCTGGCTGCGACAATACCTCTGTGTGGGCCGGTTTTCAAAAGTGCTCAACTCCTAGCAGTAAAGAGCTCTTCTCTTGACCATAAGCAAGAACAAAGTTGCCTGGGAGTTTCTAGATGGCAGAGGGGATAGCAGTTGGTGGACTGTAACCAGGAGGGGTGGGGAGATCACATGCGGTCATCCACATCTACTACCTTGGGAGCCAAAAAGCTTTAAACAAGGAGACTTGTGCACTGGGACCATGAAGCCCGTGAGAGAACACGGCAAGTACAGAATGCTTAGCACAGTACCAGTTACATGGAAAAGCAAAGTCTTCTTTAAAAGGAAAGAATTGCACAAAACCCCAAATTAGCTATAGTGTATATTATATGGATTCCAGTTTGCATATGTCATTTTCCCCATTGATTCATATGATAAAAGTAAGCCACTTCCTTCCCTGCAAAATCTGGTGCCACTTGGTATCTTCAGGTTAAGAATCTGAGTGCCCATTTTCCATTCCTTACTATTTGCCACTACGGCGCTTGGTCATAGCTTCTCCTATTACATTTAGCTTAAGATAGGAATACTAAGTTTTAACTCCGCAGTAGTAATACATGGGGTTAGTCTGGCATTGATCTGTTGAAACGGGCCAAAGCTAGAACTGCCAGAAGCAAAATGTGGTCAGTGAACTCTCCTGCACCAAACTCTGACCTACAAGCTGAATTCTTAGCCCAGATTACAACAGAAGCTGACTTGCTTTTCAGAACAAAGGATATTTCAGGCAACACAGTAATAAGTGAACACTAGGATCACACTGCACAGAAACAACACCTTTACTCTGTTATTACTGAAAAATAACTCCAACAAACGAGCGAACAGTTGCAAGAGTTAAAAAGCAACTATTTATGAGGAGCACATTTTAAATTTTGTTATAATATTTTTCAGAGTGAGGTAAAACAAATCTCAATCCTACAGAACCAGGCGCCCACAAGGAAAGACCCCTTCTGCATTTATTTAAAAATCAGTTAATACATTTTTAGGATTCCCCCAACAGTTAGAAAACGTGGCCCAGACTAACCTTGTTTTGTTCCACTGTGCAGTGCAAAGCAGTTAGAAGATGCCAGTGAATCCATCCACACAAACCTCAAGTTTAATTAAAGACTACATATATGGTTTAGAAGACGATACTTATCACATCTGAGCTTGAGCCAAGCAAGTCAGTCCAGATCAGTATCTGCACACAGAACACCTAAGCACTACAAGGGCTGTTGCAGGTGATTTGGGTAATGGCATTCCTAGTCTATACAAGTCAATAGCCAGGCATGACATTAGAGTACAAAATATTTTAGGAAAGGCCAAGAAATGAGGAACAGACTCTTTGTAATACTCCAAAGAATCACCTTTGTGCTCAATGGACCATATCTGGTAAGTGCCAATTTGCTGTTCCAACTCCTTTAAGGAGCGAGCAGTGAAAAAAAGCCCGCTGATCTGATACTGGTATTTTGCAAAGCCAGGAGATGCTGGCATCCCAGTACAATTTTCAAACCATGAGAAGAAAAACACTTCTGATCCTGTCTGGTTTTCAAGACTATCTGTTAAGCATGCTCATGCCTATTGGACTGGGCCCCATTCAAAATCCTGGTGGCGGGTTCTGCCTCCCATATAAAATTTATAACACAGTGGTTAGAGCACTTCCTAGGCATGTTGGGAGGGAGAGATGGGTTGAATCCCTCTTCTCCTTACAAGGGGAAAAGATTTGAACACAGGTCTCTAAGCCTCTTCTACTGAAGCTGTCATGCCACTTTGCAGAAATACTTAAGGAGTCACTGGGCCAGAGAAACACTCTCCTTTGGTGGGCTCAGCAGAGCATTCACATGGACAATAGCATGGAAGACACAGGAATTCAAGCCCCTCTGTTACAATGGCCAAAATGGGACAGCTTCAGCAAGAGAGAATATCCTGTAGCCCAGTGGTTAAGGCACTCTCACTGAGAAATGGGAGACCCCTGTTCAAACCATCTCCCCATAAAGCAGAAGAGGGGGACTGGAACCTGGGTCTCCCACATAGCAGGAGATCACTAGCAACTGGACTATAGGCACCAAGACCTCCTCTCCTTATTGCAACAATGGCTTAGATACCTAAGTTGTCTGATGAAGGCTGTGACTTCACTACAAAGCTAAACAGGCACTGCTGCACTTGATGCAACAGCACTGCTTTAGCAGGTCTACTGACTATATGCTAAATTGATAAGAAAGCGCACTCCTATCAATTTCTGTACTCCGCTTAACACTGCTGTAAGTGGATCTAGCTACATTGACTTCAATTTCATTATTACACGTAACTGAAGTAGTATAGCTTAAATTACACTATTGTGGTAGTGTAGACCTGGGCAAAGAGGGATTGCCTGGTTGTGGTTTGCAAGCAGTCATAGGTACTTCCCTGCAACCCAGATTTAGGTGCTTAACTCCATGAGAAAATGGATTACAACTCATCCCTCTTGTTAGCTACTACTATTGGCTAGTTTAGGTTGCTTCCCACCTCCTGTGCTGGCTTTTGAGAATCCCATTCTCAAGTGCTTATCACTTCCCATTCATTAGAGAGTGTCTAGGCACATCAATCAAGCTTTGTGGATCCCATTGTTATTTCATTGATAGTAGGTGCCTAAAAGTTAGGTGTTACAGCAATGAGCATTGCAATACCTTTGACCCATTGTGCTTATAGGCCTTAGAAAAAATGATTGCCTGAACCCCAAAACCTGAGCAATTAGACAAGGATATTTTAAAATTGCAGAGGGCAATACCAAATCAGGAAGGCATTTAAATTTTGCTACCTCTTAAAATGGGCTTGTGACCTCTTTGCAGAACCGATTACAGAAGTTGGAACAAATGTTCCTCTGTGGTCAAAAGGCAAAAACTGTGATTGAGCAAAGCAGGGAATAAATATGAAGTATAAAAAAAAAACACCTTAATTTGCCTACTGCTCATTTCATTTTAATTCCTGCAATTTAAATAATCTGTGCATTACCTTGAGATTCTTAGCCACAGGGAGGGAAGGCACTTAATTAATTAACAAGGTACAAACAAAACTAAGTTTACTTATTAAAACCATTTCTGTATGATGATACTTTGCTGTTATGACACCTTTAAAGAATTTATTCCATGCTTTTATCCTGCTGGAAGCTTGGATTCAGTTTCACGTATACATCTTAGACTACAGAAAGCAAAAAACACACTTACTGTCAACCTTAAGTACTTATGACAACCATTGCCATAGTAGTTGAGCCCCTGACATTCTAACCATGTTCCTTCCAAAAAGGGAGACCAGAATACTGGTTGTAGCAAATGCCTTACAAGTTGTTTTTCATTTGTTTTAATCAAATCAAAATGTGTGTTCTAGATCATAACTTGATTTTTAGCTGCCTATTGTCTTTTATTCTACATCTATCTATTCACCTCTGTGAAGACTCATTTACTTGCACTCTGGAAGGAGTTGCATCCAGCCCTCCCCAGAAGGAAACAATTTGTGCTCAAGGCAAGAATCAAATGGGTAAGAGAAAACAGCAAAGATTTTGGTAGGTCAAGAGCATCTTACTCCAAAACAGACAGATCCCTAAATTCATCTGTTCATTAAGTGACGAGTGGAAAAAAAATACTAAAATCAGATCAATTATATTTCCAAGATGTCAAAAGCAAGAGCAAAAAGCAAGGATGCATGTTTTTCCATCATTACCATCAAACAGTATTAGCAAAGAGTTAAGAGGTGGTATTTAGTCTTTGTAAATTAACAAACAAACAATCAATCTTGCTTTTGAAGGGTGTCACACTGACAGTCCAGGAGACCATCGGCAGAACAAATGCACCATCAGCAGAGCATGTTTCTTTACACTTCTGTCAGGGTGCCTTGACCTAAAGAAACAAGACCTCTAAGGATAAGTGTAGTTCATTCGCTATGCCCATTTAAGCCTTCAAGTCTCTACCAAGACTGCCATCAAGAGTGACAATTAGTGTCAGTTGTGATTTTTTTTGTACGTCTCCACAAGGAACTGAACCAAGACCACTCATTTTTTCATGTACACTTCCAAACAGCTTTCTCAAAATCCCATTACAAATCTCTTCGACCACATCATCTATTACCATCACCCCAACACTCCTATTTCCTAGTTCGAAGAAGGAACTATTACTTTAATTCTAATGCATTAAAAGCAATGGGCATAATACAGTGCTCACTCTAGTGATAAACAATGCAAGGAAGTCCACTTTGATAGTTTACCATCAAACTTTAACTTCATTTTCTAACACAACTAAATTACACCTTCTACTGTGACACCTTCTCTTTTTGCCAAAACAATTGTTTTACATTACTTTCCACACCATTTGTAAATAGCTACCAGCTCATAAGCACGGTCTGATTTATTAGAAACAGAAAATTAAAAAAAAAACAAAAAAAAACAAACCTTGCCTTGATTACCCTTCTAAAATGAGAGACTGTGACAATGTATTTTGAAGTATCTTTGCTTATGGTATTGAGGCAATTGTGATTTATAAGTGTATTTTTATTAATAACTTTAGCAAGCCAGAGAAGGAGATGTCTCAGAACTGAGATAAAGGAGGGTTGGATCAGAGTTTAAGAAATGGTTTACAAATTAATTATTGGGAAAAGATTTATGCACATTATAGTGGTTGCCCCTTTACAAATAATCAGTTTGATAAAGTATTTTATCAAAGATATCACTCCAACAAGTAGACACTAGCATTCCTTAAATTCTGAGGCTCTGAGTTTGCTTCTCAAGGTACAAATAATCAGAACACTACATTGAATAACAGAACATACCACTGAAGCATGCAAAATTGCCACATACTATATAATTGACTGCACAATACCGCCTTCAGACAGAATATCTAGAATACAAAAGAGTTTCTAGACATGTGTGTGTCAGAAGGAATGAACAAACAATACCATTAGCATTTCACTAAAAGACGACAGAAGGTGTTTGACTAAAAAAAAAAAAACAAAAGAGGGCTCAAAATTTGCATCTCTTCGTTTTCCCTAAACCCACTGTCCCCATCAATCCTGCCCTCACCACACAAGTGTCAGGGCTTGTCTACACTACCACCTTCCTTCAAAGGAAGTATGGTCATTAGGGTGTTGGGAGTTTACGAATCAAGTGCTGCGGTGCATATGCAGCACTTTATTAAGCAAATTCCCTGAGCCGCACCCCCCCGCCCCCCGGGGCAACTTTGACGTCCTGTTACTCCAAAATTTTGAGGTGTTTAAAACTTCGAAGTTGCCACGGGTGGGAGAATTTGCTTAATGAAGTGCTGCATATGCACCACAGCACTTCGTTAGTAAACTCCCAACACCCTAATGACCATACTTCCTTTGAAGGAAGGTGGTTGTGTAGACAAGCCCTCAAAGTTTGGTCAGCTACCCACTCCAGAACTAAGGCTTATACTCTGAAACTAGAAAATCACCGACTGTTTCCAGGAATTTTACAAAGCAGCTTGAAGAGCAATGGAGTAGATCACCAGTTTATACAGTAGTTTGATCAAAAACATGTTTCTCTTATTCCCTTATGGAGTTTAAATGAGACGGGAATGAAAAACTGATCCAGAAACTACTTCACAGGAGATATTTTGAGTAGCTAAAGGAAATTAGTTTACTGTGGTTAAGAAGTAAAAACCATGTTGTCATTACATGCCATATAAACTACATTATTAAAAACTGATTTATTTTTCTTCAGGCATTTATTCAAAAGCCCAAAATCCTCTTTGAAATAAAAACTTCATGATGATCCATTGGTTTAATTTCAACTTTGTTTCAGGTAAGAGAAGACACTCCTTCAACCCCACTTTCATATGGGCAATACGAACCCAGTATTTCAATTGGTTTTGGGACATCATCCCTTTTCACTATCTGCTTGGATTGCTGAAGGAAATAAAGCATGTGCAAATCCCATTTCAAGTAATCAATTCACTGTTCTTTTGGATTTTCCTCTTACACCTTTACCTGCAAGATAATGCTTTGCTCTCTCTCTCTCCTGCCTCTTGCCCTCATTACTTATTTTCTCCACACTTTCATTTCAGTCTCCATGCAGTATATATGTGGATGATTCATACTCTCCCCTTCTAACTTTTCTGGTCATACTCCCGCTCCTACAACATACATCTGCAGATACTCCTACACATGGTGCTCATCTATAGGACTGATTTTACAGTTTTTGGTGTGGCTAGTGACCAAGTTTTTTTGGACCCTACCGGCAAGTTACCTAATTTAAATGAAGAGGGTAGAGGAAGAACAGGGAGGAAATCACAATGACAAAAGCTCAGCTTTATTTACTGGATTTATATACATGTTCAAGGGTATTTCAGGAAAAGAAATGATGATCAGCATGGAGTCTATGGATATGTCTACATCACATTTTAAAACCCCCAACAACAAGCTTTCAAGAGCCCAGATCTACAGACTTGTGCTCACATTGATCACACTACAGCTCTAAAAAGAGAAGCACAAAGACACTGTGTAGCTCAGGCAATTGAAGACCATCCCTCCTCCACTCTCCCGGGTTCCACTAGCCCAGGGTCTGCAACCTGTGGCTCTGGAAGCTAATGCAGTTCTTTAAGGACTTCTTTGTGGCTCCTGACACTATAATTGCAAAGTTAAAAAAAACCTCATTATTTTTGATAAATGCTGAACATCTAAAAGCCAAACAACCAACAACTCATATCTAAATACCAAGCAGTACATGATCTCCTAATGTTGGAAAAGGCCCCCTTTGATATGTGGAGTACATTGTGGGATACACTACCGTACCTGTGTTTTCATCGTGTTGCTAATAAAGTCTTGCTTTTGAAAAGGAAAAGGAAGCTTGTGGCATTCCTGCCATGAAGGGCAACACACAGTTTAAGAAAGAAAACTGAAATTAAATGTGAAATAACATTGGCATAATTAAAGTGGATTGAGGAGAGACAGACAGGAAGATAGCAGTACCAACACACACAAAGTGTGAGGAAACAGAATATGTAAAAAGTTGGTTAAAGTCCTGCAGTGAACATGTATCGCCTTGCAAATCGTTGTCTTTGCACTGCCCTTGAAATAGGGGTCACAAAAAGTATGGTTTGACATTACTTATTAAGGACCATCTTGTATTTACATGCAATGTGGCTCTTGAATTACTGAATTTTCACCAAAATTTTTTTTTTTTAAATAAAGTCTCTTCTTGCTATTTTGGTTGTTTACCTCTGTACTAGCCCATGCCACAATTTCTACGCTGCTCTTTTTAATGCTAGCGTGAGCTCAAAGCTGCAGACCCGAGCTCAGAGCCTGCCACAGCTTTGAAAATGCTTCATACATATACCCTAAGGTCCTCAAAAAAAAAAAAAAAAAAAAAAAAAAAATCAAGGAACCCAGAGCCTCAGGTTCCATGAACTTTAAGGAAGTGACACTGAGTTTTGGTCTCCGTGCTAATATTTATTTTGTTCTGGTTCAGACAAACAAAAGGAAAGATCTTCCTCTAACAGAACTGCAGAAAGACAGCTAAAAATAGCAAAAACGTATGTCACTTAACGAGGTAGATATGACTGCTCCATAGCAGAACCATGTTTTGCAAGTTGTTGAGTTAGTTTTTTGACTAAAGTTATATTAACAATTTGTGACTATTCCAACTTCTCTATTAAATCTTAGCTGTACATTTCCTGGCTTTGTTATCAAGGTCACTGACATCTCAACCCACATAAACAAGGTGTGAAAGAAGCATTCCCTGCTTTCTTAAATTTTCTTACTTTACAGTATTTCAATGATTTGGATCAGCAAGTATATCCAACTAAATTAGCACTGTGCGTTGTGGAAGGATTGTTTGAATAATGATTTGGGCACAGTCTAGTGTAATACCAGACACATCATTTATTGATGAACTGTTCTCCTGTAGGAGTAGAATGCAGACTTCATCTGATGGCTCTTTAGCTCAAAAAACTATGATCTGAAAGATCTCTTTTAAAAAACTGAAATAGAATACACGACCTGGTGAAATTTTACAGTCAAGTATTATGCATCACTAACAATTACTACAAATACTTTATTCAGTATGTCAGGTCTTGGACACCAAGTGTACTTATCACACTAGATGTATCTATTAATAGTCAGGAAATGAGTACATTTATAGAAATGTAACATTGCTATAATTGATCACTTGGCTCATTTTATATTTTGAAGAAACTGACAAAGCTGTAGTGATATTTTAAAAGGGTTTCCCTCATCTGTGTTACTAACCCCACATTTCTGAATTAGATTTTAAGTCCTTATTTCAGATATGTTCCTATTCTTTGCAATTCACTTAAAGTATATTTTCATTCCATGCACTAGAACAATTCCTTAGGTTTAAATAATTAGTGAAACCTTTTCTATTAATAACAGATATAGTAACATTTTTAAATAATTCTATGTTTTAGGCCCAAGCTACTTGAGAACAGCAAGTGGGTAATAGTGTATTTTGACAAAATTTATATCACTACCAAGCTAGAATGAACCGGTGACACTTCTTATCTGCACCTCTACATTTTCTGATTTAGACATTTTTGCAAAATGCTCAAGAATTAATGAAACAGCTTATGTTTAAAGTGCTTTTAATGGGAACAGTCATAACAAATGTAATCAGTGAGCATCAAACTGTACCCAAGGCTCATTTTGGAAAGAGCTATCAATATGACATACGACTAGAAAACTAAATGTTTTAATTTGCAGAAGTATGTTTTATTGACCAAGCTGACAAAATTAAGATAGGTATCCAGCATAAATAATGTGTTGCTTTTAAAAAGCACCTAACACAAGGCAACTTCTAAATGATTTTGGAGATGAAAAAAAATAAGACTGGCTTAAAAATATACTGAATGCTTCAACAAAATAAAACCCACAACCACCGCTACCCTAGAACAAAAAGAAGGAAGCTTTCAGCATGTGTTCAAGCAGTATCAAATTAGAAGTTATGCTTATTTACAAAAATTCCTTGGCTATACTATAAATACCACTTTGGATTATTGGAATTGAACATCATAAAAATCTAATTTGTTTTATTGCTAGATGTGCTGTTGCTAAAGGCAGTGACATGAAAAAAGAGTAATGAAAGCAGAGCAGTCAGTTTCATTTCTGTTTATAACTAGTATGTAGAAAATTTTACTTGCAGGCTCTTGTAGTTGGGCACCGTGTTACAATGTTTGGGTTGCAATCACTAACAAACAATGCTCCTTTTAAATGTTTCCATTAGAAGTATTAAAAAGTAAAAATAACTCAGACATAGACCTTCAGTTTGACAAAAGCTTAGTTTTACATCAGTTGAGGGACAATTTAGCCTCCCAGGGTCCCCTTAAGTTGAAATGAAGAGTTTTCATCATCTTGCAGCTGCATTTTTGGTAGCTACTTTTTGTTGAAACCTCACAGCACACGTTCCATTAGGGACATCACATTCAATACAGACTCCCACCAAAAACTACGTGCGTTTTCAAATACCATAATTTAAGAGTGGTTAAAATTTTAGGGTTTGCCATACAGATAAGTCTTTGGAGCCCATGAAAAAATGTACAGAAAACAGTTATGGGCCTGCTTCACCTACAGCTGAATCCTTTTAGAGTAGGACATTAACAGCAGCACGCATGCAGTAGTGTCACCAACTAAAAGCCGACAGAAAGAAAAATGCAAGATGTGTTAAATATGCCATCCCCATTTTCTTAGTAATTTAGCATGTCACATTGTTTTGTTTTCACACTTCAAAACAATGTCTACAAATCAATTTTTTCTTCCAATTCTTTATATTGGACATGTAGAAGAAAGAAAAAAAAAATCACTTATAAACCCGCTATGGGTTCTACATAGTTACCCAGAAACAAATTTTAAGCAAGACAGAAGATACAGTATAATAGAATTCTTATACCGTAATCACAGCGTATCAATTCAAATTTAGACTAATAAAAATCTTTCTGGTCCCCATAAAAGTGAGGTCTTATGTCTATTTAAAACTTCGTAAACAGCAGAATTTCCAAGCCAATGATATACAACAAAGGGCATATTCAATAGTTACGAGCTTAGGGAAAAAAAACCCCTCAATTTTCCATGTCAACGTATCATATATATTGGTAAAATTCAAGCTCTGAATGATTAGAGACAGAAGACAATCCTCAAACAGGTAACTAATTTGCACATATTCTGCATGTGTGTATATCACTCATATGACTGTAGCCTTGGGGTGAGCAAATACCAGTCTGCCTGCTGGATCCATTCTGCCAGGGATAGCTCCTGGCAGGCTCCCACCTTTATACTTATCTGTGCCTCCAAAGGTAGCAGGCAATCGCAGCTTTTGTTGGCCATGAATCACCATTTGCAGCCAACGGGAACAGCGGGATACAGAATCTCAGTCCATGCCACTTCCTGGTGCTCCCATTGGATAGGAATGGCGATCTGCAACCAATGAGAGCTGTGATCACCTGATACCTGTGGAGGTGCAGTAAACAAAGTGGTGGCAGCCTGCTGGGGACTAATGTTGCTGGGCAGTCACTTTTTTTATTGCCCACCCCAGCTGTAACCTATGAGTTTGCCGATTGTGAGAGCTTGCCTGTCATTTACACTCTCCAACTCATCTGCAGAACTACCCCTACTGGAAGCCACATCCCTAAACTAGGCTGCCTTCTAATTATGCATCAAGACTGTATCCATAAAAGCTCATGACCTAAACTGTTAGTCTCTAAGATGCCACAGCAATGCTTGTTATTACAGCACTTATTCTACTTACATATTGCTAAATAGAAAAGTAGCTATTTGTCCCTTTAAAGCATGGTTTCCCAAACCAGGGGACATGCCCCCCAGGAGGACACGAAGAAATTCCAGGGGGCGGGGGGAGGGCGCGAGGCAACTCAGCCCCCACCATCCCCCGCAATCATTCTCCCATCCCGAAGAAAGATCTGGCCTTTGCTTCTGGCTCTCAGCTCCTGACATTTTACGTGGATGACCTGGCATAGCTGCTACAAGAACCAGGCAGCCAGCAAAGACACACGTGGAGCTAGCTGCCTCCTACAAAGGTGATTGAATGTGGGTTGGAGTGGGAGGGGGAAGAGGAGGAGGATGGGTAGATGGGGGGCTGGGGACGGGGTAAGAGCAGGGGCTAGTGGTGCCTGGCTTTGTGGGAGCCAAGGGGCTCAGGCAATAGGCTTGCAGGGCTTGTGGGACTCAGGCTGGCAGGTGGGCGGCTGGTCGTGGCAGCACGAGGAATCGTGGGGCTCAGGAGGCTGGCACATGGCTGGGGTTGGTGGCTGATGGGAGGGCAACTGGTCCTGCCACTGTGGGCCTCGGGCAGGGGGCAGGTGGGTGGCTCGGGAAGGGAGCTTAGGCAGGTGGCTCTGGCAGTGCAGATCTCAGGTAGGCGGGTGGCTTGTGTGGGCAGCTGGCACAGGGCTCAGGCACCTGGCCAGCTGGGGATATACCAGGCACCCACAAGGGCCCAAGAAAAACTATTTGTGCTTATTTTTAGTTTTAGGCAACACTTTTATTTCTAGTTTGTGTTTATTTTAAATTATTATTTGAATTTTTTTGTTAAAGGGGGGTTTGGATGATGGTAAAAAACAGGTGGGGGGGCGTGAGCTTTTCTCAAAAATCAAAAGAGGAGCGTGTGATGCCAAAAAGTTTGAGAACCGCTGCTTTAAAGGGTCTAAGAATAGTTAGGTATAAAACAACCCAAACCAATCCCTCTAATAAAAACAGATCATCCCAGCAAAATTAAGTTCTTGTCAACACTGAAAAATGAAGCACACTGTTTCGGCACAAGTTTGGAAATGGTTAATAAAGCTAAACACATCACATTTCACATCCAAAGAACAGGATAGGGCTCTCAATGCTTCTTTCCCAGATTCTGTCTCTCTCTATAAAACCCTGTCATAACACTTAGTTACCTACTCACTGATAAAAAGTGGTATCCCCAACAGGGATATTTCCTGTTGTAGTGGATGCTTGTGATAACCCGCAATTACCACAACCAATACTCATACACACAGATAGCTTACAAATGAAATTAGATGACCCCCAATCAGTAACTCAAACCCAAGCAAGAGAACACAAAATGCTATCTATTTAAAGTTTCTAATATTCTTCTGCCTACCTCTAGCAACTCAAAACCAAACAAAAATTTGGCAAACTACTCTTCATTGAGAGCCACTGTGCTCTGTTACCATTTTAAGTCATGCTGTAAAAGCATAAATTTATAACATTACACTAAGTAAAAACATTCATAAAAGTAGTACAAACTTAAGAATTCAAAGTCACTCCAAGTTAGAGAAATCCTCTGGAGAATTTCCCCACAAACTCTTTAGGATTCTGAATGCACAAGAACGAACATGCACAGATTAAATGTAAACATCTTTCAATCAATACATTGAGATTTTAGATGCACATGAGCAAGTTACATTGCGATTCTCACAGAAACTGTAGTTCAGTCTCCACGTGCATTAAGTAATAGTAACGGGAGAAGATACCTTATTATTGAAAGGTAAAATACCAGTAATTGCCTTCCACATGAACCCTCGCATTTTGTCTCCCATCTAAAATACAGGTCAGAGCATTGCTCTCCTCCAAACCGACTGCTGAGCTCCTAACCTTGGAACCTTCCCCACTCTGCAGTATCAGCAGGAGAAAACATCTCTTTCATCCCTGTCCAGGGTTGCTGCTCAGTGTTGAAAAGCTACACTTAAATATTTTCCACTAGCCTAGAAGCCAACCTAAGAGAAGTTTGGAATGATGACACAGTTGTTTCATTCCTTTAACACTAGAGGATTTTTTAGCTTTAAACCTGTTCAATGATCCCAAAGGTTCCCAGCCCCCCCGCCCCGGATTCAAGAGGTCTCCATCAGAAACAATCAGAAAACAACAGGAACATCAATCGATTTTGCAGTGCTCAAGCTAGTGTCAGCTGGAAACCTATGTGCTATTATATTTTATTTTAACAAATAAAGTATTATATTGAATATAACAGCTGTGGTTAATGAAAGAAAGTTATTTTCTAAATAGTACTAATCTGTAACAAAGATGAGTTCATGGAGTTTCATATTTTGTTTCCCTCATTTTTAGAAAGGGGGTTTGCAATTAAAATATATATGCAATGTGAGATTTAACTCTGTTTTCATACGTTTATGTAGTTAACATGTAATTCACATAAACATGAAACATAATTAAAATGTACCTGTCTAGATTATAAAAATGCACAGCTGCAAATTGGCATGAATATTTCTTTGCATACATGTGTCCATGCATGTTACAAGCACTATGCCTCAGGACTCAAAATTTAGTGGAAAGTTAGTGTCCATATGTAGAAAAGCAATTCAGTTATTTCTAAAACTGAAAATTACATTAAAATAGATTAAAATACTTGCATTCATTAAGAATTAAGCATTTAGCACATTTGAAATTTTCAGATTTGAGCTGTCAAGAGTTCAAGACACATGTAAGGTTGTAAAAACCTGAAAGGGCTGTTTTTCCATACAGATGGCTGAAAAACAACCAAATGGGATTATATTTCATGTTTGCCCACTACACCCTTAAACTACATTTAGATTGTACTAGCATAAAAATCTCTCAGGAAAAACGTGTCCCTCAATCATAATTATATATGTCTGCAATCACTAATAGATCTATTTTATATCAGACAATTCCATTATTGACTTTTTTCCACTGAATCCAAAACATGAGATATGTAAACAAATTAACAAGCACAAAGGTATGTTTTGTTACATCCCTAACGATTTGGGGAAGAGGGGGTATGTGTGCTTCTGAAACAAAAGAAAAAGCAAAAAGGGTCACCTGGAAGAAAGATGATGAACAAAAGAGCTTCTTAAGCGACTGAAAAATCTACAACATAACTAATTAGGTTCCAGCTTGTAACACAATAGTGGGTGTACTACGGTCTGTTATCAAGTATATAGCCAAGGGCACCAGACAATACAACCTCCCAATTTAATTATAGCCCATGGCTTTTGCAGTAGTGGTGTGTTTCAAAGGGTTTAAGCACTCATTTATTTCTGGACCTACATGAAATAAGGCAGCTCTCTGTCACACAGACTCACCAATTAGACTGAACAGTTTCTGATCTCTTGCTCTCTGGAAGGAGAACAGTGGGCAACGAGAAGCCTTTTTACAGCACAATCCCACAAGCTTTTTAAAAAGCTTTCAGCTTCCTGTAACATTAAAAGTTTGTGCATTTCAGCTTTGATGGTCACAGAACAAGAATACCAACTTAATCATTTAAGATTCTGTAAAATACTTGGGGGGGGGGGGGACACCTCTC
Organism: Carettochelys insculpta; assembly: GCF_033958435.1. Taxonomy (NCBI): domain Eukaryota; kingdom Metazoa; phylum Chordata; order Testudines; family Carettochelyidae; genus Carettochelys; species Carettochelys insculpta. Next base: position 86,687,652 of record NC_134138.1, on the reverse strand, counting down.
TCAATGCAACACTAGTCATGATGCTCTTTTCTTTCCTTGATTTTATCAAAAGGTCATCTCTGATTTATACAAAATTGATTTCTTTATTATCAAAGCCTTTTGAAGCCTTGCTCCATGAAAGTCTACACTAGCTGCTCTTTAACTAAGTGGCATGATGCAATTAGCAGAAAAGCCTGGTCAACTCCTCATCAATAACTCATATTTTTAATAAAAACAGAAGTGCTAGAGGAAAAACACACAAAACAAACCAGTTAGTGAGTTAGTTCAGTTCCAATCTACTAATTCTGCATAAATCAGATTATCTACACAAAACAGTTTGGGGTAATAACTCTAAAGGAAAAAAATCCAAAACTATTTACGCAAATCAAAATCCCATTCATGGCCAATTTTTAGAAGACATTTCTGACTACCTTTTTAATAAATTCAAAGAAAGCAAATGCATAAGATAAGTAAGCCAAAAGGATTTAGGAAAAGGAAAAACACAAATGGGCAGTTGACAAATCTGTCAATTTATTTCAGTGCAAAGAGAATAACCATTGCTTTAAAAAACACTAGCCTAATTTCCATTCTGCTACTTAGTCATTAGCACACCATATTTGTTTTAAGAAACAATCACATCCATGTCCAATTCTCTACTGATTACAAGGAACAATCCAGAATTTTAAAAGTGACATGCTACCAACTTAGAAAAAGGGCACCTTGGTTTTTTTTCCTCTTCTGTTGTTTCAGGCAACCTTTTAATTATGGATACTAAAATCAGTTAGCAAAATAGAGTGAAACCCTAATCCTAATGCAGTCAGTGGGAATTGTATGACAGACTCCAGTAAGTCCAGGATTTTAACCACTTTTTCCCCTTCTCTATTTTTTCTCCCATGCATTTGTAGCACTTAGTGACCGATAAACTTTCTCCTATTTGAGTCTTTCTACACAACAGGAGAGAGGAAAACCTAGTTAAAAGCCAACAACTCAGAGATAGGTATATTATTTGACACTATTCTCAGTCTCATGTTCTAAAGTTTCAAATCGTCTGTTTTTTTTTATGAAGGCAAGCAACTACGAAATTTAATTCTAAGCAGTGATTATTTATTCAACCAAGAGGTTGATGCTAATTATGTCCAAGAGGATCCAGGTTTAACTTCTAACTCTATTAAACGCATACACCCACTCAACATGATGCTTGTCAATCACTCTTCACCCTGTTCTTGTGTTCCTCTCTTTGAGGCATGCGTCCTTTTTATTTTGAATTAAACTAGTGCCTGGATTCCCAGTTCCATTGTGGTAGGCTCTGTACAACGCATACCAAAGCAAAGGTCCGCTTCCGAAGAACCTACAGTAGTTTTGTAATGTTATATGTTTGTACAGCACCCAGCACAAGGAGGCTTTGGTCTTACTACAGTACAAACAAACTTTAAAATAGAACCAAATTCCTTTTCAATTTTATAGTAATGTTATACTTCTAGTTTCAATAATTAAACCAAGCAAAAATGTTCTTACCCAAAAAATAAGCCGACCTCCCCCAGCCCCTTGACAGACTTATCAGCTCTGCCTGTTGCATACATAAGAAGAATGGGGCTCCCCCTTGCTTTCCATTACTAAACTTAAAATCAGAACCAGCTTTCTAACTCTGTCAACATATGAGTCTTCTTTGAAGCTTTTAAGGCAATGAAAACTCACATGCTCCATAACAGAAAGCTGGCCCTGGTTTCAACTTTGAAAGCCTGATAAACATTTGCAAGCGTGATGACAAATAGATACTGCTCATGTTTCAACTGTTATAAGTTTGGTAGGGTTTATACTTGCAGAATTATTTGGAAGTACCTAGAATGCAACTATGCTGTAAAACCACTGTAGCAAAAGCTTTTTCTGAAACAGTGGATAATTTTTTCTCTTCTTTTGACTATTATAACTGTACTGAATTCACTATGCATCAAGTCTATAAATCTGAACAGCTACCACACTGCAGTATCAAAAGCTTAAACTTCAGCTATTATTCACCCTTCAATAATACTAGAGATGAACAACAGCTAAATTACATCCCTCTGTCATCAACTTCAGCTGAAGTACTGTTGTCAGTGGCAGGAAAATTGCTACACTTCAGAGCAAATAAGGATTGAAGTGAAGGTGGTGGCATGACGATCCAGTACTGTATGTTTAAAATATACAGTATAATGTCTCAGGACTGCAACCTAAAGCAGTAGCTGGATCAAAATGTGTCAAGATGAACACTTAATGTACCTTTCTAGGGACCGGGAGATGACTCCTACAGCAGTTCTGCAAAGAGTGCTAAAAGAAATCTTGGAACTAAGAAAGAAGGTAACAGTGATAATCCATAAAATTAATACCTGTGCTAAAAACCGTCAATGCATTTAACGGTTAAAAGAAAATTAAATCCAGATTAGTACTTTCATTTTACTCCTCTATTTATATCTTGCTTAAAGTGTCTGAAGCTAGGAAAAACAAACAAATCAGTAACCCATTTTTCATGATGCGCCAGATTCTGCCACTTACCTTACATCATTAGGGAAGCAGAATCTGTCCCTTTACATGTAAAGTCAAAATACAGGTCAATAAAAGCAGCAGTCTGCAATTGTCAAGTTGACAAATATTACTGATTTCTTGATATCATTGGACTTTAGTGTCACATCGCTTGAGGAGATCTGTGCAGTTAATAAGGCCTAAACAGTCTTTTTATATAAGCAATAATGATGGAGGGCCAGGGTATTTCCTGGGGATTAATGACCAGCTGGGAGAGCTGATGGCTTGAGGCAATGCCTTGGGCCATTAACCCAAGCCAGTCATTAAATTTCATCAGGAAATGCCCTGGACCTCCATCATTAAAGCTATTATAAAAAAGGAGAAAAAGTTTAACATGGTCTTTAATTTTTTTTTTTTAAATCTATCCCACATTTATAAAGCAAAAACATTCTCATTTTGTGCTACCTTCCATAAGAAAAATGCACTACTGTTACTACTGATGCTGAAACAAGCAGTTAACAGCCCCCAACTAATTAATTTATACCTTCTTACATCACTGATAGTTTTGTAAAAAAGGCAAATAAGTATTTTCTTCAGAAGTGAGTGCAGTTTGTTCACCATTAGATGAGCTAAACAGACAGACCAGATGTTCCCATATAATTACTTCAAAATTGACAACATTGTCGTTAACTGCTCATTTTCTTTCTTGACACATGTGAGAGAGAAAAACATTCTGTGTGTGTCAACTTGTAATTTATATTTCTATCATAATAGCCTGGCTTTTTGTCTGTAACTGTCACTGATATTAATACAAAGATAATATAGCACAAACTTCGCTGTAGTTAAGGTTTACATGCAAGCACTACAAAAGACAGTACAAATTTCAAGGTAAGGCCTCATATAAAGCTACACAGGATCGTGACTGAAGAAGAACTATATTAATCAAGATGAACAAAGTGGTCCATCTGGAAAAAAGTACAACTGTTCAGTCACATGTCTGTCAAGCTCAGTTGCCTTGTTCCCTTTGTCTCTTCCTTACTCATGCACACAGGTATTTAACTAGAATGCCTTTAGAGCTGGAAATTTCCTTCCAAGTCATAAGCCAACGAATGGGTAACTTTAGAGTTAAAATACAGTAAGCTTTCATATCCAGCAGCCCTGGGACAGCCAGGCTGCCAGATTTTCAAATATTATGGATAACAGAGAGGTATACCTAGTAATGTACAACATTAAAGAAAAACAAGATTAGCTATTAAGAAACAAAAATGTATGTTGAGTACTTTATCAACAACAGTAGTATTGTACACTGTAAATTTATATTGTATTTGCTATATTTGTATTATTTTCACTATACTTATGGAAAAATGTAACTAAAACTTACTTATGGCTAAAACACCAGTTATTAGAGAATTCCAGATGATAGAATGCCAGATATGAAAGAGTTTATTGTGTGGTGAAGAGAGTTAACTTATATTTGAAATAAGCTAGCACAAAAAACCCACTATCTGCTCTTAATCAATCCTCTAACACCAGATATGCACAGAAGGAGATCAAACTACAGTACTTTACTCAAATGGCCAAAATCTCCCAGTAGTAAGGAGAGGTCACGTGTATTTTTGACAGCATAAATGCTATAGCCAGTCACAGAAAGGTTCTTTTTTTCCAATTAGCCTTCAGGCTGGCTGATTAGCTGGCAAACTCTGTTTCAAAGGGTCAGTTTGTCTAGAACTGGTATTTCCACTTTGGAAACTGCTCATGCATGTTGTACACCTGTGTTCCCTGAAGAGTGCTCTTTCAGGCCTGTGACTGAAATGTTTATTGTTTGACACCAGAATGTCAGTTTCCCTACTCACTTAATGCAGCTAGCATTAAAAGTATTGTCCGAAACACAGAATTTTCATGATGTGCAACATAACTGCAGAAAGTTTTACTGATTCTAAATTCCTAATTCCAACTCCACAGTTTAAAAAAGTAAAAATTAACAAGTGTTCTTCGGTATCTCTTTTAATTGTATCCTAAGGTAATTTTGGATTTAACCTCATCCATCCCCCCCACCCCTCAACAATAACCCAACACGTATGGGTTTTGGAGAGTGGGGGGAGGGGTAAGAGGCATGTGCACAGGCGGTAGGGATGTTGCTGCATGTACCAAGACCTGTTTTGACAAGACTGCTTTGCTAACTTGACACATGCCTACCAATCTGACCAGTTACACTCTGCCTAACTCAAGGAACTATGCTATTACTATCTATCTTGACATTATGGGACACTGTCTATTTTGAGATAATAGTAACTAATGTAACTGTGCAACCAAAGCCAATTTACTTTTTTTAAAGAATGGTTACCAGGATACAGCACTACTGTAATAAATACAAGCTGAATGCAATTGTCACATTAGCCCTGTTGCTAATTTCGATAGTTAGAAATTAAACCTCTTTACTAAGGTGCAATTGAATGTTTTCCTGTCCCTTTCCTGATTTAAACAGCTTATTAGCACGTGGAGCACACCATGCATGCTACCTTTCAAATTCTTATCTAATAGTTTGGCTTGACTTACATAACTCTCCCATCTACTGTAAAAAAAACAAAGCAGAAACCTGCACAGTCCAGTTTACTAATCCTATTGTTCAGTGAATGCAATTCTAAGCTTTTGCTTAGTAGTGACTGGGGCTTTCATGCCTCCTTCCTCTCAGAAGGAAAGATGATTAAATCTACGCTTGCTCTTAAACCACAGGGAGCTCAAACTTGCAGCTACCACCAGAAATCAAGAATCAGTGCCAGTACTTATTAGACAGCTGGGGGAGCAGCACAAAAGTTTAGTAACTCGCAGCAAAACTACTTCAGGCCTGTGGAGTGAGACTTGCGCTAGAGGGCCAAAAGGGCAGCACCTGCCTGTCTGAAGTGTGGCACCTCGGCTGCTCCCGGGGCGTGCAGTGTGCTTTGGTCCTTGCCAAGAGGGCTGGTGTTGGCTGAAGCAGGCGGAGGGAGGGTTTGGGGAGCGAAGGGGGGGCTGTGTCTAGAGATGGGTCGGGTTTTCTTGTTACCTGGGTGGGGGAAACAAGAGCAGGTGAAACTACTGTGGGTGAGTTGGTGCTTCTGTGCCCATTGGCTTCAGGGAGGAGGAGAGGCAGGGGGTCGTGTTTCACCGACACCACCACCACGGAGGCGGCGGCAGCGTCCAGAGCCTCAGCGGGGCGGAGGCAGAGTCTTTTGGGGGATGAGGAGGGGCCGCAGGCCTCGCCACCGGCCGCCCCAGCGTACACTGCCTCGTAGAGGGAGCGCTTGGCCGGGGTCACCACGGCCGCTTCCGCCTTCACCTGGGGGGCGTTGCCAGCTTTGGGGAGGATGTAGGCGCTGGGCGGGGCAGGCGTGGCCCGGGGCCGGGGCCCGCCATTGAGGATGGCCTGGGTGGCGCCATAGCAGCCCCCTGGCGGGTCGGCGGGGTGCGGCGGGGGGCCGCCCAGCTTGGTGCCGATGCCAGCGATGCTGTTGAGGGTGGCAATGGAGACGGCGCCGATGCAGTGGTTGGTGTAGGTCTTGGACAGTTTGGCCGCCTTGGAGAGCATCTGCATGCGGGTGCCCAGCAGGTTCTTGCCGATAGCCTTGTTCTCGTACCAGGTGACGTCCCCCTCGCTGCAGTGGTCCCGCGGGCGCTGGAAGAAGGCCTTGCAGAGCGGGTTGCGCTTGGCCAGGTACTTGACGAAGCTGGCGTAGGGGCAGAACTCCGTGCCCGTCTCGTACATGCGGGGCAGGTTCTCCTCGTCGCTGCTCTCCGCCCGCTTCTTGCTCCAGGAGGAGGAGCGCGACTTGTGGTAGGGCCCCAGGGACTTGAAGTAGACGAACTTGCGGCCATCCTCGTCCATGGCCAGCCCGAAGGAGTCCTCCTCCAGCTCCCGCTGGTTCTCGCGGCCCCGCGTGCAGAAGTACATGCAGGTCTCGAACCAGACCTTGTTGAGCAGCCCGAAGGGGCTCTGGGTGCTGAACACGCTGCAGGTGTACAGCTTGCGCAGGTCGGCCCGCGTGATGGCTTGTTTCTGCACCACCGGCCCGGCGCCCTGCTCCTCCAGCTTCCGGATCACCGCCGCCAGCGTGAGGTTGGCGGCGCGCAGCTCGGGGTCCTTGGTCAGGTCCAGGGTGCGGCAGTAGGGCGGCTCGTTGAGGTAGCGGTTGAGGGAGCTGCGGATGCTGATGAGCGAGGACTTGGAGTAGAGCTGGCCGCTCTTGGAGCGGGCCTCGGCGTAGAAGGAGCGCAGCACCCGGCACAGCGCCCCCTTGTCCATGGTCTCGAAGTCCGGGCTCTGGGACTTCTCGCTTAGGTACTCCCGGAAGATGCGCACCGCGTAGCGAGTGGCCAGCCGGGTGTTCTCGCTCAGCCGGGCCCGCTCGGGGCGCTGCAGCAGCAGCTCGCTCTCCGGGTCCGGGTCCGAGTCCTCCACGCCCCGGGCGCTAGCGGGCACCGGAGCGCCCCCCGCCGCTGCTGCCCCGCCACCGCCGCCTCTTCCTCCCCCCAGGCGGCCGCCGCCGCGAGCGGAGTCCAGCCCGCCGCTGCCCCGGTCCATACTGATCATATGGACCGGCTCGGGCTCCAGCGGCTCCTCCTCGGGGTCCCACTCCAGCCCCATCTCCTCCTCCTCCTCCTCCTCCTCCTCCCCCCCGTCGTCCAGCAGCAGGAGCCCCCCATCGGCGCCGTCCTCCTCGTCCCCCGTTATCTGCACCTCCTGGATCTCATCCTCGTCCTCCCCGTCCTCGTCCTCCCCCGCGCTGCAGTAGTGGCGGAGGCGGTGGGGGCCGCCGCGGCCCGGCGGCCGGTCCCCCCCATTGTTCTCCCCGCCGCCGCTGCCGGTACTCCAGTCGCGGCCGCTGCCAGGCATTCTCGCCATATTGCCGTCTCCCTGCCAGTCCTCGGGCAGGGCGCATGCGCTATATTGGACCGCAGCGCTGGAGAGCTTTTGTGTTTAATGACCTTCAGCTACCGGGAGGCAAAGCCGGGCTCTTAAAGGGGCCGCGCGCTCCCAGAGGCGGCGGGGCAGGCGGGGAGGGCCGGGCGCGGCAGCTACTTACCCTCGACTCCCAGCCGGTCGGCCCGCCCGCCCGCCCAGCGGCTGGGGCAGGCAGAGAGCGGCGGAGCCTATTCCCCCCCTCCCCGCCCCGCCGGAGCGGCCGCAGGTGAGACTGGGGGCGGGGGGCACCGCACAGGCTCGGCTCCTCCCTGCCCCGCCGCTCCCCGAGCCTCCAGCCCCAGCGCGCAACTCAGTCGCGGGCACCGACCGGCAGGAGCGCAGCTTCCCCGGTCATCGCGTCCATCCGCGACCCGCCGCAGCGGCCGGTCCCCGCCTGCAGATCGGCGCGCCCCTCGGCGAGCTGCCGTGCCGGGGCCGCCTCCGCCGGCAGCCCGCTTCTTGCCTGCCTGGCCGCTTGCGCTCGGGAAGCGGCACGTAGCGCAGGAAGCCGCCGGGGCTGGTAAAACCCACACGACAGTCGCAGGCAAAAAGGCAGTGCCGATCGCGCCGGCTTTTCACTCCGCTCCAGCCTTGCAAAACACCCTCAGCAACTTACGCGCGGCTTCACCGTCGTTACACTAGACCACGCGGTAGCAAAAGCCACCCCCGGGGACCCTCCGAGCAGCCCCGCGGCTTGGCCGCTTTCCCCTTCTCATCTTTCCTGGCCGGGGACATTTTGAGGCTTTCCTCGGCTTCTCCGGGGGGCACTCGGAGCAGTTTTCTCCTTTCCGCCCGCTTTAGGGTTCTACAACTTTAACAAGAGGCGCGGCGGCTTCCTTTTACAGACACAACCCAAACATTAGCGAGAGGAAGCGATCGCAGCCCAAGCAACGCTACTCCACACCAGGCACCGGGATAGATTAATTGACACGGACTGGGTGCTGTAGCTCCTCCCCTTGCCTCTTCATTGAGCCTGAAGTACCCTTCCCCCACCCTTTCCTCGAGCTGGGGTATTTTCAGCGAGAACAAAGGTGTGAAGAGAAAAGTTAGAACAAATACCGGGATACCCCAGATACCATTAATCGGTTGGAAGGAGGTGGCAGGGGTGAGGGAAAAAATCGATGTTACCCAGCTGATTTTTTTATAATATTAAGCAGGAGTTGGTTGTAGAGCAACTTCATTACTTCATTCCAAAGTGCTACAAATTTCAGAACCCAGTGAACATTTTAAACACTAACAGTTTTGGCGTAAAAGGCCAAGCTCAGGCTCTTGCAAATAGTCTATCTTTTATACATATAAATAACATGTAATGTCTGTGCCCTTAGTAGGGGTGCAGGTTACATGGAGTTTAGTTCAGCAGCACAGTGATCCATAAAAGCTATGGAGGAATGGTACAAAGCTAGTTTAATGGGCACAATTTGAAGAGGGGAGTGTACATTCTTCAGTGATCTTATTGGAGGATGTGAAAGAATGATAGCAATCCCCTCTCTCTCAAGAACAAAGGCCTGTGCTTTTACCTATACAATAAACCCTCAAGATAGATGCTATCAAGTTGCACCTGTCTTGGGTTAACACGACTGCCACCCCTGACAGGAGTGGTTTCCCAGTCCCTGGAGTGGTGGGGCAGTGGCAACCAGGTGGTAGCCTGGCTCCCCTCCACTTGCAGAGCTGGAAGACTGAGCAGGGCTGAGCTGCTGCCCTTCTCAGTTTCCCTTCTCTGCAAGCCAGAGGGCAACCAGGAACCAGGCTGCCACTTGGTTCTTGTCTCCCTGCCACTTGTAGGATCCAGGAAACTGAACAGCTGGTCAGTTTCCTGGGTCCCGCAAGTGGTGAGGAGGTGTGAACCAGGCTGCCCCCTCTTGGTTCCCGGCTCTGTGCCACTCTGGGAGCCAGGAAACAGGCCAGTCCTGGCGGGCTGGTCAATTTTCCCTCTTCTGCATGCCCAGGGCAACCGGGAACCTCCAACTTGCATGAAAATTTGAGTTACGTGAGAGTTGCAGAACTGTGACCCCTGTGTAACTCGAGGGTTTACTCTATATGGTTCACCCATAAGTAATAATAAAGTATGGTCATTCTGACAAGGGACTTTAGAAACTGGATATATACGGAACACCCCAACCCTGCTTTTACATATAATAAGCTCTGAGTTTACAGGTATGAGGGTTTTTTTTAAACCTACCAGTTTCAAAAGCCAAGAGAGAGTGTTTTGTTTTTAGTATGTGCTTCACCACCAGATATACTCAACATGCTAAAGGATGCTACCAATTATGCTTGTGTATCTGTATTGCCTTCACTTCAGCCAAATAGATAGAGGGCATAATTTGAACAAAATCCTATTGAAGAGCTACCTGTATAGTTTAGTTAACATTTATGTTCCTGAGTCAAAACAAATCCAGTTTAATGCTTTTTTTTTTTTTTTTTTGCACAAGTCAGAAGGAAAAACAAACACTGTAGAAACTCAATATTCTCAGAAAACTGATCTTTTGGTCTTTTTAGACAACAGATTCACTATCACACCCATTTTAGCTTGGATTCTATTTCACTATGTCTGCATCTACACTTGCATTCCTCTTTCAAAAGAGGAATGCAAATGAGGTGCAGATTTCCATATCTGGCACCTCATTTGCATATTCTTTCAAAAGAGCTTTTTCCTTAAAAAAGGAGGGGGGCAGTCTGTTCTAGTATGGCTATGATCTGAAGAAGTGGGTCTGTCCCACAAAAGCTGATCACCTAATAAATTATTGTTAGTCTTTAAAATGTTACTGGACTGCTTTTTTGTTTTGATAGTATACAGACTAGCATGGCTTTCTCTCTGTTACTTTGGAGGTAGAGTTTACTTTCAAAAGAGCCACTCTAAACTGCTTTTTTCTTTTGAAAGAAGCTCTTTCTAAGGGAGAATATGCAAACAAGGCAGCAGATATGTAAATCTGCACCTCATTTGCATGCATGTTTCGAAAGAGGAATACAAGTGTAGACTCAGCTCTAGGGTAGGTCTACACAGCCAAGTTGTTTGGAAATAACAGCCGTTATTCTGAACTAACTATCCTAGTGTCTATACAATGCAACTGCTATTTCAAAATAATTTTGAAATAGCGGTTGGCTTATTCTGAAAATGGTAAGCCTCATCCTGGCTCTGTCTACTACACTTGGGCTACGTCTACACGTGCACGCTACACATCGAAATAAGCTATTTCGATGAATAACGTCTACACGTCCTCCAGGGCTGGCAACGTCGACGTTCAACTTCGACGTTGGGCAGCACCACATTGAAATAGGCGCTGCGAGGGAACGTCTACACACCAGAGTAGCACACATCGAAATAAGGGTGCCAGGAACAGCTGCAGACAGGGTCACAGGGCGGACTCAACAGCAAGCCGCTCCCTTAAAGGGCCCCTCCCAGACACAGTTGCACTAAACAACACAAGATCCACAGAGCCGACAACTGGTTGCAGACCCTGTGCATGCAGCATGGATCCCCAGCTGCCGCAGCAGCAGCCAGAAGCCCTGGGCTACGGGCTGCTGCACACGGTGACCATAGAGCCCCACAGGGGCTGGAGAGAGAGCGTCTCTCAACCCCTCAGCTGATGGCCGCCATGGCAGACCCCGCTATTTTGATGTTGTGGGACGTGGATCGGCTACACGTGCCCTACTTCGACGTTCAACTTCGAAGTAGGGCGCTATTCCCATCCCCTCATGGGGTTAGCGACTTCGATGTCTCGCCGCCTAATGTCAATTTCAACTTCGAAATAGCGCCCAACACATGTAGCCGTGACGGGCGCTATTTCGAAGTTGGCGCCGCTACTTCAAAGTAGCATGCACGTGTAGACGCGGCCTTGCACTCCTCCTTTGAAAGAGGCATGCAAATGAAGGAAACTGAAAATGCAAATGAGGTGTATGTTTACATATCTGGTTCCTCATTTGCATATTCTTTCAAAAGGAGAAAAGCAGTGTTGACCTGGCTCTTTTGAAAGTAAACCCCATCTTTGAAAGAACCCTTCTTCTTAAAAAAAAAGAGCTTCTTTTAAAAGAAAAAAGAAACGAGGAACCAGATATTGAAATATAGACCTCATTTGCATTTTTGATTTCCCTCATTTGCATGCCTCTTTTGAAAGAGGGATACAATTGTAGACATAGCCCGTATGTTTCACTACATTTAATGTTAGAGATTTACTGTGGAGTGAAGCATATCCCTTCCCACCCTCCAAATTCCATCATCATATTCTAATCAGAACTTTTATCTTCAGTGGAAAGGTGCTCTCAGACCACTCTCCCTCTCCCCCCAAAAAATTATTTCACTTGCACTAATGGATTAGTTGCATCCATGTGGTGCAGTTTAGTTTACATGTCATCAGTAAGAATTATCTAACTCCATTCTGCTAAATATTTGCAGGAAAAGGTTGACATTTTTTCACTATGCAGTACAATGAACTTCAAAGATAGTAGCATGTTCCTGTTACAGATTCAGATTCAGTACACATTTAAGTGCCTCCACCTCTTATTACTGTGGGAGTTGTGTTAGCTGTTGAACAGTTTGCTGCTTTTTTAATGTCAGACAGGTGATTTCTTGATTTATAAACTGAAATAAATATTTGCCCTGGGCTGCTGCTGTGTGCAGTCAGTGCACCTGAAATCAATCTTAATTGCAAAATTGGTGGTTGGCAATTAAATTGAACATACTAATCTGCAGGAAATTCCTTAATGTTGAGAACTAAGGACTTTTACTTTTTAAGCCGTTTAGAAAAATTTTCAGTTTAAGTAATCTACATGAATCACAGACAAGACAGTTCATTATTTTACACAAGGCTGAGCTTCACTATAGTCACTCAAGGAGGAACACATACATGAAGGTCACCCAAGTGATAGTGCTGCAGTACAGAAGAGTGTGCTAAAACTATTTACAGTAGTTGTGGCAGAGACAAATAATTATGCAGAACTGATGTGCAAACTGTAGAGCAGATCAGATAAATCTCAAATAAATGCAACATAATGCTACAGAAAAAAGTGCCTAACTATCATGCCCAAAATGTAATTGAAAGGACTATTCTGTTATACTGGAGTAAATCTAGAGTAACTACATAGGAGTCAAAGAAGTCACGGTGTTTACACATGTAACAGAGCAGAGTATTAAAGGCATTCACCATATAGGGAGTTTACTATCCAAATAATCTCCTGATATAAATAACTATCATATGCTATTTGCAGCCCAATTTTGAGCCAATCTCCTAGACCTACACAGAGGAAGACTAAGTCAGAGCAGACATTTACAAAGCTGACAGCAGACTATGCTGTGGATAAGAGCGGAAAGAGAATAAAAATTTTTGAGAAGGAGAAATTCTTCACTTTGGAAAACCAATCTCAAGGATTAGGGATGTCTGAGTATCCCAGAGAGTTTATTTTAAAATCTAATTCCCACCTGTGCTAAAAACCATTAAACAGTTGACTTGCTTTTTTAAAATTGTTACTTTTATTCTACAGGGTCACAGAAAAGATGAACCCGTGTATCTAAAACAATACAGTATTTCAAAGAGTAAAAAAATCAAATTTTTATTTCTAAAAACTTTTCAAAAAAGAAAATCTGTCAGTTTGATAGCTTCTTGTTTGGATGTTCTTTCAATCATTGATTCCTGATGACAGGAAATATAATTTTGGCAGACCTGGAGCTACATTTGGAATTAAATACATGAGCAAATCTTTAAAAGAAGTAAAAGAACTTTGAGGTTGGAAAAGAGAAAGGAGACATGGGCAAACTTAATATGAACATCATTATATGGTTCACGACATATTCTAGACATCTCAGCAAATAGGAGGGAATTCAGAGAATAAATAGTTTAAGGGATTGTAATTGGGGAGAAATTAACAGTTTATCTTAAATATCAGGTAAGTAGTAGTTCTGGAGGTGAGAGCCTGAACAGCCATATCCCAAAAGAACAGGAAGCCCCATTTTTCAAGGCATTTAGTCCAACACTGACTATGGCAACAGAAACTGGACTGTGGAGAATAATTCTACACTGTCCAACCCTCTTTGCCATAAAGGCAACTAATTTTGATTGTCATGGTATTACTTAAATCCTAGCTGATGGTCATACTCCACCTTCCAAGGAGCTAACAAAGCCTGATGTCTGCAGCGAGCATCATGAACATGAAGCTCGTTGCAGGGTTGGGGCCTATTCTAACCTTGGCCTTGCCACGCTTATAAAATAAGGCATATTAAAAGCAGTATAACACGTTTTAACTGACTTGATGCTAAACATCAAGTAACACTATCAACGCACCTACCCAACTCATGTTCACCACTGGCGTCATTTTTCCTTTTTTCACTTCCCAGAAGGCTATGTCTACACTAGACTAAGAACGTTGACTGCAGATATGCAACTCTAGATATGCCAGTTGCATAGATAAAAATGACACATCTGTGGTGGGCCAACTTTTCTGTCTTTACAAGCGAAGGTCGATGGGGGAGTTCCTACATCGACCTCCCTTACTCCTTCCAACTTGTGAGGATTACAGGGGTCGACTGCGACCCCTGAGAGGTTGATTTCACACATCCGTACTAGACGCATGAAATCGAACCCTGGAAGATTGACCCCCAAATGGGTCAATCTTCTGCGGTAGTGTAAATGTAGCCTAAGTATTCATATACCACAGACCTAGTATTCCAATTAACATTTCCCCTTTTGATTCCAGCTTACTGGTTTTACACTAAAGGTATTCAACTCTTTATCCTTGTATCTAGCTCCCCAAGCCCTTTGAGGCCCTTTATCGCAGCTTCCCATTAGTCTTATGCAGTTTTTCTCCAGACAGCTATCATTTTGCAGGCTGATGTGAAAAGCACCACATCAAATCTTCCTGTTTCCAATTTCCCTCAAATTGACCTTAAGCAACTTCTTATATGGTCCTTGCCAGTAATTGATCCCCTTCCACATTATTCTTCCTGGTCACATGTCCCTTTGTATCAGTGCTTTGTTAGGATTTCCCAGGCATTAAAAAATACTCAGAAGTTCATCCTAAAAAGGCTAAGTGCTGTCAGTGATATGCTAACCCTCTGCATGGGTAGAGCCCAAAAGGGGATTCTATTTAAGAAAACACCAAACATCTTCCTATGAACAGAGGCCAGGGAGAGACATGACATAAGGGTCACTTAAATGGCTTGTGGAAATGAACAAAAACTCAATTGGGCGTAAGATGAAGGGTTCAGAAGAGAGGAATTTGGAACGGGACATTGAGCAGAAGACATCCCCAATATAAAAACAAACCAACAATTAAGGGTGCCATCAAACACCATCCAGAGGAATTCTGACCAGAGATGTGATCCAAGAAATGTAAGGGGATAGACTCCACAGTCACAGAGAACCCCACATCCAACTCCTTCCCACACACAGAAATAGCCATTTTGGTCAGTGCTAGGATAAACCAATCTAATCCTTGATAGGAAGGGGGTTCCTCCCAGAAGGAGCAACTTATTGTCCCTCAAGGAAAGGAAGAAGTCACAAAACACAAAAAATCAGCTAAGTATGGAAACAAATAATGCAAAAAAACAGGGATGGGAGTGAGGTTACAAAATTAAAAACAAGGAATTCACAGGACACTAACCTAAAAACGTGAACAATGCCAACTCTTCAGAGAATTATTCAATGGATGCCACCCAGAATCTCTCTACGTGGATACCTGACCAAACAGGTGACAGGCAATAGGCCCACAGCCACAGATAATCCGCTCCCTGTCTAGCTTCTTCCTCCTGGATCAATAGAGTAGCCATGCTGGACAATCCTAGGAGGACAGCGTATGAAGTCTCTGGACTTTGTGGGGCCAGAGAAAGGATATGCAAAAATAAAAGGGGCTGGGGATTATTGCAGTAAAACTAAAAAGATTGGGGAAGAGGCAGAACAGTGCCTACAAACTGGCCTACTGCAGCTATGTATACTCTAGGGTCTCCCTCTCACTTGAAGAGGGACAAGCATTGAAGACTACATGAACCAAACCATGAACATGGGCTGCTTCATGGAGCTATGACACCAATCTGTATTTTTGGCAAGTTATGGAACTAAGGTAGACCATGGGGCTCTCCTGTAGAAGGCAGTAACAGGCCCTGCTGCAAATCTCTGCGTGGGGCAGAAAAAATGAGGAAATGGATAGTATGGAACATGATTGCATGAATATAACTGTTTCCAAGATATGGTTCATTGGCAGACCGACTGGACATCATTAAGCCGGCTGTGGTAGTCCACTGGAGGTACCCAGTGGAATAGGCACAATGTGATTGTATGCATGCAGGCAAAGACCCATACCTAGCTACATGCCTCTTGACATCTAGGGTAGGACTTAGATGATAAGGACTTAGAAAACATGTATAAAATGTATTAGTTGGTTATGATTAACCCCAAGTCTGACAGGGTTCAAGTAATTTTAAAATATAACCTTTTGCATACAACCCTCCCTGTTTACACATTTAGAGGTAAAATGAGATAACATTTTATATAAAATGCAGTTTCACTGGATCTACAAGGTCAAACTCCTATGTTAACATGTTTTTATATAGATCGTACACTCTTCATGGCAAGATCATCGTATGCCTCACAAATCTTGTTAGTACTAGTACTTTTTTTTCTAAAAAAGGAGCTGCTACTAAGTTGGCTCCCTCACTTCACCCCAGCCAATCCCATGGCTGAAGCTAGCGTGTTGCTAGTACTCAGAACTGGCAAGTACCAGCACAAAAAACAACACCGTTTAGCACTATGCACATTTTTAAAACGTTAAGATCTTTTGAGACTCCTTTTTTCAGTGGCAAAGAAGGGGCTTGATTTTTGCTCCCAGAAATACAGAGCACCTATACTCTCAGGTCCCCTGAGCCATTTTAAATAGTATTTTATTGGTGCATTTACAGTTATAGGCGCTTTAGCAGCTTTCTCAGAAGTTGTTTGAGGGTAATGTGAACTGCATTATTCTTTAATGTATTAATGCAGAGATATATTTGATTCTGTGATCTTGACTGCAGTTTAAAAGAGCTAGCTGGTTTCTGGCAGATGGTAACCGTTTGTTTACCTAGTGTGGTGAATGTAATTTGTATGTAAAAGACAAAATAATTCAGTACTCCAGCAACTACTCTCACTCTCTCTGTGCTGATAATTCATACTAGTTGTCAGAAGTGCCTGACAGGGGGATCAGTGAAGCGCACTTCTTTGGGAAGTGGCAAAAGCGTTTTGAAGAGGAACAAACCTGCACTTCAGAAAGGAAATGTTGAACGAGTGATCCTTGCGTAACCACAAAGCCTTGATTATGGGTATGTAGGTTAGCATAGGCATAAGTTTGCACTTTTAGCCATACAGTGGGTATGTTTTTCCTGGTAGCATATGGTCATTTCTAATCTAGATTTGAAATGACTCTCTTGAGCAGAAAATAGGTTTTCATAATTTCCTGTTAATATTTTATTTTGGTCTATGCTACCTTTTGTGGGCCAGAATTGTGGTTGGGTAAGTAGAATAAATCCAATAAGTAATGACAAAATTATGAGACAGCAGGAAACAGAATTTCAAATACTTTTTCTTAAATTGTGACTCCACTGAAATGGCTTTTCCAATCATATCCCTTAAAAGTAAGAGTTTAATTTGTGAATTTCTTCCTCCCCAGCTTCCATATGAATGCCAGGAATGAGATTTTGTGCTGTGCTCAAAGCACAAATGTGGAACTTTCAGTCTAGGAGCAGGGGTCAATTTATTCTCTTTCAACTTTTGGATCACAGGCTACCCTTGGGACTGGAGTGGCCCTTCATCTAATTTACATAGCACTGTGGGTGCTGCACTGCCTGAATCTCTGCAGTATAGCGGCCCTGGTCTGTTCCCTACAAGCCCATCTCTCCGAGTCCTATCTTGGAATATCTCTAGCGGGGGTGGGGGGGGGTGGGGAGGGGGGCGGGGCAGGGGCAGGGTGGATTTAAGAGGTGGTCGTCAGGAGGTTATTCATACAGCTGTCTTCCAGGGTGCTGTCAATGGGGAATCCTCTCTTGCCATAACAAAAACAACAGGAAGCCCTATGGCACCTTATAGATTAACAGATAGTTTGGAGTATAAACTTTTGTGGGCAGAGACCCACTTCATCAAATGCAAAGATGATAGCATCAGTCCTTTTACTTGGCATAAGGAGGCAAAGCAGGGGCTAGGTTCTTTCCTCTCCAGAAATTACCTGTGCTATTCTTGGTCCCACCTCAGTTCCTCCCCAGATGGTTTCAGATGCACCCATTGAGTGTTATGACACTCAGCACTTGATCCTCTATTGCACTTATTATCCATAAATAGATGATTTCGACTGACAAACATCTTTGCCCTGTCAGCCTCTCCGTATCTTGTCTTTGTTTTGCAGAACATTTTGGGAGTTTCTTTTGTGGTGTCTGTGTTTTGAGGAGTGTCCCACTCACTATCTGGCTGGATAAAAAAAAGTAGGTTTTTCCAATCAAATTACTTCAACTTGATTGGAAACCTCTCCCTACATCTGTGTAAACACATTTTTGCCCATTGAAAAATTGGATAAGCTCAGATGACACACAATATATAGTTATTATAAATTGCCGTGGCTTCCCACAGATTAATGTAAATCATGACAATCCATATCTGCATGTTCTTTGCTAGAACAATTATTTAATTTGTTTGCTCTCGGTCTTCCCTTTGTTTGGTATTTTTTTGGCAGAGTAGGTTTATGCAACTCCTGCACCTGCATCGGCTTTTGTCCAATTCAAGAAGTTTTCTGGCATCGTAACAATGGAATTGCCTTCTCTTGGCAATATCAGATATATATAAATTACCTCTAACTATTCTGTAGGATTTATACACAAACTATGTACATAGCGGATGCATCATGGATTACACTAGGATATAAAATGTATCCTTTGAGGGGGAACAAGCATAGCCCCTTATTGAAGAAGAATAAACTGCAGATCCTCCTTGCTGTTCACACATATTTTATTCATATCACTAAAAGTTCGATTGTTAATGGGTTGGCAGTATATTAATGCGAAAGAAAATGAGCAGAATTGTTTGTGTGCCACAGCAGTTTAGTTTGGCTGGCACTTGTGAGAGACTGGGGCATGGTGTTGCTGCACATAACTATTCACGAGAAGTATGTGGTGAGATCTGTGGGATCTGGTCAGAATTTCGGTGTCTGGGGTTTAAAAGGCAGAGGATGGGATGTAAAACAGAGCTTAAGGCATTAAGACTGCAGCTGAAATATGGATCGTATTTAAGCTAAAGGCTCAAGACAGTACAAAAACTGAAACAATTCTACATTTTCAAGTTAAAAAAACCTGAAGAATCCAGAGAGTGTTTTAACATTGTGTCCCCCATTCTTTCTATGTACATAAACATGTGGCCTTATTAAACAGTTGAGTTAGCTTCCCAATAATAACTAAAACTAAAAGTATAAGTAAAGAAAGATTTGGTGATAAATGCAGGTATATTTTATTGGGCATATGGTATATTCCAAAAAAGGGTTACAAATCTGAGGTGGTTGTTTAAAAAAAACCCACCACATGCAGCTCTGTTCAAAGACACCCATTTCTCCATCACTAAACTGTACCTTGTATCAGTTAGCTACATGCTTATAGGAATGAACGATTATGGGCCAGATCCAAAGCCCATCAAAATAAACGGGAGTGTTTATTTTACATTTGAAGATCACAACTCAGATTCCTTTCACAACACTTAAATTGCTGATAAAATAAATTTAAAAAAATTCTCTAAAATAATTGTGTCTAACCAGACTATCTCAAAACCTTTTTTTTTTGCCTTTGGGGCACACATTTGTTATAGAATTATTTGATAGAGTTCTTGGTTCTTAGGACTTAGGAGGTTTTTTAAAACAAGCAAACAGAGCACTCCCTCTGCCTTGGGAAAACCAAGGTCACAATTAAAATCTACAAGTACACAATCTGTCCCTGAGCAGCCTTGGAAAATGGTTATCAAGTTATTTCAAATACTTTTACTCCAAGTTAACATGGCAGTTACCCCTTTGTGGAGTTGTTCGTATAATGTAGGTTATTTGTGTACTGTCATTTCTTTCAGAATGAAGTCAAAGCACTCGCTGCACAGAAAAATTTACAGAAATCAAAGCCTCAGTGTAGCAGGATATGGAAGTGTGAAATCCAGGCCCACTGCTTTCATTCTGGCTTTAATGATCATAAAAACCTGCTGTAGGGCACGATTAATCTGCCAGAAAATGATTATTGAGCCCTGGTAACTCAGTATGTGTGAAGACTTTAAAACATTGTTTCTTGTGCCAGCTATGTTCTACAAGAACCGCATGTGTTGTCCTGCACCTGGCTGAGAAATATGATGCATTACACTGTGTAGGAAAGGAAGCATATTAATTCCCAGGGAGCTGTAAACAATATAACTACCTCTGTCCCAACAATCCGATGTTATATCTCAGACTAGTTTTCCAAATTTAAATAAAGTTTCCCAGACAATGGATGGTTTGAAGAATTCATTAAATGAAACATAGAATCTTTGTTCCCAGCTGTGAACATGGTCCAGGCAAGTAACTGTCTGGAGTCTTGATTACACAGCATTGACAACCCTTGAGTCTCATGATTTGGGGTGTTTCTCTTAAAGCTCCACATGCTGGAATCAAGAGATTGCATGAAAATTTCAACTTTCAGTTTAAACAAGAATAAGGTTCTGGCTCTCATGATTGCAGAAACAAGCTTGAAAACGTGAAGTTAGTGCACCCCAAAGGCAAAGAACGAACCTGCATTATAGAAACAACAACAACCACCCCTCACACAACCAAAAATCCTCATGATTTTAAAGTTAGTCCTTTGATTTTTGAATGTTTGGGGTTGGCAATATTGTGCTCAAAGGATATATGGCCATTGTGAAAAGTTGTTTGTTTGGGCCCTATTTCCTAATGAAGGGATTCTCAACCTCTTTCTTTCTGAGCTCCCCACCAACAACATGCTATAAAAACTCCAGAGTCCCCCTGTGCTACAACTGGTTTTCTGCATATCTAATCCAGGGCTGATGCTAGCAGGCAGCAAGCAAGGCAATTGCCTGCAGCTCATACAAAGCTAGCTGCTCAGACTTTGGCTGCAGGTACACGTGGCGGGATTCAGTGCCCCAGGCTTCAGCCCCATGCCATAGAGCTTCGGCTTTCTGCCTTGGGCCCCAGCAAGCTTAATGTTGGCCATGCTTGGAGAACCCCCTGAAACCTGCTCAATGCCTCTCACCTACAAGGTCCTGGACTCCTGGATTGAGAACTACTGTCCTAATGGACAGGACTCCACATCACGAAAAGATATCTTGGGAACTTTGTTGACAGACTCCATAGCAGGGTCAAAGACTGAGAATGAATAGCTTTTGGCTTCAAAAAATTCACAACCAGATAATCAGGAGTGCCTAGCCCCACTACACAGATGCTAAGACCTCTGCATTTGATCCTTTTATTTTGGCTCTTAAATAAAGTGGGCAGTTTCTCACAAAGGCCCAACACCTGTTAGCTCCCAATATTTTTCCAGCAAGATCTGAGAGTTATTGCAAAACTCTTGAAAACTTGGACCCCAGTCATTTAGGCACATTGGCAGAACAGTATGTTCTGTTTTTTGTTTTGTGTTTTTGTTTTTCTTTAAAGGGGGAGACTGCTATAGTTAAAATAAGATGTTTTGAGGTTTTAAATATTTCTTCTCAGGGAGATCTGTCTGAGATCTATCTTCATATAGCTTGTTTTAAAAATAAAAGTAAGAGACACTCTCTTAAATCCACCAGTGTCTAAGGCTGAGTCTACCCGAGCCCCTTCCTTTTGAAAGGGGCATGTTAATGAGCGGGTTCAAAAGATGCTAATGAGGTGCTGCAATGACTATGCAGCACCTCATTAGCATAATGGCAGCCATGGCGATTCAAAAGTGCAGCTTTTCGAATCACACGCCACCCGTGGAGACGGGACCTCCCGAAAGGACCCCTCCAGTTTTCAAAAGCCCTTCTTTCTAACACCAGATAGGAAGAAGGGCTTTCGAAAATTGGGTGGATCCTTTTGGAAGGTCCAATCTCCATGGGCGACGCACGATTCAAAAAGCCGCACTTTCGAATCGCTGCGGCCTCCATTATGCTAATGAGGTGCTGCATATTCATTGCAGCGCCTCATTAGCATTTTTCAAACCCGCTCATTAACATGCCCCTTTTGAAAGGAAGGGGCTTGTGTAGACACAGGGTAAATGTTTATGGAAATTATGGCTGTTTTGCTTTCAAAACTAAATGAGTCCCTCAAATGGTCTGTATTATTTGGGATGATTTAAAGATGAGCGAAATTGATGCATCTTCAGTAGGAACTGCCCTCTGTTTGTTCATCTGTCCTTGCCAAATGAATGTGTCGGATCAGAAACAGTTAAGGGTTGGAGTTTTTTTAAATAGCCACTTGACTTCTACTGAATTGTTCCAATTAAGTCAAGGTAAACAGCACCTCACTGCACCACTGAACATATCATGGAAAACCTACTATTTCTTTGAGGTAGATAATAATGAAATTGCATTGGTGGCAAATCAATTTTTCACATGCAGTTCCTAGCTTTGGTCACATCTAAAATAACCCAAGAGGAGAATTCTTACTTTGACTAAAACAAGGGAGCAGTGCACATCTCGTCAGCAGGCTTGTTCCTTAAGGTTTTTATCATCACCACCACCTCATCAGGGTGCTGAAGTCCTGAGGCATGGCAGCTTTTTTCCATGCTACTTAGTCGGCCAAGCGTACCCCAACTCAGAGGTACCTCAGTTGTTATGTTAAAAAGGCTATGCCATCTGGTGGTTCCCAATAAGCACTCCTATATATGAGTTGATTAGGTCTAGAGAAAAGCTTGACGTTACCTTAGGTTCCCTTTAGTTAATTTAAATCACAGAGCACAGGGGGCAAAATAAGGCCCACAGATTGTATTCAACCTTGCGGCCCAGCACGATCCTCAAATCAGGCTCCTGGCCTGCTCCGCCCCACCATAGCATTCAGAGTAGCTGGCTGTGGGGGCCATATGTTCTTCTCTGAACACTGAGAACCCAGGGGGAGAGGTTTCAGATGCTGCCCTGCCCCCAGCACCATCTTGCAGCTTCCAACCAATAAGCAGTCTGTTTAAAGGCAGGCAACATATGAAGTATGCCTCCCCCAGCTCCCAGTGTCCAGAGCAGCACATGGCCCCTATGATCAGCTGCTTTGAGCAGCTTGTGGGGCACCGAATGCAAGGAGCCTGGCTGAGGAATCTGCTGGGTGGGAGCCACCCAGGCAAACACCTCCGGGTGAGCACCTGCCTCTGGCACCCCAGGCATTCCCTCCCACAACCCTCTGCCACCCCTCCGGCATCCTCATCTCTTCCCTGACCCTGCATCCCCTCTTGTACTGCTGCCCCAGGCAACAACCCCCTACCAGACCCTGCACCCCTCCTCCAAGTCAGAATCCTCTTCCGCACCCCTGCCCGCTCCCAGACCCTGCATCCCAATCTCCTGCCCCAGGTCACAAACCTCTTCTTCACTCGAACTCCCTCCCAGATCCCACACTCCCTCCTGTGTGCCAGTCCCTCACCTCAAGCTCCTTTCTGCACACAACCACCATCCCAGACCCTGCACCTCCTCCATTAATACTGTGGAAGAACATGGACCTTGACCACTTACCAAATTCTCTCAGTGCCCCTCCCCACACCAAAATTATTGCTCACCCCTACCCTAGAAGCACTTGGGGTATCCTGCAGGTCCCCTGGCCGGAGATAAGGTCTGGCAAATATATTTGTTGTGGTCCCTTTATGTTTCTGTTCCACTTTTACATAGCTCCACCTCTAGGTCAGTTTCTAGTGAAGTTGGCTCTGGGACAGCTTTTCTAGCCTCTTACCTACTCACTCTCAACCATAACAACCTTCAAATACCACTCCGCCTCAACCTGTCCTCTCAAGTGCCACAAATCATTTTCCCTTTCTGCTAACTGGTGACTGCTCAGCAGTTTCCACCACAGCTCTCTCTTGTACAGTATTTTTGTGCATATCCTTTTCTTCCAACATGTTTCTACTATTTCAGCAAATACAGAGGAGTTCATAGCTAGATAATCATGTTAAGAAAATGGGTGAACTACATAGGATATTCCCTATATTCAAGAAAAAAAGTTATATACAGGAATATGAGCAGTTATTGCCCAAGGCACTAGCTGGAAATGATCGATAACGGCTCTCCTTCATGCTGTAAAATACGTTTAGAAAAATGCCTATCTTGTGGGAGTGGGGGAGATAAGAAAAGGTGGATGTTAGCTTTTTGCACTGTCTCAACAAGAACACAAAGTTTGTGGAGAGTCTGTCAAAGTCCAAGGACAAAAAGCATTACCTCACTCAATCATACTGCTAACAAGCCAGCCAATCGTACCATCTTATTCTGTTGTACTGTACTTTTAGCACAGATATCCTGAACTAGATACCACACTCCTAGGCAGAGGACTGCTGTATCTAAAGCAGGCTAATTTGTTTAATAGTAGAAGCGTCAACCAAGAAATTATTTAAAACTATTTAAAATAGAGATTTTTTTTTTCCAAATTTAAAATATTTGGGAGACAGCAGACCTAAATCCAAACCCCTTCTCCATAGCAGGCATAGCACAGAATTGAATCCAGGACCTCTTACAATCCAGATGAGTGCCATCACACCTTTCTGCTCCTCCCACTGCCATGTCAGACAAGACGTTTTTTCTAAGAGATGCTCTGCTTCAAACAGGAATTATCTGGGTGAGTCCTGTGGCATGTGTTCTGTATCTGTGGAAAAATCCTCTCAGTTCTAATAGGGCCCATGCTTTCCTAGTCCCTCAGGAAACATCACATTTTTGCATCTTCACGTACATAGTATTGCTCAGATAATACAGCCCCCAAAAGGCATTCTGCCTCAGTGTTTGCAGTCACCTGAGAACTATGACCCATGCTATGTGGTTTATATTCACTGCAAAATGCATAAACAAACCTTCAGCGAAAGTCATTGGTAATCTGGCAAAAAATGCTTTCTAGTAAAATCAGCCACATAAAATATTTGGTTTTATTTATTCAGAGGTTAGTGGAAAACACAAGGCTCTCTCTCTTGCTTCGCACAGGCTCTTCCCTTTCCCCTTGAAGATCCATAAGTGAAGGCTTCCCCTACTGTCCACAAGTTCCTTCTAAGATCCTCCTACCCACACACCCAAGTCTCTCCTCAGCGTTCCCCACACTCACTTCATTCTCTCTTCTTACCCTCAGACACCTACCGCTCTCCTCCTCTGCCATAGTGGAATCTATTGGAAGGAGGCTGCCCCTGCAGGTTAGCAGCTATGCTCAATAAGCAGGAGAAAACACACATTAGGCATGGGTCAGTGAAAGAAAAGACAGGGACAGGTTGGGGAGAGTCCAATGAACTGTTGCTCAAAGTACCTTCAGACTTCACTCTTTTGTCCTCCTGTGTCCCGTTCCTTCCCTCCCTCACCGCCACACATACCCCTTTCCACTTCCCAGCCAGCCAAAACTTGATAGAACAGCATTGTTTGAAGACAACAATTTGAAAAACAAGAAGAAATCCTGTGGCACCTTATGGACTAACAAATATTTTGGAGCATAAGTGTTCGTAGGCAAAGACCCGCTTTGTCAGATGCATGAGTGGGGGGTTCCAGAGGAGGTTTTAAATATATAGGCTTATGAAGAAGAGGGCGTCCCAGTCAAGAGGAGGGCCGGAGTTGACAAGGTCTGTTCAGTCATGGAGGATGTGGCCCATTATCAGCAGTTAATGTGGAGTTATGAACATCAAGAGAGGAGAAATCAGATCAATTCAGTCAGGGAGGATGTGGCCCATTATCAGTAGCTAAAGTGGAGGTATGGACATCAAGAGTTCAATCAACACTGTTAGTGTGTATAGGAAAGAGAAGATTCAAGCCACAGGTCTCCTCCTTCTGTGCACTGCAATATCTCAATCCAGGTGTCCAAACCTACCTGCTAAATTCTTTCCAACTCACATTTCAGCCTCACCACCATGGCAAATAGCATAAAGCCACTGCAGAGGTCTAGACAGGGACAGGTAAACTACTGCATCAGCTCTTTACCCTTGGGTCCTCCTAACCCTATGAAGGAGAACTACATGGAGAAGAGGGGTTGGTACTGGAGGGAAACCTGACCCATAGAACTCTTCAAAATGTTGCCAACCTCAAATATTCAAATTGAGTCAGACCTGAAGAAATCATGGGATTGTCTTAACAACCAAGGCATTTGAGGGTTTTGTTTTAAGAGGTGGCATCCACTTTGTTTTCACAAGTTTCTCCCTGCAACCTTGAGGGCAGGGAACTCACCTCCCTTTAAGGAAAGCTGAGAAACTCTTCCTTCCAGGAGCTGGAATTTTATGAAATATACCCAAAATCTTAAGAGACTACAAAATTGTGAAAGCTGAAAACACTCAGAACATAACATACCACTCTGTTCCCTCCCAAGGCTAAAATTCTTTACCATATGCAGTCCACATATTTTGTGATTGAGCAGTTAAATAATGAGATGATCTGAAAACCACAGGATGAGTTCCTGTGTTCTTGTTGAAACATTTGTTTTGGACAAGAAGCCAAGCAGTTGCACGTTTTCCTCCTGCAGCAAGCTTGGATATCTCTGAGCTTGAAGGAATAGGAATAGTAGGTTTTTTAAGTACTGCTTCTAGACCTGGCATCGGCATTTGTATTGCCATCACCATTCAGACATCAGAAGCAACACACGCTACAGGAAATGGAGATAATCCAAGCAGGCCTGTACCTACTCAAAAGATGCCAGAGGCGAAACAAGTATGTGAGGGAGAAGAGGGCAGAGAAGAAACTCTTTCCCAGAACACGAACTTCAGTGCCCTGCATTTTCAAAAATATCAAGTTCCTTCAAATTTTTTTTAAATAAAAAATGGAATTTGTGCTAGGATAACTTGCCCAAGGCGAGTTATGTTCTGTTAATTGCCAATTACTTTGCACCAGAGCCAGACCCCCCCCCAAACGCCCGTGCACATTTCTCATAAAAAGCACTCATATGAAGAGCATTCAAGCAATCATCATCAGAAGTGTCCAATCCCTCCTCTCAACCCTCCCCCCAAAAAACAAAACACACACCAAGACCCATTGAGCTCCTCTTTCTCAGAAATATTGGGCTCTCATGCTCCTGCTCGGACTTCTGAAAGTCAATTGAGCTGCTTCTCCCTCTCTTTCTCTGTCCCAGCTTGAAGACTGAGAGTGAGCTCAAGGGACAGTCCATCAGGACTGAGCATGTACTCACACACTTTGATTTACTCTTTACTCCTATCAGACCCAAGCTTTTGATCACAACAAGCTTCCTTTTTGTACCTTTTTCTGTTCCCTTCCACCCTACCTCTAATCCCTATAAGAACTTACAATTCACCCAATGACCAAAGCTGTGCCAATTCTTCCTCATACCCTTTTGCTTGTATGTTAGATCCACAATCTTGCATCTGTTTATTTCTTTAAATTGCAAGCCCTCCAGACCAAAAAACACACTTTTTGTGTTTGGAACAGCACCCAGCACAGTGGAGTCCTGGACTTCAGGGCACTATCCTAATTTAATATTTCCTACTAAATATAATAAATATAGAATCATGGAAATGTAACATCTGTGGTCTCAGAAGTACTCTGATGCTTAATTCATTAGTGTGGACAGAGCATTTTGAGCTCTTTAGATGGAACGCACTATGGAATCAGAAGAACTTAGAGCCAGAAGCCTTCTTGAGTTGTCATCTAGCTGAGCTCCATGCTAAGGAGGGACCAAGTAAATGCAGACCATCCCTGGCAGGTGTTTGTCCAGCCTGTTCTTAAAATCACCAGTAATGGATTCCACAGCCTCCTTTAGAAGCCTATTCCAGGGCTTTGCTAGCTTTATAAAGTTTTCTCCCGATATTAACCTAAATCTCCCCTGCTGCATATTAGGTCCATTGTTTCTTGTCCTAACTTCAGTGGACATAGAGAACAATTGTTGAAAATGGCTTCTAGATGAACATGAAAACAGCTGCTGTTTCCATTGATCATATAGCAGCATACAATAAGGCATGGCACACTGGCCAGATTGTGAAGGTATCATGGGGTCCTATTACCTGGGAAGAGAAATTATTTGGTCACATGTGCTAGAGCCTCAGCGAAAGCTGGCTTAGACAGGGCTCATAATTCTCTCCACGTTGCAAAATATGTGTTATAGGATCAAGTGCTCCAGTCCCTTAAAGCACGACAACAGTAATGATAGTGGGCAATAGCTTGATGCTTGACTTGGGTCTTTACCAGGCTTTGGGAGGCCAGTAACTTTTGTGGTGCACTAGATCTTCGGTCGCCTGCCTGCACTGATGACCCTAGTAAAGAACTGCACAAACCAAAGCAGAGCACGTGGGCCAAGGTTTTTCAGAAATGCGGGAGATGTATTGTCATAACACACAGCTGTTCCACACTCAGTGCTACCCAGCATCTGTTCCAGTGAATGGTTCTGAGCAACTTTTGATCTGGTGTACAAGTGTAAACATATTCATTCTTCACTTGTTTAAGCATCTATTTCTCCAAAGGTGCTCTGTTCCACCACAATAGGTGGTTCAAAGTCCATATGGGGGAGAAAACAAGTGCTTGTAAATGACAGAGAAATGGGTTACCCCAGGGCTTTGTGCTTTCTTCATCCCTGTTCAACCCTTACATCAGTGACCTACCAACAATATTTATGCAGATTATATCTGTTGTAGTACCCAAGTCTGGACCTTTCGTGAGCTTGATGCCATCTTAAACTGGAACTTGGCAGTTAGCTGATGACTGTAGGACTTGGCGTCTCCAGCCAAGCATCATAAAAAGGTTCCAGACTGTTCCACCTTCCTCATGCTAGTGCAATTCAAGAACTGAATGTTTATCTGAATGGTCAGAAGGTGAAGCATAAAAGTAGAATGGGTCTCTTTGGTGTAACCTTAGCAGTATATCCAATTACCCATGCCCACCCAAGGAAGACAGCAGTTAAAGTGAAGACGTGCAACAATCTTCTTAGCAAATGGGCAGGTTTATCATTGGGTCCTTGTGCCCCAACCCTAAGGTGTCATTTTTTGCCACTTTGAACACGGTGACAGAGTCCACACACCAAACTGCAGCTACATGCCAGCATGTGCACCATCTCTGGCCCCTATGTCAGACTTCACTCCTATGGCTCCCAGTTCCAAGCAATATTGTTCTTCCTCATATCAGATGAGAGGTTGCTACTGCCAAATTCTGGAGAAAGCCATGCCTGCTGCTGCGTAATGACCTTTTTAAAAGGCCAGCTGCACACTTGCTGTCATGTTGCCCATTATTGTCTCATCTGCCATGCCAGGATGTTAGGGTAGAAACTCTCTGTCAAGAACAATGACTATTTATTCCCTTGCTGCCAACCCCACAATCTGCCTACCTCACTTTGACCTGCTCTGTCGTCAATGGTCTGTGTTGAACAGGTTCCAGATCAGGCAAGTTCTTTGTTTGCAGCCAACCAATATCGCTGCTTGGGTCCTTCATGATAGCCCTGTGAAGCTGTGGTGTAACACAGATGATGACACACATGGTCAATGAACACCTGCTGACTTGGTTTAGCTGTTGTCTAGAAGAATTGCATCACAACACTGAAGATGCCATCGCTTGACTAGAGGACTGTGTACACTAAACAAACATGTATTCAATAAGTTAAGTGCTGCTAGCTGTTTCCCCCGTGTCTTTTCTCAAACTTTTTACTAATCTTTCCTAATAAATCAGATTTTCTACCCCCCACTTTTTTTCCTCTGGCCTCTCTCCAATTTGTCCACATTTTTCATTAAACGAGGGCCCCAGAATTGGACATTGTACTGTAGCTGAGGCCTCAAAGGTGTCAAACTGAGTGAAATAATTACTTCCCACCATGCTTTTCGCACAGTAGTCCTGTTAACACACCCCAGAATATTAGCCTTTTTTGCAAATGCACCACATTAAGTCATACTCGATTTGGGATTCGCTACTGTCACCACATCCTTCTCAAGAGTACTACCACTTAGCCAGCTATCCCCATTTTTTAGGTGGGCATATGATTGATTATTTTCCTTCCCAAACAAAGGATGAAGCACTTGTCTTTACTGAGCATCATCTTGTTCATTTCAAATCAATTTGCTGAGATCATTTTGGATTCCAATATTGTCCTCCAGAGTGCTTGCATCCCTTCCCAGTTCCTTATCATATGTAGATTTTATAAGCATACTTTCCATTCACTATCCAAGTCATTAATGAAAATGCTGAGTAGTATCACTCCCAGGACTTGACCCTGCGAGACTCTGCTGTATACACCTGTTTCAGAGTGAACCATTGATAACTGAGCGCTTTTTCAACCAGTTGTGCATCAACCTTAGTCATTTCATCTGGACCACTTTTCCATAGTTTGCATTTCCTGTGTCAAAAGCCTTTCTGAAAATCAGGATATGAATGTCAAACTACAGTTCACAAGCACTTTTCCCAAATTTACATTTTTCTGTATTAGGGTGTGCTCTGAACCAGTCTCCAACCTGGTCTACACTTCAAATGTTACTACTACAAGTTGATTAGGCATCTGATTTCTTTTAAACCAATGCAGTTATACTGACCTAATCCTTAGTGTGGACACAACTAGAGTACTATAAACGTGACATACTTCTATATCTTGTTCCCCTTCTCAAATAGAAATAACTACATCAACCTAAGTACTCATACATTGTTATAATTGGATCCACACTGGGGTAAGAAGAAGGCAGCAGGAAGATTGTATCGCTGTAACTATAGTGCTGTAGTTAAACAAGTATAACTTTTTAGTGTAAACAAGGACTCAATTTGAGGGATACCAAGCTTGAGGCTTGACAAACATGTTCTAACACATTCTGTGCAAAAACACCTTGCAAAATGCACATATATGTAGATTGATAGTCATACACACACTTCCATTTCAGAAGTGTTAGATTCTGGCAGAATTCCAAGCAGGCTCAGAAAAGGGTTAGATCACACTTACAACAAGAACCTAGGCAGTGTGTCTAGGTAATGAGATCCATTTTCCACAAAGATTTGTATTCTCATATGCCTTTGTTTCTGAATTCAGTTAATCATTAATATGGATTAACTCCTGTGCCCTGTGGACGCTTTACTAGGGTATGAATAAAATGCAAGAATGTACAGATATGTAATGAGATTTTTAAAAGTCTGTACATTTGTAAAGACTGTGCATTGTGATAAAAGTCAAAAGATCCTATGGAATATTAAAAACATACAAATCCTGGTGTTGCTGCCAAGAATCAGCACATTCTTGTTACAAGCAGTTTCTTGATATTTTAGGCCATAAATATAGTAGATACTAAACCCACGCACAAACTTGCAAATAAATGGAAACGTAATAAAGCAGTGGGTGGGACTATCTTGAAAGGCAGAATTCAGCCCAGGACCAGGCCTCAAATGACACCTAGCAGCATTTGTCCCAGATTTCCTGTGGTGCTGCTCCATGCCCTCCTGCGGCTTGAGGTTGGCCTTAGCACCTTCTGCCATGAGGCCTCACCCTGTGGTCTACTTCTCCCTTCGAGACCCTGCCCCCTTGCCAGGCCAGGAGCTGGAGTCAGGCAATAATGAGAGCCACCCAGAGAGACCAGGCCAAGCTCCAAATTCTCCACCAGGCCTGGGGAGCACGCTCAAAGGGACACAGGCAGAAGGCTGCTCTCAGGCACTCTGGCCCCCTCACTCACAGCAGGTCAGGAGCTTTCCACAGTGGCCAGGCTTCCTGGGCAGCTATTTACCACAGCTTACCCAACCTGACCAGTGCTTTGCAGGGAAGAGGAAAAACAGAGGTGGGGTTTCTGAACAAGTCCCATTTTTGCCTTTTGAAAAAGATGGTCCCCCTAAGTGTGGATGGTGATTAAGGCAAGACTTGGGGCTGCTGAATCTTGCTCCCATTGAAGTCAGTGAGCGTGTATGAAACTGAATGGCAGCATGGAGAATTAGATTCGATCCCTGCCTCTGCCACAAAGTACTTACACAATACTGGGCAAGTCACTTAAACCAAACCTTTCAGAGGTAGCTATTAATTGTATGGTATTTGTGCAGCTCTCCCACTTTGTATACGCAGCTGAAGATTAATTGAAACAGGTGGACTGACTATAGGTCTCCCCCAGCCTGGGTGAGTGCTCTAGCCACTAGGCTATAGAGTCACTCTTATGATGGTTCTCTCTGACCCAACAGCTCTTTAATTCTTTAGCCCATACAGAACAGCTTCAACAGAAAAGATGTTGGCAGCCCCATATCCAAATACCCTGTATCCCAGTGGTTAGAGCACTTACAAATCCTTTCTTCTGCTCAGGTGGAGGTAAGATTTGAACTGCCCTCTTCCAGATCCCAGGTGAGTGCCCCAACACTAGGCTAAAAGGAATGAAGAAGGTCATTTCCATTTTTACAAGAGCTTGTATGTGGAGTGCAGTCCAGTAAGTAGCCTCTGGCCTCCCTCTGATCCATGCTTCATATTCTGGCTCAAGCATCTGGACACCATCAGGGAGGCAGCAGTGGGCATGCCCAGAGGCAGAAAACTAGGCTCCTAGGGAATTGGACTGCAAAAATGTAGGTTCTGAAAAAGTTACAGGGCCTACAGGATTCAGCTGCAGCCGAGTGTGGGTTTAGTGAATTCCAGTTTTCCTAATTTTGTGATTAGGCACCCAAGATGTAACTTTGTGATTCTAGTCTATTTTCCTATAACAACATATCTCCCACAAGAGACAGGGCGCTGCTGCTGCCAGTGTGGGGTCCCGGGAGAAGAGGGCAGGGCAGGAAGGGGTGGAGCAAGGGCAGAGCAGGGGCAAGGTGTGGGGCAGAAGGGGTTTCTCCAGTATCTCTCTGGGCAGCAGGATGGGGAGGCAAAACAAGTGGCTGGTGGCCCCTCTGGGTGCTGGAACAATTTGCATGGTGCGCATGTGTGTGCCGAGAGTCACCGAACCAAACTCTAAACCCTGAATATGAGGTAAACCACTTCAAGCCAGGGCTGTGGCAACATCTCCAGCATGACTAATTCTAGCACCTATGACCAGACCAATTCCAGACAACATCCCAAGAACTCAAGCTCCACCAAATGCTCAAACAATGGTTAGGTTTTGCCTGGACTCTGAGGCCTCATACCTGGATGTTACTTGGGTGCACGGCTGAGACTGCTGCAGGGCTCACTGAGAATAGCACCCCACTCCCACTAGACAAACCTCTGTAACCTGGTCTCTCCTGTGGTTGATGAAACTGGAACATGCTTGCAAAGGCACCTCATTCACTTTAGCTTCATCACTTACCATACCCATAAAGGATGCTTCAGAAATTCAAGGCTGCTCACAGGGCACTTACTGATACCCAGACTCTGCAGCTGCACAGGTCACCATGAAATTTAGGGCACTGAACTGTCTCAAATTTCAAGGTGCCCTAAGCAGCACACCGCTGCTATGGGCTCCAGTGGGCCCCTTCCCCCTCCCCACCCTACCCCTGGCACGGACAGTGCCCGGTCCCCACTTACCAGACAGCAGCAAGAGCTGTGAGCCTGTGCCCCGGAGGACTCGTGAGGGTGGCTGCACCGATGGCTAGAGAGAACCAGCAGTTTCTCTTTCCACAAAAAGTGCTGCTTCTCCCAGAGCAGCCACCTGGACACCCGCTGCTCCTCCTGCGTCCTCCGGCCTGGAGCTCATGCTGCTTGCTGCCGCCCATGCCTCCCACCTCCTCCCTTGAGCTTGCAGGAGATCCTCCCTGCCCTGCAGTGTTCCTATACCCCACAGCTTCTGCCTCCCTCCCCCCCTCCACACAGAACACCTCCCCCACGGCAGGAGGGCTGGTGCTGGGCTGTGTAGGGCACCAGCATCACTGGGAACGGCCCCGGGTGCTCACATGGCTCAGCTCACACTACAAAGTCCCTGGAGGTGTTGGAGGGAGACTAATCTCCATATAAATATGCTCTGATTGTGGGCAGTCTGGCCCTGGGAGGCACTCCCACCTCATCTGAAATGCAGCTCTGTTCAGATTTTAAGTGGAAAATACAATTATTGTCTTGTACCAGCTAACAGACATTACCTCTCCACAGTGCCAAAACTCTCAGCGCAGGTCTGCCTCCCACCGCATCACACCTGCAGCCGCTCTCTGTTTTCCAGGGAAAGGATGTCTTTGAAAAAACCATCACCCAGCACAAGTGGTCTCTCCAAATCACAAGCTCCTGTTCTGTTCCTGAGGCAGGCCAGTTTGCAACAGAGCTCCAAACTAAGGACAACCTTGTCTGATCCAAAGGCAAGAATCACTAGGGGTGGGGGACACACCAAACAGATGCATTCCTCTGGGATAACCTCTCATCCTCAGGGTAGTGAGGAAATCAGACAGGATGACCAACGCGGTGGAAGAATAGAAGCAGGTTATGCACACAGCCCTCAGGCACCATTATCTGAGCCCTGATGTCTTGTGCACATCACCTACGGTACAATTGTTATGATTCTTTTTTACTATATGCTACAGTCACCAATGTAGTATCAGTGTTAAGACTGTCCATCTGTTCTCATTCGGCAGGGTAGCTGAAGGGGACTCATTCACGTCCGTTTCTTTCTTTACTCCTAGGGGAATTCTGGGCCAAAAAAAGACCTGCACACATTTTCAAGTTCTGCAAATTGTATTTGTCAGAATGCAACATAATCATGCCAGTTTTTGTTATTTTGGTTATGTATTTCAAAGTATCTGGCCAGCAAGTATGTCTGTAACAGCACAGGCACACAAAAATTCCCCCAGGAGCAGACCCAGTGCCTGTTTCTCTGTCCCCTCCCCAACCCTAGACCCCAGTCAGGGAGCCAGACACCCACAACCCCTCCCCACCCAGAGTCTAGCCGCACTCCCCCACCAGCAATACATCCGAAGTCCTAGCCCTCAGACCCAACTGCACGCCCCTAGCCCCCAGCCTCCCTCTTTGCCCCTCTCCTCTCTATTGTGAGCCTGCACCTTCGCCTCCTCCCAACAGCCCCGGGATCCAGAGAGAGAGACTACTTGATGCTCAGTCCCAGCCTGGCATGGCATTTCCTGTGCCCCACTGCCTCCCTTCCTCAAGATATGCAGGGAATCCTCTATCTCGGGGCAGGCAAGATACGGCATGTGGGCCGGATCCAGACCACAGAGCCTGACAATCCAACCCACAGCCGACCTGCCAGGACCCTCAGACACAGAGCAGCCCGAGTGGCTGCTGTTCCTCCTACCGGGGTGGGTGGGGAAGCTTTGAACACTGCCCCTACCCCCAGCACAATTTTGCAGCCCTCCTAACCAGACTGGAGGCATCCAGCCCCTCCCACCCCCAACACTCAAACACACTGCACTCCCTCTCCCCAGTCACTACTCCCTCCTAGACCCTGCACCCCATCAACACCCCTCCCACATGCCAGAATCTCTCCTGCACCTATACCCCCCTCCTGGACACTGCACCCTAATCTCCTGTCCCCGGTCACCACCCAGACCCTCTGCACACACGCGCACGCACACACACACAGGGTCAGAACTCTGTCCCAGGCTGTACGCCCCCTCCTACACATCTTCTGCAGGCCAGAATCCTACCTTGCACCCATACCCCTGCCTGGACCCTGCACCCCAACCCCCTCCTTCACCCAAATTCCCTCTCAGCCCTCGCATCCTCTCCTGCACCCCAGTCCCCTACCCTGAGCTCCTGCCTGCACCCAGCCTCCGTTCCAGACCCTGCAAACCCTCCATAGAAAAGTGCAGCCCTTGACAACTTACCAAAATCTTGGTATGTTCCCCTTCATCAAAAACTATTGCCCAGCCCTGCTCTAGCTCTCTCCCTCTCTCCACAGCCGTGACTTCTATATCAAGCTGGGCTCTGCCAGGTCCAGCAACCCCTAGCGGCAGCCAGCAGCATGACATCCCTTTTCCGCAGCGAAAGGAATCTCTGCATGCACATTAATTTTGGCAAAATTCTGCATTCAGCAGTGGCATAAGAGTAAATCTTGGACAAGAACTGCAGGCTCAGCCTAGTAAGGAGCTTATATTTGCCTTTTAAAATATACTCTGTACCTTTACATGTATTAACTAATCAGTAAACTTCACAGAGGGAGGCTCCTGATGGGAAAATGGAAAGATTGTTCTCATTTCCTTTTTTTATACAGTTTACGGTATACAGCACTGGACTGGGACTCAGGAGATTTGGACTGACTTGCTGGGTGCCCGGGGAGAAGTCACTTCACTGTGACTTCACCTCAGCTCATGCTTGTCTCTCTGCAAAACAAGAGGCTACCTACCCCTCTTTTGCAACGTGCTTTGAGATCAATCAATGAAAAGTGATATCTAGGAGATAGGTTGTATTATTTTCTCCTTACTGTGCCCAGATGCCATGAAGCCCAAACAAAACAAACACACAATCTATAGTTCTGCATGGATAACATTGATAAAAAGAGGTGTCTGCATAGATTATTTCCAGACTTTAGACAGGAGGACATGCAGAGCTGGGTCCTAGTTCTGCCTCCTATTAAAATTCATGGCAAAATCTGCATTGCAATCAGTGGTGCAGGACTTGGTCTTGCACAGTTTTGTCTGGGTTGCCCCTTTGGCCTGAGCAGCGAGCCAATATTCAGGGTCTGGCAGGATTGTTTACGCTGGACAAGTGTGAGTCATGTATACTCTGTGGTGAAATCCTGTTTCTGAAAGTCCTGTTTCCCTGAATACAATAGAGCTACTATCCTTGCTAACAATTCCAAGTCAGCCCCTCAGTGCCCCATGGAGCAATCCCTCTGCTTCCTCTCAGGGTGATTTTCACAAATTCTCCTTTTACTGACAGCTCAACTTTTCCCTCTAACACACACAACCTGTGACACAACCCTTTAATTTCTGAGCATGTTCTCAGGGAATCCCTCAGCTTCTCATCACACTCGCTATCTTGGGTGGTGGCTTCTATTGCTTCCAGGCATCTTGCTACATATAGCCCAAAAGAAGGTTGCTCAGGATACCACATCAACTTTAACAAGGTTTGTGACTCTCTACGTATGAAAGTCACTTGACGGCAGCCACAAATATTTTCCAGAAGAACTTTTTTGCCAATATTGTAGATAACCAAGGGTCTTGGTTGATTTCTTTGTAGTGTAAATACAGTTAACCTTTATTACAGCTCAGTCCTGTGAGGTTCTAAGCACCTCCACCAAAACCCAGGAGCTCTTAGTCTCTTGCCAGATCAGATGTATGGTGACTAAGGCTGTGTCTACACTAATCCAAATCTTCGAAATGGCCATGCAAATGGCCATTTTGAAGATTACTAATGAGGCACTGAAATGTATATTCAACACCTCAGTAGCATGCCACCGGCTGCAGCTCTTTGAAATTGCTACTTTTTGCTGCTGCGCGGCTCATCCAGATGGGGCTCCTTTTCGAAAGGACCCTGCCAACTTCAAAATTCCCTTACTCCTATCAGCAGATTCTTATTGTACTATCAATGGGGGTTAAGAGCTAGCATACTAATAAGGCACTGAATATGTATTTCAGTGCCTCATTAGTAATCTTCAAAATGGCCATTTGAATGGCCATTTTGAAAATTTGGGCTAGTGTAGACACAGCCTTAGTCACCATACATCTGATCTGGCAAGAGACTAAGAGCTCATGGGTTTTGGTGGAAGTGCTTAGAACCTCACAGGATTGAGCCCTAATAAAGGTTAACTGTATTTACACTACAAAGAAATCAACCAAGACCCATTTGCATGGCCATTTCAAAGATTTGGATTAGTGTAGACGTAGCCTAAGAGATATGTATGCTGGAGTCACAAAATGTTCTCTCACAACCCATATGTACATCCATAAACCATATGGTCAGGATTTTATCAGCAAAGAGAAAATACTGACTTAGACAGCTATATTCTACCCGTTTTTTATACACCTTCATGTTTTGTTCGCTTCTCCCTGTCCCCAGCTTGAGGAGAGGTTTCATTGATTGGTCCACAATGATACCCAGATCTTTTCTCAAGTCAGCACAATTATTTAGAACCCTGTAATGCTTATGAATAGCTCAAATTATTTCTACCAGTGTGTAATACCTGGTGCTTGTCAACAATTTCATAGTTTCCCTTCATTGAGCTTTATCAAGTTCCCTTGAAGTTATCCAGTCTTCCCATGTCTTGACTAAACTAATTATGTCTCATCTGCAAATTTGTCACCTCACAATTCAGATATTTATTTAAAGTATTAAAATTAGTCCTAGAGAGTACTACATCTAAATGATTTACAAACACCGTAATTATTTTCATTCCATTTTCCTGGTCAACATTACAACATTTTAGACAGGGCCCCACATTTATTATTTGACGAGTCTCTTCCCAGAATCTTTCCTGCCAAAGACTGAAGCAGAGAAATAATTTAGCCTCTGCAATTGTACCTTTACGTCTCAGCTAATCTAGCAGACCCACCAATTTTCTTGAGAAGAGTAGATTTTCTTGATTCACTTGTTGTATCTGACTATATGCTCTCAAAAATTTCCTCCTAGATATCCTACCTCCCATTTTACATTTTTTATTCCTTAGTTTATGTTCCTTTCCTTTTGCTTTTCCAAGGCTAGATTTCCATTTCCTTAAGGTTATCTGTTTGGTTCATCATGCTGTTCGTTTCATCTTGCTTTTCCGCTTCCGTTTTGGTTTAAGGGTATGCATACCTTCTGTGACAGTTATGGTACGCTTAAATAATTCCATGCCAAGGCTAAGGATTTTCATTCCTTCATTATTTTTACACTAGTTTCCTCCTCCAAACTCAGAGTATTTATTGATTTGTAATTTGTTTCTTCAATACAGTGCAGGTGTAAATTATCTTCTCTCTTCTGCTAGTTCTCTTCCAATCCCAAAACCCTGTCACTGGGTCCTATTTCTTTTTTGTGTTATTTTTGTGACTTAATACTGGCCCAGACATAAGACCCTGCAGTTTCAGTTGTTGTCTCTGTCACAGTTGCATTTCACATAAACAGCAAATGCATCCTAAAGCCAAGGACTTCCCAGGACATTTACGGGGAAAACGACAAGTTATCTGGTACAGAACCATGCCTCACAAAGATCAAGGACACTAGCAAGATTCGAGACGAGAGCTGGATATGTTATCGACCTGACATGCTCCAGGGAACGAGTGGCTGTGTTGCTCATTCTGAGCTTCGTTAATAATGACTGATAAACAAGGAAGAGGAAAATGAGAGAAAAGTTGGTTTAAAACCTACAATAGCCACATGCTTGGTTTCACCATCTCACAGCTATTTTAGGATAAACCACCTTAATCAGTTTAAGTACGAGACACGTAGCACTGAAACCTGGAGAGAGAAAACAAGCAGTTAGAGAAAAAACGACAAAAGCTTAAGGGAAAGTGGCTCTGAGGAGGATCTTTTCCCTATTTCCAGTAGGAAATAGGAGGAAGACAATGAGAGCAGATGCACTTGAAGTGGAAAGTCTGAACATGAGAAAGGTGTATGGATTTGGAGGCTGGGGACTGACAGCCTGACTATTTGGCCTGAGGTTTCAGAGCTGTGGCCTACCAGGTCACTATGTGTGAATGCTCACTGACGTCACTGGGGCTCTGGCTGTGGCCTGCAGATGTCAGTGGAGAGACAGGGTCCAGCTCAGGGCAGGGTTTACAGTGGCACCAGTGGAGCAAGGCCAATACTCAGAAGGGGCCCTGTCCTGCTCTCCACTGTGCTGTAAGACTCCCATCAGCCTACTGGATCCCTCCACAGTCCACCGCTTACTCCTCCCTGCCTGCCTGCTCCTGTCTCCATGGAGTTGAGCATCTTGGAACTGGCACAGAAGCCTGGACAGCCTCAACCCAGTGGGGAGGGAAATGAAAGCCGGGGAACGTGGTTAGGGCCCTCCAGGCAAGTGGATCCTAAGGGAGCTCAGACAGGTTCTGGCCTGGCTGTTCACGCCACTCCCAAGGGGCTTCGGGATTCCCCATCCTGGGACCAGCCCTGGCTTCACTGCTGGTTTAGCCTGGCAGACACAGCCACCTCCCAGGAGGACTGGGGAGTGCATCTGAGGCACAGGACATGGCGGAGTGCTGGGCTGTGAGAGGGCAGGGAAGAGCTCTGCGTTTTGGGGCACTAGGGAGTGGGGGGTTCTAGGCACCTATGGTGGGGCTGTGGGAAGGGGGTGCTGTACATTCATGACAGGGTCTGGGGGCATGTTGGGCATAGGGAGTCCAAGGGGGGCTCTGGCCATAGGGAATAAGGAGATGTTCTGGTGGTGTGCGGAGGGGATGTGTGGCCCCACATTGGGCATGCCTACCGCACAGGGCCAGTGGGTTTGTAAATAGTGTCATCACACTGGTCTCGGCAGAGCAGGGGCTGACCCTCCCAACACCATGCTCCACTGCCCCCATAGGTCCCACAAAAGGTTAATCCAGCCCTGGTTCCGGGTCAGAGTTGGAAGGTGGAAAAAAAAAATCCAAACCATAATTTTCATTTTACGCCCTGCGTGGCCCAATAGACTGCATAAGGAAGGCAACATTACATTCAAATGAGTGGCTTCAAATGGCCTCCCTGACAGGCACGCATCTCAGATTTTAGGCACAGAGTAATTTTAAAAATATATATGTCTGAATATACACACAGCAACCGACCTGTGGAAACCTATGTAAAAGAGCTTGGAACTATCTGAATTATACAAAAAGAAAGAAAAAAACATGCCCACTAGGGCTGAAAAATCACTTTGGTAATAGATGACTTTTAACTTTATGTCAGAAAATGTTTGGAAGGCATAATTTTGAAGTGTTAGGGAAATGTGTGTGATAACTGCTTGGGTGAAAGAGCAAATATAGTCCATGGCTCAATTTACATAATGGTCCCAGCAAATGGAGGCGCTGGCAGAGCCAGCTGCCATCAAGTGCGAGCAAAGGGAAGCACGCACAGATCTAAGCTTTAAAAGTCTGATAGAGCCCATTGATTTTTCACAGGAAACGTTATACCCCACCCCCAGCAGCTTCATCCATAATGGAGATAGGAGGGGGAAAACCGCCACCACCGTCTTCCATTGCTAAACAAGGTATCCTAACCCTGCTTTTTCAGAGTTCCAGAGACAACACCAGCCCTAGGGCCAAAGCAGTTCCGATACCCTTAATTGGGGAAGCAGCCCTATTGACTACATGAGAATCATGTGAAAAGTGTTGCATCTCTTCTTAGAGCAAGGTTTCCCAAACCAGGGCCATGCCTCTCAGTGGGGGTGTGAAGCGACCTAGTCCTCCCCAACCTTTATCCCCCCCTACTCCAAGAAAGAGCTGGCCTTTGCTTCCAGCTCTCAGCCCCTGCTATTTTACACGGGTGACCCAGTGCAGCTGCTGGTAAAGACTGACATGGAGCTAGCTGCCTCCTGCAAAGGAGTGTGGGTTGTGGGGGACGGGGAGGAGGAGGATGGAGTTAGATGTGAGGCTGGGGGAGCCTGGCTTGGGGGAGGGAAGGGAGATGGGGTGAGAGCAGGGGGCTGGTGGTTCCTGGCTTTGAGGGAGGGGAGGGCTGGGGTTCAGGTGGGTGGCTGGCCCCGGCTTGGGCTGGCAGCTGGCCCCAGCAGCGCAGGCTTAGGCAGCTGACCCATGGGTTGGGTGGGCAGCTGGCAAGTGAGCAGCCAGCTGTCCCCAGTGGCTGGTGGGTGGGCAAGTGGCTCTGGCAGCACACGGATCGGGTGGGTGGGCAGCTGGGGCTGTACCAGGCATCCGCAAGGTGGGGGCTGTTGCTGTTAGCCTGGCCCGTCTATAGTCAGCCTCCGGGCTGGGATGGGGCCGGCACAGTGCCTGGCATCCCAGCTAGGGCTGCAGCTGGTCTCTACGGGGCCCAGGCTGCACCTGCAGCTCTGGGGCCACGCCAGCAGCCCATTTGGGGGCAGAGCTGGTGCCCATGGGGCCCAGGCCATGTTCAGCATGGGGCTGGAACCAGCTGACGCAGCCAGGTGTCAGCCCAGTAGGGATCAAAGTCCAGCAGGAAGTAAGAGGGCCCCGGGGCTGGGGGGAGGGGACACTAAGGCTTTGGCAGTTGGCACGTGGCTCAGGGAGGGGTGGCACAGCTCCACTGAGTCTGCTATCTACTTTTCCCCCAACTTTCATTTCTGTAATTATACCCCTGTGACAAAAGCTTTTCAAATTTACTCACATTAAAAACTAAACAAAGAAATCAACTGGATGTCAAAAACGATTTGCGTTACACACTTCCATCTTTCAAACCTAGGATTTCCCAACTTGTGAAGAAAATGTAGCATCATCCTTCACATTAAATTCATTTTGTTTTTGCTGTTTGACATTAAATTAAATTTTTATTAAATTTTTGGGCCAAGAAAAACTATTCATGCTTATTTTTAATTTTAAATAACATTCTGATGTCAAGTTTTTGTGTTTATTTTAAATTAGGTATTGAATTTTTGGTTAAAAGGGGAGGTTGGATGATGGTAAAGAAGAGGTGGGGGCATGAAGGTCTCTCAAAAATCAAAAGTGGGGCGTGATGCTCAAAAATATGGGAATCACTGTCTTAGAAGGAGCAGAATAAAGATCAAACAACCAAATCCATGGTGGGAAGAGGAGGTAGTGTAACTAACTAGACAGGAACGGAAAGTAGCAGAACATTTTGGTAAAATGTTCTACGAGAAAAGAGGTGCGAGGGAAGCAGAGAAGGGAGATGAGGATACAGAGCAGGTGAGAAACATAATTTTAGTAATAATTAAGGTATCCACAATGTTCACATTAAAAATGAGGTTGGAAACCCTTTTTCTTGTACCTCTGCACTAGCATTCAACTAGTGTGGTCACCAATTATGTTTTGAAGAGTTTGGTATTTCTAAATAGCACAGTCTTCCACATTAATTTGTCTATTTAAACCCAGGATTGGTCAGCAGTCGTTATGGCCTCATCCTACAAGATACTAAGCAGGTGCGAGTAGAGGGTATTTAGCACCTTACAGGATTGGACCCTGTGCTACGCCATAGGGGATCAGAAACTGCTCCATTTCCCCCCTCCCCAAGGGCTTAAGGGTGTGGGGAAAAGAAAAGTTCCCTTAGTTCCCAGGGATACATTAAAGTCATGATGAATCGTGGCCTGTCCAATTTGTAATTCA
This sequence comes from Carettochelys insculpta, assembly GCF_033958435.1. NCBI lineage: Eukaryota > Metazoa > Chordata > Testudines > Carettochelyidae > Carettochelys > Carettochelys insculpta. The sequence goes on along the minus strand of NC_134138.1, from coordinate 86,645,187 downwards.
GGTCTTCCAGTTGATGTTCACCATCAACATCAAAGAGAAATGACCCCACTGCATTTATCTGGAACCTAATTTTGCATTAGTGTAATCAATACAAAACACTCCTATGACATACAATCAAAAAGGAATTACATACCTCAATAAGTAAATACACAACTACAGGTAAACCCACAACTACAACTGCACACTTGGAAAAAAAATTAAATTATTATATTTCATATGTTGCTCTTCTACATCCATCCAATGATCTAGCAGCACATTACAGTAAATACGCCTCACTCACCTGTAAAGATTACTATCCCCTTGTGCAGATGGGGAACCTGAGGTACTCAGCAGTTAAACAAGCAGCTCAGGATCACATAGTAGACAATTTAGGAATAGAACTTTTGAAGCACAATAGTGTGTTTTGCCCGTAAGACCAGCCTTAAGTCTCCTTCATGCTGGTGGCTTTTGAACTAGCCTTAAAAGATCCAGTGAAGGACATTGATAGATAACTAATTAGATAGCTTGGGGCAGTAGAAGTGATTAGAAACATACATGGGGAGCAGGGTGTGTGTCTCCTAAACAGATAAAGTTTAAGACTAGAATTGTTTTATTTGGAAAGGAGAAGAGTAAAAGTGACGAAACTGAGGTACATAATAAAACGGTATGAGCAAGGAGCAACCAGATGCCCTTGATAGTAGACGGACTGAGGACACTTGATGGAGTTTAAAAAGGGATCACCATTTAAGAGGGTAAGACAGACATTTTTTAAGTTCGCTATAGAAAACCTGTGACATTTACATCCATATTGTAGTATTATGGCGAACACCACAATAACATTTTAAAATAATTTAATGTTTATATGCATCTGCTATTACACTAGCTGGAAAAAGATTTATAATAAAATACTGCCTAACTCTTAGAGAATACTTTTGCTCCATCAAACACAAAGTGCTTTATGCTTTTCACATTGGGAAATTGAGGCACAGAGGGACTGTTACTTGTCCATGGTCACAAGCAGAACCAGCAATAGAATCCAAGTATCCAGAGTCCCAGAACACTGCTACAGCTAGAAGATTACACAGCCCTTTCCTCAGCTTTTTGCACAATAACATCTATACCTTCTTCCACATGGAATTCTATATTTGGTACAACCTCCCTGATGCCAGTCACAAGACCTTACCCTACAAGGTCCAAATAGTCTCATATTTCAGATGAAGTTGATTACAGCTGGAATCAGGAAGAGGTTTCCTTCATTCCTATCTTGGCTCATGATACCATATCATAAAGTGTGATTCATTGAGGTGGTAAGCAAAAACCCACATTCGACCCTTTACTCAAAATCCATCTGCGTAGATTATAACTTTATGTTTCAGCTCAAATGAAAGCTATTCCTTAAAGCATGGTGGTCACCTGGAACTTTGGGGTAGACAGTATATAATTTTATACACATTTAACAGAAAAAGGTAAGTGAATATTGAGAGCTTTGGCCCAATGATAAATCAGATACATACCAAACTCCACTTTGAGCTGTGGAGAAGTCACTCTTTCTACTATGGTTATCAGCTCCTGCTGAGAGGCATTCAGCCCTATTTATGAAGTTCTAATTGGATCATGAGCTTCACTTGTGTACTCCAGGTGCAATAAATAGTGCAGGCCCCAAAGATAATTAGGTATTACTGCTATTTACAGAACACCCATTCATATACCACCTCATCCAGTCACCTACATACACACATTTTCCATGTAAAAGTTCCCTAGGCATCTAAGTTTCTATCAATGGGCATGCATACTGCTGCTTCACGTAAGTGTCTAGGCCCCTATTTCACCCCTAAGCTCCCACTCACTCTTTAAACCAGGTGAAGATAAGCATTGTCCTGCCTATCTATCCTGCAGGTGTTCTCCAAATTTCACACAAGATGGAGGGAGAAGTAGGCTCAGGAACAAATCTGGGGTGTGGGAGACCCCAATGCAGTGCTTAATTGGTAATGAAAGACATGCTGGAGCTCAAGCAATTTTTTAACATTCCTAACAGATGTAGTGAGCCCAGAGGCACCAAAGCTATGAAGTGCCAGGCTCAGGCCTTGCACACCCTGGCACAAATTAAGCATTGTCCCAATTCAGCAGTCCCCGCTGCCTGATGAGAAGGATCTCTCACCTTGACTGGACTATACAATAATCTAATGTGGGACTCTCTCAGTCTCACCTGTTGAAACTGTTCAATTTAGTCTTAACTAATTTAATATTAATTGGGTCAGCAAAAGAGTGAGAATGACTCATAGGATTTGATAGGGACCTTGAGAGGTCATCTAGTCCAGTTATCTGAGAGGTGGAAATCTCCATTCAAATCTCTTCTCCTCAATGGGCAGAGGAAGAAACTACAAGTCTCCCACAACCTGGAAGAGTGCCATAACCACTGAGCAAAAGATTATAAGAGAGTATCCCTTTCCCACCCCAGCTGTGCATGGAGGTAGGCACGCACACAAGCTCCTATTGGAACTATGGCTGAGGCACCTGACTCAAGGAGAGCATTGCCAGTTGTGGATTGCAAGCAGACGTAAAGACAGGTTGAACGTCTCTAGTCCAGCACTCTCATCTCACAACATCTGTAATTTGGCACAATTTTAGTTAGCTAGACAACTATAGGTATGGCCAAATTTATTGTGGTCTCATAAAATGTTTTTTATAGCCATCAGTCCTGGCTGTCAGTGTTCTGGGCTATTATTTACCCCTAAATGCCTTCTAAGAGCTCAGGAAGCGGTAGAAGTGTTGGTAATGCTACTAGATGTTATTGACCTCCGAAGGTCCGGCAAATTGTCTTATTTGGCACTGGTCGGGTCCTGAGGATGCTGGACTAGACGTTCGATCTCTCTCTCTTGAACTCTGATGTAGGCACTTATTTTGGTAATGGGGCAAGACTTGTGATTCACCCCTCTTGCTGGTGTCTCTGATCAGTCATCTTAGGCAGCTCCATGGCTCCTGTGGAGGATCCCATTATTGGGTGCCTGTCTTTCCCTATGCATTGTGCAGGGAGCATAAAGCAGGCTTTGTAGCTTCCAATGATTTTCAAGACACCTATATGTTTAGGCATTGCAACACCTTAGTCCCTTTTGAGATTTGGGTCTTATCTGCTCTCTCTCATCTCCACAGAAATAAAAGGACTCTTCTGACACACATACCACCATTTTTCAGTCTGCACAGGACAGAGCCAATAAACCCCATGTTTCTCAGTTTCCTCATGTAACTTCCATCTCTAAACATCTCAGCTGCCTCCCCATCTGCCATTGTTTCATATTAAAATTTTAACCACCCTGAAGGCTCTCCATTACTTTCTCCATCCGTTCCTTGTCAAGCTTCAGGTTGATCCCCATCTTCTCTGCCTTGCCAATGTTTCCAGGCTTATTTACTCTTTTCTCAGCTCCTCCCATGCTCACATCTATGCCTTCTTCCTCCTGGCCCCCTAGGCTTGCTACAACTTTCCTGACATCATCCAGATTTAAACCTCTCTTAAAAGCCCTCTGTGGCATGCTGCTTGCAGTGAATGAAGCTGTCATACATACATTAGGCTTCATCTGCCTATTGTTGTTTATCTTCCCTTTTGCTCTTGCCTCTGGTAACTTGTTTGTCTACTTGTTAATCCACATGTTGTGAGGTCCCTGGAACAGTGACCATCTGTCTTCACTGTTTGGAAAATGACTGGTATATAGTGGGCACGTAGTGAGTTAAAGTGTGTTTTGAGGCATACAGGCGTGGTCACTGATAGAGGCAAAATGTCAGATTAGCTGGATCATTGAGCTATTCTGGTAGAACAATTCAAAGATACTTCTAGTGCAAGTCACATAGAGAAGCAAAGCTGCCCTGATGATACAATATTGCTTTGTCCTAATTTTGAACTCCTCTAGCAAGCCCTAAAAGTCTTGGCCTCTGAGGATTATCAATATTTTCTATGTCTGCCACTTCCTTCTCCTCCCCGCACCTCTGCCTTTGGCAAAATGGTTCCTGAGCAGCAGTGGTTCTCATTATTAATTGTTGAGTACCAGCACTATACTCTGTGTCATGCACAACAGTGAGAAGGCTTGGGCCCTTCCTCAAAAGAGTTTATAATTTAGTTATACAGTAAACTCTTTCAAATACGGCATTCCCTCTTCTGCAACTTCTAAATAATCGGCATTTTAACCATAAGTACATGTTAGTTACATTTTCCATTAGTACAGTGTAGTGAAAGTAAATACAAATAAATACTGCAAATACAGTCTATGTTTACAGTGTACAATCCTACTGTTGTTGGTAAATAAAGTACTCTGCATATATCTAATCTTGTTTAGTGTTAATGTAGTGCTAGGAATACCTCTCTATTATCCAGAATATTTGAATATCCGGCAATCTCCCAGTCCTGAGGCTGGGGGATATGAGACAGTTTACAGTACAAAGAAACCAGTTCTCGCAGAGAGTATATCAAGTTATCAGCAGGTCAAGAAAAGTTCTGGCTGCTGAGAAATTGGGATGCTGGGCAAGGGACTTTTTGTTTATATTTATTAAATCTACAAAGTAAGATGGAAATGAAAAGAATACAGACAAATGAACCAGAGAAACATCAGATAGCATCACCAAGCAATCAAAATTAATATTATGTTCAAAGAAAGAAGACAGAAAGAGAAGCCTAGAACAAGGGTTCTCAAACTTCATTGCATCACAACCCATGTCTTACACCAAAAATTACTACACAACTCCAGAAAGGTGTGGGAGTGGGGGACCCAAAGCCTGACCTCCAGCATCCCAGCCAACGGAAACCAGAGCTGAAGATCTCAAGCTTTAGCTTTGGCCTGAATAGGGGTTCAGCCCCAGAACCCAGCAAGTCTAAGCCAGCCCTGGCAACCCCATTAAAATGGCATCATGACCCACTTTGGAATCCTGACCCCCAGTTTGAGAAATGCTGACCAAGATGATATAGCCAGGAAAAAAATACAGATCCTTTCCATGGAGCAACTTGCAAACCTCTTGCATTGGTGATCCCATGTTCACCCATGGGCTATGTCTACACTAGCATCTCCCCTTTAAAAGAGGGATGCTAAAGAGTCATCTGAATATGCTAATGAGGCACTGCAATGAATATGCAGCACCTCATTAGCATAATAGAAGCCTCAGCTCTTTGCAAGTGCCGCTTTCATTTGCATGTGGCTTGTCTACATGGGGTCGTTTTCAAAAGGACCCCGCATACTTTGAAATCCCCTTATTCTAATCTGATTATAGAAATAGGAGATTTCAAAATGTGTGGGGTCCTTTCAAAAAGGACCCTGTGTAGATGAGCCATGTGCGATCGAAAGCAGCCCTTTAAGTGCTGCGGCTGCCATTGTGCTAATGAGGCACTGCATATTCACTGTAGCAGCTCATTAGCATATCCCAAAGTGTATCATTAGCATCCCCCTCTTGAAAGGGGGGGCTAGTGTAGACCCAGGCATGCAGTCCTTGTTATTTCAGTAGTGGTAGTAGTAGTAGTAACCAGCATTTTTTTTTTACTGCAAAAAATGTAGATAAGGTTTCTCTTTTCATCAGTTTTTTTTAATTGCTTGGGTTTTTGCCTAAATGAAATTTAAATTCCAAGTATTTTGAGTTTGGGTTATAAAATTTTTTGGCTTTCAGTTTTACGAAAACCAAAAACTCGATGGACATTTTTCATGAAGATTTTTTTTTTCTTAAAGAAGGTGTTTTTCTTTGATACAATGGTTTGATAGATAACATTGATCAGTTTCATCTGAGCAGTGTCACTCAATAAGTAATTTCTCACCCATACAAACTTCTCACCATCTAGCCCTACTTGTTTGTTTTTGGAAGTTTTTCTGTGAATAGTCTAAAGTTTTTACTGGCTTGGACAAAGAAGAATATTTTAAAGGAAACACCTGAAGCTCAGCTCACAATGCCATATCCTTTGCATTTCATGACAGAAGGCATTCTTTGAAACATTGTAAGTAATGTTATTAATAGGAAGGAATTAGCTCTGGGACTTACACCTTGTTACTTTGCTGTGTCTCTCCATCACTTAAAGCCGATTTTCACAAAAAACAGTTTGGCCCAGATCTTCAGAGGTATAAGGCACTTAACCCCCATTGATAGTACAGAATGAGAGTTAAGCATGCAAATACTCTTGAGAAGATAGGATTAGTTTTGTCAGTAATAACTCTCAATCCTTCCAACAGATTGCTCTATCCTAGAAAACTCAATGAGCGTTGGAGAGCTAGGCTGATATCCTGATGTCCTGATCCAAAGTCTACTAAAATCCAAGGGAGACAGTTAGTGGAGGACACTTGACTTTGTCTCACCTCTTAAGGCTTGAATCAACAAATTTAGATGTTGAGACACACTGGCTACAACTACACTAGACCAAATCTTCGAAGTGGCCATCAAAATGGCCATTTTGAAGATTACTAATGAGGTGCTGAAATACATATTCAGCACCTCATTAGCATGCCGCCAGCCACAGCTCTTCGAAATTGCTGCATCTTGCTACCGCATGGCTCGTCCAGACAGGGGTCCTTTTTGAAAGGACCCCGGGAACTTCGAAATCTACTTATTCCTATCAGCAGATTCCTATTGTACTATCAATGGGGGTTAAGCACTGGCATGCTAATTAGGCACTGAATATGTATTTCAGTGCCTCATTAGTAATCTTCAAAATGACCATTTGCATGGCCATTTGTGATAGTGCCTAACTCTTAGGTACCTAGAAAATCACAGCAACACCACAGTAGGTATGTCTACACTTATAGGACGATCAAAGCAGTGGCGGTTGGTCTTCCAAGGTTCGATTTAGCACACCCAGTGGGAACACATTAAATCAAACTGTCATGGCACTGCTGTTGACCCCAGTATACCTGGCAGTCATAGGCTACGTCTACACTAGCCCCAAACTTCGAAATAGCCACGCAAATGGCCATTTCGAAGTTTACTAATGAAGCGCTGAAATGCATATTCAGCACTTCATTAGCATGCGGGAGGCCGCAGCACTTCGAAATTGACGCGCCTCACCGCCGCGCGGCTCGTCCCAACGGGGCTCCTTTTCAAAAGGACCCACCTACTTTGAAGTCCCCTTATTCCCATCAGTTTATGGGAATTAGGGGACTTTGAAGTAGACGGGGTCCTTTCGAAAAGGAGCCCTGTCGGGATGAGCCAAGTGGCGGCGAGGCACGTCAATTTCGAAATGCCGCAGCCGCCCGCATGCTAATGAAGCGCTGAATATGCATTTCAGCGCTTCATTAGTAAACTTCGAAATGGCCATTTGCATGGCTATTTCGAAGTTTGGGGCTAGTGTAGACACGGCCATAAGGAGTAAGGGAAGTTGACAGGAGAGTTTCTCCCATCAACCTCCTGCTGTGCAGATGGCGGCAAAAATTAATTTTAGCTATGTCAACTCAAACTACGCAATTCTCATACTGGGATTTGAATAGCTAAAATCGATTTTTTACCTCCTAGTTTGACCTGGCCTGTGATTCACAAAGCCTCAGTTAGGCACATAGGCTTTCTTTAAAATGAATGGAGAGAGACAGACACTATAAAATACACTCCGCATATGAGGCAGGGGGCCACTTATAAAAGTCAGTGGGAGATGCCAATCAGGTGTTCCTAAGCCCCACCCCTCACAGAGCTGAGCACCTAATTCCAGGCTGCAGAGAGATGCCTGAGGCAAGGCATAGGGTTTGCTTCATAACCTTCAGCCTAGTGTAGTCACCTAGGATTAGGGAGACAATTAAAACCTCCCCCTGCAAAGGGATTTGCTACATCTCCAGGGACTGCTCTGCCCACTAGACTATTCTAATGTGGGTCTCACTCTCTCCTATTGATGTTGTTCTACTTTAATTAAATAGTAATTGAGCCAGAGAAAGAGTGAGTGACTCTAGAGCACCTTGCTTAGGATAGTGCCCTGAAAGGTAGCAGATCCTCTTTTTCCTAGTTAAGCAGCAAGGGGACTTGAACAAGTGGTCTTCCATAATTTGCGTGAGCTTAAACCACTAGGGTAAAACCTAAAGGCTACAAAGAAGGGCCTTATTATCAGCCCCAACTAATGAGAAGCTGCTTGGTTTCAGTGAGTACTGCCAAATATATGATCACACAAGTGCTTTCAGAATCTAGCCTGAATCTAATAAAGACACCAAGCACTGACGATAGCCAACAGGCATATTTTGCTATACGGTGACTAGAATTGATATGGTAATGATTTTTCAAGTCAGTTTTCACATCCATTTTCATTTCATGGATTTAAAAAAACTGATTTTCCATTTATTCAAAAATATGTCCAATTTTCTGAAACAAAATGTCCCCCCTCACTATTTTTAAAGTTATTTTTTCCCTACTGCCTTCCCATTTGCTCACTGAAAATTAGAGCAAGCAGAAAACAAAAAAGTGAAGACCCAATTTTTAAAGGGCTCTTTAAAAAGAGAATAAACCACATTTTAATTTTAAAAAAATCTTTAAAATAAATTACATATGAGAAATGGTGAATGATTCTACTGGTGACAAATCATTATGATGGATACTTTGCATATGTTTAATGTATTTAAATAAACTGCACTAAAAGTTTCTTCAGCATGGGACTGAGTTATTTTTCGAGTTCAAAGGCAGATTTATACTTTCACTGAAGGGTCCCATTCTCTCATAATTGCGACTTTGGTGTTACGTCTTGATTTACAACAGTTTAAGTAAAATTAGATGCTAATACTGGAGCTGACGGTTGATACTGAACTGAGCATAGAACCAAGATCAAGAAGGAATAACCACCTTTGAAAAGACCATGATCGAGAGTGAGACAGCCACTTGATTGTCACAATTCTATACAACTGAGAATTCCATAACATGGAGGTGATTATGCATTGCAATTTTAATTTATTTTTAAAAGCCCTTGCCCTATCAAAAATGTGCATTAATTCCCATTCAACTGAAAGATGGAGAGTCTTTGAAGAATTTTGTGAGCATTCAGAAAGATTTCTCCTTTATAACTGCAGAATTGTGTTTCCAGTAACCTGGTAACCAGTTCTAGCTCTGAACTTTTGTGTCAATGGGAGTATCCATATAAACAGTAATCAGAAAAAGAATATTAGGTGAGCTATTTATTCTGCATTGGTTCACAGCAACTGAACCACCATCAAAATTAAATTTGGGTCAATCTGATATGAAGTGTTAATTGATTTTTACATCAAAAGCATGAATAAAATTCATATTATAAAAGCCAAACAGGATAGTATGTTTGCTGGTGTTGTATTAGTTTACATCATATATGCAAAACAGGCTTGTGACTTTTATAAACTTGCCTTTTAATGTTTAAGGTATAACCAGTTAAAAAAAGGAATCAATTACATCCCTTTCTGTATAGGTTTATCACCAAACAAGTGGGGCAATGCATATTACTTGTACATTTTATCTGCTTTGCTGTTTGTGCAATTTATATCTTCATTTTACTTTTATCTGCTCTTCTTCCAAACTCTGAGAGAGAGATCATATTCCATAAAAAGTAGGACAAGACAATTGTATGTTTTAATATAGCAAGGCAAATTAATTCTTGGTGCAGCAGCACAGAAGTCTACAGAATATCTCACAGCTTAATTTTACAAAGGTTACAAAGAAAACAAAATAAAATGCAAACCAACAGAAAAGGCTTATTTTAAATTAAGAATTCTGTTTCAGTGAAAAACACTCCACCCCTTAATTTGTTTCTTGGAAGGAGATCCAACTTGGATGTACTACACCTGCATACAAGGAATCCAAAATAAGTTAGACATATTACAGATATTCAGTTCTGACATTTTTTATCCTCTGGGGGCAGAGCAACACTGAACACACCTTGCAAGGTGAGCATGAAACTGGGACCTAGAATCGCCTTTGTTTTAAAAACTAGCTCTGCCACTGTGTACGGTGACGGTGTAGTGGTCACTCCCAGGGCACAGGAAGCCCCCAAGTTAACATGAGGGTTGTTTTCCTGAAACCTCCACGTAACTCAAATTGTCACGCAAGTTGGGAGGGGAGGCGGGGACCAGTGTGCATCAAGCTGTGCTTAATATACATTAAAGCAAGTTACACACAACTCGAAGCTGCGTACGTTGAGGGTTCACTGTATTTGGAATATTCCACAGGGGTGAGGCAGTATCTTTTATTGTAAGAGTTCTCAATGTTTTTCTTTCACAGCTCCCCATATCCCACAGGCTATAAAAACTCCACAGCCCACCTGTACTACAATAACTGATTTTCTTCATATAAAAACCAGAACTGGCATTAGGGCAGGACGATGGCCTATGGCCCCATGCCGGAGAGGCTGTCATGACTCTACATTGCTCAGGCTTTGGGTTGCCAGGCTCACGGCCTTTGACTTCAGACCCATACAGCAGAACTTTGGCTCTCTGTCCCAGGCTCCCACTCTCTAGTTGAGAGCCACCGTTTTATTAGACCAACTTTCTACAGAGTTTCAAGGTACATAAAGCTCTCCCTCAGAGTGATTTCAGGCAGACCACATGCATTCCATAGGCCTGATTTTCTTCTCCCTTACACACGTTTTGTATTTGTAACTCCACCCGCTTTTGATAAGGTATTCCTGATTTACATGGCATAAAGCCTGTCTGTCTGTTTTCTGACCTCAAATATAGTGTTCACTGCTGTTTATCCCTTGAAGATGTGAAATAGTACATAAATACTAATAAGGAAGCTTACTAGATTAAAAGCTAACTTTATGAAATTTAAAATTTTAATTATTTTGGTGGTGCCATGTATCTACTAATACACAAGTGTTGGCATGCAGAAGTCAAAATTAAGTTAGAATCCCACTGCATGTAATTTGCAATATCATTTTTCTAATGCAGTAAGCATAGAAAGGGACAAAAATCACTCCTGTACATTCTAGCTTGTTTGAAATGCTGTCCCAGAGTGAGTGGAAGCTATAATAGTCTTGTAACTGTGAAAGACTCTCGTTTTAAATCATGTACCCAGATGTGAAGGGAAATACCCACCGATCATAACACATCACATTTTCTACATGAACATCCTAATCCTAGCACTGAGAAGGTGTATGCAGGTCATTTACATTCTGGATTTCCTCTCTGAATGAAAAGGGTAGGCATTTTTGTATATAATACATTAATTTGCAATGAACTGAAGTCTTGATCATGCAAAATAATGCGTTCCCAATTTGCTCCATCCTAAAAACACAGGGTTTCACAGAAAAAAACAACAAAAGCAACACTAGTCATGACCAATGAGTTCGTTTTATAAACATCCCAATTTGTGAATCATGTGGATACAATATATTGGAACAGAAAATAAAGTCTTTATAGCAAAAGTAGTCTTAAAGCTTTAAAAGTGTATAGTAGAACATAGTAATTTGCCTTTAAAAAAGGGAACTATAAAGATACACTAAGAACTACTACTGAACTTTTACATCTTTTTGGCCCCATTCAAAACTGAACGTCAAATCACAGGGGACTGACAGCGAGTAGGTGTCTGAATCCAATTTAAACCAAAGTAGCTGTGCTGAAACCAATGGCTACATCTGAAACTGGCAAGAATCTCTCCCACTATTCCCAGGTCTATCATTCACATGTGAAGTGGCCTCTGGCAAATCACTGAACTAATTTATATCTCAGTTTTTCTACCTTTAAAATGGTGATTCTTGCTAACCTTACATGGAGGTTGTGAGAATTAGTTAAAGATATTTTGAATATGCAAACTGATAAATACTATTATTCATTTAACCTGAAACATTCAACTCTTTACACCTTTTAATGTTTCAATAATTTTTCCCTTCATAACTATGAACCAAAACCTGGGATCCTTATTTATTTGTATATTTCAGGGTGAGTTTTACCTGAGTAAAGATTAAGCAACAGTAAATAAGGAATTTAGGATTTGGCCCCAACATTTCTTAAAACAAAGAGATTTTTGATGTATAAATAATAAATCACCTTTTCTAATCTTGTAAAATCAATGCCTAGAAGAAACCCTGATCTAATCTGTTAGAATTTAGACAGATGAACATGCACATTATCTCATTCAGAAGGGCCCGAAGGGCCCCAATGACAACAAAAGTAGTATGACTGCAGTCACTGCTTCATTATTGTTATAAAAATACACCACATTGATATTTGCAGACACAGTTGATATTATTGAAACAGGGAGAGTTAAACACTGTAAACACAATAGCAATCTTCCAGTTATAAGAGGGACCTCTAGTGTGTGCTAGAACATTTCCCTTTTATGCTTCAGGCATAATTAATACACCAAAATCACTGCAGTCATTTTGAAGATGTGGTATTAAATTTCACTAAGTGTTTCTCAGAGTAAACTAGTTAAAATAGCTTCTTAAGTATGTGGCTTAACCTAATCAGCATAAATCAAAGATTCATTTTTTAATAGAGAATACATAGACAAACTTTCGTCAATTTGGAAAACTTCTGTACTATTTGGTTACCTTCATCACCATCACACTGTGCAATTAACAAAAATCCAACAATGTTATCACTATAATAAGTGCTAATCCTTCACATTAAAGTACCAGTTGGAGTTGTGATCAAGACAGTTTTAGCCACCATGCAATCTAGTAATAGCACCATCTTACATCATAAAAAATATAAACAGATTTCCCTTTGAATCAATAGCAGGGAAATGACTGAAATAGCTTAGCAATTTGTTTAATAAAAAATAGAAGGGTTAGATGAAATAGGCTTAGTTTTAAAATAGGCGATCTGCTAGTTTATTAGCTCAGGGAACTGTTTAAAGAAAACTCATTTTGTCTTTTCACACATTGAGATATTTCAGGCATAGCTGAACATTTTCCCCCTTTTGCTGAAAAACATGAGGTCTCTTCAAAAGTCTACTGCTGAGAAGGTAAAAGCATTCTGCTCGTTTTTAATTTGCTAAAACAATCCAAGCATGCTTGGTACCCAGAGGGTAGTCTCCAATAAACTTGTAATCTAGCTGCCAGCCTCGCTGATTGAAAACAGAAGGGGGACGGTTCTCAGAGCAGGAGGGACGTTCCGCTGCCCCGTCTCTCCCGCCAAGGGGGAGGGAAGCCCGCACACCCGGGAGATTGATTTGAAAGTGGCTCCTCCGCAGGAACCGAGACGGGTTTCTCCACCAGGCTCGCCCAGTTCGGTGCACCCCAGACACGAGCCGGGGCGCGGGATCCCCGGGGTAGCGGGCGGCTCCTGGGCGCTGCTGCTGCCCCCGACCCTCCCCAGCAGCAGAGGCGGCGGCGGAAGCAGCAGCAGCAGCGCCCCCTTGCCACTGGCGGTGGCTCCGGGCTGCTCTGGGCGGCCGGAAGCGGTTTTGGCAGCAGGACAATGGCCGTGCGCCCGGCGGGGGCACGTGGCTGCTCGGCCTTGCCCGAACCCCGCGGTTGCGCCCCGCCGGACTCCACCAGCCCCGCCAGGGTTCGCTCTGCGGGCAGAGCGCCGCCCGCCCCGGCCCTCCAGCAGAGGCGGCGCTGCAGCGCCAGGAGCCCGGCCGGCCCCGGGATTACCTGCAGCGCCCCCCCAGCCCGGCTCCTCGCCGCCCAGGGATCCCCAGGCGGGAAAGGGAAGCGAGCGGCGCAGCCCCCGCAATGGCGGGCAGCCGCTGCAGAACAATGCGAGCCCGGGCAGAGCCAGCCACGGCTGCAGCCGCCGCGCCTAGCTCTCTGGCAGGGCTGGGCGGGAAAAGGGAGCGGGGGGGGCAGGGAAAATCCCGCTGCACCTCCCCCGCCCCGTCCTCTCCCGCCCGCTCCCAGCGGAGCTGGCGTCCCCCTCGCCCAGCCAGCTAGAGGTGGGAGATTTGCCAGCCCCGTGGCTCGAGGAGGGTGCAGCGCTCTCCCATTGCCTGGCACATGCGTAAAAGCGCCTTGCGCCCACAGTCCCAGCCATCCCCTCCTCAGCAAACAACAACAATCCCAAACAGGCGGCTCTTACCTGGAACATCGAAGCCACAAAGTCTCCCTCGCGCGCGCCCGCTCTTTTCTCCCCAAGTCCTTTTGCCTCTTTTTCCCTCCCCACTTCCGATACTTCTCTCTCCCAGCAGCGATCTGCTCCCCTCGCTACACCAGAGAGAAATGCAAGAGCTTGGCTAAGGTAGACAGAACCAAATACAGAGAATAGTTGCTCCAGGGCTTTGAAACCCCTCAAGGCAAGGATCAGGATACAATTAGCTCATGTCTCTCTACCTCTAGTCTCAATCAATCGCCACAATAAAAGTTAAATTACATTAACTGATCACACGGGCATAAAATTGATCGCCTCCAAAAACCGGGTTTATAGATAGACAGATTTTGTAATTTTGTTCAGATTTGTTTTGGGGGGGGGGGGAGCGGCGGAAAAGAGTCTCATTCCAGCCTCCAACTTGCGTTTTACTCTCCTCTTGCACAGAAAAGCTGATTTTAATCGTTGTGATTAGTTTTGATGTAACGTTTCCGCGGGCGATTTCTGCAAATGGATGGAGTGTTTCTTTGCCAGGAGAGGGAAAAGCAGCAGATGATGATAATTATAAGGATTGTGGGTTGTTTCTTTTTATTATTATTATTATTGGTATTTAGATTTGCCTGTTCAGTCTCCCAAGCTGACCTGACATTGCCATTGCGCTAAGGTCATACAACTTGTTGATTAGGATCACCTCCCGGTTCGATCCAGGGATATGTGATAATTTGGCAAGGGAGCAACACATTTTCTGTTCCCTTGGCTATATAACTTCCCAAATGACGTGTATAAAAATAAGCACATGGAGTCTGCTTTGCCCCAATCAAGTCTGAATCAGTGCCTGGGGGTAGAACAAAAAGTCATTTTAAATGTTCAACCATGCAGACTTGCAAAAAGATTGAAGGCTTTTCACTGCATTTTTTTTAAACAGCAAAATTAAAAGAAAACAAAATTAATGTAAGCAAATCCGGGAATTTACCATTGAGGTTCACCTGACAATGCCCAAAACACTGCTCACTTTCTTTTTCCAGTTATCAAATTAAAATGGAACCCTAAACGTTTCATTTAGCTGACTAGTGAGTGCCATCCCTCCTTCTCCAAATAAAGCTAAACATGGATGACTGAAGTAGTATGAACATCCATTACTTGATGAGGGTTAGTATATTGCCACCTCCTTAACCTAGGCACCTCACTATTTTACGCACAGCTTTGAACAAAGCCATATTAATTCTTTTTTAGTTACAATGAGATATTTTGTCAGAAACCCACTGGTCACCTCCCATTAGTGTCACATCCTTGCAGTATACTTTTTGAAATGGTATGTTTCTGAGCACTTCACAGTCCATTAATTCAAAGACTTTGCTGACATTTCTTATGAAAAAGACCAGGCTGTAAGGCCAAAGATGCTCAATAAACCCCTGTATGGAACCAGACATGTCCAGCAAATGTTGGCAATTGGGTTTCAATTTCTTTATGCATTAAAATGAAAATAAAATAAAACTACCACTTTTTCCTTAAGGCAATTGCTGCAACATACACCAAATAAGGTATGACTAATTCACCCCCCAAACACATTTAACAATTAATTGATTTTTGAAATATTAGTGGGTAACAACTTGCTTTATTTCCCACAAGGAATCAGAAAATGTTCCAAATAGCTCGTCATTACAATATGTAAGTCGCACATACCAACGGATTTACTAATTGAGGGTGATTGACTACAATCAAAAAGAAAAAAATAGTTGAGGCAACTAAGCATATTTAACTTTGTATATTCAAATTCCTGGTTGGTTCAATTTAAAATTTAAACCTTCCACTACTTTCCTAAATATAGATTCTGTTAAGGAACAAATCCATTCCACAATATCCTGTCTTGTGAAATCTGGGTATTGTAAATTCTAGAGATGTTACATATGGTCAGGTTTGGTAGTTAAATCATTTTAAAGAAACCAAATATTGGTTTAGATTTTGAAAGAATCTTCTGTCTTTGTCAATAAAATAAAATAAACCAAATTTAAAGTTAGCCATTTACTAAATGGCATATTCAAGAACCCTGAGCAAAATGTGATAGACCTAAATTCTGACCTAACTTTTTTCTGTTACATTGTGTCTCTCGCAGATTCTTTATAGTTTTTTTATCCGTATCTATTTTAAATGCTTCAATGCTCTCATTCTAATAAATAAATAAAGCAATGCCAGCAGCCTGGCACTCATTAGCAACCTGCATAATGGAGAGGGGGAAAAATTCAGTAAGGAAACAAATTTCGATCTTAAGCTTGCAAATGGTTATAAACAAAGATGGGGGGGAAACAATATTCTTAAAAAGTTTATGAAAAAACACCTTTATGCCATTATTTAATCTACAGCAGAAACTTTATGAAATGATGTCAGTGCTTGATAAGAAAAATGTTTGCTTAAAAAGCAAGAGCAATATAGTTATTGTATCCAGAGGGCTCATTTGGTAACATTTTCGGCTCTGAGACAAAACAATCATGGGTTTAGATCTCACACCTGGATTTTTAATTAATACCCAAATTGACACTGTGTTGCTGTGGTAGTAGTGTTCCATGCTAGAAATGTCAACCTTTCAGGTGAGGGGCCAGCTTTTTGGCTGATGTAAACTGTAAGTTTTTAGGGGGCAGGGCTGCCACTTCCCTGTATACTAGTACAACCTAGCATGACTGGGTTTGAACCTGGGTCTCACCTCTTGGTACTACCACAGATGTTAAATAAATAAAATCTACAAGGCCCAGATGAAATAGGGGAACACTCTGACTTACTTCAGAGAAGAATTTAGCATGACATATGAAAATGAGGTCCCTAAGGTATGTAAATGTTGTTCAGTTGAAATTTTAAAATTCTATAGTGCTTTGCTTTCCAAAAAAAGAACAGAAGCCCCCCCCCTCACCATTCTGGTTCCATTCCCCTCCATCTGATCATGGCTGCTAATTTCCATGGTGCTATGAAACTTTTGCTAAGAACATAAGGCCAAACTGATTGATCCCTGGTTGGAGATCTAAGTTTATATTACCAAAATCAGTAGAATCTCATGTGAGATGAGTTGGACCCATAGCATCTGCCACATATATCTACACAAGTGACTGAGTTGCCAGTGTTTAACTTTAATTAATTAACTGCTAAAGGATCCTTTACCTACAAAGGGCAGCATATAAAACTAAATTGTATTCTATTGTATTTGGATTTATTTTTAAAACAAGTTTACATAAGACTAGCTTGTGTTTGTGAATTATGAATATTTTACTGAAGCTGAATAGCAATATTAATTATCTTAGTGTTTGATTTGTGAATTTATGCTCAAACAATCACCTGTTTGTAATTAGCCTCTGGAAAACTCAGATAGCGTTTCCATATCATTGTCTATGTTAACTGTGTGGAAAATTGCAGTTTTTTGAAGAGGCACATCCTCTAAAGGTTGCAGCTCATATGTGTCCAATTACCCAAGGGCATTATTTTTCACTTAACCCTAATACTGGCAGGAAGCAAGGACAGAGGCTATTCTCAGGAAGGCCCTCATGTCAATTTGACCTTGTTTTCAAAGTTTCCCCCTACAGTTACATAACTTTCATACCTGTTGTAATCTCAGATTATATATATATACATATATATATATATATACATATATATATGTATATATATACACACACACACATGTATAGGTATTTTACTATTATATTATATATTTACTATTATAATATATATAGCTATTTTAAAATATATTTAGCTATTTTACATATATATAATCTCAGATTTCATATATGTTGTAATCTCAGATTATATATATATATATATATATAATATATAATTTGAGATTACAACATATATGAAATCTGAGATAATATATATATATATATATATATATATATATATAAAACAGCTGAAACCAGCAATAAAAACTAGCAACAGTCGCATGTATTGGCTATTCCAGATGGGATGGATATTTTGGAGAAAGAAACTCAAGGGAATTTAAGTAGTGGTTGCAGACAGGAGATTTATGGATATGGTTTCTTCATATCCATTATTCCTTCATAAATGTTTTAAATATGCATTTGTGTGCTTCAGCTGTAAAATTTCAACACAGTATTTTCAGAAATAGATGTCCATGGTTATATTTATAGCAAAACGTGCATAGTTAAGAAGTGTGAGTAATAAAGAAAAAAGAACATTGAGGGAAAAATGCCTCTGTTCAGAAGTCCATCAAGAGGAGGTAGGTAAGCTTATGCAACAGTATCTTCCACTACCCTGACCGTGTAGAGGGCCATACACCCTACTTTATACAGTTATGAGTCAGCAATTCTGGAACTTGAGTACGGATATTCTTTGCAGGGTCAACCATTCAGACATTCAAAAGTCTCTAGTTTGCAGGGAAAATTGTCATATTGTGCATCAGAAACAGCCACAGAAAAGGAAGAGGCATGGGCATGAGTGTTCCAGCCCTTATTGACTACCCTGAAACCTCTAGAGCATGGCAAGAGATCTTGGACTTTCATAGGTTGAGACAGGCCACAACTGTTGGCTGTTTGGTGTACAAGGAGGCAATGCCTTTCTCTGCACCATAATAAAATCATTAGAAATCTGTGCATTAAAGTTGTTGACTTTTCTACCTACCTTTCACCTCCCTTTAGAATTTCCCATAGGCCTATGCTATGCTATGGATTTTGGGAAGAAATTGTTGCTTATGTTTTCATAGTAAGTGAATTTTGGTCTGAGAACACCTGCTCTCTTTAAAGTGCTACTGGACTGCTTTTTTGTTTTGATAGTATATAGACTAGCATGACTTTCTCTTTGTTACTCTTCAACCTGCTCATAATTCTGGATTAAATTAGCATTTCTCAACCTGTGGTATGCATACCTTTAGGGGTATACACAAGAAGTCTTGGGGGTACATGGCTCTCCAGCCACATGCAGCTTTTTGAGCAAAGAAATGTGACTTCTGCTGGGAGCCATGTAATGGGAGTGCTTACTGCTACTCTGGGCACAGGCCCCAGAGCTTGGTGGGAGAAGTGCATGTTGGTGGTAGCTCTGGTGAGTCCCAGGCATTGGGTTAGAGCGAGGAACAGGGAGGAAGCTGGGGGTGCCTGGCTCTGGAGAGGGTGGGGGATTGGGTTAAAGTGCAGGGCTAGGGGTGCCTGGCTCTGGGAGAGGGGGAGGGCATTGAGCCACATATTATATATTTAATTCTCTCTCTCTCCCTCTCTCTCTGTATATATAGATTATATAGATATTTAAAATTAATTTGTAAATTATATATTATCTATCTATATATGTGTCTGAAAATTGTGGGTACTGGGGGAACTTATAATTTTTTAAGGGGTACTTTATAAAAAGAGGTTGAGAAAGCCCTGATTAAATCATACTCTTATCTAGAAGTATACGGATATATATGTCTCAAAGAGTAGCAAGGGACCTTAAGGCATCATTGAGTCCAGTCCCCTGTCCTCTTGGCAGGACCAAGCACCATCCCTGCCAGATTTTTTTTTTTAAATCTATTTGCTCCAGACCGTAAAAGGGCTTCTCATGGATTGAGCTCACAACGCTGCGTTTATAAGATCAATGCTCAAACCACTGAGCTATCTCTCCCCAACCAGCAATGAAACACAGGGATTTCCATGTAGTCCATCACATGGAATTTCTGACATTCCTGACAAACATTTATGAAATTTTACTAAGCGCCCCAAAAACCACTCTCCCACAATTAAGGAATAAGGCTATATATTGGTTAAAAAACTGACCTGGTCCATGCAGGAAATGGAGACAGCTGTAAAAATTATATATAATACATGGAAGAAAGGTAAACTGATAGCAAAGAATATAAATCAGAAACCACAAACTATAGAAAATTGATAAGCGAAGCAAAGAGACACAAAGAAAATTCCAGAGCCAGCAAAGTTAAGGATAATAAGAAGTATTTTTAAAGTATATTAAAAGGAAAAAAAATCCTAACAATAGTATTCATCCAAATGGATCAGAGAGTAGAAGTATCAATGATCATACAGGTATGTTTCTTGTGGAATCCCAAAAGTATCAGTTGTTGGTCTATGATATTTAACATTAGTAATAATAACTTGGCAGAAAATAAAATCACCAATTAATAAAAGTTTAAGATGATACAAAAATTAGGGAAGTGGTAAATAATGAAAGGACAGGTCACTGACACAGAGTGATGTGGATTACCAGGTAACCTAGGCACAAGAAAACAATAAGCATTTTAATATGGCTAAATGTAAACATCCAAGAACAAATAATATAGTCCAGGGGTCAGCAAACTTTCCTGAAGTGGAGTGCCAAAATTTGACCTTTTGATCTCTATACACAGTCCGAGTGTCAGTGATACTTTTTGAAATCACTAATAGTCCTACTTACAACAGCTTCATTAATGAATAAATTAACATGTCAAGTTTTACCAGGTAGGTGGTGGTTGGTAGCATTAGCTGGTCTTTTGTTAATCCACAGATAGCATGGCTTTGAGTAAGCTCCACACTGCATGGGAAAAAATGGGCAGGGTTGCTGACCCCTGAATTAGAGGCTAAAGTGAGGCACAGGTGTACGTGCAAGTGGGTGAATTTTGGAAGTTATGGTTCGTTTTTGATATTTTGTATTTGAGTGCTTTCCAAACAAACTACATGGTATCTGAAGACAGAACTATTCACAGTGCAATCTGCCTCATTCGTAACTCATCTAGTTATAGAACCACTCAGCTTTGCTTCACTGTCCCATTGCCTAAACCAAAACTGTTCATGAGAATCCATATAATTCAATAGAGTGTCTTCAGGACACCATATAAATTTATGTAAGCATATCTCTTTGTGCCTCCTTTGGGTGTCAGTGCCTCTTGGCTTTGCTAACCATAAAAAAGTACTCCTTTAGCAAGCCTCTATACATACAGAGCATGAATGCAAATTTGTCTGTTTTTTAAAAAAAAGGGAAGATAAAAAGAGTTGAAGACATCTGTTCTCCAAAATTTATGTCACTTGCACCATAAGTCATCAAAAATAAAATACGTATTGAAAGTATAGCACATTAGAACAATGAACACTGAAGGCATGACTTCGAAGTATGAAACTTAGCCAAACATCTTCTGAGTCAATTGAGAATACAGTAGAGTACAAAAGAAAATAAAGTAAGAAGGCTCAAGCTGTGACAATTCAATTCAGATCTGGATTTAGAATGTTTCAAAACTGAGTGTGATTTTTGCTCTCTGAATTGCTCTGTTATTTTTGGAGGTGTGGTGGTAAGTCCTTTACCTGTTATTAAAATAGGGACAATTAGCCAAACTTGGATCTGGAGTTGGATTCGGAGTGTCTAACAAGTTCAAAGATGCTAAGCTTTGGAGTTCTAGTTTTATGGATAACTAGAGTGTACTTTTACTGATGGAATACCCCAGAGTTTTGGTATCATATGTATAATTCCAGACTCAATTTCCTGGCTAAGGTTGATTTTTGTTGATAATGTGTATCTTTAAAGAGCTCTTATAAGATGTATCTATTGCTCAAAATCTTCTGCTGAAGTAGGATAGACTCTTTAAGATTTACTATCCAAAAGGCTGACTTTTGTTGTAGCTATAGTTCTATTTGGACAATGGAAACTTAGTGGCCTGCTAGTATTACCTTCTTTTTAAAGTTGAGTATGAGGACTGGAAAGCTGTCACTAAGAACTTTGCTTCCTCTTTGCAACAAGAGGGATCCAGGGAACATTGTTATATCTTTCTGTCGGGAAATGTTTGAAGAAATCCCTGTTTCAGCTGATTAAATTTCTATTCAAGCAACAAAACAAAACAAAACAAAATAAAACAAAACCACCAACAGACTTTGATCTGGATTCTGATTTCACTCTAGCTTGACACCACACTAACTGCACTGACTTCAAAAGATTTATGCCAACATAGCCCAGAGCAGAATGAAGCCATTCACATCTATGCAAAAGGTAAACAACATGCCAAGGTTTAACCACTGTGGGCTTTATTCTGGGTTACATATGAAGAGTGAACACTCCAGCTGTAAGTCTGTGGGAAAGACTCATGTAATGGACACTAAAATACACCTTCCTAATGCTCCACTAGCTGTTTTTTTGCACCAGAAATCACAAGCTCTGGTGGCAGCAACGAAGGGTCCTGTGGCACCTTATAGACTAACAGAAAAGTTTTGAGCATGAGCTTTCGTGAGCACAGACTCACTTCATCAGATGCATCTGATGAAGTGAGTCTGTGCTCACGAACGCTCATGCTCAAAACTTTTCTGTTAGTCTATAAGGTGCCACAGGACCCTTCGTTTCTGTTACAGATCCAGACTAACACGGCTACCCCTCCAATACTTGACACCATGCAAAGCTCTGGTGGGTAATGGTAAGAGCCAAAGATGTGGGCCTTACAGCCATGGCCCTTTTTTCATCTGTTCATTCCCATAGCAGCAGCAGCTCTCCAAAGGTATTTTCATTTGCTGTTTAATTTAACAACAGCTAGCTTCATGTTTCCCTAGCAGTCATGACAGAAGAGCACCAGTAGAGTAAAAAGGATTTCATTGTCTCAATGTGAAAATAGTTCCCATCATTTCAAAAAGGTGAATAAATTGGAGAGGGACAATGCTGATCTGAAAAGCTTTCCCTTCCATGCCTGCACTGAGCAGTACTCCCATGCTGACATCTACAGCACTGCCCAGACTGATGTTCTAAGATGAATCCATCAGCAGTCAGTTTAGGGGGTCTAGTGCAGACCTGCCAAATTGACCACAGATCACTCTCTGTTTGACACACTTATTCTACCCTGGATGGGAAGAGTAATGGAAGTCGATGGGAGAATTTGTCCAGTCAACATCCCGTGGGGTAGACCCTATGGTAATTTGACTTAAGGTACGTCGACTCTAGAGGCTTTATTCCCATAGCTGGAGTTACTTAGCTTAAGTCAACTTTCTACTGTAGTGCAGATGTAGCTTATATTAGCCCGCAAAGTAACCCTTTCCACTCACAACAAGCAATGGCCCTATCAAACTGCTTCATTTTTTAATCTTGCCAGTCTCCTGGATGAATAAATCTCTACAGTCACATATGATGAGGATGATCACCCACACAGGAGAAGACAGATTGCCATTCCTCCATTCTGTATGCTAGCCAAAGTTGAATAAAAAAGGAAGTAGAGGCACAGCAGCATGAATGGAGCATCGTGCCAGAGGACAGCAGCAAAAGGCCAGTATTTCATGCTGCTACTGAGCGTTGGCCGTATACAACAGTTTTACATGTGTGATAAGGGCAGACGTCTGGCTCCTATGATTTTTCAGCAGCCACTTAACACTTCCTCTACAGATATCTAGCGAACAAGAACATTGTGAAATTCCGCTAACTATCTCTGCGTCTGGCTCAGCTATGCCCTTTTTGGATGTTTACCGCACACAGCTCCTCATCAGCTCACCTTCCATGCTACTCAGTCATCACCTTTGAACAGAGCCCTCACTCCCAGCCAGCTTCCCCCTGGATCCTTACAGACTCTACTTCAGAGCCTTTCCCAGAACTCCAGTTTGCTCCCTGTGCTTCCTCAAAACACATCTCCTGCAGTGCAGTTACTGTTTACCCTCAGGCAAGTTTCCACTGGGCCTTTTGTCTTTCCTCAGTTTTCAAATAGTTCCCACCTGCCCTTTCACGACTTGCTCAGGTTCTTCCCCTTGAGGTCTTTGAATCTCCGGATTTGCTTTCTTTGAAAGCCCAGGTATTCTATTTCAAGCCCAACTTGGAGTGAGCTGATCTGTCACAAGGGCACTAGCCTCTTCCCCCTTAGACAGGGATGATCCATTCAGCAATCTTCTGAGCACCTTATACATATTAACGAAAGAAGCCACAAATCTCCCCTACCCAGATGGGACACAGTGTCAGAGAAAATACGTGACTTGCCAAAAGGCACAGAAAGAATCATTGTCAGAAACAGGCTCTTTATGGAATGAATATATAGACTGGGAAAAAAAAATTAAGAGGGTTCCCTGGTTTCCAGGGCAGTTTTTTCAATATAACATCATGCTTTTCTTCAGTCACCTTTTGTAAGAGACCCCATCAAAAGCTTTTTTAAAAAAGCAAAAACGTTATCTTAACAAGGCTGTACAGCTGGAGCTGACTTGACTTTGTGGAAAGCACTTGAATATTTGCCAACTTTTAATTAGAAGCAAGCAGTGTTCCATATAGACTTTACACGATCATACCAGCCCTGATCCTCAAAAGTACTTAAGCACCTAAGTTCTGCTTTTTGGCAGCACGGGATCCACAAAACCCCTTCTCAACTGCTGTCAACCCCCTGGGTGTCTAAACTTACTCGGCACCCAAGTTTTTGCAGTAAAATTTCCTGAGGCACCTATGTTTCTGCCTTTGGCTATGCACACTGCTGCCTCCTTGTAAGAGTTGGGAGGTCTATCTCCAGCTTATGCCTCAGAGCAATTCATGAATTGGAAGAAGATAGGCAGTTCTCTGCTTAGGTGGCATGTGGTGGGGGAGGGGAACTATCTAGTAAGCATGATCAGAGGCTGGGTAACTCCATGCCAAACTGGGCAGGGGGCATGGGAAGAGGAGTTGCTTTGTAGCCTTAAGCCAGGTGATTTAGGTACCTAGCATACTTGTGACATGGGATACAAATCCCCCCTCTTCCTACTCAAGGGAAGGGATTTAAAAAGGAATCTGCCATGTTATAAATGAGTCCTACCCACTGGCCTATACAGCGAATCTCACACGGTCTCTGAGCCAATTATATTATTGAATTATTGAATTAAAATGTAAGAACTTCAACCAGAGAGATTTAGGGAGCACCACAGCAGAGCGTCCCACAGCTCGGGGGTTAGAACATTCACTTCAAAGATGGGAGAGCTGATTAAATCCTTTTCCTCATCAGACAGAGGGGAGACTTAAATCTGAGGTTGCCGGCATCTCAGGTGAGTACCCCCACCATTGGCCTAAAGGCTGTAAGAGAAGGCCTTCTTCTTCCCCCCTACTTTGTGTAGTGATAGATGGTATCTGAGCACATCCACTATCACAGATTGCTTGTAGAGACAGGCATCTTCCTGCACCTCAGACTTAGATGTCTCGCCTTGTGAGTAGGGCAAGTTTTAGGACACATCTTTGTGGTTGGCATCTCCCCTCAGCATGTTTAAGATTAGATTATTGTCAGTGAATGTTGATTTCACCATATAGACACACAAGGCAAGAAAAATATATTTCCCTTAATAACAATAAAAATTTACAGAGAAGCCAAGTAAGAAAAATGCTGTGATTAAAGTTAGCCATAAGGGTATATTCATTTTGCATATTTTGACATGTAAGGCCGACAATTTGTTTTTTAATGGTTAAAAAGCTTTTAACATCTTGAATCTCAATGTATGTTGTTAAATACTTACTGTTTGATCCCCCTTGATTACGTGCTGTTATACTGTGCTACTTGTGGAATAGCATGTAATCATGTAATTAAAGAAATCTGTTCTATTTTGTTTAGGTTCTTATAGTATGGCCTCAACCATGGTAGCTGAACACCTTTGTGTCTTAATGCAAAGGGGCAGAGTTAAGGTTATGCATTCAGTTTTAACTTTAGGCTTTACTGACTTTTAAATGATTAAACTTGCAACCTGAATATCCTATTAATGGAATTTTTTTTACTATTGAATTGCTTAGATTTTTTAAAAGACAGAAGTGGGGGGGCAAAAAGAAAACATTAAGAAAGTATATTTTCTAGGACTTCAAAGCTCTATGGGTTACTAAAAATTGCAAGAAGATATGTAAATTCCATCACCTGGAACTACTTTATATGGCTAGTTTCAACTAGCCATGCACCTTAATACATCTGCAAGAGACAGCCTCTCTCCCTCACACCATAGGAGCCCCACAGATGGTATTTGATGTATTAGCTGAATTTCCTTTGACCAGTGTTTCAACGTTTTAAAGAATATTTTCTTAGCTCTGATTAACTTGCAGACTTTTTCTGCTTAA
The DNA here is from genome assembly GCF_033958435.1 of Carettochelys insculpta. NCBI lineage: Eukaryota > Metazoa > Chordata > Testudines > Carettochelyidae > Carettochelys > Carettochelys insculpta. The sequence goes on along the minus strand of NC_134138.1, from coordinate 86,619,328 downwards.
CAGCACTGGATGACTTTTTGCTTTTTATTTTTTCACTCATTATGTGCAACAGTCATCTGCTCCTCTGAGATGGTGATGCTCTGAAATAGCTGGAAGCCGATTCAATGGAATTTACGTGCTTTATTTAGCCCTTCAGACTGCTAATTCCCTCAGAGCTTTAAAGTTTGCACTTTAAAAGTTTTCTTCATCTATTTGCATACCAAACCTACTTACACTGTGAGCTCTCCTCCCCAATGGAGCATCTGTACCCATCTTCTGTACGTAGGCACTGATTCAGTAAAGCACTTAAGCACATCTTAAAATCTCATTGACTTCAGGGGCATTTAAGCATGTATCTTAATCCTGAGAACTAAATTTGATGTATTAAGTCAAGGGTCACTTCCTCTACTCTTGGAGTTAAAACTTGTGAGTTGAAAATTTTTGCGTTATTATTATTATAACAAGTATTTATTTAGTCATGCATTACATGGTATAAGTTGAGACCAATTAACCTTACTCAAGCATAAAGCATCAGTCATACAGCACTTTAAAGACTAACAAAATGATTTATTAGGTGATGAGCTTTCGTGGGACAGACCCACTTCTTCAGATCAGGCCTGTCCCATGAAAGCTCATCAACAAATAAATCATTTTATTCGTCTTTAAGGTGCTACATGACTGCTGTTTTGTTTTGTTAGAATACTGACTAACACAACTACCCCTCTGTTATTACTCAAGTATAGCCAGCAAACACATTCCATCCTCCGCCCCCAGCAACAGAGGCAGGGAGAAAACCCTAGCCTGTAGGCTAAATGCCAGGGATTCCAGAGCTCACAGCTTTTGGGAAATCTGGACAAAAATGTATCAATTAACTGATTCTCCAAAATGTACTGTAAAGTATTAGCCAAGAAGCTAAAATAGGGTAGCTAAAATCATGCTAGTAGTTATTATAGTCACATCAGATTTCAAAGATTTTCTTAACATACTACGCATCTTACTGTTATTTGATACTGGGGTTTGCAGGAGATGCCTGCACTTAGATTTGCAAATCTGTTGCAGGGATACTCAGGTAAATAATTCCATCATGTTGGTCTTTTGATAGTTTCTCCGTTCTTAATGTTTGATATAATTCTTCTGCTTCAGTGACCTAACAAAAATTATGCCAAATGTACTGACTTGGGCTGCATGGCTGTGGACTGGCTGAATTTTGTTTTGAGTGAACCTAAAACTCAAACTTTAAATTTTTCTGAAATGGATACAACTTGCTGTGGCACTTAAGACAACAAATCTGTCCCTGGCCTATTCAGGCCTGTAGCCTCTTCCAGCCTCACAAGGGTTGGGAATGGCCAGTTGTCTCACTCCTCTTTTCTACGTGCTTCCTAATAATAATTCTTGCATATCTACTGGTGAGGCTTCAGCTTGATTACTGTGTCCAGTTCTGGGTGCCACAATTTAGGAAAGATGGAGAAACAGGAGACAGTAGTACTTAATTTGTAGTGAAAGAGGTGCAGGGGCTTACTCAATATTTTTACATTCATAATTGGCATACCAAGTCCAGAGATGCTGGGGCTATGAACTGCCAAACCTAAAGGTTCCCAGGCTCAGCCCTGGCAAGCTCTGGAACATATTTAGCCCTGGGAGAGAGTCTGGCGGAGAAGAGCAACAATAACACAAGGTTTAGACAATCTGACCTGTGAAGAAAGGTTAAAAAAATTAGGCACCTTTAGTCTTGCAAAAAGGTGACTGGAGTGGGGGTGGGGAAAGCGTGGGTGATAACTGTCTTCAAATATGTTAAAAGCTCTTCTAAAGAGGATGGTAATCAATTGTTCTCCATGTCCGTTGATGGTAGGACAAGAAGCAATGCATGTAATCAGCAGCAAGGGAGAGTTAGTTTAGATATTAGGAAAATCTTTCTTACGATATGGGTAATTAAGCTCTGCAGTAGAAGTTTCTGGAATCCCTGCCATAGAAAGATTTTAAGAAGCCATTAGACAAATTGTCTACTTGTTTAATGGGGTATGGAGCATTCTTTCAGAAGTCTTAAAAGAGCAGCACTCCCATGCAGAAACTACAGAACCTGAACCACAAAAAAAAAAAAAAAAAGCCTTCTGCTGGTGGCATCTAATTCAGATGGTGAAATGAACATGATTCATTTTATTTGGGATTGTTGTCAAGCAGAACCTGTCATCAACATGGAATCATGTCATCTGGAATGATGGCCAAAGCATGAATGGGCGCATGAATGTTTAGTATATCTAGCATGTAAATAACACAGCTACAAAAGTGCCATGCAAATGCCTGCTCTCACTTTCAGGTGACATTGTAAATAAGAAGCAGGCAGCATTATCTCCCATATATGTAAATAAATATATTTGTTTTAAAGCTTGGCTGAACAAGAAGTTGGATTGAATGGATTATAAACTCTAAAGCTTCACATTTTTTTTGTCTGATGACAGCTATGTAACAAAAAAAATCAATACTTATAAGTTATATTTTTCTGATAAAGAGATTGCACTCTAATACTTGTATAGTGTCAACTGAAAAAAATACTATATCTTTTTTTCTTTTTTAAAGTGCAAAGATGTGTAATGACAATAACATAAAGTGAGAACTGTACACTATGTATTATGTGTTGTAACTGAAATCAATATATTGGAAAATGTAGAAAAAACATCCAAACTATTTAATAACTTTAAACTGGTATTCTATTAGTAGAATTAAGCAATAGAATATCAATTGAAATGGTTATATTTTGTAATCACGATTAAGATTTTTTTAGTTACTTGCATGAGTTAACTGCATTTGAGTAAAGCTACCAGAGAGTAGCCCTCTGGATTTACCATATGATATGAGAAAGGGGCAGTACATATAGTTTACTTTTGATAGCTTTATTCAGCATCAGTATCCTGGTATCCTCAGCTGTTCGCTACTCTGGTATCTTAGGATTATGATATTTAAAGCCAAACAAGGCTGGTTACGTAATGATGTGCAATCTTTCATAAGATAGCCTTCAGTAGGGGATGGATCTATTACTAAGCTGACATTTCACTTCATTTTGGATGTTGTCTCACTGTGGAGTTAAAAATGAAGCAGATAGCTGCAGAAGTGTTACTTCTCTGCCCGTTCCTTCGGCATTATGATTTCACCACTTACGACATCTTCCAGGCATAAAAGAAATTTTGTGAAAGCATTGCAAGGACTTGTGCAGTAAAAGGCTTAATAAGGTATCAAGACAACAGTATCAGAAGCCTTGGGGTCAACTGTCCTTTTCCTGATGCTTTGCTTTCATGAGAAACTATAGATAGCTGCACGCTGATGATGCTGACATCCTTTTAAATAAAAAAGATGAAAGCAAAAGGCAGCTGCTTTGAAAATATTTCAAACAACTCATGCGTGGTTACTGTCTCTTTAAGGACTTGATCCTCCAAAGTGCTGAATGCCCCTTCACTGCCCACTGATGTCAATGAGAATTAAAGGTACTCAGCAGCTGGTCAGCAGCTTGCAGGGTCAAGCCAAACATGAGAGACTCTTCCATATTGTGAGATGACATTCCAGCATGGTACATCTGTTGACCTTTCTGATTCCTTGCATTATTTGTCCATTTCTCTAGTTACTGCAGAAACCTGTATTTACATCGGCGTTCTCTGTCTTCCAGCTTTGCCTTCTGCTTGACCATATGAAGTGACAGTGCTGAGCTGCTGAGATCACAGTGCTTCCCTTGGCTTTATAGGTGTTACAAGCCCAGGGTTACAAAGTCACTCTAAGATGGAGCAGATGGAGAAGCTGGGCTGGGGAGTGAAAAATCTTGCACACTCAGTTATCTGCAATAATAGTAAGGGAAATACCAATGGTACAAAACCAGGTATTCTTGTATCAGCTAGAGAATGACCAGAATCAGAACCTCTGATCCAAATCCTTTCCATTTGTAGGAGGTGAAAAGGTTGTATTTGAAGCGGCAGGTCTGCATTTTCTGTCTGCTTTTGGTTTTGGTTCTGGGGTTATGCAGCATCTCACAAAAAAACTGATGATGGAGGAAATCATAAGATGATAGAAAACTCACAGTATCTGCTGATAGTGGCCAATTTCTGCCTTTTTGGACCATAACTTCATGAGTTTTAGGCACCATCAAATCCAAAGCTCTGATTTGGCCTCAGACTGGAAACTGAGTCCTTAACTATTCTGAGTAACACTTTCTTCATTTACATCTAGCACCACTGTCATTTTGGGGAGAAGTGGAGGGAGGTTTACATCTCAGCTGGTATACCGCAGAACCCTGAGATATGCACATTTGACAGCATCAGCTCCCCACCGCTCAGAGGAGTGGGGAAACTGTCCAGTTGCTACGCTGTTCAGTTTCCTGGCTCCTGTCGGGGCTGGGGGGCAGCCTGTCTCTTGCTGCCCCGACAGGAGTGGTTTCCCACCTCCTGTCAGGGACGGCAGCCTAGAGTCAGGCTACCGCTCCTGTCAGAGGTGGCAGCTGAGAGTGAGACTGCTGCCCCTGACAGGAGCAGTTTCCTGGTTCCTGGAAGTGGCAGGGCACTGGGAACCAGGCAGCAGCCTGGCTCCTGGCTCCCCTGGGCTTGCGGGAGCCAGGAGCTAGGTTGCTGTCTGGTTCCTGGCTCCTTGTCATGCTAAGAGCCAGGAAACTGACCAGCACATCAGCAAAGTGCCTGGTTCCCGGCTCTTTTCGCTTGCATGAAATTTGAGTTACAAGAGGTTGCCCAGGAATGCAATCCTCATGTAACTTGGGGGTCTACTGTATGTAAATCAAGCTGTTCTGAATTACTATATGAGGATCTGGCCCACGCATTATTTGCCTCTCTTAGAGAGTTCCTCTCACTTGAATAGAATTCTTATTTTAGCGGGAGATGAAATGGAATGAAAATACCTCAAATTGTTGACAACAAGGTGTTCCAATTTTCCATTTTGTGGGGAATGACTGGGGAGTCTGCCAATCGGTTCCTTTGTATTTTAGTCATCTCCCCCTCTCAAGCACACTTAGCACTGCTGCTTAAAAAAAGAGAGGAGGCAATAAAAATCTACTATAATCTTCCAGTGGAATCTACTGTACTGTTACTGTACAGTTATATCATGGAATCTACAATGAGATCATAATTCAGTCCTGTTGTGTCCTAAATTTTACAGCACAAAGATTGCTCAGAGGAGTAACCCCTTTTGTTTGGCACACTGTAGCCCAGATTGCTATGACTGCAGCTCATGTTTTGTTCATGTCTATACATATGTATATATTTTCACTCTGCTGTTTTCATTTGTCTTTGAGCAGTGAGGCTTGTGCATTTGCTTGTTTTAAATTGCTGCAGCAAGGGACTGTAAGAGGTTTTTTTTTGTTTGTTCACCCAACTCTACTTGCAGTTTAACAAGTCAAATACAAAACACGGGGGAATAAACATCCGCACAATGGTACTGTGCCTGATATTGCATCATCAGTTGGATATACTGCACTGGAACATCACACAAAAGAGCCTGTAACCAAAAAGAAAAAAAAATCTGTTGCCTGGAGCTTTGAGCTTTCAAATTAGGCTAAATAGGTTCCCTGGATAACCAGCAGCATTGAAGCTTTCAGTATTATTTAGCTGCCCAGATATCAGTAACACTTTTCACGCAGATGGGCCCAGAGAGCTGTGACACCAATGAGGTAACCCACCTCAACCCTTTATGATCAACCTATCTAAAAATCTTCAGGTTACCAAACATAAATGGGAGCAAATGCTGCTGTCCATACTTCTACACTATCTCAGTCTGTGCAACCTATTTTGTATCAAAAGACCCATTTGAAAGTAGAGATCCCTCAGAGCTAAATATTCTAAACTGACAGAAGAATTTCTAGTGGCACACCAGCCTAGAGCCATATTTTTATGAGGACATCACTTTCTATTTCTAAGCTTCAGCATGCACTCACGCTTTCACATTGCCAGGAGCCATGCCACATCAAGTTGCCTCCTCCCCAGCTTTTATGTTTTTTGTTTTTTGTTTAAATGGAGTCCAGTTTTCTGCCTAAGTTATGGCTATCTTTCGGCTAAATCATTAGACACTTAAGTAACCACAATGGAGGTGCCACAAACAGATTGTAGGTCTCAGGTTATCACTGAATTACAACTCAGGACAAATCTGGTTTGAAATTAGATTATTTCTGAAAGCTGAGAGGGATGGAGAAAATGTTTAAAAAATTAACAGACAACATATAGGTTGAAACTGTAAGCTGTGAGGGAAAGAGAGTTAAGGCACAACTTCTACACAGAACACATATTTCACAGGCTTGACTCACTGGCATCGGAAGTAGGGATGTGGTGGAGGGGGTCAGGACCCACCCCGATGTTGTGCCTTGTGCTGGGGTCCTGCGCCCAGGGTTTCTGCTGAGGCCTGATGTCCTGGCCACCAGCTCCAGGGGATCCTGGCTGCCAGTTCCACTGCTTTTGGGGTCCTAGCTGCTGGCCCTGTGGGCTCTGCTGTTAGGCCCAGAGCTCCAGCCACTCTGAATTCTGCTGTAGGCCCTGGGGTCCTGGCCATCAGCTCTATCCCTGGGGCTCCACAGCCACCCCCAGCTGCAGCTCCAGCCTGGAACAGTGAGTGGTGTGGACAGAGGAAGGTGGGGAAAAGCACAGCTCAGCATCACCATCCTAAAAAAGTGTTCCAGTGCTACTGCTCCTACTCATCTGAGTAAGTTTTACTCAGTCCCACTGACTTCAATGGGACTACAGGCATGGGCAAAGGTTTGACCCTTAAATTATGAACACTTTGGGGCAGGGATCAGGACTCGTTGTGCATCATATACAACACTGAGCACACAGTTGGCGCGTACCTAAATGAAGTTTTGCTATGTGGCAAGAGTATGATGTGCTGTACTGTCATATGCAACAGAATGCCTTGATTTCATAACATGGGAAATATTGCTTTTACAGCCAAGAAGCTAGTTTTCTTATGAAAAGGAGAAGGGCTTTTAACAGGTCCTGGGCACTGCAGGGGCATTAAAATTCTCTAAACAAATGGCATGTTAGTTTCAGTCCTAAAAAAATCCAAATCCATCACAGAAAGCAGGAATTTTTTCACATTAAAAGAAGAAAGATGTGCCCTTATAAACCACCATCTTAAATGCCTTTATCTATACAGCCTGCAAGACATCTGCAGAGCATTTGGCAATTAAATATGCCCCCAGCTGAACAATAATGTTGCTGCTTGGTCTGCATATAAATGTGAATGAGTTAAAGGTGGGTGTTCAAGCTAGTCTCTCTCATACTGTCACTATCCTGCACCTTAAACTGCTCATAGAAGATCCCTGAAGTCTTACAGGGTCACTTGTAAGGTTTTTTTCGTTTTGTTTTTTTAAAACCGTACAGCAGGGTAAGTGCTAATTGCTTATCATCTTGGATAGCTAGCTGCTATGGCAGAGGCTCAATACCTGCATGCACTCTGCTTAACAGCAGTTGCGTGGTAGGACACAGGACAGGAAATGGATGAGGGATGCAGTCTACCTTCAGATTCCTAGCTCAGACCATGACAGGTCAATCATCTTCTTTCTTTCAAGTTTACCACTTTCCTATCTAGGATCAATGATTTTTATAGCCTTCTCTCAAAATTCAAGCTTGTATACTCAGCTCATGTGCAAATTAGTTTCTCTGCTGTCCACTTATGTCCAGTCATTGCAAGGGCTACCCTTCTGGGGCTCCAACAGGCACTGGACATGTCCATACCAATGTAGCCTAGCCTTCCTCAACCTGCATTAGGCCCTGGGCAGCCTCACTTCATTTCCTTTCATGGAACATTCAACCACCTGATCATCTCTACATATTAGTATAAAGCAAGCAAGGTCAGAAAATTGGTGCCATCATGATGGCTTTTATGAAAAGAAATTCTGATTACAGTCTAGTTCAGTATACAGCTGTTCACCTGACTGAGGGAACCCTGGTTGGAAACTTCAGAAGAAAAATCAAAGAATTATGTTTGCTCCCCTAAATAAGCTCTTCAAATCAGGCATGGGGCACAATGGTGGTGGTGGTGGTGGGGTGGGAGGGGGAAGATGCATTTCTTTTGCTGTTCTAATTGATTTCTGAAGACTCAAGACCTCAATCTCAAGGAGGCCAAAAAAATTTTGTTATAAATAGTACCCTGAATTTCTAGTGTGACTTCTGTGAGAGCTTTTTACAAATGTTAAATTATTTAATGAAGTTGTACTGCTGTGCTGAGGTGGATACATCTTTTTTCCCCCTATGGAAAACTGATGCACAAACAATTCACACTTGCACATGAATACAGCGTCATTCACCAACACTCAAATCACTTAAGATTAAAAAAGTGAGTGTTTATCTTTGACTACAATTTACACCGCAGGGTCCAATCCTTCCACAGAACAACAAAAGCCAAATATGCCTTGAATGTGAGCACCATTGGCCTCACTCCATCCTTCCAGAGGAGCCCTCTGAATATACCAGTGTGAAGAAGGTAGCCCTTAATGCTAGAAGGCCAGATTCTTCAGGGTGCTGAGCACCCTTCACTACTTTTGAATTAAACACCATGCAGAAAGCCAGGCTCAGGGGAGTATAGGTTTATAGAATGCTGCTAAAGAACCAGTAGGCGCCAAGTCTTTTAGCCATTGCGATATGTGATAACTCACCTAGGAAAGAACTATTTATCTGGGGCTAGAATCCAGTGCTAATAGCATGGGTTTTTTTGCTTTTTTTTAAGTAGACATCTGTCTTCTTTCAGGAATGTTGTGACAACAAGCAACCTCCCTTTCACTCTCATTGTTGACTTTTCTTGTGCATGTTTAGACAGACATGAACTTAGCCCAGTGGGAAGGGCACCAAACATATGAGCCATCGCCTTCATCTGAAACTGGCTCTGTAATGCTAAGGAAAGGAGGGATTAGCGGTGCCTCATAGGACCCAGACTAGCAGCTTGCTTATCTTGTTAACCACGTAGGTTTATGGGCAGGAGATACAGGATTAACTGGAAGCGGTAAATACAGTAAGATAGGCACAAAACTACCAAAGACAGACAGCTAGGGCTCATTTGTAGAAGTGCTGTCATATTTAAAGGCTTTTTTTCTTTTTTATAGTTTTTATGACAAGTCTGTAACTACTCTAATTTGCTACTTCTGTTTCCTTTTTAGCTCTTGGGATATTCCAGTAGCATGTAATATATGGAAGAGAGCAATAATTGCATAGTAAACAAGACATAAAAGAGTCATATAATCAATTGTTCTGATCTCTGATGTCATAAAAGTCACAGTTCACTGATCTGATGTCAGAGTGATAGATTGTGATTTTTTTTAATGCTTTAGTTATGGGCATTTAAAAATAAAAATGGAAGAAGATGGTTATAGTCAAATACACATCATTCTTAAGATGGGCTTAGCAAGGGAGATGGTATGCGGGGAGGAGGAAGAGGGTTATTTTATTTATTTACTTTATTGCTGCTCACGTTCTAATGAAGTTCATTTCTTCTAAAACACTTTAAAAATTGTATTTGGACAAGTTTACAACAACATTCCCAAAGTGGCATATTGGAACAATACCCAAGAATGATTTTAACAGTGTAAATCTGACTACTTTTGCATGCATTTGTAAAACAATGTTCCAGATCCAGCCACTATGCAAATTTACACCCACTGAAGATCTTAGTCAGGGTTTGAATTAATAAGATAATTAAAGGCTCAGTCATGGGTTTTGCCCCAGGGTGGGGGCAACATACTGTAGTGCTGCCCAAGGAGCAGACTGCAAGGCAGATTGTCACTTTAATAATAACAATCTGTCTCCTAGTTTCCACATGCTCTGTGGGGGAACCCCCCAGCCTGTTCCTTGTGCAGTATTCTTGCCTGGGTGTGTTGGCACAACTTATGCTACTTAGCACACTGGGAAGAAGTGTGGAGGTGGAAAGAGAGCCAAGGCTCCAATCCGTTTTTGTGAGGAAGAAGGGGGTGTACCACCCTACAGAGACTGGTCCCATCTCTGTGAGCCACAGTCTGGGTGCAAAACACAAGAGAGGAAGTTACTGCCAGGAGTGGTTGCATGAGCTGGGTTGTAATCTTTGGCCCCCACAGTCGGGGAAATGTATATAGTTGTGTGTGTTTGCCCACATCTGGGTCCTGACCACCCCAGAGTTTGTTTGGATTTCCACAGGTCTCCTACCAGTATAACTAGAGCTGGTCAGGAACGGTGATCCCTGTCCTGTGGGGAATTTAGCAATGAAAAAGCAAACAAACAAAACTGTTTGGAAACAGGAAGTCAGAAATTTAGTTCAGGAAAAAGTCCTCTTGACCTTCTGAAACATTTCTGAGGCTCTCTGACCTGTCTGTAACCCTAGCAGCTCACCAGGCTGGGCACCAGGCAGCCCTTGGGCTCTGACTCTGAAGCAGGCCACCTGGCAGGCTGTCTGGATGCAGGGAGCCTGGCTTGAGGAGTTGGGAGACCAGTGGCACAGGCAGTGAGTTATATGGGCTTGTGGTGACCGGGCCCCAGGAGTATCCTGGCCTGAATATTCCTGACCCAGCTGCGTCAGAGCTGGGTCTCCTCCCTGGCTCTGCCTGCTCACCCTTGCGTGTCTTCCAGCCCTGCCTGTGCTTCTGAGTGCTGTAAAATGGCCCCCACACCACCACCACTGGCAGCACAGCAGGGCTGAGCTCCTGCCAGCCACTCTCGCTGTGTGGCTGCCAGTACATAGAACCCTATGGCCCCTGGGTGGGGTGGTCATCTACATGTGCTGATGCTGAGTCCTACAAGCACTGCATGGCGTCCCTACCCTGGGGCTTGCAAGGGATGTGCCAGTAGCCATGCTGAGCAAGCGGCCAGAAGCCACAGGGATGTAAAATGGGGCTGATGGGTATATAGGGAGTGGGGTGCACACTTATGGGTGGCCAAAAGGCAGACCCCTGCACTCCCAGCAGCTGCTGCTGGAGAGAGTACCCGAGGTAAGTGAGGATCCCCAAATCCCTTCCCTTGTACAACCCAGGAGCCCACACCCAAACTCCTGCATACCTTCCAGCGCTAATTTCTATCCTAGAGCCTGCACCCCCCGACCCTGCCCCAGGCCACAGCCTGCATCCAGCACCCAGACTCCCTCCCAGATCCCGAGCCTCTTCTGCCCCCACATTGCCTCTCAGAGCCCAAACCGTCAGACCTCCTGCATGCAAACTCTATCCCAGAGCCTGCGCATCACTCCCCTGCCCCCACCCGCACCCAGCACCCAAACTTTCTCCCATAGCCCGGATCTCTCCCCAACTCAAACTCTCTCCCAAGCCTTAGCCAGGTGTGGGACGGGGGGAAGGGAGTTTGAGTGGGAGCAGGGTGTGGGCTCTGGTCTGTCTGGAGACCACCAACATTTCTGCAAATCTGCCACCCTGAACACTGGAATGGGAAGTGATTTTTCAAGGGAAAAAACATTTTCTGTGAAATTTTCCTGCAGAAATAGGGATTCTGTGGGTAAGGAATTTTCCATTGGAAAATTCTTCTCATGGAAAATTCCCCCCATGGGAAATTCCCAACTAGTTCTAATGATTGGGAGGCAGACAGAACTGCTGGGCCCGTGGGCCAGGTGTGGTGTGTGTGTGTGTGTGTGCATGGGTGGGATGGCTCTGCACTCCCAGAAGGGGTAGAGCCTCTGAAGGAAGGCAGGGCAGAGTCTAGCCTCCCCCAATCAGCCCCAACGCCACCCTGATTGAGATATCCAGGGCTCCAGCAGTGACTTAAAGGCCTGGGGCTCTGCATAATGCTGCTGCTGCAGTAGTGGCAGTAGCAGCCAGGAGCCCTGGGCCCTCCTGAATCGCTTGGCTCTGGAGCAGCAGCTGCCCCCATTGCTCCATCCGCCAGCGGGCTGGCCAACAATGACCGACTTGGATAACTCGTACAAAACCAACGCAATTACCGCAACAGGGTTTCTCTTTACCAGCAGTCCAGTCTGCTTTGGCTTTGTTGGCACTCAGGAGGGAATTGAGGCATTTGGCAGAGGGGTGGAGATGAAGCTCTTCTTTCAGTCACACTTTCAGTAATTGCTTTAAGTATTTAACGGGGGGAGGGGGCGCTGAACGTTTCATTTCCTTTCTCTGCATCAGCTGCCTTTCTGTGCCAATCTACCGACCACTGGGCCACAATGAAGGGGAAGCATCTTAGTGGGATGTTTTCACCTAATAATCTTCAGTGAAACAGTCACCCACGTTGGAGTTTGAAATGTCATTTGTTGCTGGCATGAATGGGGTGAGGTCCCTGCTCCCAGAGCTCAGGCTTAGTCTCTACAGTGGAGCTGGGACGATGGAAGCTGACAGAGGCAACAGGTGGCTTGTTGCTGTTTGCTTCTAGTGAGCGTGCTTATGAGGACAGCACACATGCAGTCACACTGCAGAATCTGGCTGTCCTTATTCTGCCCCTCCCCATCTTCAGGCCCGGGTCTTGTCCCTGTAAGCTGCCTTGAGTCAACTAGCTGTGAAAGTGTTTTCACTTAAATCTGATGCCAGATAATCTCCCCCTTGCTGCCCGCCTGCCTTGGCATAGGGTTGACGTAATTATGTTGATGCAATGTCTTTACTTCCCTTGACTGAGGGCAGGTCTACACTACATCTTAAAGTCAATTGCAGATACGTAATTTTAGCCACAGCAATTGCATAGCTGGAATCGACTGATCTACGATCAATTTACCTGGCAGTCTTCATTGAGGGAGGTCGATGGAGGAAACGCTCCCATCAACCTCCCTTACTTCTCGCAAGAATGAGAAGTATGAGGTTGACCGTCGATTCCATGTCTCCACTGGGCACACCAAATTGAACCCCAGAAGATTGACCCTGACCGGGTCAGCGTCCCAGGTAGTGTAGATGTACGCTGATATTGGCTTCCGGGACCATCCCACCATGCCCCATGCTGACAATACAAGTAATACAAGTATGCTTAGTGAGGACCTGTGGTGCTGACATAAGAAGCTGAATGTGCACACACCAACGATTTAATAACCATAGGGGCTGTGTGTTGATGTAGGTCGACATAATGATATAGGGTAGACATAGTCTCTTTCGCAGACAGGACTACCCTGGTTTATGATCTTTGGCTCCTTTTTGGAAGATTTTCTTTGTACCCAAGAGGGTGACAAATACCAAACTGTTCTTCAGCAAGTACCACAGCCAAGAAATCCCTGAATGTATGGTGTTTTGTGTATGGAGGCTCCTACCACAACTGTTTATGACATCTTTGCACCTGGCCAGGCTTAAGTAAGGAAAAAAGCAACTTGTGTCCTGCTTATTCACATTCTTGTTAGCCCTGGCTGCACTTAAAATATGATCCTTGTCAGAGATAGAGATATTATCTGGTTCTGCCCATGTTGCCAGTAGCCCACCTCTCCCAGCTCCCACTCTGTAGCCCCAGTTTTGTTTTCATTCCTCAGGCCAGAAATGCGCACATCATAACGATTGTCCCTTTGGCTCAGGAAGACTCAATATTGTGCCCTCCAGAGCATATCGAGCCTCGTCTCAAGAGGGCCAGGGGGGTTGCTGAAGAATAATGCAAGGGCTTCTGCGCCGCAAAAGGGATTGAACACAGCCTCTTTGCATTCCTAGCTCCTGCCAGCCTGGAAACAAAGGACTCAGTAGGAGACTCTGAAGCAGATCCTCCACTTGGTAGCCCATCCTCCATCATTTCTCCCCCCTCCCCCACCCAACCCAGACAAAGGAAAACACTTTATTCACATCTGGAGATGTGACTCATTTGGGCTTTGAAACTGTGGTTTATATTGTCAGTGGAATTACCGCCTTGTATTTTTCTACAATCCATCCATTATTTTCAGTATAGTTTTTGCTCACAGACAGGGAAGTTGAAGGAGAAATCCAAATGAAGGGATCCATTCCAGACATTTTTTACTAGTGCTTATTTTTCACTATCATTTTAAAAATCTCATACAGGCCTTTCTTTCAGCGCTGAAAGCAGAGTAAGAGCACTCACATTTCATGCCCCCAGGCCTGAATGAAAGAATAAAAACAACACAACATTTGCATTTGTTTAACAGACTCTGTTCTAAGAGTCCCCACACAAAAAATGGGGGGGGGAGGGAATCCCTATCTCTGGAGGTTAAATGCAGCCCTTCAGAGATATTTGCAAAAAGCAAGATACAGGGGGAAAAAATCATTGTGATAAATGACCTAAGAATTCACAGCCTTATGATTGGAAACACAAAGTCTAAAAAGGGTTGCTTCTCTGCCTACCCCCGATATCAATGAACATCAGCTAAAGGTGGCTGAAGAACCAATTTCATGCATCTACTGTAGAAGGAAATGAACTGTGCCAAGGGCAAAAATAAAATTATACAAATGTTATTATAGACTAGCCTGCTTCTGTCCTAGTTTAATTCAAATTTCAGTGCTGCAAGCTTTGCTGTGGGCAGTAGCCTTCCTGAATAAATCAACATTTGCTTACATCTAAATTATTAGATAAACATGTGACTTTGTTTATTGTATAAATTATACGCAAGGTTAAAGCATTAACTGTTCAACTGGCTTTTATGCAGCGACACATCAACCTTCTTCATCCAAAAGAAAAAAATATCTACCCAGGTATTATTTTCAAGGAAAGTCATATAGGAAAACATGTATGAACAGCACTTGGCTACAGCAAATTCAACAGGAGCACTGCTAAGGAGGGAATTCTAGGACCTTGTTCTCCAGGGCATTGCTCTTTGGGAAGTCACAACTCTAGTGCAAGGCACTGTCAGTCTTAGTGGTAGCCTTTCACAACTATGACATGTAGATGTGTAACTGACTGTACCAGGGACAAAACAGTGAGAAATCCAGGGCCTTCTCACTTAACCACAAGGGAGCAGACACAAAATAAAACAGTCCTAACCTGGAAGGCTGGAAAGAACTTTTATAGCAGTGGTGCCAGGACCCACTGTACCAAACTGTAAATGCTGTATATAATGGAAACCCCATTGACTCAGGAGGTGCTTCAGCACCTCCTCCACCCCACAGCTCCAGCACCCGTGGTCCTAACCAAACTGCTTGAGTTCCATTTTGACAGGGATAGCCAACAGGCCACGTACCAAGACTAAGGCCCCATCCTGTAGACACTCACTAGTGGGGATAGTGCTTACTGCCAGCAGTAGCTCCATTGTTCTGGGGGTCCAGCCAGTGTACTCACAGTAATAAGTGCTACACTTGGTAGTGGTTGCAAGGTTGGGTCTCAAGAACATATCCAGTAGCTGCCTGGGTAGTTTGTGCTGTAAACCTTCACAGCAGAGAGAGATACATATCTCATAGAGCTGGAAAGGACCTCAAGAGGTCATCAAGTCCAGTCCCCTGCCCTCATGGCAGAACCAAACACCATCCCTGACAGTTTTTTCCTTAAATCTAATTTCCCCAGACCCCTAAATGGCCTTGAACTCACAACTCTGGGTTTACAAGGCCAATGCTTAAACTGCTGAGCTGAACCCTAGCTGCAATAGTTGCTATGAAATCAAGGCAACACTCTCACCTTTTCCATTGCATTTCCCAGCCCATAAATTGAACATTAAAGAACAAGAGGCACAACTTGAGAAGAATATATATAATATTTAGTCAGGGCTCCAACCATCCCAGTTATGCAACAGTGGGTGCACTGTCCTCATCCTTGATGCAACCAGGGCTCTATGGCAACCACTGATAATACTCAAAGTCCTGTTCTCAATCTCTCTTACTGCCACTCTAAGGCTATGTCTACACTAGGCAAAGTAAGTCACCTGCAGATACACAAGTCTAGCTATGGCAATTGTGTAGCTAGAATAATTATATCTGTGCTTGGCTTAGTTGGGTGCCCTTACTGAAGAAGGTTGATGGGAAAATTTCACCCTTATTCATTGCGTCTCACAAGGGCCGTTTCTACACAGGCCACTTTCTTTGAAAGTGGCATGGTAATACATGGCCTGAAATATGCTAATGAGGCATGGATGCAAATTCCCCTTGCCTCATTAGCATACAGTGACATGATTTGGAGTCTGGAAGACAGCTCTTCTGGACTCCAAAACGCTGTTTAGAAGTGAGGCCCCCGGCAGGGTCTTCCGGAAGGAAGTCCTTCTTCCGGAGGCCCCTTCTTCCCAAAAATTTTTGGGAAGAAACGGCCAAGGAGTACAGGCGTTGACTGCGGCCTGATAGGTTGACTTCGTGCATCCCTATCGCGCAGGTGAAACTGAACCCCAGAAGATTGACCCTGAATGAGTTGATCTTCCTGGCTAGTGTAGACATAGGGCACGCCTTTTCCTACTTCATTTTCTATGGCATCCTCTTTGTCTCCCTCCCAGTCTACACAGAACACTTTGCTTCCTGCTAGAAAAGGCTCACTGAAAAAAATATCACCAAACTCTGCAGTAACAACTCAAAACACTGCAGTAATTTCATTGTAAGTTGAAGTGTCTGAGCCCATTACTGCAAGGTATTCTAGTGTATTTTTCAATAAGGACAGTATATGTCTCCCCTCCAAATCAGTTCCTTCTCATAGATTGGTTGGTACTGTGCTTTTGGTTAGAAACACTTGCCACTTAGCAACTGACCTGAGCATCACCGCAAAGCTGTCAGATGCCACTAGCTAATAGTCTAGAATATGGTATTCAAATTCAAATTCAAATTCAAATGTCTAAGCTCCTGGCTTTCTGCATTGAAATACTAACAGGATGTGTCTGCCGCCAGACTGCGCTGAATATTTTATTTACATTGTATTTCCATTTATAAATTAATATCTGCTTTCAATGCTGTTGAAGGGCTATGGAACGGAGCTGTAGAATTTTGTATTCAGCAACAGGATGTAATTTCCCTATCAATAAAATTGTTTGTTTTTTCTCTGCTCTAGATTAGTATGGAAATTTCACAGTTCCTCAGCTACAGTGAAGTCTAGTGAAATGAGCAGGCCACTTATGTGGGACTTGTTTTTTAATGTCTTGATTCTTTTCTATTTATGGTAATGCTACTGCACAGTAATAGCTGACTGTATTTTGCTTTGATACTAGCAAAATTTGCCTAGCTTGAGAAAAGGGAACATTTTTACAATGTTTTTGCAGTTTATTGACTACATCTCTGCGAAGGAGCACACACCCACTCCAACAGAGAAGAGACTAAGGAACTATCTGGGCTCACTGAGCATTAAACAGGCCTATCTTTCTCTTTCTGGAGCTTAAAAGTAGGGGAACTGCCACAGGAGAGGGTGAATAGAAAGGGGAATGCTGTACCTCAGAGGTTGCTCATCACAGAGACAAATCAACTGCATGGACCATCTATAAAGAAGATAAGAGGGGCTAGAGGTTGATCCCAAGTAAAGATGTTACATTAGCTGGTGCATGAAGCACCACAAAGGTGACGCCCTAAAGAAAGGCAGAGCATTTTTCTTTACTCTTAATCTGATTCCCTGCTCTCAAGGGAAAGAGCAATAAAAGGACCTTTCTTTTGTTTGGGTGTTTTATTTGGAAAGACTCTTGTGTTCTCCAAACAAGAGAAGGATATTATAAACAACCTGAATCAGAGAAACCCCAGCTCCCCACAGTCCTCACCAAGATATCAGTTTTGGAGAAGGTTCCATTTCCACATGGAAGAAGACTGCCCTTCAGTCCAAAACCTGAGAAACCTTTTGGACACAGGTTAATTTTACTGACTTCTTTGTTATTTCTATTCTTGGTGAATGAAAACTTGCTGTGTAGCTCTGCTGCAAGGAATGCTTCAAAGAGGAACTCAGGGACACCTATTTATACAGCAAACTGTGATTATAAGGTGTGCAGATCTTATTAACAAATAATGTGATTTGAAATTTCTACTTTGACTTACTGGGCATCCCTTTGAAAAATGCATCACACCCACTGAATATCTGAGATCTTCCTTCGTCACCAGACAGGGCTTGACTGTAATAACTAGTCTGCATTTCCTTGCCTGACTATGCATCAGAGATCTCTGTGGGCTGTGGCCACTGAGCAAGAACACAATCTTAAATGAAATACAAAAGATGAATTCACTTCCAGCCTGAAACATAAACTCACATGAACTCCATCTCCATTGCCTGAAATATGTATAAAATCCATGAAAAGGGACTAGATGATTGAAAAGTCTAATTAATATTTAGGCATGTGTAACTACAGAATAAGGCTATCCTTGAGTCATTCAGCTTCATGCCTGCCTTGTGATCATACAGCCCAGACAGGGCAAAAATAAAATCAAGACAGACTGCTTCAATTCTCCTGATGGATATGACTGAGAAGAGTGGGGAATTTGCTCATCTTCTTAGAAATGGGTTCCTGCTGTAGATACAAATGGCAGGGTATCCCTGGGTCTTGCCAGGGTCCCCCACTTCTTCCTTCTGCTGCAGGAGTTAGGCTGCACCCACCTCTGCCAGTCTGAGTCACCTGGTCAGTCCATTCCACCCTGGCCACAATCTGGGCTTCAATCTGGCTGGGAGAGGGCAGCCCAGGCACTCCCCCCTTAAGCTATTCCCTTCTGTCTTTTATAAATCTTATTTGCTCTCCTTTTCTGTCTTCTCTCCTTTTATCCCCATGCCTCTACCACCCTTCCTTGTTCACCTCCTTCCTTTTTCTCTCTCTTGCTTTCTCTCTCGCTTTCTTTCCCTCTCCCCTCCCCTGGTTGGGACAGCTTTTTAAACTCCACCAGCACACTGGCAGTGTGGTCAGTTGGCCCTCCCTACCTACCTGCTGCCACTCCCTATTGCTTCCACCTGGGAGCTTAACAATCTCCTTCTGTTCTACCCCTACCCCAGGTTGGCTGTGTCTACACGTGCCCCAAACTTCGAAATGGCCATGCAAATGGCCATTTCGAAGTTTACTAATGAAGTGCTGAAATGCATATTCAGCGCTTCATTAGCATGCGGGCGGCAGCCGCGCTTCGAAATTGACGCTCCTTGCCGCCGCGTGGCGCGTCCAGACGGGGCTCGTTTTTGAAAGGATGCTGCCTACTTCGAAGTCCCCTTATTCCCATGAGCTCATGGGAATAAGGGGACTTCGAAGTAGGCGGCGTCCTTTCGAAAAGGAGCCCCGTCTGGACGCGCCACGCGGCGGCAAGGAGCGTCAATTTCGAAGCGCGGCTGCCGCCCGCATGCTAATGAAGCGCTGAATATGCATTTCAGCACTTCATTAGTAAACTTTGAAATGGCCATTTGCATGGCCATTTCGAAGTTTGGGGCACGTGTAGACACAGCCATTGTGTCCTCATCTGCCTTCCACCCTTCCAGGTGGGGTCTGCTGATCTGATCCTGTTACATATCTCCCCTGCCCCTGCTCAACACTGTGGGGTTGGGCTTCTTGGGACGGTAAGCAGTATACTCTCAACAGGCCATCTGCATTGATATGCTGGACCCCGGCCCTGGGCTTCACTTGGAAGTGGAAGGGTTGCAAAGACAGTAACCTCCATGTTGCTCACGCATTCCTGTCTTTGTTCTGGTGCATCCACTTCAGAGGTGTGTGGTCAGTGACTAGGGTGAATTTCCAGCCCAGTAGGTAGTACCACAGACTTTGCATGGCACACTTCACTGCGATGCACTTCTCACAATGGCATAATTTCCCCCCCGAGGCAAGAGTTTCTGTCTGAGGTACAGAATAGGGTGTTCTTCTTCCCCAACCATTTGGGACAGGATGGCAACCAGTCCAAGCTCAGAGCCATCCCCTGTGTGCAATAGGAACTTCCTCTCGCTATCAGGGGTTATAAGAACTGGGCCATTGTAGAGAGCAGTCTTTTGATCCACGAAGGCCTCTTCAGCTGTGGGGGTCCACTTTTCCATGTCTGGGCCATGGGCTTTTGTTAGCTCAATGAGGGGGTAGTCTCTGGATGGGAAGTGGGGGATGAACCACCAATAGAACCCCCATCAGTCCTAGCAATGCCTGGACCTGCTTCTTCCAGGTAGGTTGGGGCCAGCTCTGGTTTGGTTCCACTTTGTTTAGCTGTGGCCTCACTACACCCCTCCCCACAATATACCATAGGTACCTGGCTTTGGCCATCCCAGTTGCACATTTTGAGGGGTTCACGATAAGCCCAGCCTCCCTCAAGGTGTCTAGTACAGCCTCCACTTTCTTTATGGATGTGAGTGAAGCTCAGAAGGAATTGGTTGCGGCTCAGCAGGGCAGTGCCCCTCTAAAGCCAGATGAAGTTAGATGGTTGTTTGAGGGAGCTCCTGAGGAGGCGAATCCCATGGAAGTTGTCCCAAGCAGTCTGTGGTAACTGCAGAGAGTGGTAGTAAAGCGATTCAAAAAGATCAGGAGAGTTGCTTGTCTGTAGAAGGCAGCAGTTGTCTATTGAAAGGCTTGTTTCAGTTCCTGATAGCCAGGACTTTTCTGTTGAGTGTGAAACCATGGGCTTTGCTTTGAAAAGGTGCAGAGTAGACAGTTCAGAGGTTTCAGAGGGATTGGAAGTTGTTCCAGGTAAAGTGGAAGCTGTCAGGGAATCTGAACAGCTCTGTAATGACCTAGCGGCTGTGTGGAACCAGCTTACTGGGAAGTCAGCGCTATTGGGACTGAAGTGTCTCAAGACTGATTGTGGAAGTGGACAGAATGTGTCTCGGATTCAGAGGAAAAATTGTGAGGCGAAGAACGTAGAGTAGAACAGCCGCACGTCGATCTTTCTAGAATGCAGGGGATGGCAGGCAAATCTCCCATTGCCAGATGCTGTGAACATTTGTATTCTTTTATTGGACTCAACCTCTGATTCCAGGTGGAAACAGAAGTTGGAGGTCTGAGGGCAAAGGAACCGTGAGCTTAATGGGCCTGTGGTAATGGATCCTATCTCTTTGAGACAGGGATCAGCTTTAGAAAGTGTGGCTGCTAGAAGGCTGATTCAAGAGCAGTTTGGGATCTGTGAAAATGCACATGACCTAACAGGCAGGGGGAGGGTAGAACGTGGTTGTGCAGAAAGAAGCCATCGTCACTTGACCCTGAAAGATCAAAATTCCAAGGATGTTAAACCAACATTATGGTTTACCAAGAAGCAATGTAAACATACACTTGCAATGAGGTTGTTCTTGTTACTGATGTTAACCATTGTGAATAATGTGTTGCTGGTACCAAAAGCTATAAAATTGTACAAGGTGCAATATGTTTTGAACCTGTAACACGTTAACTTTGATGCCACTCATGCATCTGATGTAGTGGGTCTTTGCCCCCTAAAGCTAATGCTCCAAAATATCTGTTAGCCTATAAGGTGCCACAGGACTTCTTGTTGTTTTTGCAGATGCAGACTAACACGGCTACCCCTCTGATACTAAGCACAGATTATATGTTGACTAACATTGCAGTTCTGAAATTTCACAGTTGTTGCCTGTAACTAGTCTTGTAACTTCTCACATGAAAAGGAACATCCAAACCTATTATGTGATGTGAAAGGGGAAATTGAGGCACTCAGCAATTTTGCTTGTATGGCTAATTGGCAAGGATCATACACTGGGGGAAATGTTTATGTCTACATTTACTGGATAATTGCTGAACTCCAAGCATTTGCCAGAGACGGTATAGGTAAGTTTACTATATTGTGTAGCTCTTGGCACAAGCACCTAAGAGATATCAGGAAACCATGCTGCAAATGCAGATCCAGTCCACGATTGCCCTGACTAAACATTGCTTTGGATTTGTATAAGGGCACACTAGTATTGTTATTGCCATGATGAAGTCTGTTTTAAACAAGCACAGTTGTCATAAACCGTTCCAATTACACCCTGGTACTTCTAGTATTGGATTACAGTCAGCAGTGAGCCAGAACCAAGTATGAGAAGGCCCTGAGATGCACTCAGTGATGTTATTGGCATCCCTTCCTGCATCAATTTTGCATATGTGTGTGTGTGTGTGTGTGTGTGTGTGTGTGTGTGTGTGTGTGTGTGTGTGTGTAATGTTATTGGATTTTTAAAATAATTATGAAACCATTTCTGTGGTCATTGTACTTGTTTTGCACCAAATCTTGTGCCAGGTGGGCCAAGTGAGGTGTCTAGTGAAAGCTGGTAATGCCCTGAATCTGGTTATGCTACTTATAAGTCTGTGTCATGTTTGTTTGTAAAGTTATAGATATTGGCTCTATTGCTGCATTAGAAGTGCTTTAGAGCTCAGGATCCCAATGCGAGGTGTGGTCTCCTCCTAGACAGGATGGGGAACAAAGACTCAGACATCAAATACGCATCTCAGGAATTTGGGACTTGTCATCTGGGATGCAGCCAATGGCAGAGTGCCACAGCAGGCCACCTGGGAGACAAGAAAAGAATTTTTCCATCCACCTGGCAAGCTATAAGATGACCCTGGCAACAACAATCTTGGTTCTCTGTCCTCATGAACTAAGCCTATGTGGACTGGGGCCCAGCCCTCACAGGGTGTATTTTCAGAGACTTTCAGGAAATCAGCATATAACATCACCGGCCTGCATCAATAGCTTTAACTGACATATGTAATGCATCACTTTAACAATTTTTCTCTCTTGTGCTATTCTTTTTTTTCCCTTTCTTAATAAAGCTTTAGATTTTAGATTCTAAAGCACTGGCACAGTGTGTTGTTTTGGATAAGATCTAAGTACATATTGATCTAGGAATGTGGCTGGTCCCTTTGGGGTCTGGAAGAATCTGTGTGGATTTGGTGAAATAGGCTTTCATGGCCTCTCATCTGAGTAAGGAGGGTTGCTGGTTTGGGCATTAGGAGCAGCTGGAGAATCTGTGGGTTTTTTTGTATAGCTTCTGGCTGGCCAGTGGGGCTGGCAGAAATATTTTTCTGGCTGGCTTGATTTGCCTTAGTGAAAAGGAAATCACAGCCTGGGCTGTAAGTGGCTCAGTTTTAAGTAATCTGGCCAGGATTGGTTCTCTCAGCTGTGCCCAGAACTCCTCATAATATTATGTGTGGGCCAAGTGGATTTGGGGAGCTGAGTCCTGACAGGCTTCCTCACAGTAAGGTCAGATGGTAGCAGAGTGCCTGCAGGAGTGTCACACCCTGTAACACTGACCCTAATGTCACTCAGGGTACACTACACTTAGAGGGAGATTGATCCGGTCAGGGTTGATCTTCCCAGGTACAATTTTCTGCACCTCGTGTGGGCATGCAAAATCGAACAATCAGGGCTCAACGGTTGACCTCTGTACTCCTCTTTCTCAAGAGGTTGGGGCCAACTCTGGATTAACTGAGGTCAATGAGAGAGTTTCTTCTGTCAACCTCCCTCAGTGAGAATGGCCAGATAAGTCGATCCTAGATAAGTTGATTCCAGATATGCCATTGTCCTAGCCGAAACTGTGTATCTAGAATCAACTTTCAGGTCTAGTATAGACCTGCCCTCAGAAAAAAAACCTGACACCTTTCTAAACATTACCTCTACATAATGTTTGCAATAACTTTTTCCTATCTGGTTATTTCATTGCAGTTTAAAATATAGGTGAGAGTAACTCTTCTCTGCTTCTGTTTACTTGAAACTCCACCTGCAATGTGTCTTATGTGGTCAATAACAGAAGCAAAAGGCGCTGAACCCTAACATGACATCTTGACACTAGCTCCTCAAAGAAACAGAAGCCTACCTCACATGGATTTCAATGGGAGGTAGGCATCCACATTTTTTAAGGATCTGCAGAGATCTTTGTGTAACCAACAGGCAGACTCAAATCTGGGATATCTGGAGTTTAATGCATGAGCCTCTACAGTTTGAGCTAAAAGCCACCTTCACACACAGTTTGAGCTTCAAGCCACCTAAGGCTGTAGACGAGATGCAGTCTTGGTCTCTGTAAGTGGTCTAAGAGCCATTACACAAGACAGTGAATCACACCCCAAAGTGTGTGGGTGGCACTAGCAGAGATCATTTTCAAAGCCTGAGAGCTCATTTCTACTTGGGTTCTTGTATACACACAGGGATGTAAAGTGAAATGTATACGAGTACACCTGAAAACCAGACCCAAGATATCTTGAGGTGGGTAGTGCAAGCTTACTTAATGATCCTGGGCAAGTGGCTTAAATCTCTCTGTGCCTCAATTTCCCTTTTGTACAAGCGGCTAGTAATGAGTCCCTATCTCACAAAGGTGTTATGGGATAAATTCATTATCTGTGATGCCCAGATACAAAAATGATGAGTAACTTAGAAATGTCTGTATATAACTATTTACATTAACTGATAAGTATGCCAAATTCTGCTTCTCCTAATTTACATGAACCATATTCCTTATTTACCACCTCATTAATTAACAACACGGCCAAATTTACAATCAAAAACACACCTGGCAACAGCGGACAGAACCTCTACTGGACAATCTTGTTGAAAACAATCTGGCTCAGAAAACAAGCTAAAAATAAAAGTATTATCTGCCTGCGAGACCTCTGGCATGTTCAGATGAGACTGCATTCTTCAATTTGTCTCCAGCAGTCTTGTGTAGTATTTCTGTGGGATAATACTAGAAAATGCCAGCCACCCTAGAGCTATGTGTACCTTAGTGTTGATGCTTTGATTGGAATGGGCACAGAACATCACTTCCCTTACTGGGCCCACAGTTTCACAGGGTCACTTATGTGTTGATGTAGTTGGTAGCACTGAGGTATCCAGCTTGTGCCCCAACACCAGGTAGTCAATTGTACGAATGGCATAATGTGTGCCCAAACAAAATTGCAGATGTGAAATGGAAGCAGTTATCCTGGCCACAATTTGCAGGTACAGAAGGGGAGTTTGTGTTCCAACATCTAGCCCCTAATTCACACAATCAACTGGTGGGATCTCTGTACTTCTCAGCAAAGATTGAATAGTGATGTACTGATGTCTCTTCTGTTGTACTGGGTGACTTCCAGCCACTTAGGGTATGTCTACATAGCAGCAGTATTCCAAAATAAGCTATTCTGGAAGAGGTATTCTGGAATATCTCATTTTGAAATAACGTTGCTACATACAAGATGCATTTCAAAATTGCACTTAGCTATTTCGAAATAGAGCATCTACACACAATAAAGCCTATTTCAAAATAGAGCCATTGGATGCACTATGGCTTATTTCAAAATAGGCTCTATTCCCTGTGTCTGTGTCTCCACTTGCATTCCTCTTTCAAAAGAGGAATGCAAATGAGGGAAATCGAAAATGCAAATGAGTCACTGATTTACATATCTCATGCTTCATTTGCATAACCTCTTTTCAGAAGAGATTCTTTTGAAAGAAAAAAGCAGTGTAGATGGGGCTCTTTCAAAAATAGAAACGCATATGGTAATATTGAATAGTGCAAATCTGAAGGTTGCTGTTCAGGCCCATCTCTAGCTGTAAAAACAGAGGGAAAGGGACAATAGTGTACCCTGTGGTGGCATGAGAAGACCAAAAATTGGGTCACTTCTGTTCTTGTGCCCTTCTACCGCTTCTGTGAAATAACATGAAAACAATAATTATCAGGGAAATTTGGCCTGTAGCAAACATATTTACAGAAGGGAGAACTTGTTTTAATTGCGCAAGGTGTAAATAGAGATTTTGGGGCCTTTATAACCCATAGTATCATGACTAATGCATGAAGAGACCCTCCCGTGTCCTTGCTCTAATCAAGGCACCATACTACCTTCTAACATCCCCTCAGCAGCTGCACCTTAGGCTGCTACTGCTTCTGAGAGAGTAGCAAGGGATTATGGGGGACAACCTTAAGGCGCTCCCTCCGGAAAGGGGTGTGAATGTGCTGTGTCAAGCAGCAGAACTAAACAGTTTCAGAATCAAAGACCAACACACAGCCAGCACTTTTGGCTTTTTAGGACAGAAATTGCTGGCCCTGAGCCCTGGCACCTGGAACAGCAGAAATGAAAATGCAAAAGAGCAAAATCTTACCTGCTTTTTCTTCCCATTCTCTGTTTATTCAGCTAGCTAATCTGGTCTGTGGGTGGCGTCCATGCCACGTCAACCCCAACCTGCTGTAATGTTCAATAAGACAAGAGCCATAGCTATGCATGAGGCATGTTTGCTATAGAGATACCATCCAACCAATAGCATGCTTTTTAAAAATTAGAATTCAGACTAACGATTTACAGATTACACAAGGATATAGCTCCAGTTACAAAAGGGTTGGCCCAGGCATCCATCCTGAAAGGACAGAGACACTGAGGCTACGTCTACACTAGCCAAAAACTTCAAAATTGCCATGCAAATGGCCATTTCGAAGTTTACTAATGAAGCGCTGAAATACATATTCAGTGCCTCATTAGCATGCGGGCGGCTGCGGCACTTCGAAATTGACACAGCTTGCCACCACGTGGCTCGTCCAGACAGGGTATTTTTTGAAAGGACCCCAACTACTTCAAAGTCCCCTTATTCCTATGAGCAGATAGGAATAAGGAGACTTTGAAGTAGCTGGAGTCCTTTCGAAAAGGAGCCCCGTTTGGACGAGCCACGCAGCAGCGAGCCACGTCAATTTCGAAGTGCTTCAGCCGCCCGCATGCTAATGAGGCACTGAATATGTATTTCAGCGCTTCATTAGTAAACTTCGAAATGGCCATTTGCATGCCCATTTCGAAGTTTTTGGCTAGTGTAGACACGGCCTGGGTGACATATAGTTTACTTTGTGTGTGTGTGTGTGTGTGTGTGTTTGTGTGTGTGTGTGTTGCAGAGGAGATCTTAATAAGAGAGGTCCAAGCACTACCCACGGAAGTGGAAGGCTTCCTTCACATCTGTGTGAGCCCCTCTCATTCCTGTCCAGACTTCTTCCAAAGGAGAGCATACAGGGAATCCACTGTATTGGGGACTATTAAGAAGACTGGTAGGGACATTTTCTCAGCATGTGATCAAAGACTACGTTGTTTTTGAGAGAGAAATTGACAGCATAAGTATTTCCAGCATCATTACCTGCTTCTCCTGAGGTAACCAGGCTCAGCAGTAATCTCCAGCAAGGCAGTGGTGGCACATGTTCGAGTGGCCGGTTTGTGGCAGATAAAGGGCTAATGATATATGGCCCAGTTCCTATAGATGACTCTGTTGGAATAGCTGAGGATGCCTTGCTTGCTAAGGGTGTTTATTCAGAAGAACTGCACATCGGGCCTTGCTCTCACTTTCCTCAGAGCTCAAATATCTTGTCCCTGCACTTGCAAGGCCCTTCATTATTGTAACATCACCCACAGCCCTGCTTTAATTCCTTCCTTAACTCTGCCCAAGCTTAGCCTCTTTATTCCTTCCTTCTTTGCATGTTTCCACGTCCAGTTTCTGCACCCTCTTTGTTGTCATCCCTTCCATTAAAACTACCTTCTTTCCCCCAGACATCAATCCCCCGCTCCACTGCTTGTCACTTAAGTGTCTTCCTTAGGATGTATTTCTCCCAGGAAAGCTGACAGTGATGGTCTCTTGGGCTATGTCTACACTAGAGGGTTTTATCAGGAAAACAGCTATTTTCCTAACATAACCTGCGTAGCATCCAGATTTCCAGGGCATGCTGCCAACAGTAAGTTGACAGAATGCAGCACTTTTGTCGACAACAGTACCCCGCTTCCCAGGAGAAATAATGCCTCTGTTGGCAGAGACCTGTTGACAGAGACCTGTTGACAGAAAGCTGGTTTGGATGTCCCAGGGGGTTCTACCGTGCTTCCGGTCGGCCATTTTGCCAATAGAGTGGCTGGGCAGTCCAGCCGCTCTCTGTTGACAGACGGGATCACTCTTGCAATCCACTTAGCAGTTTGCCCACCATCTGTCGACTGAAAACTTTTGTCAGAAGATCTCTTCCACCAAAAACTTCTGTTGAGAAATTCCTGTAATCTAGACATTGCCTTACAGATTTCTGCCTTACTTCCAGCCTGGAACTCCCGCCTGTTTATTTACTGCCTTTGTCTGATTTTGACTGCTAGGCCTCTGGGGCACAGCCTTAAAAGGGTCTATACTCCATAAATAATTACAAAAAGCAGGTCAGTTTTAATATTACTTTAGATTACATCAAGAGGCCGGCATCTGGGCGCATTGTTCTGCTTGGTTTGTCTTTCCATTCTGGTTTTGCACCAAGCAAGATGGACATTTTAAGAGGGAACCTTAAACAGAATGCAGTACTGAACAGGCAACTCCAAAATCCACGGTTGCACCTCCTGCCAGGCACTGCTTGGTGTTGCCTTTATGAACGTGTTGTTGTCAATCTATGTGACACACTCGCACATCCTGTGATTTGGGAGAGTTTTACATGACTCCCCGGAAGAAGGTCGTGGTTACTCAAAATTTTAGGCTGACCCGTAACTGATGCTGCAGCTCTGCTTTCTGCCACTAGATGCCAATGATAGCCAGAGCTCCTGGTGTTAGGCTGAAGTGCACACTGCCATAATTGCTTCCAGACAACTCTCCAATACCAAATTTTACAGGCTACTTTCCTCAGATCCCACCGAGGAATACACTAAGAAACTACACCATCTGCTCAGGACACTCCCTACACAAGCACAAGAACAGATTTATACCAACACACCTCTACCGCCCCGTCCGGGGCTATTCTACCTACTACCCAAGATCCACAAGCCTGGAAATCCTGGACGCCCCATCATCTCAGGCATTGGCACTCTCACTGAAGGACTGTCTGGTTATGTGGACTCTTTCCTCAGACACTATGCCACCAGCACTCCCAGCTATCTCCAAGACACCACTGACTTCCTGAGAAAACTGCAAGACATTGATGACCTACCAGAAAACACTATCCTAGCTACCATGGATGTAGAGGCTCTCTATACCAACATCCCACACAAAGATGGAATAAATGCTGTCCAGAACAGTATCCCTGATGATGCTACAGCACATCTGATGGCTGAGCTCTGTAACTTTATCCTCACACACAACTATTTCAGATTTGGGGACAACATATACCTTCAAATCAGCGGCACAGCTATGGGTACCCGCATGGCCCCTCAATATGCCAATATTTTCATGGCTGACCTGGAACAGCGCTTCCTTAGCTCTCGTCCACTGACACCCTGTCTCTACTTACGCTACATTGATGATATCTTCATCATCTGGACCCATGGGAAGGAGACTATGGAGGAATTCCACCGGGACTTCAACAACTTTCACCCCAACATCAACCTCAGCCTGGAACAGTCCACACAGGAGATCCACTTCCCGGACACCACGGTGCTAATACACGATGGCCACATTGATACCACCCTGTACTGTAAACCTACTGACCGCTACACCTACCTTCATGCCTCCAGCTTCCATCCCAGGCACACCACATGATCCGTTGTCTACCTTCATGCCTCCAGCTTCCATCCCAGGCACACCACACAATCCATTGTCTACAGCCAAGCACTAAGATATAGGGAGATCCCTCTGGGGGACACCACCATGCCCCTCTGCGTCATCGCAGATGCGGCATACCCCCTCCGGCCCTGGCTCATGCACCCGTACACGGGCCATCTCTCCGCTAGCCAGGAGCGCTTCAACGAGTGCCTGAACCACGCGCGCCAGGTGGTGGAGCACTCATTTGGCCGCCTGAAAGGACGCTGGAGATGTCTCCTGACCCGCCTGGATGCGGGCCCCAACAACATCCCCCTGATTGTGGGTGCCTGCTGCGCCCTGCGCAATTTGGTGGAGAGCAAGGGGGAGGCCTTTTTCCAGGGCTGGGCTGTGGAGGCCGGCAGGGCCAACGTGCAGCCACCCGCTGCCCCCAGTTGGCAGGTGGACCCCGAAGGGACCCGGGTCCGGGAGGCCCTGCGGGCCCACTTCGATGATGAGGCCGCGGGGTGAACTCTGCCAGGCCCCCCACTGCCCGCCCCTTCCTCCACCACACTCCTGCCCTAACGCCCGCACCATGGAGTACCCAACCGCACCCCCCTCCCACTTTTCCTGGACAAATGACAGCACGCACTTGTGGCTGAACTTTAACTGCTTTTTCTTTGAGAACTTTTTTTTTAACTATAAATATATAAAACAAGAACAAACTATATACAACGTGTGGAACCAAAGTAATATGTACAAATAAAACAATAGTAAGAAAAAAGTGTGCTCAGTAATAAAAAGAAAACCAGGGAGAATAAAGGGGAGAACTATTTACATGGGGGGGACAGGGCAAACGGGGGGCACAAAATAATAAGTTCAAACTATATACAAGGGGGGGGCCACGTCCCAGGCCCCTCGCCCCTAAAGTCCGGCACTGGGCGTGGGCGGCCGGGAGCCCCGCCGCGGCCGCAGCCCTGTCCGGGGCTGGCTGGGGGCGGGCCAGACCGGAAGATATGCCCGGCGAGTCTCAGCTGGCTCCAGGGGTCCCTCGGCACTCTGGCCCTCAGCGGTGGGTGGCGGGGCGACGGTGGACGGGACGGCGATGGGCGGAGCAGCTGGTGGTACGGCGGGTGGAGCAGGCACGTCGGGAGCTGCGGCGGCCGGCGCGGCATGGGGGGCCAGGTAGTCCACCAGGTGGTTGAAAGTCTCCATGTAGGCCCCCCATGCCTCTTGGCGCCAGGCCAGCGCCCGCTCCTGCAGCTGCAGGTGCTGCTCCGCGACCTCCAGCTGCCGACGGTGGATGGCCAGCAGCTGGGGGTCCGTTGCCGTCAGCTGGTGGTGGCGCGGGGTCCACCGTCTAGCCCGCCGTGGGGCCGGTTGGTCCTCGGCCGAGGGGCTTGCCTGGAGCGATGGCCCCGGAGGGGTCTCCGGGACCACTGATGCCTCACCGGCGCTCTCTTCCGGTCCTTCCGATGGTGCAGGTGCGGGACACAGGAGAGGAGCGGGGGAAGAAGAATGGAGACAGGCGTTAGTGTGGGCCCCGAGCCGTGGCCTTTGTCCCCCCAGCCCTGTGCTGCAGGTTCCCCATCCCCGTCCCCGGGAGATGCTGCTGTGATGGATGGGATTCAGGGGTCCCCCTGCACTGCACCCCGTCCCCTGGTGGGAGCGACTCTCGCTTCACTCCGCAGGGTCTGACAGGAGAGTTTTCTTAGGCCACAGATGCCCAGTTTCTCCCAGGAGTGACAGCACCAGCTGTCGGAAGAAACAGTCCTTCCAACCTGTCCTGGGGAGAAGACCCCAAGGGGTGCCCCTCTGGGATGCAGCTTTCCCCTTCATCAGGCTGGCTGCCTTCCAGCTCTCCCTTCCCCTAGCCTCTACCTGTAGCTCCCGCCCTCCCCCCCAATTCCAAGCCAGCTCGGCTCCTCCCTCCTGTTTGTTCAGGGCAGAGGTGTCACCTGCCAGCTGTAGCCCCACGATCACCCTTTGCCCCTGGGAGCTATTCAGCTCTTGTTGCTCATATCTAGCCTGAGTCTCCCTTTTGCACTCCCCCCACTCCATCACATGCTGCTGCTGCTGCTGCCGGGTGTCCCACCCCCTCCTCCTGGGGGGCCCCTCGAGGTTCCGCTCCCCCCTGCCCTGGGGATGGGGCATGGCACTGTCGTGCGGGGTGGGGCGGGGCAGGGGCTGATGCACTGCTGTGAGGGACATGGCCCTGCTGTCCTTGGGGCCATGGCCATGTGAGCATGTGGGGGGCCCTGGACACATATCTATTACCCCCCACCCCTCAAGCCCAGGGGTGTACACCAGAGGGGGGTACATACCTGTCGGTCCGCTCCCACGGTCTGGAGATCCCCGGGGGGCGGAGGCCCGGCTGCTGCTCCGGGATGGCAGGAGGAGGATCTGCAGCCCGGATTCTGCGGAGGAGGAGCCCCCCTCCTCCTCCTCCTCCTCCTCCTGCCGCGATGTCCCGGGGGTGGGCTCCAGGGGGGGCCCCCGAGGTGCAGGGCTTACCTCTGGGGCGGACTCCGGCTGCAGGGCCTGCTGGGGCTCGTCGGCTGAAGTATCAAGGGTGGCCGGAGGGGAGGAGGTGTGCCGGGGGCCCAGGATGTCCCTGAGCTCCCTGTAAAAGGGGCAAGTGACGGGGCTGGCCCCAGATCGGCCGGCCACATCCCGGGCCCGGGAGTAACCCTGCCGCAGCTCCTTCACCTTACTCCTGACATGATCAGGAGTGCAGGCAGGGTGACCCCGGGCAGCCAGGCCGTCGGCCAGCCGAGCGAACGCATCCGTGTTCCGCCTCTTGCTCCCCATTACCTGGAGCACCTCCTCCTCGCTCCAGAGCCCCAGCAGGTCCCGCAGCTCGGCCTCCGTCCAGGAGGGGCCCTGCTGCCGCTTGCCAGCCTGGCTGCCTGCCTGGCTGGGCTGGCTGCCCTGGCTCCCCTTGGGGGGGGGGTCCCTTGGGGGTGCTGGGGGGGCTGCCGGGCAGCCATCGCAGGTGGGGTGGCTGGTTTGGATGGCTGAGGGACGTGCAGGCTGGCCGCGTGTCTGGGCTGCTGCCTGCACGTTCCCTCAGCTTCCTGCACAGGAAGGGAGGGGAAGGGGACCTTTAAGGGGCGGCTCCATGAGGCTACCATTGAGCTGAGGGGCTGCAGAGAGCGTCTCTCAACCCCTCATCTGATGGCCGCCATGGCGGACCCCGCAATTTCGACGTTGCGGGACGCGCAACGACTACATGGTCCCTACTTCGATGTTGAACGTCGAAGTAGGGCGCTATTCCTATCCCCTCATGGGGTTAGCGACTTCGACGTCTCGCCGCCTAACGTCGAAGTTAACTTCGACATAGCGCCTGACGCATGTAGCCGTGACGGGCACTATTTCGAAGTTAGTGCCGCTACTTCGAAGTAGCGTGCACGTGTAGACACGGCTTAGCAGACTTAAAAGTAGCTATCCTACAGCAAAGAAATTTCAGGACCAGACTCCAAAGAGAAATTTCTGAGCTACAATTCATCTGCAAATTCGATGCCCTCAGCTCTGGTTTAAACAGAGACTGCGAATGGCTGGCTAAATACAGAAGCAGCTTCCCCTCCCTTGGTGTTCACACCTCCAGATCAACTGCTGGTAGTAAGCCTCACCCTTGCTGACTGAGCTACCCTTGTTATCCCCAGCCTTGCTCTGGCTTCTTTATACCTGGCCCTGCAGATTTCCAAGACCAGCATCTGATGAAGTGAGTCTGTGCTCACGAAAGCTCATGCTCAAAACTCTTCTGTTAGTCTATAAGGTGCCACAGGACCCTTCGTTGCTGCCATCATGAGAGGCTTCTGTAGAGCTAGTTGGATGGGTTTTGGTACATTTCTGGTTGAGTTCTCCGAAGTGCCTGCACACAGAGGCTACGTCTACACGTGCAGCCAACATCGAAATAGCTTATTTCGATGTTGCGACATCGAAATAGGCTATTTCGATGAATAACGTCTACACGTCCTCCAGGGCCGGCAACGTCGATGTTCAACTTCGACGTTGCTCAGCCCAACATCGAAATAGGCACAGCGAGGGAACGTCTACACTTCAAAGTAGCACACATCGAAATAGGGATGCCAGGCACAGCTGCAGACAGGGTCACAGGGCGGACTCAACAGCAAGCCGCTCCCTTAAAGGGCCCCTCCCAGACACAGTTGCACTAAACAACACAAGATACACAGAGCTGACAACTGGTTGCAGACCCTGTGCCTGCAGCATAGATCCCCAGCTGCCACAGAAGCAGCCAGAAGCCCTGGGCTAAGGGCTGCTGCCCACAGTGACCATAGAGCCCCGCAGGGGCTGGAGAGAGAGCATCTCTCAACCCCCCAGCTGATGGCCGCCATGGAGGACCCAGCAATTTCGACATTGCGGGACGCGGATCGTCTACACTGTCCCTACTTCGACGTTGAACGTCGAAGTAGGGCGCTATTCCTATCTCCTCATGAGGTTAGCGGCTTCGACGTCTCGCCGCCTAACGTCGAAGTTAACTTCAAAATAGCGCCCGACGCGTGTAGACGTGACGGGCGCTATTTCGAAGTTGGTGCCGCTACTTCGAAGTAGCGTGCACGTGTAGACGCAGCCAGAAAGGGGCAATGGGCATGAGAGTGCAACATTCAGAAAGCCAATCAAAAGGAAATGGGATTTCAGGAGATCTCATGATTGTTACGTCATGGTCTTAAGTTTTAGTTCATCCTGCAATTGTTTTTGTGTGGTTGGAACTTGCAAGGCTGGTAAGCCTGTTAACCCTTTTTTTTGTCCCTCTGATGGTGTGCATGCTGATCCACTGGGAAGCAGCTGACTCAGGTATCTCTTTTGCACCTGCTGATGGCATGATGGCTTCCCACTCACACTGCCTGGCTGTCTGACTCACTGTGCAATGTACTTTTCCCACTGTTTAGTGTAACCACTCAGAATCTAGCTGTAAATACATACTTCTACACCCACTCTAACTTCCATTTTTTAAAATTGGGGGGATGTTTATTCCCTAACCCTGTTGTTTTTTTAAGCTGCACCACATATCTATGGGAGAGGGTGTCCATCATCAGAATACCAGCCTTTCATCTCGGGCTAGCCACAAAGAGACTGATCCCGCAGCCGTATCTGACAGGAAGAGAAACAATCTACCCCTCTGTAATATCTCAACTGAACTAATGTAACAGATTCCATGTGATTGCAACTTGCCCACCTTCTGGGATGAGCTGAGAACAGAACATCAGTTTTGCTTTACTCCAGGTACTGGCTGCATGTCAGCTCTTGGGTGAAATTGAAGACACATTACATATATATGAAGTCTGGTAATCGTACTGTCCCCAGGTTATTTTAAAGATGTATCACTATCTCTGCACTTCATTTCTCTGGAATGTTGGCATTCACTGAACCAAGGGCAAAGCCTGTGGAAGCGATAAATTGTGCTTCTGGTACCAGCACCAACCCTTTTGCTCCGTATAGAAGCAGACTTAAATGTGAACTTGGTTACAGTTAAGGAGGAGGTCTGAGACTCCGTTTTGCTCAAATTTTTCCATCAGTTTCAACTCTGAAATTCTGGATTCCTAGCTGAGAAGTCACACTGCAAACTGTAAAGAGCAGTGGTGCCTAATCTCCCTTCATCCCACCTTCTGGGACGAAAGAGTTTCTTTTTATTCCTGTTTGTCTTGTTTTGTGGCTGCATGGATACATATGTAAGCACATGCACCTGTATTTTGGAATGAGAAAGAGAGGCAAAGTTCAATATTCACGAAAGTTACTGAGGTTCTTTTACTTATGCAGATCTACGTTTTCTATTGCATCTGTTGCAGAATCATAATAAAGACAATGCAGCTAAAACCTCAAGTGTGTTCTGATTTCTCTTTAGTTTTGCCAGAAAGGTTCCCACCTGTAAACATCCACTGCATCACTGTTTTCCCAGAATGCTTTGTTTGCTGTCAAGGTTTCAAACATAAGATTCTTGTGCAAATAAGGTGTGCTTGAGTCTGTTCTGACTATGGTGCTTGACTTATTGCACTGCAGATGATCTCGAAGGTCAAATGAAGGCAGAGGAACTGCAAAACAGCACGATTCTGCACCCCACTGCAAACTAATTGGGAAGGAAACAGTTTCAAACTGATAGAGTGTGGCCTGATATTCAAAACTCACAAGGACAAAGGCTTCCAGTCATTTAAAGGGTTAGCGCTGCTTTTCCAAGTGGTGCAAGCAAATGAAATGAACAACCCTCCTGGGATGTGATGTGCTATTAGCAGATATTACTGTCCTTGCTTTTATCCACTCTTATGCCACAAACCATGAACATGTGGTCTATGTCCTCAGGCACTCATTGGTTAATTTACTTGTGCAGGGTAAGAGAACAAAAACATGATACATTCCACTACAGTACAACCAGAACAAAGATCTGACTATTTCTTTGTGGGTTTCTACGTTTTTATTTCTTCTGAGCCAGATAAAACATGGAACTACAGGTGAAGTACAGTGCAATACACTAAGAAATCTTGTGAGTAAAACTATTTAAAACAAATTAACAGGAACAATACATCTGAGACTCCACAGCTTATTTAAAACAAATCAATGAACAATTAATAGGAAGCTGAGCTCCTCTTTCTTTATGTATCAGAGGGGTAGCCGTGTTAGTCTGGATCTGTAGCAGCAACGAAGGGTCCTGTGGCACCTTATAGACTAACAGAAAAGTTTAGAGCATGAGCTTTCGTGAGTTAACTCACTTCTTCAGATGCTGGCCCTGGAAATCTGCAAGGCCAGGTATAAATAGGCCAGAGCAAGGCTGGGGATAACAAGGTTAGCTCAGGCAGGCAGGCTGAGTTGTATTGTCATCAGTAGATCTCGAGGTGTGAACTCCAAGAGAGGGGAAGCTGCTTTTGTATTTAGCCAGCCATTCACAGTCTTTGTTTAATCCTGAGCTGAGGGTATTGAATTTGCAGTTGAATTGTAGCTCAGCAATTTCTCTTTGGAGTCTGTTCTTGAAATTTCTTTGCTGCAGGATAGCTACTTTTAAATCTGCTACTGTGTGTCCTGGGAGATTGAAGTGCTCTCCTATGGGTTTTTGTATATTGCCATTTCTGATGTCTGATTTGTGTGCATTTATTCTTTTACGTAGAGACTGTCCAGTTTGTCCAATGTATATAGCAGAGGGGCATTGCTGGCACATGATGGCATAAATTACATTGGTAGATGTGCAGCTGAATGAGCCCACGATGGTGTGGCTGATCCGGTTAGGTCCTGTAATGATGTTGCTGGTGTGTATATGTGGGCAGAGCTGGCAACGAGGTTTGTTGCATGGATGGGCCCCTGAGATAGAGTGACTGTGGTGCGGTGTATAGTTGCTTGTTAGGATTTGTTTTAGGTTGGCAGGTTGTCTGTGAGCAATGATAGGTCTGCCTCCCAAGGCCTGTGAAAGTTGGGGATCATTGTCCAGGATGGGTTGTAGATCCCTGATGATGCGCTGTAGAGGTTTTAGCTGAGGACTGTAGGTGATGGCTAGTGGTGCTCTGTTGGTTTCTCTCTTGGGCTTGTCCTGTAGTAGGAGGCTTCGTGGCACACGTCTGGCTCTGTTGATTTGTTTTCTCACTTCCCCAGGTGGGTATTGCAGTCTCAAGAATGCTTGGTGCAGATCCTGTAGGTGTTTGTCTCTGTCGGAGGGGTTGGAACAAATGCGGTTATATCTAAGTGCTTGGCTGTAAACGATGGACCGTGTGGTGTGTCTGGGATGGAAGCTGGAAGCATGAAGGTAGGCGTAGCGGTCAGTGGGTTTACAGTACAGGGTGGTACTGATGTGTCCATTGTGTATAAGCACGGTAGTGTCAAGGAAGTGGATCTCCTGTGTAGATTGGTCCAGGCTGAGCTTGATGTTGGGGTGGAAGTCGTTGAAGTCCCGGTGGAATTCCTCCAGAGTCTCCTTCCCATGGGTCCAGATGATGAAGATGTCGTCAATGTGGCGTAAATAGAGCCGGGGTGTTAGTGGACGAGAGTTGAGGAAACGTTGTTCTAGATCAGCCATGAAAATATTGTCATATTGAGGGGCCATGCGGGTACCCATAGCTGTGCCGCTGATTTGAAGGTATATATTGTCACCGAATCTGAAATAGTTGTGTGTGAGTATAAAGTTGCAGAGCTCAGCCGCCAGATGTGCTGTAGCATCATCAGGGATACTGTTCTGGACAGCATTTATTCCATCTTTGTGTGGGATGTTGGTATACAGAGCCTCTACATCCATGGTTGCTAGGATAGTGTTTTCTGGTAGGTCACCAACGTATTGCAGTCTTCTCAGGAAGTCAGTGGTGTCGCGGAGGTAGCTGGGGGTGTTGGTGACATACGGTCTGAGGAGAGAGTCCGCATAACCAGACAGTCCTTCAGTGAGAGTGCCAATACCGGAGATGATGGGGCGTCCAGGATTTCCAGGCTTGTGGATCTTGGGTAGTAAGTAGAATAACCCTGGACGGGGCTCTAGAGGTGTGTTGGTGTAGATCTGTTCTTGTGCTTGTGTAGGGAGTGTCCTGAGCAGACGGTGTAGTTTTTTAGTGTATTCCTCGGTGGCGTCTGAGGAGATCCACTTCCTATTTCGATGTTGGCTGCACGTGTAGACGTAGCCTAAATGTTATCCTGAATCCTGGACAAGGCTGTTAAAGGTAATTCTTGTGCTGCCAATGCTCAGCCAGCACTGTGCTTTTGAAAACAATGGCTCCATTCCAGGATGGTTGATTGTTCCTATTTAACAAGAATAATCTCTGTTCTTTTTAATAAAAAAGGGGGAAAAAAAGTAGTATTTTTGTCCTCAGTCATCTCTTCAGCTGCATTTCAGTGGGGGTTAAAACTATATCACTATATCCTCCACAAATGTCTTTATGAATAGCCTTCAAGTATTGGCATCCCTAGGCCCTGTACAGATACAGCTCTGGACATGCTAGGGGCTTCATGGCACTCAAGGAGATAAGACAGTTTAGTTTAACACAACACGAATGATTCCAGCCTCAAGACCCTATCAAAGAGATTTACAGCTGTTTTAAAAAGACAGTAATGTTGACTTGACTGGTGAAAGAATGCATGAAACTGCACTCAGTAAAGGGTCTGGTATTAACAAGTAAATGTTTGTGTTCCCAACATTTGATAGATAAACTGCTATTTCTTTTGTTTAAAAAAATTAACAAGATAGCCTAATTCTAAGGCATTAGAAATGTCTGTGCTTTTGAAATGAATAGTTGGATCCCCACAGGAAAGACATGTCCTCTAGTTAAAACAATTAACAAAACAGACAGTGAAAAAGATCTCCTTTGTCATCATTTAGGACCAATTGAATATATTTTGGCCCTAATCTCATTCCGTTCTTTTTTACAGGGCTTCTTTTCTGTGCTGACTTTTTTTGCAAATTTTTTTTGTCTATTTTTTTCCTAAAGGAATAGCCTTGTAAGATGCTTCCTGCTTAGGACCTTACTGAATCAGACCCTACACGGAGCATTAAATAAATGCAAGAGAAGCCATTCTGCTTTTAAAATGGATAGAAGAAAATTAAAAAAAGGCAATTCCATCCCCAGTAGTGGGTGGATCTGCGTTTATGATGCTGAAGTGACCATCTGTGATCTGCATCAAATAATTATGGTTTGCCTCACCTGACTGAACTCCATGTGTTGGCACAGACTGGTGGGAGGCACACCTTTTGTTATATGCTGCTGGTATTGCTGCCTAGGGAGAACAGGGAGGGGTGCAGGGGAGGCAGATCATGTTTATTTCTTCAGTACGAGGTGCAGAACCTGCTGAGCAGACAGGTGCTGGCTGTGCTGATGTCCATGGGCAATGAAGCCTGGTGGTCCTAGTAGCTGACATCTATATCTTGAGCTATCTGGATTTTTAAACTGATACAACATGAAGAATGTCACTCTCTGTTACTGTACAGCTGTCTGGTGGATATCCTTTAAGCACAGTGCCTTGACCACATCTGCCCTCCTCTCCCTCAGCGGACAGACTGTGCCTTTGTGGGGAGGGTAGAGCTGTGAAATTTTTTGGTCCTTTTATTTAGCCTCTCATTCCAATGCTGCCAGCCATAGTTCTTATTAGAAACTGTCCCAGATACTATCCAGCTATTGTTCACGCTCCAGTTTTGAAATGCTGCTATGCTCTCCTCTTTCTTAGGGACCAATTCTACCTTCACTGAAAATAATGGGGCAGGACTGCCCTTCATTTCAGTGGAAGCAGGACTGGAAATGTATTCAGGTTGAACTTCTCTAGTCTGGCACCCTCAGTACCTGACAGGTGCCAAATGAGAGAATTTCCCAGATCACAAGAGGGCAACATTGGCTAGCATATTGCTAACACTTCCACTGAATACTGGGCTCTTAGAAGACATTTAGGGGTAAATCACAGCTAAATAACAGCACAGAACATGAGAGCCAGAACTGCTGGCTGGAAACAAACTTTATAGGACCACAGGAAACTTGGCCACACCCATGGTAAGTGGTCACCCAGCTAACTAAAATCATGCCACACCATGGATGTTGCCGGGTCAGAGTGACAGACTAGAGTGGTTCAACCTGTATTCTACAAAGGCTTGATCCTGTGACAGACTGTGAGCTCAACTCCCACTGCAGTCAGCAGGAATGCAAGGTACTGTGCACCCTACAAGCAGACCCTCCCTTGGTATTTCATATTTATTCCTTTCAAAATGCTGCTGAGCAAGTACTACAGGATTATCGGCAATCTGGCCAAATTTTAATGCTGTATAAGCAAACTTTTATAAAAATCTAACATCAATATTCCTGCACGCTCTTCTTACTCTGGTGAAAAAGGTACTTTTACGTAAATATACATCCTTTTCAAACCCCATATACCGGAGCACTAAGAATGAGACCACGACTATAAACAAAAATGAAGCTAATCTGATTGGTTTTCTTTGCCCAAGCTATATTGAGGACGTAAATAAACTGACTATACACAGAAAGAGTTGTACAAAGCAACCAGTCTTTTCCACACGTGGCTATTTTAGGTGTCACCTGAAACAACATTAGACAAAATATTTTCAATCTGGTGCAGGTCTTGGAGTCAACTTCTGACAGACAACTCTTTCTATTTGGGGGTTTTTATCTGTCAAGTCAGTCATTATTTATTGCAGTCAACAGTGGTATCTGACAGTGTCTTTGTGTGTGCACTGAGAGGTGTGACATTTATAAAATAATCCCAGACTTTCATATTTCTGTCAACACAAGAGACTGTTGGATACTAATTGGAAGTTAAAATCCCAAGGAAAAGCTGGATCAATTGCATGACAATTCGTAAATGCTATTCCAAACTATTTTCCAACAATGTTGGTCTTGGTGCTCTAGAAAGAATCACAAAATCCCAGAATCACAGGGCTGGAAGGGACCTCAGGAGCTCATCTAGTCCAGCCCCCTGCTTCAAGCAGGATCAAACCCTACCAAGTCATCCCAGCCAGGACCTTGTCCAGCCGGGACTTCAAAACCTCAAGGGATAGAGAATCCACCACCTGTCTAGGCAACGTATTCCAATGCTTCACCACCTGCCTGGTGAAGTAGTTTTTCCTAATATCTAACCTACACCTTTCCCTCTTCAACTTCTGACCATTACTCCTTGTTCTGCCATCTGACACCACTGAGAACAGTTTCTCACCCTCCTCTTTAGAGCTCCCCTTCAGGAAGTTGAAGGCTGCTATTAAATCACCTCTAAGTCTTCTCTTCTGTAAACTAAACAAGCCCAAATCCCTCAGCCTATCCTCATAGGTCTTGTGCTCCAGACCCTTAATCATTTTTGTTGCCCTTCACTAAACCTGCTCCAGCAAATCCACATCCTTTTTATACAGGGGGGGCCCAAAACTGGACACAATATTCCAGATGTGGCCTCACCAGTGCCAAATAAAGAGGAATAACTACTTCTCTAGATCTGCTTGAAATCCTCCTCCTAATGCACCCCAGTATGCCGTTAGCCTTCTTGGCTACAAGGGCCCACCGTTTACTCGTATTCAGCCTTTCATCCACCATAACCCCTAGGTCCCTTTCCATCGTACTGCTGCTGAGTCAGTCGGTCTCCAGCCTGTAACAATGTTTGGGATTCTTCCACCCCAGGTGCAGGACTCTACACTTCTCCTTATTGAACCGCATCAGATTTCTTTTGGCCCAGTCCTCCGATTTAGCCAGGTCCCTCTGGATTCTCTCTCTACCCTCCATCATATCGACCTCTCCCCCTAGAAGCCTTTAACATCATATGTCTAAGCACAAAATGAAAGAAAAGCAGTGTAGACGCAGCTCTTTTGAAAGTAAATCCTATCTTTGAAAGAACTGTTCCTCCCATAAAAAAATGGGGTTTATTTTTTAAGAGAGCAGTGTCTACACTGCTTTTCTTCTTTTGAAAGAAGAATATGCAAGTGAGGCGCCAGCTATGTAAAACTGCATTTTTGATTTCTGTCATTTGCATGCCTCTTTTGAAAGAGGAATGCAAGTTTAGGTGCAGCCTTGAAGACAGACAATTGAGAGAGACAGAGCTACCCCCATGCTCATTAAACTGTACTATTTTCTCCCCCACTGAATTTATTTTGGATGCTAGTTACAGTGAAATTCACTCCAGTACAAAGAACCCATACTTAGCCCTGTATGCCATATAAACAATGTGCAATGGCTTATGTGGTCCATAAGGTCTTGAGCTGCTCTTCTACAGAAGGGCAAAGTTCACCCTCAAAGATACACGGCAATGTGACATTACTCTCTTACTCACAAAGAGCAGGTCTAGAACATGAAGCCAAAATTTTCAAAATTGGATGCCAAAGTTGGACACTTCAGTCCAAATTCTGATGCAGATGTGGGCCCCACTTTTATATTTAGGTGCTAAGTGGCTGGATGTCCAGTAGTTGTAACTCCTGCTGGTTCCATTGGAAGCAGCAGGAAAATAGCACCTTAGAAAAATCATTACATGTGTGTTGAATGCTTCATTTTCAGTTCCTGAGTTTGAAAACATGGGTCTGATTGTCCAAAGCCAACTTTGACCAGTTGTTTTGACCTTTTTGATAAGACACCAGCTCCTCATGGTGCATAAGTGGGATCTGAATATGAAAAAAAAAAACCAGTGACAATAACACCACCACACATCAGTTTTGTGTAATTGCAACAGACAGAAGAGGTCAATTATAGATGACAAAGGTAAAAAGATCAACCACCCTTCAATAATTCTTATAAATAAAAGTACAGGCTTGTCTACACTACCACCTCCCTTCGAAGGAAGGATGGTAATTAGGGTGTTGGGTGTTTGCTAATCAAGTGCTGCTGTGCATAGGCAGCACTTCATTAAGCAAATTCCCCTGGCAGCAACTTCGAAGTTTTAAGCTTCAAAATACCAGCACATGTCTAGCTGCAGCTCACCCGCCGGTACTTCGAAGTGCCAGGGCAACTTTGAAGTCCCCGTACGCCGCAAAATTTCTACAGGGTGCAAAATTTTGAGGAGTAAGGGGACTTCGAAGTTGCCCTGGCACTTCCAAGTACCAGTGGGTGAGCCGTGGCTAGATGCGTGCTGGTACTTTGAAGTTTAAAACTTCAGAGTTGCCGCAGGAGGGAATTTGCTTAATGAAGTGCTGCCTATGCACGGCAGCACTTCATTAGTAAACTCCCAACACCCTAATTACCATCCTTCCTTCGAAGGAAGGTGGTAATGTAGACAAGCCGTACAGGTTTGGGATGACAAAGGAGACAATGCCTACAAGCACTTTCCTATCCCATCCCATCTAGCTGGCTCTTACTACTGTTGGCCTGAAAGACCTGGAAAAAGATGGGCTGTTGTAATGCAAAGAGGCAACTGAAGGGGTAGGGAGCGGGAAGGTGGTAGGTAGGACAGAACGATAGGCTGGGAAGCGGGAAAGCATCAGATTTTAATTGCACCTTGTACAGAAACTCTACTGTGGTTTAGGCTTTCTGGCCGAGTTCAAAACAAAATTAATGACTAGTCTGTGGTGCCTTTACCTAGGCTGGTAGTACCTTACTCCTCCAAGAGTCCCAGCAAAATCAGTGGGACTGTTCCTGAAATAAGGCAATGTACAGCATGAGGAAATCAGAGTCTTCCTCTAAATTTGGGACCTATTTAACATCCCCATGTCAGGTGTGATTGAGACACCTGTGGGAAAAGGGATTCCAGTGGGATTTCTCGCAGTGCTACTCTGAGTGAGTGTGGCTGATTCTGGCCCTATGATTTTGTGACTGAAATGAGCTGATGGGGCACTTAGGCCACACATTGCTGTTGAAAGGGCTCCAGAACTCAAGAGAAATTAAAAAAGGAGGAAAAAAATAATCCAGAAACCCTTGAAAAAAACTGTAGAAAAACAAAATGAATTGCAAGCTCCAAACAGCAGAGAAAACTATTTATAACCTTATCCATACTACTTCCTCCCTGTTATTTTTATACATACTATTCACAGCAGAAACATACATTGTACTAATCATATAAAACCTGGAACTTTAAAATGACCTTTTTAAAAGCACAAATTTCAACAGAAGCAGACACCCTTGAACAGCAATGATTGTTATCTAGATGTGGCTTGATACTACCAATGTCAAAATCCAGCCCATTGAGGTTAGTGGGGAATCTCCATTGACTTCACTAAGCGACAGATTAGGCTCCTGGGAAGCTCTTGGCTGTCTGAAGACATTCGATCTTTGGCCTCATACATAATATATTAAAAAATAATAATAACACCTACCTCTTAAAGACAGTGCTTCAAAAAGGTGGTCAGTATCATTATTCCCATTTCACAGACGGGGACACTGTGTCAGGGAGAATAATGTACTTGGCCAATGTCATCCAGTGTGCTAGTGATCAAGCCAGACATAAAACCTAGATCTTTAGAGATCCCAGGTAGTGCTTTGTCCAGTAGTTCCTACTGCCACACTGCCTTCCAATAGTCACCTATTGCCATATTGGATGGTGTTTGCATCCGAGATCATTACTTCAGCAAAATACAGCTTCTGTTCTGTTTCAGATT
Organism: Carettochelys insculpta; assembly: GCF_033958435.1. Taxonomy (NCBI): domain Eukaryota; kingdom Metazoa; phylum Chordata; order Testudines; family Carettochelyidae; genus Carettochelys; species Carettochelys insculpta. The sequence goes on along the minus strand of NC_134138.1, from coordinate 86,575,295 downwards.
GCAATCATGTATAAAGAACTGCACAGGTGGACCATTTGAAAATCAACGGGGTTCCACACTCACAGAGCTCTTGGCAGAATGGGGTGTTATATATATTTGTCACTAACTATTGCCACTTGAATTAGAGAGCTCTTCGCACCTGCAGTAGCAAAAGACAGAGAAAATGTACATTTTGCAGTGAAAGAGCTCAAGGGGTTTGCAGTGTATTTAAAAATAACTTTTTATTTTGGGCATTTAAAGATCAAACAAACCCATAGTTAGAGCATTCATCCCCAAAACAGTCAGAGCTGGCATGGTTTGTAGAGTATCTGTAATTTAGAAAGAGAAATGTAATAGGAGTTTAGCAAATACAAAAATAGGTTTGTTGGATTGGCCAACGTGTGTCTTTTTCCCAGCAGAAATCAGAAACGTGAAGCCCTGGTTGCAGACAAATGTTCAGACTTTTTTTTTTTAAATTCAGGATTCCTCATATTGCTAATCTTTTAGCGCATTGCTTAGCCAGTTGCAAAAATTAATCAAGGTGTATGCCTCAAATGTCTTCCACAGAGCAGCAGTATAACATCTGGCATCTATGAACAAACAGAAATTTGGGCTTCTGCCTTTTGGTTGATGTTTTTCCATGAGCATCAAACTCAGTAACAGGACCTTGGGGTCCAATTGCAAATCTGAGCCTGTGACAGCCTCTTGTTTGTCAAAGAGAATGGGATGTTTACGAACCATGAGAGATGGTGAGCACATTTGTTGACAAAGCAGGCATAGCGCATGCACTACCAACGGTAGTCTGCTGTTGCTGCTTGGCAAAGATGTGGCCCTTTCCACGGCTAGGGGCCATCTCTAATTGCTAGTCGGTCTCCGTGTTCGTTCAATTCTTGACTGCTCTGCTGAGCAGTGAGTGCCAGTAATGTTTTTTTTTGTTGAGATGCAAACATCTGTCCACTAAGAGCTGGAACGAGGCCGCCAGTTCAATTCACAACTGTGAACAAACTATCTTCAGGAGGTAACAACAGTCAGCTGTATCTGATTAGAATCAGTGAGCTAGAAGGGAAAGTTTTACTCTTGTTCATTTGCAAAAACCCTTGATTCCACTGAACACAGATAAAGCAGCCACGTGATACCACCTGGAACATCTCCTGTCACCTGCATTATATACATAAGCTCTTTTATCCAGGGAGAAATACCAGTGTAACAGATTACAGCTGTATTTCCTGACTTTGATGTAATCACAAGATAGGGCAACTTGTTTCCAGATGCCTAGCCCACTGTTTGGCATTGATTGATCTACCTCTTACTAGTGTTCCATTTTTTTCCCATTCCTGGGGAGAATAAATTTTGTTATGTGCACTGAGGCATTTGTAGATGTGCACCTCAAATAGAAACACATGCTGTTGGCTGTGGGCACTCTGCTAATCAGCTGGGTGGCAACTGAATCCCTCCTGGGTGGCCACCCAAGCACTCAACTTATTGAGAACACTGTCTGCTACTGCTTACCACTGTTACCTATACAGCTATTGCTCAGTCATCCTTCCTACTATTAAAACATTACACAAATAGGAAAGAGATCCTTGGTATTTCCTGAGGTGCACTCTTGACATATTGCTTAGAAGTTTGTGAACCAGTTCCTAGATGTTAGCTCAACTCAGAGGATGCCTGCATTATATACACTGGAGACTTACCAGCTGATATAATTGAAAATCAGATTTATGTTTTTCCATTCTTAATATGCATTTCCTAAACATTTGAACTATCAAGTATAACTCATCTTCTTTGCATTCTTGGAACTTAATACATTTTTCTGCAGCCTTGAAAAAAATATTAATTTCTTCATCAAATACAGTTTTGCATGACAGTATAATTGAACAATAGTATGTCTGCTATACCACACTATGACGTGGTACTTGACATGTAAAAAAATAGCAGAAAAAAGTTTGAGTCTGGCTTGTAAATCATAAAGGAGCAGCAGCAATTACTGTTCCCACTGTTTTCCATCCCTGGGTGGAATACATTTTGTTACGTGCACTGAGGCATGTAAGCATGTGCACCACCAATAGAAACACATGCTGCTGGCTGTGGGTGCTGTGGGTGCTCTGCTAATCAGTGGGGCAGCACCTGAATCTCTCCTGAGCAGTGATGCAAGTGCTCAGCTTTCGGAGAACACTGGGAGAGAGTAAAAACAATATTGTTATTTTATTATAGCTATATGTATTACTATACAACCCAGAAACCCTAGTCACGGAGCATGATTCCCATGGCCCCTGTTCTGCACGAACACTGAAGACAGTCCCTGTTCTGAAAAGAGTTTACAATCTAAGCAGTTTTGCATCACAGTTAACTTTAATCCATGCTTCAGCTTTTTACTAAGGCTACAGGTACACTTACTGGGAAGAATTCAATGCTTAGGTTTGATCTTCTGGGCACTGTATTGTGCACGTGCGAAATGGCACATTCTGGGGGTCAATGTTGAGCCCTTAACTCCTTGCAAACTGCAGGATTAAGGACTGTCTGCAGGAGGAGTGTTCCCATTGACATTCTGCAATGAGGACTGGGACCAATGTTGACGGCTGCAAAATCCATTTGAGGTATGCAATTGGTGTACCTAAAATTGTGCAGCAGCTGTTGACATTCCCGGTAAGCATAGATGTTGCCTAAGTAGGTAATCAGAGGTTGGAATTCTCTGCCCTGGCAGGTTCGGACAGAAACTGCTTTATTCTGGTTCAAGAAACCATTGTTAGTTGCTTTGGATCCCAGTGACAAATGGAGATTAGAGATTGTTCCTCTCCCATTATGATTCTTGCTTTTGTGACTCACCAAATTTGTGGTCAGGAAGGATGTACCACAAGAACATTCAATTTCTCTGCTTTCCTCTGGGCCGTTAAGCACTGAATCCTTATTGGAATCAGACTGATCTATCTCAAACGATCAGCTTTGTGTGACTGCAGAGAGGAGGCATGATGGTCTTCAGGCTTTCAGATAGTTTTATTCTAGGCTTCCCTGCTACACTGAGGATCAGACATTTGGGAAATTGGCCAACATTATAACAAACCCAAAAATGCCTAATGACAGCAGGGAAAGGAACAAGAGATTAATGAAAAGGGGTCACGACTGGCTTATGCCTTTACAGTTCCCTTTAATGAGGTACAATATTGGGTAACTGGTGTCATGTGTTATGTCATAATGCATCATGTTCATGTTGGGTTCTGTCATGTCACACAGGATAACTGGAGATGACAGATACAATGAGACTGTCAGATGAGGAATTTTCTTCTTTACTTGCTATTTATAAGGTTTAAACTTTTACTAAACACATTACAGAGCTGAACAAGAGGAGAAAAATAATTGCCACAAGACAAAGCAGGCGAGGGCAAAAGGTCAAATCCCGCAAGTCTTACTTAGATCTTAAGAAGGCTAAACTCCCATTGACTATGCAAAATCATCAGGATTTAACTCAATAGTACTACTACTAGGGATGGGATGAAGCTGTAGCCTGGATTTTGGACTGGCGGTGTCTGGAGGTCTTTAGATCTGGTTTAGAGACAGTGATAGGAATTTTGATTCAGATGTACATTTGGACTTGAAACTCCCTGAAAATGCAACTGCTTCAGGCCCACCTCTAATAAATACATACAAAAAAGTCTGAATCCTCATGTTTGCCAGGTCAGACCTCAGTGCTCTGGAGGTTGTGGAGGAGTGCCAGGCCTGGGGCTGGCTGGGGATTAGAACCAGGGTACTTTAGATCAGCCTATGAGTGCCCCACTCCCTTAAAACAACCTCTCCCATCCCATGCTCCCCCTATTCCACACATGGATGGAAAAGATTAAATTTTTTACATGCACCAAAGTATGTACGAATGTGCACCAGCAGTAGAAACATAGAACCTAGCTGTGGGTGCTCAGCTAATTAGCTGTCGGCATCATTTGAATCTCTCCTGAGCAGCTGCACAAGTGTACAGCTTACAGGGAACACTGCTCCCATCCCCGAAGTCTAGGGACCTAGGATACTCTGGAGCAGTGGTTCCCAAGCTTTTTGAGATGGTGACCCATTTTCACAATTCAGTAAGGCTTTGTGACTCAAGGCAATTCAAAACCGTGGGGCGGGCGGCGGGAAGGAAAGAGGTTCTCCTGTGGGAATTTTTTTTTTATAAATTTTGATTCCCCACACTGTCCCCAGGCTTAAACCCCTCACAGCCCCAAACTGCCCCCCGCCCCCAGGCTTAAACCCCTCACAGCCCCAAACTGCCCCCCTGCCCCTAGGCTTAAACCCTTCACTGCCCCAAACCGCCTCCCCGCCCCCAGGCTTAAACCCCTCACAGCCCCAAATCATCCCCCTTCCCCCAGGCTTAAACCCCTGGTAGCCCCAAACTGCCCCCTTGCCCCTAGGCTTACACTCCTTGCAGCCCCAAGCCGTTCCCCCCTTCTACCTCACACAGGCACCACTGCTGTCCCCTGCTGATCCTTGTCCAGGCTGCTGTCACCTCCTCCGCATGGCTCCCCACAGCTCTCCTACTCCCTTCCCCCAGCTGCAGCATGGGCAGTTTCTTGCCCTGCCATGCTGAAATGGAACTCTGGCTGTGTCTACACTATGAGCTAAAATCGATATTATTAAAATCGATTTATTAACGCTGGGTTTTATCATTTTGATTTTGAGCATCCTCACCTTCCCACAGGCGACCCACAAAATCAGCTTATTGCTGCCACCCACAAGTAGTTTAAATTGACTGCTGCAGCAATGTATTGTGGAAACCTATCCCACAGTTCCCTGAGCCTCAGAGCATTCTGGGTATTTTCACTGGTGCAGCATGGGAAAAAAATACCCCACAAGTGGATATGGGTATCTGACGACATCCTCCCACATTTAATTTCCTACATTTCATTTCCCTCCTTGTCCTGCTATGTTAACCAGATGTCCTTTTTTACAGATGATGTCTGGCTTCCCTGTATAAGAGATGTGCTTTTTATAATTGAGGGGAGGGGAGGATAGTAAAGCACTTAGGAATGATTAGGAAAAAAGATTTTGGGTTTCCCAACCAACAGCTTTTCAAAACGGGGTGGAAAAGCACTGGAATTTTGCAGGCTTGGATCTGGATTTAGACCTCCTGGCAAAGAACATCTTCAGATCGATAATTTTGCCCAGGGCACCAAGAGGCTGGTCTCTCCTGGACTGGGTGAAAGGTGCAGACCCTCCTGGACCTGTGAGGCAAGGAGGATCTACTCCACAACCCCAAGGTGAAATGCTGTAACTCCCACACCTATGCTGGATAGCCACCACCCTGGCGGAATGAGGCCCTGACCCGCTGCAGCATGGAGGAAGTCCAGGTGAAGGTGGTCCAGCAGTGCTACATCCATGCCCGAGATGCTGCCCAACACTCTGGGGCAGGACCCACCAACTGCATCTGGATTTAGATCTCCTGGCAAAGAAGATCCTCAGAACAAGAATTTGTTTAAGTAGACACAGGTGCTACACTGAAACTGCAATGAACCATTGAAACTGTTTTGGCTTGGGGCAACTAAAAGAACCCCAACTTCAGCCAGCCCCAAAAATCATGACCACCCAGGGAGACTTCTCTCGGGTGGCTAAAAGACCCCTGACTACAGCCAGCACCTTGGCTTCAGGACACTACCCACCACCTGAATCTGTATTTAGACCTCCTGGAAAAGAAGACCCTTAGAAGAAGACTTTGTTTAAATAGACATGGGCGCTACACTGAAACAGCAATGAATCATTGAAACAGCTACGGTTTGGGGTGGCTAACACACCCCAGACTACAGTCAGCACCTGAAAATTGTGACCACTCAGGGAAACCCACCACCTGCCCCTATTAACAGCGTGCCTAGGTTTGGATCTAGATTTGGACCTGGGAAAGATGTAGACTTCTGGAAAAAGAAGACCCTTAGCAGAATTTAATTAGACATGAGTGCTGCATTGAAACTGCTGTGAATCATTGAAACAGTTGCAGATCGGGACAGTTAAAAGACCGCATACTACAGCCAGCCCAAAAATCACGTCTGCCATGGGAGGCCTTCCCTGGGCAGCTAAAAGACCCCAGACTACAGTCAGGTTTGGATCTGCCAAAGAAGGTCCTAAGAACAAAAATATTCTTCGCTGCAAGCCTTACTTCGAGAACTGTGGTAATTGTATAGCTACTACAATTGCCTTCATTGAAACAGTTATGATCCGAGGCACCTAAAAGACCCCTGGCTACAGCCAGCATCTGAAAATTGTGACCGCTGAAGGAGACTTCCCCTGGGCGGCTGAAAGACTGCTGACATAGCCAGCCCCTTGACCTTTGCATAAAGTCCATACAAAAATTTCCTCGGAGAGGACAGCCACGCTAGTGACAAAGTTTTTTTTTTCTGTTGCCCAAAAATCATGACCCCTGAGAAAGATTTCCCCAGGCAGCTAAAAGACCGCCCCCCCGGCTAGAGCCAGCACTAGAAAATTGTGAATGCCGATGGAGACTTTGCCCAGGTGGCTGAAAGACCCTCAGCTACAGCCAGAACCCAAAAATTGTGACTGCTGAGGGAGACTTCCCCCAGGTGGCTGAAAGCTCCCCGACTACAGCCAGCCCCTTGGCCTTTGGCTAAAGCCCATCCAAAACTTTCCTCTGAGAGGGCAGCCATGCTAGTACCATAGTATTTTTTATAAATTTTGATTCCCCACACTGTCCCCAGGCTTATTGGTTCGGGATCAAGCCATGTGATGTGCCTGGGCTCTGGAAAGTTCCAGACTGTGTGGTGCCTCTGGGGGGAGCGAAGGAAGGGGATTGGGGTCAGGACAAAATTTAAGTGGCTGAGAAGAAGTTTCTTGGCCAAGCACGACGCCCCCACCCACAGACGAGCTGCCACGTGATGCATGCGAGGGAAAGTTCCAGAATGCGGGGCACCTCTTGGGGAGGGAAGGAAGGGGATGCGGGGGGCACAACAACATGTAAATGGCTGAAAATAAGTTTCTTGTCCCATCAGACGAGCACAACCCCCATCCACAGCCTAGCTGCCACGTGATGCAGCGGGGGTGGGGAGGGAGGGCAGCGGCTGGTGCCAGGCAACAAAGAAAAAAAAGGCAGCTTGCTGGGACATACAGAGAACCACAGACCCCACAGCTGCACTGCTAGAAAACAAAAAGAAAGAAGATTTTTCAGCCCCTCGTGACCCTATAGCCACAGGCTTCCAGGTACCAAATTGAAACGGTCTTCCTGTTGCCTAATTCCTCCGCACTTGAGAGCAGAGAACTGTGGGGCATTGTGGGGAACATACAGGACATCTCTGGAGGCTAATGGATTTGATTTAAAGACATGGCGCTTCCTCACTACCCTTCATTTGGAACTTTAAATCCAAACTGAATGCTACACCTGTCAGGTTCCGACAATTTTATGATCTCGATATTATGTCGATTTTAGTGCACCGTAAATCGAGCTAATGGAATTTACACAGAAGACAGGCAATTGGAAAAATCGGACTATATGACTTAAAATTGATATTGTCTCATAGTGTAGACATAGCCCCAGTTTAAATGGTTTAACAACCGGATCCCTGCTGGCTGTTAAAACAATTAAACTGAGTTCCATTTCAGTGCGGCAGGGCAAGGATTGGGAGCTGAAAGAGTGAGCAGCAGCATCTGCAAATGGCTACTTAAAGAGAGACGTGCAGCTCAGAGCTGTCCAGCTGGTGACCCTAGACAATCTAATGATGACCCATGTTTGGGTCCCAAACATTAGATTGGGAATCCCTGCTCTGAAGTAATCCACTGCTGCCCATAAAGACCCACTGCAAGGCCCCATTTGAATACTTCAGTGGTGGAGTATGTTCTCTCTCAAATTTCCGTTTCTGAGAACATGGTCTGACAGAAATTGTCACAGCTGTAACAAACCCAGCCAAAACACTAAGTTCTCAGCGTCAGCAAAATCAGAAGTACAGTTCAGTGTTTGACACCCATCAGTGTTACTCATGATTTCGCTGGGCTAAGGATCTCCTGCTCAGATGGAAATATCTTCCCTTCAAATTGAAAACTCTTAAGGGACCCTGTGGCGAAGCCCTGGCTAAATCTGAAACACTGTGTTTTCCATACCAGCATTTTAGAAGGCTCTAAAAGGTACCAAGTGCAGTAGTACCCTACACAGGACAGTTAGTGTGCAACATGTTAGAGCACTATACAGATCATATCCCTTCGAGTGCTTTGCACTGCCACGTAGACAAACCCAGAAAGCTATATTGTGGCTTTAGGCACAGCCGTGAGCAGACGGTGGTATTTAAAGTGCACTGCCCCATGAATGGTCCTTGCAGATATTTTGACTCAGACTACATCTACACTGACCGGGAATGTCGACGGCTGCTATGCAATTTTAGGTATGCCAATTGCATACCTAAAATCAATTTTGCAGCCATCAACTGGTCCCTGTTCTCACAGCAGAATGTAACTGGGGGGGCCTCCTCCTGTCAACATTCCTTAATCCTTGTGGCTTGCAAGGAGTTCCGGGGTCGACACTGACCCTGGAACATGCCCTGGAAGATCGAACATAAGTATTCAATCTTCCATGGCCAGCGTAGACCTGGCCTCAGAGACAACCTCTATGCAAAAATTCAAGGCTTACTCTGTCTTTGCTCACCAGCATGCTAGATTTTTACTGCTACTGTAGACAAGGGGCCTTTACCTGTGGTGGACAAGTGGTCTTTACCTGGAGTAAATTATGAGCACCTACAATGCTGAAAATTCACTGTTGCTTTCTCAAAAGATGTCAGAGTTAAGGAGTGGGGTGCCTTCCATGGGCTAGAGCCTACAGCATTTGCCTGTAAACTTAAGCTGCCCAAAGCATACCATCACACTTCACAATAGAAATGATGTACAATGTTAACAAATTGGATCAATTATAATATCAATCAACAATGAGATCAACTATAATACCAAGAATTGTTTCAATCAAATTTAAAACTTCTAACTCTTGAATCAGTTTCCACTTTTCAATTCAGATCAAAACCCACATACCTTTATGAACAATCTAGTTCCTGTCTTGAATTGTTTCCATGGCAAAATGTCTCTGAGATAATCCAGACCACCCACTTCAGAAATGTTGGATAAATAAAGCAAATCACAGTAGTGTTCTCTCTCTCTGTGTCGCTTGGTGCCAGGCTTTGTACACTGGTCACATTAAAGTTTGTTAATTATTTCAGTTAAATGCATCAAAATATGAAATCCTGATCTGTACATTTCTATTTGTCCTAAGCTTACTCCTGGATTGTACCTAGGAGGAAAAAAAGCCAGAGGCAGTATCTTTCACCTCATTGCTTATAACTGATGTGTGCATTTAATCAAGAAACCTTTAGGCCAGATCTTTGTTTCACAGGCTTCAGTGGAATTCTTTTGGTTTATACTAAGTCCTTTGTTCTGGTCCTCTAACAATCATTAAAGTAATAATATTCTTAAGTATCTGAAGATATTAAAAAGAATTACATTGTAACGGTGAATCTGATGTACTGCAATATACCACACGCCTTGCGATAGCCAGGTTGGTCGAAGCTTGTTGGTTCTAGGATATTAAGAGTGATAACATGGGTGAAGCGTTACCTTTATTGGACCAACTGCTGTCAGTAGAAACAAGCTTTAAAGCTGACGTAAAACTCTTCTTCAAGGTCTGGCTGAATGCAGGATTACTAGACTGGACAGACAATACAACTGTGGGTTTACTGAAAGAAGGCTTTACTATAGCATGTGTATCTCCACATTAGTTAACACAATGTAATTCATTTTAATCATTCATGTTTTTTATAGCCTATAATATGGTGGGTGCAAATCTGATAATTTTGCTGCAAATATTTTCAGTGGTGGGGGGGAACCTCTACTTTAACATTAGCACCAGCTTTCCTTCTGGTACCTGGAAGCAAAACAGCTTTCCACTCCACTGTTCATCTGTTGAGCAGAAACCTAGAACTATACTGAAGCTGCATTTGGCCCCTTTCTTCACTTGTGTCATGTTTTGAGTAATACAGCCTATCACTAAGTCCTCCTACCCAGTTATTGGCAGCTCACTTCCCTGCAATATTGCTGTAATATATCTTCAGAGCAGAACTTCACTCTAAGGCTGCTTTAGTGTAATACACTCTTGCTGCTTTATAAGATGTTATAAGAAAGAAAATAGGAAAGGGTGAAGCAAATTCTTTCTCAGAAACAACAAATATACTAACCTATTTAGTTTAACTACCATATGAAAATTATGTTGGCATCAGGAGACTACATTTTGGCATTAAATATATATTCTCTCTCTCTACAATACTATAAAAATCTTAAAAGTCCACATTTAAGAATGCAGTTTCTGTGGGGAGAAAGAGGTAAGCATCATAGTGGCTGTGTTTCTGAAATAAATCAAGCTTGTCTCCTCTGGGAAAACACACCATCAAAATGTACTAACACTACATGATCCTACCAAGAGATTTCCCTCTTAAATAAATTCGCATTTCAGAGTCTAGCAAGAAAGTCTCTCATCACATCAAATCTGGATAGGCTAACTGAGAGTCACAACAGTGATTTGCACCAATAGGAAGGGCGCTGTCTTCTCATTATTATCTACACAGAGGCAAACTTGTGGCACAGTTACCTCCACAGGAAAAGGCACGACGCTGGAACCTCTCTAATCTGCAGCTCTCTTGCTGGCAATATCCATAATCTGGCATGATTTTAATTAGCCAGATGACCACTTATCATGGGTGTGGCCAAGTTTTGTGTGGTCCCCTAAAGTTTGTTTCCAGCCACCAGCCCTGCCTTTAAAAGTTCTGTGCTGTTATTTAGCTGTAATGTACCTGTAAATGTCTTCTAAGAGCCCAGTAAGCCGTGGGCATGCTGGAAATACTGTTAGGGTGTGTCCACACAGGCACTAATCTTTGAAATAACCAAGTTAATGGCCATTTTGAAGATTACTAATGGGGCACTGAACTGAATATTCAGCATCTCATTAGCATTAGAACGCTTCCAGCTGCGGCGCTTTGAATGCGCCGCTTTCGAAAGCACATGGGTCGGTGCGGCTACACGGGGGTCCTTTTCGAAAGGACCCCACACCTTTCAAAATCCCCTTATTCTGACCAGTGAGTTGGATAAGGGGATTTCGAAAGGGGTGGGTCCTTTTGAAAAGAACCCCCTGTAGCCACACCAAGCCGCGTGCTTTCGAAGCGCCGTGGCCGGAAGCATCCTAATGCTAATGAGGAGAGGAATATTTAATTCAGCGCCTCATTAGTAATCTTAAAAATATGGCTATTTCAAAGAGTTGTGCCCATGTAGACATAGCCTTAGACAATACTGACTTCCGGAAATCCAGCAAATTCTCTCATTCGGCATCAGTCGGCATCAGGTCCTGAGGGTGCTGGACTAGAGTGGTTCAACCAGTAGTAATGGGGAATGCCTGCAGTAGCTCCCTGCTGTTGAAGCTTTTGCCTTCACACGGAAAGGCTCTGGCAGCGGAGGGGTAGCAGAGAAAAGCTGTCCTGCTGGGAAAGGCTTGTGGGAAAAGGCTCTCAAAAGGCTCTGTCTTTCCCTGCTGTCTCTCCACGCACCCAGCCAGAGCTTTTCCTCCCAACAGTGAAAAGCTCTGGCAGTGTGGAGCAGAAGAAGCCACACACCAAGCCTCTTCTGCCCTGCTAGAGCCTTCCACTGAAACGTGTAGTAGGAAGAGGGCCTGAAACATAAGCCCATGATGTATCAGAGGCTTCCTATGAGGCCTGAGCCTTTCACTGAGATGTGTACCAACACACTGCATTGTAGGTACAGTACACTACGGGCCAGAAAACTGGCTGAGTAACGTAGATGTTGCCTATAGCTCCACATTCACCAGGAATGAAAATGGCCATGAACATCCCAACTGACCGAATGGGCGTTTTGCCTCTGACTTCAGTCAAACCGTGACTGGGCTGTAAGTGAAGACTGTCTGTCCTGGCAGCTAAGGCTATGTCTAGACCAGAGGGGAGTGGCCCTGTTTCGTCAGGGCATTGGCCATCCTTGCATATATTGGGGCATTGCAGCACCTGGCCTTCGGGTCTTGGAGGGCCTCCTGCCCCACCACCCCCAGGTCCAGCAGGGTCTGAACCGTGGCCCTGGTCCAGGAGGGAGCCCACCTCTTGCTGCGCCAGGGTGGCTCCTGGGACCCCTCAGGCTGCTCCCTCAAGGGCCCAGGGGGCTCACAGGCTCTCTGCTGGTCTGCCATGGGGACTGCTGGCTGCTAAGGAGTGGCTGCGAGGGCATGGGACACAGCTGTGTGTTGTTCTGCTGTTTGCATGCTCTCAGCTTCCTGACACAGGGGTTCCCAATCTCCCTGTGGCTTTAGGGAAGGCTGCAGGCAGGAACCAGAAAGTGCTCATTGCTGTGGCCATGGTGTCCCGCACGGCACCTGTGTGATGCCCTGAAGGCCTTTTCTGTTGGCAGAAGGCCCCCACCAAATGTCCAGACCCATGTTTTGTCCACAGACCTCTGTTGATAGAGGTGTTCCTGCTCGTGGGGAGCAGGGTATGGCTGTTGCCAAAAGTGCGGGGTTCTGTTGACTTATTGTTGACAGAAAGTGCTTAGGAATCCGGACACAGTGGATTCCTGCCTCCAGCCTTGTCAACCAAATGGCCGCTTTACCGACAAAACCCTCTTGTCTAGACATAACCTTAGTGTGTAAATTGCCCCAGCTTATACTTAGGCTGTGTCTATACTCTGTGCCACCCTGCTCTGTGCTGACAGGAAAGACCTCTTTGATCAGCATTAAAAAACAACTCTGTGAGCAGCGGAAGCTATATTGGTCGCCCCCCTGCTGACATAGTGCCATGCGTATGAGTGCTTATATTGGTAGAACTCACACCATGCAGGGAAGGGGTGGTTCAGTCACACACCCCTGTATGACGTAAGTTATGCTTACATGGGCTGTAGCACAGATAAAGCCTTTCACTTCACTGAGGGTGTGAATAGCCACGAGGGGGTGGGACTAAATCAATATAAGGGAATCTAAGGCTGTGGTGCACTATGAGATAAATTCAAATTTAAGGCAGTTAGCTCAACATTACGATATGACTGTCTTCACTGTAAATTCCATTAGCTCAATTTAGGGAGCACAAATATCGATATCACAATATCATCGGTACCTGACAGGTACAGCGTAGAGTTCAAATTCTGAAGTTCAATTACAGGCCAGTGTGGAAGTGCCCCATCTTAAAATTGAATTTATTAGCCTCCAGAGTGTCCCCTGTGTAACCCACAATGTCCCTCAGCACTCTGCTCTGGCCGCTGCTCTCCATGTAACAGGAGTTAGGTAACAAAAAGACCGTGAATTTCAAAGCAGGAGCAGGAAGCCTGTGGCTGTGGGCTCATGTTTGTATGAGAGCCTGAGAAATGTCTTTCTTTCTTTGCTGTGAGCGCATCTACCCATTAAAAATAGCCCCTGCAAGGAGTTCGTGGCTTTGTCTTTACACTTGGTACTTTTTTCTGTGCTGGCCCAGTGCCAGCCATTGCCCCCCGTGGCTGCAAGGGCTATTGTGGGGGGGTCGTGCTTGCATGAGAAGCTGAGAAACTTCTCAGTGCATATGTGCATGAGCCCCACATGACGCCACGCAGTCGGGGTCTTTCCTATGCTAATCCACGTCCCATGGGTATCCCTGACCCAATAAAAGGACATGCCTGATGTTCGGTGCTGACCATGCTGCCAGGCAGCACCATGTCCTGGTTGGCTCGTAGTTAGGGCTCTAAGGGCAGGAAAGAGTTTTGGGGGCTTACTGCTGCCTGGGAGAACTGCATCAATTGCCCCCCCCCAAATATTTGTGGGGCCTTTCTTTGAGGAAGTCTCTCTCGGTGGCTAAAATATTTGGGGGGATTGCTTCACCTGGCCCCCTCTCCTGAATATACATTCAAGGCCTTTCTGCCACCAGGGGAAGGTCTCCCCTGGCAGTTCAGATCTTTGGGAGCTTGATGCTACCGGTGGGAAATCTCTCCCCATGGCTAACATATTTGGGGAGGACTACTTCAACTAGCCCCCCCACCCTAAATATACAATCAGGGCCTTTCTGTCACATGGGGGGGAGTACTTCAACTGGCCCCCTCCATCAAAAATATTTTCTGGGCCTTTCTGATGCTGAGAAAAGTTTCCCTCCATGGCTAAGATATTTGGGGTGGTGGGTATACTACTTCAAGTGGCCCACCCCCCCTAAATATACAATCAGGGCCTTTGTGCTGCATTGGGGGACTACTTCATCTGCCCCCCCACCAAAAATATTTGTGGGGCCCTTCTGTTGCAGGGAGATATTTCCCCCAGTGGCTAAGATATTCAGGAGCTTGCTGCCACTGGGAGAAGCGGAGCAAAATCTCCCCCAGCGACTAAGGTTTTCAGGGGCTGTGGAACATTTCAACCTGCTCTGCAGCATCTTTCCAGTGGCTTACAGATTTCTGTTAACTTTGCCATCTTTGTTGATGCTCCACTTTTCCTTCCTTCTGAGGGGAAAATGGATGTTTACTTACCATGGGAAGGAAATTAGGGCAATGCAATGCTGGAAGATGATATCAAAGACCAGTGAGCACACCCAGAATGCTATGGGGATGAGGGAACTGTGGGAAAGGTTCCCACAATGCACTGCTACAACAGTTGATGCTTGCCCATTGCAGACACCTGCTGCTTTTTGCAAAATATTTGATATATTTTATATATAAAATCTTTTCCCTCACCCTTCCTATTCTCTTTCTTCATGCTTTGGCCCCCTGAAAACACAGGGAACAGTGGTTGGAGGGCCAGATGAGATTCCTGTTTCCATTATAAGTTCAGTGTATAAGATTTCACTGCCATCGCCCATATTGACAATGTCTGTGTAGTGCAGAGGGAAGACAAAAATCTTTTTTCCATACCTTTTCTATCCTTTCTTCTAACTTTACACCCCTTCACACAGGGAAGAGTGGGTGGACGGCTTGTTGCACAAAACCTGTTTAGTGAACGGGGAAGCCAAATAATCTCCCCTCAGCAATTCTCTTTTTTCAAAAACTTTACAATCAACTCTTTCTTCAAGCTTTTCATTGTCCTGGTGTTATTTTCAAGGATTGGATACAATCAGGGGAGCGGGGGATAGTCATTGGATGGCCAGTTTAGAAGACACACACTTGCTGATTTTTATGAAATCCTGGATAATTCAGTTACAGAAGAAAGAGATTTCTGTTAACTTTGCCATCTTTGTTGATGTCCTACTTTTCTTTCCTTCCTAGGGGAAAAATGGATGTTTACTTACCACGGGAGGGAAATGAGGGCAATGCAATGCTGGAAGATGATATCAAAGACCAGTGAGCATACCCAGAATGCTATGGGGATGAGGGAACTGGGGGATAGGTTCCCACAATGCACTGCTGGTACAGTCAATGTTTGCCAATTGAGTGTGGCAGCAAGAAGTCAACTTTGAGAGAAGTGTGTGGGGAGGTGAGGGTAGTCAAAATTGAATGTATAAATTCCAGAGTTACAAAATCAATATTAATAAGGCTAAGGGAGACTGGTGAGCATCTAAATTAATTTAATACATTGGGTTATCTGCAAGTGTAAGTTACACTGTCTGAGCCTCTTTCTAAACTTTCTTACACTGCTTTTTAACTTCTCCGTGTAAGTCTGCTTCACATTTCAGAAGTAGCAAGTTCATAGCCTAGTATTATAGTTTTGTTTTCATGCTTCCTAACGTGTCCTTAAACGAAGTGACTACATAGATTATTTCTCTTTTCTAAAGTAAAGTTTCAGATCCAAAATATTTCATGTGTTAAAAACCACTACAAAATGTGAGAAAAAAATCAAATCCTTCAGCCATGTAAAGATGTATAAAAATGCCCACATTCACATTTTACACACAATTTGGGATAACATGCCCCTACTTTGCAGGCAGAGAAGCCCAAACATGGAGCTCTGAACTGAGCAGAAGCACTGAATGCATTATATTTTACTTGACCTTTTAAACTTCCAGTCCTTTTCATAGATAAACCATCTTTATGCTCTTGAACTATTCTAGTGTGAAATATTTTGGATCACACAGGAAGCTGGGCAAAGTAAACACCTAAAGCACACTTCCATTTAAACACAAGGAATTGTCCAATAATGATGTTAGAATGGTATGGCTTCCCCACTTATTTCAACCGACTATAATTTCCCCCATAACCTAGCAAAGAAATCTGCTTTCTGGATACAATGAAACTGCTTATTCTGTCACACTACTTTTTCTCCCAGTTGCACAGATACAACAAAGAAACATCCTTCCCTCCACATGGCATTATTTTCCATAGTTTACTTCCCTCTGGGATCAGAGGGGTCAAAAGTGTCTGGAAATGTACCAAAAAACTCAGTTTATTTTGTAATGGAGGAGAGCAGTCAGTTATGCCAGGATACAAGCCCGTTAGTGATTTTTCCCATATTCCTCAAGAGAGACATTCCTAAATTGTATTATACCATGCACTTACTGAGTTTTCTTGTAAAAACAATATAAAGTGTAGAATATAAAGTGTATACCGAGTGAGATGCAACAAGGACTGTCACTCTCGTGTGGGTCTTCATAGTCACAATAGACACTGTAAATGAAGTCCAATTGAAACTTTAAAGAGTGTGGTCCATAGTCTATGCAGACTGAAGGATGCCTACTACTACTACTACTACTACTACTACCGAGTAACTAAAAGCAGTGGTTATTTATTATGAGGTCCTGATCCAAAAGCCCCCTGAAATTAATGGAAACTTGTCTGGTGACTTCAGTGGATAAGGTGACCACCCATCCCATTTCCTGTGGGACAGCTCCATATTTCAGGCACCAGGAAGGTGTCATGATTTATTTTTAAAACTTTTTTGAAAACACAGCCATAATTAATTCTAATCACTTATATCAAGATGTGGTGATTCAAAGTACACCAACATTTTTGCTTTATTTTCCTCCATTGAATTTATATCTTAAACAGTTATTGCTCCATGAAGACACCGTATTGTCCAAATTACTAGTCATATGGACAGGGCACAGCAAGCAGTTATTCAATTATTTGGGAAAAATAATTTAGAAATAGAACATCCTGATATATATTTCACTTTAAGACTTTGGGTCATCATTCAGGGGTTACGAATAGGGATTATAATTGTTATCTTGGGATACCTGAATATTAAAATTTTCATGTTAAAAAGACGAGTCTCCCCAAGGTCCTTACCATCACAACCTATTGTTCTTAATAGTATCAACTGCAATACCAATGAGGATACTAACAGCAGAATATGTGAACTTAGCTTAAGAGGCAATAGAGTTGTTTCTATAGCAACCACCCCATCCAGCAGGGGACTCATTGCCTCTACTGGCATATAGGAGGCACATTAATTTGATTTTGGTTTTTCTGCTTTCCATATTAATTCTGTATAGCTTAAGTAAGAAGCCATGATAGTTTAGTCAACTTAGGCTAGGAAGGCCTACTTTTCTGTACACTTGGCAGTCATGCACAAAAACCTACAGGGACACTCTGTATGTAAATAAAAGCAAAGCTATCTATCTATCATCAGTTCTGTCCACATCTTTTACTTACTTTGCATCTATAAGGAGAGATGTCTGTACAAACAGCCTAATGTCTTAGTCATCGCCGTATGAATGGGTTGGCGTCACCTAGGGTCCAGTTTGGTAGGATGGACCTGCAGTTAATGTTGACATTTCATTAATATTCCAAGAAGTTGGGGGAAATTCCAGAAGTTAGGAATTTACTAGAGGTCGAGAACAGATGGGGTATAAATATTTCCCGGATGAAACTGTAAGGGTGTGTTCCAATGCCAGGGATCTCGATACTCTGTGCTGGAGAGCACCATATTCCTTATCTTTATCTTTGGTACCAATTTTTCATTTTCTGAATGCCTCGGATCTCTGTGCTTTACTTTGCTACTCTCTCCAACCTTTGCTCCAGCCAGGAGTGCAGCGGGTCACCTGCGTCCCTCTGCCAAAGGAGCAGTGAGTTTAATTTGTTATAGAAATTTAAGAGATTTTTTCTCAACTTAGCATAACCATTAAAAGCCACTTTTGTGTGTGTGTGTGCATGCGTGCACGTTTACGATTAAGTTGTATGCAAATATTAACTGTAGTTCACATCATATATTTTGTATCTGTTATGTCTATTGCTGTCTTTTACCACCATGCTGAAAAAGTAAACAGTGTTACTAAATAGTGTTGCTGTGTAATCCCTGGAAATACCAACAGTACCCTTTAATTACAAATTGCACAGGGAGAGGTACGGGCCTTTAATCTTTAAATTTAATCTAAGTCAGATCGGAGAGCTGAAATTCTCATTTAAAATCCCTGTAGTTAACAACCTCTATGTACAGTCTGAGTGCCAGTGATACTTTTTAGAGTGACTAATAGTCCTACTTACAACTTCATTAATAAATTAAGATGTAGAGCTTTGCCGGTTAGTGTGATCCTTGGCCTTGCTCTGCCTTGGTGAGTTCTCTGAGAGGGCATGGCAGGTGTGAGGCGCGTGGGGAGAGGCTGAGATGTGGCTATATGAGCATGGAGTAAGCGGCGCAAGCTCCTGGCTGTACAGTGGGAGGAAGGGTGGGGCTGAGCTCCTATCTTGCGTGCCAATGAATATTGGCTCAGGTGCCACCCTTGGCACCCATGCTGGGGGTTGCTGACCCCTGCCATTGACCTTCATTCGTTATTTATTGAGCTCTTCCTATGTCCCTTCGGGTTTGGCCACAACTTACTATTTCGTTCCACATAGAGTTCTAGTTATGAAGTGTGTGTCTGATGTAATGAATAAGGTGTCTCTGCAGTTCCAGCATTTGAGCCATGTTGCTATGAATCAGACATGAATAGGCAAATAACTTTTATTACCATAGGCTGCAAAACTACTCACCTCCAAACATCTGCAACTGTATTGCACTCCATTGCTGAAGCCAAAACGATCATATGGGAGAGAGGTCATGGGTTTATTTCTCCACTGCCCTGCAACATGTGTTTATACAAGGGCAAGGTGGCAGTAGAATGCTACTGCTTTGATCTGGCTGCATTTTACACTTGCTTTGTGCTGGAGTAAATGAAGGACAGAGCAATGAATAATCAGGTCCCTAGTATGTAAACCAACCACTACAGGTTTCCTTTTCCACAGCTCTTCTTTTCGTTAGTGGTTGCTGCTGTTGCTGGCTGTAGTGGAGATTGCAGCTATGTCTACACTAGCACACTACATCGAAGTAGCCTATTTCGAAATAGGCTACTTCGATGCGTATTGTCTACATGTCCTCCAGGGCTGGTGCCATTGACGTTCAACGTCGAAGCAGCAACGGAGAAGGTCGAAAGGAGCCGCCCCAGAAGGAAATGCGGAGCATTCACAAACACAAGTGCTCCCCGTTGAAATAAGGGGCCAGCAAAGCCCCAAGCTGCTCCCTTAAAGGGCCCTCCCAGACACACTCAGACTGCATAGCATGAGATCCACAGGCCAACAACTGGTTGCAGACCCTGTGCATGCAGCCTGGACCCCCAGCTGCAGCAGCAGCTAGAAGCCCTGGGCTAAGGGCTGCTGCACGCGGTGATCGTAGAGCCCCGCAGGGGCTGGACAGAGCGTCTCTCAACCCCTCAGCTGATGGCCACCATGGAGGACCCCACTATTTCGAAGTAGTGGGATGCGGATTGTCTATACACGCCCTCCTTCGACGTTGAATGTCGAAGTAGCGTGCTATTCCCATCTGAAGATGGGAATAGCAATTTCGACGTCTCACTGCCTAATGTCGATTTCAACGTCGAAATAGCACACAGTGCATGTAGACGCAACATGTGCTATTTCGACATTGTGCCGGCTACTTTGAAATAGCCAGCTAGTGTAGACACACTCTGTTTGTTTTAGGTTACTGTTTGTAAACAGAAAACAAAATAGAGTTTGTTTAGAACTAGGAATGGGAACACAATGTTTATTTAAACTGTATTCCAACTATTAAACATCTGGAGAACTAAAAGCCGGCCTTAAAGCCACAACCAGTTCTTTTTAGTCATTAAACCCCAGTAATGTCACTGGGACTGTTTGCATGACTGAGAAAAGGAGGATATGTTTTAAAAAAACCTTTTAACATGCTTTACTAATGGATTTTTTTAAAAAAGTATGTGTGCCAAGAGTTTCAACTCTTGCAGTTGTTGTTGCAAAGTTACCATGTTGGTGCAATCCCTTAGAATAGCCTTTGCTGTAACAATCTGATTTATTAGCTCTCTGCTTCTTTTTTAAAATCATATCAGAAAATATATCTTCTCTTCTTTGCTTGTATCCTTTAACTTCTCTCTCTCTCTCTCTCTCTCTGCAACTGTTACATTAAATAGCATTTTGTTGTATGTTGTAAATCATGTAGTATAAAGTCTTCTCTAAGTTAGTCATTTTGAGGTATATCTATATTTTTCCCTGAATAAATATGAATATTTTTGTTCTTTTGTTCTAAAGACAGCATTATCCACTGGTTAAAATCTAGGTGAAGAAAGAAATCTAAATTTCCTCATGAGTTCTGCCACTGATATCACTGAGACACCTTTGGCCAGACAATTAAGCATTCTGAACCTCCATTTTCACCATAGATAATATGAAGGGAACGTAACTCATCTACCCTTGTGAAGTGCTGTAGGATGTACAGATAAAAAAAAAAAAAAAAAAAAAAAAAAAAACAACTTATAAACTTGCCTCCTACCAAACACATAGCTTTGTAGTTCACTCAGCCTCCCCTGCCCCCTCCAGCGAATGTACACTGAGCAAACACCTCTCCATTATTTATCCAAGAGGCATAGGGCTCAGAGAAAGTAGCAACTTATAAATTATATAACTGCTTTCAAATTCTAATGTGTTAATTTTTTAAAAATTGATTTCTGCAATAAGCAACTTTTTGGGAAGCTTTTAAAAGTAGATTAAAACCCCAAATAAACCTTGGATTATGTTCTAAATTCATCGAAGTCAAGTGAAAGATTCCTATTGATGTCAGTGGACTTTGAATCAGGCCCTCAGTGCTGACAATGCTAGGCAGATCTAGCTTTTATCAAGAAAGCTAGACTTGTAAACTTACCTTACATACATACTTTCTGCAACACCACTTTAGGATTGCTGATATTCCAATCTACAGGCTGAACCTCGCTAGTCCAGCACCCTCGTGACCTGACCAGTGCTAAACAAGAGAATTTGCTGGACCATGGGTGGTCAGTATTGTCAAGCACATTACCAATATTTCCACTGCTTACTGGGCTCTTAGAAGACATTTGGGGTAAATTACAGACAAATAACAGCACAGAACAATGAAAGCCAGGACTGGTGGCTGCAAACAAACTTTATGGGACCACAGGAAACTTGGCCACACCCATGATAAGTGATCATCCAGCTAACTAAAATCATGCTGGATTATGGATGTAGCCAGACAAGAGTTCTGGATTGGAGAGGTTCAACCTGTATTGCTGTCATCCTGCAAGTCACCCTGTGAAAGGAGCCCCTTATAGCTGCACAGAGCCCCAGTGACTTCATGGATCCACCTTTGAACATCTCTTTACAAAATCTGAGCACTATTTTTCTTCTGAGTCACAAACTGAAGGAAAGCAACTCTCACAAGAGCATGTGTGCTTACAAAGTCTAACATAGTGAAATAATGTAATCAAGAGCCCTTTTCCCCCTTCTGAAGCTAGCAAAATGCAGTCTGATTTATAGCCTTCCTTATGTCTTGCTCTCAAATATTTTCTGGTAATTAGTTCACCACTGTAGCAGTTCATTGTATGAACATTAGGCACGCTTGCATCCATTTCTCTTACTTTAGGACCTTGTTTGTGTTTTGTCAAGAGCTATTAAGGGGTGGCCACAAAGAAATTACCTTGACAAGCACCCAGGACTTCTCTAAGCTCTTGCACGGACACTTGCCTCCTACCAAACACATAGCTTTGTAGTTCACTCAGCCTCCCCTGCCCCCTCCAGTGAATGTACACCGAGCAAACACCTCTCCGTTATTTATCCAAGAGGCATAGGGCTCAGAGAAAGTAGCAAGGCATGAGCCTCACAGGGATTGCTTCAGCTCAAACATGCAACACTTATCCTCCCTGCCTGGAATTTCCCAAAGACAGTATGTAAATCACCTCATGACATCCACAATTCACAAAGAAAGGTGTCTTCTTTTCAGTCACAATAGGCGCTTGGTTTGTTTGAAGCAAGAGCTGCTTTGCTGTCTGTGCTGGACTGGTGAAAGAAATGAGAACACTAGAAATGTAGCCCACAGGAAGGTGCGAGCATGGATGTGCATAACTTAAAATGAAAAGCTGGGCGGGGGGGGGGGGGGGGGGACTGGTTATGGGATAAAGAGCTTTAAGGGGCCACCAGCATTTTAAAGAGACAGCTGACACCAGCCTGGCTACAGAGTTACACAAACACGTTTGTTTCTACTGTTACCTTTTCTTTCCCCTACAGGCCTCTGAAATCAGTGGAACAACTGCCATTGATTTCAGACAGCTTTGGATAAGGCTGTTGTTATCTATTGTCTAACAGGTAAAAATGCTTGATTTTTAGCACTGCAGGAACAGAGACCATGTTTGTGTTATTTGTGTGCTCAATATGGCCATAATCCCTGATTGGAGTCCCTAGACACGTCCAAAATGAAATAATAATTTTGAAGACACTAGCCCAGGATATTTCCACTTGTAAGTGGAAGAATTCTAAGTCTTCCCTCATCCCATGGAAGTAAGGCTATGGCTACCCTACCAGGAAGATCAACCTAGTCAGGGTCGATCTCCTGGAGTTCAATGTTGTGCACGTAATAGGAACGCATGAAATTTAACTATCTGCAGTCAGCAGTTGATCCTTGTACTCCTCAATCTCATGAGGAGCAAGGGAGGTCTATGGGAAAGTTCCCTCTGTGCAAACGGCCAGGTAAGTCAACTGCAGATGAGTCAATTCTGGCCACACAATTGCAGTGGCTAGAGCTGTATCTCTCCAATTGACTTAACTCCCTAGTGTAGACCAAGCCTAAGGATGTTAGTTCAGGGACATGTTCCTCTTCTGCATAGATGCATAGTTTGTCTTAGGCCAGCTATTGCCCAGTGAGACATTTTATAGCATTCAGACATTGCCAAAGGCTGACTTTTTCCCTCCACAACAGCAATTCATATTCATTTTCTGAGGGTTTTTTTTTTCTCCAGCTGATTTCCTTCTTTCCCTTAAAAATAAAAAGGAAAAAGACAGATTTGATTCCCAGAGTTATGGGATGAGTTTGTCTTTTACTCTGATATTTTCCTGTTTGTGGAGGGAGGAGCTGTATAACCATCAAGAAAATGTAGAAAGAGTATTTTCCTCACAGGTGAGGAAATACCAGTGGGTTGTAAAAATCACTATTTTATTTCTGTATGGCTTGTCTACACTTCCCTCCAACTCTGAAGGGGGCTTGGTAATCAGGGCCATGGGAGACTACTAATGAAGTGATGCAGTGACTATGCAGCACTTCTTTTATTAGGCTAATTTTCCCCCATGGCAACTTCAAAGTGCCGAAGCGGCATTGAGGAGTAAAGGGACTTTGAAGTAGTGTGGGCGCTTCGAAGTGCCCCCAGCTACATGCATGCCAGCACTTCAAAGTTTGATGCTTTGAAGTTGCCATGTGGGAAAGTTAGCCTACTGAAGTGCTGCGTACTCACCGCAGCACTTCATTAGTAATCTCCCGTGGCCCTGACTACCATGCCCCCTTCAAAGTTGGGGGCAAATGTAGACCCAGCCTATGTGTTGTAGACCAAGATGATGTCTAAAAGGAAACAGCAATTATCTTGCAGCATCCAAGTGTCCTTTGTTCCCATGTAAGGGTGGGACTTGGGTGACCTAGTACTCAAAAGAGGTTGAGCAAGTCATTTCATTTCTCTGCATCTCAGTTCACCATCTAAAATGGAAATATCACCACCACTTTCCTAACTCACAGGGATTTGTGAGGACACACACATTAAAAGATTGTCAGGCACTGGGATTTTACAGTAACGTGGGGCCACAAAGTAGCTCCGCTAGGTAATTCAGAAGAGCATTCTAGCAAACTTTTAGAAGTGCCCCCTGAGGCTGAAGTTAGAAGATTTTTCCAGCCAAACTGTGCTTCTTAAGAATGTTTTAAGTAGCTAATGGAAGAGCCTAGTATGGCCATGTCATCATAACGGCTTATCTACGCTGTAGGGTAATGTGCACTATGAGTGTGCACGTGTGTGTGTGGGGGGTGATTTCTAAACACACTAACATATTGCATGTTAATTGGTCCTTGTAGTTCCTGCTGGCATGCATTAAAGATTCCCTAGTGAGCTTTAACATAGCATTGTTGCAAAGAGCTTCTCAAAATGTGCTAAAGCGTTATATGTTAAATGGTCCGTGTAGAGTTTTGTAGACTCTACTGACATGCACTAAAGGTTCCGTAGTACCAGCAGAGTCCACCTGGACCACTTAACATATAATACTTCAGTATAGTTTAGAAAGCACAACCCCTTAATGTGCATTGCAGCACAGTGTCGACAAGCCCTAAGCTATTATTACTTCTTGACTATAGCCGTGTAAGGGCTTGATCCCAACAGTATTGAAACTAATACCTATTAAATTTCAGTTAAGTAGTATATTAATCTAGCCTCTACAAGTCTTCTGCATTTAGTGAGCGCAAGTCCCATGTAAAATCTTGCCTTGCATGATGTAGTGATAACCTTTGTTTCCTCTTTGCACTGCTGCTAGCAAACACTGCAAATGCTAGAGACTGTTCCCTGCACATGTAGTTAATTTCCTGTCACCAGTTCGAACTCTAAGGCTGTGGCCACACTAGCCCCTCCTTTCAGAGGGGCTATGGTAATGTGACACCTCAGGATATGCTAATAAGGCACTTCGCTGAATATGCAGTGCCTCATTAGCAAAATGGCAGCCATGCACGCTTCTACACTGCTGGTCGAAACGCAGTCACCTGTGTAGCCAGGGAGGCTTTCGAAATGGCCCCCTGATTTCAAAAGCCCCTTATTCTGAAAACCAGATGGAAGTAAGGGGCTTTTAAAATCAGGGTTTTTTTCAAAAGGCCCCCGGCTACACGGGCGGCTACCTTTTGAAACTGGCAGTTTTAAAGCGCGTGGCCACCATTATGCTAATGAGGCACTGCATATTCATGGAAACACCTCATTAGCATACCCCAAAATGCCGCATTATCATAGCTCCTCTGAAAGGAGGGGCTAGTGTGGCCACAGCCTAAGGGTATATCTACACTACTGGGAAGATCGGCCCGGTCAGGATCGATATTCTGGAGTTTGATTTCACATGCCTGGCAGTCTGATTTCATGCATCTCCATCTGGGGTCACAAGTCAACCCCCGTACTCCTCGCTATTGCGAGGAGTGAGAGAGGTCGATGGCAGTGTTTCTCCAGTCGACCTTCCTCTATGTAGTCAGCTAGGTAAGTCGATTGCAGATAAGTCTATTCTAGCTATAGAATTACCATAGCTATAATTGTGACTCTGCAATCGACTTAACTCCCTAATGTAGACCAAACCTAACTTTCAGGTGCCCATGCCTAAGTTGCGGAATTTGTCTAAATTAGTCCAGCCTCTCATGTACATGCTTTCTAGTAGTTTCAAGCCACCCTATTTGGGTAAGTGAACTTAAGAATACTGAGCCAGCTCAAAGGTCCATCTAGCCCAGTATCCTGTCTTGCAGCAGTAGCCAAAGCCAGGTGCCCCATAGGTAATGAATAGAACAGGTATTCATTAAGTGACCCAGCCCTTGTCGCTCACTCCCAGCCCTGAGGCAGGGAACATCCCTGTCCATCCTGGCTAATAGCCATTTGAGGATCTATCTTCCGTGATTTTACCTAGTGGTTTATCTACTGATTGAAAGAAGATCCATTTTTTAGAAACTAACTTTGCAGACTGTATGGGTGGCCTGGAATCCGCAAAGCTGGCTTTTCAGAGGGAGGGAGAAAAAGGAAGAAGGGAAAAAGAGCAGATCCACATCAGAGAAGCTGCATCAGTGTTCATTAGGGAACAGCCTGGAAATGCAGCTATCGTTATGCTAGTGGCAATGTCTGCTTTAACATCTTAACTGAGGCAGTAGAGAATTTAACTACCGTTCACAAGGGGATCTTCCACTTTGCATTCATGATTCAGACTGTGCACAGGGAACCTAATGCATTTAAAAAGAATACTAATGTCTTTACACCGTTTCTGATACAGGATTTCGTTAATTAAATCACTAGTACCTGAGGATGACCAGGGATTCCAAAAGGTATTCAACTTTTTGCTGAGAGGTGCTGCAAAAACACTTCATTAAATGAGCTCTTTCTCCTCCTGCTGGTCAGAGCAGAGAACTGTTGTTTATCATTACAAAAAGAATCCCTTGCTTGCTTTTCTAGAATTTATAATATCATGTATCACTTAGATTCAGAAGTTCGTGAAATATTTTGCACATGGTTAATATTTGGAGCAAACAAAAATGCTTTCCTGACAGGCAGAGAAGTACAAGCTGATCGGCTTTAATCCTACACGTTGTTGTATTTGTGTGCGGAAAATCCAACGCAATAGTATGAGTGCCAGGTGATGAAAGCAAGATAAAATCCTTACAGTCTAAGACACAGGCCTGTGTAAGACAACAAAGCAATAACACACACTTCACAATAGTAGCAAAAATAAAAGAATTTCAGAGCAAACAAGCCAGCTGTTCATGTATACAAGTGTAGTCAGACTAAGTGATTCTATGAGTCTAAGTGCAAGGAAAGAAATGTGCAGCATTTACAGAATGAATGGACCCAGTTATGCACAGCAAAATGGTGAATATGTGTGGGGTTAATAGAGTAGCAATGGAAATAAGATGGCAACAGAGGGGTTTGCTGTTTTCAACAGCTCCCTGAGAAGAAAGAACATTACAAAACTAGCACTGCATTCAGACTGTATGCTGCTAAGGAAAGAACAGTAAGATTACATACAACAGTGCAATCTGATGACTCACATCATAACGATGGATGCCCTCATAAGTTTAAAATAATGATGGTCAAATTTTCAGGGAGCTTCCATAAATCTTCAAAATTTGCAAGCATGTCAGTTTGCAAGTACAAACCTCTAGTTGCACATACAGCATAGGTAACTGTACCCACAAATCAGCACTTGTCTGCATAAGTTACTCTTAAAGGCAAATATCGAATGTGCCAAATATTCACTGCCAGGTTTGCATGCTAAATAAGTTTTTGGGGTACACAGAGGGGGCACATTTTCTAATAAGGGTACAACAGAGGCACTGAAAAAAATGTAGATGTGCGCAGTGCACATACAAAAAACACTGTACACGAACGTGATTCTGCAGACACAAATATACACACACATTTGTGCAGTTGTTCCCATTTTGCCCCTTTCTCACTGTTATTCTATTTACCTATTTGACTTCCTTTCTATTATGCAGTTTTCTTAACCAGCTCTTTTCATTTGTCGCCTCCTCGATCAACATTCACACACATCCACTCACTCTGATTTACTCATAGATATATGTCACGGGTCACCGAACAACATTTAGAGGGTTTTCGATGACAATTTCAGACCTTTCGCCAGCGTGAGAAAGGATGTGAACTTCTAACCCTGAGGTAAACAGCTTGCTTGTTCTTGTCGTGTTTTTGCAAATCCCATCATTTGGGAGGAACTTTACTTGCTTACTGAGATCTACAAGGAGTTGTTGTCAGCTGGGATTTCAGGCTGAAATACATTAGGCATCACTGCAGCCACTAGAGGCTGCTGTTGGTAGCCTGTACTGACTGCAGGCACTGGGCTGCAATTTATATTGCCATCAGCAGAGGCATTTGCAGCTCTTGATGCCTATCAGTTTAGCTGAGTGTACAGAATAGGGGGCTAGTAGCGGTACGTCCTACCCATCTTCCCTATAGTGCTATGGTGGGCAGGAGTTAAAGTTGGCATGGGAATGAGAAAGGAAGAAGGGACCATGTATCCAACCCTCCACTGCATCCCACATCATCAAGCCCAAATTTACTCTTTGGCTTTGCCTCTGTTGCAATGGTGGAATGGGAGGAGGAAGCTGGGGCACAGCAAGAAGTAATGGGTAAGCAACCTTCTCAGCAGCAGCCAGAAAGACATGGGAGGTGCACCACTCACACATATTTTTGTGTTTCTGATTGAGTTTTCTGAAAAGCTCACACATGGAAAGGGGTTTGATGGGACCCAACTCATGATTTTGGAACCTGTGTGGTGTGCAATACCGAAAATCCAATTCCAGCCTGCTCAGCCTGCTAGAAACCTATTCCACGTCCATCGACATCCAAATTCTCAGGAGCATCTCAAAGACCCCCCCAGTTTTATTTATACTGACAGTAGGATCTTAGTCCAGTCCCGTTTCAGCACCAAGAAGAGCAGGAATGGTGAAAGTTTTCCACAAATGTTTGGAAGCAAATAGACAAAGTGAAAGAAGGAAACATTAGAAATCAGATGATGTTTTGCTATGCGCTTAATCTCTCATGGGGGAAAAAAAATCAAAGCAGTAGTGTGCATAGTCCCTGGATGCTACTGTATCTCTCTTCACAGATTAAAACTACTCCAGGAGTTAAGACAACCTATAGCTACTCTCTCAGAATGTTTCATATTAATTGATGCCACCAGATAGTAATACTACCATACAGTATCTCAGAGCTCCTGAGCAGCGACTGAAGCAAAGCAAACTCAAGAGGTCCTATTATGGTGGCTGCTGGTAATTTCAGGTTGCAGGCAAATCCGTATCTAGCTCTTCACTGCTTTGATGACATTTTACATTAAATACAGCAGCCAAGTCCCAGAGAGGAGACAATATAAAAGAATCACAAAAAGAGTTGCTTTCTTCTAACACTGATCAAAGAACACTGTCAGAATAAGGAAAACAGCTTTACCCCTAAAGCTACTGTTTCATTTTAGAGCTCTTGCCTAGACCTCTATCCACCCTTCTTCCTCTCTGGCTTCCTGCTACAGTTTTCAGGAAACAGAACTCATCTATATATCCCATGTGGAGTTTAGGTACATATCAAAGTCCCATGTTTCTGTAATCCACTGCTTTATACTTCAGTATTTGACTTATTATTACTATTTTGTCCAATAAAAGGGAGAGAAGCAGAGAGAGATTTTAGCTTGAATATTCGATGTTTCTGCAGATGTGCAGAGGGACAGTGGCCCAGAAACATTCAGGATTAGGGTCTGACAGTTGATAGGCAACTTTAGTAGGCTTCTCTGAAATGTATAAGAAGGTTTTACAGTGCAGACTTGCAGGATCTACACATATCTACTGTTTGAAACTCAGACAATTAGCAGTTGAGTGGGAGGGGAAAAACCTATACAAGGAACATCAGTAAAATTTACTGCTTAATAGTTTTTCTTTAAAAGTTAGTATTTCAAGTACTATTTATGATAGATTATACATCTTACAATATTTTCTGTGTGTATTAAATGTTTGTTTGCTGAGAAATGTTATGGTACCTTTGCTTTGTAGTTCATTGAGTACTATTCATACATATCTGAAAATAACAGCCCTGAGGTTTAAATCCATGTAATGCTTTTTCAAAAGTTCTGAAGACAACAGAACTTCGGCAGAGTTAAAATGAGGTGTAAGTGCAGGAAGAAGGGGATTGAAATAGAGTTATGCATTCTCCCACCCCACTACATTTCCATCTTTTAAGCCAGTGGCTTGAATATTGTATGATTTTTGGTGTAAGTCACCATTTATCAATATGTCCAAATGCCTGGGTTGCAAGATAGATGGAATATCTACAGGTGTCTGTGACTCCATGGTGAGACTGTTATAGCAATCGAAGAGTTTGTGCTTCACATTGGCTTGGTGAA
Source organism: Carettochelys insculpta (assembly GCF_033958435.1). Classification (NCBI taxonomy): domain Eukaryota; kingdom Metazoa; phylum Chordata; order Testudines; family Carettochelyidae; genus Carettochelys; species Carettochelys insculpta. Next base: position 86,545,538 of record NC_134138.1, on the reverse strand, counting down.
ATGTGACTATAAAATATGCCAGAAGGTTGGGGTGTCTGCCCTTTTTGTATCAGTCTGTGCAAAGGTAGGAACTCACAATTGTCAGCCATTTCAGGACACATGATGGAAGGCTCGGGAGAAAGATATCAGTTAATTCACAGTCTGCACATAAACCGAATTTCATTTACAAAAATTTAAATAAAAACTGGCTGCTACAAAAGTGGAAAATGATCATAAAGAGGAGTATTAAATGAAAACACTGTAGTAATGGGTAATATATTCTAGCTAATACCTCTTATTATGAAGATTAATTCATGTTAATCTTTTAATATCTTAAATATTAAGTCAACTAAACAATGCAACAGATATCTTAACAGTTTGATGGTGCAAAAAAGAGACCAACAACTTTGTTTTTGAAAAGGGTTGGAAACTAGAAAGCTTCACTTTTACTCCATATAAATATGAAGGATCCACTCATGTGCTTCTTTCTCTAATGGAGCACAGCCATGTTGGTTGACGTGTACAGAGGAGCACTGAGAGAGAGAGAGAGAGAGAGAGAGATTATCTAGGTATCCCTGGGTCCATGTTATGCTTCCTCTGCTCTAAAACCTGTTTGGATGGACAATGTCCCTAAGGCTACGTCTACACTGTGAGATAAATTCAAATTTATTAATATCGATTTTGTAACACTGGATTTTATAAATTCAAATTTGACTACCCTCACTTCCCCACACATGCTCCTCACAAAGTCAACTTATTGCTGCCACACTCAATTAGCAAACATCGACTGTTGCAGCAGTGCATTGTGGGAACCCATCCCACAGTTCCCGCATCCCCGTAGCATTCTGGGGATGCTCGCTGGTCTTTGACATCATCTTCCCACATTGCATTGCCCTCATTCCCCTCCTGTGTTAAGCAAATGTCCATTTTTCCAATCAGAAGGAAGGAAGAAAAGTAGGGCGCCAAAAAGATGGCAAAGTTAACAGAAAATCTCTTTCTTCTGTAAATGACCTATCAAGGAACTTATAAAAATCAGAGGGTGCGTGTCTTCTCAGTTGGCCATCCACTGAGTGTCCTCCCTCCCTTGATTGCATCTCATCCCTGAAAATAACACAGGGACAATCAAAAGCATGAAGAAAGAGTTGATCGTAAAGTTTTTGAAAAAAAGAGAGGCTGAGGAGAGGGTATTCAGCATCCTGGTTCATTGAACAGGTTCTGTGCACAGTGTGTTCCCAGCTGGCCCTCCACCCACTCTTCCCTGCACAAAGGGGTCTAAAGTTAGAAGAAAGAGGATAGAAAAGGCTAGGAAATTAAGGTTTTTGTTTTCTCTCTTCACTATACAGAAATTGCCAACATGGGGGAGGGCAGCAAACCCCTGAAAATCTTAGTTACTAGGGAGACTTCTCCCCCGTGGCAGCTAGCCCCCCAGGTCCTTGTTGGGGCAGGAGGGGTTTCAGTGTGGGGGACACTTGAAGTAGTCCCTCCATGGAGAACAAAGGCCCTGAAAATCTTAGCTGCTGAGAGATACTTCTCCCTGGTCGCTGCCAGCCCCCCCCAAATCTTTCCCACCCTTGGAGCCCTAACTGCAAGTAAGCCAGAACATGGCACTGCCTGGTAACATGGTCAGCACCAAATGGCAGACATGTCCTTTTATTGGGTCGGGGGCTAACTATGTGATGTGGTTGAGTGCAGGAAAGACCCCGATTGCATGGTGCCTGTGGGGGAGGGAGAAGGGTTCGCACACAAATGTAAACTGAGAGGTAGTTTCTTGACCCCTGATGCACGCACAACCCAGTGGGGCAGCAGCTGGCACCAGGCAGCACAGAAAAAGATACCAACTCTAGAGACAGAACCACGAGCTCCCTGCAGGGTATATCTGTAATGGGTAGATGGCGCTCACAGCGCTAATAGCAAAGAAAGAAAGACATTTCTCAGCCTCTCATACAAACATGGGCCCACAGCCACAGGCTTCCTGGTCCCAGTTTGAAATTCACAATCTTCCTGTTACCTAATTCCCGTTACCTGGAGAGCAGCGGCCAGAGCAGTGCGCTGAGGGACATTGTAGGTTACATACAGGGCACCTCAGAAGACTAATAAATTCGATTTTAAGACATGGCACTTCCACACTGGCATTCAAACGAACTTTTAAATTCGAACTTGACGCTACACCCAGCAGGTACGCACGATATTATATCGATATTAGTGCTCCCTCAATCAAGCTAATGCTATTTACAGTGAAGACAGTCAGGTGGTAATATTGAGCTAACCAGTGCAGGACAAGAGAACTTGCTGAACCATGGGAGGTCAATATTGTCTAGCACATTACCAATATTTCCACTGCTTACTGGACTCTTAGAAGACATTTAGGGGTAAATTACAGCTAAATAACAGCACAGCCCACTGAGAGCCAGGACTGGTGACTGTAAAGAAACATTATGGGACTGTGGGAAACTTGGCCACACTGATGGTAAGTGGTCATCAGGTTAGCTAAAATCATGGTAGATGTTGTGGACGAGAGAGTTGGATTAGGAATTTCATTACTTTCTCTGTGACTGTCACTTCAAGCACACAGTTATCACAAACCAATGACAACAATACAAAAAATGGCAGTTGAGAAGTTCCAAGAGGATACAGTGACTACTTTTGAAAATACAGAAGTTTGTCATTACCATGGAGTTCCAATTCAGATCCTATTTAGTTGTGGCAGACACACTCAAGAGATATGTCCACTTGGACAATACACAGACAGGAAAAAGCAGTAAGTATGCACGTGAACGTGACAGAAATGTCACGTGCTGTATTGCCAGACATTGGGGAAGAACTGGAGGCAGAAAGCTGGGATGCAAACAATAAATAAAGGCGGGAAACCCTCCCCACATACATCCCTCCTGCATACTCCTACTATAAAAAATGCTCCCAGGGCACATCTACAGTACAGGGCAGATCTACCCTGCCAAGGTTGGTCTTCCAGAATTCAGTTTACCATGCCTAGTGGGGACACGCTAAGTCGAATTTACAGGGCACCCCCCCTCCAACTGCAGTACTCCTGCTCCACATTAGGAGTAAGGAAAGTCAATGGGAGTGCACGCTCCCATCGACTTCCCTCAGAGTAGACGGTGCACAAGTCCAATTTAAGGTTTGTTGACTTTAGCTACATAATTAACGTAGTTGAAATTGCATATCTTAATTCGACCTTCCCCTGTAGTGTAGACCTGCCCTTAGTGATATCAGGAGTGCTCTTAAACAGAACACACATCACAGTGCTGAAAAGGAAAATATTGAAACAAATACACAAAGCTGAGAATGACCAAATAAAACACACACAAAAAAAAAAAGAAAGTCAGAGAAGTTGTATTCTGGCCTCAGATGCCTAGGGACATAGAAGAAATGGTGAGCAGGTGGGAAACATCAGACGTACATTGATTCCCAGGAGAAAAACTAATGATGCGGCCTAAACAGCTTCCTCAGGACAAAGCTTAAAATTGATATATTTAACTTGGGAAGTCATGATCGCCTGGTTATAGACTGCTTTGCCAATTTCCCAAAACTAGTTGCACCTGAAGGCCATGTCTACACGTGCCCCAAACTTCGAAATGGCCACGCAAATGGCCATTTCGAAGTTTACTAATGAAGCACTGAAATACATACTCAGCACTTCATTAGCATGCGGGCGGCAGCGGCACTTCGAATTTGACCCTCATTACTATTTAGTTCAAACTTGGGAATGAAACATAGAATCAGAACTGTAGGACTGGAAGAGATCTCAGGAAGTCATCCAGTCCCAAGCATTCATGGCAAGATTAAGTATTGTGAAGAGTCCAGACCATCGCTGACTAAAGCATGTGCTGAAGATGTAGGACAACCTGGCTGAGCCAAGTGAGGTGAAAGCAGACATACAAGTTGAAAACAAAGCACAGACAGACCCTGTTATTGGTGATGAGACTGAACAGTTTGCTACAGACAACGGTTTGACTGAAGGTTTTCCTACACAGCAAATAGGGCACACTGGCCATCTTCCCAAAGAGGATGATGGAGACATATTAGGATTTCTTTTAAGCCAACTGAAGAGTTACACCCATTATTTTACCTGTAATACTGTGATGGTTTAACTTAACATTGGTTTAGTTAGATCAGGGAATTTAAAAGAGGGGTCTGAAAAAGGAAATAGGTGCTGTTGACTAAGTCCTCCAGGAGGTGTGCATGCCATAGACTCTCTAGAAGCAATCAATGGCTTCTCAGGAGGTACTTCCTGCTGGTGAAGGAGGACAGAACAATTTCAGGCTGCAGCTAAAAGAGGAGTAGGACATTCTGTTACCTCATTCTGTAGGTAGCTGCTGTGCATAATAAAGAGTTTATCTCAAAACAGGTCTGCTCCTCAGTAAAACAGTACGGCAGCTTTTCTCTAACACTGTCTAGGTCAGAGCCACAGGAACAGGGAAAGGGAGAAAAGGACAAAGAGGCTTTTAAAGGAGTTGCATATGCATTCCTCAGAGTCACATGCCTGGGTGTCTGGCTTGTATGACGGGAGCAGCTACAGTCTCCAGTGTCACATAAGAGCAGTGTTACAGTACATATCGGTACAAAGGACTCAAATATAAGTGCCAACTACTCCATCACAGAAGCACTTACACATACAAGTATGCTGCAGAAATAGAACTTATGTATTCATATGTAAAAACATGAAGAACAAACACAAGTACTTTCAGCTCTTGTATTTTCTGCTATTGTCTGGTCAAGAAAAGGACAACAAGCAGATAGCAGAAGAGTTTCGCTACTGCCAGTTGCAGTGACCAAAACAGACGTGAAGCAAACAGGGCGGGCACCCTCTTTGGGAGGGCCAAAAGAAAAAAAGCTCTGGCGGCCAGAACTCAAAGCCTGAAGCTTCCAAGACAGGGCAGTAAGTTCAAGAGGCCTATCAGAACTCTGGGCAGTTTGGAGGGATGTGATAGTCTTTCTTTAAAAGCTATTTTGTAAAGTACTTGTGGATTTTAAAAGTCACTTATGCTTCAAATACCTTTAAAGTGTACTTCAATACAAGTTCCAAGCACAGAATATTTGAAGCATCTACTAGTACTAGAGTACTTCAAACACTTAAATATGTACACAAATATACAGGAACACTGCACAAAGGAAGTTTAAAGATAGAGGCCCCTACTCCCATACCTCTTTCTCACAGTGCTACCAGCTAATTATTTATGAAACACTTGGTTTTGCTTCCTGCTGCAGGAGTTTTTGTAATGACAAGAACTCCTGTTTTATGGCAATGTTAGAGCAAATCGCAGATATAAGTTGTGCTGGAACATCTCTCTCTTACTGTTCCCTGACTAGTCCCCTCTTGCTTGTTGACCTGAGCTCTGTCTCCTTCCATCCCCAAGTCCTACCCAGACACCACCCTATTCCCAGTAACCATAGCCTTCCCCATTCCCTGTCAGGCAGCTGTTCCTTCACACCCACAGTCTGAAATGCTCCTGCACCTCTCCCACTAGATTAGTGAGACACCCTTATTTCAGTTTTCTGAACCTTTGCCTAAACATTCCCCCCACCCTGTCACTGCAGACCTGGCACTTCAAGGCCACCACCGCTTTATATTCTGGATTGGCCTTCTTCTGTGTGCTACCTGGTTCTTTGTCCTTCTCCTTGTCATTCTTGTAATCCTATAGATCATTCTGTGGAGGACCCCTTGGAAATGGATTATAGTCTAATGGTCAAGGTCTGTTGCATATTTACTGCCTCGTAATGGTGTCCAGTCACAAGCAGCACATTCAGAATTGACATGTATTGAAAATTCTTGTTACAGAGATGCTCATCTTCAAAATATTAGGAGTTTGGAAGATAGTTTCTAACAGGCAAAATAGCAGGTCTTAATAAACATCCTTTCCATCTTTTCAACTGGAGCATTCATTGATGGTTTAATATGCATCACTTTATGGAGAGCCTGGGAGAATGAAACTTCACAAGCAGAGTTCATTTGCTCCTACTGCTTGTTGCTAAGTCTTAATCAGCAGGCCCTGCACAAACCATTCATTAGTCTCTTCTGATCTCCTGGGAAAAAGTCCTGAAGCTATTGAAGCCAATGGGAGTTTTGCCATTAACTCCAATGGAATCAGTGTTTAACCTCTGATTTCTGCTTTGTCTTTAGGGTAAGACTATAAAATCCCAAACCATAAACTGTTTTGGAGATATCTTTTTTACCTCCACAGCATAACGTAGATACTCCTTTTATCTTTCAGGAATGGGAATGACCAGATCCTGAGTTATTCTCTGGTTAAAGGACTGTAACTGTATTCAAAATACAAGAAGACCTGGTAAGTTCTGCTTTTATAGCCACTTTGGGATGGGATAGAGTTTACATAAATGAATGACAATTTTAATTACAAAAAATTTTGTCACTTATTTCCTAGGACTCAAAGAATTTTATAAATTAAGTTTTTCAGTGAGTATTTTTAATTCTTGAGTTAACAGCGCCAAATCATCGATGCTAATTTGTTAATTAGTATACATAGTTTGATACTAATTTGAGGTATTTGGCTGGTGAAGACTAGTTCTTTGTTTTAGATCAAGAATAGGGCAGATGCCTTAAACACTTTGCTATTCAAACTCTCTGATTGGCTTCCAAAGCACTATTTGAAAAGAATCAAAGTCTTAACAAAGAAGGTGGACATACTATAGTGCCAGGTTATCATCAGAAAACATATTATACATATTTTAAAATCCTTTTCCCCTCATGTTTGCTGCTGCTTTTTGTACTTTTTCTCCCAGTCCTAACTGCACTACTTTCTAACCATTGTCTTGTAAACTGTGTACAGTCCCAGTAATCACATAATGATAACTTACAAAAGCAAATATACTACTAAAGTTCATTTATGAAATTATGGTCCCATTTGGAATTATGTGACAGCTGATTAAGTCCAAGTTCTGGATCATTTTCTTACACAGACATAAGCAATCTGTTCCTCAGCTGGATATTGTCACTTGCATCCTCCACTTTTTTTGTTACTACCTTGTGTTTTTCAACTGAACTCATACCAAGTTTCAGAAACCTAGTGAGTACAGAAGCATCCACTTCTCAAGAACAAAGGAAATCTTTCTTCTATGCTTGGGGACAGCATCCATGAAGCAGGGCTCTCAGTCAGAGTGAAGTCCAGGTATCATGTTACCCTAAAGTTCTAAGTTCTGAAACAGAAAAGTCTTGAGTGTATATCTGAAAGTGTAACATACCACCAACAAAACCATATATTTTATCTCCATCAATTTAAAAATTAATTGTTCTGCTGCCCTACAAAATATGCCATGTAAAACTGTTGCAAACTGGCCAAATACTACTCATCAGAAAGAGCAGCTGATGTCAGGAATGTTGCTTCCTTAAGGGGTTAGAGTCAGTGAATGAAATCCTGGCCCACTGAAGTCAATGGTAAGAGCAGCAGGATCTCACCCCAAAGCAATCAAATAAAATAAATTTAACAATCAGGGAGCATAGACATGATCCATTTGCTTGGAATTAAGATCCCAAAGGAAATTTTCTGAATCAGAAAAGGCTACTTGATGCAAGAGGCCTGACATTTATGTTTTCTCCTGCGGAAGCCAGCACTGCCAGAATTTAACAGAGATATTAAAGTATTTGCATTTTCAGACTTTGGAAATCAGCGGTGAAGTCTGCAGACCTTTGATTCTTCTTCGAGTGTCCCCGTGGGTGCTCCACCATAGGTGACGGCTTGGCCGGCGCCGCAGATCGGATCTTCCAAGCAGTTTCTGCCGGACCGCGCATGCGCCGGCGCGCGCCGCTCCCTGGCGCGCTCCTGGCCATGTGCGCGATCCGGTCCCCGCCAGTTCCTCTCAACCGCCGTCGGCTGCAGACGGAATCCGACTAGGCTAAAGCCACATAGCGTATTCAACGACTTTATTTGTTTTCTCTTTAAAGTTTTTCAGTTCTTTAGGATACCGTAAGTAACCGGTTGTTATTTTGTAAAAAAAAAAAACAAAAAAAAAAAAAAAACAACATACAAGCTACGGAGGGACAGCTCAAGCCAGTCCCAGTAACAAGCGCCGGAGGCCGGGAGCTAGGGCCATCAGCCCTCCTGCGGAGGCAGGCCATCGGACGGGGAAACAGCACAAAGAAGTGCTAAGTACCCACAAACAAACTCAAAGACTCACCAACAATGTCCTCCTCAGGCTTTAAAAAATGTGAGTCCTGCCGAGAGGCGATGCCAGTGTCCGATGGGCACAGTCTATGCATAAGGTGCCTGGGGGAGTCCCATGTGGCACAAAAATGCGCCTTCTGTGCAAAGTTAACGACCAGAGCACGGAGAGACAGGGAGATGAGAATTAAACTGCTGCTTCTTGACAAGGCCCTCCAGCCAGACGTGCCGGAGCGGCCGCAGCAGGAGGGACCCTCCGGGGCCCTTAGAAGGAAAGCTGCCTCCCTCACTCCATCAGCGCAAAAACGGAGGAAAGTTTCTCCAACCCGATCCCTGCCGGCAGCAACAGTGAGCGGGACGGGAGGAGCGAGCAGCCCCCAGCCGCAGCAACAGCTGATCGGCAGCGGCATGGAGAGCCACGTGGAAGCGGCTCAGCCTCCGATGATCAGCCAGCCGCCCCGCACCGCAGGCAGGCTAAGCAAGTGCCGGTACCAGCGGCACCGCAGGCAGCGGCACCGACCCCCGGGGAACCGGCGGTGCAGAGCGCGCAGGCACGCAGCCTGCAGGCGCAGAAGGACTCCGCACGTGCGGCACCGCCCTCGAGCGTGCCTAGCACGGTGCCGACGGGGCCGGGATCCCCCGCCCATCAGGGGGTGGAGTTACCTCCTCAAGGGAGGGGGAAGGCTGCACACAAGAGGAGGCATTGCAGCCCCTCTCCAGACAGGGCTGTGGAGCTCTTTTCTCACAGCCCTCCGCTTATGTTGCAGACTCCAACCAGAAGGCAGGGGCCCCCCCTAGCCTACCCGGAGCCCCCTTCTCCTTTCCTGCAATCAGCCTCCCCATGGCTGGCACCACCCTCGCCCTTCCTGGGATTTGAATCGCTGGACTATTATGCAAAATCGCTCTCTCCAGTGTCTCGACGATCCCCCTCTCCCAGACACACAGGGTACGTGCAAAGGGAATGGTCAAGGTCACCTTCCCAGGAACAGTGCCTATACTGCCATGGTCGTCCCTACCACGCGGGGCATGGACACCATCGGCAATCTACCAGGGAGAGATCCCCACATACTACCTCGTACCCCCGAGGGCAATCGCGATCGGGGACGGAGACTCAAGCATCCCAGGGGGGACTGGCCATGGACCCACGAGATTTTCCCTCGCAAACCTCCAGCGAGAGGGCGCACCATCACCATCAAGAACCGGAAGGGTCCAAAGAAAATGTACCCCAGCGGTTCCTCGTTTTCCTCCCCGGATGAGGCCACGGCCTTAGGGGACGTCCATCCCAAGGACGATCTCAAACAGTTTCAGGAGCTGTTTAAGAGGGTAGCTTTCATGCAAGGCATCCAGACAGCACAAGTGCAAGAGAAACATCATAAGCTCCTTAAAAATTTGAGCTCCCCGGCCTCCTCCAGAGTAGCAATTCCGCTTGATGAAGCGATCTTGGAGTCCGCCACTACCATATGGCAGACCCCGGCAACTATTCCGCCTGTCCAAAAGAGAGCGGATAAGAAATACTTCGTGCCGGCGAAGGGCATGGAGTTCTTGTTTAGCCACCCCCAGCCAGACTCCTTGGTGGTGGAGTCCTCGCAGCAAAGATTAAAAACATCTCAATTTAAAACAGGAGGAGCGGACAAAGATGCCAAGAAGCTAGAGCTGTTCGGCAGAAAGGTCTACTCCTCCTCCACTTTAACCTTGCGAATGGCAAATTATGCAGCGCACTTGGCGAACCATAATTTCGACAACTATGCCAGATTAACTTCCCTCATGGACTCGCTTCCAGAGGACAAAAAGCCGGTCCTCAAGGCCATAGTGCAAGAGGGCTACGCGGCTGCGAGGATGGAAGTTCAGATTGCTTTGGACGTTGCGGACACGGCAGCACGTTCCACAGCAACTGCAGTGGTGATGCGACGGGAGTCCTGGCTCCAGACCTCGGGCATACCGAGAGATCTGCAGGCGAAGATAATCGACCTTCCCTTCGACTTGCAGAAGCTGTTTGCTGAATCAACTGACTCGGTCCTTCATTCCAGTAAAGATTCAAGAGCCACACTTAGGACCCTGGGGATTTACACCCCTCCATACTCAAAGAAAAGGTACTACCCACAGCAAAGGCGGTACCAATACCAGCAAAAGCGCCCCCAGTATCACAGGGGTTACGAGCAAGGGCGGCATCAGCAGCACCAGCAGTACAGAACCCCCAGGCGACGCTCACAACAGGGCCGTCCGTCCTCGGGGCGGGGCCAAAGGCCACAAGTTTGACATACAAATCCAGGGCTGCGCCATCACCACCATTGCACAAGATCATCCGAAACGACTTTTTCACCATCGCCTCCGACCATTCTACGACCAGTGGCAAAGGATCACCACAGACAAATGGGTGCTGGAGATCATAGCCACGGGGTACGCCATCCCCTTCCAGTCGCTCCCGCCGCCGCGACCCCCGCCCAAGCCCCACCCCCAGGAGGCCTCCCATGTAGCCAGGCTCAGGCAGGAGGTGGCCCACCTAGAGTTCATAGGGGCGGTGGAAAAGGTGCCGGAGCAACTGCAAGGGAAAGGGTTCTACTCTCGGTATTTCCTGACGGAGAAAAAGACAGGAGGCTGGAGGCCCATCTTAGACCTTCGTGGCCTCAACAGGTATCTGCGCAAGCAACGTTTTCGGATGATCACTATTGCCTCCATCCTTACAGCACTGGACGATGGAGACTGGTTCGCAGCCCTCGATCTACAAGACGCGTACTTCCACATAACCATTCATCCGGCTCACCGACGTTTTCTCCGGTTCATGGTGGGCAACGAACACTTCCAATACAAGGTCCTACCGTTTGGCCTTTCCTCGGCCCCCAGAGTCTTCACCAAGACCTTGGCAGTGGTGTCAGCCTACCTGCACAGACAGGGGGTGTTTATTTTCCCGTATCTGGACGACTGCCTGCTCAAAGGGACCTCGAAAAGGGAGGTTCTCCGCATGATACGCGTCACAGCAAACACGTTCTCCGCACTTGGCCTGGTTATCAATCTGGCAAAATCAAAGATAGACCCCTCACAGGACATAGAGTTCATAGGGGCTCGCATAAACTCGGTCACGGCGAGAGTATACCTACCAGAGGCTCGCTTTCGAGCCATTGGTTCCCTCGTGCAGGTCATCACCTTCAGCCCTACGGTGCCGGTCTTGACGTGCTTGCAGCTGCTGGGCCACATGGCAGCGGCTACGTTTGTGGTACAGAACGCCAGGTTGCACATGCGCAGCATGCAACATTGGCTGGCAAGTGTATACAAGCCGGCAGTACACACTGTTCACAGGGTGGTGTCGCCCCCACCTGGGGTGCGCGAATCCCTGCAATGGTGGGTAAACCCCGGGAACTTGCTAACAGGGGTACCCTTCCATCAGCCGCAAATATCGGTTTTCCTCACTACGGATGCCTCCCTCATAGGGTGGGGAGCGCACATGGGCGAAGAGGTGGCTCAAGGAATGTGGTCACCCACGGAACAGTCTCTGCATATCAATGTTTTAGAGCTCAGAGCAGTGTTCAACGCCTGCAAACACTTTCGAGACCGTATACAAGGCAAAGTCGTCGGGATCAGTACAGACAATACCTCCACCATGTTTTACATAAACAGGCAAGGAGGAGCTCGATCCCGTACCTTATGCGCGGAAGCAATCCGCCTATGGAACTGGTGCATCGCCCACGATATAATCCTGAGAGCCTCCTACTTGCCGGGCACGCACAACGTGAAGGCAGACCAGTTGAGCAGACGTTTTGCGCTCACCCACGAGTGGCAGATCCGTCCCGATCTACTACGGCCGATTTTCCACGCATGGGGGTTTCCCCAAATAGATCTGTTTGCCACTCAGCACAACAAACAGTGCCCACGATTCTCCTCCAGAGCAGGGCTGGGCCGGGGGTCCCTGGGGGACGCGTTCGCGATCCCGTGGGGAGGCCCCCTGCTTTACGCGTTTCCCCCCGCAGTGCTGATCCACAAGGTTCTGCAAAAAGCCAGGAGAGACAAGGCTCGGATGATCCTGATAGTCCCAACATGGGATCGCCAACCATGGTTCCCCCTACTCCTGCGCCTGTCGGACCGCCCACCGATGCCTCTTCCGGTGGCGCCGGATCTGCTCACGCAAGCCCAGGGGTCCATAGTGCATCCGCACCCCCAAAGCCTGCGACTGCAAGCGTGGCTAATCCATGGCTCAGCTCCCTAGAGAGCACATGCACAGTGGAAGTACAGCAAGTCCTAGAAAGTAGCAGGAGGACTTCCACTAGGAAAACCTACAAACAAAAATGGACTCGCTTCATGGCTTGGTGTTCTACCAAGCAGCTGGCCCCCCTTTCGGTTCCTATACCTACAATTCTAGAGTATTTACTGGACCTCAAGAGAGCAGGACTCTCGCTATCCTCGTTAAAGGTCCACCTTGCCGCCATCTCAGCATTCAGACATGAGGAGGGAGGGCACACGGTGTTCGCCCACCCTATGGTTACCAGATTCCTCAAAGGGTTGGTAAACCTATACCCCCCTCGGAAACCGATTCCACCTTCGTGGAGCTTGGACCTGGTGCTTACCACACTCATGGGACCACCGTTCGAGCCCTTGGCCACGGTTCCCCTTCGCCTCCTTACAGTAAAGACGACCTTTCTTCTTGCAATTACGTCAGCCCGTCGGGTGAGCGAGCTTGCGGCAGTCATGGCAACGCCACCCTGCACTGTCTTTTCCAAGGAGGCGGTAACCATACGGCTGCATCCAGCCTTTGTTCCCAAAGTTTCTTCCGAGTTTCACATCAATGAACCTATTGTTCTACCCTTGTTCTATCCAAAGCCTCATAACTCCAGCGAAGAGGCGCGCCTACACCTCCTGGATGTGAGGAGGGCGCTAGCCTTCTACGTAGACAGGACCAAGTCCTTCCGAAAAACGGATAGACTCCTGGTCTCCCTCGCTCCCAAATCTAAAGGAGAAGGTCTCTCATCGCAGAGAATCTCAAAGCACATTGTATCCTGCATAAAAATGTGCTACGAGCTCAGAAAGACTCCTTTGTCGGCCACTCCCAGGGCTCATTCCACCAGGGCGGTGGCAGCATCAACAGCCTTTTTCAAGGGCGTTGCATTGAAAGACATTTGCAGAGCGGCGACCTGGTCATCCTACGACACGTTCGCCAAACATTACGCCCTTCACAGGGTATTCCAAGAGGATACCTGTCTCTCTGCAGCGGTCCTCTCGGGGACCAGCTGCACATAATCCGATTACCCACCACCTATCTGGGTTACTGCTGGGTAGTCACCTATGGTGGAGCACCCACGGGGACACTCGAAGAAGAAAGAGAAGTTACTCACCGTAGTAACGGTGGTTCTTCGAGATGTGTCCCCGTGGGTGCTCCACTTCCCGCCCATCCTCCCCGCTTCGGATCTCTGTTAGTGTTTTGCAGGGGCAACCGAGGCGGTTGGTTGAGGAACTGGCGGGGACCGGATCGCGCACATGGCCAGGAGCGCGCCAGGGAGCGGTGCGCGCCGGCGCATGCGCGGTCCGGCAGAAACTGCTTGGAAGATCCGATCTGCGGCACCGGCCAAGCCGTCACCTATGGTGGAGCACCCACGGGGACACATCTCGAAGAACCACCGTTACTACGGTGAGTAACTTCTCTATACCTGCTTGCCTGTCTTCATAAGCACAAGACCAAGCAAGAAGTTCTAAAGCTCTTTCCCTCCACAGTTCTACAGCACTGGCACCTATAATGTCTCTTTTAGTTCTGCTGTTGTAGATAAAAGAATTAAAAGGTTTTTGTTTGTTTGTTTGTTTGTTTCACAAGTGACCAGTTTAGGAAGAGGTGAATGCAATATTCAGGTACAAATTAAGAAAGACAGAAAAAGTTTTTGTTTGGTACTAGATTTGTTGTGGTGGAGGTTGGAGGATGGGCATTTTCTGATCACGGCTGGCATATGAACAAAGCAGAAAACACTGATTTTTTCCATTTGTGGATTTTGATTTTTTCCCTACTATTGGACTCCAGAGCTGTCAGTACTCATTTTTTAAATGTCCCAAATTTATGGACTTACACAAAAAACTAGATTTAGCACAATTTCAACATTTGCTCTAAACCCACGCTGAACTGATTACCTTTTGAAAACAAAATCAAACACCACCTTTCTCAGAGATGGTGATTTTTGTATTACACCAACAAAGAAAGCCCGGTGGATTTTTAAAGGTCACAATTCACATCTGAGAGAAGTGGTTAATAGAAACCGCTATGAAATGCAAACCCAGCAGTATTCATTTCACAGACTTTTTCTGGAAGTACTAAAAAAAAAACCCTCACATACATTGTCTTACTTAAACTATTTCAAATTAATCAAGAAACAGTATTTGCTGTCATTAGGGATTTTATCCAATAGGTAATGAGGTCATTCAGAGAGGGCTTATCATTCTCAGGCATAAGATACATCATGTCCTATTCAGGCCCTCCAAAATACTCACATATGCACAGGTGCTTCCACTAAGGTTTCCTTTTTTGGGGGGTGGAGGGCTTGTTTTCTGAAAAACAGCAAACAATAAACACTTTACTTGGCCTTCCCAAGCTGCAAGGAGTTCTTTCCCCATTCAGTAGCGTATGACAAATATCGGGCCCTCTGGGCATAGTCCTTAAGCTCCCCCAATATTGGGCTTTGTGGACAGCATCTCTGCTTGTCCTTTCAGGAAAGTATAGCCACAAGAGTATGGGGAAAGAATCCTCTTCTGCCAGCCCACTTACTGGGGAGGCCAAAGAGGGCAGTTGCCCTGGGGCCCAGCATTTTAATTAATATTTTGGATTCATGTATGAAAAGAAATATTTAAATGAAAGTTCTTCGCATAGCATGTGAACCAATGGGGGAAAAATTTGAATATTTAGGGGATATTTTTGCCTGAGACGCAACACTAGCCAATCAGCTATCTCTAGCTCTAAACAGCACGAGTGCAACAGAAGTTGGAGGTGGCACTGAAAGCTAGATACTAGCAATTCAGAACATCTGCGAATGTTTGGCAATAACTGGCTTCTAAGAAAATTAGCCACAAAAGGAATTATACTACAAGGAACATTTTCACTCTTTAGCTGTGTCTACACGTGCACGCTACTTCGAAGTAGCGGCACTAACATCGAAATAGCGCCCGTCGCGGCTACACGCGTCGGGCGCTATTTCGAAGTTAACTTCGACGTTAGGCGGCGAGACGTCAAAGTCGCTAACCTCATGAGGGGATCGCAATAGCGCCCTACTTCGACGTTCAACGTCGAAGTAGGGACCGTGTAGACGATCCGCGTCCCGCAACGTCGAAATTGTGGGGTCCTCCATGGCGGCCATCAGCTGGGGGGTTGAGAGACGCTGTCTCTCCAGCCCGTGCGGGGCTCTATGGTCACCGTGTGCAGCAGCCCTTAGCCCAGGGCTTCTGGCTGCTGCTGCTGCAGCGGGGGATTCATGCTGCATGCACAGGGTCTGCAACTCGTTGTCGGCTCTGTGTATCTTGTGCTGTTTAGTGCAAGTGTGTCTGGGAGGGGCCCTTTAAGGGAGCAGCTGGCTGTTGAGTCCGCCCTGTGACCCTGTCTGCAGCTGTGCCTGGCACCCTTATTTCGATGTGTGCTACTGTGGCGTGTAGACGTTCCCTCGCTGCGCCTATTTCGATGTGGTGCTGCGCAACGTCGATGTTGAACATCGACGTTGCCAGCCCTGGAGGACGTGTAGACGTTATTCATCGAAATAGCCTATTTCGATGTCGCCACATCGAAATAGGCTACTTCGATGTAGGCTTCACGTGTAGACGTAGCCTTTGTTCCACATTAAATGGAATACCCCCAGTCATCATACAGTTTCGTTGTGGAGCACATTATAATGGAGCTAGGTCGTCTGCACTGACTATGCTCGGTCTCTGGGTAAACAAGATTATTTTAGGGGACTTGTGATGGGGTGGAAATTGCCACTCTGATGCCTCCTGCTGGCTATCATGGGAATTAGCTCTACTCACCAGTGTGTCCTCTGTTGGATCTTTCCTGCAGGCAGTCTCATTTGAGCATCTGCACCATTCCCAGGACTGTGGCATTCTCTTCAGTGACACTGGCCTCTGGCTGTACACACTGGCTATGTCTACACGTGCCCCAAACTTCGAAATGGCCATGCAAATGGCCATTTCAAAGTTTACTAATGAAGCGCTGAAATGCATATTCAGTGCTTCATTAGCATGCGGGCGGCAGCCGTGCTTCGAAATTGACGCGCCTTGCCGCCGCGCGGCGCGTCCAGACGGGGCTCCTTTTCGAAAGGATGCCGCCTACTTCGAAGTCCCCTTATTCCCATGAGCTCATTGGAATAAGGGGACTTCGAAGTAGGCGGCGTCCTTTCGAAAAGGAGCCCCGTCTGGACGCGCCGTGCAGCGGCAAGGCGCGTCAATTTCGAAGCGCGGCTGCCGCCCGCATGCTAATGAAGCGCTGAATATGCATTTCAGCGCTTCATTAGTAAACTTCGAAATGGCCATTTGCATGGCCATTTCGAAGTTTGGGGCACGTGTAGACACAGCCACTCTGTGCTCTCCTCTTTCAGAGGACCTGTAGTCTTCATCAAGCCACTATCACAATGGCAATGACAGTCTTTTGTCACAGGGCCATTTCCCATATGGCTTCAGCACTGTTTCCTGCCCTTAGCCCAGGGCCTCATCCTGCAGGCCCTAGCAGCCCACCAGGAGCTCCGTCTAACTCCCTAGGCCCTACTTTCAGCACTGAAATGTCCCAGGTACTGGGACTCCTTCCTCTTGCTAGGAGCCTGGTCTACGCCCCTGAAGCTCTAGTCAACTACTGAACTCTGTTTTGCCCTGCAGCCTTCCTTATATGAGCTTGCTGGGCCATGATTGGCTACTCCTCTGAGCCCCTTTCTAATTGGCTTCCTCCATCAGAACCTTTATTGGGCTGCTTTTAACCCCCTTTCTGCCTCATGATAGGACTGAAAAAACTGGTGCATTAAATTTTGAGAGACAGGCTTGGTTTTGCAGAAGTGAATCTGTGGGTATATATCTTTGGTGTTTTATTCTAATTTTACATGAATTCTTGGATAAGTGATTTTGAAAACAAATCTATAAAGATAAAACAAGACACAATTCTGGAGAAACAGTCATCCACGGCTGTTAGTATTCACCTTATTTTAGGCAAAACAAAGTTTTTCAGACCACTGTATCGCTGGTAATCCTTTCAGCAAGAAACAAGTGAGGAATCACATGTTGGATGGTTTGCATTTAACACAGTTTAAAACTTCATAACACTAATCGAGAAGAAAGAGAGTACATGCTCTGGCTGTCAAGATAGCAGTAGACTGTATTGCTGTTTGGCTTTGCTGTACAAGAGTAGAAATAGTCAAAGAGAGGTCGCCATGTTAGTCTGTATCTTCACAGAACAAAACAGCAGTTCTGTAGCCCTTTAAAAACTGAAAAGTAAAATTAATTAGATTTCATGGGACAGACCCATTTCCATTTCCAGAGCTGAATAAGTGGGTCTCTCCCACAAAAGCTCATCACCTAATAAATTATTTTATTAGCCTTTAGACTGCTGGTTTGTTCTGTGAAGAGTAGAAACAGTACCTTACAAGCTGCTCACAGGTTGTTTATGGCTATGGGAATACCCCCCATCACTCTCTTTAGAGGCTCAAAAATGAGACTTACTGTGCCAGGATACAAACTATTAACAAAAGAAGAAGAGATTTACTTATAAGTCAGTCTTCAGAGTAGCAGCAGCACTTAGAGCACTCTCCCTGTTTTTTAAATACAGGGACTCCTAGCTCAGGCAAAGCAAATAGTTCAAAGCAGACATACTCATCATATCCAAAGAAATGTCCTCTGTACAAAATAAAAACATACGTGCATAAGCCTTAACTTACTCCACGAGTATTTCCCTCAAGTCTCCAAAATATCTTATGCACTTAATTAATTCATGCAGACCAGGCCAATACAGGAGAAGCTCAGCATTATGGACTAACTAACCACACTCCTTGTTTGGATCTGGAAGTATTTGATCAAGTGGGCAGGCGTGCACGTGCACACACACACGCACAACCAGACATATTAAGGAAACAGTTTCTGGGTTTGTTTCATTTAAATCCAGCTGGTTAAAGCTGTAGCAAGTCAAACTTCAGTTGTAAACATTTTAAAGAACGGCCATAACATTTTGTTGAACATTATGAAAATTTCAGAGTCACCAACAACCTCCATTCCTGAGGCGTTCGCAACTGTGGGGTTCCACTGAACTCTTGAAAGGCTTCCTTCTACCATACCCAGGTACTCATCAGCCTCAGTGCCCAGGAATGGCTTCCAAGTCATGGTTTTCATCTTGATGCCAGTCTCTCCTCACATGGCGTTCCAAAGAA
Organism: Carettochelys insculpta; assembly: GCF_033958435.1. Taxonomy (NCBI): domain Eukaryota; kingdom Metazoa; phylum Chordata; order Testudines; family Carettochelyidae; genus Carettochelys; species Carettochelys insculpta. The sequence continues at coordinate 86,527,069 of NC_134138.1, read as the reverse complement.
TTTCATGAGGAAGCCAGACTTACTTGGGGGAATGAGTCTCAGGCCAAATGGGACCCTTCCCAGACATAGAGCTGTGCAAGGGAAAGCCCTGGTCCACGGAACTAAGGCCTATGCAAACCAACTCTTGCTCTCAGCAAGGGGCTACCCAGAAACTTGGCCCTCAGCTGCAGAAACAGTTTGTCACAGAAGGACCGACATACACTGAGTGATCGTCATACCCAAGAGGTATTTTACCCCTCTTTGGATATCCTTTCTCCTCTGTTAACTGTTTGTTCTCTCCAACTCCCTCCTGCCATCTTCCTCACAATCTTTTACTTCACTTTCATTGTGCCTGCCCTTTATGCTGCTCTCCTTCTGCCTCATACTCATTTCTCCATTACTCTGACTCCTCCCTCTACCTCCCTTTTGTTCTGTTTAGCTAAGCCCCTTTCAAACAAAAAAAAAAGAGCCAATTAGCTTGAAGCAAACCAACAAAAAAACAGAGAACCAGCATGAGGTTTGCAACTCTTCACATTGCCTGCCCTGTTTGAAAGTTTTGTACTTTCTTCCTCAACCACTGGCTATTAGAATACAAGGTCTTCAAATCAGAGATTGGTCCTTACTTTTTTATACAAAGACAGTCTATGCTCAGTTGGCATCTGAGGTGCTACGATGATGATAATAATAATAATAATAATACCCCAGCAGTATGGCTTATCTTGCTCATTCAGCTGGTTGTCTGAGTGGTCTTCTTTATTTCTGTCGCACTACTTGGATAATCTGCTGTCATACTCTTTGCATCTGCTACAGGTATCACTCCAGGATAGAGTTCTGAAGGAAGGATGACTGTTCTGGGACATAATGGTCCTTCTAGCACAGCTGTCTTGCTCAGCTACAGTTTATTGCCTGTCCCAGAGCAAATCAGTTCATATCAGTCCCCCATTACTGGTCAATACTTATGGAAATACTACTTTTATTGCCAGGTATATCACTCAGCCTAGTTAGGAGCACAAACAAATTTTCATGGTAGCACATCATGACCCTGTTTGCTGAATCTGCTTTTTAGCATTTTCAGGGTGAAACTCAATTTTATCAAGTCAAGAAGTTAAAAAGAAATCAAAGCAGTGGTCACAGTTTTAAGTTGGGCAGGGTGCTATCTTCCTAAAATGACACAGAGATCTACTTCTCTGGATCCCCTGTGATATCTTTAGTCACATGATGTACAGAATGTGTTTGCTTCAGACCTCACCCTTTATAAATCAAGAACTGCATGTGTATTTCCAGAATGCTGAGTAATGGAACTGTGCCATGGAACTCTGGTGTATATTGGAGCAAAACTCTAATCCCCAAAATGCACCGAGACTGATGCTCACTTATGGGTCTTGAGGATCCAGGGAATTTTCCTCATTCTGTTGCTGTAAGCAACCATTTCATTTTCCTGTACATACAACTTCTCTCCTTAAACAATCTGATTGTAAGCCACCATTTTCCTCCGGCTAGCAATGCAGCGTTACCAGTAATTGCAAAAGCCATTAGTAAGAGAGGGGGAAAAAAGCAAAAACACAAAAGGGAATAAATACTGTACATAGCCTGAAGGGTTTCATCCTCCCACACATATGATTCACTGTTCTTCCTTGCCTCACTTGGGAAAATGTTGTCCTGCTGAAAATATACCTTAAAGGCAACTCTGCCTGAGAGCTATCACATATGCATATTGATAACATACACTTTGTAGCGCTTAGAGAAGTTTTTAACGAGGTATGCTGAAATGTACCAACAATTTTCTCTCTCTTCTCCTTCTGTGCCCGCAGATGATTTTTAAATATGTTTCCTGGTGGTCCTTTTCCCTTGACAGAAAGAAAAATGATAGCCCAGACAATAATTCTGACTGGCTGGAGCTGACAGGAATGACTTTCCAGCCTCCACATTCTGACCAAGTCTGGGCCACAAGAGTAGAGTTACCATATTTGATCTTTCAAAATAGAGGATACCCCTGAGAGGGAGTGTATCTCTAGCAATATCTACCAACTCACCTTTTATTAATGTGTTACAGTACCTACAGTACATGAATGCAATATGAGTTGGTAGATACTGACACAGATACACTCCCTCTCAGGGGTGTCCTCTTTTTTTATATGGTAACCCTACACAGGGGTTCCCTTCAAACCTCCAAATCAGCTCATTCAAGGAGAGGAGATTGGGCTCTAAACTGTAGCAGTTTTTATATTGGCAGGAGTGGGAAATTTTAATTCTTCCAGGGCTAGATTGCCACCTTACCTGCTACCTGGCCAGTTTCCATTAATTCACCAATGAAATAAATCAATATTTATATTATCACAGTGCCTGTCCAAAGGTCCTAACCTGGGCCAGAGCCCCGCCCTGCTAGATGCTGTACAAAAGCATAGGAAGGTATGGTCTGCCTGGTAGAGCTTTTTTTAGAAAGGTGAACCTGGTACATTCATCAGCCCAGGGGAGGTGATACATCCATTAATATGGCTGAGTAGAGGTTTGGTGATTGTCCAAGCACACAGCTGACATGCTAGAATGGACAGAAGAGGCAAGTCAGTCTGTGCAGGAGAACAACACTGTGATAGGAACCCTCATTTACATTGATTAAGAATCACCCAGTCTCTCTACAGGTATATTTTGACACTTGAGATTTGTAATGCATCATCTTCAAGTGGCTAACCACAAAGTCGTAGCTTACTCCTTCTTCTAAGCCACTAAACAGAATAAGTAGCATGAGTAGCCCAGCAGTATTATGGTAACCACACTTGCCAAATGTTACAATTAGATGCCCAACTGATGAGATTACAGAGAGCATCAGAGAAGAAATTATACCATATGTTGTATATTCTGGCAACCAGAAGTCTTACTGAAATTAATACTTCCAAAGCCTATGTAGGAAAATGTAACCAATCTTGCACAAAAAGTTTCCTGCCTTTGAGTAATAAAACTCATTATAATAGGGTGCTGCAGCCTGCGGACAAAACCAGGCATGTCAGTCACTGGCAGCAAGAGAATGAACCACTCCCTCCAGCTGTGACAAATACCACAGCCTGGATAATTCTAGCCTACTTTCTTAATTTAGTGATTTTGCTAAATATGCTTTGAAAAGGAGAGTAGTTTATTCTACTGAAGACCAAATGAAATGAGCCTGAATCGTTGGATGTCAATTACCTTCTCTGTCTGACTCCAAATGATCCCAGGGTATGCCAGATCTATGGACGTCATTACCCGAAGAAAGGAAATGTTCAGATATGCTAACCTATTCTTCATCATGCTAATGTATACAGACCCATTACAGTAGGATTTTCAGAGCAGGCTGCCTGCAGGGTGGGATACAGGTTCATATGTTAAACTGCGGACATCCAAAAATGAAGTAAACTGTATATTTCATTCTCTTCTTACTAGAGCACAACAGATTAGAGAAGACTTCTGACAAAAAGGGCATTGGCTGTCTAATCTGCAGAATTTGGTGAACTGATGGCCATGTGGCCACTTGACAGATCTCAGGAGACATAGAACTTCTCTGCCAATTAATTGTTCATGGTCCGACATATTGGACTGATGCTTGATGGCTGAAAGGAAGATTTTTCTTTAATTTTGAGAGAAAAAAACATTATTTCATTGGGAATGAATAATGCAAGCCAAGCAGTGCTGTTGTAGCAGTGTTGGTCCCAGGATACTGTAGAGACAAGGTAGATGAAGTAATATCTTTTGTTGGACCATCTTCTGTTGGTGAGAGAGGCCAGCTTTTGAGTGCCCACAGACCTCTTCTGTGTCAGTTGTAAGGATTACTTTGGGAGCAGAATTGGGACAAAGTTAAGGCTGCTTGGGTCATTTTTCTGTACATTTCTTGCCTTCATATATTTCAAGTGTACCCTTCACTCTGAATTTCTGCATTCATAATGCTTGGTTTGGGGATAATTAGAACATTACTGTAATGTTTTTTCCCTGAAGTTACTGAGACACAGCCTCACCATAAACTCCATTTTAATGTGTCATTTAGCCTGAGAATTTCCTCAATTTTTAAAAATTAAAAACATTTAATTAAACATTTTCTACACAAATGCTAAACAAGAAATCCCAAAAGAATCTGGTACTGTCTGTGATGCATCCAACATCTCCCATCCACCACCTGAGGGGAGAACAGAAATGAGCTCTGCAGTTAGGAGCATGCCTGGTGACGTGAAGTCTAGGGATATAGGTATGATTTTTCATTTAGTATGCCGCCTTTCCAGCACTGTGTTCCTCATGGAGGTGTGGAAGGGGCAGCCGCTCATCCCTGAAGCTAGCTAGAAAGCCACTGTGTAAAAGCATGAGCAGGAGACATGGGCCTTTCTTTTTCACTTCTGGCTAAAAGGGAAGCCTGCAGGGGCCCCACCCCAGCTGTTGCGGCAAACTACTAAGAAGGGGCAGAGACTTCGAGGGGACATTTCTTGGAAAGACAATTGGCCCTGGGACATGGCTGACCACTAGACAAACACATTACTGAACTTGGAAGCACGAAGCAAATGTTGGGCATTTTTCTCAAAAAACTTTTGCAGCTGGGATGCCTGGCTGAGCCCCAGGCTGCTGGGGAGGCAGATAAACCCAGAGAAGCCCTTCAGGAGGAATGCGTGAGGCATTCCTCTGCTGCCAGCAGATGACAGGCTCGGCACTGCTTCCAAGAGACAAGCTGGCTGAAGTATCCATTGTGACAGATCTGTGGATCTTAGCACAAAAGAGAACAACAAAACGAACATTAATTTGTCTCATTAACTAAGATGTCACAGAAATATGCTGCAATGAAATATGAATCATGTCTGCCTGATGCTGCATTAGCCAGTTGGTTTTATATTTCTAAAAGTTCTGTTGGTAACTTTTTTGCCTTGGGCAGAGGATGTTCTTGTAGTTAAGGCACTGAATGGAGATGCAAATGATCCAGAGTGCTTCAGGTACAACCTTTCTGGGTGACCTTAGAGGAATCACTTTCCCTTACTGTCCCTCAGTTTTCTGCTTAGATTGGTGGTGCCCAAAAGAAATTTCAAAATTGCTACAGCCCATCTCCCTCGAGCAAGGCACTGTTCCCCTGCTTCCGAGCCCCTCTCAAGATTACTCACCAGAGCCAGGCTGCGGATGGATTCACCACCGTGCGAGTGAGCATGGTTAGAGCTGTTGCTGCCACGTGCAAAAGCGAGCCGTGGCTAGGGCCACGCGACACAGCCACTGGGGCCGCAGGAGCCTGTGACTCAGAGCTGCAGGAGGAGCTGTTTCTGCTGCTGCCACCACAAGCTCGTCCCACCAAGTGGTAGGGTGTGTGTACAGAGCAGGTGGAAGGAACTCCATTTTGCCACACTGTGGTTTCCCATTCGCCGCATGTGGCAAATGGGAAGTGTATTGGACACTGCAGGTTTAGATGTTTTACACCTGTCTCCTTCCCTTTGTCTATCTTGTCTGTATGTCCTGCAGAGCAAGTGCTCTTTTTACTGTATTAAATCATCTAACAGAGGGAGGCTCTGGCATTGCTCAGCTGTTCCTCAGTCATGTTCCTCAGTGATGGAGTTAGAATGTATGTGTCCCACTATGTTTAGATTTGCATTCATATTCTGGTAGGACTCAGTCACACAACTTTGTATCCTCACTGAGTAGCAAGATGAGTCAGAAAGTTAGCATGCTCAGTAGTTTTCATTAAGAATAGCATTTGAGGAGCTGGTATTTTATTTAAAGGGAAAATAATATTTGACTGACATTATTTCATTAGTTAATATGTCTAATATTTATTTGCCTAAGGCAAATCATTTCTGGATATCATCTGCACATATGGATCTGTAAAATATAATGCAACTCTTCTGAGAAGTATTTCTGAGAGTGCTAACCAATACTACTCCAGCACCTCTGCATAGCTGCTGAGATTATTTTCTCACCTTAAATAGAACAAACCATAGATCTACTGAGGCTGTTATAGGTACTGATTTCAGTGAGGCTTTGTGTGTTTATATTTTAAGTATATACTAACTCTTTAGTCCATAAAAAGGAATGATCAGAAATCATCATTTGTAAAAAGGCCTATAGGGGAATTTGGGGAGAGAAACTTGAAGGCCTTGAAGCTAAGGACCCATGTAAACAGCATTTAATATATTTAGCAAATGGTAATATAGAGAAAAAACTGAAGGGGGAAGAGGGGAAAACAGATTCTTTGACTGGGAAGCTATTGGATATTTGTCGTCAGTAAGATCATTGAAGGGAGGACAAAGAAGAATTAATTGATGTGGCCATTTTCCTAGCTCTGCCATTGTTCACATCATTACTCATGGTCACTACCATGTTATTCTCAGTCTGACTCCCAGACAAAGTGAGCAGTCTGGTGGGGTGAATTTTAAGGCAGAGAGCCAGAGGTAAAGTATATCCACAAATAAATTCCAGTAACAAAGCGTGTGTGTGGCTTCTGGGCACCATTACGAAACCATACTCCAATATGTTGGGTCATTCTAGGAATAATTTACTCTTAGAGCATGCAGCATATACTATCAAGACTAAATCTTGCCCTCGAGTACCAGGTTTTACAATGTTAGTAAGAGGTACAAAGGATAAGGAATAGTATGTGAACTGCTAATCACTGCATTGTCATCCTAACTGGACTTCATGGTACAGTTCTTGATATTTACATGTTCTGGCTGACTCTAGAACTGGAAATCTGATGTATACAGATGGCATAAAAACATAAAATCCAGGTACATGCAATTTATTTAATGTAGTGTGTGGGTGGGTGGGTAGGTGCCAGAGCCATACCAGTCTGCAGTTCACATCCAGCATGACAACCTTTGGCCTATCTTTTAAATTTCTTCAACTCCTTTAGTGCATATGGCATATGAGAGATTTCCAGCTATGCTGCAGTTTCTTGGCACCTTATAAAAGAGGTTGGAATCTCTGTGCAAGCCTGTCACAGGACACAGCATTATTCCCTTTTCAAAGCATTTTCAAACTAATGAAAGATAAAAACAATGCTGGCTCACCACTGCATGAAGCTGAAAGTAAAGCAACTGGTGTTACCATAAGGTGGCACAACGTGGCTGTCGTTTAAAACAAAGAAATCAAAGTTATCTCAGTAGCCACAAATGCAGAGTTCTCCCTGTCTGAGACTGTACAATGCACCTGTAGTGAAGCAAGGGCAGAAGCCTCGAAGGAGGCTTGAAAAATGCTTACTGTTTTTCCCTTGTGGTTGCACTGATTCTTTCCTCCTACACCTTGGCCTGCTTCTCATCGCTTCTGCTTGTTTCTTCCCTTCTCACTAGTTCAGTCTTCTTAGATTGCTACAAAGTGCAAGTTTCAAAGCCTGCTGCTCTGCTGAAGAAAAATTAATACTTTTGCTTATAGATTGAATGATCCCAGAATGGTGCGAGGTACTATAGTCAGGAATGATACAGATGATCAGTCATATCCTGCTCTCACCAGCAGCAAGTAGATGAGCAGAGAAACTTCAGCAAATTCTGGCATGCCCTTTGTTTTTAGGGTGCATGTGGCCTGGGCTTTGTGACATGTTCAGTGAAAAGCAGCAGGCAACCCCAACCACCATGGGGATTAACAAACCAGGGACGAGTCACCTCGTTAGGAAACAGTGCCCCTTGCGGGAATGGTGCATGAGCTGGCAGGATTGTTGGACCTCCCTAGTGCACAGAGCATTGACTAGGATTCTTGCCCTGATGCTGGACGGAGGCAGGACAAAGGAGGGGGAAATGCTGGTCAGAATTAGGCTTGGGTGCCTAGATAGGTCTGCCGAGTTTCAACTGTCCCCGCACCAGCATTTTAAAATTGTAATGATCATAGTCAGTGAGATTCCAATTGGAAAAAAAAACAACCTGAAAATACAGTGAATCAAGGGGAAGGAAAGATAGTTAACAGAGCACCAAAGATGACTGTGGGCAGCAAGCTGAGCCACTTATGAGTGGAAGGGTGGGGCACTAGCCGAGGATTTAGGGCACCTGGATTCAATTCCTCCATGACCTTGGGCAAGTCCATTAACTTTGCTGTAAGCTTCAGGTCCCTACCTAAAAAGTGAGATAATGTTTCCCCCCTGCCCAAGGGTACTGCGAGGATAAATGCACTGAAAAGATTGTGCTGTTTTTTGAGGTCTGCTGGTGGAGAAGTGTATTCATATCTTCTCATTGTCAGTGGTGTGGAACTGCCCAGGTTATAAATCAGAGCCAGATTTGGCTGGTTGCATTTATAATGCAGGAGGGCAGCGAGCAAAGGCAATTCTGAGTAGCCTTTTCAGAGGCATCCTAGAGCAGGGAGATGTTAACCTTTTTCCATACATCAATGTGACCACATTGGTAATACTGTAACAAATTCCAAATATCACAACACTGGAAAGACATTAACAAATGGGGGGGAATTCAGAGGAGTGCAAGAGAAATTATCAGAAAGCTGGTGGCATTCACTTAAAGTGAGATCCCATGCACCAGACCCATGCAGTTTGGGTTACAGATTATTAATGAAAAACATACATGATGATCATTTCTTATCAGGCTCCAGCTTACTTAATAATCACAAAGCCAGAAATAATAGCCAGCTGTTATTCAGCTCTTGTCATAATTAGAGCTCCACAAATGCAATACAAAGTTCTTTACAAAGGAAGCCATTATTATTGTTCCCACTTTACAGCTGAGGAAACTGAGGCACAGGGTAGTAAAGTTTCTTGCCCAAAGTCACCTAGCAGATCGGTGGCACTGCCAGAAACAGAGTCCAGTCTCCTGAGTCCTAATCCAGTGCTGTTGCCAGAGTGGAACACGGCCTAGCATCAGCTGCCATTGCACAGTGTGGTATGCTGGCTCTTTTAATTGTTATTGGCGCTAGAGCAGAAGTGCTCTCCAGGCCAGCGTACATAAAGGAAAAATATTTCAAACAAGCTAGAAGTCCACGCATAAAGGCACAAAATAAATTTCGATTTGCAGGCCTATTTGCCATAAGTGTGCATGCCAGTTAGAAAAATATGCCCTCTGATAACTCTGTAGCTTCCTCAGAATCCATCTAAATGCTCATGTTCCCAGTTTGAGAGAACAAATATGCTCAGTGTATGCATGCTTCTGGAATCAGGCACTCTGCTCTCTAGATTTAGAAGCACCTCCCAAAGGACTTAGCTTTGTTATGAAGCACGGTTATATTGGCCAACCTTAGTACTATTAACTAGGACTTTAGTGCATTTCAGATTTGTAATTTTAATACTTTTTTTCTGGACATTGCATAGAAAATTAAGTAATAAAAATTAAAACAGTTACTGTATGTTGCTAAGAATGGCTATCATAAGTCAGGTGACGTTTTTCAGAGATGATAGCTCACTCCCCAAAGAGAGTAGAATAAATAATGTCTGCCCCTGAGACCATGAGCTCATCTTCAGCTGAGATTTGCTAATTAGCAGCACAAACACCTTTGTCACCAACTACCTGAAAAATACTTGCAAAATACAGTTGCAAAATACTTACAAATATATTTTGACAAAAACGTTGCAGATCACACAAAAACTTTTTGATGGAACATTTGGTCTGGTAAACAAGCAAGAATATACTACAATACAGAGCAATTCTAATACTGTTATGCCTGTTGTTTGGGCTCTCAAAAGAGTCAATTTTGGGGTGAAACAGGATCTATACAAGAAATCTCTAAAGAGAGATGTCTGTTATTCTACCATACTTGACAGATGGCAAAAATCTAGTTTATAACCTGGGAGGAAGTTTTGACCAATTGGTATTGTCCACTCTAATTAAGATGAGGTTCCCTATACTCCCACCCATTGCCTGGGGGTGAAGAACCTTCTGACTGCCTTCAGGGTGACAGAACTTCACCCAGGAATCATTCCAATGCTCTCCTCTTCAGTCCTGTGCCTTTGTCACAGAACATCAATGTCACTGAAAGAAGAGGTAATGCAAACAAGGCAGTATTACCCACATCTTGGTTTTGTATCATGAGCCTCACAACAGAAAGTATATTTCTCAAAACCCAGATACAGAGATCACATCTATATGTGAGAATCCCACACTTTATTTAAAAAGAAAAACAAGTTTTTACCCTTCATGGTTACACAGGAAATTATGGCTTGAGTGCACACAGGTTCAAACTACAGAAGGTAAATGAAAAGAAGCCAACATTTATTTATTATTTTTTTAAAAAATCTCATGACTTTAAAGCCTCATGTATGATTTTGGAGGAGCCTAATTCATTAGTTTTGATTAGGTGGGTCTGACATTACTGGTCTAATGCAGCCAATACTACAAAAGGTAACAAATGCCATTGGCAAAGAGATAATCCAAATAAAGTGTCCTTCAGTTTTCCTACACTCACCAATCAGGTCACTTCTGTTCCATCTGGTGGGGACTGAATCTTGAATCTAATGCAAGCTCACTGTGGTCATACATTCTAAATGCTCATTAGGCCCTTCTCCCAGCTCTGAGTTTATACCATGTGCTTGTGGTATGATACAGCCTTGGCACCAGCCCAGTAGCTTCTCCACCCTTCAGCAAAAGAACTTGCAGCAGGAGTGGGATTTCTTGCCAGTTCTCTAACCAACCAAGGCTCTGGGTAGGTGAAGAGGCACACCCAAAAACAATCAAGGTAGCAGGGTAAGCTTTTCTGCTGCTGCTATGTGGAGTAGGGTTCCACAGTAATAATGATAATGTTGAATAATGCTCTCAAGATGACTGTGTCTTCCAGTTTGCCAGTGGCTGGGTTAGAGGAAAACACCTGCTTTACAGGCTGTGGGGCCTGGTACCTACACATCCACTGGGTGCCCTCAATCACCATGTGTATCACAAACACTTGATACATTCTGAACAACTGTGGATGCGTTGTTATAAAAATGGAGACCAACAATGTCCTCATTGTTATTTGCATTGTATTTTTAGGAGGGACACTATCAGAGAGATTGAAAAGGGAATTTAGGAATAAAAACCCCTTTTTGACTGATTTACTGTTGCTCTGAACAAGAGTTATGCCTAGGTGTTATTTCCATTCAAGGTCTGCTACTAACCCATTGGGGCACTTTGAACAGATCACAACCTCCCTTGTACCTCAAGTTTAGCCATCCATAAAATTACACAGCACTAGTTACTTCACAACAGCGCTGAAGAATTTAGTGCTGTCAGGGTGATTTCAGATTCTCAGGTGAACTGCTGGGCCAGCCCTAGACCAAATGCTCCTCCCCCTCCATTTGATAAACTTTTGAATACCTTATTTTTTATTGCATGTGTAGTCCATTTCATATTTTTATGCATGATTTACATGCATAATTTATACTTGTCATATAAGACTGCCTGGCAATTTCCTGCCCCTTCTGTACCAACATGGTACAGCTGCCAACATCCTACGCAGTTCAAGAAAAAACTAGTTCTCAGAAAGTCTGGAAGGTTCCATGTGATTCTACGTAGGTCCAGAGTCATAGAATACTAGGACTGGAAGGGCCCTCGAGAGGTCATTGAGTCCAGCCCCCTGCCCCAATGGCAGGACCAAGTACTGTCTAAACCATCCCTGATAGACATCTATCCAACCTGTCTCCAAATATCTCCAGCGATGGAGACCCCACAACCTCCCCTGGCAATCCACTCCACTGTTTGACCACCCTGATAGTTAGGAACTTTTTCCCAACATCCAACCCAAACCTCCCTTGCTGCAGTCCAAGTCCACTGCCTCTTGTTCCATCCTCAGAGGCCAAAAAGAACAAGTTTCCTCCCTTCTCCTTACGACACCCTTTTAGATACCTGAAAAACACTATCATGTCACCCCTCAATCTTCTCTTTTCCAAACTAAACAAGCCCAGTTCTTTCAGCCTTTCTTCACAGGTCACATTCTCTAGGCCTTCATTCCTGTCGCTCTTTTCTGGGTCCTCTCTAATTTCTCCACATCCCTCCTGAACTGCGGTGCCCAGAACTGGACACAATACTCCAGCTGAGGCCTAACCAGAATATTTTAGGTTAGAAACAAAAACCCAGCACCCTGAGCCTGGTGCCCCCAAACTCAGCACCCCACATAGTCACCTGGGTGCCTACTCCTAAATCCAGCAATGCAGTTTGTGCTATGAGAACATGAGCAGAAAAATACAAAATTTCAAGTACATTAGCAGAGATTGATCTTCTACTTTCTGTTAAGGCCTTCAACATATCCTAGTGCCTGGAAGGCCAATGACTCCATGAGTTCACCTCAAATATCCATTCAATATTATTTAAATACAACCCAATCATTATTAGCACCCTAAGAATACTGTATTTTTATGGCTGAGGAATGTGTCATGGAATCCCCCTTTTGCTACAAAATTGAGTCCAGAATCTAGGTTCTGATTTTAAAAAGTCATGCGAACTTTAAACATGATTCATATTTTCCAGGTTAACTAATGCAGTGTTATTACCAAGAACCTGTGAACCCCCTGAAACAATAGGCTTGAGAGGCAGAACTGCCTTGTTCTTGTCAATGGGTCGTAAATTCTGAAACATAAAAACAGAAGTTTTACAATGTGAGATATTTCTTCTGATGCTTGGTTGAGAAGAAACATGCAGGAATACAAGATGACTGTGCTCATCCCAAAAGTCTCCCATGCTCTCATGTTTAAGAGTTCCAGCCGTGACCTACATCACTGATAAAACCTCCAGCTTGCCCCTACACCTGACTCTGTCTATGATGGATTTATGTGGGGGGAGAAAAACATTAACTGATTTTTAGCACTAAAACAACATAGGGCCTGTATTATTCTGCTCTGATGTTAGTTTTAAAAATGAAGGGGGTTTTAAATTATGTTTCCACACAATTGCTAACCTGCTACACCAAAGTCACAGAAATCAAGGACTAAATGGCAGATTTCACTCTAGCCTGTAGTGAAGTTTGTGGGGGCGGGTCTTAATTTTTAATATGGAAATTTATCAGCAAAATCAAGAACAAAACACAAAAGTCAAAAGTTTTTAAAAGAAACTCAGATGTTTCAGATTTCATTAAAAGCCAGACTCTGTACTAACCCCACATAAAAAAAAGCATCCTTAGTCTATAACTTTGGTTAAGTAAGGAGTAAGAGATGTCAGTGTGATAAACTGTAAACTAATTGTACTATTTAAGTCTGTGAAGCATGTCGGGATGCAGAATGTAAGAAAGACTGTGTATAAAATAAAGTTGTGATCTACAGAAAGGAACATCAATACGTAAGAGTGGACAGAACTCTTACATTCACAAAAAGCCTTGCTTCTCTGACTAGAGAGAAAAAAAAGATACATTTTTTTGGCCTTTTCTCAAGCACTCAGACAAAATGGGAAAAGGTTTTATATTGAGAACCTCAAATACTATAAATTTGTATCCAAGGCTAAAGGAAAGTGGTATTAAATGAAGTTAGATGGAAGTTCTTTACACTGATTGTAATTAATCCATAATGTAAGTTTTTAAGAATAGCTCTAGCAGTGATCTGTGTGGCAGACAGATCTAGAGGGATTCTCTGGCCTTATATATCAAGGCTTCTGTGTTTTATTTTCTGGGGTTTTTTAAAGATAACAGATTGTAGCACACACAGCTTTATACTCACATTCTAGTTTTGAGGCTATGGCAGCTCCTGCATTGTGCCCTAGCAGCATATGACCTCTGTCTGTGGACTTGAACTACGGTGGACAGCAGCTGAAGGGGAGGGGGTGGGAGGCCACATTTGAAACATTTGTGTTTGCTTGTGTGCAACTTTCCCAGTGCAGCTGGTCAGAGTCAGTTCTCAGAAGATGTTGTGCAGCTGTTTCTCTAGAGCAACACCAGTGGGCAAACGACAGCATGGCCAAATATTTCTGTGCATCTGCCTGCTACTTGGAGTTCATTTGGTCCCTTCTCTGTCATGTTTAATCATTGAGCATTTGTCTTTCTTTTACTGTATATTCCTGGGCATATGCTTTAAAGGCACAGGGACAGCATACTTCTGTACTGCTTTTCTCCTCAATTTTTCATGGAAAATCAGAGGCCTGGAAGTTGCTACAGAAACACATTCATCTTTTCAGAATGTAATATTGGACCTCTTGGGTATTGCTGATTCTAAAAACCCAGCACCAGATCTTCAGCTGGCTTAAATCAACATGGGTCCACTGACGTTGAAGAGTTTGGGTCCTGATCATTGGGAATCTCATAGGTCGTTTCTACACCTATGAGATGCATGCTAATACACGGAGTGAAAGATGCTAATGAGGTGCAGATGCAAATTCCCCATGCCTCATTAGCATAACATCATGTGATTTGGAGTCCGGAAGACTGTTTTTCCAGACGCCAAAATGCTGTGTAGAAGCATGGCCCCTTCTTCCTGAAAATTTTTGGGAAGAAGGGGCCTCCAGAAGGAGGACTTCCTTCCGGAAGCCCCTCCGGGGCTGCGCTTCTACACGGCGTTTTGGAGTCTGGAAGAACGGTCTTCTGGACTCCAAATCACGTGACATTATGCTAATAAGGCATGGGGAATTTACATCCACGCCTCATTAGCATCTTTTGCTCCGTGTATTAGGATGCCACTTCCAAAGGAAGTAGCCTGTGTAGTAACAGCCATACTGTGGTTCCCAACCTTTTCAGTAGTGTGAACCCCCAAACCTTTTGCGGATCCCCATCAAAGCCAATTCTAGCCACTATGTACATTTCATTAAATGAAAAAGGAAACCACAACAGATTTTTGGACAACAGTTAGCATTATTGGAAGATATTTAATTAAAAATAATTGATTGTAACTTTGCAATTTATTTAAAACTTATTTTCTATGATCATTTTTATTTCTCTTCCCCCCTACCCATGAATCCCCTGCAATACCCTTCCCAACCCCCAGGGGTCCACGGATTGAATTCAGGAACCCCTGTGTTAGAATTTATTTGCACTGGGTAAACAATGTAACAGCCTGTCAATCTGAAGAGATCTGTATGAAGGGACTGGGCTCACAGATGCCATGGAGATGGGAGAGATAGGAGAACCTGAATAGAACTGATTCATCATCACAATTACACAGGCTCTGGCATTTATGAAAAAAAAAGAAACAAAAGCAAATGAAAGCTGAGTCAGTACGACCTGGGGTTAACTAATGAGACTGTTACAAAAAAAAAAATGAATTGACAGAATAGCTGGACTTAATCATTATGTAAAAGGGAACAGTTCCCAGTTACCTAACATTGGGAGAGTAGTATGTCAGTAATTGAAAATCCCAGAACCTCAATTCTGCAACAAAGTAAACAACCACAATGTCTTTAAATGGGCCAAATGAAAAAAAGTCCCCATGATTCTTAAGGAAATCATGGGCTTCAGCAAGCAGAGGAATGTGTCAAAGTTCTAGAACCTTAAGACACTGTACTACTCTGCCACTTCCTTTCATGATGATGGAATCATAGAATCATAGAACACTAGAACTGGAAGGGACCTCATGAGGTCATCAAGTCCAGCCCCTACCCTCAGAGCAGAACCAAGCACAATGAATACCATCCCTGTTAGATATTTGTCCAAACTGTTCTTAAATATCTCCAAAGGTGGAAGCATGGGAAGGATTAAGTCCTGCAGCTATGTCCATTTGTACATTCTCACACATTCCTAGCCAAGAGAGATGAAAAGTCTGACAGGCAGCTACTGTATATTTTACATGATACTGCTTATGAATCATATTTGCTATGAATGGAACAGAGAACCCCACAGCAGGTGCCTGTTTCTGTCATTCATAAATGGCAAGATTGGAAATTAATAACAAAGGATTTTCATTTTCACCTGTTGTTCCATTCAAGAATACCTTATGATTTTAAGTAAGATTATTTTTTACAATTTTTGCACCTGTATCATTTGTTTTTCTAATTGGTAAAGAAGTTAAGAAAAAAGCTTTAATAGCCTAGATAGGCCTTTCAGACAGATAAAAGATAAGAGGGGGTTAAAATTCATGAAACACTTTACAATCTACCCTTGATAAGAGTCCAGAAGAAAGTTTGATGAGGAGGAAGTTGCCTTTGAGGAACATTTTGGTTTTTGAGGAAAGGAGAAATAATGTGATTGTTAACAACAGTAAATTGCCCAGTACTGTACTGCCATTGATGAGGATACAGTTGCAGGAATTGTCCCCAGAAAGTGAGCTGACACATGTTCCTCATTTGCTATCCTCTCTGTTAGCACCTTGGAAGTTCACCAATCAGCTTTCACGGGTATAAGTAAAATTTTCAAAAGGGCTTTTGTGATTTACGAGCCAAATTCTTATTTCCAGACCTGTCTCCGGCTCTCAGAGCCATCATCTCATGGAAAGACAGAGCCCATGTCACTATGACAAATAAAAGGGGTTTGGGTGCTTTTAAAAATTTTACCCCTTGGATCTAAGTGGAACTATTCTAATTCAGTTTTGAATTGATCTTCCTAAATGGGTGCAAACTCCTGATGTAGATGCACTTAAACCAGTTTAACCTAATCTACATTTGTTTAGCTTATATTAGTAAATATATGGAGTCTTGCTGCAAACATACTCATCTGTGCCCTGATGAGGGATGGTTTCTCTCATACACAATTCATTCTCTATCGCACAAATTTGTTCAATTGAAGGTGGTTTTGGACACGTGATGTTTGTTTGTATTATTATATACTTCAGACATAAATGTAAAATATTTCCAGCGACCAAATATTTTTAAAAGATGGCAGTTTATTTACAATAACTTAACACTATGGAATACAACAATGCAAGGGCAATGCACAAGATAAGCACCTATTTATTTCATAGCATATATTTAAGTGGATTATTCCAAATGTTACATGTTGGAAGTTTAAAATACTCATTAGCTTTAATATTGTGGTGACTAATGTTTCAAAAATACACAGCTTTGTGGAAACAGTCCTGTAATCAGCTTGTTTTACTCAATTTATCCTGAATTACAGTAACTGTGTACTTATTATTTGATTCATACAAGAGAATAATAAATACTTGAATGTATATTTTCATGCATGCTTATATAATGAGTCCTTGCACAACTCAAATGCACTCACCCTGATGGGTAGTTATATAACTTTGATTACTAGTTTATACTCTGCTCTTAGAATAAAATATACAGATTGAAATTTCTCTGATATATTCAACATTTACGAGTGTAAATACCTGGCATATATTTTCATAGGCTGCAGACAAAACATTGCAAAGCACAAATGTTACATCTTTGCAGGTGAACATGGAAGCAAAAGATGGAAATATATAAGATTAATTTTAAGGATGTTTGGCTTTTTAAACAAACTGCTGTAACAAAGACATGGTAACAAGAAAAAATGATAGTGCACAAAGTATGTGTACTAACATATATACCAGATATGAGCACAACAGACTATTGGCTTACTGCTATTCCCACTGAAGTCAATGATAACAACTTCTAGCACTTCACTGGGGGAAAATATTACAATATATCAGATGCTTTGTGGAAAGCAGCAATCATTTGGGAAATAGACTACTTATAGTATTTGTGAGCTGAAAGTATTTGCTTAATTTCACCCCATCTTTAACTCCATCTTTTTTGTACAATTTGCAGTAATTAAAAATAAATATTTTCAACACAATATTCATGATGCGCGTCAGCTGTTAGAAATAATCCTACAGCAACAGAGGGGATACAAGAAGTCTTTTCCATCTCTAGTTTCTGGGATTATGATGGCAAAGAGGGTATACATATTGTAGTGATCATCATCATACACAAAGTAAATTCTAAACCTTAACATCTCCCCCACCCAAATCACTTAAGAGATTACTGGGTAAATTATCTGCTGCAACAAACTTATAGCTGACAAACTGTTGAGCATAAGTGAACATGAAAGAACAGTAAGATAAATATATTTTAAAAATAAGTAAAGCACACACACAGAGACAGTTAAAAGGATTGTGTAAGAGGCTACATTGTTCAATTCAACTGTAACCATTGTATGGTAATGGTACCACTATAAAACAATTCAGAAGCAACACAAGAGTCAGTAAAGTGAGGCTAAATCAATTTCTTAGAGAGATCAAACTCTGGCATGGATAAATGATGATCTCTCCGGTGGTGCTGCAGCACAGATGATAAAGAGGAGTACTGCTAGGCCATGCCTATATGGCATTCCTCTCGTGAGAGAGGAAAGCAAATGAGGGAATCTGACATTGCAAATGAAGTGCTGATTTACAAATCTCACTCTTCATTTGCATGATCTTTCACAATCACATTTCAGGAAAGAGTTTGGTGAAAAAAACCAGCCGTGCAGATGGGGTTCTGTCGATGAAAACCTTTTTTCCAACAGAACCCTTATACCTCATTTTTTTCCCAGGGATAAAGGGCCTGTCCAAGAACGGGTTTTTGCCAACAGAACCCAGTCTATGTGGCTGTTTGCTTTTTGCCAAAATCTCTCCTGACAATGCCATCGTGTGAGATTATGCAAATGAAGTGCAAGATTTGTAAATCAGTGCTTCATTGGCAATGTTGGATTCCCTCATTTGTATTCCTCTCTTATGAGAGGAATGCCATGTAGATGTAGCCCTTGAGTTTATTTTAGGATTGGGCAATAAAACTCAAATTCAGTGCATCTAATTTTCAAATAGAAACATCATGCCTAACCCATCTCTCCTGAGCTCTAGTTTGCGAAACAGATAATGAAGTACACTGTGTATCAAAGAAAAGGAACAAGCCCTAAGAAGGAACCTAAAGAAAACATACTTAGGCCTTGATCCTCTTTCCACTGTAGTCAATGGCAAACTTCACAATGGTTCTCATTCAAAGGGAGCAGGAGCAGACCCACTTTCTGACTCTTCCTTCCTAAGTCTATACAGAGTAGGTGGCAATAGTCATTTATCAACTTGTCCTATTTGTTTGGGCTGCCTCCTTTCTTCTTTTCTTTGTTAAGCCTTCTGTGTTTTATCATTGTCCCTTTCCTGGTGGGAGGAGCTCTCTTGGGACTGGCTCTGATTGTCTGCCATACTTTATTAATCGAGAGTGTTGCTAGAAAAAACAAGTTTCTGTATCAACTTAGCTGGTTCCATGCTTACCTCCACAACAGAATCTGGCTGTAGATGGCTTAGGAAGCTACAAATGTTATTCCTTTTGTGTAGATGAGCTATGAGTGTAAAAGACACAACCTGTATTTAAAGAACACAATGCTGTCCAAACTTCACAAGTTGAATCATTATGTGTTATACTCCTTAAAATATTGAAATGCAAGAAACAAACTAACAGTCCTCAAATGTTGCATAATTTCTCCCTTTTAGTTAACCTTCTGAAATGTGCATTTACAAAATGTTTAGCAAAATTTCTCGGATAAGCATATGTAGCATTCATAAAAACAATCTGTGGGGGTGGGGGGAAACGCATTAGAGGTTCTCCCACTGACTCTATTAAAAATGAAGTTTACCCTACCACGGAGGGCAGCATGAAGTCTATGCCCCTGATTGTGCATTGCTCTCTGCACACAGATGGATTTTTGTCCTTAGCATACGACAACATTTGCCAATCCAATTTGAAATTGTCTTGCATGCTCTTATGGTTTTATTCATGAATTTTGGTATGGTCGTTGTGTCAGATACATACAATTCATAAAAAAAATTTCCCTATCCTACAGAGACAGAAGTTATCAAAAAGAGAGGAGAAGATCAGGAAAAAGAATATTACATGATAATGCCTGGACTACTTGAAATAAATTGGTGACAGACCTGCCCTTATGCAAGAGTGCTCAGATTTGATCTTAGCAGTGGCCTATTATCCTATTACTATAAATCCACACAAGCCCCTTACTCATTTTAATGAGTTACATACTTGCACATGTAGTAAGTCAAAGGACAGACAAGTCTATTACAAACAATCTACAACCTTGGCTGATTTTTTTTTTGGCCCATAGTTAAATAATCGTGAAAAGAATTCAAATGTAGGTACAACCCATACAAGTAGAGTGACAGAAAATAGCAAGCACTGTAATGGCATATTGAAGGAACAGCAAAAAACCAAGCAAACAAAAGCAACTCAAGAGCAACTAATTAGGAACAAAGCTACAAGCCAGTTAAAAAAAGTCTATAAAGATTTTATGTTGTGTTAGCTACATCTCTTTAAACACTTCTACAAAGGAAGGAATGGTCACTTAAGCACTTTGCATGTAATATCATCAGGGCATCCCTTTCTCTGCTTCACTAAAAAGCATCAACTGCTTGAATTTCTTACTGTTATATATAATTAACAGAGACAACTTTGCCACAGACATGACATCATAAGATTCTATGAACAGTGCCACAATCATTGATACTTTTCAATTACCTAGAGGCCTATTTTCAGAAAAACAATTAAAACCAAAAGTAGTCATATGAATATAATCTGTTAGTAAAAACATTTTCCAGTCAGTGCTTCAACACAGTTAAAAACTGTAAAAAATACACCTTTCCTTTGCTAATAAATAAAATTAAGATTATAAGCAAAGTAGGTAAGTAATTTAAATGTTTAGTTATATTACTTAGCACAGTAACATTTGTTGGAATAAGTGCACTGAAAACAGATAATGTCTTCCTTTTTTCTGATACCTAAAGATTTATTTCCTTTTGACTGAATTACTGAGGAACATGTGCCTTCAGGTTCCCTGCATGACCTATATAGTCAGCTAATACTAAGTGGACAATAGCTGAACCTCAAGAGAATGTTACAGCAGATAGACAACTATGCTAACCTGCATAAAATACACTGAAAGGTTTTGGAACATTATTATTGGAGACTTGAGCCTTTGGCATCAATATTTTTAGTTACGGGGAAAGTGAGGAAGGCAGTGTTTTTCATGGATCTGTAGTGCATGAAAACTGGTAGGATGACAGACAGGAAACAGTTTTGCCTATTAAAACATAGCTTCTCAGAGTCTGTAAAGAAACAACGATAGGGCATTCAAGACCAAAAAATATTACTTTAAATTTGGATGAATCTGCGACAATCTGTACTTTGGCATTATTGTCACTGAACCTTGCAAAGAACACTTAATGGATAAGACATTCTAATCAAGGCTGACAACAGCCAATTAAGTGTCACAAGAACAATCTGATAAATACGTCTGTGTGCTATAGGCATTTGCAGATAAGCCTTAACTGTCAGCCTCAGCGTTAAACATCTTTATTTCCATCTTGCTATTGATGGCTTTATTAAAAAGGAAACGCTGTCAGCTCTTTCAAATTGACTTTGGGGTTGCTCCCTCCCAAAATGAACATTTCAGAATTTGGAAGAGTCTCTGGGGACTTTTGAATATAGTAAATGTCTAACCAAACTGAGCAGGTGTATAGCTTGGTGAAGCAACTACATAGCTGCTGTCATCTCCGTACATTTTTAGATTATTGCAGGTGCCTCATTTACAGTAAATCTGTCTCTTTAATGGGTGGAAGGATATCAGTGGACATTCTAGTAGGCTGTTCTCTGCTTTCAGTGCGTCTTGCTAGTCATACTGAAGATAGCACCTCATTGGTTGGATCACTCCCCTTCTTGTCTTCACCCCTGTCAACGTCAATCACGTGAATGGTGCCAGGCTTCAGGATCAAGTCGTCCGTCTCTATCTGGCTTCTGCTATCATCCACCTCCACGTACTTCCCTTTAGACTGATGGGTAGCCATACTGAAGACATCTTTTAAGTGTTGCTTGAGCTCAACATCTGGGCAATATACATACTCATACAGGGCACCTGCAAGGACTGCTCCTATTATTGGTCCCACCCAATAGACCTACAAGAGAGGGAAGAAAGCCCACAAGGCTTGGTGATGGAAAGGAAAACATGTCAGAGAAAAGCAGTTCAGTGAAGACTTTAAATGTAGGATTGTCTTCAAACCCTCCCTGCCTAGAGAGCTTAACCAACATCTCCTGCTCAGTGGTGGACATGCTCTGCACAAAAAGGCCGTGTTTGTCTAGGCACTCCGTGTTCCCTAACGCCAAAGTATCTGGCCATTTCATTAATGCTGATGAATTTCTCCTCACGGTTATCGTCTCAGAATTGTAGATGAGAAACCTGAAGCACACAGAGATTTAAGTGGCTTGCCTACATTCAGGTAGGAAATTTGTGGCAATGGAGACTCCTGTTCAGCTTTACATGATTACCACACTGGGACTGTATGTCCTTCCCCTGTTCTCAGTCTCTCCCCTTTCTCTAGAGGGGAACACAATATATGTGAAATCCTGGCTAGTCATGCTTAGTGGAAGCACAATGCAGCACAACATGATGCAGAGAAGGCACTGAACAGCTTTACAGGAATGTGAGAGAGGCAGATTGGCTACTTCCCTCATTTTCTGAAGAGACCGAAAGAAATATCATTATGCTGGGTTGACTGGCTGGGTCTCTGGTCAGGACACTATGACAAATACAGGGAAAATGTTTCATCTTGAGTACAGATTTGCCTCTCCTTGAGGTCCCCAACCACCTTTGTACAATACTCCTGAGCCTCCCCATGCTTTGCCACAGGCAGACACTCAGCCTCTTTGGTCCCCAGTTCACATTTTGATCCTGGGAATTACTGATAGATGACACTGGTGGCCTGGCAAATGGTGGCATTAGTGGACTTCTTGGTGTACTTTTGCCTAATGAGGCATATGTTGGGCATCCTCTCATGTTCTCTACCCCAATCACCTATGTTACTGTTCCCTTTGAGGGAGCAGAAGAGAGCTGGCTTAAATTTTACCCAACATGACAAAAAATTCAAGCTTTTGAATCAGACATATTGCAGATGCTGAGAGCATCCTGAACCAATCACAGCGATGAATTCCCGCTGGAGAAGTGGAAGTGTTGCTTGCACCATCATTGATATATGTGCACAGAGAGGGTCAAATCCCACTATTCTGTGGTGGTAGCCTTTAACATTTGCTTTGCACAGGTGTCGGGGACTGCAAGCAAATCAGTGGAGGGTCAGGCCCCTTTTCTGCAAAGTGACAGCAGCTGTTAAGGAGCTTAGTTTATGTATTGCCCATCACAAGGCCAAACGTGTGTTTTGTTTTTTTGGTCACTTAAGCTATGTCTAGATTGCTGAAAACTGTCAGCAAAAGATATGCAAAATTGCACAATGCATTTGTTTATCTTTTGCTGGCAGTTCTGTCGGGAGAGGCTTTTCCAACATTTGGCCCATCCACATGGGGCCAAATGTCAGAACTTCCCACCACATTGAGACATCCCTTCTTCCTTGTGGAATGAGGTGTACAGGGATGTCAACAGAATGCTCCTGACCAGCAGATGTCTTCCAAGAGATCTGCAGTCTGGACGCACGCTCGCTCGACAAACCTTCTGTTGACAGAAGCCTTCAGTCTAGACAAAGCCTTAAAGATGTGATTATATTTGCCTTGCTTGTTTTATTAACTGAAAACTTTCTTCTCCTCACCAACACCTCATTGTCTTTTGTATAAGTGCAGAAAACAAATCAAAATGCTTAAACAAATATTTCTGCTTCTATTTTTAGAACCGCATTTTCAAAAGGATCCAAGCCTGGTCTCTGAAATTGCAGACAGCTCTGCATACCTGATTTCTGTTTAACCAGAAGAGGCAGTTAGATTTCTAATTATCCACAAATCCATAGTGTGCTAATTTGCTTCAACGTAAGTCCCAATAGTCCTGCAAGACTAGTTAGAAATGTACTGTTATAGGTCCCACCTGCATTTGCTAACAGCAGGTGGCCATCACTTATTTCAGGAGCAGGAGAGATCCTTCAAGCAGCTAGAAGAGCAGTTCTACTTCCCTGTGATGTTGCTACAATAAATACAATACATAACCAAAACTGTAAACATGTGTATTAGATGGCTTTGGGTGATTCAAAGTTTGGATAATTAGTCCTGTGAATAATTACAAGATGTTTTAAAATCTAAATAAGCCATTTGGTGGTAAGATTAAATCAACTTCAGTAAGTTGACAAATAAGAGCAAAATTACACAATGGCGTAAGCATTTGGAGGGCCAGCTCCAGCTGACGACAATGGAGGTTTTGCTGTGAAGGGCCATGAAGATGGGACTCACTGTTTCAAATCCGTAAATGATAAACACGATGGTATGTGGCCCTCTTAAAAATAAGGCTGGAAGTGTCTACAAAAATTCCTGCCATTACTTTAATTAGGAGATGGTAAGACATTAGCCCTCTGCCATATCACACGTGAATTTGTTTTTAATAATTAATATGTTCAGAATGATCTTACAAACTATTGCACAATCAGCACTGCAAAATCTGTTAATCAAAAGAGTTTCCCACATGTATATTCTCAGTTAGGCTGATTCTTGCTCATCAAAGCAGGTAATAGCTACAATCTTAACTATACTTGTACAACTGATCCCTTTATTTCACAGTGGGGAGAAGTTACTCCATCAGGTATGCCCGCTGGTGCCAGATCAAAATGGGAAAGTTCTCACATGGTATTTCTGGCCAGTTTTTTTTCTTAGAAACAGGCAACATGTGATACCAGTGGGATCACCTGAGTAACTGCTCACCTGTTTGACTGAGGGGTTTGCAATCAAGCTCAAAGTATCTTTCTTTGCAATAACAAACATTCTTCTGATCATGTTGCACTTTTTGTTTTTAACATTTTCTGATTCTTTCTTCATACTTGAAGCTTCCTCAAAACCCCAACCTCCAAATACACACTAGCCAACTATAATTCATCCTATACAACACTGGGTATACAACATGAAGACCTGTGCTTTAGGCATAGAATAGATAAATATGGTAAAACTTGCGGCAGGACAGTGTCAGTTTTTCTTAGATAATGTCTTTATGGAACATGCTATGAAGAATAAGAAGACTAAGAAGAAAAAAAATAACTTGGTAGCTGACCACAGCTATTGTAAATGAAAAACAAAATTAGTTACCCAATGGTTTTCCCACTTCCCCATGATAACTGCAGGTCCAAATGACCGAGCAGGGTTCATACTGGCACCAGTGTAGTTGATCTGTAGTAGAAATAAAATGATAAATATTGCTATGATGAGAAAATTGTTATTATTTCAGCTTCGTTATCACCATTTGCTGCAATACTTCTGACTTTGTATTTCTACCCACTTTTGTAATATCAGTATGTATTATCATTCTCTAGATTACCCTTCTAGCAACAGAATTCACAAAATTTACACATACGATAAAGCTCTGATCCAATGCCCTATCAATAGAAAGCCTCCGGTTGACTTCAAAGGGCTTTGGATTGGATCCAGAACAAGCAACTAAAGAATTACAGAAGTAAAGACTGTGGGAGCTCCTACCTAGCTCTGGAGGAAGGACAGTGGAAGAAGGGCTCAATTTTTTAAACAGAAGTCGTTAACTTACAGCAAATAAGTGTCCAATTGCAACAGAAAATCCAATTGCTAAAGCCACTGAACCAGTGACATCACTTCGTTTTGAATCACAGCTGGCAAAAATAGTGAAAACCAGCTGGAATGTAATTATCAACTCCACCAGGAGTCCATGGCCAG
The DNA here is from genome assembly GCF_033958435.1 of Carettochelys insculpta. Classification (NCBI taxonomy): domain Eukaryota; kingdom Metazoa; phylum Chordata; order Testudines; family Carettochelyidae; genus Carettochelys; species Carettochelys insculpta. The sequence continues at coordinate 86,501,726 of NC_134138.1, read as the reverse complement.
CGGAAAGATCTCCATGTACCTGGAAAAAGGAAACAACCACCAAAGATGATGCAAATGCATATTTACCATTCAACAAGTTACTACCAAAAACTGTTTTGTGATTTAAAATGTTTAGTCATGCACAGTGGTGAACTGGCACTTACCAGAAAGGTATGGTTTTATTTTCCACCCCACTCTTTTTTTTTGACAGCTGTGAAAAATTACTTATAGGCTGACAAAGGAAGTTCTTACTGGATTTTAATACAGAACTTCAAAGCTAGACTGGCTGTATGACAGCTCAGACTTGCAAATGCTGCACTTAAACTCACACAACTTTTTTCTTGGGAGCTCTGCAATTTGCTATTCAATTATAAATTCATTAATTAGTCCTGACTTAATTAATTTATATTTCAATTAAAAATTAAATGGCGTGTGGCTCAAGTGCATTTTTAATAAGTCCTGTGCTGGGGCTAACTGATGGCATTCCCTATTAAGTTTAGAACAAAGTGGAAATCTACGGCATAAATCTATTTCAGAAGTGTGCCATTTTAAATTGATGCTTTTTCAATCACCATCACAATGATAGGGAATTAATTTCAAAATTCTTCTTGGAATTGTATGTACATTTAAACTGAGGCTGTAAATTAGCATTACCTATTGTTGCCAGATTTGGGGGCAGTTCTAGAAGATCAGACATCTGTAAAAGAATGGTTGTAAATATTGCTTAGCCTAAAATCATCACACTGAGAGATCTAAGCCACATGCAGGAGCTGTAAATAAGCCATCAATGCATTTAAACTATCACTGCTACTTTCTCCAGTTTAAATTTGACACTAAAAAGTTATTCTACTTTATGAGTAGGAGCAAAAGCTGTTACCATAGTAACTCCCAAGCCCCCCACCAAACTCGGGGGCGTGACAAGGTAGAGAATTCCTGCCCCTACTATGGCACCCAGGCACTGGGCAGCAATATAGAAGACAGACTTGGCAAGGCTGATCTTCCTAGTGCAGACCATAGCAACAGTCACTGCAGGATTAACATGGCCACCACTGATGTGTCCAAAGCACTGCACCATGGTTGCAATGCTGAGTCCAAAGCAGAGAGAGATAAGAACCATGTCCACAGGCAGAGGTTTTTCAGATCCTCCCCAGTTGATTGTAGAGCCCAGGCTGAGGAGAACAAAAATTAGCATGGCCAAGAATTCTGCTGAAACAGCTTTCCAGAAAGGCTGAGTCCACACTCCTTTAAATGCCACCATGATGGTCTCACGCTTACACAGACGTCCACACTTACTGAAAAAGAAAACAAATTTGCATCAGAAGTCACCACGTCAGCCTTAGATTTTGCTGCATGGGATTATCATCTGGCAGACCTTCCGGGGATGGCAGCAACTTGGGGCACGCTACAGTGGCGCGAACAGGAAAGATGTGCATTGTGAGAAAGACTGACAGTACAAATAAACATCATTAATGCTGAAGAACTCATGCTCTTAGTGTACTGCATCCAAAGGACATAAGGCAACTAGTCAATGTGTATTTGATAAAGAAACTCTCTCTGAACAGATGGAGTTGCAAGTACAGTTTTCTAAATTAAGTAGGTCTGTCTTCTGGTTGTGCCAGGTTCTGTGTTGACCGACATATGGTAAAAATCCATAAACTTCAGTGGCTGCTTTGTCACTTGTGTTTATTTATACACAGATAGCTTCCCCTTCTATGCCAATTTGTACTTTTCCAGCACATACACAATACTTCAGTAAAAGGCCAAGATCTCAGTCAAAACAATAATCTTCAAAACTGCAATGCATTGCAGTTTTGAAAGTTGCCCTAGGCAACTTTTAGATAGCCTCTTTTTAAATATTTTTGTTGATAAGAAACAATGCACTTATGTGCACAGGGCAGTTTCTTCAGGGTGGACATTGGGTAAAATGAATTTAGCCAGGAGATGACAAGAAATCCTAAATTCTGTCCCCCAAATCAAAAGTTCAATTTCTTTTGGGCTACACTTGTAGGATGAGGACTGAGATGTAGTAATATTCATTGTCTAAATGGTGTTGAGAGCTGTGTGGGTTGGGGAGAGGAAAACACCCTGGTTTCAACTGTGTACCAGCCCTAGTACTTACTATACTACACTGCCTTCATGATGATTTACATTTTATTAAGTGTCCCGAGACTGGTGAAAGTGGGTCATTGAAGAAGAGTTATTTGCAGCACTAATACATTGACAATAAACCAAAAAGGGAGCATTTTATGAGTTTCCAAGGAAGGCAGCTTTGATTTCATTTATCTTTTATTTAAACAAAGGAAGATAAACATGTAAAACTGCGACAACTCACAGAAAAATTCCAAGTGGAAGGATGGAGGAATTTAATAACTGGTTACCTAAGGCAAGGGTGCCCTAGTAATACCTAACAACACTTAACACTTGAAAGAATGTATTATGTATCTTCATAAGCACAACCGGCTCACATGAGAATTTTAAAGTCATCGCAAAAACAAAAGTCCATGAATTTCTCAGCAGTGTCATTTTGATGCTTTCAGTAGAGAAGTGGCAGGGCCCAAGGACTTCACCTGCACGCCCCTACCGGCAGGAAATGTGTCTATACTTGCACTCCCCCTGCCTGGCTCTGCTCGTGGTGACCCTATTGGCAGATGAACTTCTTAAGTAGATTTCACTGACTCAGCCCTCTGTTGTGAAATGACAAATAGATCCCTTCTGGAATACAAATCCAACAGGGACTAACACCGTACCCTAAACTGGCCTGTTCCTGAAACCCAGTCTGGGCTCAATCTTAAATTGTCCTTGCTCTGGTATGGACCAGTGCCCCAGGGTCTCCTTCCTGGAGATTCTTCACCTATTTCCCCAGCTGAATCATCAATACAGTTCAGTCCCCTTTGGGGTGTGTAGGTGTATGTTGCACTGGAAGTCCCACTAATGCTACTCCTCTTTCTAGCCCGGATGGGTAATGGTGTCCCTAGCCTCTGTTTTGTCAGAAGCTGGAGATGGATGGCAGGAGAGAGTTTGCTTGGTTGATATGTGGTCAGTCCACTCCCTCTGGGGTACCTGATATTGGCCACTGTCAGCAGACAGGATACTGGGCTGAATGGACCTTTGCTCTGACCCAGTATGGCTGTTCTTATGTCTTTAGCCCCTTCCCTGGGCTAGTTTAATCTCCCTTTCTTTGGGGATAGTAGCCTCTCCACTTGTGGCCACTGCAGAAGCACACAGCCATGCCCCAACACACGGACCCTAAAGTAGCAGCCACTTTCTGCTTCTCTGTAACTCTTTATTGCTGTGTTTCCCTGGGCCATTTCTCCATGGAAGCAAGAAAGATAAAGCAGGTGAAGCCAAACTGAAAACTTAAACCCCTTTAAAATGCTGAATTTCTTGAAGTGAACCAGCACCCAAAGTTTTGGCTTCAGCCAGGGCTGAATGAGAATGGGACTAAATTCTGTTTTGAAACAGATGAGATTGTTTTCACAAGGTTTCAGTCACAGTACAAAGATTTCAACTCCTGAGCGTATCCTTGGCACTGGGCATAGTACTGTAGTCTTCTCACACAGGTGTCTCCAGCAGACTGGCTGTGGTGGGCGTTCAGTGTCTTGGCCTTCTAAGTCACAGACTGAACCTCTCCTGGGGTATTAAAAAGTCCAATCAGTAAACAGCCTCACTAGCATCTTCAGCAATGGCTCTGGGCTTGCCCACTACTCTGGGTTTCAGCCCAGGCCAGGGACTTTACACATGCAGCATCTACACACTGCTCAGTTGTGGTTATTTCCTAGGCCTTTCCCCACCAGGCATTTTGGTACCACTTTTCTCCCAGGATTAAGGTTCTTAGTTCTTTCCCCAACTCCACAACCCCTTGCAAAACTAACTCTGGAAAATGCATAGAAAATCTTTGGCTATCCCTCAAGCTACTGTGGCTAGAGAGGCATACCCTTCCTTAGCCCTCTGCTCCCAGAGAGGAACTGAACTTCTAAGGTCCTTTTAGCAACTTTTATCAGGGGAAGCAGGGCCTGGCTGGGTGTAAAAGAACCCTCTAGCCCTTGGAGGGCCTGGTCCCTGTGGTTTCCAAAACAGATGTTCTGAAGACTCCTCTCTAGGCAAACTTGGGGAACTCACATTCCTCTCAGCTTGCTATTTCTCGGGGTTGGGTGTAGTAAGACCATGTGGTGCACCCTGTCAGGGAGCAGCAATGGCAGAATAAACCTCATCACACTAAGACTGTGGAAATCAGACAAGAATAGCTAATCTTGCAAGATTTCTATCATTCATAATGGCCAAAAATTCTTAAAACCAGCTGATGAAATTGACACTGAATTTGTACCCTAAACCAGATTGTCACTTAACTCCGCACTACTGCTGGCCTAACTCTAAAAGAGAACTGAACATACACTACTTCCCCACCAACTGTATAGACTGGTGTATCATGCAAGGGGCAGGGAGACTGGAACTATGAGTCTTTACCTTGGATTTACTCTCAAATCATTGTGCAGTGCTGGCCAAGACACAGCCACTCTGCATCTAACTTTACTCCTCTGTGAAATCAGAATAAAGATACTTTCCTGCCTGACACAGCAGGGCTTTTTAAACAGTGTGCTGTGACACGCTGGTGTGCCGTACAAACTGCCCGAGTGTGCCATGAAATTCTGCCTGTTTCCCCTTGCCTGGGCTCTTTGCAGAACCACCGTGGGGGGGAAATTGGTGAACCCACTTATGCTGGGGCTCAAGCAGCAAGCCTGTCTGAGTCCCAGCTGGTGCAGGGCTGTCAATTTCTCCCCATGGTGGCTCTATGCAGAGATGCCATGAGGGTAAACATTGGGATGCAGCTAAAATGTTGTTTTCTGGACCAAATGGGCTGATAGGGAGCCTGCCCCCTCTGCTGTGGCAAGGCAGGAAGGAAGGAGGGCAGGCACCTGTTGGAGCTGTGACATGGTTTAAATGCCAGGCCCCAGCTTCAGTGGGCTGGTGGGGAGGGGAGCCTGCTCTCTGCAGCCAACTCCTCCCCCTGACTTTCCCCACTTTTTGCACATCACTGGCCCCAGGTTTCCCACTAACACAGTAAGGTGTTATTTACCCTACTTTGCATTTTGCTCTAATCCACTGAATTTCAATTATTTAACAAAAGTTATACTGTTAAAAAGGTTACAGACATGAAATTCATAACACAAAAAGGCGAAATTCAGACACCTGAACTGAGTGCTGCATGTGGAAGATTTCGGGCTAGAAATAGTTAGAAACAGAGCAGATTTTGAAAATGTGTCTGGGCTCAGTGTTGAGGATGTTGTATCCTGTGTTGGATCTGAAACATTAATGCATTTGATCCTTGCTTAGCTTGTCATTCGCACTACTACATTGCAAACCTCTCTCAAAAGACTGTAACCACAGTAAATGTAAGTGAATGGGATGTTTATGAGCAACTGATTCAGCTGAAAAGAGTGGGGGTGTCACGGACTTGTTTGCCTCATTGCAGCGTGCTGTGTTACTAGAAAGGCTGGGAACCACAAAGGGCACTGTGGCCTGTCCTATGTGTAAGTGCAGTGTAAGGTGGCATGAACTGAATCTTTATTTCCTTGCACCATTATGTCATCAGGCCCACCAATGGGGAAGTGGGGAAAAAGGTGGCAGTTGCCCCGGAGCCCAGCATTTCAAAGATGCCCAGAGCTCTGAACGCCACCGCTGCCCAAGTAGCAGCAGTGGTGGCTGGAGATTTGGGCCCCTTTGAAACGTTGTGGAGCTCTGTGTTGCCATTCTGCATGCAGCTGTGAGGGAATGGGAGAGCGGCAAGGCTGACTGCCCTAAGCCACACCCCTCATGCCCTTGGCCTTTCCCCTTCCAGGGGCAGGGAGCCGGCTCCCCTCCCACCTTGTCCCCAGATCCACAGTGGCTGTCGGCCCCACTCTGTGTTGTACTATTATACTATTGTTTCCAGCATGCAGGGGGAGCAAACTCTTCAGCACGGCTACATTTACCCAGCCCCGCAGTTAGGAAGAAAGGGGCAGGGCCATGGCAAATATACCTAGTAGCATAGCTACACTAGCACATCAGAGAGCATATGTTGCCGCAGATTTGCAGCTGACACAAAAATTGGGGGAGTGGTAAATAATGAAGAGGACCAGTCACTTGGTAAACTGCACACAATGCAAACAGTATTCATTGTAATGCAGTAAACCCTCGAAATACATGGCTTTAAGTTGTGTGTAACTCACTTTAGCACAAGTTAAGCACAACTTGAAGCTGCTCTGTGGCTGTCAGCCTGCCTAGCTGCCCACTAGGCTAAGAGCCCCTTCTCCCTGCCTTCCCCCAGCCATGCAGCTCTCAGCCTGACAGCAGCACTGCCAGGGGAAGGCAGGGAGAAGCAGTCAGGAAACTGACCAGCCCTGACCAGGAGTGGAGGGGAGCTGGGAGCCAGGCTGCCCCTGGTTTACAGTTCCCCTCCTCTGGCTGCAAAGGGAGGGGAGCTGGGAGCCATCGGTGGTCAGTTTCTCAGGTCCCACAAGAGAGAGTCAGAAATGAGTCTGCCCTGGTTTCTGGCTCCCCACCACCCTGGGAGCCAGGAAACTGATCTGCTGCAAGCCCAAGGAGCCACCTGGTTCCCATCTCTCCTCCAACTTGTGTGAAAATTTGAATGATTCGGGGGTTGCAGTACAACGTAACTTGAGGGTTCACTGTATGGCTAAATGTAAATACACTTATGTAGAAACAAAGACAGGGGCTCCTACAGACAAGATGGGGAATTTTATCTTGGGACGCTGTGTCTCAGAAAAAGATTTTGTGACCCTGGGGATGCAGTGGGTAATCAGCTGAACATAGATCTCTAATGCGATGCTGTGGCCAAAAGGCCTAATGTAACCCTTGGATGCATAAATGGGAATCCTCGGTAGGAGAACAGAAGTTATTTTACCTCTGTATTTGGCAGTGGTATGACTGCTGCAGGAATACCATGTCCACTTGTTCCTCCTCAGGAGTTCTGCACCACTGTGCAGATATCTTTGCTTCCCTGTCAAAAAAATGACTCTCTGACAGAGGAGCAAAGGGAAGCCATGAGAGTGGTCATACACTGCTCCCCAGGAGGGTGGGTGCATTGTTTCAAGCAGCCAGTGGTGACAAGTCACTGTGGAGAGACAGAGATAGTGTCACTTGGGCCACTGGCTCCTACCTACCCAGGCTCCAACATACAGGTCCCCGCAGGTAGCCCGGGCAACTGCCAAACTCCCATTACAGAGTAGAGAGCCCAGGATCCAGCTGGTTAGCTCCATGTGGAGCAACAGCTGAAAGGCCAGGTGGTAGCTGGGCTTACAGCTAGAGCATTGTACCTACTGCAGGGTGACAACCACAGCTGTGAGCCTGGCACAGGGTTCACAGGAGGGAACTCACCTGCCTTTCTTGTCAATTTCAGGGCTCCAAGAAGGAGGTGTGAAATTGACAACAGTGACGCAAACAGCCCATATTACACAGACACTGCCTCACCCTAATTGCACTCATGTAAGTTCTAGGAGCCTCTCGTGGAGGTGGAGCTTTTATCTCAGTGTAGTAGGGCACTTACATCGGCGACACCAAAGCTGTTGTGTAGGCACTGACATAAGCAGATGGATGTAAGATGCCTTACCTCAGCTTAACTCTGCAGTGTAAACCATGTCACAGTCTCTCCTAGGCTGTTCCAGGGTCAGTGCAACTCTGCACTGCTCCTTAAAAAAGGGCAGATTGTAAACTGCCAAGCACAGTTACAGTGTTTGTAGATTTTTCAGGGAATGTTTACTTAAGGCCTTGAAAATGGATAGTACTATTTAAGAGCCAAGTATTGTATTAAGGCATTACACAAATGAATAATTAGCCTCTGCTTATCAAGAGAAGATGAATTTCCAGCCTGTTAATGCAATATGCTTCATGGAAAAACACCGTAGCCCTGTATCATTTCATCTAAAGGGTTTGCTTTGTTTGTGCACATGGAACCCACAGAGGATATGAGTTGTTATAGCCCTTAGTTACAGAGCTGTGACTCTTTAGCTTATGCGTATCAGCCCAAGTGTATCAGCCAGCATGATGGCCATCACACGCATCTTTGTCGTAACATCCTAGGAGCAAGGATGTGTCAGTTTATCTACAACACTGAAGTGGGACCGGTGCAATTGCTAAGCAGATTGGCATTATGGTTTAGCGCAGGGGTGGGGAATAAACAGCCCACAATCTGGACGCAGTTAACCAGGGCTAGCCACTGGGAGTCCGACAGATGCATTGTTTACTTGAGTGTCTGCACGTGCGGCCACTCGCAGCTCCTGTGGGCTTGGTTTGCCATTCCCAGCCCATGGGAGCTGCGGCAAGCGATGGCCCAGCCTGTATAATTTCCTGCAGTGCTCACTGGCCAGCCAATGGGAGGTGCCCATGGCCATACCAGCAGTCATTCAGGTAAGCAAACTGTCTGGCAGTCTACATGGGCTAACCCTGGCAAACTGCATCCAGCACATTGGCTGCTTATTGCCCACCCTGGTTTAGAGAGTAGCGAATGGCTGGGGAATCAACAGACATCAGTGCCATTGTGACTATAAATCGGTGCTCAGCGGCCTTTATCACCTCATGGCACACTTCAGCACTCACAATGTCACGGCACACCCCAAATATATAACCCAGCCCCCCTCTCCCTCTCCCCAGAGCCAGCCACCCTCAGCCCCCATCCCCCACTCTAAAACAATGCCGGTGACTCACCAGAGCTGCCGCCGCCACTGCTGCCACCCCGGGGCTGCTGCCACCACCGCTGCCACGCACTTCTCCCATCAAGCGGTGGAGTGCGTGTGCAGAGCAGCAGACAGCACTCAGCTCTGAGGTACACCAAGTGCACACCATGGCAGCGCACTGCTATGAGTCCCCAGTCTCCTGTGTGGCCATGGGCAATTCATTTCATGCTTTTATTTTTTATTTATTTATTGTATTCATTTCAGGTTATTTCATGCTTTTATGCCTCAGTTTCCGCTCACAACTCTGGCATGCCATCTGTTTAGTGTTAGCTCTTTGGGGCATGGACTGTTTCTTACTATTTACCTACCTAGTGAAACAGGACCCCAGCTTTGATTATGGTCTCCCCTCATTACTATAAGAATAATATAGATTGCACTAAAAAGTTCACTTAAATTAAAAAAAACCACATCCTTTGCTAACTAAAATTATATCAATGATTAAACATGAGCACAGCCAAAAAAGTCAGTGCAGGATTACTATAAACACCACCCCACATGTCACTTGTTTCAATGTTTTGTGAATCTCACGAATATTTTAACAGTCATCCGCACAGCAAGCTGGAGCACTCTCAGCCCTGTCTGTAGCTCAAATGGACATTAGTCATTCCGGTGCCTACAAACAGCTCTGGGTGGATCCAAAGCTTGTCTCTCTAACCAACAGAAGTTGGTCAATAAAAAGATATTACAATCACCCACCTTGTCTTTTTTGATATCCTTGGCTGGACATATCAACCACTACCATGCATACAACTTGTTTGACAATCAACTATTGTAGCAATGCAGGCACATGCTGTCCTAGGCTTTTCTCACCAATTTTGTTTTGGTTTCAAAAGGCAATTCAACTCAATTTTGCAAGAAGCATATCTTTATTGTCATTATCCGGGGAGGCGGGGGGAGAATAATTTATATTGTAATGACCCATGGCTCAGTTGGATGGAAACTTCTATCTCAGCTTTTCTCAATCTCTTCTGCTCCCCATAAGAAAAAAACAATTTCAAAACATAAAAGAAAGGAGGGGTGGCTGCAGCTTCCTGGCTTGAGAAGCCTGGGTGGATGCCTGCACTTTAGCCATTTTGTTTCTGGAGGAGAGAAAAATGGATGAATGTCATCCTAGCTGTAACCCACCCCCTGCTGGCCCATTCCCAACAGAGTACTTGTGTCAGTACTGTTCCAGGGCACCTGACTCAGGATCCTAAGTGATTACTATCCATCTTAAACGTTCAGAAAGCAGAAGACTTATCTGTATGTGCAGACAAGAGTAGTAATAAGTACGGTACTCCATGTGCAAAATGCACCTGGTGTTTTCTTGTGTCACTGTCAGACTAAATACTGTAGATAAGGTGGATGATCAGAATTCTTCATAAGACAGCAGAAGGGGAATTCTAAAGAACATTAATCACTTTTGCTCAAAAATGCCACATAAACCTCATAGCATTATTCCAAAGCAAAACCTGAAAGCCAGCCACAAAACGCAGTGACACTCTGCAGCAAGGCCTATACCCTTGGACAGTGGTTCTCAAACGTGATAGCATTGTGACCCCCTTCCAACAACAAAATTACTAGACGACCCTGGGCAGGGGAGACTGAAGCCTCAGCCCACCTGAGCACTACTACCCTGGGTGTGGGGTCAAAGCCAGACCTCAGGCCCCATGCAATGATGCTCAGGGGTTCAGCCCCAGCCCTGTAATTGGCATCCCATCCCCCTGGGCTGAAGCTCAAATCTGAGTCCTGGGCTGAGGCTCTTGGCTCATCTTTGGTCTCAAGCAGTGGAGTTTGGGCTTTGACCCCACGCCCCAGCAAGCCTAACACCAGCCCTGGTGAGCCCATGGGCACCACCCACAATGGGAGAAGCCAGGCAACTACCCAACAGCGCATTTCAGAGGCAGCTGGACAAGGCCCTCCCAGGCCAAGTGCTTTCAGGGCCCCAGCCAAAGAGCGGACAGCCAGTGCATCACCTTTGACCGGCAGGGACCACCCCTCTGGCTGGGTTTCATGTTTTCTGCTCCTCCCCCAGACACAACACCGCCCTCCCCCTACCAGCCAGTGACTGGCTGGCGCGGGGGGAGCCCCGGTTACCAGGGAAGCTTCATCCCGCTGCAGTCCAAACTTTGTTGGCCAAGTTCACGCGCCCTCCCCCCGTCTCCCTCCCGCCGCCGCGGAAGCCCAGCGCGCTGTCCGGGGAGCGGCGCGCGAAAGGCACCAAGGGCGCAACTCACGCGGCGGCGGCGGGAAGACCAGTCCGGGGCCAGCGGGGATGGTCGGGCCGGGCCGGGCCGGGCCGGGCGGTGTAGGCGCTCCTCATTTGCTGCTCTTGGGAGAGGGGAGGAGGTGGGGCCGGGGGAGGGGCGGCGGGGAGTGGACGCGGGGGTGGGGGCCAGGCGCGCAGGAGCCGGGCTGGGGAGGGCGGACGAGGCGCTGCCGCTTGCACCCCCCTTCCCCTGTCCCAGCCCCTAGAGCCGCAGCTGCGCCGGCTTCGCACTGGCAACAGGCTAGGCGAGGAACGTAACCCCTTCGGCGCTGCAGCCCTCGCCCTGCGCCTCTCCCCGCCGGCCCCCGAACGGCGTGTGCCGGCTGGGGCTCATGTAGTCCCAGGCGCGCCGGGCGGCCAGCCCCTGCCCAGGCAGGCGCACTGGGGTGGGCGCTCGGTGCCGGCTTGGGAGAAGGAGGGGAGATGCTGGGGGCGAGTATATTCCCCCCTCTTTCGGCTGCAGGAAAACTGCCACGCGCCTCTGTCCCCTCCATGCAGCTCACGGCAAAAAGCTCCGGGCCAGCCCCGCTGCCCTCGCCCCGGCTCCCTGTGCAACTTCCAGACCCCCCCACGCCCCTGAGCAAACTCATCTGGCTTCGCTGCCTAACGAGAGCCAGGTACTTACCCCCAGCCTCTGGCCGCTGGTCTGTCTCTCATTCCTCCCCTGGCTGGCTGGAGTGCAGTGAGCAGGGAGCTGCGAGAGCGCAGCCTGGAGCGCCACTGGGGAGTCAGATTACTGCTACTTGTCTGATTGGTTTTTGGAGTGGAGTGGAGGGGGGGAAAGACTTTTGAACCATGTGGCAAGTTATATTTGAACTCTGTTTAAATAATTTCCCCGTACCTGATCCCCCTTACAGAGCCGGGGTAGAAGCTGCCACCCGAGCCAAGGGTGCTGTTAAGGATGCAAACAGAATGCAACTGGTTTGCTGTTGTTTCTGAGTGGGAGTAACAGAACTCACAGGAACAGAAACTACACCTTCCATGGCAGCAGAGGGGTTAAAGTCATTGAAATAAACAATTAGAAACAAAATTACAGATTTCTTGTCAAAGTCTTCAGTACTGCCTATTGCTGTACAAGCAGCATCCAGTCATTTGCAACCCACCAGGCAGTATTATTGTTATAAAATAACTCTAGCTCCACTATTAGAACAAGAATGCCTGCAAAATGTGGAAACTAGCAACCACCTCTTCAGCTGCTGTGTTCACTGATGTTGCACCCATGGCGGGATCACAGTGAAGATGGAGAAAAAATGATAAAACTGCCAAAGTCAGACCACTGAACTGCTGAGAAATTCAAAGTTTTCCCACTTTGGGAAGGAACCACTGAAATGATAGAAAAAGCCTCAAGGTAGCATAAGTACCAAGCCAATGTACTCTTTTTCTGCATAAGATCATTTCCATGGGCACCATCCAAATGGGAGAAGCCTGTCTGTCCTAGGCTTTTCTTTCCTTTTCCTAGGCTTCCCTGGGATGCCCAATTTCCAAACCCCTTCTATGGGTTATAGACCTTTGTCCCAGTGGCTGGTGCTGGGGAGGGGATAAGTATGAGAATCTATTTCCTGAAGCTTCTGAAGACCAGAGGTGGGGGCAAGGAGGTGGATGAAAGCCCCATGAGAGTACTTTCCAGTCTTGGCTTTTGGCCCTTGTGTACATTGTATAGAGAACTCACATGCTTGTATTCTGTGGGAGAGCTTTTTAAATATGAAATCTTATTGCTTTTAAAGCATGGTAAAATGACATATAAGAAATCAAGTTTTTTTTTAAAATCAAAACTTATAATAAGTATAAAAATTCATTTCGTGATTCCCATCATGTTCCAGGTTGATCACAAGCATTACAGAAAGTCCTTCTGATGCTTAGGCTATGTCTATACTAGACATAGCAGTAAACTGCAGATACGCAATTTTAGCTATGCCAATTGCCAGCTAAAATCAACCTATCAGAGGTCAACGTTAATGTCAGTTTATGTGGAAGAAGGCTGAAAGGAGCATTTCTCCCATCGTCCTTCCTTAATCCTCAGTGCTGGTGAAGAGTTCCAGGGTCGCCTTTAATCCCAGAAAGTGCTATTTCACGCATGCACAAAACAAAACCCTGGAAGACACTGGGTCAATCTTGTACAGCAGTGTAGACCTAGCCTTAGAGATATAGTGAGAGCTGAAGAGGCAATTGGGAAGGTGCAGAAGCATGGATAGGGCCCTATCACCACGACTTTGGATTGGTTGGAGGTTTTGGTTCTATAAAGGGGTAGCATCCATCTTTTGTGAGCATCCCCTGGTCCAGTAGATGCAAATCTGCAGCTTCTTCTTTGCTCATGGTGATCCTTGTTGGCCACTGTGCTGGCCAGGTGGGTCTTCAGTAACTCAGCCCTTCAGCTGACTCTCACTCAAACAAACCTCTTCTAGGGTATACAGTCACCAATGTCCCGCAGCTCTCTTGGGCTCACCTTCTGAACCAGTCCTACAGCATCCACTGTGGTACCCTCGCTTGGTCCAGCTATGTTACAAGGTTTCTACAGTGAAATTGAGCAGGGCCCAAAGATTTCTTCCTTGGAGATTGCCTGCCTTTGCTTGAATCCACCCCCTTGGACTCAGTTCACTAACCACAGCACCCTACCGCAGTCCTAATGCAGCCTCCTTCCCTGGGATGCCATATTTCCAAACCCCTTTCATGGGTTATAGACCTTTGTCCCAGTGGCTGGTGCTTGGGAGGATTTGGTTGCACCCACTGCTCTGGGTCAAACCCAAGTACCCTGTAAGGCTAGGTCTACGCTGCCAAGGAGACCAACCTACTCAGGATTGATCTTCTGAGGTCTTGTTTTGTTTATGTGCGAAATGGTGTTTTCCAAGGTCAAAGTTGATCCCGGAACTCCTTGCAAACAACAAGGATTAAGGAAGGTCAATGGGAGAAATGTTCCTGTTGACCTTCTGCCTTGTAAACAGACATTAAGGTAACATATCAGTGGTTGACTGCTATGTCTCATATGGACATACCCTAAGTGCAACAGCCTTGTGCTGCACCCCTTTACTAACTGCTGCTCTACATTTCCCTGTCTCCAGGTAGCGAGCCAGAAGCTCCTTCCTCACTCCTCAAGCCTCTGTCAGTAGCTATCAGTAGGTAACCACATCCCAGAAGCAAACCAAATGCTTTTCTTGGGCTCCCATATTCCCTGCTAGCAACTGATCTCTGTTTCCCTTTCAGCTTGTACAGCTACCCAGGAGCATATCTTATTACCCTTATCGCTGACAAAGACTGAACTCATGGTAGCACTGCAGCTCTTTCTATACAGGCATGCTGGGTCCTGGTTGGCTACTCCCTGCAGTCTCTTTCCTGATTGGCTGTATCCTCCACCATCTCTGTAGACAAGTTGGAGGACCCTCTTCACTGCCCTTTTCTGGGTGTGGCAGGATCAAGTTCATCCCATCACAGGGGCCCTATTAAGGATATTAAAACAGTTAGCTGGTTAAACAACAGCACTTAACTGGGTAACCATTTCAACTTAGGGTCTGCTCCCTAGAGTGCTGCACAGCCTCACTGCAGCCAGGGATTCCTGCCACAGGCCCTTCCATAACCAGAGCGTCCCATTGCTGGACACACCATAGCCATGGGGTCCTGCTGCTCAGCTTGCTGCTCTCCACCCCCCACCGTGTCCCGGGCTGCTTCATCCCAGCATGGTTGGTTGCTGCCAGAATGCAAGGAATGGTTAATTGGTAAGTATACGAGTAAACCTCATGCTTATGGGTTAACGGTTTAACATCCCTAGTTCCTATTCTGCTGCACCATGTACAGTTTTTTATGCCAGTGGAAAAGGGCTGTAGTTTAAAACACCACAAAATCAAGGCATACTTGTGTAAGTGCCTCCCCACTGTGCTTGAGAACTGAACATCAGGCCCACATATTTACAGTAGTTAGAGATTTTGGTAAGCACAAGATGATAAAATGCTAACATACCTATGTTTTATGTCATGTGCATGTACCTACCTACAGCCAAGTGGCTGGGGTACCAAATCAGGAAGTGTAAATGGTGTTTAAGAATCAAAACAATGGATGTACTGCTGCAGAATCTTGGTCTCAGGGTTTAAATTTTGCTGATGTTCATTATCAGCCAGCAAGTAGCTCAGCTGTAACCGAACAGCTCTGCTTTTATGTTCAGTACACTGGGTAAGGGTTTTTAAGGTCATGCCATTCACAAATTGCTATGGTCAGTGATTCCAGAAAGTCGGCCTCCTCATAACATTACATTAACACATAACCCCATTTTACATTTGACAATCTTTTTAAATTTCAGAGCTGCAAGTAACTCCTGCATCTTTGCATACATGAAAGCAATTGGGGCTGGTGGTTCCTCCACACATGACTTTATCCATGTAGCAATGGTCCTGCCCCAAACCACTAATCAACAAAACTCTCTCTCTGCACTAGAAGAGTCCCTCAGAAATAGATTCTCTTCCTAATCTTTCCATCTTCAGCTGTATAGCTCACCCGCACCACTTCTGATGTTTCCAGTACCCTCTGCACCTGCTGAAGAGGAACTGAGATTGTCTCAGTACATTTATGCACAACTTTGTCGCTGCAATTGCTCCAATCTTTCCTTTTCTATTAACACACAGAAGGAATTTTCTGTCTGTTTCAGTCCACAACATACAAATGGACACCCACCTCACAAAACCCAACACTGTGACTAAAACAACTAGAAGTCCTGTGGCACCTTATAGACTAACAGATGTTTTGGATCATAGGCTTTCATGGGCAAAAACCCACTTCATCAGATTCATGAGATACATTGTGACTGCATTCTTGATGGTACGCTTGGTACAAAGGCCAAGGAAGGAACAGATCTGAAGACTGAATAATCCTTTCATTCACAGAGGTTAGCATTGAGGTGGCATGAAGTAGCTTCCACAGTCTCTCCACATAATGCACCTGTTCTGTGGCTAAACTGAAGAATTTTCTTGTAATGGCTGTTGAACTAGCAACTTTCATAACCTTTGCATTAATTTAGCAAAACAAAAGACCACTCTCCCTTCTCTTGTACATGTCCCATATCTGAGCTGAGTAATCTGAGGTATGCCACTCGATCAGCATAAAGATGAATATTAAACATAATCAAAACTTGTGAGAGTCACATGAGAGATTCATAATAACTTGTCACCAGTATTACTCAGACAGGTTTTATGGAAAGCTAACAAACACTCAGGGTGTGTCTACACTAGGAACGAACTTTGAAGTTAACTTCAAAGTTAGGCGCTACATCGAAGTAGCCAACAGAGTCTACACACGTTTTTCCTTACTTCAAAGTTAACTTCAGAGCCCAACTTTGAAGTCCTTACCCCATTCCTGGGACTGAAGTAGTGCCCTACTTCAAAGTTTACCTTTGAATTAGGGGGTGTATAGCCACTACTTCAAAGTTGCTTACTTCAAAGTAAGCAACTTCAAAGTTATTTTTGTAGTGTAGACACAGCCTCAGAGATGGTCCTGCTGCTTCTATTTCAGCATAGCTACAGAATTATTTAGTAAAAACATATTAAAAATCCCAAAATGATGTTTATCCTGAATCCACATCTGAGAAAATAGTAATACAAGTGAAGCTCTTCCATCTCCTCTGTTAAAACGCCACATTTTAGAAGTGCAGTAGACCCCCAATTTACATGGAGGTTGTGTTCCTGTGCAATCCCACATAAGTCAAATTCTATGTTGGTTGGGGGAGCCAGGAAACTGACCCCACCACAGCAGCACTGGACAGTTTTCTGTCTCCCATGAGCGGCATGAAGCTGTCAGCCTGGCTTCAGCTCCCTGCTGCTCCTAGGAGCCAGGAAACCATCCAGTGCTGCTGAGGTGGTTGGTTTCCCAGCTCCTGTGGGTGGTGGCAGCCAAGAGTCAGGCTGCTGCCACTGACAGGAGTTGGGAAACTGACCAGTGCAGCGTTATTTGAGGAAAGGGATCAGAAGGTGATCCTGTTACTGAGACGACATAGGATGCAGTGCTTAGGCTTGGGGTTCAATGATCTTACTCCCAAGAGGAGGAGAAGAATGGTTGTGCTGTGGTCAGGAATTGCCTCCTAAGGGGGGAATGAGTTCTTCCCAGGCTGGGAGTCCCAATGTGCTGCTTGCTTAGAACTAGAATTCAAGATGTGACTGAGAAGCTGCAGAGTGAGACTTACTAAACCCTTTGACTGCTACCCCTTCTTACCTATTCATGTGGGAACCCAATGGTACTTCCAAGAAGACCTCGACTGGATTGCTGCAGACTATGTGGCTCTGGGAAAATGGATAAAAGCATTTGGGGAGCCTGTGGTGTTCTCCTCCATCCTTTCTGTTGAAGGAAAAGGCCTGGGAAGAGAGTTATTGAATCATGGAAGTAAATTCATGGTTGTGCAGGTGGTGTTGGTGAGAGTCCTTTGGCTTCTTTGACAATGAGTTTATGTTCCAGGAAAGAGATTAGTGTGCTGGAATTGGCTCCATCTACCAAATACTGGGAAGAGTATCTTTAGTCATTGCCTAGCTAACCTGATAAGAAGAGCTTATGAAAATAATTATGATTTACTGAACTGGCATTACAAAGACTTGGTAGGACAACTTCCATTAATGGAGTACTAGCTTTGAGGGGTACAGCTTGTTCCAAAAGCATAGGTATGGGCGGCGGGTGGGGAGGGAGAAGGTGCTGTTGTACTGTACATCAAGATTATACATGCTTGCTCTAAGGTCCTAAAAGAAGTGAGCTGACTTTAAACTTCCCAAATACCCTAGTTCTCTCACAATTCTTGTAGAATGTATCATTTTTTACACGTTACCACAAAAATGGAAGCTTGTTTTAACCACAACCTTCTTAATTTCTTGAACAAATTTCAGGGTGTACCTAAGGAGGTTATTGTTTTGAATACAATTTGGATACAATTTTTAAAAGTGCTGAAGTGATGTAGGCACTTAAGTCTCTTTTGAAGAAGTAGGCGTGTAAGTTCCATTTACTGTCAGTGAAACTCGGGCTCTTAAGTTCAAGGGTTTTTTTTTGAAATTGGGATGTAATCAATTACTTCTTATGACCTATTGTTTGTTTAGAAATAATTCCTCTCGTAGAAACTCAACAAGGACAAAGACTGAAGAGCAAACTACCTCATAAAAATAAAGTATTGACTGTACTACCCATCTTGAGTACTTACATGAGTTCTATAGTACTATACTATACTATAGTATCTTTACACCTCATGATTTGTCATGCATATACCTGTATTCAGTTGTTGTTACATAAAGATTAGAAAAAAATCTCTATTAGTTTTCCCAGTTTGGTTATTTTTAAATATGTGATAGCACTCTGTTCATAACCATCAGTTTCACTGTTTTGTTGATAGTTGTACTTCTAGTCTCATAAATTCATAGAAACAGAGGGCTGGAAGGGACCTCAAGAAGTTAGAAAGTTGTTCCTAATATTTAACTTAAATCTCCTTTGCTGGAGGCTAAACCCATTGCTTCTTGTCCTACCTTCAGTGGTCATGGAGAGCAATTGACCATTCTTCTTTATAACAGTCCTTCTCATATGTGAAGAGTTTTGTCAGGTCCCTCTGAGTCTCCTCGCTTCAATACTAAACATGCTCTGTTTGCTTTCACCTTCCTTGACAGGTCAGGATTTCTACCTTTTATCATTTTTGTTGGTCTCCCGTGTATGCTTCCCAGTTTATTCATATCTTTCTTATTTGTGTGGCACCTACATCTGGACACAATACTCCAGCTGAGCCACCTACTAATGGCACACAGAATGGGACAACCACCTCCTGTATCTTACATACAGTGTTTTTTTTGCAATTGCATCACATTGTTCACTCACATTCAACTTCTGGTCCGCTATAGAACTGCTTACTACCAGGTTAGCACAAGTATCAAGCATAGCAGTACTCATGCAGTGGCTTTACACCCCCATATGCAGTGCTCTGGGTAAAGATAACAGTTTCTCTGAAAAGGGTGTTTAGTGCTGCTAACTGCAGCAAAGCTGAAACAGAAACCAAGGACGCAGTAGAGCAAGGTTGGGGGTGCTAGGGGAGAGATGATCCTGGAACATAGCTAGTGCTTCTCTGGGGCACATCCAAAAATGCTTCTAAATTTCCATCAAAGCGGAGAAAACCCCCCTATTTTTAAAGGAATTAAAACCAGATCATACCATTTACTGAGTTCTCTGACAGCATTTTTTAAAAATTAGCAATTTTATAACACTCAAGGGACAGTTTCTCAGTAACAATACTGGCTCATTTAACAGTTAAAAGTGTTTATCTACATCCAAATGAAGCTTTGTCCTGCTCAGAATAGGTACAGATTTGCTACAGTTGATTATTATGGTAGAGACATATACATCTGATCACAACTGTCTCTCAAATAAAATGAAAGAGCTCAATCAAACCTCAAGATACGAACTATGTTAAGACTTCAGCATTGCCTGCTAAAGAGATTTTAAAAGCATTTTACCCTTCACTTAAATCCAATCATTGTATATTTATAAAGTTTAAATTACTACTATTTCACAAATGTGTGCTCTTTTCACATATGTAGCTCAGTTTGTCATGCCTGGTCCTGATTTGGCTGCACAGATGTGTACTCCTGACATTTAGATCAAGAATACCCTGGGAAATCAGTCAAGAGATTTTGACATTGCTGCTGGCCATCTTCCAGAGGGTTTAGTTTTACTCTCCTTCTCCATTTCCTGTGGACTCTCTACCTACAGTAGATGTACACAGAGTCCTATTCTAGGTAAAGAGAAGTGAGAGAAAGGGATACAATGCTCATTTATTACAGTGATTCATTCAAGATTTTGTTAGAGGCTTTTCAAGAAACCAGTAATGTGAGTGGATATGTGGCTCACTTCTTTAGTCTTTACCCATGAAATTGGTTGGATTTCCAACTCTGTGAGAAGTCAACTATGGTGGAGAAGAACAAAAATGAAAACCAGATAGGCAGGGAAACAGTTTGAGGGCTGCCAGGTTTGACTGCCATGTTTCTCTGTTAATGTGATTTGAAAAATAAAACTGCACAATAATCACAATGTACAGCACACAGACACGGCTAGAACTCACTGTGATTATGCAAGGGTAAACTGCAGCAGCTTTGGGCATGCGGTGGGAACCTGAGACAAATTTCACTGCTCACTAAAAGCTGTTGCAGTTACTGCTACAAAGTGGTATAGGTGATTAAGGAGGATTTTTGCGGTGCACCAGCCTTGTGAGAGGAGAAAAAGTGAAATTTCTTTGTGCAAGCATAAATATACTTCATATGCACTAGGCCAGTAGTGCTCAACCAGAGGTACGTGCATCTCTGGGGGTACTCAGAGCTCTCTCAGAGGGTAAAGTAACTCAGTGTTTCTCTGCCTTTCTTAAGGATAAAAAATTGGACTTATTTGATGTTCATCTAATTTTTTTATTTATCCTTTTTTGCACAGTCATAAGTAGGATGGCAAGTTTATTGCCCATAGGCAATTTCTTCCAGCCAACTGGTTACGATTAAGATGTTTAAACAAATCTGTTGCAAAGGTACAACAAAAATAGTGTGTCTGAAAATTGTCAGTAGTGGGGTTCTTATATACACATGTATATATATAAAGAGATACTTGATAAAAAAGGTTGAGAAGCACTGCAGTAGGCTTGCCAACTTTCGGCTTGCAGAAAACCGAACACTCTTGCCTGCATTTGCCCCACTCCTACGCATTCCATCCCTCCTTCCGACTTTACCCACTTTCCCCCCACCCTTGTTTGCTTGCTGCTTTTCATCAGGCTGGGCAGAGTATCAGGGTGCTGGAGCTGGGGGATGGGGTAAGGGATGTGGCTGGGACTGTGGGCTCTGGGGGGGCCAGAAAGGAAGGGTTCAGAGTGTGGAAGGGGGTTCTCAGCAGGGCTGGAGGATAGGATGTGGGTCAAGGGTGGGGTCAGAAATGAGAGGTTCAGGGTGTGTTGGGCAGAGGCTCTGGGCTGGAGCAGAGGGTTGAGGTGCAAAGAGGGGGCTGAGGGCTCTGGCTGGGAATGTGGGCTTTGGCATGGGGCTAGGGATGAGCCCTTTGGGATTTAAGAGGTGGCCCTTGGCTGGGGCTGACAGTCTGGAGTGTGTGTGTTGTGGGGGTGAGCTCTGGGAGGGAGTCTGGGTGCAGGAGGGGGCAATCAAGACTGAGGCAAAAGACTGGGCTGCAAGAGTGGGTTTGGGTTCTGCACAGCACTTACCTCAGACATCTCCCAGAAATGGCCAGCACGTCACCTTTCCAGTTTCTAGGTGGAGGCTTGGCCAGGCAGCCCTGCATGCTGGTCATCTACAGGCATTGCCTCCCCAGCCCCATTGACTGCGGTTCCTGGCGAATGGGAGCTGCAGGGCTGGCGCCTGGGGTGGTGGCACTGCATGGAGCACCCATGACCATGTCTCTGCCTAGGAACCAGAGGCAAATGTTAACTACTTTGGAGAGCTGTGCAGAGCCAGGGCAGGCAGGGAGCCCACCTTACGCCTGTTGCACTCTTTTTTGAAAACCAGCTGCTCGGAAAACCTAACCACCACATTTCCCCTTTCTGCAGTGTTCAGCTACACGTTTGTCAGTAATTAGCAGCTTAGAAATGACAGTGTTACACTTCATGGGCTTTTTTCCTCTATGCAGGTGGCAGCATTTGTCTGCAGAAAAAAAGAGAGTATCAACTTGTATCAGATCAAATTAGTTATTTTTAGGACCTGTGCAAACATTTTTTGATTTTTTAGATGACACAGGTCAATTTTCAAAACAAGAACACCTAAGGCTTGTAAGTAAACAAGCACCTGCAACTGTGAACTTAGTTTTAAAAGTGTAACTGTTCCAGTTGTATACACAAAGCCTTGGATTGCTTAAGCACAAGGTGATTTAACTCTTTCACTCCCCATTTGTTCCTGCACTGCTACAATATTAACTGGTTAATTCAGTATCTCTGTGCATGATTGTTAGCATGTGATTGTCACAGTGTTTAAGACTATAAGGAACTATTACATCATCTAGCCTGAGCTCCTGTATATCACAGCTCCATATATTTCAGCCATTTATACCGGTATTGAGCCTAATTGTTTTTAATTAAAAAATAATTGTGTTCAGCTAAAGAGCCTGTTCTGCAAAAGTATCCAGTCTGCATTTGATGCCTTGACAGCTTGTTCCATTGATTCTCTACCTTCACTTAAATATTTGTGCTGTATGTGTGCCTCTGAATTTGTCTGGCTGCAGCACCCAATCGTTAGTTCCTGTTTAATCTGGAGGAGAAAGACAAAAGAGATCCTCTACTACAGCGGGTCTCAAACTTCACTGCACTGCAACCCCCTTCTGACAAAAATTATTCCACAGCCTGAGGAGGGGGAGACCAAAGCCTGAGTCCTTCTATCCTGAGTGTGTGGGATGGCAAAGCCCAAAGACTGTGGCGGGCCAATAGTTGGAGCCCTGCCACCCATAGTCTGAAGCAGAGGCCTGAGCTCTCCCGCCCAGGTCTGAAGCCATTGGGCTTCAGCTCCAGGCAATGGGGTTCAGGCTCTGGCCCTGGGCCCCAGCAAGGTTAACATCAGCCCTGGTGACCTCATTAATACAGGGTCCCAACCCATAGTTGGGGAACTGCTGCTGCTAGAACCTGGTATTTTCTTCCCAGGAAGGTGGTTATACGTTGTAATCTAGCCAACTCTCAATTTCTCTTTAGATAAATTAAAGCAGCTCTGAGTCTCTCACTGTAAAGCATTTTCTCAATTTTTTTTGAGTCAATCAGTTTTGTGGCCCTTTTTTGTACCCCTCCAACTTTACAATCTCCCTTTTAAAAATGCAGCTGCCAGAGCTGAACTCACTATCCCACTGACAGTCTCATCTGTGCCATATAGATATGTGGATAGCTGCTGCTCATTTCTGGATTGTATTCACAGAGGGCTCCACTAATCTTTGTGTCGTGTGAAATTTTATCAGCAATGATTTGATATTAATTTCCAGCCATTAATGAAAATATTGCCTACTATCAGGCCTCATACTTACTCTTGTAGAACCTCTCTAGAAACACCCTCATTCAGTGTTGATTGACAATGACAGAGATCTGCCAGGCAATTCTTAACCTATTTAACATGCCCACTGTTGATATTGTATAGCACTGAACAGAATGTCATACAGTGCTAAGCATGTTCCAACAGTCTTATGCCTATATGGCTACATCTACACTTAGGAAGGACTTCTAAATGGCCATGCTAATGGCCAAATCGAAGAATACCAATAAGATGCTGAAATGAATACTCAGCACCTCATTAGCATGCTGCTGGCTGCAGCACTTCGAAAGTGCCGCGTTTTGCTTGCACACGGCTCATCTGCATAGGGGTCCTTTTCGAAAAGACCCAGCAAACATCGGATTCCCCTTATTCCCATCTACTGGTGTTTTGTCAGCAAAACTTGCTTGTGTAGCCGTAGCCTGTGTCTTTTTCTGCCTCTCTTTACACTTTCACAAAGAGAGATTCTGTTGAAAAAAAAAAGCTGTGTGGACACTCTGGGGAGCATTATCTTGACAGAGAGGGCCACCAGAACCATGGGCAGCCCTGTCTGCTGTGCTTCCAGGCGCCTGTTGTGTTAAGAGAGCAGCCAGGGATTCTGGCTGCTTTATCGACAGAGTGGCCTCACTACATCGACGGAAGTTTCATTGGGAAATCTCTTCCGACAGCGATTTCTGTCAACAAATTGCTGTAGTGTAACTGGATCTATAGCCTCTTGCTCAGACTGAGTAGGGAATTTGGAGAGCTGGGAGTCAGAAAATCATTCTGACTTTTGTAAAACGAGCTCACTCAATGTGAAGGTCATTGAGAAGGACTGAATATGCAACCGCACAATACTATTTTTGCAGTCACTTTTTTGACTGTGCCTGAGCTTTAACTGGTACCCAGCTAGTTCTGTCTCTTTGAATAAAAGATTCTTCGTCTCAAGCAACTTATTTAGTTCTTCAAACATTAAATGGTGAATCTTAGGATTCACTATTGTGAACCTGGGATCTTAGAGTCACCATTGTGAACCAGGGATCTCAATGGTGAACCTGGGATCTTAGAAGGTCTTAGGACAAAATAATGACAAGGAAATGAATATATTAAACACACCGGAATAAAAGGATAAGAAGAAAACTGCCTAATTTTTGCTGATATGATTTGACAGCTTGATTCTTTTGTAACCAGTAGCTCAATGTGTAAGCTAGGCTTGTGGATCAAGTTGGGTCCAGCTGTGACCCATGATATGCTGGGCCAAATTCTTGGGCTCCCCTCCACTCTCTTTCCACACAGAGGCAGTCCAAAGGAAGCAGAGACTGGCCATAGAGTTGCTGCTGAGGTGACTCCCAGCAACAGGGCTGATTCATATGCTTGTCTCTCCTCACTGTCTCTGGGATAAGGGCATTTCGGAGGAGGGGAGGGGTGAGGTAGAGCAGGAAGAGGGCATGGCTGCACTGGGATGAACTGCAGCTCTTTTCAGCTGGTTGGCAGTTCTCAAGGGGATCATGGCCAATGGGTTCAGGCCATAGGCTGCTCTAATCTGCGTCTTGTGCCAGGGCAAGGCAGAAAATCAGATAACCAAAGCTGGCTCTTTGACAGGACCCTCTTGGATTGCAAGCAGCAGATTCAGCACTCTTTGGGAGGGGGACAGGCAGGGAATAAGCCACACACTGAAATGTGTTCTCTCACATTGCTCTGATTTGCCTAGTATTCAGTGTAGATCTCTATGTGCTCACATGGCAGTGTAAGGAATCTCTCAGCAGGAGCTCACTACTGCTGAAGGGTTTGGGGAATGTGCCCTTCAGAAATCAGTTGCATGAAAATGCAAAGGTGTGCATATGTAATGCCTTGTAAAGAAAGCCTGATAGAAGCAGGCAAAGCAATGACATTTTTTTGTCTATTGTAAACAACGTGTTGTTGTAAAGTCACAATTTATGCTACCACCCAGTGTAAGAATTGTGGAATCTCACCAATTCTTGACGTTGTTGTGGGAGTACAGGGCAGTCATCACCGCTGTGTAAGATATGTACTGCACAGGGCTCCCTCCATCTAAGCATTGTGAGGTGAAAAAGCGGGGAGGAATAGTGGTTGAATCAGCTGCCTGGAAGCCTTTTGGCTGTACAGCTGTAAGACTGGTTTGCCTAGTTCTTCCTGCCACTGTTCAAAGGTAGACCTAAAGATGGGTTTATAGTTATGCTGTGAGAATTCACCTTGGTGGATACTGAAATGCTGTGGCTAGGCCAAGAGCTGAATGCTACTAAAAGCTGAAATCGCGGACAAGACTGCAGTGGGTGGCCAGCTGGTAGGAGAAGCATCAGGTGGCCAGCAGGAGCAACTGGCAGCCGACCAGTAGGAGAAGCAGTGAGCAGCCAGCAGGAGCAACTTGCGGCCAACTGGTAGGAGAAGCAGTGGGTGATGGTGGGTGGCTGGTAGGAGAAGCAGTGGGCGGCTGGCAGGTGCGACCAGCAGGCAGTTGGTAGGTGAAGTGGTGAGTGATGTTGGGTGGCTGGTAGGAGAAGCAGTGGGTGGCCAGCAGGTGCAACCGGCGGGTGGCTGGTGGGAGAAGCAGCGGGTGATGGTGGGTGGCTGGTAAGAGAAACAGTGGGTGGCTGGCAGGTGCAACCAGCGGGTGGCTGGTGGGAGAAGCAGCGGGCAGCTGGCAGGAATGACTAGCGGGTGGCTGGTGGAGCAGCTGGCAGGGGCAAGTGAAACGCCGGACTAGCACAAAGGTGGCATTGCCTCAGGATCAATGAGGGAATGCATCAGGGTGATGTGTCAGGGCCTGCACGGACTTGACAGAGTGGTAAGTGGGGCATTTGAAGTGGGGGTACAGAGAAAGTTTGGGTGTGTGGATTGGCTGGTTACAGTACTGGACTGGTGAGCCTGACAGACAAAGGACATGGCTCAATCCATTTGAGCTGGGACAGTTACTTGAGGGCTGGTTATGAACTCTGGGTGTGGCATTTTCCCAAGCTAACGCCATGTGATTTTTCTGCCTCTTTCATTAAAAGTTTCTTTTCTACACTCAGACTCTGTGCTTGCAAGTGGGGAAGCATTGCCTCTCTGAGGCACCCGGGGTGTGTGAATTTCTCAGGCTACTGGGTGGGGGCTCAAACTGGTTCTGTGTGAAATGGATGAAAAGGAACCTCTGGATGTTGAACCTGGCCCTGGATGCTGCTGATCCGGCAGAAGGGTTACAGGAGCATGAGACAGTATAGGGCAGTTGTGTGACCCTCATGGATACTGTGCTTGCCGGTCAAATAACATCCAGTCTTCCGTGCACTGGGCTCATGCTCATGTACGGTAAGCTCTCTGCTGACCACACCATCTAATAAACCCAGTTATTGTATGGCAAGCAATTGTTCTCTACTGGCACTGACCAGAGTCCAGTCCTGTTTACTTTACAGTGTGCACTTTCTGGGACAGATCCTGGGCAGTGAGACTATAGACTTTTATGATATCCAGTCTGTGGGAGGGAAATCAAGTCAAGTTTTAGTCATCATTCAAGTGAGACGTCTACCACGCACGTACAGGGTGAAGAACAAACACTTGACTTTCAGGCAATTGTAATTTGCTTGGAAATGGAATAATTAAGCCACATACAGAAAGTGAAGAGAATCTAAGCCCTTGGGGATTTAGACTTACAAGAGGTAGTGGAGACTTTAAACATTTCAATGGAAAGTGTCCTGCAGGCACCGGAATGTTCTGACTGAAAGAACAGAGCCCTTTTCTACATTGCTTCCTTTTATGGGACACTTCAGAGGTTTGGGAACACTGACAAATGCAAGGGTCTGTGGCAACCCTCACCCCATTCTGTAACTGTCCAATCACCGTGGTTTTCTTACTGAGCCAAAACCTGGGGCATGGCATAATAGCAATAAGAAAGCCCAAGAACTGCAGAGTTTACATGACAAATACCTTGCTTCTCTCATTCAGCAAGTGCACAGTTCAGCAAGCACTCTAGCTTACAGAGCATAACAGCGGTTTCTAGCCTAAAAATGGTTCCTAGTACAGCTTCTTTTCCTTTGGCAAATTAGAATAAACAAAAGGAATGCATCTATGGTCAGAAAGAAAGGATGCTCAGAAAACAATAAAGAGAAGCTCTTGGAGTGTCATGAAAGTTTCTCAGTCTCTCTAATTGGCTTGCTAATAAAGGAAGTAGCTTGACACAGTAGCCTTGGAAGAGGAATGTTTCTACATCCTGCCATAAAAGAACAAATGAAGAAAGGAACAGTGGTTGCATTTAGTGTGTTGAAACACCTTTGCCAGTGTTTTTAAAGCTGGAAGCCTAAATTCAAGCTCCAGAATTTAGTAGACGTGAACTGATTTTCAAAGGCACTGGGCACTGCCTATTGATTTCAATGGCAGCAAGGAATTCTTAGCACCTCGGCTTGTTTTAAGTGCTGATTTATGAGCTTAATCTTAGACGCTTCAGTTTGGGCCTTATTTTCTGTTAATTTTTATTTAATGGAGACAAGATGAGAACCAAATGGTGAGCCTCATCCTGACTTTCTTTGCCCACCCAAAACTCCCATTCAGCCACTGGTGTTCGTGTGCACAGAGGGGCCCATTTTCATTGTAGCCAATAGTTTGAAGAGAGCGTGGAGAAGACCTGTGAGAGCAGTTTGCATTAGCTGTAAATGGGAGACAGACCAATTTTGTCTGACTGATTTTAAAACCTGATTTCTTTGCCCTGCTGCCAAGCACATAAAAGAGCTTGTAAGAGTCATTAACCTCACCCTCCCTGGGAACTTCCCAGAGTCAATCATATGACATGTTAATTGGAGAGGAACCAGTTCCCTAGAATGTGCCATCTCCTCCAGCTGCAGCTGAGCCTCCCTTCCTGTCACTGGGGGTGGGGGGCTATCAGTTACCCTGTCTACACCATCCACCCTTTTTGAAAAATGGCAAAAGTCAATGGAAAAGAGGGCAGATGCCACCTGTAGACAGAAGATGACCGAAGTGATAAGACATTAGTTATGACCCCACACTTTGCACATCATTAGAACTGGCCCCCAACATTTCCCCTGTATCACTTCAACCTAGACAACAAAAATGAAGGCCACTAACACTGCAGACTTGCAATGCCTGTACTGCAACCCAGATTCATTTTGGATGAGGATTAAATCACAAGTATCTTCATATACATGTAAGACCTATGCTGATAAAACAAATGTTATGCACATGCAATATTTATATACCACTCTCTCTTCATTATAGCCAATTAGTTGAACCATTGTAAGTGCAAGAGAATAGGGATAAGCAGCCTTTTATTTTAATATGTGCACATCTAAAATATAGGTCAGATTTTCAAAGCCAACTGTGGAATTTAATCATGATGCACACTGAAAACATACATGGGATCTTAAATCTCCAAGACCATATTGCACATCTTAATTATATTGGTTGTGTGAGTATATATAAAATCTACACACACTGGAGAAACACATAAGAATGAGTGAATTGGCAAGGGTGTGTGTGAGTTCACTTGTATGAGCAGAAATTCTTTTCTAACCACATTAGGATTTTGCTTTCTCTCCTAGTTTCTGACAATGAATGATTCTTGTTATATAAAGAGAAAGTGTCTCACAGGTTGAATACTAATCTGCCCAGATCCAATTTTTTTACCTAAGTAATTATTAGCTTGAGAAAAATTATGTTTCCTGTGTTGATATATTTTTTAACACTAATGTCTCAATGAGCTGCTATAACACATTTTAAACAAGTTTTCAAATGTTACCTGGTGAGTGGTTTTATCATCTGTGGCTAGAGACAGGACTGCCTAATGTATATCTTGTTTGCTGCAGTGCCTTCTTGAAACGGACATCTGAAAGGTCTGATCTGCAAGCTGTTTTGAATAAAGATCTAAATGAGTAGGAAGTCATGTGGGGAAGAAGGAAAGATGGTAGCAGCAGCAGAATGCCAATAAGCAGGAACTCATCATTGTCATCAACAATGAACATGGGCTCAGCACCTGTTGGTGTGTGATGCCTCTCTCACTATTTCCTTTCATCTTTCCCTTCCGAGTGTAGAGTGGCTTAGTTTCTGTAAACTAGCTCTGCACCAATCTACTATATCATCTATCCATTCTCTCTGAGGTCTGCCTCTCCTTTTCAAACTGTCCATTATGCCGAATACCAGGGTCTTAATTTTTTCTTCATCATTCAAGAAGGAACTGCTCGGGAAATAAGATGCAAAATGGCCTTTCCAGAATAGAGACTCTTGCAGACCTGGCTTTAATATTTTGAGAGCTTCCGAATGAATATATCCTTGTGAATTCCCAAAAGGCAGCTCACTTTCATTGACCATTGGGTCAAGTCTTTCGGATGAATATGAATGTACACTAACATATGCACCAAACACATAGCTTTATACATTGTTGGTGTCTTCAAAAGGCTTGCATGGGGTACAAGACATACAGGAGATATCCCCCCAGATTTATATATACTGGTACGCATCTCAGCCTCAAGACAATCTTAAATGCTTTTGTCACACTTACTCAGAACACCAAGAATAATTGGTCAAGTTCACTTTGTTTGGCTGCAGTCACAGCAGGTGCATCTTTTTAAGAAAGGTTCCCATTTGCTTAGGGTAAGGACGGTTGGCCATTTGTGACTTGATAGTGGCAAGGAACAAAGGAAGCAAATCTGAATTTTTGAAAAATATGAGTCCTTCAGAGTGGTAGGCAATGTAAGAACATGGACAAACTCCTGCTCCCTGTTTTAGACGCTTAAAATGGAAGGCCCCAGCACTGCCCATAACTGTATGTGTGTGGGTACTAGAAATGTTGAAGAATGAGGACCCTTGAACCATATTTATAAAGTTATTTAGATGCTGAAAAATGCCATTTGGTGCCCAGAGGAGTTTACAAAGGTTTATCAGTAGGTTATGCGCCTAAATATTTTTTTGAGAAGCAGGGCCCCCTGCTTAATGGGTGTTAGGTGCCTACCTTGTTATGTGGCATAAGTGAATCTCAGCCAGGCACTTACGTGAATCTCTTTTTGTGTGTCTACATACCTTTGCAAATCTGGGTCCTAGCGTTCACACAGAGTATGGTTCAGACACAAACTCCATACTGGATGTTGTTTCCTATGTGTAGCACAGATGAAAGGGAAATTGGCATTTACATAAATAAACATAAGGGTTGTGAGCGGTGCTTTTTTTCTAGAAAAAAAAGTGCTGGAACTCAAGTCTGATGATGCCTCATAGAGGTGAGGATGTTCAAGGTTAATGCCCTCATGCCCATGTTGCTGCGAGGTGGCAGGGGTTCCTGCCCCAGTCCCTGAACTGCTGCGGTATGGGGGTCTCCTACCCTGGTCCCCACACTGCTGTGGAACTGGTGGGCACTCCTGCCTGGGTCCCCATGCTGCTGTGGGACTGGTGGTGAAAATTTTTCTGGTATTCCAACAGCAAAAGGTGCTGGAACTCCACTCTGGTGCATTCCACCGGAAAAAAGACCTGGTTATAAGCAAGCAAGCATATAAAAACGTGAAGGTAAAAGGGGAGTGATCAAGGGCTATAACAAGAAAAGTTATGGTAGCTGAAATGGGATATTCTCTTTATTTGAAAAGTGGGTGGCTATTTACCTTCCTTCTAATTATTATTGCAATCACTTTGTAAGGGTGAAAAGTACTCAGGATTATATTTCTATACGTTCTGCAGTTTTCCAGTATTCTCCAACGTGTGCAGCTATATGGGTTGGCTTCAGTATTCCAGCTTACTGTATTCAAACCTGTGCTTAGATCTGCCGAATTGTATAGCTGAGTATCATTTATTTTGGGATATTCTATTGAAATGAAATGAAATAGTCTAATGATTACTATAAATATTGAGAAAAGTTTGTCTCTCCTACCCAGCCTCCTTATGTTGGATTTCAGAGCTGGAGAAGTGAAATGGGGCTGTCCACGTTAGCAATTTGGCTCTTATTTTATGTCAGGTCAGTGCTTTGTGAAGCCTTAAGAATTCTCAGTGTTTTGACACAGAGCTGAAACAGAAGCTCTGAGCCTTGAGTCTGCCCACTGCACAATATGGAGCTAAAACAAGTCAGTGACTTATCTGAACATAACTGAAAAGTCCTCAGTTTTCTCTGACATCTCGAGAATAAGATATAAAGCAAGTTTGTGTGCCCTGAGTACAAAATTCAAAGGCAATAAATGGAAATCTCATGTACTTTTTTTGTACATAATGAAAAATAAATCATAGAACGCAGTTGTAGGGAAAGAAAGGTTACTCACCATAGTAACGGTGGTTCTTCGAGATGTGTCCCCGTGGGTGCTCCACATTAGGTGTCGGGCTCGCCCAGCGCCGCAGATCAGATCTTCCAAGCAGTTTCTGCCGGACCGCGCATGTGCCGGTGCGTGCCGCTCCCTTGCACGATCCTGGCCACGTGCGCGATCCGGTCCCCGCCAGTTCCTTGACCAATCGCCTCGGATGCTCCTGCAAAACACTAACAGAGATCCGAAGCGGGGAGGATGGGCGGGTAGTGGAGCACCCACGGGGACACATCTCGAAGAACCACCGTTACTACGGTGAGTAACCTTTCTTTCTTCTTCGAGTGTCCCCGTGGGTGCTCCACATTAGGTGACTACCCAGCAGTAACCCAAGATAGGAGGTGGGTAATCGGATTATGTGCAGCTTGTCCCCGAGAGGACCGCTGTCGAGAGACAGGTATCCTCTTGGAATACCCTGTGAAGGGCGTAATGTTTGGCGAAGGTGTCACAGGATGACCAGGTCGCCGCTCTGCAAATGTCTTTTAGCGCAACGCCCTTGAAAAAGGCTGTTGAAGCTGCCACTGCCCTAGTGGAATGAGCCCTGGGCGTGGCCAGTAAAGGAGTCTTTTTGAGTTCGTAGCACATTTTTATGCAGGATACGATGTGCTTCAAGATTCTCTGCGAAGAGAGACCTTCTCCTTTCGATTTGGGAAAGAGAGAGACTAGGAGTCTATCCGTTTTCCGGAAGGACTTGGTCCTGTCTATATAGAAGACTAGCGCCCTCCTCACGTCCAGGACGTGTAGGCGCGCCTCTTTGTTAGAGTTATGAGGCTTTGGATAAAACGAGGGTAAAACAATAGGTTCGTTAATATGAAACTCAGAAGAAATTTTAGGAACAAAGGCTGGATGCAGCCGTATGGTTACTGCCTCCTTGGAAAAAACAGTGCAGGGTGGCGTTGCCATAACTGCCGCAAGCTCGCTCACCCTGCGAGCTGACGTGATTGCGAGAAGAAAGGTCGTCTTTATCGTAAGGAGGCGGAGGGAAACCGTGGCCAAAGGCTCAAACGGTGGTCCCGTTAGCGCATTAAGCACCAGGTCCAAGTTCCACGAAGGTGGAAGCGGTTTCCGAGGGGGGTATAGGTTTACCAACCCTTTGAGGAACCTGGTAACCATGGGATGGGCTAACACCGTGTGCCCTTCCTCTTTGTGTCTGAACGCTGAAATGGCGGCAAGGTGGACCTTTAATGAGGATAGTGAGAGTCCTCTCTTGAGGTCCAGTAAATACTCTAATATTACAGGTATAGGCATCGAAAGGGGGGCTAGCTGTTTGGTAGAACACCATGCCATGAAGCGAGTCCATTTGTGCTTGTAGGTCTTCCTGGTGGAAGTCCTCCTGCTACTTTCTAGGACTTGTTGCACTTCCTCCGTACATGTGCTCTCTAGGGAGCTGAGCCATGGATTAACCACGCTTGTAGTCACAGGCCTTGGGGGTGCGGATGCACTATGGACCCCTGGGCTTGTGTGAGCAGATCCGGCGCCACCGGAAGGGGCATCGGTGGACGGTCCGACATGCGCAGGAGTAGGGGGAACCATTGCTGTCGATCCCACGTTGGGACTATGAGGATCATTCGGGCTCCTTCCCTCCTGGCTTTCTGCAAGACTTTGTGGATCAGCACTGTGGGAGGAAAAGCGTAAAGAAGGGGGCCCCTCCAGGAGATCGCGAATGCGTCCCCCAGGGACCCCCGTCCCAGTCCTGCCCCGGAGCAGAATCGTGGGCACTTTTTGTTGTGTTGAGTGGCAAACAGGTCTATCTGGGGAAAACCCCATGCGTGAAAAATCGGTCGTAGCAGATCGGGATGGATCTGCCACTCGTGTGTGAGTGCAAAATGCCTGCTCAGCTGGTCTGCCTTCACATTGTGAGTGCCTGGTAAGTATGAGGCTTTCAAGGTTATATTGCTGGCGATGCACCAGTTCCACAACCGGACTGCTTCCGCACATAAGGCACGGGACCGAGCTCCTCCTTGCCGATTTATATAAAACATGGTGGAGGTATTGTCTGTACTGATCCCGACTACTTTGCCTTGTATATGGTCTCGAAAGTGTCTGCAGGCGTTGAACACTGCTCTGAGCTCCAGTATATTTATGTGCAGTGACTGCTCCATGGAGGACCACAGCCCTTGCGTCGCCTCTTCGCCCATGTGTGCTCCCCACCCTATGAGGGAGGCATCTGTAGTAAGAAAAACCGATATTTGTGGTTGGTGGAAGGGTACCCCTGTTAGCAAGGCCTTGGGGTTTACCCACCATTGCAGGGATTTGCGCACCTCTGTCGTGGGCGACACCACCCTGTGAACAGTGTGTGCTGCCGGTCTGTATACGCTCGCCAGCCAGTGCTGCATGCTGCGCATGTGTAACCTGGAGTTCTGTACTACGAACGTCGCTGCTGCCATGTGGCCCAGCAGCTGTAAGGACATCAGAACCGGCACCGTAGGGCTGAAGGTGATGACTTGCATGAGGGAGCCGATGGCCCAAAAGCATGTCTCTGGTAGATACACTCTCGCTGTAATAGAATTTATGCATGCCCCTATGAACTCTATGTCCTGTGTGGGGTCTATCTTTGGTTTTGTCAGATTGATAACCAGGCCGAGCGAAGAGAACGTGCCTGCTGTGACGCGTATCATGCGTAGTACCTCCTCCTTTGAGGCCCCTTTGAGTAGGCAGTTGTCCAGATACGGGAATATAAATACCCCGTCTGTGCAGGTAGGCTGACACCACTGCCAAGGTCTTAGTGAAGACTCTGGGGGCCGAGGAGAGGCCAAACGGTAGGACCTTGTATTGAAAATGTTCTTTACCTACCATGAACCGGAGGAATCGTCGGTGAGCCGGATGGATAGTTATGTGAAAATACACGTCTTGTAAGTCGAGGGCTGTGAACCAATCTCCATCGTCTAGTGCCGTAAGGATGGAGGCGATTGTGATCATCCGAAAGCGTTGCTTGCGCAGGTACCGGTTGAGGCCTCGAAGATCTAAGATGGGCCTCCAGCCTCCTGTCTTTTTCTCCGTGAGGAAGTACCTCGAGTAGAACCCTTTCCCTTGCAGTTGCTCCGGCACTCTTTCCACTGCCCCTATGAGCATGAGATGGTCTACCTCCTGCTTGAGCCTCGCTACGTGGGAGGCCTCCTGGAGGTGGGGCCTGGGTGGAGGTCGTGGTGGTGGGAGCGACTGGAAGGGGATGGCGTACCCCGTGGCTATGATCTCCAGCACCCATTTGTCTGTGGTGATCCTTTGCCACTGGTCGTAGAATGGTCGGAGGCGATGGTGGAATAACTGCTTCGGATGACCTTGTGCGATGGTAGTGATGGCGCAGCCCTGGATCTGTGTGTCAAACTTGTGGCCTTTGGCCCTGCCCCGAGGACGCACGGCTCTGTTGGGAACGTCGCCTGGGAGTTCTGTACTGCTGGTGCTGTTGATGTCGCCCTTGCTCGTAATCCCTGTGGTACTGGGGACGCTGTTGCTGGTACTGGTACCGTCTTTGTTCAGGGTAGTACTTTTTCTTTCTGTATGGAGGGGTGTAAATCCCCAGGTACTAAGTGTGGCTCTTGAATCTTTACTGGAATGAAGGACTGAGTCAGTTGATTCAGCAAACAGCTTCTGCGAGTCGAAGGGAAGATCAACGATCTTTGCCTGCAGATCCCTCGGTATACCCGAAGTCTGGAGCCAGGACTCCCTTCGCATCACCACTGCCGTAGCTGTGGAGCATGCTGCTGTGTCCGCAACATCCAGGGCGATCTGAACTCCCGTCCTCGAGGCCGCGTAGCCTTCTTGCATGATGGCCTTGAGCACCGGTTTCTTGTCCTCTGGAAGTGAGTCCATGAGGGAGGTTAACCTAGTGTAGTTGTCGAAATTGTGGTTCGCTAGATGCGCTGCGTAATTTGCCATTTGCAACAGTAGTGTGGAGGAGGAGTTGACCTTTCTGCCGAACAGCTCTAGCTTCTTGGCATCTTTGTCTGTTCCCCCTGTCTTGAATTGAGATGTCTTTGACCTTTGTTGTGACGACTCTACCACCAAGGAATTTGGTTGTGGGTGACTGAACAGGAACTCCATGCCCTTCGCTGGCACGAAGTATTTCTTGTCCGCTCTCTTGTGGACAGGCGGAATAGTCGCAGGGGTCTGCCATATCATAGTGGCGGACTCCAAGATTGCTTCTTCAAGCGGTATTACTATTTTGGAGGAGGCCGGAGGAGCTTATGGTGTTTCTCTTGCACCTCTGCTGTCTGGACGCCTTGCGTGAAGGCCACCCTTTTAAACAGCTCTTGGAACTGTTTGAGATCGTCCGGAGGATGGACGTCCCCCGGGGCCGTAGCCTCGTCTGGGGAGGAGAGCGAGGAACCACTAGGATACACCTCTCTGGACCCTTCCGGTTCCTGTTGGTGATGGTACATCCGCTCGCTGGAAGCTTGCAAGGGAAAATCTTGGGGTTCCATAACCAGTTCCCCCTGAGATACTTGGGTCTCTGTCCCCGTTCGCGATTGCCCTCGGGGATACGGGACCATCTGTGGGGATCTTTCCCTGGTAGACTGCCAGTGGTGTCTATGCCCCGTGTGATAGGGGCGACCATGGCAGCATGGGCACTGTTCTTGGGAAGGCGACCTGGACCACTCCCTTGGTGCAAACCCCCTGCGTCTGGGGGAGTGAGATCGTCGAGAGACCTGGGACAATGGAGAGAGCGATTTGTGATAGTACTCCAGCAGCTCAAACCCGAAGAAGGGTGAAGGTGGTCCCAGCCAGGGTGAGGCTGGTTGTAAAAATGGAGACTGGGGCTCCAGGTAGGCTAGGGGGGACCCCTGCCTTCTAGTTGGAGTCTGCAGCATGAGCGGAGGGCTGAGAGAAAGCAACTCTGCAGCCCTGTCAGGAGAGGGGCTGCGGTGCCTTGTTTTCTGTGCAGCCTTCCCCCTCCCTTGAGGGGGTGGCCCCACCCCCTGACATGCGGGGGATCTCGGCCCCGTCCGCGCCGCACTTGGCACGCTCATGGGTGGTGCCGCGCGGGCGGTGTCCTCCGGTGCCTGCAGGCTGCGTGCCTGCGCGCTCTGCACCGCCAGTTCCTGGGGGGTCGGTGCCACTGCCTTCAGTGCCGCCGGTACCGGCGCTTGTTTAGCCGCCGCCCTGCCTGCGGTGCGGGGCGGCTGTTTGATCATCGGAGGCTGAGCCGCCTCCACGTGGCTCTCCGTGCCGCCGCTGATCAGCTGTTGCTGCGGCTGGGGGCTGTGCGCTCCTCCCGTCCCAATCGCTGTTGCTGCCGGCAGGGATCGGGTTGGGGAGACTTTCCTCCGTTTTTGCGCTGATGGGGTGAGGGAGGCAGCTTTCCTTTTATGGGCCCCGGAGGGTCCCTCCTGCTGCGGCCGCTCCGGCACATCTGGCTGGAGGGCCTTGTCGAATAGCAGCATTTTAAGCCGCATCTCCCTGTCCTTCCTTGCTCTGGCTGTTAATTTTGCACAGAAGGAGCATTTCTGCATGACATGGGACTCCCCAAGGCACCTTATACAGTGACTGTGCCCATCAGACGCTGGCATTGCCTCTCTGCAAGACTCACATTTCTTGAATCCTGAAGAGGACATTGTTGTTGAATCTTTCAGTTGTTAATGGGGTACTTAGCACCTCCTCTGTGCTGTTTTCCCCCTCTCGGATAGCCTGCCGCGGCAGGAGGGCTAATGGCCCTAGGCTCCTGGCCTCCGGTGCTCCGCTTGTTACTAGGACTGGACTGAATTCCGTCCCGCTTGTTGTTTCTTGTTTTTTTTTTTTTTTGAAAATAACAACTGGCTAACTTAACAATAGACTAAAGCCGTGTCTACACTTGCACGCTACTTCGAAGTAGCGGCACTAACTTCGAAATAGCGCCCGTCATGGCTACATGCGCCGGGCGCTATTTCAAAGTTAACTTCGACGTTAGGCGGCGAGACGTCGAAGTCGCTAACCCCATGAGGGGATAGGAATAGCGCCCTACTTTGACGTTCAACGTCGAAGTAGGGACCGTGTAGTCGTTGCGCGTCCCGCAACTTCGAAATAGCGGGGTCCGCCATGGCGACCATCAGCTGAGGGGTTGAGAGACGCTCTCTCTCGAGCCCCTGCGGGGCTCTATGGTCACCGTGGGCAGCAGCCCTTAGCCCAGGGCTTCTGGCTGCTGCTGCGGCAGCTGGGGATCCATGCTGCAGGCACAGGGTCTGCAACCAGTTGTCAGCTCTGTGTATTTTGTGTTGTTTAGTGCAACTGTGTCTGGGAGGGGCCCTTTAAGGGAGCGGCTTGCTGTTGAGTCCGCCCTGTGACCCTGTCTGCAGCTGTGCCTGGCACCCTTATTTCGATGTGTGCTACTTTGGCATGCAGACGTTCCCTCGCAGCGCCTATTTCGATGTGGTGCCGCGCAACGTCGAAGTTGAACATCGACGTTGCCAGCCCTGGAGGATGTGTAGACGTTATTCATCGAAATAGCCTATTTCGATGTTGCTACATCGAAATAAGCTATTTCGATGTAGGCTTCACGTGTAGACGTAGCCTAAGAATTTGAAAACTTTAAAGAAAACTGCTAAAACCATTGAATACGCTAACTTGGCCGTAGCCTAGTCGGATTCCGTCTGCAGCCGACGGCAGTTAAGAGGAACTGGCGGGGACCGGATCGCGCACGTGGCCAGGAGCGCGCAAGGGAGAGGTGCGCACCGGCGCATGCGCGGTCCGGCAGAAACTGCTTGGAAGATCCGATCTGCGGCGCCGGGCGAGCCCGACACCTAATGTGGAACACCCACAGGGACACTCGAAGAAGAATTATGGGTGTGGTGGGGGACCCAGTTATTCAGTGACAGGAGACACAGATTGAAGAAGTTAAAGCTTTATAAACTGTTAACACAAATTACTGACAGCACATTTCGAACTATACAAAGTAAATATCCTTTAATCAACAAATTGTATCTGGTTTTACTAGTCATTTGCTAGTTCATTTATAACAAGCCTAATTAAAAAGTTTAAATGACAGAATTTAGACTAGTATGTTTTCAAGCAGCCTTTTTCTTACCTTGTCTAGCTTTGCATTTTGATTGTCAATTTTTTTCATTAGTTTGTGTGCATATAGTCAAATCGATATTTATCGACATTATCCATTATAATTAAATCCTTCCAAACCTATATATAATAACACACAGACACACTGAGTTGATTGGAGGTCTAGTAAGATAATTTCCTCTCCAATTTTCTAAAGATGTAGTTTTATAATTTATAATTAAGATGGTGATCTGTGAGTTAGAAGGTGCCACCTAAGACTGATATATTGGGCCTGAATAGATCCAGTAAGTTTTAGGGAAGTTCACCTAATGAGTGCTTTGGTGCAACATAAAAATAAGAAGATTTTTAAAAATTGGCCTCCAGTTTTCATAGATACACAAACCAGTAGAGTTGATTTGAAGAACTAATTGTGGCACCGTAAAAGAAGGACGTACAGGAAATTTTTACTTTTCTCTTTTTGCCTAAAATAAATGTTAGCAGTGTATTCCAGGAGGAAGACAGTGCAGCCTAGTGATTAGAACAGAATAGACATTGGAACACCAACAGTCTCGCATTTCTGATACAGTGCAATGCTTTTGCGAAGTTATTCCACTTCTCTGTACCTAAGTGGTTGTGACTCTTAAGTGATTTATGTCTGAAAAGCATTTTGAGAGCCTCACAACAAAGGACATTCAAAGCTACAAAATATTATTACAGCAAAACCTGTATCAAGTGACCAAATATTAGTTACATAGAGGAGTAAGCTTGAAAAGGTCAGACAAAAATTGAACTGGAAAACATGTTCCTTTACCTGGAGACAAGCCTTGGTTATTGTAGTTGATCTTTATAGTCGGTCTAAAGATATTATTACCTACTATACAGCAGTGTGCATTTTTGTCCCTCAGCCGAAAGCATGTCCCAGAGTTGAGTTTAAACACTTGTGTGTTTTTATGTAGAATATACTGGATGACCTTCAATTTATGATTTTTGCTCACTGATCTTTGTAAACATCATCTGATTTACAACTCAGACTCCCTATGACCTTTTAAAATTTACTTTTAAAAATAGAGGTTATCTGCAAATTAGCCTTTTATACATTGTAATCCCACAAGTCAAATATCACAGTCCCAATTCAATTACACTAAACCCTATGTTAATTTTAAATCGTGTAACTTAATCGTGGCAAAGCAGGATGGTAAGTTTCAAAATGTGGTTAATGAGGCAAAATATAATGTAGAGTCTGCTACTGAGATCATCTCAATCCCTCAGGTGGCTGTAAATGACCAGGGACAGCCTTTTCCTTACAACTGTCAGGGTCAGATTTAAAAAATAATTTTAAATGCAGTTAGGGACTCAGACATCTGACCTTGACACACTGAAGTTAGATTATTTTCACTAGTGCTATTGAACAACAGCATAATTAAAAAAATTATGTTTTTTTTGCACATACACTATTAGCATTTATTCTCCTGCTGCAAATCATATATGCAAAAGGTATTAGAATTGCAAAATCCAGGGAAGTTAGGTGTATCTTCAAATGCCTATTAAACTAAGCTCTCTATTTATTCTGCCCTCATTCACACAAGTTCAATGCTTTTTAACAAAGCCTCTCCCCTTTGTGTCAAACAGTGGTTTTACTAAATAGGGTGGTCAAGTGGCCAGTTTTCAATCAAACACCCAGTTGAAGGGGGACCCTCCCCAGCCAGGTGAAAAGGAGGGAGCGCAGAGGAGAGTGAGTAACAGAAGGAGGGTGGATGAAGTGGGCAGGGTGGGCTTTGGAAGAAGGAGAGTAGCAAGAGTGCTCACTTTTGTTTGGCCAGAAAGTTGGGAATACTTATTAATAAGAGAAATCTTACTTTTCACAGTGTTGAGACCAAGCTGCTTGGGTCTGACAAACATTTTTATATTTAAAGTCCCTTAAAGGCCCCAGATCTGCACCATTGAGGACAATGGAAGTTTTATCCATTCAGTGGGAATTCGGTGAAAACAAGTTTAAGATTTGGCTCTCCTTCAGAGACTTTGTAGCTTATCATTCTTTCTAGACTTCTGAAACAATTTTCCACAAAATTCAAACACATCCTTGGCCTATCTGCCTTATTAGTTGGATCAAACTCCTTCTCTTCTTCATGCGTGGGGGATACACACAAAATCTTTAAGACTCATTAGTACACAAAAATATTATACTGTGCGAGGTAAACCTGCTGTAAAGGTACCTTCAGAAAACCACATACAGGCAGAAGAAAATGAAAAATTAAGGACGACAGAGGGTCAGTGTTGGCTCATCTATTTAAAACCTTCAACAACCAGGAAGAGGTCTAAAAAGCACATTGAATTCAGAGATGCTGTGAACTGCAAGCATGTGTCTACACAAGTCCCCTCCTTTCAGAAGGGGCATGGTAATGAGGGAGTTTGGAAGATGCTAAAGAGGCACTACCATGAATATGCAACACCTCATTAGCATAATGGTAACTGTGGCGATTCAAAAATTCCGCTTTCGAATCGTGCGCCACCCGTGTAGCCAGGGGCCTTTTGAAAGGACCCCCCCTGGTTTTGGTTAGAAGGGGCTTTTGAAGACTGGGGGGGTCCTTTGGAAAGGCCCACGGCTACACGGGTGGCTTTGTCAGCAGATTTGCATAGGGGCAATACTCAAAAGTCATAAGTTCCTCACAAGCAATCTTCCAGTCTATTCTGACGGGCATTCCTACTCATGGGAGACCAGCAAGCAGTGCCCCTTGGATGGAAGACAGGTGAGGGGGTCTTGAACTGTAGCTACTGTCTCAAATTGGTCTTTAGAGTGGGATGCCTGATCTAAACACCAGTACGTGGTAAAAACATGCGTTGAATTTCATGTTGCTACTTTGCATAGTTTGCATAACAGGAATATGCTCAGATGTACTACAGGTGCAGCAGTGACTCCGGTGAAATATGTCTGTTGAACCAGAGTTTCTACAAGGTCACCCGAGATGTAGCATGCTGTAGGTCCTGTTTATTCAGCGTGACAGCCTGTGCTTGGAAATAGGTTCTCTCTAGTACCTTTCCCATAGGCTATGAGTAGTCTTTGGATTTTTTGAAGAGGTTATTTACTTTTTTTTCCAGGTAAAAGCAGTGTTATTTTAACATCTAGAGCGTGCAGACGTACTTCCTGGGAGAGGAAGTGGGGGTACAGAGTGAACTCCAGAAGGGCAATGTTCTGAATAAGATGGAGTCAGGCATCACCGTAGGTATAAAATTGGGGTGTGTTCCCAGGGTCACCTTGTCCCTATGAGCCATGGTGTAATGTGGTATGACAAGGAGTGGATGGGGTGCACTGGCCCTTCTTGTGGAATTGATGTGTATGAGGAAGGCTGCCTTGATAGACAGCACTCTAAAACACTTTCCTCAGAAGCTCAAAAGAGAGGGGTGGGTATTGGGTTATAGTGGGGAGCTGGGGGTGCCTGGTTCTGGAGAAGGGAAGGGGGATTGCATAAGAGCAGTGTGTGTGTGGGGGGGGTGGGGGGTGGAGCTGGGACTGCCTGGCTCTGGGGGAAGGTATCTGGTTATATAGATTGAGTATGCTATGAAATTGTAACGAGTGCTGAAGGTGATAAAGGTTGCTGAGCACTGCCTTGGAACAATTAACAATTAGACCGTTTTTAACAGTGACCACACAGTGCTCCCAAAGCAAAGCACATTTATTTAAAGACAAAAATGAATGCACAAAACAAAACCAAAAAACCCTCCCGACCCGTCCTACGGAAACCCTGGCATATTGTAGTCTTTCCAACCCTTTGGCAGCATTGGGTGCTCCCGTGAGCAAAAGGCCACATACATTTATTGAATTTTAAAGCTGGCCCCAGAGTCTGTTCTACCCTCAAAAGCCTTTGTTAGCGTCCTCAAACCGGGCACAACAAGTCGGTTTCCCTTCTCCTCAGGAAATCTAAGCCTCAAAGGGCTGTCTGCATAACCCAGCCTTGGGATTTTGCATTACTCACTTCCCAGAGATTTTAGTTACCTGTGGAACTTGACAACCTTCTCCAACTAGTCAAGGCACATCACTTGGCTCACAGCAATACGGAAGAGTTAAACACAACACTCCTAAGATAGACCTGTCTTCATTACACCTCTCATAAATAGGGTACTCTACCCTCTCGTCCCCAGGTTCTACACCTTTATAACCAGGATAGTGGGATTTTGTGTTCAGAGTCCATAAATCTGTCTCCAGATTACAGAGGCTATTTCCTAGCCTGTCACTTCAGAATGCTGCATCCTCCATCTTTCTGAGTTTGCTGCTTGATGGCCCAAGTTCAGTGAAGGAGGAAAAAAGTACCAGACACACAGCACCGCCGGAGGCAGACATTCTGCCGGCAGCATCTGTTGCAAAAATACAGCAGTCCCCATTAAACTGTGACCATGGTTACCAATGTGCCTGAAATACTGGGTGCACACCCCACCTGCAACCCTTCCACT
This sequence comes from Carettochelys insculpta, assembly GCF_033958435.1. Classification (NCBI taxonomy): domain Eukaryota; kingdom Metazoa; phylum Chordata; order Testudines; family Carettochelyidae; genus Carettochelys; species Carettochelys insculpta. The sequence continues at coordinate 86,459,128 of NC_134138.1, read as the reverse complement.
GTCTGAGACTGAAGTAATAACCATTGCACTGATGTTGCTCCACAAAAATCCTTTGCAGATGTTCCACAGCCTCAACCCTATGATTCTGCCCAGATACATAGGATGGCCACTAGGTTCAGAATTCCAGTCATAGCGTACCTCACACGATGGATTTCTATTTAAAAATTAAAATGCCAAGAGAGGCAGAAGGTGATAAACAGGTACAACACTGCAACTGCTAACACTACATATGTCTCATAGAATTTGCCAATGCTTTTTGTTAATATGCCACAGACAGAAAAAAATACATTCAAAACATTTGACACATTATTACTCTATAGATAAACACACAAATCCATGCTCTTTTGAATATTTTTCAAACCATTACAAGCACACTAGCTAAGCTAACAAAGCAGCTAGATTACTTTTTCAGACAGTTTAGTGCAATTTAGATAGGTTTTCAGGTCTCTTTTGTGCATTGCTCCTATAATTTTATGTCAATTGGTGTCACTTTCACTTTTAAAATCTCCAGTAAATCAAGACAATTCCACTTAGCAGTTATATTTCTTCTGCTCAGAGCTTCATGCTCATATTACAGTTGCTGGTTTGAGGCCAAAATCATTAAATGTCTGATAGAATTTTAAACTCATTCAGAGTTATACAATTGGCATTGTATAATTAAACATTAAATAATCCAAGTAATAAAAATCATAGGTCAACTGTCTCTCTGCACTAGACAGCTCCTTTAAGTACTGTCTCACAACTTCCATATTTGTTCTTTCATCAGAGGAATGTCTGTCTTTGAAATTGGGAAATTTCAGCTCTTCTGGAGCACCTATTAGTTGCAAAAAGTAATTGGCATCTTCTTCCAATGTTTCAAATTTTCCTATGAAATCATAGTTGATGAGGCAGGGATAACAGAGTTTGCTGATTTTCTCCCAGTGAATGTCCATTCCTACTGGGCGCTGGGAATCTAACAGATACTGGATGAATTCTTTGAACTTAACTCCCGAGCCTGTTTTCAGTGACTCTTCATGTGCATTGAGTCTATATTTCTTAATAATTGCCTTTCCAAACACTGGGTGGTAGTAGCTGTTTGGATGTTCAAATTTATCTCTGAATGCAGACACCAATCTTTCCATGGGGTCACGTACAAAGATGGCCTTGGTGTACGTATTTAAACGCGTTTGTATCCCTTTTAGGTCATAGCTGTCTAATTTCTTCAGATGCTTTCCATAGTGCACATCATCATGGCTAATACTGTATGCCGAGGAGGCCAGTCCACTGAGCACCATCAGAATCCTTTTCCAGTTGGAACAGCCTGCTTTTGGCACTTCACAGTATAAGATTTTGTGTCTATCCTCCACGTATATTCTGGATACCATATGCACTAGATGGGTTCGAAGCTGGTTCTCACGCTTGTTTTTTTTACACAAATCATAAAGGAAAGCCCTGCGTTTCTCCTGAGTGTCATCCGTGTTTTTCCATCTGTCATCTGTGATTAAACTCTTATTTAAAGGGTGCACTGCTGGTGGTAATTTCACTTGTCTAAGCTGTTTTAGAAGGGATTTAGTCATCTTCTGCTGTTCCGATAATTGTCTGGCCAAGGAGCTGGCTACCTCAATGAAAGGCCTAGGTTTCCTCTGTGAATGTCTGCTTGTGGTTACACTTGTTTGTCGCTTGTTGAGCTTGGCAACAGCACTCTGATTTTTTGGTACTGTGACCAACTCCAGTGGGTGCTGGAACTTCAAATCCTGTAAACATTAAAAAGAATGAAAATTTAAAGCATATTTCATCCTGGCTGACCCCACTCACTTAAAACATTACTATTGTACCACACATGGAAGAGGTATGAAAAATGCATTTGGTGGTATCAGATCTACTTGAGATAGGGACGGAGGCTCACGGACCAGGTTTACAGCCACTCATAGGCTACGTCTACACGTGCCCCAAACTTCGAAATGGCCATGCAAATGGCCATTTCGAAGTTTACTAATGAAGCGCTGAAATGCATATTCAGCACTTCATTAGCATGCGGGCGGCAGCTGCGCTTCGAAATTGACGAGCCTTGCCGCCGCGCGGCGCGTCCAGACGGGGCTCCTTTTTGAAAGGACGCCACCTTCTTCGAAGTCCCCTTATTCCCATGAGCTCACGGGAATAAGGGGACTTCGAAGAAGGTGGCGTCCTTTCGAAAAGGAGCCCCGTCTGGACGTGCCGCGCGGCGGCAAGGCTCGTCAATTTCGAAGTGCTGCTGCCGCCCGCATGCTAATGAAGCGCTGAATATGCATGTCAGCGCTTCATTAGTAAACTTCGAAATGGCCATTTGCATGGCCATTTCGAAGTTTGGGGCACGTGTAGACACAGCCATAATGATGTAAAACTTACTAGTGGCTTGTGATGAGAGAAATGTATGCTTTTAAAGGGATAAGCTATTTAACAAGAGATCCTCTTAACCACCAGGGCTCCAGTAAGTCAACAGCTTTCTTTAGAGATTCAGAACAGCTGTACATGAAGAGGCTGATGAACTGCGGGTCTTTGCCCACGAAAGCTTATGCTCCAAAATATCTGTTAGCCTATAAGGTGCCACAGGACTTCTTGTTGTTTCTGCTGGCTTTATTTATAGGCCCTTCTGTGGTGTGAGCAAAGTTGACTTTCCCAGCCTAGATAACTTGACAGCCACTGAAGCCACTTTAAGCACTTTTATTACCTAATAAATTATTTTGTTAGTCTTTAAAGTGCTACATGACTGCTGGTTTGTTTTGTTAAGGTACAGACTAACACTGCTACCTCTCTGTTATTATTTAAGCACTGTGGCCATGTCCATACTTGGACAAAATTTTGAAAGGGCCATGCTAATGGCCAAATCAGAGAATACTAATAAGGTGCTAAAATGAATATTCAGCACCTCATTAGCATGTTGCCGGCGGTGGCACTTTGAAAGTGCCACATTTCGATTGCATGCAGCTCGTCTACACGGCAGACCTTTTCAAAAGGACCCCACAAATGTCGAAATCCCCTGGTCTGTCAGCTGATAGGAATAAGGGGATTTCGACGTTTGCGGGGGCCTTTCAAAAAGGACCCCCACGTAGCCGAGCCACGTGCGATCAAAACACGGCACTTTTGAAGTGCCACAGCCGGCACCATGCTAATGAGGTGCTGAATATTCATTTCAGTGCCTCGTTAGCACTGGCCATTAGCATGGCCCTTCTGAAGTTTTGGCCAAATGTAGACGTAGCTTGTGTGTATTAGAACTGCTCAGAACAAGACTGGTCAGCACAGAGCTTAAAATGGTGTTAGCAGGTGGTGGACTGGCTGCACTAGCGCAGCGGTTTCCAATTTTTTTTGTTTGCATTTTCAGTCTTGCAATTCCAAGGCTCCAGACACCAGGAAAGATATCATTATGTGCAAGGTCACATTGTGCAGAGCAAAATGGTGCCCTTCAGCAGCATAATCTTGCCCATGCATATATGTGAAAATTTCATCCTCTGCACACTTGGGATCACCACTTGGAAAGCAGTTTGGGGACCACCTCATCTGAGTGCTTGAGGAGATGTTAGAGTAAGCACAAAGGGTGCAAAAAGGGAGGCCCGGGTTTTAAAATAGCTCCTCGGAGCACTGGAGTTTGTGAGATCTATAGGAAAACAATGAGGTCACCTTTAAAGGACTTCTAATCTTAGCCACAAATCGATGATTCATGAGGTAGTTGGTTATATTTTTCACAATCAATCTTAAGGGGGATTTGAAAATTGGCAATTTTGGGGCTACCTCAAAGATGAAGTAGCATTGCCTCTTTAGATTATGTACTGCACCTGTGAATTTTCAATTGGTTAGCGCAGTGGTTCTTAACCTTTACTGGAGCCTGCACCCCTTGGTTTTCAAATTGTGTCCCCGCACTCCTTATCAAAAATCAAAATGGGAGCTGGGAGGGGGGTGCTATACACTTTTAAATGCCTACTAACTATATGTAAAATAGTTTTATGTTATTATTCACCACAACTAATAGTACAGCAGGCATACAAAATATGCAAGTACTACCCAGAGATGTTGCAGAGTCTTGCTGTGGAAATAAACTGCAACCAACATGCTAACAGTTAGCGCTAGCTGAATTCATACACGTTTGATGAAACAAAGTAGTTGTACTTACATGCCAGGGCTTAATTTGTGTTTTCGATGGTTTACCTTTTAAAAAAATCTGGCATGTTTTGCACCCCCAGAAAGGGTATCACGCACCCCCGGGGGTGTGTGCACGCCAGGTTAAGAACTACTGGTTTAGGGAGAGAGAACTGGATGGTATAAAGCTTGTGACTAACATTTTCAAACTGAGCCTACAGATATGCAGTTTCAAGGAGCGATAATTTATCTTGCAATATGATCAGTAAGGAATGAATTTCCAAAAAGGTCACTGAGGAAAACTGGCCAGCTTTATACCCCCTCAAACTCTCAGACGTTAAGAGTCTTAAAGGGCTCGGATCTTATTTCTCCATTTGCCAGTGTAAAATGGTTGTACAGAATTCAGTGAAAAGGAAGGCCCTTTTTCGTGGGCAGTAGAGAGAATTACAAAAAGGCATTTGACTGCCCTAGTTTCCTCTTATCTATGATGTAGAAAGAACCATTTCATGTAAGACAGATGCACGTTTAAAGACTAAGGACAAATTTTCACCCAAGAATGGGGAAGATTCAAGAGACTGGGGCAATGTAAGAGCAAAACAGTCCAGAAGCAGTGAATGATTGTAAGTCCAAGTGGCATTTACATGTCACAGTGAGTGGTGGTGAAACAATGGAATGTCTAGAAGAGAACCACAACCGTTCTGGAACTTAGTGTTCTCTCAGAATACAGAGTAAAATGGTTTTGGTCACAGCAGAAAAGTCTGGAATTTAAAAGATGCAGTTAGGTAAACACCTGGACATTATGTGGCTACAAAATCCTTAGCCAACCTCTGAGGGAGCTTTATTTGATAAAACAAAAAAACAACGTAAAAATATGGTGCGAGAATCCTAGCTAAGGCAGCGAGGGGACTAACATCTTGGAGGAGACTTTTTCATTGGACTGCATTGTTATTGATGTTCCTGCTTTTGCTTTTGCCCAAGATGTTTAACAGCACTTGATAATTTCATTGTTTCCAAAAGGCCAGTGAAGAGAGAAATCAAGAGTTGTAATTGTACCTCATGACTCCCCATCAGCTGAGGACCTAAGGCTCCAGAAAAGAAACAAAGGAATTTGCATCATTTGGACTACATAGTCATATATAAATGAAAATTTGAATACTCTTGATAAAGTAGAAGATTATTAAGTGGTATAATGGAAGACTATATGGGGAAACATTGACAACTGAACAGGCTGGAGTCCATCAAATCAGGAGAAAGGATCGACTTACTGAGGGGACTATCAACTTGGTGTGGACTCTACCCTACAGCAATCTTTCAAAAGAAGCCTTTCTGGAAGATCTCTTCTGAAAGAATTTATTTCAAATGAGTGCATCCACTCACAAAAACGCAGATCAAAAGAATGCTCTGCTCTTTCAAAAGAGAGCATCCACACAGCACTCTTTCAACAGCATGGGCAGGGGATTGAAAAATCAGGCCCCATGAGGACTGCTCTTTCAAAAAAACGGGCCTGTGGAGCGTCTACATGTTTTCTTTTAAAAGAAGCTGTTGAAAGAGAGCGCTCTTTCTGACATGGGACAGGAAAAGTGATTTCAAACCAAAGTACTTTCGAAAGAACATGTTTTGTGTGTAGATGCTCTACAGCAGGCGTGTCCAACCTGCGGCCCGCGGGCCGCATGCGGCCCTGGACAGCTAGTAATGCGGCCCCACAAGATCGTAAACTTTTAACATTATTATGTGATTTATATACATTAACTATATTATATATTTTGTACACGGCCCAAGACTATCTTCACTCAATGTGGCCCAGGCAAGCCAAAAGGTTGGACAACCACGCTCTACAGCATCTTTCAAAAGAGCCCCTCCTTTCTAAAAATATGTTGAAAGAGGAGGTTAATGTAGATGCAGCCTTTGTCAGCTCAGAAGAAGAAAAAAGTTTCAAACAGATATGATGAACAAAGATTTGGTGGGGGTGGGGAGACGAATGAGAACATGGAAACTTCGAAGACAAGAAAAGTACTGCATAAATATGTAAGTATCTTTGTGTTGTATTGTTAATTTACTTTTCTTTTTCCTGTTGAGCTGCATGGTCCAGAGAAGATTATACTGAAGAGTTTAATAAATACTACTGTAATCATCACAAAGAACAGAGTACTTGCCATTTTTGTAGCTATAAGCTATACTTAAGAATGGGAATTGAGAGTTGGGTGATTTTCAGAGACACAAATGGTAGTTAGTATCTAACTTGGAGGAAATTCTCCCTGGACACTCAGAGAAGAGATTAACCACCTCTCCATGTGTATATATAATTGAATAAAGAGCTGTGTTAGCTGGTGGGAACATTAGATGCTTTGCAATAGGATGAACTCAACTTAAGAGGGAAATTCCATCAAATGGGTATTTTTTACACAAAAGAACTGCACGCCGTACCTGTTCCTCTTACCCTCTTCACCCCTGCCTGGTCCCTCTCACCCTTTCCCTCCCTTTCGATGTCGCTCATCCAATTAAATAAACCTATCTTTCAAAAATTGTGGTACTAATGTGAAATTTGATGCCATCATGCTGTTCATTCTATTACGTAGTGAGCTTTCATGGGTAAGACCCACTTCATCAGAATCTGAATATGAAGTGGGTCTTACCCATGAAAGATCATTACCTAATAAATAACTTGTTAGTCTTTAAGGTGCTGCAGGACTGCTTGTTTCTTTGTGAAGCTACAGAATAACAAGGCTAGCCCTCTCAGACTGTTCACTCTAGATATGTTATACTATTTCATTGACAATGGGGCTACCTTGTCTGTTTAGACTGTAAGTCCCTTGGGGCAAAGCCCACTTAATATTCTGTGTTTGTATAGGACTGTAGCACCTAGTGCGGGGGGCGGGGAAGGGGATAAATACCACCCAAAGGCTGCAGCCAGCCTGTCAGAGCCCCTCAGTCCAGCTCTCGAGCTCTGGTTGAATTGCAGGGATGGTCTTGTTCAGAAGATTCAGCCCCACACCCAGGCAGCAAGGTGACCATGACAGCTGGTGATCTGGCCCCAGGAGAGGCTAGCCTCCCCTCCCTTCCTGCACAGTCTCAGTGCTCCAGGGAGCATGGTCAGGCTTTTCGGAGACTTACCAGGTAACCTGTACCCAGACTTACCTTCCCTGGCCAGCTGCTTCCTCAATGCCTCCCTTGTAGGGTCCCCTCACCTATCTTGATAACATTCAGGGCCCTCCATACAGTTTCCACACCCAGATGTGGCCCTCAAGCCAAAAAGTTTGCCTACAACCTGACTTAATACACTAGGGTCCCCCTCTTGGTTTGACCTGAGGCACTACTGTAGTGTACAGGATTAATAATAATATGATAACATTGCCATACCTAGCTGTTATGGTTCCCTGGTGGCTGGGAGCACTGATTGAGTGGCAGTCTGGTCACATACTGTTACAGGATTTTAATGTTTTTGGGACATCGGAGGTAGACTTTTGTGAAATATAATAATGTATGTGTGAGAAATCAGTAGCAGAATGGAGGCTAGAACATTCCAGAACTTTCTGGAGTTCTGGGAGTTTCAAGGTTTGTGGCTCTGCCCCTCCCAGCCCAATATTCACGTATGCTCAATGCTACAAAATGAGCAACGTAAATATCCCAAATAAAAGAGGATGGAGAAAGAACAGTTTAAGATTTTGTATACCCAAAAGGAAAAATCATTCCTGGAGTGAGGGGGGAAAAAACAAAGCACCTTTCATTGGCTTTCTGAAGCCAGGACAGTGTGACCAAGCCTTTCAAAAGCAACCAGTGATACTGAGGGCTTAAATTTTTGGATGCAGAGACAACTCAAAGATATGAGCACCCACCACAAAAAGTACAGTGGGCCCATTCCCTGAATATCCTGCTATTCAGTGTGTTTTAAATTGGGCACTCAAAAATTGAGGGACCCCAAATCACTGACCATTGATGACGATCATGGCCATTATCTGCATATAAAAAAACACAAGCATTTAGGTACAATAATAAGTTTTTAAAAGCACAACTTAAAAACTTGCCAACAATAGTCACGTAACAGATAATTCCAGATTAGTCACTAACAACAACATTTTACAAACTCTCCATTCAGACATGACAGCTACTTCATGGTTGCTTCATACTCAAAGATCCTCTCCCCACAAAAAAGCCCAATCCAACATGGACTTGTAGAAGAACGTGAAAAGAAAATCACTGTAAAGAATAGTGTGTCTCTTGTTGAGACATTTTGACCACTTGGGCTACAGATTGCATGCAACCTACCTGACAATTACAATTAATTGAAATGTTGCCTCCTAAGCAAGTAGTTGTGCAGTCTCTCTCATTACTCACTTGTGTTACTGGATGCATTTGACACAAAGTTGGGAAGTGGCCTGGAGTTCGATGTCTGTGGCAACTGAGAACTGTAGATCTAACCCTCATTTCCCTGTACTTAACTATGCAAAGAGATTTTAAAAACAGCTTTCCTGAACACAAAGGGAAGGAATTTGGCCTTACTGTAACAGCAATAAGCCGCGGTGACCCACATTCTGGCATATGCTGCTGTCTTTCCCTACAGCACCTTCACAAACCTCAATCCGAAGGGAGGAAGGATAGTTTGTGGTTACAACTGGAAATCAACCCACCTTTGCCACTGCTATAAACAGGGCCAATCCCTACCAATGCTGGTGCCTCATCCCCACATGGGAGGTTGTGGGGGCAGAAGTAGTATTACCAACGCTCCTGGACCAGATGCCATTGCACCAAATGGCATCCAGTTGGAAGATGTGGCAACTATGGACAGGAGCAGGGCGGGGTGGGAAGCTCAAGTGATGGCCTACAGGGAGCGGGCAGCAGGCAGGGGCAGTGGTGAGAAGTGCACATGTGGGCTAGAGCAGCAGAGGGCGGTCACTCAGCTGGCTGGAGAGAAATGCTGCCATTTCTCTCCAGCCGCATGCCACATGGCCTCCAGCATCCTCTGGCCCACGCTTGCATTGCTCATTGCTGCCTGGTGAGCAGGAGCTATGTGAGGGAATGGAGCTGGCCATAAGAGCTGGGGCAGAGCCCATGAGTGGGGTTGGGTTTGGCTGGGGGACAGGAGGCCACCGGAGTCCATACACAGGACTGAGCTGTGGGCACCCCAAAACTTGGAGCAATTCTGCGACCTACACAGCTGCATGTTTTGTGTAGTGATAGGGATTGGCCCTGCTTGTAAAATGGGGATAGCACCATCTACCTCACAGCAGTGATGTATTCACTAGTACAGCACTCACATACTACATGGCAGTAAAGAGAACATAGGAACTGGGTAGCGGTATCACAGAATTATCCACTGTAATACATATTCATCAGTAACTGTGTTGGCACTCTTTGGCATTAGCATGCACGTCAACGAATGAATGTATGAAATATCCTCTCTCCTCTCTGGAGGTTGTCTTCTAGATCAGAGCTGAGGCACTTAGTTAAGTAAATTTGCTCTGGTTGCTTGGACTGCACTTAATCTGTAAATGGGAAAAGATGTAAGTAAACATTAGATACCACCAAATGCACCTTCAAAAAGATTTTTTTCAAAGATATATTTGTGGGCGGGAGAAATATTTCCATATTTACAAGGGAAGGTACTTTGAATTTCTGCAACTTCAGCAGGGTAATTTGGACACAGAATCCCACCCCCTACCACTGGTATCTGTTTTAAGTTCCTGGGAAAAACAAATCACAGCAGCTTGAAGGTGAAGAGAAGGTGGTGTTCAACTTATTTATTTCGAACACTGATAAGTTGCTTGCTACCTCCCTTCCTAAGACCCTGTTTGCAGTTGCTTATAACTCTACCAGGCTAACTGTTTTGGCTGATACCTTCCATGACAGCTGAGTTCTTCAGGGATAATTTTAAATAATATAAACTAGAACTGTTAAAAACAAAAAGAAGTCCTGTGGCACCTTATAGCCTAGACACTTCTGAGACCAATGCTAAAATACACTGCTTTGCCTGTATTAAAAAATCCTGTTTGTTTGAAAAGCTCTAGCATCCCCATGCTTTGGGACAGGGACTTCCCAAATTTCAAGGAGGTAATCCAGATGTCAGGGATGTGCATTTTACTCTCGCTGTGAAAATCCACATAAATTTGACCAATTGGTAAGTCTTCGGAAAACTACAATTTGTACTTGCTCAACAAAACAGTGCTAGAGTTCAACAGCTAAATTCCACAAAGATTCCCTCTGGCATGCACATGCTTAGGGCTGAGCAGGCGGTCACTAACTTTGTTTTCCTTTTCTTGGTGCCAACTTCAGAGCCTGGGGTCTGATTTGCAAATGTGCTGGGCACTCATAGGTGGGACTGAAGTAAATGTGAACTCTGCTTCGAATGCATAAAACACTATACAATGATAACCACTCTGAAAACTCAGGTCCCAGGCACCTCAGATTTGGTACCCTTAATTAGTGAATACTTTGAACTTCAATTTCTCTGTACCTCATACATTTTACAGAGGTGCAGATGAATTCATTAGTGTTTGTGGAGCAGTCTGATTCCATAGTGACAAGAACCATAAAAAGCCCACGAGGAAATAACTGTCTTCGGAGCAGGGTCTGAACAGTGTGTAGTACATAAAGTATGAGAGCACACCTTAAACAATGAGTAGAGAACAAAATAATGAATAGCTCATTAAGGGAGCACCATCTGTTTTGTGTGTTGAATGAGGTAGCTATACTGTGGAAACAATAGTATGTGACCATGTAATTAAAGACTATATCATAACACATTTGCAAAAGCAGGCCAAATTAAGGTTGACTGAGCAACCTTAATTTTAGCATTTCCTAAATGAGTGCCTGACTTTGCAGCCTTAATATATTTTTAACATAGATTTTGTGTTTAAAAATATCATATATCAGTGGGGTATTTTTTGTGCCAGTACTTGCTGGTACTGAGTACCGCCACCTCAGCAGCCCCAGCCATAGGATTGGCAGGGGGAAGGTGGAGAGCTGGGAGCCAGCTGAGTAGCGACTCCTTATTATTTTTTTTCTAAACACAAAAAAGGCACTGTTATGTATTGTCAAAACATAACATAGCAAATACAACTTTGAGTAAACTTCTCACAAGTGGTGTAACTCTTTCTGTAACATCTACACTACTTTGCCAGAATTTTATGATATCAGGCTGCTGTCTGATAGCAAGTATTGACTCTGAGAAATGTCACACTTTTACATAAAATATGGCTATTTAGCTGTCTGCAGTATCTTCCCCTGTATTTCACTATGCTCATTATGGAAATACAGAGACTGGTTCACAGCAAACCTTATCCACTAATCTAATACAACTCGGCAAGCTTTTACATATGATCACTATATATCAAATTACCATCCTGATTCTCATGTCATCACCATACATCACTATTCAGTAGGTGGCATCTCAATCCATGCAAGAAAGTTCCATCAGCTCTGTATATGAGTTTAGCTTGTTTCATTTTCATTTCAGACTCACAGATAAGTCAATATATTTGATCCATGTTGTTCATCAAACTTACGTTCTTTTCTCCATACAAGACCAAAATCCATAAGCAGGGGAAAATAGCCTAAGCAACACCAAATAACATTTTGATGCCAGGGAAGAGGGTGTGAGTTTCACTATGGAAAATGATGTACAGATAACTCTAGTGCTCTAGGCAAGCAAAAATATGTTTATATCTACAATGTGGTAATTGGCATACAGAGCACACGTTTACTATATTTATATAAGGACTGTATAAATTAAGAAAAACATTAGATTTTAGGTAATCTTGGGTCAGGAAGTTCAGTATATTACACATTAATCTTTTATTTGAGCTAAACAGAGGAGACCAGTGTTCCTGCCAATTCTTTCCATCCAAGGATGGAATAAATTTTCTTATGTGCACCAAGTCATGTGTAGATGCGCACCACCAATAGAAACACATGCTGCACTGTGGGTGTTCTGCTATGCAGCTGGGTAGTACTTGAATCTCTCCTGGGTGGCTGCCCAAGCACTCTTTTACAGAGAACAAGGGATGAGATTAATATGTAATCTCTCTTTTTTCTGCTTAGATCATTTTATTTGCCTCTGTGCTTTAAGTGACGGATGGCTCCTATTTGTTGATAAATGTATTTTGGAAAGTCATTTACTCTCAGTTTAGTGAGAGTTAAGAAATAACTTTTATGACACTGGTCGGACTAGAAACACACAAACCCCAAACCAAAAATAAGTCTTCTTTCTTATTCTCTCGTGTTCCTAACTCAAAGGAAGCATGTATTTTTAATCACATTCTTACCTTAAAAACAAGTATTTTTTCTCACAAACTTTAGCCCATTTAGTACTTAAGAAACACTGGATAATAATTCAGTATATTACAACATTTCATAACTATAACAATATCAAATACATTTAAAAAGAGAGCTTTATTTCTAAATATTAACATCTTAATAATACATCCAAAACTCAGGTTTGGTTACCCAAGCACTTCTCTGTCTAAATTGACAATAAATGCACCTACATGCTCTTCTGAACAGCCACATGTGGGACCTGGATATCCTGTTAGGCAGGGTTACGATGCACTACTGACTGGGACATTAAAACTCCACTTGGTGGTGCAGCAGAAGGCTGGAGCTTAGGCAGGCACCTTATCTGCTCTGGCTTCATACTTGGAAGTGACTGCCAGGTCCCCAGCAGCCCCTAGGTGCAGGGAGGCTCCATGCACTGCTCCCGCACCGGCAGGCACCACCCCTCAGCTCCCATTGGTCATGGTTCCTGGTCAACAGGAGCTGCAGAGCCAGCACTTGGGGAAGGGGCAGAGCACGGAGCTTAGGGGGCCACAGGGACTTAGCCACCATTTCCTGGGACCTGAAGTAAGCACCACCAGGACCCTATACCACCGACCCACAGTCCTGGCACACAATACCCTTCAACATCTTGAACTGCTAGTGTCTGGGCAGCACCTCCAGCCAAAGGATTTACCCCACTACCCCAATTACTTGCCCCAGCTGTGTAAAAGTGAGTGAGGGTGGAGAATAACAAGCAGGGGGTAGTGCCTTTGTGAAGTGGCAGGGCAGGGCCACAGGGAAGGGGCATTTGGTTTTGTGCTATTAGGATATTAACAACCATACTCTTAGGCCACCCGTATTTAAAAACTGAGCACATAATGTATAAAGTATGGTGGAACAGACTAACTATAGCCTTGTGGGATTTAAATCAGGCCCCAAATCATCTTCACCAGTCTTTTTAAGAGCATATTTTAGGCTGTGAATATCAGGGGGAGTGTAGGGGAGAAGCTCCTCTGGGAGGAGAGGCACGTAAAGTAATGCAGCACTTCTATGAGCATAGCAATATTTTCCACATTAGCGTAGGATGCAATAGGTTCCACAGGGATCTTATGCTGGTAAACAGGGCAGAGACCATTCCGTTCTTATCTGCAAGTAAACACAACCTTTCACTGCAGGAACATATCGTCCAGTTCTTTTAGAAACAGCACGAAGGGGATCAAATGAAAACTAGGTTCAAATAAAGAATATTGATATAAATTCAGCAGTGATACATTCCAAGTGCTACAAAGTGCTTTGAAAGAGAGAGTAAGCTCTCTAGAGTTCTCAAAGCATATACATTTTCCCTCAATCACAATTTGTGTTTCAGTAAAGGTAGGTGACTATCTTTAAATAAAAAAATGTAAAAATATAAATAAGATCGTAAAAGGAGCCATGCTGGTAAGGAGCTGAAACACATCTCTGTCTATCTGCCATCTCACACACAAATTCATCCCAATATCTCATATCTACTCATACACGGTGCTGTCCATCTTTCATGTGCTAAATAAATCACAGTCCCTCTTTGAGGCAGAATTATTATTAAACAGAAGAGTGTTAATGAGCCACAAGACTAGGCCATTTTCTTTGCACAGTGGAGAGAATCCCACACCTATATACACATTATTTTCTTAAATAAAGGATTGTTCTAACCTCAGTATGGATAGCAGGATACTTACAAAGCCAAGTCAGATTACTTGTGGCATTAACCAGTTTGGAAGGAAAGAAGATGATACACGCAGGGATATTAAAGTTCCATCTACAAGTTTGGTCTCTTTTCAGGGCAGAACTAGCCTCTCTTGCCAGTACTGTGTAATTTAAAGTACAGTAGAGAAAATTATATACAGCAAACCCTCGATTTATGCGGAGGTTGTGTCCTGGGCAAGTTCTGCGTAAATCAAATTTCACGTAAACTGGGGGTGGGGGTTAAGGAGAGGCCCAGAATTTCCCTAGTTGGGGGAAGTGGGCAGCTGGAACCTATGCTCCAGCCACCGGCCATGTGGAGCAGCCATGGTGTCCCAGCTGCTTCCGAGCTGCAGTGCAGGTTGGCCCCGGGGCTGCTCCAGCTGTGGTACTGGAGCCCCGGGTACCTCCAGCCGCGGCGTGGCTTAACCCCAGGCAGCTCCACCTGTGTCTGCCCCCAGCTTTGCAGCACCAGGCAGCTGTGAGGCAGGAACTGCCTCCTAAGGAGCCTCTGAGCCAGCTGGCAGCGTGGGGGTAAGCAGAGGGGCAGGGTACGATAAAATGGGATCCTCCTCTGGACTCGACTCATGTTAATATGAAAACACATAAGTCAAGTCTGCACAAAGCGAGGGTCTACTGTACAGGGAAACAAAAGAATGGTTAAGCTGATGTACAGGACTACCAGTATTGGCTCTGAGGCAATGCTGAGCTCAGTCTCAGGCAATCCACAAGTGCCTACGTTTTGGTGAGGTAAGTATATAGTTATGAAGAATGAGGAGTCAAAGCTGGGATGTTAACTTCATAACAGAAAAAAACAGTGCAGTGCCAAAACCACAGTAGTTTCATTTCTACTTGGGAGGACAGATTCATTTTTCTTTCTAAGTGGGGCCTAAACAAAGGTAGAGAAGAAAAACAAACAAACCAACTAACCTGAGGAAGACCCCAGTAGTGAGTTTGGAGGTGCAAGAAACTGGGACTAAAGTGGACAGGGGCCAACTCCCCAACTAGTATATGTAATGAACTTAAAATAATACGTAGGGAAACTTCACATTTACTGAGATGGCCCTACTTCTGCATATGCTGAGAGTGAAGGACGGAACACACATCTCAAAAGGAAGGCTGCAAATTATTGCCTTACACAGGGTTGCTGGGATTGTTACTAAAAGTAGGTCTGACGTGCAAGGAGTATTTTCCTTTCCTTTTCCCCAGAGGTATTTAACACACATCCTCGGTTCTTGGGCTATATACAGACACCAGGATTTACCTTAAGGTTGCTAAGGTAGCACAGAGTAAAGTACATGAAAAATTTCTGACTGCCTTGTTGCTCAAACTGTAGAAGGATCTGGGAAGTGAGAATGCTAAAAACCACAACAAATACGGACAAAAAGAGGGGGCTGTGAAAGCTGGCAGCTGGCTCACAATCTAGTGGAATGAGAGACAGTGAAGGTGGCAAATGGCAACTTTATACCCAACTGCAAAACATGCTGAAAAGCTAGAGAGTAATGATCATGTCGAATATACAGAAATCCATGAATGGGTTGATTGCAATGGACTTCTCTTGAATGTAAGTGTGGTCAGAATTTGGCGGTAGCTGTCAAAAATTTGTCATTGTTGAGTCAGAATTTAACCAAGCAATGGCTCACTGAAGAGGGAAGGGGCTTTGTAGATTTCCTGTCTGCTCTGCAGTTATTCTTGACCTGTTATGAGGCAGCCCCCCCTCCCAGCCATTTCACACACTTATCCCTTCCAGGATGTAATTTAATTTCATCACACATTACTAACATTCCACAGAGTCAGTTCTTCTTCACCAAAAGTTCTGCACCAGATCCTCAACCAGTTTAAATTACTACTGCTGCATAGATTTCAATTCAACTGCACCACTTTACATCAGTGGAGGACCTAACCATTCACGTGAAATCTTTCTGCTGTACCAAAAACAAACAGAACCCTTCTGCACATGTCCTGCCATCAGAATCCATCCCATTTGTAAGTATTTTTACAATCAAGGTGACACTTCTTCAAATCAAACCACATTCCACGGGGGTAGTCTACAGTTTTTCAAAGAGATTGAAAAATAAGATTGCTTTTGAATTTAGACTCATCTCTTGTTTATTCTTGGAAATCTTTGAAGGGAATTAAGCAAGAATAGGGAAAGGGCAGCTCCCTTAGTGGCACAACTACCATCACATAATTGGTTAAAAAACCACAAACGAAGAGTAACTATTAACAGAAGGATGTCAGACTGGAAGGAGGTCTCAAATGGGATTCCATAGGGACTCTTTTGGGTCTGGTGTTATTTAATATTTTTATTAATGACTTGGATGTAGGAACAGAGAACACACTGATCAAATGTGCTACTCCAAACGCTTTGGAGAATGGAGCTAAAATTGAAAAAGATTTTGATAAACTGGACAACTGAGCTATAGTTATTACCAAATTAAACACATAAGGACAAATATAAGTTGTTACGTTTGGAGAAGAAAAAAATCAAAGGCACAAATACAGAATGAAGGATAACTTGCTTGGCAGCAGCCCTGCTGAGAAGGATCTGTGTCTTACGGATCACAACCTTAAAGAAAGGTTACTCACTGTAGTAACGGTGGTCCTTCGAGATGTGTCCCCGTGGGTGCTCCACATTAGGTGTCGGGCTCGCCCGGCGCCGCAGATCGGATCTTCCAAGCAGCTTCTGCCGGACTGCGCATGCGCCGGTGCGCGCCGCTCCCTTGCGCGCTCCTGGCCACATGCGCGATCCGGTCCCCGCCAGTTCCTTGACCAACCGCCTTGGATGCTCCTGCAAAACACTAAACAGAGATCCGAAGCAGGGAGGATGGGCGGGTAGTGGAGCACCCACGGGGACACATCTCGAAGAACCACTGTTACTACGGTGAGTAACCTTTCTTTCTTCTTCGAGTGTCCCCGTGGGTGCTCCACATTAGGTGACTACCCAGCAGTAACCCAAGATAGGAGGTGGGTAATCGGATTATGTGCAGCTTGTCCCCGAGAGGACCGCTGTCGAGAGACGGGTATCCTCTTGGAATACCCTGTGAAGGGCGTAATGTTTGGCGAAGGTGTCGTAGGATGACCAGGTCGCCGCTCTGCAAATGTCTTTTAGCACAACGCTCTTGAAAAAGGCTGTTGATGCCACCACCGCCCTAGTGGAATGAGCCCTGGGCGTGGCCAGTAAAGGAGTCTTTTTGAGTTCGTAGCACATTTTTATGCAGGATACGATGTGCTTCGAGATTCTCTGCGAAGAGAGACCTTCTCCTTTCGATTTGGGAAAGAGAGAGACAGGAGTCTATCCGTTTTCCGGAAGGACTTGGTCCTGTCTATATAGAAGGCTCGTGCCATCCTCATATCCAGGAGGTGTAGGAGCGCCTCTTTGTTAGAGTTATGAGGCTTTGGATAAAACGAGGGTAAAACGATAGGTTCGTTAATATGAAACTCAGAAGAAACTTTAGGAACAAAGGCTGGATGCAGCCGTATGGTTACCGCCTCCTTGGAAAAAACACTGCAGGGTGGCGTTGCCATAACTGCCGCAAGCTCGCTCACCCTGCGAGCTGACGTGATTGCGAGAAGAAAGGTCGTCTTTATCGTAAGGAGGCGGAGGGAAACCGGGGCCAAAGGCTTGAACAGTGGTCCCGTTAGCGCATTAAGCACCAGGTCCAAGTTCCACGAAGGTGGAAGCGGTTTCCGAGGAGGGTATAGGTTTACCAACCCCTTGAGGAACCTGGTAACCATGGGATGGGCGAACACCGTGTGCCCTTCCTCTTCGTGTCTGAACGCCGAATGGCGGCAAGGTGGACCTTTAACGAGGATAGTGAGAGTCCTCCTCTCTTGAGGTCCAGTAAATACTCTAATATTACAGGTATAGGCACCGAAAGGGGGGCTAGCTGTTTGGTAGAACACCATGCCATGAAGCGAGTCCATTTGTGCTTGTAGGTCTTCCTGGTGGAAGTCCTCCTGCTACTTTCTAGGACTTGTTGCACTTCCTCCGTACATGTGCTCTCTAGGGAGCTGAGCCATGGATTAACCACGCTTGTAGTCGCAGGCCTTGGGGGTGCGGATGCACTATGGACCCCTGGGCTTGTGTGAGCAGATCCGGCGCCACCGGAAGGGGCATTGGTGGACGGTCTGACATGCGCAGGAGTAGGGGGAACCATTGCTGTCGATCCCACGTTGGGACTATGAGGATCATTCGGGCTCCTTCCCTCCTGGCTTTCTGCAAGACTTTGTGGATCAGCAGTGTGGGAGGAAAAGCGTAAAGCAGGGGGCCCCTCCAGGAGATCGCGAATGCATCCCCCAGGGACCCCCATCCCAGTCCTGCCCTGGAGCAGTATCGTGGGCACTTCTTGTTGTGTTGAGTGGCAAACAGGTCTATCTGGGGAAAGCCCCATGCGTGAAAAATCGGTCGTAGCAGATCGGGACGGATCTGCCACTCGTGCGTGAGTGTGAAACGCCTGCTCAGCTGGTCTGCCTTCACATTGTGAGCGCCTGGTAAGTACGAGGCTTTCAAGGTTATATTGCTGGCGATGCACCAGTTCCACAACCGGACTGCTTCCGCACATAAGGCACGGGACCGAGCTCCTCCTTGCCGATTTATATAAAACATGGTAGAGGTATTGTCTGTACTGATCCTGACTACTTTGCCTTGTATACGGTCTCGAAAGTGTCTGCAGGCGTTGAACACTGCTCTGAGCTCCAGTATATTTATGTGCAGTGACTGCTCCGTGGAGGACCACAGCCCTTGCGTCACCTCTTCGCCCATGTGTGCTCCCCACCCTATGAGGGAGGCATCTCTAGTAAGAAAAACCGATATTTGTGGTTGGTGGAAGGGTACCCCTGTTAGCAAGTTCTTGGGGTTTACCCACCATTGCAGGGATTTGCGCACCTCTGTTGTGGGCGACACCACCCTGTGAACGGTGTGTGCTGCTGGTTTGTATACGCTCGCCAGCCAGTGCTGCATGCTGCGCATGTGTAACCTGGCGCTCTGTACTACGAACGTCGCTGCTGCCATGTGGCCCAGCAGCTGTAAGCACGTCAGAACTGGCACCGTAGGGCTGAAGGTGATGACTTGCACGAGGGAGCCGATGGCCTGAAAGCGTGTCTCTGGTAGATACACTCTCGCTGTAATAGAATTTATGCGTGCCCCTATGAACTCTATGTCCTGTGTGGGGTCTATCTTTGGTTTTGCCAGATTGATAACCAGGTCGAGCAAAGAGAACGTGCCTGCTATGACGCGTATCATGTGTAGTAACTCCTCCTTCGAGGCCCCTTTGAGTAGGCAGTCATCCAGATACGGGAATATAAATACCCCGTCTGTGCAGGTAGGCTGACACCACTGCCAAGGTCTTGGTGAAGACTCTGGGGGCCGAGGAGAGGCCAAATGGTAGGACCTTGTATTGAAAATGTTCTTTGCCTACCATGAACTGGAGGAATCGTCGGTGAGCCGGATGGATAGTTATGTGAAAATACGCGTCTTGTAAGTCGAGGGCTGTGAACCAATCTCCATCATCTAGTGCCGTAAGGATGGAGGCGATTGTGATCATCCGAAAGCGTTGCTTGCGCGGGTACCGGTTGAGGCCTCGAAGATCTAAGATGGGCCTCCAGCCTCCTGTCTTTTTCTCCGTGAGGAAGTACCTCGAGTAGAACCCTTTCCCTTGCAGTTGCTCCGGCACTCTTTCCACTGCCCCTATGAGTATGAGATGGTCTACCTCCTGCTTGAGCCTCGCTACGTGGGAGGCCTCCTGGAGGTGGGGCCTGGGTGGAGGTCGTGGCAGTGGGAGCGACTGGAAGGGGATGGCGTACCCCGTGGCTATGATCTCCAGCACCCATTTGTCTGTGGTGATCCTTTGCCACTGGTCGTAGAATGGACGGAGGCGATGGTGGAATAACTGCTTCGGATGATCTTGTGCGATGGTAGGGATGGCGCAGCCGTGGATCTGTGTGTCAAACTTGTGGCCTTTGGCCCTGCCCCGAGGACACACGGCTCTGTTGGGAACATCGCCTGGGAGTTCTCTACTGCTGGTGCTGTTGATGTCGCCCTTGCTCGTAACCCCTGTGGTACTGGGGACGCTGTTGCTGGTACTGGTACCGTCTTTGTTCAGGGTAGTACTTTTTCTTTCTGTATGGAGGGGTGTAAATCCCCAGGGTCCTAAGTGTGGCTCTTGAATCTTTACTGGAATGAAGGACTGAGTCAGTTGATTCAGCAAACAGCTTCTGCGAGTCGAAGGGAAGATCGACGATCTCTGCCTGCAGATCCCTCGGTATACCCGAAGTCTGGAGCCAGGACTCCCTTCGCATCACCACTGCCGTAGCTGTGGAGCGTGCTGCTGTGTCTGCAACATCCAGGGCGATCTGAACTCCCGTCCTCGAGGCCGCGTAGCCTTCTTGTACGATGGCCTTGAGCACCGGTTTCTTGTCCTCTGGAAGCGAGTCCATGAGGGAGGTTAACCTAGTGTAGTTGTCGAAATTGTGGTTCGCTAGATGCGCTGCGTAATTTGCCATTCGCAACAGTAGAGTGGAGGAGGAGTAGACCTTTCTGCTGAACAGCTCTAGCTTCTTGGCATCTTCGTCTGTTCCCCCTGTCTTGAATTGCGATGTCTTTGATCTTTGTTGCGACGACTCTACCACCAAGGAATTTGGTTGTGGGTGGCTGAACAGGAACTCCATGCCCTTCGCCGGCACGAAGTATTTCTTGTCCGCTCTCTTGTGGACAGGCGGAATAGTCGCAGGGGTCTGCCATATCATAGTGGCGGACTCCAAGATTGCTTCGCCAATCGGTATTGCTATTTTGGAGGAGGCCGGAGGTCTCAGATTTTTGAGGAGCTTATGGTGCTTCTCTTGCACCTCTGCTGTCTGGACGCCTTGCGTGAAGGCCACCCTTTTAAACAGCTCTTGAAACTGTTTGAGATTGTCCGGAGGATGGACGTCCCCCGGGGCCGTAGCCTCGTCCAGGGAGGAGAGCGAGGAACCACTAGGATATGCCTCTCTGGACCCTTCTGGTTCCTGTTGGTGATGGTACATCCGCTCGCTGGAAGCTTGCAAGGGAAAATCTCGGGGTTCCATAACCAGTTCCCCCTGAGATACTTGAGTCTCTGTCCCCGTTTGCGATTGCCCTCGGGGATACGGGACCGTCTGTGGGGATCTTTCCCTGGTAGACTGCCGGTGGTGTCTATGCCCTGCGTGATAGGGACGACCATGGCAGCATGGGCACTGTTCTTGGGAAGGTGACCTGGACCACTCCCTTGGTGCATACCCTCTGCATCTGGGGGAGCGAGATTGTCGAGAGACCTGGGACACTGGAGAGAGCGATTTGTGATAGTACTCCAGCGTCTCAAACCCCAAGAAGGGTGAAGGTGGTCCCAGCTAGGGCGAGGCTGGCTGTAAAAATGGAGACGGGGGCTCCGGGTAGGCTAGGGGGGACCCCTGCCTTCTAGTTGGAGTCTGCAGCATGAGCGGAGGGCTGAGAGAAAGCAACTCTGCAGCCCTGTCAGGAGAGGGGCTGCGGTGCCTTGTTTTCTGTGCAGCCTTCCCCCTCCCTTGAGGGGGTGGCTCCGCCCCCTGATGTGCAGGGGATCTCGGCCTCGTCCGCGCCGCGCTCGGCACGCTCATGGGCGGTGCCGTGCGGGCGGTGTCCTCCGGTGCCTGCAGGCTGCGTGCCTGCGCGCTCTGCACCGCCAGTTCCCCGAGGGTTGGTGCCGCTGCCTTCGGTGCCGCCGGTACCGGCGCTTGTTTAGCCGCCGCCCTGCCTGCGGTGCGGGGCAGCTGTTTGATCATCGGAGGTTGAGCCGCCTCCACGTGGCTCTCCGTGCCGCCGCCAATCAGCTGTTGCTGCGGCTGGGGGCTGTGCGCTCCTCCCGTCCCGCTCGCTGTTGCTGCTGGCAGGGATCGGGTTGGGGAGAGTTTCCTCCGTTTTTGCGCTGATGGGGTGAGGGAGGCAGCTTTCCTTTTATGGGCCCCGGAGGGTCCCTCCTGCTGCGGCCGCTCCGGCACGTCTGGCTGGAGGGCCTTGTCGAATAGCAGCATTTTAAGCCGCATCTCCCTGTCCTTCCTTGCTCTGGCTGTTAATTTTGCACAGAAGGAGCATTTCTGCATGACATGGGACTTCCCCAGGCACCTTATGCAGTGACTGTGCCCATCAGACGCTGGCATTGCCTCTCGGCAAGACTCACATTTCTTGAATCCTGAAGAGGACATTGTTGGTGATTCTTTTAGTTGTTAATGGGGTACTTAGCACCTTCTCTGTGCTGTTTTCCCCCTCTCGGATAGCCTGCCGCTGCAGGAGGGCTAATGGCCCTAGGCTCCTGGCCTCCGGTGCTCCGCTTGTTACTAGGACTGGACTGAATTCCGTCCCGCTTGTTGTTTCTCGTTTTTTTTTTTTTTTTTTTTGAAAATAACAACTGGCTAACTTAACAATAGACTAAGAACTTGAAAACTTTAAAGAAAACAGCTAAAACCATTGAATACGCTAACTTGGCCGTAGCCTAGTCGGATTCCGTCTGCAGCCAACGGCGGTTAAGAGGAACTGGCGGGGACCGGATCATGCACGTGGCCAGGAGCGCGCAAGGGAGAGGCGCGCACCGGCGCATGTGCGGTCTGGCTGAAACTGCTTGGAGGATCCGATCTGCGGCGCCGGGCGAGCCCGACACCTAATGTGGAGCACCCACGGGGACACTCGAAGAAGAACCTGCATTAGCAGTGGGATGATGTTGCAAAAAAAGTATATTCATTTGTAAGTTGTACTAGCAGAGGCACAGCTGACATGTCTGGGAGGTAATAATACTGTACCACTCAGAACTGGCTCGGCCTCAGCTGGAGTTCTGTGTCCAATTTTAGTCACCACTGTATAGAAAAGACTTAGTGAAATTGGAAAGGATCCAGAGGTGAGCAATGAAGATGATGAAAGGGATGGAAACAAGCTATATGAGCAAAGGCTGAAGGAAAGGCTGTGGGCCCCCCCCAGGGTTGGCAGGACCCTGAGGGCCAGTGGAGTGCTTGGGAGGGCCAGCAGGTGGTGGGACTCTGAGGGCCAGTGTTGTGCGTGGTAAGGTGGGCAGGTAGCAGTACTCCAGGGAGGAGAGTGGTGGAGCCCACAGCAGGGCCGGCAGGACCCTGGGAGGTGGCAGAGCATGTAGTAGGGCCAACGGGATCCTGTGGGGACAGTGGAGCCCACCATAGGGCCACTGAGACCTTAAGAGGGCTGCCTGAAGGCTAGGATGTGGGGTTGGTGGAGCCAGCAATGAGGCTGGCCCACAGGCAGGGGGAAGATGGGTGCAAATCTGGGGGTGCCCCAGCACATAAGAACATAAGAACAGCCATACTGGGTCAGACCAAAGGTCCATCTAGCCCAGTATCCTGTCTGCCAACAGTAGCCAATGCCAGGTGCCCCAAAGGAGGTGAACCGAAGACAATGATCAAGTGATTTGTCTCCTGCCATCCATCTCTCACCTTCGACAAAAGGCTAGTCACCATACCTTACACCTTGCTAATAGCCATCTATGGACCTAACCTCCAAATATTTATCAAGCTCTTTTTTAAACTCTGTTAGAGTCCTGGCCCTCACAGCGTCCTCTGGCAAGGAGTTCCACAGGTTGACTGTCTGCTGTGTGAAGAAAAACTTTCTTTTATTAGCACCTCTGCACCTCTACATTTTTACATCTATGCTTGAAAGGCAGTCATAAAAAGAGATGCAGAAAAGTTGTTCTTTCTTGCCTCAGAGGGAAGGACAAGAGGCAATGGGTTCAAACTGCACCATAACACATTTAGATTATTAAATGGCCGGGAAAAACTGCCTAACTAAGAATGGTAGGACAATGGCATAAACTGCCTTGGGAAGTAGTGGAGACTTCTTCCACTGGAGCTTTTCAAAAAGAGGCTAGATAGGTCTCTGCTTTGAATGGTTTAAACATAACAAATCCCACATCTTGGCGAGAGCAAAGACTTGCAGTCCCTTCTAACCCTAGGGTTCTTTGACTGTATTTAAAGTGGAAATACAGCTTTAGCTCAAAACCACATTATTTCAGTTTGAACTAAACATATGAAGGCAACGCACTGTATTGGAAAATTAAACGTTCCAAAGTTAACTGGAGACAAACAGGACAATTAAACAATTCCAGAAGGAGGAGACAAAGTTATATTACTACATTGTGTCATGCGTGCAATGACAGCCATAGCAGGCATACGTGTAACAACTAAGGAACCTAATGCATCCTGGTAATTATGGCAAATATCAGTTATATCACTACATTCCACTTTTGAGTAAGAGGAAATATCTTACACCGAACCTGCTTTGTAATATGGAACACACAGTAGCCTAGTGGGGGGGCAAACAGAGTTTACTTACTTCTTGTCAGTGGAATCCAGAGTTTAGTTTAGGCTAATTTTAACACTACTAAAAATATATCAAGAGTTAGGTCTTCAGTCAGCCATCTCATGCAGCCCTCAGTATAACATTAAATTATATTATTTTACAATAAATCTGCATTGTTCTTGCTCAATGTAGAGTTCTAGAAGTTTCTCATGAATCATTTTATGGTTTTCTAGTAAATCGGAAGGTTCCTCATGATAGCTACATAAATCCTTAGGCCATAGTCTAAGCTTATCATCCACAGGAAACAGACATTAATGAGTTATCAGGTAGCATTTTGAAATTAATGTCATACCAAAAAGGGCACTCCATGCTCTGGCATGCTGACAGGCTGCCACACGCTCATTTGCTCCAATGGACTGTTGCTGTTAGGCTTTTCCTTTCATATACCTTCATTAAATGTGGTCACCAAGGCTTCTGATTCATTTTCTATTCTGTAATAGCCTTTTAATTGACCCCTATAAAAAGCTTAGTTATGCCATACTGCACAGCTTCGCATAAAGTTAGTATCTGGTGCTGCCCTGAGTGGGCATGGACTTTAGGTAGAATGGAAGAAGTGGGTCTGTCCCACGAAATCTCATCTCCTAATCTCATCCCCCTATTTCGCTAGTCTTTAAAGTGCTACAGGACTGCTGTTTTGTTCTGTAAATAGAGGGTGACTTCTAGGACTGCAGCCAGAGTACACAGTTTTGAACTATTACTTTGTAACATTTTTTAGGAAGCGCAATGATTATTTTACTGTGCTCTGATTGAATAATAGTGTTAAGTTTATGAGCCAGCACTTATATATTAGAAACAGTTCACACCATATTGATGTGTATTAGTCACACTTTAATAATATATATTTCATACATAAGTGTTGGTTAGTTACGTTAACTGAGTATATTATGCTCTTCTCACGTTTCTGTTCACACTTTGCTAAGCTGAAATCAGCTTTGGCATTCACTAATAGAGAAGTTATCAGAGGTAACATATATTTGTTCTATGTCCTGCTAAGGATATCTTCATTAGCAACTGATTTAGAATGTAATTCCCAGAAGAGACATAAGAAGAGTACAGAACAGAACCACCAACTTTTACAAACTGGTGGGTAAGATTTTAGTGACATATAGAAAGTTTTGCAACTAGTTTACTTTATGGCTCAACCATTGGACTCAGAGTATGATGATACAAGCAATGTCATAGTTTATCAAAGCAATAGTCAAAACTTGCAGTTGTAATTCACAAAAAGTTCACATTATTATGTCCTGTTTAGCATTTGAACATGGTGCAGTAATGCAACCGCATAAAGGCTTTGTACTGACATTTAGAGAGTCGTGCTGCCAAATAGCAACTATCATTTATACAAATCAACATTTGGGAATTCTCAAACCTAGTAGACAAATCGTCAGCTGGTTCTGTCCACATCACAGAGCAAGATGGCAAACTGGCACATACAATTGCTCAAGATAAAGGCCATGGTCTCAGGCAGAAAGATGTTTTCCAAATGCATATGTCGATCCTGGGGGATAGAATAGGGGTGGGAGCGATCATATAATCTGCTTCCCATATGCCTGACTTCAGCCTCTCCTCTGAGTCTCTCACTTTTGAAGTTGCTAAAATTCTCTGGGAGCACATAAGAAATGTAGAGCGTCAAAGTGTGTAAAAATGGCAAAATACCTGATTAGTTATCTGCTGTTGTAATTTCTCTTCAGACACTGAAAGAAAAAAACAAATAATTAGCTGTTACATATTTTAAAATGATCTTGTATGAAACAACAATGAGGCAGTCAAGGAAAACAGACCACACAGTATGATAATGAACAGAATATACAGAGGCTGAAAAATGATCTTTTAAAAAAGAAATCCAGACAAACTGATAACCGTAATAGAATGGAGCAAATGTCTGTGACATTTAAACTAAAGATTAAGAGGACGAAGGGGGAATTTGATAGATAGCCAACCAAAAATACCAAGACTAATAATGTGAAATAAAGTATAAAGAGATCAGAATAATTATACCATCAAGGCATAATGAAGCAAACAAAGAATGAAGGAAATTGCAGAGAAGCTAAGTAATTAATTTTAACTGATCTTCACCACACACAGAAGAAGTTGGAGAAAATGTCTATCAGATCCTTACATTTGAAATCAATGAAGGAGATTATTTAAAGGTGGCGAAGAAACCATAGAACTTAAATTGCAATAATGCACGAACATCACAGTCATCATTATTTGGTGGGAAGTTTAAAAAAAAGTTGCCAATCTGTTTACAATAATATTCAATATAACCTTAAAAGCATAAGAAGAATGGGAGATGGCCACTTTTTCACCCCTCTTTGTACAAAAGACCTACAGGAAATTAGAGTTGAGTAAATATTTGATTTTTAGTTCAGTGGGTGAATATAAAAAATATCAGAAAGAAAATCTGGGTTAATTTAGAACTTTGACATTAAAGTTTGATTTTTCTCATCCAAATTTAAAAGAAAAATCTGAAAAAAACCCCACGCCCCATTGTTAGGATTGAACAAAATGTTGTGAAACATTTTCTTAACAAAACATTGATTTGAAATGGTTTTTTAAGGTTTTTGAAATGCAACTCTTTGCCACATTAGACTCTGATTCACAAATGAATCACTGGTCTGAAAAACATTTTTCAGTGGATTTCCTAGGCACCATTTTTCCCCCCACCTCACTCCAAGGCAACAGTCATGCTATAATGGGATGGTGCTTTATACTACCACACTATGGCCGTGTCTACACTGAAACAAAATTTCAAAATGGCCATGCAAATGGCCATTTCAAAGATGACTAATTAGGTGCTGAAATGCATATTCAGTGCCTCATTAGCATGCCACTGGCTGCAGCTCTTCAAAATTGCCGCGTTTCGCTGCTGCGCGGCTTGTCCAGACAGGGGTCCTTTTTGAAAGGACCCCTCCAACTTTGAAATTCCCTTATTCCAGATGGGGCTCCTTTTCGAACGAAATGAGGGGATTTCCAAGTTGGAGGGGTCCTTTCGAAAAGGAGCCCCATTTGGGTGAGCCAAGAAGCAGCGAAATGTGGCAATTTCAAAGAGCCGCGGCTGGCAGCATGCTAGTGAGGCGCTGAATATGCATTTCAGCTTTGTTTCAGTGTAGACGTAGCCACTGTCATACACAATATCCATAAGCTGGGACAGAAAGGTGAGCCCCACTTTGGTGCTAAAAGTCAAGATTCTTAGCCAGTTATTTCCTGGGTCCTTCTAGAACTATGATTTTTTTCAATATACTCTCTGACATGATGTTGAAGGCTGCTAAGCTACAATCTCTGCAGCTTCAAGATCAACAAGAAGTCTTGTGGCACCTTATAGACTAACAGATATTTTGGCGCATAAGCTTTCATGGGCAAAGACGCACTTCGTCAGATGCAACAGACGAAGTGCGTCTTTGCCCACAAAAGTTTATGCTCCAAAATATCTGTTAGTCTGTAAGATGCCACAGGACTTCTTGTTGTTCTTGAAGATACAGACTAACACGGCTGCCTCTCTGATACTAATCTCTGCAACTTGGCTCTAGTTCATGTTATCATGTTAAATCCATCAGACACTACAAAAGTGAGACCTTCAAACAAATTTCAAATGGTTAAATAGCAAATTAATCTTAATTAACCCGTGAGATTCACTACTCTAGCATACTATGCTGAAGAAAATGGTAATATTTAGACAAGTGTTAGCTCAGTGTTCTTCACTGTAAGGTCCACGAGTCAGTGGTGGCCCCCACGGACACAAAGTGTCACTGCCTGTCGGTCATGATCTCTGGTAAAGTATCAGGGCTGCTGCTAAGGCAAGCTCTCTGTCTGACCTGGCCCCATGTTGCCTCTGAAAGTGACCAGCATGCCCCCACTGCCTCGGAGGTGTGGGGAGACCAGAGGTTTCTGTGCACTGCTCCACCCTGCAAGTGGTATCCCTCACGGCTCCCATTGGCCCAGAAGGGGAAGTGGGGTGAATGGGAGCAGCTGAGTCAGTGTCTGTAGAGAGAGGCAATGTGCAGAGCCACTGCCCCCTCAGGGACTGGAGGGGAATGTTGGCTCTTTCTGGGAGTGGAGCCACCCAAAATAAGTGCCACACTCTTCTGCACCCCTTCCCCCCCACAAAGCCAACACCCCATGCCCACACCCTGAGTCCCCTCCCAGAGCCAGTCCTTCATACCACCTCCTGCACCCCAAACACCAGTCCTGAGTCTGTACCTCATACCCCTTCCTACACCAGCACCTTATATCCTCTCCCCTAGCCTGGAAGTCTCCCCCTGCACCCAATCTCCCTCCTAGGTCTTGCATCCCTCAGTTCCTCCTGCCCCAGGCTCAGTTTAGAGCCCCATACTACACTGTGAATCTCTCGGACCCACTCTAGAGCCTGTAGTAGTAGGCATCCTTCAGTCTGCATACACTATGGATAGTGCCCTTTAAAGTTTCAATTGAGGACTTCATTTACAGTGTCTATTGTGACTATAAAGACCCACATGAGAGTGACAGTCCTTGCTGCATCTCCTGCAGATGTAGTGGGTGTCTGGCAAGTCCTTATTGCGCTTTCTGTGCGCTTGCTTCTCCTCTGCTAGCTGTCTGATCTTCAACTCGCCCTTCTGAAGGCCCTTGCGTAACCCCTGCCTCCATCTGCAGCGGTCGTCTGCTAGATCTTCCCAGTTGTCCAGCTCGATGTCTACCTCTCTGAGGTCTCTCTTGCAGACATTTTCGTAACGCAACTGGGGGCGTCCGGGAGGTCTTTTGCCAGAGGCTAGCTCACCATACAGGATGTCTTTTGGAATCCTTCCATCGTTCATCCTGTGGACGTGGCCAAGCCAGTGGAGTCGACGCTGCCTGAGGAGGGTGTGCATGGTTGGGATTCCAGCTTGCTTGAGGACGGCGGTGTTGGTCACTCTGTCCTTCCATGATATTGCAAGGATGTGCCTGAGGCAGTGCAAGTGGAAGACGTTCAGCCTCTTTTCCTGGTGGGCATACAGGGTCCAAGTCTCGCTGCCATAAAGGAGGGTGCTGAGGATGCAGGCTCTGTAGACTTGCATTTTGGTGTGAGTGTACAGCTTGTTGTTATTCCACACTCTCTTGCTGAGTCTGGACAGAGTTGTGGCCGCTTTTCTGATCCTCCTATTTAGCCTAGTGTCCAGCAACAGGGTGTCAGTGATGGTGGACCCGAGGTAAACGAACTCGTGGACGACCTCTAACGTATAGTTGTCAATGCTGATTGATGGGGATTCAGCAACATCGTGACCGAGTACGTTCGTCTTCTTTAGGCTGATGGTAAGCCCAAAGTCTTTGCACGCTTTGGAGAACTGATCCAGCAGTTTTTGAAGCTGGTCTTCTGTGTGAGACACTACAGCAGCATCGTCTGCGAACAGCATGTCTCTGATGAGGACTTCTCGCACCTTAGACTTAGCCTTCAGCCTTGCAAGGTTAAACAGTTTCCCATCAGATCTTGTGTGCAGCAAGATGCCCTCTGTTGAAGATCCAAAGGCATGCTTCAGGAGGAGCGCGAAGAAGATCCCAAACAATGTCGGAGCAAGCACGCATCCTTGTTTGACGCTGCTCCTGATTCTGAAAGCATCCGATAATGCGCCATCATATTGGATGGTTCCTCTCATGTCTCGAGCCTGTACCACCTCCTTAACCCTAAACCCCTTCTCCAGCACAGTGAAATGAACAGGGTGAGACTTTGCGGAAAGGGCTGGGTCTCTGGCATGTGGCTCTCCTTCAAAAAATATACTGGTTTAGCCACACACATGAATAAGACTGACACCTACCATTACATCTTCTAAGTTAACATGCTGTGTGACTGGGAATATGCGATGTCTGTAGTTACTTCCCAGCCACTGCCATGAAGAAATTCCTCATAATAATTTTACACAAATTGTTTGGTTGCATTAGAGTTTTATTTATTTTGGCCTTCCTCTGAATCTCCCCTGTAGTGTATTATTGGAGACAACAGATCAATCTGGATAGATGTTATTTGCTTCCACCGTGGGAGTTTCTGTGCTCCTATCAAAGCTCACATCTCTTTGTACAATCACACTTAGTTTAATTGTTCAGGTAAAAGAGACAGTTGATGTATCTTGTAAAGTGCTACCATACAGGGAGACTCAGAAGTGTGTCTATATTAATTATCTGATCTCTGCTAGGAAGTGTTCCACATTTTTTGTAGATGATCAAGAATTTCACGTTCACCTACAACTTGTTCTGTGTATATCAGCCATGGCTTTCAAGACCAATAATGATGGGACTCCCTTTGCAGCTTCCTCTTTAATTGGCTCAAGGGACTGCTGTTGAGTGACACAGGCACTCCCTCCTCCAGGAATAGGTCTGTAAATACTGTCCCTTTTCGTTAGACTCTCTTTATACTGACATGTACAGTGTATAAAATATAGATTTTTTTAAGGCTCAGTAACAGTATTATGAATTTTCAAATGTACCACAAGATTTTATTAATAAGAAAAATTATCTCTATTGATTTCTTAGAATTAGCCCCATCCTCAGGAGAGGAAAAAAAAAGGAAAAGAACATTCTACTTTAGGCTGTACCAGAGAATGAATTTTCTGATAATCATTTCCTGCATGCATGCTGGTGTAGAATTTTTATTTGGAAGATGTAAATGGTTGTACTTTCCTCTGAGAGGGAAAAAAGGAAACCTCATTTAGGGGAAACTTATGGCAAATGATTCCCATTTTTATTAAGGTCATCTTTGTGAGAAACGGAACTAAATCTTGGAGCTAATTTGGTTCACCTAATGAGGTTTTTGATAATAGAGGATTAAGGAGCATGTATTTTAACACTCCTTAATGATATATAAATTGCTAAGAAAGTACAATGTGTAAAATCTCTGGCTGGATCGACACAATTTTGCTCAAAGGTTTGTGGACTTTGAATACTGATGCTTTCCTGTTTTCTAGTATATTTGTTTTTAGGCTATTTTGATTCACTTTAAAGGAATTTTAATAGCTTTCTGTTGACAGCATGGACAGCTGGTCTTGTGAATTAACAAAAATTCACTTGCTGTTTGAGGAAGGAAGTGACATCAATGAATTGCTGAAGTCAGCC
Source organism: Carettochelys insculpta (assembly GCF_033958435.1). Lineage (NCBI taxonomy): Eukaryota > Metazoa > Chordata > Testudines > Carettochelyidae > Carettochelys > Carettochelys insculpta. Next base: position 86,427,648 of record NC_134138.1, on the reverse strand, counting down.
TAGAGGGAAAAGTGAGTTTTGTGCAAGTAACCTCTTATTGTATTTACAGCTTCAAGATGCAAACTGCATTTCAATCAAACCCTCTAGTATCTACCTCAAGCAAGCCCGAAGATGAAGTGAAAGTCTAGAAATACCTCTTTGGCAATGTTATAGATACATTTAAGGAAAATGAAATGGAGAAACTGTGGTACCATCCTTAATTCTTTCTCGAGTGTTTTAAACACCATGCTGTTATACTACAATGGCAGTAACTTAAGCACCTCTGGCTAGTGCTACACTCACCCTAGTGTCAGCAGCTTGATGCAAATAAGCAGTCTCAAAAATGCAAAATGGCCACTCGTTTGCATATGCATCAGCTTATTTGCATATTTGCCACAGAAAACCAGTGATGAAGATGTGGTTCTGCCAACCCACTCTGCTGCCAGCCCCTTAACCCTGGAAAAAAATCAAGGATAAGGGGCTGCCAACAAAGGGTATTTTTGCTAACAGAACCACATCTTCAAGGCTTGTTTTCTGTTGTGCATATGCACATGAGCCACTTGAATATGCCAATGAAAAGCCGTTTTGCAATTTCGAGGCTGCTCATTTGCATCACACTGCCAGCACTAGAGGTGAGTGTAGCACTAGCTCTTATGAACAATCAGTGACTAGGGCTCTGTCTACACTACACGATAAATTTGAATTTAAGGCAGTTAGCTTGATTGTACCAAGTGACTGTCTTCACGGTAAATACCATTAGCTTGATTTAGGGAGTATTAATATTGATATAATATCAATATCATAATACTGTCGGAACCAGGTGAGCGTAGCATCAAGTTCAAATTTAACAGTTTGAATGAAGGCTAGTGTGGAAATGCCACGTGTTTGAATTGAATCCTTTCTGGGGGAAGGATAGCTCAGTAGCTTGAGCATTAGCCTACTAAACCAGGGTTGTGAGCTCAAGCCTTGAGGGGGCCATTTAGAGATGTGAGGCAAAGGGTGGGGGCAGACAAGAGGATAAAGATTAGTGCTTGGTACAGCCAAAAGAGGGTAGGGGACTGGACTTGATGACCTCCCAAGGTCTCCTCTGGCTCTATGAGATGTGCCTCTCCATTTATTCTATTCTAGCCTCCAGAGGCTAACTGGTGCTGTTGCACCTAGCTCCCCCCTGCCCACCACTTGCAGGAGTCAGGAAACTGACCAGCACAGCCCCCAGCTCCCCTGAGCCAGGCACAACAGCAGTGGTCAGTTTCCAGGCTCCCCAAAGCTGCAGGGACCTGGGAACCAGACAGCAGGGTGAGCGCTGCCAGCAGTGGGGATGCAGCAAGGCCCAGGAGGAGGATGCAGAATGTGGGGCTGAAGGAACGGTGGGATAGGTTCCCACAATGCTCTCCTGCAACAGTCAATATTTGGCCACTCTGGTGTGGCAGTGCTAACCCAACTTTGTGGGAACTGAGGATACGCAAAATTGAATTTATAAAATCAAATTAATCTAGCAGTGTAGACATAGCCAAAGATGATGTGGGCTAAACATTGACTGTCCACTTTTGGAGAAAAGGGAACAGGCTCAAATTCAAGGTTACAAGAAAATTGCCCATTTTACTATTTATTCATTAGTTGATATTTGACTTCATTAGGAAATTATCACATGGACCTCAGAAGAGGCCAAATATAAATATTAGCAGAGATGTTGATAATTAGGATTGAAGAGCACTGGACCAACCACATCAAGAAGCTTGCAAAGTGCTTCCACGTATTATATCTGCTTAGCTCCTTTCAGTTTAAACCACGCTATAAATCATTTAAGAACACTGAGTTGGTAAAAAAGATTTTTAACGATCCATGCTTGCAATGCTATTTTTATGACTAAACCCCTGTCACAAAGAAAACAATAGGAGTTCTCTTTACCGAGGCCAGAATTTGGTTCTTGGGATCCAGGCTCCTAAAACACGTACACACACGCATCCATCCACCCTTAATCTCCACACAGCATAGTCTTTTTGGGGACACTAACAGAGGGAATGAATTTTTTTAATTTTTTCGCTGGCTTGAAAATTCTGGTATTTTGGAGATATCTCATGGCAGATTCTGGTAACCATTTTGCCTAGCTTAGCAATTTAAAAGTTCCTTGATTTTAAAACTCAAACCACAGGAGGGCAACAGATCATCCATGACCATGGTCAAAATTTCTAATACCTCAATCTTTAATTCCAGTCTTGCAGGTAATTCAGAAATATGGGCAGAGCCAAACACCCACTGCGATAGTCCGGTGGTTGTGATGGTGACATGAATTCTTGAGTTGATTGAGATGTCTCAGCAGTGATAGATGTACATTACAGTCACCGAGGCAGTGCTAAGTAGACAATGAGTTTTGGTTTTAGGGCTTGATTTGAGACACTGGTTCTCTACTCATGCTGTTGACACAGCGGGGGTTGTCTGAGGTACTCCAGCTAAACCTCTTCAATTTAAAGGAGGAGGCAGGTATTAAAGTGTTCTCTGTAAGGGGACCTCAGCTCTGGAACATGCTTCCCCCTGCTCTAAAATAGCCCAGATCAACTGATCTTCAGGGCACACTGAAAGGCATATCTAGGTACTTGGGCTTTTGAAAAAGATCAGATTTACAGTAGGTAGGAAGGAGTTGAGTTCTACAAGTAGTTTTTGTCTTTGAAATTATTGACACATGGATGCTCCCCTCAACATATATGTCTACGTATAAATCTCTTATAAAAACTTTTTCTGTTGCAGTGATGTTTTTCGCCTTTGTCTTAAATCCATTTCAAACATTACAAGCTGCATATTTGCAAGACTGCCTTAAAAAGGCACTTTAATGTATCTCTGAGCCTCTGTTTAATTGAACTAAATATGATTGCTATGGCTCACAATGCATTAAATACATCTTTACAGTATTGCATAATCCTTCTCAGCTGTCACAAAGCCAACTCACAAGTTACCCTGGCAATGTTAAACATAAAAAGAAACTCAGGTTGATACTGATTGAATCAAATGAAGGAAAGTTGGCCATCTCTGAGTGTCTGAATTCTCACAGCATTCCAAAGTCTGCCTGGCTAATTTTTGGTGATTATTTTTGATATGAAAACAGGCCTTTAATTGTCAGTCTCTAATAAGGATGCAGAGCTGTTCCCTGGGAGGTTCAAAGGATCCTGGGAACCTACACGTTTACGCAAGCTCAAGTAGCCAAATATCTTTGTGCTGATCCACATGAACATTTAGTTTTCATCTAATGAAGTGATTACAAATAAAACAAAATGGGACAAAATATGTTGTGCTTCTGAGTTTCATAAAGATGCCCTAGTGTTAAAAGGATGTTTTTAGAGCCTTGTTCATTAACTCTTCTGTGCCTAGGACAGGAACAACGGAAAATTCCATTCTAGTAAAAACAGAATCTGCATCTGGGCCAAATTCCAAATAGACTCATGTTCTGTGTAGACCCACTACAGCCAAGGAAAATGCACAGGGTGAAAGGCAGAACAGAATTTGACCCTTTACTATGTCTGCAGTGGTATCAAATCTTTAGAAGAGATGTATAATTGTTTATGACCAAGTATTTCTTCAACTTTCCTTTTGTAGTATGGTATTTTTTAAAATTGGAAAGCTACATTTATATATACTCCTTTGTTTCATCCTCATAACCCTTTAATCATAGAACCATAGAACAATAGAGCTGGAAGAGACCTAAAAAAGCCATCGAGTCCAGCCCCCTGCTTTAAGCAGGACCAAACCCATCAGATCAGCCCCGCCAGGGCCTTGTCGAGGCAAGACTTAAACACCTCCAGGGATGGAGACTCCACTACTTCCCTGGGTAGACCGTTCCAATGCTTTACCACCCTCCCAGTGAAAAAGTTTTTCCTAATATTCAACCTGGACCTTCCCAACCTCAACTTGAGACCATTGTTCCATGTTCTGCCATCCATGACCACTGTGAACAGCCCCTCTCCAGCCTCTTTGCCACCTCCCTTCAGTAAGTTGAAGGCTGTTATCAAGTCCCCTCTCAGTCTTTTCAACACATTCAGACATACAGCAGTGTTAACACCCCTGTAATATTAAGAGGACATTTTCTAATAGAATTATGCTTTTCCATGTTACTTTATTATGTTATACTTTTCCAATTTCTCTTCACTTCTCTTCTGATGGACAAATCAAGGTACTTTATCTGCATTCCCAGTAACCCTTTTGAAGTGTAGACCTCATTGTAATGCAATGATTGTGTTATAGGGCTGAAACCACATATTCAAACTAACAAGGGATCCTGCCATTCCCATTTGAGGTCATACTGACAATTTCTCCTCCTACTTCTGGTGGCACAGAGTCTGTGAGGCAACTATGAGCACTGCTTACATGGAAATAACATGGCCTGGAAAAATGTCCTCTTACCTATGCTCCAGAGCAGGGGTGGGTAATAATTTTTGCTGGAGGGCCACTCCACAAATTTTGGAATTGAGTCAGGGGTGCACATTTCTTATTAATGAAATCATCTACCATCTATTGCAGAGGCAGGCAAGATATGGCCAGCAGAATCCTACCTCCAGGCTGCATCTCTGCCTTGCGTACAGCTTATATCGTGCTGCTGGGGTAGCAGCCTGGGCTGGCAGTTGTGGGCTTTTGAAATAGCTGCAGGATCCCCAAGCAGTACGATAACAGCTGGGAGCCCAGTGGTGAGCCCTTTAAATCAGTGCTATTTAAAGGGTTTCCAATCCTGACCACTACCCCACTGCCCGGGGTTCCTGCGGCTATTTAAAAAGCCCACAGCTCCCAGCCCCAACCACCATCCCAGCAGACAGAGAGAAGTAGTATGCGGGCCAGATGCAGCCTGTGGATCCAAGTGTTAGGCAGGCAGTATCTGGTCCATGGGCTGTATCTTGCCTGCCCCCGCTGTAGAGTTTAGTTTTAGTACTGATCTCTTCATCACTAATTAAACAGATAAACTAAAGCTGCAGTACTTACTAATCCCACACAGAAACAAACCCTTGAACATGCACAGTTATTTCATCAAAGCATTGAGCTGCTATCTCAGGCCACTTAGAGTTCATCCACTGCCCATGGTACTGAGCCTCCTAGCCTGGGTTGAAAGACTTGGCCTGACGGGGGTCCTGCTAGCGCTCTAAAAACAAGGAAAGGGTGGATAGTGCTTTGAAGATGGAGCATGGGCTGGAGCTTGGGCTCTGAAGCCCCCCTGCCCCCATGCCTTTAAGTCTGAGCTGGAATGTCTACACAACTATTTCTAGAGCAGTAGCGTGAGTCCCACGTGTTAAAGCTGCTTGAGCTGTGCTGGGAGACTCACTGCTGGGGATGTGTAGATGTGTCCAAAGAGTTGGCACCACATCACCATTGCTGCTTTGGTTTTGACTCCTGTCTGGCCTTTGTCCATGTTGAACACATATGGCTGCGCAAACCAAGCAGAAGAATATGGCCAAGTTGGAAATTGTGGCTGCAGTGACAACATAAACACTGGGGAGGCGGGAGCCACACATGGACCATGAGCAATTTGGCATCTCCTGGGGCAGGTGATTGCTGCTCTTATACTTGTAGGAAAAGGAACTGAAACCTAGCTCTAAAACATGCCACCCCAAATAATTTCAATTAGATTATCTTAGAAATGGTTTAAAAAAACTCCATGACCTCTGAGGCAAGGAGGGGGGCAACAGTGAACTATAGTACTGGGCTCCCCAAGAAATTGTCACAACATGGCACCATAACTTGCGAATAAGGAAAGGCCAGGGAGGCTTACAGAACAGCAGCAAACACACCTGCTGACAAGGACTCTTGTTTGAGTTTCTGACACAGTAGCATGCTTGATGTGTGTGCAATAAATCCAGCTATGGATGGGGGGGAGTCTAGATTCTTGGTAGCTATCACAAAGTACAGGCCCAAAGCTGAGTCTCCTTGGGAAGCCTAGGCCATAGCTAATACACTCAAAATAAAATGTGTTCAATTGTCAGTGAAACATGAGGTCAAAAATGCACAAAAGAGAGGAGACCAAATGCTCTTTCAACGTACTATGACTATACAAGTGTTCTCTACTGAATATATACTGATGTATGCCTTGATTAGGGGGCAGCTCCTGCTGAATAGTACTTTTGCCACAAGTACTTGCCCATGATGAGGGGAGACATGATAGCGGTTTTCAGGTATCAAAAAGGGAGTCATAAGGAGGAAGGAGAAAACTTGTTCTTCTTGGCCTCTGAGGATAGAACAAGAGGCAACGGGCTTAAATTGCAGCAAGGGAGGTTTAGGTTGGACATTAGGAAAAAGCTCCTAACTGTCAGGGCGGTCAAACAGTGGAATAAATTGCCAAGGGAGGTTGTGGAATCTCCATCCCTGGAGATATTTAAGAACAGGTTAGATAGATGTCTATCAGGGATGGGTTAGATAGTGCTTGGTCCTGCCATTGGGGCAGGGGGCTGGACTCGATGGCCTCTCGAGGTCCCTTCCGGTCCTAGTGTTCTATGATTCTGTGATTCTATGATAGTGTGCCATCAAATTTTGAGAAAAAACATTAAAATTAGTTGAATAAATCAGGGGAGGCCAACCCATGGCTTTTGAGCTGCATGCAGCTCTTCCCGCAGAGCTACACACTAGGAGTGCTGTCTGCTGCTCTGTGCATATACCCCACTGCTTGGTGGGAGAAGCGTGTAGTGGCGGCGGCAGCTCTGGTGAGCCACCAGCATTGATTTAGAGTGGAGGAAGGGCTGGGAGTGGCTGGCTCTGGGGAAGGGGTGGGGGACTGGGTTAGAGCGGGGAGTTGGGGGTGCCTGGTTCTGGAGGAGGGGGGGGAGACTGAGTTAGATTGGAGGGGTGGGGGTGCCTGGCTCTTGGGGGAGGGGGAGGAGATTGGGTTATATATATTGGGTATGCTGTGAAATTCTGATGAGTGCTGAAGTGTGCCACAAGATGATAAAGGCTGCTGAGCACTGCCGTAGCTGGAATGTTCTGACTTTTTTATATGTAATATGGCAGGGCCAGGGCAGAGGACCTCCTTTGGGGGAGCCCAAACAAGCAGAAGGGCCTGTGGAGCACCAGCAGGGCAGTCACAGGCAGCTGGATGGGAGATGGCTCAGCCTAACTGGGACCAGCTGACTCCATGACTGGTGTAATGAGAGGCCTTTGAAAGCCTTTCACAGTGGGAAGGATGGGGAGAGAGTGTGAGAGACCAGAGCAGTGGGAGAGAGCAGGTCTGAGAGGAGCAGAGGGGAGGATCAGGAACACCAGAAACCCCAAAGGGAGAGTGAGGAGCTTCAGCAGATCAAGAGGGGGGGACTCGCTACCGCTGCAGCTTGGAGAAGGTACCGGGGGAATGGTCTGGGGAAGTGGCCCAGGGATAAGAGCTGCTGCACCTAGGGCTAAAGGAGTCAGTTCTTCCCACTAGCAGCCGCATAGGGTCCCTGGTCTGGAACCCAGCATGAGTGGGTGGGGACTGGGTTCCCTCCAGACCACCTCTCACCCCAGCTAGGGGAACTGGGCCCTTAAGTGGGACCAGTGGACTGAATAGAGGCCAGAAGCCCAGGAACAAGACTGACTTTGTCACTGTAACCATTTGTTTTCATATTTTTACTTGCTATCACATGAATATCTGCTCTTGGGTAAATAACACTTTTTTCCCCTTTTATCACGTACAGATCTAAGTGTTGTGTTTTTAGCAGAGCAGAAAAGCTGAGGTGTCCTGTACCTTAGGAAATGGAAGGTCTGGGAATTCAGTAAGTGTTCAGTGGAACAGGACCTGGGCACTCTAGGGGGATGCTCAGAGCACTCAGGGGTTGGAGTGTGGTTTGTAATTATCCGTATAAAGAAAGTGGGGCCTACTGAGACCTGGAAGCCAGTGCATGTGTTGCCAGTGGCTGTTGCAGTTAGGGCACTAACTCATAGCAGACACACACCAGGCGTGCTCACACTAAGGGCAATAGCCCCTCACTGCCCTAAATAGTCCCAAAACATTATATGTTGAAATGCATAGCACTAACTCATACACTAAACATTACCCAGTGTGCATAAGGATGCAGAAATCTGGCCCTTAGAGACTGTTCATAGAATAAGACACTACATACTACAAGGACTAAGAGTGATAGCATCTGGCCATTAATCCTAGGACATAAGATGGAAAAAAATAAAGGAAAGGTAGCAGGTTAGAGTCCTTTGAAGTAGGACTATAAACTTGTAACAAAAGGAATTTTCTCTAACAGGTCTGACTAGTAGTGAAAAATGGCTAGAGGAAGAAAGAGCTAAACAAAGGCAGAATGTAACTTTCCTTAATGCAGGTTTTGAATTAAGATTGGTCAAATACAATACAAAAGCCCAGAATAATCAGGTGCTGCAGGGAGTACAAATTTATCCACATCTTATAAAACTGGAGCATGACCTTTCACTACCAAGACCAGTGCTTGCATTCAGCTGCAGTTATTGGTAGTCATTTGTAAAAGGTCATTCATGGACAAGAATATAATATGAGTTTGAAAATGCAGGGCATCAGGTTTTTGCTTTTTGCCTCATGTGAGTCAAAATAACTTTATGATTCTCTCCTGCCCCCATCACGACAATCAGCTTTCGTTCTGATATTGATTTGAGTAATATAGGAACAGCATATCCATTACAATTTGGTATTTTCCAGCATCCAAGTGTTAATGGAACATAAATAATAAGTATGTTCACCAGAAATCTGTACATGACAGATGCACTGCATTACCAGGTAAGAGGTTTCCTGTTTGCTCACTTTAGATTGAATCAATTTACTTAATAAAATATTTTAAAATCCATAACCACCCTCCTCTCCATCCCTAGAAAATCATTAAAGCTCAGTTTTCTTCATAGCTGTTACACTATTTATTCCTATTTGTGTTTATATAAAAAATATAAGAAGTTCACTCTCCCCACACCTCCCCATCACTTTTGACTTTGAGATTTCTACATGCTGGGTGATACATTAAGGAGCACTTTAAGAGAAGAGCCTACAAGAATTCATTGAAAGTCCTCATCAGCGAGCAACAGGGGCACATGACAAAAATTCAGAAAAACAAAATGATCTAAGCAGTGACTTTGAAATGATGTGTTCATGTTCTTCAGGGCAGTTCTTGAAAACCACATGAAGAGAAAAGAACTGGTGGAAAGACACTGATGGAGAAAGAAATAAAAAAGACCATATCTACGAAGAGTGTAAGGGACAGCAGGTGTTTACTCAAAAAGTCATGGTGCCCCCCAAACACTACAAAAACAGAGTTAGAGAACTAGACAGCAAAAAGCCCATTCATGGTTTTTACTAGCTTCAGTTGATATTTCTAGGATGCGTGACTTCTTCACCAAAACACACCTGCAGGTAGGGAGCCGACTGCCTCGTTGGGCCCCTGGGCAAAATGCATGTGTTGGGGCAGGTCTCTATTCCTGCCAGGGGTGGGGCCTTTGACAGAAGGGGCAGGGCTGGGGCAGCCAACCACAATGCCACACTAAGCACACTGCAACCACCCTCCCTCCCCCAGCAGCCCAGAGCACATCAGTAGTGATTTACAGGGCCTGGGGTTCTGGCTGTGGCTGTTGTTGCCATGGTAGTGACAGTGGCCAGAGCACTAGGCCCTTTTCAACCACTGGGCCCCAGAGCAACTGCCCTCTTTGTGCCCCTTCTCCCCACATCAGCAGGCCTGTCTACAGCCCTAGATCTTAAGCAACAGAAAGTTAACCTTCCGAAACAAATATTGTGATTAGCCCATTCAATGCCAATGGATAGATCATGCTTCATTTCAAGTACAAACACTAGTAAAGCTATAAACTAGTTGGGTGTGCCAAGGTTATTTGGCATCAAGGTCGATTACTGTAAAAAGACATTGTGTGGGATTGCTATATGTTTTGGGACCACACTGCATTAACTTTATATACCCCTCTGGGATGGAGACGGTCTGCAACTCCAATGGGGAATATTACCGCAGTTCTTCCAGGAACCAAAAACAGAGGTGAACCATTTGGGCTATGAACACTTCCAGTGACATACCAATGCCCGAGGGGGCTTGCCTCTACTGGTTCAAACTGAATTTTCTAGAGACTAACAGGCTGCCTCTACACTAGCCCTCTCCTTTTGGAAGAGGCATGGTAATGAGGGATTTTGGCAGATGCTAATGAGGCGCTGCCAAGAATATGCAGCACCTCAGCAGCATAATGGCAGCTGCACACGATCTGAAAGTGCTGCTTTCAAAATGCACACCGCCCATGTAGACAGGGGCCTTTTGAAAGGACCCCCTGATTTTGAAATCCCATTCTTCCCATTTGGTTTTGAGAAGAAGGGGCTTTTGAAGTCTGGGGGGTCCTTTCAAAAGGCCCCTGTCTATATGGGAGGTGTGCATTTCGAAAGCAGCACTTTCGAATCACACGTGGCTGCCATTATGCTAATGAGGCGCTGTTCATTAGCATCTGCCAAAATCACTCCTTACTATGCCCCTTCCAAAAGGAGGGGGCTAGTGTAGATGCGGCCACAGAGAAAAAGTTTTAGGATGGGTTTAAACTGACTCGGAACTTCTTTCTGATACTGCAAATGTACAGAACCTTCTGTCAAAGGCCCCAACCCTTGCAGAAAATCTGGCAAAACTTTGCTGTACTAGGGCCACAAGTTTTGGAGAGCTTTTAGCATGCATATAAGAATGCCTATTGTCTGTGTATGTTTCCTCTGTAACGCTTTTACCTTAAGAATAAATGTGTTTGCTTAGAGAGAGCTGAATGGTAACTTCTAACCACTGTACAATGTTCATGGCTCTCAGAGAGAAAGCAAAGTCCAGGCACTGGTCCTGGGACTGTCTGTCTTGCTGAGAATATCACTGTGTAAAGCCAGGAATTTTGTAGACAAACTCTAGTCAGGACATGGAGAGACACCGGGTCTCCAACCAAGAAGGGTCATGGTGGGGAGCCAAAAACCTTAAATGGGTGCACTGAAGGGACAGTGGAAGTGGAATACAGGTGCAATAATCCAGGCACTGACAATTACAACTAGACTACTCTAACTTTTGCTATTAGAGAATATTGGTGAAAGAGTAACAAAACTATTTAAAATTAATATGTATCGTTAAAAATTTAATTTGCTAATTGTGATCTGCTCCTTTCTTCCAGGTTGCGCTACAGGTGAAACATCGTGGATCCTGACACTTCATGCTTTACCAATACTGTCACATGTTTGATGTCTGCTTTGGCAGGGACCTTTGCTTTAAAAAAAGTCTCAATTGCATCTCACTTTTGAGTGCCATCGTTCCTGTGCCAACTCAAGTATTGGCAGTGCTCAGAAACAGGGGGAAACAGCAGGGGAGACGAAGCAAGTGGAACTAAACTGAAACCATTTCAAGGCTTTACACATTTAATCGAAAACATATAAAAAGTTTCCATTTAATTAAGAAGATTTAAAACAGAAGTATAAGTTATGCAGACGATGAAGTAGCCGAATGGCAAAAAGAAAATCATGCATATTCTGCCACATGACACTGAAATATTATTTACAAGGAGTTTTCATGTGCACTATGTTGTAGAGCACAAATTGCCAAATGTGCCTTTAAAACTACACCTGCAAATTCTGCATATGCAAACATTTATACACCTCCCCCCCAAATATTCTTCCTTGCAAAGCAATATTAATACAGACACAAAACCCAGCACTTGGGTATAATCTGTATACATAAAATGTGCATTTTAATAGTCACCTATGAGAAGAATGTAGCCATATTGCATGCAAACTATTTATATATAATGTTTAAAAAACAATTTGGCAATGTTTATCCTCACCACCATGAAGCATAAACCAGGTCACCCATGACAAACAGATCTAGAATTATATAACAGAGGTTGCAGCCATCTTCATTATAAAAAGATGATTTAAAAATAGAATCTAGTTATTACTAGTTGCATGTTGCTTATTTCCAGCAAATGACATGAAAGATAATGCATCCATGAAGGACAATTTAAATGGTTATTTCATGAGGGGAAAAGAGAATTCTGAAAAAGTGCTTTGGAACAAATGACTAAGTTAAAATATTTGTATTATAACTAAAAAGAACATGATGCTGATTCCTCCCTTATGAGCTACATTCTCTTCTATCACATTAAAATAATCATTCATACTTGGTGTGAATAACCATGTGAATAATTGACCAAATTATCTTCAGCAAGTACTATGATGTCATTACACCATGTAAGTTACTAATTTTTACTGTGCTGAGTGTTTGGAACTGTACATTCCTCTTTACTTTTGACAGAACATAGTTGCTATTGATTTGGATTATCAGTAAGACTTGACACCACCATACTTAATTTTCTTCCTGAGCAAGCATTTAATAGTTTCTGCTAATAAAAATGAAAAAAAAATCAATTTAGCCCACTACTGATGTTTGTTTACAATGGAATACAATTCTTCATCTACAAATCAAAAGAAATATGGAAAGAAACCACAAAGGAAACTGAAATGCTGTTGATTAAAGAGGAATCTGGATTAAAACTAAACCCACATCTATTATTTATATTATTTAATTAAGAAACTAAGGGTAAAAAGGAATAATTCTTCTATAATCTTAAGAACCAGCTTCATATCGGCCTGTTGCTATTTTTAGGGTATGTCTAGATTTCAGTCAACAACACTTCTGTTGACAGAGTGTGCACCCAGACTGCAGATGTCTCAGAACTGATCTAGAACTTTCTGTTGACGTCCCTGTACACCTTGTTCCATGAGGAAGAAGGGATGTCTTGACAGAAGGGATATTTCCAACATTTGGCCCTGTATGGATGGGCCAAGTGTCAGAAAAGCCTCTCCCAACAGAACTGTCCACAAAACACACACAAACGTGTTGCGCAATTTGCATGTTTGCTGACAGCTTAGAGTGCTCTCTTAATTTTGGATTTGTTTAAATAGAGAGGTAGACTCCAGACACTGCAAACTTGGAAGGAGCAAATCTTAAGAAAATACATTTTAGATGTTAATGTCTCTAAGCCAGGTGAGGGGATAGCACTTTTCAAAAAGGCACTGAATTAGATATTTACTGATATGCTTCAAAACTGCAGAATTGCAATCACTCTGCACTGTGAGATTTCATCTGTTGTTAACCAAGTGTATCGCTGAGCTATTTGCTTTCTACAATACCTTCTTCCCCTTTGGATTACAGATAACTAGCTCCCAAGATCACAGAAGAAAGACAAACATCTCTGCTAATCATGGCACAGAGCCATGGTTACACAAAACAGAGTCACACTATGGCTAAAAAATGGAATAGACTTGAGAGACAAGAGGAAGAGAAACACAAATGAAATTTCAAGTGACGAAGAAATATTTCAAACTAGAACTTAGAAGACTTATTTTTTAAAGCAAAAATGATTCTAATAATGCCACAGAGACATCACCTCTTTGGGGGATGGAGAAGAAATGCCACTCACCTCCCTCCACAGGTTGGGAGAACTAAGGGGTTTGGTGGTGAAAGGGGACAGCCCCAGCAGCAAAGAAGACGTCAGCACCTAATGTGAACAAGAAGTCCTGTGATGCCTTACAAGACTTATTGTTGTTCTTGAAAATACAGACTAACACGGCTACCTCTTTGATACTTATCACCTAATGTGTCCTTCCCCTTGCAATTTTTGTCTCTCGAGTCAGCTGGGGGGAGGGAGAAAGAGGAGTAGGAATTTTCCATCATTCTCCAGATCTCAGGAATTAAACTCAGACAAAAGTCATGTGGAGCCTCTTTTGGCTCTCTTCCAGCAGCCTCAGCTAACCTCCCCCTCCCCCACACCGAACTAGGCATCGGAATCTGGCCTAGTTAGTCACCTGTTTTGGGGGCCAGGAGAGAATGTTTTCTCCCATGAGTCAAATTGCCAGAGCACCGGGGAGTTTTCACTTTCTTGAAGCATCTTCAAGTCACAGATTAAGCAGAAAACAGCTTGCTATCTGACTGGTGTGCTTGGCCGTGTTAATTTGTTGTAACTTTGGGCCACGTTCCAGTGGGGAAAAAATGACTGGTTCCCAGAGGTCAAAACCTGGCATGTTGATGATGGGTCTTCCCCTCATGGGATGAGAGCTCATAGCTCTCGTAGGCTGAAGTCCCCATCCTTCTGGATGATCTATCTGCTTTGCAGGGTGGGGGTAGGATTCAGCGTAAGAAGCTCTGGTGGGGGCAGGCTGAAGAGAGCTTATACCAAGTTAACCTCCATACAGGAACCAATTAATTACCTGGGACAGGAGAGTTTACATTTAACAAATATTGCACCCTGCTGCCTAAAATCCGCCCATGTGTCTGCCTCATTTCACTGCACTGGCCACATCAAAAACAATAGCCACATTTCTCTGTAATGACAGTAGGGATTTACAGCCCTCTTGGCTATTACCAGTGTGATAACTTGTTGGGCTATCAACATGAAAAGCATCTTTGGTTAAAATACTGCTTAGGAGGGCTTGTAGTCCTAAACACTTCTCCTCTGTGTTCCCTGTTTGTTCATCCGTAATATGCACTGCTAGATCCCAAGACTTAATGTCTTTTGTGATGGATAAATAAATGTATCTAGTGCTTACATTCTCTGAAAAACAAGAGCAACCCATAGCAATCCCATGTCATGTAACAGCAAGGGAAGTAAAAAAGAAACTGCACAATTTAAACTATTGTAAAATCTGTTGAGGACACCTTTATAGCTGCATGCCCTTAATGACAGCAGAGTAGAGGTGGTGGTTAATACGAGTTAAGTGCAACACAAAGCTGCTCTGTGGCTGTCTGCCTGACGTGGCTTTTCCCAGCTGGGGGAAACCAGGTGGGCAGCCACAGCAGCCTGGCTTCTTCCCAGCTTCCCCCAGCTGGGATAAGCCATGCCACCACCAGCTGTCTGCCAAGCATGGCTTCTCCCAGCTGGGGGGAAGCTGGGTGGGCAGCTGCGCATGGCTTCCTGCCGCTAGCGGGAGCCAGGAGCCAGGCTGCCACCTGGTGACCAGCATTGCACAAAATGGTGCTTTTCGGGGGGGTCCGTGTCAACCTCATAGCTCCTCGCATGCCATGAGGATTAAGGAGGGTCAATGGGAGAAGTTGTCCCATCAACCTTGTGCCATGAAGACTGGCATGGAAGTTGATGGCTACAAAGTCGATTTTAGGTATGCAATTGGCATACCTAAAATCATGTAGCAGCTGTCAACTTTCCAGGTAAGTACAGATATGGCCAGCCAGACAGGGACAATAACCTAGCTGTTTTTAACCCCAAAGAGCCACGAATCATGAATCTCTGTGATATCAAGGCACCAGCCTACAATCCCTCTCTCTCAGATTATCTAACTAGCTCACAGTATCTGAGTGTCTCAGTCTTTCAGTGTAATTATTCTCACAACATATCTATCTATGATATTATTCCCCACTTCAGAGATGAGGAACTGAGACATCGAAGTTAAGTAACCCAAGGTCACACAGGATGTCTGATAGGGCAGGAAATGGAATCCTGACAATGTCTGGTTTCCCACGTCCCCGACTGCTCTCACCCCCATAACCAAAGATCATCATTCTTCTCTGCCAAAGTTCAGGAAAGAGGGTCAAAGTAGCAGCCATCCCAGCAGTTCTGTTACTGTGCCACCTGAGAGTATACTCCACCACCAGGCAGGATGCTGGAGGAGCTGGTCTTCTGACTTGCTTGCTGCTTTGCATCACTGGAACAAGGCAAAGCAGCCAGAGTGAGCGCCAGGATGCATCCCAAAGACACTACTATTGAACTTCTACAAAACTAAATTTGGTAGGATTAGATCCTAAAAGCAGACATTCATTTAACCCCAAGCCCCATTATCATAGCAAAGGCTGTATTCCAATTACAGTATGCTGGTAGATTTAAAAGTATTACATTTGATTTAATTATGCCTTGGACACAAAACAACCCTAATACGATAGACTTCCTCCTACTAGTGAATCATTTTTATGGCAGAAAGGACCTAGTGCATCGATTTTTTAAAAATGGAAAAATTAGCCAAGCAAAACAAAAACACTTAACAGGCACACCATTAGCGACACTGTCAGTTTTAAAATGTATACACTTACACCCGTCACACACCTTATTTATCATATTAATAACAACACCTTAACAAATATTATTACAACAATTATGTAGCATTTTGTATCTATAGCTCTTAAAGCACACACGAGAAAAACAACTTGTCTGAGGTTCATCAGTGACTGGGCAGGGCGAATCCAGAAGGGGATTCTGGAATCCTGAATGCCAGCCTATTGCATTATCCACTAGGCCACTACGCTTCCCTGAATCTGTACGTTTACTTTCTTTAATTGGAGTGTTCTATATTGGCATTTCTCTCAGCCTGGAGAACAAGATGTGACTGATCTGTTTTTTCTTCTGTTCATGACCAGCTTCTAGTACATTTTATTTTCTTGTTTTCACAAGCTAGCACCACGTTATTCTGTTCTGGGTTCCAAATAAGGCAAATATCCCTTACAAATATTCAAAAATCTTCTTTAAAAAAAAAACAAAACTAATTTTAAGCCAAATTGCCTGAACCAAGTCCCTTTTTAAAGCCAGAGAAAGGACATGCATGTTCCATCTAGCCAACGTAAGCACAGAGGGTTGCACTGTGGAGACTTCTTAACACAACGGATGGAGGAAAAAGAATGTCAGCCTCTAGACCCCGATCCATCCATCCATATTACAGTCACGCAGGCCACTAAGCATCTGTGTTTTATGGGCAGACCTTCATGTCAGTATGTGCTAGACTGCACCAAAGTGGCCTAACTCACAAAAAGATCTACAGGAAAACTTGTATTATAAATAGGAAAGAGCTGCAATATAAATCAGAATAATGCACGGAAAACTCTACAAACTGATCTTTTGGCTCAACAGCCTTATCAGCCAGCCAGCCTGACCTATGGTCCCAGTAACCTAGGGTTACCAGGTTTGACTTGCACTTTGATGTTCAACTATATTGACACAAAAGAGACTCAACAATACATCTTAAACTGTCAGTAGGCAAAACAGCTAATTGCCCTTCAGGTCATATTATGAAATTATATTTATAAATATGGTAATTTCTGATTGCACTAATTTATTAATTTGAAACAGCAGGCTGCTTACCAGAAAAGGGATAATGTAAAATAATGCAAATTCCAACATCGAAATTCTGCATTCTGCTGTAGTTGAACTTGGGATATATTAATACACTTCATGCAAGTGATTTGCTTTCATTTGCAGCCTTCCAGAATTGATAAGAAGTTCAGATAGATGGATACAGAATATTTTGTTATGTAGTAGGAGACAAATATCCAAAAACAATAGGAAACTGAGTTGATTTTGTACAGGAGTACAGGTTTTCGCCAACCTTTTGAAGTCGACTGATGTCTCATGCTATATATATAACATAATTTATGTTAAGATGCATAAAAATTGTGAAATATTAACATAAAGGGATGTTGAGAGACAGACAACATCAGGTAACTGTGCATGCATAGGTACTACAGTATCTGTGGCATGCATGATCGTGCACCACTGTGGTGATTCTTCAAGGAAAAATTCCAGAAACTGCAATATTCCTAGCATTATGTCTTCATTTCCCCAGCTCCAACCCATAGGCCATGCCTAGATTAGAGCAATTTGTCAACAGAAGCTTTTGCTGGAATATGTCTTCTGACAAAACTTCTGTCAACAGATCACGTCTAGACTGCAGAGCAGATTGTTCTTCTGATTCGCTCTGTCAACGGATATCGGCCAGACCACTTGGCCACTCTCTTGACAAAATGGCCACCTGGAACCACAGCAAACAGGGTCACATGTCAACATTTTCTCCTGGGAGTTCTGGCGAGACGTGCCCTTAAAGGGACACCCCCCTCCCCACAGTCATCTGCTTCTTGCCATGTTGAGGCACGCTACCTCCATGAGGGGCAGCACTGTGGCTAGAACAGGGCTTTGACTCTTTTCTGGGAGATGCAGCCCTTTCCAGCTAGCCATGGTGCCAGAGCAGTCCCTGGGCTTGTGCTGGCTCCACACAGAGGTGCTTCAATACCTGCTGCCCCTCCTGATGGTCATCCTCCTCTTCCTCACACAGTGTGAGCCTGACACCACCTTTGAGGACCTCACAATTGCTGCCAGATGTTCACACCTGTACTTGCCCCCCACCCCCGGGGTGCACAGGAGGATCTGGAGACACCGCACCAGTTCCAACTGGTGGGACCAGCTCATCATGGGGCAGTGGGATGACCAGCAGTGGCTCCAGAACTTCTGCATGTGGATGGCCACCTTCCTGGAGCTCTATGCCTGGCTCACCCCCGCTCTCTGGAGACAGTACACCTACCTGCAACCCACTATCTCTGTGGAGAACCACAGTGTAGTCACCAGTTCGGCATGGGAAAGTCCACCATTGGGGCCCTCCTATGGAGGGAAGGCACTCTTGGGCTGAAGTCTCTGCACAGGGGTGGGGAGAATGTTCCACCCAAGGGAGACCCTTGGGAAGTGGTGTCAGGGATGCAAGGGGTCGGGGGGGGGGGAGCTCCATTCCTAGGGGACTGTTCCATCCCACCCTTTCACAGTCCTGCTTCCAGGGAGTGGAATAGCCTCACAGGGAGGGCTCCTAGAGAGCTCAGGGGTCCCGGGACAGCAGGACACTGAGCCACATCAATCTCAGGATCCCCTCCAGACATGGGCTCTGGGTTGTGGTCGGGACCAGGAGTGTACTGTGGAGGTGGGGTATGAGTAGGCAGGGGGGAGTATGAGGGGCCTGGGTAGCAGGAGGTGGGCCATCCCTCAGCCACTGCAGCAGGTCCAGGATGCCCTGCAGAATGGCCAGCAGGAGCAGGGTGGCAGGGGCAGCTGGAGCCGGGGGCAGCCATGGGCAGCTGGGCCATAATGTCCTGCCAGACACCAGTGGTGGCATCAAGGCAGGACCTGAGCTGGTCCCAGACCTGCAACTGCCGCTCTGTGTCATCCTGCAGCCACCTCTCCATGATCTTGGTCACCCTCCAGAAGGCAGCACTGTGGTCCTGTTGGAGGTCCTCCTGGACATGCCGACGGCCCCTCCCATTGTGAGTTCACCCTGGTGCTGGGGTATGTGCTGTGAGGGGCACATACCACAAGGACCTTTGCTCGGCACTGATGAAGCCCAGGATGTGGCCTGGCTGAGTGGGACTGACTGCTGCACAATGAGGAGGCTGCTGCTGTCCTCCAATGCCATGTCTGGCTATGGAGGGGCTTGGAGGCCTCCCCCTCCTGTCCATGATGCTCTGGCTGTGGGGCGGGGGGGGGGAGCCTGGAGTGCCGTATCCATGCTGCCGTATGCTGGCAATATGCCCACCGCCCTGGATATCATGCAGCTCCTGGTAATAGGGGCAGGTGGCGGGTCCTGCCCTGGAGCATTGGGTGGTGTTCTGAGCCCTGACGCAGTCCTGGCGAAGCTCCTTTCCCTTCTCCCGGACCTATTCTATGGTTCAGGAGGATGGCTCCATTCTGCCAGGGTGATGCCAATCCAGGCATAGATGTGGTGTTGGGGGAGGGGTGTTGTGGTGCTTTTCCTTAGGGTCGTGAAGATTCTCCTTCTCCCTCAAAAGGTCCAACAGGGCCTGGACATCAGCCCCAGTCCAGGAGGGGTCCCACCTAATCGAGCCCTGGGGTGGCTCCTGAGACCCCTCTGTCTGGCCCCTCGAGGGCCCAGAGGGGTCGTGGGGTGCCTGTTACTCGGCTATCTGCAGAGCTCTCAGCTCCCGTGTGGCTGTGATGGTGTGGGGGACTGCAGCCTCTAGCACTGCTGCTTCCACGCTCTCAGCTTTGTGCCACAGGGTTTCCTGGGCTCCCTGGGGCTTTAAGAACAGCCAGAGGCAGGCACCATAGAGCGCTACTGCTGTGGACAGGGTGTCCCCCTGGGGCACCTGTGTGGCATCCTAAAGGCCTTTTCTGTTGACAGAAGGCCCCCTGGAATGTCCAGACCAACGCCGACCAATGCTGATCTGTCGACAGCGGCATTCTTCCTTGTGGAGAGGCACGTACCGCTGTCGACAACAGTGCTGTGTTCTGCCCACTTGCTGTTGACAGAACACACTTGTGAATCTG
Source organism: Carettochelys insculpta (assembly GCF_033958435.1). Taxonomy (NCBI): domain Eukaryota; kingdom Metazoa; phylum Chordata; order Testudines; family Carettochelyidae; genus Carettochelys; species Carettochelys insculpta. The sequence continues at coordinate 86,407,653 of NC_134138.1, read as the reverse complement.
GATGATTCCTGGGCTTTGACGACAAAACGGTCCTTCTGTTGAGAAAACCCTCTTGTGTAGACAAACCCTTACGTATTATGACTTTCTTCTCGTGGTCCCTCCTTGTGTGAGAGGGGAGCAGATTGGAGAATGTTCAGTGGCCACATTAGATATTTATCTACTTTTAACTAAGTTTTTAAAATCAACTAGACTTCAAAGCGATGGCCTCTCATCAATGCACAAACCAGTCAATCAAACTGGTTAAAAGTAAAACAAGTCTCTCATAGGCTGAGACCATCTTTGGGAAGTTTCAGTTGGAAGCTCAGTCGGGCCATTTGACAGAGTGCGGCATAGAAATGTTAAATAGACTCAATACTGATGCTAGCACACGCCACTGTGATTAAAGCATGTGCAAAATTAATTCTCACTTTTTGCATGCTTTAGCATTAAAATCGCTTGGTGGTGCACACATTTTTTTTACTCCCCCTGACTGGCAATAGCAGGTAGGATAACAGAAACACCAATCAACAGAATTCTCAGTTTACTTTTGGCCCTATTCAGCAACAGAAGTCATCATTTGCATTTAATCAGACGTGCACTGTGGTAAGACAGAGCTCTGACAACATAAACCATCTAAACTGAGTCCCAATTATTTTAAAATTTCATTAGGTCCTTCACACACATGTACTCTCATTGACAAAAGGATTACTCAGAACCATAAGGAAGTCCTTGTAGGATTAAAGTCTTAATTGGGTCTTTGCTTATGCACAGAGGAATTTTTACACGTAATTTTCTCATACTGAAATTTCAAGGCAAGTATTTTTATAGTTCTATATTGAGATTTTGTTTTTTAAATCAGGTAGGTTTTCCAGTGTCCATAACAGTGTTATCTTTATTGGCTCTCCCTACTTAACGTCTGAACCTCCCTACAAACTAAAAACAAGCTCAGTATTTCAACAGCATATACTAAATTCCATTACCTTATTGGCAGCTTATATATGGACCTATTTTGTGCTGTGTAGATACTGTAGGAATGCTATAGGATACTCTGTCAAGATCTCTTTGCATGAGGTCTTACTATGCATTTGTAATCTTATTCCCATATCTATATGTGTGTACATTTGATCCCAGCTAAATATCAACATATTTCAAAGTCATCTGTTTTAAAAAAGAAAAAAAAAATCAAGAAAACTAAAGCTGATTTTGTGTGGCTAAGTGCCCCCTAGTGACAAAGTCCAACTCCAAATAACTTTCGCAGTTATGTACAAGCCATATATATAATTATCCCCATTTTCCCTAAAAGCATGGTCATTACATTTACATTAATATAAAAAAGTCACAGATGTAATTTTGAGAAAAATGGGCCTCTTTGTAAGTGCTAGCTTAATAAGAGGCTTATTTATTTTGCGCATAACTGTGCAAACTCTTCACTTTGTCTTTCTTTACACTGAGGTCAATGGAAACACTCATGTAAGGGCAATTAGGAGTCCTATGGCACTTTAAAGGCAAACAAATTTATTTGGCCATAAGCTTTAGTGGGCTGGAGCACACTTTATCAGATGCACAAAAGCTTATGCCCAAATACATATTAGTTTTTAAGGAGCCATTGGACTCTCTGTTTTTGCTGAAACAGACTAACATGGCTACCCCTCAAACTCAGGTAAGCAATTTGCATGATCAGGGCCTAGGTAAAATAATTTAAGTGTTCAATATAATAATTTTATCTCTGTTTTTACTTCTGCTTCTTGTGAATTGACAGCCATGAAAAAAAAACTATGAGAAATCATCATTCTGCTTGGACGCTGCAGCTATTAGGACTTTATTATAAAAAGCCTCAATTGCTGTAGCAAAGATGCCTAAGCTGTCAGACTTACAGGAAATATGTAAAAGGGCATAACCATTGCTGTACTCAGCCCTTACCTCAAAAAAATGAAAGGGGCCAAGTTCTGGGGCTACAAATGAAACAGATTTAATTTTAAGTTTCCCTCTTCTCCAATTAATGTTGTTGGAAACAATTTCAGATGGCCACAGGTAGTTTTGTTTTGTATTACTGTCTGATACAGCCAAGAACAGAAAAGTAATCAGTTTTATATTTAAATTTACAATGTGGAAAACTCTTGGCTAAGATTTACCCTCCCTCCCACATACACACGCTTCCCCACCCCCCACAAACATGCTATCAAGCTTTTTCACAAGCATGTGAATATCAAATGTGTTCCTCACTGGTTTAACTGCGTTCCCATTGAAGAAAATGAAAGCTTTCCCACTGTTTAAGGGCTCTTTAGTTATGTGGTTTAGCGAACACTGTGCTGTTCATTACAATTGAGCTGCAAAATAATGGTGGTTCATCTTTAAAAAGTCCACTGTTAATGCCTTTACATGTTTTTTTCCACCATTTCACTTGCTTGGAAGCTTGAGACAATAATTTGTTTTGTATAAAACAGTGCCTTTGCCCTACTTGATAAACATGACTTCCATGTTCCTGCTTTTATAATGAAGTAATAACTAAGCTAAGTTCATTTTGTTTGCACTACCACAGTCAAAGGTGTCAGCAGGAATAGGTGTAACCCACACATAATGGGTGTGGTTCATTGTCCCATGTAGTGGCACCTAGACCGCTTATGGAGAGAAAGGATTAGTCTCCTCTACAAGCTTACCTGTCCACCTGTGGGAGTTTATATAGGCACAGCCCTCCTGAATGTTTGGTAGTTAGACTCAGGTGAAAGAGCTCACACAATGCTCTGAATATCACAAATTACCGAAAACAGTTCTTCTACAGTGAATTACCCAGGACACAGAACCCAGGAGACAATTCATATTGAATTAAAACAAGTGAAACTGAATAAAATATGTGCAAAGATGTAACACATGTATGTTCAAGCTCCTGAAGAATGCTCTCTCTCTTTAGACCAGCAGAAATCATCAGCATATGCTCTGAACTCCAGTTGAGCCATGTAAGTTACTTCAAAATACAGCAAAATCCTAGCATCAGTATGGCTCTGTTCTATGATTCTGAGATAGTACTTACATCACACTCGGTTGATTTTCCAAATGCAGCTAAACTGACCAAGACAATTAGATTGTACATACAAACAGCAAAAATCTGCAAGTGGACTACAGCTAGTTAACTGGAACACTGGATAAATTGGCATTTAATACTTCCCGACTCATTGTAAATTGATCCAGTGGTTTCTTAAGGCTAATAAATGGGATGAGGAAGCATGCTATTTTAACTGTATTTTAGAGGCATGAAACCTCTTCAATCCACGGTTCACAGATGTTTCCCTGGCACATATTAAAATGAACTCAAGATTTTACAGACACCATGTTCATAAAACAAAAAAGCTAAGATGGTTAAAATTAATATCCCATAAATAAAACATGCACTGCAGCATATATTAAATGACAGGTCTCAGACTTTGCTTCATGCAGTCATTCACAAAGCTGCCAGAACATGTGTGATTCATTAAATCCACCGAAGTGTACTAGCTCTTCCTGGCATTATTCATAATTGAAACATTTCAATTTTAGTTAACAGAAGAGAAAAAAACTAATTTAAAAGTAAAACAAGGAAATTAGTTTGGTGTTTCTGGATTACAATCCCACAGTGCCTTCAACCAGCCATATTTAGCCTCAGGGGGGTTAATTAAAAAAAAAACAGGCAGTTTAACCCACTTGAATAGAATTTTTTTTAAAGCAAGAGCTCTCTTTAATCCTAGATGCCCATCACTGTACCATATGAAGTTCCTACAGAAATGCAGCAACAATGTTTCAATTTAGCAATTTATATCCTGTATGTTCAGTCTGATAATTCTGTATTCTGTTTTCAGATGGCAAATGTACTGAAGTTTGTGATCTGATCTTAGCCCATTGAAGTTAATGGCAACCCTCATATCCCCACACACTTCAATGGGCTTTCATCCACAGGCCTTTATTCAGTGAAATTCACTGCACAATGCAGAAGGCAGAAGTAATCACCTTTTGTACAGGGGATGATAGGGTGGCTGGCAAATAATGGCACAGAAGTTTCAGTCTCTCCTATACAGTGGTGTCTCCTCATTCAGGTTGAATGTTCCAGGGCCAATGCATAGCTCTCTACAGCGTAGAGGGTACATGGAAGACTAGCAGCTCCAGTTACTGGCTGCAACCTCAAGCCCCCTGCATAACTCCTTCTTTGCACAGGGACTTAAACAGTGCGGAGGACCTTATGTGGGTCCTCTACAACTGGATGATCTTCACCTTTAAGAACTTCATACCTCCATTACCTCACCTACAAAACCAGGCTAATTTGAATCCACTTTCCTAAAGAGCTAAGATCCTGTTAAAATTCTACACAGGAACTAAATACACGCATCCCTCGTTACATGAGTGCAATTGGTGCCCAACTTTCTGCTTATAGGCGAAAACTCGTAAGAGGGATGCTAAATTCCCATTAAAATACATGTAAAAGACTCTCATTAGTTTCTAGTGCTCCTAACTCAGTGACTAAGCGGCAGCAGGTGGCACTCCTTTTGAAAGGTAAGTGAACTTTGGGTTGGGAGTGGGCAGGGTTAAAGGCTGGGGGCAGTTTGGGGCCATCAGTGGGAGGGAGGGTTAAAACCTGGTGGGGGGTAGCGTCCGAGGGGCAGACAGGGGGCATTAAGGCTGCAGTGGGCTGGGTCTGGGGGCAGGGGGTTTCAGGCTGCTGCAGGTTGGGTCTGTGGGGCAGGTGGTGGGTAAGGGGTTAAGTCTGCTGCAGGCTGGGTATGTGGGCTGGCTATAATTCTTTAACATTAGGTATCAAAGGCTTAGAGTGAGATTTAGGCTTCTGGCTTAAGTTAGCTCTGAGTACACTTATCCCTCGTTAAACAAGTACTTTATTTACGAGTACTCGCTTAAACAAGGGACACATTTACTGACCTTTTGTTCACTGGATGAGTGAACTTCCCGCAGTAACGTGAGACTTACCCCTCCCCATGGCTCCAACCCGCCACAGCCTGACCACCCACGCCCCCGCCAGCTCCGCAGACCCGAACTGTGGCAATTTAAAGCCCCATGCCCACCCCTGCATACCCAAACTGCCAAAACCTAACCCCCCACCGCCAGCCCCTTTGCACCCAAACTGCCGCAACTGAAATCCCCTGCCGCCCCGCACACCTGAACTGCTGCAGCCTAACCCTGATGGCCCCTCAGACCAAAACTGTTGCAGACTTAACCTCCCCCCTGCCAGCCTCTCAGACCCAACCGGCAGCAGCCTGAACCCTGCTCCCACCACCCAACGCGCCACCATTTTTTAACCCTCCTTCCCACTCACGTCCCCAAACTGCCCCAGCCTTTAACCCCCCACTACCCCAGGTTCACGTACCTTTCAAAAGCAGTGCCATCTGCTGCCACTCTGAGCACCTGGAACCAATCAGAGACTGTTACACATATGTTAATAGGAATTTAGTGTCCCTCTTACGAGTTTTCGCCTACAAGCAAAAAGTTAGGAACCAATCGTGCTCGTACAGCGAGGGATGAGTGTATTATGTGCTTGAACCAAGACTGTGAAATGATACATGCTTGCTTCAAGGTAATAGAGCTTAGCAATATGCATCTTGGTACTGGTTGGCAACACATGATAAACATGTGACCTACAAACAGACAGATGTTAGCATGTTCATAGAGCTAGCCACAACTGATATATCAAAACTATGACACAAATGGTTGCATTAACTTTTGGAAATTAAATACAATCAACCAAAATACTATCATGGATAACCGGAATCTTAATATTGGTTGACTGGAATACCAGCTATGAACAGGAGGCTGAGGCTTAATCAGATACAGTCCAGATTTTTGTAGGTGGTCTGGAAAAAAAGGGTTAGAAAAGACTTAACCCTTTCCTAGGTGGGATATTGGGGTGATAAGATGGAACCTGGGTCTGGTGCTTCCTTTTAGGAGGTTCTCCACTGACTTTGTTTCCATCTTCACCTACACTGTCTTCCATCAGGTACTGAATATGGACAATGCGATACTGTAAGCTAAGGTGTGCTTTATGTAACCCTTCTGTTAATGCCAGATGCCTGCCAGAAGGGCCGGGTTCAACTCTTGTGGGGTTTTCCTATCAAGGATACAACCAACCGGCTCGAGCCCCCACCCAGTGGCCTGGGACAATTTCACCCCCGTGCTGGGTGTCTGTAAGGCAGTTCTCCCCCCCCCTCACAAGCACAGAGTTTGAGATAGAAATGGCTTGTTTAATGACCGTAACCTACCCCAAGGTTACAGCGACAGATGCAGTATATCTAAGCAAAGAAGAGACAAACCCCCTTTACCCAGATACCATCCCCATATGCAGTAGAACCCAGTCTCTTGCTGGGGCTCTTGGCCCTTTTCCACACACACACAGTTACAGGGTGTACCCTCTGCGGTGCAGTCCCAAACTCAAAGCCCACAGATACATCACCAGGGCAATACTAGCTGTTCACTTGTCTGTAGCCTCCCCTTGCTGTCACCAGCCGTCTGCCAGTCGCCGTCGTCCGCCGGTAGCCGTTGTCTACCGCCGCCGCCGCCGCTCCTACCGGCCGCCGTCGTCTACCGCCGCCGCCGCTCCTACCGGCCGCCCGCCGGTCGCCGTCGTCTACCGCTGCTCCTACTGGCCGCCTGCTGGTCCTGCTGTTGTCCGCCAGTCCTAACCCCACTGCTTGGGACTGCCCTAAGGCAGAACCCAGTGATTTCAGCTCTGTGTGGCGTCAGCTGCCACTCTGTGATTTCAGCTCTTGGTATTTTTAGTGTGGGGTTTCACAAACACCCTAGTATCCAGCTCTATCTTTTAACAGGTGGGGAAGATTAGTCAAGCCAGGCTTATAGCTATATGGCCAAGGCATAGGCAGGGCCAAGACACTCAGCAAGCTGGCTCAACCAGTACCCCTCTCCCTGTCTCTCACAATGCTTTAAACCAGGGAGCCCTGTGTAATCAATGTCTTACACAGCTAAGGCGACTGCCCTGTCCCCCACAACAATCCAGAGCATTGGTGAGATCTCACAACTCCCGCATTAAGTGTCAGCTTAAATTGTGATTTTACAACTACATGTTTACAATAGACCAAATCTTATGGCTTACTTGCTACCCATTAGGCTTTGCCTGAAAAGGTATTACACATGCACACCTTTTGCATTCTTATGCAGAGGACCTCTGGGAGACTTATTTCTCCCAGCCTTCAGCAGCACTGCATTCCTTTTGCCACATTCCCTACATTTACTATACATATCTGTTCTTGTACTTACTTTCTTTTCTATAATTTTTGTACGTAAACACTAAATAAAATGTCCCCACATGTTTCAGCAGTCTCACAATTAATAATACCTTACATAGCCACAAGAGTAAGGTGCCTGTTACCTTTGACAAGTGCACTCTGCACCCTACATTACTCCCACTGCAACTTTGTGAAACCGAACACAAAAGTTGATTATAATGGGCTATGTCTACACTTGTCCCCCGGTAATCAGGTGATGGGAGATTAGTAATGAAGTGCTGTAATACATATGCAGCACTTCATCAGGCAAATTCTCCCCTGCGGCAACTTCGAAGTGTCAAACTTTGAAGTGCTGGCATGCGTGTCGCTGCAGGCACTTTGATGTGCCTGCGCTACTTCAACGTGCCTTTACTTCAGAAAATTTTGGGGAATAAAGGCACTTAGAAGTGCCCACGGCTACACGCATGCTGACACTTCATAGTTGGACACTTCAAAGTTGCCAAAGGGGAGAATTTGCATATGCATCGCAGCACTTCATTACTAATCTCCCATCACCCTGATTACCATGCGGCCAGTGTAGACATAGCCACGGGATTGCAATTAGTGTTTGTTTTTAAATATAGCCATGGGGCATGTGTGTAATGTTTTTCTTCCAACCTAAGGCTAATAAATATATCAGGGATCCATGAACCACAGCAGTGACTCAAGAAAGCTCCAAAACAAAAAACAAACAAACAAAACAACAAGGACAAGAATAACAACAAAAACATCTGGGCTGCGACCACACTTCTTCTCTCTTTCAGAGGGGGCATATTAATGAGGGAGTTTGGAAGATACTATTGAGGCCCTGACAGGAATATGCAGTGCTTCATTAGCATAATGGTGGCCGTGCATGATTCGAAAGTGCCGCTTTCAGAATGCATGCCGCCCAAGTAGACAGGGGCCTTTCGAAATGACCCCCGACTTTGAAAACCTCTTCCTATTCAGTTTTAGGAAAAAAGGGCTTCCAAAGTCAGAGGGTTTATGTCTTTATGGGGCGGTGTGTGTTCCGAAAGCCTCATTAGCATCTTCTGAACTGCCTCATTAACATGCCCCCTCTGAAACTGGCTACTTCTCTGTTCTTGGCTGTAGCAGACAGCAATACAAAACAAGGCCACCTGTGGACATCTAAAACTGTTTCCAATTACAGTAATTGGAGAAGAGGGAAAGTTATCTTTAAATCTGCTTCATTTGCAGCCCCAGAACTTGTACATTGTTTTTCCTTTACTCCCTTAATATTTTGTTTCTTGCATAGCCAAGAAGAGGCTGCAAGTGACTTTCCTACCTGTATCTTAAAGAAAGCACTCTGCCTAAAAATGAGTCAAAATAATTTAGTGCTCATGCTGCTTCAGTCAGAGGCAGAGAGTAAAACAACACTAATGAGCATGGAAAAAAGAGTTGCAATTACTGATTTGTGAAGATTTTCATTAAAAAGTACATCACTTGAGAGCCTAGCATAAATTAACTCCTCTGCCAAATCTTGAATAAAAGTTTTGATTATGGCTATCCACATTCTAGAGGATGCATCGTTGCATAAAATGAAAAGAGCAAAATATAAACATCATGTCAATGCTTAAATAGTCATTGTGATAAGAACCTGAAGCTTTCTGGAAAGAGCTGCACAGAAGAGTGACAATAAACTATAATGTATTAGTTCTATAAACCGTTTTGCTGAGAAAACGGGATGAAGCACAAATAAACATTGAGATAGAGAAAAAAACTCTTTACTCTTATATTTGGTGTGTCAACAAACTAGCTTCTGATTCTTATCACAAGGTTGACTGTGTTTAGTTTCACATTTTCTAACTGAAATAGTGAGAATCCATTGTCCTTGACTGGTAGGACATTGTTAAAAAGAAAATGTCATTACTGCAAGAGACCAGCAAGGGGAGTAGTTACACTTTGAGAAGTTTCTACGTTCACCAAGAGTAAATTACACAGAAATGTAAAACCATATAAAAATACTGATGCTGAGTTGCGTACACAATAGAAATAAAAGTTATTTCAATGTTAGGAATTAGAAAGGCTGAGCCTTTAAAGATTACTGTGTTCCTGAATGAAAAGTGAGACAAAGACACTCGTTCTTGGACTAGTTCATCTAATCATCTCATTAGATACCCTCTGGTACGACGAAGAGGAGACAAAATCCTTTAGATGGTCATTCTTCCTTTAAACAGCGACAACCATCTCTTGGCCAAAGGGAGGTAAATTTTAGAACAGGCGCTGCTGATAAGTAGACTGTGTGAAATTTGTAAGTCTGTTTGAATATGGACAGCTATTAAGGATAGCAGAAGTTATAACTATTCAAAAGAGGGAATGGGTTTTTTTTCTATTCAGACTTCCTGGTTAAGGACAGATAAGTAGGGCAGATTGCAGAAGATGATCCTTGACAATTGCCAGTGAATAGCCCTTTCAGCAGCATAGCATCCTGCAATACTGTACAACCCTTTTTTTGGCATAAGCGGAAGTGGTGTGGTAGGGTATGGAATGTGTTTAGCTTCCACATGTACTGTCAGATCAGAGGGACACTTGAAGTCCACTATTTTGTCAGCATCTGGCATAATCTACACTCATCACGTACAGCAACATCCTTGAGCAATGACACTGCTCAACCTCAACCCAACTATACCAGCATAAGGGACAGAAGGGCCTTAGGTTGTGGGAGGGAAGTGGAAGAATTGCTCTGAAGAGAAGAAAAGCTTCAGGCTGTGTAGGTTCACTGTGAGTGCACTGAACTCAGCATTTGGCATTCAGAAACTGTATCCTTTAACATGGGGGTGGGGGGGCATCTGGCAGACAGTCTGGATCTGGTCAGTGGCTTGCCTGAATCTAGACCCCGAGGCTTGGTGCTCCTCTCCCCAGCATAGAGCCCTGGGCAGGATGGGAAGTGGGCAGCCCCAAGCTTTGCAGGGCAGATCTGGTGTGCAGAGGGAAGAAACACGGCCCCCACATGTTGCTGCTCCTCCTCTTCCCACTTCAGGGAATGTGATGCCAGAAACTGCTTGTGGGAGGGTTTTCCTGCTGCTCCCATTGGCTGCATTTTGGCCAATGGAACAGTGGAGGGAGGTACTTGGAGTTACAGGAGGTACAGAGCCAAGCAAGTGACACCCCCCACCCGCTACATCACAGCTGTCCCTCTCACAAGTTTCCCCTCCTGCCCAGCTCGCCCATGTCTTGGCTCGCTGCTGCACACCACTCCCACTCAGGTCTCCCACCCCGACCTGCTCCTGCCCCCACTTCCCTCTCTGCTCTCCATCCCTGGCCTGCTCTGCACCCCTCTCTCTCCCTGTTCTCACCCTGTCTACTCCTGCCACCCCACCTCTCCAGCTCAGTTTTCCCAACCCTGGACTACCCCTGCACCCCCTCTTGCTCAGACCCCTGCCCTTGGCCCATTCCGCCCCCAACCCCAGCTCTGCTACACCCAGTCCATTCCTTCACCCTCCTTCCTGGCCAGACTCTGCATCCACCCTTGCTCCTGTACCTTCTCTGCGGGCCAGACATCCCACCCCCAGCCCACTGCTGCACCTTCCCTGCCTTTCCGACCTCCCACCCTCAGTCTTCTCCTGCACCCTTCCCTCCTGGCCAGACACCACAGCCCCAGCACACTCCTGCACTCTCCCACCCTTCCAGATACTCTACCCCGCGCCTGCTCCTGCACCCTCCCTACCAGCTGGACCTCCACCCTCATGCCCACCCCAGATGAGGGAAGGAGGACATGGAACCCAATTAGCTCCATTAGCACACATCATAGACCACTACACTATGGGTGTGTCTACACACCGCAAAAATAACTTCCAAGTTGCTTAGTGCAAAGTACAACTTCAAAGTAAGCAACCTTGAAGTTGAGCATCTACATACACCCTACTTTGAAGTTAACCTTCAAAGTAGAGCACTATTCCACTCCTGGGAATGGAGTAAGGACTTCGAAGTTGGACTCCCTACTTCTAAGTTCACTTGGAAGTAAGGGAAAATGTGGTAGACTCTCTGGTGGCCACTTCGAAGTAGTGCCTAACTTCAAAGTTAACTTCCAAGTTAGTTTCAAGTGCAGACACACCGTATGGGAATTATAGAAATAAAAATTAAAAAGACTGTTCGTTTTCCACCAAAACCACCATCACAGCTTCACCTTCATTTTCTTTCATTCCTGTTACCCACCCCAACCTAACCAATCAATCTGTCTGAGACAGAGCCAGCATAAAAAAATGTAGCACCATGTCCTACACAACAGCAGACTCCTGTTCTGTTGGATGAACAGCAGAAATAAAATTTCACTCAAGAGTTCTCCACTGATAACAGCTTGCCTCCACCTGCATACATTTAATTAGTTATATAGGCCCTAAAGAGCCCAGATGATCCTGACTGCTATTATGAGTATTATTCTAGGAAAAACAATGAGAAGTCCTGCGACACCTTAAAGACTAACAGAATTTTTGGATCATAAGCTTTCGTGAGCAAAGACCTACTTCGTTGGATGCATATGCAGACACAGACTAACACAGCTACCCCTCTGATATTATTCTTGAGTTAACATTTGAAAGACTATCAGAAATTTAACTCAATAACAATAAATGTGAAATATGTCCTTTCCGAATGGAAGTACTGAAAAAGGAAAAAAACAAAACAAAACAAAAAAACCAAAACCAGAAACTTTCAATAAAAATTCTATTAGCTCTCTTTTCAATGAAGCAGAGTGTAAAAATGGCTTTAGTATAAAAGCAGCTTCTATAGTTCTGAGTTCATAGTAAATATCCTTCAATGCATTCAGAATGTGACATGGAAGGGTAACTTTAAAGGTCCATTTTCAGACTTGCCCTTAAGTATCAACAAGATGGTAGCAGCTATTTAGGCTGCGTCTACATTTGCATTCCTCTTTTGAAAGAGGCATGCAAATGAGGGACATTGAAAATGCAAATGGGTGCAGATTTACATATCTGACACCTCATTTGCATATTCTTCTTTCAAAAGAATAAAAGCTGTGTTGATGCAGCTCTTTCAAGATTATACCCCATACTTGAAAGAACCTTTGTCCCATAAAAAAGGGAAGAAGGGTTCTTTCAAAGATGGGGTTTACTTTCGAAAGAGTTGCATCTACACTGCTTTTCTTCTTTCGAAAGAAGCCCTTTTGAAAGAATATGCAAATGGAGTGTCAGATATGTAAATCTGCACCACATTTGCATTTTCAATGTCACTCATTTGCATATCTTTCGAAAGAGGAATGTAAGTGTAGACGCAGCCTTAGAGTACTTGAACTCCTGAAACAAGTACCACTGCTTGGAATATATATACATCAATTTTCATGTGGTTTTCAAAAGTCTATAGTCAGTGCCTTAAGTTTCTCCTCTTTATACATTTTAGCAATGTAAACAATGAAAAAATGAAAATGGTTTTCTCCACCTCTCCTTATTTTAACATTTACAGTAGATTGTATATTTGCTTATATTAATATGCAACATAAAATATAGCAGATTATAACATTCTGCTCCTCTCCCTACTGCTATAACAATAACTTCACTGATTTTATTTACTGTATCACGTCATAGGAAAGAAGAATATTTTCTATGTAGCAGTGTGTGCAGGAATGTAAGGTATTTACAGTACATCTGCCTCTTACATACACATCCATACAGACTTTAAAAAAGTTAGTGAATTACCCAAATCACATTTCTCGTAAAATTGGTCATGTTTTGGGTTGCTGTGGACTTTTCTTACAAGCTTGAGAGAGACAGAAATATGGGTAAAAAAGGTGCTTACCTCTAATATGACATTGGCAACTAATAATTTCTCCTACAGATAACATTGAGCACTCATCTTACATGCAGGTGTTTTCAGTTTGTGAGAACCTATGTGATTTTTGCAAGGGAAGCTAACTGTCACAGCTATAGTAGGCTTTCTACCCTATTTTAAGGCAAGTCTCTTCCCACATTTGTCCCTGGAGGAACCGTGCTTATGTCACCTTCTAAGAATTCAGCCTAAGTATATCTTTTAGATCCATGTGTCTTATCAGCTGTGAGCCATTCTGTTAAATACTTGAGAATTTGTGTCCCAGAGCAAAAAGAATTTGAAAACAGATTAGAGCGAGAAATTTGTGAGTTAGAATTCATATTCAAATTCGACACATTAACACGTGGTATGAACAGAGACGTCAATTACCTCACACATTACAAGGACTACCAAAACAAAAAAGCAGTAAAGTAGCACTTTCAAGACTAACAAAATAATTTATTAGGTGAGCTTTTGTGGGACAGACCCACTTCTTCAGACCACAGCCATACCAGAACAGACTCAATATTTAAGACACAGAGAACCAAAACCAGTAATCAAGGTTGACAAATCAGAAAAAAAATTATCAAGGTGAGCAAATCAAGAGAGCAGAGGGGCACGTTACCTACAGCCCCCAACTCAAACCACTGCAACGCATTATTAAAGACCTACAACCTATCCTTAATCAGGATGCCACACTCCAGTAGGCTGTAAGTAACAGGCCTGTTCTCTCCTGCAGACAACCTCCCAACCTCATGAGGATTCTCACCAACAGCCACAGTCTATGCCACAGGAACACCAGTCCTGGGACTTTTCCTTGCAACAAAGCCCACTGCCAGCTTTGTCCCCATATCTATTCTGGAGATACCATTACTGGACCTAACCAGGTTAGTCACAGAATCACAGGCACATTTTCATGTTCCACAACAAACATCATATATGTCATCATGTGCCAACAATGCCCAGACACTTTGTATATTGGACAGACTTCAAACCCTCTCAGGCAAAGAGCAGACATCAAAACACTCCTGATCCACAAACCAGTTAGTCTACATTTTAATGGAGTGGGCCATTCTGTTAATGACTTAAGAGTTTGCGTCTTATTGAAGAAGAATTTTCACACTGCTTTGGAAAGAGAGACTGCTGAACTCTCTTTCATATTCAAATTCGACACATTAACACGTGGTTTGAACTGGGATGCAAATTTTCTGGGACATTTTTGGGGCTCTTTTGCATACTTGGCTTAATCTAATTCTTGACCTCCCCCCCGCCCCTCTGCTCTCTGATTTGCTCACCTTGATAATTTTTTTTCTGATTTGTCAAGCTTGATTACTATTTTTGGTTCTCTGTGCCTTAAGTACTGAGTCTGTTCTGGTATGGCTATGGTCTGAAAAAGTGGGCCTGTCCCACGAAAGCTCACCTAATAAATTATTGTTAGTCTTTAAAGTGCTACTTTATTGCTTTTTCGTTTTGAAAGTATATAGACTAGCATGGCTTTCTCTCTGTTACTGATCTACACTACAAGGACTGCTTCCCTGCCTTTGATACTTCTAATTATCTCAGGCAGGACAATTAACATCCTCCCACCCCTCATTCCCTCCTACGTATTTGATTTGTCAGTTTTTATTGCAATTTTGTTTTGGTCCTCTGAACTTATTAAAGTCAGTCTGTATTGGAAATGAAATTGATCTGATGGAGTCTGTCACACGAATGCTCATCACTGAATAAATCATTCTGTTAGTCTTTAAAGTGCTACAGTCTCCTGTTTTGTTTCGTTGAAGTACAGACTAACACGGCTACCTCTCTGTTACTATTTATCTGTGAGAAGTCCTGTTCGTCTTCAAGCGTTTCCTCCCACGTTTTTTCCAGTGTCCCAGTGGTGCTCTCATTAAATGCTTCTTATAACCATTTAGTTGTATAGGTGTTATTGGGTTCAATGCACACTTTTCACCAATTTTCTAGCATACAAAACAATAATGAAAATGCAATATAAATCTCCTCAAATTCAACATTTTTTTGATCAGCGGAGGGTTCAAGACTTGGTTAGCAAAGATCATTACACAAAAGATTTTGAATGAGCCCCCCTGAAAGCATAATCAGGTATAGATGGTACCAGAAAGGACCAGGTTCAATAAGTCCAGCGTACCTTTTCTAAATAAATAAAATGCATGGCTCTGTCCTGCATCCAGAGTCACACTCATACTTCCCATTCTTAAAAACTACAATTTAACCTCTCTAGTCACCTTTCCAGCTGTTTCTCAGAACCCTCTGTAATATGAAACCACCAAAACCTCTTACTGGAAAACACAAGCTTCATGTCTTTATAGAGAATAAAGTTAGGAAACCTCAAGTCCTTGCTGCTGTTGGCAGTCCTGTCTGACAGATTCTGTGATTAGGATGGGAAAACTAGGCTAGAGTCCCACATCCTTCTGGACAGAGCCCCATGTCCCTTTGACCATCACTTCCTGAGTTCACATCCAGAATTCAAAGTTACCTTTTAGCTCAGGATGACCCAACTGTGCACAGACTATACATCTCACATTCTCTTTTCTTAAATACATTTTAAATTAATTGTTTAATACAAGTTCCAAACCCGGAAAACAAACTCAAACCACTACATACACACAGGGCAGATACACACAGAGATGCACATGTAACTTAATCCACCCAGAACTGGCTGTCCCACTCCATGCCCATTCTGCTTTGAAACAGCAGAAACTTATTTCTCTCCCTAAACTTGGTGAGTCCAGCTCTCACAGCTAACTTAGTCACAAAATGTAAAGTTATCAGCAGTCTACTTACCAGCTGCTTGTCTGTTTACACCTACTTCAACTACAGAGGATTTTGCACCCAGTCTGGTTCTGATAAGCTGCCTTTTCACAGAATACATCTTGCTCGATCACGTTCTTCCATAATTACCTGACCCAACCGGTATTAGAAAAGTCAACAGAAAGATCACAACTGAATGCAACAGAAGCTGGATCACACCATGGCCATGTCGACACTAGCCCAAAACTTCTAAATGGCCATGCAAATGGCCATTTCAAAGTTTACTAATGAAGTGCTAAAATACATATTCAGTGCCTCATCAGCATGCGGACAGCCACGGCACTTCGAAACTGGCTCGGCTCGCCGCTGCGTGGCTCGTCCTGACGGGGCTCCTTTTCGAAAGGACCCCGCCTACTTCGAAGTCCCCTTATTCCTATCAGCTCATTTGCAAGGCCATTTCGAAGTTTTGGGCTAGTGTAGACACAGCCCATCAGTGATCATTTTAAAGTTTGTACAATTTTAACATTAATAATGTGGTATTCATTGTTATTGATGAAGTTATAAAACAGTCTCAGAGAGGCAGCCATGTCAGTCTCTGGCTTCACGAAGAACAAGCAGTCCTGTAGCACCTTAATGACTACTTAATTTATTAAGTAATGAGCTTTTATGGGTAAAACCCACTTCAGATTATTAGATATTTAGAATCCAGGGTATATATGGGGGGGCAGGGAGGGGTGAAAAGGAGGAAAAAAAGGGTTACCTGACATTAGTAGAACCAGTACACAAAGCAAATTAAGGTAATTAGAGCACAGCACACAGCCTACTTAAAATAAAATTAATAATTTTAAAAGTTCAGCCCTGGCTTGCCTGATCTGGGCTGTGAGGCTCAGGGCTACACATCCCCTGAGTCACCATAGGCTGGATGCTGGGGAGAGGACCCCCAAGCCTCATGGGCCAGATCCAGACTGTGGTATGGGGGTTCCCCACTCATGATATAGACAAATCCATTAAGCACAGTGCTAATCAATCCAGCTCACCCTTCTATTGGGAGTCAGGGTCAGCCTTAGGGATGAGCCATCAGATGGAGTGCCCTGAATACAAAGTTTAGGATACACTATATTAGGCTGCTGCCAGTCTCCTTGCAGGGCATTGGGGAGTGCAACAAACCCTTTTCTACCCTAGATAGCAAAATTCCTACGGCTGGTTCTGTCTGGAGTACTTGGGGAACCATGTGTGTTTAGGTGTGCTGGGTCATTCCACCTCTACCCACGCTTCCTCTGGGTCCAGTAGTATCGTCCATCAACTTCAGCTAGTGAAAACAATGAACCTTCCCCCTCCTCCACAGTGGAGCTACTCCTGTCATATGTAGCTTTCCAGTCTGTCAGGTATAATTACAACGGATAGCTATGTGTAATCTGGTGTCACCAGATGTCCTGACAGGGACAGTCTCAATATATGGAAGTTGGTCTTATATCGGTACCTATTATCACCTGTCCCAACCTGATTCTTCCACACTTGGGCTGTGTCTACAAAGAGGAATGCAAATGAGGGAAACTGAAAAAGCAAATGAGGCACTATTTACATATCTCATGCTTTATTTGCATAATCTCTTTTCAGAAGCGATTCTTTTGGAAGAAAAAAAGTGTAGATGGGGCTCTTTCGAAAATAAACCTCACCTTTGAAAGAACCCTTCTTCCTATTTTGCTTCAGGAAGAAGGGTTCTTTTGAAGATGGGGTTTATTTTTGAAAGAGACCGTCTACACCGTTTTTTTTACTTTCGAAAATATCTCCCGAAAAGAGATTATGCAAATGAAGCATGAGATATGTAAATCAGTGCCTCATTTGCATTTTTTATTTCCTTCATTTGCATTCCTCTTTCAAAAGTTTAACAGTAATAAGTCACCATATTCCTGGAAATTATAGGCTGGTAAACCTGACTTCTGTGATAGGCAAACCGGCTGAAAGTACGGTAAAGAACAGAGCTGTAAAGCACATATACGAACATGATTTATTGAGGAAGAGTCAATACAGCTTTTGTAAAAGGGAAAACACACCCCTACCTATCTACTAGAATTGTTTGAGGGGAGTCATTGAACATGTGGACAAGAGTGATCCAGCGGTTATGCTGCTATTGAACTTTTAGAAAAACTGTGCAAAGTCCCTCACCAAAATCTTTTAAGCAAAGAAAGCAGTCGGGAATAAGAGAAATGTTCTCTTGAAACGGTAACTTGCAAAAAGAGAAAAAAACAAAGTTTAGGAATAAATGATGAGTTTTCACAGAGGAGAGGGATAAAGAGGGGTCCTCTATGCTGTTCAACGTATTCATAAATGACCAGGAAAAAAGGGTAACAGTGAGGAGGCAAAGTCTGCAGATGATAAATAATTACTCAATATAGTTTAGTCCTGTGGTGTCCAACATGTTCTCAGCAGGGTGTGGCAAAATGCAGCTCAGCAGAGCCACACATGTGGATCACCCCTCCCACCACTCCATGCATGGGTCCCACCACTTGGTGGGACAAGCGCATGGCAGCAGCAATGGAGATGGCTTTGAACCACAGACTCCTGTGGCTCTACACAGCGGTGACTCCAGCTGCAGGGTGCTCACGCGGTGGTGACTCCAGCCATGGGGTGCTCATGCAGCTCCAGCTGCACCAGCAGTGACTCCAATCACAGGGTGGCTCCAGTGAATAATGGGGGGAGGGGCATGACATCTGGCTGGGGAGGGCAGCGCCTGGTTTGGGCGGGGGTGGATGCGATGATCCATTCGATTTCTTTCCTTGAGTCCAAAGCAGAGTGTAAAGAGTGACAAAGCGATTCCACAAAACCACTAACTACTACAACTGCTATTCCTCTCTCAGCATTACCAATTTATTTCTTCCTGTTTTTCAAATAAGTGCTTACTGGTTATTATTCACTAGATTTATTATTGTGAAAATATCCAAGATGAATCTTATTTTGTTTTCTGGCATATCTAATCTCATTACTTGTCTTTGCATTATTTATCAGTCAGTGCTTGCTATGCAAAAGGGAGTACGCTGCATGTTCAGGAGCTGTATTAATGAAGATGTTAAACAATAAAAATTGGTACTAAATTGAATTCCTATACCAGCAGCACATTGGTCCACTTCCCCTACATCTCAGTTTATTATTGCTCTTTATTTACAGTCCTTCAACTAACGTCCACGTGTCTGTGTTCCTACGCCAGTCAATCTAATTTAGTTTTTTTCAGGTAAGTTTTCATAAAACAGTAAGAAATGCTCTACTGAAATCCAAGCATATACTACAGCACACTCCTGTTCATGTGAAATCTGTTATGTGCAGCATGTATCTCATGCTGGGGGAAATGGAAGTGCTCCAGATAATGCAGAGATTCAGAAGATAGAGCTGATCCCCCTGACTGCAAACAGAAGGACAAGTTCCAAGGGGAGGCTGTTCTGCTGATGAAGGACTCATACAACAGAGCAGGAAGCTTTATGCAGCCTCACTGTCATGGAAGGGGAGGGGGCAGAGCTGTGACAGCAGAGCTGAAGAAGTTTCCCTGAAATGCTGCAGGGCCAGTGACACCTGATCCCCGCAGATGCAAAGTGTAGGGAAGGCGGAGATCCAGGCAAGGCAAAACAGAGGCTCCTGGCCAGGACTGTAAGGAGGAAAATGAGCTTCTGGCTAGGGAACAGGTCACTCCGCTGCTGACTGGCTCCTGCCCTGTCCATTATCCAAACTACCTATTACCCACTTAAAAATCCATGCTCCCCAGGCTATCCAGAGAGTTGAGAGCATGCTGTATACCTAATGTTTCCCCTTCAACAATTAAATTTGTGATCCTACCAGGAAAGGAAACAGACCAGATAGATTTACTTTTTATATGCCTATACTGCTTACTGCTGTATTACTACAACTGGACAAAATAATCAAAACTTCCAAATCTGCTTCCCCCAAAATATTTTGACCCATTTTCAGAGTTTGTAAAACTTCTGAAATTTGCTTTTAGTTTCATTGAGCCCTCCAATGTCACTGAATTTGTTTGCTTGTGGGGGACATTTGCCCCATGGATATTGAAAAATCTGCTGAAGGAAGAATGAAACCCATGCAGAAGTGATATGGTCCAACAGATTAAGTACTGGATTGGTAACAGGAGATGCTGAGTTTCATTCAGGTCTCTGTCATTGACTGACCTTAAATGTAAAGTATTAAGAGCCCTGTTGCAGTGATCTCTTGAAAGGATTCGTAAAATGCCATATGAAATTGATCTTTCAAGTTGCTGAGCCCCACAAAGCACTTCAGCATACATGAGAAGCCCCACTGATTTTAACAGGGAAACTTGTGCTCAGAATTAAACATGTGCTTCAATGCTTCAGTTTTTAACGACTTGCGGGAACTAATTAATACCATATTGTATTATAAATCCTATTTCGAAGGTCAGTGTCAGCCCACATTTTACAAATGGAAAAAGTGAGAGTTAAAGTGTACATACAGGTGAATGCCCATGCACACAATATGCTCCACTGACTACAATAGGGCTCTCTACAAAATCAAGTACAGGACATATGTAAGTTTCCCCTTGTTTTCTTTATGACTCATAGCCAGCACTAACACATTCTAAAAAATACACTTATTAGTTCCCTGAAAGCCTTTTCTTACTGTATTACTGTGACTTTGCTTTCATCATTTTATTTCAAGTATCTCTCTGTTTTACTTTTTTAAAATGCTAGCTTTGCCACTCAGTGTGCCTGCAGATACAGACCTGTCTGCATGGGCAAAATGCAAAAACAACAGGGGTGTGTCTACACTAGCCGGCTACTTCAAAGTAGCCGGCACAACATCGAAATAGCACCTGTCGCATCTACACGCGCCATGTGCTATTTCAACGTTCAAATCGACGTTAAGCAGCGAGATCTCGAAATCACTATTCCCATCCGGAGATGGGAATAGCGCCCTACTTCGACATTCAACATTGAAGTAGGGTATGTGTAGACAGTCCGTGCCCTGCTACTTCGAAATAGCAGGGTCCGCCATGGCGGCAATCAGCTGTGAGGCAGAGACGTGTTGTCCAGCCCCTGCGGGCCTCTACGATCTCTGCGCCCAGCGGTTCTTAAAGCTGCATGGACCCGGAAACCCCGTAGCAGGAAGCTGACATTGTGTAGGCAGCAGCCGTGTCACGAGGTGCCCCTGCACAGGCCAGATGGACACCATCATGGCAGCCAGCCAGCCTCCCGAGCGCCCCCAGAGCTCCCCCTCCGGGCCATCCCAGGGCTCCCAGGCCTCCAGCCGGTGGGTTAGGAAGCGGGGCCCCTCCTGGACTGACTCTGAACTCTGTGACCTGCTGGGGCTCTGGGGGGAGCAGGAGGTGCTGCATGTCATGGGGAGCAAGCGGCAGAATGCAGAGACATTCACCTGCCTGGCTGAGGGCCTGGCTGCCCAGGGTCACCCTGTCTGCACTCCTGATCATACCAGGAGTAAGGTCAAGGAGTTGCGGCAGGGTTACGCCTGGGCCTGGGACTCGGCCAGCCGGTCTGGGGCTGCCCCCGCCGCTTGCCCCTATTACCGGGAGCTCAGGGCTATCCTGGGTCCCCAAGTGTAGCCAGACATGAACCCCCCATTTGGCCTTTTCTTCCTCTCTCCCCCACTGGGAGAGAGAGAGAGAAACAAGCAGGGGAGACAGGCAGCCTTTGATGTCCTGGGAACGCAGGTGTGCTGTCTCACCCAGCCTCTCTACTATACACAAAAACCAGACAGTGAATGGGCTAGCTAATGGCCGCCCTTCTGGCTGATCTCAGTAATTGACACGCCTCGATCACTTCCCCAGGAAGATTGGGGAACCCCGCCCATCACCTCCAAAGGTGCCCAATTGTCCACAATTCACAGGTGCAAATTGAGCCTTGCATCTTCCCTGGGAAACCTGGGGTTCAAACACTCTCCTCCCAATTGGCCACTTGAGACCAGGAAGAAGCCTACGTGCCACAAGGGGTATAAAGGGGCTTGGCAAACCACCCCCCCCCTTTGAGTTTCAATCACCTACACCTGCTGGCCAGGTCTGGAATTAACTCCCGAGACTGGGGATGCCTGGTTCGTATCTACTTCTTCCCGAGGGATTGAGAGAATCTGGGTCACACTGGATCTAGGAGGCAGGGGTAAGAATTACACCTGTATTACACTTCTTTCCTATAGGAATTGAGGGAAAGACTCTGGTTCCACCAGGTCTAAGAGGCAGGGGTGAAAATCACACCTGCAACTTGCCTTTCTTGTGTACACATTAATTGTATTAGTTTAAGCTAGCTAGTTTGTCTAAAACTTTTCTTAAGTTAAATTGTGTTGTTTCCCCTTTAAAAACTGCGAGTACTAACTTGTACTTTAATCATTTGTCTTAGTTAAATTGTTTCTATCTTTGTATAAATAAAAGTAACTGTTAAAGCCTCTCTAAGAGTAATTTTCCTCTTGCTGCTGTACCCGAACTAAACACAAACCAAAGAACCCAGCCTGCCCTGGCTGCTTAGCGTAGCTGCTGGTGTAGCATCACCCCCCGACCCCTTTTTTGCCTCACCAGACCTTTAGCTGGCACCTGGGCATCGGCTCACACCAAGGCACCTCCTCCCCCCCAGCCACCCTTGACACCATGGCCGACGAGCCCCAGCAGGCCTCGGAGCCAGGGTTGGGTTCGGAGGCCAGCCCTGTACCCCTGGGCTAGAGCCGGGACCCTCCACCCCAGTCACCGAGTGGTCCAGTGAGGAGGGGGAGCTCATGCTGGACATCCCATCCCACAGCTCCAGCCAGATGTCCGCTAGATGAGCCTCTCTTGATCCTGGCAGTGCACCGTTGGGTACGTACTCCACAGAGCACAGATCCCCTGAGCATGGGGTGGGGGCACCACTTGATCGGGGGCCCCCCACATGCCCACAAGACCCCAGCCTGCCATGGCCTGGGCAGACCATGGCCCAGGGACGGTGCCACAGCCACCCATGCCCAGCAGCATCTCCACCCATGCACAGTGCCGTGCCCCACCCCTGGTGTGAGGTGAGAAGGGAGGACCACTGGAAGAGGCCAACCACAGGATCACTGCACGCACCAATGGGGGATGGAGGGGGACCACAGGCCCTTGGGGGGATGGGGGGTGGGCCACGGGTCAGGGCTGGGTACTCACGGCCTCCCTTCCCCCGTTCCCCCTATTTCTGCAGCCGCACCATCTGTGGTCCCAGACAGCCCCGAGACCACCGGACCACCAACGCCCGGGGTCGCTGCATGCACCGGGATGTGCCCACACCCGCCAGGGCCACCGCCGCAGCCCACATGACCCGGAGTTGGCTGCTGCCCTCCGGCGCCAGGCAGACATCATGGAGTGGAGACTCCAATTTGAGGAGTGGGAGGCCGCCTGGCGCCGGGAGGCCTGACAGGTGTTTATGGCCACCTTCAACTGGGTAGCCAACACTTTTGAAGAGCTGGTGGCCCGTCTGCCCCCTGCTGATGTCCTCCGTGCTGCCCTCCCCGCTGTCCCACCTGCCGCCCCACCCACCATCTCCACAGGGCAGGAGCCACCTGGGGCCGATGACTGGGCTGAGGACCCGCCTTGGCCATACCTCCCCGTCCTCCCAGCCCCCTTTGCCAGGGACCCCGGCTCAGGGGGGAACTGGCCACTCAAACGCGCCGGGGGTTGCACCCTTCCACCCCCGCCCCGGAATGACGGGCTGATGTGCGGCCTGCCCACATCTCCCCCCAGTATATAGCTGTCCCCGCCCTTGCATATACTTATTTATAGTTGACGCCCCTGTACATATTTTATTATAGCTGTCCCCACCCGTATATAGTTATTTTCAATTATTCTGTTTTATTTGGTTTATATATGCCGAAAAGAGGTGAAATTTTTGGTTATGTAAATAATGACAGTTTTATTTTTCAAAAAACCTGTGTTCTGGGTGCTTTTGGTGAGGGTGGGGTGTGGGGCAGGGATGGCCTGGGTGTCACTCACTAGGCCCCCTGGTCAAAGTATTCCCTCAGGGCCTCCCGGACCTGGACCCCATCCTCATGGGCCTGGTGGCTCAGGGCAGCGGCTGGCTGGGGGTAGACTGTTCCAGCCTCCAGCGCCCAGCCCCGCACAAAGGCCTCCCCTTGCTTTCCACCAGGTTGTGGAGCGTGAAGCAGGCACCCACAACCTGTGGGACGTTTTGGAGGCCCAGGTCCAGGTGTGCTAGGAGACAACGCCAGCGGCCCTTCAGGTGCCCGCAGGCTCGCTCGACCACTTGGCGGGCATGGGTGAGTCGGGCGTTGTGGCGCTCTTGGCTAGCATTGAGGTGGCCTGTATAGGGCCGCATAAGCCAGGGCTGGACCGGGTAAGCCGCATCCCCCACAATGCAGAGGGGTAGGGTGGTGGTATCCCCCAGAGGGATCTCCCTCTGGGGGATGTAGGTCCCGCCCAGCATAGTCCCGAATTCTGGAAAATGCGTGCGTCATGGGTACAGCCGGGCCAGCCCACGTATACGTCCTGGAAGCGGTCACGGCTGTCCACCATGGCCTGCAGGACCACAGAGTGGTAGCCCTTCATGTTGATATAGCAGCCTCCACTGTGGTCTGGGGAGCGGTTGGGGATGTGGGTCCCATTGAGGGCTCCAAAGCAGTTGGGGAATCCCTTGGCGGTGAATCCCTCAATGGCCGCGTCCAGGTCCCCAACATGGATGACCCTCTTCAGCATCAGGGCACTGAGTGCACGCACCACCTGTGGAGAGGGAACATGGGTGCCTGTGAGGGTTTGCAGAGTGTGACCCCCTCACCCAGGTCCCCCTCACCCAGGCTCCCCTCCCCAGGGGGTTCAGACCCAGGCCTCCTTACCTCCATCAGGACAGCCCCGACTGTGGCCTTTCCCACTCCAAACTGCTGGTCCATGGAGTGGTAGCTGTCTGGAGTGGCCAGCTTCCAGACAGCTATTGTGACCCTCTTCTTGAGGGGAACGGCACGTCGCATCCGCATGTCGTGGTGCCTCAGTGCAGGGGTGAGCCACTGGCAGAGCTCCATGAAGGTTTGCTGGCTCATGCGGAAGTTCTGCAGCCACTGTTCATCATTCCATTCCGCCATAACCAGGTGCTCCCACCACTCGGTGCTGGAGGGGTAGCTCCAGAGTCGGCGGGGCACCCGGCGGCGGGGGAGCAAGAGGGACCGATGGTCTGGGGCATCTCCTGATGCCTCTAGGGAGGGCTCCCATTCCACAAGCTGCTGGGCGGCTGCCCAGGCAGCATCTAGAAGGGCGCCTGCTCTGCAGGAGGCGGCTTGGAGGGCTTCCAGCTGCCGCTGGACGTCCATGTCTGTGGGCTCGAGGTCCGCGAGGCTTGTATCACCAACGCAGGGCTGCTTGTGCGGTACAGGCCGGGTATGTCTGGGAGGGGCCCTTTAAGGGAGTGGCTTGCAGCTGCCCTGGGAGTGCTAGTCTGCTCTGTGACCCCGTGTGCGGGCTTTCTTGGCCCCTTATTTCGAAAGAGGGGGCTTATATGTGTGGACTCTCTGCATTTCCTTCCGGGGCGGCTCCTTTCGACGTTCCCCGGTGCTACTTCGATGTTGAATGTCGATGTCACCAGCCCTGGGGGACGTGTAGACGATAATCATTGAAGTAGCCTATTTCAATGTTCTTACTTCAAAGTAGGCTACTTCGACGTAGTGCCCTAGTGTAGACGTAGCCCACGTGTGAAAAACTGCTCTGTACTGAAGGCCAACAACAGGTACAACTTTACAGGAGGGGGGGAAAAAAAAGCAAGTTCCCAAGCAGGAGTATTTGAGATTTTTTAAAATAGTCTTTCATCTTTATTCAGAGAGCCAATAAGTCTATATTTTCCACAAATCAGATAATACAGGTATAAAAATAGATGATTTCAACCACTGTGGCTCACAAGTCCTCCTGGACTTTAGCTAAACTAGCTGAGGGTTACTCAGTGCAGTTTGAGCATGTGTTAATTTTTGGTGGATTATTTTTTTCCATATGAGCAATAAAGGCAGACGAACAGCCTGCAAAGACATTATTCCCCAAGAGTCTGGGACAATATGAATTCATGGCCAGGCAATGTGACACTGCTTCTCAGATAGCCAAGGGAAAACAAAGATTAAGATCAGAATGCTACAGCTGAATACTTAAACAGATGTGCCTGGCAACCCAGTTCTATATCAAAGCAGCATTATAGCTGGAGAGTGTATTTGTTAAGAGCAGCCGTGGACTGGGCGAGGTTGTCTTGTTCAAGCCATTGCACTCAGATCAGGAGCTGGGTTGTCAGAGCCAGGCAAAACTGATGGGAAGGGCTCAGGCTGGGATGGCAAAAGTGTACCAAGATGCGGAGAGAGAAAGAGGTTATCCTTGGCCAGTTTACCCCTCCCAACTGAAAAATACTCATTTCTAAAATATTCATGATACAAAAAGGCAGGTAAAGGAACATGCACATAAGCAGAAGAAAGAAAAAAAAAAAGACCGAATGGCAGAAAACCGAGTAAATATTGAACAGACTGTGAGAACAGAATATAACAAGAAGGGCAAACATATTAAGTTGAAGGGGGAAAAAAATCCAAACACTTGAAAGCAGAAGCATGAATGAAAATAAACAACCTTGGAGCGATTTTAAGTTACAGTTAAAAAGGAAGTTAACTGGCTCAACATATTTGCCTATTTACTAGAGAAAAAGATTCCAGAAGCCTGAAAGCAGAAACAATTAGTCTCATTTGACTGTTTGCTTGTTTTAAAGGGGAAAAAAGGAAAACCTATCTCCCTTTGTTACACAATAAGGAACACTGTACATGGAAAGCGTGTGTGAAAGAGAAAGCTGGGCATGTGCATGTGAACATTAAACCTGATGTGTAACCTGAACAAGATTCAGCAAACATAATATACTCACTAGAGAGCACCTGTGCCTACCACTGACCGCCACAAGAATAAAAGCATGAAATCTAGCTCTTTTTGATATGATCCCAAGATAGAGCTCTCAAACTTCTCCTAAAGCTTTTAGATGGGTAGAACTCTCAATTCCCCCCCAACCCCCCACTGTGTTTCAAAAATGATTTTTAACCACTCTGACAAGCCACAAATATTTTAGCAAAGGTTCTTCCTCAGCTTATGAAACAGCACCTCATCAATACAGCAAAATGCTGTGACATTGAGGGTGCATAGGTGTACAGTGAGTGACTTCACAAAGGGAAACAGCAGGGCACAGGAGACATTTTATTAAGCATCTGAAGGATGGGTACAGGAGTCCCTCTAAAAAAACCAGGAGACGAACAATGCTTACTCCACCCTCTCCTCAGGTAAATCACTGCTTTCTGTCCACTGCTGCATCTGCTATTTTCCTTTCAGAAACAAAACCTTCACAACCTCAGCACAGGGTTATTGGTAAGTAAAAAAAAATGGCACGAAACTCCACAGCCCTTTACCTCCCTTGCCCCCAAACTCCCTGGTCTACAGTTGGTAGATGCTCAGCACTTTCTAAACACAAGCACCTTCAAGAAATATTGAAGTAAGCTCTTGAAAATTATCCCCAAATCAAAAATGATTTATGAAAATTTAGGCCATGTACACACTAATAAACATAGCCGGCAATTAATCCTTCCTTAATTAATAGTCAATGGAAACAGGCTTTACTACATTGTAACTAATTTCATCTTATACTGTAGCATCCACCTATTTTGCATGGTAATATTTGCATATCTGTGATTTGTAGGAATGAGGCAACATGTCAGTTTTTCCTGCATTATCCATTTATCATTTCAGATTTGTTTTGCTTGCATAAACACACTGTATTTCAAATGCTATGTTGAACAATAACATTTTATGCATTTTCATAACATCCGAACACAGCTGGGCTGTTACTTGTACTCCATCCTAAAACCTGACTGGTTGGAAAATTAAGTTTGAAAACAATTTCTGATCTTATTTCAACTGAGGGCTGCTAGAGTCTCTCTTTACAGGCATAAAGGGAAACAAGAAGGCTTTTTATAAATATATTAGAAACAAGAGGAAGACCAGGGACAGGGTAGGGCCATTGCTCAGTGAGGAGGGAGAAACAGTAACAGGGAACTTGGAAATGGCAGAGATGCTCAATGACTTCTTTGTTTCAGTCTTCACTGAGAAGTCTAATGAAAGAGTGCCCAACATAGTGAATGCTAGTGGGAAAGGGGTAGGGTTAAAAGTTGAAATAAAAAAAGAACAAGTTAAAAATCACTTAGGAAAATCAGATGTCTGCAAGTCACCAGGGCCTGATGAAATGCACCCTAGAATACTCAAGGAGCTGATAGAGGAGGTATCTGAGCCTTTATCTATCATCTTTGGAAAATCATGGGAGACAGGAGAGATTCCAGAAGACTAGAAAAGGGCAAATATAGTGCCCATCTATAAAAAGGGAAATAAGAATAACCCAGGAAACTACAGGCCAGTCAGCTTAACTTCAGTGCCAGGAAAGACAATGGAGCAGGCAATTAAAGAAATCATCTGCAAGCACTTGGAAGGTGGTAAGGTAATAGGAAACAGCCAGCATGGGTTTGTAAAGAATAAATCTTGTCCTATCAAAGAAAGCTATCAGATTAGTTTGACAACGAGCCTTGTGGATAGGGGAGAAGCAGTAGATGTGGTCTACCTAGACTTTAGTAAAGCATCTGATACGGCCTCTCATGATATTCTTATCAAAAAACTAGGCAAATACAATTTAGATGAGGCTACTATAAGGTGTGTGCATAACTGGCTGGATAACCATACTCAGAGAGTAGTTCTTAATGGTTCTCAATCCTGCTGGAAAAGTATAAAAAGTGGGGTTCCGCAGAGGTCTGTGTTAGGACCGGTTCTGTTCAATGTCTTCATCAATTATTTAGATATTGGCATAGAAAGTACGCTTATTAAGTTTGGAGATGATACCAAGTTGGGAGGGGTTGCGACTACTTTGGAGGATAGGGTCATAATTCAAAATAATCGGGATAAATTGGAGAAATGGTCTGAGGTAAACAGGATGAAGTTTAATAAGGACAAATGCAAAGTGCTCCATTTGGGAACGAACAATCAGTTTCACACATACAGAATGGGGAGAGCCTGTCTAGGAATGACTACAGCAGAAAGGGATCTAGGCATTAGAGTGGACCACGGCTAAATATGAGTCAACAGTGTGATGCTGTTGCAAAAAAAGCAAACATGATTCTGGGATGCATTAACAGGTGTATTGTGAACAACACACGAGAAGTCATTCTTCCGCTCTACTCTGCGCTGGTTAGGCCTCAGCTGGAGTATTGTGTCCAGTTCTGGGCACCGCAGTTCAAAAAAGATGTGGAGAAACTAGAGAGGGTCCAGAAAAGAGCAACAAGAATGATTAAAGGTCTAGAGAATGTGACCTATGAAAAAAGGTTGAAAGAATTGGGCTTGTTTAGTTTGGAAAAGAGAAGATTGAGGGGAGACATGATAGCGGTTTTCAGGTATCTAAAAGGGAGTCATAAGGAGGAAGGAGAGAACTTGTTCTTCTTGGCCTCTGAGGATAGAACAAGAGGCAATGGGCTTAAACTGCAGCAAGGGAGGTTTAGGTTGGACATTAGGAAAAAGTTCCTAACTGTCAGGGCGGTCAAACAGTGGAATAAATTGCCAAGGGAGGTTGTGGAATCTCCATCGCTGGAGATAAAATTTAAGAACAGGTTAGATAGACATCTATCAGGGATGGTTTAGATTGTACTTGGTCCTGCCATTGGGACAGGGGGCTGGACTTGATGGCCTCTCGAGGTCCCTTCCAGTCCTAGTGTTCTATGATTCTATGATTTTGTGGGTGAGGAACATAATTTGCCAGCACAACAAAAACTGCACTGAAACCACAATCCAAAAGGAAACTGGTTATGAGTGTTTGTCCTTTTTGTATTTTTAAATAGATTCCATTAACACGGATAAGAAAATGGGCCTGATGGCAGATTTTGGCTGGAATGTCTAACCTAAAGTAGATAAGCATAGTCTAGGTCCCAGGCAGAGATTTGGAAAGACTTCACTGAAAATGAAGCCAGATGAGTAATACAGATCTGATCCCGTTCCCATTGAAATTGATTGCAAAATTCTGAAGAAGTGGGTCTTACCCATGAAAGTTTCTTATCTAATAAATTTGTTAGTTTTTAAGGTGCTACAAGACTGCTTGTTATTTGTGAAGCTACAGACTAATGCGGTTAACCTTCTGAGACTAATTAGTATGAGCAATTTGAGACTCAAGGAATTAAAAAAAAATAATTTACTTCCTCTCACACAATGCATTTTATCTAATCCTTTCTAGATAAGACAGAAGAATTTCTATTCAGCAATAGTAGGTTTTAAAAATGCAAAATAAAACCAATATCTTTGTCACAGCATCTTTAATACTTCAATGCTCAATATTCAGGTGTGTATTTATCATATTGAATACCTGTCCCTATCTACTATTACTATTACTACTTAACCCTTGTACTCTGAGTAAAGCATAGGTCATCTACAAGTCTCCTCCACTTCACTCCGTCTCAGGACAAAACTTCTAGCTGACTCCAGGAGCATCCCAGTTGTTGCCCGTCAATCTCAGCAGACCTTGTTCATGTTGTACAAAGTCTTCCTCTTTTGTGTTTTCCTTGTAGGTTCAACGTGAGAGCTTGACGGACTATTCTGGATGATGGTTTTCTGAGAGTGTGGCCTAGCCATCCCCACTTTTTTCTCTTGATTTCAATGTTAATTGGTTCTTGTCCTTCTCTGTTCCAAAGCTCCTCATTTGTGACAATGTCTTGCCATTTGACGTGAATGATGTACCTTAAGCATCTGTTTAGGAATGTCTGTAGCTTGTAATGTGAACACTTTTTTGTATGCCAGGACTTAACATCCATACGAGAGCACACTTTTCACATTTGTGTTGAAGATTCACAGTTTCATCTTCACAAATACTGTGAACGCCATATAGGATGGAGAGTCTTGAATGCAGCTGTTGCGATCCTTGTCCTGGCACTGATATCCTTATCTGTTCCACCATCTCTGCCCATAATACTCCCCAAGTAGGTGAACTGCTCCACATCTTCTTGGTCATCCCCTCCCAGGATGATGGTGTTGTTCGACTGGTTGATTCTCATTGTCTTGGTCTTTCCCTCTTTAATGCTCAGTCCAGTTGTTGTGGCAGTTTTGTCAAGTGTTGTGACCATTTCCTCAAGCTTTCATGTCGGTGTGCAAGGAGAGTGACATCAGCAGCAAAATCAATGTCCTCTAGCTGTTTGAAAAGTGTCCACTGAATGCCTCGCCGATGGCCATCTACTGTCCTGTTCCTAATCCATTCCACTGTGATCTAGAACAGAAAAGGTGACAACAGGCACCCTTGTTGCACTCCTGAGAGTATGCTGAAGGATTCTGTCAAGAAACTGTGGTGACAACTTGGCATGTCTTGCTTTCATACGTTGGACAAATCAGCTTAATAATTTTGGATGGGATGCCATAGTGTTGCAGCAGTTTCTACAGAGTCTCTCTATCAATGCTGTCAAAAGCTTTTTCAGAGTCTATGCAAGTTATGTATGGGGTGGGGGAGTTCGACTCAAATGACTGTTCTGTGATCATTCTGAGAGTTGCTATTTGGTCAGTACAAGATTTCTCACTTCGGACGTTGGCCTGTTCTTCCCTGACTGGTCTATCAATTTCTCTCTTCATTATGGCTGTGTCTACTCGGGCACATATCTTCGAAATAGCCATATTTCAAATATTACTAATGAGGCGCTGAATTGAATATTCAGCACCTCATTAGCATTAGGACACTTCTGGCTGCGGCACTTTGAAAGCACACGGCTCGGTGCGGCTGCACAGGGGTCCTTTTCGAAAGGATCCCACACCTTTCGAAATCCCCTTATTTTGATCAGCGATTTTGAAAGTGATCAGGGATTTCGAAAGGTGTGGGGTCCTTTCGAAAAGGACACTGGTGTAGCGGCGCTGAGCCGTGTGCTTTTGAAAGCGGCGCTTTTGAGGTGCGACAGCCGGAAGCGTCCTAATGCTAATGAGGCGCTGAATATTCAATTCAGCACCCCATTAGTAACCTTCGAAATGGCCATTAGCACGGCTATTTCGAATATATGTGCCCGTGTACACACACCCTATCAGTCCCTATATTATACTTTAATAAAAGCCAACCGTATGTCCTTGGCTCTATGGATTCTAATTTCATATTTGAGAAGGAACAATTTTTTTAACTGTATTTTGTTTTCCACTTGCAGTCCTCTAAAGGGTTATCTGTTCAGGTGGTATGACAGCTGCCAGTCCCACACTGATGAACTGAAGGTTCACTCCCCTTGTTTTGACTCCAGAGGGATTTTTCAGCTCTGACAACTGTCAGGCAGGGTAGCCCACCGAGTTGGGAAAGGGCATTGCACCTGAATAGAGTTGGGGCACCTCTGCTAGGGGAATGAGGCAAGAGTACCCCCCCGACCCAAAAATATCTAGCGTGGCGATCTGAGGCTCTTGTATTACCATCGATATAAATCAATCATTTCATAAGCAAGTCAACTCTTTTTCTTAAAAGGAAGACATTGAGTTGGACCAATTTTCCCAATTTAGTATAGCAAATACTATTCTTCTACTCCATTACAAAATTATGGTTATTGATGCACAAACTGTAACATCATAACATTTTCTAATTACATCAGGAAACATTTGCCATCTCTTATTAGTGAAGTATAGTAAAGAACAGTCTCACATGTACAGAATAAAGGAAAAGAATGATTGCAGGTCTGTAGTCTGCCGACTGAAAATATAGCGCAATTACAAGGTCTGATATCAACAGTTAAACTTGCAAAAGATTTTCTCCACAGCTTTTATAACTCAAAAGTAATAACTGAAAGCATCAATCCAACATTGAACAGCAAATAAAAATAAACTATATGCAGTCCTGGAAAACTAGAAAAATGTCCTCCTCTCGGTAGAGTTAATCAGAAAAAATAGCTTCCTCAGGTTTTGGGTTGTAGTCTTCAGTCCATTCATGGTGTTTCTGCATCACACTAGCCTACTCCTGTTCTAAAGGTCAAGGGTTATGAAGATTTGGGTTTCCATAAAAGCTGTTGGCAATGCAAAAGAGAGTACGCTGCAAAAGTGCTGGCAGAATGAAGATGGTGGTATGTATGGTAAAACCCAAAGGATAACTGGGGATAACTAGAATCCTGCATTCAGAGTTGTGCTGTTTCGTTATTTTAAACAAACAGTAGATTGCCTAGTACAGTAAACCCTTGAAACATGCAATTTCAAGTTGTGCTTAACTCACATTAATGTTAGTTAATGTCAGTTAAGCAGAATTCAAAATCCCACAGCCCCGGCCCTGCTTCAATACCCTCACCAACCCCTGTGGCCCTAGTTCAACACCCCATGCCACCCTGATTCAACACGCCCTGCAACTGGTTCTGGCTCACCCACCCCACGCTGCCCTGGTTCAAACCCCCTGCACGCAGCTCCAGCTCACCACCACCCCCGGTTCAAACCCCCCCACATGTGACTTTGACTCAACTCAACCCCCAGTCCCCCCTTCAGACCTAACCCACCCTTGGCTTAACCCCCCTGTCCCCCTCCCATGGCCCCAACCCACCACCAGTCTTAACCCTCTGCAACTGCCCTCACCTTTCAAAAGGAGCTCCAGATGCTCCTGCTGCTTCCCCAGCTGCAGAACGTGCATTCCGCTGGACAGAAAAAGTCGTTCCCCCCCAACACCCGCGCACCAACTAATGCAACCATTGCATAACTTGAGGCATTGCTGTACTACAGGGGTGAGTTGGTAGCAATCTCTACATTTAAGTTGTATAACATCTTCCATCATCAAGATTCTTATAAATTTTTTTTCCCCTAAAGAGGCTAAAAGATCTTCACTGTTTGAAGCAGACATTTTATATTTGGCAAGAAAAAAAAAAGCCCTTAGGTCAGAGAAGAGCCTTTTCTTTGTGCCATAAAATGTAGCTCAGGGTTTGGAAAGACATGAGCTGTTGAAAAATATAATTTCCTGTCTTGTTTGGGTTGTGCAGAAAAATGTTGACAAGTTGCCAGATTAATACATTGAACACACATTGTAAGGCCGGATTTGTGCTGCCACCAAATTGGCAGTAGCAGCACATGCTGGGCTGGATACATCTAGAAGCTGCTGGAGCACCTGAGGCTGGTGGGGAATAGTGGGGATTGAGCCTGATTCAGTTCCTCACAACTGGCCCTGGAAAGCCAGCATTAAGCTTATAGGCGTATCCCCCCTCCCATAAAGGAAACAGCCTGCTCCTAGTGTCAACTGACAGAGTCTGTACTGCAATGATGAAGGTTTAGGTTCAAGCCCAGATTATAGGAGGTTGCTACAGTCACACACTAGTGAATCTACATTTAAATTTTCTTCTCTTAAAAACTCTAGAAATTATATACAAATAAGGTACACGAGAGCATATTCAAACTTTCAAAACTTTAATAATGTCAGATTTAGAATTTCCCACACATCCTTAATTCAGTGAATATGGATTATGTCTGTGTCTAGACTTACATTCCTCTTTCAAAAATAGAAATAGAAATAGAAAATGGGGAAACAGAAAATGCAACTGAGGCACTGAGTTACATATCTTATGCTTCATTTGCATAATCTCTTTTCGGAGGGAAGTGGAAAATGAGGCACTGATTTACATATCTCATGCTTCATTTGCATAATCTCTTTTTGGAAGACATTCTGTTGAAAGAAAAAAAGCAGTTTAGATGGGGCTCTTTTGAAAATAAACCCATCTTTGAAGGAACCCTTCTTTCTATTTTGCTTCAGGAAGAAGGGTTCCTTCAAAGATGGGGTTTATTTTCAAAAGAGCCCCATCTACAATGCTTTTTTCTTTCGAAAGAATGTCTTCCAAAAAGAGATTATGCAAATGAAGCATGATATGTAAATCAGTGCCTCATTTTCCACTTCCCTCATTTTCATTCCCCTTTTGAAAGAGGAAGGTAAGTGTAGACACAGCCTATGCTATAATCTTCAGCTACATGATCACATACTACTTTACACGTGAGCATGTGCCTCTTTCAATGTATAGCATAAACACACAAAAGGAAATCTAAATTTTGTCAATTCCTCACTTTCAAATGCGTAACAACATAGAACAAATCATGTTTCAATGTAATTTTTGTATATGATTAAATTTAGAGCCGCATGAAACCTTTTTATTTATTAGCAGCTGAGTGAATAGCTCTTTAATACAGAATTGGTCAATGACAAAATAACTGCAATTCTGTACTTTAGCAAAAATGTTTAATTATAACCTAAACTGATTACCCTATGCCTGAGGTATTTTAAAGAAGCCCAATGTGGAGTTAAAAAGGTTGCTTTAGATCAAAGACAGCTGATGTTGCCTTATGAAGTCATTAAATGAGAATCAAATTGTACTGCATGCCTTTCTAACTAGGATACTACAGTAATTGTTGATTGTTTCAGCTTCTTCACAAGTGGAAAACATGGATGGTAAATTAGTGCTAACAGTTGGGAAACAAGGATATTTATATACTCCCTCTCTGGGCTTGTCTACATATGAATGTTAATTAGGAACAAAACAGAGTATGAATATAAAACAGATGGAGTATTCCATGACTAATTCCAAGCATGGATACTTATTTCAGAATTAGTTTCTGAATTAGTTCAATCCACTAAACTAAGGGCTCATCTATACTCACAAAAAACACAAAAAACAAAAAAAAAAAAACTTCTTCCAACACTACCTTTTCCCCGCAAAGCAGTCAAATCACCAAGTGGATAATTGAGACAAGAGAACTTTTCCCTCAGAATAATTACTGCAGCTGTTCAAATGACTTTCATCAACCCCCACCTTCAAGGTGGACAAGGAAAGTGTGTGAACAAGGCACAGCTATTATCGGCTCATGTGAAGGCTCCTTTTGCAATGCTGTGGCGGTGAACTGTGGCTGTAAATGAGAATGCTCCATTTCACAATGCTGTGGCTGTGTGAATGCAATTTTTCCAACTTTACGTACTAGACAGTAGAATGTCAAAATAAATAACATTGAAAAAAACC
The DNA here is from genome assembly GCF_033958435.1 of Carettochelys insculpta. Taxonomy (NCBI): domain Eukaryota; kingdom Metazoa; phylum Chordata; order Testudines; family Carettochelyidae; genus Carettochelys; species Carettochelys insculpta. The sequence goes on along the minus strand of NC_134138.1, from coordinate 86,371,915 downwards.
TAATATGTAGACACAGCCTAAGGCAGAATAAGTCTTAGAAATCTTCAGCAACTCTGCCTGCTCAGAATCCCAACAGCTCAATGAGCACAGCTGACCACATCAGCTCAGCCATCTAATGGATCACCTCACCTGATGAGTTGGAAAAGACAGCTGATTAGATCTTAAGACTAGCTACAACCATAATTCAGTGCACGGTCAAAGCATTCAACCATGACTGTGACAGTTCTCAGCTTGAACCCAGCCTCACTCCACTGTCACTCCACATAACTAGGGTCCTGACCCTCAACTGTGATTTCTGGCTTTGGGTCTGGCATTTGGTATCTGACTCAGGTTCTGACCCTTAGTGCTGAATCCTTACTAAGGCTATGGCAGCTGAGTCCTACTCCAACCACTAGGCATGGCCACCCATGTTTTGGTCACGTGGCAATAAGCCACTTTTGTTCAGGAATCAGTATCTTCACCACTGGAATTATTCAGCAATAAGTATTCTGGAATAATTTATCATCTAGAAAGGCCTTTCTATTATATCATTTAATTGTTAATAGCTGGGAAGAAGGGAACATCTCCATGCACCCTTGGAGAGATTTCGCTCAATAAATATAGCCTTTATTTTCTTTCCTTTTACAGCAAAGATCATTACAAATTATTACATTATTTTCTCTAACTGCACTACTAGTCTCTCATCAACCAGTTCTGAATCTGCTTTTACTTTCAGGCATTTATCTACAAATACTTATGTGAGAGGTATTATTAATCATATCCTGTTGCTAGGATACAAAGGATGTTCATTTAAACTTAATGCTTCCCTTTCTAACTAAGTGCCATAAGGAATGCACAAATTTCACACAAAAAAGCTACCTTGCATAACTGCATTTTAAATGAAGACCATTAACTAATAGAATAGGCATTGCCAAGAAGAATGTAAAAACAAGGGAAATTTAGTCTTCAGCTTGCATAGCACAGCTTCGGAAAGTGGATGTTTTTGGACAATTGGTAGATGTGCAGCAGCGTATAAAAACCTAAGAAATGTACTGCCTCACAGATTCTGGGAAAAGAGGCAGTAGAGATGGCATGATGTCCTTATTATAACATAAGGCATACTATGAGCTTAATCCAATACCTGTTGACATTGATGGAAAGACTGTCAATATTCAATAACAAAAAACCCAGTAGAGTCTAATTAGCATAGATAGGTGTAAGTTATACAGTAAGGTCGTGACATTCACGACTTTAACATTCGCAAATTCAATTATTTGCGAGCAGTGGGATTGTGTATCTTGAATTTCACAAATAGCATTTTACCCCATGGGGGAGACAGGAATCTTGACATGGGGATTGCCTCGCCCTGCTGCTGCAGCAGCAGTGGCTGGAGGTGAACCACTCCTTCCCCCCCCTTGACAGGGGGATCGCCTGGCCTGGAGCTGAATGGCACCTTTACCTCCCCTGGGAAGGAACGAGTGATCCCCTTATCAAGGAGGAGGGAAAGGGTGCCGCTCAGTCACTGCCACAGTGGGGCCAGGCAACCCCATCAAGATTCCTGTCTCCCCCATGGGGTAAAATGCTATTTGTGAAATTCATCATTCGTGAGGGTTCTCAACACTGAACCCTCACAAATGTCAAGACCCCACTTTACATGCATTTATATAACTTTACAGAAAGACTGTAGCTCACTTATCCCATTCATACCCATTGGCAGCATTTATGCCCAATACACCCCAAATCATTGTCATTTCATATCAATTTTCATTCTACCCATACATGTGTCTCCAAATTAAAGGAATGGACAGGTAGGAAAAGTTCTATCATCCGTTCTGATTCACCCGCAATAAATATAGCCACTCATTTGCGAAACATTTTACTGCTCCATACACACATTCTGTGTACAGACACTAGAGATGACCTAACTCCTACACATCAAAAAAGATGCAGAAGCAAACACATAGGATCTACCTTTTTAGGGGCCATCTGCACTAACAAAAAGAGTGTGTATTTCAGTCATTAACTAGCCTGAGGTAAAATACTTGTGAAGACAAGGCAGTTGGTAGGTTGGACACAAGTTGGTAGGCCAGGATGGACCCTAGAAATAGAATACCTCATGGTCTTTAGGACAAACAGCCAAGTCATGTGAAAATTACACACAGCCTTGACCTTGCTAGGATTTTTATCTAACAGGTTGCCAACACCTCCTTTCTCCTTGTGAATAAAAAGCCCTGGAGGCAGAGCCTAGAAGAAGAGCCAGGTTCCTAAGGCTGTGTCTACACTACAAGATAAAATCAATTTTAGCACTAGGTTTTATCCATTTGATTTAGAGCATCTTCACCTTCCCACATGGTCCCCACAAAACTGACTTACTGTCGCCACACACAAGTAACTTAAATCAAGTGCTGCAGCAGTGTATTGTGGGAACCTATCCCACAGTTCCCTGAGCCCCGTTGCATTCTGGCTCCACAAGTAGATGTGGGTACATGATGACATCTTCCCATATTTCATTCCACTCTTTCCCCTGCTATGTTAAGTATGTTTAAGTAGACACAGGTACTACACTGAAACAGCATGCCTAGGCTTTATTTTGGGCTTGGATATTGATTTACGGCACCTGGGAAGGAGGACTCTAAGTAGACATGGTTGCTACACTGAAACTCAAATGAACCACGAGTAATGGCCCAGGGCAGCTCAAAGTGCACTTTTAACAGCCACAAAAAATGTGACTGCCCACAGAGACCCTTTCAGGAATTTGAATCTGGATTTAAGTCCTGCAAATGAAGACCCTCATGCTTAAGTAGACATGGTTGCTACACTGAAACTCACGTGATTCATCAGGCTAAAAGACCCCAGACTACAGCTCGGTTTGAACCCGGAAAGGAAGACCCTAAAGACAAGAATATTCCCCCCTGCAAGCCTTACTTTGACAACTGTGGTAATTGTAGAGCTAATACATTGCCTTCATTGAAACATGTATGGCTTGGGGCAGCTAAAAGACCACCGCTACAGCCAGCTCCAAAAATCATAACTGTCGAGGGAGACATCCCCTGGGCAGCTAAAAGACCCTCGGCTAAAGCCAGCCCCTGAAAATCATAACCGCTGAGGGAGACATCACCCAGGCAGCTAAAAGACCCCCAGCTAAAGCCAGCCCCCGAAAATCATGACCCTCACTGCACCCAAGCTGCCTGGCACCTTGTGCAACGCATCCTTTTATTGGTTCAGGGTCAAGCCATGTGATGTGGATGGGCACGGGAATGTTCCAGCCTTTGTGGCGCCTCTGGAGGGAGGGAAGGGAGGGAACGTGGGGGTCAGGACAGCGTGTAAATGGCTAAAAAGAAGTTTCTCATCCTATCAGACAAGCACGACCCCCACCCACAGCCTAGCTGCCACGTGGTACGGGGGGGCCAATGGCTGGCGCCAGGCATCACAGAATCACAGACCACATAGCTGCACTACTAGCAAAGAAAAGGAAATATTTTTCAGCCTCTCATGACCCTACAGCCACAGGCTTGCAGGTGCCGAATTGTAGCGGTCCTGTTGCCTAATTCCTCCACACTTGACAGCAGTGGAGATGTAAGAGGCCAGAGCAGAGAACTGGGCGGCATTGTCAGGCACATACAGGACATCTCTGGAGGCTAATGAATTCGATTTAAAGACATGGTGCATCCTCACTACCCTTCTTTCAGAATTTTAAATTCAAACTGAATGCTACATCTGTCAGGTTACTATGATTTTAGTATTTTGATATGTCGATTTTAGTGGTCCACAAATTGAGCAGATGGAATTTACAGAGAGAGCACGCACTTGGAAAAATCAGGCTGACTGACCTAAAATCGATTTTATCTCATAGTGTAGACGCAGTCTCCGTATTCAGAAGTACTGCTTCTGCATGTGGACACACCACACTTGTGCCTGTCTCCTTGTCACCGGCCAAGAAATCCTCAAATGGCTCTCTCCCCATAGTGTTCCCCTTCTGAGCCCCACAATGGCCGTGTCTACACGTGCCCCAAACTTCGAAATGGCCATGCAAATGGCCATTTCGAAGTTTACTAATGAAGCGCTGAAATGCATATTCAGCGCTTCATTAGCATGCGGGCGGCAGCCGCGCTTCGAAATTGACGCTCCTTGCCGCCGCGCGGCGCGTCCAGACGGGGCTCCTTTTCGAAAGGATGCTGCCTACTTCGAAGTCCCCTGAGCTCATGGGAAAGTTTGAGTGTGTGGATTGGATCCTTCCAGTATTGGACTGGTGAGCCTAACAGGCAAAGGACACTGCTCAATCCATTTGAGCTGGGACAGTTACTTGAGGGTTGTTTGTGAACTCTGGGTGTGGTATTTTCCCAACTTTATGCCAAATGACTTTTCTGCCTCTTTCATTAAGTTTCTTTTCTACACTCAGACTCTGCACTTGCGAGTGGGGAAGCATTGCCTCTCCGAGGCGCCCAGGGGTGTGTGAATTTCCTAGGCTAGTGGGTGGGGGTTCAAGCTGGTTCTATGTGAGAGGGACGAAAAGGAACCCCTAGATATTGAACCTGGGCCTGGTTGCTGTTGACTCCTTCTGGCAGAAGGGTTACAATAGTATGGGGAAAGAATGCTTTCTACTTAGTTATTCTCAGGGTTTTGTTTTTTTTTTTAAATTTTCTTGTAACAGTGTTTCTTTAAGCCTGTTCACCTGTGAGTTAACGGACTAGTATAATCAGTGAGCTGGCTTCCTAGCAGTGATCCACAGCAGAGGTTGCCTGGATTTCAGCTGAGGATTCCCTACAAGCAAACAGAAAGATGGATCAGACTCAGGGCTGCTTTGTGTCTACCTGCACTACAGCTGAAACAGCCTCCTTCCACAGTGGCCCAGCCTAGGAGCACCATAGACAGTGCTGCTCTGGCTTGGTTGGGGCAGTCTCTGGCTGCTGCTGTCTCTGGCACACTGAGAATGGTGGGTGATCTAGTGTGGCCAAAGCAGCCCTGGTCCCAGCATGCCAGCTGCCGTGGGGGTACTCCAGGCTGGAGAGAACAGCCCCTTTCTGCAGCAGAGGAGCTGCTCTAGTCCAGCTGGGCTAGAGTAGCCTCCCAAGCCACCCTTCCCCCTCAGGGCCACTGTAGCTGGGACTACTCTGGGCCAGATGGTGTGCCCCCTGCTTGTTGCAGGCCTGTGGAGTGAGAGCATGCAGGGGGCTGCTCTAGCCCATAATGGTCAACCCTATCTGGTAAGCCTCAAGCTGTTTAGGATGAGAATTACCACTTAACTGGTTAATCTTCAACATCCCTAATTACATTTTTAGAATGTTTAAGTCAATTCTTCTACATTTTAGAAAAATCAGAGCTAGTTGGGAATTTTTTACCAGAATATTTTTAACTGAAAATGCAGTTTCCACAAAAATCCAAGTTTTCCACACTAATAACTCCTAGACATTGAAGTTGTAGCACGCCAGCAAAACCTGCTGGTCTTCTATAAAAAGTTGTGGGTTCCATGCAGAGTACAACTTGTTCTGAAAGAGGTCTGGCTTTTTAGCACTTGGATGTCAGTCTGGAAAAGAGGCGATTGAGGGGCGATATGATAGAGGTATATAAAATCATGAATGGTGTGGAGAAAGTGAATATAGAAAAATTATTTTACCTTTTCCCATAATACAAGAACTAGGGGACACCAAATGAAATTGATGGGTAGTAGGTTCAAAACTAATAAAAGGAAATTTTTCTTCACACAGCGCACAGTCAACCTGTGGAACTCCTTGCCCGAGGAGGCTGTGAAGGCCAGGACTCTATTAGGGTTTAAAAAAGAGCTCCATAAATTTTTGCAGGTTAGGTCCATAAATGGCTATTAGCCAGGGGTAAAGTATGGTGCCCTAGCCTTCAGTACAAGGGCAGGAGATGGATAGCAGGAGATAAATCACTTGATCATTGTCTTCTGTTCTCCTTCTGCGGGGCACCTGGCATTGGCCACTGTCGGCAGACAGGATACTGGGCTGGATGGACCTTTGGTCTGACCCAGTATGGCCAGTCTTATGTTATGTCCTTGGTGGTTTCGCTGGTTACCACAAATATCATGTGTACAGGTGCGTGCAAAGATGTACTTGTACACAGTAGCCAGAACAAAAGTATTTATGAGCTGAGCTTTTCACCATTGGTGGAAGGAAGGCAGGGGTTTTCCATAGGGCCTCAACAGGATCCATTATGACACCATGAAATAGAGTCACCCTGGACAGCCCTAGGTGACAGAATAGCCAGGAGGCTGTTTGTTACCTCCTTAATCACTTCTACTTAGCCTCAAACCTAAAGGTCCATCTGCTTCATAGATCCCTGACATACGCCATGGACACCTGGATATGGAGACACTCCACATGGCCTTGTGGTCTTATCCAGAGAAGATGAGTCTAGAACCAAATAACGTGCCTCAACTGGTGTCTGAATGTCAGCAGGAGTCTGCAGGTCTTCTTCATGGGGTTCGGTACCATGTTTGGCATAGTGTACTGGGAGGTTCTATAGACTCAGGCAACAAATAGGATCTTAAAAGAGGTCTCTTGAAATGGTGGAAATCTCCACTGGTTCCAAAATGGCCACTGCACGATGTTGGGGCCTATGGGTACTGGGGCCAGTCCCTGGAGCTTCTGATGTGCTTGGTGCTTTGACTAGAGTGGCAATAGCTGTGTAACAGCCTGGTTGACTGCTTCAGTGATAGGAATAAGAGTCCCCCAGTGAATCTGTTGAGGACAAAGACGCACTCTCATACCATTGGGTGCTGGAGAAAGTCACCTAGGGGACTGGAGGCTGTCAGTGAGAGTTTCCCCTTGGACAGCTGATGCAGTGCCAACAGAGATGCTGGCAAAGACTCCCTGCGGCTTGGGGGAACTGGTGGTGCCAACAGAGTCATAAGGACCCTTGTATCTGCATAGGATCCAGGAGTACATGGGACCACAAACTAACCAGCACACTCGTCTTGAGCACGTGTTGCTTGATGCTGTGGAGCCAGGACTATGGGCTCCAAGCAATGTGGCACTGGGGATGAAGAGCACTCTAAAGTTTTCTGTCTGTCCCCTTTGTTCCTTGGCACCAGAGAGCGGCTCTTTGGTGTGGCAGCGTTTCTGCTTAGGCGCCAGCAAAGCTATCAATGCCAAAGGACTCTTGTTGAGGAACGAATGCTCCACACGAAGGTTGAAGTGCTTGGTGCAGTCCCAGTGTGGCTCCGAGGCCAGTCTTAAGGCTACTTCCATGAGGAGGATCTTCTGACATACAGTATGGTCCCTCAGGGGCTTGAATTCTTCAAAAATTTGGCAGAAGTCTTTCTTACGAGCTTCCCCAAAGGCCGCTCACTCAATGGCACAGACTTCTGGTGACTGAAGCATGCCTCAGAACAGGATGAAGGACAACAACAAGGGCAGTGTGGGTATAAGAAGCAAGGGGAGACGATGTCTCCCTGGGGGTCTTAGTGCTTGCTTTCTATTCCTATTTTGAAAATTTCTGAAGGTTCCCACAGCAGGTTGTTGCAGATTGCACACGGGTGACTGTTCCCCCAAAACAGATCTGTTAACTCGAAAACATTCCAGCTTGCCAGATCAATCAGCATTAACAGTGAACCTGTGAAAGAGCCATTTTAGTAGTAATGAAAATGTTTAACTGGCATGTGCCAACTCCATTTACTGACCAAAACTGATGTGCATTACTAAAGTCTACAGAACCTTAATTTAAAATTTGCTTTACATATTTCACTAATTTGTGGCAGAAGACTAAAATCACAGTTCTTTAAAAACAAAAACAAAAAAATAAAAAACCTCTCCCCCTTAAACGGACAACCTTCCTTTTCTTTCAGAAAACTGAACAAATTAGTTTCCTTTTTATTTCTATTTGATGAACTAGTTTTAAGAGAACCCTCCACCAAAATTGGTATCTTTCTAAAGATAAGGTCTTTAAATGTCTGTAAACATTTTAACAAATATATCGTTAAATTTCATAAATGTCATATGAAAAAAATCAAACAAAATAAATTAGTGTTCCTTTTTTCAAAAGGCAATGAACTTTTCTGAACACAGTAAACTGCTCTGACTGGTTATTTAAAATATCTTTGTTTCAGTGAGTTTAAATATGTAGTAAATGGGAATGATTACTTTATGCAGGCTTAGCAGTATATTTACTGCTTATTAATGAAAAATACGCAAAACGGAGAAAGGGTGCATCATATATTCCTTAATATTTAATCTTTCAGTCATTAGGACAACTGACTTCCCTTACTACAAAGATTTTTGCAAATAAATCTCTGACAAACTTCAGGGTATATATAAAAAAAACCTGACATTTATTCCCAAATGTAGTGCTTTTAATTGAGTACCTTCAGTGTATCCAGTCTTCACAATCTAGCATGAAGTGGAAAACATGCTCCCTTCCCTTTATTAAGAAATATTAGAAGAGATTTTTTTTTGCTCCCCAATGTCAATTGCTACATTTGAGTGCAGGGATTTGGCTGGAATGGGTGAACAGGGGAGAAGAGTGACAGTGGAGAGGGTGGGAAGGGGGACCTGAGTGGAGCAGGCATGCAGTATGCGTGGGGCCACAGGCTGGGGAGCTAGCCTCTCCAAGAAACAACTTGACCCTGTGAAGGACAACTCTCCTATCCAGCAGCAGGGGCAACACCAAACTGATTACTAAGCTTTGAGAACTATTGACAAAAGTTAGAGACCACCACTAAGGAAGGAGATTTCTTAAGCAATGTGAGGTTCCAACCAGCATCATGGACAGTAAGAAGGAACTGAAGGAGTGCTGGATTGGTGGGGTGTCTCAGACCAATGCTACAAGCAAGCAATGCTAGACGGTGTTTGAGTCAACCCAGCAGGCAATGCTAAGGGAAACAGTTCTGGCAACTCTGCTCAGGGCACACAAATACCTACAGTGTATGGACACATGTAAGCACTGGGGGAAGCACAGCTGCAGGAAAAGATGCTTATCCTGTGCATTAAGGGTCAGATTCTCAGGGACAGGCAGATTGCCTGTCATACACGAAGTTTATGAAGGTGACCGCATTTTTATTTTGGAGTCCATCTTTATAAACAATGTTGAGATTTCAAGGAAGGGAATAGACAGGGAGGCCTGGACAACAATTGCAACGAAGGGTCCTGTGGCACCTTATAGACTAACAGAAAAGTTTTGAGCATGAGCTTTCGTGAGCACAGACTCACTTCATCAGATGCTCACGACAGCATCTGTGCTTTCACACGAAAGTCTGTGCTCACAAAAGTTTGCCAGCATGAATTATTAAATTTCATCAAATATTTACAGATTAGCCTTTGCTGGAGTTGTTAAAAAAATCTATGCCAACCTCTGTTTACTATGATTCACCTCTGGCAGGTATTTCTACAGTAAAACATGAGTTCTGTAATGCTATTCTACCAATGGAGATTCATCCATGTGGAAATCTACTTACAAATAAGCTGTACTGACACTACACTAACATTTTCTTAAAACTCATTCGGGTGGAAAACGTTCAGTTTTGTTTAGAAGATTAAGCATTTCTTCTGAAAGAAAAACAGCTAGAATGAAAATGACACCACTTTATGTTTATAGTTTATATGTTCCTGTTTTGGTAGTTCTGCTTTAATCACGTTCCACAGAAAGTGAATCCATATTGTTGTCTGACTCATTTTTCTACCCTGTTTTCAGGTTTACAGAAGAAAATTCTTTCCTCACATGTGGTACAGTATATGCACTCAACTCCTACTCTGTCAGTTTCAAAAGATGGTCAGTAGTTCAAGTACCATTTTATCACTTTTATTTAATCGATGGGAAGCAGGCAAAGTGACTTGAGATGGTGGCACTTCTCTGCAGCTACATTTTTTTGCCCTGACAGCTGGTAACAGACACGTGTTAGTGATTACAATTTTCAGGAAAAAATCCTTATTTAGCTTGATCAGTTCTGTAGCCCTCACAATGTGAAAAGATATAAAGTTGCTTCAAGAATTAGAATAAAAGTTTTCTAAACCATACGGATGTCAGTGCCAGGGATCAGAAAAACAAGCAGTACCTAACAAACAGTTAACTACAGCTTCGCTCAAGAGAGCGTAGCACAGGAATTTAGTAACTGTTAAACCAAATCAATCTCGGCAGTTCATCTAGTCCAGTAAACTACCTCCAATAGCAGGGGATGCCTCATGTTTCCAATGAGCAAGAAATGCACCACTAAGGAGTAACTTGTCCACAAAGGAAGCTGCTTCCTAGTTTCAGGTACTCAAGTCATTGGGTTATGACCTCAAGTAGAAGGGCTTGTTTCTCTCCTATTTCTTACTGTCTAGCGTAACTGTAGGTGTATTCACTTATATAAGCCATTGTTAAAATAATGGTAAGCTCTTTGTCTCAATAGTATATACTGGGGTAGAGGGTGTCAAAGATTCAATGTGGGCTGCAGAAGTATCTTATCCATTTTAAATTTGTTGTTTCTCAATTTCACTGGATGTCCTTTTGTTCATGTATAATGAGAAAAGGGACATAAGCACATGGATTAATTCTATTTTTTTTAAATCAGTAGCGCACAGACATTTCCTGTCGTCATGGACCTTCCCCGACTTACTGGTAATGGACTCTGTTTGCAACTCTCGCTAGCCCCCATTAGTGCACAGTCAAAGCTTCCTCAGCAGAGGAGCTTGGGCTGAAGGAGGAGCTGGGGGCAAGCGGGTGGGAAATGAGGGTGGAGCTGCAGCTCAGGGCAGAGACTTGGTGGTGGTGGGGCCACTCCCCTCTCCATCCCCTTAAATGTTCCTCCATCCTTCCTAGAGGGTGTACCTGACATTTTGGGAGACCACTGCTTTATAATTTCCCCCTGTAACTTCTCTGAAAATGGAAATCTTACCACTTCTCATCTCTAAACCCTTTTTGAGTTTGTGGTACTGGCATTCATGTGACAGAACATCACTGTCACATACAATATTTCAGTAATTTTTCTGTATTATTTTCCAACCTATTTATTCTAATATTTTTTTATTTTGAGTGGTATTGTGCCTTAACACACAGAGCTGTGAGGACAGCTAACCACTATGTTGATGGAGAGGTTGTTAGGTATGTACCTAGATGGCCAGATACAATGAAAATCTTTCTTTAGTTACCATTCATCGGAGACAGTGTTGTTTACGTTGCCTCTCTATGGCTACATCTAGGTTAGAGTGATTTGTTGACAGAAGTTTTTGCCTGAAGATTATTTTGCAACAAAATTTCTGTTGACAGATCACGTCCAGACAGCAAAGTGTATCGAAAGAGCAATCTGCTCTGTCAGAGAGTGGCCAGGCTGTTCTGTCACTCTATCAGTGAAATAGTCAACCAGAAGAACAGCAGACAGGGTTGTCCAGTGTCTGGCAAGTCCTTTCTGTCAACAGAAAAGCCCCGGAATGTCCAGAGTGGCTTTTTGTTAACAGCAGCATTCTTCCTCATGGCTAGCAGAGTACAGCTGTCGACAAAAGTGCTGCATTCTGTTGACCTGCTGTTGACAGAACATCCTTAGGAACCTGAACTCTCCATGGGTTTTGTCAACAAAACCCACTATTCTATACATAGCCTTAGAAGCATCAATTATATTTTACCTAGTCCAGTGGTCACTAATATAACCCTACTACATTTATTTTTAGGAATTGTATCTAGAGATATTCTACTACACAGTATTGTTCTCTTGACTTTGAAATTCTCTCTAGATTCTCTACAACCTTTCAAGTTTAATAGTATTGCTTCACCTCTACAACCTCATCTTCCCTCCCTGCAAACACTACATTAATTTTTCAATAATACCCAATATATCATGCATGAGCTTGACACAGTTATATTTCTGAAATGCACCTCTGATCTGAAGCCGTTTTCTCTTACGGTTCAGATGTAATTTCTACCACATAGTCAGCTGCTTTATATTAAATAAATCTGCTGTGTGAGGTCTATCTTGAGTACCCATTCGCTTTACACCACACTTCTAAATTTAAACCAACAAAGCAAAGTCAGCTCTGTATTCAACCAGCATGGATACTCTTTGGTTAAAGAGTCCATCTCTTCTGCACAGGTGCTCCCTCTTCCCAAAAGTTCTCCCATGCACAACAAACAATCTATATTCTTGACTCGCATTTTCTCAGCCACACATTTTCATCATGAAGTTTCCCCCGTCTAGATGTCATGGAACTGGAAACACCTCAAAAGAAAGTTACTGTGGCAGCCCCAAAGTTAAGTTTGCCTTCTAATAAGCTTCCAGAACTTGCTTTCCATTTCCCTATATCTTTGTTACCAGTATATAAGACCGCAAGCTCCTGACTCAGTTTTCTACATGATTCACCACCTTTGTACCCTGTAGGCAAACTGTAGAATTGTGTACATAATAACCACTTTCTAATGATCAGTGACCCTTTCACCATAGCTAGTCTCTCTCAATTATAAGTCCCTTTCTTTAAATGACCCTGAAGTTTGGAAGACTTCTGCTGGAAGATGGGGCCTGTCTTCAGTTTGTTCTTCAGTCCTACCTTATCTTCTGCCCTCAAGAGGGAAGCTTCTTGAGAGCAAGGACCAGGGCAGCCAATTCTGAAGTGAAGCCATTTTACAATACTCCTATGTGAGATCTTTGTGAATAGTTCCATCCATCTATTTCTGTACCAGCCACTTAGTAGTTTGGCTCAAGATGCTATATTTGGAATGTTAGAACCATAAGCTGCTTGAACACCACATAGGAGAGTTTAGACTGAATGGAGTACAGTAAAAGCCTGGTTATCCAGCACTAGGATAACAGGCAGAATTGGTTAACTGGCATGCACACTGCTTACTGGAGTCTTTAAAGGCATTTAGCTACACAGCACAGAACACTGAAAGCCAGGGCTGATGGCTGAAAACAAGCTTTATGGGACCATGGGAAACTTGGTCACACCCATGATAAGTAGACTTCTGGCTAACTAAAATCATGCTGGGCCATGGGTGTTGCCTGACCAGAGTCATTCAACCTGTAGTCATTTAGGTGTACTTTCACATCTTTCATCCACAATAAATACAAAGCTGTAGTGGGATTCCCCACGTCACCTTAGTATTACAGTTTCACCCCCATTCGCACCTCAGCATGGTCATTGACCTAATGGCATACTGCACTGAGGTTCAGAGCCTAATGAAGCAGAAATGCTAACAAACTGTCACTGGCAATCTAGAAGTCTAATTCTGCTGTCAGAAGGCTGGATGTCAGAGACATCATTGACTGTGGTAGTGGTATGGGGGTGGGCGTAATGGGTTTCTGAATTAAAGGACTACTGAATTTAAATACACTCTTCCTGTGGAGCGTGTCTGATGCTACAATACTGTGTCACAGAAAATGTAGTTTGTACAGTGGCAACTGTGATGTCATGTGTGGCTATAATGAGAAAAATCAAGTTATATCATTTTATTGTTCATCTAAAGAAATATCTCAAGCTCCTTTGGCCATAAGCAAGTTTGACAGTCTTATTTGTTTTTGACATCAGCAGTGTAACATTGAAGTGAGCTGACATTAAATTTCTGTTAAAAAAAAAAAAAAAGCAATTGCCTGACATTTTGCAATTTAAAGGGGGCAGGGAAGTCAATTTATACTGAGACATCTATCAAGAAAAGCTATATGAAGCTTTCATAAACCTACAGTCTCCTCTACTACTTGTCACGTTGTCTACTCAAGTGCTTGTGTCCCTTTCTCTTCCTAAACTTTAAATCATTGTTAAGTAAAATGTTCATATGTGGCTTTAGAAATCCAGTTTTATATCTAGGGACCCACGATTGTTTTAAAATGGCAGCAGAGAGATTAGTTTTGTTTTGTTTTTTTAAATAAAACTATCAATTTAGAAATGAAACTTCCAGCGGTTACTATGCTTTAGTTTTATTGCAACCTTCTGAAGAGAAGACTGAGGATGTATTAGAAGAAATACTTTAGCTAATTCCGCAGAAAGCCACACGAATTTTTAAAATAGTTTTTTACCTTAGTTGGACAATTACTAAAAAATAGTTACCGATCTGGTAAAAAGATTTTAAACTGAGTAAATTTGTATTTTTTTTTTTTAAAAAGACAGGTTTCTGCAGAAACTAGTATTTTTTTAAAAAGATACTTCAAGCTTGGATGCCTCACCAGACCAAATGGCTGAAAATTACCTTTCAGGAAGCTTTAAAATGTCTTGAGATTTAGTTACAGATTATTAGGTCTGTGGATGAAGACTGGTCTTTCCCTTTTTTCCTTTTGCAAACAACTCAAAGGGAAAATGACCCTTAGAGTGGCTGACAGTCCTGTAAGAAAGAGCAACCTGTATTACAAGTCCTGCTGGTATTACTTCAAACAAATGAATCCCCAAGAGGGTTTCACCTATAGCCAAATTTAAGAAAGTGCAGTCAAAAGCAGGTGTACTAGAACCTCTCCAATTTACGCTTCATTAATCCATGCACGCAGAATTTCTCTCATGAAATTCTGAGGCCTCTTCACCTTTCAATAAAAGTTTAAGAGCAGAGCGATATAGGGAGGTCTCACAGGAATCAATTATTTTTTACAAGATATTACAGAATACTTTCAAGTATTCTATGAAGCACTATCATAACTAATTAAAGTACATTTGTCAAATAAATAAAGTGATATATTATTTGCTTCCTCACTCACAAAGCCACTTAATTCAGTTATTTGTAATGGATCTCTAAAGTATTAGAATGAATTCAGGGTTTGTTTTGGTACGGGTTTTTTTGCATACAATAAACTGAGAATTTATATCCCGCTAGGGGTAATAAATAGGTAAAGAAGCTTCTTAATGTTCCACCACTAGAAAAAAAAATGTGCTGGTTAGTTTCTTAGCTTCAATCAAGGTGGTCATAAATACGAGACAAGAAAACAAAATCAAAACAGCAATTAAAGGTGACTGTTACTTCCACTATTTGACCACTATTCAGTCAGTCAATTTACTGATAACTTTGCATAATGTTTTCTTAATCCTAAAAAGGTAATAAAAGAAAAATATAAATGCCTAAGTAACATTTGTATAGTATCAGACATAGTAAAATGCTTATCCCCAACCCCCAAGATCAAATTGTCAGCTACTTCACCAGTTATTACAAAAGGCACGTTGATTTTGCTCATGTTCAATAAATATGGGATTCTGCCCCCAATAATGAAAGTTTATGTAAAATTGAAGTCCTCAATAAATTTTGTCGGGGGAAAAAGAATGTCTATTTCTGGGCTCTGAACATAATCATTCTTATCACCAAAAGCTAATGACTATTTCTGTCCTGTTACTGACTTCATTAGCAGACAAGTGAGGAACTGCTTCGAGCTGTGGTGTGCAACATTCTAGCCATGTGTGGCTATTTGGCTTGACCAATATAATTTCAGAACAATGTGGCTAGTTCAGAACATGCTGTATAGCATGGGCTTAAAAAGAAGTACTGCTTACCCTGACCCCAAGAACTCCAGTAAGTCTTTGACCTCTCATGCAAGCAACTGCTCGCTTTTATCCGTAAAGGATTAAGACCTTTCAAAGGTGGAACTTAAATCCTAGAAGAGTTAAGAGTACAGTTTAATGGAGTCTCCTCTTTAAAGAAAGTCAGACAGCATTCTCCAGTTCAGGTGTTGTCTACCTCACCATCTTTATCCATTGAGGACATGAAAATACCACCCCAACCAATGTAAGTTTTACCAAGAAGAATGCTGATGTAGACAGCACTGGGTCAACAATGGAAGCTCTCCTGCCGACATAGCTAACCCCAGTTATCCTGCCACTAAAGAGTGGCAACACTGTAGACCTTACAGAGGCATAGTTCTAGCAGTACAGCCAAGCTGCTTTAAAAGGTCTCTGCTGTAGACATAGTGCGACGGACCCCTCTTACTGTCCCTTAAGGGTTCTGCACTTCCAGGTGGCTCCTTGTGTGCCTCAGAGAGGCCCCCTTCGTTGCCCTGGGACTTTCCAAAGGCAAGGGTCTCCCCTTACCGAGCCATGTTCATCACCGTCCAGTCTGACCCTGGAGTGGAGCTGGGTCCTCTCCGCCAGCCTCAAGCTGCTCTGGCTCTGCCCCAGTTGGACAGCCCTACCAGGGGAAGTGGTGGGGGGAGTCCAGTCTCACCCACTGCCCTGGACTCCGGCCCAGGGACCCTAGGGAAGGAGTGAGCCAGTGGGGCTTTCTGCCTATGCCCCATGGCAGCACCCTTTCCCTGGGCCTCTTCACCCACCACTACCATCAGGGGTCTTTCCCCCCATACCATGTTGCTGGGGTACCTGGTTGTGCTGTGCTCAAGTCTGGTCTTCTCTGCTCCACTCTCCACACCTTCAGTCTCCTTCTCTATGGCCACCATGCCCCTCCCTTCCTGTTGCCTGGGAAAAGCCTTTTATAGAGAGCCTGGAGGCCTTTACTGGTCACAGGTGCTTTTATTACATCCTGATGATGGCTGACTCCTGATGAGGCCCTGCTGCCTATCCAGCCTACAGGACTGTACCCTCTGTGAACTAACAGGGGGAACAAAAAGCACCCAGCACCCACAATGTTCCCTCTCCCTCAGGTACCTGTCAGCTACAGTCTGTCTGCCACAATAGCCTTACTATTAAACTTACAATGGCATGTCCACAACTTGTTAGGTGCAAAAAACCCACATCCTTGAGAAACATAGCTATGACAATCTAGCACCTATTGTAAATGGCAGTAGGCTGATGGAAGAGTTCTTCAGTCTACCTAGCTAGCACCTTGTGCAGAGGTGGATTGGCTGGAGTTATGGGAGACTCCTCCCTACCCATCACTATAGTGAGTGTCCACACTCAAATGCTGCACTGCTGAGCTGTACCACTGCAGTGTTTTAAGTGCAGATGTAACTAGAGTCTTTGGCACATATGTAGTTATTGTGAGGTTTCATTTACAACCTATTACATTTACTGCTGGCTAGAGAAATCCACTGAAGGTATAAATCATGAAGAAAAAATCCTACTTTTAGCTCTGCATTTCTGTAGATTCAAAATATACATATTAACTTTATTTTTTTACAAAGTTGATGTCCCTGTGTGGATAAAAATGGGAAAAGATTTTGCAGCTTTCAGCGATCAAAGAAAACACAACATCTGGTGAAAAGTATTTTCACAAACTTAAAGTACCAACATGGGGGGAAAAACATAAACAGACTGGAGAACTGCCAGTGACAGTGTTTTTGTTTGTTTTTTCCCCCTCTCCTTACTGTTCATTTTGTACTATTTTGTCAAATTTAACACCAAGCAATGGGGAATTACAAAACCTAATTTTTGTCCCACTCCCTGATGTTCTTCCCAACATTCAGCATAAAAGCTTCTCTAACGTTTTTGTTATACCACTTTAAAATGCCTCTTCTCAATATGCTTGGCATTTACACTGGAATATTTTTACATAAATAAAGAATCTGAGCACATCATAAACTAGTTAAATTAAGTGCAATCAAACATTTTAATCTGTCCTTACCAGCGAAGTTCACCATCATGATTTTTGTTGCTCTTTGATTTGCCTCCAGTTTGACAGTATCTTACAAAACGTTTCATGGGGATTTGAACAAACTAATCTAGATTTGATTAGTTCAGACAGACAAATGCAGAGACAAACTCTTACTTCTCTGCTCAGAGCATGACAGTGAGATGATGCCTTCGAAGATGCATGGTTGCTAGTGCCGTCCACTGAATATTTGGGTTTCAGGTTACTCTTCTCTCACCTAACATTATTTCTTTGTCTGAAGGAGTTATTCCTCCTACTTTGCCCCCTCTGTTAATGGTCAGTATTATTAAGATTGGGAAGAAAAAGTAAACAATTAAGAAAGATCATGCTAAAGTGAACCAAAACTAATCCCAGTCCTGCAATAGATGCTGCTAATTTCAGACACGATTTCTTTACCTGTAAACACTTTTTTCATTCTACAACACTGTATTCCTATACCATACAATTTCTACTTATGATTTCAAATGCAATTGTGTAAAACTTTTTGACACTAGCAAATCATAGAATCATACAAGATTACAGGAGGTCATCTAGGCCTACTCCCTGCTCAAAGACAGACCAACTTCAATTAAATCATTCCAGCCAGGGCTTGTTCAAATCTCACATTAAAACCTCTAAGGATGGAGATTCTACCACCTTCTTAGGCAACCCATTCCAGTGCTTTACCATCCTTATAGTAAAACAGCTTTTCCTAATATACAACCTAGATCTCCCCCACTGGCTACATCTACACTAGCCCCAAACTTCGAAATGGCCATGTAAATGGCCATTTCGAAGTTTACTAATGAAGCGCTGAAATGCATATTCAGTGCTTCATTAGCATTCAGGCGGGCACGGTGCTTTGAAATTGACGCGGCTCGCCGCCGAGCGGCTCATCCCAACGGGGCTCCTTTTCGAAAGGACTCCGCCTACTTCGAAGTCCCCTTATTCCCATCTGCTCACAGGAATAAGGGGACTTCGAAGTAGGCGGAGTCCTTTCGAAAAGGAGCCCCGTTGGGATGAGCCGCTCGGCGGCGAGCCGCGTCAATTTCGAAGCACCGTGCCCGCCTGCATGCTAATGAAGCGCTGAATATGCATTTCAGTGCTTCATTAGTAAACTTCGAAATGGCCATTTACATGGCTATTTCGAAGTTTGGGGCTAGTGTAGACATGGCCACTGCGTCCATTGCTTTTCTGTCATCTGTCACCATTTGGAATAGCCAGGCTCCATCCTCCTTGAATCCTCCTTCTGGTAGTTGAAAGTTGCCATCAAACTCCCTATCATTCTTCTCTTCTGAAGATTATGGGTATATCCACACTTATGGGAAGATCAATGAGCTGGCGGTCGATCATCTGGCATCCAATTTAGCACGCCTAGTGGGGACACGCTAAATTAAACTGTCATGGCACCACCCTCAACCCCAGTACTCCTGGCAGTCGTGAGGAGTAAGGGAAGTTGACGGGAAAGTTTCTCCTATCAACCTCCCACTGTGTGGATTGCACAAAAAAAACAAAAAAAAAAACAAAAAAACCAATTTTAGACAAGCAGAGTAAAGCTACACAATTCTAGTTGCTGCATTTGTGCGCCTCAAACCAATTTCACCTCCTATTGTAGACCTGGCCTAAATTAGCCCAGTTCCTTCAGCCTTTGCTCATACATCATGTGCACCAGCCCCCTAATAATTTTTGTTGACCTCCACTGGACCCCAATTTGTCCACATCTTTTGGCAGGGGGACAAGGGGTACAAAATTGGATGCAATACTGCAGATGTGGCCTTGCCAGTGTGAAACAGAGAGGAATAATCACTTCCTGCAATATGTAGATAATGCTCCTACTAACATAACCCAAAACGCCATTAGAGTTCTTGGCAACCAGGGCACACTGACTCATATCCAGCTTCTTTGTCTACTGTAATCCCCAGCTCCTTTTCTGCACAACTGCTGCCAAGCCAGTTGGGTCCCAACCTGTAGCAGCACATGGGATTCTTCCATCTTAAGTGTGGAACTATGCACTAGTTCTTGTTGAACCTCAGGTTTCTTTTGGTCCAATCCTCCAATTTAACTATGTCTCTCTCTCATACCTCCCCTCCCCCAGAGCTTGGTGTCACCCACAAAACTTCCCAAAGGAAGAAACAAACCCATCATCCAGATCATTTATGATGTTGAACAAAACTGGCCCCTGGACTGATCCTTGGAATATGCCACTGGACACCAGCTGCCAACTAGACAGTGAGACATTAAAGATCACTACTCATTGATTTCAACAATCTAGCCAGATTTTTAGCCCCCTTACAATCCATTCATCTAGATCATACTTCTTTCTTTTCATGTTAGAATAAAAGTGTACTATGAGAGACCATATCAAAAGTCAAGGTATATCACATCTACCACTTTTCCCATGCCTACAGAGCCAGTTATATTACAGAAGGTGACTAGATTGCTCAGGCACTTGACTCGATCTTGATGAATCCATGTTGACTGTTCTTGATCGCCCTCCTTTCCTCCAAGTGTTTCAAAATTGATTTCTTCAGGACCTGCTGTATGATTTTTCCTGGGACTAAGGTGAGACTAGTTAGTCTGTCATTCCCCAGATCCTCCTCTTTCCCCTTTTTGAAGATGGGTACTACAGTTGTCCTTTTCCAATCATCTGAGACCTCGCTGATTGCCAAGAGTTTTCAAGGTAATGCCCAGTGGCTCTGTAATCACATTAGTCAACTCTCTCAGAACCCTCAACTGCATTAGATACAAACCCAGGGGCCTGTGCTTATCTAGCTTTCCTAAAGAGTCCTTCTTAACCTGTTTACCACCAAGGCTGCTCACCTCCTCCCCATACTAAGCTACCTAGCGCAGCAGTCCGAGAGCTAACTGTCTGAAAAGACTGAGGCACAAACAGCATTGAGTACTTCAGCTTCTTCCAAATTATTTGTCACTAGGTTACGTTCTGAATCCAGTAAGAGTCCCACATTTCCCTCACCTTCTTCTTATTGCTAACATACCTGTAGGAAACTTTTCTTGTTATCCTTCAGACTCCTTGCTGGCTGCAGCTCCAGTTGTGCTTTGGCGTTCCTGATTACAACCCTGCTATGCTCAGACAGCGGTATTATATTCCTCCTAAGTCATCTGTCTAAGTTTCCACTTCTTGGTGAGCTTACACACAAAAAGAAGATTACAAAGTGTATTGCTTTATATAAACGTGATGGCTGAACAGAACAAGCAAGAAGTTTTATTTTGTGCCTGCTAATGCTGCTTATTGTTCAACCCCACTGCAGATCAAAGAAGAGATGTAAAGACCAGCAACAGGATGGTGCGGGGGGGAGGGGGAAGACACACACATTGGTCAATGAGATAAGATTAAAAGGCCTAATGGCAGACTGTGTTGGTAGTGACACATTTTTTGCTGTGAAGAAGTTGTGTCAGAAAAGCATACTGAATCCACTACATAGGTCTTTAGCTGTCAACATTAGGACTTCCTTAAGCGTTCATACTTGCTATTGCTAATGCTTTGATCATTCCCCTCAGAGAAAGAAACGCTGTACTGACTTTACTGCAGTAATTCCACTGATCCATAAAGAAATATCTAATTATAGAACAAAAAAGGAAAGTAAGTTTCACAAGCAGTTTCATGTTCCCTCTTTTCGAATGAGGAGTGGAAAGTGTAATTGAACCTCCTGCCCATCTAAATGGGAAAGGCAGACCACAGAAACTGCAGTTCTACAATCTGAATTCCCCTCTCATAGGACACAGAAGAAAAAACAAAAATGGATAGCGCATATGATACAAGAAACAAAACAAAAAACCAACAACCTCACCAATGAACAATATTATTATTTCAAAGGCAGGCTAGCATCCACTTTAAACTTGTATAGTCCCCTTTAAAACAGTATTAAATGTTCAGGTTAATTGGCAGCTTCAAAAGTAGCCTATTTAAAACACTCACCACAGCTTTGTCTCTGCTTCGTTTAAATTGCTTTCCAGCTGCCATCCAAAATGGGTTTTCCTTAGCTAACAGTTTATTCCAACTCCACAATATTGAAGTATATCTACATAACTGGTCACATAAAACTGGCTTCCCCATCTGGGCTAGCATATACTCACTAATCAGTCACACACACAATCTAGTAGCATGATTTAAATTAATCCGCCTCAAGCATGCTGTGTGATGTCAATCTTTTCACATATTCCATAATCAATCATATCTTAAAAGATAAAAAGGTACAGGTTGAACCTCTCTAATCTGGAATTCTCTCATCTGGCAAACTGCATAATCCATCATGATTTTAGTTAGCCAGACTACCATTTATCATGAGTGTGGCCAAGTTTCCCATGGTTCCATAAAGTTTGTTTACTGACACCAGTCGTGGCTCAGTGTTCTGCACTGTTATTTAGCTCTAATTTACCTCTAAATTATTCTAAGAGTCCAGTAAACAGTGGAAATCTTGGTAATGTGCTAGAAAATACTGACCTTCCATCATCCAGCAAATTCTCTTGCCCAGTATCAGTCAGGTCCCAAAGGTGCCCGACAAGAGAGGTTCAATCTGTAACATACTTCAGCCATTTGAGCACATTTATCGCAGGCAGGAGGTTCTTGTCATGGGCTAATGAAATCTCAACTATTCAGTCTTTATTAGTAAGTATTTTGGATTATACAAGCAGTCAACCTGCAAGATCATTCTGCAAATTTAAGTGGGACAATAAGGACATAAAAGGTGAAAATACTGGAATGATTTCCTCCAATTTGTAATGGGCCAAAACAATTGTAGATCACAGTCATGAGAAATCAAGCCCATGTTATTCCTTGATATCTATTACAGAAGTATTTGTTTTGATTAGGTAACATTTAAAAAACAGGAGTAGTAACACTTTAGCAAGTCTTATTTTTCCTCTTCTTTGGGACTTCAAAAATGTTTGACATCTTCAAGAGCTCCAAGAGGGGAAGAAATGAATTATCCCACTCATGCAAACATTTCTTTTACATATGAAGCCTGTTAATTCTCAGTTATGACAAGGGCCCACTGTGAATTAATGAACCTCTTGAGTTAGCAACTAAGTGAATAAACAAGCAGGCCTAATACATCAAAGGGTAATTTCCTCATTTTGACAAGTTTATTTTAATAATTTACACTACTTTAATATACTGCAGGCTGTTTTGTGGAAAACAATGAAGTCCTAACAGCCTTTACAGTAGTGCTGAGTCATTGAAAAAGAACTCTCTCCTCATCCTTGACAAAGATTTTTGTACAGATTATTGAAACAGAAAGAAATCTTTTTATGCCATTAACTCCTAGGGCAGAGCTCAAGGGCTGAGTTCCAGACCAAGATCAGAACTTGTGTCGAGGTATCTGGGTCCAGAGCGCAGGTCAGAATTCAAGTCAGAGCCCATGTAAATGTCAGAGAGCAGAGCGGCTGCTCCACATTGTTGCTTAGAACTTTCATGGTGCACCCTGTGAATTTCTGTGGGGTCAAACTGGATCTGTCAAATGGGACTTCCCAGAATGTGCTTCTCCAATGGTTTATGAGGAGCCATTGAATAATAGTGTGGAGGTGACTGATAGCTCTGCTGACCCAGCTTTGAGGCCCACCAAACCTTACTTAAATCTCTCCGTTCCAAGGATGTCACACCCAATGCGCCACAAGGAGCACTTGTCTGGATAGACTGCATCGGAGGATTCTACAAGGTGACGCAAATGGACCTGGGAGGCCCAGTCACAAGACTCCTCATATCAGGGCTATCATCTTCCCAAACCAGTGAGAAAACCAAACAGGAATCATATCTGACTTTAGAATCCAAAAGTCTCATGGACCTTATATTCATCATGATGCCAGACCTGCACTAGAGGTGGATGGTGATGGTTGTCAACAAGCAAAGGAATGACTGACATGCAGCATCAGAAGCAATACACTGGAACACTAGGAATACCCTGAAGGATCTCAGCATTGGGAGCCTGAAAAAATCACTGGGTTGATCAGCTGGCTGGTAGGTTTCAGGCTGAGCTACTGATGCTCCAATTTGCAATAAGAAGGGTCCATGTGGGAGGTGGTATTTTGAGATATAGACCTTTGTCCAATTGCAAAAAAAAGTCTTTTCTGGAGTTGGCACTCTGCACATCACCTGCAGTTCTTCTTAACGCTTTTAAGAGGTGTTTTGAGCTCCTCCTGAATGTCATGGCTCTGCCACACCCATTCAGTGGCCATGGGGATTCCGGAGAATGCATGTACGGCCAGCTGAAAAATGCAATGAAACCTATAATGGGCTCTCCATGGTGTAGACATGATTGGTGTTATTGTCAGAAAATACTGCCTAAGGCAGGTGAGTCAACCAATTGTTTTGATCATTATTGCTGTTCTGGAGGCGCACATAGGCAGACTCACTGTCAGAATTAAGAGTGGAAGCTGACTTCCATCCCTGCCACGGCATGTGCTCGTCATGGGTTACTAGCCAGAAGATGCAGAGGATTATGGGAAGAGTTCAGTGCAGATCACTCCAACCCTTAAGCTATCTTGGGTATTGTGGAGAAGAGCTGCCAAGGGCATGCTTTCGTCTGTCAGAGAGCCTGAAGATAGGAACAAGTCATGTAGCATCTACAAACTTAGGGCTGGCTGGGATGCTCCTGGTTTGTGAAGCACCAGCATCCATTAATCAGCTACCCAGAGTCCACGAGTATCCCAACATGAGGGAAATGGAAGACATACCTGGGATGTGGAAGTACACTTGAACTTGGAGGTGCAATGAGGCCTTGCCATGCCTGAGGGGTGCTTCGGAAGGAGGAAATAAATGATTCAGGGCCTGCCCAGAGAAGCCCCCTTCAACAGGCCTGAGCTAGGGCATTCTTTTGATGGACTGGGTTCTGTACCAGGAATCCAGGTCATGATCAGCAGGTTCCCCCCATCAAAATCACACCATGGTGGCAATAGCATCTTTCCTCTTGGATCATATAGCAATAGGCAGCATGGGTTCTGGGACTAGGCTGAGGGCTGTTACCTGGGATTGTTGGCTGGGATGAGGCACTAACCTCTTCCTTCCTTGCACTGCTCATGCAATCTGGAGTGACACAAGGCACCCACACGAATCGTGTTTCCACAAATGCTAGTTCATTTTTAAACGTATTTGTGTAATCCCCACTAAAATGGGCACAGCTGGGCTGACTTGTTCCATCAGCATCAAAGACAAGCTGCCTGAAGAAGGCAGCATAGACAACCAGTTCCTTCCCCATCAGAAGTTTGATAGGGCTGCCTCAGCTAAGCACTAGCACTTGAAAATCATCAAAAAGTAGCAGGAAATGATTCAAAAAAAGCTTCTCAGTTCATCTGCATTAGACTTCCTTGTTCTAGCAGTGGTGAGGCCCCATTCTAATCTCTCTCCAGTTCAGAGACTAATTACCTTATCTTAGATCTTAGCTTGACAAGTGGGTAGGAGTGGGTGGTGGAGCTGGAACAACAAATGACATCAAGAAACCCCTGAATTGTCAGGGGTCTCCATGGAAGCATGTGGGGATGACAACAGTCAACGCTGTACCCAGGGGTTCTAGGTGTGGTACATGCGTGGAGTGCAGCCTTCTTGCCTTGTAGAAGCAGACTCCTTTGCTCCAAGGACTGGTTCTCGGCAGCGTACTATGCTATACAAGTCCACAGTGCAACATCTTCTGTCCTGTTTGCACCCAAAGAGTCTGGTTCTCTGGGAGGAGAACCTACTGTGCTCAATTTGGGGAGCTGCTCTTGAGGACAGTGAATTTGTTCAGGCATTTGTGGTGCCCATTGATACATGCTGGGTAGGGCATGACCTCCTTCCTCCATGTTCCCACAGGTGTCAGAGTCCTGAGGTGGGGTTCAGGAAGCTCAAGGTCAGTTTTTTTGCCCCAAGGTTGAACTCATGCTGGGTTCAAGGTCCAAAGCCAGGGTCAGCATCCAAATCAGAGCCTACTGAGAGACTGTGGGGGAGACGGAAGTTTACTGCAGAGGCTGACTGTAGTGCCTCTGATATGCTAAGAAAGGACAGAAGGCGTATAGAGCAGTGTCAAACTTTTTGAGACCATGGAACACCGAAACAATAATTCTTTTTTAATGTGGAACACCTATGAAAATTTTCTTCAAAATATTTTCAGACCAAAAAGAAAAAACAAACTGCAACAAATACAGCAAAACTAAAATGAAGTATCACAGCAATTAAGTAGTAACACTGTATCTGGTTTTAGTAACAAAAATTTATAATATATATATGTATACACACACACACACACACACACACAATCAGCGTAGGATATAAAAAAGGCATCCAGTGCTCACAGCACGCCTGCAAATTGTTCACAGAACACCAGTGTTGAGCAGAACTTAGTTCGAGAAACACTGTTATAGAAATCCCAAGACCATTGATCCCAGATGAGCTATAAAGCTATCAAGGAAGGAGGAAGAAGTGGACTTCTCCCACTCTCAGCAGTGCTACAAGAGAGGGCCTACACCATGATTTTTCAGATAAAATATTCATTATGAAGTCCAAGAAAATTCAGCATTCATGTATGTTTTCATGACCACAGCCATGGTCAGTTTCACAGCTCCTGCCCCAGGAGGAGAGCCTGGAGCCAGACTGCCACCTGGTTCCCAGCTCCTGGCCTCTCTGTGGGAGCTGGGAAACTGACCAGCACCACTGCTGCTCAGTTTCCTGTCTCCTGCAAGGTGGGGGACCTGCAGCCTGGCTCTCAGGAGACTGGAAACTGACTAGTGCTGCTGAGATGGTTAGTTTCCTGGCTCCCCAGGTTATGCAAAAATTCCACTTACACAAGGTTGCCAAGAACACAACCTTCGTGTAAGTCAGGGGTCTACTATATTTTAATGGGTGCGTGAGAATGAAAGTGGAAGAGACAGAATACTAATGAGCATGTAATACTGTATTTCCCTATAAAACCCAGGTCTGGTAGGAGGTACATAACACCACAGATAGGAGAGCCCTTGAAACAAGAGTGGAACATTTATATAGGTTGAACCTCTCTCATCCGACACACTTAGGACCTGACTGATGCTGACAAACTTCCTGGGCCACAGGAAGGTTAGTCTTGTCTAGCAGCATTAACAACATTTCCACTGGTTGCTTGTCTCTTAGAAGACATTTAGGGGTAAATTACAGCTAAATAACAGCACAGAACACTGAGAGCCAGGACTGGTGGCTGCAAGCAAACTGGGACCACAGGAAACTTGGCCAAACCCATGATAAGTGGTCATCCAGCTAAATAAAATCATACCAGATGACAGATGTCACTGGACGAGAGACTTCTAGATTAGAGAGGTTCAACCTGTATTAATAATAACATGAAATTTAGTAGATGCTCCCACAATTTACCAGTCTCCAAGTAAGATATGTTAAGTAGCAGAGATCAGTGCCGCAGAGACAGATATCTTCCTCAACACAAACCTACAGTTTTCAGTCACTAGCAGCTGCATCAATCCTGCCACTTGCATATTGTGAGCAGGGCACTGCAGAAGCTAAAAACAGTTCTGCTTACTGTAAAGCCCACTTGTCCCTAAAGGCTCTCAGAGTGGCAGTTTGGAAGTGCACCTAAGGCGGATTTTACATTTAAAAAAAGGCAAAATATACAGCCATTTGCAGATTAAAAATCTCAAGCTGTCTTAGTAGCAACATACTGCCACTGACATGACTAAAGAAGCACTCCAAAACCCAAAGCTATTTTATTGTCAAAGAAGCCACAAATATATAGTGCATGAAGTGAAAAATCCATTTGAAGAGTAAATCCAACATCCCTAATAATCTTAAACTGCATTACCTATTCTTAAATGTTTTAAATTGTTTTACTTAGTAGCAACACTTAAGTGACCACATGTTTAAAAGAGATTGTCATGGGGAAACCGATAAGCAACAAGAAGATACAGAAAAGGATATACAAACATCTGGAAAAAAGAAAAGAAGAGTTGTTTTTCAAATGGGGGCCACGGTTGAAGAAAGAGAAGGGAAAGGAGGTCTTAAAGTCTCTACAACAGGCAACGTGTCCTGCAGGCCTGGCCTATAATTCTGTGGGGTGTTGGCGTAAGTTATACAACCACAGCTACATGAATAACATAGCTGAAGTCAACATACTATGGTAAAATCTGTCAAGTAGCACTTTAAAGACTAGCAAAATAATTTATTAGGTGAGCTTTCATGGGACAGACTCACTTCTTCAGACCACAGCCAGACCAGAACAGACTCAATATTTAAAGCACAGAGAACCAAAAACAGTAATCAAGGAGGAAAAAAATCAGAAAAAAATGATCAAGGTGAGCAAATCGGAGAGTGGAAGGGTGCGGGGGGGAAGGTCAAGAATTAGATTAAGCCAAGTATGCAAACGAGCCCCTATCGTGACTCAGAAAATTCCCATCCCGATTCAAACCACGCGTTAATGTGCCAAGTTTGAATATAAAAGACAGCTCAGCTGTTTCCCTTTGAATAGTGGTGTGAAAATTTTTTTTCAGTAACATGCATACTCTTAAGTCATTAACAGAATGGTCCACTCCATTAAAATGTTGACAAATTGCTTTGTGGATCTGGAGTGTTTTGATGTCTGTTTTGTGCCCATTAACCCTTTGTCTAAGTGAATTAGAAGTCTGTCCAATATACGAAGCATCTGGGCATTGTTGGCACATGATGGCATATATGATGTTAGCTGAGGAGCATGGGAATGTGCCCGTGATTCTGTGAGTAACCTGGTTAGGTGCAGTGAAATCACTGATGCCTAACTGGACCTAACCAGGTTATTCACAGAATCAGTGATTTCACTGGACCTAACTAGGTTATTCACAGAATCACCTCCTTGATTACTGTTTTTGGTTCTCTGTGCCTTAAATATTTAGTCTGTTCTGGTGTGGCTATGGTCTGAAAAAGTGGGTCTGTCCCACGAAAGCTCACCTAATAAATTATTTTGCTAGTCTTTAAAGTGCTACTTGACAGCTTTTTGTTTTGATAGCATATAGACTAGCACGGCTCCCTCTCTGTTACTATACTATGGTAAGTATATTTAAGTATCTGCCCCATGGTAAGTCAAGAGTTAACACTCTTCCATCAGTCCCACTTACTCCTCTTATTTTGGTGGAGTACCAAAGAGAGAGCGATCAGTGGTCAATTTATTGCATCAATACTAGACACAATAAATCAACATCTGCTGTATTGACTCAGCCTGTGGTGAAGACAGACCTTAAGATGAAGTTGAAAAAAAGCCAAAATCTGTTTCAAAGAAGCCCTGATACATTAGTCTAACAGGGGCACTTTTGCTACATAGTATGACACTTTGCATTTGTGTTAATTCATAAAGAACAGTTAGGAAGCAACAAAAGATGCTAGACAACGAAGTCATAGCAGGGGCTAATTCCTTGGTACTTATGCTGTCTGCTGTACCATAATATAAAATGTTAGTCATATTCTATTGCCCATCCCCAGCATCAGACTCTTAACAAATCATTCTTTTGGCTTAAAGCAGAAATTTAAAGCAGTGGAGGCAATACAATCAAGAAAGCTATTTTACCTGTATGATGTTCTTCAATCCAAGCCTGAAGGTACATGAAGAGGAGTAGACCTGCTACTCCAAATATCAATACAGACACAAAGACTTGTCTGAGGTTCATGACCTTGTCAGAAGGCTGCATTTCAGCTCTTTTCAGAAAGCTGCATGATTCACTGTCCAATAGGTTCTTAATTTAGCTGTATCTCTTTAGCACCCTTTCCTTGAGGGCAGCAAGCTGGAACAAAAAAAAGAACAAGAACTAGCTGCATCTCTTAAGTGGCTTTTCTTCAGGAGAACCTGTGTAAACACAAAGCATAATAGTTACTAAGCTACTGAGTGAGGGGGACTGGCAAAAATTAAGTTGATTTCCATAGTCCTCACAATTTTTCCATAATACTGACACTTCCCTAATGAATCTTGAATACAAAATATTTTTTCTGGTATAAGGCAAATCCATTAGATGAAGTCAGACTATTCATGCTCTGACAACGTGAAATACAAAGGGCCAGAGGAGGGGTACGAAATCAACTCCCCACCCTGAGGCTAACACACAGGTCCCACAAACTGTCATTTCATCATACTAGCTATAAAACTGAAGGACATAGATCCTCCACACCACTTGTGGAGAATGTTGGATTACTAAATTATGCAGTTCAAAACTCGTGGTGTTCTTGGTCCACCCCAGTCTTTTATACAATATACAAGCAAGTGTGAAGCCCTCCCTACAACAAGTAAGGGATAGACCCTCACCCTTGCACCCCTGGTCTGCCCACAGTCCCCCACTGCAGTACCCACCTGAGGTGTTTAGTAGCAGCCATGCAAGGTCTTGTGTTAAACCATCACATCACAAGAGGGATTTCACCTTCCACCATTTAGTTACTTGAGGTCAAATGTAGCCTTTCCTAAATCAGTAAGAACCTGTATCAGATCACATAACCCAGACAAAAGTGAAGAGAGCTAATGGCATCTTCAATCTGCACTTTGAAATCATTATTAAAATATGGGGAAGAGAAAGACTAGAAGCATGAACTTTGTCACTAAGTTCACTAGCAGAGGGATCCGAGTCCAAAGCTTGGCTGGAAAATTCCTATTTCTTGTAAGGTACAGAGCCCCAAGCGATGGAAACAGTTCATTTAGCATGCTTACCTGCAACGCAAAAGGCTGATGTTACAGAGTTTATATAAAGTAAGGTACAAAATGTTTTGTATGATATAAAAAAAAAAATCAAGCTTTTAAAACAAATAAGAATGTGCTGAATTTTGAAAGCAATAGAGTACAATGTGCAAGTACATGTTAAATTAGATTGCAGAATAAAAAATATTCTGAACTTCAGTCCAGGGAAACCCTTGTAACTGAATATCTGGTAGAAGACACTTTTAGCAGACTAAGGCAAAAACATAATGAAAACCTAAGCTGTCAGAGGACAAGAGTAATCAGCTGAAAAAGGGTTTTAAAGGAAAGTTCTGTTAAAGCATGAAGTCTATTCCTTGACCAGTATTGTACACATTGTTTGTGGAAACAAAGAGAGGAGCTTTATTTCATAGTATTCCTTTCTGGTCAACTAACATGCAGAGCTGTAATCTGCCCCCATGGAAGCTGTTTCACACCCAGTTATTGCTATGGTACACTGCCTGGCTAGGGGTAGTAGTAGTCAGAAACTGGTGGAAGGAGAAAGTGGTGCTTCCTCCTTTACTCCAGCAGCTTTTAAGTGTGAACTGCTTCTTGAATGGGATCCTAGTCATCTAGTCTCTTCACTAGGAAGTTCTTCCCATTCAACTCCTTTCCCCATGATGCTTCCAGAGATCTCACCCCTTCAATCTTTAAGGGTGAAGAGACCCAAAACAAGCCTACTTATTACCACTCAATGTCTGCAGAATTCACTCTAAGAAGCAGATGATTAAGCAGGAATGCTTTTAAGACTTTGGATCCCTTTCTGGTTATAAGAGAAACACAATTTAATCCACCCGTAGAAAGCTGTGTTCTTTGACATAACATTGACATCAATTTGGAGAAGAACCTAGAATAAAACAAGTAACATTTTTGGATGCTCAGCAAATCCTAATACACACGGATAAGAAACATGCCATTACCAAACACTGGAAATCAGAGCTTTTATAGTAAAGCTATTTGAGATGCATAGCTTCTTGTGTCTAACTATAGGTTAAACCTCTCTAATCTGGTACTCTCTTGCCTGGCAACATCTGTAATCTAGCATGATTTTAGTTAGCTGGATGACCACATTTCCATTGGTCCCATACAGTTTGTTTCTAGCTATCTGTCATGGCTCTCAGTGTTCTGTGCTCTCATCTAGCTGTAATTCACCCCTTCATGTCTTCTAAGAGACAAGCAACCAGTGGACATATTGTTAATGCTGCCTCCTATGGTCCAACAAATTCTCTTGTCCACCGGTCAAGGTCCTGAGGGTGCCAAATTAGAGAGGTTCAACCTGTTCAATAAATACAAAACAATCTGAATACAGGCACAGAATAGGAATTCTTCTCTCCAATAACCAAACATGCAGTTTTCTTGCTTCACTTTCCAATTCCTTTTCATCTGACCTTTTGGGACTGGAAGAAATCAAACCTACAAGGAGAATCAATGAAATATTTGGGACCTACAAGGACAATTTTATTAGGCCCTTTGGGTGAAAGTGTGCCTTCCAGCGTCCTGAGATGCCAATACAGGCCTTTCAGTGTCAGGGTTCTAACACGCAGGAAGACACCAAAAGTAATACTAGTAATACGAGGCCAAGCAGCCCTCAAGTAAGAAAAGTTAACATCCTGCTATTGGGACAATTTCTGCTTTGACCTTCTAAATTCCACACTGTTTTCTTCAGAGAAGTGTCTAGATGTACTCCTGTATATTTTTATATGTGGAAGAAGAGGTGGGGGAGGAAAAGAGAATTACACACGTTAGCATTAGTCACAGTGTGTTAGCAATACACCCAGCTGAGAAGAGCAGTATCAATTAAAGTCAGTGCAATTATCTCTTCATTGAGAGCTGACGACATGAACTGTTTTAAATTGCATGCGTGAGTGTTTAGCCCAAACTTCACTTCAGACAGCACAGCTCAAGATAAGGGCACACTGATCGCAGCCTTCCAGCTATATAATACAATTCTAAAACGGCCGAGCCTGAAAACTCAATTGTACTAATTAAACAAAAGATTTGTAATCTATATACCTGAAAAAAATCAGAGGGGTAGTTAAACAAAAGCCTCTGCAGCTACAAATCTACTGAAGAATATTTTAAGTAGCTACAATGACAGTGAGAAATTGTCCATTCAGCATTTAAAGCTGCATGAAGTACAAACGACCCTTTCTCCCTTCACAAAGAGGGACTCTTCTGGAAGGACTACCTCAGATTAGTTCCCACCACTTGCTGGGGTGACGGAAGGATTGCTCCTCCGCCTGACAAAGCTTATTCCAACATCAGAGCCTATGTCCCCACCCTACTGTAATCCCAGGTCACTCTCAACACCAGCGGAAATACACTAGCACACATTTCCCTTAGCTTCAACTGCGCCAGGCAAACTTGGAAGTAGGAGTTCTGTGAAAATGCTAATGCAGTCCAAGAGACTCCTCCTGCCCCCTCCCCTGCCTCCCACCAAGCCAACTACATTTTCCCCTCAGCCTAATCTGACCCTCCAAGCACAACCTCTGGCATGCACAGCTCCCCAGAATCCAAGGAAGGGAGAAGAGAATGGGTAAGACAGGGCCATGGGAACCCCAAAGCACCACTTCTGTGAAAAAGGAGGGATGAGCCAAGTGTGGCTAACTGTGCCCAAGTCCTCCACGATGCCACTCCAGCACTCTTTTGGGGAGCCAGGATGACACGTTATGTCCCTTCTGGTAGTTTCACACCAGTATGCCTGAAGCACAGAACTCACCCACTGATAGCAAACCCCTGCGAAACAGATCAATGGGATCAGTGACTGACCCACTGACTTCCATAAAGGCAGTTACCAAACATTTAGAGCAGAGGTGGGTAACATCCGGCCTGTGGACCATGTGAAATTCATTGAGGCTAATGGGTACCACAACCTGGGTTAGGAGAGCTGGGAGAGGTTACCAAATGTTGTTCTGATCTACAAGTGACAGAGAAAGCTAGAAGGAGAGAAGTGTGCATATCAGCTTTCAGCACTGAACTTTAATGGTAATGAGTTACAGAGTTTGAAATGAGAGCTAGGTAGTTTTATAATGAGGTCATATTCATTAACTTTTAATATTTCACTTTCTTTAAAGAATAAAAGTACGGAGTAACATATTTAAGAAGAGACTTCTCACTCCATTAACATGTGGTCATTTTACATTTCCTCCTTTCAGACTTTAGGTCTAATCCAGGGAGGTCTATCCAACTGCAGGATGAGCACCACCTGGTAATATATTCGGGTCACCAGGTCCCATCAGAAATGAGGGAGAAGAGCAGCTCCTAATGCTTCCACCACAACTGCTAAGTACCACCACTTCACTCAGTTCTCAGCCTTTCCCTTCCTCATGAGCAACATACTTGTCCCTGAAAGAAGCAGCACTTCCCAGGTCCATCGGCAGACATACATGCCAGGAATCAAAAAGGCAGTTAAGCCACAAGAAAACTGGTGGTAGCCAGATCTTAGGGCAGCTGAATAACTGTAGCTTTCAAACCTCCCTGGAACTGCTACACCCCAACCCCCAAAATCAGAACCAGCAAAGAAAGAGTGGAAAAAAAAATAGTGAACTACAGAAGTTTGGCTACTTTCTCCTCCCCCCTCTACACACACACTCTCTCTCCCCCCCTACCCCCCACCACCTCCCCCTGGGATTTTCCTGAAAACAGAACGGAACAAAGATTAGCCACTAGAGCGAAGGACACAAACATAGAGAAAACTCCCTCCCTGTGCATTTATTTAACTGGTGTTTGCCACTGATGTCCACCCATTACCTCAGTGGTTCCTCACACACCCAAAAAACAGAACACAGAACAGTGTCATTACTTGAAAGATATATAGTAGAACTCTCAAAACGCCTCAACCGCAGATGGTCATTTACTTCTGCAAAGTCCTCCAACACATGCTCAGTGGTGCTGACAGCTGCCATGGGTCTGACACCAAGGTGGGAGAGGACCCTGCTTCCCCACCTTGGGAGAAATGGGGCTTAGGGTAGTCAGCCCTGGCCCCCACGACCTACACTCCCTCAGAGATGCATGCAGAGCAGTATGGCATTTCAAAGAGGCCCACAGCTCCGGCCGCCAACACTGCTACTTCTGTGTTGATGGCAGCTGGAACTCCAGGTCCCTTTGAAATGTTTGGCCTGGGGGCAACTGCCCCCTCTGCTGCCACGCCTACCCCCTCCCTCCACCTCCGCCCCCCTGCCCCAGTGGGCTTGCATATGTTAATTTTTCTCTAGCTTTCTCCAAGAGCAGCATGTCTCTTAGTGACTTCATTATTCCCAGCTTGCCCCACTGCATTATAACTCTCTGGGATTCATGAAGGAATATACTCCTGGATATTGACCCAGCCTATTTCCTTCTCTGAATCCTACAAGCAACAAGTTAAAGTAATTAGTTCAGCAACAAAACCCAAGGAAAATTTACTGAAAATTAAAAAGGAGAAACAAATCCAGCTCCTCACCTTTTCCATCACAGACACTCAGAAAGGTGTCTGTACTTGTACGCCAGACCTCCAGGCAGCAGAGATGGGAGAAAGTTGCTGGCACTCTACCATAGCAACTTCAAGTGAAAGGTCATAGCCCCAGCCCTTCATAACATGTGGTTCTCCATACTACACAGACCTATTTTTAATCAAGTCATTGGAACAAATCAAGATGCTGCTCCAGTTCTTCAGTATCTTCCTTGTTTGAAATTTCTACCTTATTTCTACAGTTAATATTCAGCCATTGGATTTGAATGACATACTTCTCCTGGGACATGAGTGATGAATTGGGAGTATCTTTCTGGTATAGTGTATTGCATAGTTAGGCCTAAGGTTTTTCCACCTTCTATGCTCATTCTCCTCCTCCTTCTGTGCTGTAGTAAAATATGCCTGCAATTGAACTGACACCAAGGGGCTAAAGGGACTCATCTAAGATCAGGAAATTTATATACTTTTATAACAGCTAATTGGAAGCATCGAACTAAAAGGCAGCAAACAGTCAAATAGCCGAGGTACATTTTGATTGAATGGGACACCAGGAGGGACGGAAACATCAGGGTTTGGAGGGGAAAGCCAACATCTGAACAGTTCTTCATATTACTAGGACAGTTGTAACACAGCTGTGCCCAAATGTAACTGAAGGCATTATCGGGCTTTCAGAATCTTTGTTAAAAGCACTCTTCTATTGTGAGTAAAGCAGCCAACTTTTACACAACTCAGAGTAAAGGGAAAAAATGTTTAGTTGTGAAGTTCCAGAGCTGACTTGGAATTTGAAAGAAAAGGGGATCTTCAAATGACAATTCCAAGTCACTTCAAAGAGCCAAACCACACAAAGGTTAAAAACAAAAATCCAGACAAAACCCCTCCAATCTTTAAAGTAGTGGTGGGCCTGTGGCCCATGCGACATTTTGTTTATCATTGCTCATGCTAGAGGACAGACAGATTCTGCTGGTTTCCATCAGCATAGGTGTTTTCCTACCACGTATTATTAAAGTAACACCCATGTAAAGCAAGGGCAACTGAAGCCAGGTGCATGCTGACTAAACACAACATTGACTGAGACCTCTGTGCTCCCTCTACATCGATTCAAAGTGCTGCAACGTTTCAGCTGGCACCACCTACAAACTCTAGCGATGCAAGCAAGCGTGGTTAGCAAAACTATCTTATAGCATAAAACCATCTTGCTTATGCCAATCTTGCAGCCCAGTGAGATGAAGGTGGGCTGCTCATGTGGCTCACTCACTAACCTAAGGTGCCCATCACTGACTCAGGGTACATCTACACTACACTACTGCAGTCAATCGTCCAGAGTTTGATTGAGCGCGCTTAGTGGGGATGCACCAAATTGAATTTACAGGGTAACTGCAGTACTCCTGCCCTGTTAGTAGTAAGGGAAGTTGACGAGAGTACAGGAGACGGCGCAGAACCCAGAATTAAGGTTCACTAACATTACCTATGTAATTAACGTAGCTAGAATCGTGTACAGTAGACCCCCAACTTCTGCGGAAGTAGTGGTCACGGCAACCTTCGCATAAGTTGAATTCCTGCATAACCCAGGAGCCAGGAAACTGATCAACGCAGCAGTGCCGATCAGCTTCCAGTCTCCCGTGAGCGCAGGGAGCTGGGAGCCAGGCTCCAGCTCCCCAGAGGTCACAAGAGACAGGAAACTGACCAGCACTTCAGTGGTCAGGTTCCTGGCTCCCGCAAGTTAAGTGCAACTCAAAATTGTGCATTTTGGGGGTTTACTGTACCTTAATTAGACCTTCTTCTATAGCGTGGACCTGTCCTGAGAGTGTGAAACATAGGAAATTCCAAATACAAACTTTACAAGAGAAACCTCAGCTCAGCCTAGCTGCACTCATTTTTCCCTATTTCACTCCCCCTTATTACAGTATAAACCTTAATAGTTATAGCAATTATGCCTTGTTATTAATACACTTTATGCCATGTATCATATAGGATAAACAGTATATTGAAGGTAAACTATATGCTCCTATTTATTGTATCTTCATGGTACAATTTTACAGTCTGTCTGTATTATGGCACCTCATACATAAAGGAATTCACATTAATTAAGCTATAAGCAAACATTTCAGGACAGAAATGAGTACTTGTTTAATCTAATGTGATTTTTCTCCATCTCGACAGGGACCATGTAAACAAGGAGGGTGCAGTGATAAGTACAGAAAGCACTACTTTCTTCTTCAGTCATGACTGGGAGAACGGGGCTAGATGCTGTTAATAATTACAAAACAGCTTTCTCTCTGACTTCAAGATCTTAGGTTCAATAAAGTACAATAAACAATTAGGAGGGAACATGGGAGGTAGAACAATAAGAAAGACACCTGCTTACTTAAAAACACCTGAGGCTGCAAACACTTATATACAATGTGTAACTTCAGGCAATGGGATTACCATGCCTGAAATAAAAGACATTTTTAAACATCCACAGGATTGGCATTTGTGTGTACAACTAAAGAGACAGAAAGCACAATCTTCTCATAATCCCCTATGTTCAAATAAGGTATCTGGTATAGTGTTCAAAGTAACTCAAAGGGTATATTAGTATGCCAGGATAACTTGCCTTTTGCCCCACTCAGACTACAAGATAAAGGCTTGCCTTTTGCCCCACTCAGACTACAAGATAAAGGCTTGACTGTAAACTTTAAATTTGAGTTTAGGTACAATCGCATTTGCTCTGGTCCTACTAACAGAGATCAAAAACTACAAGGTCTTTACCAAATATTCATAAACCTGAACTACCCACCAGGAGAAATTAAAAAAACAAATCAATGGGGCAAGACGAATACCCAGAGACCAGCTACTCCAAAACAGACCCTAAAAAGCCAAGAACAGAACACCACTGGTCATTACCTACAGCCCCCAACTCAAACCACTGCAACGTATTATTAAAGACCTACAGCCTATCCTTAATCAAGATGCCACACTCCAGAAGGCCCTAGGTGACAGGCCTGTTCTCTCCTACAGACAACCTCCCAACCTTATGAGGATGCTCACCAACAGCCATCGTCTATACCCCAGGAACACCAGTCCTGGAACTTTTCCTTGCAACAAAGCCCACTGCCAGCTTCGTCCACATATCTGTTCTGCAGATACCATCAATGGACCTAACCAGGTTAGTCACAGAATCACAGGCACATTCTTATGTTCCTCAACTAACGTCATATATGCTATCATGTGCCAACAATGCCCAGACACTTTGTATATTGGACAGACTTCAAACTCTCTTAAACAAAGAGTTAATGGGCACAAAACAGATATAAAAACACTCCTGATCCACAAACCAGTCAGCCAACATTTTAATGGAATGGGCCATTCTGTTTGCGTGTTACTGAAGATGAATTTTCACACTACTTTGGAAAGAGAGGCTGCTGAACTCTCTTTTATATTCAAATTCAACACATAAACATGTAGTTTGAACCGGGATGTGAATTTTTCTGGGTCATTATAGGGGCTCTTTTGCAAATTTGGCTTAACCTAATTCTTGACTCCCCCCGCCCACCCCTCTACTCTCTGATTTGCTCACCTTGATAATACATTTTTTTCTGATTTGTTAACCTTGATTACTATTTTTGGTTCTCTGTGCCTTAAATATTGAGTCTGTTCTGGTACGTATATGATGTGAAGAAGTGGGTCTGTCCCACGAAAGCTCACCTAATAAGTTATTTTGTTAGTCTTTAAAGTGCTACTTTACTCCTTCTTTGTTTCAAATTTAAAGGAGTTAGCTCGACATTAAAACGTCACTATCTTCACTGGAAACGTCATTAACTTGAATTAGTCTGCCCTAATATCGATAGCAAAATGTTAATAACAACAGATGGGTATAGCGTGAATCTCGAGTTTAAGATGTCAAATAAAGGCTAATGTGGAAGCACCATGTCCCTCATTCAAATTTATTAGCCTCCACAGGTGTCCCCCATGTAGCCCACAAAGCTACATGCTGCACCTGGTTCCCAGCTCCCCACTACTATTGGGAGCCAAGAAACTGACCAGGGCTGCTGCACTTCAGCCATGCAGCCACTTGCAGCCAGGTGCCCCCCAGCCAGCAGGCTCCAGCAGCTCTTCTGCAGGAGCCAGTGAGTAGCAAGGCTTTTGGGTTTTTGTTGTTTGTTTGTTGTTTTGTTTTGTTTTTTGAGAGGGTTTTTTTTTTGGGGGGGGGCAGAATTTTTTGGGTGTTTTTTGGGGAGGTTGTTGATGTTTTGTGATTTCAGTGTGGAAGCAATGTGTCAAATTTGTTGGGAGCCTGTGGGAAGTGAAGATACTCAAAATTGAATTTAAAAAAATGGTATTATAAAATCAATTTTAATGAGTTTGAATTCATCTCAGTGTAGAGATAGCCTTACTCTGCTGCCTAAAAAATAAGCCTACATGTGGTAACACTACTTAACCAGAACCTTTGGTGGTATAGGGGTGAGCATAGCTGCCTCCTCAGCAGTGGACCTGGGTTTGATTCCCAGCCAATGCAGTAATGTCTTTTATTTTGAACCTCTGACCTGAATTAGGTTTTTATTGTGAGACAATGGCCAAAAAATAACTTCTACCTTTCTGCTCAGTTCAATTGTCACACCAGAGTTGCAGCAATTTCTTATTCACATAATTTATCCATAACATAACAATATCACAAACAAGAAACCCCACAAAATTTCCTTCTGCTCCCTTTCTTCCCCACCAAACTGCTACAACAACCCAGCTTACATTCCACTATTATTCACTGCAAAAGGTTTTTAAAAATATTGAAAATTTCTGAATGCTATGAAAATACATACTAAAAGGTGATTTACATTTATAATGTCAATAATATGTGATGATGCACATTGTTTGCAATATGCTGAACTTCTGGGGGGAGGCAAAACCCTATGGGAAACAACAAAACTCAACTCAGAAGTCATCAAGTGAGCTATTGTAGCAGGTACCAGTTAGGTGAAGACATCTTAGGGTTCCTGGGATGATTAAATAAAAGTTTACATCAAGACTTTGATAAATGGTCTCATTTCAGAGGCTTTGGCTACATCATTCACTGTCACTGATAAATTCACTAAATTACTACAGGGTTCGCCCAAAGTCAACTGAAGTCAGTTGAAGTTCCCACCCCACATGACCTCGAACGAGCTTTGGATCAGGACTAGCTCAAGCCTCAAAAGGCAGCTAGGAAAAGCCACCACCGCAGCAGATTTGATACACGGCTGTGAATGAATTAAAGCACTTTCAGGCCAAGAGGTTTAAACTAACATTTTGCTAACTAAGCCCAGCCTTGCCACCACAGGGACCCGACATTAGAGGGCCGCTGCCCCCGCCCGGACCCCCCTCCTTTGCTGCCCCAGGAGGAACCAGACAGGCTGTCACTCACGGATGACATCAGTGGGGGGGGGGGTTCCTGCTGGAGAGGGAGAGACCGGAACCGCACCGATACGAGCAGAGCCCCG
Source organism: Carettochelys insculpta (assembly GCF_033958435.1). Lineage (NCBI taxonomy): Eukaryota > Metazoa > Chordata > Testudines > Carettochelyidae > Carettochelys > Carettochelys insculpta. The sequence continues at coordinate 86,331,977 of NC_134138.1, read as the reverse complement.
GGCAAACCCCAGCCCACGCTGGGCTAGTGCCAGGACCACCAGTGAGGCGTGGGGGGTAATGTGGGTGTGCGCAGAGCCCCGGTGGAGGGACCGGGGGGGGGGAGGAGCAGGAGGCGCATTTCCTGGTTAGCAGCACGGAGACAGAGTCAGTCGGGCGGAGAAGCACCTTCACCCCGGAGAGACGCAGCCCCGAGTCCCCCAGCGCTTACCTTCAGCCTCCGCCCGCCGGAGCGCACCTCCCAGCGGAAACTCCCCGGCCGGCTGAGGCTGGAGTCCCGCTCCGCAAAGCTGGCCGCAGCAAGCAGAGCAAGACTCCAGCCCGGCCGGCCACGCCCCGCTCCTGGACTGCTCCGCGCCTCCTGCCCACCCCCGCTCCACGTGCGCCTCCTTCCCGCTTCTTCTGCCAGCGCTTAGTGCCTCGCTCGTCTGTGGCCCCACCGCTTCCCGCCCTTGCAGGGGGCCCAGGGCGGGGCTAACCTAACAGCTCTAGTTCCGCCGCCAGAAGCTGCAGAGAAGTCACTACTGTCGACATAGCAGGGTCCCCTGCGCACGTGGGGGGCTTCTTTTCCCACCCGCTCCAGGGCTGCTCGCCGACGCTGCGGCAGAAGCCGTGTGACCTGGGAAGGAGCCAGCTGCTGCTTAAAAATCGCATGGAGGGGAAAGGTGGATGAGGTAATAGCTGCGGCGAGGGCGGGGTTGGGGGGGGGGTACAAGTTTGGGAGCCACAGAGATCTTCTTCCCAACGGTACAGGAACTCACAGCTAGGTCCAAAGGGCAACTCTAAGGCTATGTCTACACTACACTTGGGAAGTTGGGAAGATGCTAATGAGGCACCTCCATGAATATGCAGCAGTTCATTAGCATAATTGCACTCCACCCCTGTAGACAGGGGCCTTTCCAAAGGAGAGAAAGAAGGGACTTTCGAAGTCCTGGGAGGTCCTTTCAAAAGGCTGCTGTCTATGCAGGCAGTGTGTGATTTGTGGCTGCCATTATGCTAATGAGGTGCTGCAGATTCATGGACATGCCTCATTAGCATCTTCCCAACTCAATCATTACCATGCCCCTTCCAAAAGGGAGGGGCTAATCTGGATGTAGCCTTAGAGTTGCCCTTTGAAATTAGCTGCGAGTTCCCTTACTGCACTGGGAGAAGACCTCTGTGGCTCCCAAACTTGCATTCCCCCTGACAGCTATTACCTCATCCACATATCCTACAAAGGAGCCACTACTCCCAGTTTCTCTCTCCCAGGCTGAGAGCAATTGGTCCAATAAGAGAGATTACCTAACTCGTGTTGTCTCTCTAATCTCATGTAGAACTATGCTGCATACAACACTACATGGTGACATTTATATCTGCCTGAAGTTTAACAGTGTAAAATCTAAACTGAAAGCCAGCTCCAGTTAAAAGGGAGCAGCCTAGGGTTCCATGCCAATAAGCCAGGCCACACAGGAAACATTCAACCCAGTCAGGCTCCCTGCTGGCAATGCACGAGGATCAGCTTGTAAAACAAACAAGCAAAAAGAAAACCCACACCTAAGTTGGTAAATGAGAACAATGAGTGTAGCAAGGTGTTTTTATGATTTGTTCTCAAAATTCTTATAGTTCTTTATTTAAAGACACCCCCCTGCAATGCCCTATATGTTTTGTGTGCACAAGCCCAGTCAGACTTCCCAACCATATCAGCCTATGAGTCATGCCGGATAAGAGCTGTGGCAGGTAGCAAAGGAGGAGTAATGCCATTGCTGGTTAAAAGTCACAACAGTAGGTAATAGAATTCAATGCAAAAAATTGTTAAGGATTATAGTCACAGTGAATACAATTAATACAAATATGGCATTTTACTTGTTCAAAGTGCTGTGCAAAGATTGCCCAACACTCTAAAATAGCCCTGAGAGAGGAAATGAAGCAAAATGACAATTTTCTTAAAGCCACTCACTGAACTATTGTTAGAGCCAGAAGGTCCAAATTCCTAAACCTGTGAGCTAAACACTAGTGTTCACCTCTTGCGCCCTTAAGCATTTTCCTGATGTGTAGGTGTATATTCTTACAGTATTTCCCAGAGCCCACTTCCCCCAACATACTACAAAATCTTAAAGGTGGGTGAAAATGTTTACTGTCACTTTGCTCTGATAGCAAATTAAATGAAGTAATTCTGGGAGCAATGTACTACACCAGTTTAAATTCCACTGAAGCTAACTACTCACTGACACTCAGTCCCACCAGGCCACATAGGCGTAAACCCTGCACAGAGTAACAGTAAAGCATCCTTTCATTGTTTGCCCAGTTTAGCTACAGATGGTGTCCCTGGATTATTTTAACACCAATCTCAGAGTGAAACATAACTGTTGAATATCACAAAGGAGCTCAAGATAACCAAATGTAAAATACTGTTTGCAGTTGAAGTTTCCGGTGGGATTTAGCTAGGGTGCATACATTCACCTAAAAGAGAACTTATCCAGGACCTAAAGCTAATGCCAATTTCATTTAAGAAGCATCATGGGATATACATGGTCACAACATTTTTATGTTTTGTACATATATGCTCCCTGGGGGGTTCCCAGACAAGAACTAATATTCTGACAGGCCTGCCAACAGGAAGGGCCAAGAAGGCAAGTGCCCCAGGGCCCGGTCATTCAAAAAGAGGGTAACTGCCCCAAGTGTGTTACTGCAGCAGCAGCAGTGGCCAGAGCCCAGGGCCCTTTAAATTGTCACCAGATCCTTGCGTGGTGCACCCCAGGCAGTGCTGAGAGCTGCCTGGGGGAGGCTAACCCCAGCCCCAGCCCTCTTGTCTAATTTCCCCCTTTTTAGGGCACGGAACCGTGCCGTTCCTCTCCCCACCTTGCCCAGAGTCCTGGCAAGTCTGTTGACTCCACCACATGCCGATTCTGCTTTGCTAATGTTGTGTGAGCAGACAATGGCCGAAAACAGTGCTATAGCTTCTCAACTTCCAGTCCCTCTTTTACTTCCATGATTTGTTCAGCCTTAGTTCACTCTGGGGGGTACAAAAGGCCTTGGCAGTTTCTTGATCCTACAGCAGTCAGGGCTCTCCTGTTTCTTAAAGCTAGAAATGGAGCCAACATTTTTCTGGTGTTGTTATAGCATGTGTTCCATGCTGCCAAATTTACTCCTTATCAGTTTTCTGACATCATGTGCTGTACAGTCTGGTCTGATGAATAGCTCAGTTTTCCGGTCTGGGGTGCCCTTTACACTATGTTGCTGAGCTACCATTCCTGGTCTGCTCACACACAGCCTCGAGCGTGTAAGTCACCCCCCCAGTTATACTGTGTGGCTAAGGCTACATTATTGTTTCTATTTCAGGATACACTTGTATCCTGAAAAAACAAACAAACAAACAAACAAAAGCAGTAAAGTATCAGAGGGGTAGCCGTGTTAGTCTGGATCTGTAACAGCAACGAAAGGTCCTGTGGCACCTTATAGAGTAACAGAAAAGTTTTGAGCATGAGCTTTCGTGAGCAAAGGACCAGCATCTGATGAAATGAGCCTTTGCTCGCGAAAGCTCGTGCTCAAAACTTTTCTGTTACTCTATAAGGTGCCACAGGACCCAAAAGCAGTAAAGTAGCACTTTAAAGACTAACAAAATAATTTATTAGGTGAGCTTTGGTGGGACAGATCCACTTCTTCAGACCACAGCCATACCATAGAAACCGCATGGCCAAACACTGTGCTTGAAATAGCAGGGCTATTTCCAGTGCAGTATTTTGTTCCCAGGAACCCTAGTCAGAAGAGATTTACTGGGAAGTTTAAAATATGCGCTTATTGTGAGCTCTGTGTCTCTCATCAGATGTGTCAGCAGTCTTATTGGCTGAATTCCTTTCAGACAGGATCCATCCCACAGTCCAAAGCAGTTTTTCTTGTTCTTCAGGTGTTGTGGATGCTGTGGTAGAGCATAGGCATGGGAACTGGGAGTGAGGGGTAGTCCTGCAGCACCCCATGATCTGGGGTACCAGCCTCTAGCCCCGCTGCCATGGCCCCAGGGTCCCAGCCACCAGGTTCCAGACCACCCTCGACTATGGTCCCAGCCTGAGACAATAAAAGGCACATTGGGAAATGGGACAGAGTGGTTCAGCTCAGCAGCCCCACTCTAAAAACTGTTCCAGCACCACTGGAGTATAGCTAAAGGGAGGAATCATTATGGGTACCTCCTATCTCCTCCTATAGTTCTTTCTCTGCTTTGAGAATCATCCCAGATGAGGCCATGGAGATGAAAAGCTTGTGTGGATGGGAACCCTCAGCTGTTTCTTTGTCAAGCTGTGGATTTTCAGCCACACCCTTCTTCCTGAAATTGATCCATTTGATTTTGTGGGCAGCTCACTGAGACATTGGCTAACTTTTTGTCTCCAAGGAACAGGTTTGTGGTTGCTCCCCCAACCAGATCTGAAACATGTCTAGTAATACCATACAAAGGAATCCAATAATCTTACATTCAACATTGCCACACATTTCACCAGAACGATATTGATCAGAAAATGTGTTTCTAACTGATACCTCATGAGGCATACATTTTGTATAAAGTATCATAGTTCTATAAAGGGGGTGAATATAAGGGTACAGACTGCCACAGCCATCCCAATTGCCATGGCTCAAATGCACATACCAAAGTTGGACAGAAGGACTCATGTCAGCAGGATACCACATCATACCTGCATGTCGGCTTCCTGCCACTTTCCTAGGGTTCAGAGTTTCTCCTTAATTATCTTGGCAGGCAGCTGATGTCAGGGTCACCAAACTTCCTAGCAAAAACTATAGAGCAAATTTCAATTGGTTGCACAGGCCACCTACATTTTGGAACAAAATGAATGTGTTTGGCTACAAGTTTCTGGGACAGCACAGACTAATGGAAAGATTCTGATGGTGTTTACCCAAATTTCTTTAAGCAGAGTTTTATCTTCAGTAACACCTGAATGTAGTAATGTTGATTTACCTGAAGAAGTATTTGTGATCTCAGCAATGTTCTGCACCTAAAGCTTAGGCTGAGCTAACTACACTGTGTAGGGGTGTATAAAACTTCACATACCTGAGATATACAATTAAGCAGACATAAGTGCTGCTACAGACACTGTGGGCTGAGAAAATTCTTGTCTGTTTAGCTACTGCCTCTTAAGGGTGGATTAACTACAACTGTGGAAAAATTTCATTGCTGTACCAAGAGTACATGTTACAGAAACTCAGCTACAGCAGCTGCAGTGTAGCCAAGCTTGTAAAAGCCCAGCCCTTGTGACACTTCACCTCCCCAGCTCTCACCTGATTAAAGTTTTGCTGTGTGATCAGGCACAGTGGCCTTTCAAAGAAAAGAGATTAGTTATCCTAGAACAAAAAAGGAAATGTTGTTTTACAACTTTACAAATGTACTTAGTTCATATCACACTCCTTGTACAAGTTATAGCAAAGGGGCTAGATTTCAGCAGTGGGCTGAGGAAGCTTCCTAAGACTAGACAATGAAACTCTGCCCTTCCTAATCCAGTCAGCATCTTTTTTGAAACCTGGCATAGCAGAAGAGATACAAATTGGAAAAGGGTGACTGCAGGCTGAGTCATCTGGAGTTGTGGGAGCCAACTTTTATATCTCAGAAGAAAGTATTTTCTTGCCAGCATGGTGCAGTCCTGGAGATGTCTTCTTTTAATTGTGTAGATGTTACCACTTTTTGAAAGTCATAGGCTATGTCTACATTGTCGACAGATTAAGGCAAGACTGCAAAGTGGACCAAAAAAGTGATCTGCTCTATTGACAGAGAGTGGCCAGCCTGCCCGGCAGATCTCTCGAAAGAATGGCAGATTGGAAGCACAGTAGACAAGACCACCCACTGTCCCTATTTTCAGTAGGTACATATTAACCCCCATGACCACTTACTCTGAATGACATGAAGATGTTTTCTCACAATGCCTGTGGTTACGTACACTAGCAGCCAGTTAAAACAAAGAGGTACTGATTTACTGGCCATTAGATGTTTTTAGGTGCAACTTACAAGGAAGACACAGGGGAGAAGGTGATCAGTCAGAAACTAGGAGCTGTCCTTGGCTACGTCTACACGTGCACGCTACATCGAAGTAGCTAATTTCGAAGTAGCGACATCGAAATAGCCTATTTCGATGAATAGCGTCTACACGTCCTCCAGGGCCGGCAACGTCGATGTTCAACTTCAACGTTGCGCAGCCCAACATCGAAATAGGCGCAGCGAGGGAACGTCTACACGCCCAAGTAGCACACATCGAAATAGGGATGCCAGGCACAGCTGCAGACAGGGTCACAGGGCGGACTAGCGCTTCCGGGGCAACAGCTAGCCGCTCCCTTAAAGGGCCCCTCCCGGACACATTCAGCCTGCACAACACGCGGTCTGAGGAGCCATAGGCACACAGACCCCGGGCGACGCAGTCATGGACCCCCAGCAGCAGCAGCAGCAGCAGCCGCCGCCAGAGGTCCACTCAGCCCTCCCGGCAGGAGCAGGGCTTGCCCTGCTCCGTGCCATGCGGGAGGCAGCTGAGCACCTCCTTGCCCCAGAGGAGGAGATGCACCCAGGGCAGCAGGGCTCAACCCCTACCCCTGCAGCACCCCGCCCTGTCCCCCGCCGCTTCACACGCCGGCGGCTGTGGAGCTACCCCACCAGCACCGACTGGTGGGAGCGGCTGGTGCTTGGGGAGTGGGACGACGACCGCTGGCTCAGGAAGTTCAGGATGAGCCAGCAGACATTTCTGGAGCTGTGCCAGTGGCTCACCCCCACAATCAGGCACCAGGACACCGCCATGCGGCGTGCCCTCACAGTGGAGAAACGGGTCGGCATCGCTGTCTGGAAGCTGGCCACTCCAGACAGCTACCGATCCGTGGGGCAGCAGTTTGGTGTCGGCAAGGCCACCGTCGGGGCTGTCTTCATGGAGGTAAGCGAACCCATGGGGGGAGGGCAGGGCAGGGCAGGGCAGGGCAGGGCAGGGGGGCCAGGGGAGGGGAGGGCAGGGCAGGGGGGCCAGGGCAGGGGAGGGCAGGGCAGGGCAGGGTCACGCACACCCTGCTCACCCCTCATTGGTGCTGTCCCATGTGCTTTCTCTGCAGGTTGTGCATGCCATCAACGCCATGCTCCTGCACAGGCTTGTGAGGCTGGGGGACCCAGATGCCACCATCGCGGCCTTTGCCACCCTGGGCTTCCCCAACTGCTTCGGGGCTCTGGATGGGACTCACATCCCCATCCGCGCCCCGCATCACAGTGGAGGACGATACCTGAATCGAAAGGGCTACCATTCTGTGGTCCTCCAGGCCTTGCGGGACAGCCGGGGCCGTTTCCAGGACATTTATGTGGGCTGGCCTGGCAGCACCCACGATGCCCCAGTTTTCCGGAACTCGGGCCTGTGCCGCCGGCTGGAGGCGGGGACCTACATCCCCCAGCGGGAGATCCCTCTGGGGGACACCACCATGCCCTTCTGCGTCATCGCAGATGCGGCGTACCCCCTCCAGCCGTGGCTCATGCACCCCTACAGGGGCCATCTCTCCGCTAGCCAGGAGCGCTTCAACCAGCGCCTGAACCATGTGCGCCAGGTGGTGGAGCGCTCATTTTGCCGCCTGAAGGGACGCTGGAGATGTCTCCTGACCCGCCTGGATGCGGGCCCCAACAACATCCCCCAGATTGTGGGTGCCTGCTGCACCCTGCACAATTTGGTAGAGAGCAAGGGGGAGACCTTTTTCCAGGGCTGGGCTGCGGAGGCCAGCAGGGCAGACGTCCAGCCACCTGCTGCCCCCATTCGGCAGGTGGACCCCGAGGGGACCCGGGTCTGGGAGGCCCTGAGGGCCCACTTTGATGAACAGGCCGTGGGGTGAACTCTGCCCAGGCCCCCTACTGCCCGCCCCTTCCTCCACCACACTCCTGCCCCAACGCCTACACCATGGAGCACCCCACCGCACCCCCCTCCCACTTGTCCTGGACAAATGACAGCACGCACTTGTGGCTGAACTTAAACTTTTTTTTTTCTTTCCGAACCTTTTTTTTGTAACTGTAAATAAATATTTGAACCAAAACCCAAGAACTATGTACAAACATGTTGAACAAAACCAATATGTACAAAAATAAAACAATACAAAGAAACAACAGTCCTCAATAATCAAAAGAAAACCAGGGAGGATAAAGGGGAGAACTATTTACATGGGGGGACGGGGCAAACCGGGGGCAGAAAAGAACAGGGTCCAACTATATACAAGGGGGGAGACCAGGTCCCGGGCCCCTCGCCCCTATAGCCCGGCACCGGGTATTGGCGTCCGGGAGCCCCGCCGCGGTCACAGCCCGGTCCGTGGCTGCGTGAGGGCGGGCCGGACCGGAAGGTACGGTGGCCGGCGAGTGTCAGGTGGCTCCAGGGGTCCCTCGGCGCTCCGGCCCTCGCCGGTGGGTGGCGGGGCGATGGCGGATGGGATGGCGACGGGTGGAGTAGCTGGTGGTGGGGCTGCAGGAGCAGGCAGGGCAGGCGATGTGGCGGCCGGCGCGGCATGGGGGGCCAGGTAGTCCACCAAGCGGTTAAATGTCTCCATGTAGGCCCCCCATGCCTCCTGGCGCCAGGCCAGCGCCCGCTCCTGCAGCTGCAGGTGCTGCTCCGCGACCTCCAGCTGCCGACGGTGGATGGCCAGCAGCTGGGGGTCCGTCGCCGTTGGCTGGTGGTGGCGCGGGGTCCGCCGTCTAGCCCGCCGTGGGGCTGGTCGGTCCTCGGCCGAGGGGCTTGCCTGGAGCAATGGTCCTGGAGGGCTCTCCGGGACGACTGACGCCTCGCCGGCGCTCTCTTCCAGTCCTTCTGATGGTGCAGGTGCGGGACACAGGAGAGAAGGGGGGGAAGAAGAATGGAGACAGGCGTTAGTGTGGGCCCCGAGCCTTTGTGCCCCCAGCCCTGTGCTGCAGGTTCCCCATCCCTGTCCCCGGGAGATGCTGCTGTGATGGATGGGGTTCAGGGGTCCCCCTGCCCTGCACCCCGTCCCCTGGCGGGAGCGACTCTCACTTCACCCCCCAGGGTCTGACAGCAGGAGAGGTTTCTTAGGCCACAGATGCCCAGTTTCTCTCAGGAGTGACAGCACCAGCTGTCGGAAGAGACAGTCCTTCCAACCCATCCTGGGGAGAAGACCCCAAGGGGTGCCCCCTCTGGGATGCAGCTTTCCCCCTCCTCAGGCTGGCTGCCTTCCAGCTCTCCCTTCCCCTAGCCTCTACCTGTGGGCCCCGCCCTCGCCCCCCCAGTCCAAGCCAGCTCGGCTCCTCCCTCCTGTTTGTTCAGGGCAGAGGTGTCACCTGCCAGCTGTAGCCCCAGGATCCTCCTTTGCCCCTGGGAGCTATTCGGCTCTTGTTGCTCATATGTAGCCTGAGTCTCCCTTTGGCACTCCCCCCACTCCATCACATGCTGCTGCTGCGGGGTGTCCCACCCCCTCCTCCCGGGGGCCCCTCGAGGTTCCGCTCCCCCCTGGCCCGGGGATGGGGCATGGCACTGTCATGCGGGGTGGGGGGGGGCAGGGGCTGATGCAGTGCTGTGAGGGCCATGGCCCTGGTGTCCTTGGGGCCATGGCCATGTGAGCATGTGGGGGGCCCTGGACACATATCTCTTACTCCCGCCCCTCAAGCCCAGGGGTGTACACCAGAGGGGGGTACCTACCTGTCGGTCCGCTCCCACGGTCAGGAGATCCCCGGGGGGCGGAGGCCCTGCTGCTGCTCCGGGATGGCAGGAGGAGGATCTGCAGCCCGGATTCTGCAGAGGAGGAGCCCCCCTCCTCCTCCTCCTCCTCCTCCTGCCGCGATGTCCCGGGGGTGGGCTCTGGGGGGGGCCCCCGGGGTGCGGGGCTTGCCTCCGGGGCGGACTCCGTCTGCAGGGCCTGCTGGGGCTCGTCGGCCGAAGTGTCATGGTTGGCCAGAGGGGAGGAGGTGTGCCGGGGGCCCAGGATGTCCCTGAGCTCCCTGTAAAAGGGGCAAGTGACGGGGGCGGCCCCAGATCGGCTGGCTGCATCCCGGTCCCGGGAGTAACCCTGCCGCAGCTCCTTGACCTTACTCCTGAGGTGGTCAGGAGTGCAGGCAGGGTGACCCCAGGCAGCCAGGCCGTCGGCCAGCCGAGCGAACGCATCCGCGTTCCGCCTCTTGCTCCCCATTACCTGGAGCACATCCTCCTCGCTCCAGAGCCCCAGCAGGTCCCGCAGCTCGGCCTCCGTCCAGGAGGGGCCCCACTGCCGCTTGCCAGCCTGGCTGCCCTGGCTCCCCTTGTGGGGGGGTCCCCTGGGGGCGCTGGGGGGGCTGCCGGCCAGCCATCGCAGCTGTGTTGGGGGGCTGAGGGTGGTGCAGGCTGGCCGCGTGTGCAGGCTGCAGCCTGCACGTTCCCTCAGCTTCCTGCACAGGAAGGGAGGGGGAGGGGACCTTTAAGGGGCCGCTTCACGCGGCCACCAGTGAGCTGAGGGGCTGGAGAGAGCGTCTCTCAACCCCCCATCTGATGGCCGCCATGGATTACCCGGCAATTTCGACGTTGCGGGACGCGCAATGACTACACGGTCCCTACTTCGACGTTGAACATCGAAGTAGGGCGCTATTCCGATCCCCTCATGAGGTTAGTGACTTCGACGTCTCGCCGCCTAACGTCGAAGTTAACTTCGAAATAGCGCCCGACGCGTGTAGCCGCAACGGGCGCTATTTCGAAGTTAGTGCCGCTACTTTGAAGTAGCGTGCACATGTAGACGCGGCTCTTGTGACATTTTTCAGTGCATGAAAGATGGGTAGCTACTTTGGCTATATCTATACACATCTCATAGAGCTACAAGGGACCATAAGAGGTATATTGAGTTTTGCCCCCTGACCTCTTGGCAGGACCAAGTACCATCCTCTCTAGATCCCTAAATGACCCCCTCAAGGATTGAGCGTGCTAGCCTTGGTTTAGCAGGCTAATGCTCAGACCACTGAGCCATCCCTCTACAGTAAGCTAACAGACGTTACAGTCAGAAGGTCTTCCAAAAAAAACTTCTGTTGACAGATTTCAGCTGGACTGTAAAGTGGATTGGAAGAGTGATCCACTCTGCCTGATCACTCTCTTGACAGAACGGCCAACAGGAAGCAGAGCAGACAAAGCTGCTGTCAACAGAAGGGCTCCAGGAACATCCAGACTGTCTTCCTGATGACAGATCTCTGTTGACAGAGGTGTTCTGCCTCATGGGTGAGCAGCAGAACACTGTTGACAGAAGTGCAGCATTCTGTCGCTTTACTGTTAACAGAACGCCTTTGCAATTTGGATGCTCTGCAAGTTTTTTTAACCAATGCCAGTTTTGTCGACAACACTCTAGTGTAGATGTAGCCATAGTGACTTAGTTGCTGGATAGCAATATCTAGCGCCAGTGCTTTGCCATGGCAAAATAGTATGAAATCATGCTGTAAAAAACAATTTAAACTTAGTTAAAACTGCTGTTGGAGTAGACTGGCAGATCAGCCACACAGCAGCAGAAATGTAGGAAGAAAACCATGCTTCTGCTACTTAGCACTGCTTCTGGAAAGCCAGAAGGTATACTGCACAGAACCCCAAATCAGCTATGTAGATCTTTTACCCCTCCCTGCAACCCTCAGAAGTCACAGGATCTAAGTTTTCAGCAAAGCAGGTTTAGATATTCCCTAACAAAAATATCTACACATACATAAAATCCACAGATATCAAACTTGAGATCTTTCACTCAGGTAGCAATCATGCTGGAAAATGTGGCTGAAGGGCTTGTTCTTTTTTTCAGAGGAGTTGACCCAGCAAATCCCCAGGATAAGTCAAATGGATGCAAGGGGTATTTTACCCAGTGTAGACATAGTTCTGGTGCGTGTTCACCACCATAGCTACATCAATAATGTTGATTTCTCCCATCCAAGGTAGATGAGACCTGAGTAAATGAAAATATGTTGATGTACTCTGATGCAAAATTTGCACGGTAAACCAATTAATAAGCAGTCCTGTAGCACCTTAAAGACTAACAAATTTATTCGGTCATGAGTAAAACCCACTTCTTCAACTGATCGGAGTAGACACTTAGAATCCAGGGTTAATATAGTGGCAGAGTAGAGGCAGCAAAGAAGGAAGTAAGAAAAAAAAGTTGGAGGGCTACCTGTCACTAGTAAGACCAGAACAAAACGAATTAGGATGTGTCCCATTCCTGCGAACATCAAAGGTGGAATTTGCCCTTGCAATGCATAAAAGAGTTGAGATCTCTGTTAAGGCCTATTTTACATAAAACCAAATTTTATTTCTTTATAAGAAACTCCTCGAATTTTAGGTTTTTAGATAGTCTAAGTAAAATACAAAATCCACTTGCAAAATAATGTTTTGTTTTGTCATCTGCTGGTGGTTAATAGTTTGCACCAAAGGTAGTACCCAGAAAAATCCCCTTTTCAGAGATTTTGCAGGATGAAATAGATCATGTAAAAATACACTTCATCTTCTCAGTCAAAAGCCTAAAATTTGAGTCTGCCAAGCAATGCTATAGCATTAGGGACATTATGCCAAATCACATTTGAGCCTAAAAAAAATCACCCATTAATTCACATATTGAAAGTACCACCAAAAACCTCTCAGCAAGAATTGTTGTCAGTTCATTCAGATTTATCTGTTGATTTACATGAGATCTGTTCTCTTCAGTTGAGAAAGCTTAAAATGCCTGAAAGCTTTTGGATTAAACAGTTGTATAGATAGGAAACTGGACCCCATTAGATGTAGTCTAAGGAGGATTCAAATACCTCCTATCCAATCTCTGTTCTTCAGGTTGACATGTCTACAGCCCTACAGTCTAAAACAGTGGTTTCCAACCTTTTCATAAGTGCGGCCCCCCTCAACCACTTCTCCAAACCATTTGCAGATCCCTATCGAGGCCATTTCCAGCAACTTTTATTTATCTTATTTTTTCCACAGACACTCGGGAATATCCTTGTGGATCCCCAAGGGCCTGCAGACCTCTGCTTGGGAACCATTGGTCTAGAAAGCTCTTCTTCAGAGAAGAATTTATAGCTATTGCCATCCTTTCAATAACAGAGACGGAAACAGTCACAGCTGCACTGTGGTTAGAGACATGAATTATGACCAGAATAATGGTATTCCAAAGCAGAGAATACCCCATTGTGTTAGTAGAAGGTAGGGAGTCCTCTCCACAAGATTCCTTTGGAGATTAGGAGATAGGAGGTAAGCATGAGCTCCTTTCTTCTCCTTAAAAGCGAGGCTCGAAGACTACTGTCTCATCCCAGGGAGCTTTTACATTAAGGAATTAGATTCCTTATGTATGATAAGAGGTCTTTCTTTTGAAAGAAGATCTGGGTCAACCAGAATCGTCTTCTGGTTCCCAATATTCTTTGTCTTCATATGCAAAACTAGGTAAAAATTCAACTGAAAGCCAGGGCACATTCATTTTCTCTGGGAAGCTCAGAATCAGGACTGAGTTCCTAGCACTTTTTAATGTTATTGTAAAAGATAGGCATAATTCCCGAGCCTGGGTTCTAGGAAAAAGAAATGTTTACCTCTGTTTTCAAAAAAATACCTTGCCATACTCTGAGTTCCCAGTAATATCCTTATAAGGAGTAGTGTGCACGTATCAGAGACAATTGTTTTAGTGCTTCATCTGTTAGTGCTGTTAGCACCCACTTAGAATTAAAGACACAAACTTATAAAATTGTTGGATTAAATACTGTAAAAGCATTCTTGAAAACATCAGCAGAAACACTGTTCTTGCTTGCCTTCCCATTCTTACTGAAGGAATATTTGAACAGGTCACTTTCATTGGTGTGGAATCTGCATTTCTCAGCTACAGTGGACTGCACAAATGCATAATGCAAATAATAAATAAGTTTTGTTATACAACTACTAAAGTCAGAGAAGTTAATCTGTATATGCCCTTTAGTCGTTACATATCTCCTGTATTCCAGGGTAGTAGCACATCCTCACTTTGCAGTACCTCCTTATTTTTGGTCAGAGGGTCCTTATCTCTGGCACTCTGTTGTGTTCTCCTTTAGATCTATTGTGGCCTCTCATCCTGCCTCTTCTCCTGACTTGCCTTCTGGGTGTTCCAAGTCTAAACCTTTTCTAGCTAACACAAGAGTCAAAATTAAAGCTCAAACCAAGTTTTCAAACTAGTAGTTTTCAAACTTCAGTCTTCTCAGGTTTTGCTAATTCTCTTGATGACTCTTACTCTGGCCTTCCCTGGCAGACGACTAACCTTCTCTCTTTCTCCACTATTACGTCACTGTAAAACCCTATCCCAAGGTTTCTCCCCAGAAAAAATGTACTGTCTCCCCTACAACACTCCCTCAGTTTTCTTATAAGGCCTACCTCTGCCTCCTCTGTTTAGGAGGCAGTTATTTACTCACCACCACCAGTGCAGATTACAACTACCTGTAGTTCTTTCTTTTACCTTACAGGTGATGAGGTTTAAGCCCCATTATAGCCAGGTGTACCAAATTTTCTCACTCAAGTACCCCTCTAGATAGTAAGCCAAGTTCTGTGTGGATTCTATACTTGTTGACAACATGACTTTATAGCTAGATGGGAGGATGTGATGTGTGGAACAGTGTGTGCCTATGAAGTGACTCAGTCTCTCGAATGAAGACATTGCACAACATGGCTACGTCTACACATGAATGCTACATCGAAATAGGCTATTTCGATGAATAACGTCTACACGTCCTCCAGGGCTGGCAACGTCGACATTCAACATCGACGTTGCGCAGCACCACATCGAAATAGGTGCTGCGAGGGAACGTCTACACGCCACAGTAGCACACATCGAAATAAGGGTGCCAGGCACAGCTGCAGACAGGGTCACAGGGCGGACTCAACAGCAAGCCGCTCCCTTAAAGGCCCCTCCCAGACACAGTTGCACTAAACAACACAAGATCCACAGAGCCGACAACTGGTTGCAGACCCTGTGCATGCAGCATGGATCCCCAGCTGCGGCAGCAGCAGCCAGAAGCCCTGGGCTACGGGCTGCTGCACACGGTGACCATAGAGCCCTGCAGGGGCTGGAGAGAGAGCGTCTCTCAACCCCTCAGCTGATGGCCGCCATGGAGGACCCCGCAATTTCGATGTTGCGGGACGTGCAACAACTACACGTTCCCTACTTCGAAGTTGAACGTCGAAGTAGGACGCTATTCCTATCCCCTCATTGGGTTAGCGGCTTCGAAGTCTCGCCGCTTAACGTCGATGTTAACATCGAAATAGCGCCCAACACGTGTAGCCGTGACGGGCGCTATTTCGAAGTTAGTGCCACTACTTCGAAGTAGCGTGCACGTGTAGACACGGCTTATATGTGCAATCCTGGCATTAGGATGCCACTGTCATCTTAAATGCCTTAATTACTGAAAGTAAAAGCAGGGAAGAAATATGAAGTTATGACAGTTCAGCAGCTGCCCTGAAGAAATGCATAAAATTTTAAATGCCTCTGAAGAAGAACAAATGCAATAAAAGATTGTATTGTTTAGTTATCCACACCACATCATTTTTTGTGGTGAATATTTACATTGTGTATAAGAAGTGATAATATTTTGAACCACTCAAAGCACTTAGCTTCAAAGTCTAATTCAAACCTAGGCTGTTACTATGTTATATACACTATGGCTACGTCTACACGTGCAGCCAACATCGAAATAGCTTATTTCGATGTTGCGACATCAAAATAGTCTATTTCGATGAATAACGTCTACACGTCCTCCAGGGCCGGCAACGTCGATGTTCAACTTCGACGTTGCTCAGCCCAACATCGAAATAGGCGCAGCGAGGGAACGTCTACACGTCAAAGTAGCACACATCGAAATAGGGATGCCAGGCACAGCTGCAGACAAGGTCACAGGGCGGACTCAACAGCCAGCCGCTCCCTTAAAGGGCCCCTCCCAGACACAGTTGCACTAAACAACACAAGATACACAGAGCTGACAACTGGTTGCAGACCCTGTGCCTGAAGCATAGATCCCCAGCTGCCGCAGAAGCAGCCAGAAGCCCTGGGCTAAGGGCTGCTGCCCACGGTGACCATAGAGCCCTGCAGGGGCTGGAGAGAGAGCATCTCTCAACCCCCCAGCTGATGGCCGCCATGGAGGACCCAGCAATTTCGACGTTGCGGGACGCGGATCGTCTACACGGACCCTACTTCGACGTTGAACGTCGAAGTAGGGCGCTATTCCTATCTCCTCATGAGGTTAGCGACTTCGACGTCTCGCCGCCTAACGTCGAAGTTGGTGCCGCTACTTCGAAGTAGCGTGCACGTGTAGACGCAGCTTATGGGGATGGTGAAGGGATGAGTAGTACAGATAAGGTTGCCAAGCCTCCAGAGATTGTTCTGGCATTCCTAGGAATTAGAAATTAATTGTAATTAAAGGTTATGTCTTGTGATGAAACTTCCACCAATATGCCCAACCAAAATTGGCAACCTTCAGTAGAGAAGGAAATTCCAGTGCAAGAACACAGACCAGGTAGAATGAAAAAGTGACTATGTCAAGAAACAGAGACAGCAAGAGAAAATTTCAAAGGAAAATATAGATACCATGGGCCTGACTCTCAGTTGCCTGGTCCTTCATGTGGTCATTGACATGTGGCAGAGTAGGTGTACAATTTTGTAATACTACAGCCACTTCACACAGGGATATGTGACTACACAAGCGGCAACCCAGTGAAGAATCAATGTATATGCGCCTTATATAGGACATGTGTTTGTGCTAGCCCAAGTTTGGAAGGTTTTGTTGTTGTTGATGTTGTTTTTTCATACTACCTGTAATTCATAGTACAAACTTCTCCTTTGCTAGAAGTTAAACCCAAAGAACTTAATTGTCCTTGTGGGTGCAAAACCAAAGGGAAACTTTAGCAACTGATTTCTGCCAACTTCCTAGACCCTGTCACAGCTGGGTTTCAGACTAGGATGTAGCAATGAGACAGCACCATTTGCTCTAGTGAAACTCCTCCCTTTAGATATGAACAAGAGACTACAAACATTAGTAAACATCATTAGACCGGTCAGCAGTGTTTGACAATGTTCATAGACAACACTAACTGTTGATAGTTGGGGGACACAATTTCAAGGTTCAGTGCCCCCTTGGCAGTCCCTCCCCTAGCCTCAGTCTCCTCATCCGGAAAACAGCATCCCTTCCCTGCAGTGGAGAGCTGTTGCTCCCACCTCTCCCTATGTGGCTCAGCTCAAAATTCAGCTTGCTTGGCTCCTGAGGTCAGTTGGCTGGCTCAGCTCTACCAACTGCTGTGCAGAGAGGTGACCTGGAAATACCATGTGGCTAAATGGGATCAACTGAGTCAGCAGAATAGCCATATGCAGAAGTGGGGCAGCGCCAGACCCACCCTGAGCCCCTGGATTCTCAGTGGTCTCCAGCCATGGCTTCCAAGACCCCTGGAGGTGCCTGTGTGTTAGCCACCTGAAATAAGTCCCATGTGCTGGACTCTGTGTGAGATCCAAACAAACAGTGGGGCAGGCATCTGGCCGCATGGGCCAGAAGTGACACCCCAGCAGGCTCAGCCCTGCAATCCTTGGGCAGGCATAGTATTTGTGCCCCATGCATGGCTCTGTTGGCCCGGCTGGAGGGTCACTGTGCACCAGTGCCTGTGTGAGTGGGGCCTGCAAAGGGGGAGTATGTGGAAGAGAGAGCTCAATATCCTGGCAGAAATCTGGGGGAGAAGGGCACATGACACTTTTTGACCCAGCATCACCTCTGACCATGGGCCATGATGTCTTTCTGAGTTGCCTGAGATCTGACTGGGGACAGACTGTAGAGAGTGTTGCATGCAACTCCATATTGGCTCAGTCCCATGCACAGCCTGATATACTCAAAACACCTAGAAGAGATTGTGACACAAAAGGAAATTAAGTGCCAGGAGCATGCACTGCTCCTGGACTTCACAAACCCAACCATCATTACCAGCTAGTTCCACCTGTGCTACAGCAAGATACTTTAAGCAGTTGGATGAAGGACAGCTTGCTGAAGAGTAGCTTGGCTGGCCAAGACAAGAGGTGACGTGGGTGGCAAAAAGGAGAAGATTTTGAAGACCTGGCTTCACTGATGGGGTAGGTAGTTCAGTCTTCAGCTCCATATAAAGACAGTGCTAGCTGCCAGAAATGTTTTCAGTCCTTTTCAGACTTTGTCAAGCTGGGACTTAAAAACCTCTAGGGATGGAGATTCTACCATCTCTCTCAGTAATGCATTCCAATGCTTCACCACCTTCCTACTGAAATAGTTTTTCCTAACATCCAGACTAGACCTCTCCCGCTGTAACTTGAGACCTTTGCTCCTTGTTCTGCCATCAGTTGCAATTGGGAACAGCTTCTTTCCATCCCCTTTAGAGCCCGCTTCAGGAAGCTGAAGTCTGCTATCAAAACACCTCTCAGTCTTCTCTTCTGCTAACAAATAAGCCTAAATCACTCAGCCTGTCCTCGTAGGTCATGTGCTCCAGCTGCCTACCCATTTTGGTTGGAGCACAATGTATCAGAGGCTCCAGCTGACCTGACCAACAGTTTGTTTTCAGAGCAGCAAAGAGTGATTAATGATACATAACAATGGTTCTCAGTCCATTAATAAATCTAATGAGAGGCCCCAGTCTTCAAAGTCCTCAGTGGCCTGAGGTCCAGCCTTCTCAAACATTAACTACCTAGCACAACATTTGCATCCATCAAGGGTGTTGGAACTATCAGAAATCCCGTCTTGTAGCAGGTTGAGTTTTTATGGCAGCAGACCCATATCAATTGAACTCTTCCTTTACCAGACAGTGAAATTATTCTGTTCTGGTACATCTTCAGAATGAAACACTTGACACAGCTTCTCTCCCCCAGTAATTATCTGTACAGAGAACATAATATTTACCAGTCCCACCCTCCCTCCCAGTGCCACATGACGAGAGGGAGAAAGATATGATCTCAAGAATGTGTATCATTCCATCTTTATACTTAACTTTACTCCCATTTAACACTTGCTTGTGTTTCCAGAATTGATACCTTGAAGACTGATTGTGTCATTTACACATGCAAGCTATTTTATTTGAATATGTTTAATTGTTTTAGAGCTCATATCACCGACTGTGATGGGTACCTCAATACTATCCATATAGTCTGAATAGGGGATGGTGGTGGGGAGAAAAGGTTTACAAAACTAGTTTGATCAGGTGAACCTAAAATCAGACTGAGAGTTTCATCAAACCTTGGACACAGCAAAGCTTTACTAACTCCACTGCTTTGCAGTACTAAAATAAATCCCTTATTTACAAAAGCAGCTAAGGAGAAAAGGAAAATGTGTCATGCTTTCTTATTACTTTTCCTGGTTTTGTGTATATCAATTTCTAAAAGGTCAATATTCAGTTAAACACTGGAAAAGCTTTACAATTATGGGAACAAACACTAATACTAATTTCAAGAGAAATTTTCATGTTTAACATAAATATCATTTCTTGAAACAGAAACAAAATACACATTCTATAGTGTAGCAATATACATAGATTTGTAATGTAAATGTCACTGCTTGTTTTTATTTCTGATGAATGTAGACCCAGGCTGAACATGAATATCCTCCATAGGAAGCTTTGGGCATTAAATACACCCTATTACTGGACACTTTTTCTATTGCAATTGTCTCAAAAAACACTGTATTTTGACTACAACATTAACACTGAAAATTATTAATGGGCAAATAGTTTTGCAGTTTTACAACTGCCGTCTGCATTGTGTTTGTGGAGTTTTGTTTTGATTTTCAGGTCATTCGTAAAGAGCAGCACTGATGAAATCCTATTTAAACTTCAGACAGTTGATTAAAGTAACAGGATTTTTGTATTGGCTTCTCTTATTTTTTTTCACTGATATCAAATTTTGCATTAAGAAAATTGCTGACACCAGTTTCTGATAATTTGCTGCTCATGTCAGCACAGTAAAACTGTGAAGCTTTGTTTTCAATAAGCTCTTTTAGGCTTTGATGTGAAGAGATTCTCTAAATATTGTGTTTAAGAGCAAATAAATAGATTACCCATTTCATAAAGTATCAAGTATGCTACCAAATGCACACCTAAGTCATTATTAACTAGAGTCATTTGCAACCTTCTCTCAAACATCAATTTCTATTTCTTCCACAGATTTTCTCTGTGATCTTGCTCAAATCACTTAGTCTCTCTTTGCCTCAATTCCCCCTCTTCTAAAATGAGAGTAAAACACCTATACTTCATAGTGCTGTCATGGATACAATACATTAAAAGGTATGGGGCACTCAAATTAAAGCAAGGGGGCCCTATTAAATAACAAAGATAGAAGCAGTCTATACAATCCAAATTCATCCTCTTTCTAGAATTTTATTTTAGCACAACATCGTAGTGACAGAACATTTAGCTCAGCTCAACACACCTTCTCAGCCTTGTCTGCTCCAGGGCTTCCTATCTCATACAAGCTCATCCCATTCTGTAGTTCATCCTTCTTTAGACTAACATTTCCACTTTCTTTCGTTTCAGGAGGGTAACTAACCACCTGTCTCAACAAAACAGCACGATCCCCAGCACCAGCAAAACCTGCTAGCACGATAGGGCATTTCAGGCAAATGCTGCCAGCCTGTTGCAATAACCAGCAGCCAATTCACTTGCTGGGAGAAATACATTTTAATTGTTTAGTACAATTCGTTTAGTAAATGTACACAACAAAACAGTAGCAATGTTGTTTTTTCAAAACAGATTTTTGGGGAGTCACTCTGCTCTCCTCAGTTCATGGGAAGTTGCTTTTCACTGTCTGAAATGGTACATGTAGCGCAGACAGCAGATCTACTACTTGTAGCTGATAGGGCTTCTTCATTAGCAGCACAGGTCTGTATTTAGGAACTGGTGGATCATGTTTTCAGTCCCAGTCCTGAAAAATGTATGTGAAATTCACCTTATAGAATATTTGTGTCTTGTACACAACAACTACATTCATTAGACCACATTCTCTGGTACTAGCCAGAGGCCTAAGAATATTAGGATGACTTAGTAACATTAACAGATTTTGAAGAGGCCCAAATATACTAATCATGGTAGATCCCAGATATTCCTGGATGTGATATCCATCGGCTTTTCTTCATCAACTAATCATTGAACAGAAGATTTCATATTGGTACAGGGCAAGAACCTCAGAAGTACTGATTCAGCAGGTCTTAAACTGTGGGTTGGAACCCCAAAGTGGATTGCAACTCTGTTATAATCAGGTCACCAGGCCTGGCTTAGACTTGCTTGGGTTTGGGACTAAAGCCAGATTCCCACCACCAGGGGATAAAGCAGGAGACTAGGGGCATTAGCCTTGGGCAGTGGGCCACAGATAACAGGTCCCCCGCCTGGGACTCAAGCTTTGGGTTTCACTTTGCTCCCCAACTCCTATTTGGGGTATCAGTATTCTGGTGGGCTCAGACTTCAGTCCACTCTCCTTGGGTCATGTAAGAATTTGTGTTGTCAGAAGGGGGTTGCCATGCAATGAAGTTTGAGAACCTATGGGTTAGAGAAAAATCTTGGCTTGAGTAATCATAATTAATTCAGTTTAAATCAAATGGAAGGATAAACAAAGAATAGGTATGTAACAGAGCCCTTGATTTCAAAAGGAGAAACTTGGGGGAAAAATTAAGGCAGTTAGTTAGGAGAGTGGATTGGACTGAAGAATTTAAAGATCTGAATGTGAAGGAGGCTTGAATTTACTCTAAGTGAAAGCCACAAAAGCTATTTGAAGTTTACATCACAAGCAAAGGAAAAATGGTAGGAAAAGGATACTGACCAAACTGGAAGAACATGCATCTCAAACACATTAAGAGAAGGCAGAAAGCCTAGAAGTAATAGAAGACAGGATGGATCAGAAAGGAAAGCTAACTCTTTGAGATCACAAAGTACAGGGGAAAAGCAAGAGTTGCAAAAAGCAAAGCAGCGTTGTACGTTGCAAAAGGAATTACAACAATAGTAAAAGGTTTTTAGCCCTATAAGTAAAAAGAAACCAAGGAAAGATAAAGCAGGACTATTAAACACTGAGGACAGGATCAAGATTAAAAAATAATCTTGGTCTGTCCGAACACCTAAATGAACACTTTCCCTCAGTTTTCAATAAGGGCAATGAGGAACTTTGGGCGCTTATTCTAATAGGAATAAGAATTTGGATGTAGAAACGACCACATCTGAGGTGGAAGCTAAATTTAAACCATGGGTGTCCAACCTTTTGGCTTGCCTGGGCCGCATTGAGTGAAGATAGTCTTGGGCTGCGTACAAAATATATAATATAGTTAATGTATATAAACCACATAATAATGTTAAAAGTTTACGATCTTGTGGGGCTGCATTACTACCTGTCCAGGGCCACATGCAGCCCGCGGGCCGCAGGTTGGACACTCCTGATTTAAACAATTTAATAGGAACAAATCATGGGGCACAGAAAGAGAAATGGAAACATGAAATTCCAAGAGCAATAGCAGGGACTTTAATAAATCTGAAAAGTTGGAGCAGGGTGTCAGACCCTTTGACTGGAGAACTGCAACTATAGTACCTATATTTAAGAAAGGGGAAAAAGTGATTCAAAAAGCTACAGGTTTGTTTGACCTCAGTTGTATGCAAAGTTTCAGAACAGCTCTTGAAAGAGATAGTAGTTAAGGCTATAGAGGTAAATGGTATAGGGATAAATTACAACATGATTTTTACAAAAGATCAGATGGATCTGGCAAGCTCTGTCTTTGAGCAGATGAACAGATTTCTACACAAAGGAAATTCAGGACGTCTACCTGGATTCAATAAAGCATTTGAAACAGTTCCACTTGGTAAAGTATTAGTTCAACTGGAGGGATTAATATGAGAGTTGAAAGTGGTTAAAGAAAAGACTATCTCAGACTGGAGAGAGGTTACTGGTGGAGTATTTCAAGGATCATCCTGGGATCAATCTTATTTAATATTTTCATTAATGATCCCCATGGCACCAAAAGTGGGAATGTGCTAATAAAGCATGCAAATGACACATAGTTGAGAGCTATTGCCAAGATAGGGGAGGACTGGAATATTCACCAACAAGTTTGGGATGATCTTGAAAACTGAAGTAATAGAAATGAGATGAATTTAATAATGCAAAGTGGAAGATGTTGCATTTAGGAACTATGTCAGGGACTTGGGTGAAGTTCAGACCCCTAAAAGGTTGGTATTTCTTATCTTGTAATCTTGAGTGCTTCACAATGCAATTTCCTATTGTAGGTCTCTGCCTTGGACACTCAAGCCGTGTCTACACGTGCACGCTACTTCGAAGTAGCGGCACTAACTTCGAAATAGCGCCCGTCACGGCTACACGCGTCGGGAGCTATTTCGAAGTTAACTTCGACGTTAGGCGGCGAGACGTCGAAGTCGCTAACCCCATGAGGGGATAGGAATAGCACCCTACTTCAACGTTCAATGTCGAAGTAGGGACCGTGTAGTCGTTGCGCGTCCCGCAACATCGAAATTGCAGGGTCCTCCATGGAGGCCATCAGCTGAGGGGTTGAGAGACGCTCTCTGCAGCCCCTCAGCTCAATGGTGGCCGCGTGGAGTGGCCCCTTAAAGGTCCCCTCCCCCTCCCTTCCTGTGCAGGAAGCTGAGAGAACGTGCAGGCGGCAGCCCAGACACGCGGCCAGCCTGCACGTTCCTCAGCCAGCACAGACAGCCACCCCAGCTGCGATGGCTGCCCGGCAGCCCCCCCAGCGCCCCCAGGGGACCCCCCCCAAGGGGAGCCAGGGCAGCCAGCCCAGCCAGGTGGGCAGCCAGGCTGGCAAGCGGCAGCGGGGCCCCTCCTGGACGGAGGCCGAGCTGCGGGACCTGCTGGGGCTCTGGAGCGAGGAGGAAGTGCTCCAGGTAATGGGGAGCAAGAGGCGGAACGCGGATGCGTTCGCTCGGCTGGCCGACGGCCTGGCTGCCCGGGGTCACCCTGCCTGCACTCCTGATCACATCAGGAGTAAGGAGAAGGAGCTGCGGCAGGGATACTCCCGGGCCTGGGATGCGGCCGGCCGATCTGGAGCTGCCCCCGTCACTTGCCCCTTTTACAGGGAGCTCAGGGACATCCTGGACCCCCGGCACACTTCCTCCCCTCCGGCCACCCTTGATACTTCGGCTGACGAGCCCCAGAAGGCCCTTCAGCCGGAGTCTGCCCCGGAGGTAAGCCCCGCACCCCGGGGCCCCCCCCAGAGCCAACCCCCGGGACATCGCGGCAGGAGGAGGAGGAGGAGGAGGAGGGGGGCTCCTCCTCCGCAGAATCTGGGCTGCAGATCCTCCTCCTGCCACCCTGGAGCAGCAGCCAGGCCTCCGTCCCCTGGGGATCTCCGGACCGTGGGAGTGGACTGACAGGTATGTACCCCGCTCTGGTGTACACCCCTGGGCTTGAGGGGCGGGGGGTAATAGATATGTGTCCAGGGCCCCCCACATGCTCACATGGCCATGGCCCCAAGGACAGCAGGGCCATGGCCCTCACAGCAGTGCATCAGCCCCTGCCCCCACCCACCCCGCACGACAGTGCCATGCCCCATCCCCGGGGCAGGGGGGAGCGGAACCTCGAGGGGCCCCCGGGAGGAGGGGGTGGGACACCCCGCAGCAGCAGCAGCAGTGACAGCAGCAGCAGCAGCATGTGATGGAGTGGGGGGAGTGCAAAAGGGAGACTCAGGCTAGATATGAGCAACAAGAGCCGAATAGCTCCCAGGGGCAAAGGATGATCGTGGGGCTACAGCTGGCATGTGACACCTCTGCTCTGAACAAAGAGGAGGGAGGAGCCGAGCTGGCTTGGAATTGGGGGGGGAGGGCGGGGGCCACAGGTAGAGGCTAGGGGAAGGGAGAGCTGGAAGGCAGCCAGCCTGAGGAGGGGGAAAGCTGCATCCCAGAGGGGCACCCCTTGGGGTCTTCTCCCCACGACGGGTTGGAAGGACTGTCTCTTCCGACAGCTGGTGCTGTCACTCCTGGGAGAAACTGGGCATCTGTGGCCTAAGAAACCTCTCCTGTCAGACCCTGCGGGGTGAAGTGAGAGTCGGTCCCACCAGGGGACGGGGTGCAGTGCAGGGGGACCCCTGAACCCCATCCATCACAGCAGCATCTCCCGGGGACGGGGATGGGGAACCTGCAGCACAGGGCTGGGGGGACAAAGGCCACGGCTCGGGGCCCACACTAACGCCTGTCTCCATTCTTCTTCCCCCCCTCCTCTCCTGTGTCCTGCACCTGCACCATCAGAAGGACCGGAAGAGAGTGCTGGCGAGGCATCAGTGGTCCCGGAGACCCCTCCGGGGCCATTGCTCCAGGCAAGCCCCTCGGCCGAGGACCGACCAGCCCCACGGCGGGCTAGACGGCGGACCCCGCGCCACCACCAGCCAACGGCGACGGACCCCCAGCTGCTGGCCATCCACCGTCGGCAGCTGGAGGTCACGGAGCAGCACCTGCAGCTGCAGGAGCGGGCGCTGGCCTGGCTCCAAGAGGCATGGGGGGCCTACATGGAGACTTTCAACCGCCTGGTGGACTACCTGGCCCCCCATGCTGCGCCGACCGCCGCAGCGCCCAACGTGCCTGCTCCACTAGCCCCACCACCAGCTGCTCCGCACGTCGCCGTCCCGTCCGCCGTCGCCCCGCCACCCACCGCCGAGGGCCGGAGCGCCGAGGGACCCCTGGAGCCAGCTGAGACTCGCCGGGCATATCTTCCGGTCCGCCCCGCCCCCAGCCAGCCCCGGACAGGGCTGCGGCCGCAGCGGGGCTCCCGGCCGCCCACGCCCAGTGCTGGACTTTACGAGTGAGAGGCCCGGGACGTGGCCCCCGCCCCTTGTATATAGTTGGGACTTATTATTTTGTGCCCCCCGTTTGCCCCGTCCCCCCCATGCAAATAGTTCTCCCCTTTATCATCCCTGGTTTTCTTTGTATTACTGAACACGCTTTTTTATTACTATTGTTTTATTTGTACATATTACTTTGGTTCCACACATGTTGTATATAGTTTGTTCTTGTTTTATATTTATAGTTAAAAAAAAAGTTCTAAAAGAAAAAGCAGTTTAAGTTCAGCCACAAGTGCGTGCTGTCATTTGTCCAGGAAAAGTGGGAGGGGGGGGCGGTTGGGTGCTCCATGGTGTGGGCGTTGGGGCAGAGAGTGTGGTGGAGGAAGGGGCGGGCAGTGGGGGGCCTGGCAGAGTTCACCCCGCGGCCTCATCATCGAAGTGGGCCCGCAGGGCCTCCCGGACCTGGGTCCCTTCGGGGTCCACCTGCCGACTGGGGGCAGCGGGTGGCTGCATGTCAGCCCTGTCGGCCTCCACAGCCCAGCCCTGGAAAACGGACTCCCCCTTGCTCTCCACCAAATTGTGCAGGGCGCAGCAGGCACCCACAATCAGGGGGATGCACAGGCTCGTGAGGCTGGGGGACCCACATGCCACTGTCGCCGCCTTTGCCACCCTGGGCTTCCCCAACTGCTTCGGGGCTCTGGATGGGACTCACATCCCCATCCGCGCCCCGCATCACAGTGGAGGACGATACCTCAATCGGAAGGGCTACCATTGTGTCGTCCTGCAGGCCTTGGTGGACAGCCGGGGACATTTCCAGGACTTTTATGTGGGCTGGCCTGGCAGCACCCACGACGCCCGGGTTTTTCGGAACTCGGGCCTGTGCCGCCGGCTGGAGGCGGGGACCTACATCCCCCAGCGGGAGATCCCTCTGGGGGACACCACCATGCCCTTCTGCCTCATCGCAGATGCGGCGTACCCCCTCCAGCCGTGGCTCATGCACCCGTACACGGGCCATCTCTCCGCTAGCCAGGAGCGCTTCAACGAGAGCCTGAACCGTGCACGCCAGGTGGTGCAGCACTTATTTGGCCGCCTGAAGGGACGCTGGAGATGTCTCCTGACCCGCCTGGATGCGGGCCCCAACAACATCCCCCAGATTGTGGGTGCCTGCTGCGCCCTGCACAACCTTGTGGAGAGCAAGGGGGAGACCTTTCTGCAGGGCTGGGCCGCGGAGGCCGGCAGGGCACACGTGCAGCCACCTGCTGCCCCCAGTCGGCAGGTGGACCCAGAGGGGACCCAGGTCCGGGAGGCCCTGCGGGCCCACTTCGACCAACAGGCCGCGGGGTGAACTCTGCCCAGGCCCCCTACTGCCCGCCCCTTCCTCCCCCACACTCCTGCCCCAACGCCCACACCATGGAGCACCCCACCGCCCCCCACTCCCACTTGTCCTGGACAAATGACAGCACGAACTTGTGGGTGAACGTAAATTTTTTTTCGTCTTTACGAAACTTTTTTTTTGTATGTAAATAAATAAATATGTGAAACACAAACCAAAAAGGAGGGACAAACGTTCAACCAAAGCAAGATGTAAACAAATAAAACAATACAACAACAAAGCAAAGAAGTGTGTGCCATCAACAAAAAAGAAAAGCAGGGAGGAGAACGGGGAGAACTATTTACATGGGGGGGACGGGGCAAACGGGGGCACCAAAAACAAACAGTCAAACTATATACAACAAGGGGGGGGCCACGTCCCGGGCCCCTCGCCCCTAGAGCCCAGCACTGGGCGTGCCCGGCCGGGAGCCCCACCGTGCCTGCAGTCTGGTCCGCGGCTGGGTGGGAGCGGGCTGCACAGGAAGGTATCGGCGCCGGCGAGTCTCAGGTGGCTCCAGGGGTCCCTCGGCGCTGTGGCCCTCGCGGGTGGGTGGTGGGGTGACGGCGGACGGCCCGGCGACGGCTGGAGCAGCTGGTGGTGGGGCTGCAGGAGCGGGCGCGGCGGGCGGTGGCTCGGCCGGCGCGGCATGGGGGGCCAGGTAATCAACCAGCCAGTTAAATGTCTGCATATAGGCCCCCCATGCCTCCTGGCGCCAGGCCAGCGCCCGCTTCTGCAGCTGGAGGTGCTGCTCCGAGACCTCCAGCTGCCGGCGGAGGATGGCCAGCAGCTGGGGGTCCATCGCCGCCACCGGTAGTAGGCGCGGGGTCCGCCGTCTTGCCCTCCACGGGGCTGGTCGTTCCTCGGCCGAGGGGCTGCCCTGGAGCAATGGTCCCAGAGGGCTCTCCGGGACAACTGAGGCCTCGCCGGCGCTCTCTTCCGGTCCTTCGGATGGTGCAGGTGCAGGTGCAGGACACAGGAGAAGAGGGGGGGAAGAAGAATGGAGACAGGCGTTAGTGTGGGCCCCGAGCCGTGGCCTTTGTCCCCCCCGCCCTGTGCTGCAGGTTCCCCATCCCCGTCCCTGGGAGATGCTGCTGTGATGGATGGGGTTCAGGGGTCCCCCTGCCCTGCACCCCGTCCCCTGGTGGGAGCGACTCTCACTTCACCCCGCAGGGTCTGAGAGCAGGAGAGCTTTCTTAGGCCACAGATGGCCAGTTTCTGGCAGGAGTGACAGCTCCAGCTGTCGGAAGAGACAGTCCTTCCAACCCGTCGTGGGGAGAAGACCCCAAGGGGGGCCCCTCTGGGATGCAGCTTTCCTCCTCCTCTGGCTGGCTGCCTACCAGCTCTCCCTTCCCCTAGCCTCTAACTGTGGCCCCCGCCCTCGCCCCCCAATTCCAAGCCAGCTCGGCTCCTCCCTCCTGTTTGTTCAGGGCAGAGGTGTCACCTGCCAGCTGTAGCGCCAGGATCTTCCTTTGGCCCTGGGAGCTCCTCGGCTCTTGTGGCTCATATGTAGCCTGAGTCTCCCTTTGGCACTCCCCCCACTCCATCACATGCTGCTGCTGCGGGGTGTCCCACCCCCTCCGCCCGGGGGCCCCTCGAGGTTCCGCTCCCCCCTGGCCCGGGGATGGGGCATGGCACTGTCATGCAGGGTGGTGGGGGCAGGGGCTGATGGCTGCAGTGCTGTGAGGGCCATGGCCCTGGTGTCCTTGGGGCCATGGCCATGTGAGCGTGTGGGGGGCCCTGGACACATCTCTGTTACCCCCGCCCCTCAAGCCCAGGGGTGTCCACCAGAGAGGGGTACCTACCTGTGGGTCCGCTCCCACGGTCCGGAGATCCCCGGGGGTCGGAGGCCCTGCTGCTGCTCCAGGATGGCAGGAGGAGGATCTGCAGGCTGGATTCTGCAGAGGAGGAGCCCCCCCCCTCCTCCTCCTCCTCCTCCTGCCGCGATGTCCCGGGGATGGCCTCCGGGGGGGGCCCCCGGGGTGCGGGGCTTGCCTCCGGATCGGACTCCGGCTGCAGGGCCTGCTGGGCCTCGTCAGCCGAGGTGTCAAGGGTGGCCGGAGGGGAGGAGGTGTGCCGGGAGCCCAGGATGTCCCTGAGCTCCCTGTAAAAGGGGCAAGTGACAGGGGCGGCCCCAGATCGGCTGGCCGCATCCCGGGCCCGGGCATAACCCTGCCGCAGCTCCTTCACCTTACTCTGGACACGGTCCGGAGTGCGGGCAGGGTGACCCCGGGCAGCCAGGCCGTCGGCCAGCCGAGCGAACGCATCCGCGTTCCGCCTCTTGCTCCCCATTACCTGGAGCACCTCCTCCTCGCTCCAGAGCTCCAGCAGGTCCCACAGCTCGGCCTCCGTCCAGGAGGGGCCCCGCTGCCGCTTCCCAGACTGGCAGGTCTTCTGGCTGGGTTGGCTACCCTGGCTCCCCTTGGGGGGGGTCCCCTGGGGGCGCTGGGGGGGGCTGCCGGCTCGCCATTGCCGCTGGCTGTCTGGCTGAGGGCTGTGCAGGCTCGCCGCGTGTGCAGGCAGGAGCCTGCACATTGCCCCAGCTTCCTGCACAGGAAGGGAGGGGGAGAGGACTTTTAAGGGGCTGCTCCACGCAGCCACCAGTGAGCTGAGGGGCTGGAGAGAGCGTCTCTCAACCCCCCAGTTGATGGCCGCCATGGAGGACCCGGCAATTTCGACATTGCGGGACGCGGATCGGCTACACTGTCCCTACTTCGACGTTGAACGTCGAAGTAGGGCGCTATTCCAATCCCCTCATGGGGTTTGCGACTTCGACGTCTCGCCGCCTAACGTCGAAGTTAACTTCGAAATAGCACCCGACGCGTGTAGCCGCGACGGGCGCTATTTCGAAGTTAGTGCCGCTACTTCGAAGTAGCGTGCACGTGTAGACACAGCTATCCAGCCCTGAATTTTCCCAACATCAGACACAGTGCTGTGTCCAGTCCCCATTTGAGCCATTAAAAAAAAAAGCAGCAGTTCTGCTTCTTCAAATATAAAAAAGTACATTACATTTTATTAATTTAACTGGGGGAAATACACACTTCCCTTCAAATACATCACAGAGTTGGGTTATAGTAAAAATAAAAAGGAAATTAACAAAATAGGATTAAATGAGTTCAAATATAGACTGATGAAGAAAGAAAATGTTACACTTTTTAAGTGGCTAAGACTAATTGTAATAACCTTCAGTCTTTGTTCAATGTAGATTTCTTACCAATCTTTACTCTTTTCATGGTTAACATTCTCTTGTCATGACTATCCACAGAGGGGCAACAGGATCACAGAACAGGTGGGAATTTTGAGAGGTCATCAAGTCCACTCCCCTGTATTCATGGCAGGACCAAGCACCACCTGGATCATCCCTGACCAGTGTTTGTTTAACTTGCTGTAACCTCCCTAAGCAATTTATTCCAGTGTTCACCACCCTGACAGTTAGGAAGCTTTTTCTAATATCCAATCTAAACCCCTCTGCCTGCAATTTAAACCCATTACTTCTTGTCCTATCCTCAGAGGTGAAAGAATAATTCTAGGTACTTGTATCAGAGAGGTAGCCGTGTTAGTCTGTATCTTCAAAAACAACAAGAAGTCCTGTGCCACCTCATAGACTAACATATTTTGGGGCATAAGCTTTCAAGGGCAAAGACCCGCTTCTTCAGATGCATGAGTCAAGCCACAGGACTTGTTGTTTAGGTACTTGAAAGCTGTTATGTCCCCTCTCAATATTCTCTTTTCTTGACTAAACAAACTCAGTTCTTTCACTCTTCCCTCATGTCATGTTTTCTAGACTTTAATAATTTTTCTCTTTCTCCTTTCTGAACCCCCTACAATATCACCACATCCTTCTTGAGATGTGGTGCCCAGAAATGGACACAATGTTCCAGTTGAGGCATAATGAGTGCAGAGTAGAGCAGGATAATTATTTCTTGGCTATGTCTACACTACACTGATCTGTCAACAGAAGTTACTGTTGGAAGAGATCTTCCAGCAAAAACTCTGTCACCAGAGCACGTCCACACACAAAAGCAGATCGAAAGAGCCATCCAGTCTGTTGACAGAGAGTGGCCAGAGAGAATAGCCATCCAGAAGCTCAACAAACAGGGCTGCCCAGGGAATCAGAATCAGACCTGTCAAAAAAGGTCTCCCAGAGTGTCTACATGGCTTTTTTGTTGACAGGGAACTGTCAACAAATGTATTATTCCTGAACATGGGGAGGCACAACACTGCTGGTGGATGAGCCAGGTTCTCTTGACAGTCTATCCACAAAGTGCATTTTCTGTGTAGAAGCTTTGTGGGTTGGAAAAACCCTCTTGTGTAGACATAGCCCTTGTGTTTTGCTTACAATACTCGTGTTAATATTTCCCAGAATGATATTTGCTTTGTTTCCCCCCAATGGCATTGCACTGTTGACTCATATTTAGCTTGTGGTCCACTGTGACCTCTAGATCACTTTCTGTAATACTCCTTCCTAGACAGCCATTTACTATTGTGTATGTGTGCAATTTATTGTGCCTTTCTAAGTAGAGTACTTTGTATTTATCCTTACTGAATTTCAGCGGCTGTGTCTACACTTGCATTCCTCTTTCGAAAGAGGTATGCAAATGAGGTAATCGAAAATGCAAATAAGATAAAAAGTTGGATATCTGACACCTCATTTGCATATTCTTGTTTCAAAATACTTCTTCTGAAAGAAGAAAACCAGTGTTGACACTGCTCTTTCAAAAGTAAACCCCATCTTCGAAAGAATCCTTCTTCGTATTGGATTGAAACAGATAGCTGGTTGGTCTTGCTGCCAATTTTCAGTCTAATCAATTGTTCCTATACCCCTATCTGCTATTTAATAGACAGAAGCATAAGCCCTAAGATTATTTGCAAATATCTTTGAGTTGTTTTCAGTCCCTAAATCAAGCAGTGAATGAACAGTTCCTCAAGCATGCAAGACGATGTAGCAGCTGGCCAGGCAGACGTGACTTGCTGAATTTGAATTTAGTGGCTCTTTCTAGGGAAGTGAACTAAATTTTTACTCATGCTGGCTCTTTCTTATGCACCAAGTTCGCTTTCTAGAACTATAATGTCAACTATTGAAATTCTTTCCTGACTTTTAGCTCTACTTTTTTGTGCAGTCATGTGGAAGAGTTAAAAATTTCTCCATAAGCATTAGCAGAACTCTACCAATGCAAGGTGGTGACGTGAGCTGAGAAGCAGGGACAAAGCAGTTCATTCCCCATCGAGGGTCAGATTCTGCCCTGGAACAGACAATCAGTGTAAAACCAGACTAATTCAATTAAAGTTGATGGGGTAGATCTAGATACACATGGTTTGTGAGAGCAGACGTGGGCCTCAAGAAAAAACTAAAATATTCTGAAAAGAACTCTGAAACAAGATTAAGGGACAGACAACATCTCAAGAGCTTGAGAAAGAAAATTAGTGTGTGAACATGAAAACCTGAGGAGAGAATGAAGAAATTAATCACCAGACCAAAGGAAAAATTTAGAAGCATGTAGAAATTCAATTAAATGCAAGAAATGCAGGGAGTCCAGTAACCTTGCAGATGTTGTGAGCTGGTAATTGTGGCTGCTGCCACTTAAAGCCATTAGTGGAAATCATATAAACCTTTCTTTCTAAAACTAAGATAAAGTAATTTCTGTTATGGGAAGCAGGTATAAATAGTGAAATGAAGCATCTGAATTAATGCAGGAACATGCTCTGATACAGCATGAAGGAAGTAATCAGAGAAATACTTTATAGGTCATAGCAGTCTTACACGTAATAGCAATAAAACAAAAGTTTGGGCCAAATGTGTCTGTTTTTGGCAATTTGAAAATATAGTTTAATTTTATAAGAAGTACTTCATCAAAACGGTGATTTGTAACCTATCCTTTAAATCAGCTTCGGTACTCAATGATTGGAAGACAGCTAATATAACAACAATATTTAAAAAGGGCTCTAAAGGAGACCCTAGCAATTATAGACCGGTAAGTCTAACATCAGTACCGGGCAAATTAGTAGAAACAATAGTAAAGAATAAAATTGTCAGACGCGTAGAGGAACATGATTTGTTGAGCAAAAGTCAACATGGTTTCTGCAAAGGGAAGTCATGTCTTACTAATCTATTAGAGTTCTTTGAAGGGGTTAACAAGCATGCGGATGGAGGGATCCAGTAGACATAGTATACTTAGATTTCCAGAAAGCCTTTGACACGGTCCCTCACCAAAGGCTCTTATGTAAATTAGGTGGTCATGGGATAGGAGGAAAGATCCTTTCATGGATTGGGAACTGGTTAAAAGACAGGAAACAAAGGGTAGGAATAAATGGTAAATTTTCACAATGGAAGGGGGTAACTGGTGGCGTTCCCCAAGGGTCAGTTCTGGGACCAATCTCGTTCAACTTGTTCATCAATGATCTAGAGAAAGGGGTAAGCAGTGAGGTGGCAAAGTTTGCAGATGACATCAAACTGTTCAGGATAGTCAAAACCAAAGCAGATTGTGAAGAACTTCAAAGAGATCTCAGCAAACTGAGTGATTAGACAGCAAAATGGCAAATGAAATTTGACGTGGGTAAGTGTAAGGTAATGCACATTGGAAAAAATAACCCTAATTATACATACAATAAGAGGAGGGCAAATTTAGCTACAACAGATCAGGAAAGGGATCTTGGAATTATAGTGGGTAGTTCTCTGAAAACATCCACGCAGTGTGCAGCGGCAGTCAGTAAAGCAAATAGGATGTTAGGAATAATTAAAAAAGGGATAGAAAATAAGACAAAGAATATCTTACTTCCCCTATATAAAACTATGGTACGCCCACATCTTGAGTACTGCATGCAGATGTGGTCTCCTCACCTCAAAAAGATATATTGGCATTAGAAAAGGTTCAGAAAAGGGCAACTAAAATGATTAAGGGTTTGGAGAGGGTCCCATATGAGGAGAGGCTAGAGAGACTGGGACTTTTCAGTCTAGAAAAGAGGAGACTGAGGGGCAATATGATAGAGGTATATAAATCATGAATGGCGTGGAGAAAGTGAATACAGAAAAGTTATTTACTTGTTCCCATAATGTAAGAACTAGAGGACACCAAATGAAATTAATGGGTAGCAGGTTCAAAACTAATAAAAGAAAGTTTTTCTTCACACAGCGCACAGTCAACCTGTGGAACTCCTTACCAGAGGCTGCTGTGAACGCCAGGACTCTAACAGAGTTTAAAAAAAAGAGCTTGATAAATATTTGGAGGTTAGGTCCACAGATGGCTATTAGCAAGGGGTAAGGTATGGTGCCTAGCCTTTTGTCGAAGGCAGGAGATAGATGGCAGGAGACAAATCGCTTGATCATTGTCTTCGGTTCCCCTCCTCTGGGGCACCAGGCATTGGCTACTGTCGGCAGACAGGATACTGGGCTAGATGGACCTTTGGTCTGAACCAGTATGGCCGTTCTTATGTTCTTATGAATGGCGTTGTAGAAGGCAGCAGAAAATTATAGCATATTACAGTGTACTATGTGTGGGGTTTGCACTTATTACTGAACCTATTGAAATCAGTGTAAAATACCTGCAGCTACTTTAGTGGGGCCAGGATCACGTTCCATATGATGAAATTGACACAGAGAGGGGTGGCTGTGCAACAGACACATGCCAACTCCATAGATGCCAGCACAGATGGCACCATTGGAGGCAAGCTTGTAGCCAGCCCAGTGAAGGAACACAGGATCCAAAAATAAACTCTAATACCAGGGTGCACAAAATGGAGGGACATGAAATTTTGTAAGGGATGGGGGTGCAGAACGATCAGCTGCTGGATGTCAGGATCACCCATCTCATTAAAAATGTTTAAAAGTGTTGCTGTTTTTATGTAGGTGTTTTCACATTTATATACAGATTAATAAAGATTTAACATTCTACAGACTTATTTTCTTACATGTGCCAAAAGGGCTTTTTTTTCCCCTATGAACACAACCAAAATATCTGTCTACTTGGATTACATTAGACAGGTTGGGGAAGGGGAGAGCTGCTAATTTCAGGGATGAAAAGTAGGGCCTGATGTAAAAAGCTATGTCTGCTCTTGGAGCTTATAGACTGGAGTATATGCCAAAGGGGACTATGTGCAATGTTGCTACCTAGTTTGGGAGGTGGATTTTGCCTGCTTAGTCCAGCCTTTGTTTCACTCACAGAAACAACAGTTATTTAGAATTCTGTGTTTTCTGAGATCAACATACTGACCAGATCGGAGTATTAATAAGCTAATCCTGCACCTTCTTTGCTGTTTATCATTCCGACTTTTTTCTTTATTATAATTTTGTTTTCTTGGCCTATAAAACACATGGGCTTACAGAAACTGTGGTGCTCCTGACCAATCTGCAAAATTATGATCTCCAGAAAGACAAATTTCTGGCATAATCAGGCTTGGAATACCTCCAATCCCACCTTGTGTTTGACCTGCACCCCACTTTCTCCTGGCACATACACTGTGTTGGACTGAGGAGCCAGCAGATGAAGTAATCAGATGACTTTGACTACTCTCAGTGCAGAGAGACTGAGTTTCGACCCCCACCCCCATATCTAATCACCAGTAGTCAATTCACATCCACACAAATTTAGGGCCAAACCATATATTTGCATATAATTTTAGGAACAAAGCAAGGAGTTTAAACAGACATTTGAACCTTTGGAGGCATTAAGTTCAACCTTGAGGTTCTCAAAATTTATACGCTGCAGTTTACAATTGACGCTCACGACCTTCTACTCCGTGGCTCCTTGGAGCAGGAACAGTGAGGAGATCCCTCGAGGCTGATGTCTATGTTGATGACTTGCAGTTGCTGGGCGAGGTAGTGAATGAGCGATTGAGATGTCAGTTTCGCCTTCCTGGCGGAGTAGGTGAAGATGGCAGCTTTCACGGCACCACTAAACCTGAAACTGAATAGAGTCTTGGAGAAGTGGTTCAGCTCAGAGATTCAGCTCAGTGATTCACTTAGGTGATTTAGCTCAGCTCTTATGACTGCACCTTCATGCTAGTCATATATGCCAAAGAGGTGCCCGTATGTGTTTGTCAGGCCCTGGTTAGCACTGACAGTGGCAACAGCGCTTATGTGCGCAGGCATCTCTGGCTCAGCTCAGTTGCATCCAGCTCTGCTTCCAGAGATGGCTTTCTCCTGAACCTCCTTCTCTTCTGATCCCTTCTCTGCTGTCTTCTTGTTTCCTCTTCTCTGTATGTGGGAGACCCCATGCTTTATATAGGCTCTTGGTTGGCTGAGTGTCGTTTGCATAGACTTTAGTGCCATGTGCATAAACTTTAGTGTCGGGTGTAAAATCGCAGTTCTCGATTAGGTACATTTGTCTACTATGTCCATTAGCCATCAACAGGTGGCACTAAAGCTGTCTGTTTCCCAGGCTTACAGTTTTAGCCTGGGGTGACATTTACAATACAACCCCAATGCCATTTTAGAACAACATTTATAACTCAACATATTAAATCATCTTTTACCTAACAACTGTACAGGTGGGCGGGGTACATTGATTGCTTGGGCAATACTGAATTGCCTGGGTAGTTCAGCCCCTCCTCCCCACAAAATCTCCACATGGATGTGGCCAGACAGGCCCATGTTTGGGTCTTAAAACATGAGGCTCCTGTACTGATCCTACTGACCATTTGGAGAAAGCAGATTAGAGACAGAGGTATGAAGAATCACGGATGACTGTAATAATGTTTCTGAGTTGTTGCTCTGGGCATTCCCTGCATAGTAAATAGTGCTGGCAGCACATAAAGACAGAGTGGGGTGTCATCTTCCCT
The DNA here is from genome assembly GCF_033958435.1 of Carettochelys insculpta. NCBI lineage: Eukaryota > Metazoa > Chordata > Testudines > Carettochelyidae > Carettochelys > Carettochelys insculpta. The sequence goes on along the minus strand of NC_134138.1, from coordinate 86,295,155 downwards.
TCCCATCAGGCTAAAGTCTACCCTCATATTTGCCGATGACACTATGCAAGGGGGTCAGATAGATACATTGGAGGGTAGGGATAGAGTCCAGAGTGACCTAGACAAACTGGAGGACTGGGTCAAAAGAAATTTGACAAGGTTCAATAAGGGGAATTGCAGAGTGCTGTTCTTGGGAAGGAAGAATCCTAAGCACTGTTACAAGGCTGGGGACTGATTGGCTAAGTTGCAGTGTAGCCAAAAAAGACCTGGGGATTACAGTGGATGAGAGGCTAGATATGAGTCAACAGTGTGCCCTTGTAGCCAGGAAAGCTAATGCCATATTGGGGTGCATTAGGAGAAGCATTTCCAGCAGATCTAGAGAAGTTATTAGTCCCCTCTACTCGGCACTGGTGAGGCCACATCTTGGGTGCATCTACACTAGATGGCTACTTCGAAGTAGCCAGCACAATGTCGAAATAGCACGCATCACGTCTACACAGGCCATGCGCTATTTCGACGTTGAAGTCGACGTTAGGCGGCAAGACGTCAAAATCGCTATTCCTATCCAAAGATGGGAATAACACCCTACTTAGCCGGTCAATGTCAAAGTAGGGCATGTGCAGACGATCTGTGTCCCACTACACTGAAATAGTGGGGTCCTCCATGGTGGCCATCAGCTGAGGGGAGACGCTCTGTCCAGCCCCTGCAGGACTCTATGGTCACTGCATGCAGCAGCCCTTAGCCCAGGGCTTCTGGCTGCTTCTGCTACAGCTGGGGGTCCATACTGAGTACACGGAGTCTGCAACCGGTTGTCAGCTCTGCAGACCTCATGCAACGCAGGCCGAGTGTGTCTGGGAGGGGCCCTTTAAAGGAGTGGCTTGCTGTTGCCCCAGAAGGGCTAGTCCAGCCTGTGACCCCGTCTGCAGGCTTTGCTGGCCCCATATTTCGACGGGGAGCACTTGTGTGTGTGGACGCTCCCCACTTCCTTCCAGGGTGGCTCCTTTTGACATTCCCCATCGCTACTTCGACGTTGAATGTGGACAGCACCAGCCCCAGAGGATATGTAGACAATACACATCGAAGTAGCCTATTCAATGTTCTTACTTCGGAATAGGCTACTTCGACGTAGTGTGCTAGTGTAGACGTAGCCCTTGCATATTGCGTCCAGTTCTGGGCACCCTAGTATAGAAAGGAAGTGGATGCATTGGAGAGGGTTTAGCGGAGGGCAACAAAAATAATTAAGGGGCTGGAGCACATGACCTATGAGGAGAGGCTGAGAGATTTGGGCTTATTTAGTTTGCAGAAGAGAATAGTGAGGGACAATTTGATAGCAGCCTTCAACTTCCTGAAAGGGGGTTCTAAAGAGAATGGAGAGAGACTGTTCTCAATGGTTACAGGTGACAGAACAAGGAGCAAGGGTCTGAAGTTACAGAGGCAGAGGTGTAGGTTGGATATTAGGAAAAACTATTTTACCAGGAGGGTGGTGAAGAACTGGAATGCTTTACCAAGAGAAGTGGTGGAATCTCCATCCCTAGAGGTTTTTAAGTCCCAGCTTGACATAGTCATGGCTGCGATGATTTAGTTGGGGTTGATCCTGCTTTAGGCAGGGGGCTGGACTAGATGACCTCCTAAGGTCCTTTCCAGCTCTAGAATTCTATGATTCTATGAAATTGCTCTCACTCTCCACAGCTGAAAGTCAACAACACTTAGCACCTTGCTAGGCAACTCCTCTAAAATTTGAAAGGTTGGCATAGTGCTTGATCATGCTTTCTTCTTTTATTTAAAAAAAATCTTTAAGCAATACAAAAGGTTACGTAGAGATTTTACTACTACATTGTGGCTACGTCTACACGTGCAGCCAACATCGAAATAGTCTATTTCGATGAATAACGTCTACACGTCCTCCAGGGCCAGCAACGTCGATGTTCAACTTCGACGTTGCTCAGCCCAACATCGAAATAGGCACAGCGAGGGAACGTCTACACGTCAAAGTAGCACACATCGAAATAGGGATGCCAGGCACAGCTGCAGACAGGGTCACAGGGCGGACTCAACAGCAAGCCGCTCCCTTAAAGAGCCCCTCCCAGACACAGTTGCACTAAATAACACAAGATACACAGAGCTGACAACTGGTTGCAGACCCTGTGCCTGCAGCATAGATCCCCAGCTGCTGCAGAAGCAGCCAAAGCCCTGGGCTAAGGGCTGCTGCCCACGGTGACCATAGAGCCCCACAGGGGCTGGAGAGAGAGCATCTCTCAACCCCCCAGCTGATGGCCGCCATGGAGGACCCAGCAATTTCGACGTTGCGGGACGCGGATCGTCTACACGGTCCCTACTTCAACGTTGAACGTCGAAGTAGGGCGCTATTCCTATCTCCTCATGAGGTTAGCGACTTCGACGTCTCGCTGCCTAACGTCGAAGTTAACTTCGAAATAGCGCCCGACGCGTGTAGACGCGACGGGCGCTATTTCAAAGTTGGTGCCGCTACTTCGAAGTAGCGTGCACGTGTAGACGCAGCTAAAGGCTCCTCTTGACTAAAAGCTCCTCTTGACTACAGTGGGAGTCATACACGTTGGGCTAGGTTCACCAAGTAATTTGCACATGGTGGTTATCACTCTAAGCCTTCCCCATTTTGGGGCATCTAGAAGATCGAGAGTCATAAAGCTTAAGTTAGATGCATAGCAGTGAGGAGCCATGGGGACCTAAGAATAGGTGATGCACAAAACAAATAAAAAAAACCCACACATGAGGAGGCTCCTGGACTAACCTAGCCAATGGGAGGTGCCAAGCTTAAGAGGTGTGCTAAATCCCACCCCTCTCTCAGAGATAGACACTTTATCTCAGATTTCTTTGCTTGTGCTTTTCAGCTGCAAAGGGTCTCTCAGGCTATGTCTACACTACCCAGATATTTCAAAATAATAGTTTCAAACTAATGGAGCTATCATCTAGACTATGCACATGCTATTTTGAAATAATAGGTGCATTATTCCAGAATTGATAACCCTCAAAAGCTACGTCTACACTAGCCCCCTCCTTTTGGAAGGGGCATGGTAATGAGGCAGTTCGGAAGATGCTAATGAGGTGCTGACATGAATGTGCAGTGCCTCATTAGCATAATAGTGTCCCCGTGCAATCTGAAAATGCTGATTTTGGAATGCATGCCGCCCGTGTAGCCAGGCGCCTTTTGAAAGGACCCCCTGACTTTGAAAGCCCCTTCCTCATATTTGGTTTCAGAAAGAAGGGGCTTTCGAAGTCTGGGGGGGTCCTGTCAAAAGGCCCCGTCTATATGGGTGGTGTGCGTTCCAAAAGTGGCACTTTTGAATCGTGTGTGGGCTAGGTTAGACATAGCCAAAGTGAGAGGAATAACACCTAGTTCGGAACTGCTTTTTCAAAATAGGTGCTATTGAGACCGAGTAGCACTATTTCGAAATAAGCCATAGTGGGCTCTGGTGGCTCTACTTCGAAATAGTGCTATGGGCCCAGAAATGATATTTCAAAATAGCTGCTTGCTATTTGGAAATGCATGTTGTGTGTGCTTGTGTGATTTCCAAGCAAGGTATTTTGAAATAGCTGTTTGGAAATACTTTATTTTGAAAGAGGGCTGCAGCGTAAACATAGCCATTCTGTGAGCAAGAAGCCCAGAGGATCCAGGGGTGGGGCAGTGGAATGCTCATGGTAACCTCTCTCTGTCCAAATGAGTCTTTCATTGTTTATCTACAGAACAACAGCTTCAACAGTGGGTGTATGAGAGAGAGGGAGAGAGAGGTTAGCACACTCACTTGGGAGGTGAGCAACCCAGGATCTTGTCCTCCTACTCTAATGACTTTTTAAAATTTAATTATTTACAGTGGTACAGCTTCAACAGGAGAGGCTGAGGGAGCCTGTGTCAGACTATCCCACAGCGCAATGGCTAGGGCAATCACTTGACAACTGGGAAACCCTCAGGTGGGAGGGAACCCTTGAGCTCTGGGCATCGCACAATCTGGAAAAGTACCATAACCTCTGGACTAAAGACAGTAATAACTAGCTGGGGAGGGACACAAGGAGGCAGCAACTACAGACCCACCCCAACTCGTTGCTAGGAGGGTGCGGAGCTGGGAAAATCTCACCCTCCACCTAAGGCCCTGCCTCTTCCTGCTCTGTGCCCCTATATTTCCCCCAAGTCTCTGCTGCATCCCTGCCACTTCCCATCCCTGCTCCACCCCCAGCCCACCCTCATCCCCACCCTTTCCCCCCACTCCTGCTCCTGAGGAATGGAGCCTGGGGAACTAGCAGGACTTCTAGAGCTGGCAGCAGGAGTTGCCTCCCACTCATGCTAACCCGGGTCAGCGAGAAGTGGAGTGACTCAGCTCCTACCTGCTCTACTCCCCTGGCTCTCAGCTGTATTGTTCTGCTGTCTGCTGTCCATGAGTGCAAGGGGAGAAGTGGTTCAGAGGGCAGGATGAGGGCTTAGATTCTGACTGGGCTTGCCATCTTAGATGGTGGTGCACTATTGTTTCCAGCTAGCACTACACAAACAGGCATTTAATTGTTCTTTCCATTTAGCATGAAAGCAAGGTGCTTCGCACACCCATAAATTTTAGTGGGGTCTGTGCATATCCATAGGTCAAAAAGCCACTTGAGAGCTATCAGCACTAACGTCTTCCAGCATAACATTTATCAAGCCCCTTTTATCCAGAAGGCTCTCAAAATATTTTACAGCTGAAGGATCAATTCTACTTTCAGGCTCTTTCTATGCTTCATTCTTCCCTCCTCAGACATTTGCTACCATTGGTGCAATTCCACTGGTGGTAACAATGAGAACAATGAGTGTAGCCAAGGCTCCAGTGTAATACAGACCTGCCCTGTGCAGTATTAAGTCACACCGTGGTCAAAAAGCCAGTGGGGGCCTGCTTGCATGTCTACATTAAAGCTCTCCCTACTATTTCCATTGGTGATGTGGCAATATTGGGGAGTGCTAAGTGAAAATGTCCCTGTGAAAGGTACTCCTCACCACTATTGCTGCCTAGTGGTCAGACAAGGGCATGGTGAGGTTTTTTTTTTGCCTTTCTTCCAGAACTCAGTCCTGTGAGACCTGTCCCTTCTGTTGCTGCTCACCTTTCTGGCCAGGTCCTGTGTTCTGGTCCACCCCTTTCTGTGTGTACACGCATGCGTATGAGTGCACACACACAGATCAATAATCAAGAATGGGCTTCCTCCTTGGCTTAAGGGTCTGGACCCTTGTGTGGTCAGGGCTTTCCCTGACTGCGTGCCTTGCTGGGGGTAGACTCTTTTTGTTGGCCTACCTTTTGGTGTTGGTAGAGGAACCTGAACCCAAGCTCTCCTCTGGGCTCCAATCCAAGTGTGGGCAGCTGAATTCTGCACCTTGGGCTGCTAAAGAGCTGTCTCACTGGATCACGTCCTCCCTGCTTTCCCCTTTTCTCCATCAGGGGAAATTTCAAGTTTCTGACCTTCAGAAACAATCCTCAGTTTCTCCTTTGCACACTTGACTGGTCAGGGGGATCAGAAGCCAGGCAGCCAGAGTTCCCAACCCATTGCTTTGCCATAGTGGGGGTCTCTCCCTTTCCACTGCTCACTTCTTTTGAGCAGCTCAGCTTCCTTTCTTAAGCTGCACGTCAAGTTCGCGCAGCTCAGAGTTTGTTCTTAACCCCTTGTTCTCCAGTGTGGTATTGGTACATCTCATCACCGGCCCCTTTCTATCAAGCACTGAGTGAATAACCCACAGCAAATAATTTATTCAGCACATTTCACCTCTTTGTTCATGGTATTTTCCTAGTTCAATGTATCTGAAACTATTCACTGAAAAATTCAAACAAATCATTTTTGGTCTGTAGACATTATGAAAACAACTGGATGTGATGTACTCAAAATTTTACCTTTGTTGTCTAGTTTTGATTGGTTATATTAGTCACGTGATACAATTCTATTCTCCAAATGGGTAAATGTAACTTTTAGAATTGGGTTTCCACAAAGTACATATGTATTTAATTTCAAGTATACATTTCAGCTTGTGCACTTGCCAGTAATATTAGCATTAGAACCCTAAAAAAAGGTCAAAGCCACTTCCGCTAAAATCAAACAAATATTAATCTGAGATGGACTATTGAAGTTTTCTTGTAGAAACAAGCTCTATTTGTAAAGGAGAGATGGGCAATAACCTCTCAAAATGAAGCTACATGGGAGATTCTATATTTTTAGAAGTTATTTCCTAATTTACGAAACTTTCAGGGAAGACCAACTTTCTTATAAATTCTGGCAAACAATCAATCAATTTTTTGTGTCTGCATAGGTCTGATGAAAAATCCTGTAATGACTAATAGTGAATGACATCAGAAAAATCTATCAGTTTTTTCCTTTAAAATTAGCCCCCCTCTTTATTCCTAAAAGTTAAGTTGCTCTCTGTTCGGAAGACAAACACGCCATTTTTTCTAGGATAACCTAAAAGTAAGGAGTCTACATAAAAATGAATCTATTTATTAGATGATGGATAAGAAACCCAAGTCAAACAATTGTTTTAGTTCTTATGAGGGCTGAAAAGTACACTTTTACCTGGATATTTTTCCTTGTAACCTTTTTAGCTAATGGTGAACAGACGATTACTGCAGCAGATTCAAAACAACATCATCATCATCCATCTTCTTGATGAACCTCAACGTTTTGTCAGCAGACTGAAACTAGGTGCAAAATTGAGCATGTCGTGCACCGACACAGTTGTCCAGGAAGGAAGTACAACTGAAGGTTACAAAACTTTTAAAGCCAAGTTTTAAGCTCCCATCTGGAGCCTGTTTAATGATTGCTGAGCACATCTGCCACAATCGGACATGTCTAAAATTAAGACAAAACTAAGACAACGTGACTTGTTTATTTCAAGATGAGAACTTGATGCCAGATGAACAAGTAGGTGTCTCAGACTGAGAGGCTTCACCTACAGCCCTCAGAGACAGCAATGGTCCAAACCTAGCCAGAGGGGGTAGTCAGTGAAAGGCATTGCCAGGTGAGAACTGATTCATAGTCTTAGCCCAGCTCCTAGTGAAGGGAACTTACACATTACAAGACCCCACCATCACAAATGACAGCACTATTGTCAGCCTCATTAACCAGTACAAGGAAGTACTTGTGATTATACATTGGTCAATGAACTAATTGCTGAAAGTGGAAATAGATCCTGTGCGATGAAAATGCATGCTACTAGAGACAGGACTCATTGTTTTGCTAGGATATGCACATGAGCCCTGTCTCTACAAATGGTGAGCATAATAAGACATAAAGCACTCTGTTAGAAGATGGTTCACATTTAATTAGGAGGAAATGTTTTACATGACTGCACCATTAACTTGGTGATTGCTGCCTTAAACAGAGGACAGATGCTTTCATGTTTGCTCACTCAAACCAATTTTCATATGTTGGTACAATGCCATGGCCAGTATTATTTGCTCCATGCAGAAAATAATAACATAATATATTAAAATATTTTCATTAATTATGTTGCATAATACTCAATATTTACATTTGGTGAGGAACAATCAATATATTGTCTGAAACTGTAAGTCATAGAAGTTCTAGTCATAGACCAATACAACTTTCTTTTAGTAACATGGCCACTATATTTTTTGTCTGGAGGTCAAATGTGACAGTGAAATTTTTCTTTAATTCCATACATGGGATACAAAAATGACCCAAATCCCCTAAGATTTCTATGTCAGAGTTGTAGACTAATCTATCTTCAAGACCAAAAAGTAATGCCTAACAGAGTACACACCATGTCTTCTGCCCGGGGAGATTTTAAGACACGCTGAGTTTCTTATCCTAAGGGATACTCTGTCCAGTTGAAAGCAAATGAAGTTATATGGCAGTTGCCCTTTACCTCATATTCTGGAGCAGACTCCTGAAAATCATTGCAAAATGTTTTTAAAAACATACATCTTGACAAACATGTCCGCATTTGGAAGGACAGCATATAACACTATTATTAAAAACATTTTTTAGCAGAATCTTTAGCTACTAATTAAAATGAAGAAAATATGCTTGTGTTCAAAACCCCTGCCAACTGGTCATTTCTACACTTACAGTTGTACATTTCCTTAAAGAAGCTCTTCATCTTGCAAAGTTCACTATCTAAGAAATATTTATAAGCAACCTGAGACCATGTAACTGAAAACATCTCCTTAACTGTTCCATATCAAGAGACTGACAAGTTCTTGTGTCGTTTGTGTGCCATGTGCTTCAAAATTACTCCATTTTTATCTGCTGGAGCAGCATCTGTAACTTTTTGAAAATTTTAAATAAGCATCTTGCCCCTTTGAGAATTCACTGAAAGAGTGAAAGTAAGAAATTAACTGAAAAAGGTAATAAGATGATTATGTATATTGTATACCAGTAATGAGGAAATAAAAGACTGGCCCAAACCTTAATTTTAGTAATAGGAAGTTAGACGTTTGCATTCAAGTGTCATCTGAATTGCGAGATCCAGTATTTTAAAAAGTTAGGAAGTTCAAAAAAACTTAAGGTTACTCTAACTGTGTTAATTCAGCTGTGTTGCACATCATGTATATTTCTAGTATGCAATAATATATATACCCCAATGTTAAATATAACACTGAAAAGAGACACAGATATAGGCAGAAATCTGATTATCAGCTGTAGAAGTACTCCTGAAATACTGTAGTTTGGAAACCATGTAATGGCTCCCATTGATGCTTTGCAGAAGTTACCTATACCCTAGCAGAGTAGCAGCATATATATTAAGTTAAACGTCATATATTTGTGTGCAGTTAATAAACATGGTAATTTGAAACTCAACTGTGTTCATGTAATTTCCTCACATTTGTAACATTGTATATAGAGCAAAGGCAGAACATCAGTACTTTTGATAACAAATTCCACTTTGTCGGCTACCTAAGTTCTTTGTGTTTTAATGTTTCAGTCTGTATACTGGAAATGATAATGCTCCATATTCCTACTGTATCTGTGTCTCTGCCTTCTGTACTTCATAGAGGTGGTGAGACTTAATCATATCTTACCAACCAACCACTAGGCACTTTTGAATAGGCATAGCACATGCAAGAAAAAAATAGTTGGATGGTTTGAATTCAAGCTACATAAAAAGGGAACTTCAGTCCTGGGACAAACTAATGTTTATTGAGTCTATAGAAAACAAAAATATTCTTTCACCAATCCTTTTTCTATTTGCATTTACTGAAGGGATTTATAATTTCGTAACAGCAGAGCCTCACACTTTGCTTCTACCTGTGCTCGCTTGACTGCAATTGTAATGTCTACAATGCCATAAACACAGCATTATAGTGCTAACAATAATTCATAGATTCCATATGTTACTCATTTGATGCCATACTTTCACCTTTTCTTTGACACCAGTCAAATTGTCAACTCTACCATGTCACTCACAAATGAGACTGCAGGGGAGGCAGCAAAAATTTTCTTGAATTTCCTTGGAGTTAGGAGCTGTTTAGGCACTGCTGAGAAAACAGTCAAGTCTGCCTCCTTTTCTTCTCACTCACTGCTCTGACTGCTGCCTCCTTAGCTGTAGCAGTGCCTCTTATGTCTACAAAGAAGGATAAGCAACAGGGAGGAATGACAGAGTATAAGAAGGAGGTCACCATTAGAGCTGGTCAGTTTCCTGGCTCCCAGAGTGGTGGGGAGCCAGGAACCAGTGGGCAGCCACATGGCTAGTCAGTTTCCTGTGTCCTGCCAGCAGTGGGGAGATGGGAGCCAAGCAGCTTGGAGCCCTGGTCAGTTTCCTGGCTCTGCAAGTGGAGGGGAGCGCGGAGCCAGGCTGCTGCTTGGTTCCCAGATCCCCACAGCTTGCGGGACCCAGGAAACTGACCAGCCCACCAGGACGGCTTCTCCTTGCCTTCTCCCCAGCAGAGCCACTCTTAGCCTGATTCAGGCTGACAGCCACAGAGCAGCTTCAAGTTGTACTTAACTCACCTTAAAGTGAGTTACCTGCAACTTGAAGCTGCGTATTTCAAGGGTTTACTGTAAAATAAAACCACAGAATCTGGGATCTCTGCAATGTAGCCTTAGTTATTGATTATAATTAACTAATGGATAATAATTGGTGTCCTCTGTAATGTAACAGATCTTTGAAAAGCACCAGAAGAATGAAAAATCCCAATTGGCAAGCTCTGACAAAGAATTTCTGAAAATGTATTAGGGTTTCTGTTGGGGCTGCCTCTTCTGAGGCTTTCGCACTGTTCTCAGGCCACAGTGGCCTAGTCCTTATCCTTTCCATCATGCCCAGCAGCCTTGTCGGGCCTCAGCCGCCTAGTCAGTGTTTTCAGGCCCAGCAGCTTCGTTAGTGCTCCCCCTTCCTCAGGGTCACAGAGTTGGGGGTTGGGGAGCTTGGGCCCTCCCTCTCCACCCAGCTCCAGCCCGGGGCCCTGTCAGTGGCGAGCGTATCCTGCCAGCCATCAGCTCAGCGGGGTTCCCCACCGCAACACACTCCACTAGCAGGACACCTCCCAGCTCCCTGCTCTGGGATGAGCTACTTCCTACCCCATTTCTGATGAATTGCACCATCCTGGCTCTGGCTGCTCCTCTTCGGGTTGCTGGTGCTGCTGCTCGGGTGGCTGCTGCTCCCACGTTCTAGCAGGAGCTCCTTCTCCCCTAGTGGCCAGCTGCAACTGACTGGCCTCCCTGGCCTTTATACTGAGGCTGCAGTTGGAGCATGTCCAGCAGGGCTGTGCGGAGGGACCTTTTCCATCCAGCAAGCCTGGCCCCCACCCCCGCCAGATAGTGTGGGATTGGCACACCCCATCATAGGGTTACAGAGATGTTCAACGCATGCTTGCAGAGTAGGGCTTAGCATTCTCTGAGGTAAGATGGCTCAGTGAGTCCAAGCCATGGTGGACTTTTCAGAGGCAGATTTTAAGTGGAAAAACCCAGATCCTCTGTACCTGCAGAAGTAAGTAGGGCAATGAATAGGAAAGGTACAGAAACGTAACCTGGTTTAGTCCCTGTACAGTTATTTTTACCATTCAAGAGTTTCTTTGTATTGTGTTGCCCTGAAGAGAACACCTTTATTGATGCTGAATGTAGGATGTCCATCTAGGACAGTGAGACTGCACTTGATCAGTGGCTATCTATTCAGAGACTACAGTAAGCTCAGTTTTAGCTGGTATTCAATCAGCCTGTATGCTCAAATAACTGGCATTAACAATGACTGCCAGCAGGTGCTATCTCAGTGCCTAGGTTTCTCCTTCCAGGGGGCTGTGCTGCTTGCAGGTGGCAAAGAGATCCCGTCCCACCCTGAGCCATCGATGCCACTTTTCCTTCTTAAGAAGGGACTGCGCAGGGACATGGGTGGGAAGCTGAGATGAGGCTGCTGCATCTGCTGCTCCCCATCCCACTCTGGGCCCGGGCTGGGGTTTGAGATGCAAGGGGGCTGCTGAATGCCAGTGAGAGGGCTGTGGGATGGGTGGCCAGAGCACAGGGAGCCAGGCCCCCCTCATGCTGCAGCACATGCCAGGGCCTGAGCTGCTGAACCCCAGTGGGGATTGTGGCAGGACAGGTGGCCAGAGCATGAGGAGGCACCATGGGCTGGAGCCTGAGCTGCTGGGAGCTGCTGCACTGTGGTGTGGAGGAGGGGGGCCAAACGGGCTGTGCGGGTGCAGGCAGCATTTCAGGGGCTGGCCTGCCAAGGGTTTTGGGGAGGGGAGCACTGGTATAGTGCGGCCCCCACGGTCAGAGAACTGATGGCCAAAGGACCCTATCTATTATCCATAATATTTTAACTTCCAGCAGCCTCCCGATCCTGGGGCTGCCGGATATGGAAGAGTTTATTGTACACAGAAAAGGCAAAACTGCCAAATTCCAAAACTGTGAGACTGACTCCAATATTAATATGGATGGGAAAGCACCCTATACAGATGAATAAACACAATGGATTCTTCTCCGCTAATGTGGCACAATGTAGTTGGGATGAGGAAAGTTTCAGTGACATATGTTAAAATGTCTAGAATGACTGATCACCTGAAAAGTTCAATAAAACGGGCAGCAAGGCATTATGAAGGTGCCTAATATCTGGAAATGGCTGAGCCTCACTCAGCCTTTGAAAATTCACATTCCTTAAGGGGAGTCTTAACAATGGGCAAATAAAATCACTTTTACACACCGAGGCCTCTCTTCCTGTTACTTTTGTGAAAAAAAAAATAAAAATCAAGGAGGCTGCCTGTAAAACTGAGCCTTGCGTTTCTGATGTAGCTTCAAATGATTAAAGTGCTTGACCAAGATGGACATAAATTTAGTAAGTATAGTTTTGTAATAGTGTATTTCTGAACTAAATTTAAATACATATTTCTTTAAATTGTACAACCACCTGGGAACAGTTGTAACAACAGAAACAGCAGATCAATGTTTGTGAGGAAACTCAGTTAAATATTAAGATCTAATCATATACTGTCTTGGCAGCAGCTATAAAATTCTGTTTTCCTTTTAAAAAAGAATGTCACAAAATAACAGGTATTTATTATCATTTGCTATATTAAATAAAGAAAGATACTGAGTTCTACAAAAAGTCCCATATATATAAACAATTATGTTAAGGCTCAGAAAATTATATGCTTTTGTTTATGAAAACACTTCAAGAAAAGTCTAAAATGTGTTTTTGTTTGTTTCTAGAAAGAACAGCTATGACTATAAAGGCTCTGTCCTTACAGAATGGATTTATTCAATCCGACCTTTACCTGATATCTTGCTCAAGGAAAGACTACGTATACCACAAGACTCAAGAAACACACAACCAAAAATCCACAGTCCTGCCCTGACATTTCAGTGATATTATCTCATGCTTGAGAATAGATTTCAAACACGGAAAAAGGATGAGATTCTTGCCTCTTGTGTTTTCATTTAGATATATTGAAACTTGGTGTAATTTGCTATCCAATCCAAACAGAGGCAGTTTATGCTCATTTTTGCGCTAGTGCAGATAACTACATGAAGAAAAAGAAACATTGATGAATTAAGACTGCAAATGAGTTCCTTTTTCATTAGACTATTTTTCATCTGACCTAAATTTTAGACCAAAACTTGAACTAAATGTTAAGCTTTTCTACTGCTGCTTATAATTGCAGTATCTGAGAGACCCAGAAAAGCAAACCTTTACTGAGTTTAAAATAAATATATACTTTTTTCATTATTTTTAATTTACATTAAACTCCATGTTTCCAAGTCTCAGCTGAGACTAGTAACAGAAATGTCAAAAATCTCATGAAACAATGTGCTGTTGCAGTATTTCCAGCCTCTCTGAATGCAGAAAACAACAAATATTTGGGGCACTATTAGGAAACACATTCAAATGTTCAGGTGCTTTTTCAAACCAAGTCAACCCTCTGAAACTTTAATAATCACTCAGACAGTAATTTGTTTACCAACGTAGACATTTATAGAGTACCCATCAGCGTATTTAGCCATTTGTATGCATCAAAACAGAATAGATATATTGAAACATTTAAGATATGGGAAATATCCAGTGTTCTATTTATTTTGTTACTGTCTTCTTTAACGCCACAGAAAATATGCTAATATGGATTTAGGTGAGGCTCAAGCAATTTAGGGGGGTTATCCCTTTTTTAAATTATTATTATTATTTATTACTAAAAAAGTTCACAGAGCCCAGTCCTAAGACTTTGGCTCTGGATCCTACTTTCCCATAATCCTTTCTTCTCATCTTTCATCTCATCAGCCACTTTTATAGTCTAGGTAGTAGCCCCTTTGCAATGGGAGGAACTAGAGTTAAAAGTGGATTACCGGGGGCCAGGTGGTGCCCTGCATCCTGTTACAATATGATATCATATTAAGATGACATGAGCGCAGAATATTAGGAGGAAGACATGGTGCATGTCTGACACTAAGGGGGATGTTGATTTGCAGTGGGCTTGAAAAAATGTGTGAAAGGAAACTATGCCACAATTAGTGTTAAATAAAAGCCTGCTTGTGCCTAATACATTGAAGAATTTCTCCATGAGAAGTTCATTATTAAATATAATGGGTGCCTGTAATACTGCCAAGCCCAGAAAGAACTTTATTTATGAGGGAATTACTGGAATTATTTCCAGGGAAACTTCAATTTGCACACCCAATCTTTTAAATGCATGTGCTACGCTTTGTGTTTAACCAATCACCTTTTTCAGTTCAGAAGAAATCCTCCCTTGTTGCTCCCCAAGCACATACTTTTGGGGGCACTCAACTGTAGCTTTCGTATGAGCATGCATGAGTGTACTACAATACAATTCCCACTGCACATCCTGTTAAACTGATTGCTGCTGTCTAATCCACAGGGCAACATACGCTGTCAGTAAGGGCTCATGTACAAAGTTCTGCATTTTGTCTTTGAATGCAATTTTGGAGGGGAAAGTCGCTATAAGACAGAAAATATGGTTTTCTTGTTAAGGCACTGAAGTGAAGGTCAGGAGATCTGGAATCAGTACGAGGCTCTGCTAATTTGAGCCATTGCTTAGTCTGTCTGTATTTAGTGCCAGGTCTACAATGGGGAAAAATCCATTTAAGAAATGCAACTCCAGCTATGAGAATTGTGTAGCTGGACTTGATGTATCTGAAATCGATTTTTGCCTCCATCTCCACAGCAGACGGTCAATAGGAGAAATTCTGCTCTTGACTTCCCTCACTCTTCACAACTGCCAGGAGCACCAAGGTTGACACTGGTACCCTGGCCATTCAGTTTAGCATGGCCCCACCTCAGTAGGTACACTAAATTGAACCTCAGAAGATCGACTGCTGGTGTGTTGATATTCTGCTAAGTATAGACATGTCCTCGGTTCCTCATCTGTAGAGTAGGGATGAAATTCCCTTTCTTCACCTATGATGCAGATACTCGCAGGTGAATATATTGCCCCCCCATCCAATCATCTCAGTATTTGACCAAGGTGTGGGTGTGGGTCATCTGTTGTCAGTTCCAGTTGTAGCTGATTGTTACAGTTGTCTGTACAGGAAATAATTTTGGAGTTATATAGCCTGGAGAACATTGGGTTTCAAGAATGGTTGAAATGAAACTTTTCCACCAACCCTCGCTCATGGACAGTGTATTGAAGTCAATGGAGAACTGCTGGAAAATGTGGGGCATTTTCCATACCTTGGAAGTCATCTTTCAGATAAAGTCAACATTGATGCAGAAATGCAGCATCATCCGAGCTGCACAAGCTCTGCTTTCGCCCACCTGAGACAAAGGGTCTTCAACAACCAGGACATCTATGCCAAGACAAACCTCCTTGTATACCATGCAGTGGTTACTCCAATGCTACTCTACTCATGTGAAACCTGGACAACATACAAGCATCATTTGAAGACACTTTAACAATATTATCAATGCTGCCTCAGGAGACTCCAAGCTATCTTTTGGGAAGATAAGTGCACAAACACTAGTGTCCTGGAAGAGTTGAACATAAGTAGCATCGAAGCCATTATCATTCATCATCAACTTAGTTGGAGCAGTCATGGGGTTCAGATGTCTGATCAGCGCCTCCCAAAACAAATTCTGTTTTCTGCATTGAAGGAAGGATGGAGGAACATTGAATGCCATAGGAAGCGATATAGGGGTGTGTAGAAGGCACACATGAAAAAGCGTGATGTCAGTGTGGATGCTTGAGAGAACCTTGCCCAGGGCCATCCTCACTGCAGAGTGGTAATCTGTGAGAAGGGTGACACAATTTGAGAGGTCCCACTGCAGTGCAGACAAGGAGTGATGATGAAGAAGAAAAGAGTGACAAAAAACTGCCCCTCTTCTCTCCAACAGCTACCAACACCTGTCCCTTCTGTGACAAGACCTGTGGCTCCAGAACTGGGATGATCAGCCATCAGTGGACTCACAAATAGGAGGGTGACATGAGGATGTCCTACTCATTATCAAGTGACTGCAAGAAGAAAATGTCTCAGGGTCAACTCAATCAGCATTGAGAACAATGGATATCTTTGGAGACAACCTACATTTACTATCTGAACAGGGTGGAGACTTGAACATTTACCTTGACAACTGAATCAAGGAGAGAGGTCTGAAGCGGAGGCCTCTGGACTATAAGACATTAACCTATAATTGTATGTGAACAAAAAAAAATGTGCAAGATTTTATCCATTGCAGAAAAGAGACTCTTCTAACGGGGGTTTCTGATAAATGTGGCTCCCAGTTTTCTGAACTGCACAAGTGCAAACATCTAGGAAATGATGCAGAAAAGTCTATCATAAACTATTAAATATTGCAAAATTAAGTATTCAAAAGTTAATAAATGCAATATTTATGGTTGGCCTTACAGCCTTAATTCAGTCTCCTTGTCGTATGCTTTATGATGGAGTTTTGAGTTACATAATATTTTTCCATGGGACCCCTGCCTCATTCAATGCACAACATACATGCACAAGGCAGCAGAATTGTGGGTGCTTGGGCAATGGTAAATCTGTCATGTCCTAATTTTCAAGTGCTTGATTTTGGCTTTCAACCTATATGTTCTTTTAACTGCTTTCTGACATGTATTTAATTATAATGAATAGTCAGCATTGGAGAAGAACACTGGTACTTGAGAACCTACTGCTGCCTTACAAGCTTCAGGAAGGACCAGCAATTGGAGGGGCACTGAACCTCAGGGGCCATAGAATTATTCCTTGCATGAGTTTTTGCAATACATGTAAAAATCAGTCTTTTGTATTTTGCACACCAAACATACATTCAGAATAGCATGGCCTTGGAGTAAAGCATGGCCGAGTCACTGAACAGTATGGCTGATAAGATTTTACTTTTCAACTGTAAATGGGTTAAATTCAAATTTGTCAGAAGCAAAGAGTTAGGTAGTTTTATTTCCTATCTCTTGTGCAAGCTGTATTATGAAAAAGAGGCAAAATGCTTCCAATGCAATAACTCATTGTATTGACCCATACTTCCCTGACCCTTTCCACCATTTGGATTTCTACTTTTTAATCTTAAAACCATTTCTATTCTTTTCCTGTAGCAGTCTCAGTAAACTGAAATCTGTTTCCTAATCTATTCCAACTAGGAGTTGATTAGCATTGTGCTTGGAATGAATTTGCTGAAGTCAGGTGGCTGTAATCTTGAAGGGTAAAGGAATTTCAAAGCCTTCATGATCTCCAGCACAGGCACATTCCTGTTTAAGATTAATTAACATCAGTTTGTCCCATTAGCTGCCTAAACGAAAATAATCAGATAGCATTGGGCTGAATTCATGAAATGAATATTCGTGTTTTAATGCAATTGTTTCAATAATATTCACTGTAAAGTTTCTGAGGCTCCTAACTTCATGGTCAACTGCAAAAAAGAACAGATAATAAAACTTCAGGCTATGATCTGTGTTACATACGGTTCCTTTCTTCACAGACTAACTCCTCTTCTGACCACTTCCCACTTTGCTCACCATCCTTTCAAAAGGACAGAATGTTATACACACAGAAGAAAGTTAGCTCGCTGAGCGGAAGCACCCACAGAAAGACCTAAATAAAGTTCCCCTGATCATTTCCATTGGAAAAAGGACATTGACACAAGTCCCTTTCACAAAAACATCAACAAAGTTTGGTTTTATTCCAGTGTGTAATGAAAGCAAATTTAGAAACCTTGAAAGTTGTGAAACAGACTTGTCAATCTCCACCTGGCTCTAATTATAAGAAAAAATAATCATAGCTGTTGCTCCTTCATTGAATCCCTGAAATAAATACAGAGTGTCATACAGTCTGTGAGTGCTGCTGTGCTCCTTGGGTGGGAGGGAGAAAGGAATATTTTTCCAATGATTTTTAGTGACCTCCTGTGGCCATCTGAAATGTTCAGTCTTCTGAAGAATGCTCTAGTTCTCCTAAGAATGGCAGGAAGGTCACCATTGATGAGAGTAGTAACAGACAGAAAGCCATGCTAGTCTATATACTATGAAAACAAAAAAGCAGTCAAGTAGCACTTTAAAGACTAACAAAATAATTTATTAGGTGAGCTTTCGTGGGACAGACCCACTTCTTCAGATCATAGCCATACCAGAACAGACTCAATATTTAAGGCACAGAGAAACAAAAATAGTAATCAAGGTTAACAAATCAGGAAAAAATTATCAAGGTGAGCAAATCAGAGAGTAGAGGGGCAGAAGGCAGGGGGATGTTCACGAATTAATTTTAATGGAGTGGGCCATTCTGTTAATGACTTAAAAGTTTGTGTCTCACTGAAGAGGAATTTTCACAACAGTCTTGAAAGAGAGGCTGCTGAACTCTCTTTTATATTCAAATTTGACACATAAACACATGGTTTGAACCGTGATGTGAATTTTCTGGGTCATTATGGGGGCTCTCTTGCGCACGTGGCTTAATCTAATTCTTGACTCCCCCCACTCCTTCTGCCCCTCTACTCTCTGATTTGCTCACCTGGATAATAAATTTTTTTCTGATTTGTCAACCTTGCTTACTATTTTTGGTTCTCTGTGCCTTAAATATTGAGTCTGTTCTGGTATGGCTCTGGTCTGAAGAAGTGGGTCTGTCCCATGAAAGCTCACCTAATAAATTATTTTGTTAGTTTTTAAAATGCTGCTTGACTGCTTTTTTGTATTGATGAGAGTAGTGCTAAAATTTGGGGAGGGATACCAAGGAACTCATAGGACAAATAAGTATATTTTATGATAGGGTTTTTGGAATGGAATAAACAACTATGTAGACATAGCTGATAATCCATTATGGGAAAACAGTATTCCTATTGGTATATGAGGAATAACGTACTCTCCAATATTGATAATGATAATGTAAAGCTATCTGGCATGTTATGGGGGCATCCTAACCAACAAAATAAAAATTCAAGTAATTTATTTATGCTCTCAAAATCATCAAGGCTGGGTCTACATGTGCCCCTTCCTTTTGAAAGGGGCATGTTAATGAGCAGGTTCGAAAGATGCTAATGAGGCACTGCAATGAATATGCAGCACCTCATTAGCATAATGGCAGCCTCGGCGCTTCGAAAATGCGGCTTTTCGAATCGTGCGCCGCCGGTGGAGATGGGACCTTCCGAAAGGACCCCCCTCAGTTTTCAAAAGCCCTTCTTCCGATCACAGATAGGAAAAAGGGCTTTCGAAAACTGGGGGGGTCCTTTTGGAAGGTCCCGTCTCCATGGGCGGCGCGCGTTTCAAAAAGCCGCAGTT
The DNA here is from genome assembly GCF_033958435.1 of Carettochelys insculpta. Taxonomy (NCBI): domain Eukaryota; kingdom Metazoa; phylum Chordata; order Testudines; family Carettochelyidae; genus Carettochelys; species Carettochelys insculpta. The sequence continues at coordinate 86,276,034 of NC_134138.1, read as the reverse complement.
TCAAATTGCCACGGCTGCCATTATGCTAATAAGGTGCTGCATATTCATTGCAGCGCTTCATTAGCATCTTTCGAACCCGCTCATTAACATGCCCCTTTCGAAAGGAAGGGGCACGTGTAGACCCAGCCCAAATGAAATGAGAGTTGTAGTACATTTTAGAAGTATATTCACCTTTTATGTAGTCCTTAGTTTAAAATAATCTGCTGCATTGCTCCCCCTAATCTTTTCCATCCACTTATGCGGCATTTGACTTTCTCCTGGGGGGCCATACAAGCACCCAGGTTACAGGGAACACTGGTCTACTGACCCAAGGTATGCACGTCATTCATTCTTGTGGGGAGAAGGAATTGTAATTGCATATCCCATCCCCATACCAAGATGTGAACCCCTTGAAGAGGAAAACAATGTGACATTACTATCCACCCACACGGTGGACACTTTTGGGGCTTGCGACTAGGCAATATACCTTTTTAAGAAGTAAGTAATAATAAAAGCATCTAGGTCTCAGATGGTGCATTTCACCAATACATTCCCTAAATGATTTACAAGGAAATCAATATCATTATGTCTGTTTTAAAGATGGGACAGCTGAGCCGAAGAGAAGTGAAGTCACTTACTCAGGTCACCCAGATGGCTTCTTTTTAAGAACCCTTTTAGATTACCAAAGGTCTACTCAGGCAAATGCATAGTCCCCTGAGGCTCAGAAAGCAGATGAAAAACACAGGAGGGAAGTTAGTTCCAAAAGCTGGGCTGAAAGCCAGAGCAGGTTAGAACACCAGTTTGCAATAAAGGCTTTTATTACTTTGTTTTGGAAACTTCCACTGTTATTTGATTGAGCTGAAGAATTGGGCCTGTCCCATGAAAGCTCATCACCTAATGCATCATTTTGTTAGTTTTTAACGTGCTACATGACTGCTCTTTTGTTTTGTTATTTGGGATGGCAGGAAGATTAGGGGCATTTTCTGGTTCTGTTACCCACTGTGATGGGTGGTGTAGGGCTCCAACTAATTTTCGTAAGCCAACTCAGTCATTTCTGGAATGGTGACGCACTGAAGGATTACAGTTTAAATTTTTCCCAGCTGCATTCCTTTTACTCAGAGTTCATTCACTGTATTGGGGGCCTTTGCTACCAGCTGAACATTATCCAAATACAGCAAGACATTTGCAATATAATTTTCTTGAATTCAAAAGTTCTTTGCAATTTCAAAGGCACATAACAACAACCTTCACAAAACTGCTGGCCTGACAGTGCCATCAGGACCCAAAGACCCTTGGGAGAGTATAGTTGAAACACTATTAAAAAGAAACTATAAGCATCACTCAAAGATAATTGTTCATTTGTTATTTGGAGGAGCACATCAGTGGATTAGGTGATTTAGTTCAAGATGTTGGTGCAAGTGGAAATGATGAGAGGTGCACAAGAGGTGGTCAAAGATACTACAACTTTCTCACATGAAAATCATTTGTAAGAAAGCAGAGCAGCTTTAAAAACAAGTTTCCAGAGCTCAGTGATTTTAAACAACTCAGCAATTTATACTGAATTTCAAGAGCCAACATCTAGATAAATGGCTCTTTTAATAAACAAATATTCCTCCAAATGAGAATGAGGATGTCTGCTGTCACCACTTCTATTTATCCTAATCAGAACAAGATCTTGCAGAAGAAATGAGAATTAAGAAGACTGTTACAGAACCAATGTAAACTGCAAGCCACAAAACTGCCTTTTTACACAGATGTACTTCTGCATCTTATATAAACCATATGCTCAAAAATGGAATTTTACATTTTTAGCCTAGATCATGTTATAAAAATAGATATTTAAAAGATATATTGATGATCAAGTAGCCACACAGCAGCTCAAAACTTAATTTTGGATCTCTTTAAATATTTATAAAAATAAAGGGATAGCTTCTCAGCTGATTTACATTACCATCTCTCCATTGATGCTGATGGTGATTTATTCCAGCTGTGGATCTGGCCCAGAATATTTAGGCATGAATGTTATTGCTTCACAAGACTCATTCTGTGTTACTGTGATTCCTCCCATCTTACAGAAACTGCAGGAGAAAGTTGGAACTCAGAATAAATCTAATTTAAGATGGCTAGGTCCACAATGTACTATCAATATAAATGGGCTCCAGAATGTTTGTTTAATAGGTTTCCTATAAAATTGCCTGGAATCTTTGAAATCTTTGAATCTTAGACTAAAAAGAATTCTGACAATATTTATGCGTGTCTTAAAAATCCCACATAAGAAGAACGTAAGAATGGCCATACTGGGTCAGACCAAAGGTCCATCCAGCCCAGTATCCTGTCTGCTGACAGTGGCCAATGCCGGGTGCCCCAGAGAAGGAGAACAGAAGACAATGATCAAGTGATTTATCTCCTGCCATCCATCTCCTGCCCTTGTACTGAAGGCTAGGGCACCATACTTTACCCCTGGCTAATAGCCATTTATGGACCTAACCTGCAAAAATTTATCGAGCTCTTTTTTAAACCCTAATAGAGTCCTGGCCTTCACAGCCTCCTCCGGCAAGGAGTTCCACAGGTTGACTGTGCACTGTGTGAAGAAAAATTTCCTTTTATTAGTTTTGAACCTACTACCCACCAATTTCATTTGGTGTCCCCTAGTTCTTGTATTATGGGAAAAGGTAAATAATTTTTCTATATTCACTTTCTCCACACCATTCATGATTTTATATACCTCTATCATATCGCCCCTCAATCGCCTCTTTTCCAGACTGAAAATCGCCTCTTTTCCAGTCTCTCTAGCCTCTCCCCATATGGGACCCGTTCCAAACCCCTAATCATCTTGGTCGTCCTTTTCTGAACCTTTTCTACTGCCAATATATCTTTTTTGAGGTGAGGAGACCACATCTGCACACAGTACTCAAGATGTGGGCGTACCATAGTTTTATATAGGGGAAGTATGATATCTTTTGTCTTATTATCTATCCCTTTTTAAATAATTCCTAACATCCTATTTGCTTTACTAACTGCCGCTGTACACTGCGTGGATGTCTTCAGAGAACTATCCACTATAACTCCAAGATCCCTTTCCTGATCTGTCGTAGCTAAATTTGACCCCATCATGTTGTATGTCCTTTTCTGAACCTTTTCTAATGCCAATATATCTTTTTTGAGGTGAGGAGACCACATCTGCACACAGTACTCAAGATGTGGGCGTACCATAGTTTTATATAGGGGAAGTATGATATCTTTTGTCTTATTATCTATCCCTTTTTTAATAATTCCTAACATCCTATTTGCTTCACTAACTGCCGCTGTACACTGCGTGGATGTCTTCAGAGAACTATCCACTATAACTCCAAGATCCCTTTCCTGATCTGTCGTAGCTAAATTTGACCCCATCATGTTGTATGTGTAATTTGGGTTATTTTTTCCAGTGTGCATTACCTTACACTTACCCACATTAAATTTCATTTGCCATTTTGCTGCCCAATCACTCAGTTTGCTGAGATCTTTTTGTAGTTCTTCACAATCCCTTTTGGTTTTGACTGTCCTGGACAACTTGGTGTCATCTGCAAACTTTGCCACCTCACTGCTTACCTCATTTTCTAGATCATTGGTGAACAAGTTGAACAGGATCGGTCCCAGGACTGACCCCTGGGGAACACCACTAGTTACCCCCCTCCATTGTGAAAATTTACCGTTTATTCCAACCCTTTGTTTTCTGTCTTTTAACCAATTCCCGATCCATGAAAGGATCTTTCCTCCTATCCCATGACCACCTAATTTACATAAAAGCCTTTGGTGTGGGACCGTGTCAAAGCCTTTCTGGAAATCTAGGTATATTACGTCCACTGGGTGCCCCTTGTCCGCATGTTTATTAACCCCTTCAAAGAATTGTAATAGATTAGTTAGACATGACTTCCCTCTGCAGAAACTATGCTGACTTTTGCCCAACAATTCGTGCTCTTCTACGTGCCTTGCAATTTTATTCTTTACTATTGTTTCTACTAATTTGCCTGGTACTGATGTTAGACTTATTGGTCTATAATTGCCAGGGTCTCCTCTGGAGCCTTTTTTAAATATTGGCGTTATATTGGCTGTCTTCCAGTCATTGGGTACCGAAGCGGATTTACAGGATAGGTTACATACCACTGTTAATAACTCCGCAGTTTCACATTTGAGTTCTTTCAGAACCCTTGGGTGAATACCGCCTGGTCCTGGAGACTTGTTACTATTCAGCTTATCAATTAACTCCAAAACGTCCTCTAATGTCACTTCCATCTGAGAGAGTTCCTCAGATTTGTCACCTAAAAAGGCTGGCTCAGATTTAGGAACCTCCGTGACATCCTCAGCCGTGAAGACTGAAGCAAAGAAATCATTTAATCGCTCCGCAATGGCACTGTCTTCCTTGATCGCTCCTTTTATATCTTTATCGTCCAAGGGCCCCACTGCTTTTTTAGCGGGCTTCCTGCTTCTAATGTATTTAAAAAACATTTTACTATCATTTTTTGAGCTTTTGGCTAGCTGTTCCTCAAAATCTTTTTTGGCTTTTCTTATTACATTATGACACTTAATTTGGGAGTGTTTATGTTCCTTTCTATTTTCCTCACTAGGATTTGACTTCCACTTTTTAAAAGCTGCCCTTTTCTCTCTCACTGCCTTTTTAACATGGCTGTTAAGCCATGGTGGTTCTTTGTTAGGTCTCTTACTGTGTTTTTTTATTTGGGGTATACATTTCAGTTGGGCCTCTAGTATGGTGTCTTTAAACAGTTTCCATGCAGCTTCCAGGGATTTTAGTTTAGTTACTCTACCTTTTAGTTTCTGTTTAACTAGCTTCCTCATTTTAGTGTAATTCCCCTTTTTGAAATTAAATGCCAGAGTGTTTGACCACTGCGGTGTTCTTCCCAACACAGGAATATTAAAAGTTATTATATTGTGGTCACTATTTCCAAGCAGTCCAGTAACAGTTACCTCTTGGACCAGATCCCTCGTTCCAGTCAGGACTAGATCGAGAATTGACTCTCCCCTTGTGGGTTCCTGTACTAGCTGCTCCGAGAAGCAGTCATTTAAGGCATCAAGAAATTTAATCTCTGAATCCCGTCCTGAGGTGACATGTACTCAATCAATATGGGGATAATTGAAATCTCCTATTATTACTGTGTTTTTTATTGTGATAGTCTCTTTAATCTCCCTTAACATTTCAGCATCACTATCACTGTCCTGGTTAGGTGGTCGGTGATGTATTCCTAATGCCATATTCATATTAGAGGAATGAATTGTTATCCATAATGATTCTATGGAACATTTTGATTCCTTTAGGATTTTTTTTTCATTTGATTCTATATTATCCTTCACATATAGTACCACTCCGCCACCCGCACGACCTGTTCTGTTTTTCCCATATAATTTATATCCCGGTATGATAGTGTCCCACTGATTGTCCTCATTCCACCATGTTTCTGTGATGCCTATTATGTCAACTTCCTCCTTTGATATGAGGTACTCCAGTTCACCCATCTTATTAGACAGACTCCTAGCATTTGTGTAAAAGCACTTTAAAAAACTACCACTATTTATATGTCCGCCTTTCACAGACGCCTTGGATTTTTTTATATGCGATTGTTTCACATCTGATCTTGCCCATATATTATTTCCCACATTCCCTATCTGACTAACTTCTAGGGAATCCCTATCTATGGAGCCTCGTGTAAGAGAAGTCTCCGTCCGATCCACATGCTCCCCCGCACCAATCGGCTTTCCCCCCACCTCTTAGTTTAAAAACTGCTCTACGACCTTTTTAATGTTTAATGCCAGCAGTCTGGATCCACCTTGATTTAGGTGGAGCCCATCATTCCTGTATAGGCTCTCCCTACCCCAAAAGTGTTCCCAGTTCCTAATAAATCTAAACCCCTCTTCCCTACACCATCGTCTCATCCACTCATTGAGACTCTGAAGTTCTGCCTGTCTATCTGGCCCTGCGTGTGGAACTGGAAGCATTTCAGAGAATGCCACCATAGATGTTCTGGATTTCAGTCTCTTAACTAGTAACCTAAATTTGGCCTCCAGAACATCTCTTCTATCCCTGAGATAAAAAGTATAGCATTGGGTTGCCTTCAGAATAGAAAAGCATTGGGCTCAGTATAACTGAGTAATTAAGTAATAATAAAAGCATCTAGGTCTCAGATGGTACTTTTCACTGGTAGATTCCACAAAGGCTTTATAAGGAAGACAATATCATTATCTCCATTTTAAAGATGGAGAAGCTGAGCCAAAGAGAAGTGAGGTGATTTCATCAAGGTCACCAGAAGGCTGGTGGCGGGTCTGAAAATATAACTAAGGGTCCCCTGAGAGGCAGTCTAGTACTATTATTCTCCTGACCACACTGCAAAGGTGAAAGCAGACTAGACTAAAGATTCCCATTGGATCCAAAGGAAGGAGGATCTGAGTGAATTCAAATCTCCCTGTACCTTCAAATGGACACAGAATACAGAGCCTATTTTTAAAAAGCATAATTTGCATTTAAACTTTGATAAAAGGTGTAACTGGAAATAAAATATGTGGTAGTCCCAGTTAAATCACTTGAGGCCTGATCTGCTACCCATTGAAGTCAATGGGAGTCCTCCATCTTTTGACCAAGAAGACCTACATGATTGGGAAAGTAGTCTAGCTAAGAACTTAAAACTAAACCTAGTAGTTTATTTCAGAGAGAAAAATTTATAGGACTCAGCAATGCCAGAAACAGAAGAGATCTTTGTAATATCGCTTTGTATCTATGTTGCCAGCTGTGTACTTTTGCAACAATAAATGACTGAAGATAAACTAATTTACAGATGATTCTATTCCAGGATTGTTCATAGAAAGCAGTTACAGATAGAGGTTTACAGTGTTTAAACAAGATATTGAAGGTAAAAGGGAACAAACCTTTCAAATGGGCATCAGTGCCCATTAGTGTCTCATGCCTCCCTCACTATTTCCTTTCATCTTTCCATGTCCAGTGTGGAGTGGCTTAGTTTCTGTAGACTAGCTCCACATCAATCTACCCATTCCCTGTGGTGTCTACCTCTCCTATTTGAACTGTGCATTATGCCAAATAGCAGGGTCTTGACTTTTCATTCATTGTTCATCCTGCAGACATGCCTGAATACATGTAACTTGTGTTGTATAAACTTCTGCAGTAGGTTCTCTTTCAGCTGTGTCTTCCTATATAATTCCTCATTGGTGACTTTCTGCATCCATCCTCTCCTCAGGATCTTTCTATGGCAATTCCTCTCAAATGCCAATATTCTTCTCTTCGAATCTTTCATTATCACCCACGTTTCACATAATACAATATGCTGCTGAATACACAGGTTTTCAAGACACTCAGCTTCATTCCTATGCTAATCGTTTTGCTTTTCCAGATCTTATCCATCACCTTCAAACTTCCTCTTCCTTTTGCTATGCTAGTTGCTATTTCCTTCATACAATCTAGCTCATACATCATGTTGCTTCCCAGATGCATGAACTTCCCCACATTCTCTAGTTCGATCCTATCTACATTGATCTTCCTTTCTCCTTCCTTATATCCAAATACCAGTTTTCATTTTATCGATATTCATAATCAGTCCATACCACTTCCTTTCCTCATTTCGCACTGGCACCGTTTTCGCTAGCTTCTCCTTATCTTCCTCAACAGTAGCTATGTCATCCATGAACTCCTAGTTGTTAATTCTCATCCCGTGCACAGATATCCCTTCTACCTCTTCCTTGATCTTATTTATCACTCTCTCTAAGGTACATGATGAAGATACTAGGTGATATCAGATCTCCTTGTCTCATACTTCTACTCATTCTAAACCAACTTCCCAACTCTTCGCACATTCTCACCACTGGCTCTGCATTATCACTGATATCTTCATCAATTTTCAGAAAGCATTTAACAGTACAGATCAGAAAGCGACTTGAGTGGAGTTAGAGTTGTATGGAGTGGATAGCAGATTGATATGGTTGTTGAAGGATATCAAGTACACATATTAAATGGAAAGTGGACAAAGAAACTCTGTGCTGGTACATTTGTATCCAAGAGCTAAGGAGCAAAATTGTTTTTCTCAAAGACATTAATGTAAAAAATGACAGGGTAACTAATTTGAAGTTAAGTTGTATAATTCAATGTGAAAATTATTTAATGTTGTCTGGTACATATTCACTTTTTTTGTTTTCAGTTTTTTTCTGACCCTGAAAAAGATACATTATAAACAAATAGCATAGAATTCAAAGCCAACTGTACATTTGTGATTGTACTATTTATTAATGGTATGTTTTGGTTACAATGTAGTGAAAGGATTTCAATAATATACTATATACATTTTTAATTTAGTACTATAATAACAGTAATCATTTAGTTTGAGTCTGCAACTGAATAGCATGTGGGTGGATTGCTCCTCCTGCAGAGAGATCTAGTGAAGTTAATGAAAGCAACAACCCCCTGAAGTATTATCAGTTGCAGGACTGTGGGTTTATATAACCCTTTCCATCTAGCACGTGCTTTAGAATCATTTAAACAAATAGACTCTTGAAATTATAATGAACCTACAATACTGATCTATAAATTATTATTAAGCCCATTTAAAATTATTTCTCTATGGTCTAAAATGACATCCATCAACCAATTTCCATTTTAATAGATTTTATACTTCCAATAGAATATTAATACAATTCTAGGGGTCTTTGAGTAAGAGGACACTTGGCTCACGGTATTTTTTAAAAAAATCTGAACAGATGTAAGATCATGAAATACTGCAACTGAGTGCAAATCAACATTTTTGTAAAGCACACACTTTTTTTAGAAATGCTAATGCATTTTTTTATATTTTTCACAGAAAATGCAATTGCTACATCACCTGTGTAGATGTTAACTATATCCCTGTAGGGTTTCTTGCTCAGCAATGCTGAGCATACACACATGCACACAGAGTAGTATTTGCGTTCAGTGTCTGCAGCAAAATCCCATCTGCATGGTAGGCTGGGTTACAGAAGTGATACAATTGTTAGAATTTATCATTATAAGCCTATTTTATGATGCTTACAAGATACCTGACAATGGTTAGGCAGCTGGAGACAGGTGGGGTTTGTGGCTGATGTTTATTAGATAAAACTCTATCACTGTGAACTTATTGCACCCATCTGTTCTCTGACACTTGAACTGCAAACACTTTGGGATAGAAACCATCTTTTCATTACTTTAACTCAGCATGACTCACCACCATGGCACCTCCTGCAGGTCACATGGGAATAAGCTCTTGCTGCCTCCAAAGTGCCCTCTTCTGGCCCATGTCTCACCCGCTGTTGCCTGTCAGTTTGTTCTCAATCTTATATCATGACCATTGTCCCTTCCTGAGTATGGAGCCCTTCTTTCAGGGTACTGCCCTGCCTCAGTGCTCCACACTCCAGGGTCCATCCCTCCCAGGGAACCCCAAACCCTATAGCCAGCTTGCCTCAGTAGCCCACTGCCAGTCTTCATCTACCCCTCATCTCAGGGGCAAACTGCAGACTGAAATGGCCACTCATCAGTGGTCTTCTGCTCACCTGGCTGCCTCTCTGACACCTTAGTACCAACAGGCCTTGTCTCAGGCCCTGCGGTCTGCATTGTGCCTGGCTAGGGCTCCCCTGGCTCATCCTGCCTTTCCTCAGCACTGTTCTGCTCCTGGCATCCAGCTCTAGCAGAAAGGTGAATTTGTGCTCACCCTGGCCAGCCATCTTGTTTATACAGCCGTCCTGGGCTCTGATTGGCTGGCACAATCCTTTCCTCGATTGGCTCCCAGGGCAGCCCTCTTCCAAGGCCATTTTTAACCTTTTCTCCTCTAGTTCAAGGCAACTGCCCTGTCACACTTATGTATACGTACAGCACCTAAGACAGTGGCGCACTAATTTTTGACTGAGGCCTCTAAGTGCTCCCACAACATAAAGTGTCAGAATTACAAATGTGTACAGTAGAAAGAGTTTACTGTACTTTAGGCTGTATCAACATTTTCATTTTGTCTTTTATTATAAAATACGTTTTCCTCAATAACATCATTTATACAATCATCCATTTTACGACCAAAGTTCTCAAACTGAGCACTTGTGATTGGCTAACACCTGAGTAGTGCTACCTGCTCCCCCTCTACCTTCCTCGTCAATCAATTGAAGCCGGTTGCCCGTGACACTTCTTTCAGGACTAATTTTTTCAACAGAAGGGCATGACTACTGATCTCCCCTTCTTGAAGGTACATAGGAAATCATTAAAGATGTCTGTGTTTGATGCCCTCCAAATAATCAAATAAACTTCCTTGCAGTTGAGGAACTCAATGGCTGTGGCCGCACTAGCCCCTCCTTTCAGAAGGGGCATGGTAATGAGGCACTTTGGCATATGCTAACGAGGTGCTTCCGTGAATATGCAGCACCTCTTTAGCATAACAGTTGCTGTGTGTGCTTTGAAAGTGCCACTTTCAAAATGCACGCCACCTATGTAGCCAGGGGCCTTTCAAAATGGCCCCCCCGATTTTGAAAGCCCCTTCTTCCCAAAACCAAATGGGAAGAAGCGGCTTCTGAAATCAGGAGGTCCTTTCGAAAGGCTCCCGGCTACATAGGTGCATTTCAAAAGCGGCACGTTCCAAGCATGTGTGGCTGCTGTTACGCTAATGAGGCACTGCATATTCATGTCAGTGCCTCATTAGCATCTTCTGAAGTGCCTTATTACCATGCCTTGTCCGAAAGAAGGGCTAGTGCGGCCACAGCCAGTGAGTCCTGAGCTACCTGGGAGATTTTAAGTACATAGCTGGTGGTGTTGATGCAGATATTTTCATGGCCAATTTTTCCATTTTCAGTTTTCCAAGACTACTAATTTAACATTGCACATCTGTCTTACGGCCGCTCATTAAGATTTAGGATAAAATACAATTTTGGATTCATATAAACCTTCAAGAGGAGAAGTAATATTGTATTTCCCCTTCCCAAGTTAGTCTGTCTGACTGCCAGCACCGCACTGTCAGATTCCTTTCACCTTCTGTCTAAAAAGTGGGTGAACTCCACTGAGGTCAAAAAGTAAAAAGTTTTCAGAGTATTTTGGAATACTTTTATGGAAGATCAGAGGTGAGTGCTGGAAGCTGTGGAGAGGAGGATGGCTAGTTGCTGTCAGAATAGTATTTTATTTTGCATATTATTTTGATTGGAGTCAGCAAAAATGTTTATATAGAATGATCTCTGCAAGAGGAGGAATTCAAGGCAAAGGGACCTTCAGTAAAATTTTCAAAAGTAATTAAGTGACGTGAGCCCATCTGTAGCAGACACGGTAGCACTTCAGTGCAGACGTTACTTATGCTAACGGGAGTGGTTCACCGCTGGTGTAGATCAGGCTGATGGCAGAATATAAGGTAACTTTTAAGCCCTGTGTAGATATAAACATTGACCAGCAGATGTATATATCCACAGATAGACATCAGTATCTGCTGATCCACAGGGCTCTACTCCCAAGGGACAGTGCAGCCAATGGAGAGGAGTGTGGTCCCATCATTCCTGGGAACCAACTCTATGCAATAGTAGCTCCTTCCAGCTGTGCAACTGTACTGCTCCCCCTGCTCCCCCTCCCCACAGCCCTGCCCTCAGCTATGGTGTGTCCTGTCCAGGGGCATACAGGAGGGGTTCTGATGATACAGCTGCACCACTGGGAGGAGCTGCTGGTGCGGGGCCCTGGCTTCTGGGACTGATGAGATGATACTCCTCTATGTTGGCTGCAGTGTCCCTTAGGGGTTCAACCATGTGGGTCAGCAGATGCTGATGTCTGTCCAGGGAAATCTGCATCCACAGGTAAACCTTTGTATCCATGCAGGACTCTAGTAACTTCGAACATGTAGAGCAGGCCTTTGGCTCATTTTCAAGGATGACTTCTTTGGTGTAGTCAGATTTTTAAGCTGTAGGTGGTGACCATTGCAATTTTCAAATGTGCCCAGGCACTCACCTTCAGGTGCTGGGTGTGTGTGGAAGGGGATTTTGAAAATCCATTTGGTTTCTATCTACATCTTTAGATACCTAAATTCCCTTAAAAATCTGACCCTTAGGAGCATATTGAGGGGACCTCATTGCTGGCATGCCCAGTCATGGCTTTCGTCATCTTGTTTTTGCTTCCCCAAGTCCCTTGAAGCTAGTCCAACCCTGAACAATCTGCCTCTTCTCATGATTCAGCCCTCTGGCCAGAGCTTTTATAGGCCGCACTCCACCCTTCCAACAATTCAGAGCACAACAAATAAAAGGTCCAGTGTCCTGTCTTTAGCTTCCCCTGATGTCCAAGCTTTCAAGACTCCTTATCTCTGTGTATCCGGTGGGGTTATACCACCTTTTCCAGTGCTCTCTCCTCTTTGTTACAGGAGCCCTGTAGTAAGCAGGCAAAGTCTTATTCCCTCCAACCTCCCTGGGCTTCTTCCTTCTTCACTCTGTCTGCAGAACTTTCCCACAAATTCTTCCCCATCCCTTATGTGCTTGTATTTTTCTCTAGATTCATCCTCCTTTCAGGGCTGGCCTCCTCACTCAAGACTCTCCTGGAGCTCCTCAAGAAATTCCAAATTAAAAGTATAAACTTACATCACTTTTCCCCTCAAGTCAAAGTTCCTTTCCCCCTGCGTTTCCCCTTTGCTCTGTTCCTTAGCTGAACACCTCCCTGAAGCTCTGTCATTTTTTAAGGTTCCACCAACAGACCTTGCTCCACTCCAGTGGAGTACCTATCCGTACCTATCTGCTGGTCACTGGCCTTTATCCTCTACTCAGGAGAGGAGCTGCACCATTCCTTTCTATACAGTAGCCCTCCAATTACCCAACTCCTTCTCTCCTCCCCTAGTTGGGTCTCATTTTTAATTGGGCCTGGCCCATGATCCAGGAACAAGTAGTCACTCTATTTGACCTTATCAGCACCACTTAATTTCAATGTTAGCTTGCGATACAACTCCTTCCCCGTCAAATAACCGAAGTCCCACTGATTTCCAATAAAGTGCCTAATGTCCCTTCTGGAGGTGATTTAATGTCCCTTCTGGAAGTTGGTACTTTAAAAAATTTTAACCGTTGTGTAGCCTATTTTGAAATGTACTCAAAATAGTCTATTTTAGCAGGTGGCACTGTCTAAATGGCACCACATGCCAACACAAAGCCCTATTTCAAGGCATTCCTGTACTCCTCTTGCGATGAGGTGTACAGGGATGCCAGAATAGTGCGCCTGTTATCTCAAGAACTGTTTTGAGACAATGGGTGCTTTGCATAAATGAATGCAGCTATTTTGGGATACCTTTGCACCTGCCATCTAAACATAGCCTGAGTGTGTCCTAGCAATGGTACCAATGACAGGACTGAGGTCTGGCCGGTGGGAGCTATACACCAGTACTTCATTTCTTCTCGAAGATAATGATAAACTAAAGGCCCACCAACAAAAGTAGGCCTGAGAATCACCTTAGGCTAAGAATAGCCTTGTGCTTTTCTATTGGGCTGTCTTGTGGGGTGCACTGTAGGAACTCCTGTATTTCTCTTTTGTTGTAACTATCCAAATAATTGCACCTATGCTAGCTAGACCCTTTCCTTTCTCCTAGTCCTAGTAAAGACTCTTCCTCTCATAGAAATGTGCCTGAGGCTAAGGGAGTCCACCAATGACTAGAGTCTGCAGAGATGTACATAACAGCATGCTATGCATGTCATAACGCACTGAGAAACCACAGCATCCTGCATTGAGGTTGGTTACGGTACATTTAATTTCTCTAGGGCTTGTCCAATATTTCATTATTCACTTTCTCATCACTGCTTCTCAAAATGGAGAGATGCTACAATCCATTTATTGCACATGTCAAAATCTGATGGCCTGATTCATTCAAGAAGTGGTGTTAAGGAGTTTGCAATTCACAAGTGATTTGTGGTGCTAGACAGGCATATGACAATATAAGCTTAAAAAAATTAGCATCTAAAACTGCTTCCTTCCAAAGCTGTTGCTTATATCAACTGGTTGAACAGGAATGTCTGACTGAAAAAAATGTTTTCACCAGGAGAAAGAGATTTTAGAGCTGAGGGAGAAAGTTAAATTCATTTCAAAGATAATTTTGATACTTCGAAACACAGGTTGAATTCCAATTTGGAACAAACCTCTATAATTTTTAAATGCTTTGTAAAAGAGAACGGAGCCCAGTCTCTGAGGCAATCCACCTCATGGATTTCTCTAGGACTGTGGACATAAGAATATGAGAATGGTCATAATGGGTCTGCCCAGTGTCTATCTATCTGAGTCCCTTATATTCTGACAGTGGCCAATTCCAGGTCCTTCAAAGGGACATAGAAAAGGCAGTCAAGTGGTCCATCCTCTCTTGTATTCTCCCAGCTTTTGGCAAACAGAAGCTGTGGACACTGGTTACTAGCCATTAATGGTCCTATTTTCCAGGAACTTACCTACTTCTTGTTTGAACCCTGTTTCAGCGTTGGCCGTCAGGGGCATAATTTCAGGTTTTGGTGCGCAGGGAGGCAGTGGAGCTGACACCTAGGCTGGGCCCCAGGGCACAGTGGGAGAAGGCGCAACTCCATGCCCCTGGAAGGGGCAGGGCTGAGGGCAGATGGCACTCAGGCTGTCTCCCAGGCTGGTGGGGTGGCAAAGAGGCACAATGCCGCTCTAGCCCCTGTGAACTGTGCTGCACAGCAGTTCAAAGGGGCCAGGAGATCCCAGCCAGTCCTGAAGGGCTGGCCTGAGGGCAATTTCCCCTCTTGACCTCCGCTGTTATGTGTGCTAAGCTGGGTTCCTCCTTCCCTCTGAGTATGTGTGTGAGGGTGGGCAGGGCTCCCCCCTTCCCTCTGGTTATGTGTGTGTGCGTGTACGTGGCTGCTCCCCCCATCATATGGGTGTGCACACACCTGAACAAGCACACATGACCTAACTATTGGTGCACAAGACAAAACTCACTCTGTGCATGGTTGAAAAATGTTAGAGGGAACATGCCAACCCCTAACTTCTGAACTGCCCCGAACCCCCTGCACTCCATCCACCACTTAAATTTCTTACGGGCACTATTTTATTGCAACAGCCCCCACCCCAAAGCGGGGCGTTGGTAGGTTGTGGTATTAAGAAATTTGTTACTTTCACCCTCGGCAAGTGAGCTGGCAATATGCCAGGCAGCTTTCAAACCCTGTCTGTTAACTTTGGCAAAATAAAACACAAAGCACTGTAAGTTTACTAATCCAACACATTTTTGAGAAAACATGTTGCCTGAATTTTTCTGATCAGCTCCATCAGCTGTGTTTTCTTTTGAAAAAAACTCCACCTAGAGCACAACTGTGGCTGTACCACACCTTTTCCTTTCAATTAACCAGAAGCAGCCTTCCGCTTTTGCAGCACAGAGTGGTGAAATCACTGTAATTCATATGTAATCGTGGGGCAAATTTATCCTTGGAGTGGCTTCCATTCAGTTCTGGGATGAGCATGGTTCTTTTGTGTTTATATTGCTTGCAAACTTGGAAAAAGTGTCTCTCTCAGTTCTCTTCTCTCTCCGTCCCTATGCCTCCACAAGGATCAAAATAATATGGGCTAGTTGTCCACAGTTCCAAATGCATGGTAGCAGCTACAATCATCACCTAGAAATATTGGAATAATCAGTGTATGGTCACTACTGGCTGAACTCTTCCTTATTAGGAAGAGTAAGTAGGCTTCAAGCGTGGATTAGCATCTGGGGCTAATGTAAATGGTTCCTCACAGCTGGTGATAATTTTGAAATATGAATACTGCTGGCTGCCTAACTCCCTATTGATGTTAAAGGGTTTCCCCCAAGGAATGAAAAGATTATCCAGTTTCTGCTCTTTGAAACCGTGAGCTGGCACTGGGACAAACAGATGGTGGTCAGCAGGGGTGAAGGGCTTACCGGGTTCTGCCGGTGGTCTCCAAGCAGTGCTTTTAAGGACCTTTTCAGCAGATGGGGTTAAAACTATGAGGGTTACACAATAAAAAAATTAACAGTTTGAAGAACATGGATTCTTCTACATTCTAACAGCCTTTCTAATCACAGCCTTGCCTCTGAGTGAAAGAAATCTTCATAATCCAAATCCATTCTGAAAGCAGTAACTAGAAAGTATGTTCCCTTCAATTTAGAAGCCTATGAGGACACATTGAGTAGGATGTTTCATCAGCATAAATAATTAACTATAGAGGGGCATGTAATATTCATAGCTAAAAATCATTAAACACAAAAGGCTGGAAAAAATCTTAAACATGAAGTGATATTAATCATTTAGCCACAGGTTCAGCTCAGAGCTTTTCTTTTGTTTAATTATTTTTTAAAAAAAAATCTATTCACTGGCTGATGCGGCTCTACAAACCCACACAAGAAATTCCCACATTTGAGGCATAGAGGCTGAGGTTCCAGAGTGGTAAGTATTGTTATGAGGCTTTGACGCTAGTGGACAAAATTAAAACTCTTTGTGTTTGGCAAACTGTGTCTCTTTGTGTCTGGCAAATCGGGGATGAAAATGGGTCAAAAGAACAATGCCTGTTAAATAGCAGGTGTCTTCTCAGATGCACTGTGCACTCCCAGCTGTCCTTATTTGTGCAAGCAAAAAGAAAAAAACAACTCTTGATTTTTTTACATCTCCAAATGTGCACAACAAGAACCCCCCCCCCATATAGCTCAGGACTTCAAAAGTCCACAGGAGTACTCCAAAACCCAGAAGCTTCATTACAATTTCTGAGCTGGAGAGAGGAAAAAAAGGTTGTTTCCTCATAAGCCTTGAACACATCCTGACAAGCAGGGAATGTTAGAGCTATGCTGCCCATCTTTCTGATTAGGTGATTTCCAGGCAAATTCTACAAGTCTACATTATTCAGCTCATGGCCGGAAGAACAATCATGTACAAATTGGCTGT
The DNA here is from genome assembly GCF_033958435.1 of Carettochelys insculpta. Classification (NCBI taxonomy): domain Eukaryota; kingdom Metazoa; phylum Chordata; order Testudines; family Carettochelyidae; genus Carettochelys; species Carettochelys insculpta. The sequence goes on along the minus strand of NC_134138.1, from coordinate 86,259,177 downwards.
GTCAGATCTCACTAAAGTTTCTTATTGTCCTCTGCCTCTGTGACATCTCTTGTTCTTCTCTCTTTCTTGCTCTTTTTTGCCTGGAAAACTAGACCAGGCTGAGCCCCAAACCAGGGTCTTTGTTTTGTGATTCCATATTTTTTGACAGGTGGGAAGACATTTTAGGAGATAGCAGTTAAAAATACACAGAAGAAATGCATTGCACTATTCAGAATATCTTGAATAGTTGGAGGACATAAATACTTGAACATCTGCTCCCTTAGTATTCTGTGTCATACCAGCCAAAGGATGACTATTTGCAATTTGACTTTTAAGAAGCATTTCGTTTAATGTTTGTGGCCACACAGGACCAATGGAATAATTCCCGTAATTTGACTCATGTTGTCAATAGTGCACCATGTTCAGATCCAATTGTGTAAGACTTTAATTGTGCAAACAATCCTTACACAGCGGAGCAGTCCTGCAGATGAAGATTGGATTGTTTGATAAAGGTGGATTTGCAGACCTGAGCTCCCAGTTGCATCCAACTTATCAAATGACTTGATGGACTAAAAAATTATATAATCATTCTTTCAGAAAAGGTTCTTCTCAGGCATAAATACCTGTTTCTGAACTGAATTTTTGGCACATACTTCACAGTGAGGGAGAGTTCGGCCCTCATTAAGGTCCCCTCGCACTACTTCAGGGTTTAAAAGGTATTTAAATGGGTAACAGGAAATTTCTCTGACACAGGCAAGGTGAAAAATTTTGGGTGTTTTTCCAATCTGTCATTTTTTTTAAACAAACAATATTGTGATATAAAATACAAATAAAAATGCTTTTTAACAGGCTTTTGCTTTGGGAAAGGTTTGGTGGTTTGCAGGGACAGAATGAACTCCCAGAATTAGATGCACTAACCCCAGCTGTGCTGAAAACTAGAAACAGATTTTCTAACAACAAAAGCTCTATTCTACCAGGGAGGAATGATGACTTCATGTCTGACCCATAGCATTTGTTAATACACTCAACTGCTACAATGCAATAATTAACCAATAAACCAACTTATTTGCATTCATATTTCTAGTAGGAGAAATCCACACAGTACACCAAAGTAAGATTTAAATTATTTTACTTTGAATTATAAAACACAGTGAATTATTTATAATACATTTATCTGCATTAGCACAGATGGTATACAATATTGGTGCTCTACACTGCCTTGCATAATGGAAATACTTGATAAATGCTATGCATCTCTGTGACACGGTACCATCTTGTATGCCAGCACAGTGTCACTGAAGCCATGCCAATGCAAGCACATCAAACTTACACCAAGTGCGGAAGAGAAAGCTAGCCCAATTTAAAATAAAATGGATGCATTTAAAAATAAAATAAGCAAATTAACCCTCTTCTAGATACCATCTGGAAAATGTTTAGTCTACTGGAGGAAATAAAGTTATGGTTCCTAGTTCAGATTATCTCTGTGAAAAAAAAATATACAGAAAGATTTTTCCTCTTTACTAAAGAAAGCAAGAAGCCCAAGCTCTCTAAAGTTGCCAGATTATTTAAACCTCTAAATTCACAGAAGTAAATGTTAATTTTGGTTGTCTACATTTGAACACTTATGTTGAGACACCTTTTAAAGAGGCTAGATATTCAGAAGTCATGAGCAAACATCCTTAAAGTCTAATGGTTGATAGTCTTGATATATCATGGTGCTAATACAGAGAAGACAGCTGTGCCAACCAGGGGGATTTACTTGTCCATCAGTAGGAGCAGTACCCAAAACTAGGTTGTAGTTCAACCCAGGAACAGGCACTAACATTTCAGAATGGTATGGTTTATGGATGGAATTCTGCGTCCTTCATAAAAACTTGTAGTATATAGCAGCCTTTTTCAAAGACTGATATTCCAATTGGTCCAAACAAAGTCACAATTATTCATATTCAGTTACTTAATCAGAGTTGGTTAATTTCATTGAAGGCAATGGAAAGAGGCCAAATTCTGACTATACTGAAGCCTGGCAAGCTTCCCCTGGTTTGAAAAGAATCAGGATTTGGACTCAGGAATGTGTTCTTCTGTTCTAAAGTAGAACACAGAAAGTCTTCCAGGACAGCAAGAAAAAATTTCAAGTTTCCTTTGAGTGTTAAAATTTACATTTCTATTTTTCTTGGTCATTATTGAATCTTTGCTTCTCATTTCTGCCTGCATTTTAAAGCAGGACTAAAGCATATCATGGTTAAAACTAACAACTTTCAAGGTGGAGGAATTACTTTGCGTACTTAAGATGTCATCTTTCCTTCCACCTCCACCATTTTAGCAGAGACCAGGCCTTATTTTCAGTGCCTTCTAAGGTGGGTTGTTCTTGCCTCACTTCCTTTTATCATACACACCATAAGCTGAATTTTTGGTCTGCATGCTTTACACATACCATCCTCTAGTTTGAGGTTTGCTTGTCTTGTTGTAAGGTAGTCTTAATTGGTGGTTATGCTGTTGTTTCATAGCAATATTCTGTATCCAAATATTTGCCAAAGAGTTCATTTTAACAGGAGATTCCTCTGTTAGAAAATGTTAAACAGTACATCCTGATAATGAAATTTCCCTCAATTCTCAGCAGGATCTCTCAGAATCTCCTTAGTTATTTCCTGTAGTGTGCCCCATGTTCTTGTTCAAATGACCCTCCACTTTGTGATTCTCACTTCATAATCTTCAAACAGGTGTATCACAATTTTATGAAACGTTACAGATGTTGAACTTATTCCAGAAGGTCATCTGAGAAATCTCTAGTAACTATATGGGATTTTCAAAGCAGAAAACATGAGATTATGTTCATCTCATTTAAGATTCCAAATCTACAATTTGTTTCTGGTTCAAAAGTTCTCGTGCATCTGTAAGCTTTGAAATAAACTCTTCAAGACTAGATGAATTTGAGTGTATGGGATCTAAGCAAATTGTTTAATTTTCACCTGAATTCTCTGTAAAGAACCTGTCTGTGAGTTTGTCAGTTTATTTATATAGTAAATTTCCCGCATGATCAAGCTTCATTGTTATATTTTCTCTCTTACCTACAGGTAAATTTCATGGGTAACCAATCCCATGGGGTTTTTAAAACGTATTTGCATGGTAAATTTTTTCTAAGCATATTTATAATATTTCTATTTCTACATGGCTTACAAAAATGTAGAATTTTTCATTTGTTAACTAATGTAACTTTGCAGGCATAGTATGACCCCATTCACCCTTTTATAGTAGCTATATTTCTTTTAGCTCTCTTTATCTTGACAAGCTAAAGTTAAAAAAAGAAAAGAATATTTAAAAGATCCAAGAGCAGCTTAGTTGTCAGACAAGCTTCACTACTAGGAACACTAAATTCAGCATCTTGTAACTTTGTTATTATATGGTGTCAAATACCATTGATATGATCTCTTTCTTTTCTTTGAATTTGTGAAGCATGTCAGTTGACATTAGATTGGCTTGAACTCCTCTACACCCTGAGAATTTTATTTGCTTACTCTGTAGGCTAAATTCTACTTATTTCAATGCTGATTTCCAAAGCACTTAAGCTCCCTTTTTTTGTAAGAAGTCAGGCTATACTGCTCCTTCCCTTCAAACTGTGTCCTTCCTACTGCAAATAACCCATTAGACAATAATATCTGCACAGCCATCAGTCCTTGACTATAGCTTAACGTACTACAAATTAAGTGCTCTGAAAAATTCCACTGGGCAAGGCGAGCTTAATGTGTGCTATATACAAAAGTAAGGAAAGTAGAAATAAAGTTGAACATGGCAGGACATACTGGAGTCATCAGATTTTAAGTACAAATCTTCTTGTTGTAATGATTTGTTGTACAGGTTGAACTTCTCTGGTTCGGCACCTTCAGGTCCTGACCCGTGCTGAACAAGAGAATTTGCTGGACCATGTGAGGTCAATATTGTCTAGCACTATTATCAATACTTCCACCACTTACTGGGCTCTTAGAAGACATTTAGGGGGAAATTACAGCTAAATAACGCCACAGAACACTGAGCCAGGACTGGTGGCTGGAAGAAACTTTATATGACCACTTGAAACTTGGTCACACCCATAATAAGTGGTTGTCCAGCTAACTAAAATCATGCTAAATTACGGACGTTGCTGGATAAGAGAGGATCAACCTGTATAACTGAATGGGTTAGATGAATTTTCACAAGTTCATATCATCTCAAAATTTGAACTTCCTGACAAACCATTCTGATGGAATAATAGGACAGATTTTTATCTCCCTTACTTATCTAGACTATTATCCTACTCTGCTATCCTTACTCAATAGACTACAAATAACATATGCTAAATCTATATAATCTGTGTTTTTGTAATGACAGCAGTGTGTCAAGTGTTCTGTGCCATTACAGGCTCTTTCGTGTTCTGTCACTTTCTCGCAGAGGGGGCAGACATGGTACATCAAAATACAGATCCAGTGTCATCACTGCTTACATGGGACTTCTTAAATTACATCAGAGCTCTGAGGTGTCATTGACCAGAGCAGGCTGTGCTTCGTAATGTCAACATACACATTCCTTTCTTCTTTACATTCCAGTAACCTTTCCCTGCATCCATACCTTACTGTCATACACAATGGACATTTACTGCCATTGGAACAAGAAGCTTTATTACCAACACCTGCCACATCAGTTAATAAACATATTGCTTAAACACAAAACCACCTTTTCTCTTGACTAAATTTCAACATCCTTCATTTGAACACCAGGTGTCACTAGTATACTCTCATCTCTCCCTGCTGCAATTATTTCTACTATGCTAGTTCAGCCAGGTTCTTGGGTTCCTTATTTCAATATTCTGATGAGAAGTTAAATACATATAACTATGCAGGGTGAGATACAGTAATACTTATGAGAAGTCTTTTTTTCTGCACGTGTTGCAGGAGGGAAGCAGTTAAAACAAAATATATATGTGCGCATAATTTCCAGTGTTTTTTCCACATTCTCATTGGTCCAAGTCAAATCACCAAATTTTAAAAAGCAAATATCATTACCTGAAAAAAATTTAAATGCACCTATTTTGGTAACTATGCCCCAAATGAGGCAAAAGAATAAGACATGTCTTATACTACACAGTTCTTTCAGGAAGCCCTTTCTTACCACACAGTGACCTAGGCGTATAGACATCAACCAGGATTCTGCAGAACACTAACCTAAGAAGAATTTGCATTGTACATAGGAGGCAAGAAAGAGTAATAAACAAGCAAAAGTGATAATATTGTAAGTCTTTCTGTTTAGATTTACACAATATACTGTGTGTAGTTATATATACATTCAACTTTGGTATAGGCCCTTGTCCTGTTTACAGTGCTAGGTAGGTGTATGGACTACTGTAGCAAAGTGAAGTGAGACATTTTTGCAGTACATGGCCATGCTGAATTGAAATGCAGAAGATTGACTGAGGCAGGATCTATCTTGCCTGTAATGAAGATGTGCCCTCAGTGATCTACTTAGGAAAAGGAAGGGAAGTAGCCGTAACCTGATTTTTTAAATTGTATTTGTCAAAACTGCATTGATCACACTACTGCTGGGAGTAAAAATATAGAATCACTATGACACAACCACATTCTTTAAAAAAGTTCAGTGCCAGACACCTCTATGAAGAAAAAACATCACATTAGGCTCTCCCACAGGCCAAAGGTCAAGTAACAAAATGAGCTGTACCCTATGCCCTAAAGATCAGCAAATCCTGGCTCCAACTCAGCAGCTTCTTTGGCATGCTCCCAGCCATCTGCCTGTGCTTCAGAAGTTGTAGGTTTGGGGCTTCAGGCTGTATCAGATCACCAGTGAACGTGAAGAAGCAAAGCATAACTGTCTGATTCCAGCCAGGCATGAATGAAGTCACCTAAAATAAAGCTATCCAAGTGGGAAGTGTAACAGGGTCTTAATTCATACATTGTTCATTTTTCGCTCTTTTATTATGAATAAAGATGCAATGGAGAGAACATGCTAAATTCACCAAGAAATCATCCACATGAAATGTTAATTAAAATATATTGTTATACGATTACCTTATTATTAAGGTAAATGAATACATACGTATAAATTAATACATTTAAGAACTTACAAATGCACAAAGGGTTCATCTACTCCAGTATCCTGTCTTCCAACAATGACAGCTGCCAGATTCAGAGAGAATTAACGTGTGATCCATTCCTTGTTGTTAAAATCCAACTTTTGACCACCAGAGCTTTGGGGACACCCAGACCACAGCATTGATCGCATCTCGAAACATCTTGATTAGAAGCCACTGATGGACCTATTCTTCATGGACTCACCTAATTATACATATATGCAACATTCACCAATAAAAGGTTCCATGGCTTGACTGTGCATTCTGAGAAGTAGCTTCTTATTTTTTAAAAACATGCTGCCTATTAATTTCAAGTGGTGACGTTTTGGTTTTTATGTCAAGTGAAGGGGTAAATAACACTTTCTTTTCCATTTTCTCCACACCCGTCATGATTTGGTAGACATATTACAGTTCCCCACATTTCTAAATTGAATACTTCCTATCTTTTAAATCTTGCCTGATATGGAAGATGTTCCTTAACCGTAAAGATTTTTATTTTTGCCCTTTTCTGGACCTTTTTCCAATTCCAGCATATTTTTTTGAGATAAGACAATACCAAAACTTCACACAGTATTCAAGGTTTGGACATAGCATGGATTCATAAAGTGACATTAGGGTATCTATTGTCTTTTGATCTATCCCTTTCCTAATGTTTCCTACCATTTTTAGCTTTTTACTGCCACTGCACATGGAACAGATGTTTTCAGTGAAGTATCCACCATGACTCCAAGATCTCTTTTTTGCATGGTAATTTAAACCCTATTATTTTGTATCCATATTGGCGTTGTCTTTTCTAATGTGCATGTCTTTGCATGCATCATCATTTAGTTTTATCATCCATCTCCCTGCCCACTCACTCAGCTCTGTGAGATACTATGTAATTCTTCACAGTCTGCCTCAGACAAGCATCTTGAGTAATTTTGTATCTTTGTCACCTCAATATTTACTCCACTATTCCAGATCATTTATGAATATATTGAACAAGACAAGTCCCACTAGAGATCTTTGGGGGACCACATTATTTTCAACACTCCACTGTGAAAACTGACCATTTATCCCCATCCTTTGCTTTAACCACTTACCAAACCTGCTATCCCAGGACTAGATGGTTTGCTTAAGAGTCTTTCATGAAGGGCCTTGTCAAAGGATATCTAAGAGTACAAATACACTATATCTACTGTATTACTCTGATGTGCATATTTGTTGACCCCTTCAAAATATTTTAATAGATTAGTGAGGCATGATTTCCTTTTACAAACATCATGTTGACTCTTCCCCTACATATTGTACTCATGTATATGTCTGATAATTCTGTTCTTTACTATAATTTCAACTAATTTGTCTGATACTAAAGTTACATTCACCAGCTTATGATTACCAGACTCTGCTCTGGAGTCTTTTCTTAAAGAAAAAAAAAATAACTTGAGCAATTCTTCATCATCTAGTACAACGAGTGATATTAGTGATATTTTACATTCCATTATTAGTAGCTCTGCAAGCTCATATTTGAGTTTCTTCAGAATTCTTGTGTGCATGCCATCTAGTCTTAGTTTAATTTAGTGAGTTCCAAAGCCTCCCCTCCTGAGACCTCATTCTCCATTACAGCCTTTGCACTGAACATTGGTATGCAGCAGATCCATGTCATTCCTGGGTCCCAGACATCTCCTCAGTCCACAATCCCATAAGATGGAGCCTGCTCACCCTTGCCAGGGGTCAGGTTTTGGTCCCTGGGTTTGAAGGCCAGTGAGTAGGAGTCCCCTGGTTTGATTGGGCTGAGTACCCAGTCTCCCCACTTCATCCTTCAGCTGAGCCCTGAGGATACCAGGGTCAGGGAGCCCCAGACACTCTCTGGGGGAGCTGCTCACCACTCCTGCTGTCTCTGGTGTTGCTGTTGTTTGCCTGGACCACTCTAACTTTCTCCTTGGCTGTTTGAACCTCCTCACTCCTCTTCCCACTCCCTACTGGAGGGGAGGTGAGGGGGGAAGGCTCTTAAAAGGCCTGTGGGAGCCTCAAGTGGGGACAGCTGGACCTTAATTGATTTATGGCAGCCTCATCCCCACTGCTCCACTCTGTCTGTGATAATACCTGATTAGCCAGGGCTGTTTCTGATTTTTTAGCGTAGACTCTGGCCTGACTCTGTCATAGATACGGATAATCCACCTAACTTCTCTGAAATGATGTGGTCTTCCTTGAGTGCCCCATTAGCAACTTAATCATTCAGTGGCCCTGAAAACTGTTTGGCAGGCTTCCTCCATCTTATGTACTTGAAAGTATTTTTGCTATTAGTTTGTATGTCTTTCATTACTTGCTCTTCAAATATTTTTGACCTACTTAATTATACTTTCATACTTCAGATGCCAGGCTGCGTCTACACTAGCAAGTTCTTTCGGCAAACTCAGTCCCTCTTCCAAAATAACATGTGGACTGTCCACACATGAAATGCACTCTTTCACTCTGAACTCAGAAGAATGCAGCTCTTCTTCTGCAAACTGAACTGTGATCCCAGATCAGGAAGAGCACCTCCTTTCAAAAGCTTCTTTTGAATAAAAGCTTGTGTAGATGCTCCACAGGGCCCTTATTTCAAAAGAGCAGTCTGCATGGTACTGGATTTTTCAATCCCTGGCTCATTCTATACTTTGAGCCTATATTTTGGTGTTTTTAAACTTTCTGTGCCATGCACCTTGGAGGCATTTTAGTCTTATGATTGTTCATTTTAATTTCCTTTTAAATAGCGTTCTCATTTTTGTGTAATTGCCCTTTCTAAAGCTGAATACCGGAGTGGTTGGTTTCTTTGGCACTTCCCTCCCACAAGGATCTTAAATAGATTTGCACTATGGTCACTATTGTCAGGTGATTCAGTTATATTGGCTTTTGGACTGGATCCTGAATGCTAGTTAGGACTAAATCAAGAATTGCTTCTCCTCTTGTGGGTTCCAGGATTAGCTGCTGAAGCAACAGTCATTAATGGTGTCTAGATATTTACTCTCTCCATCTCACTTTGAGGTGACATATACCCAGTCGATATAAGGACAGATGAAAAACCCCTTGTTACTGAGCTTTCTGTTTTTGTAGGCTCTCTAGTCTCCTGGAGCATTTCATAATTGCTGTCACTATTCCGGTCTGCCAGTCATTAACAAATCCCTTCTATTCTACTTTTACTTTTCAAGCATGACATTTATGGTAGGGTTTGATTGAAGATTTTTATTATATTTGGCATTGTCCATCATTATAATGCATTGTTTATTATCATAATAAAATATTGCAGTCCTTTGATTTTTGCTTTAATCTATTTTGCTTTCTGTACAGAATGCTTATTTAATCCTTATCTTTTCCATGGAAGTAATCCATTTTTCTAATCAGAGAGAGTACAGGGCAGTTTACAAACACTGCTCCCCACCCCCTTAATGTAGTGAATCTCAATAATGACTCTTTCAGACTGTCATGTGGTGATATAGCTAACAAAGTAATACGTTTTAAATGTAATACACATTTTAAGGAAGATAAAATTCATGTGTACTGCTGGCTATGAACTACTTTTCCAGAGCTTATCTGCTCATCACGGCATTGTGCATCATAGATCCAGCAACACTGTTTTCCGTATGGCTTACACAAGAAAAAAAGATATCAGCTTAATTAGAAAATTTCCATTTAAGTCTCAGTGACAATGGTGCAAAGTGAGAATTTCTCCCCTGCCCTGGAGTCTTGAGCTTGACCTAAAAACTTCTGTATATCCTAATCCACAGCAGAAGACTGTAATAGCCAAATATTTATTGTTCTTCCTACACAGGCACACAGCACAAGCCTCCCTTAAAACAGAGTTGCACTGCAAAGTAGCTTGATAGTTTGTTTTGGATGAAATTAAAGTAGCTGGTAACTACAGTGGAGCAGATAATTGGCTACTAACAATTTTTCTGATTAATTTCAGTAGTATGACTGAACACCTGTCTGGGATGGTGCTTGGTATTGCCAAGAGGGCGGGGGACAGTATTCGATTGCCTCTCAAGGTCCCGTCTAGTTTTATGAGATATGGATGTACGCATGTATATATCTATCTATTAAAATCAAACTTTTGTGACTGAAGTCAGTGGACCAGGATTTGACATTGCTTCTGTCAGTGAATTTCTCTCCCTACAGATCATGACATTTTTAAGTAATTCATTATTTCAAAATTATTCACAAATTTCTTCAGGTGCATGAGAGAAGCTGGCCCCAGTCCATGATCTGTGCTATAACTAGTACATTTAACTAACAGATACAGTGTATATAATTTTGAATTGTATTGCAATAGTCTGAGTTAGTGGTGCATTGGTCAATCACGTAAGTCATCTAATCACACAACAGAAACATGAATCATATAATAAACCCATAACATTAATCTGAAAACTACTTATGACTATACCTGTGTCTGTATGGCCAAGATGGTTAGTCTATTCTGGAGGCCTTGAAGACTTGTACCTGTTAGGAGAAATAGATGATCGGAGTCAGGTATTTTCTAGAGTTGAATCCTATTTATTTACAAAGACTGTACAGAAATTCCCATTTCCCCAAACACAGGAGAAACAGACATTATCAGTTTCTTTGCTTACAATATTCAAGCTTGCCTTTCCTGTCAGTTGCATGCTAAAAGGTGTGCTTCCTCTCAGCACCAGGATCATGACTGCATCTCTTGGGGACTGTTTGCTTTCTTCTTCTAACACACAGAAAATTCACCAACACACACTTAGCCCCTGCATTTGCAACCAGCCTTGCATCCCATTGTCTTGAGCAGTGGGTCGACTGGTAAACCTAAACTTGATAAGCAATGAAAGGCCTTGCTAGGAGCATGAATCTTTCCAGACTGTCATCTTTTCATTCTCACATTTCACTGAAGTAAATTACCTGGCTTGATTTGGGAAAAGCCTCAAGGGCAACTCAGTATTTTTGAGCCTTGAATTCTTAGCCACTTACCTTATTGCTGCATCCTCAGTCTCCATCAGGATGTAGAGGTCAGTACCTTGGATTTAGCTTAATTGCTATTTTCAGTGGTAATGGAAACCAAACTAAATCAATTCCCATGTGCATTTCAGAGGCTTGGCTTGTTACAGATTCTTTTATTTGAAAAGGGGGGTAGATTTCCCATTCAGAACCATGAGAATGAATCCCATGGATGCTGCTGGTGCTCCCTCACTGTCTGTTCTGGCCACCAGCTGGTTTCTTTCTGAACCTTATATTCTGTGAGTACTGTTCTGATCTCAATCACCAAAGAACTTGTTTTCTCATCACCAGCTAATTTCCTCCACCCAGTTTCTGTGAGATCATCAATCCATCGATATTTTTGATTTCTCTGCAGGTTTTTCCCTTCCTTCACTAAGCAGGTCTTCCACCCCAGTCCATTCTTTCCTCTCCTCAGGTTTCCAGTCTCCATCTATACTCAGGCAGCCTATTTCCATGTCCATCCACCTACCCACCCACTTCCCCCTTGGAATCTTTGTTTTCCTGATCAAAGCCTCCCTCTTCCTTTATGGATCTCTTCTTTTCTTCCACCCATCCATTTCCCTCAGTCTGATTCCTCACTGCATACATGCTCCTCTCAGGTTCCTGCTTTCCTCAGCATAATTGCTCTAATCTCACTAGCATCTGCTGCATCCCTGACACCTTTGGGTCCCCACTTCCCCTGTACAGATTTCTCTCCCACTTGCCCTCTCAGTTCCTTTCCTCTAAGCTCTCACTGTAAGGCTCTTGGTTTTGTTAGTGCTCAGGCTTCGGACAGTATCTTCTTACAGAAAGTTTGGCTGCCAGCTCTGGTAAGAGTAGGTTCAGAGGAGAGTGTGGCATTCTGGTGTTTTGCTTTGCACCAACAATCAGTCAGGAGATGCCTGCTGATGCCCAGAACATCCTCTGAAATTTTGGAGTTGATTGGGTCTGAGTTTATCATGTTTCAGATAAACCAAGAAATACCATTGTGGAAGAGCATTAAACCTTGCTTTGTCTGCTCCATAACAGCAACAAGGGCAGCTCAGCACTAGGTGTGTTGGAAAGCACACAACTGTTTTTATTACAAATATGTCTTTGCTCACCTTCCAGGGGGTTTACTTGTGTTTGTATGATTAAAAACAAATGGGACTGATTAATTCAGTACTTTGGTACAAACAGAATTTCAGGGGGTTTAAAATAGAAATGCAAATAATTTTAATTACAAACTATTATTAAAATAAGAGAAAATGAAGGAGTTTGTTTTCAAACCAACTATGAAAATCCATTAAAAAACTAAATATAAGGTATATGACAATAATTTGCCCTTTGCAACAAAAATAACTAGTCTTCTGCGGAATCCCTGGGGGATGAAAGGATGAAATTAACCACTAACAGTGAATTCACCACACAGAGTTGAACTTCATATTGCCTTAATGACACCTAGGTTGAATACAAGAGCCAGAGATGATAAAAGGTTCTTTGCTGCATTGGCTTCCTGATAACCAGCCATCTGCTGCAATAAAAAGATGTTAGCCCCCACCACCCCCAATGGATTTGGGAGTATAATTTTATTGTGGTTCTTACATGTATAATAGCTCCTTTCATTTGGAGGGTCCTAAAGGTACAACAACACTATGCAGGATACACTGCCCAAATGAATTCAGCCCCCCTCTAGGATAGAGTATGATATAGGTTGTGCTGCACATACCATACCCTATACATTAGTTTAGGACAGAACATGAAGACTCATTGTTATATACTCTAACTATAGGGCTAATGTTGATAAAGAGCAGCTTCTTTCCCCAAATGGAATTTGGGACTTCTATATATCTGGGAATTGTATTCGATTGTTTAAAGAAAGCAGAACAACTGAAATAGTCTATTGTTAGGAATAAGAGGGAAGTGGTAGGACCAAGAGGTTACATTAAAGCTGCCCCCAATTCTAGCTTTTTTGGCTAACTAAAAAAACACACACACACGGGGATCCCACCTCCGGTATGAGCACGCACATGACTTCTTATTTTATCTCTATACTATATGTCATTCAAAATGCAGTATTTGAAATCTGTGATAGTACCATCAAGAGGTGACAAGCTTGGTTCACTGGTGCCTGCTAGCCATCCCCTACACCATAACCTTTATCTCTAATTTCCATGGGCTCTAAAATTAAATTATTGTCTGCATCCTTTTGGTAGAAACAATTTGATATCCTGTTATTCAACGAAAAATCTATATATGTCAAACTGTACCCAGAGGCAAGATTAATCCACTACTTCGTAGCTCACTAATTTAGCATCTGGTCTCTTTGCTCTTTATAGTAGGCAATCTTTTCTTAAAAAAATGCTCCTAGCTTTAATGGATATGGAAAAAACAAAACAAAAACATCCCAAATGCACAAAAGTGAAACATAGGCATGCTTTTTTTGCTAACATTATGGACAATTTATCCCCTTTCCTACAGGATGTATGGACTGCACCATACATCGCAATAGGGTATTAATTCCAAGACCCAGTGGTGTTGACAATATATTTTCCCACTATATTAACCATTTCATTGTTTGCTTTAGCAGCTGTATGTAGCTACTCTGGGATTCTGAATGGAATTCAGGTAAAATACCAGCATTTCCTACTCCCACACAATCTGACTAAAATTCCCAGTTAGTCTGAGGTTGACTGAACAGAATGGCTCCCTAGTTTTATTCTAGTTGCTTGTTAATAAAACCATTATCACCTAAAGTGATTGAAATGAGATTCCTGATTGTTTATATGTGAAGGGGACTGAGAAAAAGCAAACCAATGCTGCCATCCTAACTACTGCTAGAAAGAACCTGCAGCCTTACCTATAAGGGTCAAATCCTCAGCTGGCATGAACAGATATCATTCCATTGACTTACACTGAACCATTTTACATCAGTTGGGGATTTAAGTCCTTGATGTTGTGCACAGTTACAAATAAACAAACATAATTCTGAACAGCTAGTCTGCACAAGCACTGTTCTTTTTAATCCCTCTTCTGAAACCTTTCAATTATGATTAGAGGATTTGTTGGTTTGTTTGAGATCTGTGGTATTCTCCTTCTTTCTTTGGAAGGGCAACTGACAGCACAGCACTGGAGGCTGTGAGTCTGCCCTCACCCATACTTTCTGCTGGTACGGCTCTCTGCAGAGACAAATCCCTGAGTGATTAATGTGGTGTTGCAGTCCATGGAGCATCAAATTCCTGCAGAAACTGTCATGACTGGAACAGTAATGGGAGCTGATGGGTGAGTTCCTTGACTTGAAAAGCAGCATTACCCAAGCTGATTGTTTTTGTCTGGGTAATTATTACTTTTTAATATGGATACAATAAAGAGCTTCCCTATGTTAGTGCTGCCCACAATACACTGTTTGCTTCTTTTCCATGAGTGGAAAAAGCGTTTGCCCTCTGAGTGCCAGCTGCAGATTTATTGGGGTATGGATTGCACATATTAAACACAACCATCAGGCCACCAAGGTTCCATCACCATCTGCCTACAAGCTAACATTAAGAGGCAGACTTCATATATCTTCATGACTGATATGTTGATCTTTCCCACTCCATTGACTAATGAATTGACACACACAATGTTTTTCAGCCCTGGTGTGCACACTTGATTTACAGCAAAGCACTAAACACTCAGATGCTGATAAATTCCAAATTGCTGTGGCACCTGGCTGACCATAATGTTTCCCTAGGAACAATGCTATTATTAGATTAAACACTCATAAATAATAAACATTGTGGGTTAAATTGCGGCTACAATTTCACCTGTACAATACCAGTGAATGGACTGTGACTCTCTGGGGCAGATCCTCTGCTGATGAAAATCAGCATACAATTAATCCCCTTATCAGATGGTATTTTCTGGTCTTCCAGATGAGAGTTGTTTCACAGCACTGATTCTCTCAAAAATCATCTCGTAGAAGGGAGTGTAGGCGTCCTAATTGTATAGGAATGGTATTGATACTCTGTATTTTGTCTTATACTGTTTGCTGTTAGCTCCCACCCCATTCCATTTTTTTCTCCACTTCCTAGCTAGTCACCCTATCTTATAGCTTAGAAGACATAAGGTTCAGCCTGAAGTAGTCCTTCCCTTAAGAAAGAGGTGTGCAAAGTGTTGAGGGAGCGGGGGGTGTCCCCTAGGGTTGATGTGAAATTTCTTAAGGGGCCATAGCATGATTGGCTGCTGGATCTCAGGCTCATCTGTCTCATTAAAAATGTTGCGATAGGTTTTATGTGTATTCACCTTTATAAACTGATTAACGAAGTTTTTACATTCTACATAACTATTCCTTACACATGCTGAAAGGTTTTTTTTTCATATGAATACAACTGAAATTTTTGTTGGTTTGGATTGCATTAGACAGTGTGTGTGTGTGTGTGTGAATAAATGTGCGCTGCTAATTGCAGGGACAAAAAGTAGGGCCTGACATAAAAAGTTTACTCATCCCTGCCTTAAGGAAGTGAGAGTGGTCCCTTTGTAATGCTCTCAACTCTTGTAATGGGACGATCAGAACCAGGAGTCAGACTCAGATGCTTATTAGCCATGTGAATGAAGGCTATATGACTTTAAAAACAGCAGAGGAGTTCAAGTACCTTGGCAGTGTGATAGCCAATGATGGCTCCCTTGACAAAGAAATCAATGCCAGAATCTGCCAGGCCAGCTGGGCACTAGGATGTCTGAGAGTGCTAGTGTTGAATCAGCACAATATCCGACAGTCCACTAAACTGAAAGTGTACAAGGCTGTAGTCCTGACCAGTCTCCTATATAGCTGCGAAACCTGGATCTTGTACAGAAAACATATGAAACTGCAGGAGCGCTTCCACATACGCAGCCGGAGGTCAATACTGCACATTCGATGGCAGGACAGAGTTACGAACCTGGAAGTCCTTGACATAGCAGGAACCACGAGCATTGAAGCCATGATTCTGAAAGCCCAGTTTCACTGGACAGGGCACGTCATACGAATGGAGGAGTCAAGAATCCCTAAGCAACTCCTCTGCGGTGAACTCTCCCAGGGCAAAAGGAATCAAGGTAGGCCTCACAAGATGTATAAAGACTGTGTGAAGGCCAACATTGCTCATGCTGGTTTAAAACCAGATCAGCTAGAGCAGCATGCAAAAGACCAAACAGGCTGGTGTGCTGTCATACGACACACGTATGACAACTTTGAAGAGCAGCGATGCGTACGCCTCATTGATGCTCGTGAGAGGAAGAAAGCAACAGCTGCAACTGCACCAACAGAGCCAGGACAATTCCCTTGCCCCCACTGTGAATACCCATGCCCTTCAAAGCTTGGTCTCCTCAGCCACATGTGACTCCACAACCGATGAGCCTGTGCAAGCTCAAGATGTCATCGTCAGATACAATGGACCAGCTAGACAACTGAAATTTCTGTTGGTTTGGATTACATTAGATGGTGTGTGTGTGTGTGAATGAATGCACGCATGCTGCTAACTGCAGGGACAAAAAGTGGGGCCTGACATAAAAATTTTGCTCACCCCTGCCTTAAGGAAGTGAGAGTGGTCCCTTTGTAATGCTCTCACCTCTTGTAATGGGAAGACCAGAATCAGGAGTCAGACTGAGATGCTTATTAGCCATGTGAATGAAGGCTATATGACTTTGTTCTTAGGCTGGCTTATAATAGACATTTTACATCATTACTACTCTAATAACATTTTATACCCAATAGCATATTCCTTCCAAGGATCTTGGAGCACTTTACATACATTGTAAGGCTAAACTTGTCAAAGAGCTGCTGAGATGGTAATGTAGACTCATCCCTGTTTTATAGAATGGGAAACTGGGCCACAGACAAGTTAAAGTTAATTAAGTGCTGAAAATTATGAACATTCATGTTATATATTTCCTCTATAAGTGTTCGTGCTTTTCACTTCAGCATACATGGCACTGGTCTAGACCTAAATTGGTTGGTTGATTGAGGAATAAAGCCCCTCCTCAGCTGTACTCAGATTGAGGGAACATCTCTGGTGTAACATCCCTGACCCTGCCTGCTGTAAGCAAGTGAGAGGGGAGGTGACATGCAGGTATGGGGGAGATAGAAGAACCTGAGCTTGGCCCATCTGCTTATTTGACAGACCCACTGGTTAATCATGCAGAAGGGAATGAGCTATTCTGGGAGAAGGGGTGAGGTAAATTACTCCCTTGTCAGACTGTGAGGGGAGGAATTTGACTTCATTCTCTGGTCTGCTCCTGAGATATAACAGTTATGAATCAAAACAGTGTCCTGTGAATTCATAAGGTGATTTGAGTTCTTTTAAGGAATACATAAGGGCACATATTTGTCAGACCATTACATCAAAACAGATGCTACACGAGGGTGTTATTGGGAAAAAGGAGGAATGGTTATTGTGGCTGGTGAGATATTTCAACATTAAGGAAAATCCTATAAAAATCTATTTTTTCCTTCAAAGGTTGATTCACAACTTCATTTCAAAAACCACAGGAAGGTTAAATGGAAATTCTATTTATTTTGAGTTTTCTTTTAATTTAATTTTTTCTACTTAAAAGCGGTATGCAGTTAATAAATAGCTTGAGAAGCCTTTAGGGTTTTTAAAAAATCTTTACCAAATAAATTTGATTTTGTAAGTTTTTGTAGATGCCAAAAATAGAGGCTGGAGAATGAGGAGAATAAAAAAGAATTATCTCACAAAAGAGGTAGTTACACCGACTGCAATCAAAATTAGGTAATTTTTCAAAACTGTTAGGTGTCAAAGTAAACCACTTCTGGGAGTCTTTAATTTATGTGATTGCTACTTACACAGCAGATAAAACATTTTGATACCATCCTTAATAGCAGCACAGGAGTAATATGTTTCACAGGGGTGAAACTGTCCTCAGCAATACTATACCTGAAGTATATATGGAACAGCAAAGATTTTCCTTTCAATAACCAGCATTACATACTGTCTCTCATCTTTGCAGAGCATATTGTATATAGGAAACACTGACTCAAAGGAGGCAAATAGAGAGAAATGTTATTTGAAACATTTCAGCAAATTTAAAAAAAAAAACAACTAAATTCCTAACTCTCAGTGATCACGTCCCCAAAGCCAAATTTTGTTCGTATGAATGTTTGTGGGAAAAGGGTTTTAAGCTCGCACTCAGAATTTGGGATGCTTATTAAATTTGACTTGGAAGTGGGAGTAGTGTAATAGCCGTCTTGGAATTTTATTATGTTGTTTGAGGGAGAATGGTGGGCACTGGTGCAGAAAGATAGTGCTTGGAAAGAAGCAGGGTACATTGGAAGAGCAGTAGGGGGGCCAAAATGTGAAGCCATTCATTACCTAAATGAACCCACTTCAAAGAAGCAGCAGGGGTTAAGACCTCTACAAAATATGTGAAAGACAAGTGGGTCATGGTGCCAAAAAGCCGCATTCATGGTGGGCACTTCAAATCCATAGGTGCTTTCTCTGCAGCTTCACCAAAAGCTGAAATTGTATCACTGCTGAAAGAAGCTCCTAATCCACCTTACAAGGAGCAGCAGAAGGTACATCAGTTAGTAGTGCACCATCTCTAGGATCTGTTGCTCTGGGGTTGAACTAGGTATTCTCCCTTCCTTGAATATCTGTAGGCTTGTTCTTCTGCCCCAGTAGCAGGAAGGAAGGGGAAGTGGACCCTGGAACAAATAAGATCCTATAGGGTATACTTACACTGCAGCTCAGAGTGACTCAGTCAGCCCAGAACCAAGCTTAGTTTAATAAAATCCTTCTCAGGCCACCTTTAAAATATCCTAAAAATCTTTTACTCCTGACAGCTCTTCCTAACTTCAGAAAGGTTTGACCTGCTTTTCTTCAAACCTCAAAGCAATTTCTCCACACTTTTGCTCTTTGTTACACTTACCCATATCCATTTAGGGAGCAGAAACAATGCCATGTCATTAAGGTGACCAAGAAGTAGCAATAATAACAAATAGTAAAAGCATGAGATAAACACAGCCCTTGAGCAGCCTTTAGTAGCTTGTTGAATTAATTTGCATAGATAAATTCATAAAAATCAGTCTGTAGGTAAAATTACCAAAATAAACTCTTTGTTGTCAATGGTTCACCAGAGCACCATGAAAATCCCAATCTTCCTTAATGTTTTAGTTTTCCAGCACGCTACTTACAAAAGCCCAGTCAAGTAAAGCACTTTTCTTTTAGTTATAGGACTCTTTTTTGAAGCACAAGCACACATTATTATTGTAACTTTCTAGTTCTCTGTGATTTTTGCATCTTTCCTGTTATTAAGGTCAAATCAGAGGGGATAAGGACAATGAGCAGCTGCAGAGAAGTGGGCTAGTTTGATGTGAAATGACAAAATATTAATATTAGGAATAATATCCCAACCTTCTACAATTGTTTGATCTAATCAAAGACAAGCACACTGTGCAGTTAGTATACATCATATGCTCCTAATTATATTAAATTGCCTTTGAGCAGCAGCTCTGCCCTGTTGTCAAAGGCCAGGAACTTGCTTTTAACAATGAATGGGAACCTCAGTAAGACATTCTGTATCATTATTTAGCTCGCAAATGTAGCTCGAATCACTTGCGTAGGTGTAATTAGATGCTGAAAAATAATTACTTTAGCCTTACCATTAGCAGTTTCTTGCTTGTATCCCCTTGTGATCGATGAACAAATTACTTTATTATGAAATCATTAGAGTTTAATTTGTCTCTATGTACTATGGACATCAATATTCATTTCTCATAATAGAACTGCACAGCCTTATTACAAATTCATATTACTACACTTCGTTATCAATTTGGAGTTGCTATTAACCTTAACTAAAACAGACCATTTTCACAAACTAGGAATGTATTTATATGCATCAGGTAGTAGCACAAAGCGAAAGTAACCTGAACATCATCATGAAGCTATTCACAGGTATATTTTTTTGTATTCCTGTAGCCCAGTATACAAAGACAGACATACATGCAGCCAGGTTGACACTTGAACTCTGCCTGCTAATGTGGGGTAGTTGGATTGGCAAATTGCACCCTCAAAATGAAGAGCAGGCTTATGAAAAATTACCCTATTTTCATGAGCTGCATATTAACCCCCATGATACTGAGTGCCATGAAAATGGTTTCTCCCAATGCCTATGGTTATGTGCACCACTATCCAGTTAAATCAAAGAGCTACTGATTTACTGACCATTAAGTGGTTTTAGGTGCAATTTACAAGGGAGATGTGGGGGCAGTGGGAGAAGGTGATCAGTCAGAAACCAGGAGATGTCCTGGTGACATTTTTCAGGGTATGAAAGATGGGCAGTCACTGTGGCTATGTCTACACTAGAGCAATCTGTTGGCAGAAGTTACCGTTGGAAGACACCTTCCAACAACACTTTTGTTGACAGATTACATCCAGACCGCAAAGTAGATCAAAAGAGCAATCCGCTCTGTCTACAGAGAGCATCCAGACCGTTCAGTCACTCTCTCAGCCCAATGGCCTACTGGAAGCACAACAGACAGGGCTACCTGGTGACCTGGAAGCCCTGTCTGTCAATAGAAGGCCCCCCCCAAGGAACATCCAAGCTCTGTCTACATGGAATCATGCTGCTGGCAACCTGATGCAAAGGAGAGCTCTCAAAAATGCAAATGGCCACTCATTTACATAGTCATGTGGCTAATTTGCCTATTCCTGTGAGCTTGCCTTGCCGGCAGAAGCTGCTGTCATCAGAAAATGTGCCATGTAGATGTAGTTCTCTGGGCAAAAGCCCCTTTAGTCGGCAGCCCCTTATCCCTGGAAAAAAAAAACTGCACAGGTGGGGTTCGTCAGCAGAACTACATCTACATGGTGTGTTTTCTGATGACCGCAGCCTCTGCTGGTAGGGCAAGCCTGTGGGAGTATGCAAATTAGCCACATGACTATCCGAATGAGCTTCCATTTGCATTTTTGACAGCCCTCCTTTGCATCACGCTGCTGGCAGCATGGCTCCATGTAGCCATAGTCCCAGACTGGCTTTCTGCTGACAGATATCCATCGACAGATGTGTTCTGCTTTATAGGGAGCAGCAGAATGCTGTCCACAAAAGTGCTGCATTCTGCTGAATACTGTTGACATAACACCTTGGGAATCTGGACACTTCCTGGCTTTTGTTGACAAAACTCTAATGAACACATAGTCTTCGTTTTCTCCTGTCTCCATTGTGAGAGAGTCTTTCTTCTGCTTGGCTAGGTCTCAGTTTCCTGTCATTAAGGATGTAAAAAGAGGGCCAGAAACATAAGACTGTATAACACAGGCCTGTTGTGGGTCCTGAGGTCTAGACAAGAATGACCAGGACTTAGCTAATATAAAGTAAAGTGAAGCTGTGAACAAGAGGCAGACCCCTGCTTGCAGAAGCTGGCAAAAGGAGAGTTTGCAGAAATAATACCTATAAGGTGCTAAACACAGGGCATAAACATATTCAAGAGGGGTCGTCACAGAGCACCTTGTTATGAAACATCTTGATATCAACACACATCCCACAGATAACAGGAGCACACCAACCCAGATTTAGGACAGGGTTTAAACCGACTGCATAATATAGTGACTGAATCCCCACAAATGGGTGGTATTTAGGTAATGTTCATAGAATTGTAGGGCTGGAAGGGAACCTCAGGAGGTTATCTAGTCAACCTCCCTGCTTCAATCAGGATCAACCCCAACTAAATCATCCCAGGCATGACTATGTCAAGCTGGGACTTAAAAACCTCTAGGGATGAAGATTCCACCACCTCACTCGATAAAGCATTCCAGTGCTTCACAACCCTCCTGATAAAATTGTTTTTCCTAATACACAACCTACACCTCTCCCTCTATAACTTCAGACCATTGCTCCTTATTCTGCCATCTGTCACCATCGAGAACAGTCTCTCTCCATTCTCTTTAGAGCCCCCTTTCAGCAAGTTGAAGGCTGCTATTAAATTGCCCATCACTCTTCTCTTCTGCAAACTAAATAAGACCAAATCTCTCAGCCTGTCCTCATAGGTCATGTGATCCAGTCCCCTAATCACTTTAATTGCTCTCTGCTGAACCCACTCCAAATCATGCACATCATTTCTATATGGTGGGCTCCAGAACTGGACACAATACTCCAGATGTGGCCTCACCAGTGCTGAGTAGAGGGGAATAATAACTTCTCTAGATCTGCTGGAAATACTTCTCCCAATGCACCCTAGTATGAAGTTAACCTTCTTGACTATGAAGGCACACTGTTCACTCATCTCCAGCATCTCACCCACTGTAATCCCCAGTTCCTTTTCTGCTGCACTGCTACTTAGCCAGTCAGTCCAGAACCTGTAATAGTTCTTGGGATTCTTCCTTCCCAAGTGCAGGACTCTGAACTTCTCCTTGTTGAATTTCAACAGATTTCTATTGGCCCAATCCTCCAATTTGTTTAGGTCATTCTGGGCCCTATTTCTGCCCTCCAATATATCTACATGACCCATTACCTTAGTGTCATCTGCAAATTTGCTGAGGGTGCAATCCATCCCTTTATCTAGGTCATTAATAAAGATGTTGAACGGTACTGGCCCTAGAACTGATCCTTGGGGCACTCCACTTGAAACCGACAACCAATCAGACACTGAGCCATTGACCGCTACCTGCTGGGCCCGTCTATCTAGCCAGTTTTCTATCCATCTTATAGTCAATGTATCCAATCCATACTTCCTTAACTTACAGGCATGAATGTTGTGGGGAGACTGTACCAAAAACTTTGCTATAGTCAAGGTGTATCACATCCATTGACTTCCCCATGTCCACAGAAGCTAATCAGATTGGTTAGGCATGACTTGCCCTTGGTGAATCCATGTTGACTGCTCGTGATCACTTTGCCCTCTTCCAGTGCTCCAAAATGGATACCTCGAGGATCCCCTCCCTGATTTTTCTGGGGACTGGGGAGAGTGTGAGCCGATGCCCAGGTGCCAGCTAAAGGTCCGGTGGGGCAAAGGGGGTGATGCCACACCAGCAGCTACGCTAAGCAGCCAGGGCAGGCTGGGTTCTTTGGTTTGTGTTTAGTTCGGGTACAGCAGCAAGAGGAAAATTACGCTTAGAGAGGCTTTAACAGTTACTTTTTATTTATACAAAGATAGAAACAATTTAACTAAGACAAATGATTAAAGTACAAGTTAGTACTCGCAGTTTTTAAAGGGGAAACAACACAATTTAACTTAAGAAAAGTTTTAGACAAACTAGCTAGCTTAAACTAATACAAGTAATGTGTACACAAGAAAGGCAAGTTGCAGGTGTGATTTTCACCCCTGCCTCTTAGACCTGGTGGAACCAGAGTCTTTCCCTCAATTCCTATAGGAAAGAAGTGTAATACAGGTGTAATTCTTACCCCTGCCTCCTAGATCCAGTGTGACCCAGAATCTTTCTCTCAATCCCTCGGGAGGAAGTAGACACGAACCAGGCGTCCCCAGTCTCGGGAGTTAATTCCAGACCTGGCCAGCAGGTGTAGGTGATTGAAACTCAAAGTGGGGGGTGGTCTGGCAAGCCCCTTTATACTCCTTTTGTCATGTACGCTTCTTCCTAGTCTCAAGTGGCCAGTTGGGAGGAATATTTTTGAACCCCAGGTTTCCCAGGGAAGGTGCAAGGCTCAATTTGCACCTGTGAATTGTGGACAATTGGGCACCTTTGGAGGTGATGGGCAGGGTTCCACAATCTTCCTGGGGAAGTGGTCAAGGCTGGGGAAGTGATTAGGCGTGTCAATCACCGAGATCAGCCAGAAGGGCGGCCATTAGCTAGCCCATTCACTGTCTGGTTTTTGTGTATAGTAGAGAGGCTGGGCAAGACAGCACACCTGCGTTCCCAGGACATCAAAGGCTACCTGTCTCCCCTGCTTGTTTCTCTCTCTGTCTCTCCCAGTGTGGGGGGAGAGGAAGAAAAGGCCAAGTGGTGGGGTTCATGTCCGGCTACAGAGAGGCTCACCAGTCTATATTTCCCTTGATTGTCCTTCTTTTCTTTTTAAAGATGGGCACCTCATTTGCCTTTTTCCAATCATCCAAGACCTCTCCTGATCTCCATGAGTTTTCAAAGATAATAGCCAAAGGCTCTGCTATGACATCTGCCAATTCCCTAAGTACCCTTGGATGCATTAAATCTGGATTCATGGATTTGTGTGGATCTAGCTTTTCTAAATAGCTCTTAACTCATTCTTTCCCCACTGAGGGCTGCCCACCTCCTTCCCATACTGCATTGCTTAGTGCCATAGTCAGGGAGCTGACCTTGTCCATGAAGACGGAGGCAAAAAAAGCATTGAATACTTCAGCCTTTCCCACATCATCTGTCACCAGATTACCTCCCTTACCCAGTAATGGCCCCACACCCTCCCTGATAACACTCTTATTGTCAACATACCTGTAGAAGCCCCTTTTGTTGCCCTTCACATTCCTTGCTAACTGCAGTTCCAGTTGTGCTTTCGCTTTCCTGATTACTCCTGCACACCCTGCCTGGCATTCTCTAGCCATATATTTATACTCCTCCTTAGTCATCTGTCCAAGTTTCCACTTCTTATACACATTCTTTTTGAGTATAAGCTCACCAAGGATTTCCCTTGTGAACCAAGGTGGTTGCCTACCATATTTGCTTAACTTACTGCGTATTGGAATGGTTTGTTCCTGTGCCTTCAATAAGACCTCTTTAAAATACTGCCAGTTCTCCTGAATTGCTTTCACCTTCATATTAGCTTCCCAGGGTATCCTGGCCATCAGGTCTCTCAGGGAGTCGAAGTCTGCTCTTCTGAAATCAAGGGTCTGTATTTTACTGCTCACCTTTCATCCTTTTGTCAGAATCCTGAAATCTACCATCTCATAATCACTGCAGCCCAGGTTGCCACCCACTTCTATTTCTCCTACTAGTTCTTCCCTGTTTGTGAGCAGCAGCTCAGGCTGCACACGGTCTCTGGTCAGTTCGATCAGCACTTGTCCCAGGAAGCTACCCCCAACATTCTCCAAAAACTTCCTGGATTGTCGGTGTGCTAATGGCATGTTAGAGCACACCAAACTGATATGTTTATTTTCTAGGTGCAGGATTCTTCTGTCTTCCCTGCATATACCACACAAAGCTCACTTTTTGGCCTCTGAAACAAGATTTCTTGCCTGCTTTTCATGTGGATTGTCTTCCTGTTGACCTTACATCTTCTTATTAATATCTGACTCCATATGTAAATGGACATCCATTGTGTTAGCTTATAGTGCTTAATTTACTTCCCAAAAGACAACTCTACATTTCTGCTCTCCTAACTGGTGGAGAACCTGTTTTCACCATGGTACAGTGACTCATATCTTGATAAAGATGCTCAGCGCATATTTTCAACATATAAGCTGTGTCTACACGTGCACGCTACTTCGAAGTAGCGGCACGAACTTCGAAATAGCGCCCGTCACGGCTACACGTGTTGGGCGCTATTTCGATGTTAACATCGAAGTTAGGCGGCGAGACGTCAAAGCAGCTAACCCCATGAGGGGATGGGAATAGCGCCCTACTTCGACGTTCAACATCGTGTAGTCGTTGCGCGTGTAGTCGTTGCGCATCCCGCAACATCGAAATTGTGGGGTCCTCCATGGCGGCCATCAGCTGGGGGGTTGAGAGACGCTGTCTCGCCAGCCCATGCAGGGCTCTATGGTCACCGTGTGCAGCAGCCCTTAGCCCAGGGCTTCTGGCTGCTGCTGCTGCAGCGGGGGATTCATGCTGCATGCACAGGGTCTGCAACTCGTTGTCGGCTCTGTGTATCTTGTGCTGTTTAGTGCAAGTGTGTCTGGGAGGGGCCCTTTAAGGGAGCAGCTTGCTGTTGAGTCCGCCCTGTGACCCTGTCTGCAGCTGTGCCTGGCACCCTTATTTCGATGTGTGCTACTGTGGCGTGTAGACGTTCCCTCGCTGCGCCTATTTCGATGTGGTGCTGTGCAACGTCGATGTTGAACATCGACGTTGCCAGCCCTGGAGGATGTGTAGATGTTATTCATCGAAATAGCCTATTTCAATGTCTCCACATCGAAATAGGCTACTTCGAAGTAGGCTTCACGTGTAGACGTAGCCATAGACACACATAATTCCATTCACAGCATCTGTACATACTTTTCACAAAGATATTAATGACCAGTCTGACTTCAACTTTCATTTGACTCATATGAAATTATTTCGTGAGAGAGGGTGTATGCACTAGAATCAACCTATTATGGTAACTCGTTTGCAAGATGGCATTCAGAGGTGGTTGGGTCAGGGTTTTATCTGTGCTATAGAGTTAACTATACATATTTAGATGCTGAAGTACTTACTCTTGATACAAACATCTCACTCAAGTCAGTCATCAGAGAACTCAACAAAATGACAGGGTTTATTAATGTGGTATATGCATAATGTGACAACTGTTCTGGATT
Organism: Carettochelys insculpta; assembly: GCF_033958435.1. Taxonomy (NCBI): domain Eukaryota; kingdom Metazoa; phylum Chordata; order Testudines; family Carettochelyidae; genus Carettochelys; species Carettochelys insculpta. The sequence continues at coordinate 86,232,751 of NC_134138.1, read as the reverse complement.
TAGCAGAAAATAAACATCTGGGAAAGATGTAACAACAGAGGTGATTTTCAGGCAAAACCATTAATGTTATAGAATTCTAATTAGTCATGCTTGTGAATAGCCCCACTAATGGCATTTGGAAATTGTTGCCTAAAACTGGATAATGATTCTGAAATTTCTCAGCTTTCTCTTTTTATCCCTGGCAGCCCCACCATGGGGCAGCTGCGCAAGCAAGATCCCGCATCCCCCAGCAACTAGGGGTGGGAGGCTGCTGCACAGGGCCTGGGTCAGTGTCCCTGGGCAGCCCTGCAGGGCCAGGGCTGGGGCCGGGGCTGGGGCTGGGGCTGGGGCTGGGGCTGGGGGCAGCTGCACACAGTTGAGCCCCTTCCCGAGTAGCCACATGGGACCAGAGCCAGTGCCAGATTCTCCTGGCAGCCCAACAGGAATGAGAGAGCCATGCAGGGCTGGAGCCACAGCCCTGGCAGCCCTGTGCGGCTGCAGCTAGATCCAGCTTCCCCTGGCAGTTCTTCAGCACTGGAGACAGGCTGGGACCAGGAGCAGCTGGGCTGGGCTGGGCTAGGCTGGAGCCAGCTTCTTCTGGCAGCCCCGGGGGCTGGAGCTGCATACCCGGCAGTCTTGCTAGGCTGGAGCTGCAGCCAGTGTCCTCTTGCAGCATGGGTGGGAGCCCCAAGCAGCAACCCAAGCCAGGATGCCCACACAGCACTAGAGGGTGAGCAGTCCAGTGGGCACAGGGGTGAGGGGTTGGTGGGTTGGGTGCTGGTGACAGGAAACATCCTGTGGTCTGGTAAATTCTCTTGTCTGGGGCTAGTCAGGTCCTGAGCAGGGAGGTGCAACTTATGATATGGACCTAGGTATGTTACAAGCTACTGCAAACACATAAGCTGTGTCTACACGTGCACGCTACTTCGAAGTAGCGGCACGAACTTCGAAATAGCGCCCGTCACGGCTACACGTGTTGGGCGCTATTTCGATGTTAACATCGAAGTTAGGCGGCGAGACGTCGAAGCCGCTAACCCCATGAGGGGATGGGAATAGCGCCCTACTTCGACGTTCAACGTCGAAGTAGGGACCGTGTAGTCGTTGCGCGTCCCGCAACATCGAAATTGTGGGGTCCTCCATGGCGGCCATCAGCTGGGGGGTTGAGAGACGCTGTCTCTCCAGCCCATGCAGGGCTCTATGGTCACCGTGTGCAGCAGCTCTTAGCCCAGGGCTTCTGGCTGCTGCTGCTGCAGCGGGGGATTCATGCTGCATGCACAGGGTCTGCAACTCGTTGTCGGCTCTGTGTATCTTGTGCTGTTTAGTGCAAGTGTGTCTGGGAGGGGCCCTTTAAGGGAGCGGCTTGCTGTTGAGTCCGCCCTGTGACTCTGTCTGCAGCTGTGCCTGGCACCCTTATTTCGATGTGTGCTACTGTGGCGTGTAGACGTTCCCTCGCTGCGCCTATTTTGATGTGGTGCTGTGCAACGTCGATGTTGAACATCGACGTTGCCAGCCCTGGAGGATGTGTAGACGTTATTCATCGAAATAGCCTATTTCGATGTCTCCACATCGAAATAGGCTACTTCGAAGTAGGCTTCATGTGTAGACGTAGCCATAGTGCTGAATTGTGGTACCTCAGCAGAATGGATTCTACCTTGCCTCAGATCAGGTCTATAGATCTCAATTAATTAAAAATTTATATTGGCTCTAGTGTACAAGAAATATGTTGTATGTTCACTAGAGACTTGAATTCATTTGATTGCATTGGTTCAAACACAAGGGCTGTGGCCACAGTAGTATGATAATGTGGCACTTTGGGGTATGTAATGAGGCATAACCATGAATATGCAGTGCCTCATGAGCATAACGGTGGCCACCTGTGCTTCAAAACTGCCTGTTTCGAAATGCAGCTGCCCTTGTAGCTGGGGGCCTTTCAAAATGACCCCCTGATTTTGAAAGCCCCTTCATCCCATCTGGTTTTGGGAATAAGGGGCTTTTGAAATCAAGGGGGTCGTTTTGAAAGGCTCCCGGCTTCAGAGGCAGCTGCATTTCAAAACCGGCAGTTTCGAAGCACACATGGCCGCCGTTATGCTAATGAGGCACTGCATATTCATGGAAGAGCCTCATTAGCATATCCCAAAGTGCCACATTACCATAGCCCTTCCGAAAGGAGGGGATAGTGTGGCCACAGCCAAGTAATTCTCTGTGTCCACTCTAGCTCTGCTGATTCATTACAGCTTCACCTTATCCCCACACTAGCACTGTTCTAAATGCTTTCCCTTGCTCTGCTCACTGGGTAGCAGCAGGTGCCTCAGAAGAGGTGGGAAAGGCCATAGTGCTCATCCACCATGAGAGAATTTGCTGAATGGTTTTTGTAGGAATTAGAGGGACAGCCATGTTAGACTTCCGCTTCACAAACAATAAGCAGCCCTGTAGCACCTTAGGCTACGATTACACTACAGAGTTATTTCAAAATAGCACTTGTGTAGTTTAGACTCTAGCAAAGTTACTTCGAAATAGAGGCTATTTCAAAATAAATTCAAAATGGTGGGTGCATTATTTTGAAATCGGTACCCCTCAAAGCAGGAGGCAAAATGCTTATTTTGAAATAGGTATTTCAAAATAGGCACTGTGAAAACACAGAATAGCGCTATTCCAAAATAAGCCATAATGGGCTCCAATGGCACTAACTTGAAATAGTGCTATGGGTGCAGAAATGATATTTTGACAAATCTGGATGCTATTTCAAAATACATTTTGGCTGTGGCTACACTGGCAAAAGGGGAATGCAAACGAGGCAGGTAGAAAATGCAAATATGGTATTTATCTGCATATTCAGTGCCTCATTTGCATAATGATGGCCACTCACCATTCCGGAAGTGCTGTTTTCAAAAGCCAAAACAGTCGTGGAGATGGGGTTCCTTCGGAAGGAAGTCCCCCTTTTGAAATTACCCTTCTTCCTTAAAAAAATTAAGAAAAGTGCTTTCGAAAACAGAGCTTCCTTTCAGAGGACACCTGTCTACATGGCTGTTTTGGCTTTTGAAAGCAGTGCTTCTGGAATGGTGAGTGGCCATCAGTATGCAAATGAGACACTGACCATGCAAATCAGCACCTCACTGCATTTTCAATCCACTGTATTTGCATGTCCTTTTCAAAAGGAAGGGGCCAGTGTAGACGCGGTCTTTGTGTGTACGGGTGTTATTTCAAAATAAGATATTTCAAAATAGCTGTTTCAAAATATCTTATTTGAAAATAAGGTTGCAGTGCAGCTGTAGCCTTAGAGACTAACACAGTTATTAGCTCATGAGCTTTCGTAGGTAAGACCCATTTACTCTAATCAACTGAGGAAGCGGGGCTTATCCACGAAAGCTCATGATTTAATAAATTTGTTAGGTTCTAAGGTGCTACAGGACTAGTTGTTATCTGAGGAATTGTTTTAATTCAGGCCACAGAGGCACGAGGGAATGGGTTAGATTGAAACCACTCTTAGATCTGCTCAAAGCAAGTATAATGCAAACAGCTCTGGGAACACAGGTAAGCTGGTCAGAGCCAATTTGCGAATGGCCACAGGTGTTTCACAAGCATTTTACAGAGGGGCAAACAGATATTAGAAGAGTGCCTTTCTCCAGTGTAGACAACACTATGAGTGCTGTATCTTTGAAGAGCAAGAGTGAGCTAGATTTTAGTTAACACTTCCAGCATGGACAATTAACATGCAAAAGCACTATAGTGAATCTAGCATAAGGACCGGACAACTCTTGATGCTGGTATGTCAGACAGAGCATGAGGTGCCACCTGACTCAAGGAGAGAAGGACTGTGCAGAAACTGAACTGTTAGTTAGGTACCATACCATGTATTTGTTAGTAGAACTAAAATGTGGAGCCACATCCAATCCACATCTGCCAGGCTCAACTCCTCATCTGATCCCAATTTGCGAGCCAGAGTTTATCTGCACCTGCACAAGTCAGGTGGGGAGAGAGGAGGAGGGAGGGGGCACAGATGCAGAAGAAGGGGGCAGGGTCATGCCAGGAAGATGCAGGCAGCATGAAAGCAGGCCTGCGATTAAGGGCTGCAGATCAGTACTCACCAGGCTTTGCAGGGGTGGGTAAGGGAAAGCCAGCACTCAGCCCCTCCTGCAGGGAGATTTAGAATGCACCATCTTGCATCCTTTTCCTGCTAGCAGTGCAGGGGCCTGCCCTGGCGCCCCACCCCCTCACCTGGAAGGGGGTGAGCACCGTGCAGGTATCCGCTCCATGGATATGAAGCAGATATTCACAGATATGCAGGTCTCTAGATGTCAGGCTGAAGATCAATCCCCTTCGGACAGCTGGGGGATCAAGGGAACTGAGCACACTGTAGCCAAACCTCTCCTGGCAAAGATTTATCCCTCTTATATGAGAGGGCTGCCCTATGCAGAAGACCCTCGCACCAGTCAGAATGTAAACCCATCAGTATATTGGATGGGAAGCACACAGCATGACACCCAAATGGCTGTACAACATGAGTCATGGCAATGAATTGAAAGCAGTGGCATGCAATACAAACTTCAAAGCCCTGCACAGAGACTGTCGATTGCACTGAAGTTGAAGGAGTGAGGAGACAATGAGCAATCCAGACAGATTTCTTAACACAAAAGGAACAAAGTGCTAAAATTATCAATATAAATAGTGTAAATCGAACAGGCAACTGAGAAATGACAGTATTATGAGAGTTAAGGTGAGGATATAAAATATACATAGATTTTTATCTTCTGGGTTCATAAGGCCATGTTTGATGGACCATAATTTCATGCTTGAAACCGAATGGGTTAAATTCAACCCTTGTAAATACAATGAGAAGTTCTGTGGTGCCTTATATACTAGTAAATTTATTGGAGCATAAGCTTTGGAAGGCAAAGACCCACTTTGTCAGATGCACATGGCAAAGCGTCGCATGCATCTGATGAAGCGGGTCTTTGCCCACGAAAGCTTATGCTCCAATAAATCTGTTAGTCTATAAGGTGCCATAAGACTTGCTGTTGTTTTTACGGACACAGGCTAACACAGCTACACTTCTGATATTTCAGCCCTGGTATAATTTTGTCAAGCTTGATTGACTTATGTCACGATGATTTGAATCCCAAAGAGTTATGTACATTACAGTAGGCGTTGGCCTTAACCTTAGCTATATATTAATATTACAGTGCCAGAAGGCATATATATATATATATATATGTTCAAAATTGCAGAAAGTGGCAAAAAGAATGTAGTATGGAAACAAGTGGAGAACACAGTTACTCCCTTTCCTCTGCCAGCATAATCTCAAATAAAGAGCCTGATCCTTTAGCCCGTGCAAACTCCAGTACCTGGTTGCCACATTTCATTGTAGTTACTAGTTTTATTACATCCATATTCCAAAATGACCTCAGCCTCACCTTTTGGGAATTCACTCCATTCTGCTCTAGGTCAGATACCTATTAACTCTGTTCTTTGTCTCCTCAGATAACACATTTCTGTTTTCTTCAGATGAGCCCTGTACTTTGGGTTTACTCGCCTGGAATGACAATAACACCTTGTGGGAGTGGTCACTTTGGTCAATGTCCATGATCAAAAACCCAAACCAAATGAAGATTCTAATCTTTTTTCAAATTCACCTAGAGCAGAGACTGGCTTCTTTCAAACTTACCTCTCCTCCCGATCCTTCACAGCAAGAATCCCAACAGTCTGCCATTACATTTTACCTCCAAGAAAATAGTTCATCCAACCTAGAGAAACATTTAAAATTAAAAGAGAAACCAAAGCATCATACTTCAGTTGTGACAGAGCTCACTGATTAGGCAGAAATGGGCTTTGGTGGATGACGGTGAATGATAGTGTAAAATGACCACATACGGTGAATTTAGTTTTCTGTTTAACCTGACCTTTTTCTCCCCTCTTCCTTTTATTAAAAACTCACTAATTATGGTGTTGATATGAGGCAAGATATTCTCATACAGCTAATGCTTGACCAGGGAGTTTCCTACTTTGTTCATTATAGGAAGATCTTGCCTCTATATACCTAGCAAGGGATGCTATATTCATTTTCAGATCCTCAGAAATCTTGCACCATTACAGAATTAAAAGTAAGGAAGAAAGGTTTACTTTGGTGGCTTAATGAATAACTGTAGGAAACTAAACTAGGGCTACTAAAATAATTCTTTAGTTAACTGGAAAGGTCTCTGAAAAAAAGAAAACTCAGAAGCTCTCTAAATACATACTATTTGATGGTCTTTGTGGCCGACTATGATGTTTTATGATGTGCACTGTTAAATGGAAAAGTGTGCTTAGAAGAAGGTAATAAACACAAAAGGAATCTGCAACTGTGGTAATTGGCCAGTAGTACCAGTGCTGAGAGTCACATTATTTTTACCTTTTGAAGGGCAGGGAGTGAGTGAAAAGGGGAAGAAAGAGGTGGGAAAGAGAGGACAGCTATTTTGATATGTAAAATACACCCATGTCCCTCCCGGCCCCAAATTGTAAAGCTATACGCAGGAAACAGAGACGAAGGAAACCTTGTCTGGAAAAAAATAAAAGCTTCAAACATTTGCTCAGATGAACCCTAGAATAACATTTATAGGTTCAAGAAAGGCTTTTTTTAAAAATATTTATTCATTTGTACACTGTAAGCCAGGCAGGAGAAATATCAAAATACTGTGAGAAAGGCTCCTCTTGTGCTATATTTTGACTGATCAGGTGCAAAAAATAATGGAAGTCTCAAGAGAGAAGGATGTAGTCATGAGAGTTCCTGACCAGTTATGCAGATTGAAGATAGTCCATGTTGTAGTTTCAGGGTAACAGTTTCCTGTTCCACCTCTGGGATCCCTCAAGGGCACTCATTTAAGGTTTCCAGCTCTCAGACATCACCCCATTTGGATGGAGATCCATATCTCTCTTCTACTCCTACCCAGGTGGGGTGGAGGAGGGAGAAGTGGGAATTAGAGGCTGCGCAGATCATGTCTTATCCTGTGATTTAGTCCCTGCAAGTTAGTCTGCCTCAAGGCTAGTGCCTGCAGGTGGTTTTCTCTTTGAAGGCTACACACAGCATATTATCAGCAGATGTAAGTTACCACACAGCTTTCTCTAAGCAAGCATATTTATACTTCAGACAAAAGCATTAGTGAAAACATAAAAAAAAGCCCACCAAGAACTTATATTTATGCTAAAAGATTACCAGAGTTCACCTCTAATCATAGGTAGCCCTAACACAGAAAGGCTTCCCCATATTTCTACAAGACATTCCCCTCCCCTTCTTTGGACAGGAGGTCCTGAGTCACTTTCAGCCACACCTTTTATATCAAAAGCCCCTTTTCTTTCCCCTTTGGTCTCTGGAAAGCCCAGTTTCAACCAGTAAACACAATCTTCCTCATGAAGTACTACTTCTCTGGAGGTTTCTAGAACATGAATGATTCACCTTTATCATCTTCCATTGTTTTTGTGACAACCTATACCTCCGAAGTTGCTCCAATCCCTGTCCCACAGTGATATTGCATGAGATCGCAGTACCTATCATAGGTTGGATAAGCACAAAATCTTTTAGTTCCTAGCTCAGCAAGGAACTGAAGCCTGTGCTTCACTTTAAGCACTAGAATAGTTTTATGGAAGTCAACAAGATTACATGCATACTAAATCAGACAGGCACATGCTTATGTGCTTTGCTAAATCAGAGACTTTATGTTCACAAGAACTGCATACCCAAGACTTTTGAAGGGGTACCAAGCGTTAGTTATGAACTAGCCATCCAGCTAGGCACTTCCATCATCACGTAAGGAGAATCCAGATTCTTGCTAATAGAATTTACCTCAAAATCAAACATTGCAGAACAATGCCTCCCCCCATCTTTCCTTTCACCCTGAGACCTCAGCTTCCCAACTGCTAATCTATAATTAAGAAACCAACATAACCATTTACTGCCCCTCAATTCTACTGACTATAAACAGCAGCTGACTTGAACTGGAGGAGATCAGAAGCAGAGGTGTGTGGAGGATCATAGAATCATAGAATTCTAGGGCTAGAGGGGACCTCAAGAGGTCATAGAGTCCAGCCCCCTAAAGCAGGAACGACCCCAACTAAGTCATTCCAGCCATGACTATGGCAAGCTGGGAATTAAAAACCTATAGGGATGGAGATTCCACCACCTCTCTCGGTAACACATTCCAGTCCTTCACCACTCTCCTGGTGAAATAGTTTTTGCTAATATATAACCTACACCTCTCCCTCTACAACTTCAGACCGTTGCTCCTTGTTCTGCCATCTCTCACCACTGAGAACAGTTTCTCTCCATCCTCTTTAGAGCCCCCTTCCTCCAAGTTGAAGGCTGCTATCAAATTGCCTCTCACTCTTCTCTTCTGCAAACTAAATAAGCCCACATCTCTTAGCCTCTCCTCATAGGTCATGTGCTCCAACCCCCTAACCATTTTCATTGCCCTTCACTGAACCTTCTCCAATGCATCTACATCCTTTCTATACTGGGCGTGGGGGGCAGAACTGGACGCAATACTCCAGATGTGGCCTCATGAGTGCTGAGCAGAGGGGAATAATAACTTCTCTAGATCTGCTGGAAATCCTAATCCTAATGCACCCCAATATGCCATTAGCCTTCTTGACTACAAGGGCACACTGTTGACTCATCTCCAGCCTCTCAGCCACTGTAATTTCCAAATCCTGTTCTGCTGCACTGCTGCTCAGTCAGTTGGTCCCCAGCCTGTAACAGTGCTTGGGATTCTTCCATCCCAAATGCAGGACTCTGTACTTCTCCTTGTTGAACCTCATCAAATTTTATTTGGCCCAATCCTCCAATTTGTCTAGGTCTCTCCTATCTCTACCCTCCAATGTATCTACCTGACCCTCAGCTTAGTGTCATCTGCAAATTTGCTGAGGGTGCAATCCATCTCCTCAGACAGATCATTAATAAACATGTTGAACACTACTGACCCCGAAACTGATCCTTGGGGTAGTCCACTTGAAACTGACCACCAATCAGACACTCAGCCATTGACCACTACCAGTTGGTGGTTATATTGCAAAAGATTTAATTTTTGGAGTTTGGTTTTGTTCTCAGTTAGAATACAAGTAAAATTGTGACATTTTCCATGAAAGAATATTTCAAAACAGTTTTTCTTCTGTCACCTGGAGTGTTTTATTTTGACTTTCATTTTGTACTAAATAACACTAAATAAAATGAGAACAAAATGTCAATTCAAACTGAAAAAAATCAAGATATTCTATTCAGGCAGTATCAATACAGGGTGTCTTGACATTCTCAGATTTTTTCCTTCCTCCCCAAATGAGAATTCCAGTAAAATCAGCCCAGTTTCATAAAATTATACAATAGAAGAATAGGGATGGATGAGACGTTGGGTGGTTATCAAGACCACTAAGTAAACATAGACCATCCCTGGCAAGTATTTGCCCAGTCTGTTCTTAAAAGTTTCTTTCAATGAGTATTTCACAGTCTTCCTTAGAAGTGTTTTCCAGAGTTTAGCTACATTTACAGCTTGAAAGTTTTTCCTAATACCAAATCTAAATCTCCCTTGTTGCAGATTAAACCTAAACTCATTATTAGACAATGAAATCAAAACAGTGTATGTTGTGTCAAAGTAGTGAGCACTGCACAGAATACTAAAAGGAAGTTAGGCTTGCAACACTAACCAAGACGACTGATGAGCTGCAGTTCTGTAACGATAGTAATTTGCAGAACCAGGAGCAGGTATTAGTTCATGTCATGTTCATTTGCTATATGGTACATAATGGGAGAGGGTGGAAAGAAGAACTGTGAAAGCTGTAGCCATTTATTTTTCTCCATGGGTATTGTAAAAGGAGAAAATAAATAACATTTATTATTGATCACACTTATCATTTAAGCTTCTGTGAGACGGCATGGATAAATAACCACAATGTTCTTTTCAGTTAATATTTTCTATAAAGATGTGTGTGTGGGGAGTGGGGAGTGACAGATATGATTCACCTGTGGTTTGAGCTCTCCTCTAAGAAGTCAAAGCCTGATACTTACTTCTGTAGAACATACTGAAATATTTGTTCTGTATAGACCCACTGAAGGGGCTGTGGAGAAAGGGGTAGGTTTCCCTTAGTCTCAGAGGTTGAAAAAGGCACAGGCCTCCCAGCTGTTGCTAATGCAGTAGTGGAAGCGGGTGGGGCCCCAGGCTCTTTCAATTACAGTTGGCATGTTGTGTGCCATGCTCCAGGAGGCTTTTGGGGGCAGCTTAAGGTAGGGGAGCCAGTGCATCATGCTCCAAGCGGTGCTTATGATTGGCTGCTTTTAAACCCACCCCCTTCTGCCTGAGACCCCACCTCTCCATGGAGTGCAGAGCTGTCTCCCTCCACTTAGCTGAGGGGCCTGACAAGTCTGCCTCTGGACATGCCCACAAAATTGTTGATACCTTGTGCCATTATATTAAGCATATTTTCGATACCTTGCGCCATGGAAAACATAGCAAGAGGAAGTTTCTTTTTCTCACCTGTTACCTCCCCAGGAAAGATTAGCCAAGTGTTTCCTGAGATGCCGACTCACAGCTGAGATGGCAGAGATGAAATCTGACATAAAGCAATTGGACAGAAGCAGGGCTTTTCTTGTGCATTGCTTGATAGATCGCAAACTCCCAATGTATAACTCAGCCACACACATTTGCTCCAGGCTCAAACTTGGCACACAGCATTACACCGAGGGAATGATCTTTGTTTAGGCAAATTAAAAAATTTCAGTTTGCTCTTTTGAAAATTTATGAGAGCCAACATTCCCCTCCCATGCACAGAGCTGGATAGGGGTTTGATTGATCAAAATTCATTTGGCGAATGATTAGTCCCTAACAAGCCATAGTTGCCTCTGGAATTCTTTTCCAGGAGGAGGAGGAGGAAGTACAGCAGCTGCCATGTTAACTTTGAGAAATAGCTAACATGCATGCAGAGATTATCTGCTCTTAGTTATAAGGATTCTGAGTCCGAATTTTCCATGTCCACGAAAGCATGAAGCAGCTTTAAGCACGGATTTGCATGGTAGACTGGAGCTTCCCTTCTGAAGAGAGGTCTGCTAACAGGACAAATAAGATTTTCTTTTATCACTGTTTTGAAGATACTTATTTCATACTTGCATTGGTAAGCAAAGCAATCCATTTCAGCTGGCACGTCAGCTAAATTCTAGATGGATTAAGAAAGAGGCGTTCTGTCTCTGTTGATATGTCATAAGCTATAGAAGAAAGGAATTTCTCCTATGAAGTGCCCCCTCTTCTTCAGGGAAAAATCTGATCATGGTGTTAACTCTGAACTTTTTCTGTTGGCTGGTACATTGAATAGTGCCACTAATTAGCATCATAGTCAATTAGAATCATACTGCTGGAGAACATGCGTAAGTAATTCTAATTTGCTATGAACCAGCTAGCACTGGTCAGAAAATGGAGTTTTTCTCCCACAAATCATTTTAATTATTTGAAAAGGAGCAAAAGGTCTTCACAGTGAAGTCAAAAATTTTGGAAGGGAGCAAAATTTTGTTTTTGGAAAATCAGATTTGATTGTTTTGGTTCACTCAGAGGTGCCTGACTCCCTAGGAAGTTATCTCCCTGAGGTTGCCGACTCCACAGGCAGCTGGCACTTTAGGGATCTGGGCAGCTCAGGCTGTCCTCTGGATACTAGTACAGTCTTGCCTGTGCTACAACTCATAACTGAAGTGATTCAACTTCCACAGACATACCTGTCAAGTTAGGAAGGGAACATGCCACAGAAAGCTGCTTCTGTCCAACTCTGTTCTCTCCATACCTTGTGTGGACCAACAGAATCTTAAGGTACCTCTATACTAGGGTAGAAAGTCGATCCCAGATACTCAATTCTAGCCACGCCATTAGCATAACTAGAATAGATGTATCAGAATCAATATTCTTACCCTATGTCGATTGGGGCTCTTCAGGCTCATGCCAACGTCCCTTACTCCACATCTTAACAAACACGGCAAAAATCAAACTCTGGAAGATCGACTGCATCATGGTCGATTGGCTGTTAAGTATAGATTGACTCTGAAATGCATGGAATGGGGTAGATGCAGTCGGGACTCTGAAGTCTTCTTGACTCTCCCCTCTACTCCCATACCATTAATTCTTTCTTGCCCCTCTGTCCTTATACTTGGTGGGGGAATGGAGCACTGTAGCCTGCCTGGCTCACGAACACCACCAACGCAAATGTGCTAAGTAAACCAGAAATTGCTGTGAAGTTTTCAAATGGCAGTACGAAGGATGGAGAGAAAGCTTGAGCAGTGTCTCCTTTGCTCGTTAGACTCTTTGAAATTTTTTTGCTGATCGTAATCAGTGTCATGGTGTGACTGGAACTGAAAGGGATTATTCCTTTTACACAGGAATTTAAACGTAGCCTGTTTGTTCAGAGGAGAGAGGGGACCAGATTAGAACATGCTATCGGAGCATAATAAATTTACAGTAGTTGCAAACTAGTGTTCCTTAATTCTTCAGACACCATCTCTAATATTCTCATTCTCTCATAGTTAGCTAATTTATGCTTTTGTCCTTATTGAATTAACCATTGTCTTCTCTTTCATACTGTCTCCGGAGGGAACCCCCTTTTAAATCTTTTCCATTTAATTCCATTAATTGGCATATTGTCTGGCCTTAGGTTTTCTCTCATGGGCCCTGAGCTTAGGTTCCCCTCCCTTCTTAAACTCCTCAGCTATGTTTCTGCCGCTTTGACTGACAACTTGCTTGATCTGCAGACAAAGCATGTGCTTTCTTATCTTTCACTCACAGGCTAATGTTTAACAATGTATTCACAGTTTATCACCCTATGTGTTAAGCCAGGGTACAGAAGTTCTCTTGGTTCTGAAGCCATCATAAAAATCAGTAATAATCAATGCATTTATTCTAGGCGAGGCTACATTAAAATATTACTAACTACCATAATTAGAAAATAAATAATTTAAGAAGTCAGATGCCTTTACTGATTTATTAATAGTACTTGCTTTTGCCCTTCAAATAGGATTCTGGGTCTTCTTTCAAATGAAGAAAATGAAGCCTTCACAACAAATACATACAGCCTTTTCATTAAAGAAAAAAACAAAAATGAAAGTTTTCACCTCAGCATCATAACTTTCCCTGTTACAATGACTAACGCAAATGAGTGCAGGAGGTATGGAACATGAAAAAAACAGCAGTTTAGCGAAAACATTATTTCAGTAACACAACAAATAGGTTAAATAAACCCCACAGAGCTAGCAGTGTTCCTCGCCTGTATTTATTTTTATGGTCATAATAAACTGAATTCATGACACACTGAAAATGCTGTTATGGCTTTCTTTTACAAGGCACAAATAGCCATGTAATAATTGGAGTAACACTGCAGCTGTATTGTCTATGCACACTCTGTGGCAAGAGACAGAGAGGAGCAAAAAAAATCAAAAATGGGATGGGAAGGCATCAAAAGCAGTGAAAAGATAGAAACAAACCAAAGTGCTTCCCTTTCCTTCATCCCACCCCAAGGCCCAGAACCATCGTTATGTCAGTACCACATGGTAGGAGTTCAGTGGGGGTTTGAGGAATCGTTTTTAAGGGTGTGAGGGCCTGGGTTCAAATATACTGATCTTGAACCCTGTGGAGATCCAGGTAGATACCCATGCGGCAGTTAGTACTGCTTCCAGCACCACTGAGCCCTGCTCTGTCCTGACCTCTGAAGGGTTTGCCATAAGGCAGACGCTCATTTAAAATGAATCAATAGCAGTTTACTGTGGATTACTCATCCTTCATTAGGCCAGCAACCACTGGCTTCAGTGAGAGCTCATTTTCTGGGCTGCCTTAGGAGAGATGGAGGATATTGGAGGTTTATTTAATACTGGGTTTTCTGAGACATTCTTTAAATTCTACAAGAGAAGTAGCAATACTAATAAGTTTCAATTGACTCTGTCTTGTTCAGACCCAGAAGGCAGATACATAGTAATTTTGAGCATTTTCAGTACTAAAATTAATATGGCTGAAGTATATATAATCTTAGTGGTGGGCATGCACCTTTTACCGCAAACATAACATTTCCAGCAGAACTGATATCCCAGAGATAGAAGGGAAAGACTGAAACAATGTCATGGATGATATCGACAAATCTTAATGTTCTAGGTGAAAGTCACAGGCCTTTTCAAACCATCCATTATTCTTGAGAGGATATTGGATAATTGGCTGTATGGAGACTGAAGTGTAACAAGACATATCTCTCTGCGCTTCATGCCTCCTATTCCCGATGAGATTTTTTTTTATGCTTTGTAAGATGTTAACTTCTAAATGCATAGAGACAGAAGTCAGTAATATCATCATCGTACACCAATTTCTCTTCACATAGACACTGGTCATAGAGCCTCAAGCTGGAAGTTAAAACACACATTGCTTAGATGTCTTCGGATGTCTTGCCTAAGTGTATTCAGATGATTAAAATATCCATTACTAGTTTCTGAAAAGAAAAATATAAATACCATCACTTCCACTACAAGTTTATAGGAAACGTCAAAGACTATCTTAGGAAGAGAATGCATAAAATTCACACCTGAAAGAAGAAAGGAACAAACTGGTTAATTCGTCAGAAGAAAATGTTGTTAAGTTTTTCTGGGGGAGGAACCCTCATAAAGAAGGCCCTTAGATGTTGCACATTCTCATTACCTTGTATTTTAATTACACTCACTGGTCTCCATCCAGGCTAAATTCATGCTAATGAATTTTAACAGAGGCTTTATGAATCGTTGGAATAAAGCTGGTAGATTTCTATGGAGAGAAATTAAAATGGCTAAGTACAGTTACAGTATACTCTCTTGGTACAAGACAACAGTCTTTCTGTACCAGAAACTGATTAAATTAACAGACAATTAAAAGACGTCTCTGAATATTTTTACACAATTCAAATTCAACCCACATATTGTTCCTACCTCACATCAATTATATGGAGGAAGATCTTTCCATACTACAGGTTAAAGATGCAGTTGGCTACATCAACCCAGGCAACATGCCTGGATGCAATGGCTTTTCTGAAGAAAAGGACATATATCAATCAATTAGTACCAACGCTGTCTGAAGTCTATAATGAAGTATTTGCAGAAGAAATAATGTCGCAGAGCATGAAGATGGCAATAACTACCCTAATTCTTAGGAAAGAAAGCAAGCAAGCAAGCAAGCAAGAAAGAAAATGTCTTCATTGTGGTGATTATCACCTCACAGCACAGATTATAAAATTCTGACAAAGATTCTCATTTAACACCTACAAAACTTTGCTCCATCAACCATTAATGAGGTCCACATGTGTTTTGTTTATTGCGGATGAATGCTGGAAACTACTCCAAAGATATTCTACTGAATCCACTAGACACAAACGGACACTCCAGTCACTGTTCTATCAGAATGCTGCTGCCTCCCATCCCATGGACATGAGGGAAAGGATTACCTGGGTGGCATGGGCAGGTAGTGGCAGCGGTGGCAGCAGCAGTCTCAGGGGATCATTTCCCCCCACCCCTCACCACCACCCATCCTCAACCATGCCTTGTTCAATTGGTGTCTCCTGCTGAGCCCCACTCCTCCGGGGGTGGTTGGAAGGCCTCCAGCTGCCTGTGGAAAAGTGGGGCTCAGCAGGCCGGAAGGGTGCAGTGGAGCACAGTGTGGTGATTGTGGGGTGGAGGGAGGTAGACCAGAAGGGGGTGACCTCCTGCAGCTGCTGCTGCTGCCGCCATCCACCGTTCGTCTCCTACCCCAGGTAATCCCTGGCTAGACTGGTCAGGCAGAAGGCCAGGGATAATGGCAAGGAGGAGAGTGGGGAGGGCACTTCCTGGGATGCCGCACCTGGGGCACTGGGGAGGGTTGCCCTTGGCTGCCCCCATCGACCCTTGGGATGGCCCTAATCATTAGATGCTAATCAAGCCTTCCACTGAGTGGAGAGGCTATATCTACAAGTGAATCTGAGAAAATTAGAATTGATTTATTTACAAATTACCCCTTGCCTCTGTTCTAGGAATGCCTCTAGGATGCCCTCTAAAACCTGTGCTCTGTCATGAAGTCATGGAACTGCCGGTAGCACGTACCATGTACTGCAGGAATTATCACCCAGCATGACAAGTACAAAAATAGTGTATAGGTGGATGATATTGTGTTTATTCTCAGAAATGCCTCTGCTTCAATTCCACTGCTAATATCTGCAAACAAGATATTAGGACTTCAGGGTCAAGTCTCTTTGGCTACGCCTACAGGCGTCCTCTGTCAACAGAAGTCACTGCTAACAGAGAAACCTCAGTAGTACCTCTGTTGACAGATGGTATCTACACCTACAAGCAGATTGAAAGAGCAATCTGATATGTCTGCAAGAGCAGCCAGACTGCCCAGCCCTCTCTCGACAGAACGTGTGACCAGACTCTCTCCAAACAGGGCTGCCTGGGGAACTGGAAGGCCCCTCTGTTGACAGAACTGCCTACACAGGCACACTGTTGACAGAGGCGCTATTCCTGACTGGGTACAGGGATAACACTGCCAACTGAACAGCTGAGTTTTGTTGACAAACTCTTGCTTTAGCCAGGTAGATGATCGGAGAGTTTTGTTGACAAAAGGACTGTTCTGTTGACAGAAGCTGCCCATGTAGACATGCCTTGATGGCCAGGTGATGGATGTTTCTTATATACCAAATCCATCTCAAATACAATCATTCTTCTTTCATTCATGTAAAAGCATAATCTTTTTAGGCCTCAGGCATGTCCTGATTTGTCTGCAAACACAGATGCTGTACCCAGAGAAATAACAACAGACAGAGAGAAATGGTCTTTACCAATATCTTATTTAGGAGAGGTAGTAGCTATTAAAATTATTGTATGACTATGATTAATGCATATATTTAGCTCAATTCTATGTAAAAATCCTGGTTCAACTTTCACAAGAGTTAAACAGAGTTACATAACAATTTCTGTGAAGTATGAAGATACACCAAACCCAGAATATACTAGGAAATTACAACCAAATTGAAGGTGTGATTCACCTGGTTTTTTTTCTATGCTGATTTTTAATGATCCTCGGTGCATTTCAGATTGAAACTAATTAGTTATCTCTTTGTGTGTACTGTGTACTTCCTTTTTTTAAAGCGGTTGCCATCACCTTTAAGGAAAAAAAAAAACATTTATCTCCTCTTGGAGTGTCCTTCCGAAAATCATGCCCATTGCTACATCTAATCTCATCAACTCTCCTTTCATGCCAATCTGGAACAATCCCCAATATAAATTTGCTCACAGCACTAAGATCAGCTCTGCCTGGCTCACCAAGGACATATTAATCATCAAATATATTATTGAACAGACAACTTTAGCCTCCTGTTCAAATCTTTGTGATAAATATCAGCTATGAATAAAACAAGGACCTTTCTACAATAAACATTGTCTCAAAATTATAAAGGTATTGTGGAATTTTTGGTAGGCCCATAAAATAACACTCCACTTGAAGTGCACCTTAAAAAGTATGTTAGCCAAACACATATGGGTATAACATACAAATAGCTAAATTCTTTCATTTATCTAACTGGCTATGCCATTTAAAAAAAGCTGGGGAGAAGGAACTAAACATTTCTATTTCTTCTGACAGGTGGGATAGTTTCTGGCACAATATATAGAGATCATCCAGTTCCCTGTTTCTTTCAGAAAAAAATTCTAAATAGAGATTACATACAGCTGGGTGCGCCTGTCGTGCAAGGGTGTAGAGTGGAGACTTCATTCTCACTTGTCAGTGGTCTCAGTGCCTCTGGGGTTACATTTCCAACAAAGAGAATCTTCCAAGGTCACAAATTCTCACTTGATCATGCCCAATGTGCAGTTTATATGCTACAGGTTGAACCTCTCTAATCCAGAACTCTCTTGTCTGGCAAACTCCATAATCTGGCATGATTTCTGGTAGCCTTTTGTCCACTATCGTGGGCATGGCCAAGTTTCCTGTGGTCCCATAAAGTTTGTTTACAGCTACCGGTCCTAGCTCTCAGTGTTCTGTGCTGTTACTCCACTGTAATTTACCCCTAAATGTCTTCTACGAGCCCAGTAGGCAGTGGAAGTGTGGGTGATATGCTAGAAAATACTGGTTTCCCATCGTCCGACAAATTCTCTTTTCTGGCACAGGTCAGATCAGATCCCAAGGGTGCTGGATGAGAGAGGTTCAACCTGTACTGTTATTGCATCGGAAGGCTATTTTTATGTTTTGTAGCATTCTCATTCTCAACTACCAAAAGATGATTCAGGAAGGGACAGGAAATTTAGAACTTTCTTAAACTGGTGTGGTTAACCCAGTCAATTAACAATATTGTACTTATTCATGTAGACAGCACCTCCGCCATCGCTACAGTATGTGGCTTGATGCTCTGTTGTTGTCTCTTAGCAGTGGATTTTTGCAGGGACTTTTAGTCTTACCTGTGTGTGCTAGAGTTGTTACTGGTAGTATTCTGACATTAACTGAGTGTTACAATATTCAGATGCCCAAGGAAGTTGTGTCTATTTTTGAATCAGAGACAAATGGCAGGCTTGTCCACACACAGTTTTTGTATTGTTTTAGCTATATTGGTTTAGTAACCAATGATGTTAATAGTAAATTTTTCCCAATATAGCATCTTTATACCAGAGTAACTACACCCTTAGTAGGGGTTGCCCAGCTTTAATTAGTTCAATGAAAAATATATCATGCTTGTAACAGAAATAATTAAATTGACACAAGAAACATATATAAAAAAGGCCTAAAACAGTTGCCACACTAAGATCAAATGAGTAGTTTGGTGCCTGAAATAAGGACCCAGTTACTTTTTAGCCCCCTGATTTATAAGAGACTAGGACCATTAGAAAACAGGACACAAGTTACTCAATATTCCAGAAGTAATTAAACTGTTCATGGGCAATTTTCTGATCTTCTCATCAGTTTTTTAATCACAATACTCAAATCACAGTTACAGAATCAGACAACAATTAAACACATCATCAATTTAGAGATCACACCGAAGCCGTGTTCAGACATAGCACTTGTAACAGTAACAATTATCTGGTTAGGGATGTGATTTTTAACAAAATAGTTACACAGATACAGTCTCTAGCACAGGGTGTAGCTATTTTAGTATAAAAGTGTATTACATCTGTACTGCTTATTCCCATTTGAGAATAAACTTCACTGGTATAAATCAGGGCATCTGACAGACTTCACTGGACACTGGACAAGGTGTGTGTGTGGTGGGGGCTGGTTCCAGAGCCCCAAAGGGGCAGGGCCTTGGCCAGAAGGGATCAGGTTGGGGGCTAATCCCCCCGCCAGCCAGCCCTTGAATGACATGCAACTTGTACCACCTGGGACTTCAGCGGAGAATTAAAGGCATTGGGGCTCTTGCTGCTGCTGCTGCAGCTGGGAGCCCTGCACCCTTTTAAATTGCTAAATCCAGGGGAGCTGGCCCCTTTGCCAGCCCCCTGCCCCCTTCTGGTGGTCCTGGTATAAACACTATTATAAACAGTATAACTGCAACCACACACTGTGTGGGTGAATTAGCAGTTCTAGTGTTTTAACTATCCCAATATAATTTAAACAATACAAACTTTGTATGTAGACAAGGCCTCAGAAAGACTTCTGCATTTCTGTCTCTGGATGTTTGGTCAGTCTGGCTACCTGCTTATGTTTATGTACCAACATTTTTTGGATTTTTGTTCATTATTTTTATTGCCAAATGTCATCTTTTCAAGTCTGATGAGGTTGACTTTAAACTCATACTGGTAACACCACTAGCTAAATGTACACCAACATCTCCATCCATACAGATGATTGGAAAGTGGAATGGAAATCAAATATTTTCACCAAGCTTTATTCCACCAAGTTGAAACAAAAGTTTACTACAATTTCAAAATTTGACAGTATTTGACAAACTCAGTATAAACCCATGTTTGGTGAGAGCTTGGAATCCCAGTCAGTTCATTTTCTTCTGTACATGAATTCATTTTTTAAAGGTGAGTTCTGCAATGAACTCCATTCAGACTGAATGGGCCACAGATGTGAGAGCCGAACAAGTTTTTCATGACAATTGAAAACAACTTTAAATTTACAGGGATAAAAATATTTCAGGTTCATTTTCATAGGCTTTAACTCCAAAAAAAGATGACTAGCTGTTACCAAATTAAATGAATAAGCAGCAGATTTAAAACAAACAAAAGGAAGTACTTCTTCACACATTGCACAGTCAACTTGTGCAACTCCTTGCCAGGTGATGTTGTGAGGGCTAATCACATAACAGGGCTCAAAACAGTGCTAGATAAATTCATAGAGAATAGGTCTATGACTGGCTGTTAGTCAGGGTAGGTAGGATGGTGTTCCTTACCTCTGTTGGAAGTGATAGCTGGCACTGGTCATTGTTAGAAATGAGAATACTGGGCCAGATGGACCTTCGAACCATTCTTGTATTATATTCAGCATATTGCAGGAACAGATCCTCAACTTTCCAATGTGTTTAAAATCTAAATAGACAACAGCAGGAGAAAGGAAAGGCACATGAAAGTGAGATGGGTAGCCTTACCCAAACAGCTCGGGGTGATCTATTCACAGTCCAAAACTGTTCCACTATTTATCATGATGGACATTTTTTGCACCTGACTCATCCATGGTCAGGATGTTCCTAGTCAAAACTGAAATTCACAAGTAGAGCTGAGACAGCTTGCATAATAGGTGCCAGCACTTTACCCTCATTTAGCTAGGGGTACTAGTCCCCACTTTAAAGATAATCAAATTAACCTCAACTATTACAAATGATCTTTTCTGGGAGCACCAATAATTCTACAATTGTTTTGGGTAAGCGTGATATTGTTCTGAAATAAATGACTTTATAGTTCTCTTTCCCAAGCTACTTCAATGCATATTACACACAGAATCCTAGAACCATTTTCTTGGCAAACTGTGCCACTTGGAACCACAAGTATTACCATTATAAAGTAAATGTTTAAGATTGCACAGAAGAAAAAATAACGGATTAGCCTTCAGTTCTGAAACATACCATGGTAAGCGTGTATCCCAATGGCTACGTCTACACTAGCCCCAAACTTCGAAATGGCCACGCAAATGGCCATTTCGAAGTTTACTAATGAAGTGCTGAAATGCATATTCAGTGCTTCATTAGCATGCGGGCGGCCACGGCACTTCAAAATTGACACACCTTGCCGCCGCGCAGCTCGTCTCGACGGGGCTCCTTTTCAAAAGGACCCCGCCTACTTCAAAGTCCCCTTATTCCCATGAGCTGATGGAAATAAGGGGACTTCGAAGTAGGCGGGGTCCTTTCGAAAAGGAGCCCCGTCGGGATGAGACGCGCGGTGGCGAGGTACGTCAATTTTGAAGTGCCGCGGCCGCCCGCATGCTAATGAAACGGTGAATATGCATTTCAGCGCTTCATTAGTAAACTTCAAAATGGCCATTTGCGTGGCCATTTCGAAGTTTGGGGCTAGTGTAGACACGGCCAATAAGACATAGTTATTTACCTCAGTAAATAGGGGCCTTATGCTCAGATGGGACTAAAAAATATTAGGTAACTGTCACTTGTAATTCACAGGAAACTGATTTACAATTTTAAATTCATTTTGTAAATCCAGATGCTGCAGTAATATTTGAATCAATTCTTTCAAATGTCTTGTGCAAGCAAAACAAAGCTCCATCATTTGAACAACAAAACAACGTTTTGTATTAATCAATGGGGATCGATATATTCCACTGATGTAGAAAATGAGAGCTTTTGCATGTTTCCTAGATTCTGAATTTCATTTTGGATGCCCGGTCACAAACTATAACTGCTGCCTTTGTGGATCCACATAGTTCAGCTGAAATCCATTATTTCTAGTAGAATTATGAGTCTTGTTAGTGAAATGCCAGCTATTTCCATTCTGGCATCTGCACGGCAGTTCTATTATTAACAACAAGCCCATTAAAAAATGAAAAATTCAGATGTGTGTCTTTGGGGTGTGGGTTTGCTGAAGCTTCATTTGAAATAAATAAGCTTGCTGTGCTGCTTCCAGTTGACACAGCTGTCATGTAAGCAGTTGCTGTTGTTGCATAGCTTAGGGATTCTAGGCTACAAGGCCTTGTAGCCATCTGTAAACAATACAACATTGATGACAGGTTTACAACACTGGAGACAATATGTGCAGCTGTTAGTCACTAGCATGAGACAAATGTTTTTAGAGTAGATTTGCAGACACTTGGCTCTGGGTCTTTGAAGCAACACAGAGAGGAGGGAAGCAGCAATAGTAGTTGATGGTAACTTTACCTACCCAGGTACCCCTAATCTTTGCAATGTCCCAGGTCACGTTCAGCTATGGAAAATGGCATTTTGCTCGCTGCTGTCTTGTGCTCCCCTCCATGTAACATTTCAGAAAAGGGAGCCTTCCTTTAAGCACTGGGGCAGAGGATGCCAATGCATTGCTGAATTAACCCCTCCTGCAAGACAGCACTCAGAAGTTCCTTGCAATGAGGTACACAAATCGCACACTGGACCTGGTACATATAGTCTGGATGTACACTTGCCCTCAACTTCGAAGGGGGCATGGTAATCAGGGCCACGGGAGATTGCTAATGTAGTGCTGCGGTGAACATGCAACACATCATTAGGCTAGTTTTCCCTTGAGGCAACTTTGAAGTGCTGGCATGCATATAGCTGCTGCGCTACTTCAAAGTCCCTTTGCTCCTTGTCATTGCTGATGGGGTCCAGGTGCTGGACTGTCCATGGGTGCTTGGTGCTTTCTGCCATTCCAGGGCGGTCCTTTGACCTCCATTGTTGTCTCTGGCTCAGTCTCAGGCTCTGTAGTGTCAAGGATAATGGCCAGTGGTTCTGCCTTCTTGGGCCCAAGGAGGCGGTTCAGTTCCTTATAGTGGGGACAGCTGGTGGGCTACGTCCCAGGTCTTGCAATACCCCTGCTGGAGTTCTTTAACTTTGGAACTGACCTGGTGCAGGATGCAGTTGGGGTGGCTCTGGCCAATCAGGCCTTTGACAGGCACTCAAATGCCACAGCATTGCGGTGCTGAATCCCTGTTTGATGGAGGACCTCCTCATCCTCCCAGAGGGAGAGGAGGTCCCTCAGCTTGGCCTCTGTCCAGGAGAGGGCCCGGTGCATTGGGGCCTGGGTCCCCTCCTGGGAGGCCTCCCTGGTGTCCTGGGGGGCTCCTGAGGTGTGCAGGGAGCTGGCTGGCTGCCCATGGGTCTATGGAGGGCGACGGGCTGCCTGGGGCCCCATGGCAGGGAGCAGGCTGTGCAGCAGCATGGGCTCCCTGCTGCCTGCACGCTGTCAGCTTCCTGCTTGGGGGTTTGTGGGAGCCTGTGTCTTTAAACGTGGCCAGATGCCAGAGCCATAGAGCTCCACTTCTGCTGTGAGCGGTGCTGTCACCTGCCAGCTGATTGGCATCATGGGGGACTCCCTCTTTTGAAAGAGCTGTCCACAGAGCATCTACACTTCCTCTCTTTCGAAAGAGTCTTTTGAAGGGGGTGGTCTTCGCACTGTGGGAATGGAAGACCAACTTCGATGGAACGGTCCCATTCGTTTGAAGCCAATTTAGAAAGATCTCTCTGTGTGTGTAGATGCTCTGTGGATAACTTCAAAAAAGGGCCATCTTTTGACCCAATTTTGATTGTACTTGCTAGTGTAGACACGGCCTAAAGAGAGTAGCAGGACTGCGTATTACAGCTGATGGGAGAGTCACCTACCTGTAGCTAAGTGCATCTAGCTGAAGCAAAGAAATGTAATATGTCTTCCTTCGATGATGAGTATCAACATGGTTATCAATCAGTTCCAGAAACTCTAACAACTTTATAGGAGTCATTATGCCTTTGACAGTCCCATCTAATAATTCGCAAATAGCAGCACACCCAATATAAGACCAGAGTTTATTGGCGCTGCTTCATATGTAGCAGGAAAGCAATAGTGCAGGGACACACATGTAACTGTGAATTCACTTGGGAGTCCTGTGGCAGGAACAGAAATAAAGGCTGATTTTCACAATTTATCACGCGACCTCTTCAAACCGTTACCTCTTCAAATCCCTCTCCAAAGCCAACTTCTATAATGACGCTTAGAGGAAAACAAATGATAAATTTGATTGGAGGATTAGTAGCTATTGCTGTTTTTTTTTCACTTTACGATATAAATGTAATATATTTGAAACTATTGTACACATAGGGCCCCACTGACATCAACAGGTTTTGGATCAGGGTTATCATTAGCTTGTATGGGCATAGGAACATGTTACTGTTCTCAGCACTTTCATTCCATCCAAAACTCATTTGATACGTTTTGTCAGAAATTAGGCCCTGTGTCCCAAAGCTGCTCCTTACAGGAAGGTGCATCACATAATCAACAGGGCTCTACACAGACTGTGTGTGCACAGCAGCTTGCATATCTCTGGTCTCTTTGGTGCAGAGACCTTGCCCTCAGTGTTCCTTGTAAGCTGAGCACTTGGGCAGCCTCTCAGGAAAGAGCCAAGTGTCACCCAGCTGATTAGCAGACTGCCCACAGCACTCACAGCTGGCAGCATTGTTTCTACCAGTGGTGCACATTGAGCCATGACTGTGGTCATAAGAAAATTTATTCTGCACATGGATGGAAAAAATGAGAGGGGACTCTGCTCATCAGTGCCTGCTTTAAAGAGGTCCTTGTGGCATTTGGGACTTTGCAACACAAATGCAATGCAAATAAAGTCAGATAACGAGAATGACAGTCTAGTGGTCAACTGCAAGTTGCAAGAAGACAGTAGCTCAGGTCTAGAGAGCAGAACAGGGATTGCAGCCAGAGAATACCAAATAGCCACGTCACAGCTGAAGCAAACTTAATGGCCGAGGAGGAAATCGGAGAACAGGTTCAGGTAGCAATCTACACGCAAGCCATCCAGTAGACGTTAAAGTTGTTCAGTGGCTTCACATGCTAGATGCACATTTGACATTAAGAACTGACCAAAGTGGGTCTAAGGCAGAGGATTCAGATTAAGGAGGAGCACTTCAGAGCAAGTCTTAGCAATTAGCACAATGGAGCAGCACTATTTATCCTCAAGCTCAGGAACCTGGTGGGCATGAGGCAGGGTCAGCACTTCCACAATGGAGGTACTATGGGCGGTAAATCCTTGTTTGATCCCATAATACCTCAGAGGTGAGACTGGGTCTTGACAGTGTTCCATACATGAGAGGGGGAAGGGGCGCTGGGACAAGAGAGGGACCCATAAAAGAAGCTGGAGAGGTCATCCAGTGCATGAGAACAGACCAGCCACAGAGGAGGAGACCAGCCCAGCCCTGTCTTCCAGTCACTGTGGGCCCTGACAGAGATACTTGGCCCAGGGTTGGGGGGGCAGGGGATGGGAATATGGGTAAGGCACAGGTATTTAGAAGGGGGAGTGTTGGCACACAGGGCAGCAGCAGTATTGGCCCACAGGGTGGGAGGAGCACAGAGCACCAGCTGCCATGGAACTTCTACAGAAACATCAGGAAGAGCTTCCAAATAGCCCCTTTGCAGCCTCATGCTGGTCTGCAGCCTGCCCCCTCCCCCACATCTCACTAACTTTCCTCCCTCCCCCACATCTCACTAGCTTCCCTTTCTTCCACCTCACGCCCCACATACCTGCTGAGACAGGGCATGAACTTCTGTTGCAGTGATCCTCATGGAAGCCCTTTGAAGAAGGCACTCCTGAAATACCACATTGAGCATATGCAGGACTTGCCCCCTGATTACCATAGCAATAGCAGGGTTCAGGGCTGGTTCCCAGACTGTGTAGGGAAGTAGTTTTCAACTTTTTTTTTCACTCAAGGACTCCTAAACATTTCAAATGGAGACACAGACCCCATGAATAATCTTAGATGTAGTCTGTGAACCTTCTGGGGTCCACAGACCACAGGTTGAAAACAACTAGGCCTAGGGTTCAGGATAGACCTGGCTAAGCATGTTGTCAGAACCAACCTTAGGCCAGAACTCAGATACAAAGTGTTTGATTTCTTTTGATTTCAGCTGTGTTCAGAGGGTAGCACAGAGAGAACCATCACAAGGGAGGATGCTTCTATCCTCTGCTTTCCTACCCAGGAGAAGGCTGAATCCTCTGTGTATGTCTGATGCTGAACAATGTGATCACTGCAGAGAGCAGAAAGCCAGGAGGCTGAGGAGAGTCACGATCAAGCTACCAAGAGTCAGCCTAACTGCACACTGGAATGCAGACCAGAAAAGTGCAAGGATTGCCTTACCATCTTTGTTATGACTACTCTGTGAGAACATCCTTGTTTATTTTGCTGTTTTAAGGGAGCCACTTCCAGCACTGAACCACACACCCAAAACTGAGCCTAAACTTGCCTTTTTCTTAGGCAGCTGTTGGGAAGCAGCATTGGCTGTACTGGCTGTAAATGTTAGTAAGGCTGGAGTTGATGTATTGTTTTTTGTCATTCATTATCTTGATTCCCTTTTCCTTTGTCCTCTGTTTTGAGTTCGCTATACCTAACACAGCTCTGGTTATTGTTTTATTACTCTGGGAATTGTAACAACTATTTTATTTTTGTGTGCTCTGACTGACATTCCTCCTCATAAGACTGAGTGCTCAAAATTTCAACAAAGGACAAGCTTTCGGAATTCTCTGCATTTAGGGGTGGAGGCACCATGCGCCCTTTATAAGGGAACCTGTGACCTGTAGGAGACAAGGGAAAAAACTGCAGTCCCACCTCAGGCCATGTGTTACATTTAATGTGATTCACCTTTACATAAACAAATAGTGTATATATATATATCAAAATATGCATCTCTTAGAGCGGGAAGGGACCTTAGAAGGTTATCTAGTCCAGTCCCCTACCTTCTTGGCAGGACCAAGCACCATTCCTGACATCTACGTGCCCTGATCCCTAAATGGCAACCTCAAGGATTGCGCTCACAACCCTGAGTTCAGCAGGCCAATACACAAACAATTGAGCTACTAGAGTAGCTTTAGTGGGTAGAGGCTGGTGCAGTTGTCTGGATGCAGAAGTCTAGGACCAATATTGGATTCTTCCCTTTATGTTCCTTGTGCCACTGCCCCTTCCAGGCCCTCATTCCTGTCTGGAATCTGGTCAGAGGAGCAGTGACAGGGGAGGGAAAGATGGTGCCTGAGCGCCTTCCTCTCAGTAGCCCCATATCCCTGGAAAGTAAAACTCTGGGCCCAATTGCCTTCCTGTGCCTGAGCTGAATACATAAGAACCCAGCTGAGCTGTGGGCAAGTGTGACAGGGTTGTGAAATGTGATACGTGACAGGCCTGTATAGGTATATATTTTCCATTCACAAAGAACAATACACGTAGACTACAGAATTTTCGTGTTAGAAAAAGGAAGTCACATCACATAAAAACTTCCATGAAACAGAAAGGAAAATGCACCTCTCCCTCTGTATGAGCCTTGGTTTTGAATCCTCTCAGAGCCCTATCCCTTAGCAGAGAAGCAGGCACATTTCTTCTGTTTGAAATATACATGCACAGAAGACAATCGTAGCTGTACAGTACATAACAAAGAGAACAAGAAGTCCTGTGGCACCTCATAGACTAACAGATATTTTGGAGCATGAGCTTTTGGGGGTAAAGATGCATCTGACGAAGTGGGTGTTTACCCACAAAACCATGTGCTCCAAAATATCAGTTAGGCTATAAGGTGCCACAGGACTTCTTGTTGTTCTCAAAGATACAGACTAACACGGCTGCCTCTCTAGTACATAACAAAGAACACCCAGAAGGATTTCAGCAAGCACTGAAGAAAGTAAGAGACACTCCTGAACTAAGTCAGCCAAACGGCTGATAGCTAGTGTGGCAGGGTATCCCTGGATCTTGCAGGGTCCCACACCTCTCCCCTCTGCTGGAGGGGTTAGGCTGCACCCACCTCCACCAGTCTGGATCAGCTGCCCAGTCTCTTTCCCCCTTGGCCATGGTCAGGGCTTCAGTCTCACGGGGGGAGGGCAGCCCAGGCACTCTCCCACTGAGGTACTCCCTCCTGCTGTCCCTTGTAGATGGTACTTGTCCTCCTTATCTGTCTTCTCTTTTCTCCACCACCCTACCTTGTTCACCTCCTCTCTTACTCCCTCTTCCCTCCCCTGGCTGGGACAGCTTTTTAAACTCCCCCAACACACTGGCAGTGTGGTCAGCTGGCCTTTCCTGCTTACCTGACACCACTTCCTATTGCCTCTACCTGGGAGCTTACCTACCTCCTTCCCCTAGCCCAGACTGTGTCCTGAGTTGCCTTTCACCCTTCCAGTTGGAGTCTGCTGATCTGAGCCGCTTACAATAGATCAGGGGTCAGCAACCTGTGGCTCCAGAGCCTGTGGCTCTGAGTTTGCTGCCGCTTCCTCTTGTGGCTCTGGAGGCTGCTGCTGTCTAAACAAAAAAACTAAACTCAGTTGCCCACTGTTAAATGAACTGATTTCAGTTTTTTGTTTGCCCTGGAGCGGCTGAGCAGCCAGCTGTGGCAGGAAGCCCCAGCAGAGAAAGCTGGTGGGGCAGGGAGCTGCCCATGCTACATGTGAGGGAAGTCTAAGCCTGCAGAACAACAGGAGGCAGTGGCCACGGAGGAGCAGTGGCAGATCTCGTCATGAGGCAGGTTAATTCTGGGGATGCAGGGCGGGGTTAGGGTTGAGAGGGGTGAATCCTGGTGGTGGGGGTGGGGGTTTGGGGATCAGAGGGGTTAAAGCTGGGGCTGGGGGCAGTTTGGGGCTGAGAGGGGTTTAAATTGGGGCTGGGGGGCTGGTTTGGGGATGAGAGGGGTTAAGCCAGAGGATAGAGGGTGGGTTTGCAAGATGGAGGGGAGTAAAGCTTGGGGTTAAGGGGGCTGAGGTGAGTAAAGCCTGGAGATGGGGGTAACAACACTGGTACAAATCATTGCGTGTGTGCTGTTTTTAAAACGTGTGACAAAAATTATGGTTTGACATTTTTTATTAAGGACTGGTTCGTATTTACATGCATTGCAGCACTTGACGTATTGATTTTGTAACTGAATTTGAAAAAATGACTCTTCTCACTATTTTGGTTGCAGACCCGTGCCCTAGGTAAAATAAAAATAGCCAAAATGTCGACTCCGATCAATTCTATGAAGATTGTTGGGAATGATCAGTTGGTTGGCAAAATTCATTACAAAACCATCTACAGTCAACAAATCCTTAATATCATTTTCTAACAATTCCTTTGTTTGGTACTGGGAAAGTTTTAGTCCAAAATCTGTGCATTTAAAACCACTGATTCTGCAAACATAAACTAGCTGCTTTCCCCATCAAAGGCATGAAATTATTCCTTTCTACAGAACAGCCAACAAGAAACACTTTCATTGATGAACTATTAGAGTATGGGTGAGAGCTATCCTTCTTCCAGCCTGGTCAAGCACATGGAAGCCTCACTTGTCTCACCATCCAGCTCCTTTCTGAGCATGACCTAAGACTTCTGTATTGCACATAAATTGTTTACTCACATACGGAAATGTAAACAGGTATCAGGCTTAATTATAGATGATCAGTTACAATTCTCCTTCTGAAGTTTAACCCTCCGCTGAAGTGCAGGCTTTGCAGGGCCACTATACAGAGTGGAGCCAAGTGAGAATATGACAAACCCCAAAAGGGCGTGCTCCTCATGCAGCAAAACAAAAGATTCGTCTGTTGCACAGAGCAGAACAAATGAGCCTGGTGTACCCAAAGTACTGCTAGAGCCAGAAAACACCTTGACTAGTGGGAAGAAACAAATATGAACTGAGGCTAGAAAGCCCAGTAGCGTTACTAAAGCTCTAGCAGTCTGCCTGTTTTCCTCAAGAAACTTTGGTTTATGAAAGTTATTTGGTAGGCAGTCTCTCACCATGGCCTGATTTGCAATTTGCACCTTTGAAAAAGAAATATTCTTTTATCCTTTTTTGTTGTTGTTGTTGTTCTTTTTAATCAGTGTTTCTCACTTCAGTTCTGGCCTCTCACTTTGCTGCAAGAATTTAAATTTCAGTTTATAGATGCTAAAACTAACATGGGCTAATAACGAATTGCAACAGAAAACCCCTCTGTTATATCAAACAATTTTACGTAGATTTATTCTCACATTAGAAGTGGGTAGGGTGGTTGAACTATTAGTGGGGGAGAAGGGAAGAGAGGGCTGTGAACGACCTCAAAATACTGACTAGTCCAGATGTAGAGAATCACCGTTCTGTTGACAGTGGGGCTTGAATGCTTTCTGCATTAAAACTGTAAGTATTAGCTACGGGAGCTAAGGCCACATCTACACTAACAAGTACTTTCATAAGATTTTTCAAAAGAAGGGGGCAGTTTCAAAAGATCCTGTGGAGTGTCTCTACACAAAAAGTGGTCTTTCAAAAATAAATTGAAAGAATGCAGCACTCCTTTCAAAATCGCTCTCCCACTCCTGTTTCGGGAAGAGTGCCTTCTTTTGAAAGCTTCTTTTGAAAGAAAATGTATAGGCACTCCTCAGGGCCTTTCTTGCAAAAGAGCAGTCTTCGTGGCACCTGATTTTTCGATCCCTGCCCTGTTCTTTCGACAGAGCAGGGGACTGTGTGGATGCTCTCTTTCAAAAGAGCAGATCACTCTTTTGATCTGTTTTTTTCTGTGTGGACGCTCTCTTTCAAAAGAAGTTCTTTTGGAAGAGGTCTTCTGGAAGGGCTTCTTTTGAAAGATCTGTTTAGCGTAGACATAGCCTGAAAAACTTACTGGCTGCGTCTACACTAGAAAGTTCTTTCAAAAGATTTTTCAAAAGGGGGCTCTTTTGAAACAGCCCATGGAGCATCTACACACAAAAAACTGTTCTTTCAAAAGTAATCAAAAGAATGTGGTGCTCCTTTCAAAATCACTCTTCCATTCCCATTTCAGGAAAAGAGCCCCCATCTGTAAGCTTCTTTCAAAAGAAAAATGTGTGTAGATGCTGCTCAGGGCCCTTCTTTCGAAAGAACAGTCTTCATTTTCTATCCCTGGCCTGTTCTTTCAAAAGAGTGGGGGCTGTGTGGATGCTCTCGTTCGAAAGAGCAAATCGCTCTTTTGAACCGCTTTTTTGTGTGCGGATACTCTCTTTTGAAAGAAGCTCTTTCAGAAGAGATCTTCCAGAAGAGCTTCTTTCAAAAGATCTCTGTAGCATAGGCATAGCCACTGTGCCTGCTGGGAGCAGTAGCAGGTTCACACTTCCATAAATCAGGCTCTGGAACAGACCATGTAACATCTTGAGCTGTGGATTATGTAGTTACCCTTTATCTACTTCTAGTAAAAACAGTTATTACATTAGACACAAACAGAATTCTGACAATGGTCTTGATCCCTAGTTAGGTAGAATCACAGAATATTAGAATGGAAAGGGACCTCGAGGGGTCATCAAATCCAGTCTCCTGCATTCATAGCAGGACCACCATCCTTGCCAGATGTTTGTTTAACCTGGCGTTAATTATCTCTGGTGATGGGGATTCCACAACCTCCCTAAGCAACTTATTACAATGCTTAACCACCCTGGAAGCTAGGAAATAAGCCACTTTGGAATAGCCATTCTAGAATACTGAATTTCAAAATAAGGCTGCTGTGTAGACATATCCTAAGAAACTAGTCAGATGTAATATCTCACCCTCAGAATTATTCTGATAAGCTTCTTTCACAGATTAGAAAGCCTCCCGGTCTGGGCTCAATCCTTCCCCAACTTTTTATCCTTAGATGTTGCCAGCAGTCGTGTTGTGTGGTAAGCTGGGCTGTCCCGATGCCTGGCAGCAGCCCCTATTGTTTGAATTCCCACCTTTAGGTTTCGCAGAAGGTGAGACTCCTTTGTGTCCATTTTAAACTCTTTCTCACATTCAGTAGAAACGTAAAGATTCCAGGGTGGGTCCAAGCACCAGGTGACATGGCCGCTTGTCTTCGTAGGACCAATAAGAACCCTTCCTCCTGGGCTTATAGGAAAAAACAAGTCTATTCATAGATCATTGTTCTAAGTATTGAGCCATTAAATTCACTGAGTATTACAAATGGCCCTTCCTTAGCATGACTACATTAGTAATACAGATTTATAATTCATATTTCTAAATACAGGAATGACACGTGCATACAAATGGGAAAAATCATATTCAGTAGATTAGACCTTTTCCAATGATCCCTTACATGGGGTATTTTGCATAAAGCATATTGTATGTATGTCATATTCCTAAGCATATTTTCATAAAGAATATCGAATGTCCCATGAGAATATACAAAACAAAAGATACCACCCAGGTTATTTTAGGGACATTTCCACCAGGACAGCATGAATTCAAGTGACAGAGATTTGAAATGGAAATAATGGATTCAGGCCAACACATCCTTTGTTCCAGCTTAAGGCCCCTCTCCAACATAAGCCTAGCCAAGGATCCAGCCCTTACTCCCCATGCAGTGTACTGTCCAATGCTGATGACGTCAGGCTGTGAAATATCTAATTCATTGACAGTTCTTCCCAGTTTTTATGTGGAAAACTGTTTTGGTCCCAGCTCCTGACTCTCTGATCCATGCATGTGTGTGAGAGAGAAGGAGACCATCACTAACAGCTAAAGAAGGTAAGAGAGGTTGCTGTTCATGCTGTGGGATGGCTATAAGCCAAGCAGTAACACAGGCACAGGGACAGGGGACTGAGGGAGGTAGGTAAAGGGTGCTGGGGTGCTATATGTGTTTGCTCTGAAAACCTGGTCCCAGCTACAGGACTAAGTTCTTCTGCTCCAGCTGTAGCATCTCCTGATTTTGGTTTGCTAAGAGGCCATTCACAAAAGAAATATAAGTGAACAAGGCATCTATGGTAAAAGTTAACATGGTTACTCAATTTTTTTAATTCTACAGTCATAAAAATGCATGTTGCATTAGTGCTATTGTGCATTTTGAACTTACCTACCTTTTAAGAAGGTAAATAATCTTGATACCATAAATACAGAGACAACTGAGCTGTTTCTTCCCTGTTAGTATCTTTACTTGCCTTCTTTGCAATGCCAAACAAAACAAAAACCTTCTCTCTTCACTAATGCACACACTCAGCCCTTTAATCTTTTAGGGGAATTAGTTGTATGATGTGCACATATTCACAGTTGTGATATATGTGCTTTTTCCGTGGCTAGAATAATTTGGCATGTGAATAGGTTGTCTACTATAGGAGACCAAGGCAACCAGAAGCTAACCAGTGGCAGGAGACCATGCAGAGATGGAAAAGTTAGCTCGTGTTCTCACTGAACATTTCTTTATATATTTATTAATAGACCACTGGGACACTCCATGTGACATTTTAAAATATTATCCAGGTTTCACACTTCATTATACCCAGCTCACCTTTCCACTGTTTCCAATTGCTGTTAATGCAGAGCCAAATCCTGAAGCCCATGCGCAGACAAAAAAACCCTGCTGAAGTCAACGGCAGCCTTGCAAGATCAGAACTGCAATCAGGAAGATGGCTGATATAGGAGCAAACACTGTTGCATAGAGCTACTGACTGTGTCCAAAACCATTTTGAGACAGGTCTAGGTTGCAAAGAGGAACACAAGCAGACAGAGCTCTGTGCATTTGTCACATGAGACGTACAAACCTGACACTTGAACCAACAGCATTAGTAACTTCCTAAGGTATTTGGCCTATACAGCAGCCAGGAAGATTACATTCACAGCCTTTGCTATGAAGAACCCTTTACCCTGTTTGTGCTTCATGCATGATTAAGTACCAAGAAAGCAAGCCATATCTGTGTGACAATCTGTCAAAAAGAGGAACCCTGGCACACTGATACAGATAACTTGCAAACACTGCTTTAGATTTAAGCCGCTTGTGGTGGTCATATAGTATTAAACACAAAAAACTATGTTAAAAGAACATTAAAACTACAAAAGACAGCACTCAAAAATCAGAAAATGCCAGAATTAAGGCTGCCCCTGAACCCTTAATTCAGCCTCTTTGTGAGTACATATTAATGATACTGTCTTTAATTATAGGATTTCATACTATTTTTCCACTGAATCCCTTCCTCATTCAATAGTCTGGTGCTCACTAAATGCTATTTTGTTTTCTGCCCATTAACTAATGGGTAGCCTCCTCACTTATTTACTGTACACTTTTCAAGCCTTGCACTGAATACAGAATTACTCATTTACTCTCCTGGGCTTTTCGATGGCAGTGATTACTATGGTACCCCAAAACAGAAATTCATTTATTTTCACTAAACCTCTAAAGTGAGCACATTATTAGTCCCATTCTACAGATGGAGGGACTGAGCTTCAAATCATCCACTCATTTTGGATAGTCTGAGATGCCCTGGGCTTGGTTTCTCAGAGTATTTATCGGCATTATTTAACATTCTGTATGTGTAAAGCTCTTGTGGGTGCTCTGCTGCAGGGTCTGAACTTGGGCATCAAGAGATTGAATTTACAATTAGCAGCCAACTGTGAAGAGTTGGTTTAAGAGACTTGCCAAGAATGACTGCTATGTGAGGAGTCCATCCTTTCTTTTCAGCTATGTCTAGATTAGAGTGACCTGGAGACAGAAGCTTCTGTCGGATGATATCTCCCAACAAAACCTCTGTCAGCAAATTGCAACCAGACTGCAAAGCAAATCCATCTTTTGATCTGCTCTGTTGACACACTGTGGCCAGACTGCCCAGCCGCACTCTCGACACAACGGGCCCCAGAACCCCATCAGACAGGCTTGCATGTCGGGCAGCTCCCTTCTGGGAGCCTTGGAGCGAGGCACCCTTAAAGGCCTGCCCCGCTAACACCAGGTCCCTGCCCATGCTGAGGCTTGCCTACCTCCATGAGGGACTGCACAGCAGCTTGCTGAGAGATACAGCACTTTCCAGCTAGCCATGATGTCAGCGCAACCTCCAGGCTTGCACAGGCCCCACCCAGAGGTGCTTCAGCATCTGCTGCACCTCATCACAGCCATCCTCTTCTTCCTCTGGGAAGGTGAGCCTGGCATCAGCTTTCAGGAGCATGGCCATTACCACTGCATGGGCCCATCAGCACCCACCCCCTGCCTCCTGGGTGCACAGGCAGATCTGGAGGCACAGCATCAGTTCTGACTGGTGAGACCGGCTGGTCACGGAACAGTGAGATGACCAGCAGTGGCTCCAGAACTTCTGCATGTGGAAGGGCACCTTCCTGGAGCTCTGAACCTGGCTCGTCCCCACTCTTCAGCGACAGGACACCTGCCTGCAGCTTGCCATCCCCATGGAGAAGTGAGTTGCCATCACCCTCTGGAAGTTCACCACCCCTGACAGCTACCACTCCATGGGAAACCAGTTTGGTGCAGGGAAGTCCACCATCAGGGCGCTCCTCATGGAGGTCAGGCACTCTTGGGCTGCTGTCCCTGCATGGGATGGGGGTTGTTGCACTCAAGGGGAAACCTCAGGAAGCAGGGTTGGGGGTGTGAGGGATGAGGGGGAAGCCCATCCCTGGGGAACCATGACATCCCACCCTTGCACAGATCTGCTGTTGGGGAGGGGGCTGTTGAGGGGTGGGGAGGAGATGGGATGGGATGGAGATTCTCTCCCTCAGTCCCTGATGTGTGTGCTCAGTTCCCTCCCTTTGCAGGTTGTGATGCCCATCAACACGCTGCTGCTGTGAAGCATGGTCCGTCCGGCAGACATGGATGCAGTCGTGGCCAGACTCACTGCCCTGGGGTTCCCACACTGTTTTGGGGCTACTGATGGGCCCCACATCCCGATCTGTGCCCTGGTCCCCAGCACAGCCAAATACATCTACTGTAAGGGATATTTCTCCATGGTGCTGCAGGCCTTGGTCAACCACTGTGGATACTTCATCAGCGTTCATGTTGGGTGGGCAGGCTGGGCATACAATGTGCAGATGTTCCAGAACTCTGGCCTGTGTCGGAGGGTGGAGGTGGGCACCTTCATTCTCTGCCAGGGAACTGGTGGCTGAGCATGTGCCCATACCACTCTGCCTCATGCAGGACACGGCCTACCCTCTCATGCCCTGGCTTATGAAGCCATACACTGGCCAGCTGGACCCCAGCCAGAAACTCTAATTCCTAACTTAACTGGGCCTGGATGCTGAGTGCACCTTCGGGGGCCTGAAGGCATGTTTTGGTACCTCCTCCCCCACCTGAATGTGCTTGGAGGCACAACATACCCTAAGTTGTGGCCCTGTGTTGTGCTCTCCACACAAGGAGGCTTTCCTCCCAGGGCTGGGGGCAGACACTCTGAGCAGCCAGATGGAGCTCTGGTCTGCCAGACCCATTGGGACGGGCTGCAGATCTGCCAGGCCCTGAGGGAGAACTTCTCCGGTGGCCCCCAATGACTGCCCCCAGGCACACCCCCCAGCAGAAGCCTAGGGCCCGCAGCCTTACCCCATCCCTACCATGACCCACCCCTTCATCCCTCACCCCCTCCCTGACCCCTGCATAATGAATACAGAATTGGAGGTGGCAGTCAAATAACTTTTTTACTTTTACAAAGAGAAATGTTGAAAATAAATGGTGTAAGTACAAACTATTTACAAACAGCAAACTATATCTATAATGCGGGGGGGCCTTGGGACAGTGGTTGGGATATAAGAACATGGATGCAGGGGCTTGGGACAGAGAACGGGGGCCTCAGTCTATAGAAGGGGTGGAGGGCTGTGACCCCATGGGGGAGTGGCACTCCAAGTAGCATTGGATCCAGGATCCTGCTGTGGGTTTGGGGTCCCCATCAGGGCTGGGTTGGGGCTGGGAGCATGGGGAGGTATGGAGGAGGTAATGCTGCAACAGGGTTGGGCTCAGTGGGGGAGTTGTGGGGCCTGGGGAGCAGGGGGCGCAGGTAGGGCCCTCAGCCACTGTCAAAACTTGAGGAAGCCTTGGGGGATGGTGGGCAGGGGCAGGGAAAGAAAGGGGGGGGAATCGGGGGAGTGGCAGCAGCACGGGCGGCAGCAGGTGTCTGGGCCAACAGGTCCCACCAGATGCCAGTGGTGGCATCAAGGCGGGACACCAGTTGGTCCCAGGAATGCAACCTCCACTCCTGGTCGTCCAGCAGCCACTGCTCCAGGAGGTCTGTTAGCCTTCAGAGGGTGGCAGTATGGGCCCTGCTGGCTCATCCTGGTGCTGCCTCAGGCCACGGTATAGGGATGTCCCATGAGCAGGGCCTGCCACATGGGGACTCCGCAGTGCCTCAGGGGCCAGGCTGGCTGCTGGGGCTCTCCCTCCCTCGCCTGATAGGCTAGCGGCCTGGGGGGGTGTCTGGCCACAGAGGGGTCCCCACAAGGTTGGCGGGGGAGCTAGGCCCAGCCTGACCCTCCACAGAGCCTCCTCACACACATGCAGCTCACAGCACTGTCCATGGGAGTGGGTGCGAGCTCTCACCTGTGGCATGCCCGTGTGCTGGGAGCTGCACTCCTCAGTGTGTCTGGGCTGAGACTGGCGCCTGTGTGCCTGGCCTTCTTCCAGCTGTGTGAGGGGTTGGCAGTCCCCCCCTCCAGGCCTGGAGCTCATTCGGCCTCCTGTGAGGCTGGCAGCAGGCTGGCGCCCATGCCTGGAGGCTGCCTGCTGGGTCCAGGTGGGACATGCTACCTTGCATGTCATTCCATGTTCTGGGACCGCAGTGCGAGGTCCCACCCGAGCTGGCCAGGCCACACATGCAGCATGCCCCATCTGTGCCTGCCTCTCATTCCCTGAGTTGCGTGATACATGGGGTACTTACCAGAGGGACCCTCCACCAGCTCTGGGAATGCCTTGGAGGTGGCCTGGCTGTAGGGGCCCGACTCCAGGGTGATGACAAGGGTGCTCTGGCTCACCTCAGATCCTGTGTCCACCTCCGGCCTTTGGCTCCGCTGAGATTTGGGTACTGGGGTGCTGCTGGTCCTCCTCCTCAGGGTCCAGCTCTTGTGGGGGGTGGGTGGCTCCTCTGTGATGTCGATGGGGGCAGGCACAAGGGATGAATCACCCATCCCCAGAAGTGGTGCCCTGGAGTAGAGTTAGGCTGCAGGTCCTGCCCCAGATCTCTGCCTGCTGTCACAGGCCTGGCTATAGCCCTGGCAGAGTTCTTGCACCTTCACCCACACCTGCTCCATGGTGCGGGCGGGGTGGCCCCAGCTGGGTGTATGTGGGGGCATTCCTCCACTTTGGTCTGGGATTGAGGAAGGTCACTTCCTCACCCAGAGTTCCAACAGGGCCTGTACCTCAGCCCTGGACCAGGAGGGGGACCAATGTTTTGTGCCCTGGGGTAGCTCCTGTGACCCTTTTGGCTGCTCCTTCAAAGGGCTAGGTAGGTTGCCAAGGGTCTGGCTCTCTGCTGTCTCTGCAAGCTGGCTCGAGAAGAGTGGCTATGAGGGTGTGGGGATGAGCAGCATGCTGCTGAGCTGCTTCCACACACTCAGCCTCCTGCCATGGGGTTTCAGGGGCTCCCTGCACCTCTAAGTATGTCCAGAGAGAGGGACCATACAGGTCTAATTGCTGTAGACAGAGCATCCCCTGGGGCACGTGCGCGGTGCCCTGGAGGCCTTTTCTGTCGACAGAAGGCCCCCTAGAATGTTCTAGATTAGTTTTCCGTCAGCAGGCTTTGTCAACTGAGGCTTTCTTCCTTGTGGGGAGTGGGAGAACCCCGTCAACAAAAGTGCTGCATTCTGTCAATTTACTGTTGAGAGAACACCTTGCGAATGCAGACGCTTCCTGGTTTTGTCAACAAAATTGGCTTCTAGTATAGGTGTAGCCTTACTTAAATCCTCTGCCTTGTTTTCTACACAATTTGGCTCAGTCTACACCAGAGGGCTTTTGTCAAAAAAACCTGTGGAGCATCTGCACCAGAATGTGCTTTGTTGACAGTCTGTCAACAAAGCTCAGCACATCTACTGGCAGCATTATACTTCTCTGCGTTCAGATATAACACCTCTCTCGACAGTTTCCTGTATAGCTGCTCTAGGGCCCTTTTGTCAACAGACAGGGCTTCTGGTTCACCATGCAGGCCTGTTTGAAGAGCTTCCAGTCAGCCATTTTGTCAAGAGAGGGATGGGTAGTCTGGCTGCTCTCTGTTGACAGAGTGGATTGCTCTTTCAATATTCTTTTATGTGTAGATGTGATCTATTGACAGAAGTTTTGCTGGGAAATCCCTTCCAACAGTCACTTCTGTTGACAGCTGCTTCTCGTGCAGACATAGTCCTGATATTTAGAACACTAAACTTAAATTTGAAAGACCCACATTGAAATCCCTGCTCTGGAATGGACCCAAACTGCTCTACACAACTTCCGACTTCTGCAAGAAATGAGGTAGAATGTAGGATGTTTTTTTTCACCCAGACCATTTAACTGATTCCTAATACTCACCCCATCCTGCATTCATTTAGAAATGTTTTCAGGGGCCAAACTTATGTATGTTCATCAGTGAAGCCATATTTGTATATCTGAAGTAAGTAGGACTGTACTGAGCAATGCAGGAAAAAAGCAAGCACATGAAGGCAAAATTAAATTAGGGCAGTGAAAATGTAAGCCTCTTCTGACTACAGGCCAAAAGCCATTGCAGCAAATTTTCATGTTCAAGATTTCTTTTAAGACTACTACTCTATAAAAGGTCAGAATTAATGCAAAGCTCTCTAATTGCTAACATCATGGCTGGCCTAACATATCCCCTCTTCTTGTAACTGTGAAGTTATGGGACAGACAAATGAAAGAAACCCTGATACACACAATATTCTGACTGCCAAGAGAGGATGATGAAAAGCTAGTCCACACTCCACTAGCATAAAATAATTGAACTCTAGTGACAAGTAGCAAACAAGTAAATTATGAACTAAGGATGGTTTAACAAGAACTCTGCAGTTACAGATTGCCATGTCACTGAGGTTTATGAAGAGAAATATTATCAATTTCAACCAATTTGAAATATTCATTAGAAATGATTGCACCCATAATTTTCTTCTAAGGACCAATTTTGCTACCAGAATGCAAGTTGAAGCTCAGTATGCTCAAATCACCTTTCCCACAAGAAATTAACACACTTATAAATGTGACTGCTGAGAGACAGTAATAAAACAAGCCTTGCAGTTGAATATATTGCGGACCAGATATAACATAGAAATAGAGCTGCTTGAAAAAAATGACAAGAAAACAAATTGTATCAGAATTTACTGATTTGGCAAGAGTGGAAACATTTCATGAAGATGGATTTTTGATACATTTCCTCTAGCACTTGCTTGCACAGTTCCTTGGCAACCCCCTTGAGTGGACTGCCTGGGCTAAGAAGTCAGGGCTTCTGGCCGCTTCAGCTCCAGGACAGACGGCCTTCCATCATTCGTGGCTCTAATCAGCCCATTTGGTAGGCTGCTGAAGAGCCAGAGTTTCACTGCTAAGGAGAATTTCAAAAATGCTGGCTTTCCTTCCAAGGCAGAACTTTGAAAGACTGAAACCCTCAGGACAGCTCTACACTAAAGAGTTAGGCCAACATGAGGTAGCTTACATTAACCTAGCTATGCCAGCGCACATAGTACAGCCTCACTCCCACTGATGTAAGTGCCCTGCTTCATTGACATAATAGCTCTGCCTTTACGAAAGGCATATTGTTCATGTCAGTGTAGTTAGGGAGACACAGTGTCCATGTAGACACTCTGTTACTTACATTGGCTATTGGCTGTCATTCTTGACATTTCATGGCCCACTCCTGAGCTTGCCACTCTCAGGGAGGCTCTCCATGCTTTGGCTCCCTGTGCCTGACTCCCACTCCCAGCCAGGCTGCTGCCGAGCCCCTCAGCTTCCTGCACAGCCCCTCTTAAGTGCTCCTGGTTAGGAAGCACACCACGTACAGAAGGATGGCAATGTGGACATGAACCACTGCAGTAAGTACTGTTGCAAGCTGTAAGCCTTAGGGCTGCAGTGTAGGCAAGCCCTCAATGACATGGAGTTACCATTCTTTTACACAGGCCTATGAGGGAAGCTGAAAAGGCTACAATTATCCTCCCAGGCACAACCTGTTTTACATGGAGGTAAGGTGGAGATGATAGGTAATAATTTTGGGTCAAATATAGGCATTCAGAGTTAAGTTTAAATGTCAAAGAGGTCTGGCTAGAAACAAACTTTATGGGACTACAGGAAACTTGTCCACACCCATTAGTAGTAATCCAGCTAACTAAAATCATGCGAGATTATGGAGTTTGCCAGACAAGAGTGTTCCGGATAAGAGAGGCTCACCCTGTAGTCTGAAGTGCGTACCCTTTTAAAAAGCATTCTAATCTTTGGAATAATTGTATGGCCTCAACATCACCAGTGACCCACAGTCTTAAGTGCCATCCCTTGTGAGGTAGG
Organism: Carettochelys insculpta; assembly: GCF_033958435.1. Lineage (NCBI taxonomy): Eukaryota > Metazoa > Chordata > Testudines > Carettochelyidae > Carettochelys > Carettochelys insculpta. The sequence continues at coordinate 86,191,559 of NC_134138.1, read as the reverse complement.
CTACATGGTCATTCCCCATTTTACATATGGGAAACTGAGGCACAGATGGGCTAGTGACTTGCTCAAGGTCACACAGGAAGTTTTGGACAGAGCAGGGACTTAAATACCAATTTCCAAATTCCTAGCCTATTGGCTGAATGGATGGACAACCCTTTCAATTCCATCTTGCTCTGCTCTACATCAAGAAATAATGCAGAGGGGAAAATACTGCTAACAAAGATGTTGAGCCATTGGAGAGTTATCTTTTATAAACAAACCCATGCACACCTTACTACAAACCTTTCTTGCTCAGCCTAGTAAATTAAAAAAGGCCTACTGAATTTTGCTTTTGCATAAGGTGGGAAGAAATCCGAATCTGAAAATAAAAAAGGCCACCTTCAAATCTGAAATTTTTTTTGCAAACTATGAAGATCAGAAAAAAGTATTTTGATACCGTCCGCTGGTTATTTCTAAAGAAAATTCTACTAGAAACCCCCCACAACACTGCTGCCACTGGGAGTGTAGAGTAAATATAGTAACTACTGCATGCTGCAGGAGTCACTGCAAGGTCGTCTTTCACACAGAAACCTTTCACACAGAAAACTTAAAACCTTTTACTCACCCTGAGGAATTCAAAGCAACATATGGGATAGTGCAGGATCCACTGGCGTTTTGAGAAGAAGGGGAGGGAAGATTCTCCTGCTTTGAGAATGGCAGGTGGCATTTCAGAAATGAAGAATGCTGAAGGATGACAAAAGGAACCCAAGCTTGTCTTTATTTCCCTCTCTTCCCAGCTTTGGAAGTGGCCTGTTACTTTGGGGTGTGACATCTTCTTTGCTCCTTCACTTACTGAGCATAAAGTAGCAGCCTGACTTTACTCTCTGACAGACATACCCAAATGCTGACAAGCACAGTGTATTATTTACTTACATTGGATATATATCATTGCTCTACTCTGTTATCAAAGAAAATTATTGTGCCTGGGGGAAAGGTGAAAAATAGTCCAGAATGGAATTATAGCTCTCCATACACTATATTTTATTTTCAACTAGACAAGCAGCAAAACATGGAGACAAGCAAGGCTCAGCTCCTGTAGGTCACTACGGAACTAGAAGAGGCATTTTTGGCTCTCTCCTGTAGATACAGTTGTGTTCTTTGTGTTGACCTCCAGAATCCTTCAGCTTGTGTCAGAAGTTTCAACACATAAATATAAATGCCATTCTAAAGTTTCTGATTCTAGCAATAGAGTAAGGACTGTAGTTAATTTAGAGCTGAACACATCACACTTTATAACATCTTGCATCCAAGGATCTCAAAGAAGATTAAAATTGGTAATTATTTAAACACTACCGTATAGAATCTCAGAATCTTAGGGCTTGATGAGACCTCAGGAGGTCGAGTCCAGCCCCCACCCAAAGCAGGATCCCTAAATAAACCATCCCAGCCAGGATTTTCTCAAGCCAGGACTTAAAAACCTCTAGGCCTGGAGATATGTCTCTGAAGTACATTTTTGGGAGAAACAAAAACAGGTACAGGCTGACCCTCTCTAATTTGGAACATGCTTGTCCAGCAACATCTGTAACCTGGCATGATTCTTGCCCTGATTCTCATGGGAGACTTTAACTACACAGACATTTGTTGGGAGACCAATACAGCGGCACACAGACAATGCAGGAAGTCTTTGGAGAATGTTGGAGATAACATCCTAGTACAAGTGCTGATGGAGCCAAACAGGGGCCATGTGCAGCTTGAACTGCTGCTCACAAACAAGGAAGAAATAGTGGGAGAAATAGAAGTGGGTGGCAACCTGGGCTGCAGTGATTATGAGATGGTAGATTTCAGGATTCTGCAAAAGTAAGAAAGGTGAGCAGTAAAATACAGACCCTTGAGTTCAGAAGAGAAGACTTTAACTCCCTGAGAAAACTGATGGGCCAGATCTCCAGGAAGCTAATGTGAAGGGAAAATCAGTTCAGGAGAACCGGAAGTATTTTAAAGAGGTCTTATTGAAGGCACAGGAACAAACCATCCCAATGCGCAGTAAGAAGAGCAAATATGGTTGGCAACCAGCATGGCTTACACGGGAAATCCTTGGCGAGCTTAAACTCCAAAAGGATGCATATAAAAAGTGGAAACTTGGACAGATGACTAGTGAGGAATATAAATATATGGCTGGAGATGTCAGGGGGTAATCAGTATAGTGAAAGTTCAATTGAAATTGCAGCTAGCAAGGAATGTGAAGGGCAATCTATGGGCATGTAAACAATAACAGGGGCATCAGGGAGGGTGTGGGGCCATTACTGGATGTGAGAGGTAACCTGGTGACAAATGATGTAGGAAAGGTTGAAGTACTCAATCCTTTTTTTGCTTCAGTCTTCACGGATAAGGTCAGCTCCCTGACTATGGCACTAGGCAATGCACAATGTGAAGGAGGTAGGCAGCCCTCAGTGGGGAAAGAACAGGTTAAGAGCTGTTTAGAAAGGCTAGATGCACACAAATCCATGGGTCTAGATTTAGTGAATTCAAGTGTAATGAGGGAATTGGAAGATGTCATTGCAGCACTTTTGGCTATTATCTTTGAAAACTTGTGAAGATCAGGAGATGTCCCAGGTGACAGGAGATAGGCAAATGTAGTGCCCATCTTTAAAAAAAAAAAAGAAGGATAAACCAGGGAACTATATACTGGTCACTCTTACTTCAGTCCCTGGAAAAATCAGGGAGAGGATCCTCAAGAAATCCATTTTGGAGCACTTGGAAGAGGGTAAAGTGATCAAGAGTAGTCAACATGGATTCACCAAGGGCAAGTCGTACCTGACCAGTCTGATTAGCTTATATGATGAGGTAACTGTCTCTGTGGACATGGGGAGGTCAATGGATGTGATATACCTTGAATTTAGAAAAGCTTTTGATACAGTCTCCCACAACATTCTTGTCCACAAGTTAAGGAGACATGGATTGGATACATGGACTGTACGATGGATAGAAAGCTGGCTTGATGGACAGATCCAACTGGTAGTGATCAATGGCTCTATGGCTACGTCTACACGTGAAGCCTACATCGAAGTAGCCTATTTCGATGTGGCGACATCGAAATAGGCTATTTCGATGAATAACGTCTACACGTCCTCCAGGGCTGGCAACGTCGATGTTCAACATCGACGTTGCGCAGCACCACATCGAAACAGGCGCAGCGAGGGAACGTCTACACTCCACAGTAGCACACATCGAAATAAGGGTGCCAGGCACAGCTGCAGACAGGGTCACACGGCGGACTCAACAGCCAGCTGCTCCCTTAAAAGGCCCCTCCCAGACACACTTGCACTAAACACCACAAGATCCACAGAGCCGACAACGAGTTGCAGACCCTGTGCATGCAGCATGAATCCCCCGCTGCAGCAGCAGCAGCCAGAAGCCCTGGGCTAAGGGCTGCTGCACACGGTGACCATAGAGCCCCGCACGGGCTGGAGAGACAGCGTCTCTCAACCCCCTAGCTGATGGCTGCCATGGAGGACCCCACAATTTCGACGTTGCGGGACGCGGATCGTCTACACGTTCCCTACTTTGACGTTGAACGTCGAAGTAGGGCGCTATTCCGATCCCCTCATGAGGTTACCGACTTCGACGTCTCGCCGCCTAACATCGAAGTTAACTTCGAAATAGCGCCCGACGCGTGTAGCCACGACGAGCGCTATTTCGAAGTTAGTGCCGCTACTTCGAAGTAGCATGCACGTGTAGACACAGCTTATGTCCGGTTGGCAGCCATTTTCAAATGAAGAGCCCCAAGAATCGGTTCTAGGGCCAATACTGTTCAACATGTTTATTAATGACCTAGATGAGGGGATGGATTGCACCCTTAGCAAATTTGCAGATGACACTAAACTAGGGGGTCAGGTAGATATATTGGAGGGTAGGGATAGGGTCCAGAGTGACCTAGACAAACTGGAGGATTGGGCCAAAAGAAATGTGGTGAAGTTCAACAAGGAGAAGTGCAGCGTCTTTGTACTTGGGACAGAGGAATCCCAATTTCTGTTACAGGCTGGGGACCAACTGGCGAAGTAGCAGTGCAGCAGAAAAGGACCTGGGGATTATAGTGGATGAGAGGATGGATAGGAGTCAACAGTGTGCCCTTGTAGTCAAGAAGGCTAACGACATATTGGGGTGCATTAGGAGCAGCATTTCCAGCAGATGTAGAGAAGTTATTATTCCCCTCTACTCAGCATTGGTGAGGCCACATCTGGAGTATTGTGTCCAGTTCTGGGGCCCCCCATACAGAAAGGATGTGGACACATTGGAGAGGGGTCAGCAGAGGGCAATGAAAATGATTAGCGGGCAGGAGCACATGACCTGTGAGGAGAGGCTGAGATTTTTTTTTTAAATCATCCAGGGCCCAGGATTTGGTGGTGATGGGGGACTTCAACTATCCAGATATATGTTGGGAAACTAACACAGTGGGGCACAGACTATCCAATAAGTTCTTGGACTGCATTGGAGACAACTTTTTATTTCGGAAGTTTGAAAAGGCTACTGGAGGGAAGCTGTCCTAGATTTGATTTTAACAAATAGGGAAGGACTGATTGAGAATTTGAAAGTGGAAGGCAGCTTGGATGAAAGTGATCATGAAATCATAGAGTTCACAATTTTAAGAAAGGGTAGAAGGAAGAACAGCAAAATAGAGACAATGGATTTCGAAGGCAGATTTTGGTAAACTCAGAGAGCCAGTAGGTAAGGTCCCATGGGAAGCAAGACTGAGGGGAAAAACAACTGAAGAGAGCTGGCACTTTTTCAAAGAAACATTATTAAGGTCCCAAAAGCAAGCTATTCTGCTGCATGGGAAAAATAGAAAATATGGCAAAAGACTGCCTCGGCTTAACCAGATCTTGTGGTGATCACCAAATAAAAAAGGAATCATATAAAAAATGGAAACTAGGACAAATTACAAAGGATGAATATAGGCAAACAACACAGGAATGCAGGGGCAAGATTAGAAAGGCAAATGCAGAAAATAAGCTCAAAGTAGCTACAGGCATAAAGGGAAACAAGAAGGCTTTTTATAAATACATTAGAAGCAAGAGGATGACCAGGGACAAGGTAGGGCCATTGCTCAGTGAGGAGGGAGAAATAGTAACAGGCAACTTGAAAATGGCAGAGATGCTTAATGACTTCTTTGTTTCCGTCTTTACCGAGAAGTCTGAAGAAGGAATGCCCAACATAGGGAATGCTAGTGGGAAAGGGGTAGGTTTAGAAGATAAAATAAAAGAGAACAAGTTAGAAATAATTTAGGAAAGTTAGATGTCTGCAAGTCACCTGGGCCTGATGAACTGCATCCTAGAATACTCAAGAAATTGATAGTTGAAGGCTCAGACACCTCCTCTGTCATCTCTGGAAAAACATGGGAGACAGGAGAGATTCCAGAAGACTGGAAAAGGGTAAATATAGTGCCCATGTGTAAAAAGGGGAATAAGAACAACACAGGAAACTACATACCAGTCAGTTTAACTTCTGTGCCAGGAAAGATAATGGAACAAGTAATTAAGGAAATCATCTGTAAAAGCTTGGAAGGTGGTAAGGCGATAGGGAACAGCCAGCATGGATTTGTAAAGAACAAATCATGTGAGACCAATCTAATAGCTTTCTTAGATGGGATAACAAGCCTTGTGGACAAGAGAGAAGTGGTGGATGTGGTATACTTAGACTTTAGTAAGGCATTCGATACTGTTTTGCATGACATTCTTATCAATAAACTAGGCAAATACAACTTAGATGGGGCTATTATAAGGTGGGTGAAAAACTGGCTGGATAACCATACTCAGAGAGTAGTTATTAATGGTTCTCAATCCTTCTGGAAAGGTATAACAAGTGGGGTTGGACAGGGGTCTGTTCTGGGACCAGTTCTGTTCCACATCTTCAACAACGATTTAGATATTGGCATAGAAAATATGCTTATTAAGTTTGCACATGGTACCAGGCTAGGAGGGGTTGCAACTGCTTTGGAGGAGAGGGTCAAAATTCAAAATGATCTGGACAAATTGGAGAAAAGGTCTGTGGTAACCAGGATGAAGTTTAATAAAGACAAATGTAAAGTGCTCCACTTAGGAAGGAAAAATAAGTTTCACACATACAGAATGAGATTCGACTGTCTATGAAGGTGTATGGCAGAAAGGGATCTAGGAGTTATAGTGGACCACAAGCTAAATATGAGTCAACAGTGTGATGCTATTGCAAAAAAAGCAAACTTGATTGTGGGATGTATTAACAGGTGTGTTGTGAGCAAAACACGAGAAGTCATTCTTGTGCTCTACTCTTCACTGGTTAGGCCTCAGTTGGAATATTGTGTCTGGTTCTGGGCACCACATTTCAAGAAAGATGTGGAGAAATTGGAGAGGGTCCAGAAAAGAGCAACAAGAATGACTAATGGTCTAGAGAACATGACCTATGAAGAAAGGCTGAAAGAATTGGGCTTGTTTAGTTTGGAAAAAAGAAGATGGGGTGAGGGGAGACATGATAGCGGTTTTCAGGTATCTAAAAGGGTATCATGAGGAGGAGGAAGAAAACTTGTTCTTCTTGATCTCTGAGGATAGAACAAGAGGCAATGGGCTTAAACTGCAGCAAGGGAGGTTTAGGCTGGACATTAGGAAAAAGTTCCTAACTGAAATGGGTGGTCAAACAGTGGAATAGATTGCATAGGGGGGTTGTGGAATCTCTGTCTATGGAGATATTTAAGAACAGGTTAGATAAATGTCTATCAGGGATTGTCTAGACTGTACTTCGTCCTGCCATGAGGACAGGGGGCTAGACTCGATGACCTCTCGAACTCCCTTCCACTCCTAGTATTCTATGATTCTATGATTTGGGCTTATTTAGTTTGCAGCAGAGAAGACTGAGGGGTGATTTGATAGCAGCCTTCAACTTGCTGAAAGAGGGCTCTAAAGAGGATGGAGAAAGACTGTTCTCAACCTGTTCTCAACAGATGGCAGAACAAGGAGCAATGGTCTGATGTTACAGAGGGAGAGGTGTAGGCTGGACATTCGGAAAAATTATTTCACCAGGAGAGTGGTGGAGCACTGGAATGCGTTACTGAGAGAGATGGTAGAATTTCCATCCCCAGAGGTTTTTAAGTCCTAGCTTGACGCAGTCATGGCTGGGATGATTTAGTTGGGGTTGATTCTACTTTAAGCAGGGAGCTGGACTAGATGACCTCATGAAGTCCCTTTCAGCCCTAGTATTCTATGATTTTAGTTAGCCAGATGATCACTTACCACGGGTGTGGCCAGGTTTCCCAGGGTCCCATAAAATTTGTTTCCAGTCTGTGCTGTTATTTAGCTGTAATTTGCCCATAAATGTCTTTTAACAACCTGAAAGCAGTCAAAGTGTTGATAATGTGCTACACAATATTGACCTCCTGTGGTTTGACAAATTCTGTCATTCAGCACCCGTGAGGTCCCAAAGTTGCTGGACTAGAGAGGTTAAACCTGTAGTTAAGTGACTTTCCCAATTTGCATGCCAAGTCAATGGCACAGCCACCAATAGAACTCTGGCATCCTGATCTGCTGGTCTCCTACCTTAGCCATATCTTCTTCCTAACCTGAAAGCATTCCCTGCAGAAATTATTTCTACCAGTTTTTAACAATTAAGTGCAGGGAGTTAAAAGATGCAGATGACTATTACATGAGTCCTTTCAGGTAAATTATAAGACTATATAAATTATAAGAAGAAAAACATGGCTTTGTATGCAATGATGTTGGGGTTCATTAAATAACAAACTAACAGAATGAGAAAGGAATAACATTTTAATGAAGCAAATTGGAGACCATCTCTGGTGAACAACTGTGCACAGCAATGCAGTATTCCCAACGCATGCCTCTCCAGGTCATGTCTCCAAATTCCAACACTCAACTTGGTTTCTTGTGAAGGAGCATCTCCAGATCACAACTTTCATTAACATAGCTCTATGTTATGGTTAAGTAATTGGACTGGGCACCTGAAGATATGGGTTTAGTCCTCAGGTCAGTCACAAATTTCCTGTGCATTGTTGGGCAAGTCACTTAAGCGTCCTGTGAGAAAGTTTACTGTCTGTATGAGGAGGTTAATAAAAGCTCCTTAACTTACAGGGATATGGTAAGAATCAAGTCTCAGATTTGTATTCTTTACAAATAGGCTTGGAAGGATTGTATGGGAATGTCAGTAAATGTTACTTTCACCATGCATATACCATGCGTGTACAGAGAGATGAAGAGCTGGTTCTGTTCATAGTAATTAAAATGTATTCATAGGCCAAGAAAAATGCTTTTAAAGGAATTAGTTTAAGGATATTTATCTTGTATAATTTGAAAAATTATATGTTAATGTTTTAAAGCTTCAACCTTTTGATTCTCAACATCCAGTCATTAAAAATATTATTCGACCCCTTCCCCCAAAATTGTGCACAACATATCCTTTTAGTTAATAAAAATATAATGGTAATTAAAAATAAAACATTGACATCATCCATGAAAATTATTTTAAAAACACACCCTGAATTTTGCCAACACAGCTTACAAAGTGCTATGGTACTGCAAGGATGAAGGATGTGAGCTTGTCTTCACTGCCCTGCTACAGTGGCTACAGCATTGATGCAGAGGTACCACAAGATGTAGTGAGAGAGTACCATTCTCTCCCCCTCTTCACCCCAGCCTTCTCTCACTCCTTCTGTCACATGTAGACCTCTGCGTCTCCCTCCCCTACACACAGATTGTCCCCAAAGACTATTCCGTCATACAAAAACAACGAGAAGTCCTGTGGCACCTTATCGACTAACAGAAGTTTTTGGAGCATAAGCTTTTGTGGGTAAAGACCCGCTTTGTCAGACGCATGCATGATTTCAGTCATATAGCGACCAGCACCACCATCATAAAGCTCTTTACTTCCCCCTAGAACCTGGTGAGTGAAATGAAGGGAAAAAAAATCTCCTAGACTGAGTAGGACTTCTGGGAGACTCTTCAGCTTCACTCTCTCAAGCCTGATGCAGAGGACTTGCATAAGACTCTTCATCTGCTCCCAAGAGATCCAGGAGACTGTCTCCCTCTGACAGGGTCTGGACTGTCATCGTCCCAATCCTATGTGGGAGCATGGTGGGTGGTCTTCACCTTCCTCTCTGGACCTAACTGAGGGTTAAAACAAACCATTAAGGTGGGAGGGGGAGCTATGGAGTCAGCTGGGTGGGGCTTTTTCTTTGTACCAATAGGTGTAGGGTTGGAGAAGTCAGACAATGACAGCCTGTTAGTTACAGGTTACTAATAAGAGACACCTCCTTGCAGTGTGTGTTGGAGTGGGGCGGGAATGCTAGCTCTTCTTCCTATGTCCAAGATAAAATACACCCTATCTTGTAGTAGCTGCCAGCAATGGCAAGATACACTTATTCATTTTACCAAAAAAAGTGTCAAAGCCAAGAGAAAGCCATGCCCCAGGGACTGGCCTTCACCTCCTTAACGGCAAACCAAAATGCTGGATGCAGGAGCTCTGAATGTTGAGAAAATTCAGATACAAACTTTCTGCCTCAGGCTCATCTCGTGACTTAATATGGCTTCTGGAAATTGATGAGGTTTGGTTTATGGGAGAAGAAACCCAGATTAACCCTGAAATTTAGTTTGCAGGGGCTAGACGTGCACAGACATCCTAAAATTCCAAGGAAGGTCCTAACCCTCCACATACAGATAGGCCCATCTTACCACTTTAGACATTAGACCACTTTCTGTTCTCTCCACCCATCCCTTGTCTTCAAGGTTGAAAAGGCAGCTTGATGGCCTGCTGCCCGTCCCAAAGGACAAATTCCACAGTGAAGGTCCTTGTTTGAAAACAAGCAAACTTTGGGGTATGCATTCCTCTTAACAGATTCTTTGGCACGGTGCCCAGTACAAACTGCTGCCTGAAATGAAACCAAAAACATGAGAAGGTACCAGCTTGTGGAAGTCTCCTACAACCACCACCACTCTGCAAGATCAGGGAAACATGCCTATAGCACTGCTGAGTTATAGGGCACAGCCAGCACCTAATTCCCAACTTCTTTGGGAATAGTCAATTGCCAATGTTGTCCTGGAACTATAGTATTTTGCATCAGTAGAGTCTTGGACCCAAATTAAGTCATGGAAGGTTAAATCTTACTTATATTTAACACAAACCTTTTTGGTCTCAGGGTCTCAGAGCTATAACCAGAAGCCAGAGTTAAAGCAAAAGGTGATAGTTCTCTATAGAAAGTTACGTCAAGATTCCCTTCAGAGAAGATTTATGCTACACCTATTTAAAAATTAAAAAGGTACTGTATATTTATCAAGGCAAAGCATGTGATAGATAACCTGTTGAAGGGTAAGTAATACTGTCACACTAAGGCTGTGTCTACACTAGCTCCCAACTTTGAAGGGAGGATGGTAAGTAGGGTGTTGGGAAATTACTAATTAAGTGCTGCGGTGCATATGCAGCACTTCATTAAGCTAATTCTCCCCAGTGACAACTTCCAAGAAACTTTGAAGTGCCGGCTTGTATGTAGCCATGGCTAACCCGCTGGTACTTTGAAATGCCTGGGCTACTTCAAAGTCCCTTTACTCCTCAAAATTTTTGCCACTTCGAAGTTGCCATGGAGATCCAGTGAATCCCTCCAGTGACGTGCTCAAGCAAATGGATTAAGGGTAACAGTTCAGCTCAGCATTTCCTGTTGGGTCTACTTGTTCACTTCAGTTGTCCTTAATGGGTTTTTCTTTGTCTGATTCTATTTGATTTCTCAGGTTTTCCCTCTAGCTTTTAGCATACCCCTCCGACACGCAAGTGATCTTTCCCATTATTAAGGTGCTATCAATTCATTTGTGCATTCATTCAACCCAGCCTTCAAAGTAATGGTCCAAGGATCAAAACTGTGAAAAGAACTACTGCAAATGCTATTTGGTTTTACTTTGGTTTTCTTAACAACTTTATTTAAAAAAAATTAAGAGGTGTGCTTTGTAATTTGTGCAGAGCTCAGGAATTCTCAGTGTCATGTCACCATTTATCTTTCTTTGGTTTTAATCATTTAAATAATTTTTTCATTGTTGACTCCTCGTTATATTATCTGACATGCAATAATCAGAAAGATTTTTACCGTCTGTATATAAACGACTGATTCCTGTTCAATGATACTTTCACAACATTGGTGGTATGATGTAAAATCCAGAAAACAGCTGTCAGATCTAAAAGCTCAAGACAGTGTTTCTGCTCCTGTTATTTACTGTCTCACTTTAAATAATGATAAAGCTTGAAAAGGATTCTGATAGAAGTACACTATCAAATTACATACACCTTATTTACATGTGAGAGCACACAGTTGGCTAGCTATCAGAGAGACTGAAACAGCTAAGCATATCAGTCTTGAGTTCCTCAGATAAGATGAAAGAGTTGAGCAGTATGAAGACTTTGATCATAACCAAAAGTTTTTTTAATAATTTTTTAAGTTAGGTTCTTAAGTAAGTGGCCAATTTTTCAAAAAGGCTAAGGACTAAAAAAGCTCCATTTGACTTTAATGGGGAATATCAGCAGTCTGATGTTTTTTAAATTCTCAACTGTTGCTAATGGTTACAGTAAGCACTTGGCCACCCTTAGTCCATTTGTATATAGATGGTTTAGACAACAAATCCTGCATCTTTTTACAGGCGGGTAGTCTAGATAATCCTTATAGTTCCTTCTAACGCTAAGGTTCTATGATTTGACCTGAAAAAAGGAACATTTCAGAAAATCTACCCTTTTGTTACAACAAAATTCTAGATATACCCAAACAGAACCTGGTGCTTATCCAGTATGCACATCTAGATCCACAACAGACTGAAGCAGAAATCAGTATTGTGAAATATAGTGTGTGTGTGTGTGTGTTTGTATGTATGTATGTGCGACAGAGAGAGAGAGCAAGAGAGCGAGAGAGCGAGAGCATTCACACAAAAATCAGGAAAAGAAGAGGGCTTAAAAATTATTTATCAAAAGTAGGACAGCCCTGAAATTTCCCCAGGTTCACAGCAAGTATTAAAACAGTTTTACCAAGACCACAAACTCTCAAGGAGGGGGGCAAGACGAGAAGTACAGCTATCAACTATCTCAGTGTTCAGCTACTTATTAGTAATAGGGCTCTTTTGGAAACTTTGGGTGACAGCCTAGCCCTACAGAAGTCAACGGCAACACGCTCATTGATGTCCAGGGGGCAGAACTTCACCTTCAGCTACTTAGTATAGTCTCAAATTTTGCCCCGCTTTTCCTTTAGAGCAGTTTATATTCAGAGGTGAACGTAAGCTGGCGCACCCCGAGCAGCACACCGGCAAGAAACTGGCCAGGTGGGGGCAGGGCTCTGGATGTTGCTGGCCACCACACATGGGAAACGTTCCCATGCCAGTGTTGGGTATGGGTAGCCCACTCCTCCCATTTTGGCCCATATCCCTAAGAGCTGAAGCCCAAACTGCTCCTCCCTCCCAGCTTTTGGCCCCAGTGCCAGACAGCTGGGGACAGGGAACCAAGGCCCCAGCCCTGCTGGGCCTGAGCCAGCACGCACAGCACACCCAGGCTCCAGCCCCAAAGCTTGGGCATTAGAGCAGTGTGGTTGCTGTCCCACCCAGACCTGAGGATACAGAGGCCGGGCAGCGTGGCGGCCACATTGCCAGGCCTGAGCACTGAGTGCCCACCACCTTACTTCTTGCCTTGAGCGTGCCCCCCCACACATCTGAGTCCCTACCCAGAGGTCCACGGACACTCAACCTCCTGCCCTGACTCCTGCAACACCCCCCGCCCCACAGCCTGCCCTGACTCCTGCACCCCCTAACGCCCCCCTCCCTAGCTTTCCCCCAACACCAAGCACAGTCTCCTGCCTTGAAGTCCCTCACATCCTTGCACAGTGCAACTCCCTTCCCTGAGTCCCAGCCCACCTCCGGCTCTCCAAATCACACATTTCTTACAACTACCATCGTATTGCAATCTTCCCCAGCCCTGTGTCCGGAGCCTTCCCCCCGCCATCTGAGCACTGCAATATGGCCGTACTGGTAAGAAATTTAAGTCACTTTCATCCCTGTTTATACCACAACCAGTGAGTTCACTCCAGTCTCAAGCAGGAACCCAGCTTCTGCATGCAGGTGAGATGATACCGTTTTGGCAATATGGATATATGCTTTACTTCCAGTAATACTGAGACCCAACAACTCCAAAAACATCGTAACCCCCATCCAAATGTGAAAACGGTTACCGTCCTTACAGCTGCACACACACGAAGTCTCTACCAAGCTAGAGCAGGAATTCCATCATAAGTTTCCAGTTATAAGACTCATAGGCTACATCTACACTAGCAAGTTCTTTTGAAGGCTCTTTTGAAAGATCCCACGGAGCATTTATATACAAAAAATGTTCTTTCAAAATGAAATTGAAAGAAGGCAGCGCTCCTTTCGAAAGTGCTCTTTCACTCCCATTGAAGGGAAAAGTGCCTTATTTTGATCCTTAACCTGTTCTTTTGAAAGAGCAGGGGCTATGTGGATACTCTCTTTTGAAAGAGCAGATCATTCTTTTGATCCACTTTTTTTGTCTGTGGATGAACTCTTTCGAAAGACGTTCTTTCAGAAGAGATCATCCGGAAGTACTTCTCTCAAAAGATCACTGCAGTGTAGGTGTAGCCATATGTTCTGCATTTTATGGTTCCATAATCTACATTATAAACTCCCAAAACTGCAGTCTCTAATGTATCTGCTTGTTTACTGGCAAAACACTCGTGACATTGGTTTGTGTGTAGATTTATTTAAGTGATCTGAAAAATTGCTGCATCATTTTTTGCCACTCTCTGGGATTACTTTAATCCTCCTTGATTTTATTGTTATAGCAATAACACCTTGTTCTTGTATATAGGTTGAACCTCTCTCATCTGACACCCTCGGGACCTGACCAGTGCTGAATGAGAGAATTTGCCCTACCATGAGAGGTCAGTATTGTCTAATAGCATTACCAATACTCTGTTTGATTACTGGGCTCTTAGAAGACATTTCAGGGTAAATTACAGCTAAATAACAGCACAGAACACTGAGAACCAGGTTCTGGTGGCTGTAAACAAACTTTATGTGACCACAGGAAACTTGGCCACACCAATGACAAGTGGTCATCTGGCTAACTAAAATCATACCAGATTACAAATGTTGCCACTTAGACAGATTCAGTTTGTAGCACTTTTCATCAACAGAGATCAGTATCATAAGTCCATTTTACAGAAATGAAAACTCAGATTCCAAGAAGTCAATTGACTAAGCAAAGTTTAGTGACCAGTAGCAGAGCCAGAAATAGATAAAACCTAGGTGGTTTGCATTCCGGGCCAGTGCCCTTTCCACTAGGAAACACTATCTCTCATAGAAACTCTTGATTACACAATAACTCAAGACATCAGCTAGCGAGTTATAAAGTTATTTTAACAAATAATGTCCTAATAGGTCTGTGTATAGTAACATGATGAAAAGGGGAAGAAATTAACAATATACTTGGTTTAATAGAGCATGTATAAATCTGACATTATGAGATAATCCAGTTTTGGAGACAGGAAATACCAAAGGTTTAAATTACACAGTTAAAAGAAGAACAAAAAGAATGTTTGTTTTAATGACATTTTCCCTTTTTTTTTTTTTTTTTTTATTTATCAGGAAAGAGGCTAACAAGGAGAACACAGGGTATATCATGCAGGTACCAGCAGGATTTTCTTGGGTGAACTGACTAGCAATTCTTCAGGGCATTGAGATGTAATGTGAGAAAAGTAATTGCATTATATAGCAATGCTAGAAAAATAGCTGAAGAACAGAGGTAGACAAGGTCATGCCACTCTGTCCCATCTCGTAACTACTGCTGTGCAGAACACTACCCTACAAATTGGATGCGGCATCTCAGGAGTGCATTCTTGTGGAGCTTATCCCTCATGTCGCTAAAAAAAAACCCCATTGCTATAAGTATTTCTGCAAATGATGGAACTGTGATCCACATGCTGATGAGCGATGCCACAGATTAGCCATGCACCTGTTTCTAGAGGCCCATCCTGCTTTCCCAGAGGCCATTAAGAGGCACAGAAAGCAGTTGGTCTGGCTATCAGGAGACAAAGAAGGAAGCGATTATTTTTAGAGATATAGTCACATAGGGTAATACAGAAAACTAGAACATGAGGATCAATGGCCAAAAAAAACCCCAATCGTTTTGGGTCAGACCCATCCAACTGGCCCACGAAAATGTAATTTGTATTGTCCTGTACTAGTGGTAGTTCTACTGCCCAGGCTCAGGCTAGCTTTTCTTCCCACCGAAGGTAGGTGTAGGAAATAGTCCTGCAATCCTTGCCTGCCCAAAGTGCCACTGAACTCCAGTAAAGCCAATGGTGATTCCGGCTGCCTAAGGAAGGCAGGCTCACACTGAGTGAATGTGGTTTCCTGAAAAAAAAGATGAATTCTGTGGGTTTTGGTGTGCATACATCATTGTTTCTGAATCTGGCTCTGCAGCTATATTTAAAAAATAGACTGGGAAAAGTGCTGGTAACAGAAAGGAGTCCACTTCAAGCAGCAGGGCTGACAACCATTGTTGGCCTAGGGGCAATGTGTGTGGGGTCTGTCTCCATGCCCCCAGAAGGGGCAGATCCTCAGAGGAAGGGGCAAGGCCAAGGGCAGTCAGCCCTTAGCACTGTCCAGAGCACAGGGCTGGCCCCTCTAAGCCCCCAGAAGCTACACAGAGCAATGCTCCCACTGCATTTCAAAGGGATCCAGAGCTCTCAGCCACTGCTTCTGTGGCAGAGGCCAAGACCCCTGCGCCCCTGTGCAGTTTCCCTCCTCTACCCATCCACACTCCCACTCAGTGGGCCTGACTTCAACTAACAGAACAATTGGCTAGGCATATTAAGAAGAGTTTATCTGATCTCTTACACAAGAGTTATTGGCCACTTTTGGAAAGAGGATATAGGACAGCACAAAACAGTGGTTCTGTGTGGCAAATCCTCTAATTTCTAACCCAAGTTGAACTTGAATATCTTTTTGGCTCTGGGATTTAACCAGCCACACAAACTCAGCGGCTATGGTCTCAAAATTTGGATGCATTGTCATATAATTGAAATACGATGAAAGAGACATTTAAGGAATGGGATAGCTCATCTGTGCATTTGTCCTGCACTTAAAATTTGTATAGGATATTATGAAGCCCTAGCACCAGTCAGCCTGTGCAGGGTCCTGTTGAAACACTATTCCATTGTTCAATAGAGCTCACTGGTTTGGGAATCTTTTTGATACCCAGCCTCAACTTTCCTTTGCTCTATTTCATGCCTTTATTCCTAATTATATGAACATGCCCTGATGTGTTTCCTTGCCCATCTTTCTTCTCATGCCCACTTTGAGAGACTTTGGGGTCCTGTCTCTCCATCTCAGGTTTTTCACTTTCTGTTGTCATTAATTCAGACCATCATCCTTTAGTTCAGGGGTCAGCCACCTTTCTGAGGCGGAGTGCAGAAATTTGACCTCTTGACCCCTATGCATGGTGGAGTGCCTGTGACACTTTTTAAAGGCACCAATAGTCCTGATTACAACAGCTTCATTGGTAAATAAATTAAGATGCAGAACTTTACCCTTTAGCTGTGGCTGGTGGCAGGAGGGAGAGCCCTGGCATGCAGAAGTAGGGCTGGCAAGTGCTGGGAGCAAGTGAGCTGAGAGGGAGGAACTGGGCAGCCCTGGGGAAGCAGAACCTGTAAACACCTTGCTGGAATTAACCACCTGCCTGAAGGAAGGTGGCAGTGATTAGCAAGGTAGCAAAGGGTAGACAAGGAAAGCAAGAGGGCTTGGCCCCGACCCAGACAGTGGGTCAGACAGAGGTGGGTCAGACAGATTAAAAATTCCTGCCCCAGATGGCAATTGGGGTGGGCAGAAGGACAATGGGGAAGTCAGAGAGACTCAATCACTGCCTCTGGGGGTGGGGGGAAGACAGCAGGCATGAGGAGGGAGAGGCGCTCAGTACATGTCCCTGGCGGGACGTAGGGGTAGATGGCAGAACTGGGCAGTCAGAGGGGCTCAGTACCTGTTCTTGGGAGATGGGGGCAGATGGCAGAGTTGGGGGGACAGTGGGGTTATTTCCCATCCCCAGAGGAGAGGAGCACAGATGGCTGGGGGAGGGGTTCTTCTCCCCTTACAGGTCAGCTCACATTCCAGTCTTTCCACAGCAGGTCCAGGGCTGGGGCTCTGGCCTGAACCCACACTCCAGGGAGGTCTCTGCGGCTGGGGCTCTGGTCCTGCCTCTTCTCTGCTGCAGGGGCTTAACAGCCGGGGATCCGGCCCCATGCTGCGGCAGAGGCTCTGCAGCAAGGGCTTGGCCTTGGCACCATGCTCTGGTCCCCTCCCCTGCTGCATGGGGGGAAGGCGGGGCAGGGCTGAGCTCCAGCTGGCGTGCCGCACAGAATTGGCTTGTGTGTTATGAGTGGCATGTGTGGTGGGGGGTTGCCGACTCCTGCTTTAATTATCCCAACTTTCCTTGGTGCTAAATTCATTGATGAGAACCACAAGTTTGCTCACCTTCCTTTCTACAAATACCAACAGTTCTGATTTTTCTCCAACCCCGAACCTGGTAGCACCCAACCCCAATATAGGGTATTTTTTGTTGTTCACAATAATGTCTAATTGCCACACTTCCTTTCCCAAAACTTAGACCATAATCAGGGTGTTTTCAAGCCCCGCACACCTTACTTTAGCTGGTATTCTGCTAGATCTAAGATAGAGCCTCAGTTTCAAAAAATATGGTACTCATTAATTCACAGCATGCCTCTGAACCTGGGAAAAGTCCAGAGCACAGAGGATAAGGACAGCAACAAACAATGCAAACAGCTGGCCAGGATGAGTTCCCTCCATTGAATCTGAGACGTCAGAAAAAGGAGATCTCTGTTAGGCATAGATCTTATGCTGCGTAGTGGATGTGTGACTTATCCAAGCTTTTCAAATATTTGGATTTGGATGAGAATTGGGTTATAGCTGAGTGTCACTTTGTCATTTTGAAAAAATAGCTAGTGTAAATAATGTGTTTTGTATCGCAAATTGGTCAGAGTGATTAATATTAAAATTAAAGCAAGAATATATGTGTAATAAAACTCAGAGAAAAAGATTTATAATCATCATTTAAATTGCACAGGGCAGTAGAAAAGATTTAATTTATGTTGTGGACTAAGAGCTCCTAACATCTTTTAAAAATTAAAAGTCAGACTTGAGGCAGACATGCACTTAAGTATTACAAACCAATGTATTAAAGGTTTGACCTAAAGGCCTTCACTGGGCTTTTTGATTAATCACTTAAACGAACACTTAGAAAAGTAACCAAACTATTTCTCCCACAAAACTTTCAAATAAAAAACTTGCTTATGGTCTGAGCTCTTACCCAAACTGAAGTTTTGCATGTGAGATAAACCTCTGAACATCAGAGTTCCCAGCACAAATGCTGATGGGCAGTGCTCCCGGTAAGCTGAACACTTGGGCGGCTGCTTGGGAAAGAGTCAGTTACCGCCCAGCTGATCAGCAGAGCACACACAGTGGGAAACAGGTGTTTCTATTGGTGGTGTACATCACACATGCCTTAGTGCACATAACAAAATTTAGTCTTCCTAAGAATGGAAAAAAACAGAGGAAACATTGCTGACAGGCCTCATGATATTGAGAAGAACAGTGATGTAACATGCTGTATGGATACAATATGATGTCAGCTAGGAAAGCAAAGCTCTCAGAGACCGACTAGTTCCGTTTTTTAAATTAATGTTTGTTTTCTTTGGAATGAGAGGTAATTTGTGTTGGTTATGCTGTCAGTTGACGACGGGTTGCTTGAGTGCACAATCAAGTTTCTAACCTGTGTTTTCTTTTTGTTTTATATTCTTGGTTGGCTGCCCCCTTTAACCTTATCAAAGCAGCTAAATTTTTTCAACTTATCAAGCTGAGCCATGTCAGCATCTTAAGACAGCCATTGCCGACATGGCTGAGCAAAGCTGAATTGATCTTATAACCCCCAGGACATTCTGCACAACACAAATGCTTTACATTACTACCACATGCTTGATTTAAAGTTCAGACCTTTCAAGCTCACTGTTGACGAGAGAAAATGTCCTTTGCCACTAACGTTCACTGAAAATCTTTGTTACCACAAGCGTTATTACAGTAACCCCAATACATGGGTGGGAGGTGAGAGAAAAGGGGAGACAGAGATGTCTAGTTACTTTCTACTGATTAAGTCAAGATCTGCCCATCTGGCAAGGTAACAATTATAGAATGTTTATTTTAGTCAAATGAGCACTCCAACCTTTGGTTCGCAAGTCCATTAATGCATCAGCTTGATCTCCATTTACACCCTTGTACCTTAGCACATGCGGTATTCCACACACAGAAGTGTATACATACAAGTGACTGAATTCATGTTTGCATAACCCAGGCTTAACCGACACCACCAGTAATAGCTGGATCCAATATCTAAGGGTGCCTTGTAATGCCACAAAATAGAACCAGATGGTGGCCCTAACCAGCACTCTGGGAGAGTTAACCACCAGTCCTAGGCGTTTCTGAGGAGCAATCTTTTTCCTCTTCCCGAGCACTAAGTTTCTTTATAACAAAGAAAATTCATTTAGGAGAAAAGGAAGTTTGGGAAACACCTCCATCATTATTTGAAAATGTAAGACAAGAGACAAACACCCATGCACCCAGAGCACACAGTTTCTCACCTTGCTTGGTGAAAGTTTGACAAGAAGTGATCATTGAACATTCCATTTCTCTCTCCCTCCACTGCACCCCACTCACAGTTGCTGTCGCTGATCAGGGAAGACCCACCAGTCAGAGGTACAATCACATGATTTCACCTCCCACCTGGGAAGAGGGGGAAAATATCAAGCAATACCATAGCTGCCACAGCTGCTGCTACAACTGGCTCACAATTGCCACTGTTCACTCTGCTGCTGCTCCTGGCCGCTGTCCTGTTGGCACCACTATTTTTGTGCTGCAACATCACATGCTGAGGTTCCACCGCTTAACCTAGCTGTCAGTGATTTCAGTGGGGAGTGGGAAACCCCATTGCTTGTGCAGGTTGTGCAGCCTCTTTCACTGAAATATTCCCTATGTAAGGCTCAACACCCTGTCATCAATTATTTGAACTCCAGTAATCTGTGAGCAGAACAAAGACTCTCAACTGAGTTCAATCTGGTTTTAAAGAGTGCAAAGTCAAACAGAGTGTAGGACTCCTTAGACAGAGCCTACACCAGTCACCTGGTCTCACACTCACTGGGATGTGCCATCTCTACTCCTGCTTAGAAAGTGAAATTCAGTTTAGGGTGACCCCTTCTCCTCCATCCCAGACAGACTCAGGGAAGGCTACAGTTCAGTTCTGTGGCCCTTTACTCAGATAACAAGGATAAACAACATTTCTTTACCCCTGTGCTCAGTGCTAAAGTGATCTGTAACCCTATGTCTGTCAAAAGTGATCATTTTAGCAAAGCAGCTCCATCAGGTTGTACACCTTAGCAGAGCATGCAAACATAGTTTGTTTCTGTAGTCTTTTTCCAGTTCGTCTCTAGATTGCTAGGGACATTCTGGCCTTGCTTACACATGTGCACCCCATTTGCACACTCAAAGGCTTCTAGTCAAAGATGCATAAAATTGTGTCTGAAAGTTGCAAATACACAATGGAAGTTTTTGAAATCTATTGCAGGATTAGTCAGAAGGTCCCAGTCTCCATAATTGGGTCTGAGGGATCAAAAATAAAAACCTGTGTACTGGATGCTGAATATTTGGATGTATACTAAATGAACCATCTCCTTCATTATACACATTCAGACCTTCTCCTTCGTATTCTACAGCTTAAAATTTAAGAGTACCATGGAACTGCACACAGTTTTCAGTGGCCTTCTCTTTTGTGCTCATGCAAAATTTGCAAACTTGTGTTCACATTAGGTTAGAACCATTTACAGAGTGAGCCTTTAAATGTACCTTATAATTATTGGTAGATTAATTGGAATGCAGTTACCTGAGAGGCAAATCTGAGTATTCAAATGCAACTTTTGCATCAGGAAACAAGTACATGTACAGTTAAGAGCCTTGTTTTTTCCTTCCTCCCTTCCCACAGTTGAGGGTCAGACATAATATAAGAATGCAGATATGCATCTCTGAGAACTAGAAGGGACCTTGGGAAGTCAGCTAGTCTAGTTCCCTGTTCTCTTGGCAGAAACAAGCACTGTCCTTGACATCTATTTTCCCCAATACCTAAACAGCCTCAAGGATTGAGCTCATAGTCTTTGGCTTAAGCAAGCCAATACTCAAACCACTGAGCTATCTCTGCCCCTGTTCATGGTACAAGTACTGTGCATCTAGAGTGGGACTTGCTTCTAGTCTATCAATATATTACTAGTAAGAAAATGCTGAGCATTAAAGGGATTTTTAATCTACTAGAGAAAAGTGTAATTAGAGCCAACGGCTGGACACTGAAGCCAGACACATCCAAATTAGAAATAAGGTGCTTTTTTTTTTTTTTTTTTTTAATAGTGAGGGCAATTTACTCCCAGACTTGCTTTCTGTGAAAGTGGTGGATTCACTGTCACCTGAAGTTTTTGGATTAGGACAAAATGCCTTTCTGGAAGATATAGTTTAGCTAAATACTTTATGCTTTTAGCCAAACAAATTAATGGGCCAAATACTGGGTTAACTGTGCAAAAGGTAGTGGTCTGTGATGAACAAGAGGACAGACAAGATGCTCTGCTAGTCCATTCTGGCCTTAAACATGATGAATCTCTGAACCTGAGGAAGACACCTACACTAAAAGCATATGTCTACAGAAGTTACTGTCAAAAGAGATGTTTCTACAAAACTTCTGTCACCAAATCCTGTCTACACATAAAAGTGGATCGATCTTTTGATCCATTCTATTGACAAAAGGGCTCCCTGGAGCATCCACACTGCTTTTTGTTGTCAGTTTCTGTCAGCAAAACACGTTTTGCATGTAGACACTCTGGGAGTTTTGCCTACAAAATCCCAATTTGTCTACAAAACTCTCCCATGTATTCATAGGCAAAGAGAGTTTTACATTGCCCAGTCCCTCAGACTGCTCTCAGTTTCATTTAGAGCAGCTTCACTGTCCAGTCTCAGGGCTACTCCAAGTTGCACCACATCTAAGGCTGTAAATGGTGTAAGTAACAGATCACAGCATGCTTGAACCATGTCCATGGAATATAATCTGTCCTAGGCGAACCTACCTAGGGTGGTTTTAAGGTCAGTTTTGCATCTCTGTAAATGGGACTTAGTGGAGCTGAAAACCTAGACCAAGGTCTATAAAATCCTGCTGTTAACTACTTTTAACAGCTGTTTCTCTTTGAATTACTACTCACAAAATGTCTATTCACTCCCTTTCAGAAGAAACAATCCAGAATCCTCACCCCTGACTAGATATTTGTATGCATTGCTCAGACAATTATTAAATCCCAAGAGAAGAGAGTACTCAGAGCGTGGATTGTGTTATGTGCTAATGGACTCAAAGGAGAGAGACAATTTGAAAGAGAATCTGAATACCCCGACCCACAACAAACAGAACATTATATCCTTTAGGCCCAGTAACAAGCTCTGAAATGAGTCGCTAGTGAAGAAAACTGTCTTCTACACACTATGTGAGAATAATGATTTACAGAGCAAGAATTAAAATGGCTTTTAGGTTTGCTTATCATCATGATGTGGTTGCCATGGTGAAGGGTGCTGTATAACATAGATGAGTAGAAGTTAAAGAACAACTTTATGAGATACCTATTACACTGTCTTGATTTTATTCTCCAGAAAGTAGGCAGATGATTTCGAATGACTCATTCACTCATCAAATCACAACTCATTGAAGCAATTAATTGATTCTGGAACTTGATTTCTGAAGCATCCTGGACCTCACATATTTTAGGTAAGAGAAGGATTTTGATTAAAATTGGTTGCTTTGCTCAAATTTGAGTTTAATGATGTATACATTTCCAATCTGCAGCTTATTGAGACCCCAAAGCACATTTTCAATCTTTTGGGGGATATTCAGAAAAGAGGGTTGAGTAGAATTCTGCTCACTTGTTTGGATGCAATAGGTTTGGAAAATAGTTTATATCTACACTGTGCTGCATAGATTCTAGGATAACCACAGTCATTTTATTGGAAAGTTTTTTATTAAATAAAAAGTACACTGAGAATGCTAAGATTACATGGTATTCCTCTCCAGTTAGTCAATCAATGTAAGAAGCCAATCAAAAGTGATGATGGCTTGTAAAATATTTTTATCTCTGTCTGCAAAGATAATGCTTTCCCTAGTAGCTGCTTCTTGCACAGCTTAGATTTGAGGCAACAACATTACAGGCACTGGCCCTCCTTTGTTTGCTGAATCCAGTTCTGTGCAATAAAATGCCCAACAACCTAAAATCACTGCCAGTAAGTTTCATGCCAAACTTTCCCTTGTGTTGTAGAAGTTAATCAAAACCATAGAAAGTACCACTGGAAAGTATCAGTTTTTCTATGTGCATCTTTCCAGAAAGTGTGTCATTCCTTATGAATAGCAAAATGAAGGTGGGGACAAAATGGTTGTGGCTACAATAGGTTTTGCTTTTTTAAATAATTCAGAGGGCCCCTTCTGCAGTCTAGAGGATCATCATCGTGTATTCTGACAGACATTCTAGAGCCAATAGAATCTGGGGGAGCAGGACCCATAGTCCTTCTACAATGCGGATAGCCTTGCATACATCAGGAGATGAGGAAGGGGGAGCTCCAAGGAAGGAAGTGATGAAGCTGGAGACAGAGATACTGAGATGAAATACGCCCTGTGACCATTCTGACCCTTCTGAGCAGATGTTTACCTCAGAATTAACATTCTTCCTGGTAGCGTTACTTGGAGCAGAAGACTGGATGTAGGTATGTGGAAAAGTCAATGGAAATGTGGGAAAGTCTTAAGCATGTCACTGTCTGGAAAGGGTCACAAAAAGCAGGTTCTTGGCCCTACCAACCATGAGATCAACTAGAAGGTAACAGCTGCCTGTACAGGTGTGCTCTAGATGAACTTCTCTATTACTTAGGCAACTGCTTGGCAAAAGGGGTCACATTTGTTCATCTTTTCACACTCAGGCTATTGGCTCAACCTTATAAAAATTGGGTATTGCCAAAGGTTTTTTTTTTCCCTTGACTCTTTACAAAACACTCACCTGCACTGGGCTTTTACAAACCAGTCAAACCCTAGCACTTTTCAGTGACTGTCTAATTGATAGGATGAACAGGTCAGTCTTGCCTGAGCCACCTGGATACTTTTATAATGTACCACTTTGAAAAATTATAAGGATTGATTCATGACAGGCTTTGGAATATTTTTTCATCTATAAAAACCTTTCGGGTTTTTTATGCTGTCCTATATACAATTAATTGATAATAGGGTTATGTATACAAGAAGAACAGTTTTAAAAAGTGTGGAGATGCCACTTTCTTTGTAGGGGTTAACTGGTACTGGGGCATTTTAGGTATTTTATAGGTTTTTTCTGCTTTACTAGTGGATGGGTTTTGAAGCTTTATTATATATTTTATAGTTTGCGGCTGTGGGTGAAGAGATCAAAGGAGGACACTATGTAGTGGCCCTGTGTCCTGAAGTGAAATTATGATTCAGTTATTAGCTCTGCTACTGAGTAGCATACATGAACTAATGCATCTATCCACTTTGCCTTATCTATTGTGACAAGCCTCTAGGGGGTTGATCCATGTGAAATTCATTTCACATCTCATCCCTTGAACGCCTGGGATTTGAAAATACCTTTCTGCTCTTCTAAGTTTCAAGAAGCCAGCCTGCATAGGCTTATTGCTTTCAAAAAGAAAGTAAACTTCCGCAGAGGGTTCTTCATATTTTGTCAGATACTACAGAAGAAGGAGTCAGGAGTTATGAGTGTTTATATTCAGGACATGGCTGATTCAGATGACAATCAGAGGTTTCAGGGCAACAGAATATTTATTTTTGCTCCACATACTATGTATCTCAGTGCATAAAAAGAATATACAGAATCATCTTCTGAAGGCCTGGAACAGGGATGAAGGGTTCCACTTTGCAGCCTCCCATTGACTGTGACCCTACTATGCTGCCGTTAGAGTGCTTGTCCATGTGCTCTTAGCACACCTCATCTTGCTTTGCAACAAACGGATAAACTTAATAGTAACACGTCACCGGGACCAGATAGCATTCACCCAATAACACTGAAAGAATGTGAATGTGAAATTGTGGAACTACTAACTGTGGTTTGTAATTTATTCTTTAAACCAACTTCTACGCCTAATGACTGGAAGGTAGCTTATGTGAAGTCAATATTTTAAAAGGGCTCTAGAGGTGATTCTGGCAATAACAGACTGGTAAGTCTAACATCAGTACCAGGTAAATCAGTTGAATCTATAGTAAAGAATAAAATTGTCAGACAAAATTTGCTGGGCAAAAGTCACCATGGTTTCCGTAAAGGGAAATGATGCCTTACTAACCTACTAGAGTTCTTTGATGGGGTCAAGAAGCATGTGGACATGGGGGATCCAAGAGATATACTGCACTTAGATTTCCAAAAAGCCTTTGACAAGGTCCCTCACCCAACACTCTTAAATAAAGTAAGTTGTCGTGGTATGAGAGGGAAGGTCCTCTCATGGATTGAAAGCTGATTAAAAGAGAGAAAGAAAAGGGTAGGAATAAAGGATAAGATTTCAGAATGGGGAGTGGTAACTTGCAAGGTCCCCCAAGGGTTCATACTGGTACCAATCCTATTCAATCCTATAAATGATCTGGAAAAAGGGGTAGACAGTGCTGCTCAAGATAGTTAAGAACAAAGCAGACTGTGAAGATCTTCAAAAAGAACTCACAAAACTAAGTGATTGGGCAACAAAATGGCAAATGAAATTTAATGTGGATAAATGTAAAGTAATGCCCATTGGAAAAAATAATCCTAACTATTCATACAAAATGATGGGGACTAATTTAGCTATAACCACTCACGAGAGAGATCTTGGAGTCATTGTGGATAGTTCTCTGAAAACATCCACTCAATGTGCTGTGGCAGTCAAAAAAGCTAACAAAATGTTAGGAATCATTGAAAAATGGATAGTGAATAAGACAGAGAATATCTTATTGCCTCTATATGAATCCATGATACACCCACATCTTGAATACCATGTACAGTTGTGGTCGCCTCATCTCAAAAAAGATATATTGGCATTGGAAAAGACTCAGAAAAGGGTAAAAAAATTATTAGGGGTTTGGAACACGTGCCATGGGAAGAGAGCTTAAGAAGACTGGGACTTTCCATCTTATAAATGAGGAGACTAAGGGGGAATATGACAGAGGTATGAAATCATGACTGGTGTGGAAAAAGTGACTAAGGAAAAGTTATATATTTGTTCCCATAGCATAAGAACTAGAATATAGCAAATGAAATTAATGGGTAGAAGGTTTAAAACTACCAAAGTGAAATAAGTGATGGTCACATAAACACCAACCTATACTGAAAATCCACAGACCGATGTGTTTATCTACATGCCTCTAGCTTCCATCCAGGGCACACCACACAATCCACTGTATACAGCTAAGCACTAAGGTACTGCATTTGTTCAAATCCCTTAGACAGAGACAAACACCTACAAGACCTTTACCAAGCTTACCTGAAACTACAATACTAACCTAAGAAAGTGAAGAAACAGATTGACAGAGCCAGACGTGTACCCAGAAGCCACCTGCTACAAGGCAAGCCCAACAAGGAAAACAACGGAATACCACTGGCCATCACATACAGCCCCCAACCACAGCCCCCACAGTTGGAAGACAGAATACTGGGCTAGATGGACCTTTAGTCTGACCAGTGCATTTTTGTAAGAAAAAAAAAAGGAGCTGGCATCTCTCCACCATGGGGCTGCGGGGGACCTCTGTCCCCCATCTGGGTCCCCAGGGCTGGAGCTGCCAATGGGGCTCTGCACCCAGGCCAGCTCCCAGCCCTGGGCTGCCAGGCTTCTCCTAGCCATGGCTGCGTCACTGGGGCTGGAGCTGCTGGCAGGACTCCCGGCTCCAGGTTTTCCCTGCCAGGCAACCAGGGATCCCAGCTGCGGCTGCAAGGTGCTGGTATGGCATTCTGTCCTGAGCTGGCACAAAAAAAGCCCTGGGTCTGACCCAGTATGGCTGTTCTTATGCTTCAGGGAGAGTTCTGCTTGAGCAAGGACTGCATGCTTCAAGTCCAGCATTTGTTATGGACAGAATTTCTCATATTTATTGAACAGGCAAACCCACTATAGAGTAACAAGGAGTGGTTCAATGTTTCTGGAAAAGTTATTATGGGCTCCCACTAAAGTTCATGACTAAGCCAAAACAAGATTTGGTTCTAGGTTGTCAGGGATGGGGCCAATAGAGTCTTAAACAAGGATCTGTTCCTTAGTGATTCTGCCATTGATAGTATCACTTTACATAGTCAAATATAAAATGCCAGGGAAGAGAATTGATTTATGGTGGACACGGATTTCTGTTTGTCTTTTTTGTAACTTGTAATCATTTGATTAGATGTTCATTATGCATTTTGCCTTTGGCCCTGCAAAGGTTCAGACATGTGCCTAACCCTCTTCCTAATGGTCACAGTTACCGCCAGAAAGGCAATGAAAACAGCTTTTGATGCTACATGTCCTTTTACAATCTTGAATCATATCATATAGATCAGGGGAAGAGGAAGCGGGAGATTGAATGGCCCCAAATGGGTACTTGTTAGCAACATCTGGGGTGAACAACAGGATATCCACCCAGCCAACACACGTGCGCACACACACACACACACACACACACACAGAGTGCTTTTTTTGTAAGAAAAAAAAGGGGAGCTGGTACAGCTCCTCACCTTCCCCTCTCTCCCACCGGGCTGCTGGAGGGACAGTGGGGCTCCAGCTGCCAGACCCTGCTGCTGCAGGGTAAGCAGGGGCTCTGGCTCCCAGCCCCGCTCTGCCATGGGGGCTCTGGCTTTCAGCTCCATGGCAGTGTCCCAACCCCTCTGCTGGTGCAGGGTGGTGGGGGCACCAGCTTCTGGCCCTCACACTGCCACTGGCCAGGGCTCCAACTGTGTGGAGGCCAGGGGGCTCTGACTGCCCTGTGGCTGTGAGTCGACTGGGAAGCTCAGCCCCACTGGCAGCTCTGGCCACAGGAAGCTTGGCGAGGCAGGGCTGGTATGCAGCACCTGCATGTATTGCCAGAAAAAAAGCCACATATACACATTATTTGGAAACCTAACACATTGGTTCTTCCAGCCCAACTACATACATTAAAAATACTATGAATATAAATACAGCAAGGTCCCCACATTCGCAAACTTAACGTTCGCGAATTCAATTATTTGCGAGAAGCTGCTTCGCATGATCCAGGGTGGGGAGTGCCAGCAGCTGCAGCTTCCCTGGGGCCAGGAGTGCCAGCAGCTGCAGCTTCCCTGGGGCCAGGAGTGCAAGCAGCTGCTGCTTCCTTGGGGCTCCAAGTCCCCTCGTATTTGAGAAAATCAACATTTGTGAGGGTTCTGAACATAGAACCCTCATGAATGATGCGACCTTACTGTACTACTATGCCTATCCCTGTTCTCTGGTTGCCACTTCCAAAGTGTCTGTCCTTTTATGTCTTTTCTACTTCCTTTACAACAGCTGTCCTATATCACCAGAGACTTTTCAATTAAATACAATGCCCTTAACATACGAATATGTCATATGATATTACGAGGCAAAGCAGTAACAGTGATGTACTTTTTTCAGTGAGGATATTTCTTCCTGCAGGTTTAAAGAAGGAATCAATGTGCAAGTTAATCCTATTGCTATATCACATCCTTGGAGCTGCTGGGTACTATCCTTTTTATTCCATACAATCAACATTTTATATTGATGAAATTGCTAAGTTTCAAAAAAATCAAATGTTCCAGTGGTCCCAAATTGATATTTTTAAAATTTGGATTAAAATAAAGTGTTTTAATAAAATGAAATTAAAGGATGTTAATTAAGCATTGACTTCTTTCCCACTGAAAAACTAGGAAAATTGAATTGTCCTAGTTCTGATTTACACAAACCTACTTTTTCAAGGAGGCAACTGTTCTAAAATGCTTTGTCTTGCTCTAGTCATTATATTGATGATTGTTACCCTTTTAGTAAATAAAGGAACATTAATGTTTGGGCTTTACCCATCTATGTTTGATGCTGTTGCAAAAAAACCAAACGTGATTCTGGGACTCATAAACAGGAGTGCTGTGAGCAAGATACAAAGTCATTCTTCTGCTCTCTCTACACTAATTAAGCCTCAGTTTGAGTAACGGGTTCAGTTCTGGACACCACATTTCAAGAAAGATATGGAGAAATTGGAGAAGGACCAAGAGAAGAGCAACAAGAATGAATACAGATCTAGAGAATGTGAGCTGTGAGGGAAGACAAAGTACTGGGCTTGTTTAGTTTAGAAAAGAGGAGACTGAGATGGGAAATGATAGTGAGTTACAAGTACCTAAAAGATTTTTACAAAGAGGAGGGAAAAATCGTTCTCCTTGGTCTCTGAGGACAGGACAAGAAGCAAGGGGCTTAAACTGAAACAAGGGAGTTTTAGGTTGGACATTAGGAAAAACTTCCTAACTGTCAGGGTGGTTAAACACTGAAATAGATTGCCTAGGGAGGTTGTGGAATCTCCATCAGGGAGATATTTAAAAGCAGGTTAGACAGACATCTATCAGGGATGGTCTAGACCAGGGGTTTGCAACCTGCGGCTCGAGAGCCACATGCAGCTCTTTAAGGACATCTTTTAGATTAACTGATTTTTTAGAGCATAAGTTTTCATGGGAAAGACCCACTTTATCAGATGTATGCACAAAAGCTTATGATCCAGAAGACCTTCGTCTATAAGGTGTCACAGGACTTCTCCCAAATCTATGATAGCAAAGTTAAAAAAAAAACCCTCCTGATTATTTTCAATAAATGGCGACCATCTAAAAGCCCAGCAATGAACAAGCTGTATCTAAATAGCCAACAATATGTGATCTCCAGACATTGGATAACTCCCCCTTTAATATGTGCAGTGCATTGTGGAATACGATACTGTCCCTGTGTTTTGATCATGTTGCTAAGAAAGTCTTATTCACATACATTGCAGCTCTTGAATTATTGAGTTTTTTACTAAATTAAAAAAAATGGTTCTTTCTCTTTTGGTGGCTAACCTCTGGTCCAGACAATGGTTTGTCCTGCTGTGAAAGCAGGGGCTGGACTTGATGACCTCTTGAGGGTCCTTCCATTTCTAGTGTTCTATGATTCTATGTTCAAATTAGTGTTCTTTCTACGTATTACCCACAATGCGAACAGTTAGCCAAATTCAGATGAATAGTTACCCTGTTTTACCATATACTTTTTTCAATTTTGTTATCAAAAATTGACTGCTGGAAGAAAACTTTCCATCTGGTTTTCAACCCCTCCAACATCTCATGAATTACCAAATATGAGATACTGGGTGATTAAAAACCAAAGTAATAAAAAGATGGGACTCTCAGACAATAATTTCCCAGCAAATCCCACTTTTTGCTTGAACGGGCATTGAG
Organism: Carettochelys insculpta; assembly: GCF_033958435.1. NCBI lineage: Eukaryota > Metazoa > Chordata > Testudines > Carettochelyidae > Carettochelys > Carettochelys insculpta. The sequence continues at coordinate 86,161,012 of NC_134138.1, read as the reverse complement.
GTTTCCTCATTTCCTATAATACTTCTGTGCACTGTCTCCCCTTCCCCCCACCATTCTCTATTAGCTTTCAGTCTACAGAAGGTCTAGAGAATACTACTTATTTGAATGTTTGCACCTCTAGATTATGAACTCTACCTGCAGTGATTTTGTTTAACATTTTCTGCATGTTAAAAAAAACCATACATGTTAAATACACAGTCCATCTTTCTGTGTCCCTGAGCCTATGAATTAAACTGTTAGCTTCCTTTCCATAAAAGAAGTCTCTCTCCCAGTGCAGCCACATTTCTTGTGATAAAATGGTGTGAAGTATCATAGAAATATCCACCCAATGCCCCATGCGCACACCCTACACCAGAAAACTTAAAACAAGCTTAATATGAGAACAATGGGTTTCCCCATCACATCATTTGCAAAACCCAGACCTTTAAAAGCAAGGGAATGAATAGTTAAGAAGATAATATATTGTACAATTCCCTCACAAATAAAAAACACACATGTCATAAAATATTTAGAAATGCACATTTCTGCCACATGTTGAATAGTAAGAGAGAGGGAGCTGTGCTAGTCTATATACTATGAAAACAAAAAGCAGTCAAATAGTACTTTAAAGACTAGCAAAATAATTTATTGGGTGAACTTTTGTGGGACAGACCCACTTCTTCAGACCATAGCCATACCAGAACAGACTCAATATACAAAGCATCTGGGCATTGATGGCACATGATGGCATATATGATGTTAGCAGAGGAGCATGAGAAGGTGCCCATGATTCTGTGGGTAACCTGGTTAGGTCCAGCGATGGTATTTTCAGAGAAGATATGTAGACAAAGCTGGCAGCGGGCTTTGTTGCAAGGAAAGGTTCCAGGACTGGTATTCTCGGGGTATAGACTGTGGCTGTTTGTGAGGATCCTCATAAGGCTGGGAGGTTGTCTGTAGGAGAGAACAGGCCTGTCACCTAGGGCCTCCTGGAGTGTGGCATCCTGATTAAGGATAGGTTGTAGGTCTTTAATAATTGGTTGCAGTGGTTTGAGTTGGGGGCTGTAGGTGATGACCAGTGATGTTCTGTTCTTGGCTTTTTTGGGCTGTTCTTGGAGTAGCTCACTGGACCTAACCAGGTTACTCACAAAAACACTGGCACCTTCTCATGCTTCTCTACCAACATCATATGTGCCATCATGTGCCAACAATGCCCAGATGCTTTGTATATTGGACAGACTTCTAACTCCCTTAGACAAAGGGTTAATGGGCACAAAACAGACATCAAAACACTCCAGATCCACAAACCAGTTAGCCAACATTTTAATGGAATGGGCCATTCTGTTAATGACTTAAGGGTATGCGTGTTACTGAAAAAAAATTTTCACACCGCTATTCAAAGAGAAACAGCTGAGCTGGCTTTTATATTCAAATTCGGCACATTAACATGTGGTTTGAACTGGGATGGGAATTTTCTGAGTCACTATTGGGGCTTGTCTGCATACTTGGCTTAATCTAATTCTTGACCTTCCCCCCCCCTCCACTCTCTGATTTGCTCACCTTGATCATTTTTTTCTGATTTGTCCTCCTTGCTTACTGTTTTTGGTTCTCTGTGCCTTAAACATTGAGTCTGTTCTGGTCTGGCTATGGTCTGAAGAAGTGGGTCTGTCCCACGAAAGCTCGCCTAATAAACTATTTTGCTAGTCTTTAAAGTACTATTTGACTGCTTTTTGTTTTGATTTTTATCACAGTTATTCTGATTGCTGTGCTGTGGAGGGTTTTAATGTGTATTTATCAACTTATTTTCCAGAGCTAAATATTTTTCCTGGGTTGAATTGTTAAGTGGGATATATCAGTTTTTAGATTTTTCAAGTGACAATATAATTGTTTAGCTAAGTGCTTAGAGTTCTGTTAGTGTGCAGTTTAATGGGAATATAAATAATATCAGCTTATGTATATTGGTAGATTTGCAACTGACAGGAACAGCAACGTGGACATCTGTTGACAGATGAAAGAATACTATTCATTTTAGCTCACAGTTAAAGTGGCTGTGTTGTGATGGAATATGCAGTGCAGTATAATGCTCACGTGGGCAATCTCCTGAACTGTTTTCTGTGCTTTTGGGTCCTTGGCGTACGTCAATGAGGTCATTGACAATGAGGAACCTATCCATTTTCGCTTGGAGGGTTTTCCAGCTTTATTCCTAAAATATCCCAACCTCTTCCGAGGAAATGATAGAACACTAAAACATTTAAATAAATGAAATTCCCAGGTCACGGGCTTATTAAGAGTAAGAGAGTAAATGGTGCCTGTCAAGCTAAAAGTGGCTTTGGTGGAACCCTGCTAGGGCTTGAACAAGCCTTACTACAGTTTAAGCCTACTGTTTGTCCTAGCCTTAGACAGCAAGAAAAAAAAATTTTTTTTCTCTCCCTTCCTTGTAGCAGCCCTTCAAACTTGAAAACTCTTGGAACAGAAGATATCATTTTGCCTCTATATAAATTCCTGGTGTACCTGCTTCTTGAATACTACATGCAGATCTGGTTGCCCCATCTAAAAAAAAGATGTATTGAATTTGGAAAAGGTACTGAGAAGGGTGACAGAAATTGTTGAGGGTGAGGAACAGTTTCCATATGGTGTGCCAAGGCTGGCCAGGCTCCTGGGCTCCAGGCCTCTATTCAGTCCACTCTCCCCTAGCCCAGACACTGCTGCCCTTCATGAAGAGGGGGAAGGGGGAAGATGGTGGTCTGGGGGGAACCGGGGCCCCACCCACTCGTTCCAGGTTCTGGCCCAGGGACCCTGTGTGGCTGTTGGTGGTGGGGGAGGGCTCCTCTTGTTATGAGCACCACAGCTCTTCCCTGGGCCACTTCCCCAGACAATTCCTCCCCTCACTGTGTCTCCTCCAAGTAGTGGAGGTGGTAGCAGTAGCAGCAGCAGCAGCAGCCGCAGGCACAGCCTGTTTCCCCTCCTTGGTTTGGCTCCTCCTGTGGATTCAGCTTGCTTGGCCTTACTCCAAATCCCAGGCCTCCTGGGCAGGGGCTTTAGCCCCTTGTGGCTGAGCGCTCGTCTCCTTCTTTTGGTCCCTCTAGAAAACTTGCTTTGCTTTACACCGGTCTTTTTCTCTTCTCTCTTCTCCTCCAGCTCTCTCTCCCCCTACCTACTATGCAAGGGTTCTTTTAAAAGTAGGCTTAAGTGGGACCAGCTGGCCCCAACTGACCTAGGGCATCTTCCTCCCCAGCTGCTCACACCCTGCTTGTTTTCCGGCCCTGCTTTTCCCTCTCGTTCTTACCCCCTCCCAGTCTTCCCTTGTCACAATGGGAAGAGATTAAAAGGACTGGGACTTTTCAACTCAGAAAAGAAATTACTGAAGGATGGGGGAGGGATATGTTAGAGGTCTAGAAAATCATGCATGGTGTGGGAAAATTGAATAAGGACATGTTATTTACTCTTCCACCAACGTAACACGAGGAGGTCACCCCATTACATTTATAGGCAGCAGATTTAAAACAAAATGGAAAATGTTCTAGTTTATTTCAATCAGCTTGACTGACCATTGCAGTTTTTTCCTTACTATAACAGAATCCCATTCTCAGCATGACTTTTGTGCAATGATCCAATTCCTATTGGAAGGCTGGAAAGCAGATGTCTATGTCCGAGATCTTGTTTACTGGGAGGAAGGAACTGAGTGATCAGGATTATTTTAGAATTTTAACATATGCTCTGATTCCCAATTAAACAAAAAGAAGGACAAAGACAAGGCATACTGTAACCTGAACCAGTCATGTTATGCTCTTTATGGAATCAAAGATACAGACAAGGATGTTTTCATATCGACACACCTAGCTTCATAATACACCTGGGCAGGTCCACCGAAGGGGGCAGGGGAAGGATGGACATAAGGGGCCATTGCCCTGGGGCCTGGTGATACAAAGGAGACCAGGGTTTTGGCCACTGCTGTAGCAGCAGCAGCAGTGCCCAGAGCCCCGAGACCTGTAATTGATTTTGGACCTCTGCTGTGGTGCTCCATGTGGCTATTAGGACTGCCTAGGGTGGGAGGGGCACCGTGAGGTGTGCTCCCTGCGGAGCTCCTGGGGGCACCAAGGTCTGAGCTGTAAGGAGGGTTGGCTGCCTTCAGCCCCACCCCTTCTGGTAGTGTGGAGCTGCTCCCATGCCCACATACACCTTGCCCAGGGGCACGGCAGGGCTGTGGGCTCCCCTGCAAGTGGGAGTCTCTTTACATACAATACAACATTGTTATCTAGTGTGATTGCACAGTTGCATACTTTCTCGTTTACCTCTAATGTTTTTTCCCTTTTATTGCAGGAATTCCTCAACGATCCATATTAGGGAGATTGGACCGGACCTCTGGGTCACTTGCAGAGATTCAAGCTGGACCTGCAGAGGCTCAGCACGATGGAAAAAAAGTGAAGCTATCCCTTTTTTGTTCTCTGCTATTATTTTTCTTTTGCAAATTTCAACATCTCTAGCTGGCATAGTGTGGCTAGGGAAACAATTAGCTAAACCTACAAATTAGTTGTTGCAATTAAATTACTTATAATTGTCTACAAAATTGCTTGTTGTGATATTTATACATACAACAGTTACCAGATATATGAGATAAAAGCCTGTAGACAAAAGACCACTTACCTTTCAAAAGCATCTATATATAGCCCATACTAGCTAGGCTGAGAAAACATCAAAAGCCACAGTTAGACCCAAAACAAAAGAAATGATAAAAAAAATGGATGTTTGCACATGCATCCTAATGACCCCTCAGATTGTGAGCTCTTTGTAAACAAGATCCTGATATCTGTGTGAACAGGAAGCCCTGTGGCACCTTATAGACTAACCGATCATTTGGAGCATAAGCTTTTACGGACAAAGACCCACTTTGTTAGATTCACGAAAGCTTATGCTCCAAACGATCAGTCAGTCTATAAGATGCCACAGGACTTCTCATTGTTTTTGTGGATACAGACTAACACAGCTACCCCTCTGATGCTATCTTTGTGAATGAAAAGTCCAGAACTCCCACTCTAAATAAATTTATTTTCTTCATGTTTTTCTACGAAATTTTCTAGGTTTTTTTTTTTTCAAGAAAAAAAAAGAGTTACAAAGTTTTCACAAAATGTCTCTCAGTACCCACACACTATTGCAAGCGGCACAGAGAATCATATATTCACATTATTCAATAACCTGTCAAGATCTGCATGGTCTTTTTTTCTGGGACTCAGCACACTTCCTGGAGTATGGAGGGAACAATAATGGCTGTTGTTGGTGTATTGGAGCAATGGTACAGGCTCATAAAATCAGCAGGAGCTCCAGGCCTGGTCTTTAAATGGCTCAACACTGTATTAAGACTGTTCTTACTTGTTCCTCACATTTTCTAAAGGCGCTTTTCTGAAGACCTTAGTGGCTATATTCTTCTTTAGGACTACAGGCCCGTCTGAGAACCAGAACAATTTCATCCATGTGTAATAGCTTTCCCAGATATACTACAGATTCCAGAAGACTTTTCAAAATTTATTAGGGTATAATTCACACAGCTGGTTTTCAAAGGTGCTGACTGGTTTGACCTTTGTAGCAACTGCTAGTTTCAGGGTATCTCAAACAGAGGCAAACACATTTTAGCTCTATACGCAATTCCTAAGTATGTAACACCACCCCAAAGCCAAGAAGGTAGAGAACATATTTGTGACATCTCTGTAGCCTGAGTGGAGATTATTTTGGTTGGGAAATGCAGATCAATGCACAACTCCTCAAATTATAGAATCATATCATAGAAGAGTAGGACAGGAAGGGACCTCGAGAGGCCATCAAGTCCAGCTCCCTGCCTTCATGGCAGGACTAAGCACTTTCTAGACCATCCCTGAAAGCCATCTATCTAACCTCTTCTTAAATATCTCCAGTGATGGAGATTCTACCACCTCCCTCGGCAATTCGTTCCAGTGTTTGATCACCCTGACAGTTAGGAACTTTTTCCTAATGTCCAACCTGAACCTCCCCTGCTGCAATTTAAGTCCATTGCCTCTTCTTCTATCCTCAGAGGCAAGGAAGAACAAGTTCCCTCCCTCTCCCTTATGACACCCTTTTAGATACCTGAAAACTGCTATCATGTCCCCCCTCAATATTCTCTTTTCCAAACTAAACAAGCCCAATTCTTTCAGCCTTTCTTCATAGGTCATGTTCTCTAGACCTTTGATCATTCTTGTTGCTCTCCTCTGGACCCTCTCCAATTTCTCCACACCCTTCCTGAACTGCGGTGCCCAGAACTGGACACAATGCTCCAGCTGAGGTCTAACCAGCGCAGAGTGGAGCGGGAGAATGACTTCTCGTGTCTTGTTCACAACACACCTGTTAATGCATCCCAGAATCATGTTTGCTTTTTTTGCAACAGCATCACACTGTTGACTCATATTTAGCTTGTGGTCCACTATAACCCTTAGATCTCTTTCTGCTGTACACATTCCTAGGCAGTCCTTTCCCATTCTGTATGTGTGACACTGATTGTTCCTTCCCAAGTGGAGCACTTTGCATTTGTCCTCATTAAACTTCATCCTGTTTACCTCAGACCATTTCTCCAGTTTATCCAGATCCTTTTGAATTATGACCCTATCCTCCAAAGAAGTTGCAACCCCTTCCAGCTTGGTATCATCTGCAAACTTAATAAGTGTACTTTCTATGTCAATATCTAAATCGTTAATGAAGATATTAAACAGAACCGGTCCTAAAACAGACCCCTGCGGAACCCCACTAGTTATACTTTTCCAGCAGGATTGAAAACCATTAATAACTACTCTCTGGGTACGGTTATCCAGCCAGTTGTTCACCCACCTTATAGTAGCCCCATCTAAGTTGTATTTTAGTAGTTTATTGATAAGTATATTATGTGAGACCGTGTCAAATGCTTTACTGAAGTCTAGGTATATCACATCCACCGCTTCTCCCTTATCCACAAGGCTCGTTATTCTATCAAAGAAAGCTATTAGATTGGTTTGACATGATCTGTTTTTAACAAAACCATGCTGGCTGTTCCCTATCACCTTACCACCTTCCAATTGCTTGCAGATGATTTCTTTAAAGACCTGCTCCATTATCTTTCCTGGCACAGAAATTAAGCTGACTGGCCTGTAGTTTCCTGGGTTATTCTTGTTCCCCTTTTTATAAATGGGTACTATATTTGCCCTTTTCCAGTCTTCTGGAATCTCTCCCATCTCCCATGATTTTCCAAAAATGATTGCTAAAGGCTCAGATACCTCTTCTATCAGCTCCTTGAGGATTCTAGGATGCATTTCATCAGGCCCTGGTGATTTGCAGACATCTAATTTTTCTAAGTAAATTTTAATTAGTTCTTTTCGTATTTCAACTTCTAAACCTACCCCTTTTTTACTAGCATTCTCTATGTCAGGCATTCCTTCAGATTTCCTAGTGAAGACCGAAACAAAGAAATCATTAAACATCCCTGCCATTTCCAAATTCCCTGTTACTGTTTCTCCCCCCTCACTGACCAATGGCCCTACCCTCATATTCAATCCAAAGAGCATCCAAATTCCCATTATCAAGAGAGTTTGCAACTTTAGGATCCTCTTTAGCTTCTTGTTATATAGTCTGTATTCCAGCCAGCTTAGAATAATACCCTCTTTCCTCAGTGCCTGGCCAGAAGCCTCAATCTTCTTTTACCATGTTCTAATTTAGTAGTAGTCCCCCAAACATCATGACATCTAGGCTTGATCATTGCAGTTCAAGATACTTATGAACGCAGCTACTGACCTCAGGTGCAAGAGAAGTATCCGTATTATTCAGCAACACAAGTCCCCACCCTTGTGAGTTTTGCACTCTATATTAGTTGGGTTCCTGATTTCGAAGCCCTCTATAGAATTGGCCCATGCTATGTAATGACCCATCCCCTAGCTGCTTATGGGGCAGCTACATTTCACTGAAGCAGCAAAACTACTCATCGAAAAGATGAAGCCCATAAGGGCCAAGAAAAGAGCTTTGCCAACTGCTGGCCTGTGAGCAGCGATATCACACGTGGATCACACCAAAAGAAGTAAGAATGTCTCTCCCTTCAGAACAAAATGAAAGACTCACTCACCTGATTCAGGGTATTATTTAATAACAGTGGGAAAAGCTATGCGGAAGGGAGACAGATGCACAATTCTAAGGTGCAGCGCTCCGATGATATTATCTAGAAACTCAAGCCCATTAAAGGTTGAAGTGGTATCAGTGAATGCTAGCGTCAGAATCTCTTAAAAATGCAGAAAAAGGCAGCAAGAGGACAGTTTGAATAACTGTACAGCACCAGTGGACAGATAAATTGACAGAAGATGGTGATCACTATACCATGCATTGCCCCTATAGAAGACTCACCACTGGTGTGCTCCCTGACGCCTGGGTGCAGCAAAGTGTATGGAACCAATGCAAACTGATGGTCTGGCCCTGCAATGGTCCTCTTTGCATGCTTTGTTTTGGACAGGTCATTTATAGGCTCTCCTTCCAGAGCAATAGAAAGTACAACCAACAAGTGTCGAACAATTTCAATACCTCACGTCAAGCCTCTAGACCCTTGCACAGGGCTCAGGGGACTTATACCCTTCTCTTCAGACTCTGAGTTATCCATATACCTGCTATACTAGGAGGCTTCCCAGTGGCTGGTACAGACCTACCTTGAACATTGAGTTCCCACACAGGACACTGGGACAATCAGCCAAAGTCTGCTACGTCACAAACTTTATTTCACTTGGCACAGATCTTCTTACTTACTGTTAAGGGTCGTATTGAAAAAACGTGCAATCTAGTGGGAAAACTCTCATTAGATTCAAGACCACTGGAAACGTGGGAGTTCCTGCCTGGATCCTCTGCCTACCATTGCTTTTTTTCCTCAGGCCTTCTCTGGCCCCTTTCTGAGCTCATTGTAATGAAGAACACCTCCCTTGGCTTCTCCTCAGAGATTTAGTTCCTGGCCTTGTATGAAGGGCAGACATTGGAGACTGCACCAGTGCTGTGGCTTCCAGTTACTTCCCATTTCCAGTGACAAGGGAAAGACTGTAGCGTTCCTTCCTCTCTTGCTCTACAAGCCTTCAAACATCAGTCCAAACACACCTCAAGCTTTACCATCACTGTGTGTTGGTGCTTCACTGCCTCAGCTTCCTCCTAGCTCAGGCCAATCCACTTCTGTGGTCATTCTTCATTGCCCTCCCAGGATTCCCTTGCAGCTGCCTCTGGTTCAGGCCTCCTCCAGCCATCGGTCCAGGAAAGGAAACTCCTAGCTCATCTAGAGTCTTGCCTGCCCTCTCAATTTTGCTCATCCTTTTATGGAGACAACTTCTTCCCAGGTGGGTTTGACCCTCAGTTATGCCTAATTTATTTAGATGCCTCTAGTGGTCTGACTAGACTCAGGCTCCTCTTGCTCTCTCCTAGAAAGGGGAAGCTCCAACAGGTGAAGGGATTGAAAGGAAAGGATGCTATTGGTTCAAGGGCAACAGCTAAGCAATGATTTCCTTCTAAACCTGACACTTGGGCCAGAGTCAGTTAATTAAGACCACGTGTTGGGTTAATACGGGCCAATACAGGGTTCATGTAACTCAGGGAAAATTCTGAACTTTCAGCAGAGTTTCATGCTGGGTTTTGGAGAGTTTTTAATGAGAAGCTCAAAACAAAAAAGTGTGAGTGTACAAAGTCACCCAAACTTAAATGATCCATTAAGAGAAAGTACTGAGTTTCATGCTGCCCAAGGTGCTAATTATTAGACCCTTGAAAATATTAAATCTTTTCCAGAAACACTAATAGACCCTTAGTTATTTGCCAGAAGTCTTAGATCTGTGTTATATATTTCACATAATATATTCCACACACACTATGCACAGAGAATGAAAGAGAATAGAGAAAAATGTTTGGGACACTATTTGCAACACATTCTCCCAGCTTGTTTTAAGTTATTCTCCTCCGAACTTCATGCAATAGCACTAATATTTGCATAATCACTGGCTTTGTGGCCTCTTCCTTAGGGTATTTCTGGTGTCTGCTGCTACTGAGTCAGTTTTTTTTGTTGCTGAGGAAAACATGCTTTAGATATATCTGAACCTATAGCAGAGCTATTGGCAGAGGCAGACGATGGAACCAAATTACACCAATGAAAAAGAAATATGGAGGCACTGCTCACCTTTCTTCAACAATCTTGACTTTTCCCTTATAACAGAAACACTGTGTATCATCAGTGTCAATTTCAAGTGTTCTGTCAGGGCTAGAACATCATTTGCATCGCCTGATATAAAAGGTTGTGTCTTACTACAACTCTCTGTATTACATGCTTGAGCAATTTCTGCAACAACTGAAAACTATGCATGGCTCACAAAATAAGCACATGAATCAGCAAGGAGGTGATATTTTGACCCACACTCTCTTCCACTCTTTGGAAATGTTCAGCTGACCAGAGAGGAAGTTAAATCCTTAAAACTGAATCCTGCCGCATAAAGTGCCATTTTAAATCTGCTCATAATCTTGCATTATTTTTGAGATCTCCCTGATTTACAGCTTGGCAGAGCCTGCTAAACATGGAGATTACAGGGGGAAATTTGCTTCCAAACTGGGAAGTATAGTCTACACAAATTCACCAGTCACAATCACTTACAGGAGACTATGCCTGTTGGACTATCAGTTTCTTAAGCAATTTAAGGATTAAAAAACCCTCACCTCTGGGACTAGGAGGGATTTTGCTAGAAATGTGAAATATTCAATACAGGAAAAAACGCATCTGCAGCATTGCTTAGTTCAAGCTTCCAGAGAGAATGGAAGCCACAGGAAGAAAGCAGCAATCACTAAAACTCCTTCACACATAGATTAACTTGTAATTCGCTTATTCATACATTTGGGAATATTGCTTCTTATATTAGTGTCAATGGGTTTCCTTCAGCTATGGGGTGGTTTATGCCACTGTTCTTGTGTATTAATAAAAACCATGAGATTAGAAATCCTCCCCAGTGATTGCCATCCCAGAGCTGAAATGAGAGATGTGAGAAAATGGAGCATATACAAGAGCTAGAAGACAATGTGATTGCAGTTTTAAAAAATGAAGAGATTGGATGTAATGTGACACGGCTTCTCAGGAGGTATACTAATCCCACTCAGAAGAATTAGTCTGCTCAACTCAATTGTCCCTTTGGGACTTGCAAATGATGGGAATAACACACATTTAGGTGATAAATTTTGCATATGATCAGAGGCAGTGTCATTTATTCTGAGTGGTATCTTAGCATAAGTTCTAATTATTAAAGAAATGCTAGTCATATTATTATAGTATTATACTACTAAAACAGTAATAATATGCTAAGCAGTGTCAGCACACTGGGATGGGGACTTTTGGTTCTACATTTATAGAGCACTGAGCAGTCAGCTTCTGCAGCAAGGGTCAACAACCTCCGATATGGGTTCCAAAAGTGGTACATGAGCCGATTTTCATCGGCATGCAAGGCGGTAGCTCAGCCATAACACTTGTCCCCCACACAGCCGGGAGCTTGCTCAAAGCCGAGCTGCGTGTGGATTAACAAAAGACCAGCTGATGCTACCAACCACCACCTAACTGGTAAAGCTCTGCATCTTTATTTATTTATTAACAAAGCTGTTGTAAGTAGGACTATTAGTGACTTTAAAAAGTATCACTGGCACTTGGGCCATACATAGAGGTCAAAAGGTCAAGTTTCAGCACTCCACCTCGGAAAGGTTATTGACCCCTGTTCTACACACTATGGTAATACAAATTATTGCCAGCTCATGGATGTCACGAAACAGGGACTTTTACTCCCAGCTTGGGTTTTTTCAGCTGAACAACTGAATTTGTCATATAAACAATCTGGTTCCCACACTTTTAAACAGGGACAGTAATGCTCACCCACTTGTGTAAAGCTTTCATAACCTTGGACAAAAGCACCGAGAGTGGGATCCACCCAGGGACTTAGGCATTGAAGTGCTGAGCACCATATACCCTAGCCTTTAGGGGGTGAGGAAGAAAAACCAGACAGGAACAACAGGGTGATCCACAAAGCCTGATTTAGTCACCTAGGCTCCCTGTACAATGCATGGGGGGAGATAGGTGCCTTAGACTGCAATTACACCAGTCAGTATACTAGGCAGGGCAGTGCTCCCAGCATTGCAGTGCCTAAACTGGCTGGCACACCACGTAGACAGCAGGAATGCGCCTGTTGCCAAGAATCAGGAAACTAAGGATCTGCTGCCAAGTAACTAGCCAGGTCCAGCACAAGTGGGCCCGGGAAAGAAGGAAAAACCCTGAGCAGGTAGCTTCACTGTTCTGAAGGTGGATCAGCTGCACACATGGGGTATGCAGTACACATAGGGCGACCAAATCTCTCTTACCTGAAAACAGGACCTGTGGGACTTGCCTTAGGCACCTGGAGTTGCCACTCCTCTCCCTCCCTACTGCCATGTGGAACATTCCTCTATGCTCCCAGTGGAGCCAAGTAACAGAGACTGGGGCATGATCTGGGACCAGGGAAGCAGTGCAGCATTCAAGTGTGAAAGTACTTTTGGGCTCGGAGCCAGGAGGTGAAGCTATTGGACTATGATCCAGCTAACAGTGAGATGCTCGTTTGGGGGCTGTGGGTATCAGAGGGAAAGAAAGGAGGCTCCAGGTGTCAGGAGGGACCAAGAAACAATCCTGGGGAGGCTGGGGAAAGCCATTGCATGGCAGAAGCAGGTGACTGTAGGTGGAATGGGGTGGGAAAGAAGCCAGATGGCACAACGGTAAGAGGAGCTCTGGGAATCAGCCCTGAAGAAAGAAGAGCAGGGATGAAGAAGACAAGGGTAAGTGCTGCAGGGGACCTCTCAGGGATAGAAGCCACAAGGCCTCGGTGCAGACTCGGAGGATGGGGTATTCTGTGCACGGTGCCATGGCACAACAGATGGTACAGGACACAGTTGTGCGCTAACATGCTGAGTTGCCTGCCAGGACTGGGGCCCACAAGTCACTGCTCCATGGCCCAGCTGGCCTTGCTTTCTCCATGGAAACTGAATACTACATGAGGCAGGGACTGAAAAGGAGTTTGAATTAGGACACCAACAGGGCTGACCTCTGACTGGGCTCCAGAGTGAGCATTGGACAAACCCATCATTCACTGAGTGGCTGGGAAGTGCATAGTAGAGACATATCAGCCAGGCTTCTACGGGACTTTACACACCGCACCTGCACAGTCTTCTGGTGAGATCAGGGCATTTACCTTGGATGGCCCATAGGAAGTGGGAGAAGGGAAACATACTCTTGCATGTTGCCATTTGCCCCGTGAACATTCTTCCATGCCCTACAGTTTGGAAACTAGGCATTTGTCCTGTTTGCATTTGTCAGCTGATGATCAGTTAGCAAGAACGAAATGGGACAAATATCCAGGCTTTTTTCAAGTGAGGACATCCAGGAGATGGCTTGCAGAAGTGACTTTCACAGAGTGTACAGTCAGCCTAATTACACTGCACTATATGATTGTAAGGTTTTTAGTCTGAAAACCTGTCACAAACATTTCTGTCACGTTAGCGGCAGAGTCACAGATAAAGCTAAACAAGAAGCATGCTTCAAGGATGTAATCCTGGCTATTCTCCATCTATGAAGCACTGCCTATGATCCCTAACATCAACAGCTCATATATGAGCAATTCCTGCCCCTTGCCTGCATCCTACACTTCGGCAAGTCAGGAACTGTAACACTTAGTACAGCTCTTAAAACTCTAGGTCAGCTTATAGGCTGGAATCCAGCGCTGTAAAACATGAACTGGTGACAGACAGAAGACATTTGGTTTTAAAATAAGCCAACCACTTTAATCAAGAATCAAAGCAAACATTGATGTACATATCTTCATAACTTCTCCAATGAGGCTGTGCTAGAACCGCACGGTTTGGCTGGAAACCCATTGCTGCCACCTCGTGGTGAAGTACCAGCACTTGCCACCTTGCTGCTCCTGTGTGGCCTATATTGTGGACAGGCAATAGACTATGTAGGCAACACAGAGAATTTTAAAAGATGAGGTATTTTGCTTTTGTGGATGATAAAAAAAAATTAAGTGGAGGCAGTGCATATAAATATTTAGTTTTAAACTGGATTAACGTTAGTGATTTTAACAACTTGCTGTCTCTTTTGGGCATGTCTGCTATAAATGACACATCTAACAACTTTATCAGATGTGGTTATTGCACCCACAGATGAGGCATCTGACATCTGAATGAATGCTTCTGTCTACTTAACTATAAGCAGTCCAAGACACAATGCGATTGTATGGATGAAGAAGGGTAAATAGAATGCCATCTTCAGTACTACACTCAAAATAGTTATTGCTTATCTACTTTTCTTGAGGCTGCTGCTATTCAAAGCTTACCTACATGCTAAACAGTCTATCTGTTGTTAAAAACAGCTCTGCACTTCACAAGAAAGTGGAAGGAAATACTATTATCTATTTATAATGATGTTGAGCAAATTAGAAATACTCTCGGGGTAAAAGAGCACACCATATTCTATTAATAACACCTCTTATTTTGTCATATTGGGAACCTTATTTTTTAATATTATCAATATGCTAGCAATCTCATTTTTAAGTATTTTCTGAACACCCACCTATACACCCAAAAGGACAATATCCTAAACATGAAGACTGTGCTTTGACTAGCACACACACACGTTTTAGTGTTTATACAAATATTATTCACTCTAATTCAATATTTACTCCGCCCCCCACCTACCAAACAGTGGGTACTTCCATATCCTCCTGATCAGTATGGCAAAAGAACAATGCTAGAACATAAACAGATTACTGTGGTTATTACTCTACACTTACAAAGGGAAATAAAGGTGTCACTTGTAAATATATTGAATCTCTGTGAAAATGGAGTCTTTTGCTTTCATTTCATGCAGTTTCTTTAATGCCATTGCTTTGTTAAGCAAAATAGACAAGTTATGTGCCACAGCTCAGGGGAAGAACTGCAAGCCAAGGAACAGATTCTCTTTGAAAAGCACACATTCACTGTGATTTTCTAGGTGATTAATAGTGTTCAGACACCTAAATTACACTGCACTCCAAATCAACCATTTTATCCCAGATCATTAAAACGTACATCCGCTGAGTGAAGATGAGGCAGCTTCTGAATGTCAACATTTCAGTCAGGAAGCTTTTCTCAAGACCGCTCACATCACAACGTGACTTAAACTTGTTATCCGGTTGGAAACACATTATGACTGAGAGACTGCTGCTTACTGGGAACACGCTCACTACGATCGGGTTTTACGGCAAGGTCTTTTCCAGTGCCACAGATTGTTCTGAACATTGCTTTCTTTGCACTGCTGAGTAGGAGTACCAGAGCAGAACA
Organism: Carettochelys insculpta; assembly: GCF_033958435.1. Lineage (NCBI taxonomy): Eukaryota > Metazoa > Chordata > Testudines > Carettochelyidae > Carettochelys > Carettochelys insculpta. The sequence continues at coordinate 86,145,682 of NC_134138.1, read as the reverse complement.
AGCTAAAGGATAGTCAACTGGGTGGGGTAATGATGTCGACTGCCGAGGGACCTGGCATTTCAAAAGGGGCGTGGAGCTTCTGGCCCCTGCTGTTGCCACGGTAGTCCCTTTGAAGTGCCTCAGGAGCATTACTCTGTTGCTCCATGCAGCTGAGGGTGGGACAGGGGGCCCAGCACCATGTTCGATGTGGTGTTAAGGGCTGACTGCCTTTGGCCCGGCCCTTTCTGTCCCAGGCTCCGCTCATTCCACTTAAGTAGTAGCTAGATGGTCGATTTGCTGTCTTGCCCAGAGTAAAAGATTGCGCATTGCTGTGTTGTCCCTGGGGCAGACCTGAAGGAAAATTAGGACTCCTGGTCTGTCTGGTGCTCTGGGGAAACTATAAACAGTGGCAGGCCTGTGTACCTGAGACAATGTATGCTCGAATGTGCTGGCATAGCTAGGCCAAAAGGCATGTTGGAGCAGATGGAGTTACAGACTCTTTGTACCCTTACACTCCCTAATGCAAACACTTGTGCAGGGCGCTGAACAGCTGTGCCCTAAGAACTCCTTGGAGCCAACTGGCAGAGGGCACAAGGAAGCATAAGTGTTCTAGGGATCCCCAAGATCTGGAAGCCACAGGCTAGTTCACTAAAGATTTTCATGCAAGTTTTCTATGAAAGCCTGTCCCGCACTGGTCTTCATAATCACTGAAAAATATAGGCATGGGTAATATATAATGAGTCATGCATCTATGCTGAAAATTATTCCCTTAAGATCTGAGAATTGAGGCAGTGGCCTGCAAATGACATTCTTTCAGGCAAAATATGTTTATCTAATCAGTCTGTCTCCATGTGGATTAAGGATTGTATGGTTCCCAGTCTGAGCAAAGTGCTAATCAAATGATTGCAAAATGTTCCTGTTTGAAAATGCAGACAATAGATTTTCTGGATTATACCTACAGGGACAGAGACAAACTGTGCATCCTTCCACTGAGTAGGCAAGATGACAGTGTGACTGGTCTCATGAATGGAAGATCACAACTAAGCCTGGTTATGGTACGCTAAAAGGATTTTGGGTGAAAGTTTGCTCTATATAACATGACAATGTCTTGATAGCTAAGTTTAGCTTCCAGTATGCAAGTTATTTTATCTGTCACACTTTGTTTCTGGGGTTTCTCTTGTTATCTTTCACATCTATATCTTTGTTAAATAAAAATTTTGTTTCTAGAGAAAGCAAGCACAAGAGCTGTGTGTTAAATGGCTCTGTGTATCACAGGGTAATTGGTCAGCTGTGGTACCTCATAAATGAGATTTTCCTAATAGAGTGAAGTCAGCTGGAAGAAGCAGAGACTACAACATTGCTACTGATGTCTTGCATGTTCAATATAAGGGCTCTTTTGCATACTTGGCTTAATCTAACTCTTGACTCCCCTCCCCTCTGCCCCTCTACTCTCTGATTTGCTCACCTTGATCATTTTTTCTGAATTGTCAACCTTGATTACTATTTTTGGTTCTCTGTGCCTTAAGTACTGAGTCTGTTCTGGTCTGGCTATGGTCTGAAGAAGTGGGTCTGTCCCACGAAAGCTCACCTAATAAATTATTTTGTTAGTCTTTAAAGTGCTACTTGACTGCTTTTTTGTTTTGATTGGTACCAATGTGTGGATTTTAAATCCAGAGCTGTACCAGCCAGCCAGCCCCACAGAGCTCACATACCTTTTTGCTGTCTGCTTAGTAGGATTGCTGCTCCAAAGCAAGCAGCCTGAAAGTGCCAATTAAGCTTGCAGTGAAAAACAAGCCTCAGATAAGAGTTAACGGTGGCACTGCGGCTCAAGTAGTGCTAATATGAATGTGATTCAGTGTGAGACAGGAAGAAAGACACCATGCATCAGTGCATGCCTGTACAAAGGTATGCAAATGAGTGGCTGGCTCACAAGTCCGAAGCCAGGCTGGCATATTAAGAATAGGAAGAAGGCACTTAGATTTTTTTTCTTTTTCTTACAAATGTTTCAGAGATCCTCAGACGAGAAGAGGAGGCTGGATCAATGATCTTCTGCTCGTCAACACGGATTGCCCCTTTATGTCAGACTTTTATCCCTCAGTCTCAAAACACTTCAACAGGAAAATAAGTATCTCCACCTACTTTTATAGATGAGGAAACTGAGGCACAGAGAGTCGAAATGACCTGCCCGAGGTCATTCTGCTTCAAGGTGATCAACATTGGATTTTTGAAACACCTCCCTTTTTAAAATGTGGGTGGCAGAGTTGGAGAATTTTGCTAGGCCAGGAATTCTCTCTCTCTCCTCAGCACACCGCCCCTCTGCCCTCCCCCCCGGCGCCCAGCTCTGCAAATGGTACAGCAAGGAACAATCGCAAATCTCCTAACTCCAGTTCAGTGCTCTACCCCTTGTACTATACTGGCTGCTGAGAGGTCAGGGTTACCATAAGAGCTTTCCTCCTTCAAACAAGTGAAATTGTTACTCGGTGCAGGTTTAGACTAATCAAGAGAGGAAAGGAAACAGCATGTGTAAGTACCAGTTATCTAACTGTGAAGTTATGACTGAATTTCTATTGTGATAAAGAGATAGCAAATTAATCAATGAGGTAGCAAATAAAGTGTTAACAGAGTTTGAGCACAAGCAGTAATAGTCTTTTAATATCCATTAACTATTGCTTCGCTGATAATAAATTACAATGGGCCTTGTAAAAATCCACCTGAATGCCAACTGAATTTCTTATGAGAGGTGCTAAAACAAGAAATGCGAGATGAATTCATAATGAGCAGAGGCAAATGCCTAACCATCAAACAATGATTCAGGAAACCAGATGAAACTGGTTTTTACTATGTTATCTTATCATCTGTCTAAAGACTCACCTCAAAAACTATATAGGCTAGAAACTAATGCATTGGCTAGCGCAGATAAAAATCAGAGTGGTTGCATCCCTGTATTCCATTTGCTGGAAAGGCCACAGTAGAAAGGAATTTATAGATCCTCCATAATTCAAGGGACAAACTTTATCAACATTAATGGGAGCCACTGTTAAGGAAAAAGGACACTTTTCATTGGAACAGATGAATTAATTTTTCTTAGAACAAATATAATAAGTACGAATGGAGCATGATATGACCAGCCTCTGAACACTCAGCACTAGGGCCATAAACGTCTCTTTTCTTGCACATCCCGAGTTAATAGAATGTTGTGCACATGCATATGAATGCAACATTTCCAGTTTACCAGTAGAGGTCGCCACACACTTCATAAAATCATCACATGCATATAACCAATTAGTGTATTAATTTAAAGGAAACAGTCAGGTTGGGACTGAAAGATGGATCCTCATCAGTCTCAGATTGTTGCTCTGTCACTTTATTTTTTGCTAAAGTGCTTTGGTAGCTTGGTTTTCGCTCACGTGTTTTATTTACTTTTTCTAGTCTCTCCTCCCACTAAGAGCCTAAGCATGTATTTGCTGAAGTCTACTTTCATGGGGGTCCATGGGCAAAGTGGGAGGGGCGCCTGGCTCTCTGCCTCGAGAGGGGCAGGGCCAAGTGTGGAAGGGGGTGGGGCTTAGAGCAGTCAGCCTTGCTCCCTCCTCCACTCCCTCCACATGCTCCCTCTGAGCCACCTGCAAAGAGGCACACAGTGCTCCGTGGGTTTTTAAAGGGGCAGTGGCTGGAGCTGCAGGCCAGCCCGGGCCGGGGGGGCAGTTCCCGCTTTGTCCCCACTCCCATTCCCCTCCCCATCAATGGGTCTGACTCTTACAAACATTTAGACAAGTTGACAATCTTGATGGCAAGTATAACTTTTGCCTTACATGTTACAATCTGAGTCAGCAGATATTTTCTGCAGTCTTCCTCTCCTAGCAAAGGACACTGAAGTTTCAGCAGGGGTGGATGGGCCTTGGCTCAATGACAGCAAAGGAGACTGCAAAAGGGGTACGATTTTTTTTTCTTCCCTCTTGCTTCGGCCATACGGTGTCAAAACTATGAGTCAAATGCTGCCCTCACAAATGAGAGCAGAATATGACCCAGCACCTGACATTTTCCAGGACGCTAACTGTGAATGCAGAAAAGGCAACTAAAAGTCATCTAAGGACTAGTCACATCAAGTTAAGCTCACTCCCCAGTTGTGGAAGCTGTGAAGTCCAGAGGCCAAACTGTAGTTGTGCAATTCGTTAACAGATACAGCCAGAAAGAAGGGATTCATTCTTTCTTTTTTCTCTTGAAATCCCCATCACTAGGCAATTATCTAAAGCCTGCCTTGATGCCAGCATTCTGGCATATTTGGGATTTCTTGCTGATTAATACAGTACTGCTAACATACTCAGCTGTCCGTGTTCAAATAATTACATAAAAATGCAGATGTGCCCCAAAGTCAAATACAGAGGGAGACAGGGCCTGTTATTCATTAAACCCTTCTGGCAGAACTCCAATGGCATTGTGAGACTCTCTGTAGTGTATTAAACGCTCTTTCAGAACTTAGGTGTAAGTATCCTGTTATTTGAAATATACAGTATGACAGCCAGCAACATATATCTGGGATATTGAAAAAGCTAGGCAGGAAGTTGAGAAATGAAGGGGAAAGGATTAACAATGAGTGATAAAGACGGTTGAGTTTTCATTAATGCTGCTTCTGTGTGGAATTATTCTAAGGCAGAAACTAAAATCAGTTTATACTCTATATCCCTATATTGAAACAGGAATAATACAGCAAGTATTAGAATTTTTGAGGCACTGTACAAAACAAAGTCTATGTTCTGTTTTCTATAGAAGAAGAACAACAATAAGGCAAGTATATATCAAATACCAAAATGAACTTAAAATTCCATAAAGAAAAAAAGTTGATGTTAACAGTTGCCAGCTCCCTGTGCCATGGTCTAACTTTTGAAGCCACTTTGGTTCTGCTACCTTTTTTGAGCTCCTGGAGTCTATCAATATAGGGTAAGTTTTCTTAACCTTTGATCATTCTCATGGATCTTACTCCAGTTTACGAGCATCTTTCCTGAACTGCAGATGCCAGAATTACACACAATATTCCAGCTGCAGTTGCACTAGAGCCAACTACCGAGGTATAATAACCCCTTTTTACTTCCCATGAGTCCCCTGTGCACTTACCCCAGGATCACATTAGCTCTAATGGCCACACCGTCAAATAGGGAGCACATGTTCAGCTGGCTACTTTCCCCTCCCCCCCCCCCCACATACATAATTTTTTCCATGAGTCACTACTTCCTGGAATATAGTCCCCATTTCTATCACTGTGGCCTACTTACTTTGTTCCCAGATAGATACATATGGCTGCATTAAACATAGATTATTTGCTTGTATCTAGTTTACCATTCTGAATCAGTCCTGTCTACTTCATTATTTACCTATCCTCCAATTGATGTGTTATCTGAAAGCTTTTTCAGCATATTTCATGTTTTCTTTCAGGTCACTGTAAAAAAATTTAAATAGCATAAGGCAAACAGCTAATCTCCATGTGACCTGACTAGAAACAGACTAGTTAAAATTTTGAAACCCATCAGTTAGCCAACCTTTAATACATTTAATATGGGCCATGTTAATTTTTTATCATTTTAATTTTTAATCAGAATATTGTGCAGTACTAAGTCTAATGCTTTATAGATGTCTAAATCTTCCAGTGTTTGATTCCATGCTCCTGGTAGAGACACGTAATCGAACTGTCTGAGGTCAGCAGACGAACCCTGTACCCCTTGCTATCATCCTATACTCTCTTGTTGACTCTTTCTGTGTGGAAGGCCAGGTAAGTCAACTGAAGATGAGCAGATTCTAGCTACACAGTTGCCATAGCTAGAATTGTGTATCGGCAATCAGCTTACCGGCCTAGTGCAGACCAAGCCTTTGTTGCCCAGTTGCGGCTTTTGCAGCACCTAGTGGAGCGTGAATGATAACCAAGAACTATTTTAGAACATTTTCTGTTTGCATTCTTCTCCCCAGCTGAGTTGGCTTATAATTGTTTTCAGCTTTGTGAAATAAGCCTTATTAAAGACGAATGCTCTTAGGGAATTCCTCATGGGCATGGTTGCTCCTCACCCGAGCCCACTCCTCCTGTAGCTCTTCCACCTGCTTCCTGACACATTCCACCATCAAGCATCTTTCAGCTGGATCCCCCCAACGCGCCCACCCCGCCCAAGCCTAGTTTTCTGTAAGTGGGAAATGGAGGCCACACAGTCTCTGCAAAGTCACCACAGGATCCAGGTGGAGACATCCATTGTCAGGTTGTCTGTGTGGATACAGATGCAGGTAGAGGAGATAGGAGCAGTACTGGCACAGGCAATACAGCCCTTCCTAACCATAGTGACAATCTCAAAACTCTGTTTGCAGTCCCGTGGTCGCTAGCTCTGCCTGGTAGTTTAGCTTCTCACTTTTAAGACCTTTGCTCTTATGTCAGCCCTGCCCTCTCTTTAACCACATAGAGGGAGAGTGATCACAGTGCTGACTGAGGCTGATCAAAGATGATCCAGGGAAGAAAGGCTCCAACAGTCCCCAAACACACAATCCCACCTGACTCAGAAACCTGAAATAACTGAAATAACCTGACAGAGGAAGAAGGATGTAAACAGTTGAGCAAAGTTTGTATTCACACCTTGCCTGCTTGGTAGGGGCATCTCCTTCTCTCCCTCTCAAACTCCACTGCTTGGGGTCCCTGGTGTGTCCCCTTCCAAAGACAGGCTGATTGTCAGTGAAAAAACAAAACCTGAAAAGTTTGGCTTAAAACTTTCAGCTGAAAACCAAAAAAAGATTCACAAGTTACATGTCAGTACCTAAGGGGAGCTGTGCACTTTTTGCCTCATGCCACTAACTCTCCCTTATGTGCTGAGGTCTCTGGCTGCATTACATCCCCTATGGTGTGCCACATTTCGCCCTCTTCACTAACTTGAACCAAGTTCTTTTCATCCAGATTCCAGGTTCAGCTGTTGATAAGAAGGTTGTTATTGGCCCATTGATGGCATCATCTGTGAAGTCTTATGACCTTCCAAAACATTTTTATAGAGATGCTGAAGAAGAGAGAGGGGGTAGAATCTTCATATATTTCCTGGACAAAAACTAGTGGGGGAAACTGTAGTTGCTCATCTGAAGTCCCAGACCTCTGGGAGAGGTATGAGAGAAATCCTCCAGGCAAAATCCCTTACCCCTGAAGTCTCACAGGCAAGGCAGCTGTGTCAAAAGCCACTAAAAGATAGAGCAATGTTAGCAGGCATGTCTCATATCTCTTCATAGCTGCAAGCAGGAAATCTGTCAGCGAACCAGGGCAGTCTCTATAACTTCATCAGTCCTTCAGCTTGATTGCCAGAGGTCAGACGCTTTGACAGTCATCTTGCTATCATCTGCTGTGTAATTTTGTCAAATAAGACCATGTGGGAGCTGGAATAAACATTGCTATCAAATTGTTTATCACAAACTGGGGCCATTAGTCAAAACATAGGGCTGACCAAGCAGAAAGATGGAAGCATTTCGCAAGATCCTGTATGAACAGCAAAATTATAACAACTGCTTGAGATCCACTTCTGCAAGCTGTGAAAGCATCAAAATTAGGAAATTTAATAGCGCAACCACAAGTGAAGTGCCACTGAAGCTAGATCTTGTGGAAGTTGTAGATCTATAATTTTTCAAAGTGATGGTGAGGTAACATGGGGCATTATAATCTGTGAAGGGAATACATTCCCCAAACACTAAGTTACCGTACATATATTTGTCAGCATTTCTGATCAGTTCAGTCCCCAGGTTGAAGCAAAACTATACAGTTTAAGCTATGCCCGCATCCCAGTATAATGGTCTCCATTTACTACTACTCTCAATGATTCAGCTCTGTGCTCCTGTGAGTTTTGACGTACATCCAAAATATATAAATTTTACTAGTGGCTTTGTTGATTTGATTCTAGAAAAAAGTAATGATTCCACATAAGACAATTATCTTCAACTTGTGTGTTTAGAAAAGCCCTAAAACCAAGCTAGCTTTAATGTTTTTCCAAGGTTTATTAACCTTGCTTGCTCAACAGCTGCTCTTCTTTCATTAGAAGGCTGAAAAGAAGCTGTAACGGCCTCAGTGTTGCCAGTATTTGGGGAACAAGCATCCTACACACTTCAGAACAATCTCCCTCAGTGAAGGATGATTGGCAAATGTCAGCAGTGTGAGGACATTTACATCTCACCGATGATGAATGCTGCAGATGTACAGTAAATAGGACTACTGTGAAATGTAATGGCTGCTTTTAGATGCCTCAGATCTTATTAGAAAAGGTCACCCACTGTCCTAACTCACATGATTAATGTGAGTTCTGGTATCGTTACAGGATATATCTGCAAGTGAGATATTTCAGAGTATACCAAGGTTTAATACTCAATGTGAATTTAGATTTGTTGTTGAATTACAAGCACTTTTCCAACAGGCTTGCGTAAGCTGTCCTGCTGGGAGGCGGCTTAAGCCTTGAGGCCTAAAGAACACTTGTAGCTCACTTTAGTATAATTTGCCCCAGCAGGCTTGCTGAAATTCATGCTCACAACACTGTTTGAAATAAAGAAATTGCTAAATCCATGCCACACTTCTTTATAAGCACTCTGTGAATTTAAAACAGGATTTATGATGTTCCAGAGGTCTGGGCAGCTTAAAGTCATCCATGTAAGGGGGCACTAACGTGTCCTCATTTCCCACTCATTTTATGAGAAAAAAAGGAAGTTGAGAGCCCCAGCTCCCTTCATGCAGCTTTTTTTTTCCTGGGATGTCAGAAACAATCTGGGAGAGATGTTTCTTAAAGGGAAAATGTGATGGGGCTAATATCCCATTTGTTTCAGTGTGGGGCCTAAGAACAGCTGCTCCTCTACTCTCAAAGCCAAAAGTGTGGGGTTAAAGGGAGGAGGTAGTTTGGCTCAGGAATGAGCAGGAAAGAGGACAAATCTCTGCTATTTCTTTGACAAGGGGAGGCTCGTACCAGCCAAAAGCCTGAGGCAGCTTGATAACCCATTTGGTGGATGGGCTGCTGAGGCTCAGGGTGCCTGACAAAAAGGGATTACAGGTTGTGCATCTAAAAAACATGATTCTCTGATCTAGTAATATCACTGGTCTGGCAGGACCAAGGACGTTGCAGGACCAGAGAACTGTGGGCTGGAGCCTGTGGCAGTAGTGGGATGCAGGGGCTGGAGGCCTGTGTGGGATCATGGGAACTGAGGACAGAGCCATGGCTGGGTCCAGAGGCTGTGGCTGGTGGCAATGGTGCCAGAGCCAGGGCCAGGGGCAAGGGGCTGCAATAGCCTGTATTGAGGCTGGGAGTAGTGGGGGCTGGAATCAGGGCAGAGGAGGGCTAAGGATCAATGGCAGGGGACCTCTCCTAGTCTGGCAAATCCCCTCATTTGGGACCAGTCACATAAGAGGTCAAGCCTGTAGCTGTTTGGAGACAAGCCCAGAACAGGACAGGTTCCCACCAGAGAATCCAAGGACAATCCTGGTTTTGAAGTTGTTTTTCTGTTTTGTTTTCTCTTCTAATGTCCCCAAAGGGGTGGCACTCACACATGCCACAGCAGAAGGGCTAAGGCACAATGGCATTGGTTTTGTGAGGGGGAACAGCTGACTGACAGCACCTGGCAGTGGACTGAGTTGTATCTTGATGATCTTCAAGGGAGCACTATCAGTTACAAGAAGAAACTAGCGCATTCGGACTAGGCCTCTGAAAGACAGGCAGAGGTTAGTGGGCAGGGTCAAGTTTATTTTGGGCACTCCAGCAACCTCTTTTTTAATCATATTGTTTGTCATGGAGCATTTTGTGATGCACCATTGCTGTTAAATACAACTCTGCCAGAATCTCAGTCTTCTTTAATCAAAAATTCCATAGTGGACAGCCACACACTCATTCATCAATATATGTCTTATGTTGAGGTGCAGCCAAGAAAAATATTGTAGAGGATCATAATTTTAATTTACCTGAAGCTCATACCTTACTAAGTCACCTCAAACTAAGTAGACACCTCTTGTTGGCAATATTTCTATGCTCTGAGCAAGACAACAGCCTACCTTGTTTTATTTCATTTTTATTAGCTTATCTCCCTTCAAAGTCTTTAACAACTTATAATAAGACTTCCAAGCAACAAATGTCCATAAACAAAGCTGATGTTATGCTGCAATTGCAAGAGGCATACACCAGTAATATATCTACATCACCAATATATACCAGCAAACATCCTTCCCTTCAGTCCCTATTACTATCTGTGAGGAGTGTTCCCTGTAATCTGTGCGCTTGTACAGCCACTCAGAAGAGATTCAGATACCCCCCAGATGATTAGCAGAGCAGCCACAGTTAGTTTGTTTGTTTGTTCATAGTGGTGGTACACAATCACACATGCTGAGGCATACATAAAATTCATTCTGCACATGGATGGAAAAGATTAGAGAGAATATTGCTGGTGAATAACTCTTTGAAGCTCCCAAGGCATTAAATGATTAAGGTTACCTTGAGAGACTTCTAAAAAGACAGAAATCTGTACAGAATTTTTCAGGCTATTATGGAAAAAAAACAGGGAAAAAACATCAGACTCAGAACTCAGGTCACCTTAGTGTTTGAATTTAGTTTCATGAATCATAAGCAAAAGCCTCACACTTGAGTTTGCATTTCAATACTGAAAACCCAGAATGCAGCACGGCTGGAGGAGTGGCTGCCGTTTCCCTGCCTAACTGTGCAACAGGCAACACAGCATCAGCTTTACACAAAAGACAAATGCCTCTCTGCAAAAAAAACATTTTATCTAATATTCTGCAAGGTATGAAAAATGTAACTTGCATTAGGAGATTGTACAATATGGATAGCATTTATTTACCACAATTTAAAAGAAGTTGTCAGACTCAAATCAATTCTCAGTTAAGTAAAGTGTATTAATAATTCCCAGTTGATTAAACTAATATGGAATTTATTTTAAATCCAGGGAGTTAGAGGAATTATTGATTATAGATACAGGAACACTTAACAGATTTCAGATGTTTAGATAATTGTAAAACAAAGAAGTAAGAACAGAACTGAATGCAGAATTATGATGAAAACATTAGGGTTGTTAATTAGTGCATATTAATATCTGCGATTAACGCAGGGCAGAATTAATATGTTTAAAAAACATTAACGCATGTCAATCCCAGGCATGAACATGCATTAATTGACAGCCCTACTTCAAAGATATAGAGTTCAAATACCACTGCTCATTCACGCTCAGTCTGATCCTTGTCTCGCAGCTTTTAACTCTCCTCCCTTTCTCTCTTGCTTTCTTGTTGAGTTTTCATTTTCTTTTTATCTCTGCCCTCCTCCTGTGCCTTGCCTTTCCCTCCCCCTCCACTCTTCCATGCTTTGTCTTCATCTTTTTTTGAGATGGGGGGGTGGGATACTGGAGAAACAATCCCAAGTCTCTTCTTAGCAGTATTCGGTAGCAAATAATACATCCAAAATAACAGTAAGGAAGTTACAGAAAAGATCATCCCCTTTTATCAGGTGACTGCTGGGGCTGTCTACAGGAGCTCCCATTTTTTAGTGCCTGCTGTACTTGGCTTCTGTACAAAGACAAAATTGCACTTAATGGCACCATATTGTGGTGTGTACAAGACAGTGTAATACAGTGGGACTTAGGGTCTCAGCTAAAACTAGGGCCCCATTTTTCTAGGCCAGTGACCACTGACTGGTAGGTTAGGATGTACTGGTAGGTCCAGGAGCCTCTGAAGGGAGGATCCTAACTGGTTTGGCTGAGAGGCCTCTGCTCTCCCCACAGTTCCATGCTATTCCTGCCCTCGGCCTTGGAGCTAGCCCCCGCAGCACCTCCTGCTTGAATTGCAGGGTGGGTCAGGGAGAGGATGCAGTATTGATGTCAGGGAGCCCCCCTCCTCCTGCCCTGTACCCCATGTCCACACAGCAGGGGATAGGGAGGCAACAGGGCTTGGGACAGAAGGAGCTTGCTGGCAGTTGCTCCTAAGTCTGAACATGCCCAGCACACTGAAAGGGGCCGTGGCCATTTCTGTCACACTCTGTCACTCACAGTCTTTCACCCTCCCCTCCCGACCCAACACCTCCTTGTGGTGTTGTCACTTCTCTTACTTCTTTCAAAGCGTATTATGTTAGGTTTTTGACCAGTCTGTGCATTTCATAATTGTTATTTCTGTCTCACGCTTACTATAATTCTGTGACTAGTGAGTTCTAAAACTCCTAACCTGGCCTGGTTGGAGTAATTATCCCCACAGGAATTTGTTTAAAATATTATAGATAGATTTCCGGTTTCAGTCAGTGGTACACCTCTGCACATCACTTCAGTAACGAAAGTCATTCTACACATGGCTGGAAAAAATTAGAAGGAATGCTGGCAGGGAGTCTTCTGGAATGGGGCTTGATTTCCTGGAAGCTCCTGCCAACCAAGTGGGAGACTGGCTGCTAACAGGATGCAGTGCAAGGGAGCTAAGACAATCCAGCCCCACTCCTCTCCCTGGCCACATGTCACTGTTGGAAGCAACAAGCACATTGCTGCAGCTCCAGGAGATGGGGTGCAGGGTGTCTCCATGTGCTACTCTTGCCTGCAGGCTCTACCCCCGCAGCTCCCCTTACCTGAGAATGGGGAACTGTGGCCAATGGGAACTGCAGGAGCCATTGTGTGTGGACAGAGGCAGCACATGGAACCACCTACCCTCCCCTGCTGGACATACCGGCCACTTTTGGAAGTGGCACAAGGCCACAATGGGGGTGAGCCTGACTTAGCCATCTCATAGAGCTGGAAGGCAACCTGGAGAGGTCATCAAGTCCAGTCCTGTGCACTCACAGCAGGACCTATTGCCATCCCTGACTAATTTTTTTTTTTTAAATCTAACCTGCCCCAGACTCTTGGAAAGCCCCCTAGGATTGAACTCCCAACCCTAGGGGCCAAGTCTACATTAGCCCCAAACTTCGAAACGGCCACTCAAATTCCCCATGGGAATAAGGGGACTTGGAAGTAGGCGGGGTCCTTTCGAAAAGGAGCCCCGTTGGGACGAGCTGTGCGGCGGCAAGGCGCGTCAATTTCGAAGTGCCGCGGCCGCCTGCATGCTAATGAGGTGCTGAATATGCATTTCAGCGCTTCATTAGTAAACTTCAAAATGACCATTTGCGTGGCCATTTCGAAGTTTGGGGCTCGTGTAGACACGGCCACGGAGTCACCAGGCCAATGTTCTAACCACTGAGATCTCCCTCTCCACAAAGCCGCTGGAGAACGTGGACATCGATACCACGATCTCTCGCATGCTAAGCAAGTGCTCAATCATTTGAGCTAATTCCTCTTCCTGTGAGACAGCCCAGAAACCATCCGTGATAAGCGCTGTCCAGCCTGGGCCCATATGCTAAACCCCTGCCCCAGACCTGAGCTTCTTGCCCCAACCCTGACCTCCCCACCCCACCCCCTCACCTCCTCCTTCAGGTTAAGCCCAGAGTTCCTCCCGCACACCAAATGCCTTGGCCACAGACTAGAGCCTGCACTCCCTAGCACCCCAATCCCCTCCTCCAGACTGGTGAAAGGGAGTGTGAATGGGGAATGGAGGGAGGATGGAGTGAGCATGGCAGGGCCTAGGACAGGGGTTGACAACCCCCAGCACACCTGGCACACGAGCCAAGTTAGAGTGGTACACAGCAGGCGCTCAGCCCTGCCTGTCTGCAGGGGAGGGCCTGGACCCCCTGCTGCAGAGCCAAGGTCCAGCTGGAATGCAGGGCTGTGACCCCCACTGGAGCACCTGCTGCAGCCTGGGGCAGGGCCTCCGCTGTGTCACTGGTCAGGGACTGGAGTCTCAACTGCAGAGCTGTGGGGCGGGGGCCAGAGCTTCCATTGTGGAGGCTGGAACTGGGACTGTGCAGGGGCAGGGGATGATGCAATGGAGCACAGGGCTGGGGCCAAGGCTGGGGCTGTACAGGAGCACAGGGCTGGGGCCACACAGGAACACAGGTCTAGGCCCTGGCTACAGAGCGAGCTCAGGGCTCTGCTGTGGAGCCAGTGCGGGGCCAGGGCTTTGCCCAGAACATGGGGCTGTGGCCAGGTGAGGGTGAGGGTCTTCTGTCCTGCAGGAAGTCAGTCCTTGGGGCTTTAGCTCAATGGGAGGCACGTGCAGAGAGAGGCTCAAGCCTTCAGCTCCACTCCAGCTGAAGCCCACAAACCCAGCAGGTGTCACTCACAGGGCTGAGCCTCCTCCCTCCCCAGAACCAGATGTCTCCATATTTCAACAATTTAAAAAGAGGTTTACTGGTTTTATTTCCTTAGCTATACACACTGCTATGCTATAAATATAACAGAGTCACGTTCAAAACTCATCACTGTCTAACAATGAATTTGCATTTGATGGCTCCATACTCCCTCTTGACTTGTTGAAAAGTAAAGTTCCCCAGTGCTCAAACGATAAAGCTCTACATCTTAATGTATTTATTAATGCAGTTGTTGTAAGTAGGACTATTAATAACTTGAAAAGTATCACTGGCACTCGGGCTGTACATAGAGGGCAAAAGGTCAAATTTCAGCACTCTGCCTCAGAAATGTTGCTGACCTCTGGTCTAGGAGAAGGGGTAATATGGGGCAGGACCTGGCAGAAGGGACAAGGAAGTTGGTGGAGCAAGGGTATTTGGGTTTGAGGTAGATCCTGGCTTAAATTTAAAAAAGGATCATGTGCTTAAAAAAGGTTGGAGATTGCCATTCCAGGTAATCTATACACCTAGATGTCCTTTCCCTAAAGGCTTACAGTCTAAACAGAAAAAGATAGACAAAGGGTGAAAGAGGAATACTGCTCACCACTTGTTTTGCTGTAATATTGCAATGACTGACAGGTTGATTTGCGTATATCAGTGGGAACACAATCAACAGACCCCTTAAGTTAGTAGTTTCACTGACATCAATGGAGCTACGTCAAATTGCACCAGCTGAGGATCTAACATTAGGTTTTTGAGTATCATTTTCTTTTTCTATATAAAAGGAACTCAAACACCCGAGATAATTTCCCTGTGAATGTCTCCTTTGTGTCAAATGCCCCTGAAAACCAAACACCGTGTATTTTATTGGTTGTAATGATTTTTCTTTGTAAGGCATCTTTCCAGCCAATTTCACTTCTCAGATATGCTTAATTGTAAATGATGTATATTGTTTTAGTGGTGCAAGCAATGCAACTTGCCAGCTTGTGCAAGGTGATAATGGTAAATGAAATCATTGTTTTTAGTTAGTCACAATTTGACAGTGTAATTATATATGCTTCCCACAGGTTGTCAATTTCATAATGCCTTGTTGAAGACACAGCTTTTGATAATTGTAGATGTTTAAGGAAAGTCGAATATTGACATTTTCTCTGGAACATTTTCAAGCGGTTTCAGAGAATAACATACGCATTCCTGCTAGAAAGGTTAGAAGGGTACTGACTAATAGTTAGCAATAACTACAGAATCCTGTAGTCCTTGATTTATAAAAGCTTCTGTGAAAATCATACACATTTCTCTTGTATAGCTGCAAGCCTTTTGTGCATCAAAATTCATTTATGATTTCAATCTGAGTATTTGCTTGGTAAGAAATTCTAATCATTGAGACGAAATGCTAATCATCATGCTCAGTCTTATCCTGGAAAAAATAGCTGGTTGTAGATTAGTCATTGCTAGAGTTTCTCTTTTGGTCATTGCCTGTCCTTAGAAGATAAATTAGTACAATATGCTGCAGTATCTAAAACCCTTTAACGACACTGTTGTAAGCAACAATTTTGTGATTTTCAAAGCTTAATAGAAAGTTTAATACGTTGTGAAATTAATCTCAGTTTTATTGTCTATCATGTATAAGGATATGGGATGAAGTGGGGAAACCTTTAAACCTCAGCTACATCAATATTATTGGAAAGAGACAAAGGATATCATCCTGCTACAGAAAAATAAATCAGTCAAACTTTTAGGAGGAAAGATCATTGGTTTATCCAAAGCAGCAACTTACTAGTCAGCCACCTCAATAAACTGGCCAAAAAGTTGATATAAGATACACAATTCCAGATACAACAATCAATTCTTCTGGCCATCCACACAGCAGACGTCAATTTGCTCCTCATGACAGCTGGCCCTGGTACGCCCTACTGTAGAACCCTGGTGGTTTGATTTAGCATGTTCCCACTAGGCACACTAAACCAAACCTCAGAAGCTCGACCCTGAATGAGTCAATCTTCTGATAAGTGTAGACATACCCTCAGCAGTGAGTGGTTTAACAGGGGATGGTTTCATCACAGTACTCTGAACCAGATATGCATGATGAATTTACTGCAAGAGCCTCAAAAATCTCCAGGTTGTGGGGAAGTAAATCTAAACCCCTTGTGGAGAGCTTCCAGTTGGACCTGATTTATGCTCTTGAAGAGATCACACATGGAGGGCCTCTATAAAGACAGGGGCACAGTTCATCTCTGGCATCTCCCTGCCTTTCCCCCACACCCACTTCCCTCAGCTTGCAGATCTGAGGAGGGTGCCCAGCAGATCTAAAGTTGGTATGACGGGAATAAAATAGAGAATGGATTAACCAAAAAAGGAAAGATGTTTGTGGGTAGGCCAAGGTTGTGTGCACATTTTGCATCCTCTGATCCCACAAAGTATATTCAGAAAAATTAATACAGCCTCAGTCTTCACTACAAAATATCTTAGTGAAGTGGAACAGAAATGGGATTCCACAATAAGCATTTTTCCAGCCCTGGTTCTTGCCTGTCTTCTTCTCCCATATCCTCTACCCAGTCTCCACCCCTTTCCCAAACCAAGCTACCAGACCAGCATGACATCGTCCACAGATCTGGAAGTCAAAAGGACAGCTTTCACAAGAAGGGGGAAAGGACTCTACTTCTGGAGAGAGCTTTTTTCATGCATGTATCTTGATGGGAAAATCCAGGTTGGCTAATGTACCTTAGTCCCTTTACTTACCCCGATGCACAGTAAGAAAAGCAAATATGGTAGGCAACCAGCTTGGCTTACCAGGGAAATCCTTGTTGAGCTTAAACTCAAAAGGGATGCGTATAAGAAGTGGAAACTTGGACAGATGACTAAGGAGGAATATAAATATATGGCTGGAGAATGCCAGGGAGTAATGAGAAAACCTTTACCCTCAGTGAATAAAAAGCAGGTTAGGAGCTATTTAGAAAAGCTAGATGCACACAAATCTATGGCTTCAGATATAATACATCCAAGGGTACTGAGGGAATCGGAGGATGTCACTGCAGAGCCTTTGGCTATTATCTTTGAAAACTTGTGGAGGTTGGGAGAGGTCCCGGATGATTGGAAAAAGGCAAATGAAAAGCCCATCTTTAAAAAATGGAGAGAAGGACAATCCAGAGAACTATAGACCAGCCAGCCTTACCTCAGGCCCCAGAAAAATCAGGGAGGGGCTCCTCAAGGAATCCATTTTGAAGTACTTGAAAGAGGGGAAAGTGACCAAGAAAAGTTAACATGGCTTCACCAAGGGCAAGTCATGCCTGACCAATCTGATTAGCTTCTATGATGAGGAAACTGGCTTTGTGGACATGGGGAAGTCAATGGATGTGATATACCTTGACTTTAGCAAAGCTTTTGTACAGTCTCCCACAACATTCCTGCCCATAAGTTAAGGAAGTATGGATTGGATACATGGACTGTAAGATGGATAAAAAGCGGCCACATGGTTGGGCCCAATGTGTAGTGATCAATGGCTCTATGACTGGTTGGCAGTTGGTTTCAAGCAGAGTGCCCTAAGAATTGGTTCTAGGTATTGTTCAACTTGTTTATTAATGACCTGGATGAGGAGATGGATTGTACCCTTGGCAAATTTGCAGATGACATTAAGCGAGGGGGAGATGTAGATATGTTGGAGGGAAGGGATGGAGTCCAGAGCGACCTAGATAAATTGGAGGATTGGGCCAAAAGAAATCTGATGAGGTTAACAAGGAAAAATGCAGAGTTCTGCACTTGGGACAGAAGAATCCCAAGCATTGTTACAGGGTGGGGACCGATTGGCTAAGTAGCAGTGCAGAAGAAAAGGACTTGGGAATTACAATGGATCAGAACTCTGCATTTTTCCTTGTTAACCTCATCAGATTTCTTTTGGCCCAATCCTCCAATTTATCTAGGTCACTCTGGACTCCATCCCTACCCTCCAACATATCTACATCTCCCCCTCGCTTAATGTCTTCCGCAAATTTGCCAAGGGTACAATCCATCTCCTCATCCAGGTCATAAATAAATCAACAGTGTGCCTTGGAGCCAAGAAGTCTAACAGCCTATTGGGGTGCATTAGGAGAAGCATTTCCAGCCAATCTAGAGAAGTTATTATTCCCCTCTATGTGTCCAGTTCTGGACCCCACCCCCAGTATAGAAAGGATGTAGATGCAGGTTCATCAGGTTCACCAGAGGGCAGTGAAAATGATTAAGGGGCTGGAGCACATGACCTCTGAGGAGAGTCTGAAGAATTTGGGATTATTTAGTTTGTAGAAGAGAAGACTGATAACAGTTTTCAACTTCCTGAAGGGGGGCTCTAAAGAGGATGGAGAGAGGCTGTTCTTAGTAGTGATGGATGGCAGAACAGGGAGCAAAGATCTGAAGTTACAGAGGGAGAGGTGTAGGTTGGATATTAGAATAATAGAATCATAGAACACTAGGACTGGAAGGGACCTTGAGAGGCCATAGAGTCCAGCCCCCTGCCCCAATGGCAGGACCAAGTACTATCTAAACCATCCCTGATAGACATCTATCTAACCTGTTCTTAAATATCTCCAGCGATGGAGATTCCACAACCTCCCTTGGCAATTTATTCCACTGTTTGACCGCCCTGACAGTTAGGAACTTTTTCCTAATGTCCAACCTAAACCTCCCTTGCTGCAGTTTAAGCCCATTGCCTCTTGTTCTATCCTCAGAGATCAAGAAGAACAAGTTTTCTCCTTCCTCCTTATGACTCCCTTTTAGATACATGAAAACCGCTATCATGTCTCCCCTCAATCTTCTCTTTTCCAAACTAAACAAGCCCAATTCTTTCAACCTTTTTTCATAGTCACATTCTCTAGACCTTTAATCATTCTTGTCGCTCTTCTCTGGATCCTCTCTAATTTCTCCACATCTTTTTTGAACTGCGGTGCCCAGAACGGGACACAATACGCCAGCTGAGGCCTAACCAGTGCAGAGTAGAGCGGAAGAATGACTTCTCATGTCTTGTTCACAACACACCTATTAATGCATCCCAGAATCATATTTGCTTTTTTTGCAACAGCATCACACTGTTGACTCATATTTAGGTTGTGGTCCACTATAATCCCTAGATCTCTTTCTGCTGTAGTCGTTCCTAGACAGTCTCTCCCCTTTCTGTATGTATGAAACTGATTGTTCCTTCCCAAGTGGAGCACTTTGCATTTATCCTTATTAAACTTCATCCTGTTTACCTCAGACCATTTCTCCAATTTATCCAGATCATTTTGAATTATGACCCTATCCTCCAAAGTAGTCTCAACCCCTCCCAACTTGGTATCATCTCCAAACTTAATAAGCGTACTTTCTATGCCAATATCTAAATCATTGATGAAGACATTGAACAGAACCGGTCCTAACACAGACCCCTGCGGAACCCCACTTTTTATACTTTTCCAGCAGGATTGAGAACCATTAAGAAGTACTTTATGGGTACGGTTATCCAGCCAGTTATGCACCCACCTTACAGTAGCCTCATCTAAATTGTATTTGCCTAGTTTTTTTATAAGAATCTAATGCTTATCAAATGCTTTACTAAAGTCTAGGTAGACCACATCTACCACTTCTCCCCTGTCCACAAGGCTCGTTATCCTATCAAAGAAAGCTATCAGATTAGTTTGACAAGATTTATTCTTTACAAATCCATGCTGGCTGTTTCCTATTACCTTACCACCTTCCAAGTGCTTGCAGATGATTTCTTTAATTACCTGCTCCATTATCTTTCCTGGCACTGATGTTAAGCTGACTGGCCTGTAGTTTTCTGTTGTTATTCTTATTTCCCTTTTTATAGGTGGGCACTATATTTGCCCTTTTCCAGGCTTCTGAATCTCTCCTGCCTCCCATGATTTTCCAAAGATGATAGCTAAAGGCTCAGATACCTCCTCTATCAGCTCCTTGAGTATTCTAGGGTGCATTTCATCAGGCCCTGGTGACTTGCAGACATCTAATTTTCCTAAGTGAGTTTTAACTTGTTCTTTTTTTATTTCAACTTCTAACCCTACCCCTTTCCCACTAGCATTCACTATGTTGGGCACTCTTTCATCAGACTTCTCAGTGAAGACCGAAACAAAGAAGTCATTGAGCATCTCTGCCATTTCCAAGTTCCCTGTTACTGTTTCTCCCTCCTCACTGAGCAATGGCCCCACCCTGTCCCTGGTCTTGCTCTTGTTTCTAATACATCTATAAAAAGCCTTCGTGTTTCCCTTTATGCCTGTAGCTAGTTTGAGCTCATTTTGTGCCTTAGCCTTTCTAATCTTTCTCCTGCATTCTTGTGTTGTTTGCCTATATTCATCCTTTGTAATATTTGCTTGTTTCCATTTTTTATACAATTCCTTTTTTATTTTGAGATCATGCAAGATCTCCTGGTTAAGCCAAGATGGTCTTTTTCCATATTTTCTACCTTTCCTACACAGCAGGATAGCTTGCTTTTGGGCCCTTAATAACATCCCTTTGAAAAACTGCCAACTCTCCTCAGCTGTTTTTCCCCTCAGCTTTGCTTCCCATGGGACCTCACCTACCAGCTCTCTGAGTTTACCAAAATCTGCCCTCCTGAAATCCACTATCACTATTTTGCTGTTTTCTGTTCTACCCTTCCTTAGGATTGTGAACTCTATGATTTCGTGATCACTTTCACCCAAGCTGCCTTCCACCTTCAGGGTCTCTACCAATTCCTCCCTATTTGTTAAAATCAAATCTAAAACAGCTTCCCCCTGGTAGCTTTTTCAACCTTTTGGAATAAAAAATTGTCTCCAATACAATCCAAGAACTTACTGTATAGTCTGTGCCCCGCTGTAGTAGTTTCCCAACATATATCTAGATAGTTGAAGTCCCCCACCACCACCAAATCTGGGGCCCTGCTTGACTTTGTTAGTTGTTTAAAAAAAGTCTCATCCACCTCTTCCACCTGGCTAGGCGGCCTGTAGTAGATGCCTATCAGGACATCACCCTTGTTTTTTACCCCTCTTAGTCTAACCCAGAGACTCTCAACACATCAATCTCCTACATCCATCGCCACCATCTGGATGAACTATTTCACCAGAATGCTGGTGAAGCAGTGGGAACATGTTACCGAGAGAAGTAGTTGAATCTCCATCCCTAAAGGTTTCCAAGTCACGGCTTGACAAAATCCTAGCTGGGTTGAGTTAGTTGGAGCTGATCCTGCTTTATGCAAGGAGCTGGACTAGATGACCTCCTGATGTCCCTTCCAGCCCTAGGATTCTATGATTCTATGATCTGCCTTTTTAAAGATTTCCCTACCTGTCTGGGCTCCATCCTTTGTATGGATGTTTTTCGTATTAACATGAATCAACACGTTTTGTCCAATGTGAATTATTGATCAACAGCTCACAGCATGTCTTATTAAAATCCAACTTACAGCTCCTCAGAACATTACAAATGCTTGGTTTATCCATACAATATTAAAGAATTGCATTTATTTAAGATTCTTGTTAAAGCTGGCATAGATGTCAAAATTAGTTGGTGCTTTCTAGTATGCTTACAAAAGCCGCTTTTCAGTCTGTCCAGCTATTCATCTAAATCCTTTTAATCACTGTGGCATTTGAAAGCACTGTGGAGTTTGTCAGAAATTTCCTGTGTGCCTTTTCCCCTTTGTTCTCTTATTGCCCAGGTTTTACTTCTATTGCATCCCAACAGTCTCACTTGATTTCCCACCACAATTCAGGATTACTAATCGTACAAAGAAGGAAACAATAAATAATTAACAATCCATTGACGTCTGCCAATTCTGAAAAGGTTGTTTACCTGGGGCTTTCCAATGTGCCATAATCACTTGCCATTACTGACTGCTCTTGCCAAGGCTGCATGTTAACATCGGACTACCATAGGATGTACAAATACATTCCAGGGTTCCAATTTTGTACTACTAAAGCCCATCATGGTGGATCTTCTGCTTAATTTACAATGTACCCAGACGTTCCATGGGATTCAGTGTTCACTGTGTTGCCCTTCACATCCCTGTCATCGCTTAGAGTAAGAAACTCAGCTTTTGCCTCCCGTTACACACAAACACATAAATCACTCATCTGTTAGCAGAACTCAGATGAATTGCAGGATTTTATTCTATTGTTTCACTGAGGTCAAGTCGTAATGAGTTTAGAAAATGAGTTACTAGAGAGTGTGATTTACTTAAATTCACGGAAGTCTGAGTTATTGAGAGCCTTGTGCCTTTAGAAAGTTAATGGTTTCTATTGCTTCATGAAACAACAATGGAAGTGGATTAGATGCGCAAAGACAGCTTTGTCATTTATAGTCTGCTCAGTGTTCAGTACTAGGTCACTCCCATCACTGGACAAGAAAGGCAAGTTTCATTCTTTCTGCCCTCCTCATACCTCAGAACTGCTGCTGATGTTTCTGAAACCTTGATCTACTGGTATCAATGGCAACTCTTGCTATAAATCAGGTGGGTCCCACTCTGGATTAATAACGATACTTCCATGTCTGGGACCCACTCAGTAAATGCTATGACCAATGAGGCCACTTTTGGGTTTGTCTAATAAGTATCTGTAAGAAACTGAAGTATTACCTTTGGAAAAACAAGCTCACATGATCTGATGCAGTTTCTCAATGTATGAGTGAACTTTGTACATAGATAGGCCTTTTAGACTTTGCCACAAGGCTGTAATTTTCTAGGAATAGGCCTGGCCTTTCCTTCCATGCTCAATTCTGCTTACATTTTCCAGTAACATACAACCAAAGTAAGAGAGAAAAGTTAGGGAGCACCCCTGCTGCAAGATACTTTACATTGGTTCATTTCAAACGACTTTGGATTCAGACGTTGTTTTCTTGTTCAAATGGCTAACAAAACTAGTCAAGAGTTAAGTCACATCCACAAAGAGGGTTAAATCTGTGCTAGAGTCTTTTACAGGAAGATTAAGATGCTATTGGTGGCCCTTCATGTCTGTTATGCTTATGCTAAGACGTCAAGAAAAAAAATTAACCTTTTATCATGGAGGAAGGAATCACCCGAGAGTGGTCCATCCCACATTACCATTTCAGCTGGCAGTCTTCCTAGCATGAAATTGTAGCACATTTACAAAAAGGCAATTAGTTTGGACATTTAAAAAAAGCATACAAATAAATTACAATCACAGTGCAACAAAGCTCTTCTGTCTGTCAAATTCTGGCAGGCAAAGAGTGCAAACTGGCTACCAAGGGAAACTATTACAAATAGCTCAGCTATGCTTTTTGCTATAAATGTCCTTTTCTCACAAGCAATTGCCCTACTGCTTGCTATTATTAGAGCACCAACAGCACATTTTATGAGAGCTATGTTTGGACAAAAATAATGGTGTATGAACAAGACTCAAAGTACGAAGGAAAAATGTCCATGGGTGAAGACGTTCTTGAGCATCAATGTGGTCAGAGCTCAGGAGTGACGCATGGGGGAGCCAAAGGATGGCAAGAGTAGGTATCCAGATGACATGTCAAGTGCCATTACAACTTCTGCATCTTCCCCAGCATCATCACACATCTCTCTTACACAGGCATGTCCCTTCCAAGTGTCTTCATGCCATGCTGTTGCACAGATGCCACAGTTTTCCTTTTCCTCCCATTATCTTCCCCCACTGTCCCCTTTCTGGATGTCACATTGCGTTTATCTAGTTCTGATCTGCAAAACCATGCACACCCTTCTGTGCACCACTAACCTGCATGCCTCCAAACATCAGTTAGTGGGCATGCTCCCCTCAATTCAAACGCAAATAGGTGTGTACAACAAAATAGGCAGGGATACACAGCTGCAGTAGACTTTGCATGCCCACAAGCTCAGACCAAGACATATAATGACCCCCTGCAGGATTGTCAAACTGAACTCTCAATGTTGTGTCATAATCTGTAAATATTGTGGCTTGTTTGGGTGGTCTTAAATTTTTGTCTGAATTGTTTTTGCAGACCTACATTTAAAAGGTAAGTTTGGCTAAGATAAATCATGTTACTAATCTTTGACTCATGATAACCTGAGCTCAAGTGACCAGATAAACAATTTATATCTGAGAGTTTAAATGCTAAATTAGTGCAAGTGAACCAAAGCTATAATGTAAGTCAGCATAAACAAACATTTTAAAATAGATTTTGCAATGAGCCTGAGATCCAGTGTTAGCTTGAGACCTAGTAAGACCACATTAACCTTGTGTTAGCAGACTTAAAATATATAATCTTTTAATAATCGCAAAGGCTTTATTTAGCCATATTTCTCTATCCACATTGTAGAGACAGCCATCAATCTGTGCAAATTGCTTACGTGCTTATGACAGTAAATCAGAACCCCAAAAGGTAGACAGCAAGAATGACACATCTGGACGAGAGACCAAGTCTTAATCAAACCTGGTCTTGGAAATAAATAGTTATAAGGCATGCATGCATAAAAAGAGAGAAAAATCCAGGAATTTGGGATGTCAGGACACTTATCTCAATTGAATCCACAGCTCTGCAGGTTTGTAAGTACATTTGATGAGAATTCTGCTGTTATTCTAAGTTCTGTGGTTTGTGTACATTGATGATAGTAATAATAAAACTCAAAAGTGTCTATGTACATCTCACCAGTCTTCTCCACAGCTCATGCTACGGCACCAAGCAATGAACCTGTTTTTAGTGACAATCACATTTTGCAACCTAAATTCATCCTAAAGCTACAGCATTCATGAGGTTTGAAACCGCAGTCTTCAGCAACAAGGCTTACCAGTTGAAGCACAGTGTAATAGCACTGGACTACCATTTTGCCTTTGCTAATTATTCTGGATATGAATTCTCTGAAGAAACTATTTCTCTTACTACAACAAGCTACCGATTCTAAGTTTTGTGAGGAAGACTTCTCCAAGATTGAGGAATCAGGCTCATTCACCTATCAGCTGCTGGTCTGGCTCATGTTGTCCCTTCATGCTTACTGAGTTTATATTGCTTTGGCTGGGTACAACAGAGAGATTGCAGCTCTGAGCGCTGTGATGCAGCTGCACTGGTTTATTTGTTGACTTTCATGCCTGAATTCACAGACTTGGCTTTGCATTCTGCACTATTGAAACGACTTGTCTCTATATAATACCTATGTGCAGTACTTCTCTTTGTACTTTTCCATTTTCAGCCAAGTCTCAGTGCTATTTAAACTACAACCATGTGCCAGAGTATTGATGATATGTTGTCAAGACATTTATCTACATAATTTTGTTTCATTTTCACTCAAGCTTATGACTGTAAATAAAGTGACGGATCTATCTGTATTTACCTTCCAATTAAAAGATAACCTCTTCGAATTTCAGTTTAGACACAAAAGCCCCAAAGGTAAATATATTGCCTTTGGATATAAAGTTTAATATGATTATTCAGTATCATTAGGGATTACTTACAATATTGCCACATTTTCAGATAATAGAGAAATGTCTTTCTTAATTGGCTATTTAACACATAATTATATATTAAGGATATTTGCTGCAGCTTGGAATTAAGGTAAATAAATACTATTCCCTCCCTACAACAGTGTTACAGAATGGCATGCTGTTTCGTTAGTTAACCACAGACAGCTGATTGCAGCCGTAAAGCTTGCCTGCTGGCTGTGAATGTTACAGCATTAGGCATGTGATAAGTGTCAAAGAGATTGGGGGATTGTGACTTGGAAGTCATCGGATCACTGTAGACTCCAAACTATGAAACTGAGCCTTGTCTTGAACATGACAGTACCTGTTTAGGTTTATTTACAGTGTTTAAACTGTTCTTATTTTTCCTTTTAATGTTAGACAGAATGCTTTACAATCTCCTGAGTGTGTCACTTCCCCCACCCCTGACATGCTGAGTGTGCGACTACAGACACATGCTTCAGGAATGCAAAATTCAAACTGTTCCTTGGAGATGGTTTTTGTTCACAATGCCCTTCTTAGGAAGATAGGTGTGGAATTAGGAATTGGTTTGGGGACAGCTTCCTTTATTTTCCAAGCAGAAGAGATTTCACAGGGTTCAAACTTGCAATCTTTCCCCAAGCAAAACTCAGCTCAAAGTGAGAAGAACTCTTGCCTGTGCAAGAGCTCAGAAAGACTGGATCCAAAACGAGTAACAGGAATAGTTCTAGACAATTCTAGATTAGTTTAGCTGCGTGTGTTGGGGCATTTTCTGAGCTGATTAATCGTGTTTCAAGCCAGGTGTAACTCCACTGCAGTCAAAACAAAAAAGCAGTCCAGTAGCACTTTAAAGACATGATTTGTCAACCTTGATTACTATTTTTGGTTCTCTGTGCCTTAAATATTAAGTCTGTTCTGGTACAGCTATGATCGGAAGAACTGGGTCTGTCCCACAAAAGCACATCACCTAATAAATTATTTTGTTAGTCTTTAAAGTGCTGCAGGATCACTTTTTTGTTTTGCTAGTCTATAGACTAGCATGGCTATCTCTCTGTTACTATTCCACTGAAGTCAGTGGAGTTAAACTATTTTAAAGTCCATGAGAAAGGAAGCTGGTTTTCTGCCTTTAGTCTGTTTCATGTGCCAAACAGTTTATAAATGACATACTTTATAGGGAAAGTTATTCTGGATGTAGATTCCATCTTTTCGTGGAATCAACAGTGTGAGGTTTGTTCTTCAGTAATTCATTGAATTACTGAACTATTACAGCACAACGCAAACTGTATTTAAACAATATATGTATATGTAACATGTATGTATATCAGCTCCAAGTATCTGCAGGTTTCCCATTCATCCAATGAAGATGAGATCCGGTAAAGAAACACATGCAGGAAATTCCGCACCACAGTACTAATACACAATTATTTTCTCATTACAATGATGAATAGTTGAGTTCCAATTAATAGTGGAATCATTTTCAGATGAAAATTCTTATGCAAAAAAACCTCAGTTAATAAAATTTGTCATTTGATAATCTAGATGTCTCTCAGGACATGACATTAATCAGCAGGGAACAATAGTTTCTAAAGTCTATGCTGCTGACCACACACACACACACACACGAGATGCAACTGATATAAATGAGTAACAAAATTATTTCCATGCCTTAATGGTAAATTATGCTAGAAATCATTATCCTAACGGCTTATGAACTTTCTGCATTACACTTTGATATACAATGGCAAAATTATGACCACATATAGACAGACTTTCTAGTCTATGAATGATAAAGAAAAAACAGATTATTAATGCAAAACACTTCATTTGTACATATTTTACATTAATTATAGAAACACAAATAAGCTTCAACTGCTGGTGAAGTTTAATTTAAGGCTATAAAGTTGCACTGCTTTATCTATACAGATAAATAGTCCCCTTCTTTACAGTTTGAATGAAATTATGAGAGTATAAAAGATGCTTTATACCAGTTTAACTACTCCCTTACACAAAGGGCAACAGCTATATGAGTATTAAGTCATCTTTATAAAATAACTGAGTCCACACAAGGGTTGCTACTTTTTTGTTTTGCTTTAAATTTACCAATCTCCTAACCAACACAGTACAGCCTTTAAGTGTAGACCAAGCCTGGATTACAAATTAATACTTGTATTGTTATTGCCCTTTCTGTACACGAGTAAGCTATAATGCACAGTCCCACTGGGGATAGCAGTCAAAGCAGTAAAATTTTCTGGAGTTGACAAGGCAATGAAGTACAGATTGTTTTTAGAAGCTGAGTGCTTTGAATTATTCCAAATCGGGCAATGTTTTATACACACTCAGAAAATGGGAGGAATTTAGCTGGTTAAATAAACTCTCTGCAAAATTTTCATGGAACTTTGCAAGGATTACCAACGCTTGTTTTTAAGATGAACCTCATCACTCAGTTTATATGTCGTAGTGTGGAAACAAACAAGTTGAGCTTTAGAATCCTCTCTACTAGACAGATTCCTGACAGCAGATTGGCTCATCCCCAGGGGGCTGGAGAGAGAGCCAACAGAATATTCACATTCTCTGTGGGCTACTTGCTTTCTGGATTCCATCTCCCACTGCATCCAGAACTAGGGAACTAACAGACATGATGGTCTGTGTTCTGAAAAAAAAATCACTCTTTGGTGCTGACAGAAATACCCATTGAATCAACCTTTGAGAAATGAAGTTACCCAAAGGAATACAACTAAAAATTAGGCTCTACATCTTATAGAGCCAGCTTCTCATTAAATCAAAGACCTCTTACATGCCTTTCTGGCAGCACAAAGGAGCCTTGAAACTGTTGTCAATGTACCAACTTTAAAGCCCTTTCATTCCACCTGAGTGGTGTAAAGGGCCCAGTGTAAATGAGAATCTGATGAATTGTGTTTATCACACAGAGGTATTCAGGGATCACTAACCACTTAAGAAATTACCAGATCAAAGAAAGCAACAGAAAATTATTTTCCCTCTGAGGGCTTCTTTCTTTCCACCCATTCTCGAGTACTTCCCTCTCACATATTTTGCTCTCTACTCATCAGAAAACAGTATAAAAGAATGATCCAGGAGAGAGAAAAAAATGTAGCTTCTGTTAAGCAAACAATTAGGCCAGATCTACACTAGAGGGTTTCTGTTGGCAAAAATGGTGTTTTTGTTGAAAAAACCCAGGGAGCATCCACACTAAATACACATTCTGTCCACAAAACTCTGCACTTCTGTCGACAGCCTTCTGCCTTTCTCCCATAGGGCAAAATGCTTTCCTCAACAGAATCCCTTGATAAAAGATCCATGTATATGCTCCAGGGGGTCCTCTGTTGACAGAAAGTATTCCGGGTCACTGGGCAGCTCTGTCTGTTGTGCTTCTGGCTGGCTGTTTTGCTGGTAGAGCGGCTGGGCAGTCCTGCTGCTCTCTGTTGACAGAGTGATCCACTTTCATGTGTGGCCGCTATCTGTCTACAGAAGATATCTTCCGACAGTAACGTCTGCTGATGGATCATTGTAGTGTAGATGTAGCCTTAGGCTTTGTTCATAATGCCAGCTGAAAGAGAACTTTTGTCATTCACAGGTGCTCTAAAAAGTAAAAGATAAAAGTTTTGCAGCTGCAAGAGGCAGCCTGAGTGGCTCATTATCAGTGGGAGCCCATTCTTGTTGACAAGGGAACCCAGCTCCTAGGGAGTGGAAGTATTTTGCCAACAAACAGTGCTCACACTGCCAAAATGTTAGTGACACAGTCGTGTTTCTAAAAGCTATGTAGACAAATCACCCATCTCAGCACATGCCCACCTTCTAAGAAGAAAGGTCTACCAACCCATATGAATCAGGTTATCCGGATTTCGATGCTAGGACTAGAGTATTAGAAAGATGAGAGATAATATCTTTCACTGGACCAGCTCCTGTTCATGAAAGAAAGGAACTTTTGAGCCATATACATTGTCACATCTGCCTGAAGAATTCTGAGCAGCTTGAGAGCCTCTCTCTTTCACCAGCAGCAGTTGGTTGAGAAAAAGAGGTTTCCCCATCCATCTTGTCTATCTTCATTAGAGAGACTTCCCCTGCTATTTTTATTAACCCATAGCTCTGTACAACTGTGTCCAAAGAATACACTGTCTCCAGACTGGACAATATAGTTCAATCTGGAGTCTGGTTAGAAGGGACCAAACCAAAAAAAAAAAGTGGTAATTTCATTTTCTCATGACCAAAGTTAACAATAGCTGACTTTATGGACTAAGGGTGAAACTTTGAACCTATCATAAGTCCTAGGATGATCAATAAAAATCAAAATAATACACACAAATTTAGTCTATTTTGAAAGATCAGATCAAGATAGTCAAATAAACTAGCTGTTTCTATTGTTTTCTAAACGAATATAAAATGCGGTATTCTTAAAAATATCCCTCCATTTTCCTCTGCTATTTACAGCTTGTTCCCAGGGTCATACTCAAATACTGGAAAGTGTCCTTGAGAGCAGGGTCAAGCAAACTTTTAACGTGGGGTCCTGCTTTTTGCCCCTACAATTAGCAGCCCCTCCTCCACAACCTGTCTAATGTAACGTGAACTGATGGAAATTTCAGTTATGTTTATATGGAAAGAAAAACCCTTTGGTTGTGTCTACACTTGCATTCCTCTTTCGAAAGAAGCATGCAAATGAGGGAAATTGAAAATGCAAATGAGGTGCAGACTTACATATCTGGCACCTCATTTTCATATTCTTATTTCAAAATAGCTTCTTTCAAAAGAAGAAAACCAGCATAGACACTGCTCTTTCAAAAGTAAACCCCATCTTCAAAAGGATCCTTCTTCCCATAAAAAAAGAGAAGACAGAGTCTTTTGAAGATGGGGTTTACTTTCAAAAGAGCAGTGTCTACACTGGTTTTCTTCTTTTGAAAGAAGCTATTTCTAAATAAGAATATGCAAATGAGGTGCCAAATATGTAAATGTGCACCTCATTTGTATTTTTGATTTCCCTCATTTGCATGCCTCTTTTGAAAGAAGAATGCAAGTGTAGACACAGCCTTCCACAACATGTAAGAAAATAAGTATGTAGAACGTAAAAACTTCATAAAGTAGTACATAAATGTGAATACATGTGCATAAAACAGTAACATATTTCAACATTTTTAATGATATGGAGGAGCCTGAGACCCAACAACCAAAAAGGACGTGGATGTGCTGGAGCAGGTTCAGCAGAGGGCAACAAAAATAATTACGGGGCTGGAGAACATGACCTATGAGGAGAGGCTGAGAGATTTGGGCTTATTTAGTTTACAGAACAGAACAGTGAGGGGTGATTTAATAGTAGTGAAATAGTAGAGAAATTGTTCAGTGGTGACAGATGGCAGAACAAGGAGCAATGGACTGAAGTTACAGAAATAGAGGAGTAGATTGGCTATTAGGAAAAACTACTTCACGAGGAAGAGCGACGAAGGGTCCTGTGGCACCTTACAGACTAACAGAAAAGTTTTGAGCATGAGCTTTCGTGAGCACAGGCTCACTTCATCAGATGCTGGTACTGGAAATCTGCAGGGCCAGGTATAAATAAGCCAGAGCAAGGGTGGGGATAACAAGGTTAGCTCAGTCAGCAAGGGTGAGGCTTACTACCAGCAGTTGATCTGGACGTGTGAACACCAAGGGAGGGGTAGCTGCTTTTGTATTTAGCCAGCCATTCACACTCTGTTTAAGCCTGAGCTGAGGGCGTTGAATTTGCAGATGAATTGTAGCTCAGCAATTTCTCTTTGGAGTCTGGTCCTGAAATTTCTTTGCTGTAGGATAGCTACTTTTAAGTCTGCTACTGTGTGGCCTGGGAGACTCCCAGCTATCTCCAAGACACCACTGACTTCCTGAGAAAACTGCAATACACTGATGAGCTACCAGAAAACACTATCCTAGCCTCCATGGATGTAGAGGCTCTCTATACCAACATCCCACACAAAGATGGAATAAATGCTGTCCGGAACAGTATCCCTGGTGATGCTACAGCACATCTGATGCCTGAGCTCTGTAACTTTATCCTCACACACAACTATTTCAGATTTGGCGACGATATATACCTTCAACTCAGCGGCACAGCTATGGGTACCCGCATGGCCCCTCAATATGCCAATATTTTCATGGCTGACCTGGAACAGTGCTTCCTTAGCTCTCGTCCACTAACACCCCATCTCTACTTACGCTACATTGATGACATCTTCATCATCTGGACCCATGGGAAGGAGACTCTGGAGGAATTCCACCGGGACTTCAACAACTTTCACCCCAACATCAACCTCAGCCTGGAACAGTCCACACAGGAGATCCACTTCCTTGACACCATGGTGCTAATACATGATGGCCACATCAATATCACCCTGTACTGTAAACCCACTGACTGCTACACCTACCTTCATGCCTCCAGCTTCCATCCCAGACACACCACACGATCCATTGTCTACAGCCAAGCACTAAGATATAACCGCATTTGCTCCAACCCCTCCAACAGAGACAAACACCTACAGGATCTCTACCAAGCATTCTTGAAACTGCAATACCCACCTGAGGAAGTGAAAAAATAGATCAACAGAGCCAGACATATGACACAAAGCCTCTTACTACATGACAAGCCCAAGAGAGAGAAACCAACAGAACACCACTAGCCATCACCTACAGTCCTCAGCTAAAACCTCTACAGCGCATTATCAGGGATTTACAACCCATCCTGGACAATGATCCCCCACTTTCACAGGCCATGGGAGGCAGACCAGTCCTTGCCCACAGACAACCTCCCAACCTGAAGCAAATCCTAACCAGCAACTATACACCGTACCACAGTCACTCTAACTCAGGGACCCATCCATGCAACAAACCTTGTTGCCGGCTCTGCCCACATATCTACACCAGCAACAGCATTACAGGACCTAACCAGATCAGCCACACCATCGTGGGTTCATTCAGCTGCACATCTACCAATATAATTTATGCCATCATGTGCCAGCAATGCCCCTCTGCTATATACATCGGACAAACTGGACAGTCTCTACGTAAAAGAATAAACGCACACAAATCACATATCAGAAATGGCAATATATAAAAACCCGTAGGAGAGCACTTCAATCTCCCAGACCCCATAGTAGCAGACTTAAAAGTAGCTATCCTACAGCAAAGAAATTTCAGGACCAGACTCCAAAGAGAAATTGCTGAGCTACAATTCATCTGCAAATTCAACGCCCTCAGCTCAGGCTTAAACAAAGAGTGTGAATGGCTGGCTAAATACAAAAGCAGCTTCCCCTCCCTTGGTGTTCACACCTCCAGACCAACTGCTGGTAGTAAGCCTCACCCTTGCTGACTGAGCTAACCTTGTTATCCCCACCCTTGCTCTGGCTTATTTATATCTGGCCCTGCAGACTTCCAAGACCAGCATCTGATGAAGTGAGTCTGTGCTCACGAAAGCTCATGCTCAAAACTTTTCTGTTAGTCTGTACGGTGCCACAGGACCCTTCATTGCTGTTACAGATCCAGATAAACATGGCTACCCCTCCGATACTTCATGAGGAAGGTGATGAACCACTGGAATGCATTACCTAGAGTGGTGGTGGATTCTCCAACCCTAGCAGTTTTTAAGTCCCAGCCTGATAAGGTCCTGGCTGGGATGACTTAATTGGGGTTGATCCTGCTTGAAGCAGGGGGCTGGACTAGATGACTTCCTGAGGTCCCTTCCAGCCCTGTGATTCTATGAACACCTCTGCCAGCACGGCTCCTGTCTTCTCCACCTGCACCTGTAATCAGACATCCTGCCAAGGGATGCCTCCACCCAGCCCGTGGTGTGGTTTTGCAAGGACTGTGACGTGCAGTTCCCTCTTACTGAAATCCAGGCTGTGGGGACCATCCTTTGCGGAAGGTGTCTTCTGATGGAATCTCTCAGGAAGCAGGCTGTGGAGCTACAGGAGGAGGGGCCTATGCTAAGGAGTATCCATGAGCAATTCCTGGACAGCATTCTCCTGTGGGGACAGGTGAGGTTACAATAGTTGTCCCACCACAAAAGAGTGCTGACACACCATCAGTGGAGGAGGAGATGGCTCAGGGGGAAACTGGCAGCTGGTCACTTCTGGCAGCCGGCAGTACTCTACTCCTGCTTCCAACCCTCCCACCAGGGTACTGGGAAATGTTTATGCCATTCTGGATACAGGAGATAAGGAATCACTCCCTATAGCAGAAGCAGAGAAGCCTTGTACCCACAAGGCTGGGAGGTCTGCTGCCACCACTATGAGGAGGAAACGTAGGGGAGTGGAGGTCAGAGACTCTCTTCTTAGGGGGACGGCGGCACCCATCTGTCACCCTGACACATCGTCCTGGGAGGTATGTCAGGAGCCCATATCTGAGACATTATGGAGATGTTGTCAAGGATTATCTGGCCTATTGACTATTACCCCATGCTACTCATCCATGTCAGCATGAATGATCCTGCAAGGTGTAACCCTGAGCAGACCAAACATGACTGCAGGGCTCCTGGAGTATGGGTGAAGGAGCTGAGGATGCAGGTGGTGTTCTCAATCCTCCCTGTCAAAGGCAGGGGCCCAGTCAGAGACAGGTGCATTCTGGAGGTGAATGCCTGGCTGCAAGGATGGCATTGCCAGGAGTGCTTTAGCTTCATGGAATAGCATCTCATCATCAAGGAAGGACTGCTAAGCATGGGAGGGGATTCACCTTTTTAGAAATGTGAAGAATATATTTGGATTGAGACTGGCTAATCTAGTGAGGAGGGCTTTAAACTAGGTTCGATGGGGACAGGTGACCAAAGCCCCCAGGTAAGTACAAAACCTGGAGACCTGAGAGTTGGGTTGGAAAGGGGAGGGATCATGGGCTATAATAGCAGAGAAAAAAGGGGGACTAGGCAGAATTGGGAGACAAAAGCAAATCAGTATCTTAGATGCTTATATACAAATGCAAGAAGTATGGATAATAAGCAGCAAGAACTTGAAATCCTAATAATCCTGAATAAACACAAACTATGATACAATTGGTATTACAGAGACTTGAGCTACGTCTACACGTGAAGCCAACATCGAAGTAGCTTATTTTGATTTGGAGACATCGAAATAGGCTATTTCAATTAATAACGTCTACAAGTCCTCCAGGGCTGGCAACGTCGACGTTCAACTTCGACGTTGCGCAGCACCACATCGAAATAGGCTCTGCGAGGGAACGTCTACACGCCAAAGTAGCACACATCGAAATAGGGATGCCAGGCACAGCTGCAGACAGGGTCACAGGGCGGACTAGCGCTTCCAGGGCAACAGCTAGCCGCTCCCTTAAAGGGCCCCTCCCAGACACACTCAGCCTGCACAGCACACGGTCTGAGGAGCCATAGGCACACAGATCCCGGGCGACGCAGGCATGGACCCCCAGCAGCAGCAGCAGCAGCAGCAGCCAGAGGTCCACCCAGCCCTCCCGGCAGAAGCAGGGCTCGCCCTGATCCATGCCGTGCGGGAGGCAGCTGAGCACCTCCTTGCTACACCAGAGGAGGAGCTGCCCCCAGGGCAGCAGGGCTCAACCCCCAACTCTCCAGCACCCCGCCCCCCCCCGCCTCACACGCCGCCGCCTGTGGAGCTACCCCACCAGCACCGACTGGTGGGAGCGGCTGGTGCTTGAGGAGTGGGACGACAACTGCTGGCTCAGGAACTTCAGGATGAGCCGGCAGACATTTATGGAGCTGTGCCAGTGGCTCACCCCCGCACTCAGGCACCAGGACACTGCCATGCGGCGTGCCCTCCCTGTGGAGAAATGGGTTGGCATCGCTGTCTGGAAGCTGGCCACTCCAGACAGCTACCGATCCGTGGGACAGCAGTTTGGTGTCGGCAAGGCCACCGTCGGGGCTGTCCTCATGGAGGTAAGAGAACCCATGGGGGCAGGGCAGGGCAGGGGAGGGGAGGGCAGGGCAGGGCAGGGCCACGCACACCCTGCTCACCCCTCATTGGTGCTCTCCCATGTGCTTTCCCTGCAGGTTGTGCGTGCCATCAACGCCATGCTCCTGCACAGGCTCATGAGGCTGGGCGACCCAGATGCCACCATCGCGGCCTTTGCCATACTGGGCTTCCCCAATTGCTTCGGGGCTCTGGATGGGACTCACATCCCCATCAGCGCCCCGCATCACAGTGGAGGACGCTACATCAGTCGCAAGGGCTACCATTCTGTGGTCCTCCAGGCCTTGGTGGATAGCCGGGGCCGTTTCCAGGACATTTATGTGGGCTGGCCTGGCAGCACCCACGCCGCCCGGGTTTTCCGGAACTCAGGCCTGTGCCGCTGGCTGGAGGCGGGGACCTACATCCCCCAGCGGGAGATCCCTGTGGGGGACACCACCATGCCCCTCTGCGTCATCGCAGATGCGGCGTACCCACTCCGGCCCTGGCTCATGCACCCGTACACGGGCCATCTCTCTGCCAGCAAGGAGTGCTTCAACCAGCGCCTGAACCACGCGCGCCAGCTGGTGGAGCGCTCATTTGGCCGCCTGAAAGGACGCTGGAGATGTCTCCTCACCCTTCTGGATGCGGGCCCCAACAACATCCCCCAGATTGTGGGTGCCTGCTGCGCCCTGCACAATTTGATGGAGAGCAAGGGGGAGACCTTTTTCCAGGGCTGGGCTGTGGAGACCGGCAGGGCCGACCTGCAGCCACCCGCTGCCCCCAGTCGCCAGGTGGACCCCGAAGGGACCCGGGTCCAGGAGGCCCTGCGGGCCCACTTCGATGATGAGGCTGCGGGATGAACTCTGCCAGGCCCCCCACTGCCCACCCCTTCCTCCACAACACTCCCTGCCCCTACGCCCACACCATGGAGCACCCAACCGCACCCCCCCACACACTTTTCCTGGACAAATGACAGCACGCACTTGTGGCTGAACTTAAACTGGTTTTTCTTTTAGAACTTTTTTTTTTTTAACTATGATTAAAACAAGAACAAACTATATACGAGACCTCTTCTAACAAAAGTATTCTGTACAAATAAAACAATAATAAAAGGGATTGCACATAACGGAGACGTTGGTCAATAAAAAGAAAACCAGGGATGATAAGGAAGGGGAGAACTATTTACATGGGGGAGACGGGGCAAAGGGGAGGCAGAAATATAAATGAAATGGGTCAATAAAACAATCCTCTTCTCGGACATATATAACTATATACAAGGGGGGAGGGCCACGTCCCGGGCCCCACGCCCCTAAAGTCCGGCACTGGGGGTGGGCGGCCGGGAGCCCCGCCTCGGCTGCAGCCCTGTCCGGGGCTGGCTGGGGGCCGGGCAGACCGGAAGATATGACTGGTGAGTCTCAGCTGGCCCCAGGTGTCCCTCGGCACTCCGGCCCTCGGTGGTGGGTGGCAGGACGACAGCGGACAGGACGGCGACGTGCGGAGCAGCAGGTGGTGCGGCGGGTGGAGCAGGCAGGGCGGGCACTGTGGCAGCTGGCGCGGCATGGGGGGCCAGGTAGTCCACAAGACGGTTGAATGTCTCCATGTAGGCCCCCCATGCCTCTTGGCGCCAGGCCAGCGCCCGCTCCTGCAGGTCCAGGCGGCGTTGGTCCACCCGCAGGCACTGCTCCATGACCTCCAGCTGCCAACAATGGATGGCCAGCAGCTGGGGGTCCGTCGCCGTCGGGTGCTGTTGTGGGGTCCGCCGTCTAGCCCGCCGTAGGGCTAGTCAATCCTCCGCTGAGGGGCTTGCCTGGAGCGATGGCCCCGGAGGGGATTCTGGGACCACTGATGCCTCGCCGGCGCTCTCTTCCAGTCCTTCCGATGGTGCAGCTGCGGAACACAGGAGAAGCGGGGGAAGAAGAATGGAGACAGGCGTTAGTGTGGGCCCCGAGCCGTGACCCTTCTCCCCCGACCCCTGTGCTGCAGGTTCCCCATCCCCGTCCCCGGGAGATGCTACTGTGATGGATGGGGTTCAGGGGTCCCCCTGCACTGCACCCCATCCCCTGGCGGGAGTGACTCTCAGTTCACTCAGCAGGGTCTGACAGGAGAGGTTTCTTAGGCCACAGATGCCCGGTTTCTCTCGGGAGTGACCACACAGCAGTCAGAGACAGTCCTTCCAACCTGTCCTGGGGAGAAGACCCCAAGGGGTGCCCCCTGGGGTGTGGCTTTCCCCCTCCTCAGACTGGCTGCCTTCCAGCTCTCCCTTCCCCTAGCCTCTACCTGCGGCCCCCGCCCCGATTCAAAGCCAGCTTGGCTCCTCCCTCCTCTTTGTTCAGGGCAGAGATGTCACCTGCCAGCTGTAGCCCCAGGATCATCCTTTGCCCCTGGGAGCTATTCAACTTGTTGCTCATATCTAGCCTGAGTCTCCCTTTTGCACTCCCCCCACTCCATCACATGCTGCTGCTGTGGGGTGTCCCACCGCCTCCTCCCGGGGGACCCTCAAGGTTCCGCTCCCCCCTACAGCGGGGATGGGCCATGGTTGGGGGGAGGCAGGGTCTGATGCACTGCTGTGAGGGACATGGCCCTGCTGTCTTTGGGGCCATGGCCATGTGGCCATGTGGGGGGCCCTGTGCACATATCTATTACCCCCGCCCCTCAACCCCGGGGGTGTACACCAGAGGGGGGTACATACCTGTCGGTCCACTCCCATGGTCCGGAGATCCCTGGGGGGCGGACACCCGGCTGCTGCTCCGGGAGGGCGGGAGGAGGATCTGCAGCCCGGACTCTGCAGAGGAGGAGCCCCCCCCCACCTCCTCCTCCTCCTCCTCCTCCTGCCGCGATGGCCCGGGGGTGGGCTCCAGGGGGGGCCCCCGGTGTGCGGGGCTTACCTCCGGGACGGACTCTGGCTGCAGGGCCTGCTGGGGCTCGTCGGCCGAGGTATCAAGGGTGACCGGAAGGGAGGAGGTGTGCCGGGGGCCCAGGATGTCCCTGAGCTCCCTGTAAAATGGGCAAGTGATGGGGGTGGCACCAGATCAGCTGGCCGCATCCTGGGCCCAGGCGTAACCCTGCTGCAGCTCCTTAACCTTACTCCTGACATGGTCAAGAGTGCGGGCAGGGTGACCCCGGGTGGCCAGGCCCTCGCCCAGCCAAGCGAACGCATTCGCGTTCCGCCTCTTGCTCCCCATTACCTGGAGCACCTTCTCTTCGCTCCAGAGCCCCAGCAGGTCCCGCAGCTCGGCCTCTGTCCAGAAGGGGCCCCGCTGCCGCTTCCCAGCCCGGCTGCCGGGCTGGCTGGCCTGGCTGCTCTGGATCCCCTGGGTGGGGCTCCCCTGGGGGGGCTGCCGGGCAGCCATGGCAGGTGCTGGCCCTGTTCTGGGTGGCTGAGGGACGTGCAGGCTGGCCGCATGTCTAGGCTGCTGCCTGCATGTTCCCTCAGCTTCCTGCACAGGAAGGGAGGGGGAGGGGACCTTTAAGGAGCCGCTCCACGTGGCCACCATTGAGCTGAGGGACTGGAGAGAGCGTCTCTCAACCCCTCAGCTGATGGCCGCCATGGAGGACCCCGCAATTTCGACGTTGCGGGACGCGCAACGACTACACGGTCCCTACTTCGACGTTCAACGTCGAAGTAGGGCGCTATTCCTATCTCCTGATGAGGATAGCAGCTTCGACGTCTCGCCACCTAATGTCGAAGTTAACTTTGAAATAGCGCTCGACACGTGTAGCTGTGACGGGCGCTATTTCGAAGTTAGTGCCGCTACTTCGAAGTCGCATGCATGTGTAGACACGGCTTTGGTGGGATAATACACATGATTGGAATATTGGTATAGAAGGGTACAGCTTCACCAGGAAGGATAGGCATGGTAAACAAGGAGGAGGTGTTGCCTTATATATTTAAAATGTGTACACCTGGACTGAGGTGGAGATGGATGCAGGAGACAAACATGTTGAGACTCTCTGGGTTAGATTTCAAAGGGTAAAAAACAAGGATGATGTCATATTAGGGGTCTGCTACTGACCATCTAGCCAGGTAGAAGAGGTGGATGAGGCTTTTTCTAAATAACTAAGAAAATCGTCCAAAACACAGGATTTGGTGGTGATGGGGGAGTTCAACTATCCCGACATATGTTGGGAAACTAACACAGTAAGGTACAGACTATCCAGAAAGTTCTCTGACTGCATGGATGACATTTAGAAAAAGCTACTGGGGGGCGGGGGAAGCAGTTCTAGGTTTGATTTTAACAAATAGGGAGGAACTCATTGAGAATTTGAAAATGGAAGGTAGCTTGGGACAAAATGACCTCAAAATCATAGAGTTCATGATTTTAAAAATAGTGAAAGGGAGACCAGCAAGATAGAGGCAATTGATTTCAGAAAAGCAAATTCTGGTAAACTCAGAGAGCTGCTAGGTATGGTCCCATAGGAAGCAAGAGTAAGAGGAAAAACAACTGAAGAGAGTTGGCAATTTTTTCAAAGGGACATTATTAAGGGCCCAAAAGAAAGATATACTGCCGCATAGAAAAGATAGAAAGTTTGCTAAAAGAATCCCTTGGCTTAGCCAGGAGATCTTGCAGGACCTCAAAATCAAAAAGGAGTCATATAAAAAGTGGAAATTAGGAGAAATTACCAAAGATGAATATAAGCAAACAATACATGTATGCAGGGGCAAGATTATTAGAAAGGCACAAAACGAGCTTAAACTGGCTACAGGCATACAGGATAACAAGAACAGTAACAGAGAGGGAGCCGTGCTAGGCTATACACAAACAAAAGAAAAAGCAGTCAAGTAGCACTTTAAAGACTAGCAAAATGGTTTATTAGGTGAGCTTTCATGGGATAGACCCACTTCTTCAGACCATAGCCAGACCAGAACAGACTCAATATTTAAGGCACAGAGAACCAAAAACAGTAATCAAGAAGTAATTCTATAAGTACATTAGAAGGAAGAAGACGACCAAGGACAGGGTAGGCCCACTACTCAGTGAGGGGGAGAAATAATATCAGGAAACAGGGAAATGGCTGAGGTGCTTAATGACTTTTTTTGTTTCTGTCTTCACCAAGGAGGCTGATGCAGAAATGCCTAACATAATGTATGCTAGTGGGAAGGGGGTAGGTTTAGAGGATAAAATAAAAAAAGAACAAGTTAAAAATTTATTTAGAAAAATTAGATGTTTGCAAGTCACCAGGATCTAATGAAATACCTGCTAGAATACTTAAGGAGCTGATAGAGGAGGTTTTTGAGCCTTTAGCTATCATTTTTCTAAAGTCCTGGAAGAGATTCTAGAAGACTGGAAAAGAGCAAATATAGTGCTTGTCTATGAAAGGGGAAAAAGAACAACCCAGGAAACTACAGATCAGTCAGTTTAACTTCTGTTCCAGGAAAGATAATGGAGGAAATAATTAAGGAAGTCATCTGGAAGAAAATAAGGTGATAGGTAACAGCCAGCATGGATTTGTAAAGAACAAATCATGCCAGAGCAATCTGATAGCTTTTCTGATGGGCTAAAAAGTCTTGCGGATAAGGGAGAGGTGGTGGATGTGGTATATTTAGACTTTAGTAAGGCATTTGATATGGGCTTGCATGATCTTATCAGTAAACTAAGCAAATGCAACTTAGATGGGACCACTGTAGGGTGGGTGCATAACTGACTGAATAACCATTCTCAAAGAGTAGTTATTAATAGTTTGCAGTCATGCTGGAAGGGCATCACAAGCAGGGTTCCACAGGGATCTGTTTTGGGACTGGTTCTATTCAAAATCTTCATCAGTGATTTAGACACTGCCGTAGAAAGTACGCTTATTCATTCTGCAGATGACCCCAAGCTGGCTGGAGTTGCAACTGCTTTGAAGGAGATGGTCATAATTCAAAATGATCTGGACAAACTGGAAAAATGGTCTGAGGTAAACAGGATGAAGTTTAATAAGGACAAATGCAAAGTGTTCCACTTAGGAAGGAACAGTCAGCTTCATACATATAGAATGGGAAATCACCGTCTTGGAAAGAGTACTGTGGAGCGGGATTTAGTGGTCATAGTGGACCACAAGCTAAATATGAGTCAACAGTGTGATGCTGTTGCAAAAAAACCCGACGTGCTTCTGGGAGCGTAGTGAGCGAGACACAGGAGGTCATTCTTCTGCTCTACTCTGCGCTGGTTAGGCCTCAGCTGGAGTATTGTGTCCAGTTCTGGGCACCGCATTTCAAGAAGGATGTGGAGAAATTGGAGAAGGTCTAGAGAAGAACAAGAATGATTAAAGGTCTAGAGAACATGAGCTATGAGGGAAGACTGAAAGAACTGGGCTTGTTTTGTTTAGAAAAGAGAAGACTAAGAGGGGACATGATAGTGGTTTTCTAGTACCTCAAAGGGAGGAGGGAGGGAGAAAAATTGTTTTACTTGGCCTCTGAAGATAGGGCAAGAAGCAATGGGCTTAAACTGCAGCAAGGGAGGTTTAGGTTGAACATTAGGAAAAACTTCCTAACTGTCAGGGTGATTAAACACTGCAATAAATTGCCTAGGGAGGTTGTGGAATCTCCATCACTGGCAATTTTTAAGAGCAGGTTAGATAGATACCTATTTGGGATGGTCTATACGGTGCTTGGTCCTGCCGAGGGGACAGGGAACTGGACTCAATGACCTCTCAAGGTCCTTTCCAGTTCTAGTGTTCTATGATTCTATGCTGCACCCTCTTATGAAATGTAAGTAAATGACATTTAAAAAAAAAAACTACTCTTGTACAATTTCTTTTTAAAGAAAATGGAGCATTTTTTTCCAGTGTGTGCCAGATAGCGAAGACAGGACATGCAAAAAGTACTTAACTAAAAGCACTGAATTTAGGAATAAAGAATGTCAATAACAGCTTTTTTGATCTACCCTGAAGTTAATCAGAGGTTTATTTGCAAAATCTTGGTGAGTAAGGACAAGTCAGCTGTCCTGCAGAATACAACATTAAATCTTAAGGCATACATGATGTAGCTCTTCTCTTTTTTACATTTTCTTAATAAGTATTTCTAAGCTGATTTTATATTTTAAATGAACCCTTAAGCCTTCATAATCATTCCAGATTGCTACGTATTTAATGCACTGAAACAAAGACATTTTAAATTAACAAGAGCAGTTTAGTGTGTTCATATCAGAGCTGATTGCTTAGAGAATAAAAGAACATTAATTTATTTTGGGTGCTCTCCATAAAAATACACATTTATGAAATTCCTTATGTTTATATTAAAATACATTCCCAAAGATTTTAGCACAACAAAGGGTTCTATATCTTAAAGTACAGATTGAACCTGTCTAATCTGGAACTCTATCAACCAGCAACATCTGTAATCTGGCATGATTTTATTTAGCCAGATGACCACTTATCATGGCTGTGGCCAAGTTTTCTGTGGTCCCATGAGTGCGTTTTCAGCCAGCAGTCCTGTTTCTCAGTGTTCTGTGCTGTTTATTTAACTGTAACTTACTTCAAAATGTTTTCTAAGTGTCCACTGAGCAGTGGAAGTGTTGGCAACATGCTGGACAATACTGACCTTCTGTGGTCTGGTAAATTCTCTCGTTCAGCACCAGTCAGGTCTCAAGGGTGCCAGATTAGAGAAGGTCAACCTGTGCTCATTTTGGTAGAGGTTCTCTTAAAAACTAAACAAATAGGAGTGAGGAAAGCTGGACAAGAAGGGATGTCGTCCCTTAAAGGGTTCCCTTCAACTGGAGCGTGAAAGGAGAGAAGGGACGGACAGGAAGACTTTGGAAGCAAGTGCTCGTACTATAGCAATTAAAATGTGTATTTTAGAAAAGTGTAGTCTTTTGAAGAATTTATTTTAAAAAACCTATATGAGGGAAATGCAGCTGTAAACCTGGATCTTAGTCTGGGGTCTATTCTAGATAAACCTTGGCTCCTAGCGAGAGAGGTGTTAGCCTGACAAATGAATTGGAGATTGACTGACACAGTGGAAGGTGTGTGTATGGAGCGGTTGCTACCTACCTAGCACTAACAATGCTTCCACTGACAAATAAAAACCCCTATAACCACCTGTCAAAACACTAGACAGAGAAGAGAAGAAATATCCAGGCAGTGCCACTCCAGCTGCCACCAGGCACTGCTTGATGTTTGTGGAGACTGACACTGCGGAATGCTGCTGAGAAGTCCCCCCTTGGCAGTGTGGGAGAATTTTTACATTTACCCAGAAACCACTTACTGAGCTATTTGCACTCGCTGCCACAAGAGTTTCCATAGTAGAGGGGACAGCTGAGAGTTTTGGTATA
Organism: Carettochelys insculpta; assembly: GCF_033958435.1. NCBI lineage: Eukaryota > Metazoa > Chordata > Testudines > Carettochelyidae > Carettochelys > Carettochelys insculpta. The sequence continues at coordinate 86,102,018 of NC_134138.1, read as the reverse complement.
AAAACATTACTTGGGGCTCAGTTTACTAAAAAAAAAATTACTAACAAACTACTGAATTCGAAAAGCAAAGTGAAAACACACAGAGGTAGGAGTAAAAGGAGCTGAAGGAGGAATTTTGATGAGAACAGAGAGGCCTGCTTAGCTAAGGTGTAAATCGTTCCTCTTTGTTCCTTGCAACAAGAATGATTCCATAGTCATGCTTCAAGTCACTTTACTTTCCCAAATCATTGTCAAATGGCAAAAGATAAGAAAACAATCCTTTGTTTTCTCTCCCCGCATTTTTCTAAACGTGTGCTTACTTTAAGGATACGAACAATACTATTGACACTGACAGAGTAAGGCTTTGAATTCACTGGGGAAAAAAAAACACCATTTACTCTGAGATAGATTTCTCAAGGTAGAATCCTGATGGAGACAAAGTTTAGGTGAACAGTAGCAGAGAGGTAACTGTTAGTCTGGATTCTAACAAAAAAAACAGCAGTCATGTAGCTCTTTAAAGACTAACAAAATCATTTATTTGGTGATGAGCTTTCATGGGACAGACCCACTTCTTCAGATCTGTAGAATTTCCACCCCAGACCCAGTTATAAATCACAGAGGTCCAAAAAAAATTACACTAAAAACTGACAAATAAAATACATAGAATTGAAGTTGTAGGGTGATGGGTGGGGGATGTTAAGTGTCTTGTCTGAGATAACTGCAAGCATTGTTCTAGGATACATATTCTCAGGTCTTTAAATGAAATGCTCACTGACAGGCTTATCAAAACAAAAAGCAGTCAAGTAGCACTTTAAAGACCAGCAAAATGGTTTATTAGGCGAGCTTTCATGGGACAGACCCACTTCTTCAGACCATAGCCAGACCAGAACAGACTCAATATTTAAGGCACAGAGAACCAAAAACAGTAAGCAAGGAGGACAAATCAGAAAAAGATAATTAATTATCTTTATCTTTTTCTGATTTGTCCTCCTTGCTTACTGTTTTTGGTTCTCTGTGCCTTAAATATTGAGTCTGTTCTGGTCTGGCTATGGTCTGAAGAAGTGGGTCTGTCCCATGAAAACTCGCCTAATAAACCATTTTGCTGGTCTTTAAAGTGCTACTTGACTGCTTTTTCTTTTGATAGTGTGTAGACTACCACGGCTTCCTCTCTGTTACTTGACAGGCTTATGTGTATTAAGATTTCTAATGTCTGCTCTGTGTCCACTCATTCTTTCACAAATTATTTGCCTGGTTTGTGTGAGACACCGTTTTTGCAGTGAAGACATAGCTTAACTCAGCATCTTAAGAACATAAGAACATAAGAATGGCCATACTGGGTCAGACCAAAGGTCCATCCAGCCCAGCATCCCATCTGCCGACGGTGGCCAATGCCAGGTGCCCCAGAGAAGGAGAACAGAAGACAATGATTAAGTGATTTATCTCCTGCCATCCATCTCCTGCCCTTGTTATGAAGGCCAGGGCACCATACTTTATCCCTGGCTAATAGCCATTTATGGACCTAACCTGCAAAAATTCATCAAGCTCGTTTTTAAACCCTAATAGAGTCCTGGCCTTCACAGCCTCCTCGGGCAAGGAGTTCCACAGGTTGACTGTGCGCTGTGTGAAGAAAAATTTCCTTTTATTAGTTTTGAACCTACTACCCATCAATTTCATTTGGTGTCCCCTAGTTCTTGTATGATGGGAAAAGGTAAATAATTTTTCTATATTCACTTTCTCCACACCATTCATGATTTTATATACCTCTATCATATCGCCCCTCAATCGCCTCTCTTCCAAACTGAAAAGTCCCAGTCTCTCTAGCCTCTCCCCATATGGGACCCATTCCAAGCCCCTAATCATCTTAGTCGCCCTTTTCTGAACCTTTTCTACTGCCAATATATCTTTTTTGAGGTGAGGAGACCACATCTGCATGCAGTACTCAAGATGTGGGCGTACCATAGTTTTATATAAGGGAAGTATGATATCTTTTGTCTTATTATCGATCCCTTTTGTAATAATTCCTAACATCCTATTTGCTTTACTAACTGCCGCTGCACACTGCGTGGATGTCTTCAGAGAACTATCCACTATAACTCCAAGATCCCTTTCCTGATCTGTCGTAGCTAAATTTGACCCCATCATGTAGTACGTGTAATTTGGGTTATTTTTTCCAACATGCATTACCTGACACTTACCCACATTAAATTTCATTTGCCATTTTGCTGCCCAATCACTCAGTTTGCTGAGATCTTTTTGTAGTTCTTCACAATCTGTTTTGGTTTTGACTGTCCTGAACAACTTGGTGTCATCTGCAAACTTTGCCACCTCACTGCTTACCTCATTTTCTAGATCATTGATGAACAAGTTGAACAGGATGGGTCCCAGGACTGACCCCTGGGGAACACCACTAGTTACCCTCCTCCATTGTGAAAATTTACCATTTATTCCAACCCTTTGTTTTCTGTCTTTTAACCAATTCCTGATCCATGAAAGGATCTTTCCTCCTATCCCATGACCACCTAATTTACATAAAAGCCTTCAAATTAAAACCCAGGCTTAAATGCTTTGGTGCATTGGAGCCCTGCTCCAGTTTTATGTGGAAGTATAGGGCTCAAATCTTCCCCCTTTGAAGTTGATGCAAAATCCCATTAAAATCATCCAGGTGCAGGATCAGCCTTAGTATGAATCATCATTTTTCCCCACAGAAACATTTGTTCTGTTGTGTGTGAGGAAGAAAACTGCAAAAAAAATTGCCTCAGGAAAAAGAGTGTGAAAATGATAGACAAGGAATGTTTGGTAGCGAAAACTCTTGAATTTAGACTTCTAAACCAGCGGTGTTGAGAGCCTCCGCAGGCCTGGGGGCAAGGAGGAAGGGTGGGTCCAGAGGAGAACGGGCCCTGCCCCCCCGCCCCCGCAATGCTCTCTCAGAGCAACACGTAGAGTAGCGTCACAGAACTTTGTGGCATTTCAAAGGGGCTCAGAGCTCCAGTCACAACTGCTACTACTTTGGCAGCAGTGATTCCAGAGTTCCAGGCCCATTTGAAATGCAGAGTCCGGGGCAATTGCCCCTTTGCTGCCCTTGAATGGGCAGGCTTGTCCTAAATCAGTCTACCCTTTGGTTAAGACAATGACTCTTAACCTTTTCCCCCACCCCAGTTTGCATTTTGTGCTGATGAAATGCTCTGCACGATAACCCCTATCACATGTTTTTCTCTCGCTAATTCAGCTAACCCTCTCTTTTGCCTATCAGGAAATGTATTTGATTTGTGAAAGCTACATATTTCTGGTTTATAGTGAATGTCAGTGGTACCCGCAAGTTACTCAGAAGCCTGTGTGTTTAAGCCTCACCTCTAATTATTTCTTAATTTCCTCAGTGTTACTTGCAAAGACAGGTAGGGAATTGTTTTCTTTTGAAACAGCCGTCCAAAGTCCTGGCTGTACTGAGTGTGTGTCGTTCACATCCGTATCAGATACTTTGGGCAGATCTGACAAGGTCGAAATATTAGGAAGCACGAAGTGCCGTGCTAATGGAATTAAGTGCATTAATCCTACCCTTATGTACTGGCACTGTGTCTCAGTTCCCATTTGCAGTATGGAAAATCTGCACCAATCTGACTTTAACGGAGGTGGGTTGTTTGCAGATTTGAACATATATAAGGACTTTTAACATGCTTCCTCCTTCACACCCATGAATTTTAGACCATTTGCCTCACTCTGACCCTAACCAGATATTTGAAGTATGATTTGTGCTCATCATCATTCACAGTCCATCACTCCCAGTCATTCCCTTCATCTCAGAGGAGGAAGAGGAGAGCCTCACTCATACACACCAACATAATCGGTGCTAAGGCTTTTTCTGAACAGGAGTCTCACCTGGGATGTTACTTATACCCTTTCTGTTTGATGTTGTTAAAGGCCCCTAGAGACACTTCTGTTTTAGTGTTCTGTGCTAGTTTTGCAAGGGTGGTGACATACCATCTCCAATGGTTAGAGGCTTGTTAGCAGAGACCCTGTCACTGTGAGGGATCAAAGTGTTTTTGAGCCGAGTCCTTAGGGCAATGATCCTGGCTGTACAGCTGGACTCTGATGCAAACGTCACATGGTCTAGCATGACAAGCAGCTGGATTCTTCTTGAAACTACAAGCAGAGGGTTGCTTTATCCAATGAATGGCACTTCCCAAAACAGAAGGGAGAAATTGGCATTTTTTCTGCTTGGAAAAATCTCATTCCACTTATTTCACCCACCTTTATTTCAGGCAGGGTGAAACTTCTTGAAATAATATGTTGGATCTTTTCATTTTGCAAACTGAAAGTGGCTTCTCAAGCAGACTCACCCCTGCAATCAGAATAATATATCCCTACCGCATAGGTTCTGACTCTACTATTGTTCCATATGCAATCTGTTCGGGGGATGGGAAAGAGAGGTCTACTGTTAAATAAAGGATTTTAACTTTTAAAATAATTCTGAGAATAAATGTCATAGCCAGCCTGAAAATATGTTTTTTTCATTCCAGCTTTTGTATGAAATGCTCTTTTAAGAGGGTGGCTGAAGGAAAAGTCAGTGCATGAACAAGCTGTCCCTCCATCAGGAATCAGGAATCAGGAATCAAGCAACTGAGTGGCTGGCTGCAAAGCTCAATACTTGAGACAACACATTCCTGACAATTCAGGAAATAGCAGTCCCCGTGTCTTCACGAAGCAGATATTGGTCAGACCCTCTGCCAGAATGTGCAGCACCCTGGGCATTGCTCATAAACACTCTTTCTTCTACTAGCTAGACAAAGAAAAATGTTGGTCAGTCAAAAAACTATTATCCACCCTTATTTTATTAGACAGAGGTTTGCAGCAGTGAAAACCTATCTGGGAAAACATATGCAGATTATGGATGCATGTCTAAAGGATTCTGCTGAAGTTTTGCTTTCTGGCAGGTGTTTTGACTCACTGTGAGAGTGAGTCCTTGTCTTTGAAGGCACAGCTACTGAGTGCTGACAAACGTGGTGGGCTTTTTGAAAAATATATGTTCCTATAGGGAATAAGCACAGGGTTGGCAGCCAGCAGCTCATCTGTTCTTTAGCCTGGTTCAGCTATTGAAGCAGTTTGCCACTGATCAAGTCACTTCACCTTCTGTCTTAGTTTCCCCTACTATACACTGGAACAGACTAGCTGGCCTAGTTCACTGGCACCTGGGGAACATTAGTTGGATCATGCTGTACGGTGTTTTACACATACAGGAATGTTAATAACAACTATGGTTATTGTTAATTCATGTCTGAATAGAATTTCAGGATCTGGTGCTATATTTATTATGTGGAACAGTTTATTACATCCCTTCATTTTGCCCATGCTGGCTCAACCAGCCTACATTTTATTTACTCTGTCAGATTCTGCAGGTCATCAATCCTTCCAACTGAAACAGGACTGCCAAACAGATGCCACATGGTAAATGCCTCAGCCCTTCAGTGTTGACTTTCCCAAAGATAAAATCAGAAATGAGAAGGACATAATGAAGTCTATGCAGGCACCTAATAATTCCAAATAGAAGGGCCTGGAAGATGACTCATTAACCTCAAAAATCAAAATAATGAGGTGCAGCATGACAAATACCAAGAATGCAGGTCTTAAATTAGACCACAAGTCCATCTAACTATATAGTCTGCCACCGGCACTTGCCAAAACAAGATTTTTTTTTAGAGAAGGTTGTAGAGAGAGCTTTGTGAACCATTTTGCAAAACATACAGGTCCTGGAGATGTGTACTCAGACAAATCTTTGGCGTCTTCAACTGGGGCTTCCAAAGTTAAAATGGGAGGATGACCACAGGATTTGGCCTTATAGAAAAGTGGTGCACTGACTATCTTCAGAACTTATAGTGCTGAAAAAAAAAAAAGAAACTAGAAACATACCTAGTTTTTTCTGCACAATAACCTTCTATTAAGTAGTAGAATCTTTAAAACTATAAAAGAATATTACAATTTCCATAAACGCCTCTTCCTACAGCCAGATTTTTAAAAATATATTTAGATTGAACCTTGCATGTGGAATTCCAAACATAAAATGTAACCTCAATGTAATCTGTCAGCCTGGTTATAGCACTTTGTATTCCACAAGGATAACTGAGTTGAATTTAAGGAGGCAAAAATCAATTCATAAGCAATTTTAGATGTGATAACTGTCCACATGATCACCACTTGGGTGAAAATAATAGCAGTTGCTTGCTTTTCTGAGACTCATGGCTAGGGTGAAAATCGGCATCATTCAATAACTCATCTTTCAGCAGTAGCTGTAAGTGTACTGGCTGATCTATAAAGATGGCTTGGATTATTTTTTGTGTTGGTGCTATATTACTCCCTCTGCCTGTTCCTCATTTCCTCCCTTTTGGTACGTTCCTGGTCTCCCTCTGGAATTAGTTTAATTTGCACAGTCTCTATAGTACAAATGTGCTCTACATTTGCACCTCAGCTCATTACCATACAATGTGAAATGACAGACTGTGTTAGCATGAGCCTAAGCATGCAACAAACACTAGATACACTGCTGTTGCAAATGCATATGTTTCAAAGATGAGAAAAGTCTGGGATATTTGTCATCCAAAATCAATAGGATCAATAGAGATTTCTAGGTGTGTCTCAGGGCTGTGCAGTTGGGTAGATATGGCTTGTAATCAAGGCCAGCGCATAGCTATACTGTACCTCACGGCAATTACTGAGACGTTCAAAATGCTCCCTGGAGCTTGCAGAAGCTGGATATATGTACTCCTACTGACACCCTGAGGGGGCAGCTTAGTTTCCCCATCCCATTAAGGAGCATAGTGCCTCCAAGAGAGAAGACAGCATATACTCTCTAGGGGGGCAGAATCTGGCTCTTAGAGTCAAGAGATGAGGATCTATTACTTCCCCAAAAAGCCTACAAATAGGAATAGTCATTATATGAGCATACTGGGAGAAGAAAATCCTCACACCCACAGAAACTGCGACACAAGCAAGGGAAATTTAAATGGATCTTTATTTGAGTAATAGTCTTTTAAATTCAAAATTGCCTTAGCCCTCCCGCCCTCATCAGCTCCCCTTAATTCTGTGCACCTGCCTCCCAATTAACAGCTCATAAGGCACACCGCCTAGTCATTCATCCTACACATTACAGCATCCTGTCTCTTTGTTCTATCCCTCCCCTGTCAGAGATGCCAGGGGAATAATCATCCAAGGCTACGTCATTGGACTTTTCTTGCAGACATTCATATTTCCTTACCTTCCGCCCTACCAAAAGCATCTCTGCCAAGGTCTATAAAAGTTTAGACCAGTGGTTCCCAAACTTTTCGGCATCACACCCTCGTTTTGATTATTGAGAAACCCTCATGCCCCCACCTTTTCTTTCATCATCATCCAAACCCCTTTTCACAAAAAGCTCAATTCATAATTTAAAATAAACATAAAAACTTTATATAAAAATACTATTTAAAATTAAAAATAAGCACATATAGTTTTTCTTAGCCCTTTGCAGGTGTCTGGTGCAGCCTCAGCTGGCCAGCTGCCTGAGCCCTGTGCCAGCGGCCAGAGATGCCCACACCAGCCGCCCACCCAAGACCTGCACTCCCAGAGCTGCAGCTGGCCACATGAGCCCCGTGCTGCTGGGAACAGCTGCCTGCTGCAGCTGCCCAAGCCGCCCTCCCAAGCTTCATGCTGCCAGGGCCAACTGCCCTCCCAACAGCCCGAACCCATAGCTGCTGGGGCCAGCCACCTGAGCCACAAGCTACCGAGGCCAGCCACCCACCTGCCAACCACCTGAGCCCCATGCTGCCGGGGCCAGCCGCCTGCCCACCAGCTGCCCCAGCTGCCCACCAAAGCTCCATGTTGCCAGGACCACCAGTCCGAGCCGCCCGAACCCCACGCTTCTGGGGCCACCCACCTGCCTGCCAGCCCAAGCCCCGCACCACCGAGGCCACCCACCTTAGCCCCACACTGCTGGGACCAGCCACCCACCTGCTGGCTGCCCAAGCCCCATGTTGCGGGGGCCAGTCGCCCAGGCCCCGCGAGTCCCACAAGGTGGCCAGCCACTCGAGCCCCTCCCTTCCCACAAAGCCAGGCAGCCACAGGCCCTGGCTCTTACCCCATCCCCATCACCTGACCCAGGCAACCCCAGTCCCCATCTAACCCTGCCTCCTTCTCCCCCCAGCCCACACTCTCTCACCTGTGGAGGAGGCAGATAGCTCTACGTGGGTCCTCACCGGCTGCCTGCTTTTTAGAGCGGCTGTGCTGTGTCACACACATAAAAGGGCAGGGGCTGAGAGCTGGAAGCAAAGGCCGGTTCTTTCTTTGGGTGGGGCGAATTATGGGGGGCTGGGTAGCCACATACCTCCCTGGAATTTCTTCACACCCCCCAGTTTGGGGAACCATGGTTTAGACTGTATGACAGAGAGGCAGCACTCATTGTTAGTCAGATAACACCAATAGCAAGCCAGATTCCTCACTGTTCTTGCATTAACATGTTCCCTTCATGTCCATACTACCTCACTATGTCCATTGCTGAAGGAAAGAGACAGGACTTCACTGTGTAAACATAGCGGGGAGAGGAGACCTCTGTACTGAGAGTCAGTTTTTCATTGCCTTGCTCCTTGTGCAGTTAGCTCTACTCATGCAGGGGGTGTCCAGTTATGATGTGTTTTTCCTGCATTTTGCAGAGGTACATGGCTGGATGCTCAAACGTTTTTGGGCGCCTCATTTCCACTAAAATCAGTGGGACCTAAACATTTATATACTCTCAAAGCTCTGGGCCTAAGTCATAATATAAAGCCAGCGAAGAATTAGGCTCAGCCACTGCCATGTTCGTTAGCATAAAAAATGGCAAATGCAAATTTCACTGCATGGTACTTCCACACAAGGTTTGTCTAAATCCTGACAATGGATTGTTGGCTATACTGCTCCCTGTGCAGACATCAGTCCTACTGTCGGTTGTGTACAAGAGCACAAAACACCTTCCACTTTATATTTTATTATACATTAAACAAACTTAAGGGTGTAATGTCAGGAACTAGTTTTGGAACTTCCTAACTTCGAAGTACTTGGCTTTGCAAACTTATGTTCTTTTGGGGTAGGGTTTGTGTATATAATACCCTACACATTTAAAAAAAAAAAAGATCAGGAGTAGGCCTGAAACCTTTAGATTTACACAGACCTCTACCAGTTAAGCTAATGCAGTAACTGAATAATTGTATTTGCTTGCCATAGCAGGTTGCCACCCTATAGGTAGACCAATACTAGAAGGAAAAGACAATATGCTTTGCCACTAGGTTTCACAGACCTTTGCTAACAGATGAATGATCAGACTTAGGCTATGTCAACACTAGAGAGGTAACAGCAACCCCAAGGGTGCCACTGTAAGCTTTTTAGTGTAGCTACTCTAAGCCAACAGGAGAGAGTTCTTCCATCGATCTAGTTAATCTGCCAACAATGAGTGATGGCAGTGATATCAGCAGAAGCTCTCCTGTCAACATAGCACTGCCCACAGCTGTGCTTAGGCATGTCGAATCTGTGTCACCCTGGAAGGTGGCTTATTCACACTTGAGTGAGGTAAGTGATATGGGCTACGTCTACACTAGCCCCAAACTTCGAAATGGCCACGCAAGTGGCCATTTCAAAGTTTACTAATGAAGCGCTGAAATGCATAGTCAGTGCTTCATTAGCATGCGGGTGGCCGCAGCACTTCGAAATTGACGGGCCTCGCCACCGCACGGCTCGTCCCGACGGGGCTCCTTTTCGAAAGGACCCTGCCTACTTTGAAGTCCCCTTAATCCCATGAGCTGATGGGAATAAGGGGACTTCGAAGTAGGCAGGGTCCTTTTGAAAAGGAGCCCCGTCGGGATGAGCCGCGCGGCGGCGAGGCGCGTCAATTTCAAAGTGCTGCGGCCACCCGCATGCTAATGAGGCGCTGAATATGCATTTCAGTGCTTCATTAATAACCTTTGAAATGGCCATTTGCGTGGCCATTTCGAAGTTTGGGGCTAGTGTAGACACGGCCATGGACTTCAGGTGTAGCATAGACATAACCTTTGGAAGCTTGTGTTTCACTCCAGGTTGGGAAGGGGAATGTGCTCCAGTAGGCAGAGGTGCTTCTGCCTTTTACTCCAGGCTTGCCCCTTTCTGACACTTTCCCTCCAGCTTCTGTCTCCTCCACCCCACCTCCTCCTACCTGTTCCAATCTCTACTCCTAAAACATCCCTTTCCAGCTCCAGTCTCCTGGCCCAACCAGTGCCAGTTCCACCTCCTGACTCCTCATGAGAGCTGCCTCTCTTCCCCAGCCCCAGCCTCCAGCTGTCCCTTCTCTCTCCCATGTCTGCTCTTCTCAGGCTTCTCAGCCAGTCTCAGTTGCCTCCTATAGATTGCCTGGCTCAGGCCTTTCTTGAATCACAGCTCCTTGTCAACAACAAGAAGTCCTGTGGCACCTTATAGACCAACAGATATTTTGGCGCATAAGCTTTGGAGCTGTAGATATTTTGGAGCATAAGCATGAGCCATGCATCTGATGAAGTGGGTCTTTGCCCACGAAGGCTTATGCTGCAAAATATTTGTTAGTTTATAAGGTGCCATATGACTTCTTGCTGTTCTCAAAGATACAGACTAACATGGCTACCTCTCTGATACTTAGCTCCTTGTCAGCACTGATCCCTTTTACCCTCTCATTGACTGATTCCCAGTCCCCTTATCTAGTCAGTCCCAGTTTCCTCCTTCCTTAGTAACAAAGAGGAAGCCGTGCTAGTCTATACACTATCAAAACAAAAAGCAGTCAAGTAGCACTTTAAAGACTAGCAAAATAGTTTATTAGGTGAGCTTACTCCCTCCTTAGAGTTCTTTGTCTTCCCCAGCCAGCCAATTCACTCCTAATTCCTCCTCTAGTCCCCTCAACAACTTCCCAGCCCAGTCTCTTTGCACAGCACCCCCAGTATCTCTTGGCCTGCCCCTCCAGCCCCAGTCTTACCACACCCTTTGCCTTAATCTATTTCTTTAGCTCCCTTGCCAGACTAGCCCATCTCCCCTCTGCAATCTACGCATGTAGTTTATTCCGCCACCCTACCTGGGAGCCAGCTGTGGGGTGGAGGGTTGTAACTGAGACCCCAGGAAAGACAGGCTACCTGAGATGAAATCTCAATTCTAGAGCCAGGTCCAGCTCGCCATGCCTCCCCAGCAAAGAGCAGAGAAAATCGGGCTTCCTTCCTAAAGCCTCAGCTGCACCATGCTCGTGTTGTGTGCACAATTCTGTTCCAGGCTGGATGAGTGAAGGGATGCAGATGAAGAGTCTAGTCAGCATCAGGAGCTGTCAGAGGCTCGCACGTGCTCAAAGAGAACAGTCTATTTCTAGATTTTAGCTGGTCTCTACCGTGGACATATAGAAACTATGATTTATCAAAAGCTTATACACTTGGCAAATTCAGGCAGTGTTTCATAGGAACAGCAATAGCCACATTGCTGGTATAAAGGCCAACACTGATACCAAATTCCAAGTCTCTTCTTCAAAGCCGGTGGGGGAAGGGTGGGCCCTAGAGCTTTTCAAATCAAAGATTTTTAAAAAAAAAATCAGCGTATTCCTGCTCCTTTTGATGTATGTCGCTAGTTCAAGTTTCAGGTACTGCTGATGTTCCAGCTAGGAGTAGAAATTGGAGGCAGGTATTTCTTTGATGCAGTTTGTTTACTTAGAAAAAGAATATACGAAGCCCCATGTATCTGAAATTGAAGTAATCAAATGTTAGGATGCAGCATCTTTTGCTCACAGCATCAAGAGTATTCACTTCAGCCCACTTCATTCACCCTTTTTTGCTCAGTCTTGGTTTCTTGTCTATTCTCTGTTTTAAGTTCTGCCTTCCCATCTATACACACACATACATGCATGCATGCATTCATGCACACAAACACACCCATTACCACACCAACACCCAGCAAAAGGCTCCTTCGGCATGGGTTCACAGTCTTTATGTCTTAAGTGGGGTTTGTGTTAATTGAAGGAAGAGTTCACACCTATCACTCTCAATCCCATGTCAAGGTTTCACCCCTCTTATGACAATCTTTTTCCTGAACTGCATTCTCAGAGAGCAAAACAGTTTTGACGGAAGCTTTCCAAAAGTGTCAGCCTCAGGCAGACACCTGTCATGAAAAATTTGTCAGCCCAACTTGTTAAAGTTTTGCAGAGTTATAAGCAACCAAAAATAGAATCTTAAAACCTGAAGCATCAGGAACTCTTACTAATAGATAGAGCTACCAGGCCTACCTAGAATCAAGTTACTGATCTTGGTGCATCCACATTCTAAATTAAATTCTTTCCTCCTCCCATAACAGATAATACAGGAATGCTTCATTTTCCTCTATATTGGATATTACACATCTCTGCTCTTGGAAAAGGGGGAAAGTATCTTGTGTGATGTGAGTCTCTGTCCCTCAAAGACTCAGCCAGTGGAAACACTATTAGTTATACCCTCAACCTAGATGGTTGCCCATAAAGCTACTCCTAGCAACAAGCAAGACAAGCACTTGCATTTCTTCCTCACATTCACAAGGTGCAGAAAGGATCCAGCAATGGGATTTGTGGGGGGTGGAGGGGGGTAGTATAAAGAAGCTATATGCAGTAAGAGGGACCAAATCTCTGCCCCAAGCTTCCAGCGGCTAGCTGTGCTTTCATTACATCAGGCGGCCACAGAGGTGGCAGGGCTGGATAGGCACACCTTGCCATTTCACCAAATTAGCAACTGCCTCTTTTCTCTGATCTACACCTCGCACATGTTGGGGTGCTTCTATTAGCAGATGCTGGTCAGATGGCCTCTAGCAGAACGTGAAACATGGATCAAAGCAGTGATGTAATGTTTTAAAAAAAGGGAGAAGTGGGTAAACTAACCTTCATATTCCCTTTCTGAAAGGTGGGTAAGCCTCTTTGCCAATATTTACCCTCACCTACACTGCTGGATGTAGATCAGGCTGACTGCAGTTTGACACAATTAGGGTGTATTTCTCATTCACAGCAACTAATGGAACAGAAGCCCCTGAGCTGCCATACGTGTGCTGGCTAAGCAAAACTCCACATTTGAATAATTCTACAGTGCAGCTAACATTTTTTTGCATAGTGCAATCTCCCAGTCCCTTCAGAGGAGAAACTGTGATTAATTCCATCCCCCTGCCCCCATTTAATTACCATTATTTTAGCATAGATGTGGTCAGAACGTCATACAGAATGCAGGGTGTGGCTAGAGCAGTGGTGCATGAAATAGGTTGATATTTGAAAATTGCATGAAGCTCATGTCTAACTTGCTGCCTGCTATCACCTTTCAATCTCCATCATTGTTAACTTTCCAGAATTCTCCAAATACATATTTGTTATTTTTCCCCAAAGTTGTACTACCCTGCATTTCCCAAATTTCTTGTCGCTTTACTTCCTGTCCATATCACTTACCTCTCTAGTTACCTTTCCTATTTCCCCATCAATTCATTTTGCATCATCTTTGAGACAATCTTTGTAGGCTATGGGCCCAAATGTGCCACACTTGATCAGTTCTGCTATGCTACACTCTTGCAAGGAAGTCAATTTATTCTAATGGGTCTACTGAAAAAGAAAGTGTGCCAAAATTAGGCAGTGAGTTAATAAGGCAAAAAAGGTTACACCTAAAAAAAGGTACTAAATGAAACTGGGTCTCACAATCAAAAATCATCTCCAACCCAATCTACTTGGAGTGTTTCACCTATATGGCAGTGCTGTTTCTAAACTGTTTCGAACGATTTTTTTAAAAGTATGATTTCACAGGACTGTTCTTTTAAATTCTTTGAAATCTATGGATAACAATCAATACGTAAGTGTATTATTACTCCCGTACATGGTCACTTCCTTTGAATGAATAAGGCTGACCAGACACAATTTGTTCTGTATAAGCAAGGCTGCAAAATGTTTGCAATTCTCTCATTTCTTAGGTGCAGGCAGAATTTCTGTACAAATATGGTTTTTTATTGTAACTCAAATTTGGAATTAGGTTCGGCAGGAGTAATTAAGAACAATATTGTATGTTACAATGTACGTACATCAAAAACATTTTAGGAACTGCAGTATAACTTCAACCACAATGAAAATGAGTACCGTGTTCCTAAAAGCTCCTGCTTCAGGGTTTCTGCTGGCCATCTTCAATGGTCAGGAAGGGATTCCTTCTTGCAGTGTTATAGGAGTGTAACAGGGTTTAGGTATTGGGTATGACTGGTCTCAGCCCCTGATGGTTGCCTCAGCCTTTAAGGCAGATTGCAGGGGGAGGGAAGGGTACTCATTGGGTTCCAAGCCCTCCTTCTCCACCAATCCCAGCCCAGGGCCCTGTGTATGCCAACCCCTGAACAATGTTAGGGAGTCAGAACACACTGCCCTGGGCTACTTCCTACCAGTCTGCTCAGTTTGGGACATGACCCCTCTAATACCACCTATAGGGCGGCTTGCTCCCCTGTAGGATTCTCTGCAGTCCAGCCAGCACCTTGCTGGGATCCCAGCTCCTTTGGGCAGGGCATCTGCAAACTGCTGAGGACAAGCCCCACAGAGTCTCGAGGGCTTGCTCAGTTACCTCCTGTGCTGGGTGTTCCTCCATAGCCTCCCCTGGCTGGGAAATCAGGGCTTCCTTCCAGGTAGCACTCCACCCCACAGGCACAGAGAACACTGCTTAGGATTTACTTAAAGACTACACTAAAATGACTCTTCTTTCTGTAATGTGTTAAGATTTCCCTCAGGCCTCCTGGCCAAGTACTGGCTAAGCCCAAACCCATCTTGTAACAGCCAAAATCACCACATCCAGATATCAAATGACTGCGGTAGGGAGACTATATTTCTCTGTCCCAAATATGGGACAGGGAGCTATTGGGGGGAGGGGCAGCTGCTCCCAGCGGCACCAAGACCCAGGAAGCCAGCACTCCCTGACCCCCTCCCCACCCTCAGCTCCAAGGAAGTGCCCCACCCGCAGCTCCTGAGGGCCTAAATGTGGAACATTTTGTCCCTTTTAAAAAAATTAGTAGGGATGCTTTTTAGTGTCCCAAATATAGGACTGTCCACCAAATACAGGACAGCTGGACACCTTAGACTGCAGGTTGTACCTATCTTGTCTCATAGAACTTGAAGGGACCTTCGGAGGTCATTGAGTCCAGTCCCCTGCACTCACAGCAGGGCCTATCACAAACCCTGAGAGGATTTTTTTTTAAATCTCCTTGCACTTAAATGGTCCCCCCAAGGTTTACACTCACAACCCTGGGTTTAGCAGGCTGATGCACAAACTACTGAGCTATCCCCCACCCTCCTCATTTATTTTTTTCCCTGTCTTCTATTCTGTGGTTAATGTACTATAACTTTACTGCATCAGCCCTATTTATTTTTCAAAACTTCATAAGCTAAATTAAGTCTAAGAGTCAAACCATGCAGATCTGCAAAGGCGGGTGCATGTCATGTCTTTCAGTTATTGCCTTCATTTCCATTTATCAAACTTATGGGCAAAATCATTATTTAAGAATGGCCCATGCCACCTTTCCTTGTTTTTATTAAGAGGAATTAAATATAGCTATTTAGTAACTAAGCTATTGTTGAACCATTTCCCCAAGTTCTTTTATTCATGTGCCTAATAGACAGTATTTATTTTCTCTGATAGACTTGTAAATACAGTCTTCTCTTTAATCCCTTTGGGCAGTATTAATTTATTCTGTTTTTAAAAGCCCTCCTATTTTCCATGTAAGCATTAACCAGGTGTGCATGCGCTACTTGCTTTAGTTTCTTACCTCCTTCTCAGTTACCAGCAGAAATCTGGGTTATTTTTTTATCCTCTCATCACGGAGCAGTGCTTCCTAAATCCTCCTTGAGTCAATTTTATGCCCTTGCGTTTTTCTTTCTACACATAATTGTCTTCATCTGTGCTTTTATTGCTGTGTATGTATAATTCAGCACTCTTCTGCATTTGTGAATGGTAACCAGGACCCTATATTCTTTGAGACTCCCCTGGTCTACAGAGGTGGTCAGGGAATTTATCTTTGTCAGCTGAAATGGGCCAGTCCCACATAAGTCCATTTGTTTCTTCTCTCTCCATTACCTTTCTCAGGACAACTCCAGGACCTACTTCCCACATCCAGGAATTTTCAAAAGGATAACAGAGAAGCAATGAAGGTTTCCCTCTTCCACTACCTTGTTTGCAGACATTGATGAGATTTTTACTCCACTAACAGGCAGCAGTGAATTCCTCAGTTCCTCTGAAGTTCTGTCTGCTCTGGGGCCCTCCGATGATGAAATAAACATCAGCTATCCTCAAGTGCTTCTCCCTTAACTGTGCCTTCCCAACTAAGATAGTTCATTAGAACCAAGCATCTCTCATATATCTTCACTTTCAATCAGTTCCCCTGGGGGGCGGGGGGGTAGATTCAAGAGGAGTTTCCTTCTTTCTGAAATACAAAATCATGCTTTGCTCAGGTTAGGCATCCCTTTGAGCAGAGAGGAGAACCTGTGGTCCAAAGGCTGGATCTGGCCCACTACTTCCTTTCATCCAGCTCACAAGAAGACTGCACATCAAAGGGCAGAAGTCCTGAGCCTCAGAGCCACCCCATGAGCTTGGAGCTGGGAGCACTGGCTTGCTGGCATGTTCCTGTGGCCCCCAGCTGGTGAGGCAATTGGGGAAGTTCCACATGCTTCTCCTGCCCTCAGGACCACTGGTCATTGGCCAGAAACCACAGACAGCCACCTGGTCTGTCCATCTAGATATGGCTGCTGCTCCTGGGACCCACAGGGAGCCAGGACAGGTAGGGAGCCTACCTTAGACCCACTGCGCTGCTGACCAGAAGACACCCAAGGTAAGCACTGCTCGGATAGAACCTGCACCCCAACTCCTCTCTGGTTTTACCATTGTTTTTCATTTCTTCTATGTGAAGCTAGAGTATGTAACTATTTTTCATGAAGGAGTTGTTCCTCTTGTTTTGTAAATACTCTCAGTGCTCCACTTCTCTCTTTTGCATAGGCTATATCCATCAATATCACCCATCCAGCTGGAAAAATCATTTGGTAATACTTCCTAACTCCTTTTGCAAAATTTCCCCATACTTCTAGTGGTTGTGCATAAAAATCTCCCCTTTCATACATTCACCATTGACTAAAGAAAAGCAAAACAACGTGGTGAACAAAATGAAAATCTATATCAGGTGGCTGGAGTTAGTTAACCTACCCTACCTTTGTTTACAGCATGTATGAAAAGGTTTGTCACTTGTGAACACATGACTTATCAAGCCTCCTGGCAGAATTGGGAGTTCCTAAGATGGAATTGTCTCCTGCTCCTTACCTTCTTTATTTGGTTCCCACACAGGCCAGCCATCTTCCCTTCTTCCCCCAGATGTCCCAAGCCATCTGCAGGCTCCTCCTGGTGCAACTATAAACGTAGAGCTTTCCGTGGGATCCATTCAGTCTCGCAGCCAGCAGCTGTGCATTCAGAACAGCATACTTGGGACTTTTTTCCTGTGTGATGATCTCATTTTGCTTAGAGACAAAATGAAAGACCTACCGTGTGAGTTTCATTTCCAAGTCCCACTAGGCATAGAGCACAGAGGGCTAGGGAAAGATCGGGGCAAAAAAGGAAGAAAGTTACTCTGAAACAGGGAATGGAGAGTGCAGGGAGGCCACAGACATAAATAATGCTGGGGGTGAGACTAGAAATAACTCCCATGCTTGTGAGATTCCGGTCAGGGGCTGCCCCGTGGCTCCAATTTTCCTGGCCGTGTTAGAGCATTTTAACAGCCTGCTTCTCTCATCAGCACTCCTCACGGTGCCTGAAATATAAGCCAAGCAGGGTTCCAAGCACTGATCACAGTGTGTGCTAAACAGAACCCACAACCCTCCTCTGCTCAGCTCTCTGCTCAGGGAATGTGCATCAGGCAGAGCAGGAAATACAGCTGATTATAATGATTACAGAACATTGGACATGATGACAATGAAGGAAAGGAGAGATGGGGAGGTCTGCATGAAGGTAGCAAAGCGACAAACATATTTTAGGCTTTATTTCCAAATTTCTGTCCAGCCACTATCTGAAAATTGGCTGCTCTGCGAAAGTGGTGCACTGTCCTTCCCTGTTTTAAGGAAGTAACCTACTCTACAACAAAGAGCAGGTCTATAGTATGGGGCAAAGTCAATAAAGTATCACAAAAGAGACTTGGGTACAGAGCTGAGGAGACTGTGAATGATGGGGCATGTCTGTACTTACCGAGAGATCAGTGCTGCATCAGTTGATCCCCCAGAGATTGATTTACAAGGTCTAGTGAAGACCTGCTAAGCTGCTGATCATTCACTTTCACTCAGTCCTCACCCAGCATGAGAAGTATAAGGGAAGTCAACAGGAGACTCTTTCTTGTTGACTTCCCTCTCCCGCTACACTCAACCATGATGTGAACCCCATGGCGACTTGACCTAAGGTATGTTGATTCTAGCTATGGTATTCTTGGCACACAACTCTAGCTACAAGAATACCATAGCTGGAATCAATATGCCTTCAGTCAAGTTGCCAAGGGGTCCGCACCACAGCTGTGTTGGGGGGAGTCAACAAGAGAGAGTCTCCTGTTGACTTCCCTTATACTTCTCAGGCTGGGTGAGTACTGAGACAAAGAGAATGATCAGCAGTTTAGCAGGTCCTCACGAGACCTACTAAATCAATCTCTGTGGGATCGATTGATACAGCATCAATCTCTCGGTAAGAACTGACATGCCCCACCATTCATACTCTCCTCGGCTCTGTATCCAAGTCTCTTGTCATACTTTATTGAATTAATACCAAACATACGACGACATTTAATTTGCAGTACCGATTGTATATCACTCCAAAAGAGTGCTATACATAGGGCATTCTGATCTATGCTATGTAACCGTCTGAGAGGTGTTTTTAGGAAACACCATAAACTTGCCATCCAGCCAATTTCAGATAATGAATTAAAAGCAGTTTCAGTTTTTACATCTGCTCCTACATCTCCCAGCCAATTTACCATCTCATTTTTCTTTAAATATTTCTCTTCTCCCCTGCCTTAGTGTGTGAATAGGGAAATGAACAGGGGGAAAAATGAATACTATATAGGGGAAAAACAGTGAATATGACTCTGCACTAGAGCTTGTTGAAAGGAACACCTTTCCATAAATTATACTACGTTTCCACCCCTTTTTTCAACAAGAGTGCAGCCAAATGTCTGAAATCAACAGGGGGGAAAAAAGAGGAACATTATTCTCTCTGTTAGGCAATAAGAGGGAAAACGTTTTTAGAGCAAGGTGATATTTAAGTTGCCTTGTCTCTTTAAATGTAAAAACAGTCTTGGTTTTGTGAACTAATCCTGCAAAAATCATCTGCACCATCAGATCCCATATTCTACATGAGTCCCCATTCAATTCAATGGGGCTTCTGACCAGTGTTCCCTGTAAGCTGTGTGCTTGCCCAGGGGGATTCAGATGCTACTCAGCTGATTAGCTGGGTGCCCACAGCTGGCAGCGTTCACTTCTACTAGTGGTCCACGTCCATACATGCCTGACTGAAAGAAATTTTATGTGCAGACATAGAAAAACATTAGGGGAACATTGCTTCTCACAAGTGAATGAGTCTACTGACAAGACATTCTTGCAGGATTGGGGCCTTCCTTTGGAAGTATAAACTGATTTGCATATACATCACAGCTGCTACCCAGATGGTGACAGATTTTTTTCAGACACATTTGCTAAATTTAACAGAGATGATCCTCGGCACACTTCAGAGAATATAAAATTTTCATTAAAAAGATAATCAGGTAAAGTAAACCTAAGAGTAGACTCATCAGTATAAGATGATGTAGGAACCCCTTCAGTGTCAGCAGATATTAAGGTTTGAAGCCACATACCCCATTAGACTGGTTTAGTCTTCAGAAGACAATCAGATTTTACATGGGACTGATATTTTAGTTTAAATTTGCTATAACTTCATGTTCAAACAAGGCATATTTATCATAGGTCCAGCACTTCCACTGACTTTCCCTCTCATAAGCCATTTATACACATGACACTTTTTCCAGAAGAAGATCTTCTGGAAGATCTTTTTCCAGAAGAGTGCATCTACACATCAAACAGGACCTTGAAAGAGCAACCCCTTCTTACAGAAGAGTGCATCTACACGTCAAACAGGACTTCGAAAGAGCAACCCCTTCTTACAGAAGAGTGCATCTACACATGCACTGGCACTCTTCCGGAAGAACAGGGCAGGAAACAGCAAGGATGGGGTCGCACAGCCAGGGAGCCCTTCTGGGGCCACCAGTCACATGGCCCCTTAAAGGGACCCACCCAAACAGCCCCTCCCTGCAAATGCTGCCAAGGCCAGCCGAGTCTGTACCCATCAAGCCAGACCCAGGTCCCTGTCCAGTGCCCACTGACCAGCAGGCATGGACCCCCAGCAGCTGCAGGACAGCAGGCTTGCCCTCACCCACACACTAGCCATCCTCTTGACCACCCTTCTCAGCCTCCTGTGGAGACAGAGGCCCAGGCCCGTGGGTCCTGCACCCCCCTCCCCCCCCTGCCAGGCCCCCTCTGTCTGGTCCAGTGCATCTGGACCCACACCACCAGCACAGACTGGTGGGACAGAGTCATCATGGGGCAGTGGGACAATGACCACCGGCTGCGGAACCTGCAGATGAAGAAAGAGACCTTCCTTGAGATCTGCAGCTGGTTCACCACCATGCTACGACGCCAGGATACCTGGATGAGTCCGACCCTCTCCTCGGAGAAGTGCATGGCCATTGCCATCTGGAAATTGGCCACCCTGGACAGCTACTGATCCATCGGGCAGCAGTTCAGAGTGGGCATATCCACTGTCGGGGCCATCATCCTCCAGGTAAGCCCTGCCCCAGACCCTGCCCCACCTGCGGGAGGAAGGGGACCGACAGGCGCGGGGGACCCCAGGTGCCGCTTGGGAGGGAGCAGGGCTGGGGGGACGGGCAGGCCTAGCCCAGAAGGGTTACCACATGGCCGCTGCCAGAGGGGCCCTCAGCAGGGGTGCCCGGTAGGAAAGGGGGCAGAGGCCCCTCTGCGTATGCCCATAAATGTGCCCATTCCCCTGCAGGTCATGAGGGACATCAACCATGTGCTGGTTCAGCAGCTGGTGAGCATCAGGGACCTGGATGCAGTCATTGAGGGCTTCACTGCACTCAGGCACCCCTCAATGCTTCAGGGTGATTGACGGGACGCATATACCCATCAGAGCTCTGGACCACAGTGGCAACCACTATGTCAGCCACAAGGGGTACCACTCCATCATGCTCCAGGTGGTGGTGGACACCCGTGTGAAGTTCACAGACATTTACGTCGGCTGGCCAGGCAGGGCACTTGATGCGCGGATCCTGCAGAATTCCATCCTGTTCCGCAGGATGCCTCTTTGCCATGTGGGCGACCTGGCCTACCCACTCCAGCCCTGGTTGATGCGCCCATAAGTGGGCCACCCCACACCCTCCCAGGAGCTGTTTAACACCCGGCTCACATGGGCCCGATATCCCGTTGAGTGCGCTTTCGGCTGTCTGAAGGCACGCTTCAGATGTCTCCTCACGTTCCTCGAGGTAGGGGCAGAGAACTTCCCACAGGTTGTGGCCACCTGCTGCACACTCCACAACCACATCAAGACATGTGAGGGGACCCAGCCCCAGGTCTGGATGGCAGAGCTGGCCCCCTGCTACCAGCAGACTGCTGCGGCCCCCATCCAGGGGCTTGACCGTGACAGGCTCTGGATCTGGGAGGTGCTTTGGGAGGCATTCAGCTGAGGGGACTACTAACCCCCACACCCCTCCTCACAGCCCCCCCACCCCACACCCATGTGCACACAGTCTCCACTCTCCCACACAATAATCAGGGAAACAGGGAGTGCTGAATGCTAACATATATTTAACCCTGAACCATTAGCAATGTGAGAAATGTAAATAGTAAATGGTGAATAATAAAAGTAACAGCCAAAACCTGATAGGGAGTGAACTATATACATGGGGGTAAGGGGGTAGGGGCACCTAAACCTGGACAGGAACTGGGGCAGGAATGTTGGAGGGCCCTAATCAAGAGATAGGGTTGAAGTCTGCGAGCCCCGGTGCCCGTGCGCACCCCTCCCACTCTGGTTGCGTAGTCCTCTGCTCGGTGCTGATGGGGCCAGAAGCACCAGCAGGTAAGGCTGGTCAGCATCCGGCCCAGCCTCAGGAGAGAGGAGGGAGGGGGGAGGGGTTGTGGCTTGGGAGACCCTCTATGGGGCCCACCATGGCCACAAACCATGCTGTGAGGTCCCTCAGAGCAGCGTCAGGCAGGTCTGGAGGCAGTAGGGTGGCCAGGGCCTCAGGGTTAAGGGCTGGGGGCATGGGAGCAACTGAGGGGCCAGTGGGGGGACAATGCAGAGGGGCAGCTGGGGGGGCAGCAGGGAGGGGTTCAGGGGAACAGCAGGGGGGCCTCAGGGGAGACCTCCAGGGGGAATGTGGGGGGGGCAGCTGGTGGGGCTGGGGGCTGGCCTGCTAGAGCCCCGCACTCAGTGCAGAGCATCCCCACCACCTCCCCCCACTGTGGCTTGGCCTCATCAAGGGATGGCCGTCTTTTGGCAAGGGCATTCTGCTGGTGGAGGGCCGCCATGTAGGCTGTGACCTCTTCCTTGCGGCGGCTGTATTGGGTCCAGCACGCCTGTGGCCGCTGCGCAGCGGGGACAGGGTCGGACCCAGCTGGTGGGCTGCTGCGTCCTCCAGCCTGGATGGGGCTGGCAGGCCCTGGGCTACTTGTCCAGCTGCCCTGGCCCTCAGATGGTACCACTGTTAAGAGAGAGAGGGTGGGGGTAGAGGGGGAAGTCAGTGCCACATCTAGGACCTGGGTGACATGTCCCCAGTCTCCCCAGCTGGTTACCCCCTCCACAGACCCACAGGATGGGCATGTGCTGGGGAGGCCACTGTGAGGGCTTGCGTACACTTGCTGTGGCAGCCACTGGGTCATGATGCTGGAGCTGGGGCACTATCCATGGTGGCCCACCCTAGCAATGGGCTTGTGGGCTGCGGGGGGGAGGGCGGGGGGGGTCAGCCATGGGGGCAGTTCCGGATGCAGCTATGCTGCCTGGGGCGGGGGGGGGCTCAGCATGCTCAGGGGCACTCCATAGGAGAGGGAGCCGCATGCTGCTCGCAGGCATAGGTGTGCCCTGGGCCCTGACCAGGGATGGGCTTTAGGGCTTCAGGGCCCAGGGCTGGGGCCCGGGTGTCCCACTCCCCCACTGTGCTTTTCCACTGTACGCACTTACCCGAGGTGACCTCGTATACGTTGGGTATTTCTCGACTGGAGGGGACCTGGCTGCTGGTGGTGGAGGGCATGGCAATGACGAGGGACCCATCTGTGGACTCCCCATCAGATGGGATGGCCACAGTAGCAAGTCCCTCCTCTGGTGTGGCTGGGGGCTCCATTGCAGCTGTCTCCATGGTGACATGGGGCGGGGAGGCATCGTCTGCAGCCAGGAGGTCCCGAAGCTCCTTGTAGAAGGGGCAGCTGGCAGGGGCATGGCCAAATCTGCAGGCACTATCCCGGGCCCACATGCACCCCTGCCGCAGCTCCTTCACTTTGCACCTGACCTGCTCCAGTGTCCAGGAGGGGTGGCCAAGGGCAGCCAGGCCCTGGGTGAGGCAGGTGAACACAGGGGTGTTCCTCTGGTGCCCTGCTGGTGTCCCGGCGGACCTCCTTGTCACACCAGAGCCCAAGAAGGTCCTCGAGCTCTGGCTCAGTCCAGGAGGGACCCTCCATTTTGAAGCCCGGTCGGGGTCCTGGCTGCCCTCGTCCAGGTTCCTGGGGCTCCCCTGGGCAGTGCAGGGTGCTGGACGGCTAGCCATCCCTGCGGGTCAGGACTCGCTGGGCACTGCAGGGCCTTGGGGTGGTGTGGCAGGCAGCCCTGCATGAACTGCCTGTCTCACACTCTCAACTTCCTGCCACAGGGTCTCCGGGTCCTTGCAGCTTTAAAGGCTGCAAGAACCTGAGGACCATAGAGGCTCACTGGGGTTGTCTAGAGCAGCCCTGCTCTCCAGCAGGCTGCCGCCATGGAGGACTGCTTCTTTCGGAAGAAGCAATCCGGGAACATTTACACATGCCTTCTTCTGGAAGATTCTTCCGTAAGAAAGTCCTCTTTCTGATTCTGAAATGGAATACAGAATCCGGAAGAGGGGGCACCTTCTTCTGGAAGAAATCTGAAAGAGCATCTTATATGCGTAGACGCTCCTCGGAACCTCCTGGAAGAAGGTGCCATTCTTCCGGAAGATCTTGCCTGTGTAGAAACAGCCATACAGTGTAAATTGCTACAAAATAAGGCTGATTAAAGTTTTTTTCTGATGAAATATTAGCTTTGCAACTAACTGATTTTTCCGTAGTGCCTGATTTCCTTGAGGCTATGGTTACACTAGAAAATTTTGCTGGCAAAACCCCAGTTTTGTTGACAAAGCTTGTGGAGCATGCAGACACAAAATGCATTTTGTCGACAGTATCTGGACAATACACAGCACTTGTCAGCATTGTTCTGCCTCAGAACTTTGAGGCATAATGCTGCTGTCCACAGATTCTGTTGGCCAAAAAGCTGCATAAATGCCCACCCCCCCAGGTGGCCTTTCTCGACAAACGGGGCATCCAGGACAACGGGCAGCCCTGTCAGCTGTGCTTCCAGGTGCCTGTTTTGTTGAGAGAGCAGCCAGGCAGTCCAGTTGGCTTTTGTGCGTGGCTGCACTCTGCCGACAGAAGTTTTGTTGGGAAAACTCTCCCAACAGTGACTTCCATTGACAGATCACTGTAGTGTAATCGTAGCCTGAGCGTTTCAATTTTTCATCAAAAAACACCTTAAAAATAAGAGTAGATGAAAACCTTTGGTTTGTGTTTTTCCCAGGGGTGCAAGTAATTTAAAATTTCTTTCAGGTACTTTATTGCAACCTGGATCCCTGCCAGCTCTTTAAATGGGTTCTTGCAGGCTTCTGCCACATTTCAGCCAGCTCTCGCCAGAACTGTACACCAGGATGTGCCTGCTTACTTTCACCTCCACTTTTGTATGAAAAAGTTTTGGCTTTTCCCCACCCTTCTTCTTAACACAAACATTCAAAGTATTCTATGGGAGGGAGAGGAAAATCCTCATTTCCCAAACAGCTCTACTGCGTAGAATAGTAACATTTTACACCCAATTTGCAAACATGCATACTTCAGGGTTACCATATAAAACAGACAACAAGAAGTCTTGTTGTTTTTGAAGATACAGACTACCTCGGCTACCTCTCTGATACATATAAAAAAAAAAAGGCCACCCAGAGCGGGAGTGTATCTGTATCCGTATCTACCAACTCACATTGTATTAATGTGTTGTAGTACCTATAGCACAATGTGAGTTGGTAGATACTGACACAGATACACTCACTCTCTGGGGTGGCCTCTTTTTTGAAATGTCAAACATTGGTAACCCTAGCATATTTCTGCATAAAATCCAGGTTGCTCAAAGTAAGCCCTGAGCCATGGTGGCCAACCAGTTCTGAAGGGAACTAGCCATATTTGTCTGAAAATATATTTTTTGTTCAAGACAACTAGCCACACTCAACCAGCATGCCAGCCAGCCACATGTGGCTAGTGGGTTGGACACCAGAGCCCTAGGGCTTCTCTGGACTAGATTTTTCAGACCCACAACCCTCCATGGTTGTGGCTGTCTTCTTTCACACACTCCTTAGACCTTCTGTTTGCAGCTTTAGTAATGTTAAAAAAATACTTGAAAGCAAAAATCATTGTGGGCTGGGAGCACTGCAACCTTTTAAAACATGTTATTTAATTGAAAAGCCATGAAGCAAAAGCAAGCAGCTTATTGTGAAATTCATCTGCATGAAATATTTATAATGAAAATCTACCCTGTCCATAGCAGGGACTTTATCCTAGATAGGAAAACTTGAAAAGAAAAAAAGAGAAGAGAGAAGAGAGAAAAAAGAGAAGAGAGGAGAGAAACCCCAGGCCATTTGCCTGCAAAAGCCAGAATTCTGCAAATATATCTTCAGAAAACAAAAGAGTTAAATGCAAAATCACTGTGAGCCCTAGCAGTACACCCCCACATAATTGAATTACTGTGGGGAATGGGAGAAGGGACGGGTGCCATTTGAGAAGTAATGCATCACCCTGCATTCCTGTCATGAGCTGAAATGTAAATAAAAATCAAAGAGATCCATTGTACCATGGACAGTATGGTATGTCAGGTCACATGGCCTGATATTTTAAGAGGATTAGAGCTAAATCCTTGCGAACTTTGAAATGGGCCAACCACGCTTTTGAGCTCTTCAGTTTAAATGAATTCACAGCATGACTGTCATTATTTGGAATTCGGCAGGTATAGTGAGGCAAACTCTGAAGCAATGCAAAACTCCGCGGTCATAGGTTTTACGAGTTTTCTGTTCATTGGAAGCATTATGGATGTATTAGCTGGGTTACATGAAACAAGAAGAAGTCCTATGGCACTTAAAGACTACAGATTTATTTAGGCATAAACTTTATTGGGGAAAACCCACTTCAGAGCCATTAAATGTAAGTATTTAAGGTGCCTCAGGATTTCTCGTGTTTTGCAGAGCTCGATAAATTTTTGCAGGTTAGGTCCATAAATGGCTATTAGCCAGGGGTAAAGTATGGTGCCCTAGCCTTCAGTACAAGGGCAGGAGATGGATGGCAGGAGATAAATCACTTGATCATTGTCTTCTGTTCTCCTTCTCTGGGGCACCTGGCATTGGCCACTGTCGGCAGACGGGATACTGGGCTGGATGGACCTTTGGTCTGACCCAGTATGGCCGTTCTTATGTTCTTGTGTTCTTATGTTCTTACCCCTCTAAGACTGAGTTAGAAGAGAGAAAAAAACAATTAAAGTCACATCTTTGCACATCTAGTTCACAAGACATGAACTGAATGGGGAATGTACACTATGTTACTACAAGATGAACCTCCCTAGTCTGGCATTCTCATGTTCGGCAACATCCCTAATCCAGCAAGATTTTAGTTAGCCAGCCGACCATTTATCATGTGTGTGGCCAAGTTTCCCATGGTCCCATAAAATTTGTTTACAACCACCAGTTCTGGATCTCAGTGTACTGTGCTGTTATTTAGCTCTAATTTACTCTCTAGATGTCTTTTAAGAGCCCAGTAAGTGTTGGTAGTGCTGCTGGGCAATATTGACCTTCTGTGGTCTAGAATATTTTCTCGTTCAGCACCAGTTAGGTCCCAAGGGTCATGGACTAGAGATGTTCAACTTGTGGTAGCAGCAGCATCTTTCTTCTTTCACTTTAAAATTAGACCAAGAACTCAAACCCAGCTGGGTCATCATAAATTACTTAAATGGCACATCTGTCACTCCATAAAAGTGCAAACCAGGACTTCCAAATGAGTCTTGCACAAAAGAAGATTGTTTTGGACCGCCCAGCATAGCCTTTTACCAATAAGTCTCAGATGTGATGACATGCAGGATGCCCACAGAGTAAATCAACCCACCGGAAGGAGAATGTTAGTATTTGTCCAGTAAAACAGAGCCATCGTCTGGCAGACAACTACCCACATGTGAACAAGTGGCAGTCCCAATAGCTTGGCATAGGAGTATAACAGAATACATTCAACCTGAGTCAAACTATCATTAAAGGCACAGGTGAAACAAATGTCTCTGCTTGGAGTTCAAGATGTACAAATTTCCATGGTTGTGTTTATGGACATCTGAAAAGGCTCTTTGCAAAATGCAATCTTAAAAGCAGGTAGGAAAATTGATTTTACATCTGCCTTTGAAGCTCATCTTCGAGCCTTAAAGTATTCATAAAATCACAGACCCACACAGTTAGAAGGGACCACAGGGGTCACTGAGGCTCATCCTGGGCCAAGATGCAGATCCAAGACAGATGACTATCTAGCCTCATTTTAAGTGACATCAACATGCAATGACCTGCAGTGACTCTCCAGCATAAGGCAAGCTCAAAACATTAACACCATTACCAGTAAGGGGCTGAGTTACAGCTCCTCTGTCCGAAAGTTTGTAAAGTATCAATGCAACATGCCAGTATTAGAGCAGAACCCTTCTGTATTTCAAAAAGGGTTCTTATTTTTGAAGAAACAAAAGCAGAAGAGGGACACTGAATTGATACTTGATAATTCTGTACGTTTAATCGAGTATCAGAGGGGTAGCCATGCAAAAACAAACAATGAGGCATCCTGTGGCACCTTAAAGGTGAATCTGACAAGGTGAGTTTTTTGCCCATGGAGGTTTATGCCCAAATACATCTGTTAGTCTTTAAGATGACACAAGACTCCCTGTCACATTGAAGCAGAAATTCAGGCCCATTCTTGATACTTTACTTTTTTTTTTTTAAACCACTGTAATGGCTCTGTCATGTCTACTTCCCGCCAGCTTGTGTTTAACACCTGATAAATGAATTCATGAAGAAAACAAGGAGGTAGTTTTGCAAAACAGAAAAAGTCAGACTCAGAAGCAATGAATTTTTGAGTAGAAAGAATACCATGTTATTAACAGACCCAAACTCCTGGTTTGAAGAAGACATAATACAATATGTATGAGCTACGAAACCTATAATTTAAAAAAAAATGTTGCTACAAATGTATTTTACTCATATTATTCAATGACAAACCTCTTTTCATGTGCTTCATCAGGAAAAGCAGCAATTGGGACAAACTGGCACCGAGGGTTGCTAGATTTTCAAAATCACAGTTCATTGGACCAAACTCTCACCTTCATTTCCCCAGTGTCAGAATAGGACACTCCTTCCCCCATGAAAATAAGTTTCCTAAAGAGTCTTTTTAACTTAAAAAAAAAAAAGAAGTCACATATGTCTTCTAAAGGCACAGCCCACTAGGCAGAGTCCTACTGCCCAGCTTTAACCATCTATTTGAAACCCTTAATTAATACATTTCACAGTTAATTTCACATTCCCTAACTTCTTTCTGCTTGGCAGGAATCTTTCTAAAGCACACTCCAAACCACTGAGCCCACACATGGGCCTTTATTCAGGAGATATGCAGGGGAGCCAACAGCTATGCCGGGCCCCTGACCCAAGTGTGCATGCGGGGGAAGTGGGCGAGACCCACCTCCACACTCCTGGAAGAGGCAGGGCCAAGGGCAGCTGTCCCTCAGTTCTCCCCTCAGTACTGCCTGGAACATGGCATGCAGTGTCCCCGCCTCCCCAGGCAGCCCTAAATGCTGCCCAAAGCGCCATTGCAGGGCTCCAGTGGTGATTTCAAGGGTTCTGGGTACTTCCACTGCTGCAGTAATGGAAGCTGGCGCCCCAGACCCTTTGAATCACCAGGCCCCAGGGGCAATTGCACTCCTTGGTCCCATACCACCCCTGTCAGCAGGCCTGATGATACTAGCTTTGTCAGTGTTCCCATTTACTCAGAGTGGGAAAGCTGGGAAATTAACCCCTTTGTTGGCTTTGCTATAAATCCCTGTATGCTGCTGCAGTAATGTATGGTTGTTCCCTGCAGCATCACCTTTCTTCAGTCTCTGTAACAAACTGTGAACTCTCACAGGGAATTTTATGTGTTATCTTACCAAATCCTTCTCTCACCCTGCACTAAGCTGTTGAGCCCAAGTTTACCTTCTGGAACAAATTCCCTCCACCTCCCCTCAGACCACCTACCTGTTGAGCCCAAGTTTCTAGCTAGTAAGTTGATAATATATCAAAGTAAAGTATACAGCAGATTTGGAAGTCTCAGTGTCCAAGCTCACATAAATGCTAGCGGAGCTGTTTGTGGCCTATGAAGCTACCATCATCTTTCTAAGCACAAAAGATACTTTAACTTGAGGTGCAGCATTTCAAGATAAATCCTTCCCCAACAACCATGCCTGCCAAAAATACCAAAGAGCAGTGCATTTTGTAATTTATCTCCCACCCCAACTCTTTCCCCTCTATCTCTTGTGTCTCTCTGTCAACTTACACCCTGGACATGCTAGTTTTCGAGGGTTAGAATGATGTTAGTAGCCAACTGTGGTCACTTAGAATAATATTTGTACAGCATTGGGACATTTACTATCGATCAAGAAACTTTGTCAGTTTTCTTTTATGTGTGAAGTCTGAGGCACTTGGATTTTGTCCAAAGGAAGAAAAAGCCCCAGATCTATGTCTGTTTTTTATAAGAAGGGACCAGGTTGCAAGAATTCTCATTATTACAACACAAGTATGGCCTATGTAGATTTCAGCCTGGTTCTCCATTGCTTTGTATAAAGAGGAGTCAATTATATCTCTGAGGTGTGAATGCAAATTGGATCCAAACCGCTCCACACACCAATGGCAAAGCTATCATGAAATCAGAGAAACTGGCCCTTTGGCCTGATATAAGAGGAAGACCACTTACATCAAGATGGAATCTGATCATCAGGTCTGCAGTCTCATGAATAGAACTACATTCTATTGACAAAAGCTGCTGTGGTCTCTCCCATTTTTATATATTATAGATATGGCTCTGGATCTATCTTGACTTTTCAAATGGCAGATGCTCAGTACTTCTGAAAAATCCAGAAGAGGCTTGATT
Source organism: Carettochelys insculpta (assembly GCF_033958435.1). Taxonomy (NCBI): domain Eukaryota; kingdom Metazoa; phylum Chordata; order Testudines; family Carettochelyidae; genus Carettochelys; species Carettochelys insculpta. The sequence continues at coordinate 86,071,513 of NC_134138.1, read as the reverse complement.
ATCAGAGTTAATTACCCCAAAAGTGAGACCACTGCCTTTGCACTTGAGATCCACATCAGCAGTTCGCAACCTGGGGACCATGAGGGTATTGCAAGGGTCTGTGAAAAAAATAAAACAAATAAAAATGATCAGAGAAAATAAGTTTTAAATAAATTGCAAAGTTACAATTAAATATCTTCCAATAACATTATTAATTGTTGTCTGAAAAACATCTATGTCAAAGTTACCTCAGCTCTCGTCCCCTATTACCACTCCTCTACTTAAGATACATTGATGACATCTTTATGATTTGGACCCATGGTACAGAGGCTCTAGAGGAATTCCACAGAGACTTTAACAATCTACACCCCACCATCAGCTTATGCCTCAATTACAACACGCAAGAGATACATTTCCTGGACACTACAGCACTAATCAAGGATGGCCTGATCAGTACCACACTGTACCGAAAACCTACTGATCGCTATACTTATCTACACCCTTCTAGTTTCCATCCTACACACGTGACTAAATCCATTGTTTACAGTCAAGCTCTTAGGTATAATCGCATTTGCTCTGATCCAACTGACAGAGACCAAAAACTACAAGAACTTCACCAAATATTCATGAACCTGAATTACCCACCAGGAGAAGTGAAAAAACAAATCGACAGGGCCAGACGCATACCCAGAAACCAGCTACTCCAAGATCAGCCCAAAAAAGCCAAGACCAGAACACCACTGGTCATCACCTACAGCCCCCAACTCAGACCACTGCAACGAATTATTAAAGACCTACAACCTATTCTTAATCAGGATGCTACACTCCAGAAGGCCCTGGGTGACAGGCCTGTTCTCTCCTGCAGACAACCTCCCAACCTCATGAGGATCCTTACTAACAGCCACAGCCTGTACCCCAGGAACACCAGTCCTGGAACCTTTCCCTGCAACAAAGCCCACTGCCAGCTTTGTCCACATATCTTCTCTGGAAATACCGTCACTGGACCTAACCAGGTTACTTACAGAATCACGGGCACTTTCTCATGCTCCTCTACTAACATCATATATGCCATCATGTGCCAACAATGCCCAGATGCTTTGTATATTGGACAGACTTCTAACTCCCTTAGACAAAGGGTCAACGGGCACAAAACAGACATCAAAACACTCCAGATCCACAAACCAGTTAGTCAACATTTTAATGGAATGGGGCATTCTGTCAATGACCTCAAGGTATGTGTGTTACTGAAGAGACATTATCGCTCCTTTTTAGAAAGAGAAGTGGACGAACTGACATTTATATTCAAATTCGGAACATTAACACATGGTTTAAATCGTGATGGGAACTTTCTGAGTCACTATAGGGGCTCGTCTGCATACTTGACTCAATCTTATTCTTGATCTTCCCCCCCACCCCTCCACTCTCTGATGTGCTCACCTTGATTATCTTTTTCTGATTTGTCCTCCTTGCTCACTGTTTTTGGTTCTCTGTGCCTTAAATATTGAGTCTGTTCTGGTCTGGCTATGGTCTGAAGAAGTGGGTCTGTCCCACGAAAGCTCACCTAATAAACTATTTAGCTAGTCTTTAAAGTGCTACTTGACTGCTTTTTGTTTTGATAATCTATTTAATGAAGTGTACATAGCTGCTAGAACTGGCTTTGATGGGGAACTGCAAATGGTTTTTGGAGGTTTATGCTAGTGAAAAGGTTGGGAACCACTGAGCTACATATTTCAAGGAAAGACAAGGGAGTAAAACAGCGCGTGAATCAAAGTAGTATAGTTCCAATCCAGACCAACCATCATGGCCCATATTAAAACCACATTATAGTAGGCCTGATGCCCTGCTGTCCTGAATTCTCAAACACTTAGAGCACTAATCAAGTGCTGACCTCTCCTGGGTACTTAGATAGCATCTTTACATGGCAGAAGAGGGTTTTTTCATTTAAATTTACAAGACACCAACATAAGCCCACCTAACAAAATGCAGCAGAAAGAGAAGGCAAATTAGCTCCTCTGTGGTTAGAAGTGTATTATGGGTAGCAATTAGAATGTAAGTGCACTAATCATGAGCCACCTGTGCAGGCTTAGTGCATCTCTAAAATTCGTGTGTGTGTGTGTGTGTGTGTAAAATGATGACAATAATGCTTCCTAGAAATCAGTCCCCTTGTCTGCAGTGGAGGAAGAGCAGTTAGGTTCTCAAGGCAACAGAGCTGGCTTTCTGTGCTCTGATTTAGGGATTAAAGAATATAGACAAGACCTGTATTATGCTACTGGAAAAGCACTAAGTACCTGGTATGCTGCTAATCCCCCTCACCCCTGCCCCTGAATTCATTCAGATAGTTGTGTTAGGTTAGATTTTCTTTACTCAGAGGGACACAGACAGAGTGAGAAAAATAAAAATCTGAAACACATGTAGCGAAAACAAAAGCCCACCCCAAACCAAAACCCTCACACCCTAGCAGCGTTGTACATCATCAGGCTGCCAGTATTATGCTATTTTCAGTCAGTGTCCAATTGGGTAGCTCAGACCCACTGAGGAAAGGAGGACAGCCGGGAGCTTGACCATAGTTTAGGGAGGAAGCTAAGGAAGAAACTTATGTCTATATATAGGAGTACTTCAGAATTCTGTTTCATTAAAAATAAACACTCGCTTTTCTCATTCCATTATCTACAAATCTTCCATCATTAGGGGAATTCTGCCTTCCACCTTCCCCATTTTAGGATCTTTTACTTCAGTGGTTTCTTCCTGCCTTCTTTTTCCATTGGGGTCGCCTCTTCCTCTCCAACATTCTCACTTCTTCAATCTCTCCCCCGCCTTTTTCCCCATCCTCACTCATTTACTTCCTACTTCTTTCCTTTCCGAGCACCACAGTCTCTCTTCTGACTTCCAGTCTCTCATTAATTCATTTAATCCATCAGGCTCATCCTCTGCTCACACATTGTGTGTGCCCATTGTTGTCTCCCACCAACACAGTACAAAGCTGCCTCACAGCTCCTATCCTTTGCCAATTCCATGCACATACACCTCAATGCAATCTCCTCCTCAGAAAGGGAGTACTTGTAGCAAAACATATCTCCATGGTGGCTTACCAAGTGATGTTGCCTCCATTCTTAATGGTACAGAGGAGAGAGTTTTTACTTAAAGGGGGCTTTCCCCACTCCATCAGCCATATTCTCTGCAACACACAACCCATGGAATGTAGGGGTTTATCACAATCTCAGGGACAAACATTTGTGGGTGTCTGTTGATAGCACATTGGGCATTGATCCCAAGATACAGGCAACAGTTTCACCTCTAGAAATAGCACTATCTGCTCATTCCAGTTGTAGTAAGATGGAAGGTCTAAGCCCATACAGCACAGGCCTGGTGTGAGGCCTGAGGCCTAGCAACAATGGACAAAACATGGCTCAAAGCAAAGTTAAGCTGTGAGCAAGAGGCAGGCCTCTGCTAACAGAAATTGGCCCAGACAGGGCTGGGAGTACAAAACACTCATTGGTAATTGGTTCAGGTGCAGAACAATAATTGGTATAAGTTGAAATCACAAGGTCTCACCAGCTTGTTAAAAAAGACCTTGATACCTACTCCTTACAGATACAGACCTAGGTTCATGAAAGGGTCTAAAATGACAGTATGATAGATGGAGATGTTCTGACCAAACCACTAGGTACAGTGATGATGGGTGGTATCTAAGTAGCATCAGAAGGTGGCAACCGGACAATATCAGAGGGAGGTAACCTGAAACGTCAGCAGTAAAGTGTGCCTTGTTTGTCCTGCTCATAACTTGGTGTCTTGGGGGACTGTCTTTGTCTGACTTGGGGGGCTGTGGAATTCCCGCTGGCTGTGTCAGTCCATTGCTGCAGGTACATCTGTAAGTGTATCAGAACAGTGTACTATACTTGACAACTGTTGTTTGGAACTTGCTTGGCAATAAACCCTGGCTGGGCACCTTTGATCCTTACCTGGTCTGTGGCTTTTGGGAAGCCTCGGACGTGGTCAGTGGGCCTGCTTCAGTGAACGTAGATATACACATACATGCATGCACGCACACACTTACACACACCATCAGCCTTCTGGTTATCATCAATGGAGCCAAAGACCCACGAGGACACAAAGGCAGTAAATCCACCGAATTACACCAGTCAAGAAAGGGTGGACTCCAAACTACAATTTTGGTTTAGCTACTATTACTAAGATGCTGAAGGTGTAATATTAATGGTGGTATTACAGTTGTGATGCAGCAGCATATAAGCCAGTGCACTGACCAACAGTCTTAAGCAGCATACTTACTCTTACCACGCTTTCATCGTGATTGAGTATAACAAAACAAACCCCTCCACACAGCTCAACATAAGCGTATCCAAACTATACCTACAATAAGAACGTACTTTGTAGTTCAGCATTTCTTCAAATATGGAAAGGAAAGGGAGAGCTAGAGAAGGGGAGGAGCTAGATAGCTCAAGAGGGGAGGGATAGCTCAGTGGTTTGAGCATTAGCCTGATAATCTCCAGGGTTGGGAGCTCAATCTTTAAGGGGGACACTTAGGGATATGGGGCAAAGAGTTTTTTTTTTTAAAAAGTCTGTATGTGTGGGGGCGGGGGGTGGTATTTGGTGCTGCCAGGAGGACAGGGGACTGGACTTGATGACTTCCCAGGGTCCCATCCAGTTCTATGAAGTGAGTGTCTCCATAGATTTTTGTTTTTAAGATTTTTGGATGCTTATTTAATCATAGGAACCAAACTTGTAAGATGCTCCATGCAGGAAGACCCCATAGAAATAACCAAGACCTAGAGCCATATAACCCTTAATCAAGCCATGTGTCCCTTAAGCCTCATGCAGACTTTCTTTCCAACCTGCCTGATGTTGTTTGCTTTTGAAGGTATGACTGGATACTTATGGCATTTCTGGTGTAAAAACTACTCTCCCCTCCAGCATCTTCAGAGATTCACCAGAAAAGACTGCAAAAATCACCCTATTATTTTCACTGTTATTGCCAACGCTTACTCAGAAAAACACCCTAAACACACCAACCCAAAAAGAAGTCAAAAAGGTTTCTACTAATGCTTCTGAATTTATGGATTAGGCTTGGTCAAACAGGGAATCAAATTCAATATCATCGGGCTTTTGTGACCAATTAACTAACGAAACCTGTTCAAAATTGATTCAGTGGTGGGGAGGGGAGGAATTGTGTTGTGTCATGTTTACAACAGTCCTCAGAGAAAACATTTTATTTTGTAGTAACTTTACCTCTGTGTATGGGATTTTGCAGTCAGGAACTTTTCACTCAAACACACTTTAATTAGGAATATTTGACCCTGTTCAATTTTTAACACCTATTAGCCTCAATCATTCATGTCCATCAACTACCAAAATTGGTCTGTGCCCTGTGCAAGGGAGCTAGTGTTTTGGAAAGTCTCCACCTGGCCACTCATCCTCAGTATCCAATCACAGAATATTAGTTAGGAGGAAGGAAGAGGTTTTCTGACATTCAATCCTCCCCCCCACACACCCCAAAAAGAGGAAGAGAATTGCTTGACATCTCCTTCATAGTAGCTGGGTGGAGGGGGTCTTATTTGAGAGGCAGTCTAGCCTTCTCTTTTTGCTCCTACACCTGCTCAGTCAGATCTTCTTGGTTGGCTGGGACAGGCAAGCAGCTGTTTCTTCAGCTTCCAGAGACAGCAAGAGGGTTTGAGGCATTATAAAATGAACTATGTAGTTGCCCCAGTGATATTTAAAAGTACAAAAATAAAGTAACATATTAGATTGTTTCAGCTGTCACATAGGTGACGTATTGCTGCCACAGCTACTGACTTGGCATGAAATTAAGTGAAAATAATAATCTCAAACTTAAAAAAACTTTTAAAATTAAAAATATTTCTTTAAAAACAAAGCTTTCCTGAAATGAATTTTTCCAAATTGAAGAAGTTTGTTTTGTGAAAATTGCTTCTATGGCAATTTTTATCAAAATCAGAGTTGTTTTAAAAAAAAAAATCAGTTTAATTAAAAATAGCATTTTCTGATTGCAATTTGAGCAAAAAGAATCCAACCAGCTCTACTCTTTACTTCATGGGGAATACAATTTGCTGGCTGTGTTTAGTTGCCGCTGTAGTGGACACCTTACCTAAAAATCAGACTGAAGTAGACATGTAATCCTCTCCTTTCACGTCCCTTCTTATCCTGGCAGCCAAATGGGAACAAAATGAGGAGGAGGAGGATCTATCAGGTAGAAGGGTGGCTAAGCAAAAGGGAGAGGAAAATGTCTGCCAGTCAGAAAGATGTTCTCCAAGATTATCTTGTGAGGTGAATGAATTAAAACTATTTTTACAACAAGGAGAAAAGCAGATTTATATCCTGCCACTGTCAAATGTCGGGGTAGTACGTTACCTTCCCCTGGTCTGTCAAGTAGCTGCCGCCCTTCCTGCGTACAGTGACAAAGTCAGGCCCTAGGGCTGCAACAGAGGGAGAAAAGGCAGCCCTAGAAAGCGGGAAAGGCCAATGCCCTTGTTAACTAGAAGTGGGTTACTGCAGGTCAGGTAGGATCAGCTGAGACAGGGCTACCTTGAACCTACTAGGATTAGCTGGTTTCACTTCAGGGCTGTCTGAGACCCTTTTAAACCATCCCCTGGTGGGAGGAGGAAGAGGGAGTGCTCATAGCAGTTATTAAGCTAGGGATAGTAGGGGAGTGAGCAGCTTCAGGAAGAGAGGCTGAGCTTTCTACTGTGGGGAAAGACTACGCAGCCTAAACCCACTGTTAAGGACAAGGCTGACTGCCAGGATGTGGTGGATTGGGGTGTTTTATTTATGGCTCATATTTCCAACCAGAGAGAAGCACAGAGGCTGGCAAGAGATAAAAAGGCCCTTGCTTCTACCAAAGCCTTGTTGCCCCTTCTGCTTACTGTATGTGAACCCTTTTAAATCCAGCATGTTGAATAGTAACAGATAGCTGTGCTAGTCTATATACTATCAAAACAAAAAAGCAGTCCAGTAGCACTTTAAAGACTAACAAAATAATTTATTAGGTGATGAGCTTTCAGATCATAGCCATACCAGAACACACTCAATATTTAATATTTAAATATTAAACCAATATTTAACCAAAAATAGTAATCAAGGTTGGCAAATCAGAAAAAAACATCAAGGCGAGCAAATCAGAGAGCAGAGGGGCAGAAGGGCGGGGGGAGTCAAGAATTAGATAAAGCCAAGTATGCATAAGAGGCCCCATAATGACCTAGAAAATTCCCATCCTGGTTCAAACCACGTGTCAAACCACCTTCTGCCCCCTGCTCTCTGATTTGCTCACCTCGATAATATTTTCCTGATTTGTCCAACTTGATTACAATTTCTGGTTCTCTGTGCCTTAAATACTGAGTCTGCTCTGGTAAGGCTATGATCTGAAGAAGTGGGTCTGTTCCACAAGAGCTCATCACCTAATACATTATTTTGTTAGTCTTTAAAGTACTACTGGACTGCTTTTTTTTTTTTACTTTAAATCTGTGTGAAGTCTAAGCAAGGAGGTAGCCCCCCTTCTCCAGAAAATAAACAGGGTGCTGGATCTTGTGGCCAGAATAAAAAAAATGTAGAGGAGTGAATCTGAAGCCCAGACAGTTACAGATATCATCCGAGATACTGCTAGGGCATGTTTCGGTTTTAACACAGGCTGCAGAAGGGTGATATGGACAGTCACTACTTTTATTCCTCCTTTTGGCTGCAGCTGTTGCTCTTTCTTTGGAAATTAACAGGCTGTGGCCTGCAGGCTGGTACCTCTTTGCACTTCACTGGCATTTATGTTTGCCCTTCAGTGAACTTGTACTTGCTATAGTACTGTTGTAAAGAGTGAGAACTTTCTGGTCAAATTCCTCCACGTCTGCTAATTCCTACAGTGTTTGTGAACCTTTGTGTCCCTATGCAAGGAGCTGAATGAAATATGGAAAATTCAGTCATGCAATGCCTGGCCTTCATTCTCTTACCCCTTGCTCTCCTATATTACTTATTTACTTTTCATAAAAAGGGCAATATTGGGTTTGAGTGTTTGTTCTCAGATCACAGCTAACTAGGGTGTGCTTAAAACAAAGAAGAAAGGAGTGAAATATTGAAGGCAAAGTAAAGGACATGAGCATGGTTCAAGAGGGGCAAAAGATGGATTTTTATGCTATACCTCCTGGGGGAAGACCTATGTCCAGTGTGGGACAAAGATAGCTTTAAGACAAACTTTCAGATCCTGCATAAATTAGGAAAGCCTTGTGGACTGCTCAAATTTATGGATGTCTTACCAAGGCTGCTTATAGTTTGCCCCAGGGTATCCTGATATTGTGCTATGGACAGCTTCTCCTCCCCTCGTGTTGACCAAGGGCTGGAGAAAAGTGTCTTAAGCTCCTGCAACGGTGAGTTTGCACCTGGTTTCTTGTGGTTCTTTAACGGCTTTTTCCATACAGGAACCAATGGAGGAGAAGGATTCCCTTTGAACCATCTTCTCCTCCAATGATGCAATCCTTCCATTGACTTCAGTGACAGGCTGAGAGTGCTCAGTTGCTCGCTGGAACCACTCAATGCCTGATAGTGACATAAATGGGCCCAGAGTCATTAGTCCCAATAGAGATCAGATTAGTATTGGATGAATGGATGGTATTGCCATCAGATTGCTGACTGGGGACAACTAAGTCTAAGATACTGCTGTCGGACTAGCTCTTAATGGAGGGGTGTTCCCATTTGCCAAAACCCCATCTGTGGGACTGTCAGCGATCTCAGCAGGGAGGGGTGTAGGGGAGGGGATAGAGGACATATATATGTATTTCGAGAAGTGGTTTCTCAAGGTCACTACAGCAGCACGGGGAAGCTTGCACTGCAGTTGTCTGGTTTGTATTTGGTGGCTGAAGAGAGCAATTCAGCCTCCATGCTTGTTCCACCAGCATTAATAAATGCCCCCTCAAATATAATTAAGAAATGGCATTGCTCGTCTCCCTTCATTGCTTTTCCACCTATAAATGACGAACAATGTGAGTTAGGGCCCACACTGGTTCAAAAATAAAACACTAGCTAAGGAGGATTGGAGATATGCCGGAGGAGAGGGGGAGTTGTTTCTTTCGACAAACACACACCTGTACTGAGGGTATTTCATTTGTAGGTCACAGGCCTTTTTGTCAGGTGTTCTGTTGTCTGATCTTGCTAAAATTCGGTTCTTTCTAAAAATAATCTTTACAAATACGGAAGGTGCAGTTAAAGAAATCTGTCGCAAAGTCAAATCTCTCTCTCCCTAGCTACTTATACAACACGCTTCACTAACATGTCTGATTTCAGTGGGGCTGCACAAATGTGCCCCATTTCTGCAAACACATATGCACACTCTTTACATACATGGATAGTCCCACTGAAGCCAACGGGATCGGTCCTGTGTAAATCCGGGCAGGATGGAAACATTCAGAAGGCCAGAACTTGGTGCTTTGTTTCTGCGTAGCACAGTGCTGACAGTAGTGCATTTACTCAATCAAGCAACATAATCTATACAGAATACCATGCGTAGGTTAAATTATAATGGTTATTACCAGGTAGCCCAGTATGCACACTACTCAATTAAAATAGACAGAGAAGGGAAGTTGTGGTGTGGATGTTTATGTTTAAGGCAACGGTACTGATTGAGATAGGCAGAAAGACATATCCTGCCAAGTTTTATTTGTATATGCTTTTTGTTCTTCACTGTTTCGTCAAGTACCTTGCAGCACAGTTCAGTGATAGCTGGTAGTGTTTGAAAGAGTGGGTAAAGGATGTCAAACTGAGTACACAAGAATGAAGGCATTGGCCTTGACTACTGGATACTCTCGTTGATTTAAAAGTTAATTCGATGATACAAGCCTTCGATCAGCTGCTCTGCTGAGAATGTACTTTTCCTTCCCTCCTCCTTTGCATTTTCTGAATGTTTGGTGGTGGCCCCAGGCATCTGGTCACAGGCTTTTTCCTTTCCAGCTGCAGAGATAGAGCATCTCACCTGCCAGTAATGTGGAGCTAGGGAGATACCGTGCCATGCTAATTAGCTGTGAAACAATTTTCTTGCTCTCCTTTATTCTAGGCATTCTCTTTCTTCCTTCTCCTGCTTCCTCAGTCTCTCCCAGCTATGTTGCCTCTGGACAGATGAAACCTGTCTGGCCAGGTGCAGGGTGTTCAGAATTTGCCTCTGTTCAGTGCCAATTCGCAGTTGGTTTGCTGCACTGCCACTGGGAGCGTGGACTTTGCGCTAGGGAGAGATGGAACCTGTGTGATCACCTCATTACCCCAGTTTCCAGTCCATTGGCCTTTGGAATGACAGATTTCAGGTCACTCTCAGAGACACCCCAGCAGAGCTCTCTGCTACACCCACTCAGAAGCTGAGATGAGACTTGGCTGATAATTGGCTCTAAGCAACTTGTGGCGTTTGTAATATTTTTATATATATTGTGTATATATTGTACATATTTATCTTGTCACATGTAAAGCCATTTAATGGCAAATGAATACATAAATCTTTCAGAACCTGAGGGATAAAAAATTGTCTCCTCAAATCAATCTTCATTGGCCTGTAGGGTAATTATGGATTAGTTACTGAGATCCTGTCTCCCACTTAGAGCACAGAAGTGTCTGTGCTGCCTGGTGCTAGTAAATTAAATAACATGTCAGGTGCTTTATCATTATTACCAATCATTAGTTCTTTCTGTGTTTAAACTTGCCCTTTCCACAACACACATTTTTTTCTGCGGGCATTGGGATGGCACTAGACACTCTCATCACAACTATATCTGTAAATTAATTGTTGCACCCAAACTGAAAAGAAGACTAAAGCTGTAAACTAAAGGCACCAGGGAAACCAAATAAAAGTTGCCAAGGACGGACAATGGACTCAGCCAATGTAATCAAGAAAGTCAACAATTTTTAATAAGCAGTTGTAATGTTCTCCTTCCTATTTGTATTTTGCTGAGAGCATCCCATCTTCCCCCACATTCCCCCTCCTCTGCTCCCTTTCCCTTCCACCTTGTCTCTAAGATCAATCATTCTTAATCAGGCCTATGAGAGGCTCTTCGATTTCTGACATGACTATCTGAACTGTACCCCTGGAAAGCGGGAGTGTATCTCAAAATCCTTTAACTCACAGGTGGGAAAGTATTACTGTGCTGCCCTCTGATGGCCATAACCTGACATTTATTCAAGGACACAGAGGTTTGATAAATGAAGCACCCTTTACAGCCTGTACCAGTCACATAAAATAGGCTTTACACTGAAACCCATAGCATCCTTTCCCTTCCCATGCAAGGACACTCCATATTGTGCAACAAAAGCATGACATACTGAATGCTTCCAACCTGCCATCCAAGTTTGGGTTATTTCGTTTAAAGCTAAAAATGAATTATGCCTCATGTTACTGCATTGACAGAGCCCAGGCAGATGCTGTCATTGACAAGTGAAATAAGGCTATGCAGCATAACTGAATAAAACAATGTACCTTTTTCCTGAAGAAAGCTATGGTACACGTTAGGCCTCTGTCTCTACACATTTTAGCAAGAGTATTGTATGAGTCTGTTACTCCCTGTTCTCTTATGGCTTGCAGAGCCAATACAGGGAGTCACTTAAGCTTATTGTTGTTCACTTGAACTGTCTGAAATCCTGTCAGAAGTCAAAGCCAGAATCCTAATCCCAGCATGGCTGTTTTGAGCTCAGTGCTTTCCTACATCCTGCTTTGTGCTCTAATAGGCACCACAAAAGCCCTACAAAAGGTAAAGAGAAGGAGGCGGCTATATTCTGTGGCTTGTTGCTGTTCTGCCCACTCGAAGTTCCGGAGCTTGACCTGGAAGTTTGACAGCAAAAGCAGCAGCAATATAATGGCAGACGGAGGTAAAACAGAAAGGAAGACAGGCCCTCTCAGCCCAGTATGGCCCAGGACAGACACCAGCTTTTCAAGCCACATAAATATGACTAGTATCAGAGAGGTAGCCATGTTAGTCTGTATCTTCTAAAACAAGAAGTCCTGTGGCACCTTATAGACTAACAGATATTTTGGAGCATAAGGTTTCATGGGCAAAGACCTGCTTCATCAGACCTGTTGTCTAGTCTTATTTTCCCGACAAAGAGGGTCTTTGCCCATGAAAGCTTATGCTCCAGAATATCTGCTAGTCTATAAGATGCCACAGGACTTCTTGTTGTTTATAAATATGAAAACGTGTAAGCTGACATACTGCCCCATCTGCAGTGCTACATTGCAAGAGGTTTCTCTAAAGTGGCTGGCTGCTCTTCGACATCACTGAGCTCCCAGTGTTGCCAGTTGGAAGTTTATGTCTGGAATTACTACCCTGTTTGTGAAGGATCTCATTTCACAGGAAGTAACCAGATGAGGGGCATCCCTGTCTAACCCTGAATGAAGGGGTTAGGACGTTGCTGCCTGCTTTCTTTGTCTGCATCACTTGCATTGCAGCACTCCCTAGGGGTGCTCTAGTCAATACTGCCTCACACTTGCCCCAGCAGGGATAAGTTCTCAAGCATTTTGAGATCTACAGATGAAAAGTGCTATGCAAGAACTAGGCAATTGCATAGCTAGAATCGACTTATCTTCAGTTAACTTACCCAGCTGTCCTCACTGAAAGGTTGATGGGAGAGTTTCTCCTGTCGATCTCCCTTACTCCTCATGATAGCAATAGCGAGGAGTGCAGAGTCAACTGCCTACATGATAGGTTAATTCAGGGACACACAAACTCAAACCTGGAAGATTGACCCTGAGTGGGTCAATCTTCCAGGTAATGTAGACATGGCGTCAGCGCAGCAGCAGTTGACAGGTCTCTGCCAATGGTCCTCTGGGGCAGGTGCCAGCAGGTTGCAGCAGGGCTGCCGAAATCAGTCAGAGCGCAGCAACAGCATTAAACTCACTGCAGCCCAGGAAGCCAAAGCTTCAGCCCTGCTGCTTGGGGCTGCAAGTCAAAGCATGAGCAACTGGGCTTCCCAGGACATTCTATGATGTGGGGCCCTATAGCCAGACAGAACCCCCCCTTTTTCTCTACTCCCTCTTGTCTCTCCTGGGTGCTTCAGAGCACCAAAGGGTTAAAAGAAACAGCCCAGCCCTGGAATGCCCGAGAGCGCAGATGTGCTTATCTCAGGCACAGTCTTTTTGATGTTCCGGAGCTCCAACAAGAGACAATGGGCTAATAAGCAGACGGGCCTCGGACTGCCCTTGGTTAATTACCATCAGTTGATTCACCTACACAGATGTCCCAGACGGAGGAAAAATCTCCGGCCCATAAAGAGAGAATGCCCTAAAACTATCTCCATCCCACAAATGTGAACCAGCCCTGTGAGAACTAGTGTCTCGAGACGAGTTAATTCAATGGGCAACCTTTTAGATAAGGAAAAAGCGTACGTGACCCAATGGGTATAAAGAAGGGCTTGGCAGACCCCCTAATTGAGCTCCAATTACATCTACCTGCCGGTCAGGAGAGTTGTTGCCTCCTGAGGTCCTCCTTATTTATTGCTTCTTCCCGAGGGATAGAGTGAAAACGCTGGCCATGCCATGTTAGTAATGCAGGGGTGAGAATAAGACCTGTTAAGTGTATTGCTTTCCTTTTGTTTTCTTTGTGCACATGCAATAACAGATCTATGAATTGTTACATGCTAGCTATTGACAACTAAAGAACAAAGTGTAAACCTTGTAATCTTTGTAACCAAGTATAAATCTTGTAAGTTTACAACAAAGTATATATATCTTGTAATCTTGTAACCATAAGAGTTAAGTCTCCTTAGTCAATAAATAAGTAACTGGTTAAGCTGTAACCTGACTCTCCCTGTTACTGTGCAAGCCGAACACAAAACAAAGAACCCGGTTGCTTTTCAGCTGTAATTAGCCTGGTCATTGGTAAGAGAGCACTGAGAGTTGAGTGCTGAGTCTTGCTGCCTCCACGGGACAGACTCTCTGGGGCACCCGTCAGCCACCCTGGCTGCCCGCTGCGAAGAGACTTTCTCGTCCTAGCAGTTCAGGACTCGGGTGTGGGAAGCTCTCAGTGCAACCGTTGGGGCACCCGTCAGCCTGTCCTGGCTGCCCACTGCGAAGGGCCTTTTCCTGTCCTAGCAGTTAAAGACTCAGGTGTTAGGACCTTGGGGCATCCGTCAGCCTGCCTGGGCTGCCCGCTGTGAAGGGGCTGTCTGCCCTAGAAGTTAAAGACTCAGATGAAAATAAGGGCATAGGTGGTATCTTACCCGACCATCAGCTAACAGGCCCTGGGCAACTGACATGATGTTTTTATAGTATGTCACTTGGGGGTGAGGAGCAGGGGGCTCAGAAAGGAAAGTTGCAAGGCCTGACCTAGAGTCTGTGTACGCTTCAGTGAGGAGGTGTTATTGCTGCAGATATAGAAGTACCCAGCCTACTTAGGGTTGTCTACATGAGCTGTGATCATGCCTCCTAGTTTTGTTTTATTTTTTTTGGTCTGACAATTTTTCAAAGAAGAAAATACTGTTTGGTGTTCCACGGTATCAAAAATTTAAAGAAACAGTGCTCAAAAGGATTACTCAGTTCCCAGAAATGGCTGGTATAGGTAACAGTGTCTTACCCTCAGATGACTGAGTACCTAATGACACTCATGCCTATGATATGATGGTATTTTCTTGTGTTCTGTTGGTGGACCGTGTTGTCACTCAACAGCCTAATGGGAGTATTGCGTGGCTAATTCTGGAAGAGCCAATCTTTCACTTGAGACCTTTCAATCAAACGCACTTTAATTTCCCTTGAAATAAAACAAAAAAACAAAAACAAAAAAAAAACCCCTGTGGTTATTTTAAAAAACCTGCCTCTAGCCTCTTGCTAACCACTACTCCACCCACAATTGGCTGCAGCTGATTAAATTAGTTATACGCATTTGTTGGCCCTCTCAGTAATAAATGTGACTATGTGGTATGCAGGAGTGAAGCAATTGCCTTTCAGGGTCAACCTTTCCAGAGGTTTCAGAAAGACTGTCGAAGGTGAACTGCTGCATGCAATAAGCTACTGAAAGGCTAAAGACATATATAATTTCTTTAGTCCACATGCCTGTTTTCACCATGTGCTTCTGTACTGAGCTGAGGTTCCGAACAGTCATGGCACATTTTAGGTCCAGTTTCTTAAAGAGTAGTTGGGGTTTAATCCTCCCTGCATTGATTCCTGTAGAAGTGAGCCTACCTGCCAATGGGGCACTGGCTCTTAAAGGCGTAGCTGAGGCATTTCTAGTCAGGCCGGGTGACAGGAATTCCAGGCCCTAGGACGGCATAATTAATGGTCCCCATGTCTCTCTCCATTGGACAGAGCCACAAGACACCTCTTGCCCAGGGAAACCACAAGTGCTGCCCCACAATCAGAGCACCACTGATCTGTCACAGACCCATCCCCCACCTGTCTGGAGGCACCCATCCAACCCTTCCTACCGCACACTACCCCACCCCATCACTCCTGCACAGTCCTGGGCCCAGCTCAGCTCCTTCCCCTTTCTGTCCCCCCAGCAACCCCCTCTTTGACTCACCCCCCTCCCAGTGTTTCTGTGCCATGCTCAGCTCTTTCCCCCTCTCTCCCCACCCCCAAATCAGCTCTGCCCACCCCCTCCCCTGCCAATCCCAGCCCAGCTCTCCCCTCGCTGCTCACTCACATGGTTATAACCTCTGGATCCCCCCATCCCACCCAGCAAATCCACAATTCAAGCTCTGGGGCTCCCTGTGGTCCTGCCACGCTGCTGCAGCAGCGCCATTTAAAAGGACTGGGCAGGACTACAGCATCAGCAGTAGTAGCAGCAGCCCCGGGCCCCTTTAAATCCACTGAGCCCCTAGGCAATTGCCTTTTTTGCGCCCCCCGCCACTCTGTCAGTGGGCATGTGTCTAGATCTTGGCACACTGCTGTGTCCTGAAGAACACCACAGGAATACTTAACCTGGCATTTATCCCCACTTGCCTGCTCTATTGCATCTAAAGGACAGATGATTTAGACAAGCTGATATGCATTGAGTCTCTTGTGTCTGACATGAAGGAGGAGAGTATTATATCTGGACAGGTTGCTGTTTATTATTGAGCTGTCAGTATGGAACTGTTGTCTTGTCTATCACTGCTGTTTGCTCACCATATCGAAAGTGAGTTGAAGAACTAGAAGACAAGAGGAAAACAGGTTTGACAGCAACAAATACTCCTGCGTACTCTAACTGCTCCTGAAAGGATGTCCTGGCCCAATGACCTTGCAATACTGCATCCAAACATCTTGGCAGGGAAGCAGAGGACTGTCATACTCATGTACCAACCAAATCCATGCAATATGAACCTTTGCAGGTCTGCTGTTTGAAATGGACTTTGGACACAAGTGAGGGGGGACTACTCAGCAGCTGATAGGAGGCTCTTCCCAGCTCATGAATCAGCACAGAGCAGCCTCAGGGCTATTTTTGCACCAGCCGTACATGAGCTGGCAGCTAGAGTACATGACACTTCAGTTACTCCCTTTGCCTGACTCTGACACACCCTCACCTTTGGAGGGAAGCATGAGAGTTGGCTCCACCAGCACTGTGCCTTCTGAAGGCTCGCCTGCACTAGAGACTCCCAGGTGGGACGTTTAAGGGAAGTACCCTCTCTCTTTGGGGCACTTGCATGGTACCAGGAGTGGAAAGGGTCTGACGACCTGGTCCAAAATCTCTGTGTTGTAGGCCCCATCCACATAGCATGGCACCTTTGGAACATGAGCATTTGTGGTAATGTCAGCATTGCACAAATTCCTATGTTCAGCCAAAAGGAGTTATCACTGTGGTCATCTGAACCAGCCATGGCAGAGGAGTAGGAGGCAAAATAGCTCTAGAACATAATATAGGAGCAGGTCATCTCCCCACTCATCCCCAACTTCCTGGGCAAATGGGTTGAAAGACAGCAGACTGGGGGAGTGCTACCTCCACAGCTTCATCTCCCACCAGTGCAAAAGCCCCTCCATGGAGGGAAATGGTGGTCTGGATCTGTTATGGGAACAGCTAGCCAGGGCCATACTTTGGAGACAGCTGAGTGGACAAGCTTCACTCCCATCCACTAGCCTGTTCCTCTCCTAGGTTATTCCCGCTGCAGCATGCCCTGAAGGCCCACAAATAAGATCACATTGACCAAGGCTACATCTACATAATGAAATAAAGCTCCTCTGCTGAAAGTATCTAAGTACTACCACTGATCACTGGTGCCATGGGCCACATGGGGTCTCTAAGGTAGCTAGGACGCAAACTATTGAAAGTAAAAACACTCGAGCACATTAAACTTAATCTGGAAGGTGATATAGATAACTGATCAGAAATGTAGTGTGAACTAGAAATTTGTTAGTGGTCCTCCTGCTTTTGCACTAGCTAATATTTTAATGTGGTCTTCAGAAACAGCCTCATGGGAATCTGTGAATTTGAAATAATTATAATCACTTTACTTGCTAGGCTATATTTCCATACTCTACTTCCTTGTCTATATATTAAAATGCTAGCAGTTCAGAATAACTTCAAACCTCATCAATACTCACTAGAGGGTTGGGGTTTAGAACCTCAGTCAATTAAGTCTGTGTAGATGAGTAATAAAAAGTTTAAAATATAGCTTCCACTTTAAAAGGTTCTGCAGCTTTGACTATTGAGAAGCAATTATAGTTTAGTTGCAAAAAGACATTTTTAGACCTCTAATTGCTCCAAATGCACAAAAGAGTCATTCCATTTTAACCTCTCTCTGACATCAAGAACTAATGCTGTAATTGAAATGTGTCATCACTGATCTCAGTTCCAAGCCATTAGAAGAGCTGTTCTTTTCCCATCTTGCTGTTGCTCTTCCTAGTCACAGCACTGGCTGCAGACATGGAGCCAGAATTGCTGCTGTCATAATGCAGCAACACTGAGGAAAGTGATGGTGTATCCATCTGTGGGTGTGATGCAATTGGCTTGTACACCCTATGAACTATCAAAATAGCCAGTAAGGTGGAATCCCTGAAGGGAATTAGACTGCGCAATACTAAGCAACATGACACCTAGAAAAATCACAGGTACACCAGTGTGATACACACAGACAAGCTAGGTACCTCGGCTCCCTATAGAACATATGTGGAGAGTAACTGGAGTAGAGAGACTGGACCCTGGGTCCCACACTGTATGCCCTCTCCAGTGGCCCACAGGCAGCCACTGGTGTATGCTGTCCCTCATTATTTATACAATGTGGAACAGCTTCAGTAGGTAACACTGAGGGAGCCTCACTGGAATATCCCAGAGCAAAGAGGCTGGAGCGCTTTCCTGAAAAGTGGGAGACCTAATCTCTTTTAATCTCTCCCCCCAGGTAAGGAGGTAGAATTTGGACCTGGGTTCTACACGTTTCAGATGGCTGCTTATATTTCTGGGCTAAGAGTTGAAAGATGAACATCACAGTTCCCCATGTTTCAGTGCTCTTGAGGGAACCCATTGCAGTGTGTTAACCCACTTTTGAACCACACTGTCTAACTGAGGTAAGCCCCTTGACCTCTCTGCCTCCTGGGAATAAACTTCAGGGCATTCAGTACTTCCGGTTCACACCATGAGCTCCCTTCAGCAAGTCCACCCAAACTGGACACTTGAAGGAGGCTTACATGCCCAAAGGGAGCAATGCAGCCCTGACAATCTGGAGTGACTCTCAGACAGTGTGGAAAAACAAAAAAGCTTTATGATTTGTCTGGACACAGTGTAGCAAGGCCTGAAGTCAGGGTAGAGAATAGAAAAATTACAGCAAAGTACATCTGGAGGCCCTCTCCTCTGGCACAGCCCCAATCCCAATCCAGCAGTGTGTGTCCTGCTTCCAGCAACCCACACTGTACTACTCTCCTGGCCCACCTCAGTCTTTGGCCTTCTTCCCTTGTGACAGGTGTCTTCTGGTCATTCCCCATAGTGATTTGTTCTCCCACTGGTCAACATTTTCTGGCTTCCTGGAGAGGCTGGGCCCCAGAGTCATCAGTTGCTGGGTTACAAAATGTCTGGGCCACTGTCTGGACCCCAGCAGCTAAGTATCAATCACACCTGGATCACCACAAACATTAAACAACTTTTTCCCCACCACCTAGTTAAACATGCAGTACTTAGGGCAGTGATGGGCAACCTACACTAGTGAGTGGGCTGCAAGAGTGGCCATTCTTCAGCTCATGGGGCTGAAAGCTTACTGTAGCCAAGACAGTCTCCTAGGACAGTAGTTTTGCAAACTGTGCTTGTGTACCTAGAGTTTGCAGGGGGCCCTGATTGAATGGGTGAAGCACTTGGGTCAGATGCAGAGGGAGCAAATGGCTTGTACACTCCCTGAGTGCAATCAGCATGCACCTCACTTCATGTGCCCTTGCCTTACATTTGTGCCACTTCCGTAACACTGGTAAAAAAAAACCTACGCAGACAGAAACCAGAGGAATCAGTGCATGGTCAACTGTAAATAAAACATCTTGTGACCCACACACAGAACACCGATGGGTTGCAAGCGGCCTGTGGGCCAAAGGCTGCCCACCAAGGGACAGGGAAAATGGGTTCACTCAGTACTCATATCAAATATTATGAACAAATTCCATCGTGTCTCAATGAGTACCTGCTTCTCAATTTTTAATGGGGTTAATCATGGTAGGTGAGGCACCACTATGCATGCCCACAAACAGAAACTTAAATGCCTAGGGAATATTTACTCTGAAAAATTTCAACATCAAGTGAGTTTAGGAGCATACAGGGCTCAGTGAATGTTTGGGGGCTTTTGGCATCTAAATCTGGGTTTGAGCACTTAAGTAGCCTTGTGAATCTCACCCTGTATACTGCATGATAGTCCCATCCTGTTCAAACTGCATATTTACACATGCAGCAGTGAAATAGTGGACAATTGCCTAACACAGTCATCTTGAGATCCAACTGCTCTACATAAGCAAAGCCTTTTGCACTAGCTAGGTTTATTTCACATCAGTTCACACGATTCCTGATTCCCATTTCTAAGCAGGAAGATTAAGTCATGTCTAAATATCTTGGGTCAAACTGCGTCTCAGATCGTATCACGTCATGCTGTCGACTTCCCTGGAATGGTACGAGGGTGAAGAAGATCTGACTCTGCCTCCTCTCCCTGACTCCCAGAGATTTTAATTGAGGAACTAATGAGGCTGAATTAAAGTTCCCTAATAAGAAACATGCCATTGAGGCAACATGCAGGTTTCACATAAAAGTAAAATGTATGTTTTGCTGTATGTGCAAATGAGAAACATTAAAGGTAGGGGCCCATTTATAAATGCAAGAGTAGATGCTGATATATCTGTATAGAATATGGTAGTTATTGGCAACAGATAACATGTGCTGTGTGGTGACACTATAATTAAGATTTTCTTAGCATTTGTGTTTCACGTGAGTCATAAAAACTTTCTCTGAACTGCGCTTGGCGGCCAGATCTCAGCATAGCACTCATTTTTGTTTGTTTGTTTTGTTTTCAATTTCAAAAGACTCCGCTCAGCCATTTTATAGCAGGGAAAAAAAAATCCAAGTTAGAATTTTCCAGACCCTTAGTTTCACTCTTATACAACTCATCTGAAGGCAACGTTGGTGCGCACAGATATGACAGATTGATAGCATTCACTTGGCATGAGGTGGCGTAGATCCACTCCATGCAGATGACAGGCAGTGAGCAAGTTTCCTTAGCCTGGCACTGCCAAAGCAGCTGCCTCAGGATCTGCAGCACTCCTCCCTTTCCATTTTGATCGTCTTCTGGGCTAGGTTTAGATTATTTTTCCCCACGCTCGAAACAGCAGCATTATTTTGAGTGCAGTATTCCACTTCTGCTACCCCTTGTCATAAGAGGGGTAATGGAACCTTCGAAACAGGCCCTGATTTTGAAATAATTTAAGCAATTGTGCAAATTGCATAAAATTATTTCGAGATACAAATGCAGTTTAAACATAGCCCTAAAGAGAGATCCCCTGCCAAACTGTGTAGCAGTTTTGTGACCTATAGATGTCCTCCAGGGATTAAGTTGAGGCCGACACATTTATATCCATTTGTTACCTGAATAGAACCGTGGTAATCACAGGTGAAAGACTAGTACCCCTCTAGGCCCGCAGCCTGCAAGCTAATCTATCAGAGTATATCTTAGAATATGTGTGCACCGCAAAGTTATTTTGAAATAACAGCCCTTATTTCAAAATAACTATCCCAGCATCTATACAACTCAACTGCTATTTTGAAATAATTTTGAAATAGTGGTTGGCTTATTTCAAAACAGGTAAAACTCATTCCATGCGGAATAGCTCCTATTTTGAAATAGTGGCTGTTAAGACAGGAAATAGAGCCGATTTCAAAATAAGCCACCATGCAGCTAATGGCTGTATTTTGAAATAGGCTCTATTGCATGTAGATGCTGTATTTCTAAACAGCTAAATGCCATTTCAAAATGCATTTAGGCCATGTCTACACTACTGCATAATTTCGAGGGAGCTTATTTCCAAGTCCAACTTTGAAGTAATGGACTTGGAAATTGCGCTTCCACAAATACACCATCACCACCTGCTATTTTGAAGTAGCGGCCCGCCACTTCAGAAGGAAGCATCTACACACCCATGGCCCCTATGTCAAAATAAGAGGCCAGGAAATGCTGTGAATGGAAGTCACATGGCTGACAAGTCCTTCTTGGTCCTGCAGCCGTGCTATCCTTTAAAGGGCACTTCTCAACACATACACACCCTGCACGTGCTCAGGGCTGCCAGGCTGCACACAACTCAGCACACCCTTTGCACAAAGCAGAGCCATTGCGGACACCCTTATGGATCCTCAGCAGCTCCCTGAGTGGGATTTCCTCCACACTGTGGCCCTCCTGCTGGCAGTGCTGGTGGTGGCCATCCTCCAGTAGCACCACAGTGCCATCCGCATAGGTCCCCCCAGGCAGGTCCTCTACCAGGGGCAGTGGTTGTGACCTACCCCGGTGATCTGGTGATGCTGGGGCTTTCCCTCCAGCACTGACTGGTGGGACCACCTCATGCTGAGGGACTGGGATGATGACCGGTGGCTGCGCAACTTCTGGATGACCAGGCAGACCTTCAAGGATCTCTGCCACTGGCTCACCCCAGCCCTCCAGCACCGGGACACTAGGATGTGGCCCACACTCCCCCTGCACAAGAGGATGGCTATGACCCTATGGAAGCTGGCCACCCCAGACAGCCACCACTCTGTCAGACATCAGTTTGGGGTGTGCAAATCCACCATTGGGGCAGTCCTGACCAAAGTAAGCCAGGCCAGGGCCGCACAATCACCGGGAGGGGCACATGGCAAGGGATGACCCTGCATGGAAACGGGGGGGGGGGCCCTGCACAGAGATGGGGAGGAAGATCCTGCATGGGAATGGGTACCACCCAGCCACGCACTCATGGATGCATCTGTCTTGCACCCCATGCAGGTCGTCCGGGCAATCAACAACCTTCTCCTCCACTGAGTGGTCGCCATCAGGGACCAGGACATTGCCCTCAACAGCTTCGCAGACCTGGGCTTCCCCAACTGTTTTGGCATGCTGGACGACATGCATATCACCATCCAGGCCCCAGAACAGAGCACCAGCACCTTTATAAACAGAAAGGCGTAACACTCTGCATTCTTCCAGGCCTTTTCGGCACCCAGGGCTGGTTCATGGACGTACGCGTGGGATGGTTGGGGAAGGCCCACGATGCCTGGGTGTTTCAGAACTTGTGGCTTGGCCTCTGAATGCAGGAGGGGACCTATCTCCCCCCACAGGAGCTCCCGGTAAGAGACATCACCGTTGTCTCCTGCACCATGGCCAATGCCGCATATCCCTTGCACCTGTGGATGCACCGACCTGTCCCAGGATGTTTTTAACACATGACTGAGCCACACCAGGAACACTGTCTCGCGGGCATTTGGGTGGCTTAAGGGGAGATTAAGAGTCTATATAGACACAAAGATCCATTTGGTATGAGTGAATCTTAGTGAGAGATTCTGCAAAAGTACTTAACTCTTCTCCCCAAACTGGAAATCCCAACCTGAAGATCCACTGCTTTCCACACACATCAGAAGAGTATGGAGCAAAATCTTCCCTCTGACCCTTCTTCTACAGTGCGCTATGCAACAGTTATCCCCACACCTGTCCCGCTAACCCAAGGGGTGGCTTCATTTCAGTTGCAGCGAACAGATCTGGATCTTGTGTACGTCAGGCCTTTGAATAAATGGCAGTGTTTCTTATTAGCTGCAGTAGCATAACCATAATCATTATGTTTCCAAAATTAGGTTCCACATTAATGTTTTCCTGTGGTGTCCTTTATATTAAATCAAAAAGGTTTAATCTGCAACTATAATTTTTCTTGCTTCTATGGGCTTCTTTTATAGCCTTAATGTTCTTTTAATAGGTGATATTTTAGGTATGCAAAACTGTGAGCGTATATTGTAAACCTTTAAAAAATGCATTCTGATTGGCAATGGGAAAAGATCGTTAAGTTCCAATGGCTGCTTGGGTTCCTTGGTCAGGTGCTGTTTCTGCATTCAGATTCCATGCTGCTTACCAAGCCTGCTAAGCCAAAGCCATAATTTTTATTTTTAGATTGCATTGGCTTCCGTGCAAACACTTTTTGCTGTGCCATAGAAATAATTACCATCCTATGCACCATTGTGCACACCTTCCATTCAAATCAAAGGTGATGTTTATTCAGGAATTCTTTCTAAAAAAGCACGATGCAAAGAGATTCATGCTTTCTGCCTAATCGTATCCCATGGAAACCTTCATTTTAATTACTCCTGCCATATTTTGAAGAGTTAATTTCCATTTCTGTGGTGCCTTATTAATAAGTTACTGGCTACTTACAAACACTCCAATGCTTTTAAGAACACAATTTGAGAAAATGCTTAATTATGCAGTGTTATGTATTGCAGGGCCCCTCTCTTTCATAGCTTGTAAAATGCTTGCTCGCTATCATGTAGCTTCACCAGTTTGCAAAGAATGTTTTCTCCCTTCTTGTTATTTAGGTCACATTGCAGGATTCAGATTTGCCCCTTACACAGTTACACTGTCTCGCTGCTCAGAAGCTACATGATTATTCAATGAAGTGTTGAATACTCAACACTGATTTTTTTTTGAGGTTAGTTTAGTATTTTTGCAAAGTGCCAGATTATCATTCCCAGAGACTAATAGATTTCAAGACTAGAAGGACCCACTATGACCAGCTGTTTTACCAGTAGTATAGGCCATAGAACTTCAACTTCCTTTAATGGAGAGAATTATTCTTCCGTATTGTGTAAGGATCAAGAAGTGACAAGGAACTGTCTTCCATGCCATTCTACTGATGAATCTCAAGGCTTTTTCAAAGAGGCAACATCTAGGTTATTTCCATATGGAAACAGTCCATGAAATCTATGCTGATCATGCCAAGTGAATACTGCAAGAAGAGTCTGGGAATAGCTATTTGGAGTTTTAATGAGTTTAGTTAGGACCACTTTTATGTAATCTTTCTGTGAGTATTGAAGTGAATGACTTGACTGGGAATGTGTGTATTGTACAACAACAGCAGAAAAGTCACAGAAGAGGAGTTTGATTTCATCACTGCAAACATTTGCAGTGTAAACCTGGTTCTAATCAGTATGATTCAGCTGGCTAGACCTTCATGGAATATACATATCCGAGCACAACAGGACACACACTTATGCTGTATAAACAACAGCAATAGTATCTGCTGGAATTGTTCTGCAATGTTTTGACTATCATACAAGTTCCACTGCATTGTGATTTGTTTACAGACAATTCACAAACAAGAAAAGATGCAATGATCTTAGACAAAAAACACAAATATCTTAATGAGTTAGCCTATGCACCCATTCAACGAAGCGAGGGGGAAAAAGACACTCCCTTACTACCAGATGTGGTTTACCTGCATCACGGGATCCAGAATAGCTGCCCAGAGGCCTGTCCCACACACATAGATGGGGAGTCAGTAGACAGACGCAGTTGGGAAGGGGCAGTTCTTAGAGTCCTGGCTCTGCCCTGCTCCCATAAATATGTCAGCAAGCACAACTAAGCTTTCAAAGCTGGACTAGTAAATGGCTGGCACAGTTTGTTTACATCTGCTTCACAGGGGAAATGAGGAAACTCTATGTTACAATTCAGTACTTCTGCTGCTCCTGCGGGTAGGACAATTACATGCTGCCCCTCATTAAAGTAGATGGGAAAGTCTAGTCTAGTGTAGCTCAGAGCAAGTAATCCAATATAAATTATTCACCCGACTCCATAACTGAAAAGTACCAGTTATTTCCCATTGTCCATTCTCTAAAAAGCTTTTGCATGCTGATTTGTAATTAGACTTTGTGCGGTGGCTTCCACTCCTGATTATCAGAGTGGTTTAAAAACATAAATGAGTTTAGCTTCACAACAAAAGGTGAGACAAGCAAAATCCCAATTTACAGGTGGGAAAATAGACGTACATGGATGTTAAGTGACTTGCCCAGTGACACATGGGAATTACACGTGATGACTGTATGTCTACTACTTACTTAAGTGTGAAGACAGATGAGAGGCTAGAGAAAGCGTAGTAGGGTTCAAGGCAGAAATACTACAATGCAGCAACCCTCTCCCTCTCACTCTCCTAATGAAAGAAAACTGTTGGTGATAATTTTTTTCAACACTAGAATAAAGTTCCTTTTTGAATAGCAGAAAAAGGCAACTTTTTGTGATTCTTAGCTATTGTCACAGGAGAGTGACAGAGCAGATTATGAAACATTACGCTGCTTATACCAGGTTTGTGACTTAACAAAAATACAATCCTTCCTCTCTCTATAGCTGTCAGGTGATGATAATTTCTGGCCATGACTGACAATGGTGGATTTGAACCAGTGGACTGTAGTGGGAAATGCTATGGTATATTCTAGTACTAAACCCTCTGAGTCATCCATTCCTCTCCAGGCTCACCTTTTTTGCATTTTTCCTTCATAACTGAATATTAGCTTAATTCCCCACAAAAGCTTCTTTTAGTAAAAGATCATAGTGAAAAATGACTAAATTCAAACCATCTTGGATAACCCATATAATTAGCCTCTGCCTCAATGTTTCACAAGTCCATCATTTTAACAATGAGTAACATCACAGTCAAAACAGAGGAGTTCAACTAGAAACCAAGTCAGCAAAAGAAAAAGGCTAATAAGAGGAGCTTTGAATGCACGTAGCCCATATGAATGCAAGATTATTTCAGAAACACAGCCGAGACCAGAAAAAAAAAAAACCTACAGAAATGGCTATGAAGAACAAGAGCCTAAGCTGGTAGCATAGCCATTTACAAAGAGCACCACCGCCAGGAATGATCAGTAGCCAACGTTGTTGGTTAAAATCAGGAGTGAGTAAGATAATAAATCCAAATCTGGATCACGTTAATATTTTAATAATGGGATGAATGAGCACAATTCACATCAGACCCCTCAAACGCTTCAAAAGTATGAGATGAGGAGGTCCTGGTCTAGTGGCTGAGGGACAATGCCATGACAGGACATGGTTTAAGTTGGGGAGATGACTTGACTGTTTGGTTAAAGAACTTGCTATTAGATGTAGCAGTTTTGAGCTAGGTGACTGTCTCAGCTGTGTTCTGGTGGAGGGGGGCGTCACATACAGTGTTCCCTGTAAGCTGAGCACTTGGGCAGCCTCTCAGAAGAGATTCACTTGTCACTCAGCTGATTAGCAGAGCACCGACAGCATCCACACCCAGCAGCACGTGTTTTGACTTGTGGAACACATCCCCATATGCCTTGGTGCACATACCAAATTTATTCCATGCATGACTGGTAAACATTAGAGGGACTCCGGTCACATACCATAGATGCCACCAAGTGGTCAGACAGTTCACTCTTCCTGGAACCTTCCAAGTGGCAGCTACTCTAGTCTCGTGGTGGTCTGCCCTTTCTGAGATTAATTTCTCCAGCCTGGTTCCATGTTTTAGATCCAGCCCTTTCTGGGTAAAGAGTACAGCAATGGGCAGCCTTCTGGGATAGGCAAGGGCCTTCAGGTCTTCCCTCAGGTTGGGTAAATGGGGGAAGCATACTTGTCGCCATAATACATGATATTGTACTTGAATTCAATTTTTTTTCCAAATGGAAAGGACCTGCTAGTCTGAGAGAGAGAGGGCTTGTACTCTAAATGGGGAAGTGTGAAGGGGTATACAAGTTCTTCACTGTCTGGAAGGGGTTAAACAGCAGCTCTGAAGTCAGGCTGCTGCACCTCCAAAACATGTCTGGCTTGGAGGAGCTGCTCAAAAGAGAGCAGCCTAGCTCAGGAGGAGAGCAGTGGAGGTGAACTGAGCTGTACTCTGAGAAGGAGCATTGCAGAAACTGCTGTGCCTTAGCTGTAGCAATTTTGCTAAACTAAAAGGAAAGAGGCCTGTGAGTCTCAGATGGTCTGAGATTTTGTCTTTGATTCCAAGTATTTTGTCTATTGGGAAAGAGGAGAATGGAATGCAGCAAAATAGCACTTTGGTGCTGCAGAACCTAGTGTCTTCCAATGGGCCATGGATTAAAATCCAGGAGAGAGAGTGGGCCAGGTTCCCCTACCAGGCCCTGTCATGGCATTGTCCCCCAGGCACCAGATTGAACCCGAGGACCTTCTCATCCCAACTACCAAAGACAGAAGCTGGCCCCCGATAGGGGAGGTGTCTAGGAGAAAGAAATTCTTGAGGACAGATAAGTCAAATGGCAATTTTATAGACTGGAATAATTGACTACTTTTCAACATAAAGCCTCCTCACTTTTAGAACAAAACACAGTTGAAGATCAAGCAGATTTTATTTACTCACTTGGGTTTCTTTGTTATGGGCTTTCCAAAGACAGCTCAGAACTCTATGGCCAACAGTCAGCGGGACACACTGCCTCGTGTATCTTAAAGATTTGTGCGAGGTCGCCTTTGATAACCAGAATTCACAACATTCAGCACACTCTAGCCACTGCAGTGAGAAGCTACTGTCTTTACAAAGAAAGAGAAGCTCTAGTTACTATTTCTTTTTCATGTCTTTTTCTTTCTTTATTTGTATCTCAAGGGTTACTTTTTCTTGGTCTTCCTGACACTTGCTCTTTCACCTGCTAGTTCCTCTCTCCTTGATTGTTCATCTTTTAAAGCAAAACATACAGCCCCGTTAGCACAAAAGCTATTTTTTGGAACTTTAGGGAAAGACTATTTTTCCCCTCAGGAGTTGCCCCATCTCCCAGTTTGAGGTTTTTCTGCACAGCCCTTGTCTGTTTTTTTCCCTTTCACCTCATCGAAGGCTTAGCTCTTCAAAGCAGAATTGGCTGTAAGCCCCTGCAGCAAGAAAGAAGAAGCATCGTACTATAGTTTTATTTTATTTACCTCTTACAGTTTTCATAGAGAATATTCCTTTACTATTACAGCAGATTTGTTGCCTGGACTTCAGACCAAACCTGTACATCACAAAAAATAATGGATTTTAACACATCAGATATCTTTGTAGTGAACTTTATGCCATCCTGTGTCTTTTCTCTTCTTTGTATGATCCTATATATTCTCTGTTACTGTTTCTGCAATGTTTTACAATGACAGGCATATAGATAGTATAGGTTCTTTGCAGCTGGAGCACCCATAGCAAGCTGTCTCACACAGGGAAGTCTGTTGCCTTTGTGGTATCTTAACATTATAGGATTCTCAGATGGGGAAAATTGAGATCACTCTGTTGATTTGTGAGTCAATGGCTCAATATCTGGATGGCGGTCTGTTTCAAGTGGAGTGCCACAAGGCTCGGTTCTGGGGCCGGTGTTATTCAACATCTTTATTAATGACCTGGATGAGGGACTGGACTGCACCCTCAGCAAGTCTGCGGATGACACAAAACTAGGAGGCGAGGTAGATTCGTTGGAGGGCAGAGAGAGAATCCAGAGGGACCTGGATAAATTGGAGGACTGGGCCAAAAGAAATCTGATGCAGTTCAAAAAGGAGAAGTGTAGAGTCCTGCACCTGGGGCAGAAGAATCCCAAACATTGTTACAGGCTGGGGACCAACTGGCTCAGCAGCAGTACGATGGAAAGGGACCTAGGGGTTATGGTGGATGAAAGGCTGGATATGAGTAAACAGTGTGCCCTTGTAGCCAAGAAGGCTAACGGCATACTAGGGTGCATTAAGAGGTGCATTTCGAGCAGATCTAGAGAAGTAGTTATTCCTCTTTATTCGGCACTGGTGAGGCCACATCTGGAATATTGTGTCCAGTTGTGGGCCCCCCAGGAAAAAAGGATGTGGATTTGCTGAAGCAGGTTCAGTGAAGGTCAACAAAAATGATTAAGGGTCTGGAGCACAAGACCTATGAGGATAGGCTGAGGGATTTGGGCTTGTTTAGTTTACAGAAGAGAAGACTTAGATGTGATTTAATAACAGCCTTCAACTTCCTGAAGGGGAGCTCTAAAAAGGAGGGAGAGAAACTGTTCTCAGTGGTGTCAGATGGCAGAACAAGGAGTAACGGTCAGAACTTGAAGAGGAAGAGGTGTAGGTTACATATTAGGAAACGCTACTTCACCAGGAGGGAATGCATTGCCTAGAGAGGTGGTGGATTCTCCATCCTTTGAGGTTTTTAAGTCCCGGCTGGACAAGGTCCTGGCTGGGATGACTTAGTGGGGGTTGATCCTGCTTGAAGCAGGAGGCTGGACTAGATGACCTGATGAGGTCCCTTCCAGCCCTGTGATTCTGTGAGGGGCCATTACTGGATGAGAGAGGTAACCTAGTGACAGATGATGTAAGTAAAGCTGAAGTACTCAATGTCTTTTTTGCCTCAGTCTTCACAGACAAGGACAGCTCCCATACTAAGGTGCTAGACAATGTCAAAAGTAATCAACATGGATTCACCAAGGTCAAGTCATGCCTGACCAACCTGATTAGCATCTATGATGAGGTAAAAGGCTCTGTGGACATGGGGAAGTCAGTGGATTTGATATACCTTGACTTCAGCAAAGCTTTTGATACAGTCTCTCACAATATTCTTGCCCTAAAGTTAAGGAAGTATGGATTGGATACATGGACTATAAGATGGATAGAAAGTTGGCTTGATGGTCAGGCCCAAAAGGTAGCAGTCAATTGCTCAATATGTGGATGATGGTTGGTTTCAAGTGGAGTGCCCCAAGGCTCGGTTCAGGGGCCAGTGTTTTTCAACGTCTTTATTAAAGACCTAGATGAGCAAAAGGATTGCACCCTCAATAAGTGTGCGGATAACACCAAAGTAGGGGCAGAGGCAGATATATTGGAGGGTAGAGATAGGATCCAGAGTGACCTGGAGAAATCGGAGGATTGGGCTGGATATGAGTAAACAGGGTGCCCTTGCAGCCAAGAAATCCAACAGCATATTGGGGTGCATTAGGAGGAGCATTTCAAGCAGATCTAGAGAGGTGGTTGTTCCGCTGTATTTTGCACTGGTGAGGCCACATCTGGAGTATTGCATCCAGTTTTGGGTCCCCCCATATAGAAAGGATGTGGATGTGCTGGAGCAGGTTCAGTGGAGGGCAACGAAAATGATTAGGGGGCTGGAGAACATGACCTATGAGGAGAGGCTGAGGGATTTCAGCTTATTTAGTTTGCAGAAGAAAAGACTGAGGGTGATGTAATAGCAGCTTTCAACTTCCTGGAGGGGAGCTCTAAAGAGGATGGAGAGAAACTGTTCTCAGTGGTGACAAATGGCAGAACAAGGATCAATGGTCTGAAGTTACAGAAGGAGAGAAGTAGGTTGGATATTACAGAAAACTACTTCACCAGGTGGGCTGAAGCCCTGGAATGCGTTGCTTAGGGAGGTGATGGAATCTCCATCTCTAGAGTTTTTTAAATCCTGGCTTGACAAGGTCCTGGCTGGGATGACTTAATTGGGGTTGATCCTGGTTGAAGCAGGGGACTGAACTTGATGACCTCTTGGTGTCCCTTCTAGCTCTGTGATTCTGTGATTCTATGATTTCAATGGAGCTAGGCTGCTTTACAGATTCTGTGACTCTGCCTTAGTGGCTTGGTCAATAGACAGGTGAAAAATATCACAACTGCCTTCCCTTCCCTAGAACTGAGCGTGCTAGCACTGAGGCTAGCACTGATGGAGTTCCACCCCATATGCTGCCTATCTGTTCTGTGTAGCCCACTGGTCATTACGTGCTGTGCAATCCCCTCTGTGTGTGATCCACAGAGCATATGATCTTCTGCAGTCCCCAGCTATGCTTAAATGGGTATGGGGTAACAAAGCTGTGCTTTCAATCCTGGGAGCAGTGCTATCATGTCTTGTCTAAGGCGCAATGGTGGGGTCACGTGAGGAAGGTTTCATTGTACTCACTTTGTCTATGGAGGTGACTTCAGTTCACAGGGATGTTGAGCTAATCCAAGCTTTAAATGTACCCTTCCAGTATGGAAAGGGCTAGCACATCACTTCCTCCCATTCCTCACATTTCCTGGCAGAGGAAATCCCCCAGATTTCTGGCTGCAGAGCCAGGACTTGTAGGATGTACGAGAATAAAGGAAGTCCTGCAATAGCTCAGTCCTGTGGTCACACAATTTTGAGGTACACTGCTGGAACTGAGCAGTTGCAGTGGGACTTAGCAAGTGGAGCTCTGACAACAGGACAAGCGTCCTTTCTGCTAGTTTCTTTCTCCACGTGAGGAAGGGACTCTTACGTGCAGATTACAGGGACTCTCAGAATGAGGAAGGGACACTGGCTGCAAGCTCCATGGCCCTCAAACCAAACCAAGATGGCCCAACATGATAATTCAATTCACTTTTAAATACAGGTGAATAATAATTGCTTCATGGTCCACAAGCATCGCATGAGGAGCAACTCTTAAGAAGGCAACGATTGACCTGCTGTGATGTGCACGGTGACCAGATGTCTTGATAAATTCAGGATCGCCCCAATGTTTAACCATTTGTCCTGCATCCTGACCAATGAATGACTAGGATGGGCAGAGGAAGCAAGTGGCAGGTAGGAGCATGAGAAGGTGATCCACAGGTTAGGGGGGAGAGAGGAGATGAGCCATAAGGGAGGAGGGGAAACACAGAGGGATGCCACAAGCCAGTGGCAGGTGGGAGATGAAGAAGGATTCAGTGTGGAGGCAGCTGAACTGGGAGGGAGCAAGGTCTGGGGCAGAGTGGGGCCTGGCCAGAGCAGGGTAGAGTATGGATGGGGCCAATGGCACCCCAAAGTGTCCCAATATTTCACTGTTATGATCAAGTCACCCTTTTAATGCATGATACTTGCTTAAGAATACGTTGAGGTCTGGTGTACAGTAGAGACCTGTATCAATATAACCACACCAGGTGGGGGATAGAGCATCTTTGTTAAAGTGCTAAAGCAGCATTTTAAAAAAGCCTTGAGTGGACCTGACCTGAGATACTGCTTGCGAAAGTGATGAAGTGAGAGTGAAGAGAGGGTCTGGCCTCCCGCCTTTTGTAACTAGTCACACCCATGGAAACTGAGTGCAAATCGGAATAGTAGCATTTTGTACTCGCTCTGCATTGGGAAAATGCCATGAGAACTGAATGAAGGGTTGTCATTCAATTTTCAGTGAAAAGTGCCAAATGTCTTAATTTTACAGAACATAGCGTATTGCCCCAGAGAAATGTAGTCATTTACAGAAAAATGCTTACATACACCTTGCTACCCTTCACACAAACCTATAAAGGACACTGAAAAAGCAAGTATGATTACACGACCACAGAATGCAGAAGGCCCTGACCCACCATCATATGAAAAGCTTTGACATTGTTAATACCTTGTGTATTAGGATCTTACCAGTAAAAGGTACATTAGGTATAAATTACTGCACAAAAGAAATTCCAGTCCATCTTTGGCAACATGACCTGTGACGTGTTTGGAAACAAGAAAAACAGTGTTGTTAATATTTTAAATCTTACCCCTACATCTTCTTTGATGCTCAGAACTTTTGTCTTAAACACTACATTCCAGCCACAATTTAAAGAGAATGCAAAACATTTCCAGGCTTTAAAATTTTACCATTAGTATTTAGAAGTCAGAAATAATGTATCAATCCTGCAACAGTAAAATATAATGGAAGGCCAGAAAGACGGATATTGAAATGCTATACCCCAAGTCTCTGAGCAACTTTTGGTACTTTCCTTCAGTAATCATAACCCATAACCTGACCTGAAAAAAAATGACTGACTGAAGTTGCAGCAAGATTTTTGTTTCTTCTGTCTTCAAACCAGTGTTACACCACGCCTGAGTAAATCCCAACAAAACATATGAAACAGAGAAGAGGCGAAATGAAAAAGGAGAGAGAAAGGAAAAGTCTTCTTAGTTTGTGCTCTTGACTTTTCCTTTTAGTTTCTTAGCAGTGTAATTTTGGCCATGATGATCCTGTTGGTCTCGAAGCTCTCTGCACTTCACAACAAGAGATGCAGCTGTTGTGCCATTTAGCATAAAGGCACCATTTGTATTATAGTCTGGATTTTTTTATACTGTGAGAATTCTAAAAGCCTATTCAACTGATGATTTATTAATGTTATTATTAAGATTTTTCTTAATCTTGTTAGGCATAGATTTTTTCTGGCCTGCATGGAAAGGCTAAGGTACCTGGAGCAATTGCTACTTTGTAGTCAATGCACAGATATTACCCATAAAACAAAGGTCATGATAGGAAGTTATTCATGCATAAGGGTGAAGTCCTGGGTTCACTGAATTGAAAACTGCCCCGACTTTATCTCAAGTTTCCAGTTATATAAATTGGAGTTAATTGCAGGTTTCAAAAGTAAGAACTGCAGTGTAATGGTGTGATTAGTGTACTTCTCTTATGAGGAGTGTCCATTTCAAATATTGTGGGTGCTGCTCCAGGAAGTAATTATTGACAGAGTTTTCATTTGATATGCAAAGTGTGGCTTGTATAAAGCCCATGTCCAGCTCCTGAATCTTCTGAAACTTTTCTGCACAAACAAGTGTGAGGGAAACATGGGAGGTGGTGGAAAAGCACCAAGGTTTAGCATAGGCAGCAAGGTCCTTTTTATAGTAGGGAGCAGTCAATAGGAACTTTGCCATGAACTTAATAAGGAGATGGGAATTGCTACATTTAGGCAGGGGAGGAGAAGAGGCTTTCCTATATGAGGGGGATTCCACCCAGTACCCTTCTGCTCCATTTGTCTGAACAGATTCCACTGTCTGGACCTTATATCTATTCTGCCACCCTGAGCTCCATGTTTCTGGAAGGGGTAGAGCCTTGAGCAGAAGGGGTGGCGCCAAAAGCTTATGAGAGCTGCGGAGAGGGGCCCAGTGCTGTGCTCCCAGGCAGCACTGGGCCCCTCCTCCAAGCCGTGAAAGCTGTGCAGAATGATGCTCTTGTGGAGTTTCAAAGGGACCTGGAGCCCCAGCTGCTGCTGGAGCTCTATGACCCTTTCAAATGCTGGGCTCCAGTGCAGTTGTCTTTCTAGGCTTCCCTGCATCAGCAGGCCTAGAGTACGGTGAAAGGTCTGAAGAGAGCGCTGTCATTTGAAACTCATCCAGCCCTGGCTCAAGGGGAATCTGATTTATGGCACAGCTTGAAGCACAGATGCAAAATGCAAACAATTACAATAGATTTTATACACTATCATTCTTACAGAACATCAGAGAACACTGCCCAGCAGGTTACAATCTATGCTCACAAACACAAACGTACTTGATTACTATGGGCCGTGCAGAAAACATCTGAACCTATGGTAGGGCAGGAGTGGAGAAGATGGGAAAACAGCCAAGTTTCAGGGACCTTGACTCCAATAGGGAAAACGGAGAAAGATCAAAGGAGCAAGAGTTAATTATTTTATTAGAAAAAGATGCATAGGCCAGGAAGAACAGATGTCTCTTGAGACGGGATATTGAAAGAGTCAATTAGTAACAGAAGACTGCTCCAGATGGTGGTGGGAATCTAGGAGAAGAACCTACCACCCCCTGTTGAGGGACAAGGTGGGTAAGGAGACAAAAGTCTGGTTAAAGGCAGAGAACACAGTCCTAGCCTAGACCTGAGGGTGAGGAGGTTGTTATCTACAGATTTAACTTGGTAAAATAAACAGTTTTGACTGACTCTAAGATTAAGTTTATGCGCTGAAATTCTCGAGCAGCCTTTTTCACACATCCCACAGATGCTTCTGTTTTCTCCTTCACTTTGCAATAAGGCCACAAGTGGATCCTGTGTCAGCACATTTGTGAAGCATGACCATAAGATAGTGCACTTTCAAGCAACCAATCAAATAATACATAGTTCCTCTTTGCCTTTTATTCTGTGGTACCTCCAACTAACCTCTATGAAAGAAGAATATATGGTTCTCTTTTTTGCATGTGTTAAACCATTGCAGTAGGAATGGGAGATGTAGCAGCTTGTGGAATCCCAGCAGTGAGTTCATGAATGATACATGAAATGAAATCTCCCCTGCCAGGTGCACAGAGGGAATATCAGACAGCGCTGTGAGATCACTACTGTGCTGGGTCATTTGATGTAATATTCACTTCAGATGCAGTCAGGAAAGACCACTGAGCCTAGATGTTTCAAAGTAAATGCATAAAAAGAAAAATGAAAAAAAAAATAAGTTGTTTTCATGGGGGGGAAGGGGTGGTTCCTCCTGCCTTACTGCAACCCCAGCTCCTCCTGTCTCTGGCTACAAAAGAGGCTGGGAGGAAAGAGCTCTTTCTCTGGCTCACAAGCCTCTCATTGCCCTTAAAAATGACTGTGTCTGTTATATCCTTTGAAAAGAAAATGATCAATTTTACAGCCTTTCCTCATCTAAAGTAGGGTTGAGGGTAAAGAGGAGGGAGTTAATGGGATAAGTATAATGGAAAGTGACCTTCTTACTAGGAAAATGGATACAATTATCTCTGAGAGTGCTGAGTGTTAGTAGAGGATCACAGGAACAGCAGAAGTGGTTTCCAAGGCGTGAGAAAGAAGCTGTCTTCTTCTCAATAACCTCCCTGGCCAGTTACTTCAGACCTAAAACTGAGGGCTTGTGGAGTAAGGGGTGCATAAGGATCACAGTAGTAACTCAGCCCACGTAATCCCACGTAGTACTTTCTTGGTGCCTGTACTTGCCGGTACTGAGTACCAGCACCTCGACATCCCTAGCCATGGGATTGGCAGAGTGGGACGGGCAGGGAGCCAGCTGAGTACCAGCTCCATTTTTTTATTTACAACCAAGGTACTGATCCCACATATCCCAACTAATAACCATCACTCATTGTTCTGAAGACAATAGGTGTCTTTCCGTTTATGTCATTGATTTCAATAGGCTTTGGATCAGATTCTCCCTGTAAAATGTCTTATTTTATGCTTGTTTGATACTAAAGACGTCCATATTCATGATCATCAAAAGCTTGTTTGCAAAAAACTCAGGTGTAGACTGGTAGTAGAATGCTGAACATTACACCGCTCCTGTATTCAAGCACAACCAACATCACTGGGCGTGAGGCTGGTAAGTTGGGTATAAATTGATACCTAACCATGGTGCAATATATTTTAGAAACGTGCATGTCTGTCTGTAAGGATTAGGTTGTGCCAGGATACAGGGACGTGCATGGAAAGGGATTGCGTCATATGAAACAGAAAGGGAGGGGTTTGATGGCAAGGGCAGTTATACTCAGTGTGACACCAGTGGGCAGCAAGCATGGGAACAGGAGAGGCAGCAAATACCCCAGTGAGAAGCTGCTAGCCAGCAGCACCTGCCATCCTAACTTGACTTGTGGAGAAGCTCCCAGCGGCCATCTGGCCCCAGTGCCCTGGGCTGCCCTCTGTTTCCTTCTGGGCTGGCCCCTGGGAGAAGCCAGCAGGCAGACTTTATGTCCTCCCATCCAAGAATGGAGCTGGCAGGCAGGGTGCATGGCTTCCTGCTGACCCTGGCTGGCCTTAGGGAGAAGCCAGCAGACAAGGTGTACATACTGCCTGGGGGGAGCCATTGACGAGGGTGAACACTCCTGTCCTCACCAGAGACAAACTGATGGGCAGGGTGCATGAACCTCACCACACCAGGCCACCCCCCAGGGAGAAGCTGACGGCCACCCATACCACCTGCCCTGAGCTCCCCACCCTTTCTCCTGTGCTCATTCTTCTCCCAGCCCCTACCCTGATTCTTGTGCCACCACCACCCTGCTCTGAGCCCCTCCCTACCCCAGCTCTGATCTCTGTACCCTCACACTCCATCCTGGGGGCCTCATCAACCCCCAACCCTGAATCCTGCACTTCTACACCCTGAGATGCCTGCCTCCCACACCCCCAACCCCCTGCCTGGAAGGACCCAAGCAATGCTATGTAAGTCTTGTAGTTGCCTGTAAGTTTTATATATGTCCTCTCTTAGTGCAGACTACCCTAATGTCCCATCACACTAACCAATAAACACCACACCCACAGGAGTCATTGACTAGCAATCTCCCTCTGTTCTGCTGTCTTCACCCAGCCTTGAGAGGCACGCCAGACTGCATCCCATCCAGCCCACTACACCATCAAACCAAATTTGCCACAGGTACTCTTTGTCCCCCCTGCACCACTTTCTGTGTGAGTTGCTTCAGCAATCTTCCTCTGCTCCTTGGGATTTGTATTTAGGAGTATGGGACCAGCAGGAGGTGGGGAAATGGAATGGTTGCTTAGTGGCCTGTAACTGAGCTATTTATCGCCCACCTCTGAGTGGAGGGAAGCATCTTGCCAGCACAACTGACTGACACACCTACTGGCAATCCCAAAGCACAGATGACTAAATGGGCACAGAGAATGAATCTCTTCTTACCCCGTGAAGGGTGAGAGTAGAATGGGGTGAAATCATTCAGTTTCTGACTTTGGATGAATCTGATGCTCAGATTAACCTCACCGGTGCTTTTTTGTATTGGTACTTGCCGGTACTGAGTACTGGCAGCTCGGCAGCCCCAGCACTGGGATTGGAGGTGATGAGGGCAGGGAGTGGACTGAGTACTGGCTCTATTTTTTAAAAAAATACAAAAAAGGCAGCGAACCTCACAATTTGTTAACGAAATCTGACATGCACAGATTCCCTGACATGCACAACTATTTCCAACCAGTCTATGCAAAATGTAGCTGTTTATGCCCCCTTGTTGTCTCTCATTGGCTACGTCTACACGTGCAGCCAACATCGAAATAGCTTATTTCGATGTTGCGACATCGAAATAGTCTATTTCGATGAATAACGTCTACACGTCCTCCAGGGCCGGCAACGTCGATGTTCAACTTCGACGTTGCTCAGCCCAACATCGAAATAGGCGCAGCGAGGGAACATCTACACGTCAAAGTAGCACACATCGAAATAGGGATGCCAGGCACAGCTGCAGACAGGGTCACAGGGCGGACTCAACAGCAAGCCGCTCCCTTAAAGGGCCCCTCCCAGACACAGTTGCACTAAACAACACAAGATACACAGAGCCAACAACTGGTTGCAGACCCTGTGCCTGCAGCATGGATCCCCAGCTGCCGCAGAAGCAGCCAGAAGCCCTGGGCTAAGGGCTGCTGCCCACGGTGACCATAGAGCCCCGCAGGGGCTGGAGAGAGAGCATCTCTCAACCCCCCAGCTGATGGCCACCATGGAGGACCCAGCAATTTCGACGTTGCGGGACGTGGATCGTCTACACGGTCCCTACTTCGACGTTGAACGTCGAAGTAGGGCGCTAGTCCTATCTCCTCATGAGGTTAGCAACTTCGACGTCTCGCCGCCTAACGTCGAAGTTAACTTCGAAATAGCGCCCGACGCGTGTAGACGCGACAGGCGCTATTTCGAAGTTGGTGCCGCTACTTCGAAGTAGCGTGCACGTGTAGACGCAGCTATTGTGTTATTACAGATGTGACCAGATCCCTCTCTCTCGAAGTCCCTCCACTGACTTCCCCAGCTCTACCAGTCCAGGTGCATACCTATTGTCCTCTAAGTATCTGCAAAACTGTATCTCCTCCTACCTATCTGCCCATGGACCACCACCCCCCAGTCCCCCACTATGTCTCCTACCTTCTTTTCTTCATTTTGCCAGCTTTGGGGCCCAATGTATTCAAGCCTTCTGCAACCTTGATGTATCCAGAGGATACTAGATCTGATCTTCAGGGTCTTTATTCCCTCTTTCCTCTCAGGACCCACTACTGCCACAATGCCTGTTAGAAATCAGCTGCTAAATAATTCCCAGGT
Source organism: Carettochelys insculpta (assembly GCF_033958435.1). Taxonomy (NCBI): domain Eukaryota; kingdom Metazoa; phylum Chordata; order Testudines; family Carettochelyidae; genus Carettochelys; species Carettochelys insculpta. The sequence goes on along the minus strand of NC_134138.1, from coordinate 86,032,477 downwards.
GGAAGATAACAGGGAGTCCTGTGGCACCTTAGAGATTAAGAAATTAATTAGGTCATGAGTTTTTGTGGGGAAAACTTTTCAGCTGAAGAAGTGGTGTTACCCACAAAAGCTCAAGACCTAATAAATGTATTAGTCTCTTAGGTGCCAAGTGACTGCTTATTATTAGTGAAGCTACAGACTAACACAGCTACCCTGCTGAAACTTTTGAAGTAGAAGATCGTTGGGAGAGATAGTTGTATAGATAGATGAAAATGATAAACTATTGCTTGTATATGTTTTGTATCATATTCCCTTCCCCCACGTAGGCCTATTCTTCTATTTGCTCTTTAAATTGTAAGCTCTTTGGGGCAGGAGGCTGTTTCTTACTGTACCTCTGTAGAACATCCCAGACAATCTGGGCATTACAGCAAGGCAGATGCCCTTGATTTATAGCTGTGAGTGCCAGTCAAAATGGACTACATCAAGCACCAAGCCACGAGTGTCCCTCCATCCTGCCAGATGTACAGGACAAATCCTTCAGCTGCTGACAAAGGTGGTGTTACTTGCATCAGGGATGAAGAAAGGAAACAAGGCTGAGAACTTCACAAGGGAAAGACTAAAAGCACAGGAAAAGTCAACCCCAAGACAGCAAACAATGCATCCAAATGGAATGAGCCACATTATCATCAAATGTCTGTAGGTTCTGCCTGACAGTATCTAATACATCTGATATAAAGTAATAAACCACCAAGCTGTTTTCACCTGGAGTTGGCAGGAGTAATGGAGAAAGAAAAGGCTGAGCTCTGTATGGGGAAAAGACAAAGAGGGCAAGAGCAATTAACCTCTGACAGACAATATAATGTACTAGTCATCATCTGATTCATTAACTACAGGGCCTGGAGAAGGAATGTGCTCATACTTGTATGCAAATCTTTCAGGCTTCATTTACAAAATGTCACATGCTGTGCATTCCCTGGTAGCAATTGGCATTTCAGCTCTCGTGTTATTCTTGGACATGGTAACTGTAGCCTAAAGTTGACTGTGTAAAAAAGGTGACAAACAAAATGCTAAAAATGTTGAATAAAAAAAAAAACCCTAATGGTAGCCATACACAAGTATGGAAGAGCTCAATGGTTAAAAGGCTGGGTAACATGGCTGGAGTGCTCTTACGTGGTATACATTTGTGATCTTATAACTATTCACTAGCAAAAGTGACTGCATCTCTTCCCAGGACTAGTGGGACTCAGGGCTCTAGGAAACCTGGGTTCTGTTTCTGGCTCTGCCACTGGTCTGTTGGGTGACCTTGAGGAAATTTCTATACCTCTATTTACCCATCTTTGAAGTGAGATTAATGCTACTTACCTGCCTTGTAGAGCGCTTTGAGAATTATGGATGAAAAACACTGTTTAAAATGAAGGCATTTTTACTCCTCACATGAACATGAACTGTCATCAACTGCTATGCACAAATGTTTGTGTGATGTGGCTAAAGTCACACACTCCATGAATGTAATAAACGTACGAGGAGGAGGCTTTTGCTGCCATCAGTGCTCTAATGTATAGGCCTTGGTTTACTGGGATGCTTCCCAGGGTCCTCAGCTTTGTGAGGCATCTGGCAACCGCTTGCCTTTAAGGTGAGTAGACCTGATCTGTGCCTGCCGGGGTCACCTCCCCAGTTCCAGTGGCTACAGGCAACTCAAGAACTCCTCTCTAGGCTTAAGTAGGCCCTGCTCTCTTTCTGTCTCTGCAGGTTAGTGTTCTCAGATTCCAGTCCCAGTGACCTTTGAGTGGCACTTTGGAACATGCAGCCTCATACACACTGGATTCTCACAGATCCACTGCTTCCAATGAAGCAGCCCACCCCAGCTTACCAGTTTCTCCTCAGATCGCCGCTCCATGTGTAAAGTATCAGAGAAGCAGCCGTGTTAGTCTGTATCTTCGAGAACAACAAGAAGTCCTGTGGCACCTTATAGACTAACAGATATTTTGGAGCATAAGCTGTCGTGGGCAAAGACCTGCTTCATCAGTTGCATTGGGGGGGGTGTTCCAGAGGGGTATTTAAAGAGGGGGGTCCCAGTAAAAGGGAGGGCCAGAGCTGACAAGGTCTATTAAGCAAGGTGGAAATGGCCCATTATAGTAGCATGTATCAAAAGAGGAAAAAACAAGTCAGATCAGACAGGTGGATGTGTGCCCATTGTCAGAATCTAATGGGGAGATATTAACACCCGGGGCAGAGAAGCTGCTTTTGTAAGGGGTGAGCCACTTCCAGTCTCTGTTTAACTCTTGCTTGATGGAGTCAAATTTGCAAACAAATTGCAGTTCAGAGATTTCTCTCTCCATTTGATTTTTGAAATTTTTTTGTTTTCAGGCTGCTACTTTTAAATCTGTTACTGAGTGTCCAGGGAGATTGAAGTGCTCTCCCACAGGTTTCTGTACATTACTGTTCCTGATGTCTGATTTATGTCCATTTATTCTTTTACATACAGACTGTCCAGTATGGCCAATGTAAATTGTAGTGGGGCATTGCTGGCACATATTAAAAAAATAGAAAGATTATTGGAGATACACATCTCCTAGAACTGGAAGGGACCTTGGGAGGTCATCTAGTCCAGTTGCCTGCCCTCTTGGCAGGGCCAAGCACCATCCCTGATATCTATTTGCCCCAATCCCCCTAAATGGCTTCCTCAAGGATTGAGCTTGCAACCCTGGGTTTAAGCAATCTAATGGTCAAACCACTGAGCTATCCCCATCCCCATTTATATTAGTAGATGTGCCTGTAAAGGAGCCCCTGATGGTATGGTTGATATTAGGTCCTGTGATGATATCACTGGTGTAGCTCTGTGAGCAGAATTGGCAGTGAGGTTTGTTGCAGGGTTAAATAGACATGAATCAGACATCAGGAAGAGTGATGTACAGAGACCTGTGGGAGAGCACTTTAATTTCCTGGGACGCTCAGTAACAGATTTAAAAGTAGCAGTCCTAAAACAAAGAAATTTCATCAAATGGAGAGAGAAATCTCTGAGCTTCGCTTTATTTGCAAATTTGACGCCATCAAGCAAGGATTAAACAGAGACTGGGAGTGGCTCACCCCTTACAAAAGCAGCTTCTCTGCCCCGGGTGTTAATATCTCCCCATTAGACTCTGACAATGGGCTATATCCACCTGTCTGATCTGACTTATTTTTTTGTCTTTTGATACATACTCCTATAATGGGCCATTTCCACCTTGCTTAATAGACCTTGTCAGCTCTGGCCCTCCCGTTTACTGGGACCCTACTCTTTAACTACCCCTCTGGAACACCTCTCCCTCATGCATCTGATGAAGCGGGTCTTTGCCCACGACAGCTTATGCTCCAAAATATCTGTTAGTCTATAAGGTGCCACATGACTTTATGTTGTTCTCCCTGTGTAAGACACACCTCACTCAGATAGAATTATATTTAAAAACAGGTATAAGTTTATTTAAACAAGTATAGAGATCCAAGTGACAGCAAGTAGGTATATTTGGACAGAAATGGTTATATATAAAATAAAATTATAACATGCATTTTGGAATCTAAACTTAATTGGATACCTTCATGTCTTGTGGAGCAATGCTCACCCAATACCCTACCAGCGTTTTACAGCCAGACTCATCTGTGGCCCTCATAAGATCAATGTTCTGTTAACTTGCCTTCTCAGGATCTAGATGATACCACTACACCCTTAGATATACCGCAACAATGAACTGTTTTTACTCCTTATAAAAAATCCCTTCCTGCTGTTTATTTCTGCATGTCAATGTCCTCTCTCGAAGATTTTCCAATCTTTTGATTAGCATGTGGCTCAGAATGTGGATAAGCATCAAATGAGAGACATACAATGCCCACTACACACGACCAGCTCCAGGGATAAGCATCTTTTACTTTTTCATGGAAAGCAACCTGTCTCAGACTCTGACTGCTTATACTGACTGCTTGCCTTAAGAATATAATTTTCATTGCAGATTCTTAACACCTTAAATATTATCCTTACATACATACCACAGTGATTATGATGACTAGTCAGCTTCTGGCTCTCAGTCAAGATTTCACACTTTTCCAGTACTGGTGAATTATTTGGCATATATCTGATCTCTATAAAACTCTCTGTACCCACTGTGCCCTCTGTCCATTACCAACAAGGTGAGCTGCAATTACACACCTTATGATTTTTACAAGGCCTTTTTAAATCAAAGATCCAAACGATCTGCTTGTTGTGCTGCTAAAATGTTCCTGTTACTTTAACATTTTCCCAGTATGAGCATTTAGATGTCTGCTGTGAGTACAAGGCTGAAAATCAGGTGGATTGTAGAACGTGGCTAGAACCTGAACTATGGAGAGATTAACATCTGTTCACAATGATCCCAGTATAACTTCCTCATCCTAACTATTTACTGCGTGTTGATCATTTATTTAGCCTGCTGAACATTCTAGATAGGGGGTGTGTTTTTAAGAAAATGGCTGTGTCAATGAAGCACCCTGACAACAGCCTATTCATTTCTGCCAGCAGAAAGTGGCAGACTGAGTGAAGAGTAGCCTTGAGGTAAAGGTAACATCTTTCTAGTCAGTAGAAGGAGTAAGTTTCCAGCTGCTACTTAATTCTTCCCATTATCTCAGTCTATCCAGGTTTTTATCTTATTATATAATTGTTATTGTTGCTGTTGGCAACTGGATTATTAGATATTTGTTTTCCCAATGAAGCAACACAGCTTTTTCTTTTCTTTCTTGCACAATATATTTGTAGATATTTTATTCATACAAGGCTCAATCCTGCAAGGTGTTGAGCACTTTGGCTCTAATCCAGCAAAACACTTAAGTACAAAAAAGCAGTCCTGTAGCACTTTGAAGAATAACAAAACAATTTATTAGGTGATGAGCTTTTGTGGGACAGACCCACTTCTTCAGATCAGGAAATTCTGATAAAAGTAAACTGGCATAATGAGAATTTAACAGAAAGATAGAAAAACGTGAAATGAAAACTGATGAATCAGCTACATAGAACAGAAGGTGGGTGTAGAGGGGAAGAGGGGGAGAAAATTACACGCTGTAAGTATCTGTTAAGTTAAATGAGTTGCCTGAGGTCTCTATGAATATCAAAGATGGGGAAACTGTTTTTGTAATAGGATCAGAGGGGTAGGCATGTTAGTTTGGATCTGCAAAAGCAACGAGGGGTCCTGTGGCACCTTATAGACTAACAGAAATGTATGAGTTGGGGGCTGTAAGTGATGACAAGCGGTGTTCTATTATTAACTTTCTTGGGCCTATCTAGATGTATCCATATCCATCTGGATATCTGTGTGGCCTTGTCAGTCTGGTTTTTTCCTTACATGATACAGTGGTACTATGCAGTTAGAAAGTGCTGTTACAACCTACACTGGAACATGAGGCTACACACTCAGAGGCCCTGCATCACTGCCTCTGCAAAATCTTGATGATCAAATCTGAAGACAGATGCACCAAAATTAGTGTACTGGAAAAGGCAAAGACCACCAGTATTGAGGCAATGATCATCCATCAGCAACTCTGCTGGACTGGTCATGTTGCCTGGATGCCAGATCATCCCAAAACAAATCCTGTTCTCTCAGCTGAAAGAAGGGTACTGTAATGTAAGAGGCTAATGGAAATATTATAAGGACTTGCTGAAGGATAATGTAAAGTGCAATATTGACATTGACACCTGGGAGATATTCACCCAGCATAACTCAAAATGGAGAAGAGATGATGGTTCCCTGCATTCTGAACTTGCCCACCAACAGCTGAGGAGAGGAAGAGACACAGGAGGAAGGAGAGGCTGGCTTTCAGTCATGGTCAATGGCCTCCTGCTGTACCTGGGAACATCTGTCCTCACTGTAACAGAACTTGGAGTTCAAGGAAGGGCCTTATCAGCCACCTGAGGATCCACAGCTCCCTTGGAAGATGATCATAGTCAGCAATGAATGATCACCATCAAACCAACAGTTAATGTATGAGCAATCAGTGTGAAGGTGGTCCAGTATTTTCCCTTTAATTTGCATTATCTGTTTACACTGAATTTCCCATGCCAGTAATTTGCCTGCTGCCTAATTTTGTTTAGTACTCATGCTCAAAACTTTTCTGTTAGTTTATAAGGTGCCACAGGACCCTTAGTTGCTGTTACAGATCCAGACTAACACGGCTACCCCACCGGTACTAGAATACCTCCCTGTCTTCCCCATCCTAAGAGATGAAGTTATCAGAAGTCTGGAATGTACTTGTGGCCTTCTTGACAAAGTGCATTATGCTGAATGAATGTAGCAGGTACTAACAAGTTGTGTGGACTCTGCAGGCATGCACTAGAAATCCCCTATACTCATATTTACAGAGTCCCATTTCATACAGTGCTACAATAATGAGCATTAGGGAACTATTCATGCGTGCAAGCAAGGTCCACAATGGCCAGTTAGTGCACTACTTGCCAGTGCAGATTAGAATTTACACTGCACTAGTGCAGACTAACCAAGTGTATAGATAAGCTCTTTGTGGGACAGCTTCAAAAGAAGACCAGAAACAGCCTCAGCCACAATTCGGTCTATTGTTCCTCCCGCCCTTTTCCTGCTACAGTGGATAACCCACTCCGCTATGGTATCAAGAATTCCAAAAACTCCTGCAGAAGTTGGGAAAGAAGTAGCTTTTTGCTTTTTTTGTGCCCTGAAACATTAGCCAAAATGTTACCTCGACCGCAGCGTCCTGAGATGCAGCAACCAAACATATTTGTTTTTAAAAAAAAATGAAAATGCTGGTGCCCAAAAAATGTAGCAAGAGTAATTTGGTTTGAGCATGAAAGGAGTGTCTCCCAGGGACAGCCAGTAATCTCCAGACTGCCTCATGTACTGCCCTAATTTGTGACATCTGCATGCTGCTGAATACTTTGGCAAAGGATGTGAGATCCCACTTCCAGATTTAATTAACAAGAAGAGAATTTCCGGAACCATGAATGAAGATTGCAGAAAGCCTCATGATTGGAGTTAAATTATTCTTGCTAGATGTGAGATAAGTCAGAGCTGTTATTAAAGTGGGACATTCAAAGCCACTTCCAGAACTGTCAGTGATTGAGAAACAATCATGATGGGAACTGGAGCAATGTGACTACAGTTCACTATCTCCAAAACGATCCTCACAGTTACTTATCTCCAAAACTATCACAGAACAGCAACCATTGTTTGCCCCCAGCCATTCAGTGTCTTTTCAGACGGAAGATCATTCAAATATACAGGCTGGTGTACTTTGGGGATTTCATCAAATGTGTTAGAAGTACATGAGCACAGCCACTGCTCAATTTGCCATCTCGTTTACAAGTGGGTTTTGTTTTTATCAATTGCTAGTTTAGAAGCAAAATACTTGGGAGTCCAGCAGGGCACACCAGGTCAGAATCCGTTCCTTACTGTACACACAAAAGCTTTTTGTATCTGTGCCTTAGAATTATAGAACCATGGGGTTATAAGGGATCAGAAGGTACCTAGTCTAACCCCCTGCCAGGATGCAGAATTTCTTGTAATTTAAGCTATCCAAGACAGATGGTTATCCAGCCTCCTTTTGAAAAACTCCAGTCAAGGAACTTCCCCACCCTCCCTAAGCAATCTGTTCCATTGGACTCATGTTATGTAGTACGGTCTCAGAGTACTCGAACTCAGAGTATGTGACCCCGCTCTTACGCTGCTGACCCCAATTCTAACAGTAAACCCCGTACCATGATTTCTAGTTGCTCTTAGCTCGCTCCCCTGCCCTGATTCAACCCTCCTCAGCTCTTCACGGCCCCAGCTCAGCCTCCCCAGCTCCGCTCACCACCTGTTCATAGCTCCTGCTGACCCCCCAACCCTGCTTCTGGCTCTAGCTTACAACCCTAGGCATGACTCTGGCTCAACCTCCCAGTCTCCAGTTCAAACCCCCTGTCAGCTCACCACCCATGTGCAGCTCTGGCTCACCCTGCATGCCCACACCTGGCTCTGACTTACCACCACTCATGAATGGCTCCAGCTCACTCCCCACTCCAGTTTAAACCACCTGTGTGCAACTCTGGTTCAAGCCACCTGCACCACATGGCTCTGGTTCAACACCCCACCCCCAGTTCAACCCCCTGTGGCCTGGCTCACCACCTGATCAGGGCTCCGGCTCACCACCTGCACACAGCTCTGGCTCAACTCCACCCCTCACCCCTCTGCAGCCCTAACCCACCCCAGGCTTGGCACCACCCACAGCCCCAATACAACCCTCGGCTTAACCCTCCCCAACTGCCCCTCCCACCCCAGGACTTCCCTTTCTGCTGCTTCCCCGGCTGCAAAACAAGTGTTCTGCCAGGGAACAGGCCAGAGCTCCACTTACGCAAAATCTGGGTTTATGTGAGGGCACGGGGAACGGAGCCCTTGCATACCCTGAGACCTTACTGTATTTAAGACTGAAGGTAGCAGCCTAGAAGTAGATCTTGAGATGTGAATTGACAGAGAAGAAGGTAGCGTCTCAATAGATGAATTTGGAGAGGGCATTCAGTCCATAAAAGCTGGTGCAAAAGGAGTAGAGGCATTGATGGAATGGGTGGCTGGGGCTGGCAGGCACAGGCGGAGTTGTGAGAGAAGACAGCCATATAAGATTTATTTGAATTTAGCAGTAGGGGCAATGTGAGTTTCAAAGAGGCCAGTGAGGGAGATCTCGCAATATTCAAGAAAGGAGATAATAATGGGCTAGATGCGTGAATACTCAGTACTGAATCAATTAACATTGCTATTAGCCTAATAGTAGTCATGGTGTATTAAAGCTGCTGGATATAAAGCTGTCTCAGAGGGTAGCCATATTAGTCTGTAGTTTCAAGGAGAAAAAGCAGTCCTGTAGCACCTTAAAGACAAACAATTTTGTTAGGTCATGAGTTTCCTGGGTATGGGATGTGTTTTGGGAAAATGACAGTTGTGCCATGTTTTTATTCAGTTATGGGCTCACAGATTCAGATTTCTAATAAAACTCTTTCAACCCTCATGAGTTTGGAAGAAGAAAAAAATTGGAAACTTGTCCAGAAGAGTCTTCCATGAAATTGCCAGTTTCCTTGCTTCTGGGTGATCCATAAAGAAATACACCTTTTTGGTGTTTCCAATGCCAGAAGCACAACACATGTAATGAGGAGGCAAGCATCTTGTACTTTAGTATAACAATTTAAAATGGGTCCCTGCAAAAATGATCTATCTCAATGGAGCATTGTGTTTGAATTCTAATACACACTACTGCCTCTTCTGTTGAAGCCCTGAGTGATTAGCATTCTCATATTTTTTAAATCTATATGAACGGATTTCTATGTGGATGGGAATAATGTTATAGAAACAGACCAGAAACTGGAGGAGGAAAAAGAGACCTTAGTATATGAATGGAGAAAAATCACACATACTGAATATATGTAAGTTCCCCTTTTATTAGAGGTAGGATGCTGTTTAAGAAGTGGAAAACAAATGGTGGCAATGAATGGTGAGTTGTAAGCATGGAAATAGGTTGAATAGTGGGTATCCCACCCCTCACCCTCCATGTCTGTCTCTGAGTTGGAGGATTGGGTTGGGCCATGGCTCCCAGGCCTCCCACCTGTCCCCAGGAGGTGGGGCATGGCTCAATACCCAGTTCCTGGGCTCCAGACCCAGCCTGAGATCTAGGGGTGGAAGAAAGGATGCTGTGGCCAGGTTGCGATGCTGGTCCTGGGCCTGAGCCTGGGGATGGGGGTCAGGCCATGGCTCTTGTCTCTGGCCAAAGCAGTGAGTTGGGGAGAACCAAACAAGCAGCCGGTAGGGGGTGGTCAGGGCTGCAGCTTTTGTGCCTGGCTCTGGCCACGGTGGTAAGGGATGGTGAAGCACAGGACTCCAACTCTTTCTCCCTGCCTTGGCCTGAGAGGCGGGGGGGGCAGGGTCATGGCTAGGGCTCTTTCTCCTATCTGTGGCCAGAGTGGCAGGGGGGAGGGGAAGGCCGGGGCTCTTGTGACCAGTTCTGGAGAGACCAGTAGGTGTGGGGCCAAGACCAGGCTTCTTTTCCCAGTCCCAGTGCGACATGCCGGTGTGGCAGAGCTGGATTTCCTGGCTCCAGGATATCAGGGGAGTTCACTGTAGCAAATTTGCAGGGAGCAGCATGGGTCCCCTGTGGGGCGTGGGCTCTTACTCATCTGGAAACAGGAAGGGTCAAATGTCCTATTTCCATATAGCCACTGTGTTCCTGCACTGGCTGCTGCCAGGGATCATAGCTCTTTCCTAACAGGTGTAAGAGGAGTTCTTGAATAGATATAGCACTGACAGCCAGCCAGACACACTCTACAGTATACAGTAGGTGATAATCATAATTAGGAATGATAAAGGAATACAGCAGATACAAGGCAGCCAACTAAGGATGGTAGCGGATGGATGAAATTCATCTGCACAAGCAGTCAAGAGTTGATGGTAGGAAAATGCTGCAAAAGCCGGATAAAGCATTTCAATATATATCAGCACAGGAGACAAAAAGACTCCAGCCGAGAAAAGCTGCAAAGCTGCGCACATGCTGTGCAGGAGAACAGGATTAACATAATTTATTCCCTTCTGAAGTTAGAGGAGTGAACAAAATTAATGTGCCAATCAAAATATTAGAAGATTGTTGCACCCCTAAGTAAATACCCGTTTCAGCTCCGTGTGTTCAACACTTGCAAACAAAGAGCATATGAGATGCCTGATCATGCATTCACATAGCCCTCGTATTGGTGTGGGGCATCTTCTAGAGAAATAATTTGTAATAGCATTTAAAGTGGGTTTAAAAGCGACAAGGCAAGGCAGTGATAACATGGACAAGAGCAACTTTAATCTAGGAGAATGCATGGGTGCACCCAGGGCAAGAGATGCTGTGGGTACCGCACAATAACAAATGACAAACTGAGATAAAATCAAGCAGTAACTGTATGATATCAGATTAGAAAAGGGAACAAAACACAAATGCACATTTGTATCACAGACTGAAAATGTGCTTAGCTCAAAGTCCCAAACAGAGCTAGGAATTTGTGAGTTGCCAAGAAACCACGTAAGTGAAAATACTGAGGACGACTGGCTTCATATTTAAGGCAGTAGAGCGAGATACTAGAGATCAGTATTCAGTTCCTACTTCAGCCCCTGACTCCCCTGAGACCTATGACAAAATCAACGAGTTCTCATCTGCAAAACAGAGACAATTGTTCCTTTCCTCCACCCTTTGTCTGTAGTGTCTATTTGGACTACAAACTCTGCAGGCAGGACAGTGTCATTTACACTTTATTGGGGCCTCTGGGTGTTACTGAAATACAACTAACAAGTAGGGTTCTGGAGAAATGACAAAGGAGCTAAAATAGATACAAGGTAGCCAATTTGAAAACGTTATAGATTCAAAGTAGCATATTTGACTACCAGGGACAGCGAAATAGAGTCTCCCTTTTTATGTGATGGTAGTCAGAGTGAATTCACGATATTGTTAGCCTGACAGATGCTAATAACTGCCAACAGGTAAGCCTTAGATCCAAAGACAATCACAGGCATCATTAAAGGCAACAGATGTGCCAAACACTTTTAGGTTCAACAGGAGTAGAAGTCAAGCCTGTTCACGTCTTAAAGGCAGTTGCAGAAATGGTGTGAGCACCCTTGCCATTGCATGTCAGAACAAAGCTGTGAGGGCAAAAGAGGTGGTTTGGTGGCAGCTGCAGCATCAGAATGCTGTTTTACAGGCTATGTGCACTACAGGTGGGGAAGCTGGGAGATGGGATTGTGTGAGCATGATTCCGAAAGGGAACAGAGACACTGAATTACTTGAGCATAGAGTTTTGTAGACCGGCACACTTCAGCATTTCTGGTAACAGAGGGGTAGCCGTGTTAGTCTGTACTCCAACGAAACAAAGCAGCAGCAACGTAGCACTTTAAAGATGGAGTGGGTCTGTCCCACAAAAACTCATCACCAACTAAATCATTTTGTTAGTCTTTGAAGTGCTACGTTTCTGCTGCTTTGGCACTTCTAAACCAGGAAACTGCCTACTGTTTTTTTCTATTGTTTTCAGGGAAACAGGACTTTGTGAATTCTTTATGTAAATAAACAAGATTATACCTGGTCTTTATCATCAATTTCTTATCCTAGCCAAAAGGCCCTGCAAGGTCAGAAATCTTGGCTCACAGCTTGCAGCTGAGGGACAATATTATAGAGGAAAAATTTAAATGGACATAAGTGACTCATAAAACATAAGTCTAGAAAAACTGTACTCTGCCTCAAAGGAATAACACGCTGGTTTTGATCCTACAAATTATAGTGCGAGACACACTTAAGGCCAACCTGCAACCTTAGGGGCAAAAGCCTTGTATTCTACCGCATGAGCTAAAAGCCAGCTGGCTCTGTGCACAGCACAGTGTGCAAATTTTGGCACCTCAGTGCATCTGCAAGAAAAGCTATAGGCCGAGTGAGTGAGAATCCTCACTGTGAAATGGGGGAGAGGGTGGGAGGAGGACTTTTTGTGTCTTCCTCCTTATTCTCAGGGTGGCAGTAAAAAATCTGGTTGGAGTGGATGGAAAACGACCGTGTCAGAGAAGACCCCTGGAGGTTAAGTGAAGATCCTGCATGGCAGAGATGTGGAATACCAGATGAGTAAGTGCAAAATTGAAAGTGACGCTCAAGGTGGGATTGCAGAGGAATTTGATCCTACATTACAGGAAAGGCTTGCTGCATGGCCACTCAGGTACACCAGCTAAGTAGCAGAAATCAGACAGAAATCAAGCGTAGGTAGGTAATCATGTTGTTTGCAGGCTCACACTTGTGCTGTACAATAGGCAAGGCCTTACAGAATCAATGCCTCACTGAAAGCCTCTACAAACACAGACTTCTCTTAGGAATACACTTTCCTGTTTGTTGTACTCCAAAAAGGGTTAACAATGACATCCATAAAGCAGAGTCAATTCTCAATCAATCAGGTTAGGCTCCATTACCTTACTTTCTCTCTAGACTCACCTTGTGCAGCTCTCTACACCTGTGCAGTGTCACACCTGTGCTATGCAGTATCAAGTTCCCGGTCTAAAAGACTTTTTTTTAACTAAGGCTACAAGTGAACAAATAACCCTTTTCACATAGGTACATTACACACCTAGATAAAAGACCATGCAAATCTAGAATTAGCATAATTGTGAGTAGCAGCACAAAACAGTGACTAATGATGAACTTGATATACAAAATAATACCAAGTATTTCTTGGTGTGAACAACATTTGCAGGCAGTCAAACTAGTGACAAAGAGGAAATAGTTATTAAAAAGTGATTGCTACGCAGGTAAACAACCTTATTGTCACAGGAGAATCATGGAATGATAGGTATGAACTGTGCATGCTTCAAAATGTCAGTAATGAAAACAAAACATTACTTATTTCAAACTGGAAGAAACAGGAGATATTAAAAGAAAAGTTAGGCCTGAACCACGGTGTTTGCTTCCAAGTTTGAATGGCCCCACAGCTTGTGAGCGGTTGGAATGGAACTGAACTGGGACCCATCTGTATATTGAGGGCCATTGTCAAATCTAATATGGCCGTCCAAGTTCCCAAGTGCTGTACTCTCAACTTCTGGGACCGTTGTGGTTTCCTAGGCAGTGGCTGGACCCAACTGAACCTGGCCAGTTGAAAAGCAATCTTAGTGGGTTGCAGAAGGAACTGCGTTCAGTAACATGGAAAGGTCAGTTGTTACAACACAGCATTCTAAAGCAGAGGAAAGGAACCCTGAGTATGTCACTTGCTTGTTCCCACTGGCCAGCAAAGCCACACTTGATCCTTTGTAATAGAGATAGCCATGTTAGTTTGTATTCTATCAAAACAAAAAAGCAGTCATGTAGCACTTTAAAGACTAACAAAAGTGCTACATGACTGCTTTTTTGTTTTGATACACTTGATCCTGTACATCATCAAACTCAAGCTCATAGTGTTTGGACAGCAGGACTATGCGAGAAGTGTAACCTGGTCATTCACACGGCAGCCTGTATGTATCAAGGACAGGAGATACTTTTCCTGGTATGATCTGCCTCTTTCCTAGTGGGTCTCCATAAAAAAAAGCTTCAAGGCGTGTGAAGATTTAATCTCTGGATCTAAGTGGATAATACTTTGAGGATAGGAAACAGCTTTCAGAAGGGAAACAGGAGCCATTCCTCCCTGCCCCTCTACCCCCATACCAGCTCTAGCATAACCAGACCTTGTTCTACCTCAAGCAATTGTCTGTATCCCAACACAGCAGTGAATGAGTCCTGTCCACAAACCCCACTTGCAAACAGAAGGCAAATCCAGACAGTGCAAGTCACACTGCTGCTATGCGCATGCACTTGGCATACTGCGACTACATCAGTGTTGCTATAGTTTACTTTTTAAAAAATGTGCTTAGCTCATTTGCCTTATATATTATTTAGCCTCAAACTCCACGTCTTCCCTTCTCCCCACACAGCAGAAGAAGTGTATCACCTTGTGGGACACCACTTGCTGGTCTGAGAAAACCAATTACGGAGTTTCTTCTCAGATAACTATCTTTACATTGGTTGTTTAATTTCCTGGTTATTTCCCAGGGGACCCAGGCACCAGGTTCTAATGCCAAACAGCACAGTCCAGAATTATTTAGATATAACACATGACAGCTATGTCTACACGTGAACGCTACATCGAAGTAGCTTATTTCGATGTAGAGACATCGAAATAGGCTATTTCGATGAATAACATCTGCACATCCTTCAGGGCTGGCAACGTCGACGTTCAACATCGATGTTGTGCAGCACCACATCGAAATAGGCGCAGCGAGGGAATGTCTACACACCAAAGTAGCACACATCAAAATAAGGGTGCCAGGAACAGCTGCAGACAGGGTCACAGGGCAGATGAGCGCTTCCAGGGCAACAGCTAGCTGCTCCCTTAAAGGGCCCCTCCCAGACACACGCAGCCTGCACAGCACGCGGTCTGCAGAGCCATAGGCACACACACCTCGAGCAACGCAGTCATGGATCCCCAGCAGCAGCAGCCAGAGGTCCACACAGCCGCCCCTGTAGGAACAGTGCTTGCCCTGCTCAATGCCGTGCAGGAGGCAGCTGAGCACCTCCTTGCCACAGAGGAGGAGCTGCCTGCAGAGGAGGAGGATTCAGCCCCCAACCCAGCAGCACCCCGCTCCCACCCCCCGCCTCACACGCCGCCGGCTGTGGAGCTACCCCACCAGCACTGACTGGTGGGAGTGGCTGGTGCTCAGAGAGTGGGACAACGACCACTGGCTCCAGAACTTTCGGATGAGCCGGCAGACATTTCTGGAGCTATGCCAGTGGCTCACCCCCGCACTCAGGCACCAGGACACCACCATGCAGCGTGCCCTCAGCGTTGAGAAACAGGTCGGCATCGCTGTCTGGAAGCTGGCCACTCCAGACAGCTACCGATCCGTAGGGCAGCAGTTTGGCATGGTCAAGGCCACCTTTGGGGCTGTCCTCATGGAGGTAAGAGGACCCACGGGGTGAGGGGGAGGCAGCCCTGGCAGGGGAGGGGAGGGGAGGGGGGCCCTGGCGGGGGAGGGCCACACACACCCTGCACGCCCCTCATTGGTGCTCTCCCATGTGCTTCCCCTGCAGGTCGTCCGCGCCATCAACGCCCTGCTCCTCCACAGGCTCGTGAGGCTGGGGGACCTGGATGCCGCCATCGCGGACTTTGCCACCCTGGGCTTCCCCAGTTGCTTCAGGGCTCTGGATGGGACCCACATCCCCATCCGCACCCCGGAACACAGTGGAGGACGCTACATAAACAGGAAGGGCTACCACTCAGTGGTCCTCCAGGCCTTGGTGGACAGCCGGGGCCATTTCCAGGACATTTATGTGGGCTGGCCTGGCAGCACCCACGACGCCTGGGTATTCTGGAACTCAGGCCTGTGCCGCTGGCTGGAGGTGGGGACCTACATCCCCCAGTGGGAGATCCCTGTGGGGGACACCACCATGCCCCTCTGCGTCATCGCAGATGCGGCCTACCCCCTCCAGCCCTGGCTCATGCACCCGTACACGGGCCATCTGTCAGCCAGCCAGGAGCCCTTCAACCAGTGCCTGAACCACGTGCGCCAGGTGGTGGAGCGCACATTTGGCCGCCTCAAAGGGCGCTGGAGGTGTCTCCTCACCCGCCTTGATGCGGGCCCCACCAACATCCCCCAGATTGTGGGTGCGTGCAGCGCCCTACACAACCTGGTGGAGAGCAAGGGGGAGGCCTTCTTTCACGGCTGGGCTGTGGAGGCCAGCAGGGCCGATGTGCAGCCACCTGCTGCCCCCAGTCGCCAGGTGGACCCCGAAGGGACCCGGGTCCGGGAGGCCTGCAGGCCCAGTTCGATGAGGCCGCGGGGTGAACGCTGGCAGGCCCCCCACTGCACCCCCCCATCCTCCACAACACTCCCTGCCCCTACGCCCACACCACAGAGCACCCAAGAGCACCCCCCCACTTTTCTTGTAAAAATAAAAGCAGACAGTTGTTTGTCAACTCAAACATTTTCTTTACTACAACTCTTATACTATTATTATTATTATTATTATAAATATTCTGAACAAGACAAACTATGCACAGGGGAAATCAAACTGATAAATATATATACATTATAAAAATCGGGATAACATGAAAGGGGAAGACAAGGAAGGGGAGAACTATTTACATGGGGGGGTAAGGATCAGCAAAGTAATGGGTCACAAATACAAACTATTTACAAGAAAAGAACAATAAACTGGGGGGAATATATACAAAGGGCGAGGGGCGGGGGCAACATCCTGGGCCCCATGCCCCTACAGTCCAGCTCTGGGGCTGGGCGGCCGGGATCCCCGCCTCGGCCGCAGCCCTGGCCGGGGCTGGCTGGGGGCCAGGCAGACCGGAAGATACGGCCGGTGAGTGTCAGCTGGCCCCAGGTCCCCCTCGGCAGAATGGCCCTCGGTGGCGGGTGGCGGTGCGACGGTGGATGGCGCAGCGGCTGGAGCAGCGGGTGAAGCAGGCAGGGCGGGCGCTGCAGTGGCCGGCGCGGCCTGGGGGGCCAGGGAGTCCGCGATGCGGTTGAGGGTCTGCATGTAGGCCCCCCATGCCTCCTGGCGCCAGGCCAGCGCTCGCTCCTGGAGATGGAGGCGGCGTTCCTCCACCCGCAGCCGCTGCTAGGCGACCTCCAGCTGCCAACGGTGCAGTGCCAGCAGCTGGGCGTCCGTCGCCAGCGGCTGGTGGTGCTGTGTCTGCCGTCTTCCCCGCCATGGGGCCAGTCGTTGCTCTCCTGAGGGGCTGGCCTGGAGTGATGGCCCCAGAGGGCTTTCCGGGACCACTGACACCTCGCCGGTGCTCTCCAGTCCTTCCAATGGTGCAGCTGCGGAACACAGGAGGTGGGGAGGAAGAGTGGAGACAGCCGTTAGTGTGGGCCCCAAGCCGTGGCCCCTGTCCCCCCACCCCTCTGCTGCAGGTTCCCCATCCCCATTCCCGGGAGATGCTGCTGTGATGGGGTTCAGGGGTCCCCCTGCACTGCACCCCGTCCGCTGGCAGGAGTGACTCTCAACTCAGCAGGTACAACAGGAGGTTTATTAGGCAACAGATGCCCAGTTTCTCCCAGAAGCGACAGTACAGCAGTCAGAGACAGTCCTTCCAACCCGTCCTGGGGAGAAGACCCCGAGGGGTGCCCCTCTGGGGTGTAGCTTTCCCCCTCCTCAGGCTGGCTGCCTTCCAGCTCTCCCTTCCCCTAGCCTCTAACTGCCGCCCCCGATTCAAACCCAGCTGGGCTCTTCCCTCCTCTTTGTTCAGGGCAGAGGTGTAACCTGCCCAGTTGTAGCCCCAGGATCATCCTTAGCCACTGGGAGCTATTCAGCTTGTTTCTCATATCTAGCCTGAGTCTCGCATTTGCACTCCCCCCACTCCATCACATGCTGCTGCTGCTGCTGCTGGGTGTCCCACCCCCTCCCCCCAGGGGACCCTAGCGGTTCCGCTTCCCCCAGCCCTGGGGATGGGGCATGGCACTGTCGTGCTGGGTGGGTCAGGGGCTGATGCACTCCTGTGAGGGACATGCCACTGCTGTCCTTGGGGCCATGGTCATCTGGGCATGTGGAGGGCCCTGGCCATACATATTACCCCCGCCCCTCAACTCTGGCGGTGTGCACCGGGGGGGTACATACCTGACGGTCCACTCCCACGGTTGGGGGACACCCGGGGGGCGGACGCCCAGCTGGAGCTCCTCGAGGCCATGATGATGTGCAGCCCCCTGTCACTCGAGGAGGACTCCCCCTCCTCCTCCTCTGGTGCCCCGGGGGTGGGCTCCTGGGGGGGGCCCCGGGGTGCGGGGCTTGCCTCCGGGGCGGACTCCGCCTCCGGGGCCTGCTGGGGCTCCTCAGCCAAGGTATCAAGAGTGGCTGGAGGGGAGGAGGTGTGCTGGGGGCCCAGGATGTCCCTGAGCTCCCTGTAAAAGGGGCAAGTGATGGGAGTGGCCCCAGATCGGCCGGCCACATCCCAGGCCCGGGCATAACCCTGCTGCAGCTGCTTCACTTTACTCTGGACATGATCCGGAGTGTGGGCAGGGTGACCCCGGGCGGCCAGGCCCTCGGCCAGCCGAGTGAACGCATCCGTGTTCCGCCTCTTGCTCCCCGTTACCTGGAGCACCTCCTCCTCGCTCCAGAGCCCCAGCAGGTCCCGAAGCTCGGCCTCTGTCCAGGAGGGGCCCCGCTGCCACTTCCCCGCCTGGCTGCTGGGCTGTGAGCCCTGGCTGCCCTTGGGGGGGTCCCCTGGGGCGCTGGGGGGGCTGCTGGGCGGCCATCACATTGGGTGGGGGTGTGGGTGGCTGCGGAGGAGCGTGCAGGCTGGCCGCGTGTTACTGCTGCTGCCTGCACGCTCTCTCAGCTTCCTGCACAGGAAGGGAGGGGGCGGGGAGCTTTAAGGGGCCGCTCCATGCGGCCACCATTGAGCTCAGGGGCTGGAGAGAGCGTCTCTCAACCCCTCAGCTGATGGCCGCCATGGACGACCCCGCAATTTCGATGTTGCGGGATGCGCAACAACTACATGTTCCCTACTTCGACGTTAGCGGCTTCAACGTCTCACCGCCTAATGTCGATGTTAACTTTGAAATAGTGCCCAACACGTGTAGCCATGATGGGTGCTATTTCGAAGTTGGTGCTGCTACTTCGAAGTAGCGTGCACATGTAGACACGGCTTAGCTGAGGGGTAAGGTTTATTACACAGCTAAGGTATTTCTGCAACATAAACTTGGCATTCACTCTATCACCATGACTGGGCACTGATCGGAATTTGCAAAGTTCTTCCATCTTAACAGAGAGGTGGTCAGCACATGAAATCTCTTTTATTGTGTTTTGTTTTGTTTTTTTTAATGTGCATGAGAGACTACCCTAAACTAAAAAGGATGCTCAATCTAAATATACCGGTAGCAAATCTGCCAACCACTCCTCTGGAGAATCTGTATTAGCGTGCACACAAAATAGCATTTCAAACCATCATGTATTAAAGTTCTGACCATCTGTGCTACCAAATGGAAAAGATAAATTCAATGGGAATTAATATTTCTCACCTGCTAACCCTCAGTATGCTATTGCCGAAGCTAGTGCTGCCATGTGCTTTGCTGTAATTCTGAATAAATAGCAATCGGTAGCCCACTTGGTAATAAGAGCTGAAAAAAATGGTGTAAGGTAGACATACTCTATAGAAAAGAGTCCAGGATAATTTGCAGCAACCACTCAGGCATCAGTGCCAATCAAAATTGTCTGCCTGGTAGAAAAAAACACACAGCTGCTACCAATTGTATCAGGCCAAATTAGAAATAATGAGAGAGACAGAGACAGAATTCACATCCATTTTAAACTTCTCCCAGTCACTAATAGTGATGTCATTTTGTGTGTGCCTGGTCAGCACACTCCCCAATCAAGCATTCTTCAATTACATCTGGCTGCTCACTCACCCCTCTATTATAGAAACAAAAAAGCAGTCAAGTAGCACTTTAAAGACTAACAAAATAACTTATTAGGTGATGAGCTTTCATGGGGCAGACCCACTTTTTCAGATCCCAGATCTGTCCCACGAAAGCTCATTTCCTAATAAATTCTTTTGTTAATCTTTAAAGTGCCACTTGACTGCTTTTCTGTTTTGATAGAATACAGACTAACACGGCTATCTCTCTGTCTCTATTATAAAGTTACCACAAAAAAAACAGGTACAGGGTGCTTCCCTGACTCTAAACACATTCGGAATCTCTGGGAGAACTGGGCATTGGATAGATTCCTAAACCTAAGCATTCTCTTTAGGTGAGAAATCCAAGGGGTTGTCCTAGACAGATAAGTCAATAGAGAAAGTTTTGTAACAAATTGATAAATTAAACAGTTATAAGTCACCAGGAGCAGATGATATTCATCTGAGAGTTCTGAAGGAACTCAAATGTAAAAG
Organism: Carettochelys insculpta; assembly: GCF_033958435.1. Classification (NCBI taxonomy): domain Eukaryota; kingdom Metazoa; phylum Chordata; order Testudines; family Carettochelyidae; genus Carettochelys; species Carettochelys insculpta. The sequence goes on along the minus strand of NC_134138.1, from coordinate 86,012,091 downwards.
TGTGGAACTACGGCAACTACCTGTTCCAAAGGTCCATCTGGCCCTGTCTTCCAACAATGACCAATGCCAGGCATCCCAGAGGGGATGAACAGAACAAGTAATCATCAAATGATCCATTCTCTGTTCATTTCCAGTTTCTGAAAAGGCTAGGGATACTTACTTCTGACGCTTAATTCTGCATCATATGGTGGTGAGACTTAGCTGGTATGAAGTGGAATGGGGCGGCAACATGGATTACACAGGGCTCTTTTCTGTGGAGAAACACAGCCATCAACAACTCAGTTTGGGTAGTCAATGGGAAACACTGCCTATTGGACAGGACAGACTGCGGGAAGAAATCAAAGGTAAATGATCGGTCATGATCTTGGAGGGGGCAGGGGATGAGACTGACGTGTATAAACAAGGAAGTCCTAAAGATGTGGGGAAGGAAGCAAGTGTTCAACCAAATATCAGATCATAAGATTGAACCATACATTTGATCCATTTATTAACTTTCCATCACAACTGTTCAAGTATTCCTGAGTGAGACAAATGGAAGACTTAATGTACTGGCTATTGTTCTCTATTATAGAGATCACAAGCATACCATGAATAAATGCGAGTATCTGACTTCTCCATGCACAGTGGTTCTATTTTTTACTTAAATATCATGTTGTAATTTTGCTTTTCCTCACTTTCATGGTTTAATATTTTCATCCACCTTGGAGAGAATGAATTAAAATCTGAAAAGCACTTTGAAAGTCTAAAATACCAAATATTAAGCACATAATTTTATTGTTGCCACTTTCCTCTTCCCTTGTATGTTTTGCTTCTTCCTTTTCCTAGATCCCAGGCACCATTTTGTCTAGGCTGTTGTGCCAATAAAGAATTACTGAAACAAAATGTCTGAAGAGCCATACGTTCAATCTACATAATAAATAAGAGCTATTTGCCAGGACGACAATTACCTGGCCCATTATAAGGACTCTTTTACATACTTTGCTTTATGTAACTCTTGACTCCCCCACTCCCCTCCTACCACCCCTCTGCTCTCTGATTTGCCCACCTTGATTACAATTTTTCTTATTTGTCAACCTTGATAACTATTTTTGGTTCTCTGTGCCTTTAATATTGAATCTGTTCTGGTATGGCTCTGGTCTGAAGAAGTGGGCCTGTCCCACAAAAGCTCATCACCTAATAAATTATTTTGTTAGTCTTTAAAGAACTGTTAGTTTTACTGAATGACACCTCAGTGTTTCACCAAAAATAAGGAGGAGCTAGCTAGTTAACTCTTTAGGACAGAAACTGTCATTTCATTTTATACTTGCACAGTGTAACATTTTATGGTTTCCCAGCCCTGACTGGTGCCTCTATTCACTGCCACAATACAAACCGGTTATAAGTCAGCCTTCATGATAAGCAGATATTTGTGGTACACTATAACGATAAAGTTCTCTCTTTATGAAGTTGGAAGAAACTTCTGAACTTGAGGCCAAGAGACAAAAGAAACAAACCTTAAACATCCACTGCAGACATCTCTGAACGTTGGACTGTCTTTATTCAGGGCAAGGTTTGCACTTTGCTAATGATTATGATATGATTAGTGCTTCATGTCTGCCCCAGCTATTCTTCCCATTACACATTCAGAGAACACACTGTGTGCTTGGGGAAAATTCGGGAGACAGAGTTAAATGCTAAGTTTTATTTAGCAGATGAAGGAGTGCTTGATAAAAACAGCTTTATCTTGAAAGGAATTCCAGAGGTTTTTTTTGAGCTTATCATGCTTCTTTTGTATTCAGTCTAAATGTCACACATCACCATCTATAGGTTGGCTATTGTCAGTGACCTTTACATTACCTTGAAAAAGCACGGACAGCTTTTTTTTTCTTCCAGCTTCTCAAAGAAAGACAGTGGGGAGGGCGGGAGGAAAGACATTGAACTCTTTCTCTCCTAGCTAACCTAATACTTCGTGGTTTTGACTAGCACACCTGGTCACTAGTAAGTGACATTAGGTTTAGCCTCACTAAATACTAATAGCCATAGAATACAAATGAGGCCATAAGCTGCCTAGAATGTGCTATCAAAATGGAGTCATATCATAATGGGTGTAAACAGAAATATGCACAACAAATTATTCCTTTTACCTCTAGGGACTGTGGACCCCCAAAGGAGGACACAAACAGGAGAGCTAAAGTGTTTTACAAAATAAAAGACCAGTTTACATCCGATTGAAGATTAAACAAGAGAAAATGTTGGGTAATTAAATGCTAATGATTCAAGCTGGGTGCTTATGTTTTGGCTTACTTGCCTAATAGCGTTAGCATTTAAATGGTCAGCTTTGAAGTTAACAAGCAGCCTATTAAAATGCATGGGGGGACTGCTCAGCTCTTTGGGTGCCATTGTTGCAGGCTGTCTGGCGGCAGACTCAACAAAACATCAGTGATGGGATTTACATAGGGGCTTTGCAACTGGAAAGGTTAGAAACTCTATTTTTAATGAAAGCTTATATTATTGAGAACACAGTATGTGGGAAAGGCCTAAATCTGTTTCTTCCAAACCCTGAGTTTCTATTATCTCAGCTGATTGCTTAAATGAAAGTTGTTTGGTTCCCAACCAATTGCTATGTATAGTGATCGTCCTACTGTAACCAACTCAAAGTTCCACTGTCTTGCTAAACTCACTTTTATGCTCTCTTGGAAGGGTTAATAGCAAATCCACTCCTGTCAGAGAACATTATAAAGGAGGTACAGAGGCGAAAATTACATCTCAAAATGAAAATTTGTCAAGGTGCTGCCACTATTGAAAGGCCAGAAATAATTAAGAGATAATTGTCAAGGGACTAGCACATTCTCCCAGGATAAAGGTCTCCTGCTGCTACAAGAATGCCAAGGCAAAGCCAAGGCATTTATGGAAAATAAACATCATGGTGAGGGCAAGACATTTTCCCCTCAAAGCACTGAATGTTGATCCTGTGACAATGTCTTATTATTTGAAATCACCGATGTAGAGTTAATCATTTTATCTAAGGGATGTTGGTGCACTGTGCCATTGCAGACCTTTGCAATAGGACTGCCTTACAGAAAAAGAAAAAAGCAGTCCAGTAGCACTTTAAAGACTAACAAAATAATTTATTAGGCGAGCTTTCGTGGGATAGACCCACTTCTTCAGACCATAGCCATACCAGAACAGACTCAATAGTTAAGGCACGGAGAACTAAAAATAGTTACCAAGATTGACAAATCAGAAAAATGTAATCAAGGTGGGCAAAACAGAAGAGAAGAGGGATGGGAGTGGGGGAGGAGAGTCAAGAGTCAGATCAAACAAAGTATAGTAACAGAGAAGGAGCCGTGCTAGTCTATATACTATCAAAACAAAAAGCAGTCGTAAGAGTCCATATAATGACCCGGGCAACTGGCCTCCCAGTTCAAACCACATGTTGATGTGTCTAATTTGAATATAAGAGAGAGCTCAGCGCTCACTCTTTGCAGTCCATTCTTAAAGTTCCTTTTCAGTAAAACACAGACTTTCATTTTAACAAAATGGCCCACTCCATTAAAGTGCTGGCTGACGGGCTTATGAGTTGAGAGCTTTCTGAGGCCTGTTTTGTTTTCATTCACGTTTGTCGAAGCGTGTTTAATGTTTGTCCTATATACAAAGTATGTGGGCATTGTTGGCACATGATGGCATACGTGATGTTAGCAGAGGAACATGAGAATGTGCCCGTGATTCTGTGAATAACCTGGTTAGGTCCAGTGATGGTATCTCCAGAACAGATATTGTGGACAAAGGTGGCAATGGGACTTGTTGCAAGGAAAAGCTCCAGGATTGGTATTATTGTGATATAGTCTGTGGCTGCTGGTGAGAATCCTCATAAGGTTGGGGGGTTGTCTGTAGGAGCTTCATCTGGTGGGATTGATATAGTACTTAAACTATACTTACCACGCCTGCCACTCCCAACATTCACCATACAGTGATGTCAAATAGATCTGGTTATTACCTATTGTAAGAGGAAGTACTGTGGTACCTTGGGCTTTGCTGGGTGATAACGTAGTAAATATTTATATTGTAGTTGCCACAACCATAGAGGCTTGATGCAGCTCTCATCAAAGTGTGTGGAAAGTTTTCTGTTGACTTTAATGGGAGTTGTTTCAGGCCCTACATTGTGGTTTAGATGGGGACGTGTAAACAATTGTTTTTAAATTGGGCTCATATCATATCTTGCTTCTTTATGATGCACAAAAAAGGTCAGAAGGGTTTTGGGTTTTTTATCTTATATCTGTTAGGTGTTACAAAACCAAAAAGCAGTCACGTAGCACTTTAAAGAGTATCAGAATAATTTGTAAGGTGACGAGCTTTCGTGGGGCAGACCCACTTCTTCAGATCTGGAGATAGCACTGAAAGTGAACTGGCACGAGAAATATATAACAAAGATAGAAAACAAAAACAAACAAACAAAAAAGAAATGAAAACTGACAAACCACCTGGGACCAGGGAAGGGGGAGAAGTGGGGAGAGGAGGGGAAAAAAATTACTTTTTGCAAGTGTCTATTAAGCTAAGTGACTTGTGTGAGGAGATAATAGATACTTGGAGTAAGTAATTTTCTTTCCCCTCCTCCACTCCCTTCACCATGACTCCTTCTGCCCTATTTAGCTGATTTGTCAGTTTTCACTTCTTTTTTGTTTGTTTGTTTGGTTTTGTTTTCTATCTTTCTTTTATATATTTGTCGTGCCAGTTCACTTTCAGCGTTATTTCTAGATCTGAAGAAGTGGGTCTGCCCCATGAAAGCTCATCACTTCAGGACTGCTTTTTTGTTTGTGAAGATACAGACTAACACGGATCCCTCTCTGTGACTATTAGGCGTTAGAAAGACAAGGTTCATGAAGTTATATTTTTATTGATCTTCAGCCACTTTGTCTAACATCCTGGACACAACATGGCTATTAACAGCACTGCACACATCTGTTGTGTATGCCAGCTCTGGCTACTCCTTGTTCTGCAGAAGGAATTAGTGAAAGTGTCACAAAATGACACGGGTCTCAGACCTTAACTGAAGGGCTGGAGGCTCTGAATCTTTAACAACGATTTGTTTTTTTCCAAACAATCAAAATGCTAAATCATAACCTGACTAAAATGCCCTCATGTGCAATATTGTTCTAGCAATATCAGACACAGGAAATGAGAATGACAAGAAGAATGAGGTAGTAATCCTTCTTTTTAAAGAAATTACCTCACTGACCTTGTTTCTGTAAATGATACCCTTCTCCATTGCTGAGCTTTCCTTGCTCATTGTTATGATGTCATTCTACCAAAAGTAGCACCTTCTAGCATAAGTCAGAGACAGAAGCAGAACCTATCCATTTGTTTCTGTCTCCAAGCTGTCACAATTTGCCATTAATTCAGATTATTAACTCTTCAGGGAAGGGACTCTCTTTACCACAGCTCATTGCTTCTGCAGCAATGTTATCACCTGCCTGCTTCAGTGTGGGTGCTTGGTGACTATGCAATAGGACTTCATCCTTGGCTCTCAGTCTTTCAAACAAAATTTTAATGTGATAACTTGAAAAGGTAAATTTTAAAAAATCAGGCAGTTCCTTTTAAATAACGAATCCAAGATACTGTGATGACACGGTCAAAGAAAGATGCAAAATATGATAATTGCATCAGGATTACATGGACAATAAAATACTGACAAGCGTTCACGAATGAATGCCTTATGACTTTTAATATTGTATTTTCAACCAACTAGACCATCACGAAAGTAAAGAAACATGACTTTCACTGTGGTTTGCTGTCTATTAAGGTGACATCAGAAGCACTATGATCAGGTTTATGATCTGATGGCCACCTTTCATATTTTAAATTATGCATCAAAAGTGATGGCACTCAAATAATTCTCCCTGTAGTCAAAACCTTTTCCAGCTGTCTACTTCAAACAAATTCTCTCTTTTTTTTCCCCTTCATGTCCATTCCCATTTTTATTGTCCACATATTACAAATCATACAAGCTTTTCATGCTAAAACATGCTATTACGTTCCTTGGGCAAAATATGTGTTGTTTTTTTAAGGTGAAAAGAAAGTCTAGAAAGGTTATTTGACAGCTGTATGCAGATTTTTTGGTATTGATGCATCTTTGTGCATCTGACAATATACGTAATTACTGCAAGTGTAATTGAGCTATGGCCTTGTCTATAGGGTCTTCATGTAGTCTCTTTGCCTGTGTTTTATTCTGTCTTATTATACCGGGTTTTTTGACCTTTGTACACTTCAGCTCTAAACAACTTGCTGCAATCATGTCAGCCATGTTTCTCAAGTGGTGCTACACTTCAGAATTTACCATAAATGGTAGAGCATTTGGGAGGTAGGGCCGCAACACATGGGGTCCAAAAAAGCATGCTGCAATCCAGCTGTGTCTGCTTTTATCTTAAGATAATGTGGCCATTTATAGCCTAGAACCTGATGACAATTGCCTGCCATATTATTATTTATTTACCTAAATGTAGCACCTAGCAGCCCTAGTAATGGACTAGGACTCCGTTTCGCTAGGTGCTGTAAAAACACAAAACAAAATGGTCCATCACCTTCCCATTTGCATTACCCCAGAGCAGCAGCTCCTTGTTTAGTAACTCATTTCTGAGGTGCTCCAAGCTCATGACTGTAGTTGTATTTTGGGAATTCCTTCTAACAGACAGACCACCTCTTTGCCACCTTCATGTTCCATTACCTACAGCCTTCGTCCAATGAGTGACAGGCATGCAGTGATGTACTTCCTAGTATGCTTTGGCTCCTCTGTATTTCAAGAAGAAAAATAGGAATGGTTGAGCAGTAATACCTGGCTCATGGCCAGTGCTTGTCTTCTGAGGGTCAACGTGTGCTTTAGATTGAAGAGAATTAGTAGTGCCCTTTTGTACAGGGAGGAAATCAAGACGCTGATTGGGTGTCTGAAAGCCCAACGTTGTTCATGGGTTTTGTCTGTGTTGCCAGTGCAATTCATCAATCTTTTACTCCTTACTCAGTCAATACTCACGGAACTCTGCTCCAACCAGGAGTGTAGAATTGGGCTCTGAATTGCCAGGTGAGTTGTCCTCTGTATTGCCTCCACGGTACTCCTGTTGCACACTACATACAAGAGGGATATGTTATTCTGTTACGGTGGCGTTTTATATTCACTTTGCACAGGTGCACATGACTGCAGAGAGGGCAAGGCAATGGACAATTAAGTATAGATCATATCTGTACAGACAAAGTGTCAGTATAAACATATAAAAACAGACCCAAATCCTAACCCAGATAGTCAAGCAGCACACTAGGGAGCACCTCACAGGAAAACAAAAAATCCTTTCTCCAGGACCAGAACAGCACAGAAGATGCCACCCAGGAAGTTAATCAAGTCCTCTGAGTAGTTAAAAGTCTGATTTTTAGGACAGCAGACAAGTATTTGCATGTGATTTTTACAAGCTGGATTACTCAAAGAAAACCCCACATTTCACAGGTTGCTTACAAAAGCCATGGAGAGAACAAAACAAGAGAACACTGACCACAAAAGAGAAAAGTGCAGTAGATTTTGATATATTTAAAGAAAAAAGTTAAAAAGAGAACTGTATCATGTAAGGCAGGCAAAGATATAAAGAGAACTGAATCTAGGTTGGAGCTGAGTCACATAAGTGACCAATCACAATGAGTTGCTCTGTTGGTTGTCTTTAAATAAAGGTCAGACAAAATTGTACTGAAAGCCACATGGGGATAATTTAAAGTGGTTATATAAGGCAGCAGGTTGCCTGGTAGAGGTGGTGTTTAGGGCAGATATCACAGTATTTTTAATAACATTTAATTTGTTCGTCAGTGTTTCGAGTGATCCTTCTTTGAAACATATACAAAGCTTTTTGCTGCTGTTCCTATTTTCTTTCATCTTTCAAGTACTGCTTACTCTGTTTCAATGGAACAGAAATCTTGTGCCTTGTGATTGTTTGCTTCCTTAGCGCTGCACCATGTGATTTCACAGGGGAGTATCCTGAGTTGTTGTGCGCTAGCTGCAGGGGCAATGACACAGAGCACAGCCAAAAGTGGGGATGGCTAGGCCACACTCTCAAAAAACCATCATCCAGCATGGTCCATCAAGTTCTAACATGGAACCTGCAAGGAAAACGCAAAAGAGGAAGACCTTGGACAACATGGAGAAGATCTATTGAGACTGAAGGACAACAACAGGGGTAGTCCTGGAGTCACCTGAAAGTTTTGTCCCAAGACAGAGTGAAGTGGAAGAGACTTGTAGATGACCTATTCTCCATCTGGAGTACAAGGGTTTAAAGAAAAGAAGAAAGCATATAGGGTCCATACCCTTAGCTCCAACTCTTCTGGGACAGGGAGCACAGAGGCTCCAGGCACCCACCAAGTCTAACTTCTTTAATTATCAATCAATCAATTAAAATATTTAAGGGCCTCTGATTCTGATATTGTGCTGATTTTGTAGATTGGTTTATTGGTAAGGATTCTTAAGTGTCTGGATATACAGTTTTCACAGGTGGCTGCTGATTTGGATATGAAAATACAGGTTTTGCATATGGTGGGCATGTAATGCAAGTCATGTCAGTGATGGTAAGTAGGCTTGGAAGGATTAGATTTTTATAGGTAAATGTTGATAAACATTGATTTCACTGCACACACACAAACCAGTTTTTTCCACTCATAGTTTACAGATAGAAAAAGTAAGAAAAATGTTGCTTAACAATTGAAGTTTGATTTAAGGATATTGAATTTTTAAATTTTGACATGTGGTGTTAGTATGTGTTTTAACAAAGTTTAAACATACTGAATCTCAGCATTTACTGTCACTAAAAATATTTCTGGCCTTCCTCATTGTTTGACTTCCCCATAATTTCTCTCAAATACGAAAATTTAAAAGAGATAAAATCTGTTTAACTTTTTACATTAGTCATCAAAATGATAAACAAAATGAATACTGTCAAGCCTATTTGTAAGATTTTTAGGTGGGGGGGGCTGATTTTGTGCAGCCTCCTGGGGGCCCATTGGGTTATTGATCCATTACTGGTGCTACCCAATAAACATTCAGAAATTTGTTATAGAGAACATATTCCATTGGGAGGTGATGGGTGAATGAGGAAGGAAGTTGAAGTTTGAAATTAGTGATGGAGTACTTTATGGATAAATCAAGTCCAACCTTAAGCACGTATGCAGATACTGCATCACAATATGGTGCAAACAAACATAAAAATAGCTTTAAGAAAGTAATTAATTTAGACCCTGCATCAAACCTATGCCTAGAGATGTTTGCCTCCATTATGATCTGCACATGGACTGCCTTTTCATGTGGACCTTCCAGAGACCAGCACAGAAAGATGCTGTACGTCCCATTGAAGTAGGAGAGCTATCATGTTTTGGGGACCAGCTTCTGATAAGATTCGAGTTTGCGTACAGCTTGGCTTCAGGTTTGGAAAAAGGAGCTCAGTATCGCAGCTAAAGATAAGGTGAACAGAGTGCATGTTGCAAGAAGTCATTCAGAGTGAAATGGGCAATAAACTCCTCTGCAACTATAGCATGAGCGAGAGTTAGGCTTTGGCTACACTATACAGCTTTTAGCAACATGGCTATGCCAATTTAGCAATTTCACTAAAAGGTGGACAATGTAAATGCTATTTGTCAGCACTTTTGTCAACATAATCCCACACACAAACACCCACACACGCACACCAGGGGCATCTGAGAACATTGCTGCTGACAAAGCACTGTTTACACTAGCAATTACCCCTGCAAAGCTTTTGTTGTGCAGGGTGCTCTGTGTGTGTGTGTGTGTGTGTGTGTGTGTGACAGAGAGACAGAGAGAAACACCTGTGAAAAACAAAAGCTTTGCTGCTCAGTTTCTAGTGCAAACAAAGCTTTAGCAGGTTTCAGATTGTTGTATGCATAACCCCTCTGCATGTATGGAAGCCATGATTTTTAGTGTTTAGCAGAGTTGTGCGTTTAAGCTCCCATTCTCATCTCTTCAACGTGTTATGCAAATTTCCTCTGAGGAGCAGATGCAGAGTGATCGCTTTGTGATAAGGGTTTGCTCACAGGTGGTAGGGTGCTTTTATCCTATTTTTCTGTATGAATTAATTCAAGACCATTGTGATTGTCCTAATTCACCTGCAGTTATTATTGGGGCACGGATGCACTGGATATGGTGCACCGCGACTGTAATAGGTATTAGGATCTATGGATCCGGAAAGGTGTGTTGTGGGATTTGGATCATTGTAGGAGTGGTGGTATGGTTGCAGGTTTTGCATCTGTTATTATGGCAGGGGCTGTTGTTGCTCTGAGTTATTATGCCCTTGTTTTATGAAGATTGTTTTCAGGCTGTATCCCACGTTTTCTTAACAAAATGTGTTCTGTGGTATCTGAAAATCTTGCTGTGGATAACAGATTTCTTGGTGCCTCCTGTATCTTTGTCATTTAGCGCAGGGCTCTATGGGCTTGTTATATCCTCGGTGTTTTTTTTTTTTTTTTTTGTTGGATTCCATTGCTGAGGCTGATTGTGCTGTCCAGAAAATCGTTGTTATTATGGAAGAATTCTAGAGAGTGTTTGATGGATGGGCAGTGATAGTTGAAGTTGCGATAGAAATTTATGAAGGAGTTTAGGTCATCTATACAGAGGATAAATATGTCATCGGGTATCTCAGGTAGAACATTGGTTTCATGGTGTGTTTATCTAGAATTTTTCCTTGAGGTGGCCTATGAAGAGTTTGGCATGTTGGGAAACCATCCTGGTATCCTTGACTGTTCCCCTGCTTGGGATGAAGTGATGGTGGTTGAATGTAAATTTGTTAAGGGTGAGGATGAACCTGATGGTTTTGGTGATGTTTATTTGAATGTCATCCATTCTTCCATATATATTTGAGACCAGCAAGAAAAAGAAGTCATGGGAGGGATCTTGGTTCAGAGGGAGGTGATATCCATGGTGACAATCAGGGCCATCCCGGGGGGACGGGGCCAGGGGCAACTCCCTCCCACCCCCTGCCCCAAACACAGGGCCCAGGAAACCCTGCTGTCCTTCAGACCCTACCCCTTTCCTGCTCCACCCCGACCCTGACTCCTGGCTTGGGATCACCTGGGGCAGGGTACAGGTGGCAGGACAGGTAGCCTGCCTCCCTGCCATCCCCCTACAGCCTTCCAGCTGTCCATGGTGTACTGGGGTTCAGTGGGCTTGGACGGTGGTGTGGAGCAGGCTTCCTCTTACACCACATGTGAGTGCAAGCGAGAGGGAGGGAAGCAACATCCTGCTGCTGTCACCACCTGCACCCTACTCCAGCTATTCCTCCCCACACTCCTGTCCATAGGATGGCTGGAGTGGCTGCCATGGGGCTCTGGTGGCAAGCATGAATTTCTGATAGAGTTTGCTGATGTTACAGAGTTTATGGAAGAAGCCAATTGTCTCTTGGAGAAAATTGGCTATTTTTGTGTGCATGGTGAGTGGTGTGAGGATGGTTTCTGTGACTGCTGGTCACCTTCAGCCCATGTGCTATAACCACCTGGTTTCCCTGTGGAAAAAGTCCCTAGTGTGGGTTTGTGGGGGAATGAGAGTCTGTGGAACTTAAATGCTTCTCTCTTTCACCAACTGCAGCTAGTCCAGTAAAAAAATTACCCAAACCCAGGGAACAGTCTGGCTACAGCAAAACTGCCACACCACAGAAGACCTACTGGGTTCCAATAACATAGTGCTAGGAAGGGTATCCAACCTTTTTTGCATCAGGAGCCACATCACAATTTTTTAGATAGTCCAGGGTCCAAAGACAAAATAGGCATGGGAAAGTAGAGCTGTAGTTCAGGATCAAAACTACTTTTTTAAGAAAAAGTTTAAAATTTATTTATTAGGTAATGAACTTTAGTGGGCAAGACTCACTTCTTCAGATTTTCAGACTGAAAATAAATGAATATATGTGTTATTCTTTAAGGTGCTACAGGACTGCTTGTTTTTTTGTGAAGATACACAGTAACATGGCTACCCCTGTGAACCTTGCTTAAGAAATGTCCCTTTCACAGAAAAAGGGCTTTAGTACTTAGTATATAAACCCTTCAGGGAACACTCTGCTCTTTGCTTCTACAGAGAAAGCAAAAGTTGTTCTTTGCCACTCACAAGCCGTGTCTACACGTGCACGCTACTTCGAAGTAGCGGCACTAACTTCGAAATAGCACCCGTCATGGCTACACGTGTTGGGCGCTATTTCGATGTTAACATCGACGTTAGGCGGCGAGACGTCGAAGCTGCTAACCCCATGAGGGGATGTGAATAGCGCCCTACTTCGAAGTTGAACATCGAAGTAGGGCACATGTAGCCAATCCGCGTCCTGCAACATCGAAATAGCGGGGTCCGCCATGACGGCCATCAGCTGAGGGGTTGAGAGACGCTCTCTCTCCAGCCCCCACGGGGCTCTATGGTCACCGTGTGCAGCAGCCCTTAGCCCAGGGCTTCTGGCTGCTGCTGCTGCAGCTGGGGATCCATGCTGCATGCACAGGGTCTGCAACCAGTTGTCGGCTCTGTGGATCTTGTGCTGTTTAGTGCAACTGTGTCTGGGAGGGGCCCTTTAAGGGAGCGGCTTGCTGTTGAGTCCACCCTGTGACCCTGTCTGCAGCTGTGCCTGGCACCCCTATTTCGATGTGTGCTACTGTGGCATGTAGACGTTCCCTCGCAGCGCCTATTTCGATGTGGTGCTGCGCAATGTCGATGTTGAATGTCGACGTTGCCAGCCCTGGAGGACGTGTAGACGTTATTCATCGAAATAACCTATTTCAATGTCGCTACATCAAAATAAGCTACTTCGATGTAGGCTTCACGTGTAGACGTAGCCACAGAGTGATATTTGATAGGTGCTCCTATTAACTGGAAAACATATTTTGCCTTCTGAAACCAGTTCTTTCTTTGCTTCTGGATTGTTTCTGTTCCCTAAGGAAGAGCACCAGTCAGCTGCAATTCAGTACCAGGCAATGGGTGATTTTGTTCCGCCTGACATGCATTTATCAGACCAACAATTATTTTTAAAATGAGGGTGGGAAATAGCAAGCCTGAAGAGGGGTCTTGATGAAATGGAAGATGTGTTTCCTCTTGTATTTGACACTCTTTGTGTCTGCCAGCAGGGTGCTTTACAGGCACAGACTGGAGTAAAAAGTACTTACATTGATATTTTATTCAGTGTAGATTATTTACTTCTTTTTTAGTATGCTTCATTATCCCTGTGCCTTTTCTGGTGTAATTTGCTTTTGGTCAGTGACTTTTAAAATAAGCAATCACTGTTTTTAAAATTTGCTCCAAAACATACTAATGTCATGTGTTGACTAGCTTTTAAATGGACCACAGACAGTGGCAAGAGAAGTTTGCTTCTGAACCAACGCTTGTTTTTTCCTGGTTAGGGCTTTGAAGTGCTCACTACTTTTTAAAGCTATTTGATCCTTTGGGTCCATTTAATCATTTTTACTGTTTCTTCTTACGCTATCGTCTTCTAGATTTTTGGTTTCTATGATCACTGGTCTCCTATTACACCTCCTGTACTGGCCCTCAACTTACAACTACATACAAAAGAAAACTGAGAGATGTATGTGCTATTAAAACTGGGCAAACAAGAAAAAAATTGAGATTCAGACGATCTTTGCATTCAGAAGTCATCTAATTTGGGTGATAAACAGATTGCAAAAATGTGCTATGGATTCAGATGCCAAGAATTTAGAAGCACATGAAGCACACCTTTAGAAATCTAATTTCACATGGTTAGAACTGCCCATATTGCTGGCGCCAAGTCAGAGCAGACCAAATCTGCAGTGTATAATCGCACACTAAACTCATTGGCCAGATGGTGCAACTCCTATGGGCTCAAATAATAGTGGTTTTACTGGTAATTCACACACAAGTAAGTGATCCCCAGGTGAGGCATGGATCCACAATCCAGCCCTAAGAGTTTAAATTCCCAACTTAAAACTACTTACACTAGAGTAATGCTGATTTCCGGCTGATTGTCCGTGTGGGAAGCAGGTGCCACACAGAAGACGAATGGCTCATATCCTTCCTGTGGCTGGGGAAGGGACAAGCTTTATAGGCTGTCTAGACCACAACTCTGTAGGGGCCCTCATTCATAACATGGATGCCCCTTGTGGGGTTGTTGGCAGCAAGGATTAAACATGGGATATTTAGATCTAAACTCATGACTAATGCTGGAGCTAAAAGACCCACTTCTCTAGCTAAGGCTGTGGCAGGCTCATCAATTGTTGGTTAGCCAAGCCCTACCTGCCCAGAAGGGGACAGAGCAGCACATCAAGCTGGGATGACCAAAAGCTACACGTTCAGCCAAAGCCAGCCTCTGAGCACAGAGAGCAAAGTAACCTGCAATGAGCAGTGAGAGCAGAAACATCCCAAGAGCAAGTAGTGAGGAGAAGAGACCGGAGATTTCTCACTCCCTTTTTGTTTTTTAGGGCACCTTTAACCTCAGTGAGGGGATCCTGGCAGCACTACCGGAGAAATGCTGAGAAATTATTCATGAACAAATGTTGCTGAGTTAACCTGAGATGTTATAACAGAAGTTCACAACACACGCATTGTGTGTTTCTCTCTTATTAAGGTTGTTTGGTTAAACACTTTGGGCTAGTCTCAGAGGCTATGTCTACACTAGCCCCAAACTTCGAAATGGCCATGCATTTCATATTCAGCACCTCATTAGCATGCGGGCAGCCACGGCACTTCGAAATTGACACAGCTTGTCCCAATGGGGCTCCTTTTCGAAAGGACCCCAGCTACTTCGAAGTCCCCTTATTCCTATGAGCAGATGGGAATAAGGAGACTTTGAAGTAGGTGGGGTCCTTTCGAAAAGGAGCCCCGTCGGAACGAGCCACGTGGCGGTGAGCTGCATCAATTTCGAAGTGCCGCGGCCGCCCGCATGCTAAAGAGGTGCTGAATATGCATTTCAGCGCTTCATTAGTAAACTTCGAAATGGCCATTTGCATGGCCATTTCGAAGTTTGGGGCTAGTGTAGACACAGCCAGAGAGTGTTAGTCCGTATCATCACAAAACAAAGAAAGGGCTCCTGCAGCATATTAAAGGCTAACAACATTATTTTGATTATTATATAAAATATTTATATTATATTTTATAATATGAAATATTTATATTTATATGTATATTCAGGCTAAATCCACAATTGGACCCTGACTCAGCAATATCTATTTTAATCATTTGTTACAACTCTAGATGATCCCTCTACCAAAAACTGGTGTTTTGTAACCAGGAGGGGGGCAACTGGTCCCAGTTCTCTCACCAGTTATATTAACCTACAGCCACACTACCATGGAAGATTGACCCACTCTGGGTCACTTTTCCACAATTTTGTTTCATGCAGGTATGAAATAGCGCTTTCCAGGGTCAAGGTGAACCCCAGAACTCCTCATGAGCAAGGAAGATTAATGAGATTGACAGGAGAAATCCTCCTGTCGACCTTCTTCCTTGTAGACAGCCATATCTGTCGACTATGTATACGTCGATTTTAGTTAAGCACTTGGCATAGCTAAAATTGCATATCAGTGGTCGACTGCTGTGTCTAGTATAGACATAGCCCTAGAGTAAAATAATACGTAAAGCCTCAGAAGTTATGGTTGTAGAAAAATAGCAAAGCCAGAATCTTAGTGTATGTCTACACTCGGAGTAGTGGGATAGTCCCCAGGTCAAGGACACACACACACACACACATATTCCTTAAGCCTGCGCTACTACAGATAGATGAAGACAAGGTAGCGTGAGTGGCAGAGGCCGAGTGGTCCCAAACACGTGTTTAGGATCTCAGATGGGGCTGTACTTGGAGGAGATGGTCTCTCCCAGAGCTCATGGTGCCACAGCTACCCTATTTTTAGGCTGTTTGCTGGATGAGAGCTAGTGCAAGTGTCTCCTCCAGCTGGGGCTCACACACCTCAGCTTGAAGCATAGACATACACAGAATCAGTCCTGCTGCACCTGCAGATATTGAGTGAATTGTGCAACAAATAAGGTGTGCTGGAGCTGCTGACATTAGATAGTTTGTGCAGTACACTTTAGTCATAACATCTTCTAACACTGGTATTTCCTGATCCTCCAATGATATTTTAGAATACAGCCACAAAATATTTCAAGCTGCCCTGCAATCCAAAAGTCCTCTGGCAGAGGAAGGACTTGAGTATTTTGTGAACCTTACCAAAAGTGTTATACCACATATGCATATGTTTTACAATGTATTTCAGCAAGATAAAAGAAAATTAATTCTAATTCATACCTGATAAGAAGGTGTCCTATTTTGTAGGTATCTGCAGAGGACTCTCTACAGCAGATAACATCTGTCTGGTTTCAACCCTTTTAATAAATACTGTCAAGATTTTACTTGGGCTTATAAGGGAAAATGTACTTGAGGGTTTGTTCAACCACACATAAACCATCCCCTTCAGTCACAACTCTTTAACAAACGAATTTCTTTCAGAGTTTCTGCAGGCCAGTGCTAAAATGAACGATAAATGGGGTGGCTTGTTCAGTCCAGCCCCATTGTGTAACCCATCCCAAATATCTCCTAGCAAGGGCCATCATATCTAGAGTACATTTCCTGAGAAGGGCTTTTCCCTTCTACTGTTATATTTATAGTTGAGCTGTAATTGGCCCTAGATGGTTCTCCTCTTGCCTCTTCTCTCCTCACCAAAAGATGTAGGGTCCATTATTATCACCACACTTTAGACTTTGTCTTCTTGTGCAAAATGCATGAAATACAAGGTTCTGAAAGAAGTATATGATGGACATGGCAGAGTTTCTATCTGTAAATTCTGTTTCTCTGGCATTTTGTGGCCTTCCTAAGGCATCAAAAGAACGACAAAATATCAGGTTATGGTAAAAGATTGCTGGTCCACTGCACTTAGTTTCCCCAGCTGAAGTTTCAGACAGAGTCAGAAATAAGTATTTCATGAGAATATTTTA
Source organism: Carettochelys insculpta (assembly GCF_033958435.1). Classification (NCBI taxonomy): domain Eukaryota; kingdom Metazoa; phylum Chordata; order Testudines; family Carettochelyidae; genus Carettochelys; species Carettochelys insculpta. The sequence goes on along the minus strand of NC_134138.1, from coordinate 85,995,152 downwards.
TAGGGATTATGTAAGACAGCAGACAAAAGCTCTCACTACTGCAGCGATAATGGAAGTATCCACCAAATTAGTATTATCGGCATTTTCAGGGACTGTTATTCTCAGTTGGGAAACCAGAACAGACATCAGGAAAATGATATTTTCTGCAACCTGCTAACGCTAGTCTGGAACTCAGCAAGAGAGAAGTGTGTGAGTGAGACTATAACTGAACAGAGGGTGTATCCAGCACTCCCTGGCCAAAAACCTTGAGCACTGAGGTGAAGACACTAGAGATATTTGTTGCTTTCCATGATCCTTGGAGAAGCTCCTGTGTAGTACACGGCTCTGACTGGATATGGGAAAGGTGAAAAGAGCAGCCACTGCTCATTCCTCTTCTCTACAAGCTTTCAGGAAGTAAAGGAGCAACCAGAAATCATCTGTGGACGAAGTAGATGTGCAGTGAAATTACAGCCTCTGGGAGTCTGTGCCACCACACTGACTGAAGAACAACAAAAAGTCCTGTGGCACCTTATAGACTAACAGATAAGGTGCCACAGGACTTTTTGTTGTTCTCGAAGCTGCAGACTAACACGGCTGCCTTTCTCACACTGATTGAGGTACTTTTGTCCTCTGGCTTCCTGGGTGTGTAGTTCCACTGAACCTGTGTAGGCAGGGACATCTTTAGCTCCCACTGCCTCTTCCTACTGTAGAGAGGACACCACAGGAAAGTTAGAACTGACACAAGCACATTTTCTTTCCTGATGAATCTACACAGCATAGGTGGGTGTTGGCAGAGGGGCAGTGGGAGGAGAGCATGAGGGTCTATGAGTGTCCACCCTGATACAAATACTAGCCAGTCCCACCCCTCCCTCTCTATTCAGGATTACTAACTGCTGGAGGGGTAAAAGGAGATGAAGGAAGAGCGTTGGTATCAAAAACATAAAAAAGAGAGATCATCTTTGAATGCTACATTTTTCCTAAAAGGTTCAGCTATTGTTTAACAATAAGAAAATCAGGCACAAAGAGCTATTTATCTATCTGTACATGTGCATACTCACGCAAGCACACCCAAGAGCAAATCCTCAGCTAGTGTAAATCTGTGTGGCTTCAGTGGAGTTGCACAGATTTACAGCAGGTGAATACACGTACATAACATTTTGAAATGTAATGTCCCAATTAAATGGAAACCAAATTGATTCACTCTCATCTCCAAAGCAGACCAAACCTACATTCATTATGTGATTCTATACATAGGCAGTAACGTGTACTAGTTAGGGCAAGAATTTACTGTGGCTACAGTGTAGAACTGGACTGGAACATATCTGAGGTTGGAGAACATGACTGTCATGCCTTTGGCCAGATGACCCACTTCAGGGTTGGGCCATTAGCAGTGAGACAGGATTCTCTGACAAGTATTTTGGAACCAAAAGGAACAAAAGATAAAGGTTTATCTGGAACTTGTTTTCCATTCTCTCCTTCCCACACTTTCTCTCAGCTACTGAATTATTCCCTCTTGTAAAACCTTCCTTTTCCTTTAACTTATGATGATTGACTCTCCCTGTAAACTGTTTCGTGACATACTCTGTATGAAAGATGCCATATAAAAATAAATTGCATTGTATTCCATCCAAGCATCATTTGACTTAAAATTACATTCAAGACTTTTTTTTTCCCTTTGCCATTTTTAGGACTCACTGGCAAGCCAAATCAGTTTGATTTGCTATCATAAAGGCTAAATAAAAGGGCAGGGAACTCATTGCCATTTCAATAAAATTCATGTCATTTAAAGATGCAGTTTTCTTTCTTACCCACATGTTTGCATGGGCTGCCATTCGGACTGCTTGTTTGTTTGCATAATATGCTGTCTGCAGAAAGTGTTTCATTTCTAGTTGTGGGATCAATTTATTCTTCTTTTTGATAGACTCGATTGCTGGGAAAAGAAGCCTTTCGTTACATTATTGAAGACAGTGAACAAATGCACTCTTTTGCTGGTATAGAGAGACTATTTCCATCCTTGTAGTAAATCTCAGGACACCCAATTAAAGCAAACATACAGCATGCATATAGTCAGCCTGTTAAATTTGCCAAAGACAAGCTGTCATATCGTAAGTCAATGTACTTTATAGTAACAGTGTAAGACAGTGACAAAACCTCTGATTATCTGATTAGGTTGCAAAAAATAGAGTTCTTTACTCAAACTGAATTTTTCATTGCATGCATTATGTACATCATTGGCTGGCATGTACTGTTCACTAATTATAATAAAGAAAAAAGGAAAAAACATCACACTGTTGAATATTGGTTTTCGACTGTTAATTTTCCCCCAATTAACAGGAACATTTTTGTTATGTACTTCAGAACACTAAAACAGTACAGAACGATTTTCAGGGACAGACACATAAGCTGTGTCTACACTGAGCCCTAGTTTGATGCAAGTAAGCAATCTGGAAAATGCAAAATGACAGCTCATATTCAAGTCACTAATGTGTATATTCATAAGGCTGGTTTGCATTTCACAGAAGAACTCACGCAGTGTACATGTGGTTCTGCTGGCCACATCTACAAGGCTTAGGTTCTGCCACAAAATGCAAATTAGTCTCATGAATATGCACATTAGTTGTGCAAGTATGCAAATGGTCCACCACTTGTATTTTCCAGACTGCTTACTTGCATCAAACTGTCGGCACTAGGGCTCAGTGTAGACACAGCCATAAAGGATAGGTCTTTCATCTGTCTTGGTCTGATCTTGCACTGACTGAAAGAAAAATTAAGTATGTATATGGATAACAAGGATAGCTAGAACAACAAGAAGTCCTGTGGTACCTTATAGACTAACAGATATTTTGGAGCATAAGCTTTCATGGGCAAAGACCCACTTTGTCAGATACATAACTCATGCATCTGACAAAGTGGGTCTTTACCCATGAAAGCTTATGCTCCAAAATATCTGTTAGTTTATAAGGTACCACAGGACTTCTTGTTGTTCTCGAAGATACAGACTAACACGGCTACCTCTCTGATACTTGTCACTATGCGAGGATAGCTAGATTGACAGTAGTAAAACTCAACCATGAAGGGCTTTGGAAGTGATTAGGCTGCAGGTCATAAGCCAACTTCACAATAAACTTTATTCCACACTGCCTGCTATTGGGGTTACTTGCACCTTCCTTTCAAGTGGCATAGGTCAATATTACAGACATCATAAAGGACTATGGACATCTGCTCTGATTCAGTATGACAATTCTATGTTCCAGGCTTCCAAATGAGATGAGAAATGGCAAACCATTAAAAAGCAGGCTTTAACAAAAACTTAGAGAACTGGTGAGAAAGCTTCCCTGGGAAGAAATTCGAGGGTAGAAAGGAGTTCAGGAGAGTTAGCAGTTTCTCACTGCGACAATACTAAACACACAAGTGCAAACTCTCCTGATATATAGAACAGATGGGAAGAATGCTAAAGGGCCAATATAACTCCATCAAGAGCTTTTCAAAAGACCTGAAAGTCAGAAAAGGGTCCCACTAAAAGTGGAATCATGGGCAAAATGTGAAGGAAGAGTACAAAGGAATAGCACAGTCAAGTAGAGATATAATCAGAAAGGCAAAGGCACAAAATGAGTCGTACCTAGCCAGAGACATAAAAGGCATGAAGAACAGGCTCCTCAGGAATTGAAAAAGATGAAGGAAATTGTAGGTCATTGAAACATGGCAGTTTAGGTCCTGGATTTTTGCATCACAGAAACCAACTCAGACCTGTATCTAGAAGCCCTTTATTTGAGTTCCTGTCATCAACACCTACATGGAGCAATGCACAGTGCTATTTATAATCTCTCCTGACTTTTCAGCCCTCTCCTCAGGGCCTGAAGGGAGCATTGGTCTCCTTTCTGGGATACCATCCTGTCAGCCCCATTGCTTCTCCAGGAATTGAACCTGGGGGTGGGGATTGATCTTGTGGGAGGATATCAGAGCTACTGAGGGGTAAGACTAAGAGTGAAGGTGGGCTGCATGATAAATGTAAATTAGTGCACACTGGAAAACACAATCTCAATGATACATACAAAATGTTGGGATCTAAATTAGCTATTACCACACAAGAAAGCAATGTTGGAATCATTATGGATGATTCTCTGAAAATATCCACTCGGTGTGCAGCAGCCAATGCTAATCACACAAAGTGCAAACTCTCCTGATATAAAGAACAGAGAGGAAGAATGCTAAAGGGCCAATATGACTCCATCAAGAGCTTTTTTCAAGACTTGAAAGTCAAAAAGGGGTCCCATAAAACGTCATAAAGCTGCTGTACAAATCCATGGCATGCTCACATCTTGAATATTGTTTATAGTCAGCTCACCCCCATCCCCCGCCAAATATACTAGAATTGGGAAAGGTGCAGAGAAGGGCTACTAAACTGATTAGGGGTTATGAACAGGAGAAGAGATTAAAATGAACAGTATTTTTCATCTTAGAAAAGAGACAAGTAAATGGGATATGATAGAACTCTACAAAATTTTGATTGATGTGAAGAAAGTGAATTAGGTAATGTTATTTTATCCTTCACATAAGAGAAGAACCAGGGGTCACACAATGAAATAAATAAGCAGCAAGTTTAAAAAAAAATCAGAAGAAAGCATTTCTTCATACAACATGTGGTCAACCTGTGGAACTCTTTGCTGGGGATGCCATGATGGACAACACTAAACAGGGTTAAAAAAATGAACTAGATAATTGCCTGGAAAATAGGTATTTGCCAGGATGAGCAGGGATGCGACACCATGCTCAGAATGTCCCTAGCCTCTGTCAGAAGCTGAGCCTGGAAGACAGGGGAAGGCTCACTCGACCATTGCCTGTTCTGTTATTTCCCTCTGGGACACCTGGTATTGGCCACCGTCGGAAGACAGGATATTGTGGTAGCTGGATCTTTGGTATGACCCAGTACAACCATTCTTATGAAAAAATTAATTATAAAAATGTTTATTACAGAAACTCCCCAAGATAATGAACTCTCAAGATAGCAGTGATATAACAGCCTTGCAAATAATGCATTTTAAATATCTTGGACTACTAGGAAACATGCATTTATATATAATTTTCCCAGTCACAAAGCTAGCATTCTGAAACAAAGTCACAAAAACACAGGCCAACAAAGCAATGTTCCTTTTACATGTTCCTCACTTGTCCCTCCACCACACTCCACGCACAGTAGTGCTTTGGTTAGTGGAAACTCAAAGGAGCTTTCATGTGAATCAACTTCCCAGAAGAGGGTGGAAGGGAGGCACCTTGCTGTTTCTCTAGCTGCTTACCACTCGTGCTGTCCACTCTTGCTTGTTGTACCACCATTCGCTCTGGCACTCTGCTGCCATTGGCCCTGCACCATCACCTGCTGCTGCCACTGCGACCTCTGAGAGGTTCCAGCTCTCAGTGAGGGAATCTCCGTGCTAGTGCAGGTGGGGTTGTCTGTTCCACAGAAACACCGTCACTCAGCAGGTCTCAGCACTTACCTGATTATCGGTGATTTCGGCTCTGGTGGTTGCTTAGCAAAAGATTTTCTCCGGATCCTAGGCAGCTTTGACTTTACACTGCAAAGAAGGGCAGGTCCAGTAGTACTTGTGATTCTTAGACAGACCAGCAAGCACAACCCCTGTCCCCCTCACTCTCTCCCCAAGGACCTGGCATCAGAACCCTCTGCTTAGCCAGTCGATTTCAATTTAATCAGAGACAGCTGCAATCAGAACAGGCTAATTACCGTTCAACTGCTCTTTATTCATACAATACAGATAACATTTCATGACCCAATATTCAGTACTAAAATGAATAAAATAACCCAATACCAACTAAAATTGACCATGTGGGCAAACAGTGCGCTAGATTCTAGGTAGGGTAGGTGACTTCAGGTAAATGCAGTCAGCCTCATCCCCTGGCTCATCGCAAGCTGTTAAGGGACAGCTCATTCAGCTCCTACTTACAAATCATCATTTGAAATTATAAGGTTGGCCAACATCCCCGAAACACATGTGCTAACCTTGTCAGAAAAACAAACCAGGACAAACTGAGCTGTGTGAGAAAGTTAGTCTTCATTCATGCTTTTCAAACCTCTTATACGCTTTCAGGCAGAAGTATTTCATCATACACTGTGTATATGCTTTTAGGGTGTGTATTAATGTTTCAGTGTCAATTCAAACTTCCAACCAATGACTAAACTGGCATGTAATTAGTTGACCTGTTGGGGGAACTAGGCGGGGTTTTCACCCCCATTGCAGGGGTGTGAGGAAAAGCCTGATCAGCCCTGTACCTCTTCCCTTCGACACTGCTTCCCTGTGTCTCTTTAACAGTGTTGAGTTGATGCGCTAAATTGGCTCAGTATGGCACCCCACCCACCAGCCCAATTAGCTACTTCCCTTTAATTACGCCAATCACCTTTGGAGGAGGAGAACTAGTGGGAGTCAGCAAGATCAGCAAGCTCACCTGTTCTCCCTACTCCATCTCACAGGCCCGTCCTGTCCTTTTGAGATTCTATTACTATTGCTCCCCTGACTTATCACTGAGCAGTTATTGAAGGCCTGGATTTGCACTCCCAGTTCTTCATGAGGTAGGGGAAAATTGAGCTCTTGAACATCACTTAAACACAAAAGTAAGCAAGCATATAGGAAAAGAAAAATGCAAAATTCTGACAATATAATTTTCTTTCCTGTTTATTGGAGTTAGCATGGGCTGTATGCCAGCCAATAATGCACACAATGCTTCTGGTATTATGTATGCAAAATTCAATAGCAGTAAAGCACTTTAGTTTCTTTTATTACATTTTGTGGCAGGAAAGAGAGATTTTGCTGAGTATCCTGCAACAGCAGCAATTTTTATGGGAGCTGTTCTTGACTGTGTGACTACAGTATTGTATGTATCATCATCATATCAGCTATAGCTGTAGTCAGATTTCATTGCAAGCTTCCTCTGTGTCACAACTGCTCCACTACAAAACAATAATCTTGACCACAAGGGACCATCTTTTCCAGAAGGGAGAGGCGATTTAGCCTCCATAGCATATCTCTCTCCAGCTCATCTTCAAGAAACTGTCAGTTGTTATGAATAATATATAATGTCGATCTGAGATGCTATCCACCAGGGAATGGGTTGACATTAATAATCTCATATCATTGAGAGCCTCAGATTTCGTATCTTCATGGTCAGAGAAGAAACACTAGTTCTTTGCCCACTTATCTCTTTCCAAAATTATGCCAAAATTATGCCCCTCCATAATATGTTTCTAAAATTTGATAGTGTGTAACCAAATCGAGGAAGCATCCCTTTACCAGACTCACTGCATACAAAACTGTGAACAAATGAAAATACTTGAGAAGTAGGGCATCATTAGAAAGCTTGAACATTTTCAACTATTTTCAATAAATGCTTAGCTAAATGTACGTTTGCAAATGCTTTTTGTTGAAGCCACCCATACAGGATTGTTGTAATAGATACAATAATGTAAACAACAAAAAGCTAGCTCTCTCTCAATTCAGTTCCAATACCAGGAAGTAAAAGAGGATATTCATAAATATGAAGTAAACACTAACGTGAGTTATTCTTACGAACTCGGGAGATAACACACCTTTAAGGAATTCTTTATGAAGCACAATGCTTGATTTTACCAGGAACTATTAATCCTACTTATGTAGTGCCATAATCACTATGCATTAATAATATGTGTATATGTGCTAAAAGACAGTTACTTACCTCCATAACTGGTGTTCTTTGAGATGTGTTGTTCATGTCCATTCCAATGTAGATGCATGTATATGCACGTGCTCAGTAGCCGGAAAAATTTTCCCCTAGCCAGTAGCCATGGGGTCGGCGCAGCACCCCTGGAGTGGTGTCAAGATGGCACCAAATATAGGCACCGCCTGCCCTGTCCTCTGCTCAGTTCCTTCTTGCTGATTACTCTGACAGTAGGGAAAGGCAAGAGGGTTTTGGAATGGACATGCGTAACACATCTCACAGAACACCAGTTATGGAGCAGGTCTTTTCTTCTTTGTGTGATTGTTTATGTGCTTTCCAATGTAGGTGAATATAAGCTGATGTTAGGAGGTGGGGTTGGAGGCCTGGAATGACCGTAGTACGGCCATACCCACTGCAGTGTCCTCCCTAGCATGCTGCATAATTGTGTAATGGGTGGAAAATGTAGGTATGGAAGCCCAGGTGGCAGCCCTACAGATTTCCTGAATAGGGACATAGGCAAGGAATGCTGCTGAAGAGAACTGCGCCCTCATAGAGTGAGCCCTGATCAGAGGAGGGGGAACCCCTGCTAGCTTGTAGCATTCCTTAATAAAAGGCACCATCCAGGTGGAAATCCTCTGGGATGAAACTGGGAGGTCCTTCCTCCTGTCCACCACAGCCACAAAGAGCTGTTGTGCTTTCCTAAATGGTTTGATACTGCCCAGTTAGAAAGCTAAGGCTCTATGGCCATCTGGGGTATATAAGCTCTGCTCCCTTGGGGTAGCATGAGGTTTGGTGTAAAATAACAGGCAAAAAGATGTCCTAGTAGACATGGAAAGAGGCAGAGAGGCCTGATGGGGTCTCAATCTAACTTTCTCCATCTGGAACACTGTATAAGGTGGGTCCACTGTAAGGGCCCTCAGTTCTGAGACCCTCCTGGCTGATGCGGCCACCAAAAAGTCTGTTTTGTAATTTAGAAACAGCAGGGAGCAGGAAGCAAGGGGTTTGAAAAGGGGGCCCATACGCTTGGCCAAAACCAAATTGAGGTCCCAGGAATGTAAGGAGTACCACACCAGAAGCCTAACCCTCTCCAAGCCCTTCATGAATGTCTTGCCCACAGGGTCCAAGAACACTGATGAAAAGCCTGGACTGGGATGAAAGGCAGAAATAGCCACCAGATGTACTTTAATGGAGAATAAGGACAGCTCTGAATGACTTAGGTGCCACAGATAACCCAGAATGGAGGGGATCGTGGGCTGCAAAGGAGATAATCTGTTCTGGGACGCTCAGGTTGTGAACCTTTTCCACTTTGCCAAGTAAGTGGCCATCATAGAAGGGTTTCTACTATTTAAAAGCACTTCCCTTACCAGGTCTGAACAGGAAAATTCCATGGTACTCAGCCATGAAGCTTCCATGCTGTGACATGAAGAAACAGGAGGTTGGTGTCCTGAAGTCACCTCTCCTCCTACGTCAACAGGTCTGGGTGTAATGGGAGTGTTATCAGATTGCTCATAGGCAGGTCCAACAGAACTGAGTACCAATGCTGCCTGACCCATGCTGAAGACACCAAGATTACCAAGGCCTGGTCCACTCAGATTTTGAGGAAGACCTTGTGGATGAGGGGAACCAGAGGGAATGCATACAGCAGAGGGCCTGTCCAGGACATGTTGAATGCATCCGTCCAGAACCCAGGACTCCCATTCCGGCAAGAATAAAATGTTTGGTTCTTTGAATTGAAGTGCGTGGCTAACAGGTCCACCTAAAGATAGCGACAGATTCAGAAAATTGATTGCAGCACGTCCAGCTGAATGGAGCACTTGTGGTGCATGAAGAAACTGTTGAGGTGGTCCACTATAGTGGACCGCTTGTGGACCCTGGGTAAGTAATGGGTCTGCAGGAGAATTTTGTGATGGATGCAGAACATCCATAGCGCGAGGGCCTGGTGATAGGGGAGAGGAGCATGCACCCTCCCTTCTGTTGATATAACACATTGCTGTTGTGTTGTCTGTACTCACTGACACACAATACCCTGCTAGGTTGTCGCAAAAGCCAACCTGATTGCCCTGAGCACTCTTACACTGATGTGAAGCTTGAGATCTGAAGCACACTAGACAGCCTGAGACACTCCCCTCATATTCGTCCCCCAGCCTAAAAATCTGACACATTAGTTACCAGGGACAGGTAAGGTTGGGGAGGCCTGAAAGGTATCCCCGCATGTGCTGTCCCACCAATGCCTGGGCTATAGCACCTGCTGCAGCAACATCACTAATTTTTCTATATTGTCCCCCACAGGACAGTACATCAAAGTGAGCCACAACTGGCGGGGACATAGTTGAAGTCTGGTGTGTTGCACCACAAACATACAAGCTGCCATGTGTCCCAGGAGCCTCCTGCAACACCTGGCCATTGTAGAGAGGCCCTGGTGAATCTTGAGTCCAGAAGAGACCCCCGTGAACTCTATCCTTTGAGTGGGGATGAATGTCAACTTTGCCTCATTTACTAGGAGACAAAGGCTACGTTTACACGTGCCCCAAACTTCGAAATGGCCATGCAAATGGCCATTTCGAAGTTTACTAATGAAGCGCTGAAATGCATATTCAGCGCTTCATCAGCATGCGGGCGGCAGCGACGCTTCGAAATTGATGAGCCTTGCCGCCGCACGGCGCGTCCAGATGGGGCTCCTTTTCGAAAGGACGCCACCTTCTTCGAAGTCCCCTTATTCCCATGAGCTCACGGGAATAAGGGGACTTCGAAGTAGGTGGCGTGCTTTCGAAAAGGAGCCCCGTCTGGACACGCCGCGCGGCGGCAAGGCTCATCAATTTCGAAGCGTCGCTGCCGCCCGCATGCTGATGAAGCGGTGAATATGCATTTCAGTGCTTCATTAGTAAACTTCGAAATGGCCATTTGCATGGCCATTTCGAAGTTTGGGGCACGTGTAGACACAGCCAAGGACTGTCAAAGGTTTGGTGAATGAACCTTATGTGTTGATGAACCAATTGTCCAGGTACAGGAATAACTGGATACCGTGCCTGTGGAGGAAGGTTGCTACCATCACCATGCACTTGGTGAAAGCCCTTGGAGCCATTGACAGACCCAACAGAAGGACTATGAACTGATAGCGTTTCCCACAAACCTGAGGAACCTCCTGTGGGGAGGATAGATAGTGATGTGAAACTACACATCCTTGAAGTTGAGAGCAGCAAACCAGTCCCCCAGATTCAGCAACAGGATAATGATCTCCAGAGAGACCATGAAGAACCTGATCCTTTTTATAAGCTTTATTCAGGCCTCACAAGTCCATGATGGGCCTCATTCCCCCATCTGATTTTGGGATTAGGAAATAATGGGAATAAAATCCCTTGCCCCTGAATTGTGGGAAAACCTCGTCTATCACCCCTTGATCGAGGAGTGACTGAATCCCCCGACTGAGCAGACCCTTGTGAGAGGGATCCCTGAAGAAGGGTGGGGAAACACCGTTGAAAGGGGACAAAGAACAGATCTGGATAGTATATCCCCTTTCCACCATGCAAAGGACCCACCGGTACAATGTTATACAGTACCAGTCATGGTAGAATGGGAATAGGTGAAATGAAAAAAATTGGATGTGCTAGATCTATAATGGGGAATGGTGTGGCACTGTCAACCGCAACCTCAAAAGCTGAACTTAGGCCCTGATGGGGGCTTCTGCTGCCCTCGGCATTGGCCAGGCTGATGGGAGTGTCTCCTGCTGTTCTGAGCTCTCCACTTATTCTGATCCCCAGGCTGCTGGGGGAATTGCCTAGTGGGAGGGTGGGGAGTAAAATTCCTGCCTTGTGTTGCAAGGTTATGAAGGCCCAGCAACCTCAGGTTAGCCCTGGAGTCCTTAAGGTTATGGATCCTTTTACCAATTTTCTCCAAGAAGAGGGTTGGCCCCTTGAAGGCCAAGTCCTGAATGGTCTGCTGTACTGCGTATGGAAGGCCAGGGTCCTGAAGCCATGCACTCCTTCCCATGGCCACACCTGACGCTATGACCTCTGTTGCCATGTCAGCAGCATCCAGGGTGGCCTGCAAAGCCACACATGAAATAAACTTGTTCTCCTTAATCAAGTCTGTAAATTCAGGCTTGGCATCTGGGGAGATCAGGTCTGTGAACTTAAGGAGGGAGGAGCTGTTTTAAAGGTGTAGCTGCTCATGAGGGCTTTTAAATTTGATATGTTCAACTGTAGCCCCCCACCCCAGTTGAATAAACTTTCTACCATAAAGGTCCAAGCGTTTTGCCTATTTTTGGGTGAAGGTTCCTGGAATTCCTTTCTCTCCTTATGGCTGACTGTGTCCACAACCAGGGAGTTGGGCAGGGAGGCAGGTAAAGAAGTGTTCAAGCCCTATAGAGGGGAGAAAATATCTCCTCTCGTGGGTTGGGCTGACGTTGGGGTCTGCCACACCACCTTGGCCATCCTGGCATGATAGTGGGGATATGTCACAAGTCCTTGGTGCCACAAAGGCTTGGTGTCATGAGAGTTTTAATGAGAGGCAATGCCACCCTAGTGCGCCCCAAGGAGGACAAGATATCCATCACTGGGTCGGCTTCACCTTTCTCCTCCTCTGTCTGCACCCCTAGGCCCTGGGCCACCTGGCAGAGCTAATGCTGGAGGGCCTTACTATCCTCCAGTGATGAAAAGACAGAAGCCACCCCTCCCCACAGGCTTTGTCCAGGGAAGATGAGGAGGATGCACCCATCTGCACAGGGTAACCCACATCCATGGCACCTGCAAGGTCCGATGCATCTGCCCTCTGACCCGAGGGGAATGACTCTGATACCAGCCTAACTGACATCAAGCCCACACAGAACAGTGTCAACCTCCACACTGCAAGAGATGGAGCCATTGCCAAAGATGTCAACAGGAACCAACCAGACCCCACCACTGCCGTTACGAGTAACGCCATAGCGGATGACACCAAGTGAAAACCACTGGAGCTGATGATGATGATGGCACCAAGGTGGGGTCGGTACTGACAGTGTTCCAGTGAACCATCCCATGGAGGATCTCCCAGTGAGGCTGATGGTGCTAAGTGGAGGGCCTCCCAATGCTGAAACCAACGGTGCTGCCTGGGACAGACGATGAATGAATTGCTGCCCCTGGCTCTTGTGGTAAGCCACACAGTCCAGAACAGCCGCTGTGGAGCCAGCTGCCAGTTTGATGGCCACTGACCTGGAGCAGAGCATCAACTCCTTCTGGACAAGGAGCAAGCGCTCCTACTCCTACCAGAGCCGGAGAAATAGGAGTCAGACTCTGACCCTGAGGCTTCCAAAGCCAAAGACCAAGGCAGTGTTGGCCTGGGGGTGCCTGTGTGAACACTGGATGGGACAGTGCTGACACTGGTGCCATGGTCACTGGTGGAGCTGTAGGCATGGGCAGATGTTCCACATGGAGGGCTTGTCCCACGATGGGGGATAACTAGGCACCTGCCTTGGGGATGTGTTCTTCCTCAGGGGAGAGAAAGGGGCCGTGATATGAAGGAGGCTCTGCACTGCTCAGAACACTTCTGGTATTGAAGGCAATTTTGGAGAGCAAGAGCCTGACCTGCCGTGGGTGTACCTCTCCTGACACTGCCTGGGAGTTCTCCCTGCACTTAGAAACCACAGGAGGATGACTCCTTTGTGCCTTTTCCTTTCATGAGGCACCAGGGACTGAGACTTGTGTCTCCGAGAAGGTTGAGCTGACAGCCCCTGACCATGGTGCTGGATTCCCATCTCCTTCATCAACTCCATGGCTGAGCTTGGTGCTGGTGCACTCTGCACAGAGGAAGATGTACTCAGAGGAAGGTGTACTCAGCCCCACAGGTGGGGATTTCTTGGGTTGGAGAGCTGCCTCCATCAACAGCACTTTGAGGTGTTGAGCTCTGCCCTTCAAGCTCCTCAGCTTGCAGGTCTTACAGAATGAGCAGTTGATGACTCTCACCCAGACCCTTCAGCCAGGCTGATGGGGATCACTTTTTGGCATATGCTTCCCAAAGTCGATGCAGACTTTGAAGCCAGGTGACCTTGGCATGCCCTGGTGTCGAGGCCTCGAGGAAGGGGAATGACCTCCCTACTTGGGGGGATGATCAACACTAATTAATAACAATGGAACTATTAACACCTAATTAGAACTATTTATAGATAAGACCTAAAAGCTACCAGCTAACCAAGAAGATTGCTTGCACGAGCGTGGGGAGTTCCAGCAACTGACACTGCTCCAAGAAGGAACTGAGCAGTGGGGCAGGGCAGGCAGGGCCTATATGGGGTGCCACGTTGCCATCACTCTGGCAGGCACTGCTTCAACCCAACGACTACTAACTCAGGGAAAAATCTTCCTGCAACCGAACATGGGTGTGCGTGCACACCCACATTGGAATGCACATGGACGTGAAGAAGAATCATATTTATATGATTGCTATGGGATGCTGCACACAATCCCATAATACAGAGCAGCAGTGTGCATTTTATCATGTGTTAGTTCAGTGTGTATTTGAGTGAGACAGTGCTGAGATGTCATTTTCCTGGAGTAAACTTTGCCTCCTCCAGCAGAATGGTTACAAACTGGATATTTTTGTGACAGCTACTAAAGGTCATAACATCTAGTATTCTTTCAGACTGTGATGCAGCCATTCAGCAAAGTTGTGCTTTGAATTCTTATCCATATATCCTGTCCAGAAATGGAATTCTGCAAAAGTTCAATAGACACATTGTCATCTAGAATTACAGTTTGTGTCAAAGGAGCACAAAGAAGGTGCTCTCCTGGATAAATGAGTTTGCTAAAATGATAAGTCTTTTTTCTTCTTTACTGGTAGTTACATAGCCATTTTTAAAAAGAAAATAAGTCTTGTTTCAAAACAACTTAGCCCTGGCACAGTGATATATCTGTTGCTTCCCATGTATACATGCCTAAGAATTTAAGAACATAAGAATGGCCATTACTGAGTCAGATCAAAGGTCCATGTAGCCCACTGTTGACAGTGGCCAGTGCCAGGTGGCCCAGAAGGGGTGAACTAAAGACAGTGATAAAGCAACTTGTCTCCTGCCATCTGTCTCCAGACACTGATGAAAAGAGGCCAGGGACACCATTCCTAATAGCCTTCAATGGACCTAATCTCTATGAATTTATCTAGCTCTTCTTTGAACTCTCATATATTCCTAGCCTTCACAGCCTCCTCTGGCATGGAGTTCCACAGGTTGACTATGCACTGTGTGAAAAAGAACTTTGTTTTATTAGTTTTAAACCTGTTACCCATACCTATTCAATGGCACGAAGAAAAAATTATCAGCCTGTACTGCACACCTTAAGAATGAAAAAATTTTATAACAAGAAATATGTTCTTTGGCATGAATGGGGGAATCCAAATCACTGAAAATGATGGGAGCTTTTCCTTTGACTTCAAGAGGATATGGATCAGGTCTGGATTCTGCCACCCTTCCTTTCATTAACCAGCGCCTGTCTCCTGGGGTAGCTGCATTGATTTGAATGTGAATAAGCCTGGAAGAGTTGGGCTACTAGTTTTCACACATGTAAGTTAGTGGCCTATTATTCACTTCAGAATTAACTGGCAGTCAATAATCTACCTTAAACACTGGCCACAAGTGCTCATGCTTGGTCCATTAGTGAGAGCATGAGCACTGTGCACTCCTAAAATGAAAGTCCACTTTTACATTAGCTGCAGCATTGGATGATGATCACCAAATACTACTTCTTGCAACTTGCTGTGGCAGAACATGAACGGAAATGGCCTGAAATGCCACAGGTTCTCCCTTGCTGACCAAATGCAGAGAGTCAGGGTGAGGTACTGTATCACCACCTCCAAAACCCTCACTGGTATAGTCTCACAGGCCACCCAAGTAGTCCCACAGGCCACCCAGGTAGTCTCCAAGGGACTTCATCATTTAAAAGACAGATTTATGTGTCACTGCAATCCACAAAACCTCCACTTACTTGGATGCTGACTAATCCCGAAGGAGCCTAAATTTTCATTGTAAAACTCCTATAGAAGCCCGCATTTCTGCCACCATGCATATGTACTACTGCCTCAGGCAGGGTTTCAGCTGTCTGCTTCCTGTCTTATCCCCAGCATGACCCTGAAGATGGACGAAGATACACATTGCTGTGCCTATGTAGTTTGCAGGGCCCAACCCAGTGGACGCGGTCTGAGAATACCTAACTGAACACATACTGGCTGGGGGATGAACATTTCCCTACAAGCTTTAGTTCATTGGCTAGTATACTCATCCAGGATGAAGAAATTACTTATTTAGTGCGGTGACAAAGGTTCTTTGAGATGTGTGCCCCTACAAATGCTCCATTCTAGAGATGTTCCTGCACTGCTGAGTGGAGAACTTTGCTAGTAGTGTCCACTGCGTCCATACATGATCCTTCTCTCCTTTTGCTGACCCATGAGGCTAGCCAGTACACATGGGACAATTCCCTTCAGTTCCTTCTCCACCTCAGAGTCATAATGAGTGGAGGGAAGTAGAATCGACTGTGGACCGCCTATACAGGTGAAAATCTTGAAGAATCAGAAATGTAGCACTTCAAAGACTAATAAAATGATTTATTTGGTGATGAGCGTAAGTCGGACAGACCCACTTCTTCAGATGATGTGGCATCACTCCATAGCAGATGAAGAAGTGGGTCTGTCCCACAAAAGCTCATCACCAAATAAATCATTTTGTTAGTCTTTAAAATGCTACATTTCTGCTGCTTTGTTTTGTTGGAGTACACACTAACACAGCTACCCCTCTGTTATTACTCATCTTGAATCATCATTAATGCACAAGGTGAGTAACACTTCCTTTTTCAAGATTTGGCTTGTGGGTGTTCTACTGTAAGAGATTCCAAAGCCGCCTTTTGAATGGCGGGGACTTTAAAGTTGGCTCCGTTACAGATGATTGTGCTCTGGGGCCGAATGTGGCATTGGAAGCAGACTCCTCAGTGATCACATAGTAGTCCGCAAAGGTACAGAGTGATGCCATGTCACTGCCGATGTCTGTAATTCAGAAATACTTGAAGAAGATTACAAATGAGGAGAATGATCTTATAGAATGCGGACTGATTGAGTGTGGGGTGGGTGTGTCACGTTATCAAGTTTGTAGCATTGCTCTGATGCAATTCTAGATTCACTTAGAGTTGCTAGAACTGGGGTAGGCAAGATATGGCCCATGGGCTGGATCTGACCCTCCAAGCCTTTTAATCTGGCTCATGGCAGGGGGGAGAGCTTTGGGCATCATGCCAACAAAATCTCTTTGCTCCTATTAGCTGGAAACCAAGATGATGGTGGTACCATCTGCAGGCATGTGCCCAGCCCCTGTTGATGCTTGCTTCCATAGCAATTTTGGGAGGAGTACTGAGAAATCTCTTCAGACTTGCTGGCTGACCCCCTTGTTTGAAAAAGGAGGGCCTGGCATGATTGTGGGGATACGTTACAAGTCCAGCAAAGGCTTGGTGTCATGACATTGGCACTGACTTGTGGAGAGTTGGGTGCTTCTGTCATGCCCAGGCCACCAACCTAGTGGAATTCTTTCAGTACCAATCATTCCAGTGGTGAGGTGATGGTGACCTTGTCATTACCAGCCTCTCCGGTGCCAGACAGGCTATTGTCAATAGCAATGCCGATCTTGACTGGCAAACTGGGAGTTGTCTTCCTAAGGTGTTTGCCTTCATGTGCTACTGAAGATTTGATGCCAATGCCCAAAGAGCCTGTGGGCCTGCCAGCAGTACTGGATACCAATGGTCACCACGAGCTGTGGGTGCAGAATTGTGGTCTTGGCCAGAAGTGCTGACGATATCAAGTGGGATGGTAACTGCTTTCAGCTGTCCCTACGTTTGCTGAGGGATTTTCCAGCTCCCTTTTTTTAATTTGTGAGAGGGGCCACAAAGTCAGTAATTTTAACCCATAGCTAAAACCACTGAACTACCTGGGGAGTAACATGGTCTGAAAAGAGAGTAAGAGACACACACGCCTACATATTCTTCACATCAGTTGTAAACATCACTATCCTCCAGCTTTCTTGATGTCATTTAGATGTAACCAGACAGAGTATTGTTCTGTTTGTTCCTCTTGGAATTTGCTTGAGAAACATCAGGTCTTCAACACCTTTCTTTTTTGCTGGAGGACATTGGCAAGATCCTTGGGAGTATCTGCATGGTAACATGAAAGGAGAGTGACATCTGCACTGCAGCTTGTGTCCTAGTCTCGAAGGTTCGAGTTCCCTTGAGTAGGTGTATAACTTTCAGCTCATGCCCATGTGCAGAAGTGCTCCGCTAGACTGGAATCCAACTGGTAGCCCACGAGACAGCCTGTGAGCTGAGCCTGATAGATCTGACAAGATCTTGCAGAATTCTTCCAGTCATAAAGAGAGAAATGAACACCCCAAAAAGGCAAATTAATTGCTTCACGAAAAAATCTGGCACTGTTTTATGTCATATAGCTGTGTTAAAAGGCTTCTTTTTGGTTGGATGCTTCACAATTCACCTTCAAAATCATCTGTTACACAAACAGCATCCTATCACTGTTGTATCCAAAACACACCATGTAAGGTATATATGTTGTTAGAGTAATTACTTGTAGATAATAATCCTAACAGAAAAACTTTGCTTTGTTTCAGACTTCCTTTACATAATACCATCAATAATGAATGCTCTAGAATTGGAACATAATTGTGATTATCTGACCATTACTTTGATTTCTAGAGCTCAGAGACAGCTGGATTTTTATACACTGGATTTTTATACACTCTTCTTACTGTATTGAAGATAACACATGTAATACAATAATCAAATTTCTGTAACATGGACTACAGAAGGAGTGTGCCCATAGATCTATTCTCACACACATATACACATCCACACCCACACACCCACCACCAAGGAATTTCATCTTCAGAGGGAGCAATATAAAAATAATTTGCATAATGCATTATTCATACCTAGAGAAAAACATTTTTCTTTCAGTATCAATATTTAGACTATGCATTTGGGAGTGAATGACTTGAAGGTAATTTCATTAAATTATATAAACTTATACCACCATGGGGCTCACTAAGGCCTGAGTTAAAAAAAATCAAAGCATTACAAGAATATTACATTTTAAAAAGTTAAAAAATAACACAGTGAAGATGGTTGAATAAGAAAAAAATGCTAAACTGAAATAAAAATCATACTAAATCCTAGAAGAAACATAATTTGATCCACCACGTTAAAAGGTTACAAGACACAGACAACTTCGTTTATTTACAAAAGACCTGAGAATAAAAAATAAAAGAACCTGTAATCAAGGGAAGGAAGAAAATAAAAATAAAAAGTCAGGCTTGCAGGAAAGAAAAGGAAAGAAAAAAAGCAGAAAGAGTTAATGAAAACCAAAAGGGCTTTGCAAATAGATAGGCAGAAATGTGTTACTAAGGGAGAAGAGAAAAAAAATCAGCTATTATCCTAAAATACTCTTTAAAAAATCAACATTTAACATGGAAAATATAACTCAAGGATACAGGTGATGAGAAAATAATTGACTTTATTCATGTAGGTATTGATTAAAAAGCCACTATGGGAATATTAGGAAGTATGGAATATGTCAAAGTGTCAGCAAATCTGAATGATATGCATCCTGGTGGTAAGATATAAGAGGCCTGTGTGTACTTAGGAAAAGTAGGGATTAAAGAAGTGCAGCAGTTGTACACAACTCGGGGTTTCCCCCGGCCCCAAGAGTTCACCTGTTTCATGTCCTCCACAAATGGAGCTATGTATGGGGCACTTCCAGTCTACACACATCTACAGACTCAGAAGTGCTTCTCCACCATCACCCATCTGTATATAAGCCGGAACAAGAGGCATTGCCACTTTTCATACCTGTGTTCCCATTCTTTTGTGTTCAGCTGTAGCTGAATAAGCATCAAACCCAGAGCCATCTACACCAGCAAGCTTCTTCCATAGCCCCTAATGTAGGGCCGCATTTCTCTGCAAAGGTGGATTAGCCATGTGTTTTAACTCCCTTGCTGAATCAAAAGTCGGAATCCTGTGTTTGTTTTTATATTACACTGAAGACCAAAGACAGATGGTAATTGCTGGATGGTGGACACTCCCTTTTTTTGAAGTTTAGCACCACAAATTACTTTTCTTCCTATACTTGGGTACCTCTGTAGATCTCTCTACCTGATAAGTACTGCAGAGCAATTGCAAATAATTCAGTAAACTAACTGCTAGATTCTCTTCAAGCATTTAGATGTTATTTTGATTTTTTGTCACAAAAAGGCATACACAGATGTGGCAAAAACAGCATTAATATGAGCCCTTATGTTTATCTATTGACTCCCTCTAAGAGACATGTGGTAGGTACAACCTGGATGAAACACTAAACACGTACTGCCCACATACTGTGGAAGGTATATTCTGCTTTTCCCTCCTGCCCTCACCTCCCCATTGGCTCTTTCTGTGCAAAAAAGTAAATGCCACCCCATTATAACTGTTTATTTTATAGCAAACCCAGTTAGGTTAAAAGCCTAATTGTCCTAGGCCTCATACAAAGGCATGGTTTTGCCTGAAAGCATTTGTAAACTTAGGGCTGGCCTCCACTAGAAAGAAAATTTGACTTAAGCTACACAACTCTACCTACAAAAACTGCTTAGCTGGAGTTGACCTACCTTAAGTCAAATTTCTGGCACAGCCCCACCATGGGAGGTTGACAGGATAAAGTTCCCCGTTGACTTCCCTGATTCCTCACAACAGCAAAGAGTACTGGGGTCCGTGGTGTGCCTTCAAGGTTTGATTCAGTGCATTCCTACTAGGCACTCTAAATTGAACCCAGGAAGATTGACTGTGGTAGTGTCGATCTTCCTCTTAGTGTAGACTTGCCCTAAGAAGTCATGGCAAGTGGACAGAACAAACAAAGGGCAAGGGTGAATGGGTAAGTGATGACAAGGGTAGTGATATGGGTAGATGTGTGGACCATATGCAACAGTATGTACAACTAGACAGTTTGGAGAAACTAAAAACTGTATAAATATATGAATATATATTAAATAAATATTGGCACAAACCCAGATCCTTTACTATGTAGCATCACCAGGAGCAGTAAATTGTCCAATTCAAGCAGATGACATCAGACCAATCCGAGCAAGTTTGAGAGAAATACCATGCATTTCAGAGGGGTGCTAAATTGTGCTTGTCAAATTCATTCTATTTGGCTTTAATTCTATGGGTGAGATCAATGCTGGACAACAGAACTGCCAATGAAATGCCTTAATTTTCCATTCTGTCAATTGAGGCCAGCCTGGTACTTTTGAAGTAAGGTTCCATCCACCCACTCAGACTAGGACCTATCTTTGGTTCAGGCACATGAGTGCTTCACCTAAATCTCCTGAATAAAGCAAAGAGGTTTGAGAATCTGAAGGGAATATGCATCCAAATACCAGAAGACTGCTTCTCAGGGCCAATGATGTGGATGTGATCAAGAGGGTGCAAACGCAGGTATTCTTTAGGCTGGGTGAGGAATTCTGGGGTCCCAGAACAGAACAAATAAATGACACAAGAAAACAAACCAGCCAACCTCCTGAGCATTACCAGTTTTAAATGGCTTCAATACCAAAGCAATCGTGCTGCCCTTGAACTGAAAAAAGTGTAGTTGAGAAAATAAGCAGCTGTCTAAATTGTTTTAATTTAAAACAAATACCAAAGCATGACCACCACTCAACAAAGGCAATTCAAGCACTAAGTTAAACACTGTCTGGCTTAAAATGTACTTGTAAACTAAACTTTTTATAAAGACAATGCCAGACAAAGGAATTAGGGGGTGCGTTGGAAATGGTTCAGAGCACTAAGCGTTTACCACCTTGCCAGTACAGACATATAGGGTACTTGTAATTCAGAAGGATCTCAAAGTACATTATAGCCACTGCACTGGCATGAGCTGGATCAGCATCTGCTCTGGCAAAACCTGCAGGAGGCATCTAAGGAATCCTTTTTGGTAGATGTTGCCATGCCCTTCTGTTGGTATGTGACAAGTGTGTACTTTTCTCCTTTGTGGAACATGTAGCAGATGTCATTTCTGAGCTGGAAGGACTCAAGAGGATCCAAAGGAAACCACATCCATTCATACACGGGCACTATGTATCAGTGGTGGCTCTGTATCCCCAGTGGTCACCCTTGCTCCTTATCACTCACTGGCAATGTGCTGTTACTCAGGAGAAAAGCCACGGTAGAGGGGCTGACATGGGGAAGGTCACATATTCCTGGCAAAATGTAAGACTTCTTCAAAATATATGGTGTGTGTGCATGTGTATGTGCAGAGAAGAAAATACGTTGTTCAGCTGGACACCCACCACCAATAATTTGAATGCTTCCTCTCATCTTCCCAGGTCCCAGCCTCCTGCCCCTTCTACAGGTAAGTCAGAGATCACAGTGATCCCTGCATTAATTGTGGGAACACAGGCACCACATTCTTAGGGAGGAAGGTATAAACTTGAAATTCAGGGGGAAATTTAAGCAGACAAAATAAATTCAATATACTTTGTGAAAATACGTTATGAAATCTTCACTGGCCATAAGTGCCAGGACTTCTCTTCTGTCAAGTAGACACAATAATGCATTTTATAGCCATTACAGCTAGAATTCCAGAGTAACTCTAGAGTGAATTGTGAGATTACTCTGATAAAGGCAAATGGATCTCTATCTACTCAATGGATGGATGTAACTCCCATGGCTGTTCTGCACAATAAGAAGGTGCCCAGCACATTCTAAAAGGAAAAGGTGGTGCACAATAAGGGTAGTGTAGAAAGGTGGGCAATCTTCACAATTTTTTCCCTTTTCTGGTATTTAATGTCAATAGGCTGAGCATCTTCAACTGACCTTTCTTAGCTACTTGGAAAAGTGGCAAAAAAATTGGCTACCAAAATTAACTATGTTTCTGAGTAATTACAGTTGCTGGGAAAGCAAAGACTGGTGCATGTTATCAGGGGCCTTTTGCCTGCCTGTATCACTTGCACATATAAATGTAGCTTCCTACATCATGACATCTTTGCTCACTTACGCACATGTAATCATATCTTTATTTGCCCATAGTCAAATGTCAGTACATCTTTCCTCTTCTCTAAGAAAACACAGGCACACATTTTTAATAAAGGAAACAGCTTGTTGCTAACTTTCATACTTTATTTAACAATTAGGCATTTGGCGTTAACTATGATTAATTACACATATACAAAACAACTAAATAAAATACCTTGGAGTGTGGAGACACCAAAAGGATCCCAATGCACATCTATGCCAAGGTTTCGTCAGATTTCTAAGTGAGGAAGATTGACCATGAAATGAACAGGTTGGTGAGGAGCCCATTTAAGAAAATACCTAATCTGTCTGGTGCTCTCAGTGATATAAAGGCTGTGTTATTTAGACTGCAGGCTACACCACTAGAACTCATGTCCAGAACCCATAAACAGCCTATGAAAGCATGGAAATGTATAGAGAAGACAATGGGGCTGAAGTATGGCATCCTTGGCCTTAACATGTAGAGGTGCGGGAACTATGTGCTCCACTGAGCTGCAGAAGAGCAGTCAGCAGCTACACTAACAAGCTGGCCTCCCAATGCTTGACTCCATCAGCACACACAGAAAGTGTCATGGTTCTACTGAGTTTTGAGTCTTATGTGCTTTTCAGAATTTAGCCGTAAGGTCAGTAAAAATCAGGATTAAAAATTTCTGCGCCTACCACATTCATTTGGCTTGTAAATAAACATATGTTAAGTTATACCTTTACCTAATAATTACCGTCACCGAACAGTACTTTTTAAAAATATCACCTTTCTGCTGATACAAATGTATTATTTTATGGACCAGTTTGAAAAACTTGAGCTCACTCGTATGAGAGGTATAGCCACTGACACCAATGTGAACAAGGTTAGGCACTGGTTGAGTTGCCAGAAAATGCAAAGCCCTTCCAACACATAATATTTATACGATCTAAATCATGCTCATCCCATTATTAAAACAGAAAATATTCAGAAAGCACGTTAATACTGAAAACCAGCCGTCCATTTGAAACAAGAATTCTGAAGGTCTTCCCTGGACAGTAACACCGGGGGCTTTTCCTATTTCACTTTGGCATGTTGCTTCCATTAACAAAAATTCACTTTCGTCTAGCCTACATAGAATTTATTCACAGCTCATATGTACTGAATGATGAAAAACTGTGCACCCCTTTTCACTATTAATTAATTAAGCTACCATATTTTGTATTTTTTTTCTTTTTTGCTACCATCACAGTTGCTCAAGAAGAAGTTCAAACCAGCCACCAGATCCAAAATTAGCATTTTATTCAGAACATTGGGGGTCAGAGGTGTATCATTTATATTCTGGTACACAATACAGAGGCAAAGCTGTTGTCAGAAGTCTCTCTGGTTCAAAACTGCCTTTTCCCACCATACTATATATTTTCTGGTACCACCAGCATCAGGCCACCCCTGTCTTCTTTTTGGTACAAATTATGTAAAACGTTTGTGCTAAGAACTTTTTTCTCCCTCCCCAAATAAAAAAAAAATTAAAATAAAAAATAAAAAATAAAATCGAGTACTCTAACTACAGTTCAACAACTGAATCAATGTCACTTGTTTGCAACCTGTTTTGTAAATACTTTATCCATAACGAAAGATATAAACATGCAAAAACCTGAATCCATAGTCCAAATAATACATACACATGTTTTGAAGTTTCTGCACTTCCCAATAGACTATGCCAATAAAACATTATGTACACATACCATTTTTACAGTGAAGTGGGAAAAAAACCAGTACCAGAATTTTTTTAAAAAAAGTATACATGGATTAAGACCAAAATGTGTCTAACATTCTACCATAAGAAAAAAAAAATCAATTCCGCTACAAACTGGTGATATGAAAACTCCCTTTATTTGCAACCAGCTGCATAAGTTTTAGAATTTTAGTGAAAAAACCCTAACATCTAAAACTAGAAGTAATGTACATTTTTCAGTCTCATGGTCTTCTCTCCCAGATAATAAAATGGCTCCATGAGTTGGTTTTTCTTTGTTTTTTTTTTAAATTTCATTATTTTAATAAAAGCAATGCAATGTAACAAAAGCATGTTGAAGCATACTGTGATTTAACTTACTCCTCCCCACCCCAACATATTTTTTCTCTTTAATGCATCATTTCAGAAATCAGTACCATTAAAGCCTTAAACATAAAACTAATTCCGATCTGTAAAAGGTACAAAAAGGCACATAAAATCCCAGTGCTTCTGTACTGTAAAATTCAAGTGTAACTGAGCTCAATATTTTTCTTTCCAAACAGCATTGGATTACTGATATTCCCACTGAGCCCAAACTGGTTTGCAGCCTATGCCAAAGCCTTCAGCAAGCACTTGTGCTAGTAGACTACAAAGTTAAAGCCTAGCTTCTGTATGCTTTTGGGGAATATCAGTTGAAATGTTTGTACTTGTCCAAAAAACAAAGTTCCTGTTGAAGTTCAGTCATCACCTCCACCGTACATATCAGCAAGTTTCTTGAAACGTGGACCCCAGTCATTTAGGTAGTCATAGTCTTGCTCACCACCACTACTTGAGGAGTTAAGAGAGCTCAAAGATCCAGCAGTGGAGCCACTACCTTCATAGTCAAAGACCAGGAGGGAGTCATATGGTGGGGCCGTAGGGTCGTTGTCAGCTGCTTTAAGTCCCTGAAATAAGGGGAGAGGAAAAAAAGAGAAAATTCTATATGTGATACATGGAGTCATAGTGTAGCATGGATATCTTAATTCTATTGCATCTAATGCTGGCTGAGAAAACCAGATTCTTGCTCTTACGCTTTTTCTCACATTTAAACCAGTGAAACTTCAAAAATATAAATGATGATTCTTCTGCTCTTATGGTCAAGTTTCCAGCATTAGCTGATTTTGTATTTAACTGGCTATATGTTTATACATCTTTAGAGAACATTATTATTACAATGATTTCTATTACAGTGGTAATCGAATGAGGGTTAGATGATACACAAATACGAAAACGCCTTGAGCCAGAGAGCTCACAATCTTAAGATACACAATAGGGACCATGACTCAAAGAAGAACTAAGATATGGACAGTTTATGATACATGAAGAAAACCACAAACTATTGCAGTCAGGAATTAGGAGGGGTAAAGAATGGAAAGGTTATAGGACAGGTAGGTGTGTTTGTATAGATTACAACACATAAGCCGTGTCTACACGTGCACGGTACTTCGAAGTAGCGGCACTAACATCGAAATAGCGCCCGTTGCGGCTACACGCGTCGGGCGTTATTTCGAAGTTAACTTCGACGTTAGGCGACGAGACGTCGAAGTCGCTAACCTCATGAGGGGATCGGAATAGCGCCCTACTTCGACGTTGAACGTCGAAGTAGGGACCGTGTAGATGATCCGCGTCCCGCAACGTCGAAATTGTGGGGTCCTCCATGGCAGCCATCAGCTGGGGGGTTGAGAGATGCTGTCTCTCCAGCCCGTGCGGGGCTCTATGGTCACCATGTGCAGCAGCCCTTAGCCCAGGGCTTCTGGCTGCTGCTGCTGCAGCGGGGGATTCATGCTGCATGCACAGGGTCTGCAACTCGTTGTCGGCTCTGTGTATCTTGTGCTGTTTAGTGCAAGTGTGTCTGGGAGGGGCCCTTTAAGGGAGCGGCTGGCTGTTGAGTCCGCCCTGTGACCCTGTCTGCAGCTGTGCCTGGCACCCTTATTTCGATGTGTGCTACTGTGGCGTGTAGACGTTCCCTCGCTGCGCCTATTTCGACGTGGTGCTGCGCAATGTCGATGTTGAACATCGACGTTGCCAGCCCTGGAGGACGTGTAGACGTTATTCATCGAAATAGCCTATTTCGATGTCGCCACATCGAAATAGGCTACTTCGATGTAGGCTTCACGTGTAGACGTAGCCATAGGGTATCAATAGAGCTGGAAGGTTTGGTGGAGAAGTAGTAATTACATATGTATAGCAAATACAGTCGCCTGGGTTTGCTTTGTTGGTGGGAGGGTCTATTCTGTTATCAAGTCTCATTTTGATTTGCTTAGAAATCAGTACAAATCCAGACAGGATTTCTGTCCTCTTTTGTTAATGAAGGACTTCAGTTATATACACCCTGAAGACAAATCAGAAGATCTGTGAAAAGCTTGTCCTGAGGAAGTGAGTGACTTGGCTTCCATTGTTAGGGGAAGGTCCTGAGGCACCTGGAACAAAACCCAGGGTTTCGCTTTTAATGAGGGATGGTATTTTGGTGAAACTATCTGATGGCATTAAAGGACAGATGTTCAGGCCATCCATATCTACCACCCAAGGAAAGAGTCAGAACTGCAACTTTTACAGCAGGGTTTCTCAGCCCTTCAAATAAGCTGCACAGGGACACTTACTGGATCACACTGACTGGTTAAAGCACAAAAGCCCTACAGGAAACAAAAAGCAACACACCCCAAACCCTTGCCAAATTCCACTGCAGCTCAGAATCAATGGAGCCTGACGATGGAGGTGAGGAGCAGCCTGCCACTGTCCTTTCCTATAGCCACTGATTCGGCTCCTTCCCCTTCCATTCCCCTGCCACTTCTCGTGTAACTCTCACCCTGCCTTTTGCCCCAGAAGTGCTGAGCTCTGGACCAGAATGCGATGCATCAGGAGCCAGCGGAGCAGTACCACAGGCTCTTGAAGGAATCACTGTTACTGAACATTGCAGCGTGGCTTGCAAACAGAAAAGGGGGGGAAAGAAGATGTCTCCTGCCAGCAGTTTCCATGCCAGTCTGTCCCTCAAAACACCCACACTTAGCCTCCCAAAGCATCTGTGATTTCTGGCCATGAATGCTGTACAGTCAAAAAGCTTGTGATTCAGACCAGGGGCTGCCAACCTTTTTCATCAGGGGCCACATGCATGGGGCAATTTTTTATATGTTCTGAAGACCAAACACAAAATAGCTCCAAACTGCCCCCACCCCCCAAGGCTTAACCCCTTGCAGCCCCAAACCACCTCCCAGGCTTCACCCCTCACACACCCAAATTACCCCTCATCCCAGGCTTATCCTCTCTCAGCCCCAAACCCACCCTGGGCTTAACCTCTCGCGCCCAAACCACCCCCCACACCCCAGGCTTAACCCCTCACAGACCCAAACCCAGGATTAACTTACCTCACACAAGGGCTCCGTGTGCTGCTGCCCCCCCGCTGCACCTTTGTGTGGCTGCCGTCTTCTTCTCACCGCAGCGGTGCATCTTCCCCCCAACCCTCTATTCCCTTCCCCCACATACAGCATGTGGGTCTCTGCACTGCTACACTGAAATAATGGAACTCAATTTAATTGGTTTAACAGCCGGATGTTAAACCAATTAAAGTGAATTCTACTCTTCTGGTGTAGAACCGAACTGGCAGGTTGGCGGCAGCTGCAAATGGCTCTTTAAAGATCCTCATGAGCTGTGGTGCCACCTAGCCAGCTTTCAAAATGGAGCTGCTGCTGGCTCCATGGGCCGGATGAAAAGGCTCCACGGGCCAGATTCTGGCCAGTGGGCCATGCATTGGCCACCCCTGATTTAGACAGTCACATTAAGAAATGGCAGGAGTTTATATCACACTGGTGGGACAAGAGTACAATTGCTTTATTGGTTTAACAGGCTGACTGCAAACTCACAGTTCACCTGTGGCCCAGTATCACGCATCCACAGAGAAGTAAAGACTCCTCACCTTGTCGTGTGGCTGCACTGGACTGCCTCGCACTGTGGCTCAGGGATAACCCGGCTATGTGCCTGGCAGTTCTCCCTGTAGCAGATTAACAGCCATTGCCGAAAAGCACTACACAGAGGGTACTTCCTCCTTGAAGCATGAGCAGAGTGAGGAAAGAAACTTCTTTCTACTGTGCTCTCTTGCTCCAAAACAATATTTTTTCTGGGTCTCCCTATATAAACCTCTCATCGAGGTTTCAGCCTAAAAGCTCAGTCCAGCTCTAAAGATTGTAGAAGAATAAATGAACTCTCTTTGCTAGAAGCTCAGAGCTACTGAAAGGAATGGCTACAAAAAGCTCAACAAAGAGGGCTAAAGCCTGGAAGACAATAGAGAGTTATAACATCTTCAGGGGGTTTCAACCCTGCCATTTCTTCCACTGGACGTGAACAGATACTTATTAAGCTAGTATCCCAGAATCAGACTCACAAGCTACCCATCTTGTGAGTGGCACAACTGTGAAAACTGTAGGAACGTCTCCAGAATTTCCACTCCTGGTCAGCACTGTGAATGGCTTTTATAAAAGACCACTGATACTCTTCCACACAACCTTCCCAGATGACACAACACTTCTCTTCCTTCCCTGTCACCTGCATCTGAACGGCTAGGAGGCTGTGGCTCCAAGAAAGCTTAAGGGATTGTCTGACAGGAAGAATATTCAGCAATGTGGACCTAGCTATTTATAAGCAATTTTTCTTTTCTGCTTCATGAGCCAAAATGAACAAAAAAGACTGGAGCTTTGAAGTCAGACCAGGTTAGATATTGCACTCTGGCTACAGACATTTAGAACCAAGGACACATTTGTCCTTACTGTAACTCTCAGGATGGAAAGCTCAGAAAAGAAATATAACAAAGGCTACCAATTATCCTGGTTAGATAATTCAAAAAAGTGACTGTAGTACTAGCTACTAATTACCAGTTCAGTGACATTGTAATTCCCGAAGCATTTATTTAAATCCAAGAAATGTTCTTGGTTGAGGATATTAGTATCATAATGCTCCAAAGACCAACTAACTCAGGCTAGGTGCTCTGCTGCCTCGTATAGTCACGTACACCCATGCAAACTGGACGTAACATGCCATTAGGTCACACTGGTCATATTTTACTCTCATTTTGAATATTTGTGAATGGTTACCCAAGACAGTAGAGAATGAAGAGCATCATTTTAGCTACACCAGGGTGTTTTCTAGAAAAATCTGTGCCCATACTATAGGCAGTTACATTACATGGTTACATCTACAATATGCCACGTCAAACCATAATGAATGAATTTTGCTGAAAAGGAATAATCGCCAAAGAAAGACTCAATCTTGCGGATAATTTGTTTTGTCAGGAAGCTGTTTTCAGAGAAATTTATGAATGCTAATTTAAGGATGAGAGTCTTGACAGGGTCCTCACTCTTCTCTTCACTAAGCCGCCCAGTGTTTTGGCTGACAATTTATCTGTGGACTATGGCTGACAAAGGAGATCATTCAGCTGAAGGTCTTGAAAAAATACTTCTCTCATAAAACTGCAGGAATTCTGCCAGGCACCAGCCATTAACAGCATGAAGCTAGGCGTATGGATGTCTTATTACTTTCAAGTTGATAGTTGGATTCTCCTGGTTCAGCATTCATTGCTGGCAGTGGATGAAATCAAATTATGGCTGTACCACTAAGTTTAGAGGATAGAATGTCAATGAAAAATTAATTTTTCCAGAGGAATACTTAATGTGCAAACTATCTCATTGAGAAAAGTCTCCATGGGACAGCCTTATGGGGAGATCAATGTGGATAAACTTAAATTGACACTTGCCCTTAAAGCAAGGTTAAAAATCTCTCTATTTCATCTTCTAATGCTCCAAATTTAAACACAGTAACTCTTGGGAGCACAAGTGAATTTTCCACTATAAATACTTGTCAAAATATTTACTAAATGTTGGAGAGGAAATTTAAAATGAGACAATTTCACCTGCCTGTTGCTGAAGACAGTCATCACACTAACCCAATCTCCCATCTACTTCTGTTGTCTGTTGCTATTTCTATGACTAGCTAGGTCTCCTTGACATCCTCAGATGTGTTCATTACCAGAGGCGTTCCCGTCTAACAGATCCAGTAATCATTAGCGCCATACTGTCCCATCTGAAGAGCCACAGATGCTTTGCCAGATGGACACATTCCTTCACAGTGGAGATGTAAACTTTACTCAGATTTGGCTGCAACTTTTCACTGGTCAGTTTCCTGGCTCTCCTCAGTTACGTGAAATATGACTTACGCGGAGTTGTGTAAAAATGCAACCTCCGTGTAAGTTGGGGATCTACTGTGTAAAATCTGTGACAGACAATAATGCTACTGATTTGCAGCAGCAATCATCACAGCTGGCAGAATGGCAACTGATTGCCACTGCCCAGTAAGCAATAATGTGTTGTGATCTTTGATGGGTAGATAAGTGACCAAGATTATTTCGACCAAATAGTCCCATATCCATCGGAAATAGTGAAAGGGGACGGGACAGAATACAATGTCCTTCAGCTATGGACAAAGTTGTTTGACTATCTGAACAAACTATACATGCAAAATGATGGGGTCCATTTTAGCTGTTACCACTCAAGAAACAGGTCTCTGAAAACATCCATTCTTTTTGCAGCAGCAGCAGCAGTCAAAAAGCTAACAGAATGTTAGGAACCTTTAAGACATTGATAGATAATAAAAGAGAAAATATCATAACGACACTATATAACACCAACCAAACCTTAAGAACTAAAAAGCAGTCATGTGGCACTTTAAAGACTAACAGTGCCCACGCACCATGTATATAGGACAGACTGCAAACACTCTTCGACAAAGAATGAATGGACATAGAACAGACATCAAAAAACTCCAAATGCACAAACTCATCAGCCAGCACTTTAAAAGAGTGGGCCATTCTGTTAAAGACCTGAAAGTTTGTGTTCTACTGAAAAGGGACTTTAATAACTGTCTATAGAGGGAATGCTCGGAACTAACATTCACATTCAAATTCGACACTTTAACAAGTGGTTTGAACAGGAACAGCAATCACCTGCCCATTATAAGGACTCTTTTGTATACGTGGATGTTTTATGTAACTCTTAACTCCCCCTCCCGCCACCGTCCTTCTGCTCTTCTGATTTGCCAACCTTGATAACAAGTTTTGGGCCTCTGTGCTTTATATATTGAGTCTGCTCTGGTAAGGCTATGATCTGAAGAAGCTGGGTCTTGTCCCATGAAAGCTCATCACCTAATAAATTATTATTTTAGTCTTCAAAGTGCTACATGACTGCTGTTTTGTTTTGATTAAAAAAAAGACTAACACGGCTTGCTCTCTGTCACCCTAAGAACTCTATCAAAACAAAAAGCAGTCAAGTAGCACTTTAAAGACGAGCAAAATAGCCATGGCTATGGTCTGAAGAAGTGGGTCTGTCCCACGAAAGCTCACCTAATAAACCATTTTGCTAGTCTTTAAAGTGCTACTTGACTGCTTTTTGTTTTGATAGTGTATAGACTAGCACAGCTTCCTCTTTGTTCCTAAGAACCCTGTGCAGTTCTGGTCTCCTGTCTCAATAAAGATACAAAGTGAAAAACTTACAGAGAAGGTCAGCAAATATTCTAGAAAACCCAAAAGAGCCATGAACAGACTACTGGGACTTTGTTTACAAATTCAAATATTCACAAGAGCATTTTTGCAAAATTTTCCTTGCTCCAGTCTTGAGTCACTTTAAACTGTTTATCCAGGTAACAAAGATTTAAGAAATCAAAGATGATAATGCTGTGTTTACACTTGCATTCCTCTTTTGAAAGAGGCATGCAAATGAATGACATTTAAAATGCAAAAGAGGTACAGATTTACATATCTGGCACCTAATTTGCATATTCATCTTTGGAAAGAAGAAAAGCAGTGTAGACACAGCTCTTTCTTAAGTAAACCCCACCTTCAAAAGTACCCTTCTTCCCAAAACAAAATAGGAAGAAGGGCTCTTTTGAAAATGGGGTTTACTTTTGAAAGAGCCACGCCTACACTGCTTTTCTTCTCTCAAAAGAAGAATATGCAAATGAGGTGATGGTGTAGCCAGACAAAATCTCCCCACTACAGACCAGCTTTTGCCTCCCCTCTAAGGTGCCTCAGAGCACACAGGGCACTGAACAGCTGCTAACAGTACAGTCTTTGATGCCTTCCTAAAGGGGCCCAGATGTGCTGGCTCATCGTGACCCTGAGGAACTGAAAACACAGATAAAGGGCTAGCAGGCTAACTGTTGACGAGGGGGCCTCAGGAAATTACCCCAGCTGGCATTGATGGATTTGATGCGCCCACACAGCCATCCCAGAAGAGAAATCTCTGCCCTTGTAAAAGAATGTCCTGTACTCCCAAAATTGCTTATCTCCTGTCTTACAAGTGCAAATTAAGTAAGAATTGCCCTTGTAAAAACTGGTGTCACAAAAGACAGACCAGTACAATCTGACACCATAGATAAGACAGAGAATATGTGACCCAAGGGGTATAAAGATGGCCCCGGCAGCACTCTGACTCTGAGTGCATTCCCACCAACTACCTGCTGGTGGGGTCAGGTGATTGCCTCCCAAGGTCGACAACTAGGGACGCCCAACCTCGTATTCGTCTTTCCACGGAATTGAGTGATCGATCCTGGCTGGGCTACACTGGTATTGAGAGACGCAAGGAGGGTAAGATATACCCATATTAAGGAGGGTAAGATGTACCCATATGAAGGTCTCCCTTTGGTGCGCACAGTTAAAGAATTAGAGCTCTATAGATAGATGCTGTTGCATTAAGATGTCGTGGTACTGAATTGTAATGTAACCTGTTAACACCTGTACTCTGCTAGCATATAAGAAAGAAAGGTTACTCACCGTAGTAACGGTGGTTCTTCGAGATGTGTCCCCGTGGGTGCTCCACATTAGGTGTCGGGCTCGCCCGGCGCCGCAGATCGGATCTTCCAAGCAGTTTCTGCCGGACCGCGCATGCGCCGGTGCGCGCCGCTCCCCCGCGCGCTCCCGGCCATGTGCGCGATCCGGTCCCCGCCAGTTCCTTGACCAACCGCCTCGGATGCTCCTGCAAAACACTAAACAGAGATCCGGAGCGGGGAGGATGGGCGGGTAGTGGAGCACCCACGGGGACACATCTCGAAGAACCACCGTTACTACGGTGAGTAACCTTTCTTTCTTCTTCGAGTGTCCCCGTGGGTGCTCCACATTAGGTGACTACCCAGCAGTAACCCAAGATAGGAGGTGGGTAATCGGATTATGTGCAGCTTGTCCCCGAGAGGACCGCTGCCAAGAGACGGGTATCCTCTTGGAATACCCTGTGAAGGGCGTAATGTTTGGCGAAGGTGTCACAGGATGACCAGGTCGCCACTCTGCAAATGTCTTTTAGCGCAACGCCCTTGAAAAAAGACTGTTGATGCTGCCACCGCCCTAGTGGAATGAGCCCTGGGCGTGGCCAGTAAAGGAGTCTTTTTGAGTTTGTAGCACATTTTTATGCAAGATACGATGTGCTTAGAGATTCTCTGCGAAGAGAGACATTCTCCTTTTGATTTGGGAGCGATAGAGACTAGGAGCCTATCCGTTCTCCGGAAGGACTTGGTCCTGTCCATATAGAAAGCTAGCGCCTGCTCACGTCCAGGAGGTGTAGGCGCACCTCTTTGTTAGAGTTATGAGGCTTTGGATAAACAAGGGTAAACAATAGGTTCGTTAGTATGAAACTCAGAAAGAAACTTTAGGAACAAAGGCTGGATGCAGCCGTATGGTTACCGCCTCCTTGGAAAAACAGCGCAGGGCGGCGTTGCCATAACTGCCTCAAGCTCGCTCACCCTGCGAGCTGACGTGATTGCGAGAAGAAAGGTCGTCTTCATCATAAGGAGGCGGAGGGAAACCGTGGCCAAAGGCTCAAACGGTGGTCCCCTTTTCGCATTAAGCACCAGGTCCGAGTTCCACAGAGGTGGAAGCGGTTTCTGAGGGGGGTATAGGCTTACCAGCCCTTTGAAGAACCTGGTAACCATGGGATGGGCGAACACCGTGTGCCCTTCCTCTTCGTGTCTGAACACCAAAATGGCGGCCAGGTGGACCTGAAACGAGGATAGCGAGAGTCCTCCTCTCTTGAGGTCCAGTAAATACTCTAATATCACAGCCATAGGCACCGAAAGGGGGCTAGCTGTTTGGTAGAACACCATGCCGTAAAGCGAGTCCATTTCTGCTTGAAGGTCTTCCTGGTGGAAGTCCTCCTGCTACTTTCTAGGACTTGCTGCACTTCCTCCGTACATGTGCTCTCTAGGGAGCTAAGCCATGGATTAACCACGTTTGTAGTCGCAGGCTTTGGGGGTGCGGATGCACTATGGACCCCTGGGCTTGCGTGAGCAGATCCCGCGCCACCGGAGGGGACCTCAGTGGCCGGTCCGACATGCGCAGGAATAGGGGGAACCATTGCTGTCGATCCCACGTTGGGACTATCGGGATCATTCAGGTTCCTTCCCTCCTGGCTTTCTGCAACACTTTGTGGATGAGCACTGTGGGAGGGAAAGCGTAAAGCAGGGGGCCCCTCCATGAGATCGCGAAGGCATCCCTCAGGGACCCCCGTCCCAGTCCTGCCCTGGAGCAGAATTGTGGGCACTTCTTGTTGTGCTGAGTAGCAAACAGGGTCTATCTGGGGAAAAACCCCATGCGTGGAAAAATCGGTTGCAGCAGATCGGGACGGATCTGCCACTCGTGCGTGAGTGCGAAACGCCTGCTCAGCTGGTCTGCCTTCACATTGCGAGCGCCTGGTAAGTACGAGGCTTTCAAGGTTACATTGTTGGCGATGCAGCAGTTCCACAACCGGACTGTTTCTACACATAAGGCACGGGACCGAGCTCCTCCTTGCCGATTTATATAAAACATGGTGGAGGTATCGTCTGTACTGATCCCGACTACCTTGCCTTTCAGTTGGTCTCGAAAGTGTCTGCAGGCGTTGAACACTGCTTTGAGCTCCAGTATATTTGTGTGCAGTGACTGCTCCATAGAGGACCACAGCCCTTGCGTCACCTCTTCGCCCATGTGTGCTCCCCACCCTATGAGGGGGGCATCTGTAGTAAGAAAAACCAATACGTGTGGTTGGTGGAAGGGTACCCTTGTTAGCAGGTTCTCTGGGTTTACCCACCATTGCAGGGATTTGCGCACCTCCGTTGTGGGCGACGCCATCCTGTGAACAGTGTGTGCTGCCGGTTTGTATACGCTCGCCAGCCAATGCTGCATGCTGCGCATGTGTAACCTGGCGTTCTGTTGTACGAAACGTTGCTGCTGCCATGTGGCCCAGCGGCTGTAAGCACGTCAGAACCGGCACCATAGGGCTGAAGGTGAAGCCTTGCGCGAGGGAGCCGATGGCCCGAAAGCGAGTCTCTGGTAGATACGCCCTCGCTGTAATAGAATTTATGCGTGCCCCTACGAACTCTATGTCCTGTGTGGGGTCTGTCTTTGGTTTTGTCAGATTGATAAGCAGGCCGAGCGAAGAGAACGTGCCTGCTGTGACACATATTATGCGTAGTACCTCCTCCTTTGAGGCCCCTTTGAGTAGGCAGTCATTCAGATACTGGAATATAAATACCCCCTGTCTGTGCAGGTAGGCTGACACCACTGCCAAGGTCTTGGTGAAGACTCTGGGGGCTGAGGAGAGCCCAAACGGTAGGACCTTGTAAGTCGAGGGCTGCGAACCAATCTCCATCGTCTAGTGCCGTAAGGATGGAGGCGTTTGTGATCATCCGAAAACGTTGCTTGCGCAGGTACCGGTGAGGCCTCGAAAATCTAAGATGGACCTCCCCGTGAGGAAGTACCTCGAGTAGAACCCTCTCCCTTGCAGTTGCTCCGGCACTCTTTCCACTGCCCCTACGAGCATGAGATGGTCTACCTCCTGCTTGAGCCTCGCTACATGGGAGGTCTCCTGGAGGTGGGGCCCCGGGTGGAGGTCATGGCGGTGGGAGCAACTGGGAGGGGATGGCGTACCCCGTGGCTATGATCTCCAGCACCCATGTGTCTGTGGTGATCCTTTGCCACTGGTTATAAAATGGTCGGATGATGGCCTTGAGCACTGGTTTCGTGCCCTCTGGAAGCGAGTCCATGAGGGAGGTCAACCTAATGTGGTTGTTGAAATTATGGTTCGCTAGATGCGCTGCGTAATTTGCCATTGGCAACAGTAGCGTGGAGGAGGAGTAGACCTTTCTGCCCAACAGCTCTAGCTTTTTGGCATGTTTGTTTATTCCCCCACGTTGCGACGACTCCGCCACCAAAGAATTTGGTTGTGGGTGGCTGAACAGGAACTCCATGCCCTTCGTGGGCACGAAGTATTTTTTTTTTTTTTTTTTTTTTTTTTTTTTTTTTCGCTCTTTTGTGGACAGGCGGAATAGTCGCGGGAGTCTGCCATATCATAGTGGCAGGCTCCAAGATTGCGTCATCAGCGGTATTGCTATTTTGGAGGAGGCCGGAGGTCTCAGATTTTTGAGGAGCTTATGGTGTTGCTCTTGCACCTTTGCTGTCTGGAAGCCTTGCGTGAAGGCCACCCTCGTAAAACAGCTCTTGGAACTGTTTGAGATCGTCCGGAGGATGGACGCCCCCCGGGGCCGTAGCCTCATCCGGGGAGGAAAGCGAGGAACCGCTGGGGTACGTCTTTCTGGACCCTTCCGGTTCCTGCTGATGATGGTACACCCTCTCACTAGAGGTGTGCGAGGAAAAATCTCGGGGTTCCATAACCAGTCCCCCCTGAGATGCTTAAGTCTCTGTCCCCGGTCACAATTGCCCTTGGGGGTACGAGATCGTTCGTAGGGATCTTTCCCTAGGAGATTGCCGATGGTGTCTATGCCCTGCGTGGTAGGGGCGACCACGGCAGTATAAGCACTGGTCTTGGGAAGGTGACCTAGACCACTCCCTTGGTGCATACCCTTTGCGTCTGGGGGAGGGAGACCGTCGAGACCCTGGAGAGAGCGACTTTGCCTAATAGTCCAGCGGTTCAAATCCCAGGAAGGGTGGAGGTGGTCCCAGCCAGGGTGAGGCTGGTTGCAGAAATGGAGAAGGGGGCTCTGGGTAGGCCAAGGAGGGGGGGGACCCCTGCCTTCTAGTTGGAGTCTGCAACATAGCGGAGGGCTGTGAGAAAGCAACTACACAGCCCTGTGCGGAGAGGGGCTGCAATGCCTCCTCTTGTGTGCAGTCTTCCCCCTCCCTTGAGGAGGTAACTCCGCCCCTGACATACAGGGGATCCCGGCCACGTCCGCACCGAGCTCGGCACACTCGAAGTCGGTGCCGCATGTGCGGTGTCCTTCGGTGCCGGCAGGCTGCGTGCCTGCGCGCTCTGCACCGCCGGTTTTCCGGGGGTAGGTGGTACCGGCGCTTGTTTAGCCGCCGCCCTGCCTGCGGTGCGGGGCGGCTGGCTGATTATCGAAGGGTGAGCCGCTTGCACGTGGCTCTCCGTGCCGCCGCCGATCAGCTGTTGCTGCGGCTGGGGGCTGCTCGCTCCTCCCGTCCCGCTCGTTGTTGCTGCCGGCAGGGATCGGGCTGGGGGGCATACAGGGCATTCCGGCGTCCGCACCGAGCTCGGCACGCTCAAGGGCGGTGCCGCACGTGCGGTGTCCTCCAGTGCCGGCAGGCTACGTGCCTGCGCGCTCTGCACCGCCGGTTCCCCAGGGGTCGGTGCCGCTGCCTGCGGCGCCGCTGGTACCAGCGCTTGTTTAGCCGCCGCCCTGCCTGCGGTGCGGGGCGGCTGGCTGATTATCGGAGGCTGAGCTGCTTCCACGTGGCTCTCCGTGCCGCCGCCGATCAGCTGTTGCTGCGGCTGGGGGCTGCTCGCTCCTCCCGTCCCGCTCGCTGTTGCTGCCGGCAGGGATCGGGCTGGGGAGCATACAGGGGATTCCGGCCCCGTCTGCACCGAGCTCGGCACGCTCGAGGGCGATGCCGCATGTGCGGTGTCCTCCGGTGCCGGCAGGCTGCGTGCCTGCGCGCTCTGCACCGCCGGTTCCCCGGGGGTCGGTGCCGCTGCCTGCGGTGCCGCCAGTACCGGCGTTTGCTTAGCCGCCGCCCTGCCTGCGGTGCGGGGCGGCTGGCTGAGTATTGGAGGCTGAGCCGCTTCCACGTGGCTCTCCGTGCCGCCGCCGATCAGCTGTTGCTGCGGCTGGGGGCTGCTTGCTCCTCCCGTCCCGCTCGCTGTTGCTGCCGGCAGGGATCGGGCTGGAGATACTTTCCTCCGTTTCTGCGCTGATGGGGTGAGGGAGGCAGCTTTCCTTTTAAGGGCCCCGGAGGGTCCCTCCTGCTGCGGCCGCTCCGGCACTTCTGGCTGGAGGGCCTTGTCAAGAAGCAGCATTTTTTTTTTTTTTTTTTTTTTTTTTTTTTTAAAGCCTGAAGAGGACATTGTTGGTGAGTCTTTGTGTTTTTAAGTGGGTACTTAGCACCTTCTTTGTGCCGTTTTCCCCGTCCGATGGTCTGCCTTAGCCGGAGGGCTGATAGCCCTAGCTCCTGGCCTCCGGCGCTTGTTACTGGGACTGGCTGAGCTGTCCCTCTCCTAGCTTGTTCGTTGTTGTTTTTTTTTTTTTTTTTACAAAATAGCAAACGGCTAGCTTATAGTAGCCTAAGTGCCTGAAAAAACTTTAAGAAAAAACAGATAAAGCCATTGAATACACTACTTGGCCTTAGCCTAGTTGGATTCCGTCTGCAGCCGACGGCGGTTAAGAGGAACTGGCGGGGACCGGATCGCGCACATGGCCGGGAGCGCGCGGGGGAGCGGCGCGCACCGGCGCATGCGCGGTCCGGCAGAAACTGCTTGGAAGATCCGATCTGCGGCGCCGGGCGAGCCCGACACCTAATGTGGAGCACCCACGGGGACACTCGAAGAAGAAGTAGACAATAGCCTTTTGTAACCGCACGCTTATAACTGTAGCTTAGTAAACTTGCAACTAGTTAAGATCTAAGCCTGACTGCTGTTACTCTCTGTCACTGCAACGCAGCCAGCACAATAAAAGAACTTCAACCATTTGGTTACCACAGCCTGGCTGTAGGTGAGAGTGCTAAGAGCCGAGCGTAGAGTCGCGCCGCCTCCACGGTGTAGACTCCTGGGGCGCCCGTCGGCCAACCCTGGTTGCCCGCTGCGACGGGACAGTGCGTCCTGGCAGTTTAAGTCTCGGGTGTGGAAAGGCTCTTAGTGCTACCATGGGGGCACCCGTCAGCCAATCTTGGTTGCCTGCTGCGACGGAGCTTCCTGCTGTAGCAGTAAAAGACTCGGGTGTT
Organism: Carettochelys insculpta; assembly: GCF_033958435.1. Classification (NCBI taxonomy): domain Eukaryota; kingdom Metazoa; phylum Chordata; order Testudines; family Carettochelyidae; genus Carettochelys; species Carettochelys insculpta. The sequence goes on along the minus strand of NC_134138.1, from coordinate 85,955,505 downwards.
TAGGACCCTGGGGCATCCATCAGCCTGGCCCAGGCTGCCCGCTGTGAAGGAGCCCTGCGCTCTAGCAGTTAAAGACTAGGATGGTAATAAGGGCATAGTTGGCACCTGACCACACATTACCCGGCCACTGGCTAACAGATGGATATGTGAATCTGCACCTCATTTGCATTTTCAATTACCCTCATTTGCATGCCTCTTTCAAAAGAGGAATGTTAGTGTAGACACAGCCTAAGTGTCGAGTTGTTCTTTCAATATGTCTTTTGCCCAAAGCATGAAGACGACCCTGAAATAGCAATCATTTTAAGTTCCAACAAACAAGTAACTTAAACATATCCGAACATTTGGACAACAGCAAAAATAATTTTAAGAAGTTTTGTAGGGAAATATTTCTTTCATAACTGAAAATATCTTCTAAAATAAATCCTGAACCTTCATTCAGTGAGAGTTACATTTGCATTAGTTTGCAAGAATCAAAGAGGCACAGAACCTCCTAAAACCTCTTTGACGAGAAAAGTACTTACAGCACTTACATAACATTTAATTTAGCTGCCCTACTCACTAATCTTGTTTGCTGGAACTCCTTTGGTCTTTTTGAAGATATTGAATTTCCACAATTATCCGGATTCAAAGGGTAATGTGTGAGGAAAATCACAATGAACTTTTTCCATTATTAAATTAATCTGCATTAATAAATGAATTTAGTCTAAATTATGATTTTGTTAGTCTATTTATTACTTGGAACCCGTGGTATAATCCCTCTTGGAGATATTGTGGTTAAGGCTGATAACATAGTATGAATGCAATTAATACAAATGCACAAAAGTTAATTGACATATCTTCCCTTTCTATTTGAATGAGTTAATTAAATTTGTCTGTACTTAAAAAGACCATATTTATTTCTATCTACCAAGGTCATTTAATTGTATAAGCAAGTTTTTAAAAAGTTATTATGTTCCAAATATAACAGCTATTCATGCAGACTGCAATTAGCAACAGAGAAAAGCCTATCCAATCCTGCAAGGAAAGTATTTTTTCTCCTTTACCTCATTAATGAAGTCCCCAATATCCCCAGGATGAGGAGCAGCTGATCTGACTGGGTACTGAGGTTCTGCATGGATTGGTCTTTCGTCAAGTCGTCTGATTCCCACAGGTTTGATGGCATCTGGTTCTATAGTATCAGGCTGCTGAAGCTGGCTTAAATCATAGTCCTGTAAAGAAGGAAACAAAAACAAAAACAAAAAAATGGACCCAAAGATTTTTCAACAATTTCATAGAAAAATAAAACAAAGAGCACACGTTCAGCAAAAGACACACCTTGCTAATCACAGCATTTATTGAGAATGATTCTGTAAGTATCCTTATAGAAATTTACCATTCATGTTCATGAATAATGAATAAAAGCATTATTTATTTCATATTCCCTGTGTCTACGTTTGCAATACATGCCAAATGTCTACATTCTACCAGCTTTGCTGTGCACCTCATCAATTTTTCATTGAGAAGAAACTATCTGGAGTAGCACTGTTAAGTGACTAAACAATTTGCCTAGTAAACACTGATTTACAACCTGTAGCACAGATGCCAAATCAGACTGGGATTTTTCAAACCAAATAAATGCCAGATACCGTCTGCTGAGACCTACTCAAGTGCAGAGTGCTGCACTTTTATAATACCTTCAAAGACTTGAGTTTAAGACTACTTGCTGATTTCATGTGGCTTCCATAACAGGAAAGCTAAAGGGCAAAAATGTCATGCAAAGTACAAAGCTTCTCAGATATGGCCTTAAGTCTAAGCACTTTCTGGAGATTACTCTTGGATCTGATCATTAAGCACTTGATTCTGCAGATTCAGAACTCTGGCTGACTGATGCCACTAGCACAACATTATGAATTCCATGTCAACAGAAAAGAAAAGAACAAAAATCTGTCATTTGGTGAATATCTATAGATTTAAGATATAAAACCCCATGCTGCACCTGAATAGTGCCCAGCCATTGGATGCCAGTCCACTCTTTGATATACCAGCAGTGCAATCTCAAGACTGGTCTAAATTATGCCAGCTGGCCCTTACCCATGGGCCATTTCAGCACCCAGGCCACCCGCACCCACATTTTCTGAGACTGCCTTCTACACTGGGCTTTGGGCTATAGGGTATGTCAGAGCTGGTACTGTGGTCCTCTGCCATTAGAGAGAGTCCACTTCCTAGACAAACGCCTCATGGAATTGGATCTCCTCACTTTCTGGATGCTTTGCCCCACTGATGTGGGGATTAAAAATTTGACCCATGAAACCTTAGATGAGGACTACACCATGTATAGCTATCATTTAAATTAAACAAATAGAGTTCTTCCAAACCATGGCCCAGCAGGTGCTTTCAGAGAAAGATGTAAGGCATTATGATGTGCCAACTGTACTTATTGGAATTGCTGAAAAATCCTGTATCATTTAACATTTCATCATAGAATTGGCCAAGTAAAGATTTTTACTGTTTTTCAGTTTTAGGAATGAGACTTTTTGGTGGCTATAAATATGTAATTAAAGAGGCAGGTCTGCCGATGTGGGGCGGGAACGCCCCAGAGCCCAATGATTCTAAAGAAGCGATGGCAACGGTGCCTGGAGCCTCTGGCCCTTTAAATTGCTGCTGGAGCACCACAAGTCAAACTTCAGACAGCTATAAGGGCCCAGGGAGGAGATGGGGGGTGCGGGTTGTGTGCTCTGGGTTGCTCTGAGGGCTTGCTGCCCCCCCAGCCCTGCCCCTTCTGCCTGAGTCCTCACACCTTCTGGGAACACACAGCCAGTGCCCCCTTGCACCTTGCCCAGGGGCGTGGTGTGCCTGTTAGGTTACTTGTAAAAAGGTGGAACAGCACCAATGACCTCTCTGAATGGAACCGCATAGATTTAATATTTATTGCCATTTTTTAGTTAGCTGGTAAACTTCTGGGGGCAGGGGCCATGATTTCCTTTCTTCAGTGCTCGATACACAAAACAGAATAATAAGACAACCTCTACGAAGCAATAGGCGAGTCAATATAATGTAAGAACTGCTGGAGGACCCTGTGAAGCTGGGCTGCTTTGGAAGTACCACCGTTCATGGCCTGAGTGGAGGCCCCTCACAGACCACTAGTTGACTTATCCTGGCCTAGGAATTGGGAAGCTATCATGGGGAGCTATCTGTAAGCTTGCTTCTGATCCAAGCCTTTCTTTGCAATGCACCCTAGACTCTGGCTTCTGATCCTAGTTTGTCCCCAACTCCATGATTTGCTTGATGTCGTTAAAGCTGGTGCCTGACACACAATCCCCTGATATCCTAACCTACCTCCTCCTCAATGTCACTACTCATCTGCCGACCACAGTTTAGTAGCTGATGTGTGCACACAGGCTGCCAATCCTTCCCAGCAGTCTTCAAGGCCAGGCTCATGGCAGTACCTCTTGGGAAGGAGCTACGCCAGTATTGTGCGAACTAAATTACCAAGCCATGTCTCCAAAACAGAACCCTAATGAGTTAAACTGTATGATCGACTTGAAAAAAAAATTACATTTTACTTAGGGCATACTTTACCCATTACTGCTGCTAAATACTGAAATATATTCCCTAAATATATAATTTTTCACTATTTTTCAGTCTGTTCTTTTGGTACATTTGGTGAGACTTTGTTTTCTCTCATGGCCTTGCATGGGACAAGAAGCTCATGCCCTTGGGTACTATTTTTCAGCCTTGCTTAAAAGACCCTTTTAAATATCAGCACCGAAGCATAAAAAAACAGCTACCTACCTACCTTTATTTTTGAAGAAGATTAAAAAAATCTAAGATTTATTTCAAGGGTGCTCTGGCAGGGACTTGAGAATTTTTAATTCATCTTTTAAAAAGAAATAAAGTTGACAATATCAATTTAAATCATAGATGGTGGTGACTTGTAGTTGACAGCTCTGAGGTGAGATCTGAATCACTGTTAGATCCTGCCTTGAATTCCTGAACCAAGACACCAGCTGAGATGGGTAACAAAATGCCACCTCACTGGCCAAGCCCTAAACATGAACCGCTTCCTAATTAGGGGGTTCAAAACTCCAAATCTGATTCCTTCCTGGACCTCAAGTTCCATAGCATCTGGAAGCACATACTGAGAGTTCTCAATTACAAGAGTAAGATAAAAATGCCACTTGATTTTCCACACAAATCACTCATTCAAGAGTAAACCCCAGTCCAAACAGAGAGGTTCATCCAATATCCCCTTGAAGTGCCTAAACACATATCCTCCTGAAACTACGTGGCAGTTGTACACCAAATAATTCTCATTTCAAAATTTAAAATCTCTCAATTTTCAGGGTATAGGATAGCTGTAATCCAGTCTCAGCCTTTCCAAAGACCTAGCTCAATGAGTACCAGAATCAGACTGTAGGAAACAGGGAAAAGCACCCTGGATATGCTCACTTGTCTCCAAAGGGATAAGCACAGGTATATAATTTTAAAAAAGTTTCAACTTCTCCCACAGCCAACAAAACGGTCTCCCTCAGCCATTCATTTACACAAAGACAGTAGTCTTTGCAGCAGTCTAATAAAGTACAGGTTGAACCTCTCTCTTCCAACACCCTTGAGACCTGACTGGTATTGGACAAGAGAATTTGCCGGACCATGGGAGGTCAATATTGTCTAAAGCATTACCAAAACTTTCACTGCTTACTGGGCTCTTCGAAAATATAGAGGGGTAAATTACGACTAAATAACAGCAAGGAACACGGAAAGCCAGGACTGATGGCTGTAAACAAAGTTTATGGGACCCAGGGAAACTTGGCCACATACATAATACGTGGTCATCCGGCTAACTATTATGGATGTTGCTGGAGGAGAGAGTTCTGGATTTCAAAGGTTCAACCTGTCGTGTCACTGTAATTTCCTTCTAGCTAACATCTTCCTAACAAATATCATTGAGGGACAGAACACTGGATTGGGGGAGGGGGGCAGGGCATCCAACTGAAGGATCTTTCGCCTCATGGCAATGAATGGAAGAGAAAGGAGTAACTCAATACTGAGTAGATGAAACTTCCCTTATTACAAAAGCATTGTGGGATGAGGACTTATTCACTAATTGGGGACATAAAAGGTGGTTATAAAAAGCAACTGCCTCTTCCACCATTGGATCTTTGCAGAATCTCAGCAGGAAATGAGGAGGCTGACCAGGAATTAGTACCAGTGATGCTCAGTGGCCACTAGACATATGCTTTGAGCACCTTCAATATATTTTGCTTTGGACAGCGCAGACCTTTCCCTGGAACAGATTAATCTATCCCATGTTCTGCATTCAATCACAATTGCACGCTCGCAAAGGCCAACCTGTATATGATCTTAATAGGTCCTTAAATCAGGAAAGCACAGTGAACTAAAGACATGTATATATAAATACTCTTTTGATGGTTACTAGAGTCTGTCCTGCTATTATTATGAAGAGGAAAAAAAAAGAGAAAAGAATTTACAACACATGCACAGTTTCTGTGTTTTACAGCTGTCTGACAACTATCTATGAAAACTGAATGAAAAAGGTTTGAGAGGGGTTCAGTTTAACAAATGGTGCAGTCTGTGGTGAATATTATCAAGAACAATCTCTTATGTAATTTCAAGGACCAACAACTGACCTTCTAATGAGCATGTGACACTGCTGCAAGTGAGAAAAAAAATATGTCAAAGAATATACAACTGGAAACTGGGTTGCAGAAAGCGCACCATGAATATAATACAAGTACTTTTATGCAACTGCCTTTATATCAAGCACCTCAAAACATAGATGTATTTGAAGGGAATCCAATCACAATGTATCCATTCTCCTGAGTAAAATGTAAGGGTTTGGACTGCTGTCATGCATATTTCAATTTTGGGAATAGGCACATATTATATAGATTATACACAATACTAAGCAAAATATAAGGTTTTATGCCCAGGTATGCAGGTGCATCCCAAATTTAATTTGTGAAACCTGCCACAGCTGCAATGATTGCAGCAAAGCAAGTATTTGATACAACTGTGTAATCCTAATTGGAAAAAACTAAACAATAGAAAATATTTTGATATGCTGAGTACTGGAATTCTGTTAAGAGTTGGAAAGTTGAGAGTTCTGAAATGGGCAAAATTATGCCTTATCCTCCTGCATGTTTTGTATGGAAAGAGGGGAACGAGCCTAGCAGCTGATGGTGAAGTTGTACAATTGGATGACGCCATCACCCTCTTTCCACCCCCAGCAGACTCCTACAGGAAATGTTTGGGTGGGGGCAGGTCACACCTTTGCAACAAGTGAAGCAAGAGGCACTGTGCAGTGACCCCTGGAAGTACTCTCACTGCACATGAGAACATAAGAACAACCATGCTAGGTTAGACCTAAGGTTCATCTAGTTCAGTATCCTGTCTTCCAACAGCAGCCAATCCCACCATTAACATGCCACAGTTAATGGGCATCCTTCCACAGAGGAAAATGTGCCTCCCCATGCCACAAAGTTCCACCAGGCATACAGTTATAATTTCATTCATTTCAGCTACAATTTCTAATTAGAGAAATGCACAGCAGAACCCTGACACCATTCTGAGCTTTCAAGATTAAGTTTCTTGAAAGAGGACTTGTACGTACACTGTTTTTCCTTACTGTGGAAACAATGCAAGACCTCTGAAAATAGCAGAAGGTTATTTTAAAAAAATGCTAAAAGGCAATGCCTGCTGTGTTTGATTGTGGCTAGAAACATGTAAAAAGGAGTAGGTAAATCTGACAGAGTGTTACTGGTCTCTTCAGACTGGGTATTGTCCTTTCTGTGTGAATTGCAGGTTTGTGCAGGCTACCAATGAACAGAGCACCTATATCCTATTTCTGCTCTGGTCACGCTGCACTGGCTGCATTTAAATTTTAAGATATTTACTGAAATCATTATCAAGAGTTTAACAATTTTTTGTTCTGATACAGTGAATTATATTGAGAGTAGTTAGAAAACTGGATCTGGTACATGAATATGAATGGTAATTGCGCAAGCCAATATATTAATTAAGTGAAGTGCATATCAAGTTCTGTAAAATTACAAAACACTGGGCCAAACAGGGACTATTTTTCAAAAGGTAACGCTCAGATCCATGGGCAAGAATAAATTCACAAGTTGACTTTTGGTAAGTCCTGTGACTGTGTGTGAGTTGCATACATAAATGTCTAATTACCCATCTGGATAGCTATTTTCCACGTAGTTACCTGATCAGCGTGCACAGCCAAAAACTGCATGTGGATTCACAGATGCCTTTTACTTTAAATGCAGGACTTTTAGAAAACATACTTGGACATTCCATATTGCAATTTGACTTGACCCATCTCTTAAGGTTCAGACCCGTTCAATGAAAGAACTATGCATTTCAGCAGAATATGTCAGCTGTTGCACCAGCTTAGTTCAAGTCACCTCTTAAACAATAACATTAAAAGACAACTAAACTGTTTGGACAACATTTACTATGAAAAAATTGGCCCCGAAACTACAAGGTGTACTATGCAGTCTGAATCCTACATTCACTCAAGTTAACAGGCTTTAGGGAGTGCAGTGTTCTATGTCTGTAATGCTGTTTTGCATGGATGCTAGCATTTATGAAAACCTGCATCTGTACCGATAGTTGATGGTTTTTTAAAATTTGCCATTCACTTTACTGTTACTTTCTGCTGCCCTGGGTTTTGCCCATTTGTTTTTATCATCAATCTATCTGGAGCACTGCAACTTCATGATTTCCTAAGATACCAAGGTATCTGCTATTTTTGTAAATAAGCGAAAGTTAAAGCTAAGTTGCCGGTAAAGCTGTACAGAAGGGCCGCAGAATCTAAAGCAGACAATAGTACAATGATTTTCGTAATGGAATTAAGAAAACATTACCTTTTCTATAATGGGGAAATGAAAATAATTCCCGTACGTGAGCAATGTATGTAATCATTTAGAAAACAAAATTAAATTTTTTAATAGACAAATCTGATCTCAGGAACAGTTTCCTTTTTATGATAATAATGAGAATGCTTATTGCCTTGTAACAGTTAGCTTATTCATTATCATTAAGAACTTGTTATAAATGAGTGGCAATCTTATAAAACAAACAAAAGTTTAATGACGAGGGAAAATGATCTGATAAGCCCTTTTATGTCACTTATCTGACAGGATGGGGAAAATAAAATATGACAGTAGCAGTTGACAGTTTAATAGGGGAAATGAGAACCATCTGAATACAAATAAGAAAAATACCAATAGGGTATACAGCACAAAACTGACCAGATTTTAAGATCTAGGCACCTAAGAAGAAATTACTTAAAATTCCTCAAGTACATTTTCTTTCAGTTCATTAGAGGGGAGAGCAGGAAGAGCCAAAGACCAGCTGGATAAACTCGGAGGGCTACTTAAATACCAAGCATGTTTCACTACTTCAGTGCTGGTACAAGTTTATTCTAATTATAAGGCATTATAAATAACATGTAACATGCCAAACACTTCAGCTGTTTTAATAAATGGCCCAAAATATGCTAATGAGGCATGGATGCAAATTCCCCGCACCTCATTAGCATAAGGTCACATGATTTGGAGTCCGGAAGACGTTCGGAAACTTCTGGACTCCAAAACGCCATTTAAGAGTGTGGTCCCGGGGGGTCTTCCGGAAGGAAGTCCTTCGTCCAGACGCCCCTTCTTCCTGAAAATTTTTGGGAAGAAGAGGCCTCCAGAAGAAGGACTTCCTTCCGGGGGCCGGGCTTCTAAACGGTGCTTTGGAGTCCGGAAGAATGTCTTCCAGACTCCAAATCACGTGACCTTATGCTAATGAGGCATGGGGAATTTGCATGTTTTGGGCCATTTATTAAAACGGCCAAAGTGTTTGGCATGTTACATGTTATTTATAATGCCTTATAATTGGAATAAACTTTGAAAGTGGCATGTGTAGAAACAGTCTTTATGTGTAGTTCAGAAATTAGACATACTCCTGCACAAGCCCATTTTGGTTTTATTTTTCATGTTCTAATTATCACCTCTGAAAGAAATATTACTAAGCAGAGCCTTTTTTTTTTTGTTAAAAAAAGAGGAGCCAGTACTCAGCTGGCTCCCTGCCCCCCACCCTCAGCCAATCCCATGGCTGGGGCCGCCACAACGCCAGTACTCAGTACCGGCAAGTAGGGGCACAAAAAAAAGCACTGATACTTAGTATAATAATGGTAGTAAATGATTTAATTCTGAGCCACATTCACAAAATAATTCTTATTAAAATGATAACAAAAATCAGGGCTGTAGGCTTGTTGATTTTTGTTTTTTTGAGTAAGCGTGTCTCATGTAGTATGATCAATAATCTTAACATTGATTTAAAAGTTCTTTGGAATGAAGAAGGTCATGAGAAAGATAAAAATATATGACTAAAACTACAGCTCCAAAACTTGCCACACATATACAAGTAGCACTTAAAAGTCACTGTGTATGTCTACTGAGTTCGATGGGATCTATAGAATAAACACTATTCAAGAGGCGTAAGGATTGCAGAACTGGTCCCAGAGTTAACGGGGCTGAGTAACAACTTCTGTAATTTACTGAAGAAAAACACAATACAATTCAATGTTATTTGGTAAACATTTACCAAATGACATTCAAGTCAAACTTCCCAGTAACCCCATATAAATCACTTTGGAGTCCTGATTTATGTTTTAAAAAGAATTACTGGTGTTCATGTATTGTGAAAACAATACATATCAAGTGTATTACATGTGTTAAGTGTATTAACACTGAGTCAACATAAGGTTTTTATATTAAGAGCTGAATGTAGTGGTTACAAATTGAGTGCTTATCATCTTGAGGCAGAACATTAGCATCAGCCTATTACAGCTATCACATTTACTAACAATGGCAACCTCAAAGTCATGTAATCTGCTGATAATCAGTACTGTTATAGGTGATAACAGAAATTTACCAAGCCTTAAACTAGATATGTAAATTTCAGGAGATAAGTATGAGATAAGTACCAGATGTGCAATGATCTTGTTTCCCTATAAAAATGTTGGGCTAAAGTCTCAGCTCTTGAAGTCAACAGAGCTATGTCAATTTACATCAGCGGACAAACGCTCCTGTCTTCTACTCAACTAACCATATTAACAAACAATGGAAAATAAACAACCCATTCCAGGCTCCCTCCAATATTCTCCATCTGTGTGTGAATTTTTTCCCATCCAATGTGCAGAATAATTTTTATGTGCAGCTGAAATCTGGTGAAACCCTAATCCTTGAGGTTAGATCAGGCTGCAACCCAAGGGTCTAAGAATGCCCTGGAGAAAATTACCCTTCCCTGTGAACACTATTGACTTCTGAAGTTCTCTTCCTGCTCTTACCAGGTCCCCAGCAGATGGGGAGAAGGGGACGTGGAGTGCAGTGAATTCCACTTAAGCATCCTCCAAATCAGGAAGGAAGGAACGACACTCTGGTATGTCTACCCATCCCAGCACCCTGGTGTTGTGATGATGGTACTTTCAGAGGTGGAGGGAAGGGTGGGTGCATACAGTGCCAACTTGTAAACATATCACAGGGTAGCATTCTCTCTCACCCTCTTCTTTAATACTCAATTGAAATCTAAAGGGTTGCTAATGTGCTGTTCCAATGCTGGCCAGTCTCGGGATTGCTATTATTTACAAAGGACTTTTCATCCACAAGAAATCCACAAAGTTTTACTGACTTCAGAACACAGGGAACTTTCACCTAACACTGAAACACAGTGATGCTCAGAGTGGAATCTATCAGCCATTCTGTACCAATGACTCTATACAGCAGTATTTTAGAGAGGTTGTGAAGAATAACATTTAAAAATGGAAACAACTGGGTACTGTAATTTTCTTTTAAATGTAATTACTCAAGTTGGAATTTAGCCAGAATGTGAAGGGACATGTAAATACCCGTAAGTGGACGAGATACCAGTTTTACATTTCAGGTAAAAGGCGGGAGTTGGACTCCTGTAAAACTGACAAGACCTCATTGGAAAACATCACTTGCTTTCAGGGTTTTATCTATTAGTCACCATGTGTATAACTCATTGTGAGAACTGGATGTGTTATATTATGTGGTAATGGAAAAGAAGATTTATTGCACCTTTTGTGTAAATCTACACATTAGAAGCACTAACCACATTTCTCACCTGATCTTCTTCTCCACCACCTTCTTCATCATATTTCAGAATATTGTCTCTCACATCATCTTCTGGATCAATCAACAGCTGTTTGGCCTGACGCTCCTTATCACGACGTTTCATCCATACTACAAACATCAAAACTAGAACTAGATTGGAAAGGGAGAGATCATAAACAAAAACATTACTATTCTCTATGTTATACATTAATTTACACCTTATGAAAAGACATATGAAATAGCCACCCTGAATAATAAGGCAGAATTCCTCTCCAGGGCATGGTATAGAGTAAGAGATTTAACTGGATCAGTGTTTCTTAAACTTTTTGAAACAATGAAACACCAAATGATAATATTTTTTATGTGGAACACCTATGAAAATTTTCTTAAATTTTGATGAAGTAACATTGTATCTTGTTTTAATAACAGAAAATATATACCACCAATGTATAACATCAAAAAAGTGCCAGATGTTTGTCACACACCAGTGAGTTGTTCACAAAACACTGTGCCTCATAATCCATATACTACTTAACTGTGAGGCACATACAATGACCTGATTCTGAGACACACCATTCTGGAAGTAGAACCAAGAAAAATGGGGCAAAAGTGGTAGCTTTAAACCTAGGGACTATTGTAAATTATGGTGGTTTTGAATGTCCACAAATGGGTCACTTCAACAGCCCAGATTTCACCTACCTTCAACCTGTCTCCTTCTCTCTTCCTGTACACCTCTCGTTCTCAGCAGTATGGATAGAAGAAGTGTGTAAGTGTTCAACTAGCCTACATGACCTGGTGAAGGCTTCTATACATGCGGTATTTGCAGGAAGATAAATTAAGCTACCTTTGTGGGCCCCTCTTTGCCAGCGAGATTAGCACACCAAAGGGGCTGCAGCAGAGCCCAGAAGTACGATTTTCATATTAAATACATTATTGTACAAAGAAACTATGTTAAAAGACTACTGGCAAGGCTGCAAACTTTGACCTTTCTAATCTTATTTGTAAGGGCTGTTTCCACAGTTTTGTTTTCTGAAGTTGAGAACTGTTCTCTCAAAATCTTAAGAAGTGTAAACGCATGTGACAAACATGGCTGCACCCTGCCAACAGCTTGTGGACTCACATTCTAGATGCTAGGTGTCCTCATAAACGTTGGACTGTCTCTGATCTCTCTCCAATAGGAGGAGGACAGTGGAAATGTTATGTTATGTTATACATAAAAGCATTCTAAGAACTAAATTCTTCTCTCAGTGATACCAATCCATCTCCAGATTATTTCCTTAGACTTCAGTGGAGTTACACTGACATAAGACAGTTCAGAATTTAGTACCCAATAGTATGCCTTCTTTCTGGGCCCCCGTAGTTTTGTGGATTCTGGGTTCAATAGTGCCTTTACGGCACAGCTTTGCACAGGGGTTTTACAGAGTTGCATCACTTCCGGAAAAGTGCTGAGAATTATTTTGTCTGAGTGAGGCAGGCCTCCCAGAGCCTCTGCATATGCAGCTACTGCAACCACTGTCCTGTGCAAGATGGAGCTTACTACACACTACACAGCTGTCCCACTTTACTGATATTAGTTGGACTTCATGTAGTGCTTCTTATGCATAGATTTCGAACACCTCTTACAGAAAGGGGGAAACGAACAAACAGGTTATGTGATTTTCTTGCAATCAGTGTGCTCGAGCCAGTGAGAGAACCTATGTCACCTACCTCCTAATCCTGTACCCTGGTCACTAGATAAAGCTGTTTCCCTATGACTGGGAAATTAATAATTCAGTGTTGTACAACCTTTTAGATTTCTTCTGGTGACATTCATGTTTCAGTTCAGAAGTGCTTAATGAACATTAGTATCTCGTTAGGATGATATCTTCTGTAATATCTCCATTTATCATGAAAATAAAACACCTTAAACTCAAAAATGCATAGAACTGGCTCCAGAAAAGCAATGACTGGAACACAATCACTCGTTTAAATAATAGAGGGTCATAAAGCTGACTCACAGCCAAGTCTGCAAGTAGGATGCACGCCGCAGGCAAAAGTGATTTAGACTGAGCTTCACAATGAGATGATTCACCAGTGAATTTCTTTCAGAGTAAAACTGAGCTCTGAAGTTGTATATTATTTATGTATACAGTGCCAACCCATCACATGCTCTGGAGACCTATAGTCTCTGGCTTTCATCCAGAAGCCTAAACCATGTGAACGAATGCTGCAGGATACACCTGAACAAACCAATCTGCATGAACAAGGCCCAAGTTTAGACTAAGATTTGGCGGAAAAAAAGAAGAGTTACGACAAAGACAAGTGAGGTTATAGTTATAAACAATTTATGGTTGTTTTGATTTCTTTTTATTTGAGTCTTGACAATTCTCAAACATTAGTTATTTTGTTAGTTTAAAAGCTAAAGTTTTTAAAAATATAGTATGAAAAGATAATTCTTGTAGGAGAAAGTGAGTGACTTCATTCCTAATACGTTATGTATGTTTCAAATGAGAACTAGCATAGCATCCTGGTAACAGGAAATCTCATTCATCTGTTATGTAACTGTTTGAAGAACATTTGTAATTGATTTGGTATTTATGATAGCACTTCACTAAATCAATGGCTAACATTTTAAGACTGCCTCAGTAACATGGAAACATATTTAATGTAACATGTCTGGGCACAACCTTCTTTTCCTAGATAAACTGTTACTATGAATTCTTTGCCAGGCATATAAAGTTTATTCTTCTTTATGATTCCGTTCTATTATTTTATACATTCTGGATTGGTGCACTCTTAACATGTGAACCCTTTCTTATGTTCCCCTTGTAATGAGCAATCAGTTAACCAAATATGTTAAGTGCTACAGTGTCTAATTTTACTACCCTGTACAGACATGGCATTTAGTAATTTCCCCTTATCAAATGCAAAATAGAATATCACTCTTCAGCTTTATGCAGTACTTAGATAAACACATACCTCTGCTCCTGCTTGAGTAGCTGCTTGACATGGCTTATAGCAGTGACTGTGATGTCCCACCTTCCCATATTATACATTACTTTACTTAATTTCATTGTGTTTCAGATGACAGAAAGCAAATTGTGTCATACACCTCTGCTGTGGCCTGGGCAGAGATTGGACCTCTGAGGGTTCTGTTCTCTGCTCTCAATTCACTAGGCTAATTTGTGACCCCAAATGTGACTGGAAGGAGGAATCTCAGCACTCTTATGAGCACAGAGTGTGGTAAACACAAAACGAGAGCTCCTTAAATCCGAGCCCTGAAGTGCCAAAAAAAAAGGCCAGTTGCCACCTGGCTTACAGATTCCTAAGATTCTATTAGTAATTATCACCAGAAAATCTGAACACTGCATCAAAGCAATTAAGCTGAATAAGAGAAATACTTTAGGGTGCAAGATCCTTGTCTGGCCTTGCTCATGGCAGAGACTTTCCTGTTCTAGGAATTACTCTGGGGAAGTGTTATGGCCTGCTTTATATAGGAGGTCAGACTAGATCAGGCGTCTGCAACGTGCAACTCTGGAACCTGCACGAGACTCTTTAAGACTTCTTTGTGGCTCCCAGTCTATAATTGCAAAGTAAAAAGAGCCCCCTTCTGATTATTTGATAAACGGTGAATGTCTAAAAGTCCAACAACAAACAACTCATATCTAAATAGCAAATGATATGTGATCTAGAAACATTAGATAAGTCCCTCTTTAATATGGGCAGCGCACTGTGGGATATGATACTGTATCTGTTTAGATTGTGTTGCTAATATACTCTTTATTTTGAAAAGGAAAAGGAAGCGTGCTGCATTCCTGCAGTGAACAGCAACACACTTTTTAAGGAAAGAAAACTGAAATTAAATGTGAAGTAAAATTGGTACAATTAAAATAGGTTCAGGAGTGAAAGTCAGGAAGACAGTGCTACAAACACACACATGTGAAGTGTGAGAAAATAGAATATTTTAAAAGTTTGTGAGCACCCTGCAGTAAACATGTATCACTTTACAAAATATCGTGATGTGTTCTTAAAGTAGGGGTTACGAAAGGGTGGTTTGACAGTATTTATTAAGGACCATCTCATATTCACATGCACTGTGGCTCATGAATTACTGAGTTTTTTTTATTGAATTTGAAAAAAGATGGCTCTTCTTGCTATTCTGGTTGCTGACCCCTTGACTAGATGATCACAATGGCCTTGGAATCTATGTATCAGCACATGGATAGTAGAGAGGTAAACTATTACCATAGGCACAAAATCTTTTGGGGAAATAAAACCTCATGTTACTTGTTTAAGCTGGCTCTTGTGAAATACTATGAGAAGAGCTGAAGAATCAATTTTCGAAAGGCCCATGTACTTACTGAGCAAGATGATGATACAGAGCAGAATTGCAATGATGGCACCTGTGCCCAGTCCTGCACCAACAATCCGATCGACATCAGTACAGTCTCCATTTATATCACATTGGCAAACCTTCACCTTCAGAACAGATGTGCTGGACTTGGGGGGATTTCCAGAATCTGTGATTATTATAGGAACATCATAGATACCAGCCTCAAGGAATCTGATCCTTAATGAAAGTTGGGCATGATCACCTAGGAGGAAAATATGGTTGGTGTAAAAAATAAAATGTATGATTTACATTAACTTTTTTTGGTGCTGAACATATTGGATGCCACATAAAGATGCCGCAGACAACTTACTGCTGTGAACATCATTTGCTTTGAAATTTAACTTTTAAACTATCTGTCCCTCATTCTCAAGGGAGATCACACCAATGGTAACATTTCATTTACATTACTCTAAAAATATCTGAGCATCTAGGGAAATCACCACCACCACACAAAAAAAAATGTAACCAGTAATTCATTTAAAACAATGACTTTCTGTTTAATCAATTAATTTTACCACTAATACGAATGATGGTCCAATTCCTCTTAATACTAGGAGGAGTTTCTGGAAGTTCAAAGGCAAATGGTCCTGCATTTGGGTCAATATCACGGTCTGTTGCAGTGATGTTAGTTGCATTGGGCTGTAGCGTTTCACAAGTTGTAGCCTCTTGAGGATGCACCTGGGGTGCATTATCATTAATGTCAAGCAAATATATCTGAAGAGTGCCAGTCCCACTCATAGGAGGAATACCTTAAAGAAACAAAAATTGTTATTCTGGTTGTGCTTTGTATGAGAAAACCTATTTACAATATTTTATATATACATATTTAGCTACCAATGGGCATATATTCAATTAGAATGCAAACTTAAATTTGATTGGAAAGAATAATTAAAACTCTAAAAACAACAAAGAAGCCTACTCACATTATTCAAGATAGATCAAATTGTTTTAAAATGGTTTTTGTGTGTCATACGACAACCACGGGAAAGAGTTCTAGTACCCATTAGGACCAGTTAGGATAAGAAGCAATTGGCTGAACTTGAAGCAAGAGAGATTAAAGGTGGCCATTCAGAATTACTGCCTGTCAGAGTGGTGAAGCACTGGAATAAAGTGCCTACAGAGATTGTGAAATCTCTATCATTGGAGATTTCTAAGAGAAGGTTAGATAACCTTCTGCCATGCATGGTCTAGATGGTACTGGGTCCTGCCATGAGTGCAGGGTACTAGATTAGATGATCTCTTGAGGTCCCTTCCAAGTCTCATGATTGTACAACTGAATGAAACTTGCCAATTTCAATAAATGACCCTCTGTGCTTGTAATAAAATGAGGAGAATAGAAGTTTCTCATGTACCTTCCCTATATTATTTACTATTTTAAATATTTTTATGTCACCTCTTAAGTAATCTCTTTTAAATTTTCTCTGCTTATGTGATTTTAAATCCCATTCTGAATGTATACTGCTATGTATGCAAACCCCTGTTTTGGAGGGGAGGTGACTAGTAAGTAACACAGTATCGCAGATGAGGATAAATCATCTATTAATGGAACTGTAGTATTTCCTACATTATCTCAATCTTATTCCTTAAATTTCGTTTGCTTTTTTTAACAGCTGCTTAACACAGAGGAGAGGCCTTCACTGAGGAATCCACAATGATGGCTTGGCCTTTATCCCCAGGTGTTGCAGTCAGCTTAAAACCAGAAAGATACAGTTCACTTTTTAGCACTCAATTCCATATAGTATTGTGTTGCCCATTTATCAAGCTTGAGTGGGGTCTCCTGCAGTTCCTCACAACCCTCACTTGACTGTTTAACTCATTAGGTTTAGCATTTTCCAAATATTTGATCAGTAAATTAACTTCAACATTTGTACCTTCTGCCATTGTGAAAGCTGACCATTTATTTCTACCTTTTTGGTTTTTGCCAATACAATGTCATTCAAATATACAGAGTTATTATTTTCTCTAAATGTAAATACATACCATTGTCAGATGCAAGGAAAGTCACATTATACATGTTGTTTTCCACATACTGTGACTCTCTGTCTAAAACAGCAATTGTAGTTATCTGTCCACTAATTGGGTCAATTTTTAGCCAGTTTGCAGGATCTGAAAGCTTTGAGTACCTGCATATTTGACAATAAGACATGTTACTGATCTTTGAGTAAACTTTTCTAAAAATGAAACATAAAAAATATATTTTAACTCATATTCTGATGATGTAGATATCTGGTAGCATAATAATATTTGAAGAGTTTCAGTTTATTAGCTTTGAATTCTTGAAGTTTTTTTCAATACATACTGTTTTAATAAAGAAAGTTTTAAAAGCCATGCTGTGTAAGTAAGCTGTTACATAACTCTCTTTTACATAAGTTATATATAACTGTCTGAAAAATGAACATACATGTAATAAATTAGTAAAATGAACAATTTTCTTAAGCTGCATGTGACTTATTCATCATAAAAACACAGATTTCACATTCACCATGATTGCAGTATTTTAATGGGAACTTCTACTTGATTTACACCATAAGACTCCTTTATTCAGCCTTTTCAATTCTATCAACCATATATACATACATGTGCAAGTACAGGGAGGAAATAATACACATATATTGATTTGAGGAACAGACTCCCTTATTTTAGCCCTTTCAGTATCAGCTGATGACAGTATATCATAGAGCCATTCAAAAACACCCTTCCCTATATGAAGTTGTCAAATATCAATTGTTAGTTTAAATAAATTAGAAAATATCCTAACTCAAGTGATATTTAAAATAAAAACAGCAGTATTAGGCTACAAAATTGCAGACCCATATACACACTCATCCCTCACTCTACGAGCACAATTGGTTCTCAGCTTTGTGCTCGTAGGTGAAAACTCCTAAGAGAGACACCAAATTCTTATGAAAATACATGTAAAAGTCTCTGATTGGTTCCTAAAGCTGGAGGGAGGAGTGGCAGTAGGTGGTGCTGCTTTTGGAACGTAAGTGAACCTTGGGTTTGGGGGTCGGAAAAAGTTAAAGGCTGGGGGCAGTTTAGGGTCATGTGTGGGACAGAGGGTTAAAACCTGGTGGCTGGTTGGGTCCGTGGGGTGGGTGCGGGGGTTCAGGCTGCTGAAGTTTGGATGTGTGGTTTGGGGCAGGGGAGGGTCAGGCTGCGGTAGGTTAGGTCTACCAGGCTGGTGGGGAGTGGAGGTGGGGGTCAGGCTGCCGAGGGGCCAGTCTGTGGGTCTGAAGGGGGGGGCACTGTGGGGCAGGTGGGGGGTCAGGGCTGCCGTGGGGACAGCCGGGGGGAGGGGGAGTGCTAGTCAAGCAGCTACACGTAGGCACTGCAGACCCGGTGGGGGTTCAGGGTGCTGTGGGGCTGGCAGGGGGTGGGGGTCAGACTAGGGCAGGTTGGAGCCACAGGGAGGGGCTTATCCTTGTATTAGCAGGGAGAGTTCACTCATAGAGTGAACAAAGGTAAGTAAATGTGTCCCTCGTTTAAGCGAGTGCTTGTAAGTGAAGTACTAGTTTAATGAGGAATGAGTGTATATATGAACTTTATGTCCAAAAATGAGAAACGTTGCCAATAATAACTTAATGTTAGAGTGGGACAGGGGCTTACTTCACCCATCACTCTAGTAAATCCACCTGCCAATAAGGCAGTAGTGAGCTGATAGTACCCTTGCGTTGATCTAGCTCTGTCTACACAGGTCTTAAGATGGCTTAACTACATCACTTAGGCTATGTCTACACTACACATAGCAGTTGATGGCTGGTACACGATGGTAGCTACACCAACTGCGTGGCTAAAATTGACTTTTCAGCTGTCCACTTCCATGCCTGTCTTCACGGAAGAAGGTCAACAGCAACACTTCTCTCGTTGACCTTCCTTAATTCTTGCATCTTGTGAGGAGTTACAGGGTTGACACTGACCCCGGAAAGCGTTGTTTTGCTAATGTATGACATGGTGCCCTGAAGATTGACCCTGAGCAGCCGATATTCCATGGTAATGTAGACGTAGCCTTAGAGGTGGATTTTTTACATTCTGAGCAATATTTTTTTGGATGTAGACCAGCCCTAAATAATACAGAAAAAGTAAAATTTTGAAGCCTCATTTTAGAAGGCAAGCACAAGGGAAAGATTCTTCTGCTTGCATGAATTTCACGATGGTTGGATCTTGGATAATGAATTCTGATCTGATGGAGGACAGCCATAAAGGTGAGCCACAGTGATCACAGCCATGACACCAATCAGCAAGTTACGTCAGCATGAGTTATATATACTTAGGCCCCACTCAATTCACTGGAACTGCCCAGCTGCTTGAAGTTCTGTGTGTATTTAGGTACCTGGATGAATTCGCATCCTATGAGCAGAAGATATTGCCATCTGCACTGGATTCAGACTCTTTTGCTTATGCTATTCCCATAGTCCACCCGTAATTCCCACTCTGAGGGGCTGGGAAATCCTACATAGGCTAACCCAAAGGAAAACGAAGCATTTCTGCTGTATTCCAAGTCTCCAAAGCCTGTGCAGAAAGTTGAGATTAGCAGTATGGGATAAAACAGGGATGTGCTTCACACGATACCTCAGTGCAGTTTGCTGCATGTAACGATCTGGGTCCTGAGCGGTGAAAGTAGTTAACACATTACCAGCGAGAAGCCCTTCCTCCTGCCGGATAAGCTTAGGGTTTGGGACAAAATATGGGCTCTCATTCACATCAATGACGGAAATGGATACAGTTGCTGTTGACTGAGGAGGATGCTGAATTCCTTTGGCCAAAGGCACTTGATTTTCTGCTGCTACAGTAAGTACAAACATCCTATTTGTCTCAAAGTCAATTGGCTGGCAAAAACAAAATGGGGAGGAATATTAGCAACTGTTCATAGTTGTAACTGGCATGCAAACAAAAACAAAACTTTTAAAGTTCTATGTTTAGAATACTTATATTGAGTTAGATGAATGCAATGCCTAAACAAAAGAGAACCGCTCCCTGCAGCACCAATACATATAAGTTCACAGAGAGTAAGCCGTGCTAGTCTATACACTATCAAAACAAAAAGCAGTCAAGTAGCACTTTAAAGACTAGCTAAATAGTTTATTAGGTGAGCTTTCATGGGACAGACCCACTTCTTCAGACCATAGCCAGACCAGAACAGACTCAATATTTAAGACACAGAGAACCAAAAACAGTAAGCAAGGAGGACAAATCAGAAAAAGATAATCAAGGTGAGCAAATCAGAGAGTTGAGGGGTGGGGGGCAAGATCAAGAATTAGATTGAGTCAAGTATGCAGACGAGCCCCTATAGTGACTCAGAAAGTTCCCATCACGATTGAAACCATGTGTTAATGTGCCGACTTTGAATATAAATGTCAGTTTGTCCACTTCTCTTTCTAAAACAGAGCGATAATTTCTCTTCAGTAACACACATACGTTTAGGTCATTGACAGAATGCCCCATTCCATTAAAATGTTGACTAACTGGTTTGTGGATCTGGAGTGTTTTGATGTCTGTTTTGGGCCCGTTGACCCTTTGTCTAAGGGAGTTAGAAGTCTGTCCAATATACAAAGCATCTTGGACAGACTTCTAACTCCCTTAGACAAAGGGTGAACGGGCACAAAACAGACATCAAAACACTCCAGATCCACAAACCAGTTCGTCAACATTTTAATGGAATGGGGCATTCTGTCAATGACCTAAACGTATGTGTGTTACTGAAGAGAAATTATCGCTCTGTTTTAGAAAGAGAAGTGGACAAACTGACATTTATATTCAAAGTTGGCACATTAACACATGGTTTCAATCGTGATGGGAACTTTCTGAGTCACTATAGGGGCTCGTCTGCATACTTGACTCAATCTAATTCTTGATATTCCCCCCGACCCTTCCACTCTCTGATTTGCTCACCTTGATTATCTTTTTCTGATTTGTCCTCCTTGCTTACTGTTTTTGGTTCTCTGTGTCTTAAATATTGAGTCTGTTCTGGTCTGGCTATGGTCTGAAGAAGTGGGTCTGTCCCATGAAAGCTCACCTAATAAACTATTTAGCTAGTCTTTAAAGTGCTACTTGACTGCTTTTTGTTTTGATATCAAGTTCACATGTGTTTTCTGGAATACAGAATTCTGCAGCATTTAAGGACAATTTCTGCAGCAGCTCTTCTGGTGTCCAGGAGAGCTGGGAACATCCATAGGCAAAGAGATTCAGGGAGCAATGACGGCACGTGTCTGGTGAAGTATCTCCTGCCAAATTCTGCTCCTCCAGAGTCTTTAAGACAACTGAGACCTAATGTGAGCCCAGAGCTTCTCTGGAGGGTTTCCTCAGTATGTCATTTATTTATCTAGATTTACTTTTTTTGCTTCTATTCTGACAGTTTAAAAAAAGATTTTCATATGAAATATTTCAAGCAGATTATGCCCTGGGGAATTTACTGTGATTCTCTTTATACTGTTTTGATTTGAATATCAATTTGTTTGCTCTTTCAAAGGTTTCAAGTTTCCAATTGTCAGTAGATCCGAAATGGACTTATACGTGTCTAAATACAAGGCACACAGACAGTCAACTATGTGTTGTCAGCAGAAATAAACATAACTGTTCTTTTTTGGAAAATGCCAATTATGCAAGTTGGGGTGGGGGGCGGGCATGCCAGTATAGGGATTTACGGGGGAAAAAACCTAGTGTGATATGTAGCCTAGATTGGTGTATACAGCCAGAGATTTTTCCCCCCAAAGGTACTGAAAGGATAGATAAATAATCATTCAACCATACCCCAGACTGTAACAGAGTCATTTCAAGGCTGAGTGCTGAAACTTATATCATGTCACCCACTTGAGCGGATGGTCCAAAAATGAACCAGACAAACCAAGAGTCTAGACTCCTATCAGACAGATGAGAGGCGAGGGGATGACTTGACAGACATAAAACTGTAGTACTGAGTTTTTATCACCATTTAAAAAAACAAGTCACCCCTTCAGCGTAGGATTTTTTTTGGCTGGTGAATAAAGATGAAGAACCTGTTCCATACAAGGCTTTCAAATGAGGTTTTAAAAGCAGCACCATGTTAAAAGCCTGTTGAAGAGTAGCTTCCTATCATCACTAACCCCACTGGTCTTCCCCTCTGATATCACCCTGATTGGCTGTTTTGTGTCAGATGCCTCATGGGAACGTATTGGCTTATTTGTGGGGAGAGGTTTGTCAAGGAAGACCAATGCTGAGCAAAAGGCAGAGAGCAGTGTGTTTGCTACTCCAAAAGATGCTAGTTCTGAGGCCACCACTAAACAAGTGGCTTTTTCACAGATTAATTTTTATTTCTGGAAAATAAAGTTTTTATAATATGCCATTTAAAAACAAGCTAACCTGGTTTTCAGAACTGGTAGTTTAGATTGTTCATGATAACGTAAGTAGAAAGACCACCCAAAAGATAAACATGTTACTTTCAGAAGTATGGTGTACATTCATTTTAATTTCAAATCTTGACCTGGCCTCAGGATTAAACCGCAGGGAAATATTTATTCTCATTACTTCCTCACTTATCTGTTGCTGCTTAATTCAATGAGTTGTGGGTATCACTTACCTTCACAACAGTTACCAGGCCATCATTACTATTTGGATCAGTCAGAATTGTAAATCGACCTGTAGGATCCCCACCAGTCATTCGGTACATGGCGTTCCAGGCAGGAGTGTGTGGTTGATCCTTATCAGTTATGGTTAGATTAGCTACTATGACATCCACTCTATTTTCAGGTACCTCACCATAGAACTAGAACAAAGAAAAACATATGTTTTTACTCATGAAATACCCATCAGAGCACAGAAACTGGCAGTCATCTTAGTCTCACTGTATATCAAAAGACAGCTCCTTAGCTAGTGTTAATTGTCTTCAGTGGAGATAAGACCATTTATACCACCTGAGGATTTGCCTCTGTGGCTAAAGACCTATGAGGATTCCTGATGCCTTACTTTAAGCAATCTAATTAAAATTCCCTGTGATTCACGTATCTGAAAAAAAAAATCTGACAAATACTTTAATAAAGGAGAACACCAGCTGTCAGTCTACCATTATCAAACAGCAATGTGAGCTAGCAAACTAAAAAACTATCCGAAACCACGTAGATTAAGTTTGATTCCTTAGCTAACTTCTGGGTTTTGGATTAACCATGGTAAGTGCTAAGGGCCACATTCCCCTCACAGTTAAATCTTTGCAATACAGCATGATATTGGATAAGTAACATATATTTTCAATTCTTTTAGCTAATGTGAAAATTTCCTTAATCATGGCCACAAACACTTTTGTACTGTACTTACAGTCATAGCAGTGAACTCTGGAGGATTGTCATTGACATCTGTCACTGTGATGACAGCAGTTGCTGTGTTTGAAAGACCGTATGTTGGGTTTCCTTCCATGTCCGTAGCTTGAATTATTAATGTATACTGCTGTACTTTCTAAAACACAAAATGACACCAACATAAGCTACAGACAAAAACGACATTCCAGCAGGACAGCAGGTGTTCCATAAATTGTGCTTTATTACGCAAAGAACGGATCACACTGTTTATTCTAGTTAACATCACTTGAAATGACTGACACAAAGTTTACATCACCAGAAGTACAGCAGTATTTTGCATACGAATGTATGAGACTGGCTGCATTTTTCATGCACCACTTTTGATTGGGGAGGGTTGCGTGATATACTTTAAGTATGAATGATTAAAGAACTTTATACAAATTACTGTTATTACCACAGAGGTAGAACTTGATTAAGCTTTTTGTTTAGCTGTTTGTCTGAAATGGAAAAAAAGTACAGTAGTTCGACCTAAAAAAGGAATAAGTCCCAAAGGATTTTTATGAGATCTGAGCTAGGGAATATTTTTGGCCAAATGACAACTGCCAAGGCTTTATTGCAGGAAAGCCTAAGTATTAGAATGTAGCTGCAACTTCTTGATATCACTATGGAAACTGGAGCTGTCATAGCTAACAGAAACTAGTAAAGTAACAAGAATGTCCCCACCCCTCTGTCCTTGATTACTTCCATAAATGTTAAACATTCAAAGCAAGATATTCTCTGCTTTCTCCCAACTTGCCAGTGCCAGTTTCTTTATACATTGTTAAAGACAGCATGCAGCACAAAGAATCTTAAATCATTGCTGGAATTATGCCAGGTGTTACTGAGACTCAGTGTGAGCTCCACAAAACATGAAGAATTGACTCACAGATTAGATCTCAAAACCAGCTAGGGCTATGCTCGTAAATTTATAAGATTTTTATTAAACAATTAAGATTTTCTGCACATTTCTACTGCGAAATGCAAATGAAGTGTTTTTTAACTTCTTTTACCAGTTCAATCTTATCTTCAGTACTCCCTAACTTGGTGGAATGATACAATTTCATGAAACTCAGTTCTTCCTCCAGTAGAAAACTGGCAATGATGTGAGCATATATTACTCTGAAATATTACTTTCATTAATAATGATTTATTAGGATAGTTAAAGAAAAACCTTCTATCAAAATAAGGGTACTTAAAGGAAAGCCTTTTTTAAAAAGTATCCTACAAAAATCACATCCATTCCCACATGCAGTCTGATTGCTTGTAAATTGGAGGCATGCAACTGATCACTTCACAAGGTAAGTTACAAGACAGAAATCTTTGATTTAACCCCCCTCAAAACACAATTATTTTTAAGAAAACTAGTAAAGGTCTGTTTATTTAAAATATGTCAGTTGCTTTCAAAGTTTGGACTGATATTATCCTGTACAAACTGGCCTGAGTTTTTAAAAGCATGCAGATTTATAAATGTATGCACACTTGTATCTGGCTCTTACACGCAAAGTGTGTAGGATCCAATTTTAAAAAATCTCTGTTCATGGAAGCACTTTAGTAAGGGGTGGGCAAGCAATGGCCTGTGGATAGGGCCTGGCCCACCAAACATTTGGATCCATCACACCATGACCTTTGGGATCACTGATGTCCTCCAGCCCAGCGAGGCACTTGGATAACTGTAGTCCCATAGGCCACTCAAAGCAACCAGCATGTCTCTGCATGTGCACCCCTTGTTAGCAGGGGGCAACGACTCTCTGTGCACTGCCCCTGCCACCCAGCACCATCCTCCTCACCATTCATACTGGCTGGAAATTGGCCAGTGGGAGCTGCTGGGGCAGTGATTGTGGGAGCGGGCAGGGCATAGAAACGTGCGGACCCCTCCCTCCAAAGGGTGCAGAGACAGGCTTGCCCCAGCAGCTGGCCCTCTTTGAGTCTCCTGTGTGGCGAGAGCAGGCAGGCAGCCTGTTTAAGTGCCTTCTGCCAAGGCTGCCTTTGATAAGTGCCTTCTGCAATTGACACCCCTTCTCACACGCCAACATACCAGCCTAGGTCACAATCTCCTAGTCTCCCTCCTGCACTCAGAACTTCTCCCTGATCCTGCACCTTCTCTCAAACCCCAAGAGCATGCATCAGATCACAACCCCTTCCTGCACCCTAACTCCCTCCAAGAACCACGCTGCCCCTTGCATCCCAATCCCCAGCCCCAAGCTCTTTTCTGTCCCAACCTCAACCTCCCTGCCTCCTGTCCCAACCGCCTCCTGCACCCCAATCCCCCACCCCAATCTCTATCCCTGGCCCCACACCTCCTCCATTAAGAATAGATAAGTGTGGCCCATGACCACTTCCCAACTTCATTGAGTGGCCTGCCTGGGAAAGTTATTGCCCTACCCCTGACTTTAAGTGCAAGTTTAAGTCCCTTAAGCATATGTGTCCATTCTTTTCGGTACTGGAATGTGGACAGTGGAGTAGGTCATTCTTTATAAAACAACATATGTATTTTATATATAAACAATATAAAAGTTTAAATATAAAACTGATTCTGCTCCAAGAAAATACTTGTATAAAAACCCTCTTAAGGGTTTCTGCATGACACATGAAAAAGACATATAGCAATGAAAGAATCAAAGGAATACATTTGTTACATTTATGCAATGAAACAACTATGTTTTGCCTACTGAAAAATAAACCTACCTCACCACCCATAAAATGATTAGGCCAAATCCTGAATGCAAACTCTTCTCTGGCAGAAAGCTAGCAAGAGCTGTACACAGTCGGCCTTGGCTCTAAGGCAGAGGTGGGCAATAATTTTTGATGTGATGCCACTCTAAGATTTTGGTAAGCGATCAAGGCTGTGGGGTCTGGGACAGAATTGGATGCAGAATGGAACTTGGAGTAGGGGCCTGGGGTGCAGGAGACAGTGGGAGGACTGAGAAGCAGTTTGGAGGAAGGATGGTGTTCTGACCTGGGGCTGGGTATTGGGGTCTGGGAGGGAGTATAGGTGAAGAGGATTCTGGTCTGGGGGAGGGATGCAGGAAGGGCGCAGGGATGTGGTGCCAGAAGCAGACTCTTGCCGGAAGGTGCTTACCGAAGCAGCTCCTGGCCAGCAGCACACTCAGGCAGGCTTCCCTGACTGCCAGCAGCCCCAGCTCAAAGACTGTTCTGTGTGTCTCTCTGCGCTGGGGGACGGCGAGGAGGAAGGGGAAAGTGCACGTTTTCTGCTCCCTCCCACTGCAAATTGTGCTGCACCGTCCCCACCCTCAGCAAAACTCTCAGGTGCCATTGGTCAGTTTTGTGCTTTGCCCCCAACCCCAGTAATACCTCATCCTCTTATTTTTGTCTGATTATTTCTCAGGCACTACTACACAACACTGTTCAAAAAAAGGGGTCAAAACCAATTATTTTTTCCAGTTCCTTTTACACACAGTTATTCACTGGGACTTTAGTAAAGTGATGAGTGAGTAAAATTTATGGCAAACTAAGGGGTGGACGGCCTCTTAGATTGTTAGTTTGAGGATTTACACTGGGAAGTCCTGATACGGCAGCTGATTTCCTCTACGGTAAATCAGGTATTGCTATTTGCTATGTAGTATTAGACAGAAATATCATTTAAACAGACTGTAAGTCCTTCTAAAATTACACACGTTCAAGAAGATCCCAGCATTCTAAATGTGGAGGTAGATGTAAACACAAACCCTGTTTCTAAAGGAACAATATAAAGTGAATTTAAGTGACTTTTCTGAGGTTACAAGAAGCATTTATTTTTAGAGTCAGAAATAGTTCTCGAATATCTGTCCTAAGCTCAGAACAACTAACTAAGAACACCTTTTTAATTATTAACTCTAATATACTCATTTTAATTATGCTTTCAAACTGAAACATTATTAATATTTTGTCTGTTTATCTTGCTCAAAAAGCTCAGACTACAAAATGTGATAGTTTTACTGCATAATGCATCGACAAATCGTCCATTAATCTGATGGCCAGAAGATTTATCCTTCTAGCGTGGCCTAGGAACTGAAGGAAGGTTAGATACTTCCTCTTCATGTAGAACTCCCAATTGCCGCCAGACAGAAGCCCTCCTGAGGTGCCGTTCAGGAGGAGGATGAAGCCTCTCTCCTGAAGTATTACTGCTATTCCTGAGTCCAGCGGCACTGACAGCCACTGCAGAGCCTGGGGCAAGTTGAGAGGGGAGGCTGAGCTCTGCATTCCAGAAGGGGCAGGGCCAAAGGGTGGAAGAGGTGCGGCCTAAGGCAGTCAGCCCTTAGCACTGCCCAGAGCGCGGTGCTGCCCTCACTCTGGCTGTGTCTACATTACGAGATAAAATCGATTTTATTACAATCGATTTCTTAATGCTGGGTTTTATCCATTCCATTTAGAGCATATTCACCTTCTCTCATGCTCCCCACAAAACTGACTTACCTCAGCCACACGCAAGTAGATTAAATTGAGCTTAAATCGAGTGCTGCTGCAGTGTACTGTGGGAACTTATCCCACAGTTCCCTGAGCCCCGTCGCATTCTGGCCCGACAAGTAGATGTGGGTATATGACTATATCTTCCCACATTTCATTCCCCTCTTTCCCCTGCCATGTAAAGTATATGTAAGTAGACATGGTTGTTACACTGTAATCCAAATGGTTCATCAGTAGTAAGACGGGGTAGCTAGAAAACGGTACACTGGCGACAGCCATGCAAATCATGACCTCCCATGAGTCTCTCTCTCGCAGGCTTGAATCTGGATTTAGGCAGCCTGCAAAAGAAGACTCTTACGTTCAAGTAGACATGGTTGTTACACTGAAACTCAAATTATTAATCAGGCTAAAAGACCCCAGACTACAGCCAGTTTGCACCTGGACAAAAAGAAGACCCTTGGGAAAAGAATATTCCCCACTGCAAGCCTTACTTTGACAACTATACTAATTGTATATCTAGTACACTGAAACATATATGGCTTGGGGTTGCTAAAAATCCCTCAGCTACAGATAGCCCCTGAAAATTGTGACCGCTGACAGAGATGTCCCCCGGGCAGCTAAAAGAACCACCTGTTATGGCCAGCCCCTGAAAATTGTGACCGCTGAGGGAAGACGTCTCCCAGGTGGTTAAAAGGGGCCCAGCTACAGCCAGCCACCAAAAATTGTGACCCTCACCACATGCAAGCTGCCTGGCACCTTGCTCAGCATGACTTTTTATTGGTTCGGAGTCAAGCCACACGATGTAGCTGGGTGCGGAAATGTTCCAGACTGTATGGTGCCTCTGGTGGGAGGGAAGGGAGGGAATGTGGGGGTCAGGACAAAATGTAAGTGACTGAAAAGAAGTTTATCATACTACCAGACAAGCTGTTGTAAAAAAAAAATCATGAATACATAAAAAGCATTCGGTTAAAAATAAGTAAGAAAAAAGGTATGAATTAAGATTTGTAGCAAAATTAATTAAAATGTATTAGAAAATATATTTAGAATAGAATGTTTATAAATGAGATCATTTAAATCATTTGAACTTGTGCACTATTACAAGGCAAAGTATAAAATGTGTTTTTAACAAAAGAAAGATGTATGTGTGTGTGTAGCAACACAGGGCATACACCTGACTGGACTACCAAGGATTTAATAAAGTCAGAAACAGCTTACCTGTGCCCCAGATTTGGTAACTCATTACTACATTATCCTGCTCATTTTCACTTATGTTTTATAACTACTTAAGATGGTAAAATATTGTCCTAAAATTTTCTTAAAACTAATTATGCTTTGTAAACAGCATGGATGGTGCTTTTTATCAAACGTATGGTAAGGATGTCTGCTAGAAAACTCTGGATGATTCTGTTTCTAGACTGAAGTAAGCTCACCTCCAGGCTATCTCATCTCTACACAATCATACCCACTTGCAAGACCCTCCACCTTCTGTACTCCTCTCTAAAACACCTTCCATTTTCTCAGCCAATTCCACTTAATGTGAGTGAGACCAGATGCTTTACATTCTATACAAACAACACTCTAGCAATATCCTTTACCCCTATGATAACTGTCACATTCTAGTATCAGAGGGGTAGCCGTGTTAGTCTGGATCTGTAGCAGCAACGAAGGGTCCTGTGGCACCTTATAGACTAACAGAAAAGTTTAGAGCATGAGCTTTCGTGAGTTAACTCACTTCTTCAGATGCTAGCATCTGAAGAAGTGAGTTAACTCACGAAAGCTCATGCTCTAAACTTTTCTGTTAGTCTATAAGGTGTCATATTCTAGATTTTCAAATCATAGGACTGGCCAGCTATAAGGGATTATTGGTTGCACAGTGCTGTTCTAGTAAAAAAAAAAAAAAAGAAAAAAGAAAGGCATGTATTACTTACAAAGCATGTTACATATGCACAAAAACGGACAGCATTCAAAATGGCACAACCTGCAATTTTCTGGCCTGCATTACCTCTCTATCAAGTCCAGCGGCTACTGTGATGATGTCACCAGTCTCATTGTTGATTGTAAACATATTCGGTGAAGGGGTGCTTGGGGCCTGTGACAAGATTCTGTATCTCAGCATCCCATTCAGCGCATTGGGATCATCGGCATCAATAGCAGTAACAGTCATCACATAGGTTCCTAACCGCACAATAAATAATTAATGTTAAATAAACAGTTTATCTGGTTTACACAAGGTCACTTACAAGCACAAACAATGGTCAAAATATTTACTTCATTTGATAAACATTATGCATTCTTTCCCCAACCCAAAGGAAACTGAATAGGCCCAAGTTCCAGGATTAATGAAGCAACTGAGATACATAACGGAAGATAACAACACTGGTGTTTATAAAGAATCAGATTTGCTTATTACTGAAAAAGCTCCACAGGCAATCAAATGCTACAATTCTGCCATAAACATATTTAATTAACAGTGAAGGCTCTAAAGTTTAAATAGCAAGCTCAATTGCTGGGCAAAATGAAACATTAGATAATCAAAACATGTTTAATTTTAAAATGTGATGCACATGTTAACTGTGCATGAAAATCAAAGCAAGCCAATGAAAAATCAGCACAAGAGCTTTTCTAGCTATAATTTTTTTGCCTCTGCAATCCTGATGGTTTAAAATCATGCTAGTTCTTGGCTCTTGAATTTAGCATAGTATGTCTTGCAAGAAACAGAAGGGATATGTCCTAAAAATTCCTTATTGCTCAGCTGGAGTGGTAAGAAAAAGGCTTGTGTCACAAAATTTGCACCTTGATGTACATCTAAATTTATTCCAATGTTGATGGTATTCAGATGCATAATTTTGGTTCTTCAGGAAAGTTTTAAGCTGTATTGTTTGGTTCCAAATCCAGAATTTCCCATAATTACTGAGATTTACATCCAGGTCTATTATATGCCCCAAGCCTGCAATTAACGGCATGGACTTTTCTGTTGCACTTGTGCTCTGTCAACTGCATCCATATCTAGATACAGACACTGATTTTAGGCTCTCATTTTTGTCAGTCTTGGCCTAAATAAATTGTGTCACACAGATCACAATGTATTATGCAATACATACTATATATTGTATGGCTACTTTATATATAAAATAGAGAATGGGCTCAAAAGATATATGCAAATATATAGACTCTCCACAAATATTAACATGGCATTTCTTTTCTATCAAGAAAGCTGTTGTAAAACTTTTGTTTTTAAAATGTTGACAGTGTCTTTTCTAGATATTTGATCACCGGTTTCTTGCTTCCTTTGAAAAGTACTGCTAAAGTACAACAGAAAAAGTACTGTTAAAGTACAACACAAAAATCTCCAGGATGTACAAATACTCGAAGCTGCATGGAATAAACAGAGAAAAATTTGTTCCACAACCAAGTAAACTACCATTACTGTAAACCTGTTCATCTTTTAGTTTTTATTTTAATCTCCTAGGCTGGGTCTACACTTGCCCCCAACTTTAAAGGGGGCGTGTTAATCAGCTACAATGAGAGATTACTAATGAAGTGCTATGGTGAATACTCAGCACTTCGATAGGCTAATTCTCCCTTGTGGCAACTCTGAAGTGTCAAACTTTGAAGTGCCAGCATGCGTATAGCCACAGGCATTTCTAAGTGCCCGTGCTACTTCGAAGTGCCTTTACACCTCAAAATTTTGAGGTGTAAAGGCACTTCGAAGTAGTGAGGGCACTTCAAAGTGCTCATAACTATATGCACGCTGGCACGTCAAAGTTTTACACTTTGAAGTTGCCACAGTGGAGAATTAGCCTATAGCAGTGCTGAGTATTCACTGCAGCAGTTCATTAATAATCTCCCATCGCCCCGATTAACATGCCCCCTTTGAAGTTGGGGGCAAGCGTAGACAAGCCCCTAGTGTTCTTTCTGTTTAGGGGACAGAAGACATTTCCAGGAAAGGACATATTAAAAGATCACTGATCAGTTGTCTAACAACAAGCTAATCTTCAACAATAAGTTACAAAATAGCTGTCAGACCTCCCTTATTTTCAGGCAACTCCAATCTTGAATGGATATAACTGTAATATAAATATTTGGGTGCTATCCAAATACAATAATCTTTCCCCATTTTCCTTCTCTGTATTCTCTCTCACTCATCTCCTACTGAGGATGCTGCTTTTCTCTTAAACTAATTTTTATCATGAAAAAATGTAAACTGAAAATGAAGGGTAATGGCAATATAGCATCCTGACTTTTTTGTTGATTGAATCATCTAAACACCGTTATGACTTCAAAATATATTTTTCTCCAAAATTAATATATATATATATATTTCACACAGATAATCAGCTGTCTCTTACCTGGCTTTGATCCTTCAGGGACTGTCCCATTCCAGACCTGGTGTAAGAACTCAGGCCTATTATCATTCATATCAATAACATTAATGACAATGTCAATAGGATTTTCCACCTGGTTTCCATTGACATCCACTGCATGTGCTCGCAGCTGCAAAAGCCATTGGTAACTATGTGAGTTTACAAAATATATTAGCAGTGGCACAGAGGACAGGAAATTTTACATTAACCAATTCAGGTTGATATATTTCAGTATCTTTTATTGGTCTCTTATCTTGATGACTCAACTTTCAGTTTATTTAGGAAGTCTTTGGAGATGGAGTTAAATAGGCACATGTAACTGAGGGCAGAAATGAGCCCCTTCAGTTAAGGAAGGATAGCAATTTTCTTTTTATCTTTTATTTTGGATAATCAGTTTTCCTTCTGGAAAACAAAAAGAAAAAGGAAATGGAATAGTTTACCCAGAAGGGAAAGATTTTTGTGGGGGGCATGTTTCAGACTGCCCACAGCTTAACCTACAGACTACAAATTTCTTTTGGAATAAACATACTATCTAATGTTTTACATGCTTTTGTACTTCTTAACCCTGACTGCCAGAGAAAAGTGTCCAGGAGCACCCAATCCTGCACCACCTATGTGGAAGTCTTCTGTCCTTCATCAGAAAAATTTTGTTGGTCA
Source organism: Carettochelys insculpta (assembly GCF_033958435.1). Taxonomy (NCBI): domain Eukaryota; kingdom Metazoa; phylum Chordata; order Testudines; family Carettochelyidae; genus Carettochelys; species Carettochelys insculpta. The sequence continues at coordinate 85,922,270 of NC_134138.1, read as the reverse complement.
TTCCGTGGGAAAAAAAAAAAAGTATTGCTTCATTTTTGTAAATGCTGTGATGGTATTATGGAAACTATATTGTAAAACTATTTCAAAGGACATGTAAGACTTGAGACAATATTTTAATTTACAGCCTAAAAAAAAGAAAAAAAAAGTTGACTCTCTAGTTTGTTCTGTGAGCATGGATGGCAAAATGTTCTCAATAAACAACTGAAAATTCAAGAGTCCAAAGTTCATGCCTAAATTTTCCCAAGTGATATTTGGGAGCTCTACTCAAGATACCTTAAAGAAGCTGAGGTAGACAAAGTTATGCGGGCAGGAAAGTGTCTCCTGCCAACACCGCTACCTTCTTTCACAGAGGCAGGAGTTATTAAGCCAAAGGGAGAGCTCTCTCCTGTTGGTTTAAGTGTGTCTCCACCATAAATACTAAGTACTATAGCTGCATTGGTGTAGCTGTGCTGCTGTAAATGCTGTTGTGCAGATTTATCCTAAATTGGAGATGTGGGAGGTAAAACCTGTAAATGCAGCTCAGAAGTAGCTTTGGCACTGAGTTATAGGGAATGAGATTAATCCAGCATTGTTCTGAAGGTTGTCAGAAAATCCCTTTGTCCCTATTCCTGAAAGGGAAGGGAGTAAAATAATTTATACTGGTTCATCCAAATTCTTGGTAAAATTTGATGAATTCTAGAGCTGCTTCGGCCTAACATAGTTAAACTCCATCTATGAATGACAAATGCTAACTCCTCTGTACAGAAAGTAGGATTACTCTTGTACCTCTGATAGGCCAACGAACTGTTCACTAAAGCTATTCTACTCTGGAAATTTTCTCCATAACTGTGTCTTTCTGCTACCATTTCAAAAGGATGGATGGGAGGCACACATTTTAGTGCTAACCTTGGTTTCCTGCTTTGCAATCAAACATTTTTTTTCTATTAGTGTTGCAAAAATAATCCAGTCTACTTTGCAATTTCTCTAGAACAAAGAATATAGCTTCCATAAACAGAGAGATCTAATTTACAATTATAATGCCATTAAAATGCTCAGATTTGCCCTGAAAATGAAAACTGGTAGCTTTTCTTCACATTCATTTCTCAGATCTTAGCAGCTGCAATTCCAGTGTAATTACACCCAAGTTAGGGTGTTATATTAAAAATAAACTTCTGTCAAACAAACAATATGGTGGGATTTTTAACCAATGGCATAAATCACAAAAACAAACTACAACATTAACATTTCAGCCTTCCTTAATTGTCTAAATACAGTAAATCACATTTGTTAAGCTGTTTAAACATGCTAGGAGTTCCTTGTATTACGTATAAAAAGTAGAATAAATATAAATTCCAATCCGTATAAACTCTTTAAATCACATCTTGTAGAAAACTGTGCCAGATGCACAAATCAAATTTGCAACAGATGTTAATCCCTGATTTAATAATCTGGTTTACAGTAAATCAAAATCTTACATGAAATGAAGCTATTAGCTCCCGATCTAATGGTTTTGTCACTGACAGTTGACCCGAGATGGGATTGATGATGAAGATCCCCGTTGGAGGTTGGTCAGCTCCTGGTCCGGTAACACTGTACCTCAGTGAAAGACTTTTATCACGATCAGACCTAATCTAAATGTGAAGAATACAAGGTTTATATTAGTTAAGCAGAACAAGAAACTAGAACAGAGCGTGAAGAATGGTAAATTGGCATTCGTCTTTAATGTAAGATTACGTTGAAACTATATTTACAAGAAAACAACGTCAGAGGCATGAACACTAATATGCTTGGCCTTATCAATGTTATAATAGAGGTTGAACCTCTCTAGTCTGGCACATTAGGGACCTGACTGGTGCTGGATGAGAAAATTTGCCAAGCCACAGGAGGTCAATACTGTCTAGCAGCATAACCAACACTTCCACTGCTTACAGGGCCCTTACGAGACATTTTGGGGTAAATTGCAGCTAAATAACAGCACAGAACACTGAGCGCCAGAACTGGAGGATGTAAACAAACTTTACGGACTGCAGGAAACTTGGGATAGGTGGACATCCGGCTAACTAAAATCATGCCAGACCATGGATGTGGCCAGACTAGAGAGGTTCAACCTGTACAGACTCAGAAAATCCATCACTAAATTTTTGGAAGTATGAAGTGACTCTTCTTATAATTATGTACATTTTTTTCCCACCAGGAAGTGAGTTATATAGGAAATTCCCAATAAATGTGTTGTGATCCAAAAATGTGGTTGAAAACTGGATGCTTGGAACTTGTACAGGATTTTCCCATAGAAACAATATACGGTAGTTAGGTTCCCAGATGAGCCCACAAAAGCCTATTTAACCCATAATGTAGCTGAAGTATTGTTTATCTACAATGAAAAATAGGAGATAATTGTTTTTTATTTAACCTTGAATGCTGGTGCTTGAGGAAAGCAGGGTTTAATTAGAGGAGGATGAGGAGGTAGGTGGAGATACTGAAGGGGACTTAGGTGAGCACTTGCACTGCTTGCCACTACCCGTGCGCCTTTCACCTGCTCCCTTGAGGCCAGGGCCATCCTTACCCATACGCAGAATATGCAGTTGCGGAGGGCATCCGAAAATTTAGGGTACCACTGGGTTTCAGTGTCCACTCACCAGCTCCTGTCCCTGTTCTATAGTTCTGCCTTCTCCAGAGACGATATGGATAACTTAGAAGTGAAAAAGTTTGCCAGACCCATTAGCAGAATAGTGAGTCTGTGAAAGAGCTGTTCAGGTGGTAATGAACCCATTGAACAGGCATTTGACAACCCGAGGTATATATGGCCAGTTTCTGAATTTACTGTGTTAGTTGACAGCATCTTAGTTTGAAATTTGCTTTGCTGAAGATTGTAAAATCACTTCTCTAAAAATTATCACTCCCCCCAAGCTGCCATCGGGCATAGGGGCACCAATTTAACAGTACTGCGTAGGCCCCATAAATCCTAAGTACATCCCTGTCTGAGGCTTCAGGAGACCTTTTGCTTTTTAAGTGCAAATGTGCACAGATTGGATGTTTGTAACTTTAGGAGCACCTGTATTTCTAAGCAACAATTAGATGCTCTTATTCTTAAACCTGTTGTTTAGCTCCTAAAAGAGCACACAAGATTTGCGGGCACTAAAATATGCTTCAAGGCTATCTCTTTCATTTACCTTTTAAGACCTGTGTTCAGCTTTCTTCATTTCTTTAACAATACCTGAAAGCATTGCAACCATTTATACTTGTGGCCACATGTTTACTGCAGAAGTATTGAACTCTGAACCGAGTTCCTGGCTAACAAATAAAGCAGAAATTGATTTTACAGCACATTCACTGATAGCCTTTTCTACACCTTTAAGAAAGTAACTTGCAAGTGCATAAACAGGGAGGAGCCATGTTCACATCTGTTACCCTGTCCACACAACCACACACATGCCTTTTGGTAAACTGGCTGTGTGGGGTACACTAATGAAACACATATCAGAGGGGTACCCGTTAGTTTGTATCTGTAAAAACAATGGGAAGTCCTGTGGCACCTCATAGGGGAAAGGATTTATTGGAGCATAAGCTTTCGTGGGCAAAGACCCACTTCGTCAGAGCAGGCTGAGGCTACGCTGCCTCCCTTGCAGGAATACACAGGAAACAGATGTCCATCACCAGGCATTCCTACATCTGACAAAGTGGGTCTTTGTCCTCAAAAGCGTATGCTCCAATAAATCTGTTCATCTATAAGGTGCCACAGGACTTCTTTTTGTTTTTAGTAGAACACCTCTTCGCTACTCCACCTATCTCCTGTGCAGGAATGCCTGGTGATGGACACTTATTTCCTGTGCCTTACTGCATGGGAGACAGCGTAGCCTCAATCAGCCATGTCCCTTCCCTTGATCCCCCTCCACTGCTCCCCCTCACCCAACATGCCTCAGTCAGCCATGTCCCTTCCCTTGATCCCCCTCCACCACTCCCCCTCACCCAACATGCAAGTAGGGAGAGTCTAGCGCAGGAAGCAGAACTGACTGAGTCACAACTGCCATCTTTTGTACCACCAGAGGTTCCCTGTACTTCAGAGCAACTGCTGTCTGATTTAAAATCACTTAGGGTTATGTAAGAAGAAGAAAGGGAGTTTGACAGCTCACATAATTTGGTCCAATGGCTTATGTACAGATGTAACAATGGAATTTGGTTCTTTAATGTTTGATTAACGGAATGACGATCAATGACATGGGAAGTTCACTTCCAAGGAATTCTGAAATGGCCCGTCTGCCTTCTTGGTTGTTCATTGCTTACCCTAACTAATTCCTGAGGAAAAGGCCCTCTTGAGTTCTCTGGTAGGTTGATTGGAGGAATGACCCAGTCTCTCTTCTGTCTCTGCAGATGGCTGCTGTGCTTATATTGTTGCCGAGGAAATACTATTTCTTCAATTTGCTTCTGGTCCTTACAACAGACATTAGAATGAGAACTGGTAAAAATGTGTATAGTGAATAATGGTTTTCATAACTTCTGAGGGGCACTCTTCATGCCATGCTCATGAAGCTATTTATTGGATGCATAGTACGGTATGGAAATAAGTCATATTAATTTTTCCTTGGAAATGGTAGTAATTCCCTTTTTTTTTTTTTTTTTATTTTTCAGCATGCCACTTGGAGGTGAAATGGAATTATAAGCAATTTGTTACCTGTGTAAATGACATTAGACTTTCTATATTCCAGCTGGATAGTAGTTAATACTGTGCAGAATTTTAATAGGATGTGTATATCTATATATATCATTAATTGGAAATACAGTATAGGTAACGTGCTACTGTACATTAAATTTAGATCTAGGTTTGCTAAAATATAATTTGAGTTCTAAGAGAGGTTTAATACATACTGGTAAGGAATGTCTGAAATATTTATGACCTTATTAAATCCCATAGAATTAATGCTGTAATTATTTTAAACCTATGTCACCCGTGATGGATGTTGTAGATGACCCACTTTGCACAGTGGGCATTAATCTCTGCTGGGTGTCAACACTGCCTTTATGTTCCTCTCTGCATCTGCAGTTATTTCAGCTTTTAGTATCATGCTAGTCTGATTGTGGGGGGGGCGACCCAAAATACACTCCTTGGTGACTTTGCAGGGTGGAGTTTATTTTTAATCATAGAAATGTGTTGGAAGCTAAAAATGGCAGATGCAAATAGAGGGCCAGTTTCTGCTTTTACCAATCTCTCTGAACAGTGCCTTACAAGTGAATAGCTCCAGACTAGTCTATGTCTACACTGAAAAGAAAAAAACATGGTGCTGAGTCTCAGAGCCAAAGTCGACTAGCTTGTTTTTGCAGGGCTTGGCCTGTGGGACTAAAAATAATAGTGTAGACATTCATGCTTGGGTTGGAGCCCTGGGTCAGAAACCCAGCCGCTACGTCTACACTAGAGAGTTTTGTCAACAAATTGCACTTTGTTGACAGAAACTGTCGATAAAAAAAAGCCGTGTAGATGCTTCAAGGGGCCCTTTTTTTGACAGAGCGAGTATAAAGATCGATCCACTTTTATGTGCAGATGCAATCTGTCAACAGAAGGTTTGTTGGAACATCTATTCTGATAGTAATTTCTGTAGACAGATGCTTCAAGTGTAGACGTAGCCAGCAAAGGCACAGGCTCTCAGCACCCAGCATCGAAGCCAAGCCTCAATGTCTACACTGCTGTTTTTAGCCCAGTTACCCAACCAAGCCCAAGTCAAGTAATCTGAACTCAGATATAGTGCAGTGGGCTTCTCTTTGCAGCGGAGGAATACCCTCACATATAAGGCACTACCTGAGTGTGACTGAAGGTGTCAGAACTGGGCAAAAAGCGTTTGTCTACACTGCAAACATGTGACCTCTTAATCAGGTTAGGTAATCTGGGTTAAAACGGAAGAGTGATTATAAGGCAATACTTGTAACTCTGCTTAACAGCTGGAATTCAACACCTTTCTTTAAGGCTTTAACACTGAGTTAATCTAAATGATCTTCACTATTATTTTAACCTGAGTTTCTTAATTTGTGTTAACAAATCCAACTTAAAAACACGACTTTTTGTGCAGATAAGACACGTCCTCTGAAAGGAATAGTTTTGTTAGGTACTTATGTAATGTCAACTGCCATGTGCTTCTTTATTAAAACTTGTCCTGAAAAGTCTCTAAGAACCCAGAACAATTGCTTATTCTTGAAAAAAAAAAATCTGGCATAATGAAATGCAACCAATTTTGAAATATATGCGTCAATCTTTGATCTCTTAGTTGAGTGTGACTATATCAATTTATGAAGAATGTTCAATTTTTTAAAAAGATACTTTGCCATAGGAAGCAAAAAAACAACAACAAAAAAAAGTAGGGGAAGGGCTGAGTGTAGCATAGCCTAACTGTCACAGAATATGTTACTAGAGTGAGTAGTGGTTAATTGTATATTGGCGTGTCCAGTTTTGTTTTACTTTGGCTTGGCTCAGAGTTCCCTCTAATTTTTAACATCCATGAGAGGAATAAATTTTGTTATGTGCACTGCCAATATAAACACCTGCTGCCCACTGTGTGTGGTCCTGGGTGCTCTCCTAATCAGCTGGGCAGCATCTGAATTTCTTGTGGGTGGTCTCCCAAGTGTTCAGCTTACAGCTAACACTGGCTTGGCTTACGTTGGTTTCTATCCAAGGGAGACGATCATCCCTAAAACTAGCGCTGGAATGATAAATAACTGACAATCTCCAATTTGATTACCGAGGGACAATATAAACCCAATGTTCTGTGTCAGGACTGCATTCTGCTATTGTAGTAAATCTACTGTTCCCAACTAATGCTGAGTGATGGAGTCTAGTGCAAAATTATTTCTTTTGTGTTTAAATTAAACTCCTTGAATAAATGCTTTTAAGCAATTATTAAAAAAAATGCTTCCAATTTAAACTGAGGTACAAATCTCAAACTGTACCAAAACAAGGTTCAAATCCAAATGATTTCTGGATCTTTAAACACATATGGGTTTCCATGACCTTAGCAGGGCTACAAATAATAGACTATGGAACATGATTTTTAAAGACTACATGTCTACAATTATTTATGCACTAGTTACACACAAGCAGGGAGCCAGATGTGGAGGAGTGTGACAGATGTAGTCTAAAATCTACTGTCAGAGACCTTTCTAAAGGCAATTGTTTTACCTTCATTGAATGCTCTGTAAATTCTGTCTCAGTGCTGAGCTTCACTATCACTTGCCACTGTTGCTGGGTTTCCTTGTCTTGGGCGTATATGATGAATTCTGTAGGATTTGTAGGAAGCTGAAAGCTTCTTGCTGCGTACACCACACCATCTTCACCTACTGTAAAGTCTGCTGGCTTGCTGCTTTCAAACTGTATTCTTCTCTTTTCATCACATCTTCTAAACCCCACTGTAAAACACAAAAACCATCAAGAAGGTAAGAATTGCAAGAGACAGAGCTGGGTTAAACTCAATTATCAGCTGGTTTTAGGTTCAGAACAATAAACCTGTGTCTTAAAAGCCCATTTGTCCCAATCACAATAAACTCACTGCCCTTGTATCATGTTAGGTCAGCCCAGACAATAGCGGCATCATCCACAGAGGGAAAACCAAGTTCTATTTCCCAATCAGACTGCCTGTCTTCCACTACAGAGACCTTGTGCTCCACAATAACCATAGGGGAAAAACTGATAGGTTCTAAATTCAGCCCCAGCCTCTTTGACTGGAATTATTATTAGTAATAAGTATATAGGGTATCTGACCTAAGAAATATCAAGAACAAGTGGGGATTAAAATGAAGAAAACTTGAAGCACTTCTTCCCGACAGAAAGGAACTACAGGCTCAGGCTCTCTAGTCTGGCACCCTTGGGACCTGACCAGGGCTGAAAAAGGGAATTTGCCAGACCACAGGAGGTCAGTATTGCCAACACTTCCACTGCTTATTGGGATCTCTGAAGACATTTAAGGGTACATTACAGCTAAATAATAGCACAGAACACTGAGAGACAGGACAGGTGTTCGGAAACTAACTTTATGGGACCATGGGAAACTTGTTCACACCCATGATAACTGGTTGTCTGGCTAACTAAAATCATGGCGGATTGAAGATGTTGTCAGATGAGAGAGTGCTGGACTAGAGAGGTTCAGCCTGTAGTGTCAAAGGGACATTTTTACAGTCACAATTTTTTTAAGTGGTACCCCCTTTTCATATCCACAGTTAGATTTCACTGTGACCCCACTAAACATTCTACAGAGAACGACAAAATAACTGCACAAAAGAACTTGCATTTTGAAGATTAAAACTGTATTGTACTTCTTACGAACACCTAAAATTAGCTAAAAGGATTCAGTTGGAAAAAAGAACTGCAAAAAAGCAGCAGCAGAGGTCCGTGGACAACACTGGAAATTAGACCTACTTTCGAATCCTGTGTCTGCCTCTGACGTGCTGTATTACTGTGAACGATCACATAACAGTTCCAATCATCAGTTTCCCCATTTGTAAAAGGGGAATAAAAAATACATGCTTATCTCATAGGAGTGCTATCAGTCTTAAAGGGTTGTAATTCACTCGAAATCCAATTAATTTCAAAAAGTGGATTAAAAGCAGTTGCAGTACTATCCCTGCCCACAAGCTCCCTTTAACAATCACGTTTTCTTGTTTAAAAATATTTTCCTATTTATGAATGTTTTATTCTCCTCTTTTGTTATGTGAATGATCCACTGTGAAAGAGTTATAAAAACAGAATACATACACAGTACTGTAAAATGTACAAAGTACAACCGAAACCAGATATTTTTCTGGTACCCTTCATTTCTAATGATCTTCAGTGTCACTTGAAACAAATGATAGATGGAAACGTGGCTGTAAAATTGATGATCTTTCTTTAATGTTTTCCGAGCATTTTGAGACCTTTAGATTGTATGAGCAACTGAAGCGCAAAGCATTATTTATTATTAATGAAGATGAATCATGTCCTTGTACCTCAGTTCAGTTACTGGACTTTTACAATGAAATGAATGGTGCACAAACTAAAAATCTACAAAAATCAAAAGGTCCCTCCCCCTTGAGGGAAATCTCTGCTAAATCCTGCACATCATATACTCTGTAAATGCTATAGTTATAGGATGGTAGTGAGAAGAGAAATTATAATTTTGGTACATGAACTCTGGGACTGATGCTGCAATGACAGATAAAATTTAATTTCCTCGCTAATCCTTTCGTGTTATCTAGGGTCTCCCACATGCTTCTCTCTCTCTCTCTCTCTCTCTCTCTCTCACACACACACACACACACACACACACACACATACAGAGATGATGATGATGCAAAAATTATAAAAGGTTATTTTTTCAAAAAAAATACAGCAAATTCAAGATAAATGTTAAAATGTCCACTTTCTGAAGGAGAATTATAAAGAACAGGCAACTGCTGCAGTGGAATACAGGCCTCGACCATCTTAATGGCAGTAAACCTTCTTGAGTTGTTCAGGGAGAGGGGAGAATATCCTTGAGGGACATTTCATAAAGTTCCCCCATCATTCAGTTGGGAGCTGGATTCATTTTTTCCAAGCAAAGAGGCACATGAATGGCCATGAAACCTGGCAGCTCTCACAGAACCTGAGGAAGTCTGCCCATTGAGAGAGAGCAGCCCCACATCCCCAGCTGCTCTTTTGAAAGAACAAAGCAGGAAATGCCACAGATGGGTTGCGTGGCCACCAAGCCCTTCAGGGCAGCTGCTCCTTTAAAGGGCCCCTCTCAAACACCCCCTCCCTGCACACACTGCCAAGGCCTGCCAAGCTGTTCACAGCAGAGCTGAGCCACTGCAGGGACCAGATGGCCATTCCACACCCATTGGGTCCTCAGCAGCATCAAGGTCTGGGCATCACGAATGCCATGGTTGGCCTGCTGGCCACAGTGTTTGTGGCTGACCTCTACCTCCTCTGATGGGCGAGCTCCCCTGCAGGGGCCATGCAGCCATTCTCCACAGGACCCTACTGGTGCCCCCCCAGCCATGTACCCTGGCACCGCTGGAGCCACTGTACGAGTGGGAACGGTTTACGAGGAGTGATTGAGATGATACCAGATGGCTGCAGAACTTCAGAATGAGCAAGCAGTCCTTCCTGGAGCTCTGCAACTGGCTGACCCATGCCCTCAGACATCAGATCACCTGGATGCGGCCTGCTCTCCACCTCAATAAGTGGGTCACCATTGTGGTCTGAAAGGTGGCCATCCTGTCCATGGGGCACCTATTTGGGGTTGTCAAGGTCATTGTCGGGTCCGTCTTCATTAAGGTCAGACAGGCCATCTTCATTAAGGCGGGTGCGAGGGGGTGAGGCAGGGGGCATTGGGGGTGAGGGCTGGGAGAGGGCATGGGGGTGGGGTTGGGGAGGAGGCATGGGAGATGGGGTCGGGGAGGGGGTATGGGGAGTGAGGGAAGGGGATGGGGGCTGGATGCACCCCGTCACACACTCATGGGTGTGCATACCCCCCCATCCCATGCAGGTCCTCTAGTCTATGAACTCCATGCTGCTCCAGAGGGTAGCCCATGTAGGAAATCTGGATGCAACTGTTGCGGGATTTGCCATGGTCAGCTTCCCAAACTGCTTCTGTGCCCTGGACGGGCCCCATATCCCCATCCGTGCACTGGAACACAGAGCAGGCCTTTATGTAAACTGAAAAGGTTACCACTGATAGCGCTCAAGGCCTTCGTGGATGCCAAAGAACTGTTCATGGACATATACGTGGGCTGGTCGCATTGGACACACAATACTTGTGTGTTCTGGAATTCTGGCCTCTGCCAGTGCATGGGGACGGGGACTTTCATTCCCCAGTGGGAGCTCCCAGTCGGGGACATCACCATGCCTCTGTGCACGGTGGTGGTGCCACCTACTCCCTGCAGCCCTCACAATTGTGGCCCTACACCGGCCATCCAGACCCCACCCAGGAGCTGTTTAACACCAGGCTCAACTAGGTCCGCTATGCAGTGGAGCACCTGAAAGACCATTTTAGGCACCTTCTAACACACCTGGAGATTGGCCTGTAGAATGCCCCCTAGGTGGTACACTCTGTGCCGGCTCACTGCCCCAAGGGCTGTACTCCCTACCTCTGTGAGCAGAGCCTTTTGTGCCCTCCACAACATCATGGAGAGCAAGGGTGAGATGCTTTGCCCCCTGCAGGCCCCCACACACATACACCCCTCACCACCCTCCCAACATAAACATGGGAAACAAGGATGGTGGCACAATAATTAGTGTAACTCAATGAAAGAATGTTGCGAGAAATACAATGTGTGTAACTAACTATGCACTTTGGGGTACAAAGGTGAACTATACACATTGGGAGGCTGGGGAAGGGGAGGCACCTCAACCTGGCGGGGCTAGGGGGAGAGGGCTGTGAACCCCATCAGCCCTGGGATCCCCTCCCACTCTGGGTTCGGGTCCCTGGTGGGGCTGGGATGGGGCAGGACGAACAGGGAGGTAGGGCCATGGAAGGGCTTCCGCAGGGGGAGAAAGAGCAGCAGAGGGGTTGGTGCGGGAAGGAAGCAGGGTCAGGTGCTCCTGCAGGACAGTGGTAATGTCCCACAGGTTCCCCATTCGTTCTGCCCAGGCCTCCTGCCAGCAGGCCAGGTCTGCTTCCTTGACCTGGAGCCTCCGCTCGGCCACCTCCATCTGGCAGTGGATGGTGGCAGTGTAGACAACATCATCCACCACATGCCTCTGGGTCCTCTAGATGTGGGTCTGCCATGGTGCTGGTGGGGTGGAGGTGCCCTGGACTGCTTCTCTACCTCCAGTGCGGTACTGGCGCCAAGCATGGAATGGGTCTTGCCTGGCTCTCTCATGGCGCAGCTTATGGATGGTAGAGAAGAATCAGTCCTGCACCACTGCCCTGAGGGCTGTGCCCCCCGACCCCCATGAGCAGAGGCCCTCAAACCCCATCCAACAGCACAGCAGGCCCTGAGGGGGTCCTCGCCCCTGTGGTACATGGCCTGGGCACAGTCTGGCCCCGTCCACCCACTCCCTGCGGTACATGGCCTGGGCACAGTCTGGCCCTGTCCACCCACTTTCTGAGTGCGCATCTCGAGATTCTGTCCGTGGGAGTGGGTGCTGAGTGTCGCCAGTGGCCGTTACGGAGTGCCAGGTGCGGTGGCCTTATGGGGTGCATCTGGGTTGGGGCCGATGGCCATGTGGCTGGCCCATTGCCAGCTGTGGTGGAGGTGGGCATCACCACCTCATGCCCTAGGATGTGCTCCACGCTGGGTACATACCAGGAGGTCCCTTGCTGAGGTCTGGTGACCCCCTGCTGGCTGTCACCCAGCTGGATGACCATGATGGTATGTCAATCACTTGGTCCTTTTCACTGGTTTCCTTGAAGGGTGGCTCTGGCTCAGTGCCTAGTAGGGTGGTGAGGCCCTGGGGTCCTGGCTCTGCCTCCGTCTCCAGGTGCGTCTCATCAGCTGAGGTATTCAGTGGTGTGGCTGGTGAGGTGGTGTCCCAGGGCCTGAGGAGGCTCCTTTACTTTTGACTGCACTTGGTTCCATGTGTGGGTAGGGTGTCCCCGGGTGGCCAGGCCAGCAGCAAGACGAGGAAGGCACCCGCATTCCGCTGCTTCCCAGCCATCTCCCAGAGGACCTCTTCATCCTGCCACAGGCTGAGGAGTTCTCTAAGCACTGGCTCCGTCCATGAGGGGTCCATTTTTTTGGCACCTGGGTGGGCTCCTGTGAGCCCTGTGAGGGCTCTGGGCGGGGGGCCCTAGGGCTCATGTGGGGGCTGGCTGGTGGCTGTGGCAGTTGTCTCTGGTGGAGGGGGTGGCCATGAGGGTGTGCAGCAGGAGTCTTGTGCCTTTGCTGCCAGCACGCTCTCAGCTTCGTGCCATGGGGTTTCTGGATTCCTGTGGCTTTAAACACAGCCGGCTGCAGGAAGCATAGAGTTCCACTGGCACTGGCCAGGGCATCTCTGTGTGTCAGCTGGCCAGTGGCATGGAGGACTGTTCTTTTTAAATAATGGCCCCCACAGTGTCTACACGTTTTCTTTCAAAGATTCTTTTGGAAGAGGGCGCTCTACCTGATCCAACACCAGAAGTGTGCTTCTGAAATAAGAGCTGTGTTCTTTCGATTTACTTTTGAAAGAACGCATTTTGTGTGTAGACACTCCACCGGCTCTTTTGAAAGACCCCTGGCTTTCAAGTTTTCTTGTGAAAGACCTTTCTCGTGCAGACGTATTTAGAAGGAGGTGAGCAACCAGAACAGAATGCGATAGAAGTTAGGGTACCTAGGAGCCCATCTCTGTGCTGTTTTTGCTCCAACAGAGATGCAGAACTCTCAGTATGCAGGGAGCCCTACAAGACTCTTTGTTAAAACCAGTTCTGTTTGAAAGGATCAACAAAGAGTCAGAACTATGCACATGACCCAAGGGCCTCTGTCAGGCTTCCCCACACCAGCTGAGGCTATTCCGCATGGACTCCTACTTCAGAGAAGATTCTTGTTGCAGGGGAAGAAACTATTCACCTGCAGATCTTGCGGGGCATGATCTAACTCCTGACAAATGTGCACATGGAGGAGGGGGTAATAAATGTAAATTGTAACCTGTTGATTTCTTTTTCTCTTTTTCTTTTTTAAAGGTAAGACTTAAAATGAACACTGCAATGAGCATGGTTCAAAAGAACTATTAAGATATAATGATATGAAAAAATTAAAAGGTATTATTCAGTAATTTTATGCATCCAATTTTATATGTGGAAATTCATGAGAAATTTAAAGACTTCCTCCTCTACCTTCTCTCACATAGGTTCTAATAACTCAAAAAAAAAATAAAAATTAAGCTGCTACCTGCTTCATTGGTATTCTACCTCCAGGCAACTATACGCTATAAGATTCAATGAAAACTGCTGTCTTTTGACAGCACTCTGCTAAAAATTTATAAAATTGTCAGTGCCCTGGCAGAATTATTCTCCTTCTGCGAGGAGCACATATTACCAAATTACAGAGAAGTATAACTGTTGATAATTAAATTACCCTGTCAGAGCACAGGTCTCGCAGCAGATACCTCTCCCCCAAATGCATGGCTACTAGTCTCCCGATTCAGTTTAGTTGGCTTCATTTTTTAGTGCTCAAATGGTATCAACAAAGATGAAATCCCAGCTAGTTGCTTTCAATAATATTTAGTAGTGAGATTTTGTAGAAGTAGTAAGGCAACATTTTCACTGAGAATAGTCATTACTGCTATTAATTATGTTCCAAACACCTTCAAAGGGATGCATATTTCTAAAACAATGTTACATACTTTTAAAAAATTAATCATAATCAACACTCTTCATTTTAAAAAAGATTTATCAGTTATATTTTCATAGCACATTGTTATTTCAGTGTCAACAAAAAAAACAGATGTTCAAATAATCTTTTATTGCTCTTCATTAGTGGTATTCCCATAAATAATCAAATATATTTGCTTTTATTATATGCCAACCAACCCCCCACCCCTCTCTGTCTCTAAATATATAGAGAGGTTTATTTAAAAATATACATATTTGTTGCCTAAAATGGGGGAAAAATGAAACCTCTGCAACCATGAAAAGATAAGTTAAATTCCTTCATCTCTGTGATACCAAATAAAGCTCTCAAATTAAATTTTCTGGTATACAATTAACAAAAACGCATCTCAGTCTGTAGCGTACAAAACCTGAAGTACTACTAAAGGTGCAGCTTCATTTAGAGTACACTAGAGAACTAAACCATTCACGCATTCATGTCTAATGAAATGAATGATTCATAATATCTGTAAAATACATTTCTACTCATGTACCTTACTAGTAACCTTCAATTAACTAACATAATTTCTTGTACAATTGAAACATATTTTCAGCTGCTCCTTGCTGGTTTGCAATTTAACAGTCTGTTCCTATAATCCACTCCTAGGTGAAACTCCCACTGAAATCAATGGGAGTTTTAACTAAGGACTGAGAAAAGGCTGTAGAGAAAGGGATATATTAGTATAATCAATAAAGATACTGTCATAGCAACTATCAAGATAGGACTTCATTTGTGCACATCCCATGACAGTCAGGGCAGTAGCTTGCCATTTGGATTATTGTAGCTGTAGAGTGTGAGAACCCCCATGCCCGCTGGTTAAAGATGTAAACAGGGTTCGACACTTGTTTTCATTTACGGAAAAAAAAATATTACTTATCTTAGTCTAATATTGTCCTCAAATCTAATGTCCGCTTAGTGGATATTTTGAGAATTCTAATTTCCAACTGCAGTGAACATGTTTCCTAAAAGAGGCCAGCAAAATATGGGCTACACAGCTATATTTGTAGCAGCAACGAAGGGTCCTGTGGCACCTTATAGACTAACAGAAAAGTTTAGAGCATGAGCTTTCGTGAGTTAACTCACTTCTTCAGATGCATCTGAAGAAGTGAGTTAACTCACGAAAGCTCATGCTCTAAACTTTTCTGTTAGTCTATAAGGTGCCACAGGACCCTTCGTTGCTGCTACAGATCCAGACTAACACGGCTACCCCTCTGATACTTGACAGCTATATTTATCCATCCTGGATAACTTCTTAGTAAAGCAAAGAGCAACAAAAAGTAACTGTGATACAACTACACATCAATTACCCAGTTTGCATGCTTCTAGTCATTTTTCTTCTGACAGTAAAAGAAAGCATTCAGGGACACTTTGGCAGTCTAAAGATTTTTAACATCTGACCACTGTACTGTCTCCAAAACAAAAGGGCTATTTAGAAGACCTTCCTTAAATTTGTGGATAAGGAAACTGACAATATTTTTTTAAATAAACTACAGTGCGTTATATTATACTGTATTTTATACCCCCTTCTTTGTAAGGGAATCTGTTACTCCCAGTTTAACCATCTGAATGGAACCACTCCTATTTCAACTGGTGGTATTCCAGATTGACACAGGAAATGCCTGTGAGACATACTTCAGTACATAGTTAGTTAATCTATTTAGGTAATCTTCAAGTAATACATAAAGTGGGATTTTTTGTACTATTAGCAGTGTAGCATTATTATGTCAGTGAGGAAGTATTTTCTAGCTTGCCTTATGCATCCTCTGATTTCAGAATCATTATCTCAGTACATAGCTGGGAAAATAGATTTGGTTTCTGGACAACTGGGTGAACTGCAGTAATTGCATTAAAAAATCATCTTCACTTGTAACATGAACAAATCTGATAGGGAAATTATTAATTGGAGAATAAATTTCAAATATTAAATGATTTTGAATAGTCACTTTTCTGATTATAACCATGCTTACATGTTATTCCTAAGATTTTCATTGTATCTTGCACAGATGCTTCAATAACGGTACTCTTTTTAACATGTTCTGTAATTCTTTTTTGCAGCACACAGTATGTAATTACACACATTTTGTAATTATTCCATGTTCCACAGAAAAGATGTCTTTAAAAGTCAGACCGCTGTCATCAACGAGGAACTGACGAGGCTCAGAGTTGATATCACTGCACTGCAAGAGACACGACTTGCAGATTCGGGATCTCTAAAGGAAAAGGACTACACCTTTTTCTGGCAGGGTAAAGCCCAAGAAGAACCCAGAGAGCATGGTGTTGGCTTTGCTGTCAGAAACACCCTTCTACAAATGGTGGATTTAGTCATGGGCAGATCAGAAAGACTTCTTTGGATCACGTTTCAAACTTGCGCCGGTCCTGTTCACCTGATCAGCGCTTATGCTCCAACCCTGTACGCTACACCAGAAGTAAAAGACAAGTTCTATGACGTGCTTAGTGCTGCAGTAGCGCAAATACCTGCTCGTGAACAACTGTACATCTTAGGTGACTTCAATGCAAGAGTTGGAGCTGATTGGGCCTCATGGCCTTCCTGCTTAGGACACTACGGTGTGGGAAAAATGAATGACAATGGACAGCGTCTCCTTGAACTGTGCACGTACCACAATCTGTGCATCACAAACACATTCTTCCGAATGAAGCCACAGCACAGAGTGTCGTGGAGACACCCACGCTTGAAGCACTGGCATCAACTAGATGTGGTCATCACTAGGCGTAATAACCTCAAAAACGTCCTTCTGACACGCAGCTATCATAGTGCTGACTGTGATACAGATCACTCGCTAGTTTGCTCCAAGCTCAAGCTGAGACCCAAGAAGCTGTACCGCTCTAAACCTGCTGGAAGGCCCCGCATTGACGCCAGAAAGACAGCAAACTCGGAGAAAGCTGAAGAGTTCAGAGAGACCCTCCAGGAAAATCTGTGCAGCAGCCCTGGGGGCGCCGATGCGACATCCAAATGGCAACATCTGAGGGATACAGTCTACAACACGGCCTTGTCGGTGTTTGGAAGAAGAGCTAGAAACACAAACGACTGGTTCGAAGCTAACTCCGATGATATGATTCCAGTCATTGAAAAGAAGCGCGCTGCACTCCTGGGCTACGTCTACACGTGCCCCAAACTTCAAAATAGCCATGCAAATGGCCATTTTGAAGTTTACTAATGAAGCGCTGAAATGCATATTCAGTGCTTCATTAGCATGCGGGCGGCAGCGGCGCTTCGAAATTGACGCGCCTTGCCGCCGCGCGGCGCGTCCAGACGGGGCTCCTTTTCGAAAGGATGCCACCTTCTTCGAAGTCCCCTTATTCCCATGAGCTCATGGGAATAAGGGGACTTCGAAGTAGGCGGGGCCCTTTCGAAAAGGAGCCCCGTCTGGACGCGACGCGCGGCGGCAAGGCGCGTCAATTTCGAAGCGCCGCTACCGCCGGCATGCTAATGAAGCTCTGAATATGCATTTCAGCGCTTCATTAGTAAACTTCGAAATGGCCATTTGCATGGCCATTTCGAAGTTTGGGGCACGTGTAGACACGGCCCTGGAGTACAAACACTCACCGAGCCAGAGTACCCAGCAAGCACTTAGAGGCTACGTCTACACGTGCCCGCTACATCGAAATAGCTTATTTGTTATTCATCGAAAGTCGCTACATCGAAATAGCTTATTTCGATGTAGCGACTTTTGATGAATAACGTCTACACGTCCTTCAGGGCTGGCAACGTCGACGTTCAACTTCAACATTGGGCAGCACCACATCGAAATAGGCGCTGCGAGGGAACGTCTACACGCCAAAGTAGCACACATCGAAATAAGGGTGCCGGGAACAGCTGCAGACAGGGTCACAGGGCGGACTCAACAGCAAGCCTCTCCCTTAAAGGGCCCCTCCCAGACACAGTTGCACTAAACAACACAAGATCCACAGAGCCGACAACTGGTTGCAGACCCTGTGCCTGCAGCATGGATCCCCAGCTGCAGCAGCAGCAGCCAGAAGCCCTGGGCTAAGGGCTGCTGCACACGGTGACCATAGAGCCCCGTGGGGGCTGGAGAGAGAGCGTCTCTCAACCCCTCAGCTGATGGCTGCCATGGCGGACCCCGCTATTTCGATGTTGCGGGACGCAGATCGTCTACATGTGCCCTACTTTGACGTTCAACTTCGAAGTAGGGCGCTATTCCCATCCCCTTATGGGGTTAGCAACTTCGACGTCTCGCCGCCTAACGTCGATTTCAACTTCAAAATAGCGCCCAACACGTGTAGCCGTGACGGGCGCTATTTTGAAGTTGGCGCCGCTACTTCGAAGTAGCATGCACGTGTAGACACGGCCAGAGAGGCCAGAAGAACAGTACAGCAGACAGCCAGGCACTGTGCCAACAACCACTGGCTCCAGCTATGCAGCAGCATCCAGACCTGTGCTGACTTTGGTAATCTCAGAGGAATGTACAAGGGTATGAAGAAGGCATAACAAGATGGCACCTCTGAAATCCAAATCTGGTGAAGTCATTGCTGACACAGGCAAACAGATGGAGCGCTGGGTTGAGCACTACTCCGAGCTGTACTCACACGAGAACGTTGTGGTTGACGCAGCCCTCAATGCTGTCGAGCTCCTACCAGTAATGGACGATCTGGATCAAGGACTGACTGTGGATGAACTGAAGAGAGCCATCGACAGCATTGCAGCAGGAAAGGCCCCTGGCCAGGATGGTACACCAGAGGTAATCAAGTGTGCTGCGGACACACTCCTGGAACCCCTACATGAGCTACTGTGCCTGTGCTGGAAAGAGGGTGAGGTTCCACAGGATATGTGCGACGCTAACATTGTAACGTTGCATAAGAACAAAGGAGACAGAAGCGACTGCAACAACTACCGTGGAATCTCCCTCCTAAGCGTCACTGGTAAACTGTTCGCTCGCGTCACCCTTGGCAGACTCCAGAAGATTGCTGAGAGGGTGTACCCCGAATCGCAGTACGGATTCCGCGCAGAGAGGTCTGCCATTGACACGGTCTTCTCTCTAAGGCAGCTGCAGGAGGAGTGCAGGGAGCAGAGAAAGCCACTCTACATAGCCTTCATCGACCTGACCAAGGCCTTTGACTTGGTCAGCAGGGACGGTCTGTTCAAACTGCTCCACAAGATAGGCTGTCCTCCACGGTTACTCAAGATGATCCAGTCGTTCCACAAAGACATGAGAGGAACCATCCAATATGACAGTGCATTATGGGATGCTTTCAGAATCAGGAGTGGCGTCAAACAAGGATGCGTGCTTGCTCCAACATTGTTCAGGATCTTCTTCGCACTCCTCCTGAAGCATGCCTTTGGATCTTCAACAGAGGGCATCTTGCTGCACACAAGATCTGTTGGGAAACTGTTTAACCTTGCAAGGCTGAAAGCTAAGTCTAAGGTGCGAGAAGTCCTCATTAGAGACATGCTGTTCACAGACGATGCTCCTGTAGTGTCTCACACAGAAGACCAGCTTCAAAAACTGCTGGATCAGTTCTCCAAAGCGTGCAAGGACTTTGGGCTTACCATCAGCCTAAAGAAGACAAACGTACTCAGTCAGGATGTTGCTGAATCCCCATCAATCAGCACTGACAACTATACATTAGAGGTCATCCACGAGTTCGTTTACCGGGGGTCCACCATCACTGACACCCTGTCGTTGGACACTGAGCTAAATAGGAGGATCGGAAAAGCGGCCACAACTCTGTCCAGACTCAGCAAGAGAGTGTGGAATAACAACAAGCTGTACACTCACACCAAAATGCAAGTCTACAGAGCCTGCATCCTCAGCACCCTCCTTTATGGCAGCGAGACTTGGACCCTGTATGCCCGCCAGGAAAAGAGGCTGAACGTCTTCCACTTGCGCTGCCTCAGGCGCATCCTTGGAATATCATGGAAGGACAGAGTGACCAACACTGCCATCCTCGAGCAAGCTGGAATCCCAACCATGCACACCCTCCTCAGGCAGCGTCGGCTCCGCTGGCTTGGCCACATCCACAGGATGAATGATGGAAGGATTCCAAAAGACATCCTGTATGGTGAGCTAGCCTCTGGCTAAAGACCTCCTGGACGCCCCCAGTTGCGCTCCAAAGATGTCTGCAAGAGAGACCTCAGAGAGGTAGACATCGAGCTGGACAACTGGGAAGAACTAGCAGACGACCGCAGCAGGTGGAGGCAGGGGTTACACAAGGGCCTTCAGAAGGGCGAGATGAAGATCAGACAGCTAGCAGAGGAGAAGCGAGCACACAGAAAGCACAATAAGGACTTGCCAGACACCCACTACATCTGCAAGAGATGCAACAAGGACTGTCACTCTCGTGTGGGTCTTCGTAGTCACAATAAACGCTGTAAATGAAGTCCTCAATTGAAACTTTAAAGGGCGTGATCCATAGTCTATGCAGACTGAAGGATGCCTACTACTACTACTACTACTAAAAGTCTAATTACTTTGCGGTGTTTCTTTTTTCAGGGTGCCTAATTTGAAACTCCTTTAAGTGGACTTCCATAGTGAAGTTCCTTTATGCTTTCATAAAATCAGGCATAATAAGCCACTAGTCTCTTTTAAAAATCTTGATCTATATCCTTATGGTATCTCTATGTGGCAAAGAAAAACCTACAACTAGATCACTGCCTACCTGGGCTCATGGAGCGAGAACTATGAGGCTGTTTCATTGCTGTGTAGACAGACTTAAGGGATAAAACTAGCACTAGCGTTGGAACCCTCCCATTGCTGATGATCTAGCCCAAGCCTGGAAATCTACATGGCAGTAAACACAGCTCCACAACACCAAGCTGGCTAGCACAGGTCAGCTGCGGACATCTAGTGGCTGTGTAGACATACTGTGTGCGCTACGTTCTGACATCCTTACTCATGTTGAGTAAGGATGCAATACACTGTCACATGTATAGCTCTTTGATTGCAAATCCTCTGTTCTCACATAACGCTCTATGAATTTCTGCAAACTCAGAGAAAGACTGTGACACCATGATGCACAATGATGTGGAGTTAATCATACAAGCAACACAATCAAAATCAGTGGGACTATTAATCTAAAGGTACAGCTATATTACAGGGCAGATCAACCCTGCCACAGCTGATCTTCCGGAGTTTGATTTAGCATGCCTAGTGGGGACGCAATAAAACAAACGTACAGGGTACTCTTGTTGACCCTGGTACTCCTTCTTCCCCCATTAGGAGTAAAAGAAGTCATGGGGAGAACAGGCTTTCATTGACCTCACTTAGTAGAGACAGCATGGAAGCCCAAATGAAGGTACATCAATTTTAGCTATATAATTAACTTAGCTGAAATTGTGTGCCTTAACTTGACCTTCCCCTGTAGTGTAGATTTGACCTCAGTTATTGCAATACTATGGGTTTCACAATCTGGTCCTTAGTAGGTCAGCTTCCCACATCTCCATGTAGTAAGGCTCCTTTACTCAGTTCCTTAATCCTTTAGTAATTTTTTTTAAACAAAGCTTAAGGGAAAAAATATTTGCAGCATTGAGAACTAAGTCACAAAGGTTTGTTTAATCTCATCAGCTGAAAATACTTCTAATATAATGGTATGAAAACAAGTTGTGGCATATATCAGTTTAAGACTACCACGAAAATGAAAGTGTCAGTCTGTGAAACTTAAGTACTTTTACACTGTGGATGAACTACAAGGGAAAAATTCTGGCAAAAATACTTTGTGCCAGTTTCTGCAGTTTTTTTTTTTTTTTTTTAGCATTCATTACAGGAGCTAATTTGTTTTCTAGTAGCAATAAAAGTACATGCATCATTATCATCATTTTCATCATCAAACACACATCCTGTGTCTACACATGCCCTTCCTTTCGAAAGGGGCATGTTAATGAGTGGGTTCAAAAGATGCTAATGAGGCACTGCAATTAATATGCAGCGCCTCATTAGCATAATGGCGGCTGTGGAGATTCGGAAGAGTGGCTTTTCGAATCGCGTGCCGCCCGTGGAGATGGGACCTTCTGTAGGGAGCCCCCCAGTTTTCGAAAGCCCTTCTTCCGATCACCAGATCGGAAGAAGGGCTTTCGAAAACTGGGAGGGTCCTTTCGGAAGGTTCCATCTCCATGGGTGGCGCAAGATTTGAAAAGCTGCACTTTCGAATTGCCTTTATGCTAATGAAGCACTGCATAGTCATTGCAGCGCCTCATTAGCATCTTTCGAAACCGCTCATTAACATGTCCCTTTCGAAAGGAAGGGGCATGTGTAGACCCAGCCACAGAGTATACTAAGCACTGTTGTGTCACCCAGGGTTCCCATGGGTATGGAGTGTGCATTATCCTAAAATAATGCTTTTGTAAAGTAATCTAGGTTTTGCCTTATTTTTCTTGTTCTCTGCGTCTTTTTATAGTATTTAAGTTTTAAAAAGTACACTTTCAACTGTACTGAATATTTTTGTTGCAAAACATACATGAGACATATTGAAGCCAAACATAGCTTACAGTAACTTTTCAAAAACAAATTATCACATTCAGTACTACTTGGTTTCCTCTTAAGTTAACTAAAACAATGTAAGCATCCTATATTTTTAAAGTTACCTCTGAAAGAAAATACCAGACCAAGACAGTTCAATCTTTAAATTCACAGCGAAAGACTTGCACAGTTCTTTAATAAAACATATCACCTACTTTCCATTTCCCATAATCCTCTTTGCTTGTTGAACAAAGTCATAATAGGCATGCCAGAGTGAAAATAGGGATCAAGTTCTTTCTGTTTGGTAGAAGTGCCTATGCAGCTTTTCAAAACAGGAATACTGGCCGTCAGCAAAACACAGATTTGGTATCTCAAACAGAGCCCAAATTACATCTGATTCACTGATCCTTTTCAGTTCTTTTCCCTACCGCTCACTAACACAAAATCTTTCTGAGCTCTGACATCCCTTTTGTTTCATTCTGGGGGCTTATTTTAGGAAAAAAACAATATAACAGAAAAGAGTAAACATCTTAGACTGAAGAGATAAAATGTTTATATTTAGACAACTATTTTAGTTTTAAAATATATGCATATTAAGAGGTTGCAGACCTCCTTCTGTCACTTCCCATTATTTAGCAAATTGTTGGTAAATATAAGCCTATAGTCTTCAGAGTTCTGTTGCAATTTTTTCTAACTGCTGCCAGCTGGGGAAAAAAGAACTCAGTAATAAGTATCAATTCTGTACTCCAGAGCATGCAATGCACCTGAAATACTTTAAATACTTATTACAGACAATAATAAAAAAAAGGATTAAACACTACTCGCATGTGCCCACAATGCACCAACTCACTACAAACACTAAAATCTAATTTGGTAATTAAAGAATATCTGTTCAACAGGCAGACCAGGAGATTGAAGGGGAAACGCAGTCTTACACACAGCCAGCAAAAAATAGAGCAGCTTCACAGTTTGGCTCCAAGCACTCCCAAGCAGAGACATTTCGTTTTCTTCAATATATTTTAAAATAATAGCCTTCTTTTCTAAGGCATTTTTTGTGGCTTCAGAAACTGACATGTTACTATTTGTCAGCACATTGTAGAATTTAAAAAGCCATTTATGTGCAATAAAATCATTAAATATTGAGTTGTAAATGGAAAGAAACCAATGTTTTTGTTTGTTTTTTGTTGTATGTAGGAAAATGCAAGACATCTCTTCCCTTGCAAATGCAAAAAGAGAAGTTACTCATCGTAGTAACAGTGGTTCTTCGAGATGTGTCCCTGTGGGTGCTCCACGTTAGGTGTCGGGCTCGCCCCGGCGCCGCAGGTCGGATCTTTCCAGCAGTTTCTGCCGGACCGCACATGCACCGGCGCGCGCTGCTCCCTTGCGCACTCCCAGCCACGTGCGCGATCCGGTCCCCGCCAGTTCCTTGACCAACAGCCTCGGATGCTCCTGCAAAACACTAAACAGAGATCCGAAGCAGGGAGGATGGGCGGGTGGTGGAGCACCCACGGGGACACATCTCGAAGAACCATCGTTACTATGGTGAGTAACTTCTCTTTCTTCTACGAGTGTCCCCGTGGGTGCTCCACATTAGGTGACGACCCAGCAGTAACCCAAGATAGGAGGTGGGTAATCGGATTATGTGCAGCTTGTCCCCAAGAGGACCGCTATCGAGAGATGGGTATCCTCTTGGAATACCCTGTGAAGGGCGTAATGTTTGGCGAAGGTGTCATAGGATGACCAGGTCTCCGCTCTGCAAATGTCTTTTAGCGCAACGCCCTTGAAGAAGGCTGTTGATGCCGCCATCGCCCTAATGGAGTGAGCCCTGGGCGGGGCCAGTAAAGGAGTCTTTTTGAGTTCGTAGCACATTTTTATGCAGGATACGATGTGCTTCGAGATTCTCTGCGAAGAGAGACCTTCTCCTTTTGATTTGGGAAAGAGAGAGACTGGGAATCTATCCGTTTTCTGGAAGGACTTAGTCCTGTCTATATAGAAAGCCAGTGCCCTCCTCACATCCAGGAGATGTAGGCGCACCTCTTTGTTAGAGTTATGAGGCTTTGGATAAAACGAGGATAAAACTATAGGTTCGTTAATATGAAACTCTGAACAAACTTTGGGAACAAAGGCTGGATGCAGCCGTAAGGTTACCGCCTCCTTGGAAAATACTGTGCAGGGTGGCGTTGCCATAACTGCTGCAAGCTCACTCACCCTGCGAGCTGACGTGATTGCGAGAAGAAAGGTAGTCTTTATCGTAAGGATATAGAGGGAAACCGTGGCTAAAGGTTCAAACGGTGGTCCCGTTAGCACACTAAGCACCAGGTCCAAGCTCCACGAAGGTGGAAGTGGTTTCCGAGGGGGGTATAGGTTTACCAGCCCTTTGAGGAACCTGGTAACCATGGGATGGGCAAACACCGTGTGCCCTTCCTCTTCATGTCTGAAAGCCGAAATAGTGGCAAGGTGGACCTTTAACGAGGATAGGGAGAGTCCTCCTGTCTTGAGGTCCAGTAAA
Organism: Carettochelys insculpta; assembly: GCF_033958435.1. Classification (NCBI taxonomy): domain Eukaryota; kingdom Metazoa; phylum Chordata; order Testudines; family Carettochelyidae; genus Carettochelys; species Carettochelys insculpta. The sequence continues at coordinate 85,897,070 of NC_134138.1, read as the reverse complement.
CACTCTAATATTACAGGTATAGGCACAGCAAGGGGGGCTAACTGTTTGGTAGAACACCATGCAGTGAAGCGAGTCCATTTCTGCTTGTAGGTCTTCCTGGTGGAAGTCCTCCTGCTACTTTCTAGGACTTGTTGCACTTCCTCCATACATGTGCTCTCTAGGGAGCTGAGCCATGGATTAACCATGCTTGTAGTCATAGGCCTCGGGGGTGTGGATGCACTATGGACCCCTGAGCTTGCGTGAGCAGATCCGGCGCCACCGGGAGGGGCATCGGTGGACGGTCCGACATGCGCAGGAGTAAGGGGAACCATTGCTGTCGATCCCACGTTGGGACTACTAGAATCATTCGGGCTCCCTCTCTCCTGGCTTTCTGCAAGACTTTGTGGATAAGCACTGTGGGAGGAAATGCGTAAAGCAGGGGGCCCCTCCACAAGATCACGAATGTGTCCCCAATGGACCCCCGTCCCAGTCCTTCCCTGGAGCAGTATCGTGGGCACTTCTTGTTGTGTTGAGTGGCAAACAGGTCTATCTGGGGAAAACCCCATGCGTGAAAGATCGGTCGTAGCAGATCGGAACGGATCTGCCACTCGTGCGTGAGTGCGAAGTGCCTGCTCAGCTGGTCGGCCTTCACATTGTGAGCGCCTGGTAAGTACGAGGCTTTCAAGGTTATATTCTTGGCGATGCACCAGTTCCACAATCGGACTGCTTCCGCACATAAGGCACGGGACCGAGCTCCTCCTTGCCGATTTATATAAAACATGGTGGAGGTATTTTCTGTACTGATCCTGACTACTTTGCCTTGTATATAGTCTCAAAAGTGTCTGCAGGCGTTGAACACTGCTCTGAGCTCCAGTATATTTATGTGCAGTGACTGTTCCGTGAAGGACCACGGTCCTTGCGTCACCTCTTCGCCCATGTGTGCTCCCCTCCCTATGTGGGAGGCGTCTGTAGTGAGGAAAACCGATATTTGTGGTTGGTGAAAGGGCACCCCTGTTAGCATGTTCTTGGGGTTCACCCACCATTGTAGGGATCTGCGCACCTCTGTCGTGGGCGACACCACCCTGTGAACGGTGTGTGCTGCCGTTTTGTAGACGCTCGCCAGCCAGTGCTGCATGCTGCGCATGTGTAACCTGGCATTTTGTACTACAAACGTCGCTGCTGCCATGTGGCCCAACAGCTGTAAGCACGTCAGAACCGGCACCATAGGGCTGAAGGGGATGACCTGCATGAGGGAACCGATGGCTCGAAAGCATGTCTTTGGTAGATAAACCCTTGCTGTGATAGAATTTATACGTGCCCCTATGAACTCTATGTCCTGTGAGGGGTCTATCTTTGATTTTGCCAGATTGATGACCAGGCCCAGCGAAGAGAACGTGCCTGCTGTGACGCGTATCATGCGAAGTACCTCCTCCTTCGAGGCCCCTTTCAGTAGGCAGTCGTCCAGATATGGGAATATAAACACCCCTTGTCTGTGCAGGTAGGCTGACACCACTGACAAGGTCTTGGTGAAGACTCTGGGGGCCGAGGAGAGGCCGAACGGCAGAACCTTGTATTGAAAATGTTCTTTGCCTACCATAAACCGGAGAAAGCGTCTGTGAGCCGGGTGGATAGTTATGTGGAAATACGCGTCCTGTAAGTTGAGGGCTGCGAACCAATCTCCATCGTCCAGTGCCGTAAGTATAGAGGCGACTGTAATTATCCGAAAGCGTTGCTTGTGCAGGTACCAGTTGAGGCCCCAAAGATCTAGGATGGGCCTCCAGCCTCCTGTCTTTTTCTCCGTGAGGAAATATCTGGAGTAGAACCCTTTCCCTCGAAGTTGCTCCGGCACTCTTTCCACTGCCCCTATGAGTATGAGATGGTCTACCTCCTGCTTGAGTCTCGCTTCGTGGGAGGCATCCTTTAGGTGGGGCCTGGGTAGAGGTAGTGGGAGCGACTGGAAGGGGATCGTGTACCCCGTGGCTATGATCTCCAGTACCCATTTGTCTGTGGTGATCCTTTGCCACTGGTCGTAGAATGGTCGGAGGCGATGGTGGAATAGCAGCTTCGGATGACATTGCGCAATGGTAGTGATGGTGCAGCCCTGGATCTGTGTGTCAAACTTGTGGCCTTTGGCCCTGCCCCGAGGACGCACAGCTCTGTTGGGAACGTCGCCTGGGAGTTCTGTATTGCTGGTGCTGTTGATGTCGCCCTTGCTCGTAACCCCTGTGGTACTGGGGACGCTGTGGTTGATACTGGTACCGTCTTTGCTGAGGGTAATACTTTTTCTTCCTGTATGGAGGGGTGTAAATCCCCAAGGTCCTAAGAGTAGCTCTTGAATCTTTACTGGAATGAAGGACCGAGACGGTTGATTCAGCAAACAGCTTCTGCGTGTCAAAGGGGATATCGACGATCTTCGCCTGCAAATCTCTTGGGATACCCGATGTTTGGAGTCAGGACTCCCTGCGCATGACCACTGCCATAGCTGTTGAGCGTGCTGCCATGTCCGCTACGTCTAGGGCGATCTGAACTCCCGTCCTCGAGGCTGCGTAGCCTTCCTGCACGATGGCCTTGAGCACCGGCTTCTTGTCCTCTGGAAGCGAGTCCATGAGGGAAGTCAGCCTGGAGTAGTTGTCAAAATTATGGTTCGCTAGATGCGCTGCGTAATTCGCCATTCTCAACAGTAGGGTAGAGGAGTAGACCTTTCTGCCGAACAACTCTAGTTTCTTGGCGTCTTTGTCCGTTCCCCCTGTCTTGAACTGAGAAGTTCTCGACCTCTGTTGAGACGATTCCACCTCCAGAGAATTTGGTTGCGGGTGGCTCAACAAGAACTCCATGCCCTTCACCGGGACGAAGTATTTCTTGTCCACTCTCTTTTATAGGCAGAATGGACGCAGGGGTCTGCCATATCGTGGTGGCGGACTCCATGATTGCTTCATCGAGCGGAATAGCTATTTTGGAGGAGCCAGGAGGTCTCAGGTTTTTAAGGAGCTTATGGTGTTTTTCCTGCACCTCTGCTGTTTGGATGCCTTGCGTGAAGGCCACCCTTTTAAACAGCTCTTGGAACTGTTTGAGATCGTCTGGAGGATGGACGTCCCCTGGGGCCGTGGCCTCGTCAGGGGAAGATAGTGAGGAACCGCTAGGGTAAGCCTCTCTGGACCCCTCTGGGTCCTGTTGACGGTGATACATCCGCTCGCTGGAAGCTTGCGAGGGAAAATCTCGGGGTTCCAGAATCACCTCCCCTTGAGATGTCTGTGTCTCTGTCCCCGTTTGCGATTGCCCTCGGGGATATGGAACCATCTGGGGGGATCTGTCCCTGGGAGTATGCCTATGGTGTCTATGCCCCGCGTGATAGGGGCGACCACGGCAACATGGGCACTGCTCCTGAGATGGGGACCTGGACCACTCTCGAGACGCATACCCCCTGCGCCTGGGGGAGCGAGATCATCTGGATAATTGAGATACTGGAGAAACTGACTTTTGGTAGTACTCCAAGGGTTCAAAGCCCAAAAAGGGCAAAGGTGGTCCGAGCCATGGTGAGGCTGGCTGTAGGAACGGGGATGCGGGCTCAGGATAGGCTGGGGGTGACCCCTGCCTTCTTGTTGGGGTCCGCAGCATGAGCGGAGGGCTCAGAGCGAGCAGCCCTGCAGCCCTGTCTGGAGAAGGGCTGCGGTGCCGGGTTTTCTGTGGTGCCTTTCCCCTCCCCTGCGGGGCTGGTTCTGCCCCCTTTCGCGTCGGGGATCTCGGCCCCGTTGTATGCGCCGCGCTCGGCACGCTCCGCTGTGGTGCTGCGCGGGTGGTCTCCCCCGGTGCATGCAGGCCGCGTGCTTGTGTGCTCTGCACCACCGGTTCCCCGGGCATCGGTGCCGCTGCCTGCAGTGCCGCCAGTTCCGGCGCTTGCCTGGCCACCGCCCTGCCAGTGGTGTGGGGCGGCTGTTTGATTATCGGAGGCTCAGCCTCTGCCACGTACGTCTCCGCGCCGCCACCGCTCAGCTGTAACTGCGGCTGGGGGCTATGCGCTCCACCTGTCCTACTCGCTGTGGCTGCTGGCAGGGATCGGGTTGGTGAGAGCTTCCTCCGTTTTTGCGCTGACGGGGTGAGGGAGGCAGCTTTCCTTTTATGGGCCCCTGCAGGTCCCTCCTGCTGCGGCCGCTCTGGCACGTCTGGCTGGAGGGCCTTGTCAAAGAGCAGCATTTTGAGCCGCATCTCCCTGTCCTTCCTTGCTCTGGCTGTGAGCTTAGCGCAGAAGGAACATTTCTGGGTGACATGAGATTCCCCAAGGCACCTTATACACTGATTGTGCCCGTCGGAGGCCAGCATTACTTCGCGACAGGCCTCACACTTTTTGAATCCTGAAGAGGACATTATGGTGAGTCTTTGAGATGTTAATAGGGTACTTAGCACCTTCTCTGTGCCTGTTCCCCTCTCTGACTCAGCCAGCTGCGGCAGGAGGCCTAATGGCCTTACGTCCCCAGGCCTCTGGTGCTCCGCTTGTTACTAAGACTGGAAGCTTTACTCCTTCGTCTTTTTTTTTTTTTTTTTTGAAAACAATAACAAGCTAACAATCTAAAAAACTGAAAAAGAAACTCTAAAACACTTTAAGAACGTTAAATACGCTGACTCTGGCCGTAGCCTGAGCGGATTCCATCTGCAGCCAATGGCGGTTAAAGAGGAACTGGCGGGGACCGGATCGCGCACGTGGCTGGGAGCGCGCAGGGGAGCGGCGCACGCCGGCGCATGCGCGGTCCGGCAGAAACTGCTGGAAAGATCTGACCTGCGGCGCCGGGGCGAGCCCGACACCTAACGTGGAGCACCCATGGGGACACTCGTAGAAGCAGCCTAGGTTGCTGAAGAGAATGTTTATGTTCCCTTTGCTATTGTCTCCCAGTCTCAGTTCCTTCACTGTACTTTCTACTATTTCTCTATATTCAGGCTACAAGTTCTACTTTATCTTTTGCTCTTTTCCTCCTTTTGTCTCCCACTCTTGCCTTCAGCCTGAGTTTCCTGTTTTCATATTTTTTATGGGTTTCTTACTTAGATTCTCTTTGTCCCACCTTTCAAACTACACAATCTCTAGTCACCACTCTAAATGGAGGTATGGTTGGCAACTTTCAATCAAGCTCAGTCAGAGTGAGTCCATCACTTCACGTGATCTGACCCATTAAGTGTAGGGTCAAGAGGGCTTGAAAAGTGGGGCTTTGCAGGCATAGTAACATGAGATCAGGCCTGGCGTGTTGATTCTTAGTTGGTACACATGCTTTCTGTCAACCTGCTGATCACAAGCGGATGAGACAATGGTGTGTGGAGGACACATTTAAGTCTGGTAGGAACTGTGAAACATTTTGGGAAAGGGGGAGCAAATACAGGAATATAAAATTAAAAAAGTCATAGAGAAGAGTTTTAAAACTAATGATTGGGGAAAGCCAACAAGTCCAGAGGACCACATGATCTAAACAGACACATCTCTTAGAGGAGGATTTATGAAAGGGAATACTCTGTGTCCTAGTACAGAAGACAGGACAGACACTGATATGATACAAGTAGGAGCTGAAGAGAAACACTAAAATTAAAGAGAGTCCCATTAAGTTACATCATATCAAAGCAGACAACTACATATTGACAAATTTTGTAAGAATTTGTATACAAATACAAGAAGTTTAAACACTAAGATGGGTGAAGCAGAATGCCTGGTGTTAAATGAGGATACTTGTATAGGAAACACCACAGAAACTTGGTGGAATGACAATAATCAATGGGACATGGTAACACCAGGTTACAAGATATATGGGACTGGCAGAGTACATCATGCTGGTATAGGACTCAGACTGTATGTGCGAGAAAGCCCAGAGTCAAATACAGTAAAAATCTTAAAATGATTCAACTGGACGTATAAGAATATAGCAATAGGAATATACCACTGACCACCTGATCAAGATGATGGCCATGATTATGAAACGCTCATGGAAGCAACAAACATAGAAACCAAGATATAATGGGGGATTTCAACGCTTACCATACTGATGGGGAACTTGTCACCTAAGGATGGGGTGCAGCAATAAAATTCTTGTGCCACAATTACTTACTTTGCTTAAGAGCCTTAAAACCCAACAGGGACCTTGTCAAAGGTTTTCTGAAAGACCAAGTGCACTCTATCTACTGAATCACCATTGTCTACATGGTTTTGACCCCGTCAAAGAATTCTGATAAATTGATGGAACATGATTTTTCTTTATACAAGGCATGTTGACTCTTCCTCAGAAAATCTTGTTCATATATGTGTTTGACAATTCTCTGCTTTATTGTAGTTTCAACTACCTGGAAATGGAGTTTCAGCTTTACCAGCCTGTAATTGCTAGCATCACCTCTGGAGCCTTTTTACAATCTGGCATTGCATTAATTGGCCTCCAGTCACTGGTAAAGGGATGACATAAGCCATAAGTTGCACACCGCATTTAGTAGTTCTGTAATTTCAGATCTGAGCTTTTTCAGAACTCTTGGATGCATACCATTTGATGCTGGTGATTTATTACCGTTTAATTTATCATTTGTTCCAAAATCCTCTCCAAAACCCTCTCTGTTCACACCTCAGTCTGAGACTGTTCTTCACATTGTCACTGGCCAGCCTGCCCAATCATATTGTCACATTTGATTTGCCAAAGTTTCTGCTTCTATCTTCCTCAGTAAGATTTTACTTGCAATTTGTAAAGGATATACTTTTGTCCCCAAGCTCCTCCTCTTTGACTCTACTATTTAGGCACAGTCGCATTTTATTAATCCCTTGACTGTTTATTATTTTTACTGGGAGGGAAAGGTAATGGTGTTTATGGTGTTTTTAAAAAATTCCCATGTAGTTTGCAGGCATTTCGTTTTAGTCACAATTCTTTTAATTTCCATTTAACTAGCCTCTTCATTTTTGTGTCATTCCCCTAATTCTAATAAAATGTATCTGTGGTGGGTTTCTTTAGTGTTCTTCCCGCTGCTGTTCAACATATTCATAAATGACTTAGAAAAAAGGATAAACAGTGAAGTGGCAAAGTCTGCAGACAATACAGACTGCAAAAAGTAAATAGACCTCACATGACTGGTTAACAAAATAGCACATGAAACTGAATGTTGATAAATACAAAGTAATGCACACTAAAAAAAACACAATAGCTACAAAATGATGGGGTCTAAATTAGATGTTATCACTTAAGAAAGAGATCTTGGACTCATCACCAACAGTTCCCTGAACATATCTGCTCAATGTGCAGTAGCAGTCAAAAATCTAAGAAACAGACGTAAGATAAGATGGAAAATACCATAATGATGGTATAGAAATCCATGGTACATTCCCACTTGGTCACCACATCTCATGAAACTTACACAGGTTGAAGCTCTCTGGTCTAGCACTCTCAGGACCTGACTGGTGCCAAGAGAATTTGCCAGACCACGGGAGGTCAATATTGTCTAGCAGCACTACCAGCCCTTCCTCTGCTTACTGGGCTCTAAGAAGACATTTTGGGGTAAATTACAGCTAAATAACAGCACAGAACACTGAGAGCCAGGACTGGTGGCTCTAAACAAACATTATAGGACCACTGGAAACTTGGCCATACCTATGATAAGTGATTGTGCAGGCAACTAAAATCATGCTGGATTATGAATGTTGCCAGACAAGAGAGATTCAGCTTGTATTAGAATTGAAAAATGTCCAGAAAAAGGAAACAAAACAATTAGGAGTATGGAACAGCTACTATAGAAAGAAAGGTTAAAATGATGGACTGCTCAGCTTGGAAAATAGATGCTTAAGACGGTACATAAGAGAGGTCTATAAAATCATGAATGCTGATGAAAAAGTGAACGAGGTGGTGTATTTATACCTTCACATAACCACAGGATCCAGGGGTCATCCAATGAAACTAATAAGCAGGAAGTTTAAAACAAAGAAGCACTTCTTCACACAATGCACACTGTGACTGTTCAACTCATTGCTAGTGATATTGTAAAGGCCAAAAGTGTGAGTGGGTTCAAAAAAATAAAGTACGCATATTCATGGAGAATAGGTCCTTCAGTGACTACTACCTAAGATGGGACCCCATGCTCTTAGTGTCCCAAAGACTCTGACTGCGAAAAACTAGGACTGGATGAAAGGGGTTGGACCACTTATAAAAACTGCCATGTTCTGATCATCCCCCTTCCCCGCCTTTGAAGCACCTGGTACTGTCCACTGTCACAAGATACTTGACTAGAAGGACTACTGCAGTATGGCTGTTCTTACGGTTCTCAGTCTCACCAGCACAGTTGGCTGGCAGCTGGCACTCATATGGCCAGTCTGCAGGGGTTTAAAATGCCAGAAAAGAACAGTGCTGCTATATAACACTGAACAGGATGCTGGAACAGGCCCTGCATATGGACAGTCTCAATTTCTCTCGGTAATTTCTGGACTGCTTGACAGTTAGGATACAATAAACCCTCGATTTTATGGTCCCCGATTTGGTAGATTTCAGAAACAATGGACAACAACCCCATTGTTCCTGAAATCTACTGAGGTCTGTAAAAGCCTAGCTCCCCCACTCCTCCCCCCAAAAAGTTAAGGGACTACTACTGCTGCCTGGAGGAGCTGCAACTGGAGCTGCCCATGGCTGGAGAAGCCTCACTGCGTGCAGCTGAAAAAGCCACCATTGATGCCAGAGTCGCCAGGTGCTCCTCCCACCAGAGGTGGGGCATGTACCTGAGTGCCATCTGTCTGTGTATGTGCCCCACACCTGGTGAGAGCATGTGGCAGCTCCAGCGTCAATGGCAGCTCCTCCAGCCATGTGTGGCAGGGTGCTTCCAGGCATGCATAATGGCATGCGGTGAAGTCCCAGCTGTAGTCCGGCAGTTCAAGCTGTGTGGCAGGCTCTGGCAGTTCCAGCTGCAGCCTGGTGAGTCTCCCGCATTTTTTGGCAGGGAAGGGGGACTTGGGCTGGTGGAGCCTAGCAAAGGTGGGTGAGTAGTAAACCCTCAGATTTAATAGACTTTCAGGATCAATGGACAACTCTTCCCCCCCCATCAGTCAGTTAAATCAAGGGTTTACTGTATTTGTGTACTATGGACATAAGGTCTCCTGTGTAGGCACACTTTGATGGCAGGAGAGAGCACTCAGATTGGCATAATTAAACCACTCCCCACAAGCAGTGGTCGCTATGCTGGCTGGAGACGCTTTCGTCGATCAAACCTGACTGACAGAAGTTCTAATGTAGATAAAGTCTTAACCATTATCATCATACTTAGCACTGTTCCGCTCATAGATCTTCAAAACCACTCACAAAGGAAGGTGGGTACCACCAGTGCTTTTTTTGTTGAAAAAAATAATAAAATAGGAGCTAATACTCAGCCAGCTCTCTGCCCCTGCCCCTCAGCCAATCCTGTGGCTGAGGCTTCTGAGGTGCCAGTATTCAGTACTGGCAAGTACCAGCACAAAACGCAATGGGCACCACCATCTTCAAAAAGGAGCATGAGGGATAGAAATTTGAAATTTGTCCAAAATGAAGCAGCATCTTTCACCACCATTTAAATTAAATTATGAAGATACACATTTCCTAGAACTGGAAGGGACCTTGGGAGGCCATCTACCCATCCCTAACAGCTATTTGCCCCAAACCATAAGGGGCCTCCTCAAGGATCAAGCTCACAAGCTGGGATTTAGCAGGCCAATGTGCAAACCCCTGAGCTATCCCTCCCCTCAAAAACTATTTGCCTCAACCCTCTACTACTCTCCTAGAGGACTGAGCCCACAACCCAGGGTTTACAAAACTAATGATCAAACCACTGAGCTATCCCTCCTTATCCTTCAGTGGTTTTTCCCCCTGAAACGTGTATCACATGTTGGAATACATGGTGATACACAAAAGAGCACACGATACACACTGCCACTGGAGTAGATTGCCTGTATGTCTGAGGCCACACCAACTTGTAGAGCTAAATACTATACTGCAGCAACATGGATAGTTCTAGGTAGGTCTACACTTCAGGCTGGGAGTGCCTGATTGCCAGCTAGTGGTGAGACTTTTGTACAGTAGTCCCTGGAGTTATGTGAGGGTTCCATTCCCACACACCCTCGCATAACTCAAATTTTGCTAAAGTTCGGGGACGCCTTTTTTCCCCGTTGGAACTCAAGTTCTGCAGCCAAGGAAGCTGCAGGAGCTCCTTTTGAAAGGTAACTCCTGGGGTTGGGGTGGGGAGTTAGGGAGGGTTAATCCTGGCAGCGGGTTGGGCCAGGGAAGTGGGGCAGAAGGGTTAAGCCTGGGACGGGTTAGAGCTGCCGGGGGCGTGGATTGAGCCAGGGCCATGTGCGAGGCTGGTGAGCTAGAGCCAGGCACAGGCGGTGGGTGAGCCTGAGCTGCAGCCAGATGTGTGCGGGGTGGGCAGGAGCCAGGAATGGGGTGTAGTGAGCTAGGGCCGCATGGCGTGGGGGTAAACTGGAGCCATGGGGGTTTGAACCGAGGCCGTGTGGGAGGGGTTTGAACTGTGGTTGTGGGGGGTTTGAACCAGGGCGGGGGGTGCTGAACCGGGGCTGCGCAGGGTGGGGGTGAACCAGGACTGCACGGGCAGGTTTGAACCAGTGCAGGGAGTGTTGAGCCAGGGATCAGTGTTGAACAGGCAGCGGGATCTTGAGTTGCACTTAACTTGAGTTAATGCGAGTTAAGTGCAGCTCAAAATCACGCATTTCGAGGGATTACTGTACTAGTTCTCATCAAACTAGTATGATGAAAATAGTGTGCTGTGATGGTGCGAGGGATGCAATGGGGTGGACACCCTGCATCAGTACCTAGGATTTTGCTGGGCTCTGTCAACAGAGCAAGATGACTGTCTGGCTGCTCTCTCGACAAAACAGGCACTTGGAAGCACAGAAGATGGGGCCACCCATTGTCCTGAAAGCCCTGTCTGTCAAGAGAAGGCACCACAGAACAGCCACACAGCTTACTTTGTTGACAGCAGAGTTTTGCCTCACGGCTGACAGGCACAACACTACTGGTGAAAGTGCTGAGTTTTGTCAACAAACTGTCGACAAAATGCATTTTGTGTGGATGTTCCACCAGTTTTGTCCAAAACTGGGGTTTTGTTTGCAAAACTCGCTAGTGTAACTGTAGCCCCAGTGTGCAGAAGACATTTGTTTCTACGAGGTCCTGTTTAGCCTGTATCCTCATATATCAGCATTACTCCCTCAGAGGGCAGCTAAACATCTTTTCAGCAGTTGCCAAATTCTTTAATCTTCGAAATAGGAGCATATTTGTGATGAAGGAAGGCAACGAATCAGAGCTTGGGATGTGCTTTCCACCTGACTTCTGCTTCTCTGTTGTTTGTCCTTATCCCACCTGGCCTAATCTGGCACAACCAAAAAGATGTGCCCATGACATTCAAACAACAGTGGTCAAAATTTTAGAAACAGTAAATAAAATGACAATGCAGTGGCCTCTATTAATCTTTAATACAAAGCTACAGTGTGGGGCTAATAGATATTCTGGTGAAGCTTTTAATGTCCAGAAGATAAGTCTTATTGTTAAATAGCAAACTAGTTCTTTAGAGAGTCTGCTGAAGCTCCTGTACAGTTTAAATAATGGAAAACATTAAATACAACATATTTTGTATTTTGCATTAGTGTTACCAGTCAGACAGTGAATTTGATGGAATTTAAGTAAAACAGAAATCCATATCTACAAATTCAATTTTTGTCTATATTTTACATTTTACCTCAGGGGGAAAAAAACTTTAAACCCCTCAAAATATCCTACCTGTTTTAACACGGTGATTTTATATTCAAAAGGCAAGGACTTTGCACATACTGCAGTGTGAAAGAAAACAAGCAACAACCTAGCAATATTTACACTGATATCAATTCTTAAAAACTGTCCAGTAAGTTGGTAAATTAGTGCAGTGCATTTCACATACATAGAATGCCCTAGAACTGTTGTGAAATTTCAAACACATTTGTCCTCTGGCATGCCACAGGACACTTGAAGATAAGAAAACTAGCAGTACTCAGACGAACAGTGTACTGTTGGTATCTGAAGAGTATCTATTACCTTTTCACAATTATTTTAATGCCTTTTGAATATACTTTACGCATATAGATGACTGAATGGAAACAGTACTAGAGCCATTTATTACAACAGGCATCGACGAGATAATGTGTAGCTCTCATTGGTGTCTAGATTTTTCACCATTTTCATGGCTCACAGAACCTCATTCTTGCCCCTCTACACAGGTTACATAGCCACGGCGAGTTTCAGTCTTAGAAATAAACAAAGAAGGTTAATATTAGGCTTCACATTCATTACAAACGAATAACAGTGACTGACTCTTCTGATGTTACAACCCATGAAAACTCCCCTATATTTACAAGACAGAGCAGACGCTCATTGATGCATACAGCTTTGAGTCAGGCAATACTAAATATGTAGTTTTTAATTCTGACCTTAGCTCTGCTGAACTAGAACACTAAAGAAAATTATAATCACTGGAAGAAATCTACTGACTAACCACTCTGCAGTGACTGGCACTCTATGAATACCATGGATGACTGATTATCTGTGAGAGAAAGGGTATCACATTCTCATTGACATCAAGGGCAACACTCCCTTTTCTTGCTGGTCCAGTAAGCAGGAATGAAGAGAAAGAAAAAAATTGGTCACACAAAGAGATACCACTAGGTTACTAGACCAGCTTTGTTGCTAATGTTAATTAGAGCTCTTTGAAGGCCTTATTTTTGAGAGAGTCCCATGGTAGTGTTACTTCTACCTCAGAGTCAGGTTTCTTTACAAAATATGTTAAATTACTGAATTCTTTTACAAAAGCTTCACCTAGCAGTAAAGAAGATAAAAATACTGATTGTAGAAAGCAATTATATCTTTCTTTTCTTCTCCATGCCTAACTACAATGTAAAGTTCAAGCCCTTGAAAGTGCAAAGAGCACATAATTGTGCTTTTGTATGAGAAAAGTCCAATTGCAAGTAATAATTTTCTTTCAAAGACAACAACTATCCCTTATACTCTCAGTTTAGGAGACAACAAAATTGCAAGGCTCAAAAATAAGCCACTTGAATTAGCATAAACAGAGCATAACCAAAACTAGAACAAAAAGTACACTGTTAATAAAAGTAACTGATAGAATTGTTTTCTTGTTGAAATGCAGATGAGCGCAATAGCTACACAACTTGAATACATATGGTAATAAAGGATGGGGAGGAGATCCCTGGATATGCAATGCAGACAAACAAGAGGGGTTGTGAATTTGATAACATTTCATCTAAGAAGAATCTTATGTTATTATACAGTCAATACAAATTAAGACATATTTTAAAAGACAGTACCAAGACAACGCTGCGCAAATGTATGCAATATATTCTAGGTAAAATCTTCTTAGAGAACAGACTGCCACAGACCTGGCTGAATATGCTTTAATTTAACCATCATGATTCCTTCAAACTACTGAAGCAATAAAGGGGAAATGAACAGACCTTTTGATGTATTTGAAGATGTGCTTCCTGGACTTTCTGGTGGTCTTGCTTAAGTGCAAAATGCAAGATAGTGCTCTTGAGATTCAACTTGTGTTGGATTGACATATTGGGTAAAAATGGCAGTAAGGGTTGAGTGATTAAAGTAAAACTAAAATTCTACTTTTAGGACTGTAGAAGCAGGAGTAGAATATTACTTTTCTGAAATCTATTGCCGGGTGAACAGAATTACAGTGCCTTGGCGATCACTGATTACATGTAGCACAATGGAAATCTTACTGAAATTTTATTCCAAAAGTCTTAGTCTCTTATTGCCTGCAGCCAGGAATTTTCTTCGATAAGCAGCAATACATTTTGGCCTGTAAAATCCTTATTCATTAGGTTTTCAGGTTATGATACTGCAAAGTTTCACATTTCTTAGTAAAGACTTCTATGTAACATCTCTCTTCACATGCAGTAGAAACTTGTTTCCCTCCCACTATCTCAAATGAAAACTCTGGGACTGACTTCTTTGCTCTGCAGTTACTAACACAATGGGTTCTGATGTTTGATGGGGTTTCTCAGATGCTACTGAAATATAAATAACATTACCTTCTAAAAGAAAAGATATGTTGCTCGCAAGCATGTACCACTATTTGGGAGATGAAAATGCAATTTTTGATAATTTGCAAAGAAAATAAGATGTTTGTTCTTTCCTAAATGCTTCTACCTATTCCACCTTTCCCAGCTATCTGGTCAGATTTCAGGATTAGTTTTGTCCGGGTCTGTTGCTTCACTGCCTGCTTCTTATGCACTTCATCCTCCTGTACACTATCGAGCCACAGTTTTCTAGGCAATTCTCTTGTCTGCCTGCTAACTCTAAATGCCTCCCTAACAGGATTCCCTTAATTTGTGCCTATACTATCCCAGCCTCCATGCCTGCAGCTTCTCTCTTACACCACAGATTTTAGCCTCACTTGTGATAACATTATTCTACTTGTGGTCCAGCAATGCCATCCTCCCCACAAACCTTCAATCTTCTCATTTCAATTACTTCAAGTCAGCTCAGGTGCCTCTCTTTGGTCACCCTTGTCTCTGATCTGCACAGAAGAGCTGGCCTTACCCATAGTTTTGTTCCATAAGTAGTCTAGGCCTCCATTTATCTTAAATAACGCCACTTACCATGAGCCAGACATCCTCCATACTCAACTGCAAGCAGGGCTGCTATCTGTCTGTTCCTTCATTTGTCACTAACCAGCTCCTAATGTACTTAACCACAGAAACCCGGCTTAGGTACTGGCCTTCAATGTTACTATTCATCTTTCTTGATTACGCATGGGTCACCCATATGACTTTAGTCTTCTTCTTCATTCATTTTGTAGCCATAGTTTGTTGGTTCCCCTTTCCAGCCATCAAACTGCCTCAATCAAATATTGCTCACTACTGGCCGTTGACACAATGTTATCTTCCAAGATCATCTTCGTACCACCTTCCATGTTACACACCCCATTACCACCTGGCCAAGATCCTCCAATACTTCTATCATAGCAGAGGCACTGGCAGTTGCCTGCATATTTTGTTGAAGGCTTTCTCCAAATCAAGGAAAGATCAACTATGTGCAGCATTTCCTTCCAGCTTCTTTTCCAGCAGCTGTCTAGCAATAAACAAACATCTGTCATGTCTTTCTCTTTTCTGAAATCAAAGTGATCTTTTCCTACAACGGGCTCCATTATTCAACAAATGTGGCGATCTTTGATTCTCTCTAACAGTTTATTGTGGTAAGACAACAGCTTCATTCTTCAGCACTTTGAACAGTCAGGCATGACACCACTTTTCTGCATATTAGTAGTAATACAGACTTTCTCCCTGCTCTTGAGATGTAATTCTCTTTCCAAAATGTGTGCAGAACTTGCATGAGCCAGCAAACACCAACCTCTATTAAGGCTTTGATCATTTCCACCCTGACATTGTGCAGACTAATGCTTTTCCAGGGGCTGTGTTCAGCAGTGTAGTCTTGATGTCTCCTGCTGACATCCAAAATTATTGATTGGCATGATGGTAAAATAGTATATAAAAGGTTCTCTTTAGGCAGACCGCATAGTATTCATGATATTAACGGCCATCGGGTATGTACTGTGTCCTCTGCCACAAGCAGTCTACTCCTATGGGAATTCTATGTTGAAAAATTAAAAGTTCTCCCCTTGTATTTTGAACTTCTGCAAATTTTATTTTTGTAAATTCAGTAAAACCTTGATTTAATGGACTAATATGGAGGAAGAAGTGCCCACTAAGCTTGAACATCCGTTAAATCAGTACCCCCCGCCACCAAAAAAAAATGCCTTTTACTCAACCCCTGCTGAAGGAACCGGAGCCTGGTGCCGCTCATGGGTGGAGCTGCCTTCAGGCTGCGCGGCTGCAGGGAGCACCGAGCCACATGGCTGGAGCTGCACCCGTCACATGGCTGCTGGGGGTCCCCAGTTGTGTGACTGGAGCCATCCCCATGCAGCACGGCTGGAGATGTCCCCGAGCCATATGGCTTGCAGGGGGCCCCGAGCTGCACGGCTGGAGTTGGCCCCACACCGCATGGCTGCAGGGAGCCCAGCACTGTGCAGCTGCAGGGAGCAGCAACATGTGGCTATAGGAGCTGCTGCCGCCAAGGAACTGCCGTCATACTCATCCCACCAGGAGATCTTTAATGACCTGAATATCAACACAAAATCCTACAAAAATTGGAAGTACAGACGAACTGTTATGGAAAAGTACAAAAAGAACAACACAAGCATGTATCTAATCAGTGCTCTCTGCTTGCTTACATGCCCCACCCTGGTGACAGGAGCATGTGGCAGCTCCAGCAGCAGTGACTGTCTAGGCAGCAGTGACTCAGGGGGCTGGTAAGTCCTTTCCTTTTTCTGGGCGCGGGGGGCAGATTTAGGGTTTTACGGACAATAATTAAGTGAACTTTGGGACAATGAGGATCTGATGCATGTCCATTGTTCCCAAAGTCTGCTAAATCGGGGTCCATAAAATCGAGGGCATACTGTAATACAATACGGTCATGTCAGTTTCAATAGTTTTGGTAATTTATTTCAAAATACCAATCAGCAAGTATGTCTGTAACAAGGCAGACAATAAAAGATTCAGGATGCTTTTGATGAATAGATTCCTCACTAGGAACATTAATACAGAACTCTTGAGTAATAATTCATTTCAAATACAATATAGAAATGTATTTCTCATCTCCCTTGGAAACGGAGCAAAGGCTTGGGGCAGTCAGAGTAATAGAGAACCTCAGGGAGAAGGAAACAGTTGCCAGGAAGGAGCCTAGGTATGACCTTGGGAGGACGTGGGTGGGGGAAATACAGAAGTTTTTTTTGCAGGGTGGAAGTGGCATCCTATGCTGACTTTCACTGACCCCCTATCCTCTCTCTTTTAGTCAGACACATCTGCAAAGAAAACAGGAAGACAAGTAAGACGCCAATTTGACTCCATCAGGGGTTCTTAATGACCTGAAAATCAACATGAAATCCTACAAAAAGTGACGTATGGACAAATTCCTATGGAAAAGTTCAAAAAGAATAATACAAGCATGTATCTAGCAAACAAAACAGAAGACAATAAGAAGTTCTTTGAATAGATCAGGAACAGAGTAAGATGGAAAAAAGTATAGGTCATCTACTTATGAAGGAAGTAGAATAACTGATGACAACAGGAAGGAAGAGGCACTAACTTCTATTTTACTTCTGTCTTCACTATAGAGGTAAATAGTGACCAGATACTGAACAGATTTAATATAAAAAGAAAGGAGGTAAGAATGCAAGCAAAATAGATGAACAACTTTTAAAAAAGTCAGATATATTCAAATCGGTAGGCCTGATGAAATTCATCGTAGGGCACTTAAGGAATTTACTGAAGCAATCTTAGAACAGCTGGCAATTATCTTTAAGAACTCATGAGGAAAGGTGAGTTTCCACAGGACTAAAGGATGGCAAACATAATACTTATCTTGAAGAGGGCCTAAGGGTTTAGAGATCAGCAGACTGACTTCATTAGATGTAAAGACACTGGAACAATCCATCAGCATCTAATGTAACAAAGATTTCTCAAGAACAAGTTATGACAAACCACCCTAATTTTCTTTTTTGACAGGGTTACCAGTTTAGCAGATGTGGGGTAGGTAAACATAAGACTCGTGATACAGTCCCATGTGGTATTCTCATGAGCAAACCAGGGAAATGTAGTCTAGATGAAATTGCTAAAAGGTGGATGCATAACTGATTGAATGACAATTCTCTAATATTAGTTATTAGTGGTTTGCCATCAAACTAGGAGACTGTATCTCCCCAGTAGGGTCCTGCAGAGGTCTTGCAGGTTATGTACTATTCAATATTTTCATTAATGACTTGGATAATTCAGTGAAGAGCTTGCTTATAAAATTTGCAAATGACACCAGGCACTCTGCAAGACAGGATTATCATTCAAAATGATCTCAACAAATTGGAGAATGGGTCTGTATTCAACAAGATGAAATTCAATAAAGATAAATGCACTTGGGAAGGGAAAAAAACATATATACAAAAGAGGGAATAATTGGCTAGATTGTAGTACTGCTGTAAGGGATCTGGAGATTATAGAGGACCACATACTGAACGAGTTGACAAAATGATATAGTTGTGAAAAGGCTGATATCACTGTCAGGTGTATTAACAGGAGTGTTATATGGGATACATAGGGAAGGGGAGAGGGATTAAAGGCAACTGTCCCACTCCACTCAGCACTGGTGAGGCCTGGGCAGGGGTACTGTGATTTGGAATGAGTCCCATATGAGGAGAGGCTAGAGAGACTGGGACTTTTCAGTCTAGAAAACAGGAGACTGAGGGGCGATATGATAGAGGTATATAAAATCATGAATGATGTGGAGAAAGTGAATACAGAAAAGTTATTTACTTGTTCCCATAATAAAAGAACTAGAGGACACCAAATGAAATTAATGGGTAGCAGGTTCAAAACTAATAAAAGAAAGGTTTTCTTCACACAGAGCACAGTCAACCTGCGGAACTCCTTACCAGAGGATGTTGTGAAGGCCAGGACTCTAACGGAGTTTAAAAAAGAGCTCGATAAATATTTGGAGGTTAGGTCCATAGATGGCTATTAGCAAGGGGTAAGGTATGGTGACTAGCTTTTTGTCGAAGGCGGGAGATGGATGGCAGGAGACAAATCGCTTGATCATTGTCTTTGGTTCACCTCCTCTGGGGCACCCGGCATTGGCTACTGTTGGCAGAGAGGATACTGGGACACTGGGCTAGATGGACCTTTGGTCTGACCCAGTATGGCCATTCTCATATTCTTATGAATTCCAGGCCCCAGACTTAATGAAAAATGTGGAACAATTGGATAAAATCCAGAGGAGAGCAACAAAAATGATAAAAGGTTTAGAAAACCTGACCTTAGATGAAAGGTTAATAAACTGAACATGTTTAGTTTTGAGAAAGACGACTGAAGGGGGATCTCAGAACAGTTTTCAAATATCTTACGGTTTGATCTGCAGCAAGGGAAATTTAGACTAGATACCAGGGAAAACATTCCCACTATAAGAATAGTTAAGCACTGGACAAGGCTTCCAAAGGAGGCTCTTGAACATCATTGCTGGAGTTTTTAAGAATAGCTTGGATGACACCCATCAGGTTCATTTGGTCCTGTTTTGGGAGAGGGGTCCAAATTTTCTGACTTCTCAAGGTCACTTTCATAATTTGTTTTCTAGGTCTCTTGGCTCCTTTGCTTCAAGAGAAGATTGCCAGTTTTCAAATGGAATTTATGGTTGACACCTTGCCTGCACTTGAGAAAATACTTGTTAAGTGTATCCTACTAGCATTTAGGGGTGTTAATGGTTAACTGTTAACCAGCAGGGCCTGCTCAGCATGGGTAGAAGTTTGCTGGAACCCCAGTCTCCAGTTAGCCTACCATTTACCCAGTTAAAGAGGATTTTACATCCCTGGCATGACCCCTTAATGGGCATGGGGTGTTTTTTTCCCCAGACACAGGACATCACATTGAACATCTTGTAGAAAATCACCTAAATGAGATATCTTGAAAGCTAATAAAAACAGATTCACGATCTAAATGGTTGTTAAAGTTATTTGTGACAGACTTATTTTTTCTCCCAGTGCATGAAGTGCAGTTCACTTCTAATAAATCTTAGACAATAAAACCGTGATGTATTTTTATATGCATGTAAGCATACTTCTGGTCCACAACTGCATCTGTTTCTGCTACCTAGACTACAGACAGTAAAACAACATACTGAAATTTCTATTGAAACAAAACTGTAAAGTGTGAAAAAGCAACCTGTCATTAGACATTGGGAGCTTGCTGTTCAGCAATGGCAGCTAACACAACCCTCCTCTCCCATCTATGGCTGAGCAAACTGACAAATACCATCTGTATGTGAGCGCAAGTACAAGTCTTGCCAAACTACTTACTGCAAACCAAGAGTCTGTTCCAGCTCTGGATTGCTGTTTGGGCTCTGTTTCAGTCACCGAAGAGGACTGCTCCTCCAGGTCATGTGGTTTAGGGGACAGGCCGTGTCTACACTAGCCAAAAACTTTGAAATGGCCATGCAAATGGCCATTTAGAAGTTTACTAATGAAACACTGAAATACATATTCAGTGCCTCATTAGCATGCGGGTGGCCATGGCACTTCAAAATTGACGCAGCTCATCCAGATGGGGCTCCTTTTCAAAAGGATCCCGGCTACTTCGAAGTCCCCTTATTCCTGTCTGCTCCTACGAATAAGGGGACTTTGAAGTAGCCGGGGTCCTTTCGAATAGGAGCCCCGTCTGGATGAGCCACGTGGCGGCGAGCCATGTCAATTTCGAAGAGCCGTGGCCGCCCGCATGCTAATGAGGCGCTGAATATGTATTTCAGCGCTTCATTAGGAAACTTTGAAACGGACATTTGCATGGCCATTTCGAAGTTTTGAGCTAGTGTAGACATAGCCAGGGAGAGATTAAAACAACTCAAACCACATTTTCTTCTGCCTATTATTTAATGCAGAGGTTCTCCACATTGTTGTGATTGCTTTACTTCAGGACATAAAAAGGAAAAAAAAAAGTTTGGAAATTAAGGTTCCAATTCAGCAAGGCTTTTAGGGTCATAACTTTACTGATGTGAACAATCCCATTAAAGTTACCCAGATGCTTAAGTACCTTGTTGAATTAGGGCTTACTCATACTTAAATCTCATCCTAAATAGGGATGGAATTGGATGAATCAGGGCCTTAGAGAGCTGAGAAGTGAATTTCACCAAGCCAGTCAATTGCATTGTATTACAATGTGTTTTACTGCATGTTCAGATAGTAAACGTGGCAATGACATGGGGGTAGGCACAGAGATCAGATGGCTGCAGAGATAAAATTATCTGTGTGAACAGTGGCCGCATTAGATAATGGTAGAAAAGTTACAAGTTTAGCATACGGTTGATACCATAGCTGGGAGTGACTGATATTCTATTCAGATTATCTCTTTATGATTTGAAATAAAGTCTTTAAAACTCACCTTCTATGTGAGATGAATCTCTTTAAATCAAAAGCAGTCTTACTGTCAGTCAGAGACAGAAAGAGCCCTAAAACATGAAACTAGGCAGCTATGACCCTACATTAGGCATTTGAGTTAGATTTTAAAATACTGGCAACAAAAAACTTTGATATGCTTTGATATGTTATCAAAGGCAGCTTGAATCCATTGAAAATGTTATGCAAAGTTAAGTATCTGTTATTAAGTAATCCTTGCATAATGCCAACAGAAGTGGGTTGCCGGCCCCAGGAACAGAACCTCTGAGCATAGGATCTGAAGCCCAGCACTCTACCACATGAGCTAAAGGTCAGCTGGCTCTTGGCCAAGGCGTCACTCGTGCCAGATGAGATCTCAGTGCCTCTGGGTATTACATGCTTCCTGAGGCTGAGAAAGCACATCCTGAGCTTCTAAGACCCTCCAGGAGGTCTTCCCAGTCAATGCACCTGTTGTAAGCCAATAGATCCACGTGGCCAGCCCTAGGCATAGAACCTGCAAGTACAGGGTCTAAAGCCCTGCACTCTACCACAAGCTAAAGGCCACCTGGTGATCAGCTGAGGCTGTAGAGCACAGACCTCACCTACCCCAGATGAGAGCTCAGTGCCTCTGGGTACTACACTTGTAAACCTTAAATGTAAGTTGATAATTTTACCAGACAACAGTCTGAAATCACAAAGACATAATATTAATGAGAACCCCCTGACTGATCTGTTGTCTCTCATCAGGAAACCTACTAAGGTACCAGAGACTTAGTGAAAGACAGCTGGATCACCAGCTAGCTAGTCAAATTAACAATACAGTAATGCTCTTTCATTTTTCGTACGGTGAACAAGCCACTCAGTTTCACCAGGAGTCTCCCAGAATCAAATTCAATCTCTTGGAGGCTAATGAAGTCAAAGTGGGATATTTTAGGGCACTAGACGTCTGCTGGTACAGCAGGGCTAGGGCAGGGTCCCAGTCTGCTCTGGCCCTGTGATACTCCAGGAAGTGGTGGCATGTCCCTGTAGTCCCTGGAGGGAGGCGAGAACATCTCTGCATACTGAGCACCAACTCTGCAGATCCCACTGGTCTGGAAATGCAGCCAGGGTGAGCTCTTGGGACCTTGCCTGCAGAGATGTGCTGGTCCCCACTCCCCTGCCCCCACCTGCAGGGCCCACAGGGACTTCCAGGAGTGTATCAGCCTGGGGCCAGGGCAGGCAGAGACACTGCCTCAGCCCTGCTGTGCTGCCGAAGGGAAGCTGACTGAGGTAAGTGCTGCCCATCTGGAGCCTACACCGCTGAACTGATCCCACATGCAATCTCCTGCCCCAGCCCTGAGCCCCTCCCGAAACCAAACTCCCTCCCAGAGCCTGCCCTACCCATTCCCACACCCTACAACTCCTGTTGCAGCTCTGACCTCTCCCCCAACATCCAAATTCTTTCCATGAGCCCACACCTCTCCCATGCCTCAGCCTCAGCCCTGAGCTCTCTCTTGTGTCCAAAGGGCATCTCAGAGCCCACACCTCTTGCCTGCAATGCGACCCCTTGCCCCCTGTGAAATCAATGTGGGGGACAGAAAGCGACTGAGGGAAGGGGAACAGCGTGAGTCTGGTGGGCCTCAGAGAAGAGGCCAGCAGGAGTAAAGAAAGGTGATTGTGTTTGTAGGATTAGACAGTTGGCAATCTTATATACCAAAGAAGCAGAGTAAGTAAACTAAGAAATCAATCTATAAACCATACTTTTGTGAAGTATTTGTAGTACCCACTAAACCCACCAGTGAATGTATGCACTGGCTATCTATTTGTTTCCAAACAACACTCACACTCCTCATCTTCAAGCTTCTATACAGTTCCGCTCCTGCTACATCTCCAATTCATTTTCTCTACATTCCTTTGCTCTCGCGCTGTACTCTGCTGAATCAGCTTTCTTTCGCACTTCACAAATGACTCTGTCCTTCCTTGTGCTGCCCCACTGCACGATACCATGTTACTCTTCACCTTTGTTTTACAGTAAAAAAATAAAACACCTCAAATATTTAATTCACTTGAAAAATAGTACTGCCCTTACAATGAAATCCAATATGACTATGTGAAGAGAGGCAATGCTGGTGCTACATCGGCTGGCACCCGTTAGGAACCAACCAACAGTTTTTCTCACCCACTGACATTTACAACTCTCTCCCTCAATTAGAGTGCCAGTTTCCCATCTATCTTCCATCGGTTACAACTCTCTAGGCAGTGACGAGAGGCATGAAAGGGCCAGTAGGTTTTCCCAAAGCCTCACTACAGGAGAAAGGACAGCTCTGCTTAGGAAAACAGTCATGTCTTCCTTGTGAAAGCTGTAGAGGCTTAATATGGAACATGAGAAAACACTCAAACACTATTCCCATTGAACATGGAATGGTGAGTGACTAACTCATCCTATGTACCTAAAGGATTCCTACTGCAATTTCTTGATTATTTCTCTGCACTAGACCAAATG
The DNA here is from genome assembly GCF_033958435.1 of Carettochelys insculpta. Lineage (NCBI taxonomy): Eukaryota > Metazoa > Chordata > Testudines > Carettochelyidae > Carettochelys > Carettochelys insculpta. Next base: position 85,873,612 of record NC_134138.1, on the reverse strand, counting down.
GGAGAGAACTGAATCCAAAATTCTTTTATAAAGGAATCAAAAATACTTTTAAACTGGACACGATTCCTTAGAAATAACTGTTCTTGTGGCAGCCTCTGATCCTTATCCTACCAGCCAGGAAACACTGACATTTTGAGGATTTCCCAACAGAAAACAGAGTAAGTTTTAGCTGCCATCCAAATAACTCCTATTTCTAGTATTTGAACTTACCAGGAGTCTTTGTCCACACACAGAAGTGGTACCACTTCAACTGTACAGGTCAAGCACTACACAGCCTCACTTTTCAATAATCTCAGTTCTACCAGTATAAAAATATTCGTGTCCATTTATATATTCCCATAGAGGATGGGCAATAAGCTGTACTTCATTTATGTTAATATACTATTTTTGTTTTCAATTTCACCCATAAGTGAAATAATTGCACTGGTACAAAATCTGTGTGTAAACCAACCCTAGGATCTTCCTAGTTCTCTCTATTATACCGAGTACCCTATTTTACATTAAACACCATATTGCATTCTTTTTCTTTTTTTTTTTTTAGTAGATTACTACTGTAGTTCAAATAAAAGAGTCTTCACCTGGTAGGAAAAAATATCAAATGTATTTAGAGTTTAAAACTAGTCAAGGGCTATATACAAAAAGAAGGAAACCTGAACCAGAACGAAGAAGCAAGGACATTAATTAATAAAATAGCCTTCAGGAAATGAAGACATTTCAGCTGCTAGTTACTGTATATTACTATGTCCTTATCTAAAAAAATAAGTTAGTTTAACAGGTTGAAAATTTGAAATCTAACATTCTCTCATTTGGCAACATCTGTTGTCCAGCAGGACCATGGATCTTGCAGGACCAGAGAGTTCTGGAGCTAGGAGAAGAAGGGGCCAACCAGACCAGCAGCAGTATCCCAAGGCAGGGCAGCCACAGCTGGTCTCGCAGCAAGGGGTGGGGGAAGCAGCAGCAGTCAGGGAGTCTGGGCTGGTAAGCTAGCAGCCCAGGCACATAGTGGCTCATCCCCACATCCAGGTGTGAAGGCGCAGCTGGGGCTGCTTGCAAAGCCACTGGCTGGAGTAGAATTTCATGGCAGTGCAGCCCCGAGAAGCCTGGCCAGGGCTGCATGCAAAGCCCCTGCCCAGGGAGCATTGGCTATTGGTGGCTCATCCCTAGGGCTGGGCAGGAAGCTGTGGCCTAGGGAAGCTGAGGCTGGGCAGAGGTGGCTGGGGGATCGGAGTCGACGGCCGGGAAGCCGGGAAGCTGTAGGGAACATCAGAAGAAAGCCCAGGAGAAGGGGCTGAGGCCAGCTGGGGGTGGTGGGAGGGTAGAACTGACCCCCCACCCTGTCTGGCAAAATCCCTTATCTGAGACTGCTTAGGTCCAGAAGGTGCCAGACAAGAGAGGCTGAACCTGTACCCATATGCTATTTCCTGACCAATAGAGATAATTCTTCATGCTAAACTCAGCAGATCAAAACAGGACCCGAGAGTCATTCAAGAGAAATTCCTCAACTCAGCTCCTAGTAGTCTTCTCAATGGTGGAGTATGGGATTTTGACTTGTCTCCAAATGATTTTCCAGTCAGACAGTATGTTCAGCACTTATGGTCTGTTTACACACACATGCACTTATGGTCTGTTTACCCCCTCCCCCGGCATTTTTTTTCATTCTTATAATTATATTCATGAATTAAGAAATGTTGAGACACGTGGCCAGCTCCATCTGATTGTACCTGGGAAGACTGTGTGCAGGTTTAAAAAACTATTTGGAAGGTCTTGGAAAGAAAGCCTTAGACTTCAAAGTACAGGACTGACAAAATTAAGTGCACTTTTGATTGCCGTTTAGTACTAGGTCTGAAAGGTACATCAATGCTTCTTGCAACTACTTGACTTCGCTCCAGAGGCCCACAAGCTAAGTCTACATCAGCCACTGAATTATATTTCATTTGTATATATATAAAAATTAATCTAAATTTGCCTATTGTTCCTGTCCTATTAGCTTTCATCTACTTGGAAAGCAAATGCCATCCTTTGTGAGTGTTTTAGAAACCCTCCAGAACAAAGTATATGCTGCTGTAAAAAAAATTCTCCAGTGGATAAGACTCCGAATGGGATACACATTCTACTCCTGCCTCTCTCAATGATTCAGTACGTGACCTTGAATGAGATACTCAGCCTCACTGAGCCAGTTTAAGTAACTCAAGTAACATATTTTTTCACATTTATACAAATTGGAAATAAATAATTAGAAAACCTTTAGAACGTGCTTAGAGATGAGAAGACGAAAAATGTCATGAAATTGCTAAGTATTTATTATTATTATAATTACTGTAGAAGAGGATTATTAATGTTATAGAACCCACTAAAAAGCATGGTCTGATCTGGGCAGAGAAGATTGTTAGCTCAAAGGTACACATTGCCTTAAATATTTATCTGATCTTAACAGTACACTACTTCTGTTCCTCCTTCGAACATCAAGAACTCCTTTCTCCTTTCCAAACACAGAACAAGCTTCCAGTTTCTCTGGAATGGAATTCATACTTGGCCATATAAACACTGGTAGCTAACAATTTAAGTGGAAAATTTAGATGCCCCAGAAACATTTCAGCTGGTGAATTTTACAAGTCTCAGCTGCTGCAAGGGCAACTCTACCATATAGGCAGAGAGGTCACCTAGAGCAACAAAATATCAGGGGCAGCAAAATATTTTGTGACTATTTTGTTTACTGTGCAAGTAACTTTTGACTAGGAAAGGAAATAATCTTTCTGGTTTGGCCTTGGGCAGACAGTACTATAAAAGAATTTGCACTTGACTGGTGTCTGGGGAAATCAGAGATGGAGAGTTCTAGGTTTGCTTCTTTATCAAATCTGCCAAGTCTTCTGCACGTGAAAGGCTTTTATGAAATTTTTTATTTCACTCTCACTTTATTTCAAGTCATATCACCAGGACTATTATGAGAGGTCTAAATAAATAAGTACATATTTGAGAAGTTTCTCTTTCCAAATGTTTGCAATTGAAACAAGGATTTGCCTTGTCTTTTAAAGAAAAGCATCACATGAAAGAAAAATCAGTACTGATAAGTACAACGTACAAAATAATGCACACTGCAAAAAATACTAACTAGAGATACAGAACAATGGTATGTAAATTACCTGTTGCATTTCAAGACAATCTTAAAGCTGTCATGGATTGGTCTCCCAAAAGATCCACTCACCATGTCACTATATAAATCTACGGTATGCCCACTCCATAAATATGGTTTGCACTACTGGTTATGCTATCTCAAAAAAAGATGTATTAGAATTGTCAATGGTATGGAGAAATGGAACCAAAAGATTAGGCAGTCAGGTTAAAGACTGGGTCAGTATGTTTTAAAAAAAGGACAAGCATGCGGGAGTGGGGTGTAATAACAGAAATCTATAATGCCTTGAATGAGGTGGGGAAAGTGTATGAAGTGGTGTCATTTACTGATTCACATATCTTGGGGTCATCGAATGAAAATAATGGGCAACAGGTTTAAAAAATTTAAGAGAAGTACTTTTCCATATAATGCACATTTAACTTGTTGAGCCCCTTTGCCAAGGGATTCTGTGTAGGGCAAAAGTGTAAGTGGGTTCGGAAAAAAAAAAAAAGAAAGATAGATGTTCATGGATCAAAACAGCAGTCATATAGCACTTTAAAGACTAACAAAATAATTTCTTAGGTGATGAGCTTTTGTGGGATGGACCCACTGTTCATGGATGATACATCCATCAATAGCTATTAGCTAAGGTGATCAGGAATGCAACTCCATGCTCGAGGTGCTCCTAACCCTCCAACTGACAGAAGATGGGCCTGGACAACAGGAGATAAATCACTTGAAATTGCTTGGTTATGTTCATTCCTTCCGAAGCCATCAGGCTTCATGGATCTGAGACAAGGTGCAATTCTCAAGGTTCTTAGCTTCCTAGGCCGAGAATTTGTATGGCAAGTTAAAAAGAAATTATGAAATTGCTGAAAAACTATTTATTTGTAAACTGACAGAACTTGATAGCTGTGCTAGCAGGCGCTGATTTCATAACAATAATAATAAAGATTGATTTCTTTTTTATTTACTGGTAATTTATTTTAAATTACATTGCTTTCATATTTAAATATGGAAGACTATAACATAGCTGATGGCAAAGAGGACCTTTAATAATAACCTTGAATATCAGTTTCTCCCTTTTGCAAATCTTATCTAGGCAAGGGAGCTATTTTTACCAAACCTACTAAAATTACTGTATGAAATGAGACAAACGTAAAACATTCAATTTCTTGAAGACTGAGAAGGTGACTTTGGGAAACACTGATCTACTGTCCATTTACTGAAAGGAACAATCAACTTTTCCAAATGAAAATGTTTAACATGAAACACAGAAATGACTAATCACAATTCATAATCTCTCAAATCACTGAACTCAGTACCAACAGTATCTCTGAGAAAAAGCCTTAGGTTTGTTTTTATTATTATTTTGGTACTGCAAAGTGCATGCAAAGTAATTATTGTTTCAAGCTCTATATAATTACGTAAACTCTATACTTACAACATCAGCTGATTTACTAAAAACAGCAGACACACATGAAACAAAATGATTTATTGTGCAATTGAATGGCTTATGAGGGCAGCCACATTATTAGAGTGAAATCATACAAAGGCTAAAAACCTTATTCTAAACAGAACCAACTAGCAATGTCCTGTTAACACATGAAAGGGAAGCAGATTGGAGTTTAATCAAATCAAACTTATGTTCTCAAAAGTATGCACATAATTTGGAAAATAGTTAAAAACTTCATAAAACTTTTAAATTGAGAAAGCCAGGCTCCAAAATACCATTTCACTGCTTCATTAAAAAACTGTCTGACAATGTACTTTCAGTATCTTCTTTTAGCTATTTAATGTAACCATCCCATGAAAATCAAATTCTGCAACTGTGAGAAGTGTTCTTTGAATTCTGCTTGCTAAACACTTCAGAGAATACTGACACAATAATTAAATTAATACTAATTTTCATTGGTGATTTCACTTGGAAAGTCTTTGGACTACAAACCATAAAGCACAATGTTGTGTTTCAAATCTGAATAAATAAATGTCATCCATAAAGTCATCTGAAGAAATATATAGTCACTGCTGTAGAATAAAGTCAAGAAGAGGCTAAAGCAGGGGTCACTACCCCCAGCATGGGTACCAAGGGTGGCACGTGAAACAATTTTCTTTGGCATGCGAGTTGAGAGCTCAGTCATGCCCTTCCGCCCCAATGTAGGCAGGAGCTAGCTCAAAGCCATGCCTCCTATACTACCAACCACCACCTAAAAGATAAAGCTCTGCATCTTCATTTATTTATTAACAAAGCTGGTGTAAGTAGGACTATAAGTGACTTTAAAAAGTATCAATACTACTTAACCTTTATGTAGAGGTCAAAAGGTCAAATTTCATCACTCTGCCTCAGAAAGGTTGCTGACCCCCATGATAAAAGGAAGCAAGAGAACATAGCAACTACTCCAGTTTGACTTCCAACAGAGTTTTGCATGAATGAGTTCCACTAAAATCGGCCTTTATTCATCTATATTGAGGAGAAAGTCCTCAGCTGAAGTTGACGGAGATATGTCAATTTACACAAGCTGAGGATCTGCCCCTACGATTTCTCTCTAAAATTTCTTGCCATTGTTACCCCAGTGGTGGGAAAAGTGGGAGCATTTGTGCCCACGGGGCATCAAGTTTGAACATACTGGTGTTTTGAAAACTTTACCATATAATTTTGCTCAGTGCAAGTGTAAATGGCGGTTCTTAAACCTCCAGCTACCAAGGATGTTTTATCTATGCTAGGACATCTACCTTTGTTAACACTGGTACAAAATTTTAGAAAAATCCTCACGTGGACAATGTTTAGGGAGTACAAGAGATGAAAGGAGATTTCTTCCAAATCATTTATAGTAATGTTCACATCCACATATGTTTTACTCTCATCAGTGGCCCAGAGCACAATGATGAGCACTCCCATCAACGGCCCAGGCTTCACTGACACATACTAACAAATGTTTTTTAGGTCTTCTATCTACATGCAGAAGTGAAAGTCAGTGGGAGCCAATTTGTCTGGAAGATGCCAGTGAATTTTTAACATTTTAATCGTCTATAATAGGGTTTAGACCAATTTAGTAATCTGAAACAGACATGGAAGTATATAGTGTAAGAACATCTGACAGCATCATATTTAATGTTTTCTAAATCTTTCTTTCATAAGACGACTCTCCCTTTTTAATAGCTTATGATAATTCTGCTAAACTTCAGGCATGCTGGCTGAAATTTCCATGCTGGGCATTTGCTCTGGACTGCACATTTTTTTCAAAAGTTTCCGCAAATAGGTTCAGCTACTTGTGAGAATTAAGTTAGGGAAAACTGTTAAACAATTTCTTACAACTGTTGAGCTAAAAGGTTCCTCTAGGCTTAGGCCCCATTATGCATGGAAGAGGGACTTGAAATCTAGCAGATTTCAACCCTGGTGTTGAAGTAAAATCCTTAGTTTTCCTGAGAAATTTGGTTGAATTTCATATTTCAGAACATATCCACTTGCACAAGCTCAGTAGAGGCTGGCCACAAAATTCTGTGAACAGTACATCTCCACTGAGAATGCTCCACTCCTGTTGAGTTCCACCCTAATGAGCGCTTCAGTGTGCTTCAGCGTGCTTCAGCCTGGCACTGTGATCCTGGCACATGCTGCACTAAGAACTAAAAGAAGCGAAAAAAATCTGTACTGTGCTCTCGATTCTCTTCTCACTGGATCCACAGAGTGAGGAAGAGAAGGAAGAAGCATCCGTGTTTGAATGGAGATAGATGAGGATCTGGAGAAGAGGAAAGAAAAGATAACAGAAGAAGGAAACGTGAACCAAAGCAAAGGAGGAATTGCAGAGAACCGGGGCTTGACAGCAGCAAATGGGGAAAAATGCAGCCAAGACAGAAGGGAAATAGTATGTGATATGAAATGAAGGCCACAGGCTAGTGGGAAGAGGAATAAAAGTGTCTAAGCACTACAGAACACTCCCCTCCAGAATATAGATTAGAATCCATAAGGTTTGAGTCCCAAAAGCTTTCTGGCAAGTGTTTAACTCATCTCTTCCAGTAGACAGCTAACACAGAGGGAAACAGCCTACTATTACAACCAGTTACTTTCTTAGGCTCAAGTGACAGAACACTCGATGATTAGCAATTACCATATTTATGGATGCTCATGCAGCCTTAATCCAGTCCTCCCTTACATATGCATTATATTTTAATATTTAATTATGTGATCACATACTACTTTGCCACATCAGCTCTTCCTCAAGATAGATAACGCTACCATCTCAATTCAGAGGTGTACGAAAATTGTTTCACAAGCACTGATGAATGTCTCAGATACAACAGCTATAAAAAGTCCATAACTAAATACGCTGCTACACTGAGTTAACTCTTCACGATAAATATTTTAGCATCTCTTTGTATGTGATCTCTACAAAAGACAACATTCTCAAACATTTTCAATACAATTTGTGAACATACTTGATCTTTTTAACGGACATAAACAGTAATGTAATCATCATATGACATATTGCTACTGTTACTAAACAGAGATTTACACCTATCTGTAACTGTTGTTCCCTATCACTAAAACAGAGCTGGCTCCTGACAGAAGAATAACCGTAAAATACAGAACTTAAAAGTTTCAAAACCACTTACTTCACAAGGGACAGTGCACTGAAGAAGAGCCACAGAAACACTGAGCCCTCTCACTGTAAGCTGTGTGCCTGTGCGACACAAATGCTGCCTGGCTGGTTAGCAGACTGCCCCACCTAGGTTTTGGGTTTTTAGTGGTGTGGCACATTCATACATGCCTCAGTGCACATAAAATATTTATTCAGTGTAAGATTGGGGGAAACAATCAGCACACAGGTGAAAAAAGATTAAAGGGAATGTTGATCCCAACAGTTTGCTCTTTCTGAACTAAATGTGGTACAATTTAACCATTAGGAAAGTTCTGAGGGCAGGTGAGGGTGGATGTGCAAAGTGCATATGTTTTCAAACTTCAGGCTCAAATTTGCAAGGTGCAATGATATAAGAAAGATACAAAGACATATTACACGCAGCAAAGAGCAAGCAGAATACACAGTAAAATGTGCCTTCCATCAACTGAAGAAGAGCTCTGGATAAAGTTCAAAAGCTTGTCTCCTGCCCACAGACATTGGTCCAATAAAAGACTTTCCCTCACCCATCTTGTCTCTCCATTCAGTGGCAGCAGAACATTCAATTTGAAATTCAAAATGGACCACAATGTTATATTGCTATAACAAACAGTTGATAGTCCAGCCCTAAAATAATTAGGAGGCAGAAGAGTTGGGATACCCAAAAATAATTCTTTAATGCCTATAAACCAAACATTTTAAATCTGATGTTAAGCCTGATTCTAAGCAACACTACTCGTGCAAGAGTATACAGGTACGCTATATGCTCCCTGTGGCTCCCCTAGTATTCTCCTGGATAAAAACTGACTGGAGGTTGGCTGCAGAAGCAGACCAACCAGCAAGCCTATTACAGAGCAGCAATGAAAACGATGCAGTCTGACAGCGTGTTAGACATGGCTGTCTTGGAGATAACAGAACCTACTGTATTGATTACAAAAGAAACAAAAATCTGGGTTCACTTTCTAAGGCTTTCTGTCTGCTCCCTTTTATGTTGATTTTGTGGAGTAGGGCCTCCCTAAGGTGGGTATGCAAAGAATGTTGGCAGGATGACTGAAGCTTGATTAATGCTGAATTCTAGCACTAGCTTTGGATGGCATTTAGGATGAGTTCACAGCACCACTTTATCCTCAGAGAACATAGTATTTGGTGAGTCAATTGACAGAGATTGAACACAGCTCACTTGGAGGGTTTAGCACTGCAGAAGCATTAAACCTCCCATATAACAAATTAAAGCTCACATATAGATTGAAAAATAAGTCCCATTAGCTTTGTAATGTACCTTCACTATTCCATGACACAAGAGGTTTTCAGAATGGGGGATTTTTTAATTGCAATCAGATTCTCATGGATCTCGCAATTAATGATGGCACATAAATGGATCCATCTTTAAGCAAGATTATGAAAAGCTCAAGTAACTGCAGAGCATACTGTTGGGGAAAAGGTCTGTGACCCAGACTGACAAACAACAAGAGGCAGGTCTAGCAGCTTGTCTAAAGGGATTCACGCAGCCTTTTCAGAAGGAAACTGTGAGCTATTTCCTCTCAGTTGGAATGCTCTCCTGACAGACTTCTTCAAGCAATTCAGTTATCTAACCACTGGTCGTATCTGTGTGTGATTCAGTTGCCACCATTACAAGCTAACTTTGCCAACAGGTCAAGCACACTGCATCTAATACATCCTTTTTCCTCTATGCACAGAATAAGAAAAAACTGTGGTATTTGTGTAATAACAATTACTGGCAAATGGCAACCATCTTGCTTCGTTTCCTATTTCCAAAATTTCTGTTTCACCATGGCTATGTCTACATTAGACCCCGCCTTTCAAAAGGGGGATGCTAATGAGACACTTTGGCAGATGCTAATGAGGCACAGACATGAATATTCAGCACTTCATTAGCATAATGCCAGCCACGGCGATTTGAAAGTGATGCTTTCAAATTGCATGCCGCCCGTAGAGACGGAAGCTTTCAAAAGGACCCCCTGGACTTCGAAAGCCCTTTACTCCTAAATCCAAATAGGAATAAGGGGCTTTCGAAGACTAGGGGGTCCTTTTGAAAGGCCTCCGTCTACATGGGTGGCACACAATTCAAAAGCATCACTTTCAAATCGCCGCAGCTGGCATTATGCTAATAAGATGCTGCTTCTCAGAGGTACACGAAGTATGTTTCAGTATTGTAGTTTACATTAATTATATTTTTCAAAGTTCTGTAAGAATATGCCCGATAAGGAATGTATTTGTTAAAAAACATCCTGAATATTTTTGTGTTGGTGATGTTGTTATAGATATGTTTTCTGATGGGTATTTTGAAACAAATTATCAAAACAACTGAAAATAATGTGATTATATTATGTTATTTTGACACAAAAATATGCAGAATTTTTCAGAGTTTCAAAATACTGTGTGTGGAATTTTTAATTTTTTGATGCACAGTAACTTTAGAGTTCATCAGATACTGATATTGGGACCAAACTTATTTAGCATTTCATTGATAACCTTGGCACAAAACGTGGGAGTATGCTAATAAAATTTATACATGACATGAAGTTGGGAGATATTGACAATATGAAGGAGGACCAGAACGTCAAACAAGGAGATCTGATTGTGCACTCTTTTTTCATATATCAACACCAACAATAAAGGCTCTGAAGTCAAAAAATAGATGACAATTTTCTTGATGATCTTGAGGAAGAACAAAATATAAGATACTGATCCTCAGTTCTAGTGAATCTGCAGAAATACAGGGAAGTTTAGTCAATAAACTAAGCATCTGAAATACATCTGGACAGTAATAATATGCATATTACAATGATATTTTATAACCCCTAACAGCAGCTGTAATAGTAAAAACGTGCACACTCTTTTGGGTGAAAATTCTTCATTTAAAGTCTGTTTGCCATGCACAGTGTACTCCTCTTTTGGAGAGGAAATTCAAACAATTGTTCAAAATTAGCCCATGTGACACTGCAACATAATATAAATTTGATCCATGAAAACTTGGTTAAACAACTAGAGAGTTTGCTTTTGCTTATTACATTATTTCAATATTTCAATGCAAACTCTCTTCAAGAAGATCTGATCTTAAAACAGTCTTCTTTGGGTGTTCCTTATACCCATGCCAAAACAATTTTTGAAAACATCTGATCCTTCCCTCATGCTCCCAGAAAAGCTAAAATTTTAATTCTGATTTTTCATACAGTCCTTCAAGGACATTAATGGTAATTAGAGCAGGGGTTAGCAACCTCCGGCATGGGTGTGTAGAGTGGCACAAGAACCAATTTTCATCGGCACGCAAGGCAGGAACTCAATCTACTTCTCACCCCCATGCAGCTGGGAGCTTGCCACCTGTGGATTAACAAAAAACCAGCTAATGCTACCAACCAGCACCTAAATGGTAAAGCTCTTCATCTCAATTTATTTATTAATGAAGCTGTTGTAAGTGGAACTATTAGTGACTTTTAAAAATATCACTAGCACTCAGACCATACATAGAGGTCAGAAGGTCAATTTTCTAATTCCCCCCTCCACTCTTGAATTAGAATTTCTTCTACATCTATTTAAGTCAGATAACACAAAGTTTTTGGTATTCATCTAGTGGTTGCTGACCTGTTGCAACATACTTATTTCATAACGGAAAGTCTATACAAACTAATTTCACCATAGTAAGCAGATATTCAGTGATCTTCAAGTTATCTACATTTTTATCATTTTTCTTCAGAGTTTGTTATTTTTTAAAGAATTTATAGGAAAGTTCAATTTCCAAAGGCCTTTACATATAGAATTCTTTGCTGCAGGTGGCAGAGCTACACAGAATGCCTAATTTTAAAGTTATTTACCCACGTAATCAGGTTCCAATAAAACCAAAACAAGCTCATGTAAGAAAAACAAAAGCAAAATGGGACATAATTACAACAACTAGAAACAAGAAGGTTCCCCCTGCCACCTTAAATTGGCTTTTCATAGATCAGAATGAAATATTACAAATGGATTAACATTCATATTAGCAAACTGTGTGCTTTCTGTATCAACAGTAATTGGTTAGCCATTTTACAGAATCTTATCAAAACTAGTGTTATATTTTCAAACTTGTACTTGAGTCTTTTTTTACACTAAATGGCACAGGTATTCTGCTTTCTTTTTCTTTTTAACTGAAGCCACTACTTTCTATTAAAATGTTTTATGGGAATTCCAATCCTTAGTCAGTTTGCAGTATTAGGCTTTATATAATCTATGGATAAAATTCCAAAGCCAGCTAGCATTTTATGCTGCATAAATTCTCTTGGGGAATTTGAGCTTCAAAGTTCAGCTCTAAGACCCCCTGACATGCTTTTCATAACATCTGAAATTTCCAAAATAAAACCAAACCTCCCAAATGTTTCTGAAATCAAGAGATACCTAACGGGTCAAGCTGAAATTTCTGGAACAAAGGGAGAGGGAAGAGGATAAAGACAAGAAATGGCTTGTAATAATGTAGGCAAAAAAAAAAAAAGGTCCTGATGCTTCACTTATTCACACACATGATTGGGTTGGGGTCTTGTTTGAGCAACATCTAGTCAGGCTTTGAGTTAGCAAGCTGCTTAAGTATGTCCTCATTTCAATTTGGGAGTAATCCCAAGTGAAGCCAATGGAACTACTCATATGCTACAAGTTAGGCATATGCTTAAGCCATCTCTGCAGCCTGATGTTAACTGAAGCAGCCAAATTCTACTCCACTCAATTTCTACAATGTAAGAATACATTGTTGACTGTGTTTTGCTGCCAGCAGAGAAATCAGAACACAGCAGGTGAAGAGTTGATGGGAGATAAAAGAATTTTCATTAACTGATCTTAGTCCGTGCACCCATATCTTGATATTAAATAGAAGATGAAACGTTGCAAAAAGCATCTCGTTTTTACCTCATGCTTATTATAGCTCCGTTGCACATAGCCTTTCCTTATTTTTCTCCCTATATTATGTCCTCCTTCCCCCAGCTTCAGACAATTATTCCACTGTGCAGAAGCAGAGAAAGGCCAGAAAGTGCAAAGGAGCCTGTGTCCCAGCTCTGGCATTCTGTTTCAGCAAAAGCAGAGGGAAGCTAACTAGGCTCATAACGTGTCAGTTTCACTCTATTTCAACTCACACCACTGGAAAGGCTTCATTGTGGAGAACAATAGACACTATAATGCTGCAAGGAGATTTTTTTCAAAGTTCTTGTCAGTGAGTATGGCACAGTGTGTAGGGAGGAGGGGATGCCAGGCAACTGGCATTCCTGGGATTCAATCATTTAAAATGTAAACCAGCTTCAGACATTTGTTTTTAAGCTGCTGTATAAAACAACATCAGAACAGCACTTTAAATTGTACATGGTCAGGGGTCTGAAACCTGCAGCTCTTTAAGGAATTCTTTGTGGCTCCCAGCACTATAATTGCAAAGTAGAAAAACTGTTATCTCTATACGCTTACTGTCTTTGACAGGTAGAAACAAATGATATCTAGAGTCCTTCAGAGAAAGAGAGAGAGAAATTTCAGGAGTGAAAGTTAGGATGATAATAGTACAAACACAAATGTAAAGTGTAAGAAAACAAAATACAGTCATACCCCGAGATACGCCCATTTGAGTTATGAGAATTCGACTTTACAAGGAGTTTCATTTAATACCCCTACTTCAGCTTACGAGGCATTTCTTTGCATTTATGAGGACCGATTTGGAGGCTGGCGGCTCTGGTAGGCAAGCACTGAAGGGATGGAGTCGGCCACATTGGTCTTGACAAAGAAGCCGTGCAGGGGGGTGGCGGCACCTCGTGAGAGGGTGGCAGTCTGGCGCGGGGAGGTAGACTTGTCTGAGTCCCAGCAGTAGATCATGCTGCTCTGCGAGACGTGGATGCTGGGCGCACAGACCATCCCAGCCCCGCTGCTGCCGCTCATCCCCTGGGTGGCTAGGGGGCCGCCACTGCCCGCCTGCGCAACTGTGCCTCGGGCGCCACTCGCCATCTGCGGCACTCCCTCCCATTTAGTGCCTGGCTCACGCGCCACCAGCGGGGCCTCTCCGCCGCGCAGCCCCACAAGAGCGAGGCATTGCCCCTCGCCAGCCGGGGGGGCCCCCTGTGCCTGCCTAGCTCCCTGCGCAGCCTGCCCCTGGCAGCGCCCCCTCCCCGCTTAACCTAAGCTGCGCTCAGACCGGGCTGCCTCCCCATGCCCTGCTCTGCCTTGCCCGCCCCCTTGCACCGGATTTAATGGGATTTGGTGTTGTTTTAGCCTAAATGGGTGTAAATTTTGGGGCTCAGGAACACACAAAACTTTTTCCCATTGAAATTAATGGTAATTACATTTTTGACTTACAAGAATTCGCCCTAAGAGGGGTTTTTCAAGAAAGAATTACTCTCGTAAGGCGGGGGAAGACGGTATGTAAAAAGTTTGTGAATATCCTGCAGTAAACATGTATCACATTACAAATCTTTGTGTGTGTGCTGTTCTTAAACTAGTGGTGACAAATACATGGTTTGACTTTATTTATTAAGGACCATCTTGCATGCACATGCACTGAGGCTTTTGAATTATTGAATTTTTTACCTAACTAAAGAAAAATGGCCCTTCTTGCTATTTTGGTTGCCGACCTCTGTACATGGCTGTTGTCAGTTGTCACCTCATTACATTTTCTGGAGTATAATAATTACAAACCGCACTGTCCGCATGCAAAATTATCATTAGTTAAATCACATTCACATGAACAAAAGCATGAGGATTGTGACTTCTGTAACCAACAGTCACATATTTTACAAACCTGTAATTTTTCCTACTCATATTATTAGTCACTGTTCAAACCTAATAAATTCAAATATAACAACATATTTATGAGGAAATATTTGTTTCCATAACACAGTATTCACACATCAATTTTGGTAACAGCTTCTGTTCATCTAGAGACAAAGATAAGTACACTTCACCTGAAAGAGATCAGGTTGTAATAGTGTTTATTAAATAGACTCATAATCATCTTAGTTTGCACAGAAGAACCACTTAAAAGATTCTGACAGAGATGAATCCTTCCTTCCGAAATCCATTTTCAGATCTTTAAAATGCATACTCTCCCATTAAGCTAATACTTATTCCAAAATAGGTAAAATTTCTACACAAAATAAAAGTCAAGAATATACATGCTCCTGAAGAATGATTACAGAAGATTGCAACTGCAATTGAAACTGCATATATTTAACTTTCCCTTTGGAGGGTGCAGTAGGAGACTTCCAGATTGATTTTTTCACACAAATCCCACCTCTCAGCATGAGTGTTTTCTTTGGCTCTGGTCCCGCACATGTGTAATTTTACAAGCACTGAGCTGACTCAATATGCATAAAATATTTTCAGGATTGGGACCTTAGATTGTATACTCTCTGGGATACGGAACAGAGAGCTCTTGTCACTGCCCAAGTTAGCTGAAATTAGCTACATTTTGCTACAGCTGTTCAGGTGTTGTCTATACTTGAAACACTATTCCAGCTTATCTGTACTGCTTCAGTGTAGACAATCCACCTCCCCCAAAAAGCAGTGGTCAGCCGGAACCAGAGTCTCCACAAGGATTTAGCTCATCTTAACAAGGCCACTCAGGGATATATATTTTTCACACTCCGGAGTGATGCAGTTAAGCCTACTTAATTTTCTATAGTAGAAAGATCCCAGTGTGGCAACAATCTAGTAACAACATTCTGGCTGCTCAGAGTGGTTTGATGAGAAAACTGATTGGTTTCACAGAGAAGAAATGGTTGTAATTTGGGTTTCTGTCTCTTCACAGCATTACTAAATATCAGAGCTTCAGCAGCACTCCAGTTTCAGACCTTTCCTTCTGAGGGGCACCTAGCTTCAGCCAAAGGGGGCACTTAACCACAGCTAGAAATTTTTGTGTGTAGGTGGGAACTGGGGTAGGGGCCAAACTTGAGCTATAACTTGAGCTAACAATGCAGGGATGACTAGTCTTAAGTCTGACCATAGGTACAGTGAATAGGACACTAATATTGAATGAGGGTTCTAAGCACTTCTTCAGCATACATATTCAATAGCAATGAAGTAATTATTAACATATAAAATGACGGGTAATATTTTACAATTTACTCCTGTTAATTTGTACCTGTATACCTACATAGTGCAACTAGATGGGGAAACATAAGCAAAAACATAATCAACTAGATATACACATGCAACATAAAATAAAATATATAATCAACCACATAAACAACAAAATGTTCAATTTATCTTATCTCCATATTTTAACTGATGGCTCTCACCTAAAATAAAGCAAATATGATCACATTTAATTCAACAAATACACACATCAGAGATTAGATGTAGTTTACTTAGAGAAATATTAAGATAGACAGGATGAGTAAGGTAAAATCTATTATCGCACCAACTTCTACTGGTGAGTGAGAGAAGCATTCCAGCTGCTACCTCACCCACAAAGTCTTGCTAATATTTTGGGACCAATATGGCTATACCACAATGGCAGCCAAAAACACATGACATGCCTCTTCTGCATAAAGTGACACGTGCAAGGAAGAGCAAGCAAATTATACAACTTGTATGTTCACATTAGAAAGGACATCTTAGAGTTGTTTTTCCTTCCTCTTGTGAAGACAAAGCCATTTAGAAATTCTCTAGAAATCTTTTAGAATTCTCAAAGATCACCAACAAAAAAATCCTCACTTTTTCAATAAAAATTAAATAAAAAAGAATATCTGAAGTATCTATTTCATATGCTTTTTCCTGATTACCTAAACACAGTATTAGGTTTTGTTGTCATACTTTAGGCCTTTGTGGGAGATCACACAATTTTTCACAAAACAGACTCCAAAACATATCAGTCATTCTACAAACGAACATCTGTAATATTTTCAAAGCAGATATGCAAATACATATGGGTAATAAATTATTTTCTTTTCAAAGTGCACACACATAGGGTTTTTTTTACCTTGCAATATATTTTAGTTTCATGATAAAACAAAACTATACAGCAAAGAGATAAGGCAGTGGCTATTTAAATAACTTAATTTACATCTGTTTATTTATTGAAGAAGATTATGCATTTAAGTACATCGAATACTCTCCTCCTTGCTTTTTTCCAGGCCTCATTTTTGAGGGTTGAAAACTGGGGTATATTACATCTCTCTGGCTATGTCTACATAGGGTGCTGCCACCGGCAGGGTCATGCAAATGAAGGCATGTGACAATGCAAATGGCCACTCCCTTGCATAGTCCTGTGCCTCATTTGCATATTCATGTGAGATCACTGTCCCTGAAGAAGCTTCTGTCATCACAAAACACGCTGTGTACATGGGGCTATATCAACCAAACCCCTCCCCCCGAAACTTGTTGACAACCCCTGGAATAAGGGGCTGTTGATATGAGGGGATGGGAGGGGGTTTGGTCGCCACAAGCCCATCTACGCAGCTTGTTTTGTGACAACAGAAGCCTTTGCCGGGACAGCAATCTCATGTGACAATGCAAAACAGGCACACACCTATGCAAATGAGCAGCCATTTGCATTGTCGAGTGCCCTCATTTGCATGATCCTGCAACAGCAGCACACTGTGTAGTTGTAGCCTGCAACTTAGCCAGATAAACACTAGCCATAATGTGGAGTATTGCAACATTGTTTTGTGTCTCCAAATCAACCAGTTGAAATACAGTTGTAAGGGTCAATCAGAATTAAGCAAAGAGTAAGAGTATGAGATATCCATTGTTAAACGGTTGCATAAGACCTGGGTTTCTCCTTTGTGATTAATAAGGAGTATATACAAGATCCACAGATTCAGCAAGGTGCTCCATGGATGCAGAATTCAAGAGGAAACACCACCACCACCAACAAAAAGGATATTGGTCATTTCTAAAAACCTCTATCCCAAAGGGGGCTATCAGAATGATTTACATACTAACATTCTTGAATCTCCCAAGCAGCACAAGAATCACTGGCAAAAAGTTCAAAAAGGGAATAATTTCTCTCCAGCCTCCAAATCAGAAAGCATCTTTGGCTGTCATTGTATAGCAATCCTCCCATCAAGTAAGTGCAGGAACAAGGCTAGAGGAGCACTTGCTGTGTGTGGCATGAGGCAAGACATTTAACCTTTGTGTCTCTGTTCTCCATCCATACAATGGGAATATTTAGTTATTTCAAAGTTCCATTGTGGAGGTTGTATGATACTCTAGGGATGTAGAATGCTACCAAAACCTTATTGAACTATCTTAGTTGGCCAATAACAAGCACCACCTATTTATCAGGCAAAAGTACTAAACACTGTGCAGCTGCACATTTCCATATTCACTGATATCCTTTTTCAGTTCCTTCTTGGCTCTGTTTCTAGAGAGAGAAGGAGAATGAAGTAATATCTTTTATTGGACCAATTTCTCTTTCTAGCTACTATTCTAGAACTGGACTTCCAGGCAACAGCTACACTAGCATTTCTCTTTTGAAAGAGGTATGCAAATGAGGAAAATCAAAAATGCAAAAGAGGCACAGATTTACATATCTGGCACCATGTTTGCATATTCTTCTTCCGAAAGAAGCAAGCAGCGTAGACGCTGCTCTTTTGAAAGTAATTCCCATATCTGAAAGCACCCTTCTTCCTATTTCTTTTTTAAGAAGTGTTCTTTCAAAGACAGGGGTTACTTTTGAAAGAACCACGTCTACACTGCTTTTCTTCTTTCAAAAGAAGCTCATTTGCCTCATTTGCATTTTTGATTTCCCTCATTTGCATGCCTCTTTCTAAAGAGGAATGCTAGTGTACATGTAGCTCCAGAGTTTATTGGCTAAGCCCATGTTTTTGCTCACAAACTACTGCCGCCATTACACTATTACAATAGATCTTCACATTAGTAAGAACATCTTTTAATATTGAAAAAGACAGCTCTGACTACAGATAGCATTCTACATCCCTAGAGTATCATACAACCTCCACAATGGAATTTTGAAATAACTAAATATTCCCATTGTATAGATGGAGAACGGAGACACAAAGGTTAAATGTCTTGCCTCATGCCACAAATAGCAAGCTGATGGCAAAGCAGACCTTAGTGCTCAGGAGTTCTTGATATATATTTCTGTGCTTATTCCTCCAAACCATAGTGCCTCCCCACTTCACTAGTGCTCTAATCGATGCTGTGCTTGCATGTGTAAGAACACAGACTATGAAACTAGGTTTGCCTAAATTAATGTCTCTGCCCATCATTTTGGCACTAGTCATACCCAGTTTCTACATGCATGGTAAGTATGCTCTTTTGCAGCTCAAATTTTAAGTCACCAGTTGAAGGACTGGTATGATCCGCAACACAAATAGGTAGGCGTATCAAGTCACATTGACAAAAGTCACAAAAAACACGAAAAGCTGCACTAATGTATTCAAATGTGTTGGTAGATGTTTAAAGGTATTTAAAGTTCAGTGGACAGCCTTCTGCAAGAGAGAATTATTATTATTATTATTATTAGTAGTAGTAGTAGTAGTATTATTAGCGACCACTACTGACTGTGTATTGTTCTTACTAGGGAACATGGGAGAAAAAAAGTGTTTGCAGCCAGAGACTGGTAAAGCCAGCACAGAGTACAAAAAGTTTATTCACAATACCAATCAGATAGGAAATAAAATTACAGATTCATTTGTTTACAGTTAAGAGGTTAAGGACTGCCTGAAGTTAGAATGAACTTTTAAGGGAACTGGATTTCCCCATATCTCTGCTCTGATACTGAACCTCCCATGAGCTGTAGCTGGATTTTAAAAACAGAACATCTTTGCAGTTGTCCTTAGAGAGTCATGGGCTAACCTGACCTTGGATGGATAGAGGCTGACCTGGCAAAGGCTGCTAGCAAGGGATCCAACACAGTCTTTACAATATGGCCAATTTGGGTTGCAACTAGCAATGCTGCTTGGGAAGAAGCAATACCCTCATCTGGCTCAAAATGGCACCGACGGGCACAAACAAAAAGCCTCCCATAAATTGCTGAACTGTGCCCAACAGAGCAGGACGAACCCCAGAGGAAGCTTTAATACAGCCATTGAAGAAAAACAGGATGAGCTAAGTTTAACTGATAGACTACAGAGGCGGTGAGATGTAAGCCAATTGTATCCAATGGTGCAAAACCTAATCCAGATGGAATGATAATACTAGTGTCAGAAGCAGGCAGGAGTTATTGCAGGGGAAGGGCAGAAATGAGAGCCCACAAAGCAACTGCTAGAGCGGTAAGTCACTTCAGAACTCGCATGCCTGGATTACTGGTGCATGCCTAAAATGTATTTGGCCTCCTTGCCTAATGCTTTATTATCAGCCATTAATGCTTAATGGTTTATTGTTATTAAATCATGGCTTTTAAAATAAAATGGTAGGGTTTTTTCCTATTCATTTCCTGTCTCAGCTAAAGCCTACGTGGAAGTGCCCAGTGCACCACAAATCGCTGCTTGATAGGGCAGCATAATTCAGGTACAGGCAGTTTAAGTGTCAAGTTCTCCCATTTCCCCACTTTGTAAACTTTGCAGCTGAAGAAGCTGATTTGTAACCCACAAGCCAACTCCCTGTTCAGCCTCTCAACAGCATTCTTTAAACGTGAAACCTGTCACATCACTGAGCATGGCAGCCAGGCTGAGAAGCATCCATTTTTCTTTGAAGGAAAGAACACTAACAGTGTGTTTCCAAGGGAATCTGCTTCACTCTCAGCACAGGCTTGTGGTGCACACCAGTGGCACCTAGGCTCTAGGAATGCTTCAAGATAAAACTGTATTGAACAATCAAGCTGAATTAGAAAGCTCCCAATTCAGTCTCCTAAGATGCAAAGTTGAGCAGATGTTGGACAAGAAAGGGACTTGTGAGTACAGAGAAAAAAAACATTGGTTTAATGATTAAAAAACAAACAAACAAACAAACCTCTCTTTAACCTAATGGATATCTGAAGTTTCCTTACCTTGTGTTAGTTAAGGAGGTGCTAGCTTTATGCTTGAGGTCACCCCAGGGTATATCTACACTACAGAGTTATTCCAGAATAGTTTATTCTAGAGTTATTATTTTAAAATAAGCTATTCCAGAATAATGTGTGCACACTACAGGGAAGCCCCAAAATAAGGAAAACTTACTCCAAAATAGTGTGTCCACACATAACAGAGCCTATTTTGGATTAGAGTGTTTCCAGGGGGGCTTTAATCCAAAATCCAAATGACCAACCAGAACACAGCTGTGGCAATCAGCATCCACTGTCAGTCTCCAACACTCATTTATTTATTAATTATTATCATTATTCTTTTAAGAGATCTATTTGAGGAAAACCAGGACCTTGGGTCAACCGAAAGATACAGTTGGGTGTACTTAAAAACCCCAAACCTAGGTCTAACTCTGGGGAAGCCAATGAATTTATGTGGATAATAATGAAGATAGTTTTATTTCCTCTTGGTCTCTCTAAGATTTTGAGACAGGGTACAAACAGAAGGAATAATCGCTCAGCAACTTTCACAGAAGTCCACATAAGTAGAAAAAAACTGCACACACACTTTCACTCATCAAGGACTCAACTGTAAATGAGGAGCTTCTAAATTATGCATTTCAAAATTAGTGCCATTTCTATTCTCGCTAAATAGTAAAAAAAATTAAAAATAGTTACTAATAATATTCTCATTTCTCTAACTTATTTGGTAGTGAATGGCTTTCCAACACTCCTCAGTTGACTAATAGATGAGAAAGAAATACATGAACACCAGGACGCCAAGGGAAGCAATGTACCGGTCTAACCACTAGGCTAGACTCCCACACACTCCAGGGTTGGCGTTAAACCCCAAGACTCATGACTCCCAGCCTCCCTCTACTAAACTCCCACACACCTCCCTGGGAGGCAATAGATCTGGTGGCACAAATCTGATGGCTATTTAGGTTCTTGTATTTTGTCTGCAGGATGTAATTGCCAGGTATTGATAGGAAGAGTAAAATACTATGACTTGCTACAGCAGGGCTCCTAGATGCGCTTCAGGACCCAGTTCCTACGTGACTTACAATTTATAAGCACTTCACTCGTACTGAACATTTTGTGACAAGGAAGAATCTTTGGGTTGAATTTTGCTTTGAAATATCTGTCTAAAGCTGGAGTAACTTTACCTACACACATGAAGTTACTCCAGATTTGCATCCCTTGTAATGAAGTAAATGTGCAGAATTCAACACTTGTGTCTGTACAGCATATATTGTTATAAACTGGATGCATATGACATCAAAATATTGTTAATAAAATGAATGTTTACTAATTCACTTTGCCTTCTGATGTGATTTTGGGTTATATTACTTGAATCCTTTACCTATATGAGCAACGCAATCTTTTCCATCAACTGCCGGTAGATTAAATTAAACCCTAGCAGTAATGATTTACAGAATCTACTTTTAACAAAAGGGGCATACAATAAAAATTGATGGTTTCTCATCACCTCTTCAAAGTGATGATTAACACAAGCTCCACGCACCAAATGTTTCATGTATGAGGACAAATGAAATGAACTGGAGATTTTTTTTTTTAAAAGGCACATGCAGACAATTTAAAAGTCCCTTCTTCAATACATTAAAGCAGAGCACTCACTTTAAGATGCTAGATTAGTATTGCAGTGACAAGTATCAGAGGAGTAGCTGTGTTAGTCTATATCTACAAAAACAACAAAAATAAGTCCTGTGGTACCTTATAAACTAACACATATTTAACCACAAAAGCTTATGTTCCAAAATATCTGTTAGTCTACACAGTGCCACAGCACTTCTTATTGCATTTGCAGTGACAAATTCTGCCTAAAGTTAGCTGTAGCAAAATTTAGTTCTTGGAGTATAAGAGTTTGAGATATTTTTATTTTGTACTTGTACAGGTTGTTATTTAGGAAAGTAATTTCAATAAAACAGTTTCTAAATTAGTGATGATTAATTAAACATTCAAAATTACTAAACATTCTAATTTCACATATATGTTATCTGAAGAGGAAAAAAAGCTTGCTTAAGTTTCATCGAGCTTTCGAAAACAATAGCAGTTCTGGTTCTTGGCTGCTAAACTGTAGTACTATCCCAGGAACCACATCCTCCTCATCTATAATCCTGCTGAGGTGTCAGTAGTCTGAATTTTTAAAACGACTCATTTATAGGGTTTATGTTATTTTAGTTTATAAGAAACTCTAAGTTTTCATTTTATTCATATGTACTTGGACGTTTTTATTGGTTTTAAAAAATTTTAGTGCTTTATATTGTTTGCTATACACAAGTGGCATGATTCTCAAAGTGGTTGACACTCCTGTTCCTTTTTTCAGACTTTCTTTAGATCTGTCTCATATTTCCTACTACAGTAAAATCTCCACTATCTGGCACTGCCGAGGGGAATTGGGGGTGATGGATAATCAAATGTGCTCTACCAGATAGTGGAACCGGGGCTGGTGGCCCTGCTCCACTGGCCCCACTGCCACCAGCTAGTCAGCCACTCTGCAGTAGCCAACCCTAGCTGGGTAACCAGCTCTGCATGCCCGTTAACACAATATGCGGGTTATCCAGATGCCGGATAACCAAATTTTAACTATGTTTCCTGGACTGGAATAACAAAAATAACCACTACCACCAACCCTCCAACCTCCCAAGTCAACGACCTAGACCAGGAATCAGCAACCTTTCTGAGGTGGAGTGCTGAAATTGGACCTTTTGACCTCTATGCTTTGAGTGCCAGTGATACTTTTTAAAGTCACTAATAGTCCTACTTACAACAGCTTCATTAATAAATAAATTAATGAGCTTTACCATTTAGGTGGTGGTTGGTAGCGTTAGCTGGTCTTTCATTAATCCACAGGTGGCATGGCTTTCAGCAAGCTCCCGGCTGCATGGGGAAGGGGAGGTGGGGCTGAGCTCCTGCCTCATGTGCCAATTGAAAATCGGCTTGCATGCCACTCTTGGCACCATGCCAGGGATTGCTGACCCCCTGACCAGACCCCCCTGACTCACTCTCCAGTCTCTTCTCAAGACACAAAGGGGATGGAGAACCAAGCTAATGGAGCAGCTGAGATTCCTTTGGCATGGGGGAGGAGACCTAAGGTGTCTATAGCACTGAGGGTGTCCTCCCTTTCTTCCACTCTTGCAACTCAGATGCACATCTCTGACTAAGCTACACAATCAACTGTAACAATCCCTAAGGCACCTGTTCATGTTGTAGTAATTGCCCTCTCTTTGGATTCAGTGAATCCAAAGTAACTGAGTCTGTAAATACAGGTGGCAAAGGGATATGTGGTGAAGGACAAATTGACAAATGGGAAAACATACCTTAAAAGAATAATGGAAAACTGAGCTACAAACTGGCATAATTTTTGCAAATAAAATATTTATTAATTGAATAGAGACTAATGACTACATAATAATGTAGAAAGTAACATCCACTTGCCCTTTAGTACTATAACACAAAGGAATAGAACACAATCAAATTTTTAAAAATAATCTGTCCCCATCTCATTCCTACATAACTAAGTTATTCCTTATTAGATGTCTACATTTAAAAAAAGCCAAAAAAACCTAAGTTAATTTGAAATGCTTTAATTTCTTTTAGTACCCCAGCAAGCATTATTCCATTGTTTGCCTATGATTATTTAAACACTCCTGCACATTAATTTTCTGCTTCTGAATTTAATTTTGGAGACAAGTCAGTGAAAGATTATTTAGCACAAATCTGAGATTTAGTAGAAGCTACTGCTTCATAATGTCCCAAGAGAGGAAGATGAAAATGATGTGTATGAATGTAATTGATCCAGTTTTATGAAGACTCCAATCTGCGCAAATTAGCTTAATGTACATTTATTTTCCTATTAATTTTGCAAAAAAATAAAAAATGTACAGTGCAAAAAGTAGGATATTTATATTACCATAATACTACAATTATAATATTACCAATATTAACATATCAAGTTGCCTACATGTACATATTTAATCCTTTATGCTTTTTGTTTTTTAGATTTTGTCTAAAGACACACAGGGGTCCTAAGATCAGTACATGTTAGATGCAAAACAATCTGCATTCTGTTGGTTTCTAGGCTCAGAACCATACAGTTAATAGGGACAAATAGTCATTCCAATGTAATCCCAAAACTAGGAAAAGCTAAGAAAGTTTTTTCCTGAAACCTATTTATGCCTCCTATTCTAAAAGAATGAACTCTCACTTTAGTCTGATCATAATTGTTCCATGCCATGATGTAGTTAGTGTACACTATCCCTACAGCTATCAGGAAGAATTGTTATCTGTTCACACTATTTACAGTCAATTCAATCTTGAGAATCATGAACAAGGCAAAAAAGTTTAACAAGTAATTTTTTTTTAAATACCGTACTTACACACATACACACACTTATTTGTGATGAGGGTTTTGCTCAAGTTCAATGGGACCTTGTATTCCGTTAGAGTTTCCTAGCCTATGCTCTCATCTGATTAGAATTTCTGTATCCTCTAGTCTTGCAGAATTCCTGTTACCTTCTTTTGTGTTAAGGCACTAAAGATGGCAATTTATGTTTAATTAACGGAACTGAGTCATAATGACCTCTTTCTTCCAGACATGATTTGAATGTTAAATGTCCAAAATAGCCCCGAAGATTGAGCTTTCAGTCCTGCTTCATCTTAAGTATTTACAACACAATGCTCTCATTCAGGCTTCCTGCTTTGCATACAGTCATAGGTCTGAAGGTTATCCACACTGAGAAATTCTTAAGATGGTAGGCACAAAGGGATTTAACAGCGTGCCACCAACTCTAATATTTTAGCTATGCAGCCATGTTGAAGCAGGCTAGCTCACTGTCTTATCCTTCAGAATCTGTTGATTTCCAGTCCACCTTTGTAATGGTATCCTTCTACCAGTGCCTGAATTTGATAGCATTCTTTATGAGGGATCAATTTCCATGCAAAAGAGACAAAAGGCAGGATGAAAGACAAGTTAGAAGCAGAGCACACAAAGAGCTGTGCATCTGAATAAAGGACAGCATGATAAAGCAGTTCCACCGCTGATCCGTGATGATAAACAAAGATGTAATGACAAAAATACAAGACTGCCAAGAAAGCAAAAGCTAAAGTTGGAGCAAGCAAAAAACAACTATATCTTAAGTGAAACAGTAGCAGGACTTCAGTCTCTAATAGGAGAAAAATATTACTGAGTCAGCAAATCTTGATTTTGCTGATTTAGAATGAATAACAAATATAACCCCTCCATTAGATAATAAACAGAATTCATACCAAAATACAACCTGAGATTATGTTTTGCACTGCTATATTTTTGCCACCACTAGTAGCAGGCAGAGAAATAATAAAAAAGCTCACGCATAGGGCCACATATCCAGGCAAGCCAACAAACCTCCCTGGATGTTTTTGCACACACAATGACCAATGGATGGATGGAAATATTCATTGAAAAGATATACTGGCAAATTTAAATCCAGCAGCTCAAAAATATGACAGCTGCTTGCATTTACACCTATCCCTACATCAACAACAACTACTGTGATACTGCAATCACATCTTTTTTTAAAAAGAAAAAAAATGAATGTTTCTCTCTCTTCAACTGTGGGGAAAAAAAACGTAAGAACTGAAGAAGGCTCTGATATTGCAAATAGTTTACAAGGCCAGACCCTTACTGGTGCACAGATTCTTGATGACTTTATATGTGTTTGGATGGGCATAGCAGAGCTCAAATACACAGGTTACTTTGCAGGACTGTGGCCCTATATATACTCTACAGGGAGACTATATAAACAAACCAAAAAAAGAAAGAAAATATTTTTCAGTCTCATCATTTTTGGTTTTCTCAATTGTACTTGTAGTAATAACAAGTTAAAAAGAGTTTCTACATAAGTGTGATTGTAAATTAACAGAATTTTTTATGGCTAACTAGATTATTTCATTGAAAAAGACATACATAATTATACATCAATTTGCAAAGATTTCTGTCTGCATTTCACTGCATGTGCAACGTTGTTATACATGTAAAGTTTAAAGTATCAGAGGGGTAGCCATGTTACTCTGGATCTGTAACAGCAACGAGGGGTCCTGTGCCACCTTATAGACTAACAGAAAAGTTTTGAGCATGAGCTTTCGTGAGCAAAGATTCACCAGCATCTGATGAAGTGAGTCTTTGCTCATGAAAGCTCATGCTCAAAACTTTTCTGTTAGTCTATAAGGTGTCACAGGACCCTTCGCTGCATGTAAAGTTTAAAGTATCACCAGGGCTGCAGCTATACTACATTCCCTTTTTGGAAAGGAAATGCAAATGTGGCTGATCAGAAATGCAAACGAGGCACTGATTTACATGTTGCACACCTCATTTGCATAATGGCAGCCACTCGCTGTTCTGGAAGTGCTGTTTATGGGAAAAAAACAAGCAGTGTAGGCAGGGCTCATTTGAAAGGAAACCCCGTTTTTGAAAGAACCCTTCTTCCTGAAAAATAAGAGGAAGAAGGGTGCTTTCAAAAGCAGGGTTTCCTTTTGAATGAACCCCATCTATACTGCTTGTTTTTTTTCCCAAAAACCACACTTCAGGAACAGCAAGCGGCTGTTATTATGCAAATAACATGCACAATATGTAAACCAGCACCTCATTTGCATTTCTGATCAGGCACATTTGCATTCTCCTTCAAGAAGGTGAATGTAGTGTCGCCGCAGCCTATCAGGATTAAGATTATAAAAATAACTTTTTGTACTCAGTTTCTGAATAACTAAATAGTGTAACTAGTCCAATAAGAAGGATCACATTATTCACAATCCAAGTATGTCTAGACTGTAGTCTTTAATACTAAAAGCCAAATACACTCAGGCTATGGCCACACTTGGCCAAAATTTCAAAATGACCATGCCAATGGCAAAATTGGAGGATACTAATGAGGTGCTGAAATGAATATTCAGCACCTCATTAGCATGCTGCTAGCTGCAGCACTTCAAAAGTGCTGCATTTTGATCATGCACAACTCAGCTACATGGGTGTCCTTTTCGAAAGGACCCCGCAGACTTCGAAAGCCTCTTATTCCTATTGGCCATTTCGAAATTTTGGCCAAGTGTAGCCACAGCCACAGAGTAACAACACAGGCAT
This sequence comes from Carettochelys insculpta, assembly GCF_033958435.1. Taxonomy (NCBI): domain Eukaryota; kingdom Metazoa; phylum Chordata; order Testudines; family Carettochelyidae; genus Carettochelys; species Carettochelys insculpta. The sequence goes on along the minus strand of NC_134138.1, from coordinate 85,845,830 downwards.
ACAACAGTTATGCTGTTTAATTCACATTTGCCTTCTGTATTTTTTTCCTCACACAATCACTATATGAATGCCGAACTTTGGTTGTAAACGCACTGGAAAATTGGAATGCCAGTTTTGATGGTGTGAGTTGAACACAGGAGGAGGTTATCAAAACAAAAAGCAGTCAAGTAGCACTTTAAAGACTAGCAAAATAATTTATTAGGTGAGCTTTCATGGGACAGATGTCCCACAAAAGCTCACCTAATAAATTATTTTTCTAGTCTTTAAAGTGCTACTTGACTGCTTTTTGTTTTGATAGTGTATAGACTGGCACGGCTTCCTCTCTGTTACTATTCAACAGGAGGAGCTTGTGTACAAAGCTGAGTTTTTCTTTTGGATGGACAGATTGTATAAATTCCTTCTGAAAAAGAAAACTCACTAGTGCTGGTATTCTCGATATGTCAAAAGAATTGATGCCTTATTACCTAAAATATTGAAACTGACAGCATCTCAGAAAAAACACGGATTAGTCTGAACTGATTAAAAACACCATTTGAAAACAAAAAAGGCGTAGATATGCAAAGCTGAAGCCATAGTAAGGATTCTTTTGACACATTCACTACTCCATTTCCTACCTCTCTTTGGCCACATCTACCCTAACAAGTGCTTTCAGAAAATCAGGCTGTTTTTTGAAAGAACACATGGAATGTCAACACACAAAATGCGCTCTTTTGATCCAAAATTGAAAGAATGCGGTGATTCTTCCGGAAGCCCTCTTCTGCTCTGGATCAGGAAGAGAGATTCCTTTCAAAAGCTTCTTTTGAAAAAAAAAGCATGTGTAGATGTTCAGCGAACCCTTTTTTTTTTTTGAAAGATCAGTCCTCATGGTGCCAGATTTTTCGATCCCTGTCCTGTTCCTTCAAAAGAGCAGGGGCTGTGTGGATGCTCTCTATCAAAAGAGCAGATTCATCTTTTGACCCACTTGTTTGTGTGTAGTGAGAGCTCACTCAAAAGACCTTCTGTAAGAGATCAACTGGAAGATCATCTTTCAAAAGATCGTCATAGTGTAGATGCAGCCTTTGATAGTACAGTAATGGTTTACCATAATGTTTCCATTAAAATATACCCCCCCCCAAAATAAATAAAAAAAGCAACCACAAACTATAGCAAACAAACTGTTTCTTATTTTGTAAACACAATCAAAATGCTTAATTTCTCAATTCAAGGCTTATGAACCAGATAAATAAACACTGATCAGAAAAGTTTGTCTGCACACATTATATATACATAGAATCACAGAACTAGGACTAGGACTGTAAGGGACCTTGAGAGTTCATCAAGTTCAGCCCCCTACCGTCATGGCAGGACCAAGTACTGTCTAAACCATCCCTGACAGACATCTATCTAACCTGTTGTTAAATATCTCCAGAGAAGGAGATTCTACAACCTTCCTAGGCAATTCATTCCAGTGCTTGACCACCTGAATAGCTAGGAACTTTTTCCTAATATCCAACCTAAACCTCCCTTGCTGCAGTGTAAGTCCATTCTTCTTGTCTTATCCTCAGAGGCCAAGAACAACAAGTTTTCTCCCTCCTCCTTATGACTCCCTTTTAGACACCTGAAAACCGCTATCTTGTTCCCCCTCAACCTTCCTTTTTCCAAGCTAAACAATCCCAGTTCTTTCAGCCTTTCTTCATAGGTCATGTTCTCTAAACCTTTGATCATTCTTGTTCTTTTCTGGACCCTTTCCAATCTCTCCACATCCTTCTTAAAATGCAGTGCCCAGAACTGGACACAATACTACAACTGAGGCCTAACCAGCGCAGAGTAGAGTGGAAGAATGACTCCTCATGTTTTGCGCACATCACACCTGTTAATGCATCCCAGAATCATGCTTTTTTTTTTGCAACAGCATCACACTGTTGATTCATATTTAGCTTGTGGTCCACTATAACCCCTAGATCCCTTTCTGCCATACTCCTTCATAGAGAGTCGCTTTCCATTCTGTATGTGTGAAACTGATTGTTCCTTCCTAAGTGGAGCACTTTGCGTTTGTCTTTATTAAACTTTACCATGGTTACCTCAGACCATTTCTCCAATTTGTCCAGATCATTTTGAATTTTGACCCTATCCTCCAAAACAGTTGCAACCCCTCTCAGCTTGGTATCATCTGCAAACTTAATAAGCATACTTTCTATGCCAATATATAAATCGACGAAGATATTAAACAGAGCCGGTCCCAAAACAGACCCCTGTCGAACCCCACTTGTTATATCTTTCCAGCAGGATTGAGAACCATTAATAACTACTCTCTGATTATGGTTATCCAGCTAGTTTTGCACCCATCTTATAGTAGCCCCATTTAAGTTGTGTTTGCCTAGTTTATTGGTAACAATGTCATACGAGACTGTATCAAATGCCTTACTAAAGTCCAGGTACGCCACATCCACCGCTTCTCCCTTATCCACAGCTCAATATTCTATCAAAGAAAGCTATCAGCAAACAAATAGTTGAATGAAACACTGCCCTGATTAATGCTAACCATAAATATCCATTTTAAGGTACTAAGCTTTAGGTTCTTAACTAAGGACATGGTGAAGAAAACTGATTTATCCATTAATGACTTCTGCTCGCACTCCAAATATGTTTTCTTCTTTAACTGAATTGTTGAAGTACAATAATATAGAGAAGAATTTGAAAGCATGATTTTAACACTTTCTGACTTGAACAGCAGATCGCTTGCACTTCCTTTTCACTTTTCACCTTGGAAAAAAATCAGAGACAGATTAAGATTCATAGCTGACAAGGCCAGCAAAGACCACTGATATGTTCTTACCTCCTGCATAACACAAACCATATTTAACATGAATTCATTATGTGAGAAAATCAATTCAGTTCACTAATTGTATGACTTCTTTAGAAAGGAAAGATTAGTACCAGAACTCGCTGTGACACTTTTCTCAGTATTCTAGATAAGGGCATATGAATCAGCTCAGGGCACAAAGAAAAATGTTTGTCAGTCTCATCCCTGTTCGTAGTAGAGAAAAAACAACACATGACCATGTGTAGTATGGCACAAAGTTGGTATCTTCACAAGAGAGGCCTAGGACAGGAATATCACACACCTTATGAATAAGGCAGAGCTATAGGGGAAAGATTACAAATCACCTCTGCACAATGCTTGGAACAAACAAAATCACCACAAAAATATCCACAAATCTGTGAGAAGAAACAAGTTTAACTTTCAATACCCGAGACAGACAAGTTACTCACCGTAGTAACGGTGGTTCTTTGAGATGTGTCCCCGTGGGTGCTCCACAATAGGTGACGGGCTTGCCCGGCGCCGCAGATCGGATCTTCCAAGCAGTTTCTGCCGGACCGTGCATGCGCCGGCGCGCGCCGCTCCCTTGAGCGCTCCTAGCCATGTGCGCGATCCGGTCCCCGCCAGTTCCTCGACCAACCGCCTCGGGTGCCCCTGCAAAACACTAACAGAGATCCGAAGCGGGGAGGATGGGCGGGTAGTGGAGCACCCACGGGGACACATCTCGAAGAACCACCGTTACTACGGTGAGTAACTTGTCTTTCTTCTTCGAGTGTCCCCGTGGGTGCTCCACAATAGGTGACTACCCAGCAGTAACCCAAGATAGGAGGTGGGTAATCGGATTATGTGCAGCTTGCCCCCGAGAGGACCGCTGCAGAGAGACGGGTATCCTCTTGGAATACCCTGTGAAGGGCGTAATGTTTGGCGAAGGTGTCGTAGGATGACCAGGTCACCGCTCTGCAAATGTCTTTTAACGCAACGCCCTTGAAAAAGGCTGTTGATGCCGCCACCGCCCTGGTGGAATGAGCCTTGGGAGTGGCCGATAAAGGAGTCTTTTTGAGCTCGTAGCACATTTTTATGCAGGATACAATGTGCTTCGAGATTCTCTGCGAGGAGAGACCCTCTCCTTTCGATTTGGGAGCGAGGGAGACTAGGAGTCTATCCATTTTCCGGAAGGACTTGGTCCTGTCTACGTAGAAGGCTAGCGCCCTCCTCACGTCCAGGAGGTGTAGGCGCGCCTCTTCGTTGGAGTTATGAGGCTTTGGATAAAACGAGGGTAGAACAATAGGTTCGTTGATGTGAAACTCGGAAGAAACTTTGGGAACAAAGGCTGGTTGTAGCCGTACGGTTACCGCCTCCTTGGAAAAAACAGTGGAGGGTGGCGTTGCCATGACTGCTGCGAGCTCGCTCACCCTACGAGCTGACGTAATTGCAAGAAGAAAGGTCGTCTTTATTGTAAGGAGGCGGAGGGGAACCGTGGCCAAGGGCTCGAACGGTGGTCCCATCAGTGTGGTAAGCACCAGGTCCAAGTTCCACGAAGGTGGAATCGGTTTCCAAGGGGGGTAGAGGTTTACCAACCCTTTGAGAAACCTGGTAACCATAGGGTGGGCGAACACCGTGTGCCCTTCCTCCTCATGTCTAAACGCCGAGATGGCGGCAAGGTGGACCTTTAACGAGGATAGCGAGAGTCCTCCTCTCTTGAGGTCCAGTAAGTACTCTAGAATTGTAGGTATAGGCACCGAAGGGGGGCCAGCTGTTTGGTAGAACACCAAGCCGTGAAGCGAGTCCATTTTTGTTTGTAGGTCTTCCTAGTGGAAGTCCTCCTGCTACTTTCTAGGACTTGCTGTACTCCCACTGTGCATGTGCTCTCTAGGGAGCTGAGCCATGGATTAACCATGCTTGCAGTTGCAGGCTTTGGGGGTGCGGATGCACTATGGACCCCTGGGCTTGCGTGAGCACATCTGGCGCCACCGGAAGAGGCATCAGTGGACGGTCCGACATGCGCAGGAGTAGGGGGAACCACAGTTGGCGATCCCACATTGGGACTATCAGGATCATCCGGGCCCTTTCCCTCCTGGCTTTTTGCAAAACTTTGTGGATCAACACTGTGGGAGGAAACGCATAAAGCAGGGGGCCTCCCCACGGGATCGCGAACGCGTCCCCCAGGGACCCCCATCCCAGTCCTGCCCTGGAGCAGAATCGTGGGCACTGCTTGTTGTGCTGAGTGGCAAACAGATCTATTTGGGGAAAACCCCATGCGTGGAAAATCGGCCGTAGCAGGTCGGGACGGATCTGCCACTCGTGTGTGAGCGCAAAACGCCTGCTCAGCTGGTCTGCCTTCACGTTGTGCGCACCCGGCAAGTATGAGGCTTTCAAGATTATATCGTGGGCGATGCACCAGTCCCATAAGCGGATTGCTTCCGCGCATAAGGCACGGGATCGAGCTCCTCCTTGCCTGTTTATATAAAACATGGTGGAGGTATTGTCTGTACTGATCCCGACGACTTTGCCTTGTATGTGGTCTCGAAAGTGTTTGCAGGCGTTGAACACCGCTCTGAGCTCCAGTACATTGATGTGTAGTGACTGTTCCGTGGGTGACCACAGTCCTTGAGTCACCTCTTCGCCCATGTGCGCTCCCCACCCTATGAGGGAGGCATCTGTAGTGAGAAAAACCGATATTTGCGGCTGGTGGAAGGGTACCCCTGTTAGCAAGTTCCTGGGGTTTACCCACCATTGCAGGGATTTGCGCACCCCGGCTGTGGGCGACACCACCCTGTGAACGGTGTGTACTGCCGGTTTGTATACACTCGCCAGCCAGTGCTGCATGCTGCGCATGTGTAACCTGGCGTTCTGCACTACAAACGTCGCCGCTGCCATGTGGCCCAGCAGCTGCAAGCACGTCAAGACCGGCACCGTAGGGCTGAAGGTGATGACTTGCACGAGGGAACCGATGGCTCGAAAGCGAGCCTCTGGTAGGTATACTCTCGCTGTAAGCGAGTTTATGCGAGCCCCTATGAACTCTATGTCCTGTGTGGGGTCTATTTGTGATTTTGCCAGATTGATAACCAGGCCAAGTGAGGAGAACGTGTTTGCTGTGACGCATATCATGCGCAGAACCTCCCCTTTCGAGGCCCCTTTGAGCAGGCAGTCGTCCAGATACGGGAAAATAAATACCCCCTGTCTGTGCAGGTAGGCTGACACCACTGCCAAGGTCTTGGTGAAGACTGTGGGGGCCGAGGAGAGGCCAAACGGTAGGACCTTGTATTGGAAGCGTTCGTTGCCTACCATGAACCGGAGGAATCGCCGGTGAGCCGGATGGATGGTTATGTGGAAGTACGCGTCTTGTAAATCGAGGGCTGCGAACCAGTCTCCATCGTCCAGTGCTGTAAGGATGGAGGTGATCGTGGTCATCTGAAAACGTTGCTTGCGCAGGTACCTGTTGAGGCCGCGAAGGTCTAAGATGGGCCTCCAGCCTCCTGTCTTTTTCTCCGTGAGGAAATACCTGGAGTAGAACCCTTTCCCGTGCAGTTGCTCCGGCACTCTTTCCACCGCCCCTATGAGCATGAGATGGTCCACCTCCTGCCTGAGCCTCGCTACCTGGAAGGCCTCCTGGAGGTGGGGCTTGGGTGGAGGTTGTGACGGTGGGAGCGACTGGAAGGGGATGGCGTACCCCGTGGCTATGATCTCCAGCACCCATTTGTCTGTGGTGATCCTTTGCCACTGGTCATAGAATGGTCGGAGGCGATGGTGGAATAGCCGCTTCGGATGACCTTGTGTGATGGTAGTGATGGCGCAGCCCTCGATCTGTACGTCAAACTTGTGGCCTTTGGCCCCGCCCCGAGGACGCACGGCTCTGTTGTGAGCATCGCCTGGGAGTTCTGTACTGCTGGTGCTGTTGATGTCGCCCTTGCTCGTAACCCCTGTGATACTGGGGGCGCTGTTGCTGGTACTGGTACCGCCTTTGCTGAGGGTAGTACCTTTTCTTTGTGTATGGAGGGGTGTAAATCCCCAGGGTCCTGAGTGTGGCTCTTGAATCTTTACTGGAATGAAGGACCGAGTCAGTTGATTCAGCAAACAGCTTCTGCGAGTCGAAGGGAAGGTCAACTATCTTCGCCTGCAGATCCCTCGGTATACCCGAGGTCTGGAGCCAGGACTCCCTTCTCATCACCACTGCGGTTGCTGTGGAACGTGCTGCTGTGTCCGCAACGTCCAAAGCAAACTGAACTCCCGTCCTCGCAGCCGCGTAGCCTTCTTGCACTATGGCCTTGAGGACCGGCTTTTTGTCCTCTGGAAGCGAGTCCATGAGGGAGGTTAACCTGGAATAGTTGTCAAAATTATGGTTCGCTAAGTGTGCTGCGTAATTTGCCATTCGCAACGTTAAAGTGGAGGAGGAGTAGACCTTTCTGCCGAACAGCTCTAGCTTCTTGGCATCTTTGTCCGCTCCTCCTGTTTTAAATTGAGATGTTTTTAATCTTTGCTGCGAGGACTCCACCACCAAGGAGTTTGGCTGGGGGTGGCTAAACAAGAACTCCATGCCCTTCGCCGGCACGAAGTATTTCTTATCCGCTCTCTTTTGGACAGGCGGAATAGTTGCAGGGGTCTGCCATATCGTAGTGGCGGACTCTAAGATCGCTTCATCAAGCGGTATTGCCACTCTGGAGGAGGCCAGAGGTCTTAAATTTTTGAGGAGCTTATGGTGTTTCTCTTGCACCTCTGCTGTCTGGATGCCTTGCGTGAAGGCCACCCTCTTAAACAGCTCCTGAAACTGTTTGAGATCGTCCGTAGGATGGACGTCCCCCAGGGCCGTAGCCTCGTCCGGGGAGGAGAGCGAGGAACCGCTGGGGTACGTCTCTCTGGACCCTTCCGGTTCCTGCTGGTGATGGTACACCCTCTCGCTGGAGGTTTGCGAGGGAAAATCTCGGGGTTCCATGACCAGTCCCCCCTGAGATGCTTGAGTCTCTGTCCCCGGTCGCAATTGCCCTCGGGGGTACGAGATAGTTTGTGGGGATCTTTCCCTAGTAGATTGCCGATGGTGTGTATGCCCCGCGTGGTAGGGGCGACCATGGCAGTATAGGCACTGTTCTTGGGAAGGTGACCTAGACCACTCCCTTGGTGCGTACCCTCTGCGTCTGGGGGAGGGAGATCGTCGAGACACTGGAGAGAGCGATTTCGCATAATAGTCCAGCGGTTCGAACCCCAGGAAGGGTGAAGGTGGTGCCAGCCATGGCGAGGCTGGTTGTAAAAATGGAGAAGGGGGCTCCGGGTAGGCTAGGGGGGACCCCTGCCTTCTGGTTGGAGTCTGCAACATGAGCGGAGGGCTGTGAGAAAGCAGCTCCACAGCCCTGTCCGGAGAGGGGCTGCAATGCCTCCTCTTGTGTGCAGCCTTCCCCCTCCCTGGAGGAGGTAACTCCGCCCCCTGACGCACGGGGGATCCCGGCCCCGTCGGCACCGTGCTAGGCACGCTCGAAGGCGGTGCCACACATGCGGTGTCCTTCTGCGCCTGCAGGCTACGTGCCTGCGCGCTCTGCACCGTCGGTTCCCTGGGGGTTGGTGCCGCTGCCTGCGGTGCTGCCGGTACCGGCGCTTGTTTAGCCGCCGCCCTGCCTGCGGTGCGGGGCAGCTGGCTGATTATCGGAGGCTGAGCCGCTTCCATGTGGCTCTCCGTGCCGCCGCCGATGAGCTGTTGCTGCGGCTGGGGGCTGCTTGCTCCTCCCATCCCGCTCACTGTTGCTGCCGGCAGGGATCGGGCTGGAGAGACTTTCCTCCGTTTTTGCGCTGATGGAGTGAGGGAGGCAGCTTTCCTTTTAAGGGCCCCAGAGGGTCCCTCCTGCTGCGGCCGCTCCGGCACGTCTGGCTGGAGGGCCTTATCAAGAAGCAGCATTTTAATCCGCATCTCCCTGTCTCTCCGTGCTCTGGTTGTTAATTTAGCACAGAAGGCGCATTTCTGTGCCACATGGGACTCCCCCAGGCACCTTATGCATAGACTGTGCCCATCGGACGCTGGCATCGCGTCTCTGCAGGACTCACATTTTTTAAAGCCTGAAGAGGACATTGTTGGTGAGTCTTTGAGTTTTTAAGCGGGTACTTAGCACCTTCTTTGTGCTGTTTTCCCCCGTCCGATGGCCTGCCTCAGCAGGAGGGCTGATGGCCGTAGCTCCTGGCCTCCGGCGCTTGTTACTGGGACTGGACTGAAGCTGTCCCGCTCGTAGTTTGTTTGTTGTTGTTTGTTTTTTTTTTTTTTTTTTTGCAAAATAACAACCGGCTAACTCGTAGTAGCCTAAGTACCTGAAAAACTTTTAAAGAAAACAGATAAAGTCGTTGAATACGCTATTTGGCCTTAGCCTAGTCGGATTCCGTTTGCAGCCGACGGCGGTTAAGAGAAACTGGCGGGGACCAGATCGCGCACATGGCCAGGAGTGCGCAAGGGAGCGGCGCGTGCCGGTGCATGCGCGGTCCGGCAGAAACTGTTTGGAAGATCCGATCTGCGGCGCCGGGCAAGCCCGTCACCTATTGTGGAGCACCCACGGGGACACTCGAAGAAGAATACATGTGACTTCTATTCTTGTCAAAATAGTAACACACTGCAATCCAGTATTTGACATAGAATTGTCTCACTATTGCAGTTGCTTTGACAAGACTCCAGAAACCTCTGTCCTAGCTTGGTCCAGTTCAAAGTCTTTGAAGATCTCAGAGGGAAGCACCATTCCTATTGGGTAAGTTTGATGTTTAAGAAGTTTGCCTTTCTAACTGGTTGACCATATGAGTGCACTGAAGTTGGGCCTTCAAAGCAGAGAGAATAGTCTGTAGGTATCTGTTGTAAGATTTCTGCTCTTAATGCTTCCTCAATTCCCTGTGTGGGATACCATGTCAGTACTGTCAGACCTGATTAAGACTGATATGCCCTTATGGTTGTATGTTCAAACCTTAAGCAGGAGAGAACACACAACTATGGTCTCAAAAAGTATTACTCAGAAGCTGAGTTCTTCTGCTTGACCACAAGCCTCCAAACAGACAATAACCTGGGAGAAACTTTAGCCATCCATGCAGAGCAGGATCTCTCAGAATGTCTGTCAACAATTTCTGCTCTAATTCATAGATTTTTCCACCTGACTTTTGAGGGCCATTGCATGTGAACTTCAAAAGTTTTACAGTAGCCAAACATTGTTGCACAATGACTTGGTAACAAGCAAGCACGCCCACAATAAGTAATCCTATGAGATTTGACACCATACTATATCCAGAAGTCACAAAATTAGGGAACAATTAGGAAAAAGAAGGAATTTTTCCATCCCAATTTCCATCAAAAAGTACTTTCTATATGAACAATATATGGGAACTTGGAAATATTTCCATGTGGATTTAAATATTCTTCATAAGGCATGAAGTTAATTAACAATAAATAAATAATCAGCATTTTCAAGAAGCTACCAAACAACATCTGCTTATCACAATTTTTGCCAGTACTTAAACCAGGTAATAGCTGACATAAATGGGTGATCTCTGCTAGCAAGGACTTTCTAGTGGTGCACGGTGTACCTATTCTTGAACCACTGGCTGGAATATAAGAAACTGGTTGTACTGGTCCCTTGAAGTTGCCAACATATTCATCACTACAACCCTACAAGAACAGTTACTGGATGGATTTCGAGAAGAAATACTAATTGTCAGGAAGGATGTTGATAGTTTGCAAAGTAAACCCAAGATACTATCTGTTTTCAGAGCCCAAGGCTGAACCTTCATGTGCAGGTTAGACAGAGCTTCCCTTCAGTAAATAATGGCTACTGATAACTGTAGCTCCAGAGTTGTTGGCACTATACATTAGAGACTGACAAGGTGTTTTGGAAAAGAAAGAGAGTATTTAAACACCGCTCTTTCCACTGAACAATGGTGAGACCTAGAAGAAACTGGATGCTCTCTCTCTCTCTTTTTCTCCCCTCAGAAACAGTGAAGAGAAAGGCATTTAGGTGTGTTTTGGATCCTAAGAAATTTGCATCAGACTTTGCCAGAAGACTCTGAGTAGAATCTGCAGTGCCAGAAAGGCTGTGTCTACATTTGAATTCCTTTTTTGAGAGAGACATGCAAATAACAGAAATTGAAAACACAAATGAGTTGCAGATTTATATAGCCAGTGCCTCATCTGCATATTCTTCTTTTGAAAAAGCTTTTTTCGAAAGGAGAAGAGCAGTGTAGATGCAGCTCTTTTGAAAGTAAACCCCGTCTTCAAAAGAATCCTTCTTCCTAAACAAAAACAGAAACAAGGGTTCTTTCAAAGATGGGGTTTAGTTTCAAAATAGCCTCATCTACACTGCTTTTCTCCTTTCTAAAGAAGCTCTCAAAAGAATATGCAAATGAGGCACCAGATATGTAAATCTGCACCTCATTTGCACTCTCACTTTCCCTTATTTGCATGACTCTTTTGAAAGAGAAATGCAAGTGTAGACACAGCCAAAAACTCTGACAAAAGAAAACCAAATAGGAAACTGAGTTTCTTGGAACAGAACTCCAAGGCCATTTCTACACACAATAAACGGCCCAAAATATGCTAATGAGGCACAGATGTAAATTCCCCATGCCTCATTAGCATAAGGTCACAATTTGGAGTCCAGAAGATGGTCTTTCAGACTCCAAAACAGCATGTAGAAGCGCGGCCCCCCAGCGGTCTTCCGGAAGGAAGTCCTCCTTCCGCAGGCCCCCTCTTCCTGAAAATTTTTGGGAATTAAGTCTTCCGGACTCCAAATCATGTGACCTTATGTCAATGAGGCATGGGGAACTTACGTCCATGCCTCATTAGCATATTTTGGGCTGTTTATTAGCATGCCACTTTTGGAGAAAGTGACATGTGTAGAAATGGCCCAAAACTGTGAATATTTCATCAGCTTCAGCCAGCAACACGGACTGTGATCGCTCTGCCTGTCCCTGTTATGGCTGCTCTCATCCCAGGGACAAGGTATCTTATACATATTAAGTTCTGGACAACATTTCTGACAAAGGACGCTGCTTCTCCGTCCACAAATGATCACACTGCCCATGAAGACCTTTTGAGGACAACGGCCAGAGGGAAATAATTTTACAGTTCCTTCTGAATGTGTCACTCTGAGATACCTCTTCCTCTTTGCCTTCACCTGGTCCCATCAGTAAGGGTCTTGTTCTTTGTCTCAATGTGTTGTTTGTTCAGTATGTCTTCCAAGATAAAACCAACCTTCTTCATATACCCCACCAACACCTGAAATCACCTTTTTCTAGGTCTTTTCTTCCTTGTGGTCCTTGTCCCATGAAATATTCACTCTTGTACTGTCTGACCAACATACTCCATATCTTTTTGTCCCATGTGACCCAGCCATTCCAGTCAACATTCCCTCCAGCTTTTGTGCGATAAGGGTGATGATTCATACCCATTTCACAGCATAGTCTGTCAGCTCCCATCTTACTCAGCACCAGCTTGAATATTCCCATTTTAGTAGTGTGCAGATTAGCACCATTTCTTTTCTCTTCCCCATTGGCCAACATTCCAGTAAATACATACTGGCCAGCCTAATCATGCTCTTGCATACTTCACTCTTTAGTTTATGCAGGATATACATATTATGGACAATTCCCAACAACTCCCTCCATTTACACCAAGTGCTCTTCACCCGCCTTCTAACTTTCACAGCTATATTCCCCAGACGTGAACTGAGGTATTTATTACTGCACAGACTTTCATCTAGTTTTACTGGCTTATGGCTGTTTCTCTCAACAAAGTATTACTTATTTTCTATCTCTAACAGTATATATTGGTATGGAGTGGCTCCCAGACATATGCTCAGAGCCCAGGTTACCCTGGCTGCAGTATTTCCTGGGCAGATTCCCCAAGTTTGGACAGCACCACCTGGAGCAGCAGGGGGACAGACACCCCAAGCCTGGGCCACCCTGGCTGCAGCTGCCTGGGGTGGAAGGGCCTGGGTGAGAAATCCCTGGGCTTCAGTAGGAGAGGAAGGAGTCAGAGTCCAGGTTGCCGCAGAAGGAAGACATGGACTTGGTGCCTGAACCAGGAACTATGCCAGGAGTTAGGGGCTAAGAGGACAGAGATCCAGAGCTCTATTCCAAGGCTGCTGTAGTGCACAAGTGATGGGGTATCACCGTCATTTCTCCGCTGCTCCTATGAAGGTGGGTCTGTTCTAATCACCATGGTGGCCATGCAAGGGAAGGACAACTCCGTCCTTCCCCAGAAGTTCCAGAATAGCAGGTAGGAGCCACAAGAAAGAGTGGATTTCAGGCAGGAGGGCTAATTTCACTGTCCATGACAGGTTGTTCATGGCCTTAAAATTGGTAGGGTCCCAAGTATGTCCACGGAAGTCTGAACATCTGTCTCCAGAAGAGAGCACAACTGCACGCCAATCCTTGGCAAGTTCTCTAGGAACTCTGTTATAACCCTGCTCTAACTCTGCAAACATTATGGACAGGTCCTTGTGTTTCTTGCTGTACATCCTCAATATGTGAGTTGAAAACACTCTAGAAAGACTGGCCTGCTACACAACCACGAGTGAAGAGTTTCAACTGTCTGCATTAAAATGTCTGGAGGTAAAAGAGATCTCTTCTTTTACAGTGCTAAGAAAAAAGCTTCCAACAGAACGGTAAGCCTTTGAGCAGCTTGACGTTTAAATGCACCACCATGTTCGATGCTCATGATTAATTACTCCTTTGTCACTCACATGTCTGCAGACACAGGGATCACCACTTCTAAACCAAATGACTTCGTGACCAGATCAAGAAAACAAAGCTAGGCAGCTATCTGAAGTCACAATCTGTCACATACTGATAGCATCCTAAGCTGGTGCAATTCATTCACTCTGAACAAGAAAATCCTCATTTTAAGTATTATTTCCTATTAAAATCAGCTGTCTATCAATCCTTCTCAGATGTCAACGAAATTTCAGGGGTGATCTGCATCCCTTTTCTTCTTATCCTTAAAATAAAGGGTAAGAAACATAGCACAAGAGGAACAAAGAGCTTACCTAACATGGCAAAATGGAGAGTGACTCTGTGGGGACAACCCAGGTAGGCATACAGCCAGCACAGTTGGAGCTATGCCACCTGTTTTCAGTCCCCCTCACATAAGGAATGGTCCATGGCCACAGCACCTTCCATTTTGGCAATTTTCAGATATTTAACAGTCCCAAGGGGGCCCTTATCAGATGGCATAAAATAAAGCAGATGTGGGGATACTCTGATCTTCATCAGATTCTAATGCAGACTCCAGCTGTCCTGAAAGCACACTATTGGCTAATCCTCTTGTTCTATATTCTCTGGCATGGCAGTTTAGGTAGGGCCTAAGATACTCTCAGGAACTCAGCTGCCTTTAGGCTTGGTCCCTAGCCCAGTGAGCTCAGCTGGGCCCAATAAGCCCCCACTGAAGAACTATGCTCCTTCAGTGATCAGAAAAGCCAAGCGATCACTACAGGTTGCACCTCCCTGTCCAGCATGGCCAGAATCTGATCAGTCCCAAACAAAAGAATTTGTAGGATGAGGTGAGGCCCCCTGCACGGGCCCCCCAAGCCTATAACAGGCACTCTACCTTGCCCTGTCCCCACATCTGGGCTGCTTGCCCAGCTGCTGTGGGGGCCAGATGGACTTTGGCCCAAGCCAGCACAGCTGCAGGGTGCTCTGGCCCAGCCCCATGCTGCCCCCCCTCCCCCCAGTGGCGTTGCCAGGGGACACTGACCCTGCACAGCTGCCAGGAGATGCTGTCCCCAGCCTTGTGAAGCTACAGAAGGATGCTGGATCCTCCAGCCCTGGCCCTGCACAACTACTGGGGGATGCCAACTCCCCCTGCCCCAGCCCTAGTCTCAGCCCCACAGAGCTGCAAGGAGATGACAGCTCCAGCTTGCCCTCCTGCTGGGCTCTCTGGTCCAGAAGCATTCTCAGCTTGAAGCTGCTGGATCAGCACTGGTTTTAAGAGTTGTAAACGGTACTTAAACAATGTATGTTAACAATTAACCAGTTAACTGGTACGGGCTGGAGCAGCCCCCCCTGCCCAGAGCAGGCAGGGAGTTGCTCCAGCCCCGTGGGGCAGTCGCAGGTGAGTGGTGCTCCCACCCAGCCAGAGCAGCTCCCATCTGTGGCAGCCAGGAGGCTGGAGCGTCCTAGTTGCGGTGTATCTGGGCCACCCCACTGTGAATGGGGACAGCTGCAGCTGTGCTGAAGCACCCCTCACACACCCACAGCAGCACCTCAGGCAGGGATGCTCCAGCCTAGCTACAGCAGCCCTGGTCCCTCACATGCCATAGGTGAGGGCAACCCAGCCAGCCAGAGCACCCTCTCTGTGGCAGGGGCGCCACTCCAGCACCTGGGCAGCCTCCCCAGCCCTCCTCCCCACAAATGTTAATGGTTAACGGGTTAAACCTAGCATTTAACCAGTTAACTCATTAAATGGGATTTTACACTGCTCATTTCAACTCTGTAACAATAGTTGCACAGTGGGTACTCAGTGTGCCTGCAGCTGTGCCAGACCTCCTTTCTGCCCAGCCTTTGCACTAACCCTTGCCTGTTCCACTCCAGAGCTCTGACCTGGGCTCATCTCTCTGAACTCCTGACTTCAGGCTCTGAACAACATGATCAGTACTCTCCTGGCCATGACTCTGGTTCTCTTTTGGTCCTGGCTATGATCACTGGCTTGTTTTCTGACCTTGAGTGAACTTTTGCCCTCTGATTCCACTCCAGTCACTAGGCTGCACTGCCTGGGCCTTCACGTGTGTTAGATATAGCCTTATTAATCCTATCCTCTTCTTCCAGTGTTTAGTGTCTTGATCCCTGGAGGCACAGAGAGCATGCCTCAGCCAGGGGAGTGTACAAGGGGGGAAGCAGGGGCATCCCTGCTCCCCAGTAATTGATGGGAGCATAGAACTCCTCCAGTCTCAGGGTCGCAGCAGAGAACTGACAGCTCCCCTGGTTCCAGAGCTGTGGTCATTTTTCATTCCTGCATATACCCCAGACCTCAGTTAACATGCACTACACTCATTTCCTTTCCTAAGTCCCTAGACTTTACTCTTTGTAGGTTTAAGAAAGAGAAATTGGAGGAGGTTCAGTTGGAGCAACTGATTTATGAGAGAGAATTAAAAGAGAGAACTATGTTGTATGTATCTTGGCTAAGTAACAAATAGGGGTCCACAATAATTATCTGCAAAGTATTTCAAGAATATAAAAATCAAGACAGACAAGCACTGGTATAAGGTAGTGTAGTCTGAGAAGGTATAGCTAGGACAGAAGTTCATTTAAAATATTTAAACAACAAACAGGCACACACTCAGGAAAAACACACTTGAAAGTGAGATTCACTTGACTGTGCAATTGTGTTCAAAGAGAAGGGAAAAAAGTTCCATTTAATGGAAACTTTTAAAACTGAAGTACAAATGTAAATGACAAGAAAAATCCTAAACTAGCTACACAGACTCTCTAGTTACGCAGTGGTTGTGTTCCTCGCAACCCCCGCATAACTCAATTTTTGCGCAAGTCAGGGGGGCAGGAACCAGATAGCAAGAGTTAGGAAACTGACCAGCCCACTAGGGCTGGCCAGTTTCTTGGCTCCCAGAGTGCTGGGGAGCTGGGAACCAAGCACATGGTTGGTCAGTTTCCCAAGTCCTGCCAGGGCAAGGGAGCCGGGAACCAAGCAGCAGACTCATCTGGGGATGCCACTGGAGGCTGGGCTGGGAGCCCAGGCACTTCTCAGCCGTGGGGCGATGGGGGATCGCTGACCCAGTCAGCTGCAGTTCCTGCGGCTGGGTCTGCCAGCTGGCTCAGCACCCCAGCTGCAGGGCTGTAGGATCCATCTTGCTCCCCCAGCCAGAGATCCTGCAGTTGGAGCTGCTGGCTGGGCTCAGCATCCAGCCGCAGGGGGCAGGATCCACCCTGGCCAGGGATCCTGTGGCTGGGGATGCAGGCTGGGCTCTGCTACCCAGCCAGCTCCCAGCACAGTGCTGAGGGGGTCCCCCCACTCCCCAGCCAGGGATCCCACAGCTGACAGCCAGACTCTGTACCCACCTGGCTTCCAGCCGTGGTCCCCTGGGCCCCCCACCCATGGCAGCGGCTGGGGCTGTGTTGGCAGACCTTTGATCCACCAGCAGCAGCCCTTTAACAGGGGATCCCCTGCTCCCTGCCCCATGATGGCTGATGGGGCTGAGCTGGTGGAGACAAGTGCTCCACCAACTCTCTTCCCCCTTCACGGGGGGTGTCACCTGCCTCAATCATGCAAATATGAGACACACGCATATCAAATGTGCATACCTAGGGGAATTACTGTATGAAAGGGGAATGGACTGGAAAATTGTAATAAACCTCTTCTCCCTTCCACATTGCACAGTTTCCACAATCCTATACCACCCACAGATAGAGAGCAGAGCTCAACTGTAGTAGAGTTTCTTCTTATTGTCCTTTAGAACACCTATAATGGTGGCATTCACCTTTCCATCCACTCATAATGATCGCTCATGTATATGGATCCCAGGCAAAATTAGTTTTCTTACCTTAATTTTGGTATCAGGCAGTATGGCTCCACTGCTCTGGACAGAAGTCATACTTCATGGGAAGTGGAAGCCAATGACCATCATCCACTAACCACATACAGAAGGTAATAAAGTAGTGAACAAATGTAAAAGTACTCACTACAAATAAGGAAAAAAAGAGGTGACTGCGCATCAAACAATAAAGCCCATGAAGAAACCATCTGGTAAATAAGAAATAGCCTTTGAATTAAAAAAAAAATACAACTCAGAATATTTTTTCTGTCTCTTTTAATATAAGCACACACATACACATACACACAAACTCTACATGCAACAGCCTAAGACTTCAAAAGTGACTAGCAATTTGTGAGCATCCACAGTGTTTGATTGCCCAATTCAAGGCATTTTAAAAAGGCAGATTTTCACAGGTCAGATGATCAGACATCTTTAATGTGTCCCAGGTTGGGCTCCCCAGAACTGAGGCACCTAAAATTAATCAACAATTTTGAAAATGTAGGCCTCTATACATACATATTACCGGACAGAACCTCTACCTCGATTCAGTCCTAAGAGGGCTGCTAGGGGATTCATCTTGTCACCCATTCCTGATGCATTCTTCCCTACACAGTAAGCTTTCCAGGACATGCATCAATGACATAAGGGGCAGTCTGAAAATCCTGGGATAGGAGAAAGAGGGACTATGAGGGCTGCTTCAAGTTCTAGATTGGCCATGTGTCCCATTTGGTCAGGGTAGTACATTCTTTAAGGACCAGAGCAAAAATGGACAAAAGCCCATTTCTTTAAACAAAGAAGTGAGGAGCGTAGAATGTGGGATGCAAGGCGGACAGGGCCTGTCAGCCCTAAATAGGGAGGGAACTCAGAAAAGAGCCTCAGGCCAGCCCCTGACAGGGGAAGAGAAGGGAAGGCTCAGTCTAGCCCCATGTGGTATCCCGTTTCCTGTTTGGGAAATAGGGTCACCCTATGCAAGTCAGACCAGAAGTCTGGCTTTGCATCTCCCAATTTTATCCTCCCCTCCTTTCGCAAGTGCACCTGAACACCCTAGCTTTAATTTTTTTTTTTTTTATTTTTTAGGAATAGCCTCATTCTAAAAAGCAGTCAGAAAGATTTAAAGGACCGATGCCTGAAGACTACATGCACTGATGATAGCAACTTAGTTCTGTATTGTTAGACAAAGAAAAGAGAATTTTTCACATAGGAGGAAATCTGCCAGGCTGCTCCTTCATCTAATGATGTTACAAAAACTCCAGCCAAAAGCACACCTAAAAATGTCAAAGACGGTTCCCTAATGGCCGATTTATCTGCCAAGAAAAGGAGATTATTCGTTGCACCTGGCAAAGGCCAACTTTGAGAAGAATATAGCCCCTTATCTCTAGAAGAAAGTTTAAAGTTTTTCTCCACAGATTAGAGTGCCTTAGACAGAAACGGCTATTGCCTAGGCCAGGGGTATCCAGACTTTCTCCATCAGGGGCAACACAGCAATTTTTTACATGTTCCAGGGGCCAAACACAAAATAGCCCCAAACCCGGCACCCCACCCCCAGATTTAACCCCTCACAGACCCAAACCGCCGCACCCCCCACCCCCAGGCTTCACCTCATAGCTCCACGTTTCCCCCAGATCTAGCTCTCCCCCGTAGTCCCAAGCCACTCCCAGACTTACATCCACCCCCACCCATCAGCAGCCAGGCGCCCTACACCCCACCCCTGGTGACTCACTGGAGCCACCATCCAGCCCCGAGAGCTGAGCCATGCCCCAAGAGCCATGCTAAGATGCACCAAGTTCTGAGAACTACGTGGTCACCTTTTAAAAATGGTGCCACTGCCAGCTACATGGGCCAGATTAAAAGGATCTGCGGGCTGGACATGGGCCCACAGGCCACATGTTGGACATCCCTGGCCTAGGCCATCTTCCAAAGCTGAAAATGTTTTTCTAAGTGATCAAACAGATTATCCTTGGAAAGGGGTGAAGCAGCTCATTGCTTCAAGTGGAGCTCACCATCATAATTTTGGCAGATCCTAGGGCTGGTGTTTAAGCTTACCTTAACTAGCTCGAGAGTTGAAAATATGGGTCCTAGCAAAAGAATACTAATTATCCTACCTGATTAAACTTCTTGTCTAAAGGCCAAAGGAAAGAAGATTTAGAGAAACTCAACATTTGAATATTTTATAATAATTTTAATAAGGGCTTCCACTGGAACATCTTTTGTTCCCAGGTGATCCTGTCCGTGGGCGATCCTTAGCCATAAAACACGAAAGTGAGTTCAGCCAAGAGACTGAAGCTGAGCACCACATCTTACGCTGAGAATTAAACTAAGATAAATCTGTGATCCTAATAGCATCCCAATACAAAAAGACAAGGGCCTCACTGGTATCCAGAAGTGCATTTCTGTTGGCCTGAGAATTTCAGTGTTACCCAGTTCATTCACTTCATAAACTGTATCTGATGTGTGCCACTAGAAAACCAATTACTTGCATAATGCATGTATGGTAAATATCCAAGAGTACGCACAAGTACAAAGGAAATACAGAACTAAAATATGTTACCCAAACTAGACTGGGAAGTGGGTAAAAAGGTTTCTCCCAGAAAAAAGGACAACCCAACACCCCAAGACAGGTGTGATCTGACTTATTGGCAGGCACATAGCAAGTGGCCATTCATTTATATCACAAAGGGCAGAAGTAGATTAACTTGCATTTTAGCAAACACCAGGAAGGAAAGAAACCAGCATGGAATTTCCTGGACCTCCATGCTTCTTTCTTCACCCCTGCATGAAGCTTTTCCAGGCATAGCCTTTTGAAGAATTTATTTCAAAGTTTTGCTAACTGTAAATGAGAGGTGCAAAGAACCCCAAGTTATTTTTTACCCACAAAGACAAACAAACTGAGCACTTTGGTCTTTGTGATAGATCCTGATCAACGGGTTGGCCAGCCAACTTGCTGGAAGGTAGAGTAAGAATCTTGTTTTAAACCAAAACAAAAAAGCAGTTCAGTAGCACTTTAAAGACTAACAAAATAATTTATTAGGTGATGAGCTTTCTTGGGACAGACCCACTTCTTCAAATCATAGCCTTACTCAATAGTAAAGGCACAGAAAACCAAAAAATAATTATCAAGGTTGACAAATCAGAAAAATTGTAATCAAGGTGGGCAAATCAGAGAGCAGAGAGGCGGTAGGAAGGGGGGAAAGTCAAGAGTTAGATATGTTAAGTCTTAGTCTCTAGAATTTTTTTCACTTTTATTTCTGTGCAACCTTTTCTAACTCTATCCTTCATACTTGCACTCACTTATAAAACCTCCATTAATAAAACAGTACAGCAGTCATGTACCACTTTAAAGACTAAATAAATAATTTATGAGGTGATGAACTTTTGTGGGACAGACCCACTTCAGATCTGGAGATAGTGCTGTACTGGAAATAGTTACGCAGGTTTGCAAAATCAAATAGCTATATAAAGGGTTAAATGAGCTTGGCTAAATAATGTGTATGCACTTCAGTTTGTATAGAGTACTTAGCAGTTGTTGCAAGGCCTTGAGGGATGGCATGTTTAATTGGAAATACTGAATCTGGAATTTGGCTGTATTCAAAATACTGGATCTGGAATGTGGCTGATAAGCGGAAAAGAAAGTTTCAGTTATCACGAATGCTTTTAACCTATTTTAGTGAGGAAAAAATGGAAGAAGCAGGGATTAGAGTCATGTAGGTTCCGATGGTGAAGGTACACAAAAGATGAAATCTTAAGAATCATCATGGGTTTGAGCATCTCTGGGCTAGTCCTCTTTTACAGAGCCACAGGATGGCTCACCGGGATGCCCCCCAGCAAGGCCCAGAACAATTGGCACCCACAGCAAGGGTTGGGCCCACACTCACCGGTACAGCAGGAAGTGGAGTGACCAAGACCCAGCCTGATACACAACTTCAGCTCCCAGCTAAATTGTTTGAGGGAGGGCATGAGAGAAGGGATGGGAATCTTTAATCTGACACCCTATAAGAGTCTGACTTTCAGAAAGTATTCCTTCAAGATGTGTCAGGCGGGGCAGTCAAAGCTTACATTATCCCAAAATATTACTCACTTCCAAAAATATTGATCGAGAAGTTCAAATAAACAAAAGTTAATTTTATATAATTTTAAATTAATTAAAAAAGAAGATATTTAAGAATCTGCAGAGAAATGAAGATCTAAGAACTACTGTATACTAGCTGTGCTTATCTTTCTGCTTTTAAATGCTCATCCTCTATGCAATACATATGAGAACGAACCAGGGCAGGGTATTTTTACAATGGGCTTATGTTAAATTTTGGAATGATCATGGAGAAGTCATAAAAAATTGCCAAAGAGACTTGATGGCTATGTGTTTGCTTTGAAGAATTAAAATGGTGTTTTAATTTTTTTTTTCCAAAATAGTTGATTAGTCATTGATCTTCTATTAAATCGATCCCTATTTATTGTAGTATCAGAGTGCCTCTGCCCTTTCCGAAGAACTTTTCCCAGATCTACCCCACTTCTTCTATTCTCTCAGATACAGCTCTTTTCAAGGAACTCAGTAATTAAACCTTCATTCTCCTTCCCTGTCTCCTCCCATTCCTTCTCACTGCCCCAGGGACAGACAATTTAGATTATCAAATGATATGTCTTAACGTTACTACAGTAGGAAAGAAGTGTTCCTACTGTGTGTGCTGTGTGGCCATTCTGGAGAGATACATATGCTGTCCAGCAGATTAGTCAAGCACCCACAACTAGGTTTTGTGTTTATAGTGGTGGTGCACATTCACCCATATCTCTGGGCACTGAAAATTATTCTGCAC
This sequence comes from Carettochelys insculpta, assembly GCF_033958435.1. Lineage (NCBI taxonomy): Eukaryota > Metazoa > Chordata > Testudines > Carettochelyidae > Carettochelys > Carettochelys insculpta. The sequence continues at coordinate 85,823,730 of NC_134138.1, read as the reverse complement.
ATGGATGGAAAAAATCAGCACATGGATGGAAGAGATTAGAGGGAACAGAAGCCTTGAGCTTCTAACCACTGCAACCAGAATGAGACTAATTGGCTAGTACTTTTTTCAGAAAGCTGCTCTTTTGAACAGGGTGGCTGCCACTCAACAGCAATCTTGTGTTGCTGGCAGCACGCACACACTGGCCAATGGAATCAAATTCCCACACTTAACTGGTTTAAAAGCTCTGTTGTAATCATCTGAAGATGAAGGAAAGCAAGAGTGACAGCTGCCTGATTGATACCGGTCACCTCCCACTCCTGGGAAGCATTGTCTAGTCCCCTGTGACCTCCAACATTTCTCAGTAGCAGCTGCCCACAACCCCCCGGGGTCCCAGCAATTGTGGCCAACCATTCACTTTCAGTCTGGTTTGTTTTATAAAGGATTCATCTAGGGTTTTGGTTTTTTTTTTTAAATATCTCATTGGAGAAGTTTGTGTTTAATTTAAAAAAAGAACTAATATACTAATTTGTAAACAGCTGTATCATTTACTACATTTAGAACTATAAAAACTGGCACAGGGAGGATGAAAGAAAAAGAAATTTAGACAGCAAATATCTTCTTGGCTACTCATCATAGAAGTAGGGAAAAGAAATCAAGATCTCAAACTTCTAGATACATGTTAAATAAATACTTTGGATATATATTTTTCAGGCTACTTGCCTTACACATTCTTTCTGACAATTTATTTTTCACTCACTGTTACTTCCAAGGTTAAAACACAGAAGGAGGCCATGGCAAAAACAAAACATAATATCAAAGTATTTTTCACTAAGTGAAAAAATTGAATATAGTGTTTAAAATAAATCAGAAAAAACAAAATTTATCTTGCATTTAGACTTGCATGTCAAGATATTTATGGTGAAAGCCTGGAAGTAACAAACATAAAGGTATGATCCACCCTCGCCTTTCATAATTCAATCTCATTTTCATTGGCTATTACCTTAAAAAATTTAAAAAAGGGACAACTGATCTATTGTGTTTTTGTTCATGTGCATGTCATGTACATATTCAAAGAAGTTCCATTTCTGAGACATAATTGTTCTTTTAGGGTGTTAGGAAGCAGGTTTCATATAAAATTCTAGTTCTTAGGTGCATATAAGGCTTAAGCAACTACAGCAAATGTACTATAAATATGCACGTGCACACTGATTATTATAGGGTTCCATAATTGCACACCATCCCACAACAAATATGTACATTTCCACCCGACACCACAAAAGTGAAGCAAGTAGAATATACTTTTTCCTTGAAAATGATAAGTGAAATGTTCCTTGTGTATTTTAATAAGTCATCTTGTAAAAAGGGAAGCAGGTAAGGACTTCCAATTAACACCTTCCAAAGCTAGCACTTTGTTGTCTACAAACAAAAAAAGAAAAGCCCTCCCACTCCTGGCCATAAAAGACTATGCTTCCTTTAGCATCCTTCTGGAAGCTATGAGATTTATCTTAAAAAGAACTGATTGTTTACCACACAAATATTCTTTTGTTACAAATTAAACTAAATTCTCTCTCTCTCTCCCGCCACCACACATTTGAGGCAAACACAGCAGAAACCTATCGCTTTTTTTTCTACATCCGAAAGCTGCAGATTTTGTGAACTGGAACTCATTTATGTGTTAAAAATGAGGTGTTCAGAGAGCATAAACTGTAAAAAATAAAAACAGACTCATTTCCTAGTATTTTCCTCTTGGCATTTGACCAAAGTGCCCTACAATGAAATAAAGTACTGCAAACTTCCGGTTACAGAACACATCTAGAAATATAAAATTCTTTAGAACATTTACTCCTTATAACCATATGCCCTCATTTACTTGTTTCTTTTACATACAATGTAAGTCACTGGAATTTTCAGCTCACTCACTACAGAAGGGCAGACCACAAGTATCTAGCTAAACAAGTCCAGCTGTCATGATACCAAACAGATAAAATGCAATCACACACACTTGGGACCCTGCCAATTCTAACACATCCTGATAGGCTGGTGCTCAGTTTTTAATCACACAGCTGCCGCAGGACTCTTTTGAGTCCTTTGTAAGAGTCAACTTCAACAGTAAGACCAAATGCAGGGTTATCAGAATCAATTTTATTTTAAACATTAAAGAGCTCTTGCAAGTCAGAAAACTCGTGTATGCTCTGCACAGCTACATCCCAACTAAAACTGGCATAATATGACATCTCTATGCAGGACAAAAAAAATTGATAAAACTCCCCTTCTCCCATACCTCTTCCAAATTGCTGGTTGACATTTCACAAAAGACCAAATTCCTGTGGTAAACTTTTGAAAATCCAAATTAAAGTGACATGACTCATATCTAGCAAGCCTTCTTTTTCTTCTATATTTCTTTTCCTCTTGATGCAACACATATGCAAAGTGTTAATCCAAGTTGAACCTCTCTAGTCTAGCACCCTAGGGACTAGAACAGTGCCAAACGAGAGAATTTGCCAGACTATGGGAGGTCAATATTGTCTAACATGTGACTAACACTTCACTGCTTACTGGGCTCTTAGAAGATACTTAGGTGTAAATCAGAGCTAAGTAACAGCACAGGACACTGTGAGCCAGGCTTGAGGGCTGTAAACAAACTTTATAGAACCACAGGAAACCTGGCCAAACCCATGATAAATTGTCATACAGATAACTAAAATCATGCCAGATTACGGATTTTGCCACACAAGAGAGTGCCATATTAGAGAGGTTCAACCTGTAATTTGGTAGATCAGGCACCCTTCTCCTCCTGAAAGTATAACTTAAAATTACAAAAAAATTGAGGGGTGAGATGAGAATAAGACTTAATACAGTGGCTTGGGGAAGACAAGAGTTGTATTATGAACTAACTGGCTTGTAACAAGTGAATCCAGCATTTCAATGGAGGAAAGGATCGAGGGCAAACCATTTTCCTTATCCCAACTGAAGTTTGCACTGCAGCTTCTGACCATGATCAGCATCAACCACATAAGGGCACTGAAGGAGCAAACAATGCTTTCTATTTAGCATGCATAAAGATTAGGTGACTATCCCAATTCTGAAGACTAGCTTATGCTGTGTCTCTCCACTGCTACAGACAAAACACCCGATAGAGTCAGAACACTGGCAGAGTTGCAAAAATATATTTAGGCTTGATTAAAGTGTGCTCACTCAATCTTATAATCTCCTGCACAGCTCCTACAGGCTACATAAATACAAGTCATGTTGTCCTCTCTCAACTTCCTCTGAGACAAGATTTCTGAATGTTAAATGCGGGCCAACATGAAGACACAATCTAATTTTAACATCACCACAAAGAAAATCAAAGAGGATATAAACAGCTGACACGATCTCCCTCCACCCTGCAATCTTACTCTGAAAATGAATATAACTGTGTGTTATGTGTCTTTTAGAAGAGCTACAGAATTATACCCATAATCATCTGAGCAACAAACTCTGGGGTTTATAGGACAAAGTAAGTAAATTTGAACTCTGAACTAGACCTTTAGTCAGCAAATGATGTCTGCAAAAGAACTTTTTTTTTTTCCCCCAGAGCTCCTTTAGAACCATTTCTGACTCATGTAATTTCAGAATTTCTCTTGCCTTATATTATCACCTAGGAAGTTTACATGAAGTGATTCAACTACTTTCTTTTTAAGCAGTAATTTATTTCAATAATCATCTCACTAAATACATAAGCTACGTAACACCTAAATATACACAACAGTACACAGAACAGCATAAGACAGTCCCTGCTGCAAAACAGAGGAAGGCAGTCCTTGTTCCAGCATCACAAAGTCTTAGTTTCTAACATCTCAGGGCTAGGATTTGATGCAACTGTGTAAAAGAGTAAAGATCCCCTCTAACTCCCCATATAGGTCTGTCATCATAAGGCTAGGGTTTGATGCAACTCTGCAAAAAAGAGTAAAGGCCCCTGGCAATCTTACACATGGCTATGTTTGAGCTCTTCCACACTAGGGCTTGGGAGTCCCTGAGGGGACAGGAGGAGAACTCTGCATCCATGATCACCTTTGGAGTATAGACCTAGAGAAGATGCAAGCACTTTGAGAGAAGCCAAGGATTTAACCACTAACCGAAGTACTTGCCCAGGTACTAGAGGGGAAGCAAGCTGCACTCTGAAAATGCTTAAAGTAATATTTCTCCCTCTTACCAATCCCTGCAGAAGATGAACTGCAACTGAGTCTTAATTTTTTTCATAATTATTTCCCAGAACTTGTCCACAACTAAGTGGTGCCCCACGTTCAGGACTGAGCATAAATGATTGATCTAGTTACAGTCCAAACAACTGAACCTTCAAGTGGAAAACAGACACCGGAGAGGGCATCAGATGCATTTTGAGAAACTTTTCTTCATCACAAGAAGTTGCATACAGAAGAAAGGAAGGGATTCAACAAAACAAAAACAAAGAACAAAAGAAAAGAGAAAAAGGGTGTGGGGAGCCAAACTCTATAGAAAATGCCTTCTGCAATTTTGTATGAAGCAACATCATCTCTTTAAAGAGAATCTAGCTACTGGTTGAATGAACATAACAAACATTTTGCAGAATTTCACCAGCATTTGGTGGCCAGATAACAGACATCACAGAATGTGAATACTGCACACCAGACAGACAGAAGGACAGAACTAAGAGTATTCAGCACTTCTATCCTGTTTTTCGTATTTTGTGTGCTTTACAAAAATCATCCTTGCAAAATCCGTTTCAGGTATTTTGACCAGAAATAATCAGTAAAACTCCTTTCACAGCTTCCCCCAACTATTCCCGCTCCTCCTCCCTGTGCAGTAGTGAGAGCTCAGTTTCTAAAGGGTAGTCGTGATAGTCTATATCTTCAAAAAAAAATACAAGCAGTCCTGTAGCACCTTAAAGACTAACAATTTTATGTATTACGTAATGAACTTTCCTGGGTAAGAACCACTTCATCTGATTCTCAGTTTCTGTTACCCTGAAGAACAGTCGTCACTCCAGTGCTATCTAAGGCTCTGTGTACACTGGTAATTGAGCGACAAAGCCTCTGTGGTTCACAGGTGCTTAAACCACCAATCCCCAGAAGACACAAAAGGTTTGCCCCAGCAAGAGTTAAGAGTAAACAAAACTAGTCCACAAAAACTAGAAGGAAATTTTTAGTTGACAGAAGTACTGACAAACAGCATTTACACTGCCTTACTTTAGGCCTGTGTGGACACTGCCCTGTGCTAAAAATCAGGCAGTGTGAAGGCTGTTTGGCAGTTGACAAAAAACTTATACCAACCTTCAGAGTTCCCTGTAAACTGAGTGCTTGAGCAGCTACCCAGGAGAGAGTCAGGTGTCACCCAGCTGATGATGAGTGTCCACACCCAGCCACAATGGGTACTTGCTTCTATTGGTGGTGCACATATGCACATGCCTTGGTACACATAACACAATTTATTCTGCCCATGGATGGAAAAGATTAAACCAAACACTGCCCCCATGAACAGTGATGAGCAGCAATTGCTTTGTCTGTTAGCAGGAGCCAAGAAAGCACTGTTTACTCTAGTACTTTCCAGACAAACCTTGGGAGGGGGATGGAGGTGGAAAATGTTAGGCACATATGAACAAGGAAAGCTTTGTAGATCAATTGTCAATGCAGACAAAGTCTTTGACTATGGGATTCTGTTTCAGGAAAAAGGAATGCTAGGAAGAGGTGGGATCTTGAAGAGAGGGAAGAGCATCTTTGCGGGCAGGCTTGCAAACCTAGTGAGGAGGGCTTTAAACAAGGTTCACTGGGGGACAGTGACACAAGCCCTGAGGTAAGTGAAGGAGCAGGTACAACAAAGTAGGTTTCCTGGGTGAAGAGGAGAAAGTGGGACAATCAGCCACTTCTCTAAGGTGCTTGTACACAAATCAAAGAAGCCTGGGAAACAAAGAGGAGGAATTAGAGGCCCTGGCACAGCCTAAGTAGTATGAAGTGGTTGGAATAATGGAGACATGGTGGGATGATTTGCATAACTGGAGCACAGTCATGGGAGGTTATAAACTGTTAGGAAGGACAGTCAGGGGAGAGGGGCTGCGCTCTGTGTGAGGGAGCAGTGTGATTGCTCAGAGCTCCAGTGTAAGGAGGGAGAAAAGCCAGTTGAGTGTCTTTGGGTTAAGCTTAGAGGTGGAAGTAACAGAGGTGATGTTGTAGTTGGTGTCTGCTATAGACTGCCAGATCAGGGAGATAAGGCAGATGAGGATTTCTTCAGACAGCTAAGAGAGGCTTCCAAATCACAGACCCTGGTTCTCATGGGAGACTTTAATCATCCAGACATTTGTTGGGAGACCAACACAGCAGCACACAGACAATCCAGGAAGTTTTTGGAGAACAATGGGGATAACTTCCTGGTACAAGTGCTGATGGAACCGACCAGTGGGTGGGCATAACTTGCCCTGCTGCTCAAAACAGGGAAGAACTAGTGGGAAAAATAGAAGTGGGTGGCAACCTGGGCTTCAGTGGTCACAAGACGGTAGATTTCAGGATCTTTACAAAAAAAAGAAAGGTGAGCAGTAATATACAGACCCTTGACTTCAAAAGAGCAGACTTTGACTCCCTGAGAGAGCTGATGGTCAGGATCCCCTGGGATATGAAGATGAAGGAGGAAAGAGTTCAGGAGAACTGGCAGTATTTTAAAGAAGTCTTGCTGAAGGCACAGGAACAAACAACCCCACTGCATAGTAAGAAACGTATATATGGTAGGCAACCAGCATGGCTTAACAGGGAAATCCTTAGTCAGCTTAAACTCAAAAAGGATGCATACAAGAAATGAAAACATGGTCAGTTTACTAAGGAGGAGTATAAACATACAGCTGGAGAATGCCAGGCAGTAATCAGGACAGCAAAGGCACAATTGGAACTGCAGCTGGCAAGGGAGGTGAAGGGCAACAAGAATGGTTTCTACAGGCATGTTAACAAGAGAGTTATCAGCGAAGGTGAGGGGCTGTGACAGATGATGTAAGAAAAGCTGAAGTACTCTATGCTTTTTTTGCCTCAGTCTTCATGGACGAGGACAGCTCCCACACTACAGTGCTAGACAATACAATATGGGAAGGTGGAGGACAGCCCTCAGCGGGGAAGGAACGAGGAACTTGATGTACACAAATCCATGGGTCTGGATTTAATGCACCCAAGGGTACTGTGGGAATTGGCAGACATAATTGCCGAGCCTTTGACCATTATTTTTGAAGACTCTTGGAGATGGGGAGAGATTCCGTATGATTGGAAAAAGGCAAATGTAGTACCCATCTTTAAAAGAGGAAAGGAGGACAATCCAGGGAACTATAAACTGGTTAGCCTTATCTCAGTACCTGGGAAAATAATGGAAGGGATCCTCAAGGAATCCATTTTGTGGCACCTGGAAGAGGGGAAAGTGATCAAAAGTAGTCAACACAGATTCACCAAGGGCAAGTCATGCCTGATCAATCTTATTAGCTTCTATGATGACGTAACAGGCCCTGTGGACTTAAGAAAGTCAGAGGATGTGATATACCTTGACTTCAGCAAAGCTTTTGATACAGTCTCCCACAACATTCTTGCCCATAAGTTAAGGAAGCATGGGCTGGACACGTGGATTATAAGATGGATAGAAAGATGGCTTGTTGGTCGAGCCCAGTGGGTAGCGGTCAATGGTTCAATATCTGGATGGTAGTCAGTTTCAAGCAGAGTGCCAAAAGGCTCAATTCTGGGGCTGGTGTTGTTCAACATCTGTCTTAACAACCTAGATGAGGGACTGGATTGCACCCTCAGTAAATTGCAGATGACACCAAATTAGGAGGAGAGGCAGATACATTGGAAGGTAGAGACAGGATCCAGAGTGACCTGGATAAATTGGAGGGTTGGGCCAAAAGAAATCTGATGTGGTTTAACAAGGAGAAGTGTAGAGTCCTGCACTTGGGACAGAAGAGTCCCAGCATTGTTATAGGCTGAGGACCAACTGGCTAAGCAGCAGTACAGGATGGAAAGGGACCTAGGGAATATGGTGGATGACAGGCTGGATATGAGTAAAGAGTGTGCCCTTGTAGCCAAGAAGGCCAACAGCATATTGGGCTGCATTACAAGGAGCATTTTGAGCAGACCTAGAGAAGTTGTTGTTTCCCTCTATTCAGCACTGGTGAGGCCATATCTGGAGCATTATGTCCAGTTTTGGGCCTCCCAATATAGAAAGGATGTGGATGTTCTGGAGCAGGTTCAGTGGAGGGGAACAAAAATAATTAAGGGACTGGAGCACATGACCTATGAGGAGAGACTTATTTAGTTTGCAGAAGAGAAGACTGAGGGGTGATTTGATAGCAGCCTTCAACTTCCTGAAGGGGAGCTCTAAAGAGGATGGAGCGAAACTGTTCTCCGTGGTGAAAGACAGAAGAACAAGGAGTAATGGTCTGAAGTTACAGAAGGAAAGGAGTAGGTGGGATGTTAGAAGGAACTACTTCAGTGGGCAAGTGGGGAAGCACTGGAATATGCTGCCTAGAGAGGTGGTGGAAACTCCATCCCTAGAGCTTTTTAAGTCCCGTCTTGCCATAGTCATGGCTGAGATGACTTAGTTGAAGTTGATCCTGATTGAAGAAGGGTCCGGACTCAATGACCTCTTGAGGTCCCTTCCAGCCCTATGATTCAATGATTCTAACTGGCTCAAATGAAGCTTCTGAAATGCCATCCTTACTCTCAAAAAGTATAAATCCAGACTGACACTTAGCAACATAATATATAACTCTTTATAAGGCCAGGGTTTCAAAATGAGTGGTAAATAGGAAATTGAGGACTTGATTCTCCATTCACTTAAACCACAATAAATCAGGAGGACCACATGGCATCTAACCAGTCTAAAAGGTAAACTGTGCCTGAATTCTTCCCCTCCAAGTCATTAGTTCAGCGCCAATCTGTGTCAGTAGTGATGTAAAGTTAACATTTGATTAAAGGCCTGTCTGAAGTGGATGTGCAGTCTCAGTCTAGCTATTAGTGAATATCCACATTGCAAAAACATCCTCCCTTTTCGGAACCCTATTATCCAACCTCAGCAGAGAGATCAAAGGCAGAAAGGGCAGAAAGAATGACCTGCTATCTTGCACTTTTAAATGGTTTTGCCAAAGCAGGTTTGAGGCAAAACAAGCATGGGGAAGTACACAATACCACCGTTCATAAAGTATTTGATGCGTCATGTGGAGAACAACTTCCATTATGCCTAAACACACAGAAGACATGAAGACTACGTTCATTTAAAAAAAAAACCCATCACCTAATCCAGAGCCTCACACAGAGCCCCACTCCCTGCCTCTGCTTTGCATAGCTAGCAGGAGAATCCTCGAAGCAGCTTTGTGTCTGTAAGCGTACATGTTCCACTAATTAGCTGGGCAGACCAGAGAGGAAGGCTTATGGGGATAGATCCAGCCCCTGGATGTGGTTTTGCCCACCCTTGTAGTGGTTTTCGCTGTATGCTATGTCATTTCCTTTAACTGTGTTTTATTCTTAGGCCTTATTTTGTCACCCTTACTCACAGCGGCTATGTTTACACTAGCATTCCTCTTTCAAAAGAGGCATCCAAATGAGAGAAATTGAAAATGCAAATGAGGCACAGATTTACACATCTGGCACATTGTTTGAACATCCTCCTTTCAAAAGAAAAGAAGAAAGCCATGTATATGAGGCTCTTTTACAGTAATGCCCATCTTCAAAAGAACCCTTCTTTCTATTTTGTTTTTCTTAAGGAAGAAGTATTCTTTCAACAATGGGGTGTACTTTTGAAAGAGCCAAGTCTACACTACTTTTCTTCTTTCAAAAGAAGAATATGCAAATGAAGTGCCAGATATGTAAATCTGCACCTCATTTGCATCTTCGATTTCCCTCACTTGCGTGCCTCTTTGAAAAGAGGAATGTTAGTGTAGACACAGCCGGTGAAGAGCAGGCAGCTCCACAGATACTCACATAAACCTCTAAGGAACTAGTGGCTGTGTAAGAACTGAAGTAAGGGTAGGTCTGCACAGCAAAGTTATTTTGAAATAACAGCTGTAACTTTGAAATAACTCTCTCAGTGCATACAAGATGCAGCCGCTATTTTGAAGTAAATTCGAAATAGTGGTTGGCCTATTCCGAAATTGGTAAACTTCACTGCACCAGAAATAGGACTTGTTTCGAAATAACTATTTTGAAATAGGTGCTGTTGAACAGGGAATAGAGCCTATTTTGAAATAAGCCACAGTGAGTCCAGTGGCTCTATTTCAAAACAGGCTCTATGTGTCTGGGGCTGTGTCTCCACTTGCATTCCTCTTTCAAAAGAGGCATGCAAATGAAGGAAATAAAAATGCAAATGAGGTACAGATTTACATATCTGCCACCTTATTTGTGTAGTCTCCTTTCGAAAGAGCTTCTTTTGAAAGAAAAAAGCAGTGTAGACCTGTCTCTTTCAAAAGTAAACCCCATCTTCGAAAGAAGCCTTCTTCCTGAAACAAAATAGGAAGAAGAGTTCTTTCAAAGATGGGCTTTACTTTTGAAAGAGCCCTGTCTACACAGCTGTTTTTCTTTTTAAAGGAGAATATGCAAATGAAGTGCCAGATATGAAATTGCACCTCATCTGCATTTTTGATTTCCCTCATTTGCATGCCTCTTTCGAAAGAGGAATGCAAGGTAGACACAGCCTAGGTGATGTATTTCAAACTAGCTATTTTGGAACAGTTACAGAATGGTTTATTTCGGAATAAGGCTGCTGTGCAGACATGCCCTCAGTGTGGCAGAGTCTGGGCTTGATTCTTCATCTTTGAGTTCCACACCTGTGATGTTCACAAAAACAAATCAACTTTTAAAGTACATTTTTCTAATTTTCATTAATACTCCCACAAATTTTTTGAAAGTCTTTTTGGCTACGTCTACAAGTGCCCCAAACTTCGAAATGACCATGCAAATGGCCATTTTGAAGTTTACTAATGAAGTGCTGAAATGCATATTCCCATGAGCTCATGGGAATAAGGGGACTTCGAAGAAGGTGGCGTCCTTTCGAAAAGGAGCCCCGTCTGGACGCGCCGCGCGGCGGCAAGGCGCGTCAATTTCGAAGAGCCGCTGCTGCCCGCATGCTAATGAAGCGCTGAATATGCATTTCAGCGCTTCATTAGTAAACTTCAAAATGGCCATTTGCATGGCCATTTCGAAGTTTGGGGCACGTGTAGACACGGCCTTTGAGTTTAATATGGGTTTGCTTCAGGGTCATACATGAGTTTGGAAGTTTTTCACCTCTTTACCACTTATCTCCAACTGATGTTTATAGCATACTTGTGAAACTATTAGCTGCTAGCAGCTAGCAACAGGTTTAACAGAAATGACATTCAGTATCTACACCCTGACGTATTTGGAAAGCCTTGTCACTTGCAGATAACTTCCTAGATCACACCCACTACAGGTTCCTTGAGGTATGCAGGCCTGCTTATTTCATATTTCTGCTATGTGACTGCAGACAGGCTCATTGAACCAAAATAAACCAGAGTTATTTTTTGCCTTTATAGTCCTACAAGCTAGTGATATTTGAAGAATTCCACATGGTGAGCTAATGACCTTAGCATAACTGAAGCAAAACGACCATTAGGCATGCCATGGATATGTACAATCTCGGCTCCCACCCCAGACTGATACCAAGGTGATGCCTAGAGCACTCGGTTTATAATTTATTACTGTTCCTTTCAGATCATTTGTTTTACACAGTATTAACATCTGATATATTCAAAGTGCAATTTTATATCTTCTCTCTTTTTACTCGTTCTCAAACATAGTTTATTACAGATCTGCAATTCAGCAACCAAAGTATAAATATTATATTTAAAAATAAATCAAAAACTATGACAGCTAGGGATCTGATTTAAGCCTACAAAAGCCAGAAAACTCCAGCTAAAGATTGAAATGTTATCATAAACTTTTTGCCTAACAACTGGCATAAATCAAGATCACCAATGGTTTGGTTATAAATGTAAAAGCTAGCAGTTATATGCTGAACCTGTTGTTTTTCATATTTTCTTCTTTTCACCCCGATGCTTCACTTGAATTTGGGTTTTGTTCTGTTTTTTGTTTGTTTGTTTGTTTGTTTGTTTTTGCTGGGACTTTGTGTTGTGGTTGTCTATTCTTTTATGAGAGGAAAGTTTTTTCAAAGAGGTGCCCTAAAAATATTTATCATACAAGTCAATCCTGTTCCTCCAAGAGCTACATCCACAACTGCACTGCTTTGATAACAACACTAACTTCAATAGCTTTTGTGAACTGCACTGTCCCAAAAGGGCACAGACTATGGTAGTCTAAGGAGGAAGGTGTGGTTACAATTATAACTTGGCCCTAATCCACTGCTGGTTTTGAAGAGCAGAATCAAGGTCTTGAACTGAAACCAGAAGCAAAGTAGGAACCAGGGCAGGAAATGGAGGATGGGAGGGAAAGGTTCACGGCAACCTGCCTCCTTTGCATTAATGGGAGTCTTCACATTGCTCCCAGGATCAGCCCCAATTACACTGAATTACAGTAGTGCAATCAGGACAGGAAAGACCTGTGGATTGATGTGGCCAAATCCTCATCATGGTGAAAGAGGCCATTTATTAGCAAGGTGAAACCTCTATTTACCGCCAACACTACACCTATTTGCTTACACTGAATGGTGATTTGATGCTGAACCTTTGTACAATCCTGATGAATAGAGCATAAGATGCAAAATGACTTCCATGTAAGAAGAAAACTGTCTCATTATTAGTTTCTCTGCTTTCCTCTTCCAACCAGCATTATGCCATTCTTGTACATGGGGAGTTTCAGCCACTTGCCTTTCATCCACATGTGTATTGTGTCATCTTTTTAATGAATAGTATCAGTTCTATTAATGGAAAATGAGATGTACAACTGTGTGTCAAAGAAAGAAACAGCTTCACCCTGCTTTATGGGGAATGAGGGGTTACCATAGAACACTGCGCCAAAACAAAACACAATGAACACTCTTTGGAGTTACTGCATATATGCAACATTTATCACTTTAAAATACAAGTGGGTTACTCAAAAATATTAAAAAATGAAGTACTTTAAATAAATGATTATACTGCCCCACAAAGAGTGGCTAAAAGGACAACAACTTCAAAAGGGGCCACTAATTTTAGCTGCCTAAAGTTTTGAGTACTCAACCTGAAACACTCTGAGCCTGGTTTTCAGAAATTTTGAGCACCCACAAATACCATTCAAATCAAACAGGGCTATAGGCTCTCAGTCCTTTTGCAACATCCCTAAAAATCAAACGTTATGTAAGTTGAGTCAGGACCCAAAAATAGACAAAACGAAAATGAGCAGCTACTTGAAAATTTGCCTGTGAATCTGTAAGCCTTTTCTAAGAACTAAAGATCACCGTATTTTTAAAAAGAGAATGATTATTGGTATACCTTCCCAAAAGTCATACTTCCCCATTCTTTTAAAATACAAACAAGGTGTAATTTAAACCCACATGAAAACTGAAAGATATCGATATTAATAACCATGTTAGAGATGAGGAGTGGAGGGAAAAATGTCTGTTTTTGCTAATTTGATTTTTTCCTATTATGCAATTATGAATGACAAATTTGATGGTAAAGTGATCTCTCAAAAGAGAGGCAGCATCAGACTTGCCCACATTATATGCAGCCTTCAACATTCTCCTCATCACTTAGTTTTGCATAAAGGGACACAAAGACCATAAAACTGCAGAGTCCATTCATTCCCTCGCATTTACACGAGAGTTCCCATTCATTCCAGCAGATTATGCTCAGATGCTACGAGTGAAGAGAAGCCATATTATTTCAGGATGAAGCAGCCCTTGGGAAACTCCCCTTGAGAAGGACAAAGTGGATGAAGAAGGAAAAGTTCTGTCGGACTGCTGGGAAGGTGGAAGAGCGAAATTTGCTCACCAGCCAACATCCTCAACCAACCCCGGTGAAGCAAAACATAAGAAGGATTCTGATCCTCCCTCCAAGTGAAAAGCAAACCCTTGAGACTCTGCAGACACAAAAAGGCCTAAGGACTTTGTTGCTGTGATGTAGAATACCAGCCATTTCTTCCAGGGAGGTAAAGGGGGACTGGCTGCTAATAGGTGTTGCTCTCTGTGAAGGAGGATCCTAGAGGGGGATCTGGCAACCCCTAACCCTCTACATCTACTCTGCCCACCATGGGCACGTTCTGCTCAGAGGCAAGCACAACTGTAAATTAGAAGGAGTGGTGAAGCCTAAGCAGAACAGACTTAGGTCAGGTCTACACTAGGCCTGAAAGTCGATCTCAGATACACAATTCCAGCTACAACAAATGCATAGCTGGAATCAACGTATTTAGGATAGATTTATGAGGCTGCCCACACAGATGGAGGTCAACAGGAGCAATTCTCCGATCAACTTCCCTTACTGCTTGTCAAAATGAAGAGTATCAAGGTCAACTGCTGAGCCGTGATGGTTCAATTTAGTGCATCCACATTAGGTGCATTAAATCGAAACCTGGAATATTGACTTTGAATGAATCAAACTTCCAGTAAATATAGAGCTACCCCTAGTTGTAGCCCTCAGGCTTCGAGCAACTTGCCAAATGTGGCAACTGGCACCACAAGTTTCCTCATAATTTCTTTATTGTGGCTGGATGAAGGAAAGAACTTAAGAACCAGAGGGCTGGACAAAGAGCAAGGCAAGGGATGTGCACCACTACTCCAATCCCCAGGTGAAGGGATACAATGTTGTGTACGGAACAAACCTGCAGTGCTGTGTGATTTTCTACAAAAATAACAATGCATTTTAACCTCAATGACTGTTTTTTTGTGCTGACAGCAGGTTCAGTCAGTAATGATCTGTTACCATTTTCTGCTATGTCAATGATTTAAGGAAGAAAAACCCAAATCCTAGTAAAAGTAAAGCCAATGTCATCTAATTGTTATTGACATATTGATGATGTAACAGAATCAGTCTTATTTTAACTCAAAATTATTGCAGCTTAGAAGATCACAAAAACATTACTGACCTGTAACAATCAAACTCCTAAAAATCAATAATAAAAGGGAACTGTGGAATAAATAAACTTTTACATTTGATCTTTTAGAAAAACATATTTTATATTTTATGACTACATTTAAAAAGATACCCATGGTAAATAAAGATGACCACATAAGATTTTCTCACAGCAATCACAAGAACTACTGTCGTTTCTTCTTCATGGTACCCTCTTTCAGCTCCCAAAAGAAGGATACACAGTTTCTTTACACAACACCTTTTATTAAAGGCTCTCAAAGTTCTACACAAATACCAATCCCTGTAAATCACGAGGGAGGTAAACTAGGCTCTTTTTACAGATGCGAAAATTAAGGCAGAGAACTAGGTTAAAGGCTAAGTTTTAAAGGTGGCCTCTAGTTTGGACTATCGCAATTTCTGAGTGCCCAAATTTAATTTCAAGGGGTCCTGAAAACCAACAACTTCTGTAGACTGCTAATTAAGCCCAGTATGCTCAAAGTTGAACACCCAAAATAGGATATCCCCTACTAACTTCTCCAAGGGCCTGACACTCAATTCACATGAGAAACCATTCTTTAATACATGTGAAAAGATGATTGATTTATGTTCTCATTGCAATGTTAAAGGTATATAGTTGTAGATTATAAACACATTACAAAACCAGATCACTGTAAATAAAAAGGCAATAGGAGTTAAAAGAAATGTTGCTCTCATTAATTTTTGTTCCCATCAATGAAAACCAATTAAAAAAATCTGTTCAGGAAATTAAAATTATTGGCAACAGCCACAGTGTATTTCACAAGGAAGGCCCCTCCGGTCACAGCTGTCAGCTTTTACTTTTGGAATCAGGATCTGCCCACTGGCATTGAGATAGCTTGTAGATAATAGGCTCATTACAAATCAAGGACAAATAAAAAAATCCATGGAAACCACTAGGAAACCCTAACATTACTTATCGTGCTCACATTATGCAGTTGCACATCAGTGCTCCAATGCTAACAATGCTATTTCATTACATAGCTAGCTTTCAATTCACTGAAAAGCCACATAAAAAGATGTTTAGTCTTTCACAGATTAAAAAAGAAAAAGAAAGAAGTAATTCCCCTGGCCATATAAGTAATGATCCAGAGTCAAATGAAACAAAGAGAGATATCACAAAAAACTGTTTATTAGGAGAAAAATAGGTATAATATTGTATCATAGTATTATTTTCTAAATTCTAATGCACACACAAGTGCACTAATTGCCAGTTGTAATTCATCCTTGAGCAAACTTAAACAGCATCTGTACTCTTCACACAATACAATATGGACACACACTGTCTTCTCTATCCAAGATATTTTGTTACCTTTTTCTGCAGTTTTCTTAAGAAATAAAAACTAAGTACAAGGAAGCCCAGTACATTAGTCTAATGTTTTGGTCCAATGCTCAGGTTTGCTTTGAGTTATAAGACTGCTCTTAAACATGAAGGCCTAATTCTTTTCTCACGTAAGTTTTAAATTTCAAGAGTTATCTCTCATAAAGACTACTGATATGAAAGAAGAATCAGGCCTAGCTGTACAAAGATATGTACATCAGTAAAAATTAAGAAAAGGGGGGTGTCCAGGGGTGGGTGTGTTGCATTTATGTTTTAAAATAGTACTAGGAATTTCCAAGTATTTTTAAAACTTAACTATAACTTAACCCTCTATGAAAAAGAAAAACAGAAGCATTCTAGCCGTTGCTCTCAACTTTAGACAAACTCACAAACTGATTATGAACCTTATCACCCCTAAAATAATTATTTTTCTCAGTTAGCTGAGGCACTCATCTCCTCTGAATTGCCATACACTAGGCTACGGTTGCCAAGCTATTCCAGGAGACTTTTTTTCCCCAACATGATGTAATGCCATTTTCGTCAAGTGTCCAATTAAAATCTTCTGGATTGCTTTCAGTAGTCACCAGGAGATAAGATGCCAATTCCAGGAGACTCCAGGGCAATCCTGGAGGGTTGGTAACAATAGCAGCAGCATGTTTGCCTCTTAAATACTATTTCCTCAGAACAGAACAGTAGAAGATAGTTGCAGGTGCCTCCAAGGACTAACTTCAAAAGCCCTGGTGCAGGAGTGATGAGGAAGGGCTGTCGGACTGCAGCCCATGCAGCAACCCAGAAAGCAGTCATACATTAGAAAGGCTCTCAGAGCTCCCTAAATTATGCTGAGGACCTCTCCAGCCTCTAGACCAGCCCAAGACTAGGAGGGCACAAAGGTGGCTTAAAGCCCTCACAGCTTCCTACTGACTCCCCAACGGGCTGCAGGTTCTGTGTTTCACCTTTTAGAGGGACATCACAGAATCTCACCCTTTGAACAGATGGCACATTTGTCTGCAGTGCAAATCCAGGCAATTTCACACTTAGGTTAAAAAAAGAAACATCACGAGCTTAAAATGGAACACTTGGTTCTCATATTTCATATGAGGGTGTTCACTAATTGTCAAATAACTGTGATTTATATATTCATTAAAATGGAATGGTAGCAGAAAAGTCTGTTTGCAAATGAGGTACTGAGTCATTCACCAGCTTTGCGTATCTACAGCACCTAAAATGACAACAAATCAACACTCTTCCCCAATAAGGGACACATATGCCAGTATCTTATATAAGTCTTTGTATCTTAGGCAGACAATCGGTGCTGTTGATTTTCCAAGCGTTCTGAAGCACTCTATCCTTGTCATCACACAGTGCACTGAGCAGCTACATCTGAGCTTTGGGACCTATACATTTAGTATTTGCACAGTCATGACACTGCTGAACAACTGTATTAAGGAAGCTAAACTTCCTTTAAGTCACATTTGTATTCCTTCTTGCAGGAAAGAAAACTTCCCAAATATGGAGAGTAAACCAATTCAGTGATGAATTCCCTATTCTGCAAACAGCTTGAAACAACAGCTCAAAGGTGTGAACTATCACACACCTGGAAGTGTATTAACAGCGAGTACTAATGATGACACATTAAATATGAACACAGTTGACAAGCCAACTTCTCATCATTTTAGGAAAACTAGTCAGCTACTAATTATCCAAGAATGCACAATTATCTCTCATGCCAGGTCTCGTGCTAAAAGTCCCAACAATCCCATACCCACCTATAAATACCTCCTGCTTCTTCCAAAAACTTGTACACTTCAATTGTTTTGTCGCTACAAACCATCCATTGTACACTGAAAACCATAAGAAATATAAACCGAGTTTGACATAAAATATAAACACTACAAAGAATACTTTGCTGACTGTGCTGTTCATTCTATATTTGCTTCAATTCATTTATTTTCCCAAAGTGGAGCACCACTGAATTTAAATTTAGCTTGCCATGAAGTACACAGGGTTTTAGCTAATCAAACTGTCACTAAAGGAAATTTTAAAATGAAAGATTTCTACAGTCTTGTAAGATGTCTTTAGATATTAACCTTTTATTTTGAATTTACACTGTAAAAAACCAATACATGCTAAACCCAATGACATAATTTTCACCCTTCATGTAACTTCAACATTGCAACTTACATGCTATTCTCCACTTCCAAATGAATACAAATGGCTAATGATGCACATTTTTGAGAGGGTTGCATAACAGCTACCAGAACTTCACCATTGTCGCCTATCTGTTAACAAGACAGTGCTTGTACATAAGGCATGCCACAAACGCCAGTGCAGAATGATATTCTGCTCTGCCCACAACCATGCATTTAAATTTAGAAAAAAAAAGTTATTGTGTTAAATGTGTTTCACTCTGGTCCAAGAAAAACAATGTAGACAAAGAGAAAGAATCCCATGGAATCAGGATTCCATTGAGTTGGGGGTTAATTTTGTTTTTTAATAAAACTACTTTGGTGATCAATTTAGCTCACAGCATGATCATTTTAAACAAAAACAAAACAATATCATGGAAAAACTCTGAAGTTCATTTTCAGGAAATAAAAGATTACAAAGAAGGTATTTTCAGAATTCGTGTGGAAGAATATAGTAAGTCAAACCTTATATAACAGGAAAAAATTCAAGCACAATTTTCATTTTGCTTTATAACATAAATACAGAAACCTTCATATCCCCCCCCTTCAGTGATCCTTAGCAGGGAACTGGAGCAGAGACTTCTTTACAGAATATTGATCTTATTAAACAATGGATCTGAATTTATTGATCAATTCCAACTAAACCCCATACTATTTGCTAGGCCATGCATGATGTGCAATTTTGGATGAATAAACAAAAGAAAAAAGCAGCTGTTTCCCCCTTCGGACAAACAGGTTTTTGTTTTTACTATACATAACAGATGTTACATTACTGACCTACTAACAAACATCACAGTGGTAACCATGTTAGCCCCATGTCAAAAGCTTGTCTCTCAAAAAGGTAAGTTGGGCCAATAAAAGACACTACCCTCACCCATTCTCTCTTTCTGCTACAAGCTGAGCATCTCTGGGCCAGCAACATCCATTGTCTGTCTGGACATCATTCGGTCCATTTTCATTTTTACTGAAGGGAAACAAGAATTTATATCTTG
This sequence comes from Carettochelys insculpta, assembly GCF_033958435.1. Lineage (NCBI taxonomy): Eukaryota > Metazoa > Chordata > Testudines > Carettochelyidae > Carettochelys > Carettochelys insculpta. The sequence continues at coordinate 85,804,221 of NC_134138.1, read as the reverse complement.
ATACCCAATACTCTCGGCTTTAATTTAAAAATAAACTGGAACATGCAGATTCACATTACTGTGCAAGACCTTTATCTTGCAAAGTAAGGCCCAGATAACGCATTGGCAGCTGTGTGGGTCCACCATTATACCACACGGACCCTGCAAAGATGCTTTTGCAATACTTGGTTCTGAAATTATACCCATTGTTTGTACAGATTGAACCTCTCTAGTTCGGCACCTTCAAGACCTGACTGGTGCCAAACGCGAGAATTTGCCAGACCACAGGAAGTCAATATTGTCTAGCTGCAGCATTATGAACACTTCCACTGCTTACCGGCCTCTTAGATGACATTTGGGGTAAGTTACAGCTAAAAACAGCACAGAACACAGAGCTAGAACTGGTGGCTGGAAACAAACTATAAGAAGTGGTAGTCCAGCTAACTAAAGTTATGATGGATTATGGATGTTGCCAGAAAAAGAGTGCAGGACTAGAAAGGTTCAACTTGTAGTTTAACTTTTGGTGTTTCTTCTTAATATGAACGCCAGGCTCATGAAAAAGTGCTGAACTAGCAGTTCCAGAGAATATTTTGGAAATACTTTGACCTAGCTACCCCATATAGTTCAACTCTAACTTGGGTGGAGTTCTTCCAGTAGAGAACAGTTACCTGCCACTGCCTTTCACTTATTTCTACACCGCTTTAGCAAGTTCAACAATTAGCAATGCAGCTTTTAATCTATCCCGAAACTCTTAGTCCTGTGAATGAGCTTTACTCGCATGTGTAATCCCACTTCCCACTGAACTCAATACTAGTACTACATTTAAAGACTACTCATCTAATTAATGCATGGTGGCTTTTGTGACACAGCCACGTATCTTCTAGAAACTGGACTGAGACCAAATACATTTTTTTCACAATAGACTACTGAAGAGTCATCAGTTAGTAAGTCCTTTCATACACAACTGACAGATTGAATTTGAACTAGTGACCTAGAAGGGAAAGGCTGTATTCACCATTACCAATCTCTTGAGAACTGAATTAATCAATTTTATAAAAGCAACTGTGTGCACTACAGCACCGTATTATTAAGAAAGGAAGGAAAGGTTGTTCTTTTGAGTGTAAGGGCATACGATTAGTAAGAGAACTACAGATTTTGGGTGGCATTATTATTTCTATGGTCCCAAAAAGCATGCTTGCTGCTTTACAGTCTACAGACACAGTACCTCCTGTTGAAGAAATGTAACATTGCATGTGACTTCTAATAGTATTAAGAAAATAATATTAAATGGGTTTGACAATGACATTTTTATAAACAGCTCTCATAAAATATCTTCAAAATACTACTATGAAAGCCATATTGAATGACAAATGCTACAGACTACAAATTAAAGGAGAAGTGGGGATATGGTTAGTGGTAAGAGGCTATCCTCATGTACTCACACTTTTATCTAATCAATGACCTTAACGTGTACATGAACAAGGTTACGCTGAAGATAGTACACATGCCAAAAACTCTGTTAAAGCAGAGTAGGACTGAACAGGGATTTTTAAAATTGAAATCCACATTTTAATTGCAATAGCTTTTTATTTTTTTTTTTTTTACCATTTTTCACAATGATTTTACCTCACTATATTTATTGAGGTGTTGTTTCATGGCAAGTTACATTTGCAAACTACCCTAACAAATATACATTAAACTGTAAAACTAAAAAACAAGTGTTCCTTTTGCAATGCAATGTAAACTGGATGGTGATCTGGGAATGAAGCAGCTCAACTATATTTATCTTTTTATTTTCATGGTATACTAGGGCTCTGTTTGTCTACCCAGCAGGAGCTATTTTGGGATACAATAGGGTCTCAGCATTCCCAAGGGTCTGTGTTGAGAACCCTTGTGAATGTTAAACTTCACAAATACTGTAGGGCAGCCACTCCCACCTGGAGTCCAGCTGCCTGGGCTCCTGCTTGGAGTCCCGGTGGAAGTAGTGGCTGCCAGAGCTCCTGCTTGGAGCCCCAGGGAATCCACAGCTACCGGAGTGCCCGGAGCTCCGGGGAAGCCACGGCTACCGGCACTCCTGCCCAGAGCCCCGGGGAAAGCAGCAGCTGCCAGTGCTTCTGCCTGGATCCCTGGGAAGCGGCAGCCACTGACATTCTCTAGCCCAGAGAACCAGGAAGAGGCAGCTGCCAGCACTCAGTGCCCTGGATAAGCAACGGCTCGCAGAAACTTGTGACGAATGTTGAGACCCTACTGTACTCTGGTATCCCAAAACAGCTGCCTCATGTCTATGCAATGTGCTCACCATTTCAAAATATTTTTCGAAAAAACAAGCATGCAATTGCAACATCCTTGTATACCTCATTGCAGGAGGAGTAAGGGATGCTTCAAGACAGCACTTTATTTTGACATGTGATGCCATTTAGACAGTACCACGACAAAATAGCCTATTTTGAAATTGACTCAAAATTTAAGTTACACAATTTGCAAACTGTGCAGCTTATTTCAAATTCAGGTTCTCCTATAGAAATAAGACATAGCCTGAGTAGCCTCCTGGACTCATTAATTACACGAGGTCTATTCAATATAAGTGAAAAGATCTAGCCACTAGATTTATTCCATATTTACATTTTGGAATCCACAATCACAACTTGGTACAAAATCAGTAAATGATCTCCTGTACAATTTAGTATGTATTATCTGTATATTGACATCCTGATCCCTAGTCAACTCGGCTACGAAGCCTCTAGGGGTTCCATGCCAGTCCCAAGCTTGGATAAAGGAGGAGGGTTGATCAGATGAGGGGACGATGCGTTGATCATAAAAAAACAATACAAATGAAATCTGGCGTCAGTGTGATTAACTGAAAATTGCTTCGTCGAATTTCAGAAGGCATTTGGAGTCAGCATTGGAGTCATACAGAGTGGATAGCAGACTGATATGGTTTTTGAAGGGTATCAATGACAATGTAGAGGCAGCAGTGAGAATGAGCAGAGAATTGGAAAGTTGGTTTAGAATGAGTAGAGGTAAGAGACAACGAGACCCAATATCACTGAGCATCTTCACTGTGTACCTAGACAGAGTGATGGACAAGATCAAGGAAGAGGCAAAAGGGATATCAGTGCACGGGATGAACATTAATAACTTGAGGTTCACGGATGATATAGGTATCGTTGAGGAAAATGAAGAGAAGCTAGCGAGAACGGTGAAAGTGCTAAACGAGGAAGGGAAGCAGTACGGACTGATTATGAACATCGACAAAACAAAAACAATGGCATCTGGAGATAAGGAAATAGGAAGGAAGATCAGTGTAGATGGGATCTAATGAGAGAAGACAGAGAAGTACATGTATCTGGGGAGCAACATGATGTAAGACTTAGACAGTAAGAAGGAAATAGCAATTACAATAGTGAAAGCAAGAATGAGTTTGAAGGCAATGGATCAGATCTGTAAAAGCAAAGCGATTAGCTTAGGAACGAAGCTGAAAATCTTGAAAATGTGCATAGTCAGCTGCACGTTGTAAGGATGTGAGATACGGGTGATAACAAAAGATTCAAAGAGAAGGATATTGGCGTTCAAGAGATATTGTTATAGAAAGATCTTGAGACTAGGATGGATGCAGAAGGTCCCCAACAAGGAATTATATTGGAAGAGTCAGCTGCAAGAGAACCTACTGCAGAAGGTTGTATAACAGAAGTTACAGCTATTCAGACACATCCACAGAATGAACAATGAATGGAAAGTCAAGACCCTGGTATTTGGCATAATGGATGGTTCAAATAGGAGAGGCAGACCCCACAGAGAATGGGTGGTGAAATATTAGATTGGTGGTGAACTACTCTACAGAAACTAAGCCACTCCACACTGGACAGAAAAAAGATGGAGGGAAATAGTGAGGGAGGCATCAGACACTAATGGGAGCTGAGCCCTTGATTGTTGATGATGATGATCGCTAGTCATGGTAGTAAATTAAGCACAAAAATAAATGTTTGCAGGTTCAGGCACTGACTGAGTAGGATCATGTGGTAACAGCTTGTGAGACTACAGCCCCAGGAAAATATGTGCAACAGTAATACTAACATTGCATTATCCTTTTCTCTTCAATCTTTCTTTCTTGCATTGTTCTTTGTATGGTGTTTCCTAGTTTTTTTACTTTTTAAGAACTTATAAAACAAAAATTCTACAATGTGAAACTGTAGGATAGACAGCAAAAGAATAATGTGGCCTGTACAACAGATGCACTTCTAGACAACCCTGTCCCTTACATCTCATCTGTGAGCTAGCCAAAATCAGATCTGATGAAGAGGGTGTGCCCCATGAAAGCTCATCACCGAACAAGTCATTTTGTTAGTCTTTGAAGTGCTACGTTCCTGCTGGTTTGTTTTGCTGGAGTACAGACTGACACGGCTACCTGTCTGTTACAATCAGACAGATTTATCTCTGGTATAACTCTACAAAAGTCACCAGAAGCGCATCAAGAGTGTACTTAGCTCAGTGAAATTGGTTGAAGTGAGAGTGCCTCAAAATAACTTTGTATGTGTTGACTGGTATCAAAAACTTTAACACGATATTACCTACCACTGGAATTCAGTTAAATGCTAACGTGTTTTGCAATATAGGTTATTCCCCTATAATATCCATTCAATAGGAAACTTTAGTAAGTTTGTCTCCTGGATTGTTAGAAGGATGACAAGGCAACAAAAGATGTCATTGTAGTTATAAATAATAGACCAGAATGTATAATTATACACACAATGTGAAAATGAACAGGATTTTACATAGGAATTATGTGAATACGTACTCATTGCATTTTCATTCTGAACTTTCTAACAAAAAGGACCTCTCTCATTTATTTTTTAAAACGTATTTTTAACACATGGAGGTTGTCATGACTAAATTCCCCTCTTTTAGGGTCAAATCGTCAGCCTTGTGTGTTCTGCCACTGTGTAAAACTATAAGATAGGCATAGCCTTCTCCAACACAGTGAAGATACATAAAAAAAATTCTGCACAACAGAGATCCTAAGAGGTATAATGGTACTTTGAAGATCCATTACCAGCTGGCTTAACTTAGAGTAGTCTTAAGGCTGCTCTAATTAAGATCACAGTCACAAACAACTCCTTTCCAGCTCCCTCTTGAGCTGTTCCAATGGCTTACTGGGCACAGATGAGGATTCAGCTCTTATACTTCATATTCTCTTATACACAAAGAACACTATATTTTAGAGCCTCATAAGTGCACGCAGTCAAAGAGCAAATGAAATACTACATATTAAGTATTTCTCCCCTCATAAAACTTCACCATAAGCAGAAGCTTACTCTTAAACCAGAGTAAGAATGTCCATATTCTAACACACTGCAACACTACAATGTACATTTATTTCTCTATAAATGGACTGTACTGTGCTGAGATTCAGGAACAGAAGTGGGGTTTTGTGTTAGAGCTTTTGGGGTCAGGCAGAGACTAATGGGGTTAAACAAATACCTCTTTCTTTAGCCTCACATATTCCACAAGAGAATGTAACAATTGTATAATTTATTTGAACATTGCATTTCATCTCTTGATATTCTTTTTTATTTTCAGTACTTTTTTTCTGTCAAGTAAATGTAACAAAATGAAACTAGAATATAGGATTTAGAAAAGCCAAATATTCAATATTTGAGCTTACATTGAAATGGCAAAAATATTTATTCACAACTCGAGCCAGTAAAGACATAACAGAGATGACTATTCCTTTGACAGTTTGGCTGTATACAGAGGATTAAATGTTAACTTTCAGTTACAACCAAAAGTCCCCAGGAAGATAACAGAATTTCAAGAATTTAAGTGAAGACTTAATTTTGACCCATGGTGTGTATCCAAAATGTATTTAATTTCTATTAAGTACTGCATTTTATTATTATTTTATCAGTTTTTAGGGGATACCAAACAGCTTAAGAGCACTATAAAGAAATTAATATTGGACAACTTATCTTAAACCAGAAGTAAAAATTTATAAAAACTAAAAAGCCCAAAAAAAGATGCAGAGTTAATTAACATATTTTACAGCTGTTCAATAAGGTGAAGAAATATTTAACACATACTCTAAGATAGAAGGTGGCAAACCACAGCACGCAGGCCACTTCTGGCCCAGCCATCATTTTAATCCAGCCTTTGAGTTCCCACTGGTGAACAGAGTCTGGAGCTTGCCCTGACCCACACAGTTCCAGAAGTAGTAGCATGTCCCACTTCTGGCACGTCCCCCTAAACACTGCTCCCCTAGTTCCTATTTCTTGGGAATCATGGGAGCTACAAGTGTGGCACCTGCACAAGGGAGAGGGAGGGGAGAAGCACACAGAGCTACCTGGCTACACTTCTGCAGCCAAAAGAAGGCAAAAGGAACATGCCACCACTTCCACAAGCTGTTGAGGAGGTAAGTGCAGCCTAGAGCCTGCATCTTTGAGGCCTTACTCCTGTGCTCAAACCCCTGATTCATCCCTCATCTTTCTCCTGCCCTCCAAGTCCCTTGATCCCAGGCCCCAGGGGCCTGCCTGCTGTTCCCAGCTGCCAGCATGGAAGGTGCATCAATATCTCTTCCACTCTGCAGGTGGCAAATGAAATTGACAAGCACCTACCAAGCAGGAAGGCTCCTTTGATTTTCCCAATGAAAAAATGATATACTTTGACAAAATAATTTTTTTCTTATAGATAATTTAGATTTTACGAAAATGGAATTCTCTGTTGAAAAATTATTCTGACAAAAAAGCTCCTGACCAGGTGTTAAGGTCTCATGGAATATAAAGAAAGAGCATATGATGCTGGCACTACAGAGTAATTGCTTACAGAAGAAAAGAGAAGTCTAAAGAGAAGGGTTATGGGCTCTAATTTTGAGCACAGTATGAGGCATTCTCTCTCCTAGAGTTACTGATGCGTAGTTTCATTCACAGCATAAAAGACAATGCATGTACACTTGCACCAAAAACAGTCAAGTAATCCCATTATCAAGGAAAGGGAAGATTACTATAATCTCTGGCCCCTCATGGGGAGCAGAGAAACAGCAAGTACTTCCAGGTGATGGGTGGCACTGGATACTAGATGACCAAGGTTCCAAGGATTAGACAAGGGATCTAGCACCCAGTGAATCCCAACATACCAGCAATCTCCAACTTCCACACTCCTTTTAAGGTAACCAGACACCATCATCCTGATGGATTGTTAAATATGACCGACTACCACAGATCCTTCCTCCTCTGGGCAGCCTACATCCCACCAATCACGAGCAGGAAGAGCACAAACAGATGCTCTATTAACAGCTTGTGACACAGTTTCTCCAGTGACCTCTGACTGTTCAACAAACAGATTTATCACACTGCATTGTTCTTAGATGGTAGGAAAGGTAAGCACATGGCTGTTTAATTGCATGCCAGATGAACTCTTCCTTTACCTGACTGGTTTACTCCCCGTCAATATTTTCCTCAGGTTCCTAAAGATAGTTCCTTAAAATAGCAAGAGGATCCTTTTCCAGCACCTTGGGAGAATGTGGATTCTCTTTCTCTGTCTGAGATGGCAAGGCAGAGGAAAAATAAAAAAAGTAGAAAAACACACCAGCTCCTTCAGACTGGAAAGGAATAAAATTTGGGCATTAAGGAGTTCATGTCAACCCCAGCCTGCAAGGGAATGCATGACTGGCTGCTGAAATTCCAGGGGATCCCCAATTGCTTCATCTCTCAAGTTGCTAGAAGTGAAGTAAGCAGAGCTTCAGACCAGCAACTGTCTTTTCATATTCATACCACATACCACCTTCTCCATTTTCATTTGCAGACTCCATAAGATGTACCTCATGCAGAATCAGAGATACTGAGAGAGATCAACATCAGAGAAGGCATGAGAAAGCCAACCAACAGGTCCGAATTAATAGGATTCTCCCACAAAGAAAACCGCTTTCATATTGCTGATCTACCATTCTCCAATCCATTTTTTTTAAATCAACACTGCTATTTTCAGACGTTAATTTCAACTAACCAAAAATCACAGAAAACAAAACAAAAAAAGATTCATTAGTAATAGTTAAGGCTGTGAAGTGTTTGGACAAATAGTATTTACCATTGCACACATTAATAAAAACAAAAAAACCAAAAACAAACCCTAAACTCTAGAGAAATCCTTAGCTATAGTTAACTATATAATTCAGCCGTACTTTAGAAGACTGTTAACTAACATATACCTGAATACAAACAAAACACTTCTGTGTAACACTGAACAAATATATAATTGGGTTAAAAAAAAAAGAATTAGCAAGTTAATGGAAGAAAGGCCTGTCAGTGGCTGTTAAGCAAAATAGGCAGGTATGCAACCCCAGCTTTCAGTGTCCCGAAACTTTTTAATGCCAGAAGCTGAGACTCGACAACACAAATGGATCTTGGATACGCAGCCTGTTCTACTTATTCTCTCTGAAACATCTGGCACCTGCCACTGTGAGAAGACAGGATACAGATCTGTCTACTACTCGTCTGACCATTCTTATAATCTTAAAACAATCTTAATTCTGCCTGGTAATGATGTCTTAAAGAAGAAGAAAGAAGAAACAGAAATAACCATATGTGTAACCAATGCTTTATCTCAGTGACCAATACTATACCATTTTCTTAATCATCCTATAACTGTGCCAGCTCTGAAAATTATTATAAGCACACAAACAACATTAAACAGATTACTTAGAAAAAACACCACAAAACTTTGAGTACATGTACAATAACTGGACAGACAAAAAATAAAATAGTTTCAAAATATCCTCAAAAGCAATGCCACAGACTAATAGATTAAGCATCAGTAAACATAAACCCAAGTAATTTTACTCAGATGACTTCAGTGAAACTGCAACTTTACTCACATGAGTAACTGTTTACAAAATAGTGTCTAAAAATTTTAGCTAAACAAGCCTGAAATTTATTTATAATAAACAAGAGCCTAATTCTTTTTTCCACAATAAACTTAAAAAAAAAATCGCATGACAAATCAGTACAAGCAAGGACATCAGCATTTAAAATCAAACTACCTCCTTAACTTACCCTTTTTTGCTCCAAGTAATCCAAGGCATACGTTCTGTCACCTACATCACCGATTATATTTCCTTGTAGAATGTAGGCACAAAGGGTGAAGATAGGGACAGATTTGACAGTAAATTAAAGGTAAGAGTTTTCTCTCTCTCTGGATTTTGCTTTCGTTTGTATATTTCAAACTTTTCAAACTATTTGAAACTTTAAATTTCAAACTGGAATGGCTTCTGAGTTGTTGTTCGGCTTCACTCTACCACCACGGTTTTGTCCACCAATGAAGAAGTCCTAGTAGCCAACTCAAAGGAATCAATTTTTGGTTTTAGCCTCTGTAAACCAGAAGTGACTTCAGGGAAGACCTAGGGATAACCTCACAATTTTGCCTTCAGCCAAATCATAACAGAGATTGGGAGAAGAGGTGCGGGGTAATCTGTTCCATTCTGTAGTCACAAAGATTTCTACAGTAAACCCTCGATTTAACAGACCCTGATTTAGCAGACTTCAGGAACAATGGACGTCCTGAAATCCTTGCCACCCACCAAAAAAGTAAAGGAACTTCCTCTGCCATGGCCTGGAGGAGCTACCACCTCCTCCGCCGTAGCCACCACACAGTCCGCCCACCACAAGTGGAGGAGCCGATGCAGGCAGACGGCACTCATGCCCCAGCCTTGTTGGGAGGAGCATATTGTAGCTCCAGCAGAAACTCCTCCAGGACACACGGTGACCCTGCCAGCCTCCGCCAGCTGCGAGTGATAGGGCTGTTCTAGCCGCATGCGGCAAGGTGCTTCCAGCTGTGCATGGCAGGGCTGCTACAGCCATGCTGGTGGTGTGCCTCTAGCAGCATGCAGAGAGGCGCTTCCAGCCACATGCAGCAAGGTGGTAGCCACACCAGCATCCAGCAGCTCCTCCAGCGGCAGCTTTTTTGGTGGAGGGGAGACTGCCGAGGGCAGTAAATGCTCACATATAATGGACCTTTGGGAACCCTGGACAACCCTCCCCCTGAACTGGTCCTTAAATTGAGTGTTTACTGTAATTTTCTGCAGACATAGTAAGTCTGATTCAGAGTTAATTTACAGTTATGTAAAGCAGAGTAACTCCACTGAAATGACTGGAATAATAATGATTTAAAACAAAATCAGCCTTCGATATCTTCTGTTTACATTTAGGAGTCATTATGAATTAGGACATAGTGGCATGACTGTACTGCATCCTGATGATAGGAATAACATACTTCTAAGTTAAAAAAAAAGAAAGCTAAGGTTCTTTAGCTCTGCTGTGAACTTTAACTTGCAAATAAAAGAATGTTTACCCCCACTCGCATGCACACACACCATGGAAGGCATGATCTCAGAGAGCTGACAGAAGTTAAATGGAAATAAATGAGATGCTTGAGCCCGTGGGCTGAGCTTATCAGAGCCTGCACCCTTAACCATAACAACAGTTTCTATTGCTACTGGCTGTAAGAGCTGCTATATAATGAGGGAGGGAAGAGAAGCAACATTCAAGAAACTATATACTCCTTTTCCCTTAGAAGGAAGAGAGTGCACTGTGAGGACAATCACAAAGAGGTATGCTTTAAGCACAATTAGAAAACTCCCTGGCCAGGAAGTTCCTATCTTTATTAAGCTCCCCACTGCAACACATCCTTTTGAGATTGTTTCTACTACTCTTTGTGAGCTACATGCTCTCTGTAAAAGTTCCATTGTGAAGCATTTGCTACATTCTGCCTCTTTTACAGGCAGGGTTGCCATCCCTGGCTTGGTGTCTTACCACAAAAAGCACATGCAATGAAAGCATGGAGTGAGGGCAGAGCTATGCAGCTATATCTGTCTTTACTGCTTTTCTCTTCTCCTCTGCCCAGGCTCCACATAGCCCATGCTAGTCTGACATTTGAGACAGCCCTGCAAGTTAGGAAACTCTGTATTAGAGACACTTCTAGTGGGAAATGTTCAGCTGTTAAGATGAAACAAAACTTCAATACTGCAAATACAGTAGAGTCTCACAATTCAAGAACTTAAGTTGCAAATTCAATTATTTGAGAGGGGCCAATCAGCCACTTCCCCCAGGTCTCCAGGCACCCCTCATCCCCCCATATTTGCAAAAAATCAACATGCACAAGGGTTCTAAACACAGAACCCTTGCGAATGTTGAGACCCTACTGCGTCTCCCAACCATCTCTTTAGAGAAGACTACCGGTGAAGACATCTAGAAATAGAAAAAAAAACATACAGAAAATAAAGGACTCAGTGAGATTTATGAGCTATGGAATCTCACCCAACATCCTGTACAGAAAATGTTCATTTATAATATTTTAAAAATGATTCCCTGTATCTGTTACATCTTACTGAGTGTAAAACGGAAATATCTCTCAGGCATGGATCTCTGTTCAACATTCACATTAGACTGACTTTAAGTATTGGGAGTGAGAGAAGGGAACATAATACTCTAAAATCAGAAATATTAAATATTGGAGCTGTCTAACCATTAAGACAAAAGCAAATTAGTAAAAAAATGTTAAAGTGCTGGATCATTTGCTGAGGCAATGTTTTTTTAAGAAAGAAAACAAAGTGCACAGCCATTGTCTATTTTACTTCTAAAGGAGAGAATAATAAAGTCTCTGTGACTATGATATCAAAGGGCATAGCCAAAAATATCTTTAAAGCTCTCATTTCTGCAACCCCACAGGAAACCTATAATTACAGAGTAAATCTGAAGTAACTCCACTGACTTCAATGGAGTTAGAGATATGAGACTCTTTACTTGGTAGAGCAGAATCAGATCCACAGTTTTTCTTTAGAAAGCAAATGTCATGCAACTATATTTAACTTCAACTGTCATCTGCATCTAACTTAATAATCAGAAAATGGGCTTTTCACAACAATCATATTTCAAAATGAAAGTATAATTACATTTAAGTCAAAGCCATGCAATGATGGACTGTATGTTTATGTGTAATGGCAAATTATATGCTTTTAAGCATGTCAAAATTTTCAAAAGAATTAACCATTATAATAATTCTGCTGAGGAAGTTGTGGTAGAAAGACAAAATGCCCTGGTCATTTTTCTACTAGTTCATGCTATCTCACATAATGGCTACGTCTGCACGTGAAGCCAACATCGAAATAGCTTATTTCGATGTAGCAACATCGAAATAGGGTATTTCGATGAGTAACGTCTACACATCCTCCAGGGCTGGCAACGTCGATGTTCAACTTCGACGTTGCGCAGCACCACATCGAAATAGGCGCTGCGAGGGAACGTCTACATGCCAAAGTAGCACACATCGAAATAAGGGTGCCAGGCACAGCTGCAGACGGGGTCACAGGGCGGACTCAACAGCAAGCCGCTCCCTTAAAGGGCCCCTCCCAGACACAGTTGCACTAAACAACACAAGATACACAGAGCCTACAACTGGTTGCAGACCCTGTGCCTGCAGCATGGATCCCCAGCTGCCGCAGCAGCAGCCAGAAGCCCTGGGCTAAGGGCTGCTGCCCACGGTGACCATAGAGCCCCGCAGGGGCTGGAGAGAGAGCATCTCTCAACCCCTCAGCTGATGGCCGCCATGGTGGACCCCACTATTTCGAAGTTGCGGGACGCGCAACGACTACACGGTCCCTACTTCGACATTGAACGTCGAAGTTGGGTGCTATTCCTACCCCCTCATGGGGTTAGCGACTTCGACGTCTCACCGCCTAACATCAAAGTTAACTTTGAAATAGCGCCCAGCACGTGTAGCCGTGCCGGGCGCTATTTCGAAGTTAGTGCCGCTACTTCGAAGTAGCGTGCACGTGTAGACACGGCTAATGTGATACGTATTGTATGCGTTGTGCATTTTTTCAATTCCTATTTCCCTAACATTTCATACATTTAATATTTTCAAGGGAAGTTTGGCTATATTGCCCCCCACACATAGAAAAAAAGTAAAAATCAGTAGTGTACTGAGTGCTTCCTGGAGCTGGCAATGAAGTATTTCAGTTGCACGGCACTGTCCCAAGTCACCCTTAGATCATAAGTGACAAAGTCTTTACCATCAGATGATTGATATGAAATGATGATATCTTAGTTCAATTTTTACTAGACAGGTATCAAACCATTAAAAAAGTCACAGGAAAAAGGTTGCCTTCAGAGGAAGGCAAAGACTGCATGGCCAACGAGACTGACCAGAGCAATGCAGGGAAGAGTTCACTGCCCATGTGATTTCTGTTTCATGATCAACTAGAAGCATTCTGCCTCCAGTGCTTCCAAACTGGAACCTTCCACAAGCACTTGTCTCCTTAAATTGTACAGTCTCCAGGGCAGGAACAATGCCATTGGTTCTTTGTACAGCACCTAGCGCAGTGAAAACCATAGGTGCTGCTATAAAATAAGCATTAATTAAGTAATAAATAAAAAATATTACACTATAAAAAGGGGGGATGAAAAAAATCTTCAACTTCCCTCAGAGCAGACTACTCCAATTTGGAACAATATTACCTCAATTTATTACATTAATTTCTAAGTTACCCTATAACCAAAAAACAGTGTTCAATGAAAAGGGTTTACTTGCTTGATATGAAGCAAATGAACACTTGACTAACTCAACTTTCTAATACATTAAAAATGAATCAATTATTTCTGCATTCAAATTTCCATTATAGTCACAAATACATCAAACAGGTCTATAAAACATAATTATGGGGAAATACTGCTGCATACAGTTTGGTAAATCAAGACTAATGTTTTTGTTTCAAGGATCCATTTGTGTTTTAGCTTCGTTTAAGAGACATCTTTTCACTTCTATGTCTTGATCTGTGTAACCATATTCATATGGGACAGAAACACTGAACTGAATTAAATTAGTCCTTATTTAAGATGTTTTTGAAACTGCTTGAAACTAATCCTGATCAGCTCTACAATTTCTAAATTAGATAGAAAGCAATTTCTTTGATCTTCTCAAATTACAAAACAGCAAAATTAATATGTATTTCTTGCATTTTAGACCACTTTCTAACTATTACGATTCCACTTAAATGTAACTCTTGAAGTACAATTTTATACACTAATAAAACTTAGGAAGCATTCTAGAAAGCGTAACAACAGCTACGTCTCCCCAAAAATAGGCACAGAGAACTGCATATTAAATCTGCAGTCCAGATCATTCCTAGGTCCATGGAGCGTCTCACTGACTTAGATTAAATTCCACACAGGCACAGGAGTCGGCACTTGTAGAGCTCATTGTGAGATTAGGGCTTTGTAAACTTCCATTCTGGGCTTTGTGCCATTTAGACCAAAATCTGCATGGGGCGCTGAAGAGCTGCAGTGCCCAACAAGTAGCAAGGGAACATTCTGCCCTTCTGGCAGAATTCCTCCCGAAGGCCAGAGCACACAGGGGTAGCTGGCACACTGCTACACTCCTTAAAGGAGTATATAGCACACCACATGACCAGTAAACTTCACCATCCAATGCATGGGAGAGTGAAGCTCTGCCATCTGCGTGCCCCTTACACCCTCTCTTTGGAGCAAGGAATCGTAAAGAAAACAGACTTGGGTGCTACCCTGAGCATTCAGACTGAAGGATGCAGGACCCCTTCATGAGTCATATTAAGTGGAAAGGGAAGGCTCTTTTTCCTCATTCTCCCACTGATCACTCATGTAAGGGTCATTAATAGTAATATGGAGCAGACATATGCTAACACAGCCATTACTATAAGGTAAGGTACAAAAAATACAGTCCAATGCGAAGTCTTTACTGAGGAGTATAAAAGGGGGACAGTCAAAGTAGAATTAGCCAAAATTCACATTATCTCCAAGTTATTGTCATGGGAAGTTCACAAGTTAACGTTAACGTCAACAAACTTTCTCTCAAGTCCCATTACAGTAAGTTGAGGAAAAAAAATCACGTAATATAGCTGAAATACAAAGGTCTTATTTAAGAAGTTTAAAAGAAGCCCTTGAGTTCACTTTAGTTCCGTCTACACTACAGTCCCCTTTCAAAAGGGGAATGCAAATAAGGCAAATAAGAAATGCAAATGAAGCACTGATTTACATATATCTCACTTCATTTGCATAATCGAATTTTCAAAAGAGTGTCCTTTGAAAGAAAAACAGCCATGTAGATGGGGTTCTTTTAAAATAAAACCCCGTTTTTGAAAACCCCCTGCTTCCTGAAAAAAATTAGGAAGGACGCTTTCGAAAACGGAGTTTTATTTTGAAAGAGCCCCATCCACAATGCTGTTTTTCTTTCAAAAGACTCTCTTTCAAAAATGCTATTATGCAAATTAAGCATGAGATACGTAAATTGGAGCTTCATTTGCATTTCCAACTTGCCCCATTTGCACTCCCCTTTCAAAAGAGGACTGTAATGTAGACATAGCCTTTAAGTTTAAGACTATAGATAATAAGAAAACAATGTCTCTGCTAACAATACCATTGAGAAGAGGCTGTCCTTCATCTAAACCCCTCGATATGACCGCTGTGTAAACATCTTCGGGAAATCCAGTCTTGCATAATATGCCTTCACAAGTTGCTTTTATTGGTGCCTGAAATATAAGACAAAATTTATGTAATACTTTCAATCCCATTCATCTGAGAAACATTCCACTTGGCTTAAACCCTGTTTTGTTACTATACCATTTTTGTTTCTAAAGAGCTGCAATTAGAACTCTGAGGGCAAAGGGTTAATCTTTTTGATAACTGGAATGGATGGAACAAATCCCACTTGTCTCACAAGATCTAAATAATAAACAATCTTGAATCCTCTAACAACTGAACATTTCAACTATTAATACAGTCATTGAGACTGAAGTGGAATCACAGAGGGGACAAAAGCATTCCTTCCACTGGAAATAACACTTGCACCAAAATAATCAACTTTTTCAGACATGGAGCTATAACTAAGCCAACATAACAGGGACATATGTTAACCACTGAAATGGAGTTTACAATCTCACTTTGAAAAAATAAAACCTTTTCCAAAACACCCATCATTTTCACAGATTGGGGAAAATAATGTCCACAAAAGATATTTAAATTGGTTATTTTCAGTTAAGACATTTCTCCTTTATTTCCAAGATGGTTTTAAAGATAAAGAATTAACCTATAAACTAGGCACAGGCATCACAGTAACCACATGCAATTTTCTGAAGCAAAGAACTAGGGTTTTTTACTTGGTTCATTTTTTTATATTAGTGGCACACACAGCAAAACTCTAGTTTATGTGTGTCCACATAACCTTGTGTCCTTAAAAAAACATTCACGCTGTTAAAGGCACAGCGGCCATCTTCCGTATAATCCTAGTCTTTAGCTTTTGAAAATATTTAAAGCTTGAGGAGAAGTGTTTGTGACCATAATGGAACAACATATTGGACTTCCTTTACACGGTCTTATAGAACTCAAAACACATTCATACATTTCAGGGCTCACAGGTTTCTTCACTCATTAGTAGGGATAAGTGTACTAAAGTCATTGGCACACATTGGTAATCAACATTCCAATTCCAATAACAAGAAGTTTATCACTTGAGAGAAATTCTTGAAATGTTCAGCTGAGCTGGTTCATCTCAAGAGTTGTACCAGAACAGAAAATCTGTCAGCATACTCCACTTTTGTTTTTAATTAGCCTACCATCCAGTTGTGAAGAAGTATATTTTATCAGGGAAAGCACCTGTAAGAGGGCTTCTAGTGGTCAAGTGTGTCTGTGTCCAATTAACTTTAAACCGTGACCAGGATTTAATTTTGACCTAAAGTGCACCACAGATTTCAAAGTTACAACTCTTAATTTATGAGGGACTTGTACTAAAAGTTCAGCTAAGTATCAGATTTATAAATGGCAAAGACGTGTAGAGTTTTCTTTCTTCAATATTGAAAATCAAGGAAATTAAAAACTGACTCTTCCAATCCTATAGCTTTATAACTCAAATAATTGTTTCATAGAGCATTCCTAATTTTAAAAAGGAGCTGTTTACGCTATTGTGCGAAGATGAACACACATGTGATAGGAGAAGGAGGGAAAAATAGTGTTTCAAGGTACACCTGAAAGGAATAAACACAAGCCAGGCATCTGAGTAGATAACAGGATTTTTAAAAGTCTGCACAGATGTGCCTGGGAATCCTTCAGCCTTTCCAACAAACTGTATGCACTAAATAACTCTTATAAACTGAAACAATGCCCGATGAAACAAGGACTTCAGGATTTGAATAAAGAGCCTCTTTATTCCTGTATTTGCAAGCCCTCAATTTTATTCAGAAACAAAAGATAGTATGCTGTTCCCAAAAACAGACCATTGTAAACATTCTTTGGGAATAAAACCCCCAAGGGAAGGCAGACTTCCAATGCTTAACAAAAACTGCATTAGGCATTTTCAATTAAATAAAGTCATAACTTGAGCCATGGCAAGATCTGGGTCATACCAAGTTTAGCGCAGCAGTTATTAAAAATCATTGCTGGATTTAAAAGATAGTATCTCCCAGGGAAAAAAAAAACTGAACTAAAAGTATGGAATGTTATCATTAAGAAAATATTGAAATTTGTTTTCCTCCCCTTATTGCCTGGGTCAAAAGCAAGAAGGAGATTATAAAGCATATTGTTGTAATATACAGGGCTTTTTTCTGTGACTAGCACAGCCCAGAAGACCACCTTGAGTAGAATATAATACAAATTGTATATTCATCCACAAGAGAAGACTACAGAAAAAAAATTACCTCTTAATACAAAAGGCAGTTAGTTGCACACAGTTACTAATACAAAGACTTCTGACTTCTAAAGGCTGTATCTCCACTGCACCTTTAACTCAGCCTTTTATCTTGCCTTTGGCCCAGCCCCTGCTCCTCTCTCCCCCACTAAAACCTTTTATCAGCCTTTGGAGATGCATTAAGACCAGGATAGCATCTTACCCAGATGTGGGTATAAATTCAGGTTTGCGTTACACTTTAACTCAGGCTGCACTGGTGATGCACACAAAGTCACTCAAATGCTCACAGTTCTCTAATTACTTTTCCTATTCCTGCCCCCAAAGATAGACCAATTCTCCTATAACTGAAAGCAGCATGGAATATCCCAAGACAAAGAACAATAGGATATACCTCTATTACTCCAGAGAGGTGAGTAAGGAAACAAAGGGACTCAGTAATTCGAACAGGGATTTACACGGAAGCCAGGGGTCAGCAACCTGCAGCTCCAGAGCCACATGCTGCTCTTTGAGGAGAAACTTGTGGCTCTGATAGCTGACTCCTCTGCGGCTCCGGACACTGTAATTAGGCTTACCGTATGTCCGGTTAACTCTCTGGCTGGCTGGGCTTTTACAAAATCAGAAAACGTCTGGGATTTTGTTCAGCTCCTGCAAACTCTCTCTGCAGCCCCAGAGCCTCAATTCAAGTTACAGCTGCTCCAGCTAGTCGGCAGGGAGCAAATTCAGAAAAGAGGAGGCAGGAGCACAGCTGTGCTAGGAAATAGGAGGAGGGCTCCCCCCACAACATCTTTTTGTTTAGGGCAATAAGATCTGTGCGGGCAGGTTCAGGCTGGGAGCTCAGCCCCTACAGCTGGCAGCACGTTTGCAGCCAGCTAGCCTAAGCATTGCCACTCACTGGCAAGGTAAGCTCTCTGCTTGTCGGGGCAGGAGCAGGTTAGCAGCACAGCCTAGCAGGCAGAGTGCTTGCAGCCAAGCTGTGAATGGAGCCAGCATAAGGTTGGGGAGACTTAGCTCCCAGGGAGGCTGCATTGCTGTAAGTTACCACAGAGCTGCCTTGGCCTTATTGCTCTACAGCTACTGTCAGGGTTTTGGACATTGTGCTCAAATTAATTAATACTGAGATATTCCCAAGCTATGGCCTCAGGGGAGCAGAAGGGGGGAAAAAAGTCTTCAGCTTGGATGGCAAAAGGGTGCTCACATTCACCCTGGGCTATTGGATTCTCTTCCTCCTACTTCCCTAGGTCAGTGATGGCCTAAGGCTCAGGGTCTGCCCACCACTGATGGGCTTGTAGCTCCCCTTCATGCCCTGGGCTGTAGGTCCCAGCAACTAGGATGCTTCAAGACCAAGTCTGCCATAGGCTGCGAGTGGAGATCAACCAGATAAGCTTTGGTTCATCCTCCCAATACCTCTGTGGGACAGGGATTATTATTAAACCTTTTTCACAGGTGGAACAACTAAGGCTGAGGGGGGAGAGAGAGAGAGAGAGAGAGAGAGGCCTCACAAGCACTGCAAACCTGTGTTTGGAAAGCAGGCCTCGGCTAACTCTGTTTTGCTGCCAGTGTGCTTTGAAAGCCATTCTCCATCTTGGTGTGCCATCTCTGGACTTCTGCTTAAGCTGAACCAGTGAAATGCTGGAAAAAGAATTCATCTCCAAACGCCTCCACTGCTGCTTTAAGCAGTAGGCAGAGGGCATGAAATTGAATAAAAGGGCACAGTGCAATCAGCCTCCCCTCACCCGGGGCCTCTGCTGATTCCTCTCTTCACCCCCGTTATTGCCTAAGGGAGCATGGCACGTAACTTAGGGGAGACTGGCATAATAAGTTTTCTAACCCCTGCTATACCAGATGCTCCTAAACTGACCCCCTTTGGATCACCAATTAATGTTTGGTACTCCTTGCCACTAGATAGCAACCTAGGATTCAGAAAAGGGTTAAATATTTACATGGGTCACATTACAAATAACTGTGTGCACTATTCTTAAAACAGGTTACAAAAACTACAGTTTGACATCATTTATTGAGGACTGTCTCATATTCACATGCATTGTGGATTTTGAAGCATTGCTTTTTAACCAAATTTGAAAAAACAGCTTTTTTCGCTATTTTGGTTGCAGACCCCTGACACAAGCTGAAGGAACCTTGGGTATAGTTAGTTGCCCTAACTATATGCAGCATTTGGACTTGGTCAGAAACTATTTTTCTGGTTTCCATGCATTATCGAAAGTTGCAATGAAAGATACAGCAAACAACTGGGTACTTCAGTTTAATAATTGCCAATCTGCAATTGTGGCCAGACAGCATTCTATATTTGGGCCCCAACCCTGATAGCCCTTATGTATGTGCTTAGTTGCAAACAAGTGGGCAGTCCCCTTCAAGTCAATGAATGAAATCCTGCCCCCACTGAAGTCCACAGATGGCACACCAAGATGGAGAGTGGCTTTCAAAGCACACTGACAGAAAAACAAAGTTAGCCGAGGCCTGCTTTTTAAACACAGGCTTACAGTAGTTGTGAGGTCTCTCTCTCTCTCTCTCTCTGCCTTAGTTGCTCCATCTGTGAAATATGCTTAACAATAATTCCTCTCTCAGAGATACTGGGATAATTTTGCCATTACCTGTAATGTGCTCCAAGATTTCATTCTGTAGGACTACTCATTATTTTGGACTACTCATTAATTTAAACCTAAATTCATGTGCATTGTTTTCCAGGGTTGGAAAGGAAAGGAACATTTCTTCCACCAAGTGTTTATTTTGTAAGCTGAAGGCTTCTGAATTCAGCTTCAGAGCAACCTCTTCATGGTCATTCAAAATGCTCCTAATTTGTTTTTTACTAAAAGGTCTTTAGATCTTATGATTCTTAAACAAACAGATAAACTTTCTGTAACATATTTACCCCACATCACAAAAATCTACTGCTTTTCCACCCTTTCCTGTTATAATATAAATTGCAAAGCAAAAAGGAAGTTGTAGTCATGGACTACTGCTTTACAGTTCACAAAAAAACTCCAAATACCATTTTCCTGCTTTTGACCTGGCCTTAGAAACACTAGGAATTAACTCTGTTTCCTATAGCACATGTGCATTGTTAGGATTAGGGTTGTTGGGAGATGATGAGATCTGAACTCTGCTCAGCTGCTGGTGCTGATTCTATATTATTGAGAAAAAGTGGAGTCCCCGGAAGAGTCTGTATAAATGTATTTTTAAATATGCCCAGTCACGCCTAGTGTAAAGGATAAGAATTGCTTTCATGAGTGTGTTTCCATATCAAATCCATAAATATTGACTGAAACAAAATAATAATTTAAGCGATATGTTCAAAAGACTTGGCAATGGTGGACCTGACATTCTGGAGGCTGCAAAACTTGTTCTCATAAATCATTTATGAAAATTGAAAGCCTAAATTTTCTCTCCTCATTCAGGCCAAATCAAACTCCCATGGATTTGAATAAGCAGTGCATGATCATACCCCATTGTTTATCACATAGATCAGGTGGTAGATGCACCTATTGCTTCTAGTGTTGTCTTGTGAACTGGTGAAAAAAATTCAAAGTGAAACTGAACACCAGAATAAAACTGATCCCTCTCTGGTAAGTAAAAAACTAAATACTCTTTTCCTAGCTCGTTTTGATACAATAAGGCTTCCTTGAACTGATCCATATTTAGGGACCTTTCTTCCTACAAATACTGCCTTAACACCAACTCTTTAATGAGGCCATTATTCAATCAATCAATTAACAAGGACTCGGCTGAAGCAGATAGGGATAGCTATAATTTGATAATCTACATTTCAGCTATCCCTAAATTTTAAAGCAAAGAGGGTAGCTCTTTCACACACACACCCATTCCTCTGTGACTTGCCTTCTTACACCCTACGCTTACACACAAATAAACTCATACTGAGTTGAATGGGACTACATGCATGTAAGTAAGGCTACTATCTTCTCCTTCTAAAATTAAGAAGTCAATGACATCTTGGAAGGAACGGGATCCCACAAGATGGAGAAAGGAACAATTTTTGAATATATTTCTTGGGAACGTATCCTCTAATCTAGTCTAATTGGGAGCCCTGCGCTCTCATGAAACTGTAATAATGGGTGTGTCTACACTAGCTGGCTACTTCGAAGTAGCTGACACAATGTTGAAATAGTACGCATCGCGTCTACATGACCGTGCGCTATTTCGACGTTGAAATTGATGTTAGATGGGACATCGAAATCACTATTTCTATCCAAAGATGGGAATAGCTCCCTACTTCGACATTCAACGTCAAAATGGGCGTGTGTAGACAATCCACGTGCTGCTACATCGAAATGGGGGGTCCTCCATGGCAGCCATCAGCTGAGAGGTTGAGAGACGCTCTGTCCAGCCCCTGCAGGGTTCTATGGTCACCACGTGCAGCAGCCCTTAGCCCAGGGCTTCTGGCTGCTGCTGCTGCTGCAGCTGGGGGTCCATGCTGCGTGCATGGGGTCTGCAACTGGTTGTCAGCTCTGTGGATCTCGTGCTGTGCAGGCTGAGTGTGTCTGGGAGGGGCTCTTTAAGGGAGCAGCTTGGGGCTTTGCTGGCCCCTTATTTCAACGGGGGGCACTTGTGGAGTGTCCACACACACATTTCCTTCCAAGGTGGCTCCTTTCGACGTTCTCCATCACTACTTCGATGTTGAACGTTGATGGTACCAGCCCTGGAGGACATGTAGACAATACGTGTCCACGTAGCCTATTTCAATGTTCTTACGTCGAAATAGGCTACTTCAACATAGTGTGCTAGTGTAGACGTAGCCAATGAGTCTTAAAATGGGTATAATGTTGCATTTTTTAGTTTGCGTCTGTGCGTAGTCCCAGTGGGACTGCTCATATGCATAAAGTTATATACATATTTAAGTCTTTATTGAATTCGCTCGTTTAACATTTTAATTTTTATTTATTTTTAAATAGACATTCTACTGCACTCCTTATTCTCTATATAAACTGTGAAAAAATACTGTACTCAAAAAGTATGCCACATATAGGGAAATATTTCATTTTCACAAATCAGGAGTCAGCACAAACAATCACAAGAGGAGAAAAGAAGCTGAGCATGAGTCACTTATGCATGATCATTTCTACTGAGTATAAATAACTTTACTCACAACTTCCTCAAGCTATTCTTACATCTCTACAGTATGTTTTTATAGTTTGCATACTTCTAAAATATTTGTCAAGTAATTAAAGAACTCTATAAATTTCACTTGCTCTAGAAAAACCATGTGTTTTAACTTGGGGCTTGATGTGGCTCCCAATGAAGCTGCTGGAAGTTTGCCACTGAATTGAGTAGAGCAGCCAGCTGAAGTCAATGAAGAGGAGAAGATAAACTTTTGGTATACATATCCTATGCCAATTTAATTGTAGTTTTAAAGTAAGGCCATTTCATTAGGTTGTAAAATGTATTTTATATTATCTATACTATTATGGAATCTTACGCTGAATGTATTTATAGGCTTGTATTTCAAAATAGCACCAGGACAAGTTGTGTGCACTGGCGGTGTGTGTGGGGGGAGGGGGGTGTAATAGCAACTAGAGGGAAAGAAGAGGGAGCCTTTATAAACAATATTAGGTATTTAGAAGGTAAAAAGAAAAGGTCTGGTTTACTTATACCAGCTTACTTTAACATCCTGTACATATATAATATAAATGAAATATAAAATGCTAAAGTAATTTAATCATCCAAAAAACAAAGCAGAATTAACTGTGTTCATAAGGTAGAATGTAATTTCATTATTTGTGTCAAACTCAATTATTTTATCTGAGAGAAGTCAGTTTCAGAGATAAAGATGAACTGATGTATTCTAAAATAAATTAAGAAAGCTGCTAAACATCACAAATCGTTTTCATCGCACAGCTTTTAATATACGTATTTATCTGCCAGTTCAGTAATCAGCGAAATAAAAGGTAAAAAGAACATTTCCTTTTACTTTTTTGCCAAAACAAAATTCTGCGTTTTTCCAGGGAAGCGTGGATTGCACCACTAACACCAAAAATGTATCATGATTTTGTAGTATCCCCTGATTATAGGTTTTAGTGATGTTATGAACAGCTGCAAATCTTGAAATAAGATCTTACCAGATTAAAAATTTCATACAGACACTTTAAAAGTAGATATACTTGGGAAGATATTAATAATTAGGATGCTTCTAATGTAATAGTACGTGATAATGATAATACAGAACCTTCCAACTGAAAATCTTGAAAGTCCACAATATGAAGTATTCTACTACTGATTTAAAATGTCATTAAGTTTTTGATTACTTTTAAAAATGCTTTTTGTTCAGTTTTAAAGGAATATGGTGATGAAGCCTACTCAGTTCTTAAAAAGAGTTAAAAATAGTTCCTGTTGTATCTCTCTCTAGCTGAGTATTCATGACTGTGTCTGTATGTATACAATCATATTTTTGACCATGCTCTTTTAATAGGTTTTGAGTGAAGTAATATTTTTAAAATATACCAGCTATAGTATTGGAGACTGAAGCCTTTCACAGAAAAAGACAACAAAAATGAAAAACAAAAACAAAACCACAACACGCACAGTATCAGTATACCACCCTACGAAAGGTCTTAAAGATGAACTAAGGAGCCCACTGATAGAAGTAAGAGGATAGTTCAGTCCACACAGGAATTCAGTCATTTCCTTCTCGCTGAAGCTTGTAGCAGGAACGTCAGTTTTGCCATAGGGATACTTCAGATTACGAAATGAAATAAAACCCACACCGTCTTCAAACAGTATTAACATTCATTCCAGGAGTCTAGGTTAAGTTCAAAACAGGAGCTTAGGTGTGAAAGGCTCCATTGCATATGATTACTTATCTAGTTTTTCCTAACATGTCCATGACCATAGTGTCTGAGCACCATCAATGCAGCTATCCAGTCACCTTTCATATATTAAAGGTTACAGCTCCTCTTCTGAGTACCTATCTGCTACCCCGCTTTCCAACTAATGTTTAAAGGTTAGATACATTCCTTTCAACAGTGCCACTCCCTCACAATTCTATGTGCAGCTTTCCTGCCTCTATTTCAATTTAGTCTTTATCTCCAATTTAAGTACCGTACCAATGGTAGCAGCACTGATGTTTTCACAGATTCCAAGGCCAGAAGGGACAATTATGACCAATTACTCTGATCTCCTGTATTACACAACATACAGAACCTCCCCAAAAGAAGAGCACATCTTTTCAAATAACAGACAAGCTTAACTGAAAAACTATCACCAATGGAAAGTCCACCAAACCTTGACAACGATTAATTACTCTCACTGTTACAAATGTACACCTTGTTACTGGTCTGAATGCCTCTTGCTTCAACTTCCATCCAGAGGCTCAGAGCTTTCTTTGATAGATATAAGAGCTCATTTTTAAATATTTGTTTTCCATGGTGGTCCTTAGACACTATGCAAGTCACCCTTAACCTTTTTGTTAAGCCAAATAGATTGAGCTTGTTGAATTTATCACTATAAGGCACGTTTTCTAATCCTTTAATAATTCTTGCGGATCTTCTGTGAACCCTCCTCAATTTATCAACATCCTTCATGAACCGTGGATACCAGTATTCCAGCAGCAGACACACACCAGCTATAAAAATACAGAGGTAAAATCACCTTTCTTCTCTTTCATGAGATTCCCTCTTTAAATGCACACAAGGATCCCATTAGCTCTTTTACGGTGGGAGCTCATGTTTTAATTATTGCCAAATCTCCCCCTTTTTTTGGCTTCCCAGAAAAGCATTCCTCATTGTGTAAGCATATTCAACATTCTTTGTTCCTAGAGGTATGTATTTACATTTCGCCATATTAAAACACCAATTGTTTGTACCCAGTTTACCTAGCCATTCAGATCACTTATCAGTGACCTGTCCTCTTCATTATCCACAACCCCAGTGATTATGATAGTAAAGCAAATCTCTCATTTTACCCTCCTTTTTCCCCTCTCTTTGATGTTAAGCTTTTGCATAGCAGCTACAAAATCCTGTTAAGATAGTTCACCAGAGACTACAGGCCAAATGCTAATCTCAAATGTTCTGGATATGTTTCTGAAAAACCCGCTCTTAAATCCCACCTTTCTCAAACATAAACTGAAGTGATAGACGTCTGACTTCTGATATTTTTCCAGTTCTAATGATCTTTCAAACAACTCACTCATGACTGCTTCATTATACCACAGACAAATTATGAAGTCATCAACAACTTCTAATTTAAAATGACAAATTAAACAAATTAACAGCAAATAGGAAGCTTGGACATTTCAGAATAATCTCTCACTAATTAACTTCTATTTATGAAAAGCAGTCAATATAGAATGAAATTATAATGTATCTCTGAATTGTGAAGTTTTTCTTAGCAATACAGAAGTAAAAATATATATTACAATTAAAGGCTGGTTTCTAGACACAGGTTTATAAAACTGATTTCATACCTAAATTCCAACTTTGTTATACCCTATTAAAAACAGCCCTAATCTGAATTAGTAGATACCCAAACAAGGAGGAAATTGGATTTCCCAACCGTAACAAGAGTGATACACAAAAGCAATTAGGCTAGTTCCTGTCTTTAATTCATAGTGTGTGGTTTAATTTAAAAATCAGCCCTGGGTGAAAAGATGGTTGAATAATAGCCTACTGCAGAATTCATGATTTAAAGATTTACTAAGTAATATGGTATATAAATAGAAGCAAAAAAGCACTTACAATAAAGGCCACACAACCAAAAAACAAACAAACAATTCCACCACTACAAACAAACCCAAAAAATCAAACCAAGCTTTTTAAATGACATATTAAAACCAGTTTTAGAAAAGGGCAGCAGTTTCATATAGAAGGAACCTTGGCGCCCTGTCAGACACTTTTCTGTCACGAGAGAAACTAACATCCTCTTAAGCAGAAAATCCCCCAGCTGTTCAGAATCAATGTTTCAGCACCTCCCATGCAGGGTGCAGCCATCAAACCCTGGCAAAGGGGGACAGAATGTAGAGGAGGAGGCAGAAAAAAGTGACTGGATGGGGGCTGAGAGAGTGAGGGGGGAACTATCTGCAAAACAAGGAGGGATTTTAGATCACTTTAGCGGGTGCAAAGCAGGAGAAGGAAGGTATAATACAGGCTCTGCACCATGGACAGTGACTCTGCTACTACTGCCTCCACCTCCTTCTATCCAGCCACCAGCCCCTGCAGGACCAGAGAGAAGCCAGACACAGCCTGTTCCACTCGAACATACATACCCTCATTGTCCTGCTAGTGACACCTCCTTCCCCTGGTACCTGCAGGCTGCATTCCCCTCCCCCAGAGAGCCAGAAATGCCCCAACCATAAATACCATTAAGGGGGATGATCTGTGCCATCTGTCCCTCAGACTTACAGCCCTTTCTGCCCCTTGCACCCAGCTTCAGGCTCATTCAACTCACAGAAGCATCAACAACCCAGATAATAACATTCATCCCAGCTCCCCCACCCAGGGGTACCCTCAATCACCTACTCTAGACAGGAA
Source organism: Carettochelys insculpta (assembly GCF_033958435.1). Classification (NCBI taxonomy): domain Eukaryota; kingdom Metazoa; phylum Chordata; order Testudines; family Carettochelyidae; genus Carettochelys; species Carettochelys insculpta. The sequence continues at coordinate 85,777,054 of NC_134138.1, read as the reverse complement.
AAGTGCCTTGGGGAACCTCACCCCAAGAAGCCCCCATTCCGAGCTCCGGTGTGCATCCAGCCACTAGGAGCACAACTTCCCGTTACCCCCACCCAGCAGCACACAAACCTTTAAACAGTGGGGCCACCTATCGCCATCCCAGACTGTGGGGACCTACCCACCCACACTGGTCCCCCCAACTCCGGGTAGATCTCTACTCCCTCCCTCCAAAGGATACGATGCTCCAGCCACCCACCCAACAGACACTCGGGGATGGATGAGCCCAGTCCCAGAGCCATCGGCCACCCTAAGGAGACCCAGCTGAATGCCTGCTCCGGAGCCACGCCCCCTGCCATGAAGGACCCGTACCCTAGGGACACCCTGCTGGCGCCAGACGCTCCCCGGCCTGGCAGGCGCTGGCTGTCCCCACAGGAGAGGGCTGGGGGCTGCAAGGCGCCCTCCGACTGCGGAGCCCGGCCTGTCCCAGTGGAAATTCCCCGGGAGCAGCGGCGGGGGCAGGCGAGGCTGCGCGGCGGAGGAGGCAGCCGATTAAATTCTTCCTGGGAACGGATTAGCGGGCTCAAGGCTGGGGGAGGCGAAGGCGGCTCTGCCTGCTCCTCATTAGCGGAGTCCCAGGGGCGACCCCCCGGCAACTCCAGCAGACCCTTGCCGACAGCCCCCACCCCGGGGTGGCGCCCCAAGACGGGCGGGGTCCCAAATCGAGGTCCGCCCCCTGCCACCCAGCAAAGGTTCCACCGTCTCCTAACCGAGCACACTGGGACCCCCCGAGCCCGGTACTGCCCTGCCTCCAACGCACCCCCAACCCAGGGAGACCCCAAATTAGTGCCCTGCCTACAACGCAGCCCTATCGCCACCGGGCACCCCAGTCACTGTCCTCCCTCCCCTCAGCCCTACCGCCCCCCCGGGCACCCCAGTCACTGTCCTCCCTCCCCCCAGCCCTACTGCCCTCCGGGCACCCCAGTCACTGTCCTCCCTCCCCCCAGCCCTACCGCTCCCCCAGACACCCCAGTCACTGTCCCCCTCCCCCCAGCCCTACCGCCCCCCCGGGCACCCCAGTCACTGTCCTCCCTACCCCCAGCCCTACCTCCCCCCCGGGCACCCCAGTCACTGTCCCCTTCCCCCCAGCCCTACCGCCCCCCGGGCACCCCAGTCACTGTCCCCCTCCCCCCAGCCCTACCTCCCCCCCGGGCACCCCAGTCACTGTCCCCCTCCCCCCAGCCCTACCGCCCCCCGGGCACCCCAGTCACTGTCCCCCTCCCCCCAGCCCTACCGCCCCCCGGGCACCCCAGTCACTGTCCTCCCTACCCCTAGCCCTACCGCTCCCCCGGGGACCCCAGTCACTGTCCCCTCTCCCCCAGCCCTACCGCCCCCCCGGGGACCCCAGTCACTCTTCCCCCTCCCCCCAGCCCTTCCACCCCCCCGGGACCCCAGTCACTGTCCTCCCTTCCCTCAGCCCTATCACTCCCGGGCACCCCGCTATTGCCCTGCCTCCAAGAAAGACCTCCCAACCCCAGGGAACTCCAGCTATTGCCCTCCCTCCCCTCAGCCCCACCAGCCCCAAGTGACCCTGCTGTTGCCCCAACCCTACCAAGCACAATGGGAGCCCCGCTACTGGCCTCCCGCCCCCCGCTCCCAGGCAGAGCGGACCCTCGCCCCAGCGCTCGGCACCGGTTCTCGGCAGGACTCGCCACCCGCTCCCACCGCTTCCTCAGGGGTACCAGCCCCCACACCAGCCCCGCGTCCTCCCCAGCCCTCGGCTGCCCGGCCCCGGCTGCTCAAAGCAGGCACCTGCTCCCCGCAGCTCCCGCCCTCCCCCGCCCCGCTCCCCTTCTCCGGCATCGCCGCGAGCAGGGGAACAAAGAGCCACAACCCCGACCCCCCGGCGCCTTTACCTGCTGCAGGGCCGCCAGCAGCAGCAGCGGCGGCAGCAGGCTCCGCGGCGGCGCTCGCGCTATCCGGCACATGGAGGCGGAGTGCGTGGCTGGGGGTGGGGGGAAGCGGCGGCCACCAGCGGTCTCCGGCTGCGGAGCAAGTGCGGGGATCGGCGGCCGCGGGCGCTGTCTGCCCCCCTCGGGCTGGCGCCGAGCCCCTGGCGCTGCTGCGGGGGCTGCTCTCGCCGGCTCCCGGGCAGGGTGCAGTGGAGAGGCGACGGATGGGGGTTAAACTCAGCAGCGGGTCGGGCGGCTGCTCCTTCGCTCCCCCCTGTCCTTGGTGCAGGAGCGAAGGGGCTGGGCTGGGCTGGGCGGGTGGAGGAGGCTGGACGCACAAAAGGCAGGGGACGAATAGTGCCGCCGGGGGCCGGCTCCGCCGTGGCTCGAGCGCGTCCTCCTCTCGCCTCCTGGCCGCGGGCTCAGCTGAGTTCAGGGCAGGCGGATCTCCTGGCAGCGGGCAACCCCCTGCGCACCGGCAGCCCCGCCGCGGCTCCCGCTCTGCTGCATGCTCCGCTGCCGCCTCTCTCTCCGCCCGTCACTTTCTCCCGCCCCCGAGCAGCCCCGCGCACGAACCCCTCCGCTCGCACAATGCTAACAATGCCAGCCGGAGCCGCCGCTGCCTCCCTCGCGGCGGGCGGGAGGGCGGGTGTGTGGCTACGCCTTCCCTGCGCCTGGCAGCAGCTTCTCCTCCCTGGCTCGCCCTGCCGGCCGCGCGGCCAATGGGAGCCCAGCTCCCCGCAGCCGCTCGGCCCTGCCCCGCCAGGCATCCGCCGCCCCGGAGAAGGGGGTTTGCTGCAGCCGGGGGTGGGGGGGGGGTCTGCCAGTTGGGTGCCCATGTAGCTAGGAAGCGGGACGCGGGCGGGGGCTGGCTCGGGGGAGGGGGGAAATTCTCCGGCCGGCACGGTGCGGATCCCGCTGCAAACAGATAATGCAAATGGAGCGGGAACTTGGCGGGGGCAGTTGGTTTGCAATCCGGCCGGAGGAAAGGGCTGGCGGGGGGGGGGCGATCGGCCCCTCTCCCGCCCCGCCAGGGCGGCGAACGTGCCAAAGAAACAACCCAACTCGCGGCGCCGGTAGGAAGCGCCTGGCGTGGCCATTGTCTGCGCCGAGCCAGCCACCTGCTGGGGAGGGGAAGTGGGTGCGCGGCTCCTTGGGCTGCGCCCCTTTCCCGCCTGCCCCGAGCTGCGAACCCTGGCGGCTCCGTGCGTGGCGAGCTCGTTTGCAAACTCGCGGCCTAACTGATCGGCCCAAGGCTGGGGTGAGCAGTTAGCACGGGGCTTAGCGGCATCAGTACCAGACAAAGCCCCGCCGCTGATCACCCTAGGCGGGTCCAAAAGATCAGCGTGCACAAGGGGAAGGAGGAGGGCAGCGGAGTGACCAGTTGCAGCAGCAAGTCTCAGTGCTGGGTCGTTTGCTGCGCTGGCGGGTCACTGAGCAAAGTTGTTTTGTGTCCACGCAGCAGAGCTCCCGGCCTGGGACTGGTAAAGGGAGGATTTATGGGCGTTAGCTCTCTAGACGCTCCCACCATACAAAACCGGGTACCTCCTTTTACACTTGAACTTGCAGTTGAATAGCATCTTTGTTTTTGCTCCTTGTTTCGGTAATAATAATGCAAACTGCCATGCGGGCATGTTGACGGAGAGGGCTTGTGTGTATATTTAGATAGTGATGGTGGGGCATCTACAGGGTAGCCCACTGCTGATTTCATGAGCTTCAGCATCCAAATACCGATTATTAGGGAGTTAGAGGGCAGCTTTTTACCCAGTCCAGGGAGAGGAAGAAGCCCTCTCCTGTTTGCATCAAAGATAGGAGAGCACTACTCTCCTCACCTTACCCCTTGCTTGTAGGTGACTATCTTCTATATACTGTAAAATGTAGTGGATTATTTATGTCACCAGAGTAATATTAAGGGGTCTCAGAAGAAAGGTGAATAAGCCCCAACATTTTGCAAAGCAACTGGGTGGCTTTTTAAAAGACTTTGGTCCGTGGCCCATAACATTGCATGTAGTCCCAAAGAGAGGTCGATATTCCCTCTTATTTTTTTTCCATCAGGGCAGAATGAATTTTGTCATGTGCAACAAAGCAGGTGCAGATGGGCATCATCAACAGAAATACATGCTGCTGCTGTGAGAGCTCTGCTGATCATCCCTCCTGGGTTGCAGCCCAAGCATTCAGTTTGGAGGGAACACAGGCCATAGGAAGCCACACTTCTTTTTTCTCTTCCTCTCTTCATGCCACACCCTACACTCTCCTTTCAAAGGCTGGGTTGGGAGATAGCTCTCCCACTGACATCAAGAAACACCTCTATGAGTGGCATAAGCTATATTGGTAGGAGAAGCTCTCCCATTGATGTGCTGTGTATGTGAAGACTCACGTTGGTGTAACTCATGTCATTAAGGGAAGGAAATATTCACCCCCCTGAGCAACGTAAGTTTGATGGATATAAGCTATGATGTAGACAGTCTTTAGGCTACGAGCTTGTCTTTACTACCAAAAAGTACCTTTTACAGTGAGATATCAGGCATGAATTCACAGACTTGTAGATTTTTAAGGCCAAAAGGGACCGTTGCAATCTTCTAGTCCAGGGGTCTGCAACCTTTGGCTCTGGAGTTGCATGCAGCTCCTTAAGGACTTTTTTGTGGCTCCCAACACTGTGATTGCTCAGTTAAAAAAAAAACAAAAACAAAAACTCCTAATTATTTTCAATATATGGTGAATGTCTAAAAGCCCAAAAATGAACAACTCGTATCTAAATAGCAAACAATACATGATCTCAAAAGTTGGATAAATCCCCCTTTAATATGTGCTGTACATTCTGGGATATGATACCGTATTTGTGTGTAAGGCTTGATTTTGAAAAGGAAAAGGAAATTTGTGGCATTGCTGCTGTGAAGCGCAACATTCATTTTAAGAAAACTGAAATTAAATGTGAAATAAAATTGGCATAACTAAAGTGGGGTTGGAATGACTTCAAAAAAGCAGAAAATTGAAAATGAGAACTGAGAATTTCAAACTGAATGGACCCAATCCTTCACATTTATATTGAGTTTGTCTGGGGTCCCTTTGGCTACGTCTACCCTTGCCTCCTTCTTTGAAGGGGGCATAGTAAGCAGAGTGATGGGAGATTACTAATGAAGTTCTGCAGCGAATGCACAGCACTTCATTAGGCAAATTCTCCCCTGCGGCAACTTCAAAGTGTCAGGTTTTGAAGTGCCAGCATGCCATGTAGCTGTGGGCACGTCAAAGTGCCCACGCTACTTCAAATGCCTTTACACCTCATAATTTTGAGCAGCATGCTGGCTCTTCAAAGTTTGACTCTTCGAAGTTGGCGCAGGGGAGAATTTGCCTAATGAAGTGCTGTGTATTCATTGCAGCGCTTCGTTAGTAATCTCTCATCACCGATTACCATGCCCCCTTCAAAGAAAGTGTAAACGTAGCCTTTATGTCTCATTTGCAGTGAGAAATTCGACAGCAAAATGCAACCTCAAGAGAATATGTAAAATGTTTGTGAACATCCTGCGGTAAAAATGTGTTGTGTTATAAATCATTGTGTGTGTTGTTCTTAGAATAGGCATTACAAAAATTATTGCTTTAAAGACCATCTCGTATTCACATGAATTACAGCTCTTGAATTATTGACTTCTTCACTGAATTCAAAAAAATGGGTCTTTTTTTACTAATTTGGTTGCTATTCCCTGATCTAGTCTGACCTTCTGTACATCACAGGCCACAGAAACTCACCCACCAATTCCTGTAATTGACCCGTTGAATCCGTTAATCAGCTGTCTGCTGTACAATATAGCGGATTATTTATTGGAACTCTTAATGGCAGCAGAGTAGCATTAAGGGGACTTAGAAGAAAGGTGAATCAGCCCCAACATTTTGCAAAACAGCCGTGTGGCTTTTTAAAAGGCTTTGGTGATGGGCCCATAACGCTGTATGTGGTCACAAACAGTTAGGATTAATTTCTTTAAAGAACTATGAATAATAGAAATTGTAAAGCCCAAAAATGACGTTTTGCAGAGAAATTCAGTCAGTGACTCATTGAACATCACCCTGAGCTGCACTGCTGTTGTTTGGAGCATGGGATGGGGTAGAAAGTTGAGTTTACCAGCTTTGCATTTGAGCAAGCATGATGTTGGAGTCAGGTCGCAAACTCACTTTTTATCTTTACCCCAACCTTCCTTCATCTAAGGGTATTCCTGTTCTATTTAGATTTAATTTGTTAAATAGTGTAGTGTGGATAAAATGTTGAGTTTGTATGGGTAATGGATTTGTCTTTTTATTTTCTGTGTAAGTAGATGTGATAAGTAACATTTGCATAATTATTTTATTAAGAATTGTTTTCATTTATCTAAAGCTTTAGATATTTTAGAAAACACAAAGTGTACAATAAAAACTCTGTATGTATATAAAATAAACACAATGTCCAATAGGATAATAAAATAGTAATTACCTACCATCAAATCAGCTCTGCCCTTTATATCTCTCAACCCACACATTTCCAAAGTGTATGGAAAATATAACAGCAGTGTCTTGTAATTATCTGAGGCAGGACACTTAACATCCCCCCTCCACCCCCATCCTTCAGTCCTATGTACTTGATTTGTCAGTTTTTATTGCAATTTCTTCTGTAGGGTACCACATGCAGCAAATTATTGATACTTCCCATGGGACTCTTGCTGCCATTAAATTACTTGACAGAAAATGTCATACAGGTTGAACATCTCTAATCCAGCACCTTCAGGGCCTGATCAGTGCTGAACCAGAGAATTTGCCAGACCACAGGAGGTCAATATTGTCTAGCAGCATAACCAACTTCCACTGCTTACTGTGCTCTTCGGAGACATTTGGGGATAAATTAGAGCTAAATAACAGCACAGAACGCTGAGAGGCAGGACTACTAGCTGTAAACAAACTATATGGGACTCTGGGAAACTTGGTCACACTTTATGGGACCCACACGTGCAGTTATCTAAAATCATGCTGGATTACAGATGTTGCAGGATGAGAGATTGCCAGACTAGAGAGGTTCAACTTCTACTATGAAATAAAAATTGCTTTCATAAAACCTTTATGTTCAGGCCTTTGGCCTTTCAATACATTTCTGACAAAGGATCTGATTCTTCCCTCATTGACACCACTCCAACTAAGATCAGTCTCTGGCCCGTGGCATTTTCCCAGTGCTGGAGCTACTCCTACAGCAAAGCAGGACACACTTTTCCAAACCCACCTGCTCAAGAGCACATTTTAATCTAGCCATTTTAAGGTGAATGTAATTCCTATGCAAGTGTCAGGACCACCACGTCTTGTCCTTTACCCACTGAACATGCTGAGTTGGAGGAAATGCAATAAAGTTCAACTTTGACCTGAGGCAGCACGTGTATAATTAAAAAGGTCTTTCAGTCTTTGTTAGATGTACAACAAGGTGCTAGCCATGTGTGATACGAATGGCCATACTGGGTCAGACCAAAGGTCCAGCTAGCCCAATATCTTATCTTCTGACAGGGCCAGTTCCAGGTGCCCCAGAGGGAGTGAACAGGTAATAATCAACTGATCCATCCCTTGTTGCCTATTCTCAGCTCCTGCCAGAGACTAGGGACACCATCCCTGCCCATCCTGACTAATAGCCTGATGGATCTATTCTCCCTGAATTTATCTGACTCTTTTTTAAAATTCTGTTATAGTCTTGTCCTTCACAGCATCCTCTGGCAAGGAGTTTCATGTGTTGAGTGTGTGGTTTTTTTGAAGAAACACTTCCTTTTATTTTAAACTTAATGCCTGTTAATATATTTGGTGATCTGTTGTTATGAGGAATACATAGCACTTCCTTATTTGTTTTCTCCTCACCAGTCATATATGAGAGACCTCAATTATATCCTTACTTTAACCATGTCTTTTCCTTGCTAAAAGTCTTCTTAATCTCTCTTCACAATGGAAGCCATTCCATACCCCAATTATTTTTGTTACCCTTTTCTAAACCTTTTCTAATTGCAATATATATCTTTTTTTGGGATGAGGTGACCACATATACATACAGTATTCAGGAAGTGGACAAACCATGAATTTATATAGAGAGAATAGTTCTTTTGGATGTAATAGTGGAAATAAATTTGTACTGTTTTTATTTCTCAGACATGAAGTGCTAGAAACCTACAAAAGCCTCCAGGTCAAAAGACCAATGGCAGTGCAAATAAATTCTACTTTCTGGATGCTTTATAAACTCATAGACTTTTAGGCCAGAAGGGACCGTCATGCTCTTCTACTCCTGCACATCGAAGGCCTCTGAAACCTCATTCACCCACTCCTGCAATAGGCTGATAGCCTCTGGCTGACTTATTGAAGTCCTTCAAATCTTGATTTAAAGACTTCACATTATAGAGAATCTACTATTTACTCTAATTAAAACCAGTCAGTGACCTGTGCCCTAAAATGCCTTCCTTTGTAATGTTAATAACTGTGTTTTCTATAAAGAAAACTGGGAAATGAAGAGCACAAATCTGCCCAGCATCATGAAATAATTTGTATGCTGTTTATGTCCTCCTACATTTTAAAGAAAGGAATCACTGTTGCATGAGTTCTGTATCATAGGCTGTGTTCCCAAAATTGCAGATTTGAAAAAAGGAGGGGAGGTATAATGCAAGGGTTTGAGCCAGTGATACTAGAAGTTTAAAACATTTGAAATAGTAAAGAGATGGAGTCATAATACAAAGAAATCACTTTTTAATGACTGCTAAGGTTAATTACAGTGCTGCTCTTATTCAAAGCCTTACAATTTGGCTGTAAAAATTCATTCCAGGTTACAATTTGATACACAGTGGAAGATCCATTGCAGCAATAGACTCCATACTTTCAGAAAAATCTGTTTGATGAGTTTAAAAGGATATTTTTCTGGTGTAGATTGCTTTTTCTATTTGTAGGACTTCAAAACAGCTTTGTTCTTTGAAATGACATTTTAGAGACTTTTTTTGTTGTGTTGTGCAAACAAAGCAACTTTTAATGTATCCCTAAATGCTGTACATATTCACATGAGCAGGAAGCTGCATGGAAACTGTTTAAAGACACCATACTAGAGGCTCAACTTAAATGTATACCCCAAATAAAAAAACACAGTAAGAGACCTAACGAAGAACCACCATGGCTTAACAGCCATGTTAAAAAGGCAGTGAGAGAGAAAAGGGCAGCTTTTGAAAAGTGGAAGTCAAATCCTAGTGAGGAAAATAGGAAGGTACATAAACACTCCCAAATTAAGTGTCATAACGTAGTAAGAAAAGCCAAAAAAGATTTTGAGGAACAGCTAGCCAAAAATTCAAAAAATGATAGTAAAATGTTTTTTAAATACATTAGAAGCAGGAAGCCCGCTAAAGAAGCAGTGGGGCCCTTGGACGATAAAGATATAAAAGGAGCAATCAAGGAAGACAGTGCCATTGTGGAGCGATTAAATGATTTCTTTGCTTCAGTCTTCACGGCTGAGGATGTTACAGAGGTTCCTAAATCTGAGCCAACCTTTTTAGGTGACAAATCTGAGGAACTCTCCCAGATTGAAGTGACATTAGAGGAGGTTTTGGAGTTAATTGATAAGCTGAATAGTAACAAGTCTCCAGGACCAGACGGTATTCACCCAAGGGTTCTGAAAGAACTCAAATGTGAAATTGCGGAGTTATTAACAGCGGTTTGTAACCTATCCTTTAAATCCGCTTCGGTACCCAATGACTGGAAGACGGCCAATATAACGCCAATATTTAATAAAGGCTCCAGAGGAGACCCTGGCAATTATAGACCAATAAGTCTAACATCAGTATCAGGCAAATTAGTAGAAACAATAGTAAAGAATAAAATTGCAAGGCACGTAGAAGAGCACGAATTGTTGGGCAAAAGTCAGCATGGTTTCTGCAAAGGGAAGTCGTGTCTAACTAATCTATTAGAATTCTTTGAAGGGGTTAATAAACATGCGGACAAGGGGCACCCAGTGGACATAATATACCTAGATTTCCAGAAAGCTTTTGACACGGTCCCACACCAAAGGCTTTTATGTAAATTAGGCGGTCATGGGATAGGAGGAAAGATCCTTTCATGGATCGGGAATTGGTTAAAAGACAGAAAACAAAGGGTTGGAATAAATGGTGAATTTTCACAATGGAGGGGGGTAATTAGTGGTGTTCCCCAGGGGTCAGTCCTGGGACCGATCCTGTTCAACTTGTTCATCAATGATCTAGAAAATGCGGTAAGCAGTGAGATGGCAAAGTTTGCAGATGACACCAAGTTGTTCAGGACAGTCAAAAGCAAAAGGGATTGTGAAGAACTACAAAAAGATCTCAGCAAACTGAGTGATTGGGCAGCAAAATGGCAAATGAAATTTAATGTGGGTAAGTGTAAGGTAATGCACATTGGAAAAAATAACCCAAATTACACGTACAACATGATGGGGTCAAATTTAGCTACGACAGATCAGGAAAGGGATCTTGGAGTTATAGTGGATAGTTCTCTGAAGACATCCACGCAGCGTGCAGCGGCAGTTAGTAAAGCAAATAGGATATTAGGAATTATTAAATAAGGGATAGATAATAAGACAAAAGATATCATACTTCCCCTATATAAAACTATGGTACGCCCACATCTTGAGTACTGTGTGCAGATGTGGTCTCCTCACCTCAAAAAAGATATATTGGCATTAGAAAAGGTACAGAAAAGGGCGACTAAGATGATTAGGGGTTTGGAACGGATCCCATATGGGGAGAGGCTAGAGAGACTGGGACTTTTCAGTCTGGAAAAGAAGCGATTGAGGGGTGATATGATAGAGGTATATAAAATCATGAATGGTGTGGAGAAAGTGAACATAGAAAAATTATTTACCTTTTCCCATAATACAAGAACTAGGGGACACCAAATGAAATCGATGGGTAGTAGGTTCAAAACTAATAAAAGGAAATTTTTCTTCACACAGCGCACAGTCAACCTGTGGAACTCCTTGCTGGAGGAGGCTGTGAAGGCCAGGACTCTATTAGGGTTTAAAAAAGAGCTTGATAAATTTTTGCAGGTTGGGTCCATAAATGGCTATTAGGCAGGGGTAAAGTATGGTGCCCTAGCCTTCAGTACAAGGGCAGGAGATGGATGGCAGGAGATAAATCACTTGATCATTGTCTTCTGTTCTCCTTCTCTGGGGCACCTGGCATTGGCCACTGTCGGCAGACGGGATACTGGGCTGGATGGACCTTTGGTCTGACCCAGTATGGCCATTCTTATGTTCTTATGTCAGCAACCTGCATTTCATTAAGTCTCCAAAGCTTTATTGAGTTTGGAGGACTATTCCTGTATTTAAATAAGACAGTTGGGAGTCTGGGGATAAAGGTTTTCATCCTGGCTGTGCCATAGACTTCCTTAGGGATAACCAAACACTAGCCTATGCACCTATGCAGGGGAGTAACTTGGAATAAGGCACCTAACCTCCATCCCTTTCTCCCCATGTCTCTGTTTGGTCCCTCCAGTTGATAAGATCATTTAGGAATGTTACTGTGGATTTAAGCGCTTGATTTTAGTCTCTGATTTTTGAAAAACTTGACTCTGGATTTGCTTCTAGTTTGCCTTTTTTTAGCAGTGTGAACTCTAGCTTCACTAGCTTCTGAAATGGTCCTAGGGATTTTAATTCCTTAACATTTAAGTTTTTTTAGATCTAATTAGGGCCCATGTGCTAAAAAAAATCCATTTCTAAAGTGTCACATTGAAGTTTTTCATAGATTTTTAAACGATCCCAGAAGGGATCAGTATAATCATCTAATCTGACCTTCTGAAGAACACAGGCCATCAAACTGCACTCAGCAATTCCTATATTAAGCCCAATAACTTGTGGTTTAGCTAGAACATATTTTAAGAAAGATGTCCAAGCTCGATTTAAAGTGATGGACAGTCCACCACAACTCTTGTTTAGTTGTTCCAATGCTTTAGTTACCCTCAGGATTTTTTTAAAAAACGGTGCCTTTTTACTTGATTGCTTCCCATGCAGATATTGAATTTGGTTACTGAGTGGTCATTATTCCTTCACAGATCAATTACAGTTACATCTCGAACAAAACCCTGTGTCAAGACTAAGTCAAAAGTAGTTTATGAAACATGGCAGGGGGGCTGCAACAATTTGTATAGTGGGGGTGCTGAGAGCTATGGAAGCAAACTGTAAACCCTGGCCTTAATGGAAACCACTTTAAGTCAGGGGGACCTGCAGCATCCCTAGTTCAAGTATCTACGAAAGATGGTTGGAGTAACGCTTACCTACTTCATAGGTTGTTGTGAGGCATTAGTTATGAATGTGTGTAAATCACTGTGTGCTCACTGCAAGGGCAAGTAAGACCTGCCTCTTCCTGACCTTCCTCAGTCAGCTACCTGGACTTTATGTTTCAGCACACAGGGGTAAAGAGGTCCTGCACACATGCATATTGCTAAGTAATGGGGAGTGAACAGGGAGTGGCTGGAGCCCTGAAGTACTACTCCTCACTGACCTGCTATGGAGGTTTGAGTGTCAATTTGCCGCTCGTATAAGGCTACAGCAAATTTCTATTCCATCTGATCCGGGGAGTTATTGGCAGCATTCCCTCTTAATTTTTTCCATCCAGGTGTGGAATAAATTTTGTTACATGCACCAAGGTAGATGTGCACTGCTAATAGAAACACATGCTGCTGGCTGTGGATGCTGTGGGCTCTCTGCCAATCAGCTGGCAGAGGGCAGCACCTGAATTTCTCCTGAGCCACTAAGCTTATAGGCAACACAGGGGACAGGGAGGGAATTGAGTCTCAGAGAGGCGCCTCAACTCACCTTACTTACCACCCCAGGGTGCAGGCTGTACCTAAAGAAAACATTCTGAATTTTAAAATGTCTACATCTCGGAACAATGACCATAGGCCATACTACAGGAAGAGAGACTGTATCCTGGAAAAGGCACTGGAAAAGATTCAGGAGTCAGGACGGATAAGCAGCTGAACACGAGCTCCCAGTGTGATGCTGGGGCAGAAGGGCTAACATGAGTCTAGAGTGGATAAATGGGAATCTCACACTGGAGTAGAGAAATTACTATACCTCTGTATTTGGCACTGGAGTGACTGCTGCTGTAATACTGCAATTTTATAGAAGGACGCCTTTGTTCCTGTTCTGTCACTCAAATTCATGCCCACACAACCTAAGTTTTGCTTTCAATGTAGGGAATGAAGGTTAAACATATGATAGGTCTTCACCTCCCTCAGATTAGTCCAAGAAGATGTTAATAAATTGGAGAGGGTTCAGAGAAGAGCCATGAGCATGATTAAAGGATTCAAAAACATGCAGTACAGTGAGAAACGAAGCAGATTGAGCTCTCCGAGTCCAGTGAAGAGAAAGTGAAGTAGTGGCTTGAGCGTAGTCTTTAGGTATCTACAGTGCTATTTTCTAGAAAAAAGATGGTGGAACTCAAGGCCAGCCCCCGATTCCCAACCCTGCCCTGAGGCCCAACACACCCTCTGGTGGCTTAACCCACCCCCCATGCAGAGCCAAAGCCACCTCCCTGCACAGGGCCCCAGTTGCCCCCCTGGCAGCTTTACTGCCCTCCCAGCAGGGCCCAAGCCACCCCCCATGGGTCCCAAGGCCCCCCCAGCAGCTTAACTGCCCCCCAGTGGGGCTCAAGCCACCCCCAGTGGCATAACTACCACCGGTGGCTTAATCCTGTCCCAGCAGGGCCCGAGCTGCCCCCTCAGGCAGCTTAACTGCCCCTCTGCAGGATCTGAGTTGGCCCTCAATGGCAGCTTAACTGTCCCACCAGTGGCGCCTTCTGTGATCCCCAGAGCCAGGTAACTCTGCCTCCCCCCAACTGGATGCCATCCTGGTTCCCCAGAGCCAGGTACCTCCAGCCCTCACACCAAGTGAATGCCAGTGACTTACCTCCCTTATGCTGCCAGGGCCACGTCAACTACAGCTGCTGCAGGACTGCACAAGCCACCGGGGCTGCTCCAAGACCACACCGGGCTGCAGGCACTGGGGCAGCAGGAATGGCGTGGCTCCCAGCATCTTGGGGTGGGTCAAGACATGCCAGAAGGCAGCAGAACTGGCTCTTCAAGCACCTGAAGGCCCGTTCAACTGTGTTGCGGGTGGGATTGAATCAGGTGTTGAAGACCTCCTGGGTGGGGTTGGAGTGGCCAGTAGCGGGTAGGCAGTATCCGCCACCAGGCACAGAGGCATGGTGGCATCTCCGAGCAGGAGCTCCCACTGGGTGATGAAAATCTCCACCTCAATGCGCCAGCAGAGGCCAGCGTTTCTGAACACACAGCCATCGTGCGTGCGGCCCACCCAGCCCACATATACATCCATAAACCGTTCCCTGCTGTCCACTAGGGCTTGAAGCACCACTGAGTTGTAGCCCTGTTTGTTAATATAGCAGCCCGTGCTGTGTTCCAGGGCACAGACAGGGATATGGGTCCCATCCAGGGTGCCAAAGCAGTTCAGGAACCTGAGTGTTGTGAAGCCAGCAATGGTCGAGTCCAGGTCTCCCATGTGGATGACCCTTTGCAGGAGCATGGCATTAATGGCCGGGACAACCTGCATGGGACGGAGGGCATGTGCACTCATGAGGGCGTGGTGGGGCGTGCTCAGCCCCTCACTGCCCATGCCTTCTTCTGGCCACCATCCCCTATGGCCCCTGCCAGCCCTTGTCCCCCATGCCCTCCCCCGGCCCCTACCCCCTATGCCTCCTTCTGCTCCCAACCCTCCTTACCCCTCCTTACCCTAGTCCCCAGTGGTCTCCTTTCCTGGGAGCCCCCTCTCCCAGTGAGTGTGTGACCTGAGCATGCCTTACCTCCATGAGGACAGCCATGATGGTGGCCTTGCCCACCCTGAATTGGTGCTTGATGGAGTGGTAGCTGTCTGGGGTGGCCAGCTTCCAGATAGCTATGGCAAATCTCTTTTTGAGGAGTGGCGGGGGCTGCCTCCTAGAGTCCTGGTGTCTGAGGGTGAGGGTGAGCCACTGGCAGAGGTCTAGGAAAGTCTGCTTCCTCATTCTAAGGTTCTGCAGTCACCCAGAGTCATCCCACTCCCCCATCACCAGCCACTCCCACCAATCAAAGCTACTGGGGTGGCTCCAGAGTTGCCAGGGCAACTCAGGGGAGCACCAGCAGCATCCCGGGTAGAGGGGTTCCACGGCCTTGTCAGGGGTCTTGCCCTCAGGAAGAGGGCAAAGGTGGCTGTGACTGCCGTGGCCAGCAGGGCAACCACGGTGTTCATGATGGCTACCATAAGTTGCTGGTGTGGGTCCATTGGGATGTGTGAAAGCCATCTGGTCCATACATTGGATCTGTGGGGCTTGTGACAGCTCTGCAGGCCTGAGTATGTGCAGGGTGAGGGTGTTGAGGAGGGGCCCTTTAAGGGAGCAGCTGGCTGCAGCCCCAGAAGGGCTTGGCAGCCATGTGACCCCATCCGTAACTTTTCCTGGCCCATTCTTTCGAAAGTATCCGGGGCTGTGTGGATGCTCTCTTTCGAAAGAACGGGCCAGTCTTTTGGAAGAGGGGATCAAAAGGACGATCTGGTTTTTGTATGTCGATGTGCACTTTTGAAAGATGATCTTCCAGAGGATATCTTCCAGATAATTGCCTTTTGAACGCATGCTGTACTGTAGATGTAGCTCGAGATATTTGCCTAGTTTTACAACAGGCTACATAAAACCACTAGTAAAATCAGTACAGTCTAAAAGTTCATTCAGACAGTGACTTGTTTCTACTTCTTCATGTGCCTTATGCTGAAATGCAAGTACAGTATTTCTATTCCAATTCATTTATTTGATAATAAGAAGGTAGAAAGTCAGCAAGTTTTCAATAGTTGACTTGTGAGATATTTTTAAACGTTTTTGAAAGTAAGTAATTTTTATGTGAGTTGTAACTTGGTACCAAAACAAATCTGACTCCTGAAAAGGATAGAGTAATCTGAAAACGTTGAATGGCAATTGTTTCAAGACCTCAAATTACCTTAGGACGGGGTGGGCAACCAAAATAGCAAGAAGAGCCATTTTTTCCAATTCCATAAAACATTTCAGTAATCCAACAGCCACAATACATGTGAATACGAGACAGTCCTTAATAAAAATAACGTCGAAGCACAATTTTGGAACCCTTGTTTTAAGAACTGCATACACACAACGATTTGTAATGCGATACATGTTTACTGCAGGACATTCACAATTTTTTTTACATAGTACACAGCTCCTCACATTTTACGTGTGTGCTTGTATCCTGGCCTTCTTGACTTTCACTCCCAAACCTTCTCTGTCTTTAGAGAATGCTAGGGCGAGTTATCCAAAGTTTCAAGATCACATATGGTTTTCTATTTTAGATGTTCACTGTTTATTGCAATTAATGAGGAGGGTTTTTATTTTTTACTTTGCAGTTATAGTGTTGGGAGCCACAAAAAAGTCCTTAAAGAGCTGTATGTGGCTCTGGAGCCTCAGGTTGCATATCCCTGCCTTAGAGATGTGTTTCTCAACCAGTGGTATGTGTACCCTGAGTGGTAAGTGAGAGAAGTCTGGGGGTACTTCTAATTTTTTTTAAAGGGGACTTTATAAAAAACAAAAAAAAAAAGGTTGAGACACACTGTTCTAGCAGA
The DNA here is from genome assembly GCF_033958435.1 of Carettochelys insculpta. Lineage (NCBI taxonomy): Eukaryota > Metazoa > Chordata > Testudines > Carettochelyidae > Carettochelys > Carettochelys insculpta. The sequence goes on along the minus strand of NC_134138.1, from coordinate 85,760,518 downwards.
AAAAGATACCACATGAGCTAATGGTTAAAAGCTAAAGCGAGACAAAATCAGACTGAAAATAAAGCATATATTTTTTGAAAGTGAGGGTAAGTAACCATTGAAACAATTTACCAAAGGCTGTAGTGGATTCTCCAACAATGATACTTTCAAAATCAAGATTGAATATGACCCAGGAATTATTCGGGGGACGTCTGATAGGTATGTTATACAGGAGGTCAAATGAAATGATCAGAAAGGTCCCTTCTGACTTTGGAATCTATGAAAGAAAGGCACAATCTATTTTCAAATAAGTTTCTAAGGAATCTGTTTTATTGAGTATTAGGTGCCCTCCCCTCTACCCTCTTTTCATACTTTAGTGAAAAACTCAAAAACACAAACTTTGTGCCAAACTCACAGGAAAATTCTGACAAAGTCACAAAGAAATTGGGCTTATGGGGAGGGAGGGTTCAATTGTCCCAGTCTCTGAATTCATCCCCTCCTCACAACCCCTGCAATATATATCTGTTAGTAACATCTGTATAAAGCGAAATGGCGAAGGGTAGGGCCAGTGTTCTATTTTTTCCATCTATGGATGGAATAAGTTTTGTTATGTGCACCAAGCCATATGTGGCTATGCACCACCAGTGGAAACACATACTGCCAGCTGTGGGCACTCTCCTAATCAACTGGGAGGCATTTGAAACTCTTCTGGGTGGCTGCCAAATGCTCAGCTTACAAGGAGCACTGGGTAGAGCCTTAATGATCATGATGTAATGTCCCCAGATGGGCCTAAATGGAAATACAGACTTAAGCCTGAAACACAACTTAATATACCTTAAGACTCTTGAAGTTGTTCCACTCAGCATGATTCTACAGCATAAGAATATGAGTTATATAATATTCTTATGATGCAAAATCCCATCAGATGAAATTATGTATCAATGTCGACTACAAAGTAATGTCCATTATTTTAACTATGTGAAGTCATGAGAAACAGAATACCATTCCAATGCTTCCTAAGCATGCTATGAAAATCTGACCAAAAGTTTGAACTGCCAATGTCAACTGAAGGATATAATTACATTTGCTTGTATCAAACTGAGTCTAAAACATATCAGTTTGAGATAAATGAGAGGTTTAGTTAGTTTGAAACTAAGAGGAAATCAAATAATAATAAACACATAACCATAGGGCTTTCCAAACAACCACTGGTTCATCTGGATTCATCTTTTCTTTGGCAAAAAAAGTCTGTTAAAATAAATACACTGTTAAAATGAAGTGTGACACTCTTTATTTTCTTTCTGTGACCCAGCATGCTTTGCTGGAAAATCTGAGGTATAGCCCCGACATTTGAAAAAAAGACACCGTGTGAAGCTTTGTACAGACTAAAACCACCTAAAATCTGTAATGGGATGGGGTTTCTGGGCACAGCTAGAGAAATTAATCCAGGGTACCTTTGCTTAAAATCCAGGCTACTCACAGTCCCAGGCGGGAATTTCCTTCTTACTAAGGTGAATCTAACCAGCCTCAACAGCACCTCTGCCAGGCCCTCTAGCCAGCCAGAAGCCACATAAGCAAACCCACAGCCTCCTCAGCTGCTCTACCAGCCCAGACCAACAACCCCAAGTTCAGCTGAGAGGCTCTTTAGCCTACTTCAACAAACACCACACAGATTCTTCCACAGCCCAAAGGACCCAGCCCCAGACCTTGGTCAATATATACTTGGATCTTACCCAGACAACGTGCTCACAAATTCTTTAAATCTAATATCTAAAGATTTATTAATACAAAATAACAGGGCTAGAGAGAAGAATTGTTAAAGCAATACTTCACATGCATCAGTCGTAACTATGATGCAGGCCCACGATGTTATTTGCTGGTTCTTGAAAGTCTCTGAAAGTTCATTTCATGTTACATAGATTTAGTCATTGGAGCATTGTAGATCCGGCCTGCTGGGGTCCACATGCTGTGACATGGACCCTTGGAGACTACAAGACAAAAGATCCAAGATGGAGACTGCTAAATCCACATCATCCCTCTGAAGGATGGGCCCCCTCGTCCAGACAGGCTTAACTCAGGAGGACTGAAGAACAAAGAAAGTACCTGCCAGGGCCCATCTTACAGCTTTTCATATGTGGAGGGGAAATTCCATTCTTCTCCATCGTTCTTGACTTACCACCTGACCAGGTGGGTCACTGCGCTGAGTTGCCATTCATTGCAGCCTCAGTAGGAAGACCCCACCATCACAAAAGGGGTGTTGGCCATTTGGGCCTTTGTTCAGTCTGTTGTCCTGGCTGGGGTGGAGTCCCCACTCCCACCATGAACCTCAGCACTGAAACATTTTTCATACAGCTGCAGAGCTAAAATCTATAACTTTACCTACATACACATTACAGACACACAAGTAGCATTCATAGACTCAGGGCATCATCAGCTTTCATTTGACACCCCACATGGCACCCCTAGCACAATATTTGGGGCCAATAGCCACACTTGGGCATATAAAATGGTTTTGAGACCCAATATAAAAGTCCAGTCATGTGACAACATCCCATCCCAAATTCTTTGTTTACTTTTTATTGATCAAGATTACTGCAAATAAAGGCTATGACCAAGGAATGCAATACAGTACCTTTTCTAACTTTAAGCACTTGAGTACCCCACTGATTTTGAGTTACTCATGTACAAGTTATGCACCCTAGTAAGGATCAGCTAGGTTACGTGTGCCAACATAGTCTATATAACACATTCTAAATGTCTAATACACGTTGAACCTCTCTAATCTGGAACTCTCTTATCTGGCAACATCCATAGTACAGCGTGATTTAGTTAGCTGGATGACCACTTATCATGGGTGTGGGTGGTGCTAAATTTTCCATGGTCCCATAACATTTGTTTGTAGCCACTGGTCCTGGCTGTGAGTGTTTTGTGCTGTTATTCATCTGTAATTTATCCCTAAATGTCTTTTAAGAGCCTAGTAAGCAGTGGAAGTGTTGGTAATGTACTAGATAATATTGACCTCTCATGGTCTGGCACATTCTCTCATCTGGCGCCAGTCAGGACTTGAAGGTGCTGGACAAGAGAGGTATAAATAAAGCACTATGCAACTCATCAATGGAGACTTCCACTAACTTCAACAGGCTTTGAATCAGGCCTGTTAGGGTACGTCTACGCAGCAGCGTTATTTTGACATAATCTATTCTGGAAGAGACTTTCCAGAATATCTTATTTCGAAATAGTGCTTATACACAAAAATGCATTTGGACAGAGCCCTCATCTATTTCGAAATAGAGCACCTAAACACAATAGACACTATTTTGACATAGAGCCATTGGATGCACTATGGCTTATTTCGAAATAGGCTCCATTCCTTGCCTAAACAATCCCTATTTTGAAATAACTATTTCAAAAGAGGTGCTGTTCCTCATGGAATAAGGTGTACCTGATTTGAAACAAACCAACCGCTATTTAGAAATTATTTTGCAATAAGGATTGCATTGTGTGGACACCAGCAAAGTTATTTCAAAATAACCGCCTTTATTTCAAAATATATTTGCTGTGTAGACCTACGCTTACACTCTGTGTACCTGGACCCAATTGAGGCAATTGTACAACGGCTCCACACACTGGCCTATGTTGAAGTGGGGTGGATTTCACTTCCCCATATCCTCCATTTTGAACATGCACAGAGTCACAATGTAGAGAATTTATGTATGTGGAGCATTGAATTTCACTCTAGAAATCACTTCTGTGTAAACTTTAAAAAGTTCTACAGACTGGTGTCACCTCTTGTCAAATTCCAAAGGACCGATTCATAAGTCTCTGGACACTGCGTTATTAAATGGACACTGCCAACTTTTTTACTCCATGACAATTGACCCCATTTTTTAATTTTTGTGTTAAGGATTCCTGTATATATATGTTTAAATCAATCCATATGCAACACACAGGCCGTGTCTAGACTACAGAAATAACTTCGAAGTTGCATACTCAAAGTAACAGACTTCGAAGCTGAGCATCTACACCCACCCTACCCTTGAAGTTAAACTTTGAATTAAAGCGCTACTCCATTCCTGGGAATGGAGTAAGAACTTCGAAGTTGGGCTCCCTTACTTCAAAGTTAACTTCAAAGTAAGCGAAAAAGTATGTGGACTCTCTGCAGGCTGCTTCAAAGTAGTGCCTAACTTCAAAGCTAACTTTGAAGTTAGTTCCTAGTGTAGATGCAGCCACAATATACTTTTTATGATAGATAACCCTATATATTTTTCAATAAGAGATGCACTAACTCTTCTTAATTGTATTGTTCACTAAAGATACATACACATGTGTGTATAAATTATTTACTAGACTCCTGGAAATAAAAACACACAATGTGGGGTAACCTTCAAAGACTAACAGTGTTGACAGAATGTGTTGTTTTCACGGACCTCTTTTCTCTTCAGGTGTCTTTAGTGAGAAGATAACTTCTTTAAAATAACAGAGGTAATTGTAGCTATCACTGACATGATAAATAAAAGATTTGACTCTCTAGAGGAGGCTATTTCTTCAACTGATGAAGGAGTAGCAATGTCTTTCACAGAATAATGAGATTAATTTTAAAAAACAGTCTCAGATTTTGACATTATGTCCAAAGGCAATTACATGATTTTTATTATTGTCTTGAAAGAAAATAAAAAGTCTTATTTTATGGAAAACAAAATGCATCTCAGGAATGTTAGGTAGTAGGCAATCCTGTGACTTTGGGGACTTAGCAAAGGAAAGTTACTTTTAAAGTTGATGACTGAAATGCTGCAGGGTACATTTTAAAAGGATTGAGATACATGCCTCCTATTGATTTTATTGGGATTCATGCAGATAAAAACCTTGCACAACAAGTCTAGGATTTTCTTGAGTTGATTGCTTTGGAAACTGTTTCACAGACAAAGCCAAAACAAGATGAAGGACAAGGTATGCTTAAAAATATTTTCCTTTTAAGTACTACCTTGAACTTAAGAAGAAATGGTGTCCTTAATTCTGCTGAGATTTCCTTGGCAGTGAGCTTTTCTCTACCTTTTAATCTATTTATTTTCATACATTATAATAGGATGTTCTATCACATGATGACACAGTTTTGTAATGTGAGACAGTTGGCATACACATCTCGAAACACAGTTAACCTTGCTATGGGATTCTTAATTCTGAAGTTACTGATTTTACTGCAATTAACATTTAAACTTTTACGGATGTTAATATAGTTTTTTCCCCTATGTAATACAGTTTTATTTGGTTATTGTACAGTAGGCTGTAAAGTTCCAGCAAATTGAAGTGGCAAGCCTCCAAACCTGAGGAGGCTAAAAAAAGGGATCATTTATCTTTCCTGAAAACATGAGCAATTGCATTATGTTTAGAATTCTCTCTTATAAGAAATGTACAGCAAATACTAGGTTTTGCACCGCAATCTCAATCCAGTGTCCTCCAGAGCATATGAAAAGAATCCCGTAGATTTCAGTTGAATCAGACCCCCACGTAAAGTGGGCAGTGCGTCCCACTCACATTATTGTCACGATATTTTGGAGAAGGTGGATTATTATGGACTACAGCTACTGAGATATTCCTGGTTTTCATCTTTTAGACAAAAGAAGTGACTGTCTGAATGGTATTCAGTATACTACATACTGTATGAACGTTTTATATTACCAGACATTTTACACTAAAATCAATATCATAAATCTAAAACAGAGGGAGTTTCACTGCTGTAAATGAATAAAGTCTCTTCTGAGAGAAACACTCTTTTCAGACCAGAGATACAATTATCCAGTGTAAAAAGGCAGGACACTACCATTGGGTGTAAATAAATGCAGAGGGGATATAATGACTTTAACGTTGATCCTTGACTGAAATTGTAAACAGTGCAAATTCCTTACCATTATTAAAATGTAAGTCTTCATTGCCTTGTGTGTCAGACAAAATGAACCATTTTATAACTGCAGGTACTCATTTATCTGATTCCTTTGTTTTCCCCTCCAATACTTCTTAATGCTATTTTAATGATACCATTGCATATTATGTGCTTTTTTGCTGCAGTTTGCTGACATGATGTTTTATCATAGGTGATAAAGGGAAAACCACAAGAAAGCTGTTAAAAATACCAATTTAAAATAGGCTCATTCACTAAATGCCATTTATTTCCTACCTTTTCCTGCCATTTTAACCCTGTTTACTGCCCATTTTTCTTACCTTTTCTCCATTTTATTTTTCTCTGTCTTCCACACCTCTGCTTCCCCTGGTTGCTACACATTTTTGAACTCAGTATAGTTCAGTTTTATTTTACTCCCTGTTAATATTTAGAAAGGAAAATATACACTGTGGCAGTATCTGCTCACCTTTTAGTGGGCTGTCAATAAGATTTGGGAATGTAGACTTGTGATATATTAAAGCCAAGTTTTAGCAGCATTAGAACCTCCAATTAGAGTTAGGCTGCCAAATGCAGGGCAGTAGGCCTTTTTCACAAGATCATCTTCCCCAGTCAGCACCAGTTCTCAATGATGCCCAGCTGGGACTTTATCACCAAAAATATCTCATTATATTAAATGTATTCAAATATGGGAATGGTAAAGGGAAAAAATAAAATAATTGGTATAGTATGGCTCTCCTTCTCCTTATATTTTAGGCTTTAAATACAGAGGCCACTAAAGCATTGGAATCCCCTACATTCCTGCTTGTCCCATCCCTCCTCCCCCAATATCTTATGCTTTGGCTCTGAATCCTCAAACTAAAGTTATCTTCTTAGCTCAAGAAATGGAACTAGAGGCTCCTAGTTCTACTCCTGCCCTCCAACACCACCACCACTGGTGGCTCTGGAAGCACTGCTCAGTGCTGTCAGGGAAAGAGGTGGCTTCCCTGGAGTCTTTCAGGAGCAGAAGTGCTCCCAATAGCAATTTAGGCTATACCTGTTTTAGGCCAAGGGCTGTCTCTTGCCCATCACCCAACACAATGAAGACCTGATCCTTGATGGGGGCATCTCTGTGTTATTTTAATATCAACAAACATCATACAAGGAAGGCCTTGCCTCCTGGCTCATCCCTTGTTCCCTGCATTCTTTATGGCTGTTTGTTTCCTTGTGCTTCCTTCTGCAAATACTCACCCTCTTTATTTCTTATGCACCCACTCTGAATGATACATTTGGGAATTTAGCTTCCAGTGGACTCTCAAGTAACATGGGTATGTTTGTTTTTACATGGCCGTTTTGCCTTGGAGAAAAATTAATGGAACTAATATAGTAAAATGTGGACTCTACGAGTTTCTGAAGAAGGTAACAGCAGTCCTATTGAAATTTGTGAACTCCCTACTGTGCCCTATTATTTTTTAAATATTCACATTATAGTAGTAATTAAGAGGCCCCAACTGTGGTTCTTTGACTCATTCAAAGGTGAAAGTGAGTGGATTCATCCTGGTATGCAGCTCTACAAAGAGCTGTCTGAGACATTGCAAAAGCCAGCAAGGAGCTATTTAAAGAGCTGGCAGGAGACAATACCTGCAAGAAATTTTGTGATGGATACTGTACAACCCTAGAAAAGCTATCATGTCTGCCCCAAAGGGGTTACCTCGTGGGCCTGGCCCATGCTTAAGGGTCACTGGGAGTAGAATTCTTACAGAGTGGGTGAGTAGAATTACACACTCCAATTACTCTAGTTCTTAGAAAAGACAACTGAGATCCACAGGTGAGTGAGATTATGATCAGATGACATGGATTACTTTAATGAGACAATGTAGAAACCCAAGAAATGGGAACTACATGTGTTGAGAAGGTCCTAAGAACAAAAGTCATGCACTAAATCTTATGAGGATGTTAGAAAAGACAGAAATTAGAAAGAATTTTTCAGCAACAATGAGATGTTTCATAACTTAATAAACATTGACTCATGCTGCAGTACTGATAAGTACTTTGTTTAAAAACTCTGCTAAAATCTTGTAAAACTGATAACTCAAAACTGGCAAAAAAGGTTTTCTTTAAAAAACAACAGCCAGACACTTTTAAAAACATGTAGCAATACCTGAATAAATCAGAACAATAATTTTCATGAAAAAATTTGCAATGCCTTCCTATAATTTTGCAATAATCTATTGTAGCCATATTCGCCCTCTTGTTTTACAATTTCACCAATTAAAATCCATTCCAGCTTGCAAGACGAGATTCAGTTCCTCCTCCTTCATCCCACATTACCAGATGATGTCTAAAATATTTGCTGCTTCTTCCCACACAAGATTTCTAAAATCCAAATTTATCTTTAGTCAGACAGCTAAGCTTCTCAGTCTCTTATCAGGTGGAAATAAACTAGCCTCTTAAATCAGACAACAATTCACCATCATGACCAACTATGAAAAAGTAATTGTACTAGGTAAGCACTACAGCCTCTTCCTGAATCATTCTTTCCCATCCCACCACCTATAAGTTGCCATGGTATTTGGATAAGCTAAGATGGAAAAGTAATGGAGTGGGGAAGGATGCCTCAGTGGTTTGAGCATTGGCCTGCTAAACTCAGTGTTATGAGCTCAGCCCTTGAGGGGGACCCTTTAGGGATCTGGGGAAAATAGATTAAAAAAAAATCTGTCAGGGATGGTGATAGGGCCAGGGACTGGAGTTGGTGACCTCTGAAGGTCCCTTTCAGCTCTATGAGATCGATAGGTAGCCCTGGCTGTCTACATTTTGACCATTCAAGTAGCACTTTAAAAACTAACAAAATATTGAGTCTGTTCTGGTATGGCTATGATCTGAAGAAGTGGGTCTGTCCCATGAAAGCTCATCACCTAATAAATTATTTTGTTAGTCTTTAAAGTGCTGCATGACTGCTTTTTTGTTTTGATAGAATACAGACTAACATGGCCATCTCTCTGTCACTACTCAAAATAATTTATTAGGTGATGAACTTTCATGGAACAGACCCCAGATTTGAGGAAGTGGGTCTGCCCCATGAAAGCTCATCACCTAATAGATTATTTTGTTAGTCTTTAGAGTGCTACTTGACTGCTTGTTTGTTTTGTAAAATAGAAAAGGTGGGCAGAAAGAATGCATGGGTAGGAGTGTAGAAAATGTGGGCTGATATGAACTGTGTTGGGTGCAAGAAAGTTCTGCAAGTTTATGCCACTGATGTTGATGTGAAGAGGTTCCACTTCTTCTGGATCAGAGACAGCAAAGTCATAGATCTTTTTCAAACAGGAAGCCCATATTGCCTCCACTTGATTATGCAAAGTAGCACATCTTGTCAGAAGTTATCTTGTGCTGTGAGAAGGCCTTAGGAACCACTAGGAGAAGCAAGCCAAACTTAGGACCTGAAACATAGGCCCTCTCCTTTCAAGAATTTGTCTTATTCACTGAAGTTTTATGGGGAGCATGGATAGCAATCGGGGCAACACCTGCATCTCTGACTCTTGCATCTCCCCAGGGTAGTAAAAGACATTTTAATCTTTCATATTTGGCATTCTATTGTCTGGAACTCTCAAACAACATATGCAAATTTTAGTTATGTTTTCTATACCTAAGGTATTGTTAAATTAAATACAGATAAATACAGCAAATACAGTACAAGTTTACAGTGTGCGATGGTACCGTTGTTGGTAAATAAAGTACTCTGCATACATTTTTGTTTGTTTCTTAACAGCTAATCTTGTTTTTTTCTTTAGCATTATGCATTGCTAACTATACCTCTCTATTTGAATATTTGAATATTCAACAACCTTCCAGTGCCCAGGCTGCCAGATATGAAAGATTTTGCTATTTTGGAGAACATTAGGACATCCTACTAACAGCAATTATCAACACATCTGATAGTTGTCTAGCACACACCCTAAACCATGGCAAATCCTGAACAGTATGAAAGAAACCTTCTGTTGGTGTTCTGTAAACAAGAGAAGTATGCCCAGGCTCATCCTGCTGACCTTCTGTGCAACATCTGACACCACTGATCCCAAATTTTCTGATCCCACCTCCAAGAGGGTGCAGAGGTGAACAGTAGAACCCTGCAGAGACAGAAAAAGTGGCTCCACATCTGATCCACATACATGGAAACAGTGTGCACCCAACCCTCAGTTTGCTTCCTTCCTTTTATGTGTATCTGCATCTGTACCTCAGCTACAGTAAGCAATCTCACAGGGCCTAGATCTGAGTAGGAGCATTTGTATGGGTGTGGATGTGTCCTAGGGGTGTTTGACCTGCTCTGCCTCACCAAGCGTGCCTGCCAGGGAGCAGGGTTGGAGCACTCTTGAAGAACAGCATGGTTGGGCCAGATCAGGGAAAGCACCCTGCCACAAACACGCTCCTCTGTAGGAGTGCCTCTATCCCACTCTCCAGTAAGCACAGGGCAGAGTGGAGCACGATATGCACTCGTGTGGAACCCCTTTTGTAGTTTCTGCATCCACTCCAATAATCACAAAAATGAATCATGGATATCCATATCTGCTTCCACAGATGTGGATATCCAGGGATTTGGGGAGGATATGCATGGATCTGCAGGACTTCAGTGAACAGGAATATCCTGAAATGGCTCTGGCTTAATCTAGAAAGAATTTTTCCTCCTTGGCACTACCTAAATCCTCTCCCTGGCTCAGGACTCCAGCAGACTTGTAATCTGAAGACTTTCCTACTCTACAAGTCTAAGAGCACCATAGATTTTAAATCCACAATTCAGTGTTTAAACCATAACAATTGGGTAGTCTTCTTAATACATATTAATGGTACCAGAATTTTTCCATGCCTTGTGGGACATACATAATATTTCTCTCCCCGCACCCTAGCTGATTCTCTCATGTTTTGACTGAATGGTAAGATGGTATAGAGCGCCAGGTCTTTCTCACCATCATTTCTGCAAATATTTGTTCTGTGACTGCTGCTCTATGTGTTACATGTTTCTCTGACAGCTGGCTCGGGCAGCAAAAAGGGATGGGTGTGATTTCCTACAGGTTTCCTTAAAACACTTAACCAGCCCTGGTTCAACTCCCATCCTAGTAACCGAGGGAACAACGTAAGTCCCCTGGGTCCCGCTCACAAACATTGAATCCGTGCAGGGAAGGAGAAGGAATGAGAATTGGAGAAACCCAGCAATTAACATATTCTATCAGTCCCAGCCTCAGTCCTCCTTGGTCCATTGAAATTGGCTGATGTATTCAGGGCACATCCCTCATCCCCAACTCCCCAGTCACAGTTATCTGTCCTGGGCCATATCTACATGAGTAGCTTTTCCTAGCAAAACTGGACTTTTGTCAGAAAAATCTGTGGAGCCTCTACACACAAAACATACTTTCTCACCAATTTGTCAACAAAAACTGACACATCTGCCATTAGCATTGTACTTCTCCACATTCAGGTGTAATGTCTTTCTCAAGAGTGATGCGTTGACAACAGCCATGTAGACACTCCGGGGCCCTTTTGTCAATAGACAGGGCTTCTGGTTCACTGGGCAGCCCTGTTTGCAGAGCTTCTGGTCAGCCATTCTGTCAAGAGAGGGCCAGGCACTCTGGTTGCTCTCTGTTGACAGAGCAGATTGCTCTTTTGATCTGCTTTTGTGTGTAGAAGTGATTTGTGAATAGAGATCCCACAGGAAAATCTCTTCCAACAGTGACACCTATCGACAGAGCCTCCCGTGTAGACATGGCCCTGGGTTGGAGAAGTCCAAGGATTCTAACAAATCAGTGCTGCCTCAGCTGTTCTGGGAACTCTACAACCTAACCCAGCTGGACTGATTTCAGCTGCTCACAACACAGCCCTTCTGGTAGGATGCTGCTCTCTCAAGTTGCCTAGCTCTATTGCCATGCTACATCATCCATCCTTTTGAAGGTACTGCCCCCAATCTCACCTGTCTTTTGCCTCAAAGAAGCTAGCAACCTTTTAGTTTTTAACTCTAACTTACCTTTGAGAAAAAGGAGTTTGTCTGGAGACGATGGCCAATGCACTTTGCATCATACATTTCAGTCATGTCTACATGAGCGGCTTTTCCCAGCAACACCAGACTTTTGCTGGGAAAAAAAACACAGAGCGAAGCATCTACACAACAAATGCATTTTATTGACAGTTAGTTGACAAAATCTGGCACATCTGCCAGCAGCATTATACCTCTCCTTGTTCAGGTATAGTGCTTCTCGTGACAGTGTTCTGTCAACAAAACATCTGTGTAGACTCTCTGGGGCTCTTTTGTCAACGGACTGGCCTTCCAGCTCACCTGGCAACCCTGTCTGCAGAGCTCCAGTCAGCCGTTCTGTCAAATGAGGGCTAGTCAGCCTGGCTGCCCTCTGTCAACAGAGCAGATTGCTCTTTCGATCTGCTTTCATTTGTAGATGTGATCTGTCAACAGAAGTTTTACCAGAAAATCCTTTCAGACAGTCACTTCTATCAACAGGCTCCTCATGTAGACGTGGCCTTCATGTTTGGTTTCTTTGCCACTAAACCTTAGATTTCAATGTACTACCCCCCTTTCAAACTATTCTGGCGTGAAAAAGAAAGAAATCAGATTCTCATTCTCACTGTTGGCTCATGAATATATTTAGGTAAGAGGATATTGACTGAACTTTTTGCTGTTTTCATACTTGGTGCCATCCCATGTATTTGTCCCCTCCCCCCACCCCAGATTTTAACTTCCCCATCATCTTGTGGCAGCTCCACTACAGAAGCAGTCCCAGAGCTTAGGTCAAGAGGGTCAGATCAAGCAGTGCTGGCAGCTGTTCATCATAGTATTTCATCCAAACAGTGAAATTCACTCCAGAGAGACATAAATTGGAGGACTGGGCCAAAAGAAATCTAATGCTGTTCAATAAGGAGAAGTGTAGAGTCCTGCACCTGGAGCGGAAGAATCCCAAACATTGTTACAGGCGGGGGACCGACTGGCTCAGCAGCAGTACGAAGGAAAGGGACTTAGGGGTTATGGTGGATGAAAGGCTGCATATGAGTAAACAGTGTGCCCTTGTAGCCAAGAAGGCTAACGGCATACTGGGGTGCATTAGGAGGAGCATTTCGAGCAGATCTAGAGAAGTAGTTATTCCTCTTTATTCGGCACTGGTGAGGCCACATCTGGAATATGGTGTCCAGTTTTGGGCCCCCCAGTATAAAAATGATATGGATTTGCTGGAGCAGGTTCAGCGAAGGTCAACAAAAATGATTAAGGGTCTGGAGCACAAGACCTATGAGGATAGGCTGAGGGATTTGAGCTTGTTTATTTTACAGAAGAGAAGACTTAGAGGTGATTTAATAGCAGCCTTCAGTTTCCTGAAGGGGAGCTCTAAAGAGGAGGGAGAGAAACTGTTCTCAGTGGTGTCATATGGCAGAACAAGGAGTAATGGTCAGAAGTTGAAGAGGGAAAGGTGTAGGTTAAATACTATGAAAAACTTCTTCACCAGGTGGGTGGTGAAGCATTGGAATGCATTGCCTCAAGAGGTGGTGGATTTTCCATCCCTTGAGGTTTTTAAGTCCTGGCTGGCCAAGGTCCTGGCTGGGATGACTTCGTAGGGGTTGATCCTGCTTGAAGCAGGGGGCTGGACTAGATGACCTCCTGAGGTCCCTTCCAGCCCTATGATTCTGTGATTCTGTGATGTCAGTAGAGACTGTGAAAGAAGAGGCTGTGAAAGAAGTAGACTGTGAAAGAAGTATTTGAGAATAGCAGTCGCACAGAATGAAGTTTAAAGACATCCCCTTGATTCTGATCCTGAACTTTTGAAATCAATGTGAATTTGCCATTGAAACCAGTTTTGCATTCCACTTCCACTTCCAACTAGTTTTCAAACAATGTAACAAACAAATCCAGTATCTTAATTAAAATAAATACTGATAATATTGCACCAGGTTTGATGTGTAAGAAAAGTGTCTAGTGTTTTTGAATAAAAAGAGGAAGAAATGACTGATTTCTTTCAGTGTATCAAGAGGCTCAGAAGGATTAATTTTTAGCAGTAAATATCAATTTCACTATACAAAGATATTGCCATTTATCAAAATTTATAGAGAGATACAGAAAAATACTGCTTGATCACTTATTAGAAAGGTTGATTTAAGGATATTTACTTTGTAAATTTTGACCTGTGATGTTCATAATTTGTTTATTTGTTATAAATCTGTAACTTTTTGAATCTCAACATTTACAGTCATTAAATAATTATTGTCTCACCCCACCATAATTTCATATGTGAAAATTTGCACAGATTTAAAAATAGAAAAAATGCTTAAACTAATAATGTTGTGCAACTGAAAATTTAAATGGTTGAAAATGGAGAAAAATACTTAGAAACTATCAATATTATCCTTTGGGATTATAAAAAATTCACATTTTGCTAAGCTTATAAATAGTACACTCTAAAATTTATACAGAATCTTCTTTCTTCAATATTGATTTGTTTTGCAGAGCTTATCTAAATTTAGGTAAAAAGACAAAACAAGCCTGAAGACTACATGGCTGGGTCTCCACGGAGAGGCTCTCCCAGCAGCTTCATGCTAATGAGCAGCTTCAAAATTGCAAATGGCTGTTCGTAAGCATGGTCCCACGGCTCGTTAGCATAGCTGTGCGAGATCTCGGTCTCGGCAGAGGGGGATGCGGCAGTAAAGAGGCTGTGTGGACATGCCCCTGCCAATGAAAAGCCCCTCTGTCTTCAGCCCCTTATGCCTGAATTTTTTTCACACAGCTATGATAATGAGTTGTGGGACCATGCTAATGAGCAGCCATTTTCAATTTTGAGACTGGTCATTAGCATCAAGCTGCAGGGAGAGCCACTCCGTGTAGACCCAGCCTATATGGTATTGTAATTTACTGTATGGAAGGCATGTATCAAAATTCCAGGGGTCATGACATATTATATTATGCAGGTATCAGCACAGCTATTTAGTCAAAGTTCAGGTGAATTTTCCATTTGAATGAGGGACTCACTGTATCTGAATAATAAAGTGTGTCCTCCCCAAGATTACAGCATTTAGTCTTTGGATATTGAATTTTCTAAGAAAACACAAGTAGATCCATTACATTATTTTAGGAGTTAGTTTTAAAAAATAGATCCTTTGAAAACTAGCATCTGGGGACAACTTTTTTTTTGTTTGAAATGGTCTCAACAATAAAATAATGTTTCAAATTTCCCCTATAGCTTAATTTAGCTGAAATCTTAGAGAGTGGGATATTCTCCTCTCTTTGAAAAGGGCTGTCATCTCTCAATGGAACTGAAGCCACTATTTGCCCTCAGCGGGTATTATTTTCTATTTAAATGTATGTACCATGGTGTGTTTAAGTAAGAAGAGAAGAGATGGCCCCATGAGGCTTGGTCGGTGGGTGAGGCCCTAAGTAGCAAGCTGACTGTGGGGCCGTCACTGGGTGGTGGATGCTATAATCAATTGGGCGTGGGGCCCTGAAGATGTGGGGCCCAAGACAACCCCCTTGCTCACCTTGCCCTAAGGCTGGAACTGAGGAAGAGGCAAGGTCAAAGATGTCCAACTTACATTTAGATCAGGGGGTGAAGTGGTTTGTGATAGTCATAAACTCCTGAAGGAGACTATTCACAGTTCTGGAGCAGCCCCTGAAAATGCTCTGTACCCTTCATAGATGGAATGGGAGGAGTTATTGCAAAGTAAGTTCAGCATGTACTTAGAGCCCAAATTCATGGGGTGGGTTGGCGTGGGGTGTATGTATTTAAAAAAAATAATAAGGGGGATTTGCTAGCAAACTGTGACTAGGGACAGGCAGGGGGAAAGTGTGTCACATTTGCAATCCCAACCTAATTTTTCAGGCCTAATCTTAACTTGCAGTGCAGACGGTTAGATAAAAGGCAGTTAAATGAAGTCTCTGCTTGATTTGTAAACTGAACAGCTTTAATCTGGAAGTCACAGAGGGAAAATAAATGTGATATGTGATGGGTGTCATTTTTTACAGTGTCATTTTCTCTGGACAGAGTTACACTTCCACTGATGAGATATATGTGCCCCAGGAGTCCCATGCCTCATATTTTGTTAACAGCAAACCCTTATCCTTAAAAAAACCCCCAAACCCTTCAGCAATAACACACACCAATCAACATTAACATAATTTCAACCCACATCAGCAAGAAACTACAGAGCTCCAGACTGCATGATTACTATATTAATAAGTTCCTTTGTTTCTAAATATTTCCAGGTGGTCTAAATTTAGTTTGAGTTATTAGAAAGTAAAATTATTTAGCAAATACATTATTATTATTATTATTATTATTATTATTATTATTATTATTAATTCATTCAATATAAAATAATATGATCTCCCTTTCAACGAGAAGGGGGGAAGAATGTTAGAACCTGAAATATTGAGTGTGGAGAGTGGCAAGTTGTAGCCAGACAGAGTCTCCCCCTTACAAGCCAGCTTGCTCATTGCCCCCACCGCCCACTGAGGAGCACACAGGGCACGGAAATGGCTGCTGACAGCACAGTCTTTGATGCCCTCATTGAGACCCAGATATGCTAGCTTATCGTGACCCTGAGAAGCAGAAAGTACAGCTAGAAGGCTAACAGGCCAGACTGTCAACATGAGAGGAGTGGGGGACCCTCAGAAATCACCCCAGCTGGCATTGATCAATATGATGCACACACACAATCACCCAGAAGGGGACGTGCCCCGCCCGCACAAAAGAATGTCCTGTACTCCTAAATTGTTTATCTCTTGTCTTACAAGTGCAAACTAAGTAGAAATGCCCTTGTAACAAACTGGAGTCACAAAGACAGACCAGTATGATCTGGCACCATAGATAAGAAAGAGAATACGTAACCCAAAAGGGGTATAAAAGATGGGTCCAGCAGAACTCTAACTTTGAGTGCATTCCACCAACTTCCTGCTGGTCGGGTCAGGTGATTGCCTCCTGAGGTCCACTACTGGGGACGCCCAACCTCGTATTCGTCTTTCCGCGGAATTGAGTGACCGATCCGGCTTGGCTACGCTGGTATCGAGAGACGCAGAGAGGGTAAGATACACCCATGCTAGGTCTCTGACTTTTTTTTGTGCACAGCTAAAGAATTAGAGCTCTGTAACTCATATCAAGATATCATTGTGTTAGATGATAACAGATATCTTTGTATTGGATTGTAACGTAACTTGTTAACACCTGTACTTTGCTAGCATATAAGAAGTAAACAATAGCCTTTTGTAACCGCACGCTTATAACTGTAGCTTAAATAAACTTGTAACTAGTTAAGCTCTGAGCCTAACCATTTTGTTAACCCTTTTGTCACTGCAACACAGCCGGCACAACAAAAGAACTTTAACCGTTTGGTTACTACAGCCTGGCCGTGGGTGAGTGTGCTAGGAGCTGCCTGCTCTAACAGTAAAAAACTGGGTTGCTTAGGACCCAGGGGAGTACCTCACCGCACATTACTTGGCCACCGGCTAACACAAGTGGAGACCAGGAGTTTGCCACAGAAAGACCTTAATGAGCTAGAGGATCCTAGGAAATGGTTGTAAGAAGCAGAGTATAACATGAGACATAAATGAAAACAGTGGAAAAGAAAGAATGCACTGAAAAAGGAAAAAGAGAAAGCTCACTATAACGACCACTTGAAACAGAAACCAAGTGAGAGCAATAAAATGTGCAGGCTAAAAAGAGACAAATCCACCTGAAGAGAGGCAGTAAGTAAGCGTATAGGTATCACTGAGTGCACCAGGGATGAATTTAAAATACATTACAAGCATTTGTGTGACCCACAACTATCACCGTACCTGGAACCATGCTACGGCGCTTCTTTCTGGCCTTACTACTGTCCCAAAACATGTCAGTAGTACCTCATGATTGAAAATTCTGAAAGCCATAGATTTGCATGCCACCTCCACCTATTGCAACAACATCAACAACTTGGAATTCCCACTTACTGAGATCTAAAGCACTAGCAGCAATGTGCAAATTGACCTTCTCACTTCCACTTTCTGAAAAAAAGATCCCTGAAATGTGATGAGGACATTACTATCAACAGATGGATTCTGAAAGAAGAATTAGACCACTGGGTGCTCAAGGACTGCTAGCCTCTTGGACTTCTTTTGGAAGTGGGACTTATTTCCTCTGTTCAGTAGCGGAGCTAAGCATTTCTCTGATATTCACAAGGGTGTGAATCCAATTTGAACATAATTGAATGACTGTAACATAGGAAGTCTAGAAGTTTTGACGGGGACACTGGATGACATTCTGGGCAGGGAGATGGTGCTGTTAGTCTCTCTTGCATTGTCACTGCTACAAAAGCTTCAGAGAAAAACTCTTGGCTCAGACTGATCTTTGCTAATGAGTAAATTGAGATTTCCTCATCACAAGAAACAGTTGGTTTTGAAGTCAGTTGGTGTAAATATGTTAATCCAATCCTCTGCCAGGAATGGTTCTCAGCAGAGTAGTAGGTTTTTTTAAAATGTTAGAGCAGAGGGTGGGTTTGTTGTATAACATTTTCCCATTCTTCTGGCATTTGCTGTGGTAGCGTAATGGGATGCTGTCTTCTTGCCACTGACTCTTCCTTACACCTCTGGAGAAATTCTGTGTGTCTCATTGCAGTGGACATTTAGTCTCCATCATATTTTTGGTATATGAATGTAAGGATTCCTTATGTCAATGGGGTATGTCTACCTGGTAAGTGAAGGTGTAATTGTCGTGGGAGCGGGGGTGTGCAGGGAAAGGGGTAACAGTGCTCCCATAGATGAGGAGAGACAGGCTAGCAGTCCAAGTATATGTACAGGACCTGGGGGACTTGTCCCCAGGGGCAACTAGCTTGTGCTTAAATCCTTGCCACCCTCTCTTCACTACTAGCCTTAATTATTCTAACTAGATTAAAAGTGGCACATACATACCTAACAACACCTTCATTTGCAAAGTAGATGTACCCAAAGTCAGTCTGAGGGATCTTCGAATCTAAGACACAGGTGTTCCGTTTGTTTCCTCTTCCTTGGATTTATTTGTTGGACATTC
Source organism: Carettochelys insculpta (assembly GCF_033958435.1). Lineage (NCBI taxonomy): Eukaryota > Metazoa > Chordata > Testudines > Carettochelyidae > Carettochelys > Carettochelys insculpta. The sequence goes on along the minus strand of NC_134138.1, from coordinate 85,741,639 downwards.
TTAGTGAACTATACAGATGCAGGAGGACGACACAGAGGGTGTGTTGTGAAAAGTTTGAATTTATATTTGATCTATATTTATACCACCATCGTGTTTTTTCCCTCTCCCTCGCACATCTTGGATAAATTCTTATTAATATAATTAGTTCTGGAGAATGTGAATCAGCTTACCAGACTCATTATAATCCTGAAGAGTCTGAAACTGCGTGTAACATTAGTATTGTCTTCATTGTAGGGGAGAACACAAAGGGCTTAGCTTTGACTTCAAATACGCTTGTTTTGAATTTTACAAAATGTCATGTAACAGAATGTCACCTTAAATAACATCATCATAGATGAAGTATTGGAGGGTTTTCATATGAAAAGAAACATTGGGATACTGTTCCCCAGATTCCACTGGGTGTAGCATGTGTGCTGAGGTGCTAGGGAGTCAGTTGTGGCTGGGAGATCCAAGGGCTAGTTTTGTGCAGGGTGAAAAGTCACCTTCACAGTGTCATCTACTACCTAAGAATTGCTGGAGTGCATCACGTTCTGGTGGCACTTCGTCTTCACGCCACATTATCTGTGCCATGAAGCATCACAATGGGAGGTAGCTGGGTGAGCTGCATTTGGTCTACAGTCCAGCTAGGAAGATCTGGTCATCTTTGGGCGTCTTTGCACCATTTGCTTAGACGAGAGATCCTGCTTCTTTGAATTCACATAATCTGAACAGGAGGACAACACAGGAGGATGTTTCCCTGTAAGGATGTTATTGCTGCCAAAATTGAAAACACAGCATGAATTACTAACTTATTGTAACTGCAGAGTGTATTTTATTTTGTATACTGGCACACAAAGTTGAGAAACAGTTCAAGCAGATTCAGCTCTTATCTTATTGTAGCCTTCATAATGGAATATGGATGCTGAACACAGAGGAGAGACCAGCAACCTATGTTTCCCACTGCTTGCATGGCTGAGCCCAACCTGCCTTGAGCAGATTCCAGGTCAATGACCTACTTTTCAATTCTTTTAATGGAAATAGAACAAAACTCATGCCAAACCCCGCCCCCCTTACCTCTAATTAATTATGATTATATTATTATTATTTTGCGTGATGCCTGAGGGAGTGCTAGGTGCAGTCCACTAACGAAAGGACACAGAACCTGAAAATGAGCTGAATAAAATATAACATTAAAGGAAATTTTCAAAATGAAAAAACACTTTGCATTGAAACTTTTCATTTTGAAAGTGTCTAAATTAATTGCTTTTATTTATTATTCAGTTAGTTATTGCTGAATCTTGATTTTTTTCTCTGAGAAAAAAAATCAGTCAAAATCCCAGCTCCACATTGTATACAGTACCATGTCATGCCTTTTGGCACAAGAGCAGGAGAACTTGAATGCACAGATGTGTTATATCAAGAGCCAACTTACTTAACATTTCAGAGCTAGTTTTATCTCTACTCAGCAAAATTCGCCCTCTCTTTTCCAGAGCCAAGTCCCATGGAAGCCCTTTATTTCTCACACTTGGGAGCTCTGCATGAGCCAGGCTAATCCTATAAAAAGACAAAGTAGCTGCTCTGTTCCCCAGGGCACTAGAAGCTCAGAAGTGAGTAGGGGGCAGTGGGATATGTGCAACAGAGTTTCCATCACCTCACGGGTCCCTACTTCTACTGCCAGCCAGCCCAGAAACTAGTACTGCCTGGAGGAAACTGAAGTGCCCGTGATGCTGCTTGCACAGTGGAGAAGGAGGCAGGCAAAGGACTATCTAGCAGAGCAGGTGCTCAGGGGAGGAGTGATAGGAGTGGTTGGATCGAAGTTCCAGAGGCGCTGCTGCCCTTTGCTAACCTTTCCCTCTGTCTTTGACTTATTTGGGTTTTTGCCATCTAAGCAGACTCTTGACAGAAGGCAGCAGGCAGAAGTTATTTGCTTCTCTTGCTGTCCATCCACTGAAGATTCCCTGAGCCTTCATGCAAGATGGTAGGTCCTCCTTCCACACTTGACCTTCCTGTATCTCCTTTTGCCATGTATGGGAGAGAGCATGAGAAAATAAAGTGCACTTTGGGATCTCTCCTCTAATAGGGAGCAGTAACTGGAACCATTTACAAAACTAAAAAGCAGTTCTGTAGCACTTTAAAGACTAACGATATAATTAGGCGATGAGCTTTTGTGGGGCAGATCCAGTTTCTTCAGATCTGGAAAATCCTGATCTGGAACCATTTGGGTAGTCTCATTTTTGTCATTTTCAACATTAGCTACTTCAACAAAAAAGGAAAGCCTCACAATTTTTACCCTTACTATGCTTTACAAGTGCAGCTGTCTGCTTATATTTTGCAAATAAAATTCTACTTTTATTTTAAAGTGTTACTTTAAGAGATGTTTTTCCAAAAAAGCCAACCAAAAAAAAAAAAAAAAAAAAGACCAACCCCTGATGAGTAGGTTGCTTTTAGATAATGTCCAGAGCAGAGCAAATGCAAATTAGCAGTGAGCCAGAAGTTATGTTAGTACTTTGTATTGGTAATTTGCTCTCACCTGTCTCCTTCACTTAGGCCTAGGACAGTGTTTCTCAATTTTTTTTATAAAGTACCCCTTTAAAATTATATATTAGTACCCCCAGTACCTACAACTTTCAGACACTCAAAAATTTTTCTACCTCGCAACACACTTATTTAAACTTAACTGTAACTGGTTCATTGGAAGAAATTGCCTGTAGGCAATAAAATTGCCGTCATGCTTATGACTATGCAAAAAGGATAACTGAAAAAAAAGGTGAACATAAAATAAGTTCAATTGTCTTATTCATAGAAAGGTTGAGAAACACTGATTAATGTACCCTCTGGAAGACTTCTGAGTACCCCCTGGGGTGCACATGCTCCTGGTTGAGAACCACTGTGCTGGAAGACTGAACTGTTTCTAAGTACTTTAAGCATGATGGTTTGATATAACCACTCTACTCATGTTCTGAACCATTGCTCTTTTGCCTCACCTTCATGCACTAAAGCACTGCATTTGCAAAGCCTTGTGGGTAGCTAACCCACAGCTCCCACTGTAGGTTTCAAAAGCAGAGAATTCTGGGGGTTTTCAAAAGAACAATGGTGCACACTGGACTAGCAGAACAGCTCCCTGAATGGTTTCAGTTGGAACTATTTTAATACTGGCTGCAATAGTCCAAGCGCAACTTCAGCCTAAACTAGTAGTTAGTCCTGCTGAAAGCAAATCTAATGCAAGTGGCATTTGGTGGGAGTGCAAACCACTTGGAGCACTTTGGTGTGGGGATGTGAGTTGTTTTACAAGCACTTTAGGGAGCCTGCATGGTTCTTAGCATGGTAAATGTCTTTAGTGAACATGAGGTCTGAGAGAGGAGATGGAGAGGAGTATACAGAGAGTATTACTACCCGTTTGGGGGAAAGGTGTGCCAAAAGTGGAGGCAAGCCATTGAAACACACAGAATTTCTAGAGCGCGCAGGAGGAAGCCAGGTGATGACCTTTGATCCCCTTCAGCAGTAGTGGAGCAGTGTGCTAAGGGCCCAGTTGCAGACTTTTACTCACATTCACTAAAAAGTTTAGCACTGTCAAACCTGGATGGAAAAAAAGAAAAGAAAACCTGAAAGGAACTATACCAAGGAAATGGTTTTATATATTGAAAAACAAACACCAAGACACCTGAGGGCAATGTGAATACATGTGATTAGTGCAGATGAATCAGATGTTGAGGGGAGCTCACGCTTCCCTAGTCAGACAGTGTTCCATCACTCTCAGCCCATGTCAGATCTTCACTCCAGCCTGTGACACACTGCTCCTGATTTGCTGTACTCCTCTAGAGCCCCCTCTCCTAAGATGTAGGTTGGTCCTTAATATCACCTCCCCTGTAGTTTGTTTGCCTGATGTACCCTAATCCTTAAATCTCACCCTATGGGAAAGATGTGAGGTCATCTAGTCCTTTCCCTTACTAGCACCTGTAATATGTGTTTTCTAGAACTCAATATATACACTAATCTCCAGGGCTTTAGCCAGTCTATTTTTAAAATACATTCACACACGCCCCTGCCGACTTTAGACTTATTTAGGTTGCAAAGTCAAGCACCTGAAGGTTAGTAAATGGCACTTTTACAGTTGTCCAGGTGATTTAATTCTGATGTCTTGTGCAGCCAACCTGTGCATTGCATGAGGCAGACAGAGGACCTATGGAAAACAACAGAATGTTGTCATTCATTGAAGACTATCATGATGAATATACACAAGGGAGCTGAATTAAGTTTGCATGGGCAGTCATATATCGGTCGGTTTACATTTTTTTTCAATATTTGCCTTTGCATCCAAACCTACCTTTTTGGTATACTGTCTCAGGACTCCCATGACCCTGGAAAAAAACACATTTCATTATGTACAACTAGGGGCGAAAGTAGCTTTATATTTCTTATAGATGCTGTCCTATCGCAAGCCAGGTCTCTGCCAGCTCTTTAAATTGCTTGCTGCTGGCTTTTGATGAAGCTCTGACAGTTCTTGCCAGTTTTTTGGCATCATCAGCAGAATTAGAACACAAAACTTCAAGCCTGTAGTACAAACAGTTATCATGAGAGCAGTTGGCCTACTGATGGCAGCTGGCATCCAAAAAAACGCTTATTGCCAAGGTGGAGGATGAAAGAGGTGGGTCACTGGACACCACATGCTGGGAGAAGCCAGATCCAGCGCTCTAACCCCAGTCCCTCTGGGATTTGGAGAAATTCCTACCCCGATGGTGCTTCCAGAATGAAGATATATCTCTGTGGCTATATACCAGGTATGAGCTATGTCTACACGGGTATGCTACATTGAAATAGCTTATTTCGATGTAGCGAAATCGAAATAAGCTATTTTGATGAATAACATCTACACGTCCTCCAGGGCTGATGCCGTCAACGTTCAACGTCGACGTTGGGCAGCACTACATCGAAGTAGGCTCTGCAGGGGAGCGTCTACACACCAAAGCAGCCCAAATCGAAATAAGGGTGCCAGGAACAGCTGCAGACAGGGTCACAGGGAGGACTAGCACTTCCGGGGCAACAGCTAGCCGCTCCCTTAAAGGGCCCCTCCCAGACACACTCAGCCTGCACAGCACGCGGTCTGCAGAGCCAGAGGCACGCACACCCGTCGAAGCAGTATGGACCCCCAGCAGCAGCAGCAGCAGCAGCAGCCAGAGGTCCACACACCCGCCCCTGCAGGAGCAGTGCTTGCCCTGCTCAGTGCTATGCAGGAGGCAGCTGATCACCTTCTAGTCACAGAAGAAGAGGAGCTGCCCCCAGGGGATGAGGAAGCAGCCCCAGACCTTGCTGCCCTCTGCCCCACCCCCTGCCACACACGCCGCCGGCTGTGGAGCTACCCCACGAGCACCAACTGGTGGGAGCGGCTGGTGCTCGGCGAGTGGGACAATGAGCGCTGGCTCCAGAATTTCCGCATGAGCCAGCAGACATTCCTGGAGCTCTGCCAGTGGCTCACCCCTGCCTTATGGCACCAGGACACCTCCATGCGACGTGCCCTCATGGTCGAGAAACGGGTTGGCATCGCTGTCTGGAAGCTGGTCACTCCAGACAGCTACTGATCCATAGGGCGGCAGTTTGGCATAGGCAAGGCCACCGTTGGGGCTGTCCTCATGGAGGTAAGAGGACCCAGGGAGGGGGGGAGGAGCCCTGGGGAGGGGGGAGCCTGGGGGGGGGAGCCCGGGAGTGGGGAGCCCTGGGGGAGCCTGGGGAGGGGGGATCCTGGGAGCGGGGAGCCCTGGGGGAGCCCAGGGGCAGCCCTGGGGTGGAGGGCCAGACACACCCTGCACACCCCTCACTGGTAATCTCTCACGTCCTTCCCCTGCAGGTTGTCTGCGCAATCAATGCCCTGCTCCTCCACAGGCTCGTGCGGCTTGGGGACCCGGATGTTGCCATCGCGGGGTTTGCCAGCCTGGGCTTCCCAAATTGCTTTGGGGCTCTGGATGGGACCCATATCCCCATCCATGCTCCGGAGCACAGCGGAGGATGCTTCCTCAACAGGAAGGGATACCATTCGGTGGTCCTCCAGGCCTTGGTGGACAGCCGGGGCCACTTCCTGGACATTTATGTTGGCTGGCCTGGCAGCACCCACGATGCCCTGGTATTCATAAATTCAGGCCTGTGCCGCCGGCTGGAGGTGGGGACCTACATCCCCCAGTGGGAGATCCCTGTGGGGGACACCACCATGCCCCTCTGCGTTGTTGCAGACGCAGCATACCCCCTCCGGCCCTGGCTCATGCACCCTTACACGGGCCATCTGACAGCCAGCCAGGAGCGGTTCAACACGTGGTTGAACCATGCGCGCCAGGTGGTCGAGCGCACTTTCGGCCGCCTCAAAGGGCGCTGGAGGTGTCTCCTCACCCGCCTCGATGCAGGCCTCCCCAACATCCCCCAGGTTGTGGGCGCATGCAGCGCACTCCACAACCTGGTGGAGAGCAAGGGAGAGGCCTTCTTCCAGGGCTGGGCTGTGGAGGCTGGCAGGGCTGACGTGCAGCCACCTGCTGCCCCCAGTCGCCAGGTCGACCCCGAGAGGATCCAGGTCCGGGAGGCCCTGTGGGCCCATTTTGACCAGGCTGCGGGGTGAACGCTGACAGGCCACCGACTGCACCCCCCCATCCTCCACAACACTCCCTGCCCCCATGCCCACACCATAGAGCACCCCAGAGCACCCCCCGCACACACTTTTCTTGAAAATAAATGGACATGTTGTTTGAAACCAAACAGTGCAATCTCTAATTAATAATATATATATAGAGAAAGAGAGAGAGAGAGAGAAAAAAAGGGGGGAACTATTTACATGGGGGGGCAGGTAGCAGAACAGAACAGGGGTCCCACACAAACTATATACAAATGGGGGATATGTACAAAGGGGGTGGGGGCAACGTCCTCGGCCCCTCACAACTAATGTCCAGCGCCCGGGGTTGGAGGGCGTGACCCTTGCCTCGGCCAGAGCCCTGGCCGAGGCTGGGTGGGGGCTGGGCGAACTGGCAAATATGGCCGGCCGGTGTCCGCAGGCCCCAGGTCCCCCTCGGCGGCAGGCCCCAGGGTGGTGGACAGTGGAGGATGGCGGTCAGAGCGGCAGGCGGTGCACCATGGGGGGCCAGGTGTTCTGCTATGCGCTCAAAGGCCCGCATGAAGGCCCCCCAAGCCTCCTGGCACCAGGCCAGCACTCGCTCTTGGAGCTCCAGCCACCGCTCCTCCACCCACAGGCGCCGTTCCGACACCTCCAGCTGACGCCGGAGGGTCGCGAGCAGCTGGGGGTCCGTGGCTGTCCACTGGTGGCTCCACTGTCGGCCCCATCCTGGAGCTGGTCGGTGCTCTGCCAAGGGGCTGGCCTGCTGGGATGGACCCAGTGGGCTCTCTGGGACCACGGACACCTCACCGGCGCTCTCCGGGCCCTCCGATGGTGCAGCTGTGGAATACAGGGGGGAAGAAGAGTGGACACAGCCGTTAGTGTGGGCCCTGACCCATGGCCCTTGTCCCCCGACCCCTCTGCTGCTGGTTCCCCATCCCCGTCCTCGGGAGATGCTGATGATGATGATGGGTGTCCCCCCCCCCGGGGACCCTAGGTTCTGCTCCCCCCCATCCCCAGGGATGGGGCATGGCGCTGTCCTGCTGGGGGGCAGGGGCTGAAGCACTCTTCTGAGGGACATGCCACTGCTGTCCTTGGGGCCATGGTCATCTGGGCATGTGGGGGGCCATGGTCATTTCTCTTGTCCCCACCCCTTAACCCCGGGGGTGTGCACCGGGGGGTACATACCTGATGGTCTGCTCCCACGGTCGGGGGACACCCACTGGGCAGATGCCCTGCTGGAGCTCTGGGATGGGAGGGTGATCCGGAGCCCCCCATCGCTGGAGGAGTCCCCCTCCTTCTCCTCCGGCATCCCAGGGATGGGCTCCTGGGGGGGTCCCTGGGGTGTAGGGCTTGCCTCCGGGATGGACTCCGTCTCCAGGACCTGGTGGGGCTCATCGGACAAGGTGTCAAGAGTGGCCGGGGGGAGGAGGTGTACTGGGGGCCCAGGATGGCCCTGAGCTCCCTGTAAAAGGGGCAAGTGGCGGGGGCGGTCCCAGATCGGCTGGCCGCATCCTGGGCCCAGGCGTAACCCTGCTGCAGCTCCTTAACCTTACTCCTGACGTGGTCAGGATTGCGGGCAGGGTGACCCCGGGCAGCCAGGCCCTCGCCCAGCAGAGCGAACACATCCGCATTCCGCCTCTTGCTCCCCATTACCTGGAGCACCTCCTCCTCACCCCAGAGCCCCAGCAGGTCCCAGATCTCGGCTTCCATCCAGGAGGGGCCCCGCTGCCTCTTCCCGGGCTGGCTGCCAGCCTGGGAGCCCTGGCTCCCCTTGAGGGGGTGCCCTGGGGGCACTTGGGGGGCTGGCTGGCTGCCATCGCTGAGGGGGTGGTGGGTTGGGGCTGCAGAGAGACGTGCAGGCTGGCCGCGTGGCTGTGCTGCCGCCAGCACGCGCTCTCAGCTTCCTGCACAGGAACGCAGGGGGCGGGGAGCTTTAAGGGGCTGCTGCACGTGGTGACCATAGAGCTCAGGGGCTGGAGAGAGCATCTCTCAACCCCTCAGCTGATGGCCGCCATGGCGGACCCCGCTCTTTCGACGTCGCGGGACGCAGATCGCCTACACGTGCCCTACTCCGATGTTGAACATCGAAGTAGGGTGCTATTCCCATCTCCTGATGGGTATAGTGACTTTGACGTCTCGCTGCCTTACGTCGATTTCAACTTTGAATAGCACTCACCACGTGTAGACGTGGCGGGCGCTATTTCGAAGTTGGCGCGGCTACTTCGAAGTAGCCGGCTTGTGTAGACGCAGCTATAGTGATGTAATCACAGCTTGAAATGGGGCTCTCTCCTTCACATCTTCACTTCCTACTGCAACATCTGCAGTGGCAGCTCACAGTGATTCCCAGTGGAGAATGTTTTGCAGAGGCAAGGGCCTTGCCAGAGAACTTTCCCCTGCTGAATATCATAGGCCAACTGCAAATAAAAAGTGTTAAGAGTTTCTCTGAAAATTACAAAATTAATTTTATGAAGGAAGATGTTTGTTAATGTAATTAGAAAGGTCTGTATGAGCTCCTAGATTAATTTGGGAAGACTATTTCACAGTCCAGGGCTGCGTCTACACGTGCACGCTACTTCGAAGTAGCGGCAGTAACTTCGAAATAGCGCCCGTCACGTCTACACGTGTTGGGCGCTATTTCGAAGTTGAAATCGACATTAGGCGGCGAGACGTCGAAGTCGCTAACCCCATGAGGGGATGGGAATAGCGCCCTACTTCGACGTTCAACATCGAAGTAGGGACGTGTAGACGATCCGCGTCCCGCAACATCGAAATAGCGGGGTCCTCCATGGCGGCCATCAGCTGGGGGGTTGAGAGATACTCTCTCTCCAGCCCTTGCGGGGCTCTGTGGTCACCGTGGGCAGCAGCCCTTAGCCCAGGGCTTCTGGCTGCTGCTGCTGCAGCTGGGGGTCCGTGCTGCATATACAGGGTCTGCAACTAGTTGTTGGCTCTGTGTATCTTGCACTGTTTAATGAAAGTGTGTCTGGGAGGGGCCCTTTAAGGGAGCGACTTGCTGTTGAGTCCGCCCCGTGACCCTGTCTGCAGCTGTGCCTGGCTCCCTTATTTCGATGTGTGCTACTTTGCCGTGTAGACGTTCCCTCGCTGTGCCTATTTCGATGTTGGGCTGAGCAACGTCGAAGTTGAACATCGACGTTGCCAGCCCTGGAGGACGTGTAGACGTTATTCATCGAAATAGCCTATTTCGATGTCGCAACATCGAAATAAGCTATTTCGAAGTTGGGTGCACGTGTAGACGTAGCCCAGGAGAGCTCACTGAAAGTTTTCTAGAAAGCTGAAATTTTTCTTTTTGAATGTTTTCCCATCACAAGACTGCCCTTTTGTCAACTGAACTTTCTGCGGTAAAATATCATTTTGAAAAAGAAATCAAAATTAAATGTTTTGATGAGATCTCTTGATTGATCAGAATGGGATGATTCCTTTTTCCATTTTGAAATGATTTTCAAAATTTTATATTATAGAATCATCTAACTGGAAGGACCCGCAAGAGGCCATCAAGTCCAGTCCCCTGCATGCATGGCAGGACCAAGTATTATCTAGACCACCCCGACAGGTGTTTGTCTAATCTGCCCTTAAAAATCTCCAATGATGCAGATTCAACAACCTCCCTGGGCAATTTATTCCAGTGTTTAACCACCCTGACAATTAGGAAGTTTGTCCTAATATCTAACCTAAACCTCCCTTGCTGCAGTTTAAGCCCATTGCCTTTTGTCCTATCATCAGAGGTTAAGGAAAATAATTTTTCTACCTCCTCCTTGTAACAACAATTTAGATACTTGACAGATCTTACCAAGTTCCCTCTCAGTCTTTACTTTTCCAGATTAAACAAACCCAGTTCTTTCAATTTTCCCTCACAGGTCATGTTTTCCAGACCTTTAAGCATTTTTCTTCCTTTGTCTGGAACTTCTCTAGTTCATCGACATCTGTTCCTGTAATGTGGCACCTGGAATTAGAGATAGTACTCCAGTTGAGGCTTAACAACCGTAGAGTAGGGTGCAAGACTTATCTCGTGTCTTGCTTACAACACTCCTGTTAATACATCCCAGAATCATGTTTGGGTTTTTTTTGCAACAGTATCACACTGTTAACTCATTTAGTTTGTGGTCCACTATACCCCCAGATCCCTTTCAGCAGTACTCCTTCTTAGGCAGCCATTTTCCATTTTATACATGTGAAACTGATTGTTCCTTCCTACGCAGAATACTTTGCATTTATCCCTGTTGAATTTAAGTCTGTATACCTCAGACCATTCCTCCAGTTTGTTCATATCATTTTGGATTATAATTCTATCCTCCAAATCACTTGCAACCCCTCCCAGCTTGGTATCATCCTTGAACTTTGCAAGTGTACTCACTATGCCATTATCTGTATCATTGAAGAAGATACTAAACAGAACTGGACTCAAAACTGATCCCTGCGGAACTCCACTTGTTATGCCCTTCCAATATGACTTTGAACCATTGATAACTACTCTCTGGGAATGGTTATCCAACCAGTTATGCACCCATCTAGGCTGTATTTTCCGACACTATATGTACACTACCATGGAAGATCAAACCGCTCAGGGTCAATTTTGCAGAGTTTCATTTCATGAATAAACAAAATGACACTCTCGGGGGTCAGCATCAACCCCTGTACTCCTTATGAGAGGCTAGGAATAAGGAAAGTTGAAGGGAGAAACATTTCTGATTGATGGTGTCAAATTTGCAAATGAATTGCAGCTCTGAAGTTTCACTTTGGAGCTTATTTTTGAAGTTTTGTAGTTGTAGGACTTCTATGTTTAAATCTGTTACTGAGCGTCCAGGGAGATTGAAATGTTCTCCTACAGATTTTTGTATGTTACCATTCCTGATGTCTGATTTATGTCCATTTATATTTTTATGTAGAGACTGTCCAGTGTGGCCAATGTAAATTTCAGTGGGGCATTGCTGGCACATGATGGCATATATTATATTAGTAGATGTGCAGGTGAAAGAGCCCCTGATGGTGAGGTTGATGTGGTTAGGTCCTGTGATGATATTGCTGGTGTAGATATGTGAGCAGAGTTGGCACCAAGGTTTGTTCTAGGGATTGATTACAGGTTTCGAGTTACTGTGTTATGTTCTATAGCTGCTGGTGAGAATTTGTTTAAGGTTGGCAGGCTGTCTGTAGATGAGGACAGGCCCTGTCTTGCAAGGATCATTGTCCAGGGTGGGTTGTAGATCTATACCAGCGATATCGTCACAGGACCTAACCACACCAACCACATCATCAGGGGCTCTTTCACCTACACATCTACTAATATAATATATGCCATCATGTGCCAGCAATGCCCCACTGAAATTTACACTGGCCAAACTGGACAGTCTCCATGTTAAAAAAAAAAAAAGGTCAAAAATTGGACATCAGGAATGGTAATGTTCAAAAACCTGTAGGAGAACACTTTAATCTCCTGGGCTACGTCTACACATGAAGCCAACATCGAAATAGCTTATTTCGATGTAGCAACATTGAAATAGGCTATTTCGATGAATAACGTCTACACGTCCTCCAGGGCCGGCAACGTCGATGTTCAACTTCGACGTTGCGCGGCACGACATCGAAATAGGCGCTGCGAGGGAACGTCTACACGCCAAAGTAGCACACATCGAAATAAGGGTGCCAGGCACAGCTGCAGACAGGGTCACAGGGCGGACTCAACAGCAAGCCGCTCCCTTAAAGGGCCCCTCCCAGACACAGTTGCACTAAACAACACAAGATACACAGAGCCAACAACTGGTTGCAGACCCTGTGCCTGCAGCATGGATCCCCAGCTGCTGCAGCAGCAGCCAGAAGCCCTGGGCTAGGGGCTGCTGCCCACGGTGACCATAGAGCCCCACAGGGGCTGGAGAGAGAGCATCTCTCAACCCCTCAGCTGATGGCCGCCATGGCGGACCCCGCTATTTCGAAGTTGCGGGACGCGCAACGACTACACGGTCCCTACTTCGACGTTGAACGTCGAAGTAGGGCGCTATTTCTATCCCCTCATGGGGTTAGCGACTTCAACGTCTCGCCACCTAACGTCGAAGTTAACTTCGAAATAGCGCCCGGCGTGTGTAGCCGTGACGGGCGCTATTTCGAAGTTAGTGCCGCTACTTCGAAGTAGCGTGCACATGTAGACACGGCTCTGGACACTCAGTAACAGATTTAAAAGTAGAAATCCTACAACTACAGAACTTCAAAAATAAACTCCAAGGAGAAACTTCAGAGCTGCAGTTCATTTGCAAATCTGACACCATCAACCAAGGATTGAACAGAGACTGTGAGTGGTTGGCCCATTACAAAAGCAGTTTTTCCACACCTCCACATTGGCTACTGATAATGGGCCCCATCCTCCCTGACTGAACTAACTTGATTTCTCCTCTCTTGATGTTCACAACTCCACATTAAACTGCTGAAAATGGGCCACATCCTTTGTGACTAAGCAGATCTTGTCAACTCTGGCCCTCCCCTTGACTGAGACTCCCTCTTTAAACCCTCCTCCGAAACCACCCCCTTCACTCGCGCATCTGAAGAAGCGGGTCTTTGCCCACAAAAGCTTATGCTCTGAAATATCTGTTAGTTTATAAGGTGCCGCAGGACTTTTTGTTGTTTTTGAAGATACAGATTAACTCGGCTACCCCTCTGATGATAATTTTTCATATGAAAACTGAAACAAAGAAGTTAGTAAGCACTTCCGTCATTTCCACATTTTCTGTTATTGCTGTCTTTCACATTTAAATTCACATCCAGTTCCTCTATTTGTTAAAATCAAGTCTAGAACACCCCCTCCAAAGCTTTCTCCACCTTCTGAAATAAAAAAAAAATCCCAATCCATTCCAAAAACTTGTATAATCTGCCCCTGCTGTGTTATTTCCCAACAGATGTCTAGGTAGTTGAAATCACCCATCACCACCAAGTCCTGTGCTTTGGATTATTTTATTAGTTTTTCAAAATCATTACTAATATTATTGTAATTTATTGTTATTATAAATTATTACTGTACAGAGTAAAAAAGAGAAATGAAAATGCACATTTCAATTTCGCTGAAGTGGAAAATTTCAATTTACAAAACAATTCTCATTTCATTTTGTGGAAATGTCTTTTATGTTAGTTTCCCAACATATGTCTGGATAGCTGAAGTCCCCCATCACCACCAACTCCTGTGTTTTGGATAATTTTGTTAATTGTTTAGAGAAAGTCTCACCCACCTCTTCTGCCCGGCTGGGTGGTCTGGAGTAGATCCCTATCACAACATCACTCTTGATTTTTACCCCTTTTAACTTAACCCAGAGACTTTCAACATGTCTGTCTACTGCATCCATCTCCACCTCAGTTCAGGTGTGCACATTTTTTATATATAAGGCAACATCTCCTCCTGTTTACCATGTCTATCCTTCTGGAGTAAGTTGTACCCTTCGATACCAATATTCCAATCATGAGTGTTATCCCACCAAGTTTCTGTGATACCAATTATATCATAGTTGTGTTTGTTTATTAGGATTTCAAGTGCTTCCTACTTATTACCCATACTTCTTGCATTTAAGATACTGGCATCTAAGATACTGATTTGCTTAGTTCCTCTTTTTTCTCTGCTATTGTAGCCCAAGATTCCTCCCATTTCTAACCCAACTCCCAGGTCTCCAGGTTTTTTACTTACCTGGGGGCTTTGTTCACCTGTCCCCATCAAACCTAGTTTAAAGCCTTCCTCACTAGGTTAGCCAGTCTCAATCCAAATACATCCTTCCTGTTCCCCGAAAGGCGAATTCCATCCCTGCTTAGCAGCCCTTTATGGAACAGCAGCCTGTGATTGAGGAATCCAAAGCATTCCTGGAGACACCATCCTCACAGCCAGGCTTTTACCTCCAGAATGCACCTGTCTGCCTGGGCCCCCAACCCTGACAGGAAGGATTGAGAAAAACGCCACCTGCACTCCCAGCTCCTTCACCTGTACTCCCAGAGCCCTGTAGTCACACTTGATCTGCTCAAGGTTACACCTTGCAGTATCATTCGTGCTCACATTGATGAGTAGCATGGGGTAGTAGTCAATAGGCTGGATAATCCTCGACAGCGCCTCTGTAACGTCTCGGATATGGGTTCCTGGCAGGCAGCATACCTCCCAGGATGACATGTCAGGGTGATAGATGGGTGCCTCCATCCCCCTCAGAAGAGAGACTCCTACCACCACTACCCTACTTTTCTTTCTCATAATGGTAGCCTTGGGGTACAAGGCTTCTCTGATTCACCTGTAGGGGGTGATTCCTTATCTCCTGTATCTCCCATATCCAGAATGGCATAACGGTTTCCCAGTACCTCAGTGGGAAGATTGGGAGCAAGAATAGAGTACTGCCAGCTGCCAGAAGTGACCAGCTGCCAGTGTCCCCCCTGAGCCATCTCCATCTCCACTGATGGTGTGTCAGCGCTCTTTTGTGGTGGGACAGCTATCTAAACCCCAGCTGTCTCCACAGGAATACTGTCCAGGAATTGCTCATGTAGCCTAATACTCCTAAGCCTCACTCCTCTGTCAATTCCTCCAACAAACTCCCTTCTCAAAACTCCCTCCTGTTTGCAATCACCTGTTCACAGGCTCCCCTGGTTGCTTACGAGGCTTTATCGGCTCTGGCCTTCCTGATTGGTAGCCCCACCTCCTGGCTACGGCTTGGCCACTGAGCAGAGAGTTCTAGATTTCAAACCCTAACTGGCAGCCTCAGCACATCGTCTTTCAAACAAGCAGCTCAGCGCGCGCGCGCACACACACACACACACAGAGGCAAACAAGCCCAGTCACAGTCACAGGTAACTCCCAAGCACAAACACACGCTCCAGACAGCCACTTACACTGAGGTCTTGTGATCTGCTCCTCCTTCACCTGGAGAGCACCCTTCTCAAAACTCCCTCCTGCTGCAACCACCTGATGCTTTGAAAGGGGAGGCTTCTGAGGCAGCAGGGCCAACAGCACTATGGGCCTAAGGGCAAGGGGAGGGGGGGCCCAGCTCCCAGGAAAGGGTGGGGCCAATGAAGAAGGGCCAAAGCTTAATGCAGCTAGCCCTGGCTCCCCCTCAATGCTCCCGCAGGGCCACAAGTGAAGTGGGGGCAGAGTGCTGCCACAGTGTTTCAATGGGGACTGGCGCTCCAGGGCACTTTGAAATGCTCACCCTGGAGCTACTGCCACCTTTGCTCTCCCCATCAGTGGGCCTGCTCTGGGGCCTCCCCATACAATGAATGGGATGAGTGTAGTGTTTCACGATTATTCCCACACTGCTGTGTCATTTGGTGGGGTGCAGGGAGGTAGGACTTCATCGGGGAGTTTATTGTATTTCTGCCTGTGCAAAGGCTCTGGTCTCTGTCACAATACCAGGCATGCTGATGTTTATACTAGAGCCTTCTGCGTATATTTCTATAGTTTTATAACTTAATCGACATCCTACTTTGCAGACCACAATTTGATGCACTTTTGTCAGTAAGTGATGACCGTTTTTTCTCTTGAAGGATGCACTGAGAATATCTATCCTGAGTAGCACTCAGAAGCACAGCAACAATCCATTCCTCTTATTCAAGTGACCGATGAGGAGATAGACATGTTAAATATGTTTCCTCATTGGAAGCAACAAAGCAAAAAAAAAAAAAGTCTTCTCCCCGAGCCCAAGCCAAACAAAAATGCTCAAGTTCTTCTCTGAGTTGCACTACTGTTAATCTTGAGTAACCATTGCAGTCATATTGTCCTTTTCAATCCTCTTCCTCTCCTACCATATTTACAACATTTATTTGACATGTGGCTAAGTTTCAGTGGCTCTGTATTTCAGGCAGGGACTAATGGCATAATTTGGTCCCTTTTATCTATATCTTGGCATGAGAAGGAAATCGAAATGAGCAGCAATAGTCAGGATCAATGGAAATGCTGAAAACAAGCAAAGGGAACAAAATATGTAGCCCTAAACCAAGAAGGAGATGACTTCTCACTTTTACGCACATTGAGCATGAAAAGGCATTCTGCCCCAGAGAGGCAGAATTTTTCCTAGATTCTCCAGATGCTGGGAAAAGCATATAAGCTCTTACTTTTCTTGATGGAGTTAGAGGCAGAAGAAGAAGTAAGCAATCCCCTATCTGCTCACACAAACTAATTTGGGTTGCAGTGTTATCATCATCCTCAACAACCATGGGCTCAGCACTCATTGATGTCTGATGCCTCTCTCACTATTTCCTTCCTCTTTCCTTGTCCAGTGTGGAGTGGCTTAGCTTCTGTAGAATAGCTCTGTACCAATCTACTATGTCATCTACCCAGTCCCTGTGGGGTCTGCCTCTCCTATTCAAAATGTCCATTATGACAAATACCAGGGTCTTCGTTTTTCTTTCCTCATTCATTCTGCAAATATGCCCAAATAGCTGGAACTTCCATAGTATACTCTTCTGTAGTAGGTTCTCTTTTGGCTGTATCCTCCTATATAATTCCGCATTGGTGACCTTCTGCATCCACCCTATTCTCAGGACCTTTCTATAACAACTCCTTCTAAATGCCAATATTCTTCTCTTTGAATCTTTCGTTATCACCCACGTCTCACATCCGTACAACATTCTGTTGAATGCACACGTTTTCAAGATGCTCAGCTTCATTCTTAAGCTAATTGCTTTGCTTTTCCAGATCTTATCCATTGCCTTCAAATTTACTCCTGCTTTCCCTATTCTAGTCACTATTTCCTTCTTACAGTCTAGATCATACATTATGTTGCTCCCCAGATATGTGAACTTCTCTGCATTTTCTAGTTCAATACCATCAGTACTGATCTTCCTTCCTATTTCCTTATCTCCAAATACCATTGCCAAGAAAGTACGGAAATAGTCCCTCTATAAGAGTGGTTCCCAAACTTTTCAGCATCATGCCCCCCATTTTGATTTTTGAGAAACCCTCACACCCCCCCACCTCTTCTATATTATCATCCAACCCCCCTTTAACAAAAAATTCAATTCATAATGGGTGCGTCTACACTAGCCAGCTACTTCAAAGTAGCTGGCACAACGTTGAATAGTGCACGTCACATCCACACTCGTCGTGCACTACTTCGACGTTGAAATTGACGTTAGGTTGCGAGACAGCGAAATTGCTATTCCTATCTGAAGACGGGAATAGCGCCCTACTTTGACGTTCAACATTGAAGCAGGGCATGTGTAGATGATCCGTGTCCTCCTACTTCTAAATAGCAGGTTTCTCCATGGCAGCAATCAGCTGAGGGGTTGAGATGAGCTGTTCAGCCCCTGTGGGGCTCTATGATCACTGCATGTAGCAGCCCTTAAAGCACCATGGACCCAGATTTCCTGTGGCAGGAAGCTGAGAGCATGCAGGCAGCAGCACACGCACGTGCTAGCCCTGCACACCCTCGATGGACACCAACCCAACCACCCAGCGCCATGGCATTGATCCAGCCCCCTGAGTGCCCCCAGGGCTCCCCCCGAGGGGACCCAGGGCCCCCCGGAAGACAAACAGTGGGCCAAAAAGTGGCGGGGCTCCTCCTGGTCAGAGGCTGTTAGCTGATGGTCAGGTGAGATACCAACTATGCCCTCGTTTTCATCCGAGATTTCAACTGCTAGGACAGAGTCCCTTCGCAGTGGGCAGCCAGGCAGGCTGACAGATGCCCCAGGGTCCTAAACACCCAAGTCTTTTACTGCTAGAACAGAGTTCCTTCACAGTGGGCAGCCAGGGTTGGCTGATGGGTGCCCCACGGTTGCACTGAGAGCCTCCTACACCCGAGACTTCAACTGCTAGGATAAAATTCCTTCACAGTGGGCAGCCAGAGTTGGCTGACGGGCACCCCAAGAGCCTGCTCCGTGGAGGCAGCATGACTCAATGCTGGCTCTCAGTACATTTCACTGGTGACCAAGCTGTTAGAACTGAAAAGCAGCTGAGTTCTTTGTGTTCGGTTTGCACAGTAACAGGAGGAGTCAGGTTACCACTTAATCAATTACTTTGTTTATTTAACTAACCAGTTAAGCTCTTACAGCTACAATGTTACAAGGTTTATACTTTGATTACAAATAGCTAGCGTACACTTTAATTCATAGATCTGTACTTGTTAAATGTGCGCAAAAGGAAAAGGAAAAATACCCAGCAGGTCTGATTCTCACCCCTGTGTTACCAACGTGGCGTGGCCAGTCTTCTCTCAGTCCCTTGGGAAGAAGTCTTTTTCCCTTTTTTCGAGGAGACGGGCGTCCCCTGGGACCACGGGAGACAATAACCCTCCTGTCCAGCAGGAAAAGATAATTGGAGCTCAAAAAGGGGTCTTCCAGACCCTCCTCTTATACCTCTTGGGTCATGTACGCTTTTTCCTTATCTAAAAGGGTGCCAATTGAATTAAATCGTCCCGTGATGCTGGTTCTTACGGGGAGTTCAAGGGCTTAGTTAGCACCTGTGAGGTGGAGACAATTTAACAATTTAGGGCATTTTTTCTTAATGGGCTGGAGATTCCTCCGTCTGGGACCAAGTGGGCGTAGTCATCACCAGTATCTCCGGTACCAGTCAAGGGCAGCCTGAGGCCCTGGAGGTTTGTTAGTCCATTGTTCTTTGTTGTCTGGTTTCGGCCCATTCAGGGTCAGTCTGGCTCTTGCCCCAGAGCATCAAAGACTTGTGCTAGGAGATAAGCCCGTCTGCGCTCTTGGGCATTCCAAGACAGGGCCGTTCCCTTTACCCCTTTTGTGCCTGAAGCACCTAAGGGAAGCAAGATGGCATATAGCAAAAGGTCGGGGGGGGCTCTGTCTGGCTACAGAGGCTGAACTCTCAGACCTGCTGGGGCTCTGGGGTGAGGAGGAGGTGCTCCATGTGATGGGGAGCAAGCGGCAGAACAGGGAAGCATTTGCCCAAATGGCTGAGGGCCTGGCCACCCAGGGTCACCCTGCCTGCACTCTGGACCATGTCCGTAGCAAGGTGAAGGAGTTGCAGCAGAGTTACACCCAGGCTCGGGACTCAGCCAGCTGGTCTGGGGCTGCCCCCACCACTTGCCACTATTACAGAGAGCTCAGGGCCATCCTGGGCCCCCGGGACACCTCCTCCCCTCAGGCCACATTGGACACCATAGCCAAGGAGTCCCAGCAGGCCTCGGAGCTGGAGTGTGGCCTGGAGGCCAGCCCCGCACTCTGGGACCCACCCAAGGAGCCACCCCTTGGGACGGTGGAAGAGGGGTCCAGCAGCAAGGAGGGGGTGGCTCCTCATAGACCTCCCCTCCCGGAGCACCAGCTGGATGTCTGCCCACCAGGGTGCCCCCGACTGCAGCAGTCGACAGTCAGTAACGTACCCCACAGGGCACATACCCCCAGGCCATGGGGCGGTGGCACCAGACACGACCAGAAGCACCCCCCCCAGCAGAGCCCAACCTGCAACTGCCCAGCCACAGCACAGTCTCAGGATGGTGGCATGGCCATCAGTGCCCATCAGCACCCGCACCTATGGACAGCACTGTGCCCTAACCCCGGGGGTGAGGCGAACATGCAATGGGGCCACCAAACAGGGACACCACACCCAGCGATGGGGGACAGAAACCCAGCACTCAAGGGGGGGGGGCTGCCACCCGTCGCGGCCCTTTACCTCTACCCCAGATTGATGGACCAACGGCCGAGCCATCTGCTGGCCCCTCATTTGTATATGGTTGTCCCTTTTGTATATAGTGGTCCCCCTTTGTATATTGGTTCCAGTTTTTGTTATGCACATAAGACAGTTTACCAGTCTTTAATCATCCACAGTTTTATTTTCCAAAGAACCTGAGACGTGTGCTTGTTGGTGGGATGGTGTGCGGGTGGTGGGGGCAGTGTGTGGGTGGCCCTCTGGGGAAGGCCAGGGAGGTGCTCAGGGGTTTCCCTGATCCAAATGGGCCCACAGGGCCTCATGGACCTGTACCCCTTTGCAATGGGCCTGGCGACTGGGTGCAGCGGCTGGCTGGGGGAAGCCCATGCCAGCATTGACTGCCACCCCTGGACGAAGGCCTCCCCCTTGCTCTCAACAATCTTGTGGAGCATGCAGCATGTGCCCAAAACCTGGAGGATGTTCTGGAGGCCGAAGTCCAGGTGGGCAAGGAGGCACTGCCAGCGGCTCTTTAGGTGGCCGAAGGTCCTCTCCACCACCTGGCGGGCGTCGTTCAGCTGGGGGTTGTAGCGCTCCTGGCTGACGGTGAGATGGCTGGTGTACAGGTGCATGAGCCAGGGCTGGAGGCAGTAGGCGGCATCTGCCATGAGGCAGAGGGGCACGGTGGTGTCCTCCAGAGGCATCTCCCTCCGGGGGATGTAGGTCCCCACCTCCAGCTGGTGGCACAGGCCCGGGTTCCTAAAAGTGCAGGTGTCATATGTACAGTTGGGCCAGCCCACATAAACATCCTGGAAGTGGCCCTGGCTGTCCACCATGGCCTGCAGGACCACAGAGTGGTAGCCCCTCTGGTTGATTATCTTCCCCTGCTGTGGTCTGGGGTGTGGATGGGGATGTGGATCCTGTCTAGGGCCCCGAAGCAGTTTGGGAACCCCATGGCAGCAAATCTGGTGATGGCTGTGTCCATGTCCCTGACCCAGATGATCCTCTGGAGCAGCATGGCATTGAACACACAGAACACCTGTGGGGAGGGAACACAAGCACCCATGAGGGTGTGCAGGGTGCCCCAGGCCCTTCTCCCTGGGCCGCCCTCTCGGGCATCTCCCCAGGCACTCCCCCCACCCAGGCCCCTCCTCCCCAGCACCCCTACTTCCCCAGCCCCACACCTGGGCCCCCCTCCCCGGCTCCCTAGCCCCTCAATGGGTGCATGCTCAGGCCTCCTTACCTCCCTGACAATGGCCCCAACTGTGGCCTTTTTGCATTCCAAACTGGTGTCCCACAGAGCGGCAGCTGTCTAGAATGGCCAGCTTCCACATGGCTATTGTGACCCTTTTCTCGACGGGCAGGGCACACCGCATCTGGGTGTCCTGGTGCCTCAGTGCAGAGGTGAGCCACTGGCAGAGCTCCAGGAAGGTTTGCTGGTGCATGGGGAAGTTCTGCAGCCACATATTGTCATCCCACTCCCCCATGACCAGCTGCTTGCACCACTCAGAGCTGGTGGGGTAGCCCCAGAGGCTGCAGAGCACCTGGCGGGGGAGGAACAGGGGAGCCCACTGGTCAGGGGCATCCCCATCTACCCCCAGGGAGGGTCCCCCTGCCAGGAGCTGCTGGGCGGCCTCCTGTGCAGCACCTAGCAGGGAGCTTGCTCCCTTGGTGACTACCTGAAGGCTTCCAGGTGCTGCTGCTGCTGCTGCTGTTGCTGAGGGTCCATAGCTGCTGTGTGTTGGTCTGCCAGAGTGTGGCTAGCGCTCTGCAGACCTCGTGCTGTGCAGGCCGGGTGTGTCTGGGAGGGGCTCTTTAAAGGAGCAGCTTGCGGTTGCCCTGGAAAGGCTAGTCCAGCCTGTGACCCCGTCCATGGACTTTCCTGGCCCCTTATTTCAATGGGGAGCACTTGTGTGTGTGGACGCTCCATGTTTCCTTCCGGGGCGGCTCCTTTCGATGTTCCCCGTCGCTACTTCAATGTTGAATGTCGATGGCACCAGCCCTGGAGGATGTGTGGACAATACTCGTTGAAGTAGCCTATTTTGACGTTGTTACTTCGAAATAGGCTACTTTGAGGTAATGTGCTAGTGTAGACATAGCCAATTTAAAATAAACAAAAAAGCTTGATATAAAAATGTTACTTAAAATTAAAAATAAGCACAAATAATTTTTCCTGGGCGCTTGTGGTTCTCTGGTGCAGCCCCAGGTGGTCAGCTGCCTGAGCCCCATGCCAGCGTCCAGAGCTGCCCACACCAGCCACCCACCTGCCAGAGACCTGCACTGCCAGAGCTGCCTGCCCCAGCCCCATGCCATTGGGGCCAGCCACCTGCTCATCTGCCAGCTGTCAGGGCCAATCGTCCACATGCCCACTGGCTGCTTGAGCTCCATGCCGTTGGGACCCTCCACCTGCCCACCAGCCACCCACCCCAGCTGTGGGCTAGCCACCCGAGTCGCCTGCCCAAACCCCACTCAGCCAGGGCCAGCTGCCCACTCACCATCCTGAGCCACCTGAGCCCCATGCTGCTGGGGCCAGCCACCCAAGATCTGCTCTGCCAGGGCCAGCTGCCAGAGCCCCATGAGTCCTACAATCTGGCTAGCCACCTGAGACCCACAAGCCCTCCGAGCCACCCGCCGGTGTCACTCCCCTGTCCTCCTACAAAGCCAGGCACCCCCAGCCCCACATCTAACCTCCTCCTCCTCCTCCTCCCACCCCAATCCACACTCATTCTCATTTTCAAAAGGCAGCCAGCCCACATGGGTCTTTGCTGGCTGTCTGCTCTTTATAGCGGCTGCACTGGCTCACCCATGTAAAGTGGCAGGGGCTGCGGGTCAGAAGCAAAGGCTGGATCTTTCTTCAGGTGGAAGATGATGGGGGAAGAAGCTGGGTCACCTTGCGCCCCCTGCTGAAATTTCTTCACGCCCCAGTTTGGAAGACCATGCTCTTAAGGATGACAGTTCTGGGCCACACAGACAGGAAGATCTTGCTATGTTCTCCCTCTGCCCACAAGCTGTGTACCCACATGAAGGCCAGATGGAATATAGTTTTCGAACTTTATCCCAGGCCAGAAGGATGAAGTTGCAAGGGGAAGAAGTTAGCTGTGAAACAAAATCAGACCAAATAGAAGAAGCTCAATTCTTTTCCGAGGATGGAAGGAGAATCTTCCTTGGTGAAAGACGGATCTCTTTTATTTTTAGGCAAGGAATTGGACATCCTTCTCCCTGTTCTGCATTAGAAAATATGCTGGAAAAATTCAAGGGACAAAGGTGAAATATTTCAGGATCCTGGTGAGAGTCCACACAAAGTTAGAGAGATGCTTTTCACCAGTGCGAATGGTATCAGGAGATTAAGCATCAAAACATTACAACTAAAACATTATTACATTGCAGCTTACAAGATATTGTTTCTAAGTGTGGGTGAGGAAGTGAATGTAGACAGTTCTCTAGACAGTTATTTTTACTGAGACTATGCTGCGCTCATCCACCCCGTCAGAAAACAGTCACGTAGATATACTTTAGAGAGTTAAAGCATAACATTCTGACTCTAGCACTAGCTTGTACAGCAGATCAACAGATTGTGGAGGTTTTTTCATTGCCTTATTCTGAGCATAAATCCAAAAGCAAACCAGATGATAGTAAGACAAATGGTGAGTTTAATATTGATCAACAACTGAAGGGGAAAAGCAATTGCCAAATCTACCTTTGTTGTTCTGATACAGACCATTGAGAAGCAATCATGTAAATCATTAGTTATTCATTAAACAGTATTATGATTCAGAGGCTGTACACAATTTACTTCTTTGTGTTGAAATTATCATCAGGGGAAAGTAAAGAAAATTTAAATTTTATCTGTAGAAAATATTACAAAAAGTGACTGACAAGGTGGTCTCAGACAAGACCGGTAAAGATAACGTAGTTTGTGGCAACAACAGTCATGGTGTAATCTTGCAAGACAAGTCTGAAACAGCCAACCAAAGAAGAATTTTTAAGAGATGGCATTACTGAGGCTTGATCTATGCTATACAGCACTGATGACAGTATAACTATGTTGCTCAAGGGCATGGAAAATCCATATTCCTGAATGACACAGGTGTTCTGACCTAAACCTTGGTGTAAACAGCACTATGGCTACAGAGGGCTTTCTCCTGTTGACATATCGACTGCATTTTGGAAAGATGAAGTACCCATGCCTGCAGTGATACAGTTGCATTGGTGCAGATGTGCTGATTCAGCATTGTAAACATAGACAAGACAAAAGTAGAACTTGCCTCCTCCCTTTAAAATTCTACAAACTGTTTTCATTACTAGCTATAAAAGCACCAGCAAAGCCCTCAACTGGTTTCTTCCTTAATGATGTCCTCTCTCTGAATTTAGCTTATGTTTAGAAAATGAGTATAAAGTAAATATGGCACATTGCCTCATTAAAATCGCTGTTCAAATGCTAAACTATAAAGCTTACTGCGCAAAATTAAGTTAAATGCTCTAATCTGGTGCAATGAAGTTTGCCACTCTTTGGAAAAAAAGTGGAGGTAGAAAATTGACTCATCATATTTCAGTTCCAATGATCTCCTTTGACAACATGTTGAGAACATCATTATGCATTCTGTTGCCAGAGTAAGGCAATGAAATAACTCTGGATGTGGTTTCTTTCTGCCCTTTCAGTTATGGAACATAGAGCCATAAAAATGCAGCCTGTTTATCATTTCATATGCTTAATAGAAAACCATCACTAATTATATTTGTGGACTGTCTCATTTCAAATTTTATTTCAGCTAATGTCATGGTTTCAGAGGTCTTGTTATTTGCCACAGGGTAAGTGAAAACTCAGATGTAGATTTAAGGAACCCTGTGTTAACATCTACTGTAGCAACAAGTGATTTCTTTTTTCCTAGGACCTCATTGTAGTAAAAGTATTTTATACAACCTATATACAGTTACAAGGGAACATTTTGTTTGAATGACCTTAAAACTAAAGCATGGGGAGATGTAATATCTCAAACCAGGTCTTGATGAGTGAAACTCAGTGATATGCAGTACAAGGCATTTCATAACTCTCAACTCTGGTGGCAGGATGATCCAGAAGTGTGTGTCCCTATACTGATGTGCGTTGTGAGGAGGTCATCTATGAAAGCCCCAAATAGACTGGAATAGGGGTAATAATCTTTGAAGGTGAAATGGGGGAGAAGCAAGTGGATCCATAAATGACTATGCGTATCCAGTGCTTGGGAATAAGCCAGAAAAGAAGACACAAAGGGAAAATGTTGCATCAGCACAACAGATACAAAAATTGTTCTTGGTCAGTTGCTGGTTGGCCAAAAAATGCATTTGGGAGAGTGAAACTATTTGTGGATTCAACTAATAGCTTTGGCTGGTGGGAGGGGAGAACCTGGAGACAAAAGCAGAACAGTTTTGAAATACCATCTCTGAAACTTTTCATTTGACCTGGATACAATTTATTTCATTTGATGAGAAAAAAAGCAAAGAATTTTTGTTTGAAATAGGGGTAAGAGGGCAGATCAGCCATCAAACGGAAAATATGGACAAATTGGAGAAAGTCCAGAGAAAAGAAATAAAAATGATTAAAGGTCTAAAAACATGACCTCTGAGGGAAGATTTTTTAAAAAAAAGGGGTTGTTTAATCTGGAGAAGAGAAGATGAAGGCATAACAGTTTTCAAGTCTATAAAAGTTGTTAGGAAGAGGGAGAAACTTTAACTTCTCTTTAATCTCTCAGAAGCAATGGGATTAAAGCAAGAAGCAACGGGATTAAAATTGCCACAACAGTGATTCAGACTGGACATTAGGAAAAACTTAGTGCCAGAATGGTTAAGCGCTAAAAATTCTTAGGGAGGTGGCGGAGTATTTATCATTAAAGATTTTTAAGAGCCCTTTTGACAAACACCTGTCCAATATGAGTCCAACCCTAGTCCTGGTATTAGTGCAACAGACTGGACTAGATGACCTCTCAAGGCCCCCTCCAGTTCTACAAGTCTATGAAAAAAGTCAGTTATTAATTCAATTATAATCACTTTAATGTACCCCTAATTTAGGAAGTAGTAAAATCTTTTATTCCCTCAAGACCCCTGAATTACTCAGCATTGCATGTTTATAGCATCTGTTAGATACTTCCTCTGATAATTATGAAGAGGAGAAAGGCTGATATAGGAAATTATAGTCCTATTAGTCTGATGTGCGCCAATATATCATTATGCCAATAGTCTCTAAAGGCCTCATTTCAGCGGGGGGCTCATAGCATTAAGTGCTGTAGAAACTCATTGGTAGAGATGGTCCTAACCCAAAGCCTACACAATTCAACTAAAGCAACAAGAGCAGGAAGGTGTCAGGGGAAAGCAAAAGAAACAGACTGAAGCACCCGATTACACAGAATAGCTAGGTACAGAATTCGATTTATGCAACAGTTTTATCTTTTGTTATGCGTAAAATATAAACAGAAAAATATTGATTTCCATCATCTCCATTTGCCTAAGCTTTAGTAAGGGAATAGATGTGAATATTCTGAAAGAAAGCTCTCTGACAAAAGACAAGTCACATAAGTTTTAAGAAATAGGTCATGGCAAACCAAATAGACTTCTTTTAATATAATTGCCAATTTAATAGTCAAAGGGAGACATGATGGCTATATTACAGTCTATTTGAATTTCAGTAAGTGATGAAGTAGAGCACTACTTAAAATCTGATCAAGAAATTGAATAAAGGTCAAATAAAAAATATGACACAGAAAAAGCTGCTAACAGGAGCACCTGTGGGCTTTAATAGTAAGATCTCCAAGTGGAATCAGGGAAAATATCAATTTAAGTGCCATAGGATTATTATTTGGACTATACAGATATAGTTATGTA
Source organism: Carettochelys insculpta (assembly GCF_033958435.1). Classification (NCBI taxonomy): domain Eukaryota; kingdom Metazoa; phylum Chordata; order Testudines; family Carettochelyidae; genus Carettochelys; species Carettochelys insculpta. The sequence goes on along the minus strand of NC_134138.1, from coordinate 85,714,661 downwards.
TGCACATTACATTTTACAGCATAAAAAGTATTTATTATGCTATATCACATATTTAGTGCCAGATTTTGGCTGCTCTTATGTGGATGTGCAAGTAGAGGAGGACAGTAGGAGCCAACTCTAGCAATTCCTTTTTGGTGTGCAGAGAATTATTTGTGCTGTTCTATGAGCCAGAGAGAAGAAAACAGAAAAGCAGTCTTGTAGCACTTTAGACATACTGGGAGATACATAGAACTGAAAGGGACCTCGGGAGGTCATTGAGTCCAGTCCCCAGGCCTCTTGGTAGGACTAAGCACAATTCCTGACAGATTTTTCCCCCCTAAATCTACTTGCCCCATACTCCTCAATGATTGAGCTCACAGCTCTGGGTTTAGCAGGATATTGCTCAAACCACTGAGTTACCCCTGTACCTGGAAGCCTAACAAAATGATGGGAGAGAGGTATGTGTTATGGTCAGCAGGGCTAGTAACCAAAGAGAGGATGGAACAAGAGCAACAGTCAGGACTCTCTTGTACACTAGCTGAAGGTCAAGGGTGGTGGAGGAAGTGTATACTGCACCTCCTTAAGGATTCTAGCAACTGCCACTCTTCCAGGTATTCTTTCTGCAAGTCACATTTTACAGGGTTAAATTGATGGTAATGGTGACATCACAACATCACTCTGAGATTTTAAACTGTGCTCTCTTAATATTTCATTAAACCCCAAATTTGGCATTTTGTGCAGTTTCCTTTAGACAGAGAGATTTAGAAATTAGGACTTGAACAGGCCCGACTGAACACAAAGCGGGGGACTCACTGCCAAACCTAGACTCTTTTGTTGAAGGTAGGGGGAACACTAGCATGGACAGACCACTGCGAACTGCCAAGGTTTAGTGAGCATGTTGCCTTCACAGTGATTTCAATGCCAGAAATCCACCTACACTAGTTCTCCCATCAATAAATCTGCACTGATCCTAGCCCTGCTGAGTAACATAAAGAAAATATCCGAGAGTGGACAGCCAAACAGATGAATGTTTTGGGTGAGTGGGGGAAAGGTAATGTGGGAGAGAATTCCAGTTTACATTGCTGATAGTAGTAGGATTCAGATAACAATCAAAAGATCCAAACTTTGAGAACTCACCAATGTAAATGTAAGACTATAAGTTTATGCACCCATTATTAAACAGAAGATTATACCACCATGGCTCTAGCACCCGAAAAGTCTTAATAAGGCAGCTGCTTACCTCCAGGCCTAGAGTAGGGGTTTACACTCCTAGCATTACTTTCACATAATTACACAGTTGTAAATTTTGTAAGTTTTTTTAACGTGGCTGGCCCTGAGTTGAGCTGACACTGGCTGATAAATTCACAGCACTGAGTGTATGATTGCTTACTCGAAGTAAGCAATCATACTTCCCTTACTTAGCCAATTCAAGTACGCATCTTCCCTCACCCTAGAGCTCCTCTTCTACAAAGAGTTCCATAATTAGGAGATAGTAAGTTCAGGGCCCTTTAAAGAATAATAATTAATTGTTATACTATATTGATAAAAGGAAACTACTGAGGTCAGCAAGCTGATCATGGTGCCCCCACCACTCTGGACTCTACTGTTTTATCATTTGACAAGGGAGAGGGAAGAGACTGTCATAGAAATGCTGCTCTTCTAACAGTTTTTCTACATTCAGCATCAATAGGATTGGATACAGTTTTTTTATACTGGCATGGTGAATGAAGAATTTTTCTCTTGTAGGCATGCTAGGAAACTATTTTCTGAGTAAAATATTATCAGTATAGAAAGGCTTAGCCAAAGGAACAGAACTAGAAGGTTTGAAGATTTACCTCTTAAAATTGAAAATTGAAACAATTTTTTATGAAAAATGACGGATTAATACAGCGATCACGTGGTGGGGTTTTTTAGCATAGAACCAAATTCCCAAACTCCTGTGTCAGTAGTATTCATGACGTCCATGGAGGAAAAGCATGAAACCTGAATTTAAAAAAGTAGTAAATCAAATTTATCCCTCACACAATATTAAAAATTCAAAAAAGGCAACACTCTAACCAACTATGTTTTTTCTTTCCCAAGAACGTGATAATACTACTTATGCCATTGTTATATTTTCTGAATTTGCATCTGCCCTTCATAACACCAGACATATGTTAGCAGTAACAGTTTTAAATCTGGGAAGAACATAAGCATTAAAACATAAAGTAAAGAAATACAAATATGGACATGATATGATTCCACAAAATTCAATAATTGGAAGCTAAATTGAAGTTAAAGTACTTCCACAAGGAATTTGAAGACTAATACTTCTCCTACTCTATTCCAAGACTGTGAAGAGAGAGAGTGAGTATGTGTTGTGGGGGTGGGGGGTCAGGATTATAGCCCTATAATTGGATTTTAATACAATTTTAAAACCAAAAGAGGGTAATTTACAAATATTAACTCTTGTCCCAGAAACACAATAAGGAACCCTGCAGCATCTTAGGCTATGTCTGGATCACTCCCTAACCTTAAAATAAGCTATGCCATTTGCACTATGCAAATGGTATAGCTTATTTTGTGTAGATTTCAAAATAAGCTATTTTGACATGTGACACTGTCTAAACAGTGCCACATGCTGAAATACCACCTTATTTCAAGGCATCCCTGTGATCCTCATTCAATGAGGTATACAGGGATGCTAGAATAGCACACCCATTATATCAAAAACTGTTTCAAGACAACGGGTGCATTGCACAGGTGCAGGCCGCTATTTTGGTATACCTATGTATACTGAAATAGCACCCACAGTGTAGACATAACCTTCAAGACCAATGGCGTTATTAGGGCCTAAGCTTTCATGGGTAAAACCCACTCCATCCCACAAAAGCTTGTGCCTTAATAAATCCATTAGTCTCTAAATCCAGGTCTAAATTATGTTGAAACTCCAATTCAAGATACGCAACTCCATCTACGATCATTGTGTAGTTGGAGTGGACATATCATAGATCCATTTTTCTTGCTGTACCCACAGCAGGAGAAACTCTCCTGTCAACTTCCCTTACTCCTAACAACAGTGAGGAGTTCGAGGGTTGAAGGTGAGAGCCACCATGGTTCAGTTTAGCATGTCCCAGCTAAGCATGCTAAATCAAACCCTTGAAGGTCAACTGCAATCAAGTTTATCTTCCAGTAACTATAGATGTACCCTAAGGTGTTACAGGACTCCTCATTGTTTTTACAGATACAGACTAATACAGCTATTCATCAGAGACTTGTCATGTCCCACAGTTAAGTTTTTTAAGGGTGCTGGATCAACTTCAATGGAAATCTGCACACTGCTCAGTCAGACTCTCAGGATTTCTTAAACCATAGCCATGTGACATCCCATGTGTACCCTTGCATTAAAGGACTATAAGGCAGTTTTTGTTTTTTATAAGTATTCCCAACAATATTCAGTAGTTTTTTGGACTACATGCACACTCCAAATCTGCAAGTAGAACATTGCCTTAAATCAACAGGACTCATGGACACCCTAAAGCTGCTTCACCAGAGCCTCAATGGAGCAGCTACATTCCTTTGCCTGCAAATTCTGCAGTCTTTCTGAACTTGTAAAACCAATTATCTGTCATTGTTTCAAGTTTGTTTGGTTTTTTTTGTTTCTTTTTCAGTTACATTGTTTACAACAACACTGATTTGCATTTAATCAGATAATTTCTGGTCGAGTTCCATTGTGTAAACTGGACCTCCAGGTGTTCACATAAAAACCCATTAGTGTGTTTTCCTTCATCATCTCTCAGGATAGAATGTCTTATTACCATGAAAATGGAAACAACCCCTATTCTCAAGCAGATTAAGTGTTGCGGATCAGATAGGTAAAACACCAACCAATACACACAAAATCAGTTTCAAGTTGAAGGGGATTTTTTTTTTTAAAAAAGGGTTTAAAAATCAATTTAGTTGTTTAAGAATTTGAGAAAAGTCACACTCAACACATACACGTGTCCCATTTGTTCAAAATGAACTGTTGTGTTTACATACATAAATGCCAGCTGAAAACAGAAACTTTGGCCCAGATACTCAGCTGGCATAGTTCCACTATGTCCATTTACACCATCTGAAGATCTGTGCCTTTAAATTTCATTTGTTTCATAGTCTTAGAAAAAAAACCAAACAAAACAATGACAGTCATCCACTTCCAGAGTAGGAAAGTTCCAATGGACAGAATTAACCTGGCAGTCTTCTGATCCACTGCTTAGTATGCAGCCATTTGAGGGTTGCCAGTCCTCAAATTAAACAACCCACAGTTGCTCAGCAGCAATAGTCACTCACCCTTTTTTACTCGCTTTGTGGCTTAAAGATATTTAAAAGATCAAATGTACAGCAAATAAACTGTTGATTCTTTTATCTGTAAGTGATGCACCAGATCTTGCACAGGGAACTATATTAACATTTCTGAAGGAACCAAACTTTATTTTGGGAGAGATCCCTTGGCAATATTTCCCAGAGAATACACCCCCAAGATGGCATGGCCTCCTACACCAGCACCCCCAACCCCTCAGTCTGTGTTCATTTTGCACCTCTTTTTCACTCTTTCCACAACTCACAAATGAGCTCCTTCAACAGGTAAGCTCTTCCAAGGTTGTATGAAGAACAAGTGGATTCATGCATGATGTGCCTCTTTCAGGAGTTATGTAAACGAAGTCTGAATTCTTTCCATTTATTGTAAATCAGAGTTCTGATGACAAGGACCCTGTCTATATCACAGGTGGATGTGGCCCATCAATATTTAAAACCACACTTTAAAGATATTATAGCATAATGAATGCATTCCACAGTATCTGGTCAAACTCTATTAGAAACCAGGTTAGGTATGGCTATGGCTAACCACTTTCATTTCATTTTAGACCCAGGGTTACTTTTATTGTGCCCTGGGGAGATTGGACTGGTGTCTATGTTATAGACGGAGGTGTAACAAAACACTCCAGACTTTGGTTTGGAAGGCCGTAGTGCTGATAGCCACTATGTCAGTTTGTATGTGACATCATTGGAGCCAATAGTTCTAACAGATATAGGCAACTAGATGTGGATTTGTGCAATACATAGTTGGTAGAAGGTTTTTTTTTTCCAAGTGCTTAATAGTGGCTGAAAAGACAAAGAATGGTTCATGTGCCACAAATTAAAGGAAGTCTATATTACACCATATGTGACTGGATTTCCTCTGTGATGCCCCTTTTGGCTCATCAGGGCATGAGCCACCTGGCAACAGCAGTATGGTGCTGTCCCTTTGAGGCAGTGGGCCAATGTCCACTTCAGTCCTATTCCCTCTGGCGTGTTAAAGCCCAAAAGGAAATAAGGAGCAAACAAACTGCCACCCCTAAAAGAAGGGATGTCAGAAGAACCTTCAACAAACCCCGTCACTTTATCCAGAGAATGTGTTGAAACAATCTATGCTTCTGACAATTCCCCAAAGTCTAGTTGTCCCTTCTCCCAGAGGTTCCTCCAGTCGGCAAGCGACCTAAGTTTTCGGGTTGTAACCAGGCTTTTTTTCTTTTCAAGAGAGGCAGTTCTACTACTTTCTTTCCTGGTCAGCCTTCAGTAGGCTATGACTCCACTTTTAACACACCCCCGACACCTGCAGCATATGTCTGGTGTCCCAGGGCACTGGCAATGTGGGACTTACATGACCTTTCATGCTGTTTTTGAAAGTTAGCCTTGTGGGTCAGATCCATCCTTAGCATAGAATGGAGACACAGTTGAGGAAAAAAGTGTGTCGACTGGATGTAAACCATACTGTGAAAAAAGTCTTAAAGAAACATTGTCATATAAAAACAGGCTGGCTTCCTAGATCCACCTAGATATGTGTGTCTTATTTCTGCTCCTGAGGGTATATCTATAATACAATCTGGGCTTAAGCCTATCTCTCCCCCAGTACCCCCATCCTCTGCCTGTGTCAACACTGAAATTGCACTAACTCAGGGCTTTGGCCCAGGATCTGCAGGTCTGAGCTTAAATTAAACCAGGACTCAATCCGATCCTTGTTGCTTTGCAGTGTGGGTGCAACCCCACTTAACTCTAGTTCTGGGAGTGAGCTGGAAGTACCCCACAATTCCATGGGACAGATTCCTTGGTCCTTTCTACTCCAATATACTGCAATCTACTTTTCAGAATGGAAGCCACCCTTCTTTTTCAGACAGCAGTAACTCATGTCAGTGTTAACTCATTCTTCTCCACAAAACAAAAAAGGAGTCCTGTAGCACCTTAAAGGCGAACAATATAATTCATTAGGTGATGGATGAGCTTTCATGGGACAGACCAACTTCTCCAGTTCTGGAGAATCCTGATAACTGAAAACTGAGATGAAGAGAATTTAAAAGAAGGATAGAAAAAATGAAATAAAAACTGACACATCAGCCAGACAGAGCAGACGGCAAAAGGGGGAAGAAAAATAGTTTCTGAAACTGTCTATGAATAGTAATAGACACTTAATAGACACAGAAACTGTTTTTCTTCCCCCTTTTACCCCCTGCTTTATTTTGTCCTGTCTAGCTGATCTGTCTTTTTTTATTTCATTTTTTTCTACCTCTCTTTTAATCCTCTTCTCTCAGTTATCAGTTATTAGGATTCTCCAGATCTGAAGAAGTGTGAAGACACAGACTAACTCATCTCTGAGACTATTCATTCTCCTCAGAACACCAATCTGTATGTATGGGGTCAGCAAACTGATTAAGTCTTTGGAAACATGCTTTGCTTCCAGGTAATGGGCAGGTAAAAGTTTTCCCACAGTGCACCACGGTCCGAGGGTTAGCACAGCCACTGGATGGGGACCACTGGACATTCTGGGCTATGGTTACTTTGACTCAGGACTAGGAGAGCTGACAGATTTGCTGGACCTGCCGGCAAAGTGGGGAGGGTGCAGCTTCACATGCCTGGAAGAGGCAGTGCTGGGGATACCCAGACCACAGCAGTGCAAGATCATGCCACACCCGACCCTCCCCAGGCAACCCTCAGAGCTTCCCAGAGTGCACCATGTGGCAATCCAGCAGCAATTTAAAAGGGCCAGGGTTCTGGTTAACACTATGCTGCAGTAGCAGTGGCAACAGCTGGGAACACCAGGCCCTTTTGAATTGCCTGCCTGCTGTTGGCGGGACTGCTCACTGTAATGTAGATGTCAGAGCCTTAGGTATAGGCATTGGTTAAAAAAGCATTAATATAGGGTTCAAATACAATATAGAGGGTTAAACCCAGGGTTCCACTACCCCTTCAGTTTCACTGCCACTTGGAAACTTGTTTTGTTCCTATACTTTGGCAACACTTCAAAAGCTTCACTGAACTGAATTAAAATCCCTACCTGTATTTGAGATAGGATTCAGTGGGGGGAGAGGGTAAGAAAGGCATTGAAGCAATATTTGTACCCAAATATCTGGGGTCATTCTTGCCTAAATTACATGGCCAGGAATGTGATTATGTCACTAGTCAGGGATCACCAGGGTGCAAAGCACTTTGGCCACACTCCCTGGAATCCACATGCCCCCTTCCTTAGGTGGGCAGCACAGAGTCTACCATAGTTGGTTTTAATTGACCAGAATTCCCCATCCACTGGCAAATCCTCCATTGGCCCACTGGAGCTGATTTGTGGCTGCTTTGTACCATCTGATGCAGAGGGCTGAGGATCTGTTTCATAGCTGTGAAATAGACACCACATAATGTGTCTAAATTTAATTAACCTAGTAAATACGAAAGGTATCATCACTGTTGTTGTGCATGGGCAAGAAGTAGAGGGAGATACATTATAATATTTTTTATGTTTGTAAATTAAACCCATCCTATTCTCCTGGTTCACTGTCACTACATGCATAACAGATATGGGAATGAGTGGCAGAGTACACAATCCCTGAGGATTTTAAGAGGTGTGTGCAGAATACAGGCATGGAGTGATAAGAAGCCTTGGACTCTGAGGCCACTACATCAACCACCATCCACTGCCATTTTAATTGCATTAAGTTTAATAGGGCAAGAAAGTTGGGGAGGGACAATGTTTTACCAACCACATTTTCTTTTGTATTTTCCTTTCTGATTCTTGCTCCTTCAGCCAGAAAGCAAGTAATACTAATGTATTCCATTGTCACTTTGCCCATGTGGGATATTGTCCCCTAAGCCTGAAGATACAAGGCTAGTTCTTCTGCTAATCCAACCCTCTAGAGGCATTTTAGCAAATAATCGGGATGAATCAAATCATTTCTGCTGCATATGATTAATTCTGAGCCAATCTAATTTTTATTAGTCATGGGTTTCAGTTACCAAGATTTGCATGACTAGAATTGCCCTTGAGCATATGAAATTTCTTTGTAGATTTGATTTGAAAATGTAGTGGGTAGCTCCCCACTCTGTCAACCCATTTTTCAGCATTGCTAATCCAATTGTGTCTAGATTTGCACTCCTCTCAGTACATGTTGTAAAATAAAATCTTTGTGATGGAATTCAAAGACTCCACTTGCTTACCTAACTATGTGATTTTTAAGAAGCACAATTTAGACCATGAGCTGTGTAGCACCTATGAGAGGATTAGTTTATAGAAGTCAGCTGTTAAAAATTGCTACTCACTTATTCTTGGAGCACCTGGGCAATCAGTCGGCATCAGTAACTAAGGCTCCATGTTTCAGGGGCTGTGTGCATTGTCATGTTTTATCCTTGTAGGAGTGAGGGTTTGGTGAGAATCTCAAATAAGCGTCAATCTTCTGCTTGTGAATTTGAAGTAGCTCTTCTCTGACTATGGAGTCAGTGGAATTCATCTGTTTTAATAAAGGGCTAAACCAGGGGTCAGCAATCTTCCGCACAGGTGCAAGGAGTGACACACGAGCCGATTTTTATCGGCATGTGAAGCAGGAGCTCAGCCAGGCCTCTCCTTCCCCATGCAGCTGGGAGCTTTCTCAAAGCCATGCAGCCTGTGGATTAACAAGAGACCAGCTAATGCTACCAACCAGCACCTAAATGGTAAAACTCTGCATCTTAATTTATTTGTTAATGAAGCTGTTGTAATTAGGGCTATTAGTGGCTTTAAAAACTATCACAGGCACTCGTAGGAGTCAGAAGGTCACATTTTGGCACCCCACCTCAGAAAGGTTGCTGACTCCTGCGCTAAACTATCTTTCCCTGTGCTTATTTGTCTCCACACAAAGGAGGTTAAAGAGAGCCTGTGATTCTTCCCGGAGCTGCACAGAACTTCAGTGGGCCTTTAAAGGCTCAGGCTTTCGCATTAGGGTGCCAATAAGTGGACTAATAAGCACTAATATGGACGGTGTTTTTCCAGTGTTGAGAGGAGGGCTTTTTTTCTGCTGGGACGCCCCGCAACAGCATCCAGCACATTTTTTCAAAAGCTGGCTGGGCAGCTGCTTTCAAGCCGCATCTAGCTCTTTAAGAGCTGTTTGCAGCTTGGGACTCGGCTGCTTTGGCTGACTCCTCCTCCATTACCTCCCCTGCTGGAGGAGGCTGGGCAAGGCACCAGAAGTGGGGGGTGAGGTGGGGAACAGGGGGTGGCTAGGGGGTTGTGCAGGGGGGGGTAAGCCTGAGGGGGTTGGGGCCTCACCAGAGGGGCTGCTTGGGGGCCTTGGGAGGGTTGTGTCTCCCTGGGGGCAGTCAAGACACCAGAGGGCAGCTTGTGCCCCACACAGGGGGCAACTTGGGCCCCCTGGGGGCAGCTAAGCTGCCGGGGAGTTGTTTGGGCCCCCCAGGGGGGCAGTTAAGCTGCTGGGAGGGCAGCTTGGGCCCAGTGTGAGATGGTTTGTGTCCTGCACGAGGGGGACAGATTGGGCTGTGTGTGGTGCGGGGGACAGTTAAGCCACGGGGTGGGGGGCAGCTCAGGCCCAGCATGGGGCTGCTTGGGCCCTGCATTAGGGGGACTGCTTGGGCTGCACAGGAGGGGCAGTTAATCCACTGGGGGGTGCTATTTGGGCCTCTTGGGTGTGGTTAAACTGCCAGAGGTGGGTTAGGGCCCCACTGGGGAAAGTTTGGGCCCCGCATGGGGTGGTTTGGGCTCTGTACCATCGGGCAGCTTGGCCCCCATGGGCAGGGTGAAGCTGCTGGCGGGGGGAGTTGGCCTTGGGGTGGGACAGCTTGTACCTGAGGGCAACAGGGGGCAGTTTGGGGCTTTAGTTCTGCCACCTTCTTTCTAGAAAAAAAGCTCTGGTTGAGAGTGAAGTAAAAGTGTTAACTTGGTTCCCAGAAACAGCCATTCTACATAGCCAGAGCCAACCAGAGGTGGTTTGGCACTAGAACTAATGATTTAAGAAGTTAAAAGGATACCATTACAAGTCCCCTGGACCATCCAGTCCCCATTTTTAGGCATCCAACCTTCACCCAGGGTTTTGAACATCTGATCGTACACAGCTATATTTGATTGTTAAACAAGCAGCATTTCTGACTCTTGCCAAATGGTATCACAACAAATGCAACAAAAGCCACAGCATTTTCTTTAATAACATTTTCTCTTTACAAAAAATCCCACAGAGATGCAGCAGACATGTGTGATATTAATATTATGTGACTTAACTGATGCTTAGAAGCATTTGGGAAAACTTTGACTGACTGGCTCTTACAACTGCTAATGAGGAGATCTCAGATACAGGCATATAGTAGAATAAAACAGTTCACTTTTCAGCATGATACTGCCCCATCTGAGAGGAAAAAAAACCCCACAAACAAACAAGCTACAACTGAGAAAAGGTGGGCCACTGATCTGTGCAGTTTCAGTGGTTTTGTGAAGAAGCTAATGCCTGGTGGCTAATGTTTGTAATCTAAGTTTGCACTGGGAATGCTCTTTTTCCTATACAGATCAACTTCACCCTTCCTGGAGACAGCACCTTCCTCTTCTTGTGAAAGCTGCTCCCCCAGAATAAGACTAGGAGAGTACAACACTGAGACAACAAAACATTTCAGAATAGCATCTCTTCCTTGTCAAAACTGACTCCTTTGAAACAATCAGTTTTGTCACATTCCTATGAGCAGATGGGAATAAGGCGACTTAGAAGTAGCCAGAAAAGGAGCCCCGTCTGGACGAGCCACAAGGCAGCGAGCTGCGTCAATTTCGAAGTGCCGCGGCCACCCGTATGTTAATGAGGCGCTGAATATGTATTTCAGCACTTCATTAGTAAACTTCGAAATGGCCATTTGTATGGCCATTTCGAAGTTTTTGGCTAGTGTAGACGTAGCCATAATGCAGACAGATTCATCCCTCACAAATTGATCTTCTGTGTTCAACTCTCATTTTAAATGCCTGTATTGTCTTGCAAAACCAAAAAGATAGTTATCCGCGGGATATTTCAGAGGTCACAACTACACATTTCTAAGGGGAAACACTCACAGAGAACTCTATTTTGTAGATTCACAAAGAAGGAAGTCTGGCTCCTGCTTGTAAAGTTACTCCATTTGTAGACATCGGTAAACATTCAGATTGTGAAACAGGCAAACTTGCTCTGAAGTCCATCCCCCTGCATTGTCACGAAGTTGTTTGTTTACTTGGAATGGCTTCCACTCAAAAAACATACTCTGGCCATGTAAAGTGTTGAAACAGAGTACAAGCTTTATAGGGCTAAACTCTGAAGTTTTTACCTGACACACTCCCGTTGAAGATAATGGAGTTACTCGTGCAGTGAAATGCTGTTCAAGATGAATAAGTGAAATTTTCAGTAAGCAACACTTTTTAACTGCCTCCAGACTGCACATGTTAAACATGACTTACATTTTACATCATGTCTCCTGCAACAGTTTGAACAGAGATGAAAACTAGACAGCTAAATATCTTGTCCAGTTTTTTCCTCTTTTGATAAGTACTGTTGATACTCGGCCGTTTCCACCTAGCTGAATCGACCTTGTCAGCTCTGGCCCTCCCCCTTTACTGGGACCCCACTCTTTAAATACCCCTCTGCAACCAACCCCCCACTCATGCATCTGATGAAGTGGGTCTTTGCTCACGAAAGCTTATGCTCCAAAATATCTGTTAGTCCATAAGGTACCACAAGACTTCTTGTTGTTCTGTTTTCTCAGTATTGGCTGTCTACGCACCCACTCTTTTCCTCAGCTAAAGCAAAGGAATCCAGCTACACACCTGATTCCTTTTTTTTTAAAGATGTAAATTAATAATGCTCTAGCCAGACATGATTCTTCAGGGGTGAGCGAGCATACACCTATTTTTACTATAATTTCTGACCCACACATTTTTCCTTTTTTGTTTTGTTTATGTACTGGATGGCAAGTTTAATTTGACCTCAAGTGTTAGAGATCTGAAAGATGCTTCCTCTTGTCCATCATTCATGTGTAGAAATATCTCCAAGTGGTTAGGGTAGTGGTGTTACTCTGGTGATTAGTGTCCATTTGTCCATTATGCAACATGAGTGTGAGGATAACTAAGGGACTGACAGTAAGAAACCCAAAGTGGAGTTTATATAGTGCACACAAGTGATTTAGTTTAATTGGAAGAATCTGGATAGGCAGGGGGCAGCTTTCCGACACTGTAGAAATCCATATGTTAAAATACTTCAGTGCTTAGAATTTCATAGTTTAAACAGCCAAGAGTTGCCAAAATGAGGCCATTGTGGCTGTCCTGCTTTGCAAATAAACAATTTTACAGAACTGCTCTTTGTGCTTCAGCCACCACATGCACAGCATATTTACAAATGCAAAACCAGAAAGCTGTGCAGTTTGCTTCATTATGACAACACATAAGGCAATTAAGGGGGTATGTTTTTGGAATGGCACATCGGATGGTAGGCACAAAACTCCTGTCCAAAATAAGAAAAAGTGGGCATTTAATGCAGTCTCAAGGGCTGCAAACATATAAAAGCATCCATTGAGATAGAGACAGATCAATAGGGAAGAATTTTTAAAATCACAATGCAATTCCTCTACCACACAGTTGGCAATGCTAAGTATTTTCTAGTAAAAGATCCAGTCTGCATCTACTGAAACAGCAAATGTATCTAAGGAAGTAGCATCAGTGCTGTGCATTTTAATGAAACTTGCTGTCCAACAAATGCCATTTCTTCCCTCTTGGGAGAACTCCAGTAATTGTAGAAAAAAGGAAAGGGGTCTGCTTTGATTTCTGGAAGATTCCCATGTTTATTTGCACGACATTGGGGTTACCTGAATAACTTGAAACCAAGGCTGAAATCCTAGCAGGGTTATCCATCTGGCTGTGTAGGTTTTAATAGGGTTGCCTATCCCTGTCATATGCAAATCCCTAACTCATCCCTTTAACCAAAGTATATGCACTGAGTGTCAGGCAGAATACCTTGCGAAGGGCCTTTTGGATGTGGCCTAAGAACCAAGGTTCCGTCTGCTGCTCCGACTGGACGAAAGACACCTCTTGTCACTGCATTGGTTATGTTGTCCTTCACCCACATGCCCTACCACACTGTTGTGTGTTGTGCTACCTCTTGGTTGGATGCCAGCCACTGCCCCACATGTGGTCAGATTTCTGAGACATGTAGTTTGTTAAAGGCTACAACCATTGCAAGGTCCATTTGAGTAAGTGCTGAAGAAAGAGTACGTGAAAACTTGAGTATTTGGCCTATGGCCTGCATTTGTTTTTAGCACATTTTATTGTAGTGGCAAACTCACTATGAACCTTGATTTATAAAGGTCCACATTTTTGAATTTGGGAAAATGTATTAAGATCAGTTTCTTCAGGTCGTGATTATTGTGGCTTTCTAGTGGCAAATGAATTTCTGGCCATTCAAGAATTCACAATTAGTGGCACGAAATGGTCTCAGTGAGGTAACCAGTGAGTCTGTAGCTTCACCAAGAAAAAAAAAAGCCGTCCTGTAGCACCTTAAAGACTAACAATTTTATTTATTAGTGCATGAGCTTTCATGGGTAAGACCCACTTCTTCAGATGAAATGGGATAACTACTTTTTTTGCCAAGGCATTTTCAATATAATTTGCAAAACCCAGTATCTCCACTGGACATCTTGAGAGAACTGGGAAACTCCCATATTGAGACTTATCCTAATATTTTTGTTTAGGAAGTCACATAGGTTACGTCTACACTACAGAGATATTTTGAAATAAGATATTTCTTAACAGCTATTTCAAAATAATGCTGCTACACAGAAAATGCATTTCAAGATCGCACCCAACTATTTTGAAATAGCATTCCGGACACATAGTGCCTATTTTGAAATACTGCCATTGGACGCCATTACGGCTTCTTTCAAATAGGCGTTTTTCCTCCTGAAATGGGGTTTACTGATTGAGGCTGCTTCTACACAGTAGGGGTGGGATAGCTGATTGGTTTGATCATTGGCCTGCTAAACCCAGAGTTGTGAGCTCAGCCCTTGAGGGGGCTATTTAGCGATATGGTGCAAATAGATTAAAAAAGGGGTGGTGCTTGTTCCTGTCAAAAAAGCAGGGGAATGGACTCAATGACCCCAAGGTCAGGAAGAGCACTCTTTTTCAAAACCAAATTTCGAAATAGGTCATGTGTAGATGCTGTGGGCCCGCTATTTTGAAATAGCAGGTCCTCCATGGCAGTGGCCTCAGGGAGCATGGAGACGCCCTAGCAAGCCCCGGCATGACTCTGTTTTCCCCAGGCTAGCCCTTAAAGCTGCATGGCCCCAGAAACCCTGTGCAGGAAGTTGTGAGCACGCCCAGGGCCTCAGGAGCATGAACTCTGCCTGACAAATGCTCCAGCAGCCCATACAGACACGCCAGATGTGTCACACAGCCCACCAGCTGGACCCCCAGGAGGCTCCCACCTCCCCACCTGAGGGGCCACCAGAGGAGAGCCAGGGCCAGAAGAGGAGGGCCCCCTCCTGGGCAAGGGCTGAGGATAAAGACCTCCTTGGCCTCTGGGCTGAGGAGGAGGTGCTGCTGCGCAGCACTGGGCAGCCCCGTAATGCAGCAGCCTTCGAACGGCTGTCAGTGGGGCTGCGGAGGTGGGGATCAGGTCCGATCAAAGGTCTAGGAGCTGAGGCAGGCCTATAGCTGGGCCAGGGATGCCCACAGGCAATTGGGGGCAGGGGCCACCCCGAAGTGCCCACATTACTGGGCACTGGAACAGCTCCTCAGCCCAAGGGATGTCCCTGAGCCAGCAGTGGTGGTTGACATGGGCGGGCCTGACACCAACAGGGAGACAGACCCACACGACCAGCCGGGACCATGGAGCCAGAACACATCCGTGGAGCCAGGGAGCGACTTGGAGGGGGAGGGGCCCTTGTGATTGCTGTCAGCTCTGATGCCTCCAGCCAGTCCCCAGACCTGTTCTCCAGAGCCCCAGGTAGGTAATGGGTGGATTGGGCAGCCCGAGTGTGGGGGAAGGGGGGCTATCCCACATTTCCCCGCCATGTCCCAGACCCAGGCATGGCACCATCCAGCACCTGTGCCCGTGGACAGCACCCTGACCCTCCCAACCGAGAAGGGATGCTGGGACCAGACTGCAGCCAGCGGTCGCCTCACAGATGCGGTCCCAGCAGGCACATGGGAGCCACTGTGGGAGGGGGGGGTTGGCAGAAGAGGCACCATCTTGGGGGATGGTCAGCGGATGGCGGGGGTGCTGCGGGTGGAGCCCCCGGGCCTGGGTAACAGCATTGACATGTGACCTTTCTCCCCCTTGTGTCTCCACTGCATCATCCTCTGAGGGCTGGCCCAGTGCTATGCCAGCCTCCAGCACACCTGCTCTGCCATCCGACGGAGCCAGGGAACCCTCCTCCCCGCCACCCAGGCTGCTGCCTGCCCAGCCCCCGAGGGCCTGACGGTGCCGGTGTTATGACCCCCAGGAGGCAGCGGAGGCCCACACCGCACCCATCTGGGAGCAGACTGCCATGCTCCAGGAGTGGCTGCAGATGGAGCGGGAAGACAGGGCCTGGTAGAGGGAGGTCTGGGCTGAGGCAGCCGCAGCCCTCAGATGGCTGGCCCCCGCTGCCTGCCTCCCCTGCTGCCCTCCCCACTGCCCTTTTCCCTTCCACCACCCCGGAACCCATTCCTGCTGCCCAGAACCCTCTCCTGCTGCCCCCAAACTCACCACCCTTATCCCACCCACCCTCACCCCATCCGCCCAGCTCACCCTGGGTCACTGGCTGATTGCCAATGAGAGCCTGGGGGAGGCTCCCACCCCAACCCCCCCAGCACCCTGTCCCCCCCACCTCACCCAGCCCACCCCCTGCCTGATCCTACACCCTCATCCTGCCAGCCCCCTCCCAGCCCCGACAGGGACCCCGCACCCAGGGTGGCAGGGCCCCCCTGTACCCCCTGGTGGTCTCGCCCTTCCACCCCCATGTGGGACTAGGCCCACCCATGCCTGTGGCCCCAGCTATGGGGGGTGTGCCACCGGCGCATTGTACATAGTTCTCCCCCATATTTTGCTCCCGGTTAGGAAGACCCCACGCCATTATTTTTCCAGTGCCATTTATTTACATATGTATCATTGGCTCAAAGTTATTAAACCCCTTTTTGGGCACCCCAGTGTCCCCTGTGTGTGTGTGGGGGGCATATTGCAGGGTGGGTGTGAGCTGGAGGGTGCCAGGTGGAGGTTAGTGTGGCTGCCACTCATAGGCCTCTCGGAGGGCTTCCCGGACCCTAACCCCATCGCGATGTGCTTGGTGACAAAGGGCATTGGGTGGCTGCTCATAGGTGGGGCCGTGGTCCACAGCCCACCCTGCCATGTAGCGCTCAGGCTTGCCCACCACTATATTGGGCAGAACACAACAGGCTGCGACCACCCTGGGGATTTTGGGCAGGCTGACATCCAGCTGCATTCAGGCATCGGAAACGCCCCTTGAGGCATCTGAAGGCCCGCTCTACAGTGTTGTGGGTGTGGTTCAGGCAGTTGTTAAAAGTGACCTGGGTGGCAGTAGTGTGCCCAGTGTAGGGGCGCATCAGCCACAGCTGCAAAGGGTACGCCCTATTGGCCACTATACGTAGTGGCATCATTGTGTCCCCCACAGGGAGCTCCTGGGCAGGGATGTAGGTTCCCTCCTCCATGCGCTGCCCCAGCCAGGAGCTGTGTAGTACATGGGTGTCTTGTGCTTGCCTAGACCAGCCCATGCAAATGTCACAGAACCAGCCCTGGGCATCAATGAGTGCTTGGAGCACCACCGAGTGGTACTCTTTGCAGTTTATGTAGCATCCTGCACTGCTGTCTGGGATGCAGATAGGTGTGTGGATGCCATCGAGTGCGCCGAAGCAGTTCAGGAAACCGAGGGCTGCAAATCCCGTGATGTCATCGTCCAAGTCTCTGAGGTGGATGGCCCTCCGTGGGATAATGCGATTGGTGGCCTGGACCACCTGTAGAAGCGGGGCACCGGCATGTGGGGCCTGCACATCAGGGAACCCCCTGCCCTTTTCCCCTGTAGGGCCCCCACCCTGGGGCCCTCCTGTCCCCCTTTCCCGGGGTGGTTGTGGGGCACTGGTCTGACTTACCTCCAGGAGGATGGCTCCAACTATGGCCTTGCCCACTCCAAATTGGTGCCCCACTGAACAGTGGCTGTCCAGGGTGGCGAGCTTCCAGAGGGCGATCCCCACATGCTTCTAGACTGGAAGCGCGGGCTGTGTGCAGGTGTCCACGTGTTGCAGGGCGGGTGTGAACCAGGAATGTCTGCTTTGTCATTCTATAGTTCTCAAGCCACCTTTCATCGTCCCACTGGCCCAGTACCAGCCGCTCCCACCAGTCCCTACTGCTGAGGTGGCTCTAGAGGTGCCATGGGGGATGGGGAATGGGAAGTGGTGGTTGCCCTGTTGCCAGGGCCTCCAGGACCCCAGTGGGGGAGTATGTGGGCCCCAGGGCATCCACCACGCCCAGGATGGCAATTGCCACCTGGGTCGTGGTGTGGGTGGAGGCTTCAGCCTCAGACACCTACTGTTGCTTTATTCTCTCCTCCTGTTCTCAGAGCATGGTCCACACAGTTCTGTGTGCTGCTCTGAAGTGCTCTGTGTGTGCAGGGTGAGTGTGTTTGGGAGGGGCCCTTTAAGGGGGCGGCTGGCTGTGGGACCTGAAAGGACTTGTTGGCCATGTGACCTCATGCGCGGTGTTTTCTGGCTGATTATTTCAAAAGAGCTCCCGTTCCTGTGTGGACGCTCCCTTTTGAAGCACGGGGCAGGGGTGTTTTTCAAAATAGCAGATCGTACAGTGTTCCACTTTGTGTGTGTAGCTGCGTTATTTCGAATTCCCTTATTTTGATTTTGATATTCGATGTTCCTCCTTTCGAAGTTTCTTAGTAGCGTAGACATGGCCCACGCAATGTATATCTCTGCATATTATATTATTACACATGCCATCCCCAGTTGGAGGTGGCATGGTAATGAGGCAATATGAAGTAGGCTAATGAGGCACTAATGTGCATATTTAGCACCTCATTAGTATAATAGCAGTTGTGTGAATTTCAAAGTGAAGACTTCGAAGTGCAGATTGACAGTGAAGATGGGGGCAGCTTCGAAATAAGTGCCCCACTTTGACATTCCCTTACGCCCACAGAACTGGATCAGAGTAAGGGAATGTCAGAGTGGGGTGCTTATTTTGAAGCTGCCCCCATCTACACTGTCAAGCTGCAATTCAAAGTCTGCATTTCAAAATTTGCATGGCTTTCATTATGCTAATGAGGCTCTGAATTGTCTCATTACCATGCCACCTCCCATGGCTGTGGTGCAAACAACAGCTGATACATTGCAGACATAGCCTTCGTTCCCAATCCCTCCAACCGCCATCCCATCCAGAATTCAGTAGGAAACAGCTGAAGTTCTATGTCTCCATTACAGTCAGGTGTGCAAAGGTTACCCTGAACCCTTATCCCCCTGCCCAAACAATGGAAAGACTATGCCCTAGAAATTAGAATTATAGGAAGTTCGGGTACCTGCCTACATTTGTGTTGGATCAGCTGAAAAGCATTTTGATATTTCTTCTTTAGTGCAATCTGTGCAGTTTAATTTACTTTACTGAGTTATTGTGCCTTGTCATATGTAAAGCTGTGGGGTGATTATAGGGGAACTTGTGACATTTTTAAGTTTCCTGAAGCAATTGGGAAATGAATATAAAAAGTAAAAGCAGACACTGTGTCTGCTCCAAGCCACTATAATTAATTATAAGGGATCTGATAAGTAAAACAAGTTATGGACCTTTCATAGAGGATTAAGCCCTCTTCATAAAGAAGTTACATGCCATGCAATTGGGATTGTTGTGCTTTATGATTCAGAAAGAATGGACAAGCTTTCAGCCATGTGAAATGCAACTTTACTGCCTTGCTAAAGTGCTTTCTTCCTGTATGCCAGAAGCACTTATTCATGAAGGCTCTGAGGGAGAAACAACCCATGCCAAAACAATCAAAAAGAAAAAGGCGCAGACTTTGCTCTAACATGTAGAATGTAATGAGTGACACCCGCAAAGACCACTTCCCTTCAAATGATATTGTTAATGTGCTTTGGTCCAAACCAGGGGCGATGTTCCAAATAGTGGATTTTTTTTTTTAAGACAAAGCTTTATAGATCCATTATCCGCTTTAAGTGCGGAAAAATGCTGCATGGCATTTACCATAAATTTTGTCTTTTCAATTCAACAGTGTCCCTTTCAGATTTGTCTCATGTGTCTATCAAGAACCTCCAGAGATAGATAACTGTGGTAAAATTATGATATAATATTCTATACACTGTCCTGACACAGAGTGAAGTGGAGGAAACTTGTAGATGACTTATGCTCGTTTGGAGTACAAGGGTTTAAGTCAAGTTAGTCAAGTCCCAGTAGTTAGCCTACATTTGCAGAATCAAGCACTGCCCACGAACAAGTCCAATGATATGGTACCACGAAATAAGAGACTTATATTCTGTTCAACTACCTAACTGCAGGAAGGACAAGCTACTCTTTGGCCATAATTCTCGATGTCCTGACCGCAATGGCTTTAACTCAGAACTTCAGTGTTCTAGTAATATTACTCTGCATTAGATGCAAATACTCTTTTAACATTGTCAGCCAATGAAAATGCTTGAACTATAGTCTTGTCAGGGCAGGTGACAGAGTTCACTGGGCCCTAGGCAATGTGTGTGTGGGGGTTGGCTCCAGGGCCCTCAGCAAATGCCGGTCCTTGGGAAGAATGAGTAGGGCTTACCTCCCCCAGCACTGCCCAGACTGTGCTGCGTGGGGCTCCATAGGCAATCTAAAGGGCCTGGGGCTCCAGACACTTCCACCACTGCTGCTGCTCCTGCTTTACTGCTGCAGTGAGGGTGGCAGCCCAGACCCCTGGGCCCCTTAAAATTGCCAAGTCCAGGGGCAACTAACCCCTGCTGCTCCCTTGCTCCTGCTCCCGCTGTGAGTGGCCCTGAGTGTTACACAGGTTAGATCAAAGAAAGGCAACCTAAGAAGAAGTGGCAGCTTGTGGTATATGGCTCTTTACAGTGTTATTTAACAACTCAGTGTGTAATTACCAGAAAAGTTGTTCCAATAAGTTGCACAGAGAGTGAAATTCTGTTCCCTTTAAACACAGTGGGAGTTTAGTCACAGATAGTGTCAGGGGAATGGGAATGGTAAAGATATTAGCCAAACACATTCAAAAGGTCTTAGAGAGACAGCTGCATTAGTCTGTATCTTAGAGCAAAAAAGCAGTCCCGTAGCACCTTAAAGACTAGCAAAGTAATGTATTAGGTGATGAGTTTCATGGGACAGACCCAGTTCTTCATATCTGGAAAAGACAGGAGTGTTCAAATACTCAGAAAGAGAGGAATCTGAAGTGTTTTCAGTTCCACTGTGAATATTTTATATGGCTCTAGTTTATAGAAAGTGAAGCTATTCTACAAAACCCTTCCCTCACCACTGAAATACAGTCACCTCTGGGTAAGTACATTTAGAAGTTCCTCATCACAGCTGTACCTGACACAATGTGAAGAGCTGTTTAACTTGAATATCTTGAACCATAGTAGTTTTTTTTAATGTCATGAAAATAAAAGGAGATTATATATAAACAGTGAGATGTTCAAATCAATGCTCAGCATACAATAATTTGCACCTGAAATATTTACTCATAGCTTACTTTAGCAGCTCAATTTCTACCAGACATGGGTGCATGATCAGTGATTCCCAGATTTTTGTACAAGGAATGAGCCGAGAGGTCTGTTATGATGAGTTAAAAAAATCCACATTAAAAACTCTTGGTAACTAGTCAGTAAACATAACCTTTCCTTCTACCTCTTTCCTACAATCAAAGGGATGCTCAGTTGATAGGAGCTAGTGGGTCTGGTAATTCAGAAGAAAACTCAGACTCCTATTAATTCAAAAGTCAGTCGCTCCAATTAGCCTATGAATATTAGCTATGACACACTGCCTTGCCACTGACCTTGACCCTGGACTGTAGCTACAGAAGTGGGTGGGATAAGTCATAACACAAAGTTTTTATGAGTCATCTACCACTTTGAGTTCTTTACTTGAGGTGGGGCTGTATACTGAAAGCGTTAAGCCATAAATACTGAGGTAAAGGCACCAAACTCATCCCTAAACACTTACAATGGGCCCATGCTGCAATCAGATGTGCACACATGACTTAGGCTTGCTGGGCTGTTCAATCGTTGCATAGCTCTTTGGGCTCAGGCTGGAGTTCAAGCTCTGGGAATCTCCCACATCGCCAAGCACGAATGTCAACACCACCATTAAATAGCTGCTTAGCCCTAGCCCAGTGAGCCCAAGTCAGCAGGCACGGGCCAGCCGTGTGCTTTTAATTGTGGGGTAAACACACCCTTAGCCAGTGTGGCAGAATGATTCTTAATACGGCTCACAGAAAAAGCCTGGTTTAAAACAGAACAGGGTTCCAATGAGCATGCCTCGCTTGAGAGGCACACTGATGTCAACAATCACCCTTTCATAATCAGTTATTAGCCATCTTCGTCCTGCTTCATGGATTATTCTCCCCTTCTTAATCAAATTGGCATAAATAGGTCAGGAATCCTAGCAACAGGTTTTAGTCAATAATACCTCTTTAGCTCTCACTTCTTCCAAGTCTTGTCCAATTTTCTTTTATTTTTCCATGTGCTCTGCCCTCCCTATAATCACTTCTGTCTGATTATGGCCATTGAATTTCTGATTGCAGTTCCTTCCTGATGGGGCATCTCAAAGGCTAGGTTCTACTCCAAGCCTTGCCAGAGGCTGTGACTTTAGGCAAGTCATTTTGGAGCTGTTTCAGATACCTTGATACACACTCAGTAGTACTTTACTCCAGGAATAATCCCATCAAAACAGAGCTAATCCTGCAGTAAGGTTCTAGTCAATAGAACATTTGGTGTCTGGCCTAGAATCACTCTCTGCTCAGATCGACACCTGCAAAATAGGGATAACACTTCCCTGTCTCTTGAGAGAATACATTCATCAGTGATTGTCAAAAAACAAAACCAAACTAAATAAACCAAACAATTGAAAAACAAGCAGTCCTGTAGTACCTTAAAGACTAACAATTTTATTTTTTAAGTAATGGACTTTCATGAGTAAATCCCACTTCATCAGATCTGAAGTGGGTCTTACCCACGAAAGGCCATTACTCAATAAATAAATTTGTTAATCTTTAAGGTGCTACAGATCTGCTCTGTGTGTGTGTGTGTGTGTGAAGCTACAGACTAATCTGGCTACCCCCTTGAGGTACCTATTTCACCCATTTGCACAGAATGACTGAGGCAGCATTACTGTATGTAAAAGCATATATAGAAGAACACTGTTACATTTACCTTTTTCTCTAGTAACAATGGACTGTGTTCTCTCAGTTATCTCTGGCTTCCCTGCGGCTTTGTTTCCATATGCTATGCATGTTTCAACAGGATTTATTTTTCTCCATTTCATATTGCTTCAAGTTTATTGTTTGTAAGACGCTAACAAGGCTGTATAAGTCAAGGGGTCATTAACTGCAAGAATACAGCCCTTTCCTCCCTTGGGAGGAATTGTCCTCTAGTGGGTACTGTGCCAGTAAGAATTCTAGGTTTTACTGCCAACTGTGCTACCAACTTGCTGTAAGACCTTGGATAAACTACTATGCTCCATATCACCAAACAGATTTAGGCACGTACCTCCCATTGAAATCTATAGCATTTGGGCACCTAAATCCCTTTGAGAATCTGGGTCTTTGTGGCAAAGTTAAAACAGGGCTACTTGCATACCTCTTAGGAGTGCACAGAGGCTTAGTTAATTAAGGCTCAGTTAAAGCTGTGCTAGCGCCACAATCATGTGGCACCCTCTGTCTGAAAGCATTCTTGTAGTCACACCCTACAATAATGTAATAGTCTTTATACAAGAATCAGAAGGGTAGCTGTGTTAGTTTGTATCTGCATCTGAAAAAGTGGGTCTTTGCCCACAGAAGCTTATGCTCCTGTTAGTCTATAAGGTGCCACAGGACGTCTCGTTGTCATGATACAACAGATGCCTTGTGAAGCATCATTTGAAAACTGACTCCCTGGTCACTAATATGCTGAAATGTGTGTAATAACATTGCATGTAAAGTTATGAAATCCCCCAGTGTGATGTTTGTAGCACATGTTCAAAACCACACAGCCCTGAATCCTGAATGAAGAAATGTGTGTTTCCCCACTATGTCTACACTGCATTTTTTCAATGATATATAAGTAAAGGCAAAACAATTGCATTCACACAGCCACAGCATTGCTAAAGGAGCCTTCTCATGAGCTGATAATAACTGTGCTTTGTTCTCAAACATTCCTTGTCCACCTTAAAAGGGGGTGGTGGTGGGCAAAAGTTTATCACAGAGCTGGAGTAACTATTTCAAGAGAAAAAACCTCTTATCTCAAATTAAACTGCTTGGCTGTTTGAACACTCTGGGGGCTTTCTAGAAAAAAGGGGTTTTCAAAAAACAAATGTAGACAAACCCTCAGTTTACATACAATTAGTAAATTGGGTCCTCAACACAGGAGGTGAAAGAGATGGCAGAAGACAGCGAATCTGCATTTCAGCAAACAAAGGTAAGAAGAACAAACATGAACCCTCTTTCACCACCAGGCTGCATGTCACCTTCATTTTACTGTGGCAATAAATATTGCTTTATGGAACAACAATCAAAAGGATCCACTTCAAAGGTTAATTGGATTATAGCAGAGAGGTAGAAACCTCCAAGCTCTCTCTTTCTCCTTCACCTAAGACAAAATAACCAGGTGGGGTCTTGATTTGAGAATTTAGCCAGCTGTGTTTCTGGGAACAAGTGGTAAGGATTTACCTTGAATCGGGATCTAGCTTGTTAAGTTTTAGCTACTAGAAAGTGTTTTGTCTTTGGCTACGTCTACACTACAGCAATCTGTCGACAGCAGTCACTGATGGAAGATATCCTCCGACAAAACTTCCGTCGACAGATCGCAGCCACATATGAAAGCGGATCACTCTGTTGACAGAGAGCGCACAGACGGCCTGGCCACCCTCTCGACAGAATGGCCAACCACAAGAACAGCAAACAGGGCTTTCTGGTGACATGGAAGCCCTGTCTGTCCACCAAGCGCCCCCCCCACCCCAGTAAGCATCCCCATAGCTCTTTTGTCAACAGACTCTGCTGAGAACGTGTCCACCAAGGGCCCACCCCCACCCCCGAGCATCCACATGGCTCTTTTGTCAACAGATTCTGTCGAGAAAGGCATTCTTCCTCGTGGGGGAGAGGCATAAGGCTGTCAACTAAAGTGCTGAGTTTTGTCAACAGTATGTTGACAGTTTTAGTGTGGATGCTCCATGAGTTTTGTCAACAAAACCAGGGTTTTGGCTACAAAATTATCTAGGGTAGACATAGCCTTTGTTTTGCAACGGTTTCTGACTTTAGTACCTTAGGCTCACACTCATTTAAAATCTTGTTTAATGAAATAAGCTTGTTTATTTTGATCTAAACTACTCCAGTGCTATGTCTGAGCTAAGCTGCATGATAACTCAAGTTAAAGCAGCAAATAATATTAATCCTTTACAGGGCAAGGGACCTTCAATATCCAAACAGTCCGGGAAAGGACAGGGCTGTGCAAAAACACATTTTTGTGAAAACTCAGGCCGGGGATGTGTTGGGGGTCACCCTGCAAGTAGTAATCAAGATTGATGGTAGTCAGAATGTGTGACCGGTGCATTGCTGACAAACTGCTAAGGTGAGAACTGATGGACCAACTCTGCAACAGCTATAGACAGACGCTCGGGAGGTGACCTGCTTGCTTCTAAGCTTCTTTGTGAGTGGCCTAGGTTGGGATCTCAGGGTTTCAAGGCAGGTGGTGATACAACCCCTGACTGGTCTGTGTTGCTCCAGAAATGTGACATGTGCCTTCCACTTCAAAACACTCTACTGACAGTAGCTGGAAATATTATGCCTGCACAGAAGGTTACAGCTAGAAATTTGATGCTTACGAATGTACAGAAATGGAGAAGAAGGACCTGGCTATGGTCACCCTCTGCCCTTCACATCCAGACATTTCCAATCTTGGTTGATCAGCGCTGCTGGTGGTATTAAAGGCCCCTCTTGCATTTCAGGAACCTGCAACAGCATTCTACGTTGCAACACTATATGCAGACCACAGCATCCATCTTTGGTGGCGTTTACTCCAACAAAACCTCCAAACTCCCTTTTGAGCTTTGCCCTTTGCTAATTTATTAATGAATGCTGTTTAATCTTATATCTCAGCTGTATTTCTCTTGAAAGTTCAGACTCGTTTGGAAGAGAAGATTTAAAAAGCTATGATTCTCACACATCGCTGTGAAGTATTATGGATGTTGAGGTGCATTTGTTTTAATTCAGCTGTAATACAATGCAGCCAGTTACTTAATTTTTCAAAACCCCTTTATGGATAATATCTTTAAGTCATGAGTAGGTGTATTCCACCCCCCTGCAAGATATATAATGATATGCCAACTGAAATGTGGAAGAAGGAAGGTACCAAAATGTTCAAAGAAACTACCCTACCATGTTTCAAGAGCCATCAGTCTTGTTATTTATTTCTCCTGCACACCCAGTACTGTTCAGCAGTCTCCCTTTCATGAGCTAATCTATTTCATGGAGCATTGCCCTCTGCAAATGACTAATTTTACTGGCCACAATCTGGTACGCACAAAATAAAATGAAAAAGTATCAGGGATTGATTAGCTGATCTAGGCACTGGCAGGCTATACCTACGCTGCTGCTCTGGGTGTATTCACAGCACCAGCCAGTCCTTCTGCTGTTCCAGCTTTGTTGTTTTGCTTTTTACCCTGCAGCATTAGCACTGATTGCAACAACTGATTGACTTGGTTGCCAGTGTGACAGATAAAACAACAAAAATCTACAGTCTGGCTAGCTCTATGGATAATATACTGTAGTACCAGACATCTCCTGCCTATGGCTGTGTCAGCTGAGCCATCCACAGTCCATTTATTCCACTGGCATGGAGGGGCTTGTTCAGTTTTTGTTTAATTTCTATGAAATCAAGAATAGGACCCAGAATGGTTGGCACTTTGCCAGCATCCTGGTGAGTTAATAGAATGGAAAGAAAATAAGAAGTACGTTGACCCAATTTCTTGGACTAAGCACACTGGCAGTGACAAGAAAAAGCCATTCCGGTATTTGTTCTTAGAATGATTTTTCAGACGGAGGCTTAGGACAATACATTACATTTGCACTTAGCAATCTTAGACTGAAGAATATTCTTTGGGCTTTTAGTGAAATGCAAAGGGCTCTCTGCATCCCATGCTCTGTGTTTTAAACAGACAGTTTTTAGTCTCTGTACTGCCTTCTGCCTAACTACTTTGATTCAAGTTTTTGTTTGCCTTCTTTGCCCCTTTTATATTAGAAGTCTGAAAAGGGCAACACTGATGATAAACACATTGTAATCTCATGAACGACCGGGACCCTGGAGGCACTTAGAGGTGTGCATGCCCAGTGCTCCTTTGTATGACCAAAAATCCACCCATCTACATCTATAGGTGGTGAGAAGCTCAGTAGCAAAGCAAAGCTTGTTTTTCAGAGGCAGAGCGTGGGGTTCTCTTAAAACTTTGTAATACTCTAGGCAAGATTGCTTGAGCCAACCTTCCCTCCGCTCCAGATCTGTTCCTTTCAATGTGTTATCCACATAGGTACCAGGGTCCAGAGGATTGGTTTTGTGGACTGTCAGGAGACTGTCCAATTTCTGGGTCTGTTCCTCATGTAACTGCAGGCAATTCACTTCATGCCTCAGTTTTCCCCTCTGTAAACTCTGTAAATTTACGAAGGATCTCAGGTATAACACCGGGAAATCTTTGAATCAAAAAGCAATACTACACAACAAGTGTGCAGAGTATAACTATTCTCAAGCTCAACATGGCCTGTTAGTTTGTCAGTATGCACAACTAAATATGCCAGAGTATTCAAAACAAACAAAAAAAACCCCTCCAAACCCAAAGCATTTAATACTAATGAAAGTATGTGCTTTTCAAATCTATCTGTTCAAAGAAACATTCTGGGATACCTAGTCACCTATTGGTACCAGAAGCAGAGCTACAGAAATCCCGACAACACTGTCAATAGCTCCGCCCACAAAACACCACCCCCCAACCTTGCCTAGGTGCCTTGTTTAATATTTGTCAACAATGCAAACGAGGTGCTTATTTTCCAATCACATGCCTCATTTGCATACTCTTGCATGATCACTGTCCTGGCAGAGGCTTCTCTCACCATAACATGAGCCATGTACACGGGGTTCTGTTGACCAACACCCCCCTTGTCGATGGTCCCTTATTCCTCATTTTTGTCAGGGATAAGGGGCTGTCAACAAGCAGGGCTTTGGTCAACAGAACCCCATCTAAACAGCTTGTTTTCTGGTGACAGGAGCTTCTGCCAGGACAGCAATCATGCGAGAGTATGCAAATGAGGCAAGCAATTGGTAAATGAGCTCCTCATTTGCATCGTCGAGTGCCCTTATTTGCATGACCCTGCCAGCAGAGGCATGTCATGTAGATGTAGCCTTAGTGTACATCCACTTTGGTTTATAGAAGTTTTGTTGCATGGGAGCCCCTACAAAATTCAATTCTTTTTAGAAAGCCTGGATAAGAAAAC
This sequence comes from Carettochelys insculpta, assembly GCF_033958435.1. Classification (NCBI taxonomy): domain Eukaryota; kingdom Metazoa; phylum Chordata; order Testudines; family Carettochelyidae; genus Carettochelys; species Carettochelys insculpta. Next base: position 85,686,722 of record NC_134138.1, on the reverse strand, counting down.
CAGATGGCTGGAACAAATAAAGGAAAACAAAATCAATAGTCCTACTTCTAATGCATCAATACTTGGGTGCAAACACATTCAGAATTGTTGCCTTGATATTTAGTCTATTAAATGTCTATTAAGTGTCACCTGGCCCCAATTTGTCACGTTTCAAAAGCTCTCATCTTCTAAATCTACCAGGAAATGCATTAAAGCTCAGGAGTTTTACTAAATACTCCACAACCTAAGAATATTCCCTGGGAGGGGCGGGGTGGGGAGAGAGGAAGAGGGGGCAGAAATCACTGCACCATAATTTCCCTCTTATGCTGTTCCATGATGGCAGCAAAGATGAAAGCTGTAAGCATAGGCAAGGCACAAGTTCACAGTAGACAGACCATGTTTATAAACATGCTTGTGCTCCATCTAAATTATAATTTCCAGTGCTGCCATCTCCAGTGAAGCTGCACCAGAGGATAATTAAGGGTCTGAACCTGTCCAAGAACAGAAACCTTTCATGTGGATAAAAAGCTTTATTATCCAAATGTATGAGCTATAGGTTGACTCTTGGATTATGCTGCAAATTTGCTATATTATGTGTACATGTGTCTTTCATGGTTTAAAGATGACTTTGGGCATAGTTCAGTTAGACTGAGAAAAGCCTCCAAATTTCCACTAAGAGACCAAGGACTTATGCTTTCTTTATTAGTTTATTCTGTATTTAAATGACACCATTGAATCCAGAACCCTACCTGGTACAAAGTGGCATAGTTCCGTTGACATCAACAGAACTACGCAGGTTTCCCTCCACTGCGGATCAGAGTCCTCTAGTTTAAAATGAAAATTATGTAATTGGTACACTCAATATAGGGTAGGTGGAAACACTTCAAACATTCATCTTAGGCCTTACCTATGTACAAATGGCAAAGATGAAATAAAGTTCTATTCAATTGCTATAGGGGTCTGTTCTTTACCACCTTTCACCTTTTTAATCTGTGGAAACTGGTCACAAAGTGTTACCAAGTGTAATGCTCAAATTGTGTGTAATTTGCATAGGGAAAATAAAAATAAACAAACAAAATGACTGCAACACCAAGGTAAATGGGGTTTGTGAGGTTACAGCACATGTAGGCAGACCCGAACTAGCTTTAACTCAGCTGTAGATTTGAGTACAGGCTAGTTGTCTGAGTGAGTACCTGGGAGAACCTGGACAGTCCGTATTGGAGTCCACACTGCCATGTCTTCTCTGGTCTGTTAAAGCTAGCTTGTGTGAGCCTATAGCTGCGTCTACACGTGCACGCTACTTTGAAGTAGCGGCACCAACTTCGAAATAGCGCCCGTCGCGTCTACATGCATCGGGTGCTATTTCGAAGTTAACTTCGACGTTAGGCGGTGAGACGTCGAAGTCGCTAACCTCATGAGGAGTTAGGAATAGCGCCCTACTTCGACGTTCAACGTCGAAGTAGGGACCGTGTAGACGATCCGCGTCCCGCAACGTCGAAATTGCTGGGTCCTCCATGGCAGCCATCAGCTGGGGGGTTGAGAGATGCTCTCTGTCCAGCCCCTGCGGGGCTCTATGGTCACCGTGGGCAGCAGCTCTTAGCCCAGGGCTTCTGGCTGCTTCTGCGGCAGCTGGGGATCTATGCTGCAGGCACAGGGTCTGCAACCAGTTGTCAGCTCTGTGTATCTTGTGTTGTTTAGTACAACTGTGTCTGGGAGGGGCCCTTTAAGGGAGCGGCTGGCTGTTGAGTCCGCCCTGTGACCCTGTCTGCAGCTGTGCCTGGCATCCCTATTTCGATGTGTGCTACTTTGACGTGTAGACGTTCCCTCGCTGCGCCTATTTCGATGTTGGGCTGAGCAACGTCGAAGTTGAACATCGACGTTGCCGGCCCTGGAGGACGTGTAGACGTTATTCATCGAAATAGACTATTTTGATGTCGCAACATCGAAATAAGCTGTTTCGATGTTGGCTGCACATGTAGACGTAGCCTATATGTCCTGGATTCACCTCTAACTGCAGAATCAGCATACCGTATGAAGTTCAAAATCAGGGGAGAGTCAGGAGCTAGATGTCTGACTCTGAGGTGCATTAACTGCTCTGTGTCAGTGAATTGAACTGGGGTTTGAGCAGAGGCAACCATTGCAGGGATTGTAGGGGAGGGCCACTAGACACATGTCCCTGTCCCTCCCCCTCTCCTAGCATGCCTTACTCCCTCCTGCCCTTGCCTCATCCAAGCCCCTCCCCTCCCCCCACTCTGTACCCCACCCATCAAAGCCTGTGGAGTAGGGCAGTGAAGGAGTAATGGGAGCTAAGAAGCTTATACTGCTCTCATACTGTGTTGCACCAAGGGAGGCCCCCACACTCATTGGAAGTGGCATGGTGCTGACAGTGAGTGTATTTGTGGGAGCTGATGTGGCAGATGGGTGTGGCCCCCCTGCTCACCCCTCACCTGTCACCTGTGGGTTTGAGGAAGCTCGGTGCCTTTCGTTTTCTCTCCACTGCATTGTGTATTATAAATCATAGAATATTAAAACTGGAAAGGACCCTGAGAGGTTATCAAATCCAGTCCCTTGCACCCATGGCAGGACCCAGTACCACCCCAGGCAGATGTTAGTCTAACCTATTATTACAAATCTCTCCATGGCTACGTCTACACGAGCCCCAAACTTCGAAATGGCCATGCAAATGGCCATTTTGAAGTTTACTAATGAAGCGCTGAAATGCATATTCAGCACTTCATTAGCATGCGGGTGGCCACGGCACTTTGAAATTGACGCGCCTCGCTGCCGCGCGTCTTGTCCCGACGGGGCTCCTTTTCGAAAGGACCCCGCCTACTTCGAAGTCCCATGGGAATAAGGGGACTTCGAAGTAGGCGGGGTCCTTTCGAAAAGGAGCCCCGTCGGGACAAGACGTGCGGCAGCGAGGCGCGTCAATTTCAAAGTGCCGTGGCCACCCGCATGCTAATGAAGTGCTGAATATGCATTTCAGCGCTTCATTAGTAAACTTTGAAATGGTCATTTGCGTGGCCATTTCGAAGTTTGGGGCTCGTGTAGACACGGCCCATGAATGATTTTTGTACGGGAAAGAGACTACTAAAATGATTCTTAAAGTGCCAAATTGTAAAATGTAAACCTGGAAGAATGCTCATCAGCATTTCAAAGACCAAATAAAGGCAAACCCTAAGGAATTGTTTGAAAGGACCTCCAGAAGGAAATAAAACAGACTGAGCTGCCAAAACAGCAGAAAGCTATCTATACCTATCTTCTACAAAAAGGGAATCTTCAGAGCATTTGGACTGAGGACAGAAATTGTCTGGAAATTCCAGGCTGGCAAATTACCTTGAAAGTTTTCTCATTTGAGGTGAGTTTAGGACATGCATCTGCCAGGCAGATGAATCCAGTCCTTAGGAGAACAACGGTGGATATAGCTAAGGGAGGTATGGGAAATCTCTAAATGGGCATGTCAGCCTGGGGTGGACATCCAGATGATCAAAACAAGACAGTCAAGCCCACCTCTTCAGTACATGAAGATTAGTCACTCCCAAACCTAAATCAGCAAGCCAGTCGCTAGGAGCCAATGTGGCAGGCCTGGGCCAAGTAGACAGCTTCTATAGAGAAAGAGGGGCAGATACCTGAAGATTCACCATAGGGTTACAATAGTTTTAGGATCTGAATGGGGGTTTAATTCTGGGACCTAAAAGGAAAGGCTGAGGGATTTGGGCTTGTTCAGTCTGCAGAAGAGAAGAATAAGGGGGGATTTGATAAGAGCCTTTAACTACCTGAAGGGAGGTTCTAGAGAAGTGGAGAGAGGCTGTTTTCAGTAGTGGCAGATGGCAGCAATAGCCTCAATTTGCAGTGGGGGAGGTCTGGATTAGATATCAGGAAAAGCTATGTCACCAAGAGGGTGGTGAAGCACTAGAATGTGTTACTCAGAGAGGTGGCAGAATCTCCATCCCCAGAGGTTTTCACATCCTGGCTTGACAAAGTCCTGACTGGGGTGACTTAGGGTTGGTCCTGCTTTGGACAGGGGGTTGGACTTGATGACCTCCTGTGGTCTCTTCCAGCCCTGTGATTCTATGAGTCTATGAAAAGCTGTCAGTGTGTCTAGTGCTTAGGATAGGTGCTTCTTTTCCCCTTATAAATCTAGATAAATAATCACGTAATCTTGATCACAATGACAGTCATTATACCTCAGAGCTCATTACTGCCCTTGTGGTCTCCATTTTCTCAGTGAAACAATAGATAAAAGTCACTCCATAACTAGAAGACCTGAAGTTGTTCTGGTCTGATGACCTGGCACCACTGCTGTGAAGAGTGGCAGGATGCAGGTAATGGATTCAAAAGCTCAGACAGAGGGCAAACCAAGGAAGAGCTGCCTTGAGCCATTACTATATAAATAGGGGGATAAGGATTAGGCAGAATGTATTATTTTGTCTGCCAGCTGGAACCAAATCACTTCCAGTTAGTATGATAAAAGTTCACTTGTATCATCATAGTATTTGTGAATCACCAAGGTCGCTCCTAATTGCTATGAAGTGAGATTCTGACTTTTGTGTACTCAAGGATAATATTTTGCATTCACCAGCGGTACCTCTTGGCATATTCATTTAGCCAACCACCCACAGACCCTACAATTATATCCAGAAGCACGGATAACATCATACCTTGCTATTATGCTTTAACCAGAATTCACAAGGGCATTTTTAAAAAGGAATTAACTCCTGACAGAACTGAAGATACTTAGAAAATCCAGCATGCCCAGAACCTACCCACCACCCAACTTTAAATCATAGGAGAAACATAACATCAGCAACACCATGACATATCTGGCAAATACCACAAGCTGGGTCTATAGTGCAGAATTCTGGAGGCCACACTCCAAATGCATTCCGTTGAAAATCTGTCAGCAGAATGCAGCAGTTTTCCCGGCAGGGTTCTGTCTTGCCCATATGAGGCATAACACCTCTATCCATAGAGTTTGTCGACTCTGTGGGTGTGTCTACACTAGCCGGCTACTTCGAAGTAGCCGGCACAACGTGGAAATAGCACTCGTCACATCTACACGTGCCATGTGCTATTTCGATGTTCAAATCAACGTTAAGTGGCGAGACGTCGAAATCGCTATTCCCATCCGGAGATGGGAATAGCGCCCGACTTCGACTTTCAACGTTGAAGTAGGGTATGTGTAGACGATCTGCGTCCCGCTACTTCGAAATAGCCAGGTCCACCATGGAAGCAATCAGCTGTTAGGCAGAGACATGCTGTCCAGCCCCTGCGGGCCTCTATGATCTCTGTGCCCAGTGGTTCTTAAAGCTGCATGAACCCGGAAACCCTGTAGCAGGAAGCTGACACCGTGCAGGCAGCAGCCGTGCCACGAGGTACCCCTGCACAGGCCAGATGGGCACCATCATGGCAGCGAGCCAGCCTCCCGAGCGCCCCCAGAACTCCCCCTCCAGGCCATCCCAGGGCTCCCAGGCCTCCAGCCGGTGGGTTAGGAAGCGGGGCCCCTCCTGGACTGACTCTGAGTTCCATGACCTGCTGGGGCTCTGGGGTGAGGAAGAGGTGCTGCATGTCATGGGGAGCAAGCGGCGGAATGCGGAGGCATTCACCCAGCTGGCCGAGGGCCTGGCTGCCCAGGGTCACCTGTCCACACCCCTGACTGTGTCAGGAGTAAGGTCAAGGAGTTGTGGCAGTGTTACACCTGGGCCCGGGACTCGGCCAGCCGGTCTGGGGCTGCCCCTGCCACTTGCCCCTCTTACCAGCAGCTCAGGGCTATCCTGGGCCCCCGGGGCACCTCCTCCCCCCAGCCACCCTTGACACCACAGCTGACGAGCCCCAGCAGGCCTCGGAGCCAGGGTCGGGTCCGGAGGCCAGCCCTGTACCCCTGGGCTAGAGCCAGGACCCTCCACCCCGGCCACCGAGTGGCCCAGTGAGGATGGTGAGCTCGTGCTGGGCATCCCATCCCACAGCTCCAGCCGGGTGTCTGCTAGATGGGCCTCTCCTGATCCTGGCAGTGCACCGTCGGGTACATACTCCACAGGGCACAGATCCCCTGAGCATGGGGCAGGGGCACCACTTGATCGCAGGCCCCCCACATGCCCACAAGACCCCAGCCTGCCATGGCCTGGGCAGACCATGGCCCAGGGACGGTGCCACAGCCACCCCAGTGCCCAGCAGCATCTCCACCCATGCACAGTGCCGTGCCCCACCCCTGGTGTGAGGTGAGAAGAGAGGACCACTGGAAGGGGCCAACCACAGGATCACTGCACGCACTAATGGGGGATGGAGGGGGACCACAGTCCCTTGGGGGGATGGGGGGTGGGCCACAGTCAGGGCTGGGTACTCACAGCCTCCCTTCCTCCTTTCCCCCTATCTCTGCAGCTGCACCATCCTTGGTCCCAGACAGCCCCGAGACCACCAGACCACCAACGCCTGGGGTTGCCGCCTGCACCAGGACGGGCCCACCCCTGCCAGGGCCACCGCCGCAGCCCACATGAGCCGCAGGTGGCTGCTGCCCTCCGGGGCCAGGTGGACATCATGGAGCGGAGACTCCAATTTGAGGAGCAGGAGGCCACCTGGCGCCAGGAGGCCTGGCTGGAGTTTATGGCCACCTTCAACCGGGTGGCCAACACCTTTGAGGAGCTGGTGGCCCGTCTGCCCCCTCCCGATGTCCTCCATGCTGCCCTCCCCTCTGCCCCGCCTGCTGCCCCACCTGATGTCCCGCCTGCTGCCCTGCCTGATGTCCCGCCTGCTGCCCCACCTGCTGATGTCCTGCCTGCTGCTCCACCTGCTGATGTCCCACCTGCTCTCCCACCTGATGTCCCACCTGATGTCCCACCTGCCGCCCCACCCACTGTCCCGCCTGTCGCCCCACCCACCAGCTCTGCAGGGCAGGAGCCACCTGGAGCTGATGACCAGGCCGAGGACCCACCTCGGCCATACCTCCCCGTCCTCACGGTCCCCAGCTGGCCTCGCCGGGGACCCCGGCTCAGGGGGGGACTGGCCACCCAAACTCACTGGGGGTCATGCCCTTCTACCCCCGCCCCAAAATGATGGGCCGATGTGGGGCCTGCCCACGTCTCCCCCCTGTATATAGTTGCCCCCGCCCTTGTATATAGTTATTTATAGTTGACCCCCTGTACATAGTTTATTATAGATGTCCCCACCTGTATATAATTATTTTCAATTATTCTGTTTTATTTGGTTTATATATGCTGAAAAGAGGTGAAATTTTTGGTTATTTAAATAATGAGTTTTATTTTTCAAAAAACCTGTGTCCTGTGTACTTTTGGTGAGGGTGGGTTGTGGGTGCTGGGGCACGGTGCAGGGATGGCCTGGGTGTCGCTCACTAGGCCCCCTGGTCGAAGTATTCCTTCAGGGCCTCCCATCCTGGTGGGCCTGGGGGCTCGGGGCAGCAGCTGGCTGGCGATAGGCTGTTCCAGCCTCCAGTGCCCAGCCCTGCACGAAGGCCTTCCCCTTGCTTTCCACCAGGTTGTGGAGCGTGCAGCAGGCACTCACAAGCTGGGGAATGTTTTGGAGGCCCAGGTTCAGGCATGCCAGGAGGCAATGCCAGCGGCCCTTCAGGCACCCGAAGACTTGCTTGACCACTTGGCGGGCATGGCTGAGTCGGGCGTTGTAGCGCTCCTGGCTAGAATTGAGGTGGCCTGTATAGGGCCACATAAGCCAGGGCTGGAGGGGGTAAGCCGCATCCCCGACAATGCAGAGGGGTATGTAGGTGGTATCCCCCACAGGAATCTCCCTCTGGGGGATGTAGGTCCCTGCCTGCAGTTGGTGGCATAGTTCCGAATTCTGGAAAACACGTGCATCATGGGTACACCTGGGCCACCCCACGTATACATCCTGGAAGTGGCTACGGCTGTCCACCATGGCCTTCAGGACCTCAGAGTGGTAGCCCTTCCTGTTGATATAGCAGCCACCACTGTGGTCTGGGGTGCGGATGGGGATGTGGGTCCCATTGAGGGCTCCAAAGCAGTTGGGGAATCCCTTGGCGGTGAATCCCTCGATGGCTGTGTCCAGGTCCCCAACTCGGATGACCCTCTTCAGCAGCAGGGCATTGAGTGCACGCACCACCTGTGGAGAGGGAACATGGGTGCCTGTGTGGGTTTGCAGAGTGTGACCCCCCTCACCCAGGACACCCTCCCCAGACCCCGCTCCCCAGGGGGTTCGGACCCAGGCCTTCTTACCTCCACGAGGACAGCCCTGACTGTGGCCTTTCCCACTCCAAACTGCTGTCCCACGGAGCAGTAGCTGTCTGGAGTGGCCAGCTTCCAGACAGCTATTGCAACCCTCTTCTCGACAGGGAGGCTACATCTACACGTGAAGCCTACATCGAAGTAGCTTATTTCGATGTGGCGACATCGAAATAGGCTATTTCAATGAATAACGTCTACACGTCCTCCAGGGCTGGCAACGTCGATGTTCAACATCGACGTTGCGCAGCACCACATCGAAATAGGCGCTGTGAGGGAACGTCTACACGCCACAGTAGCACACATCGAAATAAGGGTGCCAGGCACAGCTGCAGACAGGGTCACAGGGCGGACTCAACAGCCAGCCGCTCCCTTAAAGGGCCCCTCCCAGACACACTTGCACTAAACAGCACAAGATCCACAGAGCTGACAACGAGTTGTAGACCCTGTGCATGCAGCATGAATCCCCCGCTGCAGCAGCGGCAGCCAGAAGCCCTGGGCTAAAGGCTGCTGCACACGGTGACCATAGAGCCCCGCACGGGCTGGAGAGACAGCGTCTCTCAACCCCCCAGCTGATGGCTGCCATGGAGGACCCCACAATTTCGATGTTGCGGGACGCGGATCGTCTACACGGTCCCTACTTCGACGTTGAACGTCGAAGTAGGGCGCTATTCCGATCCCCTCATGAGGTTAGCGACTTCGACGTCTCGCCGCCTAACGTCGAAGTTAACTTCGAAATAGCGCCCTACGCGTGTAGCCGCGACGGGTGCTATTTTGAAGTTAGTGCCACTACTTCGAAGTAGCATGCACGTGTAGACACAGCCGGAGAGTGCACCGCATCTGGGTGTCGTGGTGCCTCAGTGTGGGGGTGAGCCACTGGCAGAGCTCCATGAAGGTTTGCTGGCTCATGAGGAAGTTCTGCAGCCACTGTTCATCATTCCATTCCCCCATAACCAGGTGCTCCCACTACCTGGTGCTGGAGGGGTAGCTCCAGAGTCGGCAGGGCACCCGGTGGTGGGGCGGAGCAGAAGGGCCCGATGGTCTGGGGCGTCTCCTGGTGCCCCTGGGAAGGGCTCCCATTCCAGAAGCTGCTGGGCGGCTGCCCAGGCAGCATCTAGAAGGGCACCTGCTCCGTGGGAGGTGGCTTGGAGGGCTTCTAGCTGCTGCTGGACGTCCATGTCTGCAAGCTTGAGGTCCGCGAGGCTTGTATCACCAATGCAGGGCTGCTCATGCAGTGCAGGCTGGGAGTGTCTGGGAGGGGCCCTTTAAGGGAGCCCTGGAAGGGCTAGTCTGCTCTGTGATCCTGTCCGTGGGCTTTCTTGGCCCCTTATTTCGAAAGAGGGGGCTTGTGTGCATGGATACTCTGCATTTCCTTCCTGGGCGGCTCCTTTCAACGATCCCCGGTGCTACTTCAACGTTGAATGTCGACGTCACCAGCCCTGGAAGACGTGTAGACGATAATCATCGAAGTAGCTTATTTCGATGTTCTTACTTCAAAATAGGCTACTTCGACGTAGTGTCCTAGTGTAGATGTAGCCTGTGTGAAGAGCTGCCGGTTGGCTGTTCTGTCAACAGAAGCTTGGGCAGTCTGGCTGCTCTCTGTCAACAGAGGGCGTTAACGGGGGAGCCTCTATTAGGTGTGGATGTGTTCTGTAGACAGGCTCCGTCAGGAAATATCTGTCGACAGTGACTTTTGACAACAAAATGCAGTAGTCTACACACAGCTATTGTGCTCATTTGGGAACCCACAAGGAACGAATGTTTTAGGATAGGATTTTCAAAGATGTTCCATGGCTTATTGACATTCTATGGGAGCTAGGCACTGATCTCGCAAGGACCCATTTGAAGATCCAAGCCCTAGATGATCTGAGGGGGGTAGGGAGAGAGCGTTAGGGACACAGGGCAGAAAGTGTGAATCATTAGATTGAACCTGCCTGCTGTGATGTAGCAAGGAACAGGAATAACGTGCTGCAGGCTTGCAGGGCTACCATAGTTGAACTTTCAAAAAAGAGGACATCCGGAGAGGGAGTTTATCTATATCAGTATCTACCAACTCTTGTTGCATTAATGTACTGTACATACTATAACACATTAATAAAATGTGAGATGGTAGACACTGATACAGATACACTCCCTCTTAAGGGTGTTCTCTTTTTTTGGAAATATAGCACTTTAAAGACTAAATGATTTATTCAGTGATGAGCTTTCATGGGACAGACCCACTTCTTCAGATCAATTTCAAATTCAAATACATATTCAGATTCGACACATTAACATGTGGTATGAACAGAGACATCAACTGGCTCACGCATTACAATAACTGCTTCCCTTCCTTTGATGCTCATAATACCCTCCCCACCTCTCACCCCCTTCCCTCAATCCTATTTGATTTGTCAGTTTTTATTGTTTTTTTTTTTCCTTTTTGGTCCTCTGTACTTATAAAAGTCAGTCTGCATTGGAAATTAAACTGATCTGAAGAGGTGGGTCTGTCCCACCAAAGCTCAACACCAAATAAATCATTTTGTTGGTCTTTAAAGTGCTATGTTTCTGCCAGTTTGTTTTGTTGGAGAACAGACTAACATGGCTACCGCTCTGTTACTCTTTTTTCAAAGTTCAAGTGAAGCCTTTTGTTGCAAAGGGATTCTGAGAGCTGTTGTCATAATGAGGTTCTAATTGTTTTCATCATGGCATTAAATGTGTGGCAGATCCTTTCTTTCTGTCCATTCCTTGCCACCCGTCCCCCAACTGTGTCTTGTATTCTTCAAGACAGGCTAGCTACTACCCTCCCCATTTTATTGTGTTCTTCTTCATCTGGATCTGGGACACCTTGGCTGCGTCTACACGTGCACGCTACTTTGAAGTAGCGGCAGTAACTTCGAAATAGCGCCCGTCACGTCTACACGTGTTGGGCGCTATTTCGAAGTTGAAATCGACGTTAGGCGGCGAGACGTCGAAGTCGCTAACCCCATGAGGGGATGGGAATAGCGCCCTACTTCGACGTTCAACATCGAAGTAGGGACGTGTAGACGATCCGCGTCCCGCAACATCGAAATAGCGGGGTCCTCCATGGCGGCCATCAGCTGGGGGGTTGAGAGATACTCTCTCTCCAGCCCTTGCGGGGCTCTGTGGTCACCGTGGGCAGCAGCCCTTAGCCCAGGGCTTCTGGCTGCTGCTGCTGCAGCTGGGGGTCCGTGCTGCATATACAGGGTCTGCAACTAGTTGTTGGCTCTGTGTATCTTGCACTGTTTAATGAAAGTGTGTCTGGGAGGGGCCCTTTAAGGGAGCGACTTGCTGTTGAGTCCGCTCCGTGACCCTGTCTGCAGCTGTGCCTGGCTCCCTTATTTCGATGTGTGCTACTGTGCCGTGTAGACGTTCCCTCACTGTGCCTATTTCGATGTTGGGCTGAGCAACGTCGAAGTTGAACATCGACGTTGCCAGCCCTGGAGGACGTGTAGACGTTATTCATCGAAATAGACTATTTCGATGTCGCAACATCGAAATAAGCTATTTCGAAGTTGGGTGCACGTGTAGACGTAGCCCTTGACTAAAGAAACAGTCTGCCAGGTTCTTTTCTTTTTTCTCCCCAGTAGAGATTACTGAGAAAGCCTGAACCTGGGGCTTTTTGCTTCCTGCATGGGGCCTCTGACATTTTCAGTGCTGCTGGTTGTTTAGTGGCCTCCTGTTGGTCTTGCCTGGTCAGCAATCTGTCACTGGCTTCTGCCTTCTCCTCTTTGCATGTCCGTGGGCAAGGAAAGATAAGCAAGACCTGCAACATGTTCAGAGGAAACTACACCATATTTGGCAGCAGCATTGAGTCAATGGGTGCCAAGAATATGACTGGCATCATTTTCTTGGGTCTTTCTTCAGTCTTACACGTGGGCTTGATATATATTCAGGAAAGCACATATGGTAAGAGAATTAAAAAAAAGTTTATTCTACATATAGCTGGGTGAATATTGCAAAGAATGTTTTGCAAGTACTTAACTTAGATATTGAAATAAATTCCTGCAACCATCATCACACCCACTTTTGTGTTTGTTTTGTATCAATAACTGTGCCATCAAGTTTTGCTGGGTATCAGTGTGTATAGCAGTCAAATTTCTGAACTGGATGTATGAGTACTTATGTCAAACGTATTTACTTGCTTGTCCATTTATAGAACACAAAGACTACTGTGAAATTACTAATCAACACAATCGTAATTGAACCATTCAGGTAGTCAGTGTTACAACCTGGTTTAAACATGGAATCAAATTTTGAGTGAGGACCAGCGAGACCACATTTTTCTTTCCTACCAGAAACACAGTACTGAAATCCTGATGCAAGTGGCTCATGTGATCAAAGCAAATCTTTCACCCTTTTAATAAGCAACTGGGTGCCATCACTCAAATTTGTGCTTTTTCAGGGCGCATCTCATTCTGAGCGAGAGATGTGAGTCCCAGCTCATGCACACATGCCTGTACTTGCATTTGCTTACAGCACAGGTGGTGGAAGTGACAGCATGGCTTAACCATACCCAGTACTTATCCACAGGATTCAGGAGGGTTTGGACTCAGCATGTCCACATCCTGCTGCTACTGTCCTGGCTACCATGGCTACACTGCTATTTATACTTAGACTAGCTCTCACTGGGCAAGCATGAGTGTGTTCATAAGAGAGGGGAATCACACCCCTTGATCAGAGAGGAGATATAGCCTGAAGGGGAAATTTTCAAAGTAGTGTACAGGGATTCATTAGCACTGCTTCAGTCAGTCTCAGTGAGCACTGTACAGTGGAAACCATTGCTTTAAAATTAAGAGGAAGATGGTCAAAGGCAATGAGAGCTGGATGCTGTTTTGTTCCTTTGAAAATCTCCCTCTCACAGTCATGAAATAGGGATGAATTCTATGCCTACCATATGACACTGTCATGTTACAATGCTCTTTCTGTACAGTAGATCCTCACTTTGTGTGGACTCGACTTACACAACGTCATATTTGTGCGAGTCGAGTCTGGGGGCACTCTGTTGTAGCCCTCCTCTCTGCTTACCCCCATGCTGCCAGCCAGCTCAGGGGCTCCTTACGAGGCAGGTCCTCCCTTGTGGCTGTCCAGCACTGCAACTCTGGGGGCGGAGAAGGGCAGGCATGGCTGGAGCTGCCAGGGGACAAGTCGCAGCATGGGTGGAGCAGCCCAGTGCTCCATTGCCACATTTGGAGCTGTTGTTGCCTGAACTGCCCCAGGGCCAAGCTGCGCCGTGGCTCAGAGGTGGCAGGGGTGCCATGGCTGCACTGCATGGCTGGAAGCTGGAGCAGGAAGTGTTCCGTCCTGCCTCTAACTCAGCCCCTGTTGCCTGTAGAGGGAGCCAGGGTTGCCAGCTGGAGCAGAGGCGTCAGCTGCCCACTTCCCTCAGCTAGTGGAATTCTGGGGATCTCCCCAACTCTCCCCCCACATTTATGTGAAATTCAATTAACGTGGAGGTTGCCCAGGACTCATCCTCCATGTAAATTGAGTATTTATTGTACCTTATCAAGGCCAGTTTCACTCTGAATGAAAGTGAAGAAAACGGTAATTAAGCTTTGAAATACTTGGCAAATTAGTGTCTGGGACTGCTTGTATAAGAGAAGGTGACAACTAGTTAAAAACCTTACACACTGTCACTGGGGGACTGACAGCCATGCTGGGCCCTGGCCAAGGTAGCAGGGGGACTCTTCCATGCTTCGAAAAAGGGGATAGGGGCTTGGGGAGAGGTGGGGGCAGCCAGACCTCAGCAGTGCTCAAAATGCGTGATGCTGTGTGTCCTCTCCCTCCTGGTCAGCTCTTCATGCTGCCTGCTGATTTAAAGGGCCCAGAGCTCTGGCCACTACCACTCCTGCAGTAGCAGTGAAGGCAGCTGGGAACCCTGGTCCCTTTCAAATCACTGGGCCCCAAGGCAACTTCTCCTTCCTGCCACCCTATTGATGGGTCTGCACTGCTTTCTGCTCAGCCAAAGTAATATTAAAAGGGCAGAGAAGGAGCAGAGAAAAAAACTCACCTTTGAGTTAAATTAAGATTCCAAGAGGTTTTATCTCTGTTGAATAAGAGACATAGCATTGCTGTGTGCCCAGGACAACATTTGCTTCATTCTTCTGGGGTAAGGAGAGCACCATCGTTTGATTCCTGTGAGTCAGAAATCAGTGTTTAGAAAGAGTAGTATGTCCTTTAAACAGGCACTCAGAAGAACCCCAACTGCAGGACTTGTAACAGTGGTGCCAGCCCGGACTTAAAAACCCTCCACTGAGGATTACGTGACAATTCTTGAAAAAGGTTTGAGATGTAAGCAGGAGAGAGAGAGGTGGGACCTTGTCACAGTTAAGAGAAATAAGTATCCTTTCTTCCTCAAGCTCGAGTTTTGAAGGGAAAATAGGATGGAAATAACTGTACTGGCAGATGTTACCTAAAGCTCAAGGGACAGCCATATTCTAGAGCCAACACATAAGAAAATAAAGTGGAATAAGGATTAGAAGCTCAAGGGCTAGAGAAGATACTTTCCATTTGGAGAATGTGATGCCAGAGCAGAGGTAGCACTACTAGAGCTAGATGTGTACCATAGATGTTCAGGGCTTGTGAAGGAAATAGAAATATTACTGGTGCCAATTGTCCTCCTCATGCAAGACAACATGTTAATAGATTTGGAGCTGCCTGTAATAATTTATGAATACTCCATCTCAGGGGAGATGTGCGTGAGCACAAAGGGTCATGAGCCCCTCAATGTTGTGGGGTAGGGGGGCAAGAGGCCAGCAGTTGTCAGTGCCATCCCCTCCAGTGGACAATTTATGGCAACCAATTTAGGCCCCAAGCTTTGGAGGGCTCCATGGGGCCCAGGACGGCCCAGGGAACTAGAGGTCAGGCCCCACCACACTCACTGGTGGTGATGGGAAACAGAGCAACCCAGCTGCAGCCCACTTCACTCTGCCAGATCCCAGCTGCATCACTCTGCTTTCAGCCACCCAAGAGTGGGGTGGGTGGTTTCACCCTCTCCTGCAAGCCCCCTCCTCTGAGTCAGGGGGAGCAGTAAAGATGGGGCCACATTGCTCCATTTCCCTCTGCCACTGATGAGTGTGGGGGTGGGCCTGACTACTGCTGTAGGCACCAGGAGTTCCCATGGCCACTCTGGAAAGGAGGCAGAAGGAAAAGGTAGAGTCATGGAGGTGGCACAAGGGCCAGGAAGAGACGGGGAAGGGGTGGAACAGAAGGGTGGGGAGGTTTGAGGGAAGGAGTGGAAGTGGAAGCAATGATGGGACATGAAGAGACAGGGCCCAGGGCACAGGGGGATTGTCCTGGCTCTGCACCCTCCTAGAGATGGCCGTTCCCCAGGCTAAGGATGGCATGCTCAGGAAGGAGTCGTGGTGGGGTGGAGTGGTCACTCGGCTGGTGCTCCCTTTGTGTGCCTCCTCAGCAGTCATCTATGCTCAGTCTGGATGGATTTATTGTTATTTGCTATGTGCATATACTGAGATAGATCAATACAGGTTGAATCTCTCTAGTTTGGCACCCTCAAGACCTGACTGGTGCCAAACAAGAGAATCTGCCGGAACACGGGAGGTCAATGTTGTCTAGCAGCATTGCCAAAATTTCCACTGCTTACTGGGCTCTTAGGAGACATTTAGGGGTAAATTTCTGTTAAATAACAGCACAGAACACTGTGAGCTAGAACTGGTGGTTGGAAACAAACATTATGGGACCACAGGAAACTTGGCCACACCCATGATAGGTGGCCATTTGGTTAACTAAAACCATGCCAGATTATGGATGTTGCTGGGCAAGAGATCGCCAGATTAGTGAGGTTCAACTTGTAGTAGGATTATCAGAAAATATACTCAGGAAGGGTAGGGTGAATTCTGATATGCTCTTCTCCTCAAATACTTGGCACACAAAGCAAGAGCAATTTTCTCTGAAGTTGTACGTCAAAGATATATTCAAATTGGAAAAGGTTCAGAAAAGGAAAACAAAAATACTTGGTGGAATGGAAGAGTTTCTATATGAGGAGAAATTAAGACTAGGAGTTTTCAGTTTGGAAAAGAGATGACTAAATGGGTGACATGATTCAGATCTACAGAGTCATGATAGGTGTAGAGAAAGTGTATATTTATTCTTTTTGGAACACAACAACTAGGGGTCACCAAATGACATTAGTAGGTAGCAGGATTAAAACAAACAAAAGGAAGTATTTCTTTACTCAACATACAGTCAACCTGTGGAACTCTTTGCCAGAGAATGTTGTTACAATCACGACTACAAACGGATTTAAAAAAAGCACTGGATGAGTTCATGGGTCCAATAAAGGCTGTTAGTCAGGATGTGCTGGGACAGTGTTCCTAGCCTCTGTTTGCCAGAGGTGGGATTGGGTGGCAGGAAATGGGTACCTTATTGATTTCCCGTTCTGTTCATTCCCTCTGGGGCATGTGCCATTGGCCACTGTTGGAAGACAGCATACAGTACTAACTAGATGGACCTTTGATCTGACCCAGTATGCCTGTCCTTATACTTTTAGGTTTCTGTTCTTATTTTATAACTCCAACGCTAGCTGAGCTCACCACATTGGTCTTTGGCAGTTGATTTAAATGTGTGAACTTAGAGAACAAAGATTTCCAGCTGAATCTAAAGACTGAGAGACAGAGAGTGAAGGTGAACCCAGAGGTTGGCATGGTATGGGAAATTAAATCTGCTAGTGTTTCCATGAGGAGAATAGTGGGACACCAGGTAAGATGCACCTGTGTGGGCCTTTTATTGCTTTATAAACCCTTTGTCTTAGGTTCTGATGTATTCTTACTGCTTTTAGAAGGCTGTGTTCATTGGAGTCCCAGTTGCTCAAGAAAAGAAAGAACCACAGGTACCCAAGCACAAACAGATCTCTTGTGATAAACAGTGCTGATCCACAAGGTACTTCAGTCTTAGCCCTGGTCTACATGATTCTGTCCCATTGAAAATGAGGTGAATTCAGATGAAAGAAGTGTCTGGAGGAGCAGCCAGCACTGTAAACATTAAAAATGGTAATGGAATGTGTTGTTAGTACAGAAAAGGCAGCAGGAGAAGGAAAGCAGGAAGAATCCCATGATAATACCTGCTTGAAAAACAGCAGAAACCTACAGACAAGAGGCAGCAGACTAACACTGTTGTAAGTGAGAGAGTGGACAGGAGAAGGAAAGCAGTATATGTACATGTCCATTCACAAAAGGCAATCTACTGAGAGTCAGAAATTCCCTTAGCCTGTTCCTAGAAATACAGATACTGCTTATTCAAGGCAAATTGCTTACCAGATGGCAGTTGCCTTTGGAAGAAGCTTTTGAATATGGAGGAAACCATATTGCAGCATGGAAGATAAATTCAATATATTGGCAGTTGACTTGCTGTGGTTGGCTTTTTTGAAGCCAAGAGTTTTATAGGGAACTGAACATCCAGCACAAGCAACTTCTTTATGTTGCCCCAGAGTTGTATCAAAGCTTCCAAGCACCGAAAGTGTGAAAGCATCCGGAAGAGCTTCACCTCACCACGGAAATTTGAACCAACAGTCAGATAGCTGGCATGTAAGAAAATTGGTGGCATTTGTACCTTTGTCTGTCTATCCTGCCCCAGCAACATACTTACATGGCTTCCATTACCATAGCATCCAAGTGCCTCCCCAGTATTTAAAAATAGAAGTGACAACAAACCCTCCAGATTTATGGCTTCAATAAAGTGACAAATGTGATGCATGCCACCAAGAATGAGCAATGTATTGTGTGGCATGTTTTGCACATTGCACTGATTTTATTGCCCATGACTTGCTGTGCTGACAAAAACAATGTAGAAAACCTGCTGTCTTATGCATACAAAAAGCCAATATCGCATCTGAATGTATGCACAGAGAAATCAAGAGCTCCACACAAATGCATCCGAGGGAAGAATTTTATCTTGAGTCTAGTCATTTGAGTCGCACCTTGACTGTTATATATTTAGTTGTCTCTATTTTTGGTGATTTATGTTCAATGACATCCTAGCGATGCTACTTTACTGATATATTTGCAGCCAGCTTAGAACCCTTCTGTAAGATTGCCAAAAAATGAAGTTACAAAATAGTAAGCAAGAATAGTGGAAAGGCAGATTCCCATTGATTGTTTCTCTTCACTGCTGCTTCACTGCACCCAGAAGCTCCAGAGAGATCTGTGTTCTTTGTAGTAGGTGCTGTGCAAATTGTAAAGCAAATTTAAACATGTCTGCGAGGCCTGGTAGGTTTCAAGAGCCTATGTCTGAGGCAGACACAACAACCTGACAGTATTTTCATTGCTTACACAACTACATGGCCTATTGAAAGTGAACCAGTTCCATAAACTGAAGTTAACAAAAATCCTGACAGCTTATTATTTTTGTCACTTTCCATCTCTTCCTGTATCTTCAACATTTTCTTCCTTCTTATCTTCCCAATCTTCCAACTGACAGGCGAGTCTTTTTCATTTCAGATGCTCCTAAACCTTGGGGCACTGCTTACTGAAGAGATTGGACAACTTTGGGATTCAATTCTTGGAAAAGTCATTTGTGCTGAATATTTACTGCTTCTTCCATAAGTTCCCAGGCATACTTACTTGCCCTATGGCTGTCAAGTGATAAAAAATGGCAATTAATTGTGAGATCATTCATCTTATCCAGGCAACACAGTGAAATACATTTTTGTGAAAGCGCAACTTATAAATATAGATTATTATTATTATTATATTCAAAAAGCAAAATATTATTCAAAATATTATTCAAAAGCAAAATAATGTAAAACTTTGGAGCCCTGTAAGTCAAAGCATGAACGGGCATATGAATGTTTAACATATCTGGCATGTAAGTACCTTGCGACACAGCTGCAAATACAACGCAAATGCCTGTTCTGACTTTCAGGTGACATTGCACAATCTCCCATAAATGCAAACAAACTTGTTTGTCTCTGTGACTGGATGA
This sequence comes from Carettochelys insculpta, assembly GCF_033958435.1. Taxonomy (NCBI): domain Eukaryota; kingdom Metazoa; phylum Chordata; order Testudines; family Carettochelyidae; genus Carettochelys; species Carettochelys insculpta. The sequence goes on along the minus strand of NC_134138.1, from coordinate 85,667,598 downwards.
ATAAGAAGTAGGACTGAATGGACCTATATGAAGTGAATTGTTTAGTTTTACAGTGCAAATATATGTAATAAGAATAAGATAAAAAAAAATCACAAGATCACCACGAAATGCATCTGCAGTGCTGAATCTATTCTCCAACATTAGCCAATATAACTCACCAGATCACGTGAAAAATCAACTGATGAAACTCCCTGTTTGTTGCCCAGCACAAAGGAAAGTGCAGTTGATATAAGAACTTGTTGATTGTCAAAAAAAAAAAAAAATCATAGAAATCTTTTTACCAGGATATGTAATCCTCATTTAGGTTACAGTATTGGTTCAGATCAGTAATGTCTCAGGAGATGGTTACATATTCAGACAGTTCTTTTTCTTGAATCCTATATATCTGCTCTCTTATGGGTGATTTATAGGAAAAAAGAGGTGAACACATAAAGCTTGAAAATGCCACACCAGACCCCTTAAGATAAGATTGCTGGGTAATACTTCAGTTTCTGGGACAGTGATTTAACAAACATAACTTGTAATTATTGAACATTTTCTCAAGGAAACATCATTTCCATCATATTATTTCATTTTGAGTCCATATTAACATAATTACTTGCTTTATGACTACAATTTGGGAGGTTTAGAAGCACAAAGGACATAACTGGAGAATAAGACACTCACTCTGGAAAGCCTGTGCATTGCCAGTTGCATGACTGGCTTGCCAGGGCCAATTAACATTTTTTTTTCATTTTTCCCTTTGAATGACTTACCAAAATATGCCTGTTTTTCAGAACCCTTGGGCTCCTTTTTTTCAGGTTTGAGAGATACATAGCAACATGCAGCACATTCATGCAGAGTTAAGTGCTCTTTGGTGTATTGGAAACCACTTAATTTGTATAAATATGCTTCAGGTTGCTCAGTTTTTACACCACTTTGAGAAGGAGCTGCAGTGTTTAGAAGCTGCATAATGTATTCATTTAAAAGGAGCTATATAATCTGTGATACGTGTATCTTCCCAGTGATTACTCTCAGGATAGCAATTTATTCTTTCTTATATTTTTGTACTTCGCTGCATTGTATTAATGAACCTGACACAGAGAATTTCACATCGCATGCCCTCTTATATTCAGAATTTTGTTTTTATCAATGTTGATATAAGGGATAAGCATGAGATATGTATAAGTACTGAGTGATTTTTGCAAATCAGTGCAGCAAGAAGGATTTATGTTTTTAAACATCTACATGTAAATAGTATTTATTTTCTAATCTAGCTAAATATGTTAGCTCATGCATAACAAAAGTGTACCTTTTTAGCTCCATTCAATCTAATTTTCATTTTCAACAGAGCTGAAAGAGATAATTTCTGACCCACCACCAAGAGCATGATATCGGAATGTCAACTATTTTGCTGTTGGTGTTTATATCATAGTCTAATAACTCCTTACACCACAATTGAATTATTTTCAAAAATAGAAAGCATGCTTGTATTGTGAAGCATTCCCACAGGATATCTTACATACCCTGAAAAGAACCTAATGTCTCTATTTAACATCTTTACAGTACGTATCATAGTTTAAAAAGACTTGGGCATAAATGTAATCCAACTTGTTTGCAAAATCTGAAAATCTGAAGTGGGGCTTACCCACAAAAGCTCATTACCTAATAAATTTGGTAGCCTGAAGTGCTACAGGACCTCTTGTTTTTTGTGAAGCTACAGACTAACATGGCTACCCTGTAAAACTATTGTTCTCTATGGTGAATATTGTAATGCAAGGTGGGTAACCTTTTTCAGGTCAGGAGCCATTGACCCATAGACCAGGAACGGGAAACATTTGTTGGGGGACCACTGACTTGTAGACAAATCAGTTGGGGGTGGGGGGGCACACAAGTGAGGAGAAAAAAAAAATTTGGGGGGGTGATCTGGGTGGGAGAGTTTAGGGTATGGGTGTGGGGTCAGGGAGGAAGGGAGTAAGAGCAGGGTGTGGCTGAGGAGTCAGGGTAGGAGGGGGTTCGGTGTAGGGAACTCTGGGTGGAGCTGAGATCAGGTTGCCCCAGCTCCACCCCTTCTACCAGAGGCCCTGCCCCTTCTAGGAGCACAGGGTCACCCCCCACCCCCACCTTGCCTTGGGATTTGGCAAGTCTGATATTGCCTTTCTCTGCCATTTACCAGTGAGCTTCCCTGCATGCCATCAAGAAAGGCAGGGCATATTACTCCCATTCGTTTTCTTAGTGTGGGGGAGACACTTTAGTTTCTATCCAGGGTTTCATAGTTGCATGACTAGTAGAGACAACTAAAGGATCACAGTGAAGCAAGTGTAACCCACACACTGAGGTGAGGTTCACTGTCCCATGAAGTGGAACCTAGGCCACTTTCAGAGGGAAAGAATGGGTCTGTATAGCCCTAGCTGAGCATCAGCTGGCTTTTTGCTCCAAATTGTGGAGGATCCTGAACTAAGCTCCAGAGGTCCATGTTTTGAGTGCACCTGAGGGCAGTTACACAAGCAGCCCTTTTCCTGGCTTCCCTGGCTAGGTCCCCATCCCAGCCTTGATTTTCAGGGCTCCGCTATCTCTAACAGCTCTGCCTTGCAGATTATAACAGAGGTGGCAGACAGAGCTCTGTATAGGACTATTTTTTAAGTTCTGAGTCCATCCTGCCTGGCAACAGCCACTCCCATTCACTCTGACACGGTTGCATTCATGTTTTTTCCTGTTCCCAAACACAAATTCCACAAATCCTACAAGAGGGACAGATTCCCCATGTTATTTAAAAATAAATAAATAAATAAATAAATGAGTGAGTCTGGATAGATGGACATGGAATTGAGACACAATTTTTACCACTATAAAATAAAACATATGTTGCTTAAACCCTGTAAAAATACTTTGCCTCCTGTTAAAATACACATGAAATCTCTTTCTATGCCTTGTGTAAATTTCAGCATAAAAACTGTATTTAAAATAACAAAGAACTTGCTGAACATCACTGAAATTCTGTTAGTAGTTTCCTGCAAATCACTACAGTCTGACTTTTTCCCCATCCAATCTCACCCATAGCAAAGTACGTTTTACCCACTCCTGCTGTTATGAAAGGGGCCGTGTCTACACTAGCCCCAAACTTCGAAATGGTCATGCAAATGGCCATTTCGAAATTTACTAATGAAGCGCTGAAATGCATATTCAGCGCTTCATTAGCATGAGGGCGGCTGCGGCACTTCGAAATTGACACGCCTCGCCACCGCGTGGCTCACCCTGACAGGGCTCCTTTTCGAAAGGACCCCGCCTATTTTCAAGTCTCCTTATTCCCATCAGCTCATGGGAATAAGGGGACTTTGAAGTAGGTGGGGTTCTTTCGAAAAGGAGCCCCATCAGGACGAGCTGCACGGCGGCGAGGCGTGTCAATTTCGAAGTGCTGCGGCCGCCCTCATGCTAATGAAGCGCTCAATATGCATTTCAGCGCTTCATTAGTAAACTTCAAAATGGCCATTTGCGTGGCCATTTTGAAGTTTGGGGATAGTGTAGACGTAGCCAGTGGGTCCCGTGAAACCTGCAGGGCTCTAGCTGCAGAATTCTCAGATGCCTCTTAGGGCAGATTTGTCTCTCGAGTGACACAAAAAGGGCATTGCATTTGCTGGATTCAGAATTAAATTTTTCTTTATCTGGCTGGTACACAAAAATGAGGACATGGTCTGAGTCACCAATGATGCAGCCACACATTTTTCTCGTTTGTTTCATTGCCTCCTTCCCAGCGTTCTGGCCAGAAGCTAGGTTTACACTACAGATTTCTGTTGATGGAAAAGGCCTTCTGCCGACAAAACTAGGGAGCGCCAACTCTACAAATGCATTCCGCCGAGAGTCGACAGAACACTTCAGTTTTCCCGGCAGAGTTTTGTCTTGACTGTACAAGGCATAGCACCTCTGTCAACAGATTCTGTCAACAAAAAATAGTGTAGCCGCTCCAGGATGCCCTCAGTTGGTAGAGAGGTTCACCAGACAGCACTGTTCGCAGAGCTTCTGTCTGCCTCTTCTGTCGACAGAGGGCTGGGCAGTCTGGCTGCTGTCTGTTGACAGAGAGCATTGAGAGGGGGAGTCTGTACTAGGTGTGGATCTATTCTGTAGACAGAGGTTATGTCATGAAATATCTGTCAACAGTGACTTCTGTTGAGAACTCTGTAACATGGACACAGCTCGAGGTTTTGATTTCTGGTACTGTTTCCCATTCAAGTTGGTTGAATAATATTTCTTAAATATTTCACAAATTTTTTCGGGTTTCTTTCTCTCCTGCTATTCATCTATTTGAAAATAACAGTCTGAATAACGCTCTCCGTAGGTATATAAATGTCATGATTTTTTAAATAAAACATATGCACATTGTTTCCCCTTGTTGGTCCAGTTCCAGCACCATCCCACATAAATTATATGACTCCTGATACGAATATTCCAACGTTGCAAGAATTCACTACTATTGTGCAGGGCTTCTTGTTGTGCAGGGCTTCGAATTTAGTGAGGACTAGGGCCTAACACCTTTTGACTGCTGATGGCTAAGGATTTGACTCTGCAGTGTCATAATTCTTGAGCTCTGTAAATGTGTTTTATAGTCCAGATCATTTAATTTTGTCAGGCAAATGTGCTTCATTTTTTAGTGATAAAATGTTCTCATGCTCATCTTTAATAACTGTTTTCCCCTCTGCAACAACTGATGCATAAAGTCTAATCTTTTGTAGTGGAAAGAAGATATTCTTTGAGGATTGATTTAGAATCTGCTGTTGTCTTCCTAATTTTTAATTATATGCAGTCAGATCTGATTAATCTGAATTAGTATGCAAGCCCATTTTTAGAACTAAATAAAAATCAGATTAACAAGTAAGGGGCACATATATAAGGATGTGTTGGAAGATTGGCTGAAAGTGAATTCTCTTTATTCTTAAACATACACATGTTTCCATCCCTACAATGACAGCCTTCACATTGACTGTATAGTTATAGAGCTTCAACTTCTTTGGATCCGGTCTGGGCCTCTAAGCATAATAAATAATAACAATTTTTACGTAACAAAAACAAAGCCATAGCAAGTTCAGTCCTGTCAAGGACTTTATGAACAAAGAAGTGTTTAAAACTTTTGGCTTTTGAGGCCCAAGTCCCTTTGCTTAGCCCTTACCATGTGAGTAATCTCATTGAAATCAATGGGACCTAAGTGCATGCTTAAAATTAAGCACTTACTGAAATGATTTTTCTGAACTGTGGCCTTGCATAATAGGGCTGGATTTACTCTTGTGTGGATAGCATGCAAGCAGAAAATTTAACTATTTGTCATTTCCAATTAATAATGGCATTTTACTCAATGAAATCTAATTATTTCCAAAAATGACTTATATTTGTCAAAGCTGTCTGTTGTTGGAACACTTTCTTAGTTGATAATTTATGTAAACTGTAGAATATTCTGAATCTAAAACATGGTATATTACATTGTTAACATTCTACTAGAATAGATTTTATGTAAAAGCTTTTAAAATACAATAGAAAATGCAGCAATACAGAGCTGGCAGTACATTAGCTACTTTCATTTCAAATGACAAATAGACATTCAGTGTAGACAACAAGGGCTTTATTCTTGACTGACCTATACCCTATTCATGCTCAATTTTTTGTTCCTTTTTTTGTAATTTATTTCCATTTTGTGTACAAGAAACTACAAATGACTCAAATTATCAAAATGATTTTAATTGGCATGTGGTAAGCAATTTTCCTAGTACATTGTCAAGATGCCAAGATGAAAAGGGAAAGAAACTCATCGAAAAAAGAATTGACATGAATAGATAAAAAGCACTTGTCCATGAAAAGTAAACAAATTTAGAAAAAGGACTGTGTGGCAGGGCTCACTCAGCCATTTCTATAGATTAAATTATTATTATTATTATTACTATTATGATGATGATGATGATGATGACGAAGAAGAAGAAGAAGAACAACAACAACAACAACAACAACAACTTAGTGAAGTTGCTGGTGAGACAAGTATTTTTTTGGGGTGACTCATAAGCATTTTCTCTAAGAGATATTGACATATACAGATGAGATTAATCCATGACCAGGGTGAAAGAGTGAATCTAATTTATCCTGCTCTTCAACTCAAAAACACCAGTACTGACAACACTTAATTATATACTCTGGTTCTTTGCCTAACTGGTCCCGGGAAAATTCATTTCTTTTCAATGAGAAATGACCCACATTTCCCATTGATTTGTATTTCATTTATGGATCTCTAACAATGATCACATTCTTGGCAGACCCCTGCCCTATTTTCCCATCCTCCACCAAAAAAGACTAAACAGAATGTACAGTCATTTAAAAATATGGCACTCGCCCTTACGAACCTTAACCGTTAGGAACTCTGTTCCTGCATTTCTTAAGAAGAAATACAGATCTGTCCATTTTAATGTAATTCCTAATGCCCTTAATTCTCTTCCTTCTCTCTAGATAAATAAAAAGATTAATTCTCCCATGCTCTGGAAGCTGTTGTTGGCTTTAAATTAGATCAAGCTGGGAGTTCTCCTCCTTACAGCAGTTCTCCCCTGCTGGCAGAAGGACTCTTGTCTCTGTTGCTTGTCGGCTGCATGTCTGCTTGTCCCTGCAATTAAATTGTAAATCCCTCATGATCATCATTCAGCCAGGAAGAACAGTCTATCTAGGCTTTTAACTTATTTTTAAAGATAAATTTACATAAATGCATTTCTATATATGTTATTTCTGGACAAACAGTAATGCTGCTAATAAGGTTTTGAACACACAGGAAATACAATACAGTGGAAAGCTTAATTTTAAAACTGTGCTTATCTCAGTAGGAAGGCATGTTGGCATTCAAGTATATTGGATAGGCACTTGAGTTTCCTGGTTGCTTCCTTTTGTGTAGGATCATTGTTTACTTCAGGCAGGCAAATTTTGCTGCTCCAGTTTCTAATATTTTATTTAAATAAGTCACTGGTAGGGAACATGCAGGGTCAAGTGCCTCCTGTAGCTGGCCTGGGTGGGGAGCAGCAGGAGCAGGACCACAGCCAGAAAAGAAGAGGTGGGGCCATAGCCTTTTCCAGCCACATTTCTCCAGATGCTGCCCATGCAGTGCAGGGTTCATGCTGAATTTGAGAATGCAGCAGGCTCAGCTTCTGAGCATAGCCCACCCCCTTCCCCAGCATGCTCGGAGTTGGCTCCTGTTCCCAAAGCTGAGACTGGGTAGGGGGGAGGGCCTCTGCTGTCCCCTTCCCAGCTAGAATGTGTACCAGGCAGCATCTAGGTGCAACTCCATTTCAATCCCTGCCCATGTCTGGCTGCTGCTAGAAAGAGCAGCTAAATGTCTGGAATGTGGGGGAAGCCGGAACCACAAGTGGACAGAGCACCCGCCCCAAGTAACATGGGGTGGGGAGGGTGCAGGGAGAGCACAGGGCCCCAGGCTGTATGTGGGGCAGGAAGGAGTCAAAAGGGGAGGTCATGTGTCCTTTCGTTTAGCTGGTGCCTCCCTCCCCAGTATGGGCTCACCAGTTGTTTATGCCAGTAAGAAGTTAGCCAACTAAATCCAACTTCTACCACCGACATTGGAAATCCACCCCATTGGCAAAGCTTTGGCAATAAAGATGGGCAATGTGGCAGGAAGACTGATACATCCCAGTTCTGCCTGAGTATGGATGAGGGAGCAGGTTTCAGAGCTGAGGGCCCTTCACACTGCATACCCTATCAACAGCACCCTTCTTTTTATAGTGAGGGAATTCCAGCTTGAGTCCCTTTGCTCACTACAGCTGCAACACTATGGCCCAGGGAGAGTGGTGATATCCCAGGTCACCATGTCCTAAACCTTTATGACTTTATCGGTTAATACCTTGAATTCCTCCCAAGACCTTACTGTAAGTTAGTGCAGTTCCATGAGCTCTGGAACAATGTGCTTCAGGTGTGAAGTGTTGGAAGCTCCATTTTTTATTTTATTTTATTTTTGCTGAAACTAGACTAGATAAAATAATAATGAACAGTGTGTTACATGCTACAGAACTGTTGAATAGTCTCAAGGTATAACCCCTTGTAACTTCAGTACACAATTAAACTCCATTGGAACTAGACTTCAGTGGGACAGGAATTCACACTCATTCACTTGCTAACATTATTCTATGAACTAGATTCATATTTCTGAAATGTAAATATATGTGAAATTCAGATCAGACCAAGAGGGGGAAACATTAAAGTTTCATGATTTTTCCCCTGAAAATTGTATTCCAATATCATTTGCTCCTTTGATTATTGTACTTAATAAAGACTAAGCTAAAGGATGCAAAGATTCAGGGGGAATTCAAGGAGGAATAATTCTAATCTGATAGGTTTACTAAAGACAGTCCTTCATAATGCAAAATAAGAGCATATAGTAAAGGGAATGGCTCATTTGCATTGAAGATTCCCTATGCTCTTGGTAAATTAACTGCCAGCATAAAGGCATCTTTGAATGTTAAAGAGTGGGCTTATTGCAACAGTTCTGCGTTTAGGCTGGATATTGGGACTAACTTCCCGTGAGATCTACTCGGGTGCAGCTTAATCTCCATGGTGAAGTACTGGAAACTCCATTTCTTTCACTGAATACTAGACTAGACAAACACTAGTGAATAATCAAGGAAGGACACATCTAATGACCTGATTAATCTTTTCTGCCTCCATCACCAGTGATTCTATAAGAGAGTATTTCTCTTTACCATGGAATTTGGGTTACTATATGTCCCAAAACAATATTAACGCTTTTTGCAATCTGATAGCGGATTGTGCTAGGCATTGTTTGTGCATTCTCTGATAGAAGTGTGTGCGTGCAGGGCATGGGGCCATTCACTTTCAATCTGTCTAACAATAAATCCTCTTGGAATAGAAGTATATAGTTTAACAACACCAAATAATCATTTCATCTCTAGGGAACTCAACCGGCTACCTCAGAAATTTTGTTGCCTCCACTCTGATGCAGCTTTATTGAAAATAAGTTCTCCGTGTCCCTATATATTTTTATGCATCTCTTTTAAATTAACTGTTGTAGGAATAATGTTTTAGTAACTCAGCACCTTCTTGTGGCACTTGGTACCCCCGTGTGAATTTTCATAGAAGCTTAGGTTACCACAGAAACCACTCAGCCTCATTTGCTCTTTTGTTTTGAGTTGAACAAACCGCACAGTATGGCACATATGCAACCCTGCTTTGGTATGCCACAACACCAGCTTGACAAAGGGATACTTTGGCACCTATTCCAAATGTACAATCATTACAAATCCAGAGCTCTATGACTCATCACCAGTCTCTTTCAGAAAAGATCCATTCTTGGTTCCTGTTGGAATTAGCCACAAAGATAATTAACATAAAGGGATTCTTCAGCTCTTTGCCCATGTAGGTCTGAGTTTTCAGAGGTTAGTATAGTTTCTGTCACTTCCCATGTAAATCAGATTTTCATGGCAAGGTGCCCGCCAGACTTCAAAGAGTCTTATGTTCTTTTCCTCTCTCTGGTTTTGACAAACGGCTTGGGGTATACATCTATTTTCTTTTCCTCCTCCCACATCATTTTGGAAACTTTATGGGTGTGTCTACACTACCTGGCTACTTCGGAGTAGCCGGCACAACGTCGAAATAGCACGCGTCGCGTCTACATGCGCCGTGTGCTATTTCAACATTGAAATCAACGTTAGGCGGCTAGACATTGAAATCGCTATTCCCATCCAAAGATGGGAATAGCACCCTACTTTGACAAACGTCGAAGTAGGGAGTGTATAGACGATCCGCGTCCTGCTACTTCGAAATAGCGGGGTCCTCCATGGCGGCCATCAGCTGAGGGGTTGAGAGAAGCTCTGTCCAGCCCCTGTGGGGCTCTATGATCACTAAGCGCAGCAGCCCTTAGCCCAGGGCTTCTGGCTGCTGCTGCTGGGGGTCCAAGCTGCGTGCACAGGGTCTGCAACCGGTCGTTAGCTCTTAGTCAGAATGGTCCACTGGTGAATAGTCAAATCTCTTCTGGAAATGTGTTCCACACCTGCAACCACCCAGGGTCTGGAAGTCAGTAGAGAGATCATATTCCAAGGGTGGTATGCTCCTGAAAACCTTTCCTGCTGAGGAGGTGGCCAGGAGCTTCTGTACAAGCTGGAGCTTCTGTAGTCCTTTCACCTTCAGACCCCAATACAGTGAGTTACAGTAGTCCAGCTTGGAGGTGATGTGTGCATGACTCACTGAGATCAGATTCTTGTCTCAGAGGAAGGAGTGAAACTTTCAGGCATGCTGGATGTGGGAGAAAACATTTCTGCCAGTCATGAAACTTGGCTACCTGGGTTTAATAATGACTCCAGCAGGAGCTACATTTTGTGGCTGCCCATGTAGATGCAGCCTAAAACTTCCAAGGGTATGCTGTGTCCCATTCCAAGGTATAAAGGGTAGAGTTTGGCCCTTCGATAAGCATTAAAACCTACAAAAACATATCATTGCCTAAAGTGCATATTTTTGCATCAAAGCATGGTCTGAAATTTCGATGAATACGTTTTGTATGCTGTTTCAAAAGTGACATAGGAATCCCATTGAAGGGTTTGCTGAAGAAAATATGCAATACTTGTTGAACAGAGTAAATTGTTTTGAAAATTTATATTACTTAGCATGTAAGTTACTAAAGTTCTTGCACTGCAGATATTTACACATCTTGTTTTTAGAATGTTTTTCAGTATTTACCTTGAAACCAACTTGTCCCTTTGGCTAATATTGACCTCACATTTTGGAATATGAAAGTCTCAGTGTTGGGGATTTTTATCCCTGGGCATTATCGCCCCAGTGTGTCAGGGGAAACAAGCCTCTGACTTTGTTAAAATCAATGCAGGTACATGGAAAATCTAAAGTCTACTAGGCTGCCATTTAGCAGCCCCCCTCAACGGTCACTCTGAGGCAGTTGGTTTCCCCAGTAACCTGAACTCATGAATAATTCATGAAGCCAGGTTTGAAATGGAGTCCTCTGATTGTCCGAGGATGAAGGGTTTCCAGAACCTTCGGCCAAAAGGAGGACCTGTTTGAAAACCTTGGCATAGAATCATGAATATTAAAATTAGCTGATGAATAATCATGAGGACTCTGTAAATTCTGGGCTGGCAGCTCAGTCTGCAGCCCTGGGGTACTGCAGACAAGGACTCCACAGACCCTATACGGGACAGCATTGGCCAATAAGCATCCGCTGATCCCGAAGCTAGCTCAATAAAGAGCGAAGAGCTGGAATCACTGCAGCGCCTGCCTCTGGGCGGCGCTGAACCACTGCAGCTGCAGCTTGCCTCAGAGCAGCAGGGCAGCTGAGAAGTGGCGCCGTCGCTCTAGTGCCCCACCGCACCCAAGCACCTCGCTTGCTTCTAGGAGTGCCAAGTGGGCTTTCCAGGCGTACTCACCGGGTGGCGAACTGGCCTGTGGCTGTGGCCACGGGTACTGCGTACCTGGTGAGGAAACCGGAAGCCCACCAACACCATCTCCTTGCTACCACTCCTCCGGCCACTCCATTGTCTGTGCGTTTACCTTAACGACTTCACTACCGGACTCGACTATTGGACATGACCCTCTTTATCGGCTTTGACAACCAGATGCGACCACTCACCTAAGCTTGCTCACTGGACAAGACACGTAACAAAATTAGATACCTATTTGAAGCCACCTGGGACATCGGGGTCCCCACCGGGGAAGCAAGGGGTAGCTTCCTTTGCTGCGTGGCGGGCTGACGAGTCGGCTGCAGCCCCTGAGAGTCTGACCCCTTGAGGGCTGGGCTTAAACTCCCATGCATATTATATCTGGTCAACACTTAATTGTATATAGTTATTGCTAATTGTCTGTTTTCTAGTTAATGGCATTAGTATTAGCAAAACTATAGTTAATAGTTAAGTATTGATTTCCCTGTCCCAGTCCAATTCCTCAATCTAGCTTGCTACTATCGCGGGTGGGAAGGCGTACCACCTACCTGCTAATTTCTCCCGAGTGGGTAAGAGACCCCGGGAAAGGGCTGGGGTTAGAAGGTGGCTGACTTCGGCTAAGACCCAGCAGTCCCCACCGCCAGCCACTTGGGCTGGGAGTAGCGCCCCGGCCCAGAAATGTAGCTTGGTAGTCTGGGAATATTCTTAATCAATTTATAATTGTGTATATAGTTTGAGAATATTTGAAGGTATTTCCAATCAATCTATATTTGTGCGTACTATAAATGTAATATATTTAGTGTTATTTTAGCTAATATATATATATATTGTGTCCTTCAATAAATTCCCCCGCTTTGCTTCCTTTAATCGGTGTTCACTCTCTCCCCCTCTCTCTGTTGTTGGCCTCTGCACTCCGGGGGGGCTAAGTGAGATCTAGGAGGCCACGTGCACTACCCCAGGTTCCCTCACCTGTCTGTGGAGCGGGGCAGGTCTGCAGCTTGCACCACCGTTCCTCTTTGAGGGTAGGCTCCCGGGGTTCCGAATGAACAGCGCGGGGGGGCCTTGTGATCCTGTCGGCCGCCTGAGGCTGGCTGGAGCCGCCCAGAGTAGGCGGTGAGGCACCTTTAAATGGGTTTCCCGCTTTTTGCCTGCGACACTCAGATCTGATAATCGTGATGCTTACACTTACATACATTGAGTCCTGAAACAGTTTGAGGCTATGGCCTTCTGTCATTTGCTCAGCATGTAATATGTCCTTTTCTATATTAAGGCATGTTTTGATACATGGATGATATGGCTAAAACCCTAGAGTCCTTCCTGGAAACTTAAGGAAAATACTGCCACAATATTTCATTAATTTTCAGAAGTACTTCAATACCTGTTCATATATTTTATTGTTATGTTTAGACTCTTCTTTACAGGCATCATATATTACAATTAACAGTAGCGCAATGAGTTAAATATGTCACCTAAATCTCATCTTTTCTATGATTTCCAGATTTTGGAAAGAAATTTTCAATTATATATAGAAATATGAACTGCTATTTTGATTCACAGCTACCTTGATGCTTAGAAGCTAAGGGTAGAGTCATTGGGCCAGATTTAGAGGTACACACTGCCTGCTGTGTGTTATTTCAGCAAGTGAACGCAACCATAATCCTGGTTTAAGCAGTCAGTTAAACCACATTTATAGCTTTTTTTTTCTTTTGCATTATAAGAACAGTGCAAAGCAGCAGAAGCATGCTGGTGAATCCAGCTCCCATTAATTTTACCTACAGACTGGGCCTAGAGCTGCGTTTATAACACTTCTGGACTAGAGCATTCTCTGCCTTTTTGGAGGAATGATTAACATGACTAATGACTAAGGCATAACTTGAATCCCACTTGTTCGACTAACATTTCTTATTATAGCCATAAACAACGTTTTTTCATGAAAAAAATAAAAAAAGAAAGAGGAGTTGGTATTCAGCTGGCTCCCCGCCCGCTTCCCTCCCTGGCTTGTTCCCGGGGCTGGAGAGGCTGGCAGGGATCTGTGCCCCAGCCATCTACCAGCCACAGGCCTGGTGGAGTACATCTGCCACCCAGCCAGGGATCCCAGCTGGGGCTGCTGAGGTGCTGGTACAGCTGGTACAGTCTGTACCAGCACAAGAAAAGTACTGACCATAAAACATGATGCTTCATGAAGTAATCAAATAAGAAAAAAAACTTTAGTTTTATTTTCAGTGATTTCAGTCTGTCCTCAGATTTATTATGCTTCATCTCGAGGCTCTATTGGCAGAAAGAGCACCCAAGAGGCCAGGATAGAAGGGCAAGCTTCTGTAACTACTACCCCTATCTGTAATGGTCACTTGGGGTAGTTCTACTAGGAGTATAGAGTATAGAGAAGATGGTAGTATAAAGTCTACTCTTTGGTAGGATGCCAACTCTGACTGAAGCTACTCCAGGAGATTTTTTTTGCCTAACATGATGTAATGTCATTTTCTTAAAATCTCCTATTAAAATCTCCTGAGTTGTTTTCAATAGTCACTGGGAGACTGATGCTGATTTTGAGATACTCCAGGCCAATCCTTGAAGGTTGACAACCCTACACCTTGGGTGTCCTCAGCTGTTGGCACATGGTTGCTTTCAAGACCTTTGCTCAGTCCTTAACATGGTCCAACATAATTTGAAAATATAACTCCATGCTAAAGACAGATGGGGTAACCCTAATATAAAAATAAAGAATAAAATTCATAGGCCGTGGCCACACTTGGCCAAAACTTCGAAATGGCCATACAAATGGCCATTTCGAAGATTACTAATGAGGCTCTGAATTGAATATTCAGCACCTCATTAGCATTAGGACACTTCCAGCTGCGGTGCTACGAAAGCTCCGCTTTCAAAAGCTCATGGCTCAGTGCGGCTACACAGGGGTCCTTTTCGAAAGGACCCTGCAGTTTTCAAAATACCTTTATCCCCTTCTGCTGAGGAATAAGGGGATTTCGAAAGGTGCGGGGTCCTTTTGAAAAGGACCCCCGTGTAGCCACGCCAAGCTGTGAGCGTTTGAAAGCAGCGCTTTCGTAGCGCCGCGGCCGGAAGTGTCCTAATGCTAATGAGGTGCTGAATATTCATTTCAGAGCCTCATTAGTAATCTTTGAAATGGCCATTTGCATGGCTATTTCAAAGTTTTGGGTTAGTGTAGACACGGCCATAGAGACTCATAGAATCATACAATACTAGAACTGGAAGGGATCTCAAGAAGTCATCGAATCCAGTCCTCTGTCCTCATGGCAGGATCAAGCATTTAGGTCTAGACCATCTCTGAAATCTCCAGTGAAGGAGACTCCACAACCTACCTAGGCAATTTATTCCAGTGCTTAACCACCTTGACAGGAAGTTTTTCCTAATGTCCAACGTTAATCTCGCTTACTGAAATTTAAACCCATTGCTTCTTGGCATACCTTCAGAGGTAAAGGAGAATAATTTTTCTCCCTCTTCCTTGTAACTAAGGTACTTTTAGGTACTTGAAAACTGTCATCATGTCCATTCTCAATCTTCTCTTTTCCAAAGGAAACAAGCTTCATTCTTTCAATCATCTTTCATAGGCCATGTTTTCTAGACCTTAATAATTTTTTTTTGCTCTTCTCTGAACCTTCTCCAATTTCTTCACATTGTTCTTGAAATATGGTGCCCAGAAGTGGATACAATACTCCAGCTGAGGTTTAATACCTGCAGAATAGATTGCAACAATTACTTCTCATGTTTTGTGTATGACACTACTATTAATACATCCTAGAATTATATTTGCTTTTTTTGAAATAGCGTCACACTGTTGATGTTTAGCTTGTGATCCACTACAGTCCCTAGGTCCCTTTCTGCAGTACTCCTTCCTAGATAGTCACTTCCCGATTTGTATGTGTGAAACTGATTGTTCCAGCCTAATTGGAGAATTTTGCATTTGCCCTTATTAAATTTTATCCTGCTAACCTCAGACCACTTTTCCAGTTTCCCCAGATCATTTTGAATTCTGACCCTCTCCTCCTAAGCACTTGCAACCCCTCACAGTTTGTTATCATTAGCAAACTTTATAAGTGCACTCTCTATGCTATTAGCTAAATCATTAATTAAGTTATTGAATAAAAATGGTCCCAGAACTTATACCTGCAGAACCTCACTTGTTATGCCCTTCTAGTTGGACTGTGAACCATTGATAACTCTTCTCTGAGAATGATTAGACAACCAATTGTGCATCCACCTCATACAGTAAACTCTTCTTTAAGCAGTATTTGAATAATCAGTATTCTCAAATAACTGGCATAACTCCGGTGCTCTCTCTCCGCCTGTCCCCAGCAGTGGCTACAAGATCTCATTGGTTTAGTTGGAAGTGGCTCTCCTAGGCTGTGTCTACACTAGCTCCCTACTTCAGAGGGAGGATGGTAAGTAGTGTGTTGGGAGTTTATTAATGAAGAGCTGTGGTGCATATGCAGCACTTCATTAAGCAAATTCTCCCCTGCGGCAACTCTTCGAAGAGTTGGCTCTTGTGTACCTACAGCTCACCCGCCAGTACTTCAAAGTGCCTGGGCAACTTCAAAGTCCCTTTGCTCCTCACCGGGGGGAATTTGCTTCATGAAGTGCTGCATATGCAGTGCAGCACTTCATTCATAAACTCCCAACACCGTACTTACCATCCTCCCTTCAAAGTAGGGAGCTAGTGTAGACAAGCCCCTACAGGGAAATTTAGATGGTAACTGCTAAACCTCACACGTCTTGGCATCCTGTTCCCTAAAGAAACTAAAAAGACATGCTTAATCTAGCTCCATTAATCGTGTAGCTAGCTAACAATTTAAATAGATAACAGGCACTAGTTCTCCCCTCTGAACTTGACACCTGCTGCCTGCTGGTGTGGGGTCTGCAGGGAGCTTCCTGCTCTTAAAGCGGAAAGCTGCCTGCTCTTAAAGGGGAAAGCTGACAGCTGGGAGGGGCCCACTCCAGAACCAGCTGCAGCTCCCGCCAGGTGCTACCCCCTTTTCCCCTTGCTGTGGTGCCCCACCTTGGTTGCCTTTGCAGAGCCCTGGATTGGGAGATGGCAGCTGGAAACCTGCCTCCTCCTGCCCAGGCCTGTGGCTGTCCTACAGCAGAGTGCAGAGCCAGGAAGAAAAGTACAGGGAGCCAGAGAGCTGGGGTTTGTGTGTGGCCCCACCCCTCGAGGGAGGACGGCATCTCACTTAGAGCTACCCTGCATTCCTCTGTGCTGCATGTGAGTGCATCTGGCAGGCTCCTCTGCACTCCTACCCACCATGAGTACTGAAATCTCTATTGTCCAGAATATTTGATTATCTGTCAACCTCCCGGTTCCATAGATGCTAAATATCAAATAGTTTACTGTAGTAGTCCCATCTATGTTGCATTTCCCTACTTTATTGGTAGGACGTTCACGTGAGACTGTATGTAATGCTTTAATAAAGCCTAGGTATACCACATCTACCACTTCTCCCTTAGCCACAAGGCTTGTTATCCTACCAAAGGCTATGTTTACACTACATGATAAAGTTGATTTTAAGGCAGTTTGCTCAACTGTACCATGTCACTGTATTCACTGTGAATACCATTAGGTTGATTTTAGGGAGTGCTAAGGTCAATATTATTACACTGAACATGCAAGTCGGCATAGCACCAAGTTCAAATTTAAAAGGTCAGATTAATGCTAGTGTGGAAATGGTATTCATTTAAATTGACTTTATTGGCCTCCAGGGGTATTCCCAATGTATCTCGCAATGCCCCATGGTTGTCTGCTCTAACCACTTCCATCTCGACTGCTCTCCAGATGCACAGGAGGTAGGTAACAGGAAGCCTGCAAATATTAATTTGGCAACATGAAGCCTGGGAAATTTAAGTGGGCACCTAAAAGCCTGAATTTGTTTCTTTCTAGCCATTGCATTGCACTGGTAGCCATTGCATTGTGTCTATTTCTGTAGCATCTAAAGCCATCTTCTAACCATCTGATCATCATGAGGAGTCAGGCTTCTGATCTGAGTTCTCAGGGTCACAAGAGAGCTCCTGTATGGTCCCATAATAAGATCATGGATCTCCTAGCTGTTTGGGGAGAGGAGTCAGTGCCACGCAAACTTTAAATCTGCAAGTGAAATGTGGACATTTATGAAAAGATGTCACATGGGATGGTCACCAAAGGTTACTCTCAGAATGCTCAGCAATGCTGGGCAAAACTGAAGGAACTGCAGCAGAGCTATCATAAAGTCCAGGAAGCCAATGGGTGATCTGGGTCATCTCCCAAGACGTGCCATTATTACAAATAGCTGGGATGCCATTCTTGGAAGTGACCCAACCACAGTGCCCGATCTTAGATGGGTCTCTTCAGGAGACCCTTCAGGGGAGCATGGAGGGAGCTGATAGAAGCTGAGCTTAGAGGAGGAGCAGGAGGAAGAGGCGAATGAAGAGGAGGACAGGAGCAATCAGTAGGGGCCTGATGAAGCTTTTCCTAACAGCCCAGAGCTCTTCACCCTTGACTTCGAGCCAGTTCCCTCTATGCCAACACTGGAACCCAGCTGTTCTGGTGAGTATTTTTTTCTGGAATACTACCTCACTCATGGTGCTTTGTTTTCAGAATTTGTATTACCTCCAAAGGTTCCTTGGTTGGACCTGGAGCAGAGTCCAGTTCTTCTCTCTCTAAAAATTTTAGGGCTTTGGAATAATCCAGGGGCAGGCTCAGCAATAAAAATGCAGTTTCCTATTAACAAACTCAGTATGCTATCCAAATAAGATTAGAAAACTCTGGGGGCTAACCATGAATACACAATTATCTGATTCTAGTGAAGGCAATATACACTCTGATATTAAGAAGACATCAGGGGATTCAAAACCCATTTTATCCAAAAAGAAAATCAGATTTGAAATATACTGGACTCAGGAGAAGCTGCTCTCAGCCATTATTGAGCGTCATTAATCGAGATTAGACATATAAGCTAAACTCATGCTTTAAACTCCATGAGACTATTCAAAATCTCAATTTTGGGAAAAAAAATGTTGCTGCTATTGAGCACTGTGCTCACGGCCATGGGATCCCAGCCTCTGAACTAGTACTGGTTCCAGAGTACTCTCAATTGCATATGTTGTGACGATTCTGAGTCCTGGCTCCAACCTTATATTTTAAATGTTAACATGGTTCCTTTGTGGTTTCCTTTGCTGCCTCTTCTGGTCCATTGCTTGTTTACTAGCCACCAGTCATCAAAAGTAGCATCAGAGCTATCCAAAGCTTTGAGGTTACCCCATATTATCTAAAAGCTCTACATTGTCACCAAACCTTTTGCTCAGCTTCTCCCATAGAAGTGTGGCAGACAGCACTACCCAGCAACAGAACACCTTATATCAATCCTCATTCCCCTGGGGAATGGCTCTCTCTCAAATCTCATCCACTTGCAACCCAGCTAGCTGGAGGAGCTCATTACAACACCAAGAGCCTTGACACTGGCTTTGAATATTAGCTATTTACACCTCACTTCATTCCAGGCAATCTGCGTTCCTTTCTTTTAAAGTTATTTAGGTGGCTTGCCGCATGGGAAGGTTCGATTATCAGTCCGTAGGATTCACTAAATTAGGCACAAGACTGACTGATGATAGACATCACTTCTTCTCCCTAAAACCATCAGAATGTTGCTTCCGCAAACGCTTCTAGAACCAGCTTGCTGAAGGAGACATTTTAGTTTGTTCCACAACTAGGCTTCATGAAAGTATGCTGTAGAGTTTATCAACATGCATTTCAGGGACACATAACAGTGGGTGTTTGCTTCTTGCTTCTTGGTCCCTGCTAGCAGAGCAGACTACACAAGCAGTTTGTACAGACTATGTCTACAGCAACAGTCTGAAAAGCAGTTGTGAAAAGGAAAGGAAAACCCAGTCACTGGTATTGTAACTAGCACAAAGCTGATCATTTAATTTGAGGTGATGTTGTCTGCTGGATATATGTGCCAAAGATGCTTTTGGTTATGCTACCAACACAACTCCACTCCTTTTTAAAATGTGTGAAGCAGTGGGTCTGGGGTGGCATTGCGGAGAAAAAATGAAGAAGACATTTGAAGAAGCAGATGAAGAAGAAAGAAGAAAAGTTGGGAGAAAACACAAGGAGCATGTAGGAAAGAGAGAGAGGAAAGAGAGACAGATGCAGAGCAGATGTTAGGGTGAATCCTCTGTGCTTTCAAGTCTCAGAGAAGTATCAGTGGGGTAGCTGTGTTAGTCTGTATCTGCAAAAACAATGAGAAGTCCCATGCATCTCACCAAGTGGGTCTTTGCCCACGAAAGCTTGTGCTCCAAAAAATATGTTAGCCTATAAACCACCATAGGAAGTCTCACAGGGGAGTCTTGCAGCACCTTAAAGACAAACAGACTTATTGGGGCATAAACTTTTCCGGGGACAATCCCACTGCATTTATTGCTTGTTGCTTTTGTGCTTTTATGTTGGCACTATTCAGCATGGATAATGACTCAGTTCACTTTCTCACAGAATAATCCTAACTTCTTTCTCTAGACATTGCTATCCAAGTTGTTCTCATGTAACCCAGTTTATCAAGTTGTCTCTTTTTCCTTAGAAAAATACTAAGTCCAAAAAGAGGAAGAGAGAGAGAGAGCGAGAGAGAGAGAGAGCGAGAGAGAGAGAGAGAGAGGGAGAATTCTATCACTGCATCAAATGCTCCAGACACATTTCATTGGGAAAAGTGAAAAGGAATGAAAGGGAATGTGTCAGTGGGCGCCTATGGCCAAAAATACAAAAGCAGTGGTGAAAAAGTATCTTTAAAATACATACATCTGAGTCTTTTACAGAAAGTCCAGCAGCATCAACAAGTTGTTTGGATAGCACACTAATGTCCAGGCTAACATTTGACTGTCCAGAGACATTTATATCATTCTGATCACCATCCTACTCCTGGTGACTCTAACAAAATTATACCACATTTTCCATTGAACTAGGAAATGTTTCCTTCAAGCAAATAAGTGAAATGACTAGTATGAAAAAGTTAAAACATTTAAAGATACAGTTGCTCTTAAAGATCAGAAACTGAAGCACAGACAGCCAAATGTAGTATGAGCAAATACTGAAGAAAACCAAGTGCCAAATTTGGTGCTGTAATAAAATAATAACATTCACAACCAGTTAAGTGTAAGTTATTTTTGTGGGGCTCATCACCACTGTATCTAAGTACCTCAAACTCATCCTTACACCACCCCTTAGATGTTGTTATCCCTTTATTACAGAAGACGGCTGAGTGACAAAGGAATCTGGGACTCATTCATGACCCCAGCAGTGTGCTCAGGCAAGTGATTAAGGGAGCGGGAGATATAGGAGAGGTAATTCCCCTTATTTCTTCATGCAGGTTGCCTGCATTGTGGCATGAAAGTTGGGTGGAGAGCAGATGCTTCCAGCCAACTACACACTTGATGTTTCTCTGGTTCTGAAGTGGGTGGGAAGTCTGAGTGAGTGCACAAACGAAAAGCCTGGGTGTGGTGAAAGTTTCTTTCTCCAGGAAGCAAAGGGTTCACCAGGAGCAAAATGTGAACCTCTGAATCCTCACCATGTTTCTGGCTCAGTGCAACTACGCCCCAGTCCTTTATTTGGCCTGGGACACACAAGCCTAAAATGCCTTGCTAGGGGTCAAACAGAAAGCTTATGGCAAAGCTGGAACAGACTCAGATACGCCAAGATACAGTCCAATAGTCAATCTCGGGAGTGGTGTGTGTGTGTGTCGGGGGGAGAGGGGGTGTTCTGCATCTTGCCTGTGGTTATGCTCAGAACATCTTCGTCTTGCCACAGGCCTAGCAGGTCCATAAGCTCTGGCTCAGCCTAGGAAAGGGCCCTCTGTTTACTGGCCCAGGCAGGCTCCTGGGACCCCTCAGCCAGCTCCCTGGGGAGTTCCTAGGGGTCAGAGGGTGACTGTCTGTCAGCTGTTGTAAAAATGGTCACTGCATGGGGTGATTGTGAGGGTGTGGGGCTACTCTGATTGACTCCTTGCTGCCTCCATGATCATAGCTTCCTGCCACGGGGACTCCCTGCGCCTTTAAGGCAGATGGATGCTGGCAGCATAGAGCTCCCATAGCACTGGCAAGGGCATCTCCAGGCTCCAACAGGTCAGCATCATGGAGGACTCCTCTATCAAAAGAAGTGCCCCCAGAGCATCTACACACTTTTTTTATTTTCGAAAGATTCTTTAAAAAGAAGTGCTCTTCCTGCTCCGGGAGTGGAAGACGGCCACCAGAAAAAGGGCCATATTCTTCTGATTTAGTATCAAAAGAATGCATTTTGTTTGCAGGTTCCCCATGAGCTTTTACAAAAAATGTCCAGCTTTTTCAAAAAAAACCCTCAGTATTTTAGACATAGCCTCTGAGAATTGTGAGGAAATAAGAATGACCGTACTGTATCAGACCAGTGTTCCATCTAGCTCAGTACCCTTTCATCCGATGGTGAGGCGTGCCAGGAGCTTCAGAGGCAGGCAATGGATAGAACAGGTCATTTATCCAGTGATCATGTTACGAACCCTAACCCTATCATGTATTCATCCCTGACCATCTTGGCTAACAGCCATTGATGGACCTGTCCTCCATGATTTTATCTAGTTCTTTCTTGAAACTCGTTATAGTCTTAGCCTTCACAACATCTCCTGGAAATAAATTTCACTGATTGATGGTGCGCTGTGTGAAGAAAGACTTCCTTCTGATTGTTTTAAATATGTTGCTGGTTAGTTTTATTGTGTGTCCCCAGGTTCTTGTATTATGTAAAGGGAAAATTATACTTTCTTCATGCCATTCACAGTATTACAAACCTCCATCATATCCCCTTTCACTCAATTCTTTTTCCAGATGAACCATCCCAGTGTTATTCATTTCTCCACCTTTGGAAGGTGTTCCATATTCCTAATCACTTTTGCTGACCTTCTCTAGATTTTTGCCAATTCTGATAGATCTTTTTTGAGATGCGTTGACCAGATCTGCACACAGTGTTTGTGGTGTGGGCTTGCCGTGGACTAATATGGGCCACTCTGGTATTTACTTTCTTATTTTCTCTCTCTTTCCCAATGGTTCCTAAAAGTCCATTACCTTGTTTGACTGACGATGCACACTAAGCAGATGTTTTCAGAAAACTATCCAGAATGACTCCAAAGTCTCATTTTTGAGCAGTAACAATACATTTAGACCCACATAAGTTTGTATATATAGTTGGGGTTATGTTTTCCAGTGTGCATTACTTTGCATTTATTAACATTGAATGTAGTCTTCCATTTGAACTTACCTGCCTGGAATAATTTTGTGTCATCTGCAGATTTTGCCACTTCACTGTTTACTTTTCTCAGTGGTTTATGATGATGTTGAACAACACCAGTTGCAGTACAAATCTACAAGGGACACCTTTCTCTCCATTCTGAAAATTGACCATTTATTCTTACGCTTTTTTCCTGTCTTTGAAACAAGTTACTGATGCAGAAGAGGGCTTTCCCTCTCAATCCATGACAGTTTACCTTGCTTAAGAGATTTTGGTGGGGAACTTTGCCCAAGGCACCCTGAAAGTCCAAGTGGAGGTGAAAGTAAGGGGGTTCCCTGCTCTGGCAAAAGCTGGCTGAGGCATGCCATTTAAAGCACTGGCAGGGGGCTGGCTGGGCATGCTGTTTATATTGGGGTCTGAACACTAAAGCAGCTATGAAATGTTCTGATGGCTTCATGTCTTTGTTTTTTAAATATTTTTCTCTTTAGTCTCTCCTCACCTTCCCCACTGTCTTGTCCTTTTCCTGTTCACATTGTCCTGTGTTCAAGCATAAAGAGGAGAGCCAAAACAGGGCAACATCCAGACTCTGTTGCCTATACTGCGCTTTCCCATCAAGCACTTTCTGAAAGTAGAATGCTTACAGAGAGAGTTCAACACCCCAAGATAATTGGGGACAGTATCTGTTGTGATATAAAATACCTGAGCATCTCTTATTCTCTTTCCCATATTCCCATTTTAAAATATATCCAGTTCATTTAAAATGTCATTTAATCCACTCTGCAGCTGTGCTCCCTCCAGCCATGCCAAGTTTGTGAAGCACTACTTGCTTAGAAATGTTCTTTCAGAGGTACCAACTGTAATTAAACAGGAGCACAATTAATAGCATTCAGAAGGCGCAGGAACTGCAGCACTACTTTTGTGCTGACAAGATGAAGGAAAGACAATGCCCAGGAAGAAATACTGAGTGTTGGCTCATGGGCAATCTTTGGAAACATATCCTGCTTCATTTGCAACCATATGGTCACAAATATTCCAAGTTGCTCCAAAATGATCCTGTTCTATAGCACAGAATTCCCTATTTATTTCTCCTAGTGCCTCTAGGACATTGAAGAAGTGTGATAAATGTAATACGATGTGTTTCTCTAGTTTTTTTTTTTTAAATTAAACATAAAATTCAGATTTTAAAATCACTGTGTGTGTGTAGGGGGGCGGGATGGCCGCCCACTGACTTGGAAGGGGAGGAACCTTTCTGGAAGCCTTTTTGGATTGAGCCCGGACACACCCAGTCACCTGACTGGAAGTCAGGAGGTGGGACCAGGACTATAAAGCCACTGCCTGAGGCTTCATTTGGGGCCAGGCCTCCAGAGGAGTGAGAGGTCAGCTCAGTGCTCCCAGCCTGGGGGCCTGAGGTCCTGCCAAGAGTGGCAGGCTGGATTGGACCCCTGGGATCCTGTCTGATCCTGGAACTTCAGGAAGCCCCAGAGGACCCACCTGACCCTGAGGAGGAGCTGCAACCTCATCCCCAGCCTGCACCCAGAGCAAAACTGAGGCAGTGGGATTTGAAAGCTGCAGAGGCCCGGACTGGACTACCAGCAAGTCTGCCAGTTGGGGAACCCCTTGAAACTTTGAAAGCCCAGTGGGATACCCAGGTATGCCCGGCGGGGGAAGAACAGAACTGGCCCAGGGGATAGAGAGAACTGTAAAGGTCTGTAGGTCAGCATGTTGCAGTGTGGATTTCCCACTGACCCAAGCGGCAGGCGGTACTGCTGCAACCAGGGCCCCTGGGCCAGGACGTGGTGGAGCAGGTGGGCAAGCATCCCCACTGCCCCCCAGCAAGTGGGTGGCAGTTCTCCTCCGAAAATGTTGTGTTTGTTTGCTGCGCTGCCCTGAGCTCTCTTCTGAAAGGTGTGATCTGATTTCCCCCAGCACCTGCCTGAGGTAAGGCAGGGGGCTGTGGACTGGTGTGTTTCGCCCACCTGAGGTGAGGTGGCAGACCTCCCCCTCACAAACCAGTGACTTGGGAGTTGTTTGGGACACATGGCCTTGGGGCGGGATGGCCACCCACTGACCCAGAAGGGGTGGACCTCTTTTGGGAGCACGGACCCTGTCACAGTGTGGCAACAAACAATGCAAGATACGTATGTTTCTTCTATGCATTCAATACTGGGTGCAGACTAGTCTCAATCCAACTTCCTTATTAGGGTAGCATTTAATGTTTTCTTCAAAGCCAGTCACCCACAAGCTTTGCCTATATTTCTTCTCCTGGCCCTCAAAGTGAGAAAGAATAGCCGAGATAAGAAAAAGTTAGGAGTAGTAGATTTATTCCTTGTCCAGGGATGAGATTTCTATTACAGGGTAGACTTTCCTGTTTCAGGCAAAGGCTTTCAGCACTGAGAAAATGTCTACCACGACAAAATATATGGACACTGACAAACAAGTATTCTGTGGGAAAAAGAAAAGTTGAAGCAGAGTATCCAGCCTTTCTTATAGGGAGACCATTGAGAATACTAACTTTAAGTCAAGGATAATTAGCACGGATTGTGAGTATGGTGTAGAAGAGAAAAGGGATGTGTAATGCAGTGATGTGACATTTCCATCAACAGACAGGGTATTAGGAAGTTATTTGTCTTCTCCATTGATACAGAGAAATCCATCACCTGCTGCAGCACAGTCATCATCCCACAGCAGACATATGTTTGAACTGGTAGAGTCTTTCTTTTGTTTCTTGGCCTCTTGGGGTTTGCTACAGTCGACCCTATCTTTGATCTGTGCAAAGCCCCATTACAACAACAATAGACAGGACATATCAATGCAGTGAAATCAAAGCCATGCTAGTCCATCAGCAATTAAGCAGAGCACTCATGGGAGAGACGGAGGAAGATTTTATCGCCACCTGCCTTTGTCCAAAGGAGGCCTTTTTTCATTTCATACTCACAGTGTGCACAAGATCATTCAGTACATAGTTGTGGAGGAGTATCCTGACCAAAGCTTGGTTATCAACTGATTAGAGCAGTGTTATTTAGCAAGCCCTGCTAAGATTTTTAGTGACTATTTGGGAGATCATCTTTCATATGACAATCAGACCAAAGCATCTCAGAGGGGCAGCTGTGTTAGTCTGCAGCCTTACAAATAACAAGCAATTCTCATTACTACAGGACTGCTTGTTACTAACAAATCATGTTAACTGGGAATCCCATGATTCCGAGCTTTAGTTTAAAAATATAAATGAACCCCCATCATTTTTTAAATAGCAGGAGCTGATGGAGAAATAGATACACACATTAGTAAGTTTACTCACTTTTTGGCATGCACAAGACGTTATCTAATATTGGAAAACTGTGGATCTAACTGCAAAATAATTTCCAGTATCTGTGAAAAGTCTGTATTTTTACCCTTGAATAATAATGTTGAATGACCAAAGAGGCACTGAGAAACTCACAACTGTGCATGATGCAATGGCACAGGCAAGATATTGAAATTTTATCCAATGAAAAATAACTTGCCCTCTGTGGAAGAGAACTGTTAACCAGTCTAGGTTTGTTTGCAAAAGTATGCTAGTTGATGGAGACCACTGGGTCCTGTGATTGATTAATTTGACAGAAAGTGTCAGACGTGACAGCCTTGGACCTGTCTCTTTTTCTCTGTTTTTAAGAAACTTGCTATTCATGACTGCCACAATAATGATGATATATTTCTTTTTACAGCTATTTCCCTAGTTGTTTTAAAACTGGGTAGAATTCAGAGCACTAAATACAGATGCCAAATCTGAAGGTAAAAATCAATGGCCTGATTCACCATTGCTTTACTCCAGGGCTACATCTACACTAGCCAAAAACTTTGAAATGGCCGTGCAAATGGCCATTTCGAAGTTTACTCATGAAGTGCTGAAATACATATTCAGCGCCTCATTATCATGTGGGCGGCTGTGGCACTTCAAAATTGATGCGGCTCATAGCCGCGTGGCTTGTGAAGATGGGGCTCCTTTTTGAAAGGACCCCGCCTACTTCGAAGTCCCCTTATTTCCATCTGCTCATAGGAATAAGGGGACTTCGAAGTAGCCGGGGTCCTTTCGAAAAGGAGCCCCGTCTGGATGAGCTGCACGGCAGCGAGCCGCATCAATTTTGAAGTGCCACAGCCGCTGGCATGCTAATGAGGTGCTGAATATGTATTTCAGTGCTTCATTAGTAAACTTCGAAATGGCCATTTGCATGGCCATTTCGAAGTTTTTGGCTAGTATAGACGTGGCCTAGGTGAGCAGTGCCAGTGCATTTTTTTGCATTAAAAAAGAGGAGCTGGTACTCAGCTGGCTCCCTGCTCCACTCCCCACCAGCCAATCCCACTCCTGGGGCTGCCAAGGTGCCGGTACTCAGTACTGGCAAGTACCGGCAGAAATAAAGCACTGAGCAGCAGTATGACTCAATAATTTTCAATGACATTAAACCCTGTCAAAATCTGGGGGAATGAAGGAGAGCCACAAGCTCTGAGTTCCTATTCTGGGTTTTTTAATCCAATTTTCAAGATATTCATCTTTGTGATTTGCTCTTTCTTGAGTGTCAGAAAGTGAATCTAGCGACAGTTAGGGCAAGAAGCACCTATTTACTTGTCCTGATTAACTTTTCTATTTTTAACCTTCTTTAAATTAAAGGATATAGCTCCACATTTGCTTTCCTCTTTTGTGTACTCTCTGAAATTTAGGAAGAGTTGTGCACATTTCTGCATTTCCTGCTTTTGACTTGAATTGAAATTACTACCATTTCATGGATGGGCCAGCAGTTCGCAACCAAAATGGCAAGAAGAGCCTTTTTTACCAATTTGGTAAAAAACTCAATAATTCAAGAGCCACAATGCATAGCAATATGAGATGGTCCTTAATAAATAACATCAAACCATATTTTTGTAACCCCTGTTTTAAGAACAGCACACACATGATGATTTGTAATGTGATATATGTGTATTGCAGGACATTCACAAACTTTTTGCATATTCTATTTCCTCACACTTCAGGTGTGTGTTTGCACCACTGTCTTCCTGATTTTGACCTCAAAGCTTCTCTTTGTCTCTGCAGGGGGAGTTATCCAATATTTTGAGATCACATATCATTGGCTATTTGGATATGAGTTGTTCATTTTGGAGCTTTTTAGATGATCACCATTTATTGAAAATAATCCAGAGGGATGCTTTTTACACTTTGCAATTATAGCATCAGGAACCACAAAGAAGTCCTTAAAGAGACACACATGGCTCCAGAACCACAGATTGCAGACCCCTGGGATATGCTATTCTTGCTCTCAGGCCTTAATGTAAACAAAATTTTTGAGGCCCTTAAGGTGTGGAAAGGGGACTGAGAAATAATTTTTCTTCATATTGCTCTTCCTGAAAAAAAGAGAGAGGGAGCCAGCCCATGAGCTGCCATGTTCATAAAGTTTTGTGGGGCCAAAAGACGTTACTTGCATTGCTTGTGCTCATTCTCTTCCTTCTCTTCTTTGGGCTTTTCTGCCAGGGGGAGCAACTCCATGTGTATGCAAACCCTTAGTATTCGAGGCACAACAACAAAAATTTCACTTGAGCTAGAACTCATAAGATTGCCAGTGCAAAGAGATTCAGAAGCTAAGAGAATGGCAAAGGATGAACTAAATTTTAGTGCTGTATATTCCACAGAATCTTTTGCAGAATCCCTCGGGGACCAGAAAAACAAAATCAACAAATAACCAATCTCCCAAAATCTTTGAAAAAGGAGCTACATTTTGCAATATATGATAGGTGATACTCCCAATCCACTCACAAAATATGGGTAAGTTGTTATTGGAAATTGTATGGACTCAGGGCTGTCTATATCCCATGGGGTGGCATTAGATGTAAGGAAATGAGATTTCTTCATCCCATTTCAAAGCCTTTTAAAGAGCAGCCCCTTCCCCTTTAATTGCAAGTCAAGACATTACTACAGGCTGGGACTCTTCTTTAACATGTTTGCAACATTTGCAATGATATTATTTGGAAATAAAACATTGTCAATCAAATGTTTCTAAAATATGTTCCTTATTTTCTCCTTTTCAGTACCATTGTCTAGTTCAGGCTAGCAGAAAGGTTGTGCATGATTAGTTAGTGTCTGATGATACTTTAACTGAGACTACATAGAGATGAAAGCACTCTAATATTTCTAAATTTGTATCTTAGTGCTTTACAAAGGTGCTGAACTGACAGCACAGAGACTAATATCTTTTCCTTAGCCAGGAAGGGGCAGTATGTGTAGGGTAGTTCATATTTTGTTGTATTCAATCAGTTCCTGGCCTGTCTGGTGAAGCTGCCATCTGAGTTTCCAGTTTCTACCTTTTGTAGGGGTAATTTCTGTGGCCACCTTAGGAATTGGATTGACTAGAATCGCTGACCAATTTCACCTACAGTGACTAGCAGATGGGGAAAGTCATTGTCTCATTGACTATGAATATGCAATAAATAAAATTTTTCTTTTATTTTCCAATCAATATTGCTTAAAATGTGCATAACAAGTGAAGGGTGCTCACTCAGAGAGGGCAGCTGGTCTGAGACTCAGACACTGTCAGTCTTAGTTGCAGTCAATCAGTTTGCATCTAAAAAGACTTCCTTAAAGTGCTACATTTCTGCAGTTTTGTTTTCTTCCTAAGAAGGGAAGTTTACCTAGACCCTGCAGAGGGGCAATGCCCTTTGAAAACATGCTAATTGTTTTGCCCTGCTTCAAAAGAAGCCTTTGAAATGCCTCTAATGAAATAATGGTAAGTGGGAGGAAGTTGAAAGAGAGTGTATTGGCAAAAAACCACAGCATTTTGACACAACCTCAGCTACGATTCTAAGGAAAACAACCTCTGGGAACCACAAAGAATGTGCTTTCTATATTCAAGTCTGTCATGGGTGGGCGGAGAAACAATGGACTTTGAGACAGTCTGAGGAGAAATGGAGTGGTGCCATTTTACAGCAGGTGACAAGCTAGCACACAGTTTTCAGGGTATGCCATGAGTGTTATGATATGTATTAAACAAAAAAGCAGTCATGTAGCACTTTGAAGACTAACAAAATGATTTATTAGCTGATGAGCTTTTGTGGGACAGACCCAATTCTTCAGATCTGGAAATTCTTTCTTTCTTTTTCTTTCTTTCTTTCTTTCTGAAAACCCCACCCCTGGAATCAAGTGGATATGTGAAGGTTAAGGCTATGTTTTAGTCAAGGGTATGGACTGATAATGGGCATTAAACAGAGATTCATAGCCACATGACCTGTCCATGACCACAGTCAATGGGAGATTCTGGGGTGATACCTGAAGGCAGAGGCCGTGCACTGAGCTAGGTGACCACACCTCCACCTAGGAGTTGAAAGAGGCACATATTGCCACTTCCAGGGAACCTCCAGAGGTAAGCACCAGCCATAGCTATCCCTCCTATGCCTCGGCCATCTGCCCATGCCCTGAGTCCCTCCCATACTCAAACTCCTGCTGTTCTTGGGGTGTGTATACAGAGGAGTAAGAGTGCCCCAGCAGTGACCAGTGCAGCTAGCCCTGAGGCTGCCCAAGCTGTTCATGCAGCCCCTGAGCCAGCCACAGTGGACACTGCAGAAGTCCTAGAGGTCCTGGAAGTTCATGGATTACATGACTTCCATGCCAGACTCACGGCCTTAATGATGCTTTCAGCAATCATTCTTAAAGAAATAGTGTGTTTCTAGCCATCATGGCAGTGGATAAAGCTCCAACGTCTACACTCCACTGCACTCTAAAGCAGGGGAGAGGAATCTTTTATTGTTCAAGGAACACTGATACCCTCCCCTCCAAAAATTCAGAAGTCAATCACCAATTAGAAGCAAAACAAAAAACAACACTCCACTTCTACTGGCCTGGCCCCCTGGAAAAAAAATAGACACACTTGGGCTGCCAGAGCTTCCTTGCATAGGGTCAGATTTGGCCTCTGACTCCCCTGGATCAGGCTCACAGGAAGGCTCTGGACTTCCATTCCTTACCACAGCTCCAGCTTCACAAGGCAGGGAAGTTTGCAGCAGGGCTGGACATTAGGCCTGGCTTGCTCTGCTGCACGCAAGACAACTCATTGTTATTATTTTGTAATAACTGGGAGTTAATTCGGAATAAAGTAGTACTGGCTTTAAGAGGATAAATGACTAGTTTGAAAAAGTTATCACAAAATAATGAACGTGTGCATGGGCAGGGGCTGTTATTCCTAAGTAATTGATCTCTAGGAACTGACCACTCTAGGTACACCTGTGGCCAACTTCACTGCTTCCTGCAACCGTCCACCTCTCCCAACTTCCCCTGCAGAGCCACAAAGAAGCCAGCCACAAGCAGAATGGCTGGCTTCACATGGCCTGTCCTGAAAGTCCTGGGTGGCAGGGTAGCCAGAGGGAGCCATGAGCCAGGCTGGAGCTGCTCACAAGACACCTAGCACCCTAGGACACAGGTGAGCACTGTCCTGCACAGATGTGGAGATCCTGGACTGCGCAGAGCTCTGGCAGGAGGAAGAGCAGACTCTCCAGGATCTCTGCACATGGCAGTGAAATTCCCTGGCCTGGTGGAGAAGGGGCACCCGGAACCCTGTAGTAGTGCTGGCTCACAACTAAGGACCTCTGCCAAAACTACCACAAGGCCAGGAGCAGTCAAGTCACAGGTGTAGCTTATATGAGAAGCTGGACGCCACCCTGGGGGTGAGGGAGAATGTCACCCCCACTCACCCCCGCAGTCATGGAGTCTAGGTGGGACATGCTCAATGTCACCCATGAGGTGCCCTAGGATAATGAAAAGGAGGAACAGGAGCAGGAGCAGGAGCAGGAGCAGGAAGAGACCAGCTACTTCACCATTCCTGCCAGTCAGGAGGACCTGCTGACCGTGGAGCTGGTCCCCCTCTCCCAGGATGTTCCCCAGGATCCCTGTGAGGGCACTTCA
Organism: Carettochelys insculpta; assembly: GCF_033958435.1. Classification (NCBI taxonomy): domain Eukaryota; kingdom Metazoa; phylum Chordata; order Testudines; family Carettochelyidae; genus Carettochelys; species Carettochelys insculpta. The sequence goes on along the minus strand of NC_134138.1, from coordinate 85,636,037 downwards.
GGTGAATTAGAAACCTTTCCCTATCACCTAGGGGGGCGCACAATGCCCGGGGGGGGTCACTCTCCTCGCACAGTCCATGCAGCCTGGAGGTCACAGAACACCCTGGTCACCCATCTGCACATGGCCTGCCAGCCTGGAGCAATCAGCTCCCACAATGGGACTCTGCAGTCCCTCTCACAAGGTTCCTGCAGAGGCTTGCCTTATTCTGGCCTCAGTGGTAGGAAAACTTTCCATGGCAAGCCACCACTGAGTTGTCCCAGGTCAATGACGTGTATTGCAGTGCCTCTCATGGCCCAGGATGGGGCCCACATTCAGCAGCATTTACTCCCAGTGCAGCAAAGTGCTGAGGGGTAGACTGACGTCATTCAGGGGAACCTGCTGCAGGGGAGGCGGAGAAAGGGACCCTGGTGACTTCTCTCCAGTGGCCATCACTCTGCCACTTACACCTCCCCCAACCCTCTCCCTTCCAGTGGGCACGGAGAGGAGTCCTCCCTGTTGTGGACACTGCAAATGCCAGACCCAGGATATGTGGGACTAGGGTGTAAGGAGAGCTGCCCAGTTTCTCTTTCTACTTGCAATCTCCTGGCTTGGGTGGCATATTCCTATGCCTGTCCATCCCTGGTCTGTGGCTGTCACAATGCTCCACAGGACATGTGTGCCCCTGCTAGACAGTACCTGCTGTCCAGGGAACATATGGCTGTGCTCAACACACATCACCAGCATCTGAAGCAAGATCTTTGGTGTTGGCATCAGTCTCCCATGATGACAGCCCTTGTAACTTCTCTTCACAGCTGGGCCAGTGGTAAGTGTGGCATGTCCCCCACCTCCCACATCATCCATCGGCCTGTGTAGGACACATAGGAGGAAGTGCTCCTAGGATGACCTGCTCCAAGAGCAGGTAGTCTGCCTGCAGACCATCACTGAGGGCCTGGAGGAGGAGCAGGTAGGGTTTCAAGTGGACTGGGAGCACTGCTGGGCCATCTGGTTCCACCTGAGTCACCAACAGGACACCATGTCCATGGCAATGGAGCGCCTGGGGTCCTGCATGGAGCAGGACACTGACCCAAACCCCACCTCCCAGTCTTCCTCTCCCAGATTCCACAAGGGCTGCCAGGACCCCAGCAAATAGGGTGGCAGGACCCCCAGGGAAGGCACAGCCTCCCCATTACCTGGAGGAAGGCAACACTCCCAGCCCCATATCTGAGCTCGCCTCCTCCCTTCTGCATTCCAGGTTACTGTCCACTTCCTTCCCATGTTGTATATCCCCCCAATAAACAGTCTGTTTTGTTCCAGCAAGTGTTCTTTATTGTTTGTTCTGCATGGGCAGGGACACTGTGGGAAAGAAAGCGGGGGGAAAGTAGGGATAAGAGATGAAAGGCACAGAGAGGAATGCAGGGACCCCTTGTGGAGAGGCACAGGGGAAAGTCAGAAGAGTCCCTGCAGAAAACTGTCCTTCAAGGCCTCTCTCATGAGCATACCCCCTTGATGTGCTTTGCATATGGCACCAGTGTCTGGCTGCTCATAGACCCTGGCCAGATATTCTACCTCAGCCTGCCCTCATATGCTCTCACACAAGTTGTGGCACACACAACAGGTTGCCACCAAAGGGGGAGTTGCACTCTCTGAGGTCCAGATGTACAAGGAGGCCCTGGAACCACCCCTAGAGATGGACAAACCTCTCCAACTCTGATGGTGCAGTCAAGGAAGAAGGTGTTGGTGTGCATCTTCTGGAAGAGGCTGGAGTTGAAGAAGGGGTGTGCACTATAAGGTTTCCTGGCCTTTCCACAGGATGTCCATGAAACAGTCCTTTTGGCCACGAGTGCCCGCAGCATCATGGGGATGTAGCCCTTGTGGTTGATGTAGTCTGTGGCCCAGTGGGCAGGGGCTGGGCTGGGAATGTGCATGCTGTCTGGAGCCCCCATGTAGTTAGGGAAGCACAGGGCAGCAAAGTCACCCACGATGGTGTCCTCATTTCCCAGAAAGACTACCATACACAGCAACACCTAGTTAGTGGCATGGATAACCTGCAGAAGCACAACCCTCTCAGTGAATTTCCCCATGCTGAACTGGTTCCTCACGGAGTGGTAGCTGTCCATCTTGGTGAGCTTCCACAGTGAAATGGTGATGCACTTCTGAACAGGGATGGTGGGTCTAATGAGGTTGTCCTGTGACATTGCAAAGTTCGTGGAAGGTGGCCTTCACAATGCAGAAGTTCAGCAGCCATTCTGATTATCCCATCCCTGCAGGATGACACAGTCCCACCAGTCAGACCTGGTGTCATACTGTCAGAAACAGTGCTCCATGGTATACAGGGGATTGAGAGTATTCTGAGGATACAGCAGGAGCACCAGAACCTGGGTGAGGGGTCTGACTGGTCCTCGTCATTGTCCCACTGAACCAACAAGTGGGCAGCTTGGAGGAAGTGTGAAATGAGAAGCAGCACAAAGCCCATGAGCCCAGCAGTGGTTTGCAGATGCTCCATGCTGTGAGCTCTGTGACATCCACAATGGCAGCCAGAGCACAAGGCTGCACATGCCCAGTGCATCCCCTTTATGTCCTGGGAGTGGGGAGGCAGTGGTAGAGTGACTTGTGAGACAGACATTCAGACAGCTTCCCTGACCAAGAAGCCAGCGGGAGTAACAGCCCTGGTGCTCTCCCTGGAATGCTTCCAAGGGATCTAATCCAAAATAGGCTCTGTTGTATGTGGACCTGCTATTTCAGAATAAGTTTTGCTTATTATCCGAACAGACTTCCACAATAGTCATGGACAATCATTTCCAAGAAGAGTGTGGTGTTACCTCAAGTAATTCGGTTCAGTCATGGAGAGGTCTTTAAATAACATGCTTGAAGCCCAATATTTAACCTTTGCAAATAACCACATCATTCATAATAGCATACACAGCAACTGGCTGAAAGTGAGTTGACATTTCTTCTATGTGTACTGGTTGTTTCTTTATATATTCTTATTAACAAGATTTTAACTTCACCTAAAGAGCTCAATTCTGAGAAATGCTGAGAACCTTCATACTGCAGCTGAAGCTTCTGAACACCTTGCATCATCAAACCCAAAATTTGGATTAACTGTTACTATGAAGTTAATGTGTTGACCTCTTGGCTAGACATGAATGTCCTGGGGGAGGAAGTGGCTGGGTGAGTTCAACCTGTGCAGAGTTTAACAAAGAACACGCATGAAAAAGGTAGCAGTTTCTTCCCTGTCATGGAGTAGCGTGTCTTCAAACTACAAGGATGTCAGGTCCTGATTGCCAGTTTCCCATTGTCAATCCCTGAAGTATTGAATCTTCACACTAGGGCTACGTCTACACTAGCCCAAAACTTCGAAATGGCCATGCAAATACATTCAGCAGATGGGAATACGGGGATTTCGAAGTTGCTGGGGTCGTTTCAAAAAAGACCCCCCTCTGGATGAGCCGTGCAGTGGCGAGCTGCAGCAATTTCAAAGTGCTGCGGACGCCTGCATTCTAATGAGGCGCTGAATATGTATTTCAGCTCTTCATTAGTAAACTTTGAAAGGGCCATTTGCATGGCCATTTCCAAGTTTTGGGCTAGTGTAGACATGGCCTAGATGAATTAAAATTGTCAGCTCTTTATAATCTCACGGGAGTAGCTGAGTTAGTCTGTATCTTCACAGAAAACAAGCAGTCCTATAGCACCTTCAAGACTAATACAATTCTTAGTATTAAGCATGGTAAAGGACGGTTTGCTTTTTTGTGAAACTCTTTCTAACGTAATAATAGTGGATGATTTTAATACCCTTCAGATTTTCAGACTAAAAGAGAAGTGACATCTGGAACCCACTCTATTATGGTGCATTTAAATCAGAGGCAAACTTGTTTTGCCACGCAAATTACCATATACATATACTAGAACTGGAAGGGACCTCCCTCTGCCCTCACAGCAGGGCTTATCACCATACCTGACAAATTTTTTCTTCCAAATCTAACCTGCCCAACCCTTGAAAGAACCCCTCAAAGGCTGAGTTCATAATGGTGAGCTTACAAGGCCCAGGTGCTAAGCACTGAGCTATCCCTTCCCCTGCTCCATATGGAACTTTGTATAAGCAAATGTACTGAACACAGCAAACAAACAACATGACAGTGAAACTGAAAACAGTCTGGATTTCTAGAGTGGCCAAAGCAAGAACAGATTGTTCACAGCATACCTTTCTGCCCAGTGCCCACTGGGCAATTTATTTAGAATTGCTGAAGGATTCTGATCATGACCCCTACCTCAGAAATTAGTCCTAAGCGGTGTATTGCAGACTTCCAGAACACTTAGAAAAGTTTTGACTGATTTTGTGTCCACATCTTTTGCTTTCTGTCCATTTACTTGAACAGCCACTGTTTCCCCCTCCATCTCACCTTTCAGACACAAGCACAAGCTACCCTTTATTTACAGTCTTCAATCTGGCAAGGCACTACTATCAAGGCTGATCTCAGTAAAGTTCAGGCGATTCAAGCAACTTAGTAAGTGCAGCAGTTTAACTCAAGACGATCCCACTGAGAATCTTGTCGGATGGAACTGTACTTCAGAAGTTGGCTTTCAGTGAATTGTTTCAGTGGGTATTATTGATCTAAATAAATGGTGCACTGCTTCCTAAGTAAGGTTGACACTGCAAAAGTTTTCTAAATGAGCCTTAATGTTCAAATGGTGCAATATAAATTGATGTTTACAGATTTTTAATTAACTTACAAACATGGACAATTAACTCTATTCAATTTGTTCCAAACAAAAATATTTCGCCAGAGTATGTTAAATTTTAGGTGAATAACTTCTGGTAAGAAAATTGGGACCTAATTTTCAACAGGAAGAGGCCCGATATATCCACATACATTTGCACAGAAGATTATCACAGTGGCACATGTAATAATAGCAACATGATTTAGATGGTTTATGGAGTGACATCTAAGTACGGTTACTGTGCATCCGAATGTAGGTGCACCACTGTGCATGGAAATGGACTTCAAACGATTCAAAATATGGACCCTTGGATCTTTTGTCTTTATGAGCATACATTACTTCCATGTTAGCATTAAAGACACACAGGCCACGTCTACAAGAGCTTCTTTTGAAGGAGCACATCCACACACAAAAAACCAGATCAAAAGTACAATCTGTTCTTTTGAAACCTAGTGTCTACACAAAGGAATGGGACAGGGATCAAAAAATCTGGCACCATGAAGATTGCTCTTCTGAACAAAGGGTCCCCAGAGTATCCACACACACTTTTTTCCTGAAAGAATCTTTCAGAAAAAGACACTTTTCCTCATTTGGGAGAGGAAGAGGGCCTCTGGAAGAAGTGCTGCGTTCTGTCAAAAGGAATTCAAAAGAGTGCATTGTGTGTGTGGACACTGTGCTTGTTCTTTTGGAAGAGGACCTGAGTTTCTGAAAGGACTTGCTAGTGTAGATACAGCCAGAGAGGAAAAAAATTATATTGATCACTGTGACTGACATTCAAATTCTAAAGTGTTCTGTAACTCATCCACTATATATAAAAAAGCCCAAACAAGCAGGCCTGTAGCACCTTAAAGATTAACAATTTTATAAATAAAACGGTTTTACATAAATAAAATTGTTAGTCTTTAAGGTGCTACAGGACTGCTTGGCTTTTTTTTACAGAATAACACAGCTAACCCTCTAACATCAATGATCAGTTCCTGTCTCAGGCTTATGTGGCAGTGCAGAAAAGTGGAACAATCTAGACAGCTGAAGGACTCATGGCAGCCTCCATCAGAAATTATTGGTCTGTTGGGATATTGCAGTACTCCAAAAAAAAAACAACCTCCATTAGGCCCTCTCTACTAGCTTGTAATTGAATACGTTATCTAGCATTAGTAAATCAGAGGTTTAGCTTAAAACCTGAACTATTATACATCACATTTCTTTACCGTGAAGTAAGTTAGAATCTCTCCATGCAGACTTTTGAAAAACTTGCAGCCATTCCAGAAAGTTGTGATTACTGCAACTTCTTGTCTCAGCCAGCTAATCTCTTTAATCCAAGTATTGGCTCTTACTGTGCAGGAGATGAAACAGAATCTTTGATGGCAATAAGGACTCCACTGCTCTTGGTCTGATTGATGACCTTTTCAAAATCAAAAGGGATATGATTCTTTTTCATGTTGAACTCTTGAGTAGTATACTGCCTCTTAGTTTGTTTTCAGGTATCTAAGACTGTAGAATCTGATTTGTTTGCAGAAAGAAGATTTATAAAAGAATCAAAAAACCCAACTTTTAATAATTTCTCAATCCTTAACCACATAAATGATATTTGTAAGTGCCATCTATGGACTCATGGGAATGGAGTGTGTTATAGCCAATATGAATTTCTTACAGCTGATTTGTTCTTATTCTAAAAGGCTTTTGTTAAATTTACTCCTGAAATGTGTTAAATTGTTAATGATTTCTGACTTTGTACATTGGGAGCAATTTTGCTTAGTATTGGTGCGCCAAAGCCTTGACTCTTGCCATTACCCAGAACACGCTGAGGAGTAACAAACAAGGACCCTATCAACATACACTACACCTTCACTGAGCACAGGAAGGCTTGAGCGTGTATGCTGCACTGGTAGAGCTTTTGGAGGATCTTCCTGTTGTGGGGAAACAGAAAGTGGAGACAATGAGTTCTTCCCTATAACGTTTGGGACAGTGATGCAGTGGTCTTGACAGACATTCACTAGACATTCTGGTCTGCTGAATTTTCATTCCAGAGTGCATAATGGGAGAATCTGTCCATAAAACTGCTAGAGAACTGAAAATTAATCTATGGCAAGAGGCAACAGAAAGAAACATTTTTCCATCATAACTTTTGGTTGATGCTGAAAAACAAACAAACATACAAACAAACAAACAAACAAACAAACAAACAAACAAACAAAGTTATTTTAAGTAAATTACTTCCAAAGAACAACTTAATTTGTTTTCTTAACAGACACCATTCTTTTCTCATCAAAACAAAAAAGCAGTCAAGTAGCACTTTAAAAACTAATTCATTAGGTGAGCTTTCATGGGACAGACCCACTTCTTCAGACCATAGCCATACCAGAACACACTCAATATTTAAGGCACAGAGAACCAAAAACAGTAATCAAGGTGGACAAATCAGAAAAAAAAAAGATCAAGGTGAGCAAATCAGAGAGTAGAGGGGTGGGGTGGTGGAGTCAAGAATTAGATTAGGCCAAGTATGCAAATGAGTCCCTATAGTGACTCAGAAAATTCCCATCCCGGTTCAAACCACATGTTAATGTGTCAAATTTGAATATAAAAGAGATTTCGGCAGCCTCTCTTTCAAGAGTGTTGAGAAAATTCTTCTTCAGTAACACACAAACGCTTAAGTCAAAACAGACATGAAAACACTAGAATCGATATCTCATGATTGACTTTGTTCCCTGGTGGAGATCAGGGCTTTTTGGGCTCATCACATCATCCCTTACTCCACGTGATAGCATGGAGTACCAGGGTCAATGGCTGAGCCTAGTGAGATCAATTTTGCTGCATCTTCACTGACACAGCCAAATCAAATGCCGAAGGATCGATTGTGGCATGCTGACTATGCGGGAAGTATAGACATACACCTACAGTCTTTGGCTACGTCTACACTAGCCCCAAACTTCGAAATGGCCACGCAGTTTAGAAGTTTACTAATTCGAAAGTTTACTAGTGAAGTTTTCGAAGTTTACTAATGAAGCGCTGAAATGCATATTTTGAAGTTTACTAATGAAGCGAAGTTTACTAATGAAGCCATTTCGAAGTTTACTAATGAAGCGCTGAAATGCATATTCAGCACTTCATTAGCATGTGGGCAGCCGCGGCACTTTGAAATTGATGCGCCTTGCCGCTGCGCGGCTCGTCCCAATGGGGCTCCTTTTCGAAAGGACCCCAGCTACTTCGAAGTCCCCTTATTCCCATGAGCTGATGGGAATAAGGGGACTTCGAAGTAGCTGGGGTCCTTTCGAAAAGGAGCCCCGTCAGGAAGCGCTGCGCGGCGTCGAGGTGCATCAATTTTGAAGTGCCCTGGCTGCCCACATGCTAATGAAGCGCTGAATATACATTTCAGTGCTTCATTAGTAAACTTCAAAATGGCCATTTGTATGGCCATTTCGAAGTTTGGGGCTAGTGTAGACACGGCCTTTGTGATATATTATGGCTGTAGAAGCCCTGAATATCTAGTAGAGCTGAACTAGTAACTTGTGGATATTAGTTGTAGTAAATTTATCTTAAACTAGTTTGGAGTAATAGAGCACTGTTATCTGAGGACTTCAAAGCTCAGAGAGGGGGAGGGGGAGGAGGAGGAGGATGGGGTGAGATGGGAAGCTGGGGGATGCCTGGTTCAGAAGAATGGGATGGGGGTGAGGTAAGAGTGGGGGGGTCATTGTGCCTAGCTTTAGGGGAGGAGAGGGGCTCTTGCTGGTGGGCAGGTGGCAGGCCCTCGCAACATGGGGCTCAGGCAGTTGGCACTAGAAGCGCAGGGCTCGGTTGGTTGGCAGGGGCAGCTGGCGGGAGGGTGTCTGGCTCCAGTAGTGTGAGGCCCCCGTAGTTGGTGGGCAGCATGGGGGTCGGTAGGCTCAGGTGGGTGGCTCTGGCAGTGCAGAGCTCATGCAGGCGGCTGGCACGGGAAACTCTGGAAGCTGGCATGGGGCTCAGACTCCTGGTTAGCTGGGGCTGCACCAGGCACACTCAAGGGGCCAAGAAAAACTATTTGTGATTATTTTTAATTTTAAATAACATTTTTATCACAAATTTTTGTGTTTATCTTAAATAACAAATTGAATTTTTTGTAAAAGTGATGTTGGATGATGGTAAAGAAGGGGAGGGTGTGAGGGTTTCTCAAAAATCAAAACGAGCATGATTCTGAAAAGTTTGGGAACCACTGGTCTAGAAGGTGCTTGGTGCTAAAAATGTAACCGTGCTATGTGGTACTGAAAGCCAATTTGATCCAATGTTTTTCTATGTTGGGGAGAACAGAGGTTTTCTGTCCTATTTAAGGAATGAGAAGCTACCAGCTTTTTTGTTTTCAGCCAGATTTGGAATCTCCCTGACATAAACTAAGAAAAAACAAAGAACTGTGAAAGGCTGTTGACCCAAATTAGAGAAAAAGTACAGCTCTGGTTTGAAGATTTTACCTGACTTGAAAACAGCTCTTTTGGGTAAGTATCTGTAAGCCATAAGTCTCTTCGGGAAGTTAGAACTTGTTATGCATTTTCCTTTCAATTCATTTTAGTAATTACTTTAATCCATCTGTTTTAACTTCTACCCACTTAAATCCTACTGCTTATGTTTAATAAAAACACTTTTGTTTATAATCAAGTGCAGTGTAAGTAATTATCTCCTTTTCATTGGCCAACGGGGCTTACCTGATGAGACCTCCCAGTGCAAAACTTTCAACAAATGAGAGAAAGACAGAGAGAGAGAGAGAGAGAGAGATGGATTTATTTGGGATTTTCATTCCTTTTGGGGGTTGGTTGCCTGGATGCTGTGCCCTAGAACTGCATCCTTCCAGAGCTGAAGTAAATCAATGTCTGGATTGCTCTGCAGGGGAGTGGTAAGTGCAACTCTGTGCCTTGGCTGGAGAAGACCAGAGGATCTGGCCCAGTAGGATAGGATGGTGGGGAGCCCCACAGAGCAAGAAGGCAGCATGATTGGTGCACCAGTGAACATCCCAAGGGGTCTTCTGTGACAGCACCTTGTCACAAACCCATTCAACCAGCTCCCACGTGTATACATAGAGCTGGTTTACCATAACAATTAGCTAGGATTAATCCACTCAGGCTTGAATGAGAACAGCTGTACTGTGAGGAAAAAAAACACTCAACCTATAGATGATTGGATTTAGCAGTTGAGTTTGTGCTGCAGCTGGTAGCTATAACCCCATTGCCTTACTAGTTTAAATACCCATGCTTCAATTCCAGTTCCCTCCGACAGGCCAGCTAGCTCAAATTTATAGCATTACTTAAGTCAAGCTACAGTTTTGTGTGTGGATCGGAATCTGCATAAGGGCAACTCTCAAGTAATAACTTGTGCTGAAAGTGCAATAAAGGAAAGCCCACAGGAATGTAAATTGCTCAGAATACACAATACATTAACATCCAGCCTTGGATCCCAGAACCCTTGACTCTGTATCCTTTGCTATGACTGTCACCCAACAGTGATTTCTGCCTTCATCCATCTGATCCAGCAATAGAAACAGCCACAGGCAGAGATGATCAGATGTTCCCTTTCCTTCTCTGACTTCCGTTTCTCTGTGACGGTCACATCCTTGCTATGGTAGGTATTGGCCAGAAGGATGCACTCCAGGGTAGTTCAGAGGAAGTGCTCACATCACTTTCAGCCTATTCCTAATCTGCAGTCGCCCAACAAGGATGTTCTCAGCTTGCTTTCAGTCTTAGGTTACCTGGGTCACAATGTGATGTGCTAGGTCAGTGCCTGGCTTCACAATCACAGCTTGTTATAAGGGTTGGCTGGGTCAAATTGCACACATATCAAAGGAATTAGTGTTAAACGTAAAACAGACAAAAGGAAACTGTAGCACACCAAAATGACAACAACACATAAACCCTGGTGTCATCAATTGCACAGCATGAATGGTGTTCTCCAGCTGTGTTTATATATGATTTACATTAATTATGGGTGTTATTGACATTGGCCAACGCTAGGGACATTTTCACTAGGCTACTTTTATATTAAGCTATTGTTCTTCCAAACACTTACATTGCACCTCTCGTTATTTTTATTGTGGTGTTATAAGAAAATAAACCAAAAGGAAACCCAGGCAGTGTGATATTGGGTGCTTTTTCTCTTTGTCCTATTATTTATGAGTAAACAAAATGAAACAAAACAAAAAACCCAGTCCCTCATTTAATCTGTTTTAAAAGCCCAGCAGTCACATTCATCCACCCTTGGTGTAGCTGCACAGAGATCAGTGTGACTATACCAGTGGTGAATTTAGTTTTATGAATTTAGTTATGCTCTGACAGCTTTTTGATGTTTTGCTTTATTTACCTTTTTTAAAAACCAAGCTGCTTTGGGACTACATTAAAATTACAGCGTTATTAACACTGGTTGTAATAGATGCCTAATAATGCCATGCACTCCTTTAACAAAAAAAATATGCGTAGGGTACCATCTACAAAAATGGTTACTTTCAGCAATATGCTGTTTGAAATACTTCTGTGTCTATTGACTACAGAAAGCTGTTTGAGTTCAGACAAATGCATTTCCTACAAATTCATTTCAGGGCTGATTCATTTTATCTGCATGTCTTCTATGCCAAGTGGGAACATTAGGCCTCTTTAAAAAATGATGGGGGATAATAAATGCTTCAGGCATTTGTTTTGCTGAAGTAAAGTAATGGCAGAGGAGCATATGGTGAAATATATTTTTAATTACTTTTCAACAATGTTAAATGTTTTTTCCTTATTTTCATATTTAATGTTCTTGATCAAGCTTGCTAAATTGGCTGCTCATAAGGAACACCACTTTGCGCAATAACACATGACTAATTTTATGGGTAACATTATATATCACTATATATCAGTAACATTTTCCTGCAGGAGCTTTCGAACTTTGTTTATAATGTTTTATGTCACTGAAGGAAGCTGTCTCCCCGTTCCTTCCCCTTGAGCACAGCTATCAAAGTCTTCAGTTCAGTTTTGTTTTGTTGTATTTTTGTTTGGGCATCTCAAGCAGGAAATGTACTGTTCTAGTAGACTAAGCACAAGGAAATCTACCTGGAATTTACAGGGGACAGCAGCCTCCATTTTACAGCTTCACAGCTTGGTCATTCCACCTGACAGCCCCCTAACTAAATAAACAAAACACAGACACATCTAAAAGGGGACTATTTTTCGAGTGGAGAGTGTTAAGGACAAAGTTGAAAACATCATAGCTACAGAAGATGCCCATGCAGTGGATGGATCTGTATTGGGAAAATATTGGCTTACTGCACAGTACCACAGAAGCAGTAAATTAAAGTCACAGGACAATAGGGACACTGAGTGCAAATATCATAGTTATTATTAAGTTGTTGCTTAGGCACTGTACAGAGTAGCAGCAGACAGTCCTTGCCCCAAAAAGCTTACAATATGAATAGCTCCATGAAGTGTATTCAATTTACTGTGGTATATACAAAAATTGCTAGGGTTACCTTTCAAAAAAAGGACGTCCTGAGAGGAAATGTATCTGTATCAGTATCTACCAACTCACCTTGTATTAATGTACTAGATAAATGAGTTTTACTGAGCGAATGTTTACAGCCTATTAATAGCCAAATTGAATAGGATAAGAAATAAAACACATAAGTCATCCGCAGCGCAGAGGTGGGTTACAGCAGTAACAAACACTGAACATGGTTAACAATTATACAACATGACTTGCCATGCCGCAGATACGTGTGGTGGGAAGATTACATTTAAGCCATTAAGTAGCCCCTGGGCAATCATCCGTATAGCGGATTCTTAGTCTGTCAACATAAGTAAATATATCAATTGCAGGAATTTGTCCTTCCTGGTGATAAGTCCTAAGATTTCAAACAAACAAACAGACAAACAAACAAACAAACAAAACCAAAAATTATCTCAGTCTAGTGTAACTCAGTCCATCAGGCCATGGAAACCAATGCTTCCCCTGACATGGTCCCTTGTTGTCTCCTGTCATGTCCCTTCACAGGTACCTCTCACCCCTCAGTCTGGTTACAATCAGTCCCTGATATGGTTACTCATTGTCCTCAGTCATGTCCCTTAGCGGTCATCTCACATCCCTCTGTCCAGCTGTAATCTGTTGAAGTCCTGGTGATGGTCTCCGCTATCACCTGAGAGGGAAGCAAGGCCTCAAGGGGAAAGTGGGTGAAGCCCTGGCTGGGTTCCTCCTCAGCTGGCACCCAAATAAAAAGTAAAGTCTAAGAGTTCATCAGGGAAAGTAATGAGCGCGATCCCTGGCTGTGTCCTTCATCGGTGGCCTGTCTCCCTTGTTGGTCATCTGTCTTCGACAGGGTTGCATTTGGTCACTGCCCTGGTGATGTTCTCCTCTGTTACCTAAGAGGGAACCAAGGCTTTGGGGTGGCGAGGGTAATGCAGTTGAGTCCCTGGTCATGATCCTCCTCAGTGAGAGTCCAAGTGATGCTTTAGAAAAGCAGAGTCTGTCAGGGAGGGAGCCCATGGTGATCACTGAATGTGCCCCTCAGTGGTTGTCTGTCTTCAACCATGGTTGCAGTCTGTCATCATCCCGCCGGTCACCTGCTCTGGTACCCGTGAATGAAGCAAAGTGGGGGGGAAGGGGGAGGAGAGAAAGAAAGATGTGGCCCCTGCTGAGTCCATCCTCGGTAGGCGACCAGGTGAAGGTTTATTAAGGGCAGAGTCTGTAGTCCATCAGGTAGGGCCCTCAGAGTGATCCCTGACCATGTCCCTCAACCAAATCTCAGTCATTATCCAGAGTCCCTCATAGTCCAGCACCTCTGGGGAGACAAAATGGCATCTGATGCCACAGGTCTCCAGCACTACCTTTTTGGGGTCCCCAGCACCTAGGGCCCCCACCAGCAGGGCATAGATCTTGACAGTGTAGTCCCAGGATCGCAGAGTGTTGGCCAGTGGAACGTGCTTCTTAATCTTTTTCTCCTGGGCCACTTGGAAGGCCACTGTCCAGTTCTCAAAGGGGATGGTGACATCTACCATGGTGATCTTTTTGACCCACTCGTCAGTAATGACAATGTCCAGTCTGAGCAGCCTGTTTGTTTCCCAGATGGGTGAGTCCACACTGATGACACCCAGTTCCTTTGGCAGGGCAGTGATGAGGCAGTCCTGGATGGCATTGTGATGGAGCTGACAGGCCCTGGAGTGGATCTGACAATGCAGAGGATGTGAAGCAGAGTCCCATTGGTGTAACTGCATCTCCTGCATCTCTTGTCATGGTCCCCGTTGTGGATGGCACTGTTGAGTGGGACACAGTTCAGTCAGGTGCAGAGGATGAAGCACCAGTGAGTGAAGTGGATGAAGTTGCCAGTGTAGAGGAAGTGATTACTGGCATCCCACTTTCAGGTTACCTCAAACACTTTCCCCTGCTCAGGCTTATTCTTCAGGGCCTCTGCATAGTGGCACTGAATGTTGTCCTTGAGGACCCTCTCCAGCATGGTTCTGGCTGGTGGGGTGACAATGGTGTGGTCAAAGTTGGTGATGCAGAGGGCCAACATGCCCATCTCCTGCCATTCCTCACTCCAAACCCAGCGGCATCTGATCTTATTCCCCAGGCAGGGGGTGGTGTTGCAGACTTGGGACCAGAAGGAAGACAGGTTCTCCCTGTCTCTCCTGATCTCTCCCTCAAGAGAGCTACTCAGGTAGGTGGCAATGTCATGAGCGGAGGGGGCCCTGGAGAGCCGCTTCTGAACAGCCTTTCTCACAGCGTTCTCTGTGATGTTACACACCCAGGTCAGAAGGCAAAAGGCTTGGGTAACGACGGCCATGTCGCACAGGTCCCTCATGCGTGGCACGTTGGTGCCTCATTGCCAGCTCAAGCTATACATTAACACTACGTGAGTTGATAGATACTGATAGAAATACACTCCTGCTCGGGGTGTCCTCTTTTTTATATGGTAACCATAGCAAGGAAGAAACACACAAATAAAAAGATAATTGGCGGTAAATGCCGCAGCAATCCCCCCACACCCCCCACACCTTCTGTGCAGCTAATGTACCCACTCCCTTATCAGTGGAAGGAACAAACAGGTGACACTTTCTGCTCAATGCCCTGAAGACCACAAGACTCAGGCTATTACAGATCAATGTAAAAAGCTGTCCCAGAGCTAGAAGTCCCTGCTGTCATCACCTTCTCTGTCAGTTCCCATGTCTCCTTTGATCACAAAGATGGCAGTAGGGCAGGAAGGTGACAGAAAACCTTTTTCAGGTGCCCAGTATTGCTCTGCTCTCTCATTGACAGAGCTTGACTGAGAGTTAAGATAGCAGGATTGCAAAGTGGAAGGTGGGGGTTTTATCCTTCATGCTTTAAAACTGCATTTTTTTTAAAAAAATTATTCTACCCCTTATTTCAGCAGCAGCCAGTCTGGGAAATGGGAGCTGCTTCAGGAGTTAGGGGTTGTCTTTCTCTAGTCTGAGGTAGTGGGAGTACCCTCTGAACTCAGCCAGCAATGAGTGGGAGCCATTTTGGTGCACAAATGATGTGTTGCTCTTTTCTCCTACTTCTCCTTCGTGCACATACCCAATCTGAGGAATGAAAAATGCCTTGTGGAGCTAAATGCTGCACTTCTATCCCACCCCCCTTTCCCCTGAGATCTAATCTGGAGCTTCTGCACTTCTGTCCCCCACAGCCCGTCAAGATTTCGTCTGGGGGAGGGGAGGCCCCAAGAGACTCATGGTAGCACTCGGGAAGTGCAATGCCCACACTGTGCCCTTGCCAAAATTTAAATTGCTAGTGGGGCTGCCCCCCTATTCATTTTGGTAGCTCTCTCTGCATCCCTGCTCCCCACAGGCCCAGCCGCCTATGTGAGCAGACTGGCAGTGGCAATAGATATGAACTCAAGTACTGGTTCCATGGTAAGGCATGGGCAAAGTAGAACTGCAATGCTGGTACTGGAAATAGACCAACTTCCTGAAAGGAGGCTCTAAAGAGGATGGAGTGAGACTATTCTCAATGGTGACAGACAGCAGAACAAGGTGCAATGGTCTGAAGTGACACAGGGGGAGGTGTAGGTTGGATATTAGGAAAGAACTATTTCACCAGCAGGGTGGTGAAGCACTGGAATGCATTGCCTAGAGAGGTGGTGAAATTTCCATCCCTAGAGGTTTTTAAGTTCTGGCTTGACATAGTCCTGGCTGGAATGATTTAGTTGGGGTTGTTCCTGTTTTAGGCAGGGGGCTGGACTCAATGACCTCCTGAGGTCCCTTCCAGCCCTCGAATTCTATGTTCCTATGATTCTGTATAGGACTTGGGGGCTGGAGTGTGCTGATTAACCTGTAAAGGAAGCGAGGCCTAGAAGGCGGTGCTTGTGTTGCCAGATGGTGGAGGTGTTGGGAAACAGACCACACAAGGCTTCTTCGTGCTAAGGGTGGGTGCCAGCAAGGTGCCTCACAATCCTACACGCTACCTGGAACTGTCACAGATTCCCAGGGAAAGTAGTATCCTGGGTAATAGGCAGCAGTCACTGAGATTGTGGGAGTCACATAGAGCGGCTGGGGCTCAGCAGCCATTGGAGATATTAGCATCTGCAGAGTCCTTAGTTTTAACCTCCAACCATTTGGAACATTTTGAAGAATTAGGTCAGTTTATGCAGCAGCAGACAGCAGTTTCCCTGGGGGGTGCAGCTTTGCGCATGGGAGATAACACTTTGTATAAATCAAGACAGGCTGTAAAAGTTACAAAAGCTGTGAAATTCCACTTGCCATGTGGTTATAGCAGTGACTGTGTTTTATAACATGTTCAGATCCACATCCTGATTTCTTGTCTGTTTGGACCAGTGCTGAGGTCGTGCACGTTGCATAATCCTGGCTGCCTGTCTTCATTTGCTTTTCCTCTGAAGAGAATAAAGTTAACGTTTTTTTAGATGAGAGCATTTTATTAATATATCTAGTTGAAGGCCCCTTCAATAATGTGAGTGCCTTCTCCAAACAATATAGATAAAGTGATTAACGCTTTCTTTGATCAGGCCATTTCATCTCTGCTCTATTTAGATGTTAGCTGTGGAACGGATATCCCCTTACTGCAGTGGAAGGAACCAATCCTGCCATCTGCAACAGCTGAATCTCGTGAGCTTCTGAGTAGTCTGAAATTGCAAATGGGCACTTTGCAAAGAATCTGTCAAAATGCTGGGATCATAATATCCACTTTGTACTTACGTGTGCTAAGTATGTGGTATTTACTAGCAGTATGTGCTGTACAAACTGCTAGTAAATACCATGGCAGCCAATAAGCCGATTTCTCGTTTTGAATTTATTTCCATTGTCTATACACAGCTTAATCTCCCTGTGCTAGTTTTGTGCCACAAACCCTGAATTATCCATTAATTTTATGACGTGGAAAAAAGTCTATTTGCGCATTTAACATATCTCTGGAGGAACTGAATATTTTATACTTTATAAACCATACTCACTTGTATGAACACTTGTCCTAGCCTTACACCATGGGAAAGAGGAGGCTTCATTATGATGGTGAGGGAAATATTTTGTGAATGCCTCATTTTGGCCTCCAGCTAAGTGACAGTGAGGATTTAATTTTGAGTGAACTGAGGTTCTTTCATTTTTGGCTTCATCATGAGCATCCTTTACTGTTCGGCTATGTCTGCACTAGCCCCCGCTTTTTGAAAGGGGGATGCAAATGAGACACTGCGGCAGATGCTAATGAGGTGCTTCCATGAATATGCAGCGCCTCATTAACATCTGCTGGTGTCTCATTAGCATCCCCCTTTTGAAAGGCGGGGGCTAGTGTACACACAGCCTTTGAGATCTGTGGTAGAGCCACTTTTGGGGGGAGATTTGTAGTCTAAGTCAGGATAGCTAACATATAGGGTGACCTTCCATCCCATGTCTGGTGAGATGGCCCCATATTTCGGGCACTAGGATGGCATCCTGATTTATTTTTAAAACAGGGCTAATTGCTCTGTATTTGCTGGGGGAGTGGCTGCCGTCCAGTTCCTGCCACACACTGGTGTGGCTGCCCCCCCGGTTCCCAGCTCCCTGTGACTCGGGAGAGCTGGGAGGGAGGCAGGAGTTAGACTGGCATGGCTGCTACCTGGCTCCTTGTTCCTGGTTCCACCATGTCATGAGGAGCTAGCACTTCACCCGCATGGCTGCCGCCCACTTCCCAGCTCCCTGTGCCTAGGCATGGAGAGCTGGGAGCCCACCTGTGCAGCTGCAGCACGATTTCCAGCTCCCCATGCCTCGATGGAGCCAGGAGGAGCTGTCTCTCCCCCACACATCTCCCTGTCCCATATTTAGGATAGGGAGATACGGTCACCCTACTCAAATATAAGTAGACAAATAGATACGGTCACCCTACAGATAAATCAGCTCACAAAACCCTGTTACTTTGATACCAGATGTTCCTTTATCCTGGTCCTTTTATACGCTGGAAGAGAAGCACAAAAGTCCTGCAAATATATGTGTACCCCTTCCACATACAGCATATGCATGTGCATGTGCAAAAGGGGGTGTATATAGAGCACGTGTGTGTGTATGCATGCACACATGAACTGCACAATTCTGTGGACATGAACTGGATAAATTCTTATTTGGGATGGTTAAGTAATGACATTTACAGTCTTCATGCAGTGTCACAGCTTTTGGCAAAAGTGTCTTCTCCTTTACCAGTCCTGTGTCTGAAGCAGCCCACTGTTTTTATGTGTGCCTCGCCAACTTTCCGACTTCCAAACCTCAGGTGAATTTTTCCCCTGCCCTGTACAATGCCTCTTAGCTGTGCTCCACTTCAGGTATTATTTAATGCTGAAGCATCCTTTGTGATCTGATTGTAAAGCAGACTCTAATTTAAGGTCCAAAATATTCTTGGACAATATAGGCATGTTAGCATACGAACACAGCTGAAGGAGCCCTTCCAAGCCCCACTTCAGCATGCTTTTGTATAGCTGCATTCCCGAAAATAAGAGTGGAGACTTTCTCTGACTCCATACCTCACAAGTGAGGTGTTCCCAGGTGGAGGACTCATGTCCAGACTCCCTGTATCTTTGTGTACCACGCTGTGACTGCAGAAGACAACTGGAAGTGGGGAAGCACCATCCACTCCAGTAAAAGATGCCCCAGTGGTCTCAAGTTACAGTGAGGGAGGTCTAGGTTACATATTAGGAAAAACAATCTCACTAGGAGGGTGGTGAAGCACTGGAATGTCTTGATTTGGTTTGTTTTATTAAATTGTGCTGTTTACAAAGGCTTTGTGCTTAATTTCATAACCAGCAGAGTTTCTCCGGCTGTCTAGTTATAGCTGTCAATACTTTTGTTAAAGTACAAATGAATTAGTACACATCCCCATTTCTGTAACTAGAACATCTGAACAGACAGCACACTAAAGACAGTTTCACTTTTGAGAAGAAATTTTCAAAATCCAGTTAAAGATCTTACCTACAAGATGTCTCATTTTCTATTCAAAATATTCTGCAGTCTACATTATTACTTTATCATCCAGAAAAAAAGACCCTGAAATTAAGAGAAACATAATACAAGCTTAGTGTCTGTTATGTATTTTTCTGTTTATTGAAGCCTTCATGTAAAATCTGCTTGTTTCCAGGGAATGAAAATTGCTCATTATCCCACATAATGAAAGAGAATGATGTCATCTATAATTGTTAGTTCAGAGTACTTACTGTACCCTTCTATTAAAAAATGATTTGCATAAAAAAGATTCAGTAGTATTTAAAGAATCTTTTTTTTAACAATCATAGATTAGATTCATTTCTCACATGTAATTCAAAATGTAAATGTGTTTTTTAGTATAAAGTAATGAGGCATGGGACTAAAGTGATAGATTATTGCTTAAGTCTGTGTATCCGTATGTTGCTTAATTAATAACACCTAATGTGGATTTTGTGGCTATTTTAAACCCCTCTTATAGGAATATTTTTATATGTTTATATCTTATATTACAAACTCCTCTTATATGCATCATTATATATGTACACGTGTGAATATTATGTACATTTCTACCATCATGTTAAAATGATAAAATTTTTGCAATATACTGGAGTGTTTTCCAAGTGTGTACTTTGTTTTATTTCTGTGACTAATCACATGTAATATAATCTTTACTGGGTGAGAAGGTTTGCTTCAACAAACTGTGCCTGAATATGACAGTTCTGTAAACGGCAGCTGTACAGGGTCAGTCAGAAGATCCAAAAATCAAAATTATATAGGCCTTAGTCACAGCTCGTGAGACAAAAGCTGTGCGTTGGAAATTGACTGTCAGCCAATCTATATTTGATAAGTTGCCCTAGACTACACATCACACTGTCTACAACAGTAGTATATAAAACACATACACACACACACAAAGCACTGATACATAAAAGTAAGCCCCAGATTCCAGTAACAGGATATTAAAATCATTCAACTAGAAGGACGTTCTAAGAGGAACAAATGTTTGTGCCTAAAGGCCTGGAAAACCAGTTTAGACCCAAACTCCCATGAACATCATGTATTCAGAAATGTTTAGCTTAGGCTCCAGTTAGAAAAGGGAGCTTTATATCTGTGACTTCAGTCAGCCAGTTAAATTATATGCTTCCACAGAAGAAAGAATTAGCATTGGAACAATGAACCTGAACAGCCACAACTGGAGGGAAAAAATGGACACATTTTCAAACAAGGAAAATAAAAATTAACAAAATTATAAAGAGCAGAGAAAATATATTTAAATGTCTGCTTGCATAATCCACCCTGGTCACTATAACCCTGGCCCACATCTGCTTCATCCCACTCCTAGACTACAATAACCGACAACTCTGGGCTACTCTAATCTCATTCTTCTTGCACTTCCAACGTTTCTAAGATATAATTACCATGATACTCTTTCTCCCCTAACATTGTCTCACCACCCATTTTGAATTACTTCCCTCTTCCCTTCACTGTCGCTGGTGAAAAGTGTGTAACCCTTTGGCCGGGTACAGCCAGCCAGCAGCAGCCAGGGCTGGGTTTAATTTCTAGGAGTTCATCTCCATTTATCCAACAGAGAAAAATGGCTTGAGCCCTCAACTCAGCCACTTGGGAAATTCATGCACCACCTCTGAGTGCGCCTGAGACAATGCTTCCTCACTCTCAAGCGTAGAGTCTGAGTGTAGAAAGAAACTTTTAATAAAGGTGGTTGTGGGAGAAGTAGCTCAGAATTTGGGAAAACACCACAGGGTTCATAAAGCCATGAGTGAAAGTCTGACCTTAAGAATGTTAGGCAACGTCCTCTTTCTCTCAGGTTCTTAAGACCAGCAACCCAAATGCCCCCTTCACATGCCCAATTTTTCTTTGCATCCTTCTCACAGTTGCTGTCCTTGGGTAGGGCAGACCCAGGGCTACCTCCGCATGGTTCACCTCCCCTCTAGAGTAGGGGAAGTAAAGCAGCATCTTACTCATTCAACTGGTCACTTGCCATCCACCTGCTCACTGCTCTCCACTGCCACCCTGCTGACTGCTCACTGCGTCACCACTGCCTTGATGTTTATGGCAGCTGCCCCACCAGCCATGCTGCTGTTCCTGCAGGACAACTGTTCACTGCTTCCAACAACTTGTGGTAGATTTGGCTCTGGGCAAAGCTCAGTGATTTCAGTTCTTGGCCTGAAGCACAGTCCAGCCACAGGAAGTCTCCAGCATTCGCTAAAAAAAAAAAATATTTAAATAATAAAAGAGACTCTTCATGGAGTCGGTTTTAGCTCCTTATTAAACAGTGGAGAGAAACAGGTGGATCCAATCTTACAGCTCATGGCTGAAGGGCAGGCAGCCTGCTAACTCAGAGTCCTGCCCTCCTGACTCTAGAGACATGGAGTTCTGGCAAGGGTCTCTTGTCCCTCCAAGGTTTTATAAACTCACAGTATCTCTGTCCTTATGAAACATGGTAAAACACAGTCTGTCTTTTCTGTATCCCCAAAACAATTTCAGGCATTGGTGATCACTTCTCAGAATCATGGTGTTTAACATTGCAGTAAAAGCAATGTTATCAGGCCCTCAGATAACTGGCATATTTTGCTAACTGGCACTCAGGGCAGCCAGCCTTCTGGGACCAGCGGCTGCAGAGCTACACCACCAGCTGAGACCAGCTGAGTGGCGCTGTCTTCTGCTGCAGAGCTGCTCCCCTGGCTGGGGCCAGCTGCTCTGCCAGGGTTGGCAGCAGTAGGGTGGTCCCTCCAACCTTGAGGAGTGGTATGACCTTTTCCCCCAGGGTCAGCCAAGCAGGGCACTGGCAGATTTGATTATTGGTCAATCCCCCTTCCCCAGAGGCATCAGATAATCAAGCTTCTGCTGTACATAGCTTGTGGTCTCACAATAACCAAATTAGAAAAGCAGTCTAGCAGGATTTCAAAGACTAACAGAATAATTTATTAGGTGATGAGCTTTCGTGGGAAAGACCCATTTCTTCAGACCATAGCCATACCAGAAGAGACTCGATATTTAAGGCACAGAGAACCAAAAATAGTAATCAAGGTTGACCAATTAGAAAAATATTATCAGGATGAGCAAATCAGAGAGTAGAGGGGCAGAAGGGTGTGTGTGTCAAGAATTAGATTAAGCCATGTAGTTGATGGATCTCCATTCCAAATGCCTAAATGTACCCCGCCCCTTCTGCCCCTCTACTCTCTGATTTGCTCACCTTGATGATATTTTTCTGATTTGTCAACCTTGATTACTGTTTTTGGTTCTCTGTGCCTTAAATATTGAGTCTGTTCTGGTATGGCTATAATCTGAAGAAGTGGGTCTGTTCCATGAAAGCTCAACACTTAATAAATTATTCTGTTAGTCTTTAAAGTGCTACTGGACTGCTTTTTTGTTTTGATAGTATATAGACTAGCACAGTTTTCTCTGTGTTACCAATAACCATATTGGTTGCAACAGGCAAAACACCGCTGTACCAGTTGAATATCTAGCAGATCTAAGCACACAGGAACAAACTGCATTTACATACAGGTAGTACCTTCTAAAATCAGCACGCTCTGGTTCGGCAACATCCTTCATTCAGCAGGACTAGTGATGTTCCTGGACCAGAGAACTGGGACAGGAGGGCAACCAGCTGGCAGCTCCATGGAGAAGGATGAGGGAGCAAGGCTGGGGCTAGAGGAAGTGTCCCATGGCAGCCCCCGAGGGGGACCAGGGCCAGAGCACCCACTTCCCCCTGCAGCATCATGAGACTGGAATTCTGAGGCTGGTGTGCTTGCTGCAGTGGTGAGCTGCAGCCATATAGCCAGTGGGCAGGGGCATGGCCAAAGACAGGGGGCATTATCTCTCTGATGCCCTGAGGGGGCCAGACCAGAGAGATGCAACCAGAACACACTGCCAGGGTTTCTTTCCCATTCCAGCAAGCTGTGATGGAAGCATTCCTTCATACCCTGCTTATAAGTGGTGCGTTACTTTTAAATGCCTCCTGAAAACACATTTCTTCTGCTTTCAGCACTGATCTTCCCAAACTGCTTCATCCCAAACAGCCTGTGTAGTTCACAAGAGATGCAGGCCTCTATGCAGTGCTCCAGTGGCATAGGGCAGAGAAGCAATTGTTCTGCAGACACCTATAGGCCAGTTCTCCTGGTACAAGAACAGTTATAGTGCCAAGGAGCTCTCCTATATTTCTGAATTGTTTTATCTGTGTCTAAATTAGACTCCACATGGCTAGGAAGCACCAATCCCATTGTCTTTAATTGCTTGCACGGCACCAGGCACACCAGTGCTGCTTTGTAAATACATAGATTTTGCCTGAATTTGCTAACTTGTAACTCTGGAGAGAAGGCAGAGGATTCACCCTTGTCCTTCCCTGGCACATACATTGTTGCAGGCTGAAAAGTTTGGTGATTTGTTACTTACAGCACCTCCTGCGTTTCTATGAGAGTATACCGTGTGTCACAGAAACATCTATCAAATTGTCTCAGGAGTCAAATCTTCAGCAACAAGTCATCTTGGCAGAATTTGTAATAGGTGACTTGGCAATCTTTTTCCATGCAGGTTCACATGGAAACCTGCAACTGCACCTGAGCTGTAATATAGGGCCATGTTTTCACACAGATGGTATGCAAGTCTTAACGGTGAGTGTCTAGAGGTCTGGGAAAATTTGACATCAAAATGGGGCTTCTTGGGTTGCTGTGGTTTGAGAATTGATGGTCAGTACAGGTTATGGCCTTAAACAGAAGGGAGGGGAAGATGACTGAGTCCTAATCCCATGGGCCAGAATAACAGTTTCAGGACAGAAAAGCTTGTGTAAACTGCCATTTGTCAGGCTGAGAATGAAGTGGTACAAATGGCATCTACTGTCACTCCTTGATCAGAGCTGTTGGAATATAGGTCAGTAGGTCATTGAGGACAAAAGAGGATCATTTCTGTCTTAATGAGGCAGAGATGGCTTTGTTACTTGTAACAGATGGCAATGGCTACATGTCATACATTTTTCATATATTTTTCCTAACAAAGTAATGTAGACAACAATTTAACCGAGTATCTTGATCTTCTCTGTGGTAACAAAGTTTGTATGTATTTGCTGATTCTAAACACTCTTTATGTTATATAATCAAGCAATGCAGGTGAGAAAAAGGGAGGAACGCAGGTGAGATAATACGTACATTTATCAACATGAGTTGGTAATAGCCACATTACTTACCACAAATGAATGATAGCCATCCCAAATGAGTACTCCTATTACCACTTTCTCACCCTACTCCCTATATTCTGGAGGAATATTTCCACACTTAAAAGAGGATATGTCCACAGAACTTTCACATTTCTTATTGGAACTTTTTTAATCTTTGTGTCTGAAGAGTGTTTGGGTCTAAAGAGTGTTTCCTGATAAATTTATGAATTTATGAATATAAATTTATGAATGGTGTAATGTGCTACTGACTGTGCAGGGGAGTGTGTGAGTCTTTGCGGGGCAGAAAGGAGAAAGAAACTCATATTTAGTTCATGACTTTTGTGTGTTCAAAAGATATCTTGGAATCTTGCATGCATGGGAACAACTGCTGTCATTCTGTTGGAAAACTAGGTATTTCTCCTTCAATTGGTTTCTGGGCCAAACATGCTGCAAGTTATTAAATTTTAAGAATTCAAATTTTTCTGATTTCTGATTTTAGACAAAGAGATGGCTCGTCTTTTTCTTTTTTTTAAATAAAGATAATTTGCCTTAAAAACTTGCTTGCATTATATCAGACTCCAGTTTCCTTTGAAGCTACCTGGTAGTGACTTCCTTGAGACAGCAATATTAAATTGGAGTCACAGTTTAAACAGTTTCTAGCTCTTCAAACTTCATAAATTCCAAGCAGTTTTGGTGCATCTTTTGAAAAACACACCTTTTATTTTACTGGTGTATTAAGAGTTTAAATGTATTTTTTTAAATTCAAACTTAAAAAAAACCAATCAAGACAGGTAGAGCAGATTAATTAGTTTTTGAAATTTGACTAATATTTTCAGGAAAAGATGTTTCACACAACAATTGTTTTTCAAACAACTCTAAACAAAGGCAATAAAAGGCAATCAAGATTTCAATACTTACGTGGGAAGGTCTTTTACATGATTTATTTCTTCAATCCATTACAAGTATTCAGAAGTACAATGCCATTCTCTAATATCCTGTTTACAAATACACATTTTATTTTGTTCCAGCAGTGCACTCATACCATGTAGCACTATACAAGAACATTTTAATTATGTTTTTAATACAGATGGCTAGATGTCTCCCACATGCCACATGCCCAGTTCCCAAAATACGTTGCCTTTAACTCAATCTATTTTACAGCCTACAGGAAAGACACCTATTTTGTATCATGCATCTGATGAAGTGGGTGTTTGCCCGAACGTTTATGCTAGAAAATATCTGTTAGTCTATAAGGTGCCACAGGACTTCTTGTTTTTGAAGATACAGACTAACATGGCTACCTCTCTGATACTGTTTTGTATAGCTGTCACCAATGGAAGTCTAATATTTGTTCCACTAGTCTCTACCAGAACAAACTAGCACGGCTTCCTCTTTGTTACTAATCTCTACCAGGTTTTCAAGTCACTCCCAAGGGCATCCCATTTTAAAGCAGATCTTCCAGGAATGACATGACAGCAACATTGATTGTCTGCTGATGTGACATCACTCCTGCAGGTATTAGGAATTTTCTTGGCAGCTTATCTCTAGATTACACATAATGACACAAGTGATGCAGGACAAGAAGGACTGATGTGCATTGGCAGAGCTGAGTGGGGAATGTCTACATGGCACCTCTCTGCAGGTATATCCAATTCTGTAATCAAGACAGTAAAAGGCTACCGAGCACTTCCAAACACTTAAAAACCTTAGCTGATTCTCATTACGCAGCTGTGAGCTAGGTCAATATTTCCATCCCTTTTCCAAAGATGGGGAAACTGAGGCTGGGCAGACCCACAACTTGCCTACAGTCTCAGTGTCCAGTCAATGTCAGGTCTGGGATTAGAGTTCAGTTGTACTGACTCCCTGTCTTATGCTCAAATTGAACTTTTTCATCTGCTATAATACTAAAATTCAGCAAATTCCTGACCAAACTGGTAGACTGTTTTGTGACAGGTAGTAAACTTAAGCCTGGTTAGGAGTCAGTAACAAAAATGAGGGATAAGGGGCTGTTGACAAGCGGGGGTTTGTTTGACTGATCCCCATCTACATGACTTATTTTGTGGCAACTGAATCCTCTGCCTAGACAGGGATCACATGAGAGTATGCAAATGAGGTGCATGATTTGTAAATGAATGCTTCGTTTGCATTGTCGAGTGCCCTCATTTGCATGACCCTGGTGGCATGCTGTGTGGATGTGGTGATCACATGTCTTAAATGAAATCCTGTGTCTTGCTGGTTATTAATATAATGTAACATACGCATTGTACTATGTAAAGAGTTATTTATATAAAATAAAAATACTCTCTTGTCTTGTGTCTCAAGGTGTTAGTCACCAGAAAGGGTGAAAAAGCAGACAAGAGATGTTCTGTCAGACAAGGGATGTTTATTCATCTGTCTGTCAGGATGGAAATTAATCCTTGTCAGTTAACACAGTGGGTGTCTATTTACATGTGAAGTCAAATATTATCATAGAAATGTGAGGTAAACAGGGGAACAGCACAGAGGAAAACAAGTGCTGGATTGTTAACCTCTGTGTGCGAATGAGGACAATGAATGCTTAGTGTATATATGTGGGCAGCAAAAATAAAATACTCCCAGCATCCTGCATCTGTGAAGTATAGAGACATTCATGAAAACAGGATCCCAGGCACTGTTGGTTGAAAATGCTGCGAGGTAAGGTTCTTTAAATGGAAAACTGACTTGTTAGTTTGCTCTCTAGAAAGCTTGTTATAATTTTGGGTTTGTGTGTGTGATGGGTTGAGACACTCCTCCATCCACCTTCTGGGATGCCTTCTAATATACAGGGGTTTCACTGAGCCTCTGCTGCTCCACCAGCCTGTGTTCCTCTTCTTGCTTTGCTGAATGAATGTCTCTGTCCTCTGGTAAGACACACATATGTAGGGCCACATAAAGCGGCTGACCTGAAGTCAGTTCTGTGCAAAAGGACTCATCCAGCACTCACACGCACGCCCCTTTTGGAGGACAAACTCAAAATAACACTATCTTGCTCTGCGTTAAAAGTTTCACGCAACGCGAGCTCATAAAAATCTGCTCTCTCCCTCAGTGTGAGTGTGGAGAGAGGTTTTTCTTCATTGCTTTCCATCCTCACCTAACCTGCGGTTTTCTGACTGATGCATGGTGCTGCAATATGTCAGCTCGCCTTGCATAAATCACCTTCCGTGATGTTACATGGTCACCATACAAAGTGACAAATGTAGTCTACGCTAGTGCAGCACAGTGGGATGAGCCACAGAGAGGAAGGTGACCAAAAAGGTGCTTACCAAGGCATTGCAGAGATGGATTACACAAACTGGGTTATGTTACAAAAAAGAATTTGTGGTATTAGCTCCAAAGGTCAATTTGAAGTGTTTGTAAGAAAAAACAAAGAGAAAAAATGTGATTACCTGAGTAAATAAACAAAAAAACACAAACTGAGCTTAGCATACTAGATAGGAAAGATATAAGTTAAAAGATTTTCACCCTAACTGATAAAGACGCTTGCAGATTTTTAAGGCACAAATTGCTTTGGCTTTCCCAGGTTTTCTTACATGGGCTACAAATCTTTCCAGCCTGGGGCAATCTCTTTCCACTGTTCAGTCTTTGATCCTCACATATTTCCAGGTGTGTTGGTGCCCCCTTCATATTATTATCCCCCTTTTATACCTACTTCCCACTTGTGGGAAATCTCTTTGATTATGATTTGTGTGAAACAGTTCCCATTGCTTTGTGGTATTGTGTAGAGAAGTTTCTATTGCACTTGGTTCCTGGGGTAATCTTGTGCTTGTGTGCATTTCCTCATTGTTTGGCTTTTTTACTGCTGTACCTGAAAGGCTTCTTGAAGGTGTTTTGAATCTCACAACATGTTTCATAACTTCACTCACAAAAATAACATACACAATCCAATAAGATATTAATGTTTAGCAAATCAAGACTTTTGGAATGATACCTCGCAAGACATACCTTCTACAAAACAAATCCTAATTGCATGACAGTGGCAATTACTGGAGTGCCGAGGTGTCACAGAATGTTTCCCAAATCCTTAGTCACTATCGCTTGAATCTAAACTTATTTCTGTTTTCAGTGTAACTACAGCTAAGAGCAGCAATATTAAGTGAAATGCTTGTCCTGAGTTGAAGCTTACAAATAGGTATGTGCCGTTCCTTTGGAAACACAGGACTTGATAATTCTGTGCGAAGCCAGTGTCAGAGACTGGATACCACAGAGGACATGTTTTAAAAGCACTTGGTGCTTGGATGCACCTTTTGTTAATCTGCAAGGCAAAATGAGGGCTGGCATGGCCTGGAGGAGAGTCCTTGAATGGCTGACAGGCTGCTGGTTCAGGGAGCTGATACTCAGCTAAGCACAAGTAGAGACTCTTTTCACCCTGGAGACAGGCTGCAAGGAGGTGATTGAATCTTGGGCACCCTGAGAACTGTCATGCCTGCCCTGAAATATTTTGAAACACAAAACACCCGTTAACCACAGAGGACCTGCAAGCATCTCTTTCTTGGTGAGGGGAAATGAACCACATGCATTAGTTACTGGCTACTTGAGAAGTCTGCAGAACATTCTTGAAAGGGCTGGATCCCTTCCTGTTACATCATGTGTGCTTTGCTCTCACAATAAACAGCAAGTGCATGTCACAGTGCATCAGTAATATCAACAAAGTTCTGAAATTAAATCACAAGATGCACCATATGCTTTTACACATGCTGGTAATTTTTCATCGCTGCTCCCATACCTACATAAATTGCGCTTTTCAGGCTGATGCATTGTGTTGCAGTATGTCAGGTCGCTTTGCATAAATCACCTTCCATGATGTTCCATAGTCACAATGTAAAGTGACTAATGTAATCTACACTAGTGCAGCACAGTGGGATGAGCCTCAAAGGGAAGGTGGCAAAAAAGATGCTTACCAAGGCATTGCATTGAAGGAAAGATTAGCTTGATAAATAAAGCTGTTGGAGAACTTAAACAAATGTACTGCATTATCACCATCAGCAGCAAAAACCAACAACAAAAGAAACCCCTAGTGCTGGATGGAATTTTTCTCAGGCATTGCACAGTAATTATTTGTTGTTTTTTTCTGAGGCCAGCAAATACTGCATGCTTGACTATTTCCCTGTTTGAGACTACAATAATTATGTAACATATTAAAGGTGACATTTTCCTTTTAGGGATAACTTGCAATAGGTGAGTTGGAGTGAGTGCTCTTCCATACTGTATCAAAATGTGGCTTATCCTCTCTCCACCCAAAATACCTAATGGTATGTCATTTTAAGGTTTCATATTTAACTTTTGTCTTAAAGTCTTGCCAAGTTTTCTTCTCTCGATTCTCAAAGGTGCAGAATGACCACAACAGTAGAACTGCCTGACATTATGCATGGGAGGATAAAACCCTCGACAGTACTTATTGTAAACTGGACAATGTTCAAGTTACTGGGATCCGTTCCAGTCCTTTCTAAATGATATTGCCTGAGCAACAGGAGAGGAGGTGCTCTCTGGACAAATTTAAATCACTAAATTTAATTTTCTAAATATAATCTTCTAAAACCAATAGCCATGTAGGATTTTGGCATAGGCACTTCTGGGCACTACAAATGTGCTGGCTAAGAATACTATAATTTTCCAGCATCTGAAACAAGAAAAAACAGACTTGATGACTACCTACAAAAAGGCCTCTTTAAAAAAAATTGCTCCAATTAATGTAGCACATACAAGTGGGTTGGAGATTTTCCCTCCTGAATTTTTAAGACCTACCTAGGAGGTTGGTTCCATATCACATCTTCCATGATGTAACACCAAGTAGCTGTGTGTGATCTGTCATAAACAGCCAGAATTTTCCCCATGCCCACTGACAAGCAGAAAAACTCCCTAGCTTATGCCTACATGGTGGACACTATTTCAGAATATGGTGGTATCCTGAAACAGCTGCCAACATCTAAGAAACACCTGTTGTCTCAAAACAGTTTCCAAGATAACAGGCACACTGTTCTGGCATCCCTGTGCTCCTCCTTGCCTTGAAGTAGCACTTCAATAGCCTACTTCAAAATCTACTTGAAATCTAATCATAGCACAAATTGCATAGCTTATTTTGAGGTTAGGCTGTCTTGTAGACACAGCCCCTGTGACCAGAGGAAGAGAGACCTAGTTGATATGAGGAGAAAAAATGTTTACTCACTCCTGTTTAAATCCTACTGTAAGAATGGATCACTTGATGCTTTCATGATATCTTCATTCTGCCTGAGGCATCTGGTATTGGTTGCAGTCAGAAGACAGGATACTGGGTAGATGGCTTTTTGGTCTCAACGAACATGGCCGTTCTTATGGTCTTAAGTTCCTATTTATTTGAAGTCTTATCATTAAAACAAACTGAAAAGGTTGTCTGGCTGCCCACTACCACAGTAACTACACAAAAAGCAAAGTCAGTTTTGAATGCAGGTGTAGGCCTTACAATACTTGCTCTGACTAAGAGATGTTAACAATACTTCTGATGTGGACAGGATAGTTTGAAAACAATGTCACCCATACTGGGGGAAATACGGATAAATAACAAAACTGACATGTGACAGATTTATTACATTTAGTCATAGAGAAAAAATCATTGAAACTTTTTGAACAGTCGCATT
This sequence comes from Carettochelys insculpta, assembly GCF_033958435.1. Lineage (NCBI taxonomy): Eukaryota > Metazoa > Chordata > Testudines > Carettochelyidae > Carettochelys > Carettochelys insculpta. The sequence continues at coordinate 85,605,141 of NC_134138.1, read as the reverse complement.
TTATTTTAAAATCTATTTATACCGTCATTTACACATTTCAAGGTGGGACAACTCCCACTCAGTGTGGAAAAAGGTGATGTGGGTGTTAAAAGAGAGACCTGGCTCCTAATTAAGAGTTTTCAGCACTATATCTTGCTGTGAATAGAATAACCTTTCTTGAGAAAAAATAGAACCATTATGCACACATCTGTGGTGAAATAGAATAATAGATGTTTAAGAACAAGGCTTTGGATTGCTTTGATAAAAATCTGCATTAAATCAAGTTGTTTCAGCAGTTGAATTCATCACAAAGGGACCACTTCTTCTTACACATTATCTTTTCATATGCCATTTCTCTCCAGACTAATTTCTGATAATTTTGTCAGGAAGTGCTCTTTTTTAAAATGATCTTTTCTAAGGCTGGTACACACATGCCAAAGCAGAAGTAGAAAGGATAGATAGTTTACATAAAATCTAAACTGTGGAAGAATAGATATTTTAGAGGTATTATATCAACCTAAGAAATCTAGACAGGAACACATGTAAGGGAAATATAATTAAAGTTTAATGACAACTTGCTCTAATTCAAACAAATATATTCCCCCCCCATATATTTAGGTTTTTCAGACAGACTAACTGTCCTTCCATTTGATGTCACAACCTGAAAAATATAGTGAAATTCACAACTACCCAAATATTACCCTTTCAAATTTTTGAATATTTGTTGCCACAGCACAGCCCAAAGCCAAATCATAAAGAACATTAATAATGCTATCAATATAGGATCACAATTATGTACATAGTTTTGCAACTCCGTATAGTTACGTTAGAGGTCATCCACGAGTTTGTTTACCTGGGGTCCACCATCACTGACACCCTGTCGTTGGACACTGAGCTAAATAGGAGGATTGGAAAAGCGGCCACAACTCTGTCCAGACTCAACGAGAGAGTGTGGAATAACAACAAGCTGTACATTCACACCAAAATGCAAGTTTACAGAGCCTGCATCCTCAGCACCCTCCTTTATGGCAGCGAGACTTGGACCCTGTATGCCCACCAGGAAAAGAGGCTGAATGTCTTCCACTTCTGCTGCCTCAGGCGCATCCTTGGAATATCATGGAAGGACAGAGTGACCAACACTGCCATCCTCGAGGAAGCTGGAATCCCAACCATGCACACCCTCCTCAGGCAGCGTCGACTCTGCTGGCTTGGCCACGTCCACAGGATGAATGATGGAAGGATTCCAAAAGACATCCTGTATGGTGAGCTAGCCTCTGGCAAAAGAACTCCCGGGCACCCCCAGTTGCGCTACAAAGATGTCTGCAAGAGAGACCTCAGAGAGGTAGACATCGAGCTGGACAACTGGGAAGAACTAGCAGATGACTGCAGCAGATGGAGGCAGGGGTTACACAAGGGCCTTCAGAAGGGCGAGATGAGGATCAGACAGCTAGCAGAGGAGAAGCGAGCGCACAGAAAGCACAATAAGGACTTGCCAGACACCCACCACATCTGCAAGAGATGCAGCAAGGACTGTCACTCTCATGTGGGTCTTTATAGTCACAATAGATGCTGTAAATGAAGTCCTCAATTGAAACTTTAAAGGGCGCGATCCATAGTCTATGCAGACTGAAGGATGCCTACTACTACTACTTTGCAACTCCAAAGAGGAGCTTCACAAACCTGCAGAAAATAAAGGATCTAACCTTTTTCCCAGTGAAGTTAATGTAAAAATATGCCAGGTAATTCAGATGTCTGTGCTGCTGAGTTTGCATTAAAGGCTATACAAGGGAAATAAGGTGATTTCAGTTGTGCAAGGCTGAAGATGATGGCCACTCCACACGAGAGATACATTTCCTGGACACTACAGTGGAAATCTCCGATGGCCAGATGAATACCACTCTCTACGTGAAACCCACTGACCACTACACTTACCTACATGCTTCCATCAAGCACACACCACATGATCCATCATTTACAATGAAGCCCTGAAATACAATCGCATCTGCTCTGATCCTACCTACAGAGACCAAAAACTACAAAATCTTGACCAAACATTCACCCTTAGCCCTCTGCAGCCCCTGAGTGACTCTTAGCTCCTGAGTGTGACCCCCCAGCCCCTGAGTGAGACACCCTTAGCTGCCTTCAGCTCCTGAGGGACTCCTAGCCTCTGAGTGTGTCTCCTCTGCCCCCTGCAGCCCCTGAGTGACTCCTAGTCCCTAACTGGGACTTCCCTGGACCCTGAGTGTGACTCCTCTAGCCCCCTTCAGCCCAAGTGACGCCTAGCCCCTCAATGTGACTCCCCAAGCCCCTGATTGTGGGGTTTAAGCTGGGGGGAGCAGTTTGGGGAAGAGTTTCCTTCCACCACCTCAACTCTGACTAACTATGGTAAATGTAGTGTTACAGTTTTAGTAATATATTTCCCCTTTTCTATTAAATAACTACTATGAATATAAACACAATGGGGCACAATTTTATATTCTTGACTCAGGCACAAAATTAGTTACTTACAGCTCTGCTCCCCCCCACAACTCCCCCACCACCGGTTTTGAATTGCCTTGGGTCACCAAGTCTTCCTGTAGAGCAACGAAGGGTCTCTAAGTCTTCCTGAATTATCAAAATGGGTCTCCATCTGGAAAAGGTTGGGAACTGCTGGCTATAGAGAGAATATTTGAAACTAACCTTCATATTCAAGTTCAACACATTACCTTTTGGTTTGAATAGGGACAGCAATTACCTGGCCCATTATAAGGACTCCTTCACATATGTTGATGTTTCACCAAACACTTAGCTTCCCCCACCTGTCACCCTGCCTCTTGCTGCTCTTCTATCTGATTTGCCAACCTTAATAACAATTTTTCTGGTTTGTCAACCTTGATAATAATTTTTGCACCTCTGTGTTTAATATATGGAGTCTGTTCCGGTATGGCTATGATCTGAAATCCTGTCTGAGATAATTATGAACATCAAAGGAAGGGAAGCAGTCATTGTAATGCGTGAGGCAGTTGATGCCTCTGTTCATACCACGTGCTAATGTGTCACATGTGAACATGTATTTGAATTTGAAATTGATCTGAAGAAGTGGGTCTGTCCCATGAAAGCTCATCACCTAATAAATTATTTTGTTAGTCCTTAAAGTGCTATACGACCGCTTTTTTGTTTTGACAACAGCTTTAATTTGATAGGGATGGCCTGTAATTTGAAGGCAAACCTTATAAAGCCTTTGTATAGTTCAAAATATATTCTGAACTGTGGTAAAACAAGATACATTGTCAGGAAGCAAAAATGCTATGTCTTACATCTGAAATATGCCTTGCCGATGTCGTGACTTGAACCCTGACACAAACATTAGGGCATCACGATGGAACTACTCTGTCTTTAGAGGGATCCAGATTCAGATCAGAAATTAAAACATCTTCAACTCTTGGAAGTCAGCATAGCTCAATTATGATGCACCCCAGCTGAGGATATGACCCAATACATTTGACTGTGTCCCACTGACAGGACAGATCCAGGCTATAGAGAGTAGCCTTTGAACTGAAATGACAAAATTTGAGTGAAGGAGAGTTGTATTTGTTGCTTCAGTTTGGGTCCAGTGGTGGATTTTCTGTAAGTCCCTAGTGAACTGCAGCTTGGGTTCATAATAGTATGAACTCTAAGGGTACAGGAAAGATCAACCCTGCCATGGCTGATCTTCCAGAATTCTATTTAGGCTCCTGCTAGAGATGTGCTAAACTGAACTTACAGGGTGCGTACACTGGTGCTAGTACTCCGGCCCCTTGGTAGCAGAAAGGGAAGTCAGTGGGAGCAAATGCTCCCATGAGCCTCCCTTAGTGGAGACAGCGTGGAAGCCTGAATTAAGGTACATTGACTCCAGCTACATAATTAATGTAGCCAGTATTACGTACCATAATTCAACCTTGTGATGTAGTGTAGACCTGCTCTAAGCCTGGACTCAGGACTACAGTGGATTCAGACAAGACATCATGCCTCTATATTTTTAAATAGACATACTCCTTCCTGTGTAATATGTAACTGAATAAATTGCAACAAATTCTAGTCAATTATACATCATATGTAGGTCATTAGGTCTTGGGGCTTTGATGACATCCATGTTTCTTTCATGGTTTATGATGTCTGCAGGGCTTTTTCTGTGCCTCTGCACTGGGAAGCAGCTTAGCCGTTTCTCAGTAACAATGCACCTACTGATGCAGCGTGGGTTCAATCCATCAGTTATGTCTGAAGAGCCTGCGGAGCTGAGAGGAAGGCTGTCAAGGTGACCGAGCTCAGATTTGGGATAGCAGCATGGAAAACAAGTCCTCCAGCATTAGCTAGAGCAGAAAAAAAGGCACCACAGACCTAACTGATAATGCCACTACTCTTTTAGACCTCAGCCATTCAAGCAGAGGTCTCATGCAGACTGAATGGCATCCATTTTTTACCTTTGAAAGAAGACATGAGTTTTAAAAAAATGTGCCATATATCGTAACATACCATTAGCAATAGTTACATGTTGAATCCTCAAAATTGCAAGAGTAGATACGTATTTTAGAATGTAGCATAATTTTGCAGTTTGGAAATGCTTTTATTTCCAAAAGGAAATGGGGAAAATATGCTAGTTTTTGGGGCAGTAGGAATAACTGACATTTATTTATATGTGGCAAAATTGATGGTAACACTATGTACATACCAGCAGGGCTCTTTCAGGTGAGAAGGACTATTCAAGGTGGGTAAGGCTGTCATTGTGTGTCCCATAACAGAAAACTTTAAATACCACCCTCCTTCCCACATATGTTTGTGTATAATCATTTATAGCTGTTACGATGTAATCTCTCCCGCTACCTTTTATATTGCTTGTCTTTGTAAGCTTTCTGGGGGAAGAGATTATTTTTACCTTTGTGCAGTGGGGTTCCAACTGGGTCTTATGGAAACTACCATAATATTTTTACTCCCCAGGGCAGAGTTGGGCAAACTTTTTGCGCTGAGCATCAGGACATGAAAATGGTATGGAGGGCCATGAATGCTCACAAAATTGAGGGGGCTTTATGGGATGGGGTGAGGGCTCTGGCTGCTGGTGCAGGAGGTTGCAGTGCTAGGGAATGGGATAAGGGCTCTGGCTGGGGTTGGAGGCTCTGGAGTGAGGAGGGGTTGAAGGGTTTCAGGTGAAAGAGGGAGCTCTGGTCTGGGCCCAAGGAGGTTGGAGGGTGGGATGGGGATCATGGCTTGGGCAAGAGGTAGTGACCAGTTTGGGGGGACTCACAGCTTCTATGCTGAAATGCAACCACACAGCTCTGTTTGCTGCTCTGTCCACAGGTGCCACTTCCACAGTTCTGATAGTTCCTGATTCCCAGCCAATGGGAGCTGCAGCGGTGGTGCTTGGGGCAGGCACTGTACGCAGAGCCTCTCTAGCTGCCCAGACACATAAGAGCTGGAGAGGGGACACGCTGCTGTTTCTGGGAGCAACGCAGAGCCACGACACATATGGAGCAGGGCAAGATCCAAATCTCAGTAGCCAGCCGGAGTTCAAGGCCTGAATTAAAATGGTTCATAGGCAGGATACAGCCTGCAGGCCCTTGTCTGACCAGTCCCTGGCTTATTGTGACTCCATGTCCTGGGAGTAGAGGTCCCCTGAGATTGATAACGACTCAACGCTCAAACCATTTACCAGTTGTAACTAGTGATTTTATCTCATAATTCATTTATTATGTGATGTTATGATGTTATATCATACATTGCCATAGCATGTGCATTCAAGTTAATTTGTATGATTATAAAATTATAATAATATAGTTTTAAAGACTGGCCAATGTACGAGACATGAGTAAAATAAACTGAAATGACAGGACCTGTACAGGTTGAACCTCTCTTGTCCGGCACCCTCAGTATCTGACCAGTGCCAGATGAGAGCATTTGCCGGACTATAGGACGTCAGTATTTTCGAGCACATTACCAGCACTTCCTCTCCTTACGGGGCTCTTAGAAGATATTTGGGGGAAAATTACAGCTAAATAACAGCACTGAACAGAGTCCCAGGACCGGTGTTGGAAACAAACTACGGGACCACAGGAAACTTGGCCGCAGCCATGAAAAGCGATTCTCTGGCTAACTAAAATCATGCTGGATTAACCCTCCTCAACTGCCGCCGCCAACCCCAGGACTTACCTTTCAGAAGGAGCTCCAGGTGCCTCTGCTGTTTCCTTGGCTGCAGAACATGGGTTCCACTGGGGAAAAAAACTGCCCCCCAACTTATGCAAAATTCAAGTTACGTGAGGGTGCGTGGGCCCATAACCCTCATGTAACTAGAGGTACTATTGCATTGTGCAAAATTACCCCAAAAATCAATATTATATCATAAAATTACTGTAAAGGTGCATCTGTCTCAAAAGTTGTCTTGATCATGGGATACACATTGTGCATTAATGCTAATGAGGACAAAGGGAGCTTACACAACCTATAGAAAATTGAAGTCCCTCAAGTTTACAGCAAGCACTGGCCAATAAGAGCAAATAGGGTGGACACATTTATGGACATGTGAAGAGTGTAGGTACAAAATCACAATATAAAAAGGGGGTGCCCAGACTGAGAAAACTGAGTTCTCTCTGGTAGACTAGATCAGGAATTTCACTTATATTGACAATCAATTCAGGCGAGGGCCAAGAGATAGTCAGATGGCCAACAGACTCTCACACCGCCCAGGAACATGTATGTCTATAGTTAGTGTATTTCTCATCATTTGGAATTATACATACTGCCGGTTTTATGATTTTATTGGCAATTTTAATAAACCTACCAAAAGGCAGATGTTCTTGCAATGATATGTGCTATTTGCCTATGATTTCTTGTATTCCTAGGGATTCTAGGCCCGGAACTAACAGGGATAACTCTGTTGTACTTGGGATGGTAGCTGCCAGTATGGAACCTAGGAAAGTATGGTTAATTACAAATGCCACAATGCCTAACACAAGATCAGAGGCATTTCAGAGTTATCCATTTGCTGCTGCTGCATGGCACTCATATTTTATTGGGGTATCTGGGATGAGTAAAGAACTCTAAGATTTGCTCAGTCACAAAAAATGCAACAACACCTGAAGATAAATGCTGCCAATTTGGTTGCCAAGTTGATATCTTAGTACCAGTTGCCCACTTCAATGTATACTCTCTCCCCTTACCTTGGATGATTCTGATCCTGTATGATTGGACTCTTGGCTTTATCAACTATCTCGGGATTCCTCATCTGGACACATGGCCGAGAGAAGAGCATCCTGGCCACAGTCTCCAGTGATTCTGGTCTCGTGGTGCTCTAAATTCCACCAGGGGATCAGGCTGCCATAGAATCATTTTTAAGTAGCTACATACAAATTCTTTGCATTCCTCTCTCTTTCAGCTGAATACAGGAAATATTGGACACAATGGAGAATTACAATACAAACATGATTTAGGAAATGCAGCAGATTTTAGTAAAGGGTTAGGACTGAAAACTGTAGGAACATTAATAAGGTGACATTACAGTGCTTGAACCATGACTTTGCTGTGATGGTAAAAATAACCTTGACCAATCCCCTTGTTTACATTGGCTACATCTACACTAGAGAGTTTTGTTGACCAAACTGGGGTTTTGTTAACAAAACTCACGGAGCTCCTACACACAAAATGTATTTTGTCAACAGTCTGTCGGCAAAACTCACCACTTCCACTGACAGCATTCTGCCTCTCTGCAATGAGGAATAACACCATTGTCGACAGTTTCTGTCAACAAAAAAGCCATGTAGACTCTCCAGGGGGCCCTCTGTTGACAGTTAGGTCTTCCAGTTCACTGGGCAGCCCTGCTTCCTAAGCTTCTGGTTGACCGCTCTGTAAAAGAGCATCTGGACAATCTGGCCACTCTCCGTCAACAGAGTGAATCTCTTTTTCAATCTACTTTTGCATGTGGATGTGATCTGTCGACAGAAACGACAGAAGTTTTGCCAGAAGATCTCTTCTGACAGTAACGTCTGACAACAGGTCACTGTAGCGTAGATGAAGACGTATAGAAGGAAAGCAGAATATAGTTAACTGTCGTCTTGCCACATATATGCAGTATCTTGTCCATCACCATTTCTGGTCTGAAGCTATTCATGCTAGCAGCACCAGTACAGTGCACATACAGTCATGGCCAGATGTGCTTCTGGCAGGAAGGTCATTGCTAAAAACTGTGCTGAGAGAAAACACTGATCATTGCTCCTGGTTTGTGAGCAATCCCCAAACAATTTCCTGAAGAATTAGCATGCGTAGGACTTTTTAAGTAATGAGAATAAATTTACAGCAAAACTATGTATTATCTGTTTATTGTCCCTTTCTATTGTAAAATGTCTTGGTGTTGAAATATTTTTAATGAAATTTCTCTTAAAGTGGATGTTGAGATGACTGTTAAAACAACCATAATGCAAAAGGTAACTTCGATGCATTCAGCTACAGAAATTTAAGCTGAATCTCTCTAATCTGGAAATCTCTTGTCCAGCAACATCTGTAATTCAGCATGTGTTTAGTTAGCCGGGCGACCACTTATCGTGGATGTGTCCAAGTTTCCTGTGTTCCCATACAGTCTGTTTATAGTCACCAGTTCTGGCTCCCAGTGTTCAATGCTGTTGTTTAGCTGTAATTTGCCCCTAAATGTCTTCTAAGAGTCCAGTAAGTACTGGAAATGTTGGTAGTGCGGCTAGACGATTTCAACTTCCCATAGTCTGGTAAATTCCCTTGTCTGGCACTGGTGAGGTCAAAAAGAATGCTAGACAAGAGAGCTTTAACCTGTACATTTGTTACACTTTGACTTGTTACAGCTATCTAAATTTCCTTTTGAACAGAGCATCTAACAGTGGGATTAGTTTATTCTGGGTAGGCTGTTCCTCTACTACACTGTACATTACAAGATAAAATTTCAACCAGCTTCACATTTAAACATGCTAATTTTGCATACACAGTCAAAGTGTTGGCCAAATGAAAGTTTACATATGCCGATAAAGTAGATAGACAAACAATTAAGTAATAGGAGCTGCAAACACCTCTTTACCAATGACAGGCAAATAGTTATGCGAGTGCAAAATTAGATATTATTTTTGAACATTTGTCCATCTCCTTTTTTGAGCTCCATTCACCATCTGTAAAAAAAAGTATGAATCATTTAGTAAAGCATCAGGGTGACAAACTCTGTTTATCACAGATTTCATAGCAAAATACTTGGCTGATCTTTGTGATAGCCTCACTTATTCACTAATGCTTTTTGGTTTCAGAATAAGCACAGAGTGTTTTTTCCTGTGCACTCCTTTGCTGTGTACGGTCCTATTCATAACAAGCACTTGAAGGAAAATTAGTTACAGATTTGTTCAGTGTTTGAAGCAAAGTTTTGGAACCAAAAGATCATTTAAATAAAAACTAGTCATGTTGAAGTTGCATTCAACAGGAGAAAGGGCAAGGATACAGAGAAAACAGTTCTTTAACTATCCTCGTCTATAGTCTGGCACACATTAAAAGGTATGGATTTTTCCCTTTGAAAATCTGAGAGTTAAAAAGGAAATGTCAAGGTATTAGACATCTGTGGCAAGATCACCTGTGTACTCTGGTTACTTTGCATTGCTGCAGTGATGCAAAACAGCCACAAGCCTATTTAAGCCATATTAATAACTTCTTTGTTTGTCTGAACAAGCAGAATGAATTGGTGTTGTGGGTGCACATTCTGTGGTTAAAATGTTCAGTGAGAACCTGGTATCTGGCTCCTAAATAAGTGTCCTGATTTTCAGGAATACTGAGCACCAAGCAGGTCACACTGATTTCCACCTAGGAAGGTCCAGACCTGTGTTCTCTGTAAACTGAGCACATGGGCAGCCACCCAGGAGAGATTCAAACACCATCCAGTCAATTAGCTGAGCGTTTACAACAGCCCACAGCAAGCAGCATGTGTTTCTGTTGTTGTGCACATGTGTGCATGCTTCAGTGCACATAAGAAAAATTATTTCACACATGGATGGAAAAAATTAGAAGGAACAGTGGTTCAGCTACATCTTCAGTTGCCTAAATATGGATGATGGTGCCCAATTTCAGTGTCCCAAATTAGAAAATAAACACCTACACATATGTAAGGAGATTTTGAACTTGTGTCTTAGTAAGTCCTTGGAAGTTGAAATGTAAATGTATTTCCATTACAAAAAGATTTTGTGCTTTTACTGTCCATGAACACTCTTTTCAACAGTAGAGTTCTTCATTGTGATGAGTATTGTGCAGTGGGCAATGATTCTTTTACACTGTAGAAGAAAATGGAAACATTTTGCTTATAAAAATAAACACCCAGACCCTGCACACAGCATGGAAACTAAGGAACACCAGATCTGGGGCCTTTGCCAGATCTGAGAGTCAGCCTTAAGTCAAGGGCTCTGGAAAAGCAATAAAAGTAGCAGTAGCACAGGCAACCTGGTCATTTTCAAGAGATTAATGAGATTTAAACCCTTGGCTCAATGCATTGGTACCTTTTCCACAGGCAAGAAGTCAAACAAATTGTAGAATTAACTGTTCAGGAAAAAGTAGAGAGAATCGTTTTTTCCCTGAAGCAGAATAGTCCACACAGCCAAGACAGCTGAGATGTTTCTTGCATTGTGAGCTTCTTTCAGTAATTAGCCTCCCAGCTACATAAATTATGAACCAGATCTTTGGCAGGTGGTAGTTGTCATAGAATAATGGATTGCAGCTGAGATAAGGTGATTCACACCACCTGAATGTGGTGATTCACATCACTCAGCCCTTAGACATGACCTTTCAAGTTCATGATTTGAACAGCCCAACATTACTGAAGTTGAAGAGCTTGTACCTGGATGTGGATCAGAGTTTTGTAGTGGTCTTTTAGCAGTTCTGTCATAGGTTGCAACAGAACCTTGGATCCTAGCACGTCAAGCTTCCTAAGTTTGAACTCTAGGTCAGAACTGTATGGATCATGCCTGCCTCTAATCTTCCCTAAAATAGTAGCATTTCAACCCAAGAAGGAATTAGATCTCTAGGGACACCAACGGGTAAGGAACATTTGCGTTGACAGTAGAGAGAAGAAAGAAAATCATTTCCAGAACTTTCCAGAGTTTGCCGTTCCAATCTCAGAGCCTTCAGCAGTGAAATTTAAGGCATTCAGCACCACTAATGGATGAAGAAGAAAGGATTGGGTTGCTCTGTTTTTTGCTGGTTGTAAGATAACAGATAGTTTCTGGAATTAAGCTGCTCCATGGCTGTGTCTACACGTGCCCCAAACTTCGAAATGGCCATGCAAATGGCCATTTCGAAGTTTACTAATGAAGCGCTGAAATGCATATTCAGCGCTTCATTAGCATGCGGGCGGCAGCGGCGCTTCGAAATTGACGAGCGTTGCCACCGCGCGGCGCGTCCAGACAGGGCTCCTTTTCGAAAGCACGCCACCTACTTCGAAGTCCCCTTATTCCCGTGAGCTCACGGGAATAAGGGGACTTCGAAGAAGGTGGCGTCCTTTTGAAAAGGAGCCCCGTCTGGACGCGCCGCTCGGTGGCAAGGCTCGTCAATTTCGAAGCGCCGCTGCCGCCCGCATGCTAATGAAGCGTGGAATATGCATTTCAGCACTTCATTAGTAAACTTCGAAATGGCCATTTGCATGGCCATTTCGAAGTTTGGGGCACGTGTAGACGTAGCCCATGTGTTGGGTCATCACTTGGAAGTACAGCACTGATTTAGCAACAGCAAAGTCATACAAGGGATAGAAATTGGGGGGAAACTGAGAAGGCAAGGGGTGACATGGAGTTTGTCACCTGGGACTGTGGGAAGCTGTAGCAATTGATAGTAATGAATAGAAGTGGAGCTGGTTGGAAAAACATACATGGAACCAATTTTCCATCAGTACATATGCTTCCAGGAACATCGAAATGTTTGGTAAAATGTAGGTTAGTTTAACTGGAATTTCATTATTCAAGAAAACCAGCAAATAAAAATTCCGGCAGTGTTGAAACATCCTGTTTCATTATTTTCAGAAGAAAATCACTTGAGTGTTGGTTTTGAAACACTTTTTGTTTTGAATATTTCGAATTACAATGCAAAAGTCAAAATGAAATAAAACATGTCTATCAACTTGAAATGTTTTCCTTTCCCCTTCCACTCCACTAGACTTTTCCTTTATGGAAAATTTCAAAAATTTCAGGTTTTTGTTCAAGTCTGAACAAAGTACAATTTTCAAATCCTTTGCAAAATGGAGCTTCTCTACTCTGCATGTTCCTAGATGGAGGGTCAGGCTAATTGTCACTGAGGAGGAAATGTCAGCTGAGAGGAAGAAATCAGAGCTTCTTTGAGTTAGTGGCACTGAGAAGTAGCCTGTCTTCCTGCATTCGACTGGAGGATTCCCAAACCAGAGTGTTCTTCTGACCTGGCTGAATGGGAAACCAGAGTGCTTTTATCCTGCCACTTTTCAGAGATGGAATCCCAATGTGTGAACTCTGTCTCAGTTCATCCTCATGTGGGGACCCACTGGTTACTGTAGTCTAGTTTGCCACTTTGAAGTTGTTGTGGGGGAGAATAAGCTTAATGAAGTACTGCATATGCACCGCAGCACTTCATTAGTAACCTCCCAACACCCTGCTTACCATGCTCCCTTCAAAGTTGGGAGCTAGTGTAGACACAGCCATACAGTCATTGAGATCCCTGCATTCAGTGAATGATGAATCTTAGGTTGGAAAGAAAACAAAACAACAATAGAAGAGAGACGCTGAACCTCACCCGTGCAATTTCGATAAGTATCTGCATTGAAAATCTTTTGCTTTGTGTACACTAGACAGGTAATTTCCAGCAGGGTAGCAAGTAGGTTACCTGTCAAAGTGAACGGTCAGTTATGCCAGTTTCCCTGCTCATGATGCATGACCACTGAACTTGTTGTTCCTCAAGCCCTTTAATGATGTTAAGAAAATAGCTGTCTTTTCCTTCCTACCAGAATGCAGTAGTCACACCTAATGCTGTACCAACACTAACCTCTCCCCGCATGCTGTAAGAATTCTGGCCCCTGGACCTGCACGTTCCAGTAAGGATATCAGAGAATGAACCCACATCCTCTTGTTAACTCCCACATCATGTTTATATACTCTCCACGCTCAGCCCTTTCTCCTTCAAGTTGTGAATTGGAGAATTTGCAATGGGAACTGATTGCAGCCTTTAAAATAGAAAACAGGAAATACGTCTGTGCATTTTTGGTACGGAAGCAGCTATCTGCTCTCAGTTCCTTGGGAAAGTCTCATGAAACAGCTATATCTAGTGAAGTGTTTACAAATCCTTTTTGAGACAGAAAGCATGCCCTTCATACTTCCTAATCATCCATGATCACTCTACTATGAAGGTCTCCTACATGTAGTGCATTGCGTTTTGTTAGTCTCTTTTATTTTAAACCTTAAGAGTAGTCCTGGGCCTTCACCCATCCCCACACTCAAATTGAAAGATGTGCAGGGTAGCGACATTCTCTACAAAATGGAAAGTTAGACATGGCTTCTGCTGAATCTTTGTGAGTTTTCCTGTTGGCCAGATGAGGTCACTCATGAGAGAATGAAAATTCCTTATGCCCCAGGAATAAGTGCATTGTTTTCATAGGACTTCCAGGCTTTAGGACAGTGCCTAAGGCTGTAGCTACACTGCCTCTCCCTTTTGTAAGGGGCATGCAAATGAAGCCAATCAGAAATGCAAATGAGGCACAGATTTTAATATCTTATGCCTTGTTTGCATACTCACAAGGGATCTCAATTCCAGAAAAGCTGATTTTGAATGCCAAAATTGCTATGTAGGCAGGGTTCATTGGAAAGGAAGCCCTGTTTTTCAAAGCACTCTTCTTCCTGATTTTTTTCAGGAAGAAGGGTGCTTTCAAAAGTGGGGTTCCTTTCAAATGAACTCCATCTATATGGCTGTTTTGGCTTTCAGAATTACCTCTTCTGAAATTGAGATACTGCATGGGTATGCAAATGGGGTATGAGATATTTAAATCCTTGCCTCATTTGCATTTCCAATCAGCTGCATTTGCAAGTCCGTTCCGAAAGAGAGGGGCAGGGTAGCCACTGTCAAAGTGACTTAAGAGGCTAGCTGACATTTCCCAAATGTGATCTAGGTATTTAGAAGCCTGTGTCATTCATGTCAAGGGACTTAGGCACTGACTGCCACCTTTGAAAATTTTACCGCTTGCTTTTTCAGAGTTCGCACCCTGACCAAGCTCTGAAACCCAATGCTGCTACTAATTCTCCTGCCACTGAGAAAAAACGATGTGTACAATATTTTAAAGACTTTGCCCAGAAACAACTCACAAGGAAAAGTTTTGAGAACTTGCTTTTTTTTAACCTAGCTGCACGTGGTTTAGAATAAAACTGGTGTGTGAGAAGCAGAGTTACTTGAATAGAATGCTGTGGGTGACACTTCAGTGTGTGAAAATAGATAACAAGCCAGTTACTTTTTTGAAGTACTCGGTTTATAGAAAGTTGGACCTTTTTTCTGTCACCTCAGAGTGCCTGTAACTAGGCAGATTGGCAAAAGGCTTCCTGATGAATGCTCTCTTGCAACATGTTCAAAGGAGGTTGGTGCAATGTCTGTCATATGAGCCAGGGAAGGTTCAGGGAACAATACCATAGTCCATAGTAATATGGCCCACTCCTCCCATCATTTTTGTAGCTGTTATGCAAGGTTCTTGTGCTCTGTTTCTATGTTCCAACCCCGGACATAGCTGCACTTCTGCTTTACTGTTAGGTACAGTAATCATTAAAGAGCATACCATAAGGGGTAGATGCAGTGCTGATCTAACCTGTTTCACCCCACTAGAAACAATGAGTCCTGGCACCAGTTCTTAATCCATCTGGAGTTTACCTCATTCCTTTCAATGAAAGCAGACATCTGAGGGCCATCCCTAGAGAAAAGAGATTTAACCCTTTCACCTCTGATATGGCATTCTCTAGGCAACTCATCTCCAGCATGTGCTGGGTACAAGGGATTTGTAATGTGCTTTGGGATCTGTTTTGGTTAAGAGGAATACAGAAATGCAAGGCTATTGTTACAGATAAAATAGATGTTATGCTAAATCTATTAGTAAACAAGAACAGTTGTCATCAATATTGATTTTTGATTAAAGGAACCCATTTATATAAAGTACAAGCAATGCCATTTCAGGTATAATTCGTCACAGTGCAATGGCTTTAAGTATTCTGTGCAAGATCGAAAATTAGAACTCACCCAGGGGCAATTTTATACTACATAATTAGAAGAGTCTCCAAACCTTGTGAGATTCAGAGCGGAGAGAAACAAAAGTAATTCTCAGAATGCAGAGCCCAGCTTCTTTTACAGAGAAAAGACCATAGTGCTGGAATTAGGAGTGCTGAGGATAGGGGCAGCGGGGGAGAGGGGGTGCGCTGCTACACTCCCTGGCTTGAAGTAGTTTCCATTATCTACACAGCTTCTGATTTGGTTCTATGGCTTTCAGCGCCCCCACCATACAAATTGTCCCAGTGCCCTTGGAAAAGACCACAGTGGAAACCAGCAGTCTTCTTCTTGCCTGGTAAAGGAGAGCAGTGACACCACATGATTCTAAGGACTAAATTATAAAGAGCTTTCCGAATGACCCACCAGGATTCTGGAAGATAGCCCAGTGTGTAATGAGGGAGTAAGAAAAGGCAACATTTTTGCATATGCCTGTGGTGCCTTCAGGAAATCTGACTGAATATGCCGGATAAAGGACACAATGGAATTATACTGCTAGTTTCTCCCCGTCACATGTTTAAATTATGCAACAGAGTTTGATTGGTGGCTTCTTTGTGCTGAGAAGTGCCTAATCATTCCATCCCCTGGGTAAAAGAGAACATTACTTAAAAGGGAAGTGAGGTTAGAAAATAAGCAGCAACAGACACACACAAAATATTGGCAGCAAAATCGAGGGACTGAAACATCCTCCTTAATATACTCAGGCAACCCTGAGAATCAGAAGCAAAAGATTTCAGATGGCTTGGGAATTTGGCTGCCCCTGCAGCAGATACAGAAATAATTGTACATTTCAGCTAATCACTTAGCCCATAAGTGAACAGCGAAGTTGACATCTTTTGAGCAAGAAGTGAAACTGCTTAGTCATGTTGCTGTGAGTTTTGTTACTTTTTGCAAAAAGTAACTGTCAGCAGTGCACTGTAGTATTACAGTACTTTGGCAAAAGAGTCTGTCTGTGGACCTTTGGCCCCGTGCAAAAGTGCTGTCAGAAATTGTTTCATGTATTAGAATGATAAATGTAACCATCTTCACAGTGCATCATCTGGTAAAAAATGACTATTGGGAAATGCAAAGAGTGCAAGAAATCTGATAGTCTAAGGTTATTCGGGCTCTTTACTTTCTTTACTGAGTAAATATGCAGTACACAGTGCTTGCTCTTCAGTTTGCTTTCCTGTAAAGCTCTCATGCACACTGGCATTGACATACATTGATCATTAAATTACAAGCAATACAAATCAAATAATTATTTACTGTAGATGACTGGGCAGTTCAGAATATTGGTATGTATGATCCTTAAAGCAACAGCTCTTCACTTGTAACTATTACAAGCTATGCATTGATAGTGCAGAGAATCCTTTCCATTTCACCCTCAGTTATATAAATTATCTCCCAGAGAGTTGGAACTTTCTGATTTCAGCCTCTTGGTCTAGAATTTTCATGTGGTGATTTATTTCTGTTTGTGTCTCTCACTCCCGCTTTAGTAACAAATAGGTGGCAAGTTTACTACTTTAGGGGATGCATTGAGCCTATCACATTTTCTTTTAAATCTGTTTATAATGTGTATTATTAGGAGATTTATTTATACAGCATCCTTCACAAGTCTCAGTTTGCTTTATGTAACAGGAGTCCAAATGTTCAAAAGGAACTACTTAAAATGTACATTTCTGCATGCAGACGGGCAGTACCAATACGCAAAGGTGTTCCACAGGTGTAGATGTGAGATGCTGTAGACAGTGGTCATATCTGAATGTGTGATCCTATATAAACAAGGCTCACTTCATCTACCATTGAAATATAACCACCTGTGAGGTAAAACTCAGAAGCCTTACTTCACAAGCAGTCTCAATGGTAGCTTTTAGGATGCAGTCCCGGGTGACATCCTGACCCTACTGAAGTTTAGCCACTGCCTTTAGTGCATCCAAGAGTTCAGTCCTGAAATCTTGTGCAGTAGCTTCATGAATGACTTACAAAAGAAGCCAATAGCACAGAAAAAAAAAAGACACAAATGATATTTGTTTGTAAAGTGTTGCGAATGCAGACAACAGTACGTGGGGATCCAAAAGTGAAATAAATAAACACTGTGTGTGGAAGGCAAGCAGACAAGAATGTTTCCCCAGGTACTGCATGGAGAGTGTCTTGGAATTATTCAAACCTCTTTCATAATGAGTGGAATGGGGTCAGCTACCTCCATGGCAAAACCCATCCCTCTGCCTAGCTCAGGACTTTATGCAGAACAAAGTGAGCAAGGAAGGGAAAACAAGTCCAGGCAGAAGTAGAGGCAAGCACCAATAAAGAAATATAGAAGTTAATGCAGGGTGCCCTTCCATTGCACTATTCCTCTTCAAGCTGTATCAATGTATGGGTAAAGTGCTGAGAGGTTCAGGAGGTTTCAGAATGAGGCATGCTGACTCTACGTCTCCAGCTGATTCTCTGGAGTTGTGTGGCATGAGGCCAAAAATCTATTCTTCTACAAAATAGCAGGAGAAAAAGAAAAGCTCTCACAAACAAAATAAATTCACTAGAAATTCCTCTAGTTTTCTGTCCTCAGAGTTCTGGGCTGTGTCTGTCCCCTTGTGATGGGATAACTGTGACCAATGTGTAATCAGAAAAGAAAAGCCAAAGTCTAGGAAACAAAAAAGTATCCAGAGCTCAGGCATTCAAAGAGAGGGGGATACTTGTTAAGCAGTCATCCTGAAAGAGAATGAAGGATGATAATAAGCGGCAACCTAGACAGAATTAGACCAATGAAATATGGTGGAAAAAAAGCTAGTGTGATTTTGCTGTGTAATCAAAGGTGTAACTCTGCAGACTGGCAAAACTATTACTGTGCTGTACTGTCTATGGTGATTGGATCTGAACAGGATTTTACTGATGAAATGTGTTTTCTTCAGAAAATTCCAAAAATATTTCAAAGAAACATGTTGGTCATGATGAATTTTTGTAAAGATACAGGCATGTTTCAGTCAGAAACCTACCTGATTTCTACCACATAGCCTGATGGACTGCTAGGGATTCATGACTTTTGAGATCTCTGGTGCAGGGCAGTGCTATCATGAAGACTGCTTTTCGGTTGGGAACCCAAGATCTTCTAGATTCTGAGATGTGAAGCCAAGAAACCCAACTCTAAATGGGGCTTAGATTCCACCCTGGAGGGCCTGCAACAAGCTTCCAGGGTTTGGCTCTGGGGCAGCCACACCATGAGGGTGATCCTATGCCAGGGCTTCCAGATACTCCAGACAGATACTTCCTCTGTTGCTCAATTCCTCAAGCTACCTGAGGGAGCCATCCAAAAAATTGGACAGCACAGACAGCTAGCTGGCCAGGGACTCTGAAAGCCATCAAACATTTTTGTGGCAGGCGTGGCTGGGAATAGCTGAAACTAGAAGCACTGGCAGTGGCTGAGCAAAATTGATTTGATTCTTGTCAGTTTCATGTCTGCCCTGATTAACAATAGAGAAACTGACAAGAATCAAATCAATTTCACTCAGCCTCTACCAGGTCACTCCTCTCTTCAAAACAAATTATTTTCCCTTTATTGATGGTTCCAAAGTGAAAGTTCTTGAAAGGGTACAGCTAGTGGGAAATTTAGGAAAAACGGTTTGGTTCTGAATTGGAAAGAATCTAGATTTCAACTGTTGATATTTCCCCATGAACTGGAAATTGTGAATAATCTAGGGTCATGATATAAAAAAGAGGGCACACTAGAAAGGGAGTAGTAACAGAGAGAAAGCCGTGCTAGTATATACACTATCAAAACAAAAAGCAGTCAAGTAGCACTTTAAAGACTAGCAACATAGTTTATTAGGTGAGCTTTCGTGGGACAGACCCACTTCTTCAGTGAGCCTGTTCTGGTCTGGCTATGGTCTGAAGAAGTGGGTCTGTCCCATGAAAGCTCACCTAATAAACTATTTTGCTAGTCTTTAAAGTGCTACTTGACTGCTTTTTGTTCAGAAAGGGAGTGTATCTGTATGAGTATCTACTAACGCACATTGTATTAATGAGTTACAGTCAAGGCTTTTTCTGTAAAAAAAAAAGAGGAGACAATACTCAGCTGGCTCCCCGCACCCAATCTACAGTCCAGTAGATTATTCATCACCAATTGTTGTTATTGTATGAGTAATAAAATAAGAGGAGTACCGCTGGACAATTTAATCATATGGAAGTTGCCCTCCAGCAGATCTTAAAATGACCTTAGGAAATACTTCTTATCTGAATGTGGAGCAATGCTAAAAATATGTAGTATGAAAGTACACAGTCATGACTAGTGGGATGTTTTCTTGAGTGTCTAGAGCTCTGTCATATGGATACCATGGAAGCTTCATGATGAGGTTGAAACAAGCTAATGCACTATTTCCACGAAAGAAATGAACTGAGCCTGTTCCCACAGTTTGCAATCCTTCAACCCTATAACATTTTTGACATTTCTGACTGAGTCCATTTCCCAAGTAGACGTCTTATTTTAAGAAGATCACCATGTTGTATGAAAAGCTAGGCACTGTGATGTGGTGAGAAAAGCATGTAGAGGTGA
Organism: Carettochelys insculpta; assembly: GCF_033958435.1. Classification (NCBI taxonomy): domain Eukaryota; kingdom Metazoa; phylum Chordata; order Testudines; family Carettochelyidae; genus Carettochelys; species Carettochelys insculpta. Next base: position 85,585,394 of record NC_134138.1, on the reverse strand, counting down.
GAAGATCTAGCCTGGAATGCCATACAAGTCAAATGTGGAATTAATATGGTTCCACAGAAGTCTGTTGAAGTGTCAGAGTAATAGGATTTTTGTTTTTTTTCAGTTGGTTAACTTTTACCATTTACATATTTGCAAAACATAACAAAGTCTAGCCTTGGTAAAACTGGTGTCTGGGTGACAGATGACTGGTGAGGGTACAGCCTCACATCCAACTTTCTTCTACAATTATTCTTCTACTGGAAGCCTACTATAGGATCTTGAAAACGAGAACATTTTGCTTTGGCTCAGAAAATTCGTCAGGTAAGAAGCCAAAGAAATAAGCCAGTAAAGGAGATTCATATTATTCTTATTAGCTACACTAACTGGTTTAAATAAAATGCCACAGTTATGTTTCGTTCACTGGCATTGTAGTTCCCTGACTACTTTGTAGGGGCCTGTTGTAAGACGTAGAACTGAAAATAATCATAGATCAATAAAACAACAACCACAAAAGAAGCTTCGTGGAAATAATGTCAAAGTCTTGTTTGATTCTCTATTCATTTTGAAACATACAGTTCATTCAAGGAGACTGGGCATGACATGGTGTTCAAGTATTCAGTGTTAGAGAAAGACTCATTGATATCTTCAATGAAAAATAAGATGTATCCATGATGGAGCTACATTTCTGAGGGTGTATTTCCCTCTGCCATTCCTGATTCAGAAGCAAGTTGCTGTGTAGTGTGATAACATCTCTGCATTTCTTTAATCCTGGCATGCAAGTTATGGAGTAGAGGGTGAAAAAGATGAGGGGTTTCCTGTCAATTTTGGAGTAACAGACAACAAAACAACACACCACACCACTGATTTATAGGAAAACTAGATTGGATCAAGGTACTCTGGGAACATAATGGCTATGGTAACACTACAGCAATCTGTTGACAAAAGTTACTGTTGGGAGTGATTTTCCAACAAACCTTCTGTCGACAGAGTGCAGCCACACACAAAAGTCAATCGGGCAAGCACTCCACTCTGTCGATGGACCAGATGGACTACCCAGATGCTCTCTTGATCAAACAGGCCCCAGAAGCACAGCAGATAGGGCTGCCCATTGTCCTGAACTCCCTGTCTGTTGTGAGAAGGCTCCCCAGAGTATCTACACAGCTTTTTTGTTGATAGAATCTTTCAAAAAAACACTCTCTTCCTCTTCTGGCAGAGGCAGAAAGTTGTCAGCAAATGTGCTGGGTTTTGTTATGATACTGTCAACAAATCCCATTGGGTGTGTGGACACTCCTCTAGTTTCATCAACAAAACCAGGCTTTTGCTGGCAAAATTCGCTCGTGCAGCTGTAGCCACTTTGTATATCTGGCATTGAAGTTTTATTGAGTCAGATGTCATTTATGCAGAGGAAATCACAATGGGAATTTAGACAAAGCTTCTATGTGAAAATAAGTCCTCTTGCACCAAAGAATCACTAACATATAACAAATATTCTTCTTCCATAGAAGTTAAGGGCTAAACCAATGAAGCTATAATCAATTCATCCTAGCTGAAGAGCTGGGCCAGTGTTGCTAAGTTTAATATAACAGTGTGTTACAGGAAATATCACGCTGAAAATTCCTCCTATAATAAATACAATGATAAGTAAAGGTGAAATACTTTAGTTAATATTAATTATACAATGTCTTAAGAACCCAAACCGGCAACAGAACAAATAAATACAATTATAAAAGAGCAGCTCTTTTAAAAACGAATTTAATACCATCCACTGACTTCAGTGGTATTAGCCTTGATTTTTACACAGTCATATGTGAGAAAACACAGGTCCCAAATACTTTGAATAGCTTCTCTTTTGCTAATCAACCAAGATGCCAGTGTAGTGTTTTGTGTTTGATGTAGATACAGTAACAAAATGATGATAGACACATCAATAGATTTTAAATGGCAGGCTGCAACTTTTATTAAACTTTAACACAGGATAGCAGTGCTGCTCACAGATCACCGATACTCTACTATATCACACATTTACGTAGGGTTTAAAGGCCTGCTTGTCATATAATTATACCTTGGCATAGGCTCTCCTCAGATTTTCCTCCCACCTCTTGCATCACTCAGCTTTCTCTAAGTGTTCATGAAGGTTCAGAAGGAAGGGTGGGGACCTTGGCCCGATAGGTCTGACCTCAGCCCCCAGAGGAGTTATTAGGTGCCATGCTTTGTTCTCAGGAACACCTCTTTCAGTTCTGATCTTTCCAGACATTGGCTAGCCCCAGTGGGGTACAAGGGAGAGTGAAACTGTGGGGAAGCACTTAAGCGGGTATCTGTGAATCAATGCAATAAAATCTATGTAGAACACACCACAATGATGCTAGTGACAACAGTTGAAATAAGAAAGTTAATTGCTGCTTTCAACCAACTCAGCAAGGACTCTGGCTAAGGGCTAAGAGGTCATAATAAAGCTACACATTGAGCATATTTTGTGTCTCGCTTACAGCCTGATCAACAGATGACTGATTAATAGTCGATTATGATGCTAGATGTGATGAGAGAGTGAAGAACTATTGGTTCATGAGCCAGAGTACCTGGTGACTTCCATGCTTCCATGAACTGTGAATGCAAAGGCCCCTGTGGACACACCTAAGCTTTGGACCGAGCCCTTACTTCTTCTTTCCACTAATCTCACGTCACTGAAATGTCTGAGATTAAAACAATGCAACATTGTCATGTCCATTGCCAGAGAATTTATATATGGAATTTTCTGCACATCATTTGGCCTGTAAGTTGTCCAGTCATCCCAGCTTATGAAAGATTCATGTAATTCACTTTGACACCAAACACATTCAGTATATATTGATACAGTTATTGAAGCTGGATAGTTCAACATCAATTAATTAGCAGCATTGAACTGGAATGCTAATTACTACTCACCTGGGTAACAATGTCTCCGTCACAAACTTTAGAACTAATTTAAATTTGAACATGACATACGTATAAACAAAACAATGGCATTTTGCCATTACATATTGCCATCAGGTATTTTTTATTTTTTTCATGGGAGCTGACAGAATATGATTCATAATGACAATATGAATATAAATCCATGCATAACAATAGGGATTTATAATAATATTATCATAAATACCATCATCTATACTGAATCTGTCAACTTTAATACCCAAAATTTTCCCTTACATGGAATACATTTTTCTGTGTCTATAAATGTCTTCCTTAATATACACATCATTATTATTAAACTTATGCACTACATCTTATTATGCAAATGAAGGTTATAGCACACGCTCAAAGGCAGTAACTCTCCATACATCACTTTTATCTTTTTAATAAGTCTTATATAAAGCAAGTAGTTTAAAAATTCAGCCCTATTAATTAAAGTTGGTCTTCATTCCTCAACTAAAAATGATCACAGTACAGGATGTCTATGGGGTCATTAATTACCTATTTCTTGATTTATCTATAGAGTATCACACAAAAACTACACTGAAAGAATATTACGGTTTCTGATAGAAAATAATGAAATGACAGGAATTTACAGCCTAGGGTGAAACTTACTCTTTCTCTGACACACAGGCACAACTGAGAACAACATTAAGACAGTCACAAAGATGGTTCTGCAAGATGCATAGATATTGGAGTGCATACGGTACATTTCACTCCCAACTGAGATCTGCCTCCTGCTTTCAGTGTCTTATGTTAGAAACGTAACAGTTTTTTTTAAATCCAGCCTCTGCCCCCAGTTTTTAGTGTAGTTGCTAAAAGAAGGCCAGGAAGATAAACAGTGTCACACAACCGTGTAAAGCTACACAGCAATAAAGGTACTGAATTATGATGAGGTCTAAACAAATAACAGAAGTCTCCCAGGCAATCGTTGTATGCTGTGGCTTTTTGGTTGAACTGGACCATCGAAAACATCACTAGTGAGTAAAATCTTTTCTCAGTCCACCCCACCCTCTTCTAAAGTAGAAAAGTGCAGCCAAACAAACCAGGACAAATCCTCTTGAGCTGAAAATGTGAAAGCCTCCTTTTAGCTCCAAAGAGTTTGTAAATCCTCAGCGAGGTCCTGCGTGGTAATAAAATATTATTTCCCCCGTTTTACAGATCGAGAAATGTAGATACATTTATTAGGGCTCTGATTCACTAAGTTACTTAAGCACAGGCCTAATTTTAAGCATATACTGGTACCACTGATGACCTCAGTGAGACTACTTATATGATTAAAATTAAAAGGGACTGAAGTGCTATACACACTAAGAAATTTGCCCAGGTTCACTCAGTTAGTAACGGAATCAGGATTAAAACCTGCAATATTTGAGGCTTGGCTCATGTCTACACCAGAGACACTTTACCAGTATAAGAGTACAAATGCACTATGCCAGCAAATCACTCCTGGTGTGACTCAAGATACACTGTTAAGTAAAACCATACCCCACAGCCCTTAGTGCCACCAGGACTGTGGTACTGAGCCCCTCCACCAGCCACTTGGAGTGGTGGAGAAGCACCAGCAGTTCTTCAAAGAGGGCTGGAGCCCCCTTTGCCCTTCACCCTGTTGGCAGGCCTGCCCACAGCCACCCACAGACAGCAGTACGTGCTTCTATAACTGGTGCACATCCACACATGCCCAAACAAAATTTATTCTGCCCATGGATTTAAAAAATTAGAAGGAATCCTGCTCATTACATCCTGGCTATATAAGTTCCCGGGATAGACCTGGCCTCAGTAGGTTGCTCATCTATCTAGAGCATTTGGTCTCTCCTAAGATATATCTTGTCATGAATGAATTAAAAATGTATTAATTAAAACTATTGAGTATAAAGGTTAACTGTATGATTTATACTATCTGATTATGTCCACCTAGGGAGAAGTATGAGGCTGAATCTCTATTTACCTTAGAAAACATGCTTCTTTTAAACTCAGAAATATTTGGTCTACCCTGGGAAGTAGTTAAAGTTTCACAAAATCTTTACAACATCAAAGTTAACTCAGACTAAATGATTTGCAAAAATTATTATTGTGACTCCAACGTAAAGGTCTACACGAATGCAATTAAATTGCACAGGAAACACTATGAGAGAATAGCAACAAAGAAGTCGTCAGTCACTGCAATGGGTACTGTGAAAATAAACATTCTGCTGTAAGACAAATAGTGCTGATCTGCAAAGTTTTTCAAAAATTTTGCAGAAGCTGGCACAAATTTTGGACTGGAAATTTTTCCCAATTTTTTGAGGGAGGAGAGGACACCTCCTTCCCAGCTGAAACTAATTTGTTAGTTTGAGCCCCTGGCTTGGAGGGCAATCAGCCAAGTTTATTTAGTTGAATTGGGACTGACGAGCCATGAGGATTAAGGCAGAGCAACAGGAGAAGTGCTCCCGTCAACCTTCTGCTGTGAAAGCAGCCAACAAAGCCGATGGCTGAAAAGTCAGTTTTAGGTACACAACTGGTGTACCTAAAATTGCATATCAGGTGTTGATGTTCTGTGTGAATATAGACACAGCCTGAGACAGTAGTGGTGACCAAAAGACGTTCTGATCACCTACACTGTTAAAGAAACATTTTAAGCTGTATCTCTGAGCTGCAGTGTGTGCTATTGGCATTGTTAAGTGTATCTTTTTTCTTGGCACACAGGACTTTTTTCTTCATATTAGCTATTGGATCTATCACTGAAGAGGTGATAGAGTTTAACAATAAAGGGGAAAAAAAATCTATCCTGAGCCTGTTTCAAGATATCTTGAAACATATCTCAAATGAACCTGTCTAGAAATATATTGATCTGTGGTATTCAGTTTAAATATTAAGCCACAAAAAAGCTGTATCAGAATGCTCTTAAAAGTCTGATTTAAATTGGCAAAGACAATCAAAAATCTAGACAGAAGCCTGTTCTTAACAAAAAACAAACAAACCCCTTCAGCACAGTGGAGTGAATTAAGAATAGAAGGGAGCAGAGGATTTTATATTTTACTTTCAATTTCCGTACTTTTAGCAGTGCAGTAAACTCTTATGGCTACTGTTTTTGTGTGTGGCTGAATTGCCATTGTGTGCCTTTTATTGTTGTACTTAAGAGGGAAAAAGAAACTTTTTGATCATGTAATAAGAGTGTTAGTGATTTACCCAATTGATTGCAATATGTTTTATAAATACATGCTTATAGACTTTAAAATGTTTACTTGGTAATGTAGTACAGATAGTGGGGATTGATTAAATCATTATTACACACTAAGGCTACGTCTACACGTGAAGCCGACATCGAAATAGCTTATTTCGATGTAGCGACATCGAAATAGGCTATTTCGATGAATAACGTCTACACGTCCTCCAGGGCTGGCAATGTCGATGTTCAACATCGACGTTGCGCAGCACAACATTGAAATAGGCGCAGCGAGGGAACGTCTACATGCCAAAGTAGCACACATCGAAATAAGGGTGCCAGGCACAGCTGCAGACGGGGTCACAGGGCGGACTAGAACTTCCGGGGCAACAGCTAACCGCTCCATTAAAGGGCCCCTCCCAGACACACTCAGCCTGCACAGCACGCGGTCTGAGGAGCCATAGGCACACAGACCCTGGGCGACGCAGGCATGGACACCCAGCAGCAGCAGCAGCAGCAGCAGCAGCAGCAGCAGCAGCAGCAGCCAGAGGTCCACCCAGCCCTCCCGGCAGGAGCAGGGCTTCCCTGATCCATGCCATGCGGGTGGCAGCTGAGCACCTCCTTCCTACACCGGAGGAGGAGCTGCCCCCAGGGCAGCAGGGCTCAACCCCCAACCCTGCAGCACCCCGCCCCCACCCCTGCCTCACACGCCGGCGGCTGTGGAGCTACCCCACCAGCACCGACTGGTGGGAGTGGCTGGTGCTTGGGGAGTGGGACGACGACCGCTGGCTCAGGAACTTCAGGATGAGCCGGCAGACATTTATGGAGCTGTGCCAGTGGCTGACCCCTGCACTCAGGCACCAGGACACCGCCATGCGGCGTGCCCTCACAGTGGAGAAATGGGTCAGCATCGCTGTCTGGAAGCTGGCCACTCCAGACAGCTACCGATCTGTGGGGCAGCAGTTTGGTGTCAGCAAGACCACCGTCGGGGCTGTCCTCATGGAGGTAAGAGAACCCACGGGGGGAGGGCAGAGCAGGGGAGGGGGGCCCGGGCAGAGGAGGGCAGGGGAGGGGAGGGGAGGCCAGGGCAGGGCCACACACACGCTGCTCACCCCTCATTGGTGCTGTCCCATGTGCTTTCCCTGCAGGTTGTGCGTGCCATTAATGCCATGCTCCTGCACAGGCTCGTGAGGCTGGGGGACCCAGATGCCACCATCGCGGCCTTTGCCACCCTGTGCTTCCCCAGTTGCTTCGGGGCTCTGGATGGGACTCACATCCCCATCCGCGTCCCGCATCACAGTGGAGGACGCTACATGAATTGCAAGGGCTACCATTCTGTGGTCCTCCAGGCCTTGGTGGACAGCCGGGGCCGTTTCCAGGACATTTATGTGGGCTGGCCTGGCAGCACCCACGACGCCCGGGTTTTCCGGAAGTCGGGCCTGTGCCGCCGGCTGGAGGCGGGGACCTACATCCCCCAGTGGGAGATCCCTGTGGGGGACACCACCATGCCCCTCTGCGTCATCGCAGATGCGGCATACCCCCTCCGGCCCTGGCTCATGCACCCGTACACGGGCCATCTCTCCACTAGCCAGGAGCGCTTCAACGAGTGCCTGAACCACGCGCGCCAGGTGGTGGAGCGCTCATTTGGCCGCCTGAAGGGACGCTGGAGATGTCTCCTTACCCGCCTGGATGCGGGCCCCCACAACATCCCCCTGATTGTGGGTGCCTGCTGCGCCCTGCACAATTTGGTGGAGAGCAAGGAGGAGGCCTTTTTCCAGGGCTGGGCTGTGGAGGCCGGCAGGGCTGACGTGCAGCCACCCGCTGCCCCCAGTCGGCAGGTGGACCCCGAAGGGACCCGGGTCCGGGAGGCCCTGCGGGCCCATTTCGATGATGAGGCCGCGGGGTGAACTCTGCCAGGCCCCCCACTGCCTGCCCGTTCCTCCACCACACTCCCTGCCCCAACGCCCACACCATGGAGCACCCAACCGCACCCCCCTCCCACTTTTCCTGGACAAATGACAGCACGCACTTGTGGCTGAACTTAAACTGCTTTTTCTTGTAGAACTTTTTTTTTTTAACTATAAATAAAACAAGAACAAACTATATACAACATGTGTGGAACCAAAGTAATATGTACAAATAAAACAATAGTAATAAAAAAGTGTGTTCAGAAATAAAAAGAAAACCAGGGATGATAAAGGGGAGAACTATTTACATGGGGGGGACGGGACAAACGGGGGGCACAAAATAATAAGTCCCAACTATATACAAGGGGGGGGCCATGTCCCGGGCCCCTTGCCCCTAAAGTCTGGCACTGGGCGTGGGCGGCCGGGAGCCCCGCCGCGGCCGCAGCCCTGTCTGGGGCTGGCTGGGGGTGGGCCGGATCGGAAGATATGCCCGGCAAGTCTCAGCTGGCTCCAGGGGTCCCTCGGCACTCCGACCCTCGGCGGTGGGTGGCGGGGCGACGGCGGACGGGACGGCGACGTGCGGAGCAGCTGGTGGTGTGGTGGGTGGAGCAGGCAGGTCGGGCGCTGCAGCGGCTGGCGCGGCATGGGGGGCCAGGTAGTCCACCAGGCGGTTGAAAGTCTCCATGTAGGCCCCCTATGCCTCTTGGGGCCAGGCCAGCGCCCGCTCCTGCAGCTGCAGGTGCTGCTCCGCGACCTCCAGCTGCCGACGGTGGATGGCCAGCAGCTGGGGGTCCGTTGCAGTCTGCTGGTGGTGGCGCGGGGTCCGCCGTCTAGCCCGCCGTGGGGCCGGTCGGTCCTCGGCCGAGGGGCTTGCCTGGAGCGATGGCCCCGGAGGGGTCTCCGGGACCACTGATGCCTCGCTGGCGCTCTCTTCCGGTCCTTCCGATGGTGCAGCTGCGGGACACAGGAGAGGAGGGGGGGAAGAAGAATGGAGGTAGGCGTTAGTGTGGGCCCCGAGCCGTGGCCTTTGTCCCCCCAGCCCTGTGCTGCAGGTTCCCCATCCCCATCCCCGGGAGATGCTGCTGTGATGGATGGGATTCAGGGGTCCCCCTGCACTGGACCCCGTCCCTTGGAGGGAGCGACTCTCACTTCACCCCGCAGGGTCTGACAGGAGAGGTTTCTTAGGCCACAGATGCCCAGTTTCTCCCAGGAGTGACAGCACCAGCTGTCGGAAGAGACAGTCCTTCCAACCCGTCCTGGGGAGAAGACCCCAAGGGGTGACGCTTTGGGATGCAGCTTTCCCCCTCCTCAGGCTGGCTGCCTTCCAGCTCTCCCTTCCCCTAGCCTCTACCTGTGCCCCCCGCCCTCCCCCCGCATTTCCAAGCTGGCTCGGCTCCTCCCTCCTCTCTGTTCAGGGCAGAGGTGTCACCTGCCAGCTGTAGCCCCAGGATCATCCTTTGCCCCTGGGAGCTATTCGGCTCTTGTTGCTCATATGTAGCCTGAGTCTCCCTTTTGCACTCCCCCCACTCCATCACATGCTGCTGCTGCTGCTGTTGCTGCTGCTGCTGCTGCGGGGTGTCCCACCCCCTCCTCCTGGGGGCCCCTGGAGGTTCCGCTCCCCCCTGCCCCGGGGATGGAGCATGGCACTGTCGTGCGGGGTCGGGGGGGCAGGGGCTGATGCACTGCTGTGAGGGACATGGCCCTGCTGTCCTTGGGGCCATGGCCATGTGAGCATGTGGGGGGCCCTGGACACATATCTATTACCCCCCGCCCCTCAAGCCCAGGGGTGTACACCAGAGGGGGGTACATACCTGTCGGTCCACTCCCACGGTCCGGAGATCCCCGGGGGGCGGAGGCCTGGCTGCTGCTCCGGGAGGGCAGGAGGAGGATCTGCAGCCCGGATTCTGCAGAGGAGGAGCCCCCCTCCTCCTCCTCCTCCTCCTCCTCCTGCCGCGATGTCCTGGGGGTGGGCTCCGGGGGGCGGGGCGGGGGGCGGGGCTTACCTCCGGGGAGGACTCCAGCTGAAGGGCCTCCTGGGGCTCGTCGGCCGAAGTATCAAGGGTGGCCGGAGGGGAGGAGGTGTGTCGGGGGCCCAGGATGTCCCTGAGGTCCCTGTAAAAGGGGCAAGTGACGGGGGCGGCCCCAGATCGGCCGGCCGCATCCTGGGCCTGGGTGTAACCCTGCTGCAGCTCCTTCACCTTACTCCTGACGTGATCAGGAGTGCGGGCAGGGTGACCCCGGGCAGCCAGGCCGTCGGCCAGCCGAGCGAATGCATCCGCGTTCCACCTCTTGCTCCCCATTACCTGGAGCACCTCCTCCTCACTCCAGAGCTCCAGCAGGTCCCGCAGCTCGGCCTCCGTCCAGGAGGGGTCCCACTGCCGCTTGCCAGCCTGGCTGCCCCCCTGGCTGGGCTGGCTGCCCTGGCTCCCCTTGCGGGGGTCCCCTGGGGGCGCTGGGGGGCCTGCCGGGCAGCCATCGCAGCTGGGGTGGTTGTCTGTGCTGGCTGAGGAACGTGCAGGCTGGCCGCATGTCTGGGCTGCCGCCTGCACGTTCTCTCAGCTTCCTGCACAGGAAGAGAGGGGGAGGGGACCTTTAAGGGGCCGCTCCAAGCAGCCACCATTGAGCTGAGGGGCTGCAGAGAGCGTCTCTCAACCCCTCAGCTGATGGCCGCCATGGAGGACCCCGCAATTTCGACGTTTCGGGACGCGCAACGACTACACGGTCCCTAGTTCGACCTTGAATGCTATTCCTATCCCCTCATGGGGTTAGCGACTTCGACGTCTCGCCGCCTAACGTCGAAGTTAACTTCAAAATAGCGCCCGATGCATGTAGCCGTGACGGGCGCTATTTCGAAGTTAGTGCCGCTACTTCGAAGTAGCGTGCACGTGTAGACATGGCTTAATACTGCAAATATATACAAGGAAGCTTTTTATATTGAATTTTTATTCTATTGTTACTAACAGACACATCAGCTTCACAATTAGCTGTTGTGTTAAAGCGTAAGAAAAAATGTATTAGGACAGGTAGAAAAAAAATTACGGATCATGTCTGGTATGTGCATATCCTTGCTTTTTATACAGTTATAGCCTGCACCTGTCAATTGCCTTTATGGCCTGATCTAAAGCCCATTTTACATTTTTCTATGGACTTCAATGGACTTTGCATCAGGGCCTTAATTTGAAAAAAACTCAAAGCCCAGCACAAAGGGTAGATCAATTAAGTCTCACAACATTCTTGAGGGACAAGTCAATAGTACTTTAACATAATTCATGATTGCTAAATTGAGGTGCATTTAGGTTAAGGTGTCCAAGTTCTCCCAGGGATCTAGTGGATTGCCTTAGGAACGTGACCCAGCAGCCAACCAATTATTCCAACCAGTTGCTGTTATTGCTTCAAGTTACACCACGAGAGCATGTTATATTCTAGCCAGAGTTCTTTTTCTGAAATTGAAGTTTTGGAACTAAAAAAAAACTTAAAACAGCATGTGGCATTCCCCAAGTTACAATCTATGCACTGATGGTCTGCTTCCCCTCCACTTGCGTGGCTGGGGTGCTTTTTACATTGCTTCATTGTGAGAACGGCCATTCCTGGTCCATTCACACAGCCTGTAGCAGGCAAAAACACATTCCCAGCTGAATATATGGTTCTATCCAGTCATTCCTGTATTATATTTTACAATGGCACCAGTCAATTCCCTGCCCCAGACTTATGTCCAGGAATGTGCATCTTGTACTGCCCAGCTCTCTACTTCTGGACAATAAAAGCTCATAGAAAGTCAAGGTGATTGAGAGCCTCCATTTGCATGGCCATTTCGAAGTTTGGGGCTAGTGTAGACACGGCCTATATCAGTAATACAATTTGTGGTACTATAATTTACAGACAGATTCAACAAAAACTCCATCCTTAACAGGGCCTTTGTGAACTCCAGGAGATGTGTTTCGCTGAATTTGGACGTTCACCGTTGCTTTAAGCTCTAGACCTGCAGTGTCCAATAGGTTCTCTACTCATCACGTGTGGCGAATAGGACAGTGTGCTGTGATGAATGCATGCATACCTAACTCGTTACATGGGGGTGGTCAACATGCAGCTCTCAAGCTGCATGCGGCTCCTGGAGCCTTTAAATGCGGCTCCTCCTGAGAGCCACATGGGGGAGAGCCTCCTGCCCACCCGCTCTGCATATATGCTCCACTGCTGGGTGAGAGAAGCATGAGGTGGCAGCAGCCCTGATGGTGGCTCCAGCAGCAGCCCCTGCAGCGGCTCTGGTGAGTTGCCAACATTGAATTAGAATGGAGGGGCTGAGGGTGCCTGGTGCTGGGGCAGGACATTCAGTTGGGGGCGAGGCAGGCAGTTGAGGGTGCCTGGTTGTGGAGGAGAGGAAGGGCATTTATTTATCTACCAATACTCCTATATTATTTAATAAAGTTTTGTATAATATTAATGTGGTGGATATGAAAAGACAACAGCCACAAGTGTGGCGAGTTTTGAATTCCTGTGGGACACCGCTGCTCTAGACTTAACCTGAAAAGGCACAATATTAATAGATACCATTCTACTGAAGCACATCACTCAAAGCCTAAGTCATGTTAGACCTCTGATTTAAAACACAGAAAATGAGGCGTCTTTCAAGTAGAGAATAAATATCAAAGATGACATTCCATTTATAAATCCATTTCAGACCATGGGGGTCCAATCTAATTTTAAAGGGAAAGCAGTCACAGCAGAGCTATATGGGAGTTTCCTGCAGACTTCTGAAGAGATCAATATCTGTGGTCAATACTAAGACATCAATATTTGTGTACGACTCAATTTTATATCTGGGCTTGTTTCTTCTGAAAACTAATACACTCATCCCTCACTGTATGAGCACAGTTGGCTCCTAACTTTTTGCTCATTGGAGAAAACTCATAACAGGGACACTAAATTCCTATTAAAATACGTGTAAAAGACTCTGATTGGTTCCAAGCGCTTGGAGTGGCAGCAGGTGGTGCTGCTTTTGAAAGGTAAGTGAATGTGGGGTTGGAAGGGGGTTAAAGGCTGGGGGCAGTTTGGGGCCATGAGCGGGAAGGAGGGTTAAAACCTGCAGGCGTCTCAGGTGGAGGAGGTGGCAGCTTGTTCCTCCTGGTTGCAGCAGAGGTACCTGGATCGGGGAGGTGCAGGGGGCTGAGGGTTCAGAAGGGAAGGGGATGGGTGGGTGTTGGGACGGGCTCGGGGGGTCACGTGGGGAGCTGTGGGCTGGAGGAACGTTGGGACTGGGCGGGCGGGGGTGTGTGCAGGGGTTGCCACAGGGGAAGTGTTGGAAGTGGGCCCTACAGGTCTCCCCATGCCCCGGCCAGAGACCTGGGGGCTGGCTCGTATAAGCGGGGAAGTTCACTGGCATAGTGAACAACTGTAAGTATATGTGTCCCTCATTTTAGTGAGTACTCGTAAGTAGACTACTCATTAAATGAGGAAAGAGCGTATGTTATAAATACTCTAAAATAGTAATATATTCCACTTATATATTAAGATTCCTTGTCACCATGGTTGAGGTGCTCTCTGCATGTTTATAACCAACCCACTGAGAGTTTCTTGTCATGGGTTAGGCTGTGCTGTCTCTGGGCCAAGGTGAGGAATGGCGCAAGTATGCTCAGGGTGGCATAAGTTGCATGCTGCTGAGCCCCAGGTCATACCATATACTCATACAGAAGAGTCACAAATAATCTAACATAAAGAGGGTTTGTGCTTATTTATGACGGGGCAAAATTCCACCCATAGAAGCGCTGAGGGATTCCAGGAAGGGAGATTTTAGCCCCTCAGTTTTACAAAGCTGGGTTACGAAGACAGAGGTGCTGCCTGTATTCTGGAAGTGCAATGACAGCTGTTAAAGATTTATTGCATGTGTAATCTTATTTTTTGCATGTCCTTGTTTCAAGTCCTAAATGTATCTAATGATATTACCATAAATATGAGATGGGTAAATGTTCAAAAGATTTTCCAATCTGTGTCACCCAGAGAGATACGGCTGTGCTTCCTATCAGTGTCTGAATGTAAATACATGCGCTTGGAAACGACACCCTTTGCATACATAAATTAGAACAGGAATACTAGATCTTACTCCCATTTGGACCTAAATAAGTAGAATAAACAAACCACGCTCCCACGCTCCACGTGCTGCAACAGACCCAGTGTGTCAACGTAAGCCATTATCATTGCCCAAAAGAGGTAGAAAGTAAACCCTTTTTAGCAGTTAGTTTTGGATAGCCCTTTGGGTCAATTTTCTTATTAATATTAAGGGGCTACTCCCTTATTTCCACAGCAATTGGAGGAAGGTATCTGGGACCCAAGATTCTTACCCCTCCTTCCCATTGTAACAAAGGGGTGCCAGGATTTGCAGGGTGTTTGAACACAATCCTCCCCACAGCAGGAGATGTAGGGGTGTGCAGCAGGGCCTTTTACTGCAGAATAAGGAGCACAGTGTCTGCGTATGTTGACTGTTTCCTCAGATTACTTCCTGCTTCTGCCCTCCAAATGCCTTGTCCTACCTCAGCTTCCCTTGCCCTTCCGTTATTCTCTCTTTCAGCAGTATCTCTCTACCAAAGACATTTATATGACCCCTATCACTCTAATATCTAGGTAGCTCACAATCTTTATCTAGGCAGCTCATCATATACATTTCACAAATGGGAAACTGAGGCAAAAAGGGGCTAAGTGAGTTACCTAAGGCCGTTCAGGAAGCCTGGGACATGACAGGGAACTCCACTCAGCTTCCTAAATCCTAGCCTAGTTCCCCAACCACTAGACCACTCTCCCTCTCCCTCATCCCCAATATCCCAGCTGATTGTACCTGCCCACACTATTTGATATCCCAAATGGTCTCTTTCGCCCCACAATAGCTGCACTTTCCCTGTATGCTCCATAACCATCAATCATCACCCTGTTCCCTTTCATTTGTATTTGGAGGTCCCTTCTTTTCTGATAGGCGGTAGGGAAAATAATACAAACTGAGGACAACAGGCTGCTGCTATTGATGTATGGCAGGTAGTTTCTTAGAACCTGAAAGTGTTCAATGCTGGTTGGAATTCTGACCAGAAAATCATACAAAGTTTTAAATTAAAAAAAGAAATATATTTAAAATACCAAGGAAATTTCTACTGTTTTTCAATTGTATACAGAGCTGTTCACAATTGTTCAAGTTCTAAATTTTAGGGAGGGAAAACAGGAGTGACAGAAACGAATGAATTCATGTGAGTTTGTGTAGGTTGGCTGGCAACTCTATCAGCTTGAAGAGGCCTCATTCTTGCCCTCATAGTACAGGACAGATAGAGTTTGAAGAGAACAGGACGGGTGATCAGGTGAGTGAGGATAAATAAGTCAGTACACAGGGGGAATAGTTGTTCCCTTTGAAGCCGAAGGCAAAACTTCCACTGACTTCAATGGGAGCCAAGATTTCACCCTGAATGCCGTGTCCTTAGAGTTAATTGAGTCACAGAGTCTGGCTTTTAAAAAATTAGTACTGGACAGACCAGGCTACTCAACAGCCTCATCTGCATCAAGCGGAGGCTGCCCGTTCCCTTTGACAGACTGCAGAGGGGGCTCTCACTGGCTGGTGCACTGCCAATAGCCAACATGGCTATAGCAGCCTCTTCAGCTCTAGCTCCTGTTAGCTGTGTCTACACGTGCACGCTACTTCGAAGTAGCGGCACTAACTTCGAAATAGCGCCCGTCGCGGCTACACGCATCGGGCGCTATTTCGAAGTTAACTTCGACGTTAGGCGGCGAGACGTCGAAGTCGCTAACCTCATGAGGGGATCGGAATAGCGCCCTACTTCGACTTTGAACGTCGAAGTAGGGACCGTGTAGACGATCCGCGTCCCGCAACGTCGAAATTGCCGGGTCCTCCATGGCGGCCATCAGCTGGGGGGTTGAGAGATGCTCTCTCTCCAGCCCCTGCGGGGCTCTATGGTCACCGTGGGCAGCAGCCCTTAGCCCAGGGCTTCTGGCTGCTGCTGCGGCAGCTGGGGATCCATGCTGCAGGCACAGGGTCTGCAACCAGTTGTCGGCTCTGTGTATCTTGTGTTGTTTAGTGCAACTGTGTCTGGGAGGGGCCCTTTAAGGGAGCGGCTTGCTGTTGAGTCCGCCCTGTGACCCTGTCTGCAGCTGTGCCTGGCACCCTTATTTCGATTTGTGCTACTTTGGCATGTAGACGTTCCCTCGCAGCGCCTATTTCGATGTGGTGCCGCGCAACGTCGAAGTTGAACATCGACGTTGCCGGCCCTGGAGGACGTGTAGACGTTATTCATCGAAATAGCCTATTTCGATGTTGCTACATCGAAATAAGCTATTTCGATGTTGGCTTCACATGTAGACGTAGCCGTTATGTCCATGGTCCACCCACAGAAGGTAGAGAAAAAGCAAATCCTCTTGCTGGATGGTTGGCATAAACTCTACTTTATGTTTTGGAATTCAGAATCATAAACAACTAACTCCCAGAAACAAAAACGCAGCAGGATTCTTGCTGTGGTGGAGGAGCACAACACACCTCATCTTGTCCTAGATTACCTTTTCCCAATTGGATGCTGTCTGCTTGCTTTCCTCCAGAGCTGTGCCCAACCTCACAATTCACAAGCAGGGTAAGGAGCACCATGCCCATTCACTCTGAAAAGGGTACCTTGCAATTCCAACATAGTCCTTAGCACACTCCGTCAACAGCACCTGTGGTGACTTACTGCTTCTCACGACTTAGGATTCCAGGCAGGTGGTTCATAATCTCTCCCCTTCTGGGGTAATAAAAATTCCAGTTAAGCAGAAGTCTGATAACTCTGTCTCAGGTCTTTCTCTTTGCCTTTGGTTGTGTTGGGGCTTTTTCACCTCCCTTTCCCCGGGAGTCAAGAGGGCACTCAGGTGCTCTCTCTCCTCTGGGTTCCAGTCCCGGGATGCTGTATCGAGCAGCTAGGATCTACTTCCAAAGGCTTGTTGCTGTTACTCTGGGTCAATTTCTACATCCAGGCAAAGGCAGAGTCCCTGCAGGTTCCGTAGAAGTATGTAGTCCCCCTCCAACTGTCTGGTGGGGGGTGTCTTTCTATAACTTCCTTTTCCTTGGAGTGCTCCCTACTATTTCTTTGGAGAAGCACCACCTCTGCTCTGGAGTCTCCTCTCTCACAGGCTTCACTTTCCAGGAGCCATTTTTTCAACCTCATTTGTTGTTGGTCAGCCACTCAGTTACAGCTGGCAGAAATAACTGTTTTGCCCAGTAAGGCATTCATTGTTGCTATAATATAAGGTTTATACAACCTGTGACACAGCCCAAGAAAAATTTCATACCATTCCCCAACAACATCCATATACCTTTTAACCAAAATAGCTTTATTTAATCATCAACAATTTTAACAGTCATAAAACACCTAAATAAGAACTTCTGCAGTTACCGAAGTCTGACTTTCAAAGTTGTGGGCTTTTTGATCTCATAAAGATCTGAGAGCAGTTTGTAGTTTACACTTGCACAGGGGTACTTCAGAAAGATTTGATCCTGGCAAGCATAGCAAGTTATTCTTAATTATTTTTTAAAACTCAACAGCATTTATTTTTGTGTGATTTCCAGAAGAAAAAAGAGATTTATGAGAACATACAAGGAGCAGAAAATCTGAATTCACACGAACATGAATGCAAAGTATGTACTGACCTTGTTTCTTCCTTACATAAAAACACTGAGCTGAAAACATCGAGCATTTTTTCCTCCAGGTGCACTGCATTCTTTCCTCTTAGGCTACGTCTACACGTGAAGCCTACATCGAAGTAGCCTATTTCGATGTGGTGACATCGAAATAGGCTATTTCGATGAATAACGTCTACACGTCCTCCAGGGCTGGCAACGTCGATGTTCAACATCGACGTTGCGCAGCACCACATCAAAATAGGCGCAGCGAGGGAACGTCTACATGCCACAGTAGCACACATCGAAATAAGGGTGCCAGGCACAGCTGCAGACAGGGTCACACGGCAGACTCAACAGCCAGCTGCTCCCTTAAAGGGCCCCTCCCAGACACACTTGCACTAAACACCACAAGATCCACAGAGCCGACAACGAGTTGCAGACCCTGTGCCTGCGGCATGAATCCCTGCTGCAGCAGCAGCAGCCAGAAGCCCTGGGCTAAGGGCTGCTGCACACGGTGACCATAGAGCCCCGCACGGGCTGGAGAGACAGCGTCTCTCAACCCCCCAGCTGATGGCTGCCATGGAGGACCCCACAATTTCGACGTTGCGGGACGCGGATCGTCTACACGGTCCCTACTTCGACGTTCAACGTCGAAGTAGGGTGCTATTCCGATCCCCTCATGAGGTTAGCGACTTCGACGTCTCGCCGCCTAACGTCGAAGTTAACTTCGAAATAGTGCCCGACGCGTGTAGCCATGACGGGCGCTATTTCGAAGTTAGTGCCGCTACTTCGAAGTAGCATGCACGTGTAGACACAGCTTTAAAGTGCAAGAAAATAGGTATTGAGCATGGGGGATGGACAATGACCAATCAGAGAGATTGCAGATCTATGGGGAACCCAGAGAAAATTCAACAGATCTTTTCTTTCTGTGTGACATTTTCAATGAAAGCTGTGATATAGAAATAATATACATATGGTATAAGAATAGGACAACATTATCAGAGGGACAGCAGTGGACTGAGATCATTTTATAGCCTAGGGCTTTTTTTTTCTGTCATTTATCGTTTGTTCATATGAGTAATCTAAATTACCTGAACCCACCAGCAGAGGTTAGGATACCCACATCTGGAAGTAACTGAACATTATGGAAACAAAAAGCCATATTGTTACTTAAAAATTGTTTTCATTGATTTCATTTTTTCAAGAGAATAGGTGGAAGTGTGTGGGTTATATATGGGTAATATGTTATTAGAAGAAGAATCCTTGCTTTTTCATCTTTTGTATTGTCTACATATTTTTGCTGCTAAATTAACCCAAAAGTTTTAAAATTGGAATGCTAAATGGTCTAGCAGTTAAGATTTCCATAGAAAACATAACTTGTATATAGTTTGATAAATGTAGAAAATTCATCAATAAAACATTACAGTTTTGTCAGGAGGGGGTGCAAACCCTAATTAGACATAAGATGATACTCGGATGTATTTTACAGGTTGTGCTCATGTGATCTGCAATTTAGCATTCTTGTCTTCATTCCCTCAGGCTTTTCTCTTTGGAGCAGACATAGCTAGTGACAGGAGAACCTCTCTGCTCTGGCACTATCTGATCTGGCAACATCTGTGTTCTGACCTGATTTTAGTTAGACAGATGTACACTTACCATGGATGTGGCCAAGTTTCCCCTGGTCCCATAAAGTTTGTTTACAGTCACCAGTCCTGGCTCTCAGTGTTCTCTGCTGTTATTTATTTGTAATTTACCTGTAAATGTCTTCCAAGAGCCCAATAAGCTGTGGAAGTGTTGGTAATGCTGCTACACAATATTGACCTTTCATGGTCTGGCAAATGCTGTCTTTTGGCACTGATCAGGTCCTGAGGGTGCTGGACTAGAGCGTTTCAACCTGTACAAACGTTTGGTGGCTTCCTTTGCCAAGTATAGTGCTATTCTCTCATACTATGAATGGACCGAAAAGGACAAGGCTTTGAACACTTCTGGACAATTATTTCCCTAGTTCCATCATTCTCTTGCCTGACAGCTTTGCTCAACGTCTCCCCCATTGCTTTTCAGAGCACCGTAAATAACAAAAATGACCAGCATGTACTATGTTGTTGGTCATTATGGAGTACAAAATATGGGTTGAATTGAATGGGATCTGTTTGAAAAGCCATTTTTGCTTCACAGCAAATGACTCCTTGCTTTAAGATGTCTGATGTAAGTGGAGATGAGTCTGGAAATTTGCTGAATGTTACAACCATGTGTGACAAATGCTCGCCCGGTCAATTGTACTTTTGAAGTAGAAGGTGTCGATACCAATTCTCAGAGATTCGCTGCAAGCTCTTGGGGTCTGAGCTTCTAAGTCAGAAACCCACTGGTGCTCAGCCTAAAGAATGTGTAGCCTCAGGCCTCCTAGGGAGCTAACCTTGCAGGACTAAAGCATCCAAAATCACCAGCGCTATATTGCGGGCTGGGTCCATTGCTTCTTCAGAGCAGCTCCCTCCCAGCCTTCTTCCCTCTCTTTTGATGGAAGAATTAAGGAGGCAATTTTATAAACAGACCCTCATGGGATGCTTCTCCTTATCAGTCCTAGCTGCACACTACCCACCAGGAAATAGGAAGGTGTGATCTTGATCTCAATTTTTCTCAGTCTGTGTTGAGGCAAAGCTGTCATTTGACTAAAATAAAGATGTGGCTTAATGAGGCAGATTGAGTGAAAACTGACTTCATGATTTAGCCCCCAGCTTTTCATCAAGAATAATTTTTATCTATTCTGTTCAGTTTTATTTTATACAGTAATTGTATTAGTTTTACAGATGTAGACATTTCTCCCTGGAGACTCTCTTATAGTTAACAATCTGCCCCAGTAGCTTTTGCAAACACCAGGAAAACAGCTCTTTATTTTTTTTTCTCAGAGGCTAAATAAATAAATAAATAAATCTTTTCTGCTGAAGGAGTCTTGTGGGAGCTGATTGCTATTCATCGGAAGGATGTGTTTGCTCAGAATTAATATAATTTATTTAATTTATGACATCACATAACTTGATAAATTATGAATTAAAAATATCATTATTCGGTGTGTGAATGCTTGTCATCCATTTTGATAGCAAATTAATCCTGAAGCTTTTAGGAAAAAAAGGCTTTGAGCAGCATGAAGCAACATCATTAGCAGCAGCCGCAGCACAGAAAAGTCCCTGCTGTTTGCAAATAGGCGACCCGACATAGCACACTGTTCTGCTTTGTCTGGTTTTGGTGATTTACTAGATTTTGATACACACATTCCAGATTCTAATTCAATACTAAATAGAATAAATTGTTTTACACTTTGAGTAATAACTATTCTGTATGTATAAGGGTTTAAGTATGCCACATGCACACTGCCAATAATTACACTTGCTAATTTTATATACCAGAACTAGAGAAATAAACCCATTTCCAAATAACTAATAGGCATGTCTATCCTAGAATGCAGTTGTAAATTTTGTCTAAGTGAATAGTTTTTCCATCCCTTATTAAATATGCATTTAAATCTATATGTGCCTGTAGACGTCTGCTTGCAGGTGCGACAGGACTTGTAGGGAGAAGCTGAGTGTACCTCCAATAGTTTGCAAGTTCTCCATTGAAAGCAGCTCAGTTGCTCCAGTTTAGTGAGGGTGGGAAGATCGACTGGTTATCTAAGGTGTTTGTACACCAATGCCAGAAGCCTGGGTAACAAGCAGGAGGAATAAGAAGCCCTGGCTCAGTCCAAGAACTATGACTTGATTGGAATAACAGAGACTTGGTGGGGTGACTCGCATGACTGGAGCACTGCCATGAAAGGGTATAAACTGTTCAGGAAGAACAGGCAAGGGAGAAAAGGAGGAGAGTTTCACTGTATGTAAGAGAGCACTATGATTGCTTGGAACTCCAGTACATAGAGGGAGAAAAGTCTATTGAGAATCTATGGGTCAAGCTTAGTGGTGTAGGCAGCACTGGAGATGTGGTGACTGGTGTCTGCTACAGGCTGCCAAATCAAGATGATGAGGTAGATGAGGCTTTTTTTGGACAACTGAGAGAAGTTTCCAGATCACAGGCTCTCATTATCATGGGGGACTTCAATTACCCTGACATCTGTTGGGAGACCAATACAGAGGTACACAAGCAGTCCAGGAAATTTCTGGAGAATGTTGGGGATCACTTCTTGGTACAACTGATGAAGGACCCAACCAGAGGTTGTGCGTGGCTCAACCTGCTGCTTACAAACAGGGAGGAACTAGTAGGGAAGGTAGAGGTGGGGGAAACCTGGGAAGCAGCGATCATGAGATGGTAGACTTCAGGATCCTGACCAAAGGAAGGAAAGAGAGCAGTAAATTACACACCTTGGACTTCAGAAAAGCAGACTTTGACTCCTTCAGGAACCTGATGGGCAGAATCCCCTGGGATGCTACCATGAAGGGAAAAGGAGTCCAGGAAAACTGGCAGTATTTTAAAGAAGCCCTATTGAAGGCACAGAAAGAAACTGTCCTGATGCACAGCAAGATAAGTAAATATGGTAGGAGACCAGACTGGCTTAATGGGGAAATCCTTGGAAAACTTAGGCTCAAAAAGGGAGCTTATGAAAAGTGGAAACTTGGACAGATGTCTAGGGAGGGGTATAAATGTGTAGCTTGAGAATGTAGGGCAGTTATGAAAGCGCAACTGGAATTGCGACTCGCAAGGAATGTGAAGGATAACAAGAAAAGTTTCTACAGGCATGTTACCAAGAAGAAGGTGATCAGAGAGTGCGTGGGGCCCCTACTGGATGAGGGAGGTAACCCAGTAACAGATGATGTAGGCAAAACTGAAGTACTTCATGCTTTCTTTGCCTCTGTCTTCATGGACAAAGACAGCTCCTGGACTAATGCGATAAGTGATGCATTGTGGGATGAAGGTGGACAGCTTTTGGTGGGGAAAGAACAGGTTAGGAGCTATCTAAAAAAGCTAAATGTACATAAATGGATGGGCCCGGACCTAATTCATCCTAGGGTTCTGAGGGAGTTGGCGTATGTTGTTGATGAGCATTTGGCTGTTATCTTTGAAAAGTCGTGGAGATTGGGAGAGATCCCGGATGATTGGAAAAAGGCAAATGTAGTGCCCATCTTTAAAAAAAGGAAGAAGGATGATCCAGGGAACTATAGGCCGGTCAGTCTTACATCAGTCCCTGGAAAAATCATGGAGGGGCTCCTCAAGGAAGTTATTTTGAGGCTCTTGGAGGAGGGGAGAGTGATCAGGAATAGTCAGCAAGGATTCATGAAGGGAAGTCATGCCTGACCAATCTGATTAGTTTCTATGATGAGATAACTGGCTCTGTGGATAGGGGAAAATCAATGGGTGTGATTTATCTTGACTTTAGCAAAGCTTTTGGTACAGTCTCCCACAAGATTCTTGTCAGCAAGTTAAAGGAATGTGGATTGGATAAATGGATGGTAAGTTGGATAGAAAGCTGGCTAGAAGGTTGGGCCCAGCAGGTAGTGATCAACAGCTCGATGTTGGGATGGCAGTCGGTTTCTAGTGGAGTGCCCCAAGGTTCGGTTCTGGGTCCTGTTCTGTTCACATATTTATCAATGACCTGGATGAAGGGTTGGATTGCACCCTCAGCAAGTTTGTGGATGACACAAAGCTAGGGGGAGAGGTAGATATGCTGGAGGGTAGGGACAGGATCCAGACTGACTTAGACAAATTGGAAGACTGGGCTGCAAGAAATCTGATGAGGTTCAATAAGGACAAGTGCAGAGTCCTGCACTTGGGCTGGAAGAATCCCAAGCACTGTTACAGGCTGAGGTCCGATTGGCTCAGTAGTAGTTTTGCAGAAAAGGACCTGGGAGTTGTAGTGGACGAGAAGCTGGACATGAGTCAATAGTGTGCTATTGTAGCCAAGAAAGCTAATGGCATATTTGGTTGCATCAAGAGGAGCATTGCTAGTAGATCCAGAGAGGTTATTTTTCCTCTTTATTTGACTTTGGTGAGGCCACATCTGGAGTACTGTGTCCAGTTCTGGGCCCCCAATTATAGGAAGGATATGGATACACTGGAGAGGGTCCAGCGGAGGGTAACCAAAATAATTAGGGGGCTGGAGCATATGACTTATGAAGAAAGGTTGAGGGAATTGGGACTGTTTAGTCTGCAGAAGAGAAGACTGAGGGGGGACTTGATAACAGCCTTCAACTTACTGAAGGGAGGTTGCAAAGAGGCTGGAGAGAGGCTGTTCACAGTGGTCACGGATGGCAGAGCACGGATCAATGGTCTCAAGTTGTGGTTGGAAAGGTCCAGGTTGAACTTTAGGAAAAATGTAAAGTTTAAATTCTTGCATTCAGATCAGCTTCTACAGGGCTAAATCCTCCCTCACTCTGTGATGGGTTGGGACCAGTGTTCCCTTGAATTTTTTCCATGTGCAGCATAAGCTTTGTCATGTACACCAAGGCATGCACAGATGTGCACCACCATTAGAAGTACATGCTGCTGGCTGTTGCCACTCTACTTATCAGCTGGGAAGCACCCGAATCTCTCCTGGGCAGCCGCCCAAGTGCTCAGCTTACATGGAACACTGGTTGGCTCCCCTTTGTGACTGTCATTTGATATGCTCAAACACCACTGACCATGCTTCACCTGACTTTTGGGCACCCTGTAACCCTGCCTTGTTGAGATCAGTTCTCCAGCCTGCTTCAACACAGGCAAAGGGACAGGGCCACAACCTAAAGCTGCAGACACAGACTGAAAGCAGTACCAGTTGAGACCTTTTCCCAGCACTCAAATACACAGCTCCTCTGGGAGCTGAACACTAGATAAATCCATTTTCTGTGGTACAGAGCTCTAAACAGTGTAAGCTCATGAAATTCACCCTTCTTCTCAGTGTAAAGAAAGATAGGAACATGTTCCTTGCTGCCTCAGGTAATAATTACTTACACTGAGCTTATTACTAAACAAAATTACTTTATTAAGTATAAAAAGATGGGATTTATATGGCATAAGAGGCAAGAGACAGAACAAAGTAGATAACTCAGCAAAATAAACAAAAATGCAAGCTAAGGTTAATGTATTAAAGAAACTAGTTATACATATGATCTTACCCTAAATGTGGTTCTAAAAATCTCCACAGTTCAGACACACTTCCAGCCTGGGCCCATGTTCCAAGTTCGGTCTTAATTGTTTCCAGAAATCATCATGGGTGGGGTAGCTGGGGAGAACAGACTCCCAGGATTACCTCACTTCTCACTCTTATGCTACGTCTACACGTGAAGCCTACATCGAAATAGCTTATTTAGATGTAGCAACATCAAAATAGTCTATTTCGATGAACAACGTCTACACGTCCACCAGGGCTGGCAACGTCGATGTTCAACTTCGACGTTGAGCAGCACAACATCGAAATAGGCGCTGCGAGGGAACGTCTACACGCCAAAGTAGCACACATCGAAATAGGGATGCCAGGCACAGCTGCAGACAGGGTCACAGGGCGGACTAGCGCTTCCAGGGCAACAGCTAGCCGCTCCCTTAAAGGGCCCCTCCCAGACACACTCAGCCTGCACAGCACGTGGTCTGAGGAGCCATAGGCACACAGACCCCGGGCGACGCAGGCATGGACCCCCAGCAGCAGCAGCAGCAGCAGCAGCAGCAGCAGCAGCCAGAGGTCCACCCAGCCCTCCCGGCAGAAGCAGAGCTTGCCCTGATCCATGCCATGCGGGAGGCAGCTGAGCACCTCCTTGCTACACCGGAGGAGGAGCTGCCCCCAGGGCAGCAGGGCTCAACCCCCAACCCTGCAGCACCCCGCCCCCACCCCCACCTCACACGCCGGCGGCTGTGGAGCTATCCCACCAGCACTGACTGGTGGGAGCGGCTGGTGCTTGAGGAGTGAGACGACGACCACTGGCTCAGGAAATTCAGGATGAGCCGGCAGACTTTTATGGAACTCTGCCAGTGGCTCATCCCTGCACTCAGGCACCAGGACACCGCCATGCGGCGTGCCCTCCCAGTAGAGAAATGGGTTGGCATCGCTGTCTGGAAGCTGGCCACTCCAGACAGCTACCGATCTCTGGGACAGCAGTTTGGTATCGGCAAGGCCACCGTCGGGGCTGTCCTCATGGAGGTAAGAGAACCCACGGGGGGAGGGCAGGGCAGGGGAGGGGGGCCCGGGCAGAGGACGGTAGGGCAGTGGAGGGCAGAGGAGGGCAGAGGAGGGCAGGGCAGGGCAGGGGAGGGGAGGGGAGGGCAGGGCAGGGCCACGCACACCCTGCTCACCCCTCATTGGTGCTGTCCCATGTGCTTTCCCTGCAGGTTGTGCGTGCCATCAATGCCATGCTCCTGCATAGGCTCGTGAGGCTGGGGGACCCAGATACCACCATCACGGCCTTTGCCACCCTGGGCTTCCCCAACTGCTTTGGGGCTCTGGATGGGACTCACATCCGCATCCGCGCCCCGCATCACAGTGGAGGACCCTACATGAATCGCAAGGGGTACCATTCGGTGGTCCTCCAGGCCTTGGTGGACAGCCGGGGCTGTTTCCAGGACATTTATGTGGGCTGGCCTGGCAGCACCCACGACGCCCGGGTTTTCCGGAAGTCGGGCCTGTGCCGCCGGCTGGAGGCGGGGACCTACATTCCCCAGTGGGAGATCCCTCTGGGGGACACCACCATTCCCCTCTGCGTCATCGCAGATGCGGCATACCCCCTCATGCTCTGGCTCATGCACCCGTACACGGGCCATCTCTCCGCTAGCCAGGAGCGCTTCAACCAGTGCCTGAACCACACGCACCAGGTGGTGGAGCGCTCATTTGGCCGCCTGAAGGGACGCTGGAGATGTCTCCTGACCCGCCTGGATGCGGGCCCCAACAACGTTCCCCTGATTGTGGGTGCCTGCTGCGCCCTGCACAATTTGGTGGAGAGCAAGGAGGAGGCCTTTTTCCAGGGCTGGGCTGTGGAGGCCGGCAGGGCTGACGTGCAGCCACCCGCTGCCCCCAGTCGGCAGGTGGACCCCGAAGGGACCCGGGTCCGGGAGGCCCTGCAGGCCCACTTCGATGATGAGGCTGCGGGGTGAACTCTGCCAGGCCCCCCACTGCCCACCCCTTCCTCCTCCGCACTCCTGCCCCAACGCCCACACCATGGAGCACCCAACTGCACCCCACTCCCACTTTTCCTGGACAAATGACAGCACGCACTGGCTACGTCTACACGTGCAGCCAACATCGAAATAGTCTGTTTCGATGAATAACGTCTACACGTCCTCCAGGGCCGGCAACGTCGATGTTCAACTTCGACGTTGCTCAGCCCAACATCGAAATAGGCGCAGCGAGGGAACGTCTACACGTCAAAGTAGCACACATCGAAATAGGGATGCCAGGCACAGCTGCAGACGGTCACAGGGCGGACTCAACAGCCAGCCGCTCCCTTAAAGGGCCCCTCCCAGACACAGTTGCACTAAACAACACAAGATACACAGAGCTGACAACTGGTTGCAGACCCTGTGCCTGCAGCATAGATCCCCAGCTGCCGCAGAAGCAGCCAGAAGCCCTGGGCTAAGGGCTGCTGCCCACGGTGACCATAGAGCCCCGTGGGGGCTGGAGAGAGAGCATCTCTCAACCCCCCAGCTGATGGCCGCCATGGAGGACCCGGCAATTTCGACGTTGTGGGACGCGGATCGTCTACACGGTCCCTACTTCGACGTTGAACGTCGAAGTAGGGCGCTATTCCTATCTCCTCGGCTGCGTCTACACGTGCACGCTACTTCGAAGTAGCGGCAGTAACTTCGAAATAGCGCCCGTCACGTCTACACGTGTTGGGCGCTATTTCGAAGTTGAAATCGACGTTAGGCGGCGAGACGTCGAAGTCGCTAACCCCATGAGCGGATGGGAATAGCGCCCTACTTCGACGTTCAACATCGAAGTAGGGACGTGTAGACGATCCGCGTCCCGCAACATCGAAATAGCGGGGTCCTCCATGGCGGCCATCAGCTGGGGGGTTAAGAGATACTCTCTCTCCAGCCCTTGCGGGGCTCTGTGGTCACCGTGGGCAGCAGCCCTTAGCCCAGGGCTTCTGGCTGCTGCTGCTGCAGCTGGGGGTCCGTGCTGCATATACAGGGTCTGCAACTAGTTGTTGGCTCTGTGTATCTTGCACTGTTTAATGAAAGTGTGTCTGGGAGGGGCCCTTTAAGGGAGCGACTTGCTGTTGAGTCCGCCCCGTGACCCTGTCTGCAGCTGTGCCTGGCTCCCTTATTTCGATGTGTGCTACTTTGGCGTGTAGACGTTCCCTCGCTGTGCCTATTTCGATGTTGGGCTGAGCAACGTCGAAGTTGAACATCGACGTTGCCAGCCCTGGAGGACGTGTAGACGTTATTCATCGAAATAGCCTATTTCGATGTCGCAACATCGAAATAAACTATTTCGAAGTTGGGTGCACGTGTAGACGTAGCCCTCGGCTGCGTCTACACGTGCACGCTACTTCGAAGTAGCGGCAGTAACTTCGAAATAGCGCCCGTCACGTCTACACGTGTTGGGCGCTATTTCGAAGTTGAAATCGACGTTAGGCGGCGAGACGTCGAAGTCGCTAACCCCATGAGCGGATGGGAATAGCGCCCTACTTCGACGTTCAACATCGAAGTAGGGAGGTGTAGACGATCCGCGTCCCGCAACATCGAAATAGCGGGGTCCTCCATGGCGGCCATCAGCTGGGGGGTTGAGAGATACTCTCTCTCCAGCCCTTGCGGGGCTCTGTGGTCACCGTGGGCAGCAGCCCTTAGCCCAGGGCTTCTGGCTGCTGCTGCTGCAGCTGGGGGTCCGTGCTGCATATACAGGGTCTGCAACTAGTTGTTGGCTCTGTGTATCTTGCACTGTTTAATGAAAGTGTGTCTGGGAGGGGCCCTTTAAGGGAGCGGCTTGCTGTTGAGTCCGCCCCGTGACCCTGTCTGCAGCTGTGCCTGGCTCCCTTATTTCGATGTGTGCTACTTTGCCGTGTAGACGTTCCCTCGTTGTGCCTATTTCGATGTTGGGCTGAGCAACGTCGAAGTTGAACATCGACGTTGCCAGCCCTGGAGGACGTGTAGACGTTATTCATCGAAATAGCCTATTTCGATGTCGCAACATCGAAATAAGCTATTTCGAAGTTGGGTGCACGTGTAGACGTAGCCCTCATGAGGTTAGCGGCTTCGACGTCTCGCCACCTAACGTCGAAGTTAACTTCGAAATAGCGCCCGACGCGTGTAGACGTGAC
Source organism: Carettochelys insculpta (assembly GCF_033958435.1). Lineage (NCBI taxonomy): Eukaryota > Metazoa > Chordata > Testudines > Carettochelyidae > Carettochelys > Carettochelys insculpta. Next base: position 85,556,579 of record NC_134138.1, on the reverse strand, counting down.
GGGCGCTATTTCGAAGTTGGTGCCGCTACTTCGAAGTAGCGTGCACGTGTAGACGCAGCCACTTGTGGCTGAACTTAAACTGCTTTTTCTTGTAGAACTTTTTTTTTTAACTATAAATAAAGCAAGAACAAACTATATACAACATGTGTGGAACCAAAGTAATATGTACAAATAAAACAATAGTAATAAAAAAGTGTGTTCAGTAATAAAAAGAAAACCAGGGGATGATAAAGGGGAGAACTATTTACATGGGGGGGACGGGGCAAACGGGGGGCACAAAATAATAAGTCCCAACTATATACAAGGGGGGGGCCACGTCCCGGGCCCCTCGCCCCTAAAGTCTGGCACTGGGCGTGGGCGGCCGGGAGCCCCATCGCAGCCGCAGCCCTGTCCGGGGCTGGCTGGGGGCGGGGCGGACCGGAAGATATGCCCGGCGAGTCTCAGCTGGCTCCAGGGTTCCCTCGGCGCTCCAGCCCTCGGCGGTGGGTGGCGGGGCGACAGCAGACGGGACAGCGACGTGCGGAGCAGTGGGTGGAGCAGGCAGGGCGGACGCTGCGGCGGCTGGCGCTGCATGGGGGGCCAGGTAGTCCACCAGGCGGTTGAAAGTCTCCATGTAGGCCCCCCATGCCTCTTGGTGCCAGGCCAGTGCCCGCTCCTGCAGGTGCAGGTGCTGCTCTGCGACCTCCAGCTGCCGACGGTGGATGGCCAGCAGCTGGGGGTCCGTCGCCGTCGGCTGGTGGTGGCACGGGGTCCGCCGTCTAGCCCGCCGTGGGGCCGGTCAGTCCTCGGCCGAGGGGCTTGCCTGGAGTGATGGCCCCGGAGGGGTCTCCGGGACCACTGATGCCTCTCCGGCGCTCTCTTCCGGTCCTTCCGATGGTGGAGGTGCGGGACACAGGAGAAGAGGGGGGGAAGAAGAATGGAGGCAGGCGTTAGTGTGGGCCCCGAGCTGTGGCCTTTGTCCCCCCAGCCCTGTGCTGCAGGTTCCCCATCCCCGTCCCCAGGAGATGCTGCTGTGATAGATGGGGTTCAGGGGTCCCCCTGCACTGCACCCCGTCCCCTGGTGGGAGCAACTCTCGCTTCACTCCGCAGGGTCTGACAGGAGAGGTTTCTTAGGCCACAGATGCCCAGTTTCTCCCAGGAGTGACAGCACCAGCTGCCGGAAGAGACAGTCCTTCCAACCCGTCCTGGGGAGAAGACCCCAAGGGGTGACGCTTTGGGATGCAGCTTTCCCCCTCCTCAGGCTGGCTGCCTTCCAGCTCTCCCTTCCCCTAGCCTCTACCTGAGGCCCCCACCCTCCCCCTACAATTCAAAGCCAGCTCGGCTCCTCCCTCCTCTCTGTTCAGGGCAGAGGTGTCACATGCCAGCTGTAGCCCCACGATCATCCTTTGCCCCTGGGAGCTATTCGGCTCTTGTTGCTCATATCTAGCCTGAGTCTCCCTTTTGCACTCCCCCCACTCCATCACATGCTGCTGCTGCTGCTGTTGCTGCTGCTGCTGCTGCTGCGGGATGTCCCACCCCCTCCTCCCGGGGGCCCCTCGAGGTTCCGCTCCCCCCTGCCCCGGGGATGGGGCATGGCACTGTCGTGCGGGGTGGGTGGGGGCAGGGGCTGATGCACTGCTGTGAGGGACATGGCCCTGCTGTCCTTGGGGCCATGGCCATGTGAGCATGTGGGGGACCCTGGACACATATCTATTACCCCCCGCCCCTCAAGCCCAGGAGTGTACACCAGAGGGGGGTACATACCTGTCGGTCCACTCCCACGGTCCGGAGATCCCCGGGGGGCGGAGGCCCGGCTGCTGCTCCGGGAGGGCAGGAGGAGGATCTGCAGCCTGGATTCTGCGGAGGAGGAGGCCCCTCTCCTCCTCCTCCTCCTCCTGCTGCGATGTCCCAGGGGTGGGCTCCAGCAGGGGGCCCCCGGCGTGCGGGGCTTACCTCCGGGGCAGACTCCGGCTGAAGGGCCTGCTGGGGCTCGTCGGCCAAAGTGTCAAGGGTGGCCGGAGGGGAGGAGGTGTGCCGGGGGCCCAGGATGTCCCTGAGCTCCCTGTAAAAGGGGCAAGTGACGGGGGCCGCCCCAGATTGGCCGGCTGCATCCCGGGCCCGGGAGTAACGCTGCCGCAGCTCCTTCACCTTACTTCTGACGTGATCAGGAGTGCGGGCAGGGTGACCCCAGGCAGCCAGGCCGTTGGCCAGCCGAGCGAATGCATCCGTGTTCCGCCTCTTGCTCCCCATTACCTGGAGCACCTCCTCCTCACTCCAGAGCCCCAGCAGGTCCTGCAGCTCGGCCTCCGTCCAGGAGGGGCCCCACTGCCGCTTGCCAGCCTGGCTGCCCCCCTGGCTGAGCTGGCTGCCCTGGCTCCCCTTGGGGAGGGTCCCCTGGGGGCACTGGGGGGGCTGCCGGGTAGCCATGGCAGGTGCTGGCCCTGTTCTGGGTGGCTGAGGGACGTGCAGGCTGCCCACGTGTCTGGGCTGCTGCCTGCGCGTTCCCTCAGCTTCCTGCACAGGAAGGGAGGGGGAGGGGACCTTTAAGGGGCCGCTCCATGCGGCCACCATTGAGCTGAGGGGCTGCAGAGAGCGTCTCTCAACCCCTCAGCTGATGGCCGCCATGGAGGACCCTGCAATTTCGACGTTGCGGTACGCGCAACGACTACACGGTCCCTACTTCGATGTTGAACTTCGAAGTAGGGCGCTATTCCTATCCCCTCATGGGGTTAGCGACTTCGATGTCTCGCCACCTAACGTCGAAGTTAATTTCGAAATAGCGCCCGACGCGGGTAGCCGTGACGGGCGCTATTTCGAAGTTAGTGCCGCTACTTCGAAGTAGCGTGCACGTGTAGACACGGCTTTAAATAGGTTTGGCATGGGGTAGGGGCAAGTCCTATGTTCTATAATTTGACTTCCACCCAGTTTCTCATGGAAAATTACAGAATTCAGGATGGGTTCCAGGACCAGGTGACTTGATCATGTGTCTCTGTAGCCATTGGTCATTAGCTAACCTACATGTTCACAGGAAGATTAAGCTCTTCTACATTTCACAGTCTCCTTCTGGCAAGCCATCAGCACTGTGGCTTTTTTCATTGTTGTACCTGAAGTGTTAGCTGTGAGTACAGCCCAAAACAGCACATAGGAAACCACAGATACACTTGTCAATATTCCTAACTGTACCTACAAAAATGAGACACATGTACCAAAGGGGCAATCATGTTCAGTAAATCATAACCTTTCCACTGATGTGTTACATGAGCCATTTTGCATAAAGCATATCTCAGTTATGACATTCATACCACAAGCCTATTTTCAGAAAGCATATGGTGTGCCCCACAACACACTCCATCCCTTTTGCACTGATAAAAGGGTTGACGTGGCATTAATAGGCAAACCATGGATGTAGTTCCCTAGCACAGGAACTAGTGAAGATCACCATTCTGAGGACTTCCTGGCAAGCCCTAGCACAGAAAGTGTGCTGGGAATCTGGGATGATGGTGTCATAGCACTGCAGAGAATTAAGAGGGCTACTGCTGTCTATAGGCTATCTAAATTACCTAGAGGCAGAAGCAACCAGTGCAGGGCTTTTGGGGGGAGGAGTACCATCCACGTGCCCATGCCCTGCCCACTCTCCACTGATGCCCTTCCCCCCGACCCTCATTTGCTCACGTCCGTACCCCTCCCATCTATGCTCCACATCTGTTTGTTTCTTTCCATGGAAGCGCTGTGCCACTTATGTTGGGTGCTCGGGTAGTCCCCGCTCTCCTGGAGCAGAGCAGCATATGAGTAGCAGAAGCTAGGAAGGTAGGAAACTCACTCTGATTTCAGGCCATGCAGTTCTGGGGAAGGAGGAGGACCACCCCAGCACTCATCGGCAGTGGTGTGGTGCTCGGGATGAGAGCTGGGGTGAGGAATTCTGGGGTGTGTGTTCACCCCCTGTGCACTCCCACTCGTCATCTATGCTTAGAGAGCTGCTTCAGCCTCTGCAGGAGGGCACAAAGAAGGTATAAAGCCATGGTAGCTTCGTGGACCTTTGCTCTAGAATTTTCTCAGGATGGCAGTTTCACCCCCAGTTTGCCAGGTCACTAGGCAGTGCCCCTAGCCTCCATACTTAAACAATATGCTGAGGGACCTAGGGGTTAAGGTGAATGAAAGGCTGGATATGAGTAAACAGTGTGCCCTCGTAGCCAGGAAGGCTAACGGCTTATTCGGGTTCATTAGGGGAAGCATTTCGAGCAAATCTAGAGAGGTTGTTTTTCCCCTCTATTTGGCTTTGGTGAGGTCACATGTGGAATATTGTTTCCAGTTTTGGGTCCCCCAGTATAAAAAGGATGTGGATGTGCGGGAGGAGGTTCAGCAGAGGGCAACAAAAATGATTAAGGGGCTGGAGCACACGACCTATGAGGGCTGAGGGATTTGGGCTTCTTCAGTTTGCAGAAGAGAGGACAGAGGGGTGATTGAATAGCAGCCTTTAACTTCCTGAAGGGGAGCTCTGAAGAAGATGGAGAGAAACTGTTCTCCAGGGTGACAGATGGTACAACAAGGAGCAATGGTCTGAAGTGACAGAGGGAGAGGTGTAGGTTGGATATTAGGAAAAACTATTTCACCAGGAAGATGGTGATGCACTGGAATGTGTTACTGAGAGAGGCTGTGGAATCTCCGTCCCTTGAGGTTTTTAAGTCCCAGCTTGACAAGGTCCTGGCTGGGATGGCTTAGTGGGGGTTGATCCTGCTTGAAGCAGGGAGCTGGACTAGATGACCTCCTGAGGTCCCTGCCAGCCCTAGGATTCTATGATTCTATGACTCAGCACTCCTGACCAACAGCCCTAGTGCTCAAGGCCTGAGACCCTACAGCAGCCATGACACAGGCCCTTGACTCGCTACCCACATAGCATCTCACTGGATATTTTAGAAAAAAAAAAGCCTTTAATGATTAACTTCTCGCACATTCTGACAGGGTCAAAAGGTGAAATGGCAGAACACTCAAAGGCTCCAAATCAAACTGAAGTGCTCAGCTGGGGTGCCTCCCAAAACTAGCTCAATCTAACCTTTCATGTTCTGGTTCGAATCTTTGTAAATTCCATGAGATAAGTTTTCCAGCAGCATTTTAGTATTTTTCCCTTCTGGCTCCACTAGAAGCTACGAAGTGTTGAGAAACTGGACTACCACACAGATAACTAAACTTTTCTGAACCACAAATTATTTTGTGTGTACTTGGTTCAAGCTTCAGGTCAAAGATTTGTGCTGCTTCTTATGTAAGCTGAACTGATTTGCCCATTCCTACCATTGACCTCAGTGAATGCAAGAATAGATTTTTTTTTTCCCTCTTTTGCCTGATTTCTAGCTACTTGACTGCCGATATCACAAGGAGATGAAAATGGCTTGTTTTAATGTGCAACAATACTTGGCTGAAATTCTTTTTTTGGAATGTAATGTTTAAATGAGAATATTGAGAACAGCTCCCAGCCTTGTTCAGTGTTAGACATGAAATGAGTCAGCAGCACCTCCAGGTTGAAATTTCAGCTGGGCTGCCTAACTTGAGTATCTCATGCTTCATCCCAGTTTTTCTTGCCTCCTGAATATAGCTCTGATGCTGTGTTTAAATTGAGACTGGGTGACTTGTTCCCAGGGAAAAGAAATCCAGCACTATACAGGCATCACCCAAGTTCTGTAATCAGATGTGAACCAGATTAGTTTGTCTCAAAAGAACGTGGTATACATTCATTAGTATTTTTTCATCTTTTAATATCCTTTAGAGCAGCTAATGGTAGCCAATTTCTGTTGTCATCATACAAATCAGACACGAAAGGTGAAGTAAAATTGGAACAGCAGTGAATTTGGGTGGTCAAAGTGTGCAATTCTGTGCCTGCCTACCTCATTTACAGCAAGAACACAAAGCTGTTTTTGGAGTGTGTTGTACAGTAGTCAACTGAAAGGAAGCTGCAAAGAAATCCATAGGAATGATATGGGAAAAACCTGTTTGAGAATTCTTCCCATGGGTTGGGGGGAACAAGCTAAGAAAATAAACAGTGATTATTTTGTGGGAGAGCACTTTTTCTGTGGAACTAGCTATGTATGATTCAGGAAAGGCCATCTAAGACAAAATACACAAATTCTTTAAAATGTGCTCTTAATTCTCTTATAATTTACAACAGCATGGACCTGAGGACTATCAGTCTCAGCTGACAGAAAGGATAGGTTTGAAGAAGTGTGGAGAATGAAACCAATATAGGAGTTAAATATTTAAAAATGTGTTTTGAGAAGTGAAGGTCTAGTGTTTGTGTGTTGGTGCGTGTATGATTGAGTGTTAGAAGATAGGTGGTGATGTTCAGAGTTGAGAAAACTTGTATCACTTTCCCAAATGTGGCTCCGATTTAGCAGTAACTTATCAAACATGAAGGCTACATCTACACTAGCACACTACGTCAAAGTAGCCTATTTCGATGTAAGAACATCGAAATAGGCTACTTAGATGCATATCATCTACACACCCTCTAGGGCTGGTGACATCGATGTTCAATGCTGAAGTAGTGACGGAGAACGTCGAAAGGAGCCGCCCCAGAAGGAAATGTGGAGCGTCCACACACACAAACGCTTCCCATCGAAATAAGGGGCCAGCAAAGCCCCAAGCCACTCCCTTAAAGGGTTCCTCCCAGACACACTTGTCCTGCACAGAACGAGATCCACAGAGCCGACAACTGGTTGTAGATCCCATGCATGCAGCATGGACCCCCAGCTGCAGCAGCAGCAGCCAGAAGCCCTGGGCTAAGGGCTGCTGCACATGGTGACCATAGAGCCCCGCAGGGGCTGGACAGAGAGTCTCTCAACCCCTCAGCTGATGGCCACCATGGAGGACCCCGCTATTTCGACGTAGTGGGACGCGGATCATCTACACACGCCCTACTTCAATGTTGAATGTCGAAGTAGGGCGCTATTCCCATCTTTGGATAGGAATAGTGATTTTGACATCTCGCTGCCTAACGTTGATTTCAACATCAAAATAGCTCAAGGCATGTGTAGACGCGACGCATACTATTTTGACATTGTGCCAGCTACTTCGAAGTAGCCGGCTAGTGTAGACGTACCTGAACAGTTCCATACATGTCAATGGCTATGCAAACTGAAGTTACGTAGACAATTAAATTCTTTGCTGAACCAGTGTCTCTGTGAAGTTCTGCTGCCCTCATATTTTAATCTGTTTTTCTTTCTGTCTGCCCTGGTCTCATGTAATCTCTGTACTGTGTCTACACACATACTAAGCATGGGGTCTGACTCAGGTTTGAGCTGAAGCCCCTCATGTGTCCTCTTACAAATCAGTCTGACTGAGGGCAGCAAGCAGCAGAACCCTGGTTTTAGAACTCTGCTATCGGAGTGGGTCTGAGCCAGGGTTTCACTGTGACTCAGGTTCAAGCTCTGTCACTTTGCAGTGTGGACATAGCTCAAACAGCAGACTGAAGTGAGAAAGTCTGGGTAGTGCAGTATGCATGAATTAGTGGGGTTGTGGGACCTGGGTCCAGCAACTGAACACCCAGATTTACAGGGGAGTGCAGATGCTCAAACATGGGCTTGAAAACAGAAGTGCACAAATCCAGGCCCCATAAATCTGGCCTCTGTGTGCAACGTAAACATACCTTCTAGTGCAGAGGTGTTCAGACTTTTTCAGTTGAGTCCCTCTGGTGTACTCCAGCCACCAGGAATGGAATAGGTCTCTGTCCCACCTCCATTACTGCATCAGCCAAGGCTTCCCCATCAGCAGAGCTTGGGTTGGAGGTGGAGCTGGAGACAGAACTGGGTATGGGAGAGAGGTGGAGCTCGAGGCAGAATTGGCGTGGGAGTGGAGAGGGAATGAGAGCTGGGTGTGGCTGAGGAGGACAGAGGAGGGGACAGTGTGGAGCCACAACCAGGGTCACAGCTGGTCTGGGGTTAGAGCAGAGGTGGACACATGGTGCTCCTTCTCCACCCACGCTGGACAACAAGCATTCCTATGTGTTCCCTCGGGGACGTGCCACACAGTTTGGTGAGCACTGCTTTAGTGGTAGTAGATCAAATATGCCATATAAAGTTCAGACAAGTGAAAAGGGAAAAAGGCTGAGCAAAGCAGGACACAAACTATTCTGCAATATTGGACATTTGAGCAAGTTAAGCATAATGCCATCAGAGCAAGAGAACGAACAGATTACAATGCAACTGTAGGGACAAAGATAATGAATTTAGCAAAATATTGATATCTGTTATATTAGTTTCTCTTGCTGACTCATCTTAATTGGATCAGCAGAGAAGAGCATTCAGTATCGTATTAAACTGCAAATTGTGTTTAAAGAATATGCTCATAGTTTGAGTCCTGAGTACTTGGTGACAGCAGATTCCATTTTTATTTGCAGTATTGTGGTAACCCTGGAGATCACAGGATGTGAAAGAGACAAGGTGGGTGAGGTAATATCATTAGACCTGTTTCTCCTAATGAGAGAGACAAATGTTTGAGCTTGGTTTGTTTCAACCTTCCTGCTTTAGCTGACAAGTCTGCAGGGAAGCAAGTCATTCTTGATGCTTCCTTTAAAGACAATTGCCAGACAAATCTTTTATCAGGAAGGAGTTCAGGCTTTAAATATGACTCCCATATCCAGAAGCTTAAATATAATGGGAAAACAAATAAAATCCTGAAACAATAGAAAGCAAGGAAATTCAGTACTGAACTTCTAACAACAACCTTTGCTCTGGCTTTGTATCATTAACTATGCTCTAACTATGGGCATCAGATCTCTTCTAAGCAAAACATATGTCCACATTCATAGCCATAGAACATGAAGCACCTCACCTCTCATGACCACTGTTTTATTTGAAGATGAAACAAATTGTTATGAAGAAGTTAGGAGGTTTTATAAATGGAAACTAGTTAATAGCCTTGATTTTGGATTCACTCTTGTGTCTCTATTATAGATGTGAAAATTTTGATTGGAGGTCAAACAACACATGGACTTTTAACTTAGGCTGCATCTACACTATGGCTGTGTCTACACGAGCCAAAAACTTCGAAATGGCCATGCAAATGGCCATTTCGAAGTTTACTAATGAAGTGCTGAAATACATATTCAGCGCTTCTTTAGCATGCGGGCGGCCGCGGCACTTCGAAATTGACGTGGCTTGCCGCTGCGCGGCTCGTCCAGACGGGGCTCCTTTTCAAAAGGACCCCAGCTACTTCAAAGTCCCCTTATTTCTATCTGCTCACAGAAATAAGGGGACTTTGAAGTAGCCAGGGTCCTTTCAAAAAGAAGCCCCGTCTGGATGAGCTGCGCGGCGGCGAGCCGCGTCAATTTCGAAGTGCTGCGGCCGCCCGCATGCTAATGAGGCGCTGAATATGTATTTCAGCGCTTCATTAGTAAACTTCGAAATGGCCATTTGCATGGCTATTTCAAAGTTTTTGGCTAGTGTAGACATAGCCTATGAGATAAATTCAAATTTAAGGCAGTTAGCTCAATTGCACCAAGCAACTGTCTTCACTATAAATACCATTAGCTCAATGTAAGGAGCACTAATATTGATATAATATCGATATCATGATATTGTCAGAAAGGGGTGGGTGTAGCATTCAGGTTGAATCAAAAAGCTCGAATGAAGGCAAGCATGAAAGTGCCATGTCTTTAATTTGAATTCATTAGCCTCCAGAGGTGTCCTGTACGTGCCCCACAATGCCCCTCAGTTCTCCGCTCTGGCTACTTCCACCTCCACAGCTCTCCAGTCAGGCAACAGGAAGACCGTGAATTTCAATTCCACACCAGAAAGCCCATGGCTGTGGGGCCATGCTTGTATGAGAGGCTGAAAGACTTCTTTCTTTCTTCCTTCCTTCCTTTCTTTCTTTCTTCCTTCCTTTCTTTCTTTCTTTCTTTGCTATTAGCGCTGTGAGCTTATCTACCCATTAAAAATAGCCCCAACAGATTTTATGATTCTATGTCTACCTCTGCTAGCTGTTTTTTTTCCTTTTGTTCTTGTGCTGCCTGGTGCCAGCCACTGCCTCGCTGCACCACATGGCAGCTAGGCTGTGGGTGGGGGTTGTGCTTGTATGATTGGCTGCGAAACAGTTGTTCAGCGGTTTACATTTTGTGCAGGCCCCTCCCCCACAGGCACCACTCAGCCAGGGACTGTCCCATGACCAACCGCATCCCATGGCTAGCCCCCGAGCCAATAAAAGGATGTGCCTGTTGTTCAGTACTGACCATGCTGCCAGTCAGCACCCTGTCCTGGCTCTCATGCTGTGAGGGGCTTGCAGCCACCTGGGAGAAGTCTCCCCCTGGTGGGAAAGATTTTCGGAGTCTTGCAGCCACCAGTGGAAGTCTCCTCCAGTGGCCAAGATATTTTGGGGCATTGCAGCTGCACGGGGGAGAGCTGGCTTAGCTGTTATGGTTTGCACTTTCCCCAATTTTGCTCTTCCTCAAGCTGAGCAGCACCCATCCACAAACCATTTTTCCTAGCCTGTTCTGTCATCTTTCTTCTGACTCTGGACCCCTTCATACATGGAAGCTGTTTAATGCACTGGGAAGCCAAAAACCTTCTCTGCTCTCTCTTAGGCTTTCCTTTCTCCCTGGTAACAGAAGACGGGTAATGTGGTGGGAAGCCAAAAATCCTTTCTTTCCAGAACTTCATTGTCTACTCTCTCTTCATTCTTTTCTTTGTCCCTGAGCACAGAAGATGGGTGGGTAAAGAACTGGGAAGTGAAAAACCCTTCCTCACAAAATCCCAGTGGCTAAGACTTTTGGTGATGGTGGAACATTTCAACCAGCTCTGTAGCCCCAGATCACCCCCTCAAAAATATTTTCAGGGTCTTGCTACCCATGTCAGATACTTGCTGCTGTTTGCAAAATGTTTGATATTTCAGTTATAAAATCTTTTTCCTAACCTTTCCTACCCTCTTCATACTTTGCACCCCTGAAAACACAGGGAATAATGGGTGGAGGGCCAGTTGAGAAGACTATAGTTGCCTTGGTGCCCATTAATGACAACTGCTGCTTTTTGTAAAATCTTTGATTATTCAGTTATCTTTCTATGGGAAGTGAATGACAGTAGTGCAATGTGGGAAAATGACATCACTTACCCACAAACTCTTGCGGGGCATTTTTCTTCCCATGCTGTACCATCAAAAATACCCAGAATATTATGGGACTGAGGAACTGTGGGATAGCGTCCCACAATGCACTGCTATTTGGCAATTTGTGTGTGGCAGCAATAGGTCAAAATTTGTGGAGAGCCTGTGGGAAAGTGAGGATACTCAAATTCTAATTTATAAAACCCAGCATTATAAAATTAATTTTAATAAATTCAAATTTCTCTCGTAGTGTAGATGCAGCCTAAGTCTTCCTTACTTGCATGTTTATGAATCATTCCCCTACTCCTCTCCATTTTTTTTTGTTAAATAGGACTAGATGGAGTCTCAAGATTCAGCGCTATAAGGACTGGCACGTAACTCTCCCACCTTTGGGGTAGGCCTGGGAAGGAATTCAGACTCATAGTTACAACTTTTCCATTGCTCAAGGGGTAAGTAAATAATTTTAGCTCTTGAAAGTATACCAGTTATTTTCTCCCAGATGCCAAAATCAGTGAGAAGGGACAAAACCAAGTCTACATTAATTCTCCACCCCTGAATGCCCATTTCCTACCTAAACATCTCTGAGTGGATCTAAAGGTCTGGGAAAGGAGTCCGAATCAGTCTGGTGAGGATGCAAAGATCTTGTCTTTGCTGCGTGGCTGAGTGAAGCAACCACATAATCTGTGCTAAAGCAAATATTTTAAAAAGAGCATCTACAGTTATTCTGGCTTATCCAACAGGTTCTCCACATGTGGAAAGCCCTTTGACTCCAATTCTAGGGTCACACATAAGAGGCATGAAGAATCAAGTCCATTGATAGCACTGAGCTACTGGTGTGATGTTATAATCAGAAAAGTGCAAAAATGACACCTTCTGTACCTGCCTCATGTGTACAGCTGATATTTGCTAATTGAAGTGGAGGAAATGTTTACCACAATCAGCATTACAAAACAGCTTTGCAAAGTATTGTACATGCCTTGTTCATGATCAGCTAAATTAGGAGCTAAGTGTTGATTCCAAAATCTTTATTATTGGCAGTGATGTGTAAGGAACACTGCCCAGCTTCCAGTGATCCTGTGGTACTGGCTGTTGGAAGTATTTTGTTTTGACTTGAGAAATGAGCAGGATTTGATAAGGAAGTTGGTGGGAGAGGATCAATGTGAAAAAAACAAGATATCGCTTTTTTTACAGAATCTTTTTTGTATTTGTAAAACTGCACTCCAAGTAAAGGTTTATATGACACACACACACATACACACACACACATGCACACACCTTTATTCACTGTTTGTACTCACTTTGATTCAAGCTGCAACATGAAGAATATTAACACAGTAAATGTAGCCACATAACATTTCTGTAGAAGTGGAGAAAATCTGCCATTATGTTTGGTTTCTGTTGATCCAATACAAACAACAATGTTATATCCTGTATTTCTCATAAGTTCATAGACTCATAGGGGACCTTGAAAGGTTATCAAGTCTAGCCTTCCACACTCATGGCAAGGCCAAACACCACCTAGGTTAGGGATTGTCTATTTATAAAAATCACCAGTGATGGAAATTCCACAATTTCCCTAGGCAATTTATTACAGTGCTTAATAGCAAGGGTTGTGTTTTTTCTAATGTCTGATATAAAACTCCTCTTCTGCAATTTAAGCCCATTGCTTCTTGTCTTATCATCAGAGGCAAAGGAGGACAACTTTTCTCCCTTCTCTTTGCAACATCCTTTTAGATATTTGAAAACTGTTATCATGTCCCCTCTCATAGAATCATAGACTTCTAGGGCTGGAAGGGACCTCAGGAGATCATCTAGTCCAGCCCCCTGGCTAAAGCAGGATCAACACCAATAAACTCATCCCAGCCATGACTATGTCAAGCTGGGACTTAAAAACCTCTAGGGAAGGAGATTCCACAACCTCTCTCAGTAACATATTCCAGTGCTTCACCACCCTCCTGGTGGAATAGTTTTTCCTAATATCCAACCTACACCTCTCCCTCTGTCACTTCAGACCATTGCTCCTTGTTCTGCCATCTGTCACCATTGGGAACAGTCTCTCACCTTCCTCTTTAGAGCCCTCTTTCAGGAAGTTTAAGGCTGCTGTCAAATTACCCCTCCGTCTTCTCTTCTGCAAACTAAATAAACTCAAATCTCTCAGCCTTTTCTCATAGGTTATGTGCACCAGCCCCTTAATCATTTTCATTTCCCTCCTCTGAAACTTCTCCAATTCATCCACATCCTTTCTATACTGGGGATCCCTGAACTGGACACAATACTCCAGATGTGGTCTCACCACTGCCAAGTAAAGGAGCATAAGTTCTCTAGAGCCATGTCTACACGTGCACGCTACTTCGAAGTAGCGGCACTAATTTCTAAATAGTGCCCGTCATGGCTACACACTTCGGGCGCTATTTTGAAGTTAACTTCGACGTTAGGCGGCGAGACGTCGAAGTCGCTATCCTCATCAAGAGATGGGGATAGCGCCCTACTTCGACGTTCAATGTCGAAGTAGGGACCGTGTAGTCATTGCGCGTCCCGCAACTTCAAAATAGTGGGGTCCGCCATGGCGGCCATCAGCTGAGGGGTTGAGAGATGCTCTCTTTCAAGCCCCTGCGGGGCTCTATGGTCACCGTGGGCAGCAGCCCTTAGCCCAGGGCTTCTGGCTGCTGCTGCGGCAGCTGGGGATCCATGCTGCAGGCACAGGGTCTGCAACCAGTTGTCGGCTCTGTGGATCTTGTGTTGTTTAGTGCAACTGTGTCTGGGAGGGGCCCTTTAAGGGAGCGGCTTGCTGTTGAGTCCGCCCTGTGACCCTGTCTGCAGCTGTGCCTGGCACCCTTATTTCGATGTGTGCTACTTTGGCGTGTAGACGTTCCCTCGCAGCGCCTATTTCGATGTGGTGCTGCGCAACGTCGAAGTTGAACATCGACATTGCCAGCCCTGGAGGACGTGTAGACGTTACTCATCGAAATAGCTTATTTCGATGTTGCTACATCGATGTTGCTACATTCGATGTTGGTACATTCGATGTTGCTACATCGAATAAGCTATTTCGATGTAGGCTTCACGTGTAGACGTAGCCTAGATCTGCTGGAAATGCTTCTCCTAATGCACTCTTCTCAGTCTTCTCTTTTCCAGACTAAATAAACCCAGTTCTTTCAATTTTCCCATTCAGGTCATGCTTTATATATCTTTAATCATTTTTGTTAAAGTCCTCCATTCTTTTTCCAAATTGTCCACATCTTTCCTGAAATGTGACACACAAAACTGGATCCAATGATCCAGTTAAGGCCTAGTCATCACAGGATAGAAGATTTACTTCTTGTTTCCCACTTACAGCACTCCTGTTAATACATCCCAGAATGATGTGTGCATTTTGTGCAATGGTGTTACACTGGTGATTCATATTTAGCTTGTGGTTCACTATGAATTCCTAGATCCCTTTCTGCAGTACTTCCTTTTAGGCAGTTATTTCCAATTTTGTATGTGTGAAACTGACTGTGCCTTCCCAAGTGGAGTATGCTGCATTTTTCCTAATTAAATTTCATCTTATTTGCCTCAGACCATTTCTCCAGTTTGTCCAGATAATTTTGAATCCTAAACCTATCATGTAAAGTGCTTGAAACCCTTTCCATCTTGGAATCATCTGCACACTTTACAAGTGTACTCTCTAAGCCGTTACTTAAACTTTTGATGATGGTATTGAACAGAACCAGATCCAGAACTGATCCCTGAGGAACCCCATTTGTTATGCCCTTCCAGCATGACTGTGAACCATTAATAACTAGTCACTGGGAACAGTTATCCAACCAGTTATGCATCCACCTTATAGCTCCATCTAGGTAGTATTTCCCTGGTTTATGAATGAGAAGGCCATGAAAGACCATAACAAATGCCTCATTAAAGTCCAGATACACCACCTCTACTCATTGTCCCCTATCCATAGGGCTTGTTACCCTGTCAAACTGAGCTACCAGGTTGACTTCATGCAATTCATTCTTGACAAATCCATGCAACACATCCATGTTGTTGTCACCTTATCATCTTCTAGAGGCTTGATCTTTAATTAATTCCTTAATTATCTGCCTGTGGATGGCACATGGCAGCCCTCAGTCACTTAGCAGCCAACTTTGGCTGTAAGAGGGGTTACCCTGGAGTCTGGTCATGAGTAGAAGCCTGGGACTTGGGTGAGTGTCAAGATACCCTGCCTCACTTCTTCCTCCAACAGTCACCACTCCTGCCCCACACTGGGCAAAGGGCAATCCCATCCTTCACTGTCAGCAAGGCTGCAGTGAGGGGATGCAGGAGAGAAGGAGGTGCACACATCATGGCAGTCCCTCTCCCCTGGCACTCACCTCAGGGAAGGTGTGGGGCCTTCTTGAATCTGAGAGTAGCACATGCAATGACTGCGGTGCTAGGTGAGTGCACTTCTTGGGAGGGGGGTGGCAGGAAAGAAGAAGGGCTCCTCCTCCATATCTTGTTGCTGCCAAAAACATGAGGGAGGAGGGGAAAGTCTTCCTTTCTGGCACAAGCCCTAGGCAAGTTGCCTGCAGCCCTACTCCCCATCCCTGGGACAACATCCCAGCAAGTGGCCTCACCCCTGACCCCATCTCAATGCTGAGTCCTTCCTGCACCATGAATCCATCATCCCCATTTTATATATGACCATAAAGTATACAAATATGCCACTCCCGACTTCTATGGATTGCTGGAGTTTTCAATCCTATCCAGTACCACCACTGGACTTTCCAAATTAACCTCCTTTTCTTTGTTAAAAAAAGAAAAAAGAAAAAAAAAGAAAGAAAAAACCTCCAAATTCAGGTCAAATGGATATCTGGCTCCTTAAAACATTGTATTATAAAGCAAAACAAAGCAAAGAAAAATAAAAAAATAAAAAAAAAATTGGACATAGTTTGAAGACATATGATAATGTTGACTTTTTGGCTAGGTATGTGACACTCTGAAGTGGATTTCAGCATATTCTCCTGTCAACATAGCAATCATTTACATTCTTCCAAGTCAGTCACATAAACAACGAGATTACAATTATTCACTTCAGATATATTTCATAAACATTTTTGCAGATACATTCTGCCTCATTCCCACCTCTCCATCCCCACCAAAATTCACAGAATTGCCCAAATATGATCAATGGCAGTCTGCATGTACCAAATTATGCTAATAGTGGAGAAGGCCTTCTGCGTCTCTGGCTTATGAAATGCTCAGAAAAGAACTGGATAACTATCCAGTCAATTCCATACCTCTTGGGATTTTTTCCAGAGCTCCCACTCAAGCCCTGCTGTGAGAAGAATGAGAAGACCAATTTAAATACAGAAGACAAGGCAGTACAAGCATCCCTCATTGGTTCAGAATTCTCATGTCTTTCACTACTTTTACCTCAGATAAACAATTAATCAAATCAGTTACTTATTAAGAATGCTTTGCTGACTCAGCCTCAAATATATCCTCTTGTTTTAGATTTTAAATTAAAACCTATGTGCTCTAAGCAAACTTTATGTCACTGCATGTCCGCTTGATGACCTGGAGCCAAAGCACTACTTTAGGTCAGCACAATCTAAGAGGTCCTCTAAGTTGTGCCAGGAAGAACTTCACCAGTTAAGTGAGGGCTCCACCAACCAACCAGTCTACACTGCACCTTATCACCTCCCAGCCCTTTCCCCTTCTTGTCTGAAGTCCCCTTTTGTGTTAAAGCTTGAGGAAGGTTCCCAAAGAAGCCTTGATTGACAGCTCAAGACAACAGCACAAAGGGAACTTAGTTAGTGTTGAGGATCTGGTCCATGATTGATTTGTAGTGGCACTATGAGGGTGTCGCCAAAGCTGGAAGCAGTGGGTGGTAAAATACTTTAAACAGGTCTTGATTTCTCCATTTGCTTAAATTGGCTTGACAATATTTGCCTGGCTTGTTGCCTGACACTTAATTCTCATCCAGTAGATATTCTACCTTTTCTAGAAAACAGTGATTTAGTCCACATTTTGTATTTCTGTAGTTATCTAACTGTTGTCAGGAGATTTGTGCCCATGTTCTTATAAAAAGTATCTATTTCATCTGTTAAATCTGAGGTATTTTTTCTCATCCTTGGCTGAGATTTTAATTACTGATGTAACCCTTCCTAGTTTCCTGGAACCTGATGTTTTCTTATCAATGAGCCGCTCTCATGAAAGGAAAAAACAAAACCAAAAAAAAACCAAAACCCAAAACAAAACAAAAACAAAAACAAAAACAAAAACAAACAAAAACCCAACCTATATTCCATTTGTTATGTCTTGCACAGGCTTCCTGTCTTAAAAAAATTGAAACAATTTCTTTCACATCCATTTCAGTCTAATTATATCCACTCTGGTTCATAATTCCCCCCACAGCATGATCACCAACTGTGATTGACTCAGTTTCCTTTTGTTTAATTCTCTGCACCAAAAGTCCCAAGATTTGGACCTAGTTAGTATTTGAGAATATAGAGTAGGGATGCACAAACTTCAGCCCGTGGGCCATGTCCAGCATGTCAGACATTTTAATTTAGCCCTGGAGCTCCAGCCAGGAAAAAGTGTTGTGAGCTTGCCTCATTCTACACAGTTCCTGGAATTTCCAGCATGTTCCTCCTCCAGCTAATATGCTTACAATCATCCAGGGGTCTCCACACACTGCCCACCCCATGTGCTGGTTTTGCAGCTCCTGTTGGCTGGAACTGTGGCCAATGGGAGCTATAGGAGCAGCACTTATGAATGGGGCATTGCACAGAGTTTCATGGCCACATTTCCACTTAGGAGCCTGAGAAGTTGGACATGCTGCTGCTTTTGGGAGCTGCTAAAGGTAAGCACCACTTAGAACCTGCACCCCTGAGCTTCCCTGCATCCCAGCCCCCTACCCAAACCCTAATCCCCTTCCTACCGTCAAAATCCTTCAGTCCCAGACCAGAGTATCCTCCTGCACCTCAAACACCTCATACCCAGCTGGAGCTCTCATTCCCTCCCACATCCCAACTCCCTGCCCCAGCCCAGAGCCCCTTCCCACACCCATACTCCTCAGTTCTGGCTCTGCCCTAGAACCTGTATGCCCCAAGCAGAGCCCTCACTCCTCACACACCCACCACCCAGTATTGTGAACATTCAGCCCCACCATACAATTTCCACATGACCAAGATATGGCCCTCAGACCAAAAAGTTTGCCTACTCAGATAAAGAGTGCAGGCCAATGGAGAGAATAATCTTTTGTTATAAGCTTCACCTCTACAGGTTAACTCACCACTAGAGTCACTTTGCTGAAGTGTGTGAAGTTGCTTTAGTGAATAATTGGCCCCTATGTGCCAATTAAACCCCTCCCATTACATGTTTTTGTCTGGGTCCTGAACTCCTTACCTTTGCTTCACAGACTCAGTCACCTGATTTTGGTCCTTCCATTATAATTCATTTCTGATCCATTTCTTTTAGTTTAGCTACCCTGGAGAAACAGGTTGCATTATTTGTATAGTACCATAGAGTCCCATCATCCCCCACAAAATGAATACAGGCAGAGTACATTTTGCGACAAGAACGAGAGAAGGCAATGACAGACACCATGAGGAGTTGTGGGGAGGAACTGAGGTTGTAGAACATGCTTTTGCTTAGGGGAGTAATGTGCAGATCCCAAGGGTTGCACATATTTCCTTTTTTATTTAAACTGATGTGTCACTGTGGTTTTCGATGAAGTAGGCCATCTCAAGGATATGACCATTCTGCGCTGAAGTGTTGATTTTATAGCCAACAAAAAAGAGACAAGTTGTGCAACAAAAATGTACTTTCAAAACTCATCAAACCAAACTCCCTTTTCCACAAAGGAATGCCAGGTGTGCGGAAAGCTTCACGAGCCACAAATGCTGAAGAGGAAAAGTGCTGTGGATAAATTGTTTCTAGGGCACATTTTCCCAGACTAACCTCTGCTTCTGCCACAGCTCCTGAAGGAACAGCTTTTACATGGGCAGGCAAGTGAACTAAACCCCTTTTTACTTCTCCCCATTGAGCCCAACAAGTTGTCTTGCACACCTGAAGCCAGCTTCTCTGTCCCTAACTCAGTCCAAGCAGATAGACTATTATGTCTATATCCTAAGCTCTTTGGGAGGCAGTGGCACAAATTTTCTTTATTATGTGTTTGTGCACCACATCCTGATCCATGATTAGGGCTTCTTGGTACTTTGGTAATACGAATAAAAAATTATAATACCATGTTAATAATATGACTAATAGTACAGTGCAAGAGTAGATCTGGGCCTGTGACGCTACATCTACCTGAGAAGCATCTGTCAACAGAAGTGAATGTTGGAAGGTATTTCCCAGCAAAACTTCTCTTGGTAGGTTGTATCTACAAGTAAAAGCAGATCAAAAGAGAAATCCACGTTGTCAGCAGAGAGCAGCCAGACTGCCCAACCCTTTCTTGACAGAACGGCTGACCAGAAGCTCTGCAAACAGGGCTGCCTGGTGAGTTGGAAGCCCTATCTGTTAACAAAAGGGCCCCAGAATATCTACACAGCTGTTTTGTCAACAGGAAGCTGTAGAGAAAGGTGTTATAACTGAATGCAGAGAGGTATAATGCTCCTGGCAGATGTTCAGAGCTTTGTCGACAAACTGTCAACAAAGCACATTTTGCATGTAGAGGCTCCATGGGTTTTTCCAACAAAAGCTCAGATTTGTTGGGAAAAGCCTCTCATGTAGATGTAGCCATAAACACCTCTAGGAAAAAAACGGTTTGATTAGGTATCTGAAGAAGATGAAGAGAAAAGGATGGTGGCTGTGGTTTGTTGGGGATGGTAAGGTATAGGGGGAAGCTGTGCAGGTTGATATAAGATGTGGGAGTGTAAAATGAATCACTGGCCTTGAGCAGAGTGAGTATGCATGAGTGCATATCTGGGTAGGATTAACAACTGTTCTAGACCTAGAACTGTGAGAAAGTGAGAACTCAACATACTGTGCCTGTGGCAGGAGATGGAATAAAAAAAGTGAAAAAAAGATAAATTTGTATTCATGGGCACTTAGTGCCTGTGGGGAGAAAAGGTGCAGGAATCCCCACCCCCAGAACCAGAAGAGTGGAGAGAGGGCATGTGAGGGCATTTATCAAGTGCAAGTTTGGTGGGGGTAGGGATAGCTCAGTGGTTTCAGTATTGCATTACTAAACCCAGGGTTGGGAGTTTGATCCTTCAGGTAGACCATTTAGCACCAGGGGCAAATTGATATCAGGGATGGTGCTTGTGCTCATATTCATCCTAAGAGAATAGGGGACTGGGCTGGACTAGATGACCTTGAGAGGTCCCTTCCAATTCTAGGAGATGTATATCCCCCATTAAAGGGGAATGACCCACCTCCTCCATGCTATCCCAAGTCACCCACATTTGCATGTCTTCCCTTAAAAAGAAAAATGTCACTGAAGGGTGGGATGAAAGCTATGTCTGTAGACCCATACAGCTCTTCCATATAGACAATGGTATACTCATAATGCTGAAAGGGAACTGCATTACCTGAAGTGACATCATCAATTTGTGAATTTATATTTGTTTGCATTACTAAATCACTCAGGACAACTGTGTTTTAGAAACTGTTGGTCCATACCCCCCATTCTCAAATAGGACTGAATGGCTGCTGCCAGAATTGAGAGACACAGCTTGATTAGGAAAAATATAATTTCCCCAGTGCTTGGTGTTCAGTGCCAGATCACATCAGGCTGTAACATGACTACATGTGTCATCTTGTCAAGACATTGCGTTACGTGCTTGTCAAAAGTTAAATAAATTAAGAGAAACAGAAGCCAGCAAATGTAGCTGCCTGATCTGCTACTGCCCAGCCTCTTGTCCTGAGGGAGTTTGTCACTTCTTGGAGCACACAAGCTGAAGTCACATAAACACAGAGGCACAGGCGCAAGAAAGGCCTCCAAAACTTCTGCATATGTGCCATCATTGGAAAACAGAGAGCTGAGAGCTCAGTTACATGGTAAACATAATAAATGCTGCAATTCTTTTCTCTGCTGAAAACTAAATATGCCATAACTATGCCCAGGGGAATTTTCATTAGCACCATAGAACTGATGGAAACTTTTTAATGTTCTCATATTCAAACTTGCCCCCTCACATTGTTCCCTTTGCTGTTTCTGGTTTGAATGTAATGGGTGTATTGCGGGACACGATGGCTACATTTAGACTAGCATTCCTCTTTCGAAAGAAGCATGCAAATGTGAGAAATGGGAAATGCAAATGAGGTGCAGATTTACATAGCTGGTGCTTCATTTGCATATTCTTTTTTTTTGAAAGAGCTTCCGGGAGAACCTTTGCCAGCTGTAAATCACAATTGAGTGGTTCTCTGAAGCCTGATCATAGGTGGTAAATTGAATGAGAGAGTTGGGGATTCAGTCAAACCCTCTCATCAGTTGCTGGCTTTTGTGAATTCCATTCTCAGCCCCTGCCTTCTCTACATAGGAAGCCTTGGCACCTAATTGGAGCTATTTGGAGCTATTTTGGATTTTCAAGACGCCTAAAATGTAAGTGTTGCAATGCTCAGCTGGGTCCCTTTGTGGATCTGGACTTACCTAATCATTAGTGCAAATAAAGTTATGTATCTGCTACAGAGTTTGCAGGACTGCAGCCTAAATTTTCAAAGACTTTTAAAATCTATTGCATCCTTATATACATTTATGACAACTTGGCTCACAGAATTTATGAACTGTGGAAACAGTATGATAAAGATGTAAAATTCATAGTATCGGTTGCACCTCCTGGGTCTGGCACTGTTGAGACCTGACTGGTCCCAAACAAGAGAATTTGCCGGACCGAGGTGATCCTCTGCCACCAGCCCCCAATCACCTACTGCAGGTGTCCTCCTTTGGCACCCCTACCACACATGCTGAGCTCTTTGCCCAGCTGCTGCCGGGGTCCTGGGCAGCCCAAGTTCTGGCTCCTAACACAGGGCTCCTGTCCTGGTTCTGTGCTGCTCCCACCCAGGCTGCTCACCTTGTTGTAGTTGGCCCTCCTGCCTTGAAGCTCCAGGAGTATCCGTGGTCCTAATTGTCCAGAGAGTGCTTACTTTTGGAGGTGCAATCTGTACCACGCCGTTGTGATAAGGGTACCTGGAACTTCTCATGAGTACGTACAGACTAAGGATTTGCACTTTGAAGACCCATCTTGGTGTATTGTAATTAAAGGAAATAATTTCAAAATGAGGCTTTGGGCATTACTCTCACCAGAGATGTTGCTGGAAAGGCTTTCACCTTCCAAGATGGCTCCTGAGATGCATTCTGCTTAAGAAAAACTTGCCTCTTACCTTCATAAAGGGAACAGGCTTAAGCCTTTCTCCTCTTCTCATGGTGTCCCTGTTTTAAGTAATACAAGAGTTGCCATAAAAACCTGCAGGGGCTTATTCATGGTAATTTGTCTACCTGATCATTACTTCTACTTTCTGGCAAGCGCTAAATTGGCAGGTACGAACAAATCCTCAGGGTTTAAAACCTTGCTAGAACAAGCTGTTTTCTCCAGTCACCTGTCAACACTTTTCCTTTCACCGTGTAGGCTGTGTGCTTTCCCATGAAAGCAGACCAGGCTATTGACACTTAGATACTGCCGTTCCATCCCTTTCTGACTGTCCTTTCTGAAAGCATATTCAGGTGTTATACTGACAGAAGATGAAGAACAGCTTGGACGTGAAAAAGAAGGGATGCGCACCAGCCTACATTTTTGAGATCATAGGGAAAAAAGTAAAGAATAACAAAAAAGTGGTTACCTCTGTGCCCGTCTTTCTCTCTGCAATGACAATAAAAAGGCAACAGCACATATCAGCATTCCACATTATTAAAAGAGCATATGACACACACCAGGGTCATGCCTCACTTAAGACACTTCTACAGATGCCAGAATAGATCCATAGCTGGTGGAATTCAATATAACCCTATGGAAGTCAATGCACTCTTGCCAGAATGAGCACTAAGGCTCATGGGAATTGTATATGCATGAAAGGGCAGATTTTATATGTTTCAGTAAAAACTATTATGTTACAGTTTAGTGCTACTATGGTCGTTCTCTGGTGTGGGTATTAAAATACTAAAATTCTCCACCCCAATGTGCAGTACCTTCTCTGAAGCATTCATATGTATGAGATCTGAATTTGACCCACATTGAACTGCTGCTTTATTAGCAATGTACATTTTTCAAGTGTGTTAGCAAAGGAGTGTAGGGAGCCCTTCAGCTGTCTATTGCTGATCTCTTACATATATATTGCACATGCATCATTTTTACATCAGATTGGATGTGCAGAGCTGCACAGAAGGTGATTAGAAGTAACCATGGAATGTCTGCAGAATGCCCCTGAAAGAGTGACTTTTTGGGGACACGCTTTGTATCTTCCAAATCAATTTTATATGTAAAATAATTATAACTTTGAAATGGCAAACATTAATTGATATAGTTGTAGTTGAGAGAAAAACACATACAAAATACACTCCAATCATATAAACAAGAAAAATCTTGAGTTCTCACAAGTGAGCAATGGCAGTTAGGAAAAAATAATGAAAATGAGGCTCATTTTTCATCAGAAATATGCAGTGGCAGGTTTAGCTGAAAAGTGTTTATTTAAAGTTTTCATGAACATGTCTAAAAACAATTTTATTTGTAGAAATCAGGACTGGCTCAATACACAATTGGACATCAGAGCAAATGATAATTTGATTAGCCTCAATAAGTTTGTTTCTAAAGAAATGATACACTACTGAAGATTTTTAAGGGTTTCATATTTGCGACAGGTACTAGACACTAGCACTCCCACTGTATATTTTAATTCTCTGAAGATTTACTGAGTAGTGTTTTATGGGAACTCATGTCCCCTAATGAGCAAATTCTACATATAAACATTTAGTGACTTAGCTGATCACTTCAGGAAAACTCGGTGTTTCCCTTTTAGTTTGGGTCAAATGAAAATTCTGTGCATTAAGCTGTCAGTTCAAGCAAAAACATTCCAGATCTCACCTACTGTAGCTTTCTTAAAGTGTCACCTTCATGGCTGTCTGTTTTAAAGCTTAAAATTGTGTGCTTGGGAGGGAAAAAAAAAGCTGGCTCAGAGCTTGCCAAAAAAGAATGTAGGACTCTCTCTGCAATGGTATTTTTCAGGGAGCTGTCAGCTGCCTTTCAAAGCTGAGAGAGTTTGGAAAAACCTGGCTGATGTGAACATTTTTTTTTAATTTTTTTATTTTAAAAAGCTCACCAGCCTTATGAGCCCTGGGAGAACCTAACTGAAGTAAATGGGGAAAATTGTCAAGTTAAAGAAGAAATTTACCATTAGAGTGTTGCACAGCAGACCATTTCTGTTCAGCTATAAAACACCTGTCATCTTGCCGAATGTTCCAAGTACGTCCTAATGTTCCACTGTAGCATCAGCGAATGCGAGTAGAAGGAGCACCTGTCACAAAAAGGCTCAGCACCTATAGGTGGTGTTTTCATTTTGAGGGTCACATCATTCATCTTTGCCTCCTCTCCCCGCCAATTTATTTCACACATGGTAGAAAGAGGCCTATTTTGTGCTTCGTCAAATCCAGTTGGACTCATGCGGGCTGATGATGTTTGTAACATAGAATTTGGCTGTGTGTTTCTACTATTATTACTGATATATGTCAGGTGTGCTTCAGAAAGGCCTAGATGAGTATCGGTATGTTTGCCAACTTTATTTGTTCTTGAGTCAAAGATGACTTCTCTCACTCCACTGGAGTTTATGCCTACAGCCAAAATTCCCAGCTCTTTCTTGTTGCCCAAACAGTGTTAACTTTAGGCTTGTAGCTGAGGCCAACACCAGCAATGACATTAAAAGATGACGGTCGATCACATGCTACTTGGCTATAGTAAAACTGTGGAAAAAAGTCCAAGTGAAGAGGAGGGCAATGACATCAAAAGACATTCCCACAGTTCTGGTTTGAATTGTAGTAAAATGTAAAAGTATTTGAAAGAACAAATCCCCAACAATGTACTCTCACTGGAACATGCTATTGAACAATCCGAGGTTGCTGTTTAAAACAGCAGAGTCCTGTGGAAAAGCAAATCAGTGGGGAGGTTTATGCTTGTGTTAAAAGTTAATATGATGTCACAAGGCAGCTCTTCTCCTACCCTGTAGTGCCACTGCCTAACCTGTCCTTCAATCACGAACACAAACAGGTTGTTTCCCTTTCACCAAATGTGCAACGCCAGATTAAAAAAGGGGATCCTAGAGCCCTGGGCTAATGGGGGCTGCAGCCTCTAAAGCTCCAGGTCAAAGCTTTCCAGTGGAGGTGGGATGATGGCCCCTCATGCTGCCATTTCTGTTGCCCACCCCAGCCAGAGCTACATCACTGTGAGTGTCAGGAAGCTCTACCCTGCACTGACCGTGCCTGGAAGTTCCATCCCTGCAGCTCCAATTGGCCAGGAATCACTGCCAATGGCAGCTGCGGACATGGCTCCTGCAGGCAAGTGCAGGTCAGTGCAGGCTGTGTGGTGCCACCTGTTCAACCCCACCAAATGGAAGCTGTCACACACTGAAGTTTCTGCCCCAGACCTGAACCTCCTCCCACACTCTAACTCCCCCAAGACCCCACATCTTAACCCTAACCTCCTGCCTTGAGTCCCCTCCCACCCGAGCCTGTACCACCAGCCAGAGCCTTTCCCGCTTCCCACACCTGCCCTCCTGCCTCATCCCACAGCCCCTTCCTGCACGTTGAACCCCTCATTTTTGGCCCCACCATGGAGCCTAGGATTTCCTCTGAAACCTAATAACTCTGGGCCCCTGCAGATACATTTTCTTCAGTTCCATTGCAAATCAGCATCCTACAGTATGTAAAAGGAGAAGGAGACCTACACACAATTGTCTTTTCTTTGGTAGACTCACCTCTGAGATTACCTTTAGCGCCTCTCCCTCACAAAAACATATACTCCCAATAACCAAGTCAATTGCCTCATCAGTCCTTCCATTGCCACCCCAGTGTCAAGGATCACCAACGGGTTAATTGTCTTCATCGGGTAAGCCTGCCATCTTTGCAGGGCTGTGGCCACCTCTGTGACCAACATGCTACAACTTGTGCCTTGTCACAGATATCAAATCCCTTTAAAGAGACCTTGGCCTATTTTGCTTTCTAAAAATAGTGCCTTTAAGTTTTTTGGGACAGATCATCAGCTAATTTACACCAGCTGAGGATCTGGCCCTAATTAATTTCATAGCTGAGTGCGGAGGCTGAGTTCAAGTGACGTGTTGAGGACCCAGCCCTGAAGGATACGGTTGCTTGAGTTCTTTATTACAAACACAGTGCAATTAATCAATCAATTAATTAATGTAATTAATTAATTAATTTTGCCTTCCCAAATTAGTATTATCGTAGACTTGACATACATCATAATGTCTGACCCCATTTTTGATTATGCTACTTAATTGAACTCTTGCATTAACTGGAAAATCCCCTGAGGAGTCTTAGCAAAATGTAATTTATTTATTTTTAGTCATGTAGCTGGACAACTTGAAAACTTTTCAGTGTTGAAGAGCATGTTGGGTAGGGATACAGCACATGACTACACGTGAACATGTGGGCTGTCTTTTAGTCTCATTTTTTCATATTGTCCATCTCTGTGTATGTTGTTCTTATGAAAATATCAAATAAAATCCTACCTAAGTAACCATGTTGTAGAATATAGATAAATCAGGTCTCCTGAAATTCTCCAGTTAACCCTTGATTTTGTGAGTGTAGAGCTGGACACAGTTGTATGTTTTGTCGCATCTTACATTCCTTCCACAAAAACTGTGGCAGAAAAGCCCCACAGTTGTAGGACCCAGGATCCTATGCCACTAAAAGACCCACAGTGTTGGCTAACTCCTCCTGAAAGTCATAAACTTTGGATTCTGGTGCCATTTGAACTAGAAGTGTGACAATAACTGAATGTGGACTGGTGTCAACCCCCATTAAATGGTTACCTGGGAAAACAAGTGTCCCTGAAAAAATGAGATGACAGTTGAGTTTTCCTTCAGTGTGCTGGAATTATTACTCCATTCAGAGGCAGTGAGTGTGCTGGATGTAGGTAGTGAAAGAACTCACTGTAGCATGGTACACTGTACATGGAGCTGCAAATAGGGTCATTCTTCTGTTCAGAGCCCCAATGCCCAGAGTAATTAACTTCACATGCCATAGATGAGTGTTGAGGCTGAGTTCAAATGAAGTGATGAGGAGCCCAGCCCTGAAGGGTATGGTTGCTTGAGTTCTTTATTACAAACACAATGAAAAAGTAATAGTTTTTGCTATACAACGTTGCAGCACTTCTGCTCAGGAGATGAATTTTATGTGTTTTGTATCTCATGAATTCTGCAGATCTTATTCCCTAGAGTTTGGTATAAAATGCATTTATATTGGATTAATAAGTAACATGACTAATTGCACAAACAAAACAGACTGCAGCAATGGGCCCTGATTTGTATGTTACAAAATTTGTATGTCAGGAGCCATCAGGGGGTCTCTGGGAAGGAGTGCCTATGTCAGTTTAAATGGCCTTTCTGCTCTAAATTTACACAGCACTATCTTGGGGCAAACACAAAATGTTTTAACCAATTTGTGTTATGAGATTAATGAGGGCAAAGGTTGTTTTGAGCTTAAGTTTATTTTTGAGCTGTCCTAGATAAAAGATTTGCAGTTCTGCAGGTGCAAGCTTTTCATGTAACAATTTGTGAATACCTCATCTGGATATAAATAACTTTTTAAGGAAACAATATGTGCTGAATAGCTCCCTTGTTTAAAAATCAACAACATGGTCTTTAGTGAACTAAATTATCCAAGTCTAGACTGGATTCTACACTATAATTCTTTCTCTTCTTTGTCTTCATGGTACTAATGATAGTCAGCAAACACATATTAATTTTTGAATCATGCATGGAACAGAAAATACAGATGGGAGACAAAAGGAAATTATTTATCACTAATTGGCATTTGCCACAGTTAGTTTCCTCCTTGCCTTCTGATACTAAGCTGTTATAAGTCTGCTTACCAGGACAGACAAATCTTCATATCCTTACTCAAATTGGACCTAGAAATCTGTTGTCAGATAAAATGCTCACAGATGTCGAGAGTTTTGCCTTAGCAAAAACTGAACTAGGAGTTCAAGATTTGATACAGGAATCTGGAGGAAAAAAGATCATCTATTATCCCATATCATGTAACTTCTTCCCTGATTCTCTTTTCTTGGAACTTGACCAGTGTTTCTTAAACTATGTTCCATGGAACACTGGTGTTCCATGAACAACTCGAAGGTGTGCCATGAGTGTCTGACAAGTTTTTGATATCTTACACCAATGACATGTATTTTCTCTACTTGTCCCACCAGGGTTCTGAGGCTGGGGCTGCCAGGGGAGAGGCAAGGGGCTCCAGCTCCCAGACCTCTGCTGCTGTGGGAAGTGGAGACTCCAGCTCCTGGCTCTGCTCTGGCATGGGCACAGGGGCTGTGACTCCCAGCCCACATTGCTGTGGGGCTGGCAGGAGCTCCAGCTTGCAATACCGCAGTTGGGAGCTGGCTGGGACATGGAGCCCTGGCTGGGGTTTGGGGGGATCCCACAGCCCCAGAGCCCACCAGCATTCCAGCTTCAGGATCCCCAGCTGTGGGGGAACATTGGTGGAGGTGCTGGTATACACTGACCTAGAAGGTTCCTTTGCATTGCATACACACAGGAGAAGACTGCGAGAAGATGATGGATAAAGGAGGCATCTTCTTGTAAGTGTTTTCCCTCAGCTGTACATATTCCACAGATTTGACTGAAGTGAGTTAAGAAATCAGTAGGAAAGTAAATACACCTGTTATTTATGGGCTTGCGGAAGTTTCTTTCTGAAATAAGTGGGAATGATTGATACCTGAAGTCAGCTAGTAGGCCCATATGCACGAATATCTGGGGAAGTGTGTGTTTTTTTTTTGTAAATGTGGAGCATACCCTGCTGGACATAGCAGGACCTTTCCTTCTCCCCTCATCCCCAATTCTCCAACTGGTCTTGTTCCTTGACCCCCCAGCTGGTCCTATCCCCTGTCACTTCCCCTCCTGCCCTCTTCCCCAGCATCCCTGCCACCGGTGGCTACATCCATGTGCCCTGAGGTTCCTCCTACCCCATCCTGCTATGTGTCCTGTGTGCTGGGGTCCTGGCTGTCATGCACAGGGCTCTCCTGATAATGTGCAGGGCATGGGAGCAGTGTTCCCTCTAAGATTTTCCATCCTTGGCCAAGTCGAATTTCCATTTGGGTGGGCTAAAATTTCTTATGTGCAACACCAATACTGAGGTCATGCATGGATGTGCATCACCAGTGAGAAGATAAAAATACATATTTTAAACAGTACGTACGTGTGGAAGAAGACATACTAACATAAAGGATAATTATCAAGGAGAAATGCTTATGAAGTGCATTTAATACAAAATAAAATAAAAATAAAACGAACATTACTTTTGGGATAGCTGTATTATCGTCCTCTCTAACAACTCAAGCTAGTGAGCACCCCAAAATGCGCATTGTCCACACATAGCTCGGCTTGAGGGAGCTAAAGAAATCTGCAAGTCAATTAGAAATACTCCAAAAATTACGGGATGGAACATGGAAGGCTCAGGGCAGTGGGCTGGGGACGTGGGAGGTTCAGGAGTCCAGGGTGGGGTATCCGAGGACTGGCATGTGTCAGGGTGCAGAAGTTAGGGCAGGGTGCTGGGGATGTTGAGATGCAGGAATGAGGATTGGGGTGCATGAGGGGTGCAGGGCGGGGGTTTGCAATGGGGGTGCAGAAATTAGAGTAGGGTGCTGAGGATGTCAGGACTCAGGAATAAAGGTTGGGACATATGAGGACGCAAAGAAAGGCATCATGAGGGGCTCAGGACAAGGCAGTGGAGTGGGGGAGGTACAGGAGGCAGGGCAGGGACTGGGAGTCAGGGTAGGGTTCAATATGTGGCTGGGGGAGATATGACCCTGGCTGCAGGTTCTCTGGGCCCAGACTGGAGCTGGATGGAAGTCACAGCTGGGACAACTGGGCCACCATTGCTGGAGCTGCAACAGCAGGCCCATTCCCAGTTTGGCCTCCTTTCCCACCCTCCAGCACCCTCCCAACCCCACCACCACTAGTCCTGAAGATCCTTCCACCCCACTGCTTAGCCCGAAGATCCTGTACACCACGCGCCTGTTCAACCAGAAGATCCCCATATCACCTGCTCAGCCCAAACACCCCACCACCCTCTCACCCAATGACCCCTCCACCCTCACTCTCCACTCAGCCATAGGATATACCCCTCCTAACTTGGCCTGCGAGGGGGAGGATTATCTGGGGCAAAGGGAGGGCAATGGCAGCAGCAGCTGCAGGGGATCGCCCCCCGCCCGCCCCAGCACTCACCATGTGCTGCTTCAGCTTGGCCTCCCGGCCCACTGAACTATGCTTCTCCATGGGTTGCTGGGAACCCTCCAGCTGCCTGTGGAGACACAGAGCTCAGGACGCCTGGATGATGCAGCAGAGCACCCTGTGGTGAGTGCTTGGTGGAGGGAGGCTGAGGGGAGGTGATCCACTGCCATCCACTGCCTGACCCCTGCCCTGGTAATGGGGGTCTGGGGTGAGGGTGGGAGCAGAGTGGAGAAGGCGCATGCTGGTCCATGGTTGGGGTGCTAATGAACCCCTTGCACACTCCCCCTCCCCTCCGTGCATACAGTCCTGTCTAGGGATCGTACTCAAATTCCTAGAGGTTTTGTCACAGAGGCATCATCCTTTTGGTCTGGCAATGCCTTACAGCTTGAAAGAAAGCTCCCCAGAGAGTATTCTAACCCTGGGGAAATAATGGTCTTTGAAGCCTTAAGGTCCAATGAACCAATGAAAGTGACAAAAGTCATTGCTGTCTAAAAGTCTTTAATCCTGGCTGGCCAAAATGTTAAGCCTCACTTCACTTTGAGTGAGTGAGGACATTACTGGTTGAGAATAAAAAGTGCTAAGATCTACATGCTTGCTGTGTAATGAAGGGTTTTAGTTTGGTGCCAAAAGAAAAGCACTGCCCTGGCAAAGATCTAAATCAACAGAAGCAGATGAAGGATAGAGCACCCAACATCCTCAGACTCCTGATTGAAGCAACAGATACTATGTGGAAGATCTTGAATAGCAGAAACTTTAAGAGAATCCCTTTCACCAGTTCAAAGGTAAGGTTCCATCATTACCTTTAGTGTTATTGGTGAGCTTCCCTCTTGAGTTTTGGGTCTGTGCCTTTGGAGGCTGAAGGCCCAAAGTAAAGGAACAGCATGCAGTTATGACCCAAACTCGCAGAGTGGTACCAGGAGTTTTTGTACAGCAAAGACTGTAAATGCATTCAGAGAAGAAATCAGCAGTGCTTTTCTAAAAATTACTGATGATGACATCTAAGATTTCTTAAGAGCTCTAGGGTTCACGCCATGGATGGAAATTCTCCCACATTGTACTGTAAATTATGAAAATGAATGGTTTGCTGCTGCCATCTGGTTGTTCCAGTAGAAGAACTTGCTGGCTGTTCTTTCCTCCTCCAGGCTGCAAAAAGTCCCGCCTGGCAAATGAGATTAGACCCTGACAAAGTATGTCTGACAGCAGTGAAGCAAAATGATTTTTCTGGACTGCCAAGCAAGAATGTTTGAGAAGGGAAGCATTATATCCATACAGAGAACATCATGCTCAACTCTGCCCTCTGCTTAGTTGGATTGTGTTCAGAGGATTTGGGGTATGAAGGAAAAGAATAAGCCAGTTTAGAGATCTATAGCTGAGAAGAATGAATCCTTTCTTACTGGCATTGGATTAATATCGGGGAACAGGTTTATGAGCTCCTGGGTTCAGGACCAAGTAACACAACTCAAGCACATTAAGCCAGAGTGACTGGCTCCAGAGGGCTGAGATTCCATGCTGAGCCAGTCTCATGTGGCTAGTCTCTGTGTGGGTAGTCTAGCTGCAAAGTCATATCTCTATCTAGTATCAGACTGATATGGTCCCTGCTGGCAATGACTCACTACTGATTTACATTTAGTGACAGTACCCAGAGGCCCTAATCAGGCCTTGAATGGAATTCAAACACAAAGGAAGACAATAACTTCCATAAGGGGTTTACAGTCTAAGAAGGACTGTAAGGTACGTGGGAAGGAATACAACCAAATATGTACAACTAGTAAATATACCCTGTGTTGCTCAGGACCAGAGTTGGGTCTGGGGGCTCCAGCTTCTCCTTGGGGAGGGTTGCTAGATTGTCTCTAGGTGGGACATGCCCCAGCCTGCAGCCCCAAGAGGGGACCCTGCAGCCCTGTGGCTGGGAGCTGGCTGGGGCACTGAGCCTGTCTGGCAGCCCCAATCATGGGAACGCCAGTTGGGGCTGGGGGAGTGGGGAATTTCCATGAGAAGTCCCGCATTCCCCATTTATGCAAAAATGTCCAGTGGGACATTCTGGTGTGAATCAGGATGCTGGACTAGTCATGGAAGTTCTGGATTGTCCCATGGATTGCGTGACATCTGGTAACCCTAATGGGGCCTAGGACACTGGGGGGAACCCCGCCCACCAGCCGCTCTCTGGGGCTGGGAGGAGGGGTCATGCACCATGGTTGCTGTCTTCTCCAGGGACTGGCAGGGGCTGCACAGACTGCCCACTGGCACACCCCATGGCTGGCCTAGGGCTGGAAGCAGGCTGCACAGGTTGTCTTTTGGTGCTTTCTATGGCCAGCCCAGGATGATGGGGTTGCAGGTGGCCAGCAGCTACTCCCTGGGTCAGGTATAAGCCTCTGAGCTGGCTTATTCTTTTCTAGATATAGATACAGATTTTCATATGTTTGTCCAGCTGCCCCTCAGATTATATCTTCTTGTGGCATCATGGAAGAAGGAGAGTCCTGAGGTGAGATCAGAAAGTGATCTGGAGAGAAGCATTACAGAGGCTGTTCTATGCATGGAGAACAGTGTGGAACAAGACAGCAAGCTAGCATTGGGAGAGTTGGACAAACAGTAGTTAAGGCTATCATTGGTTGAGTAGAGGAACATGAGTGATGTGATAGGAGACAAGAGTAGTTAAATATGGAACGGTAGCATTATGAAGGACCTTGAAGATAAATATACAATGTTTGAACTTGTCGGGGTAGAAAAAGGTAGAACTAGTGGTGAGTTTGAAGACTGGGGGATGCTTGGAGCCCTGCATGGATACAGAATTGGCATTCACAGCTAACAAAAATGATATGCTTGCATATGTGGATACCTGAGGATACAAAGCCAATATCTGCAGATTTGTAAGGGGTTCTAGGTACAAAACCAATATCTGCACCTCCATCTGTATTCACAAAAATAAGCTGCAGATATCCGCATTCACATCCACTGATGCAGATGCCTCAGCTATAAAGTGGGCATCATCAGATTTTCAATGCTCTACTGATGCTTTCAGAAAGATATATAAGAAAGAGAATCTTAGTTGTGTTTTGAATGCAAAATAATATGTCTGTTAAAACCTTACTCTCTTTTCTGTTTGCCTAGTTACGATCAAAGTAGTGTTGGGTATAATGTCTGTATATTTGAGAACATGATCAAGGTGAGCAAATCAGAGAGTAGAGGGGCAGAA
Organism: Carettochelys insculpta; assembly: GCF_033958435.1. Taxonomy (NCBI): domain Eukaryota; kingdom Metazoa; phylum Chordata; order Testudines; family Carettochelyidae; genus Carettochelys; species Carettochelys insculpta. Next base: position 85,522,954 of record NC_134138.1, on the reverse strand, counting down.
GGGAGGGTGGAGTCAAGAATTAGATTAAGCCAAATATGCAAACGAGCCTCTACAGTGACCCAGAAAAGTCACATCCCAGTTCAAACCACATGTTAATGTGTCGAATTTGAATATAAAAGAGAGTTCAGCAGCCTCTCTTTCAAGAGTGTTGTGAAAATTCCTCTTCAGTAACACGCAGACTTTTAAGTCATTAACAGAATGGCCCACTCCATTAAAATGCCGGCTAACAGGTTTGTGGATCAGGAGTGTTTTTATGTCTGTTTTGTGCCCATTAACTCTTTGTCTAAGAGAGTTTGAAGACAAAGAGTTAATGGGCACAAAACAGGTATAAAAACACTCCTGATCCACAAACCTGTTAGCCAGCATTTTAATGGAGTGGACCATTTTGTTAGTGACTTAAGATTCTGTGGCTCTGTCTACACTAGCCAAAAACTTCAAAATGGCCATTTGCATGGCCATTTCGAAGTTTAGTAATGAAGTGCTGAAATACATATTCAGCGCTTCATTAGCATGCGGGCGGCTGCGGCACTTCAAAATTGACGTGGCTCGCCGCCGCGCGGCTCATCCAGACGGGGCTCCTTTTCGAAAGGACCCCGCCTACTTCGAAGTCCCTTATTCCTATCTGCTCATGGGAATAAGAGGACTTCGAAGTAGGCGGGGTCCTTTCGAAAAGGAGCCCCATCTGGACAAGCCGTGCAGCAGCGAGCCTCGTCAATTTAGAAGTGCCGTGGCCGCCTGCATACTAATGAAGTGCTGAATATGTATTTCAGTGCTTCATTAGTAAACTTCGAAATGGCCATTTGCATGGCCATCTCGAAATTTTTGGCTAGTGTAGACACGGCCTGTGTGTTACTGAAGAGGAATTTTCAAAACACTCTTAAAAGAGAGGCTGCCAAACTCTCTTTTATATTCAAATTCGACACATTAACACGTGGTTTGAACTGGGATGGGAATTTACTGGATCACTATATGGGCTTGTTTGCATACTTGGCTTAATCTAATTCTTGACTCCCCCCCCAACACCCTCTTATCATAACCTAAAGTAAGGGGTTTGATTGTGCCAGGACAATGGGCTATTCCTGGAATGTGATTGTTTTTCATAACATGGAAAGGGAGGGGGCTGCTAGCTGGGACAGCTATACTTTGCCATGATTTGGGGCGGGGGCAGGAGGGGCAGCAGGGGGCCAGAGGTGCATACTTGGACAGCTAAACCCCAATGGGCTAGTGGGAGCAGTAGTGGAAGAAAGCTTTCCACCTGCCCCTCTCCCAGCGTCGTCCTCACTGTACCAGAAATTGGGAATTGCTGTCAAGGCCATGGCCTGGGGAGCCACTGCCCAGTCAGTATCAGAGAGGTAGCCATGCTAGTCTGTAGCTTTGCGAACAACAAGAAGTGTTGTGGCACCTTATAGACTAACAGATATTTTGGAGCATAAGCTTTCATGGGCAAAGACCCACTTCGTCAGATGCATCCGATGAAGTGGGTCTTTGTCCATGAAATCTTACGCTCCAAAATATCTGTTAGTCTATAAGGTGCCACAACACTTCTTGTTGTGCCCAGTCAGTGTGGCTTCTGCTGCATCCTGCACCCCATATGCACCCAGGCCCCTGCCCTGAGCTCTTCCTTACCACCCAACTGTGAGTCTTGTACCCCCACTGCCCCAGCCTCCAGCCCTGAGCCTCTCTTCACCCCCAGATCCTGAGTCTTGCACCCCAACACTCCAAGCCCCTTTCCCTGAGCCTCTCCTCACCCCCCCAACCCTGACTCTTGCACTTCTGCACCCCCACATCGCCAAACTCCTTCCCGGACTTCTGCACCCGCACTCGCCTGGCCCCCTGGCCTAAAAGACTTGACCAGTCCCTGGCAAATCTTCAAGTTTACAATGTACAAAGCTCCACTCCCCAACTTATGAGACCTGTGTACTCCCAAGATAAAGCTTCTAGCCTCATTCTAATAGCGATCGTGCAGCACTTCCTCAAATGTTGGATACTACTTATAATGAGACGGGGATTCCATTCAAATCGTGACTCTGCTCGTTAGATAACTTCTGAAATGACGGGTAACAGAAAGAAGAGGTTCTTTGGATACAGAGAAATGGCTTTCTGTATTTTAATTTAAAAGGCGAAAGAACTGTCATTGCCTGCAATGTTGGACTTGTGAATCGAAAAGGGCAATCGAAAAGGGCTTTATTATCTTACATACATTTTTAGTGGATGATAAGAGTTACAAACAGCACAATTTTCAGTGGTTGTATCTCTGCCTAATGGCAGATATGGTGCAATGTATCTTTTTGTGATTCATGACACAATGTTGAGGGTGATGTGCTGGGGCCCAGTCCTGCAACCCTACCAATTCATGGGCTATTTGGGAGACTAAGCTCATGCACACCAGAAGGGCAAGGCCCTTGTTTTCAGCTGATTGTAACGCATGGGTTTCAGTGACAATGGACTAAAAAACTCTTAAAGAACTGGAATATTGTATTCTTATCACTGCTGTGCTACAAGTGGGAGAGTATTTTCATTTTTTTTTTAATGGAAGATTAATTTTTCATTTGTTTCATGTGAATTTTATTAAGGAATAAGAGAGTCTCACTGGCTTGAGTCCTGTACATTTCCCAGTCTGAATTTAGTTGAGGTTCTTGCCCAGACTAAATCAGTTGCTTCTTTTTCAGGTCCATGTATTTGCTTAAAAGTACATTTGATATTTTCACGAGGCCTTTCTACCTACCAGGATTCATGTCATGTGCGATAGCAGTGCCAATATTGATAGAAAATAATACAAGAGGATTCATAAATTTAACCACTGAAACAACTATATTTGGAGAGCATCATAATGGCTTCAGAGACAATATGGTTGTACATTTTATGTTAATCAGCTAATTTGCTATCACTTTTCTTAATGACAAAAGGTGAATCTAGTGTGTAGATTCTGCTCTATGAATGATAGATGGGGCATTAACGTTTCCTGAAATTGGGACTTTGCCGTTTGCACAAATTTATTCATATTACAGAAGGCAAGAAACTGACCATGCTATTTAGTTAATGCAGGATAGCTTTTTAAAAGATGGTTGGAAGCAATGGCTGCTTTTTTTGTGACATGTCCAATGCTTCACATAATTTTTGTTACAGACAATAGCCGCATTATTATTACTTGTTTCCACCATAAAGAGGGCTCTGATTTTTAATAGCTATCATAGTCTGTGAATTATGGTAGCACGTTGTAATAGTAACTTGACAACATTTTGATAAACTGATCAGTGGTTATTTCACACTTTTTAGTAGTTTGATACATCTGCTATAAACAGGAAGGCAACGCCTTAGAAAATAGTAACAGAGAGGTAGATGTGTTAGTCCATATCTTAACGAAACAAAACAGCAGTCCTGTAATAATTTATTAGGTGATGACATTTATGTAACAGTCATGCCAATTCACTTTCAGCACTATTTCCAATACAGCACTATCTCCAGATCTGAAGAAGTGGGTCTGCACCACAAATGCTCATCACCTAATAAATTATTTGTTAGTCTTCAAAATCCTACAGCACTGCTTTTTTGGTACCTTAGAAAATATGTAATGATAAAGATGAACCATAGATGGGTTGACCAGTTTTCGTGCACAGCTCGGATTAAATGAGCATTTCCAACTTTAGAAGGTTTTCAGGTCTGTCTTCAGGATCTTTGTGTCTGCTGAGCGTCCCAAATGAAAAGGCACTTTGGTGTCTTGGATGCATATTCTTCTCTCTTTAGGAATGATTGGCATTTCAGGTTAAACAGATGCTGAACTAAAGGTCAGCCCATCCACAGCAGTGGGTTATTACAATTATTTTACTAATTCAAAAGCACTCTAAAGTTGTGGCCAGCATCAGGTAGTTCTTTTCAACATTAATTCCATATATATTTCACATAATAGGAAAGAAAAATTAGAATAAAAAATTAATTCTGATAGGAAGCTCTGTGATCTATGCTGGGAAGCAAGTAGTCTCACCACCACAGTATTGATGGTCCTGTATTACCTTGTCACTAATAAAAGGCCTACCTTTGTTGCAAGCATGCCTACTGCTTCTCTTGTTTCTTATTGCTACCTGTGCTAGAACTCAACGATGATAGTCATAGATGAGCAGCTAGAGGAGCTGGCATATCAGATAACAGTGGTTACAGGAAACAAAGTAGAGCTGGTTCTCATCAGTCATTCAAGTATTCATTGCCATGATGAACTGATTCAACTCATTTCCCATTTATAGATGTCATTAAAACGGACTGATATTTTTTTAAAAAAGCTCTTGTGATTTTTATGGGAGAAATATACTATAGTAAATTCTCATTGCACATTTCAGAAGTGGAATGCACTGGTGAGAATGGACAGTGGGACTACATTCTACAACCTTGGAACTATATCTTCCTGGCTCATCAGACTGGGGAAGAGAAAATAAAGTGATTCTTAAGTTAACGTTGCTTTGTTATAGGCATATGTCAAAATAAACTATTCTTCTTCCCCTTTCTGGAGTTTTTGCACCAATGTTTTATGTATGTGGGAAGCAAAATGACCAGAGCTGTTCCCAAATCAAGATGTTCTGTCACTCAGCACACCAAGAGCTTCAACTTATGAGGTGCTGAGTGCCTTCGTTTTAGAGGAAGTAGTCATTTGCTCATCAGCAGTGGTAGCCAGGGACTCCAGATGCTGCAGAAAGAAGGATCTAAACCAGGGAGGGGAGGAGATTAAATGGAGCTCAGTCAGGGCCACCCTTCCTCATAAAACTTCTGAACCCATAAATGTGTAGTACAGGAAACTGCCCCTTCCTGAGGCATTAGGATCCAGATTGTGTTTCCCCTTCGCCACCATGTGGGCTGGGGCAGAGGGGCCACTCTAATCAGTTGGAGCAGAACAAGTACTTCTGGTTCTTTGGTCACTTAAAACATTCTATGGTTTCGAAAGGGCTTTCTCTCTCCTGTCCCCTGCCTCATAACATCTTCACCTCACCTTCATTCAACAGTTGCTCCTCTTTGCTCTCTGCTCCTTTTCACATCTTTTCTCCTTTCCCCTTTCTTTCCCATTAGCTTATCCCCTCTTTTGTGCCATCCTCCTCGACCTCTCAGAAATAACGGTGGAACTAACATGATGTTTGCCATCATAACATTGTCCACTCTGCCTGTATATTCTGCTCCTCATACCCTGTGTCTGTCTTGCCTGTGTAGACCATGTGCTTTCTGTGTGGGTGCGTCTGCACTAGCAAGTACATTCGAAAGTGCAGTCGAAAGACAGCCTTTTTTTCAAAATAACCTGCAGAGCATCTACACACACTCCATGATCACTTGAAAGTAACTTCGAAGGAACAGGGCCTTTCAGTCAAAGTTGGTCCTCCATTCCCATGGTGGGAAGAGCACCCTCTTTCAAAGGAGTATTTGGAAGAGAGAGCTAGTGTAGACGATCCATGGCCTGCTATTTCAAAAGAAGGAGTCCTCCATGGCACCGACCAGCTGGAGGATGGTGGTACTGCTCACAGCATAAATGGGGCTCTATGGCCCCAGCATCTGGCCACTTTTAAAGATGCAGGCTCCCACAAAGCCCCAGGCAGGAAGCTGAGACCGTGTAGGCAGCAGGAAGCCCACGCTGCTGCACAGCCCACTCCCTGCACTCCAGCACCATGGCCAGCACCCTGGACCCCTGCCCATGCCAGGGCCCCCTCAAGGACACTGGGGAGTCCTCCCAGGAGGGGAGCCAGGCCCTGAAATGATGGGTGCCCTTGTGGACTGAGGCTGAGCTTCAGGACCTCCTTGCCCTGTGGGAAGATGAGGAGGTCCTGCACCAGACAGGGATCCGGCACTGGAATGTTGCAGCGTTCAAGCACCTTGCCAAGGGCCTCACTGGCTTGGGTCACCCCACCCACATCATAGACAAAGTGAGGTCCAAGGTGAAGGAGTACCACCAGGGCTATTGCAGGGCATGGGACATGGCTGGGATGTTGGGGGCAGTGCCCACCAGCTGCCCCTACTTCAAAGAACTGGACTGCCTCCTTGGGCCCAAAGAAGTGGGACCCCCAGCTGTGGTCCTCGTACAGCAGACCCCGGACCTGAGCCAGAGCCTGAGATGGGGACCAAGAGGAAGGACTGCCCAGGACCAGTGGCTGGCACCTGCAGAGGCTCCAGACCATAAGCAACAATGAGGGCTTGATTGAGGGGGCCCTTGTCATCGATGTTCCATCTGGCCCATCCAGCCAGGTCCCTTCTGACTGTGCCTCACCCGAGCTCCTGGAGGGACCCAGAAGTATGTGCTGTGCATGCTGGTCACTGTGGGGCTTGGGAAGGGGGTGCATGGTCCCACCAGGGGTGGCTGTAGGCCCATCCACATGGTCATTGGCACCAGGGCACAGGCAGACCAGATGGTCCTGCTCCTCCGGCCTCAGAGGGCTGATGCATGGCACTCAGAACCATGCAGATGGGACAGCACCATGGGCTGCCCAGCCGTAGAGGAACCAGGGATGGGGCGAGGGGAGCTTACACTCCCGGTACCCATATGGGGAACCCAGGGATGAGGTTCCTGCTGGGCCCCCAGGATGCAGAGGAGAGTGGGGGGTTCATAGGGTCCTTCTCTAGGGACTAATGGCTCATTCATTCCCCCTCATGTCTCCACAGCTGCAGCAGCCGGCAGCCGGACCAACCCTGCAGCAGTCCCAGGGAGCCTGACCATGGTGGGTGTGGGGAAGTGGCCTGGACCTCAACTGGGGCCAGCGCAGGGCCACCGGGAGGCCGTCCACCAGAACCACCTGGGCAGGGAGGAGGAGGCAGGAAATGCAGCAAACACAGCAGCCCTGCGGGACTTGACGGGCAAGCTGCAGGAGTGGCTCTCCATGGAGCGGCAGGCCTGGGATTGGGTGGCGGCCAACCTGGATGCCTTGACCCAAGCTGTGTTTGGCCACCTGGTCCTGGCTGCTGCCCCAGCGCGAGCCACTCCGGCACCTGCCCCTCCCCCCACCATCCCCCGTGTCCCCATCACCCACCTTTCCCCCCTCCTCCTTCTTGCATCCTCCCCCCACCCCAATCCCCCTTCTCACTCCCTCCCCTGCACCACCCAACTTCAAGTCCCTGGTCCTGCCCCACCTCCCCGCAGCCACCCACATGCACCTGGCCCACACATTACTGGCCAGGACCAGCCAAATGGAGGTCTCTCTCCCTGGTCCCCCTGTGCTGACCCTGGCGAGGCCACAGGGACCACGCCCCAGCTACGTCCCTACCTCCCTGTGCTGCCAGACCTGGCCTGGCCCCAATGGGGCCTTCGGACACAGGAAGGGGTGGGCTCAGGCAAAGGGGATCCAGGCCATCAAGACTCATTGAGAGGTAAAACCCCTTGCCTCGACCCTGGCCCCCTGGGGCTCACAGGGTACCCCCCCGGGGCTGCTATGCCCCTGTACATAGTTCTCCCCAGCCCCTCCCATTAGTTGCTCCACCCTCCCACCTGTAAATAGTTCCCCCTGCCGGTTAATAGTTCTGTTGCTCATCAAGGGACAGATAGTTGTGTTCAGTAAAAAGTTTGTTCTTCGGGTTTACCCTGTGTCCCCTGTGCATGTGTGGTGGTGGTGGTGGTGTGTGTGTGTGTATGTGCACTCAAGGTGGGGGGCTCACCATGGCTTCCACTCAAAGACCAGGCACAAGGCCTCCCATACATGCAGCCCATCCAGCTAGGCCTGGTGGCACAGGGCAGCAGGGGTTTGTTTCTACCCATGCTCCACCTTGGTAGCGCACCCCTGCAGGAGGGGCTTGTGCTTTGCCTCCACCAAGTTGTGTAGGGTGCAGCAGGCCTCAGACACTACTGGGATGTTCGGTATGCCCACCTCCGGGTGGTGTGGAGGCACCGAAAGCGCCCCTTCAGGCAGCCAAATGCCTGCTCAACTGTATTGCAGGCCCGGTTCAGCTGCTCATTAAAAACGTCCTGGCTAGGCTGTGTATACCCTGTGTATGGCCTCATCAGACAGGCCTGCACAGGGTAGGCTCCATCTGCCATGATGCAGGGTGGCACTGTGGTGTCCCCTATGGGGAGCTCCTGCCAGGGGATGAAGGTCCACTCAGCCATGAGGGGTCCCAACCCTGAGTTCTGGAACACCCTGGCATCGTGGGTGCGGCCAGACCACGTCACACAGATGTCCTGGAAGCGACTCTTGGTGTCGACGAGCGCCTGCAGCACCACGGAGTGGTAGCCTTTGCGGTTTACGTAGGCCCTGCAGCTGTGCTCTGGGGCCTGGATGGTGATGTGTGTGCCCCAGGGCCAAGAAGCAGTTCAGGAAGCCCAACTCCTTGAAGGCCCAGATGGCATTGACCAGGTTCCCAACACAGACCAGCTGCCTCAGGAGCACTTTGTTGATGTCCTGGATGACCAGCAGGGCGTGCGGGGGGCACCCTTGTGAGTGTGGGGTGGGGAGCGACATGCCCTGTCATCCCCACCCCTTGCCCCCTGCATGCCCTCCTGTCCCCATTCCTGCCCCTGTCCCCGGCAGGGGCTGTCTCCCCCCAGTTCCCATTGGTGCCCCTTGACAGGGTGCCCCCTGCCTCCACAGGTAGTGTAGGTGTAACCCAGGCACAGCTTACCTCATTGAGGATGGCCCTGACAGTGGCTCTGCCCACCCCTAACTGGTAGCCGACAAATCAGTGACTGCCCAGGGTGGCCAGCTTCCAGAAGGCAATGGCCACCCTTTTCTGTGGAGGGACCGCCAGCCTCATATGGGTGTTGTGCTGCTGGAAGATTGAGGTGAGCCAGTGGCACAGTTTCAGTAATGTCCACTTGGTCATCCTGAAGTTCTGTAGTCACTGGTCATTGTCCCAGTCCTCCAGCACTAGACTGTCCCACCAGTCGCTGCTTGTGGGGAAGCTCCACAAGTGGCAGATGACCCAGTGGACCACGTGGGGATGTTGTACCCTGAGGACAGCCTCTAGGAGGGTTGCTAGCTGGGTGGCCACCCACAGCTGCCGGTGCACAGCGGCCAGGCCTATGGTTAGTGCATCAGCTACAGCCTTGTTACAGGATCGGGGGGCACTGCTCAAGTCCAAGGAGGCCCAGGATGCCTCCTCCTCTCCCTCTCCCTACATGCCTGGGGACAGGTAACTGGCCCTCGATGTGTGCAGGGCGAGGTTTGGGGGTGGGGGACTTTTAAAGGGACGGCAGGCAGCTACCCTGGAAGGGCCCGTCTGCCATGTGACCCTGCCTGTGGCACTTGCTGCCCCTGCTCTTTTGAAAGAGCACCCTGGCACATGCGGATGCTCTCTTTCAGAAGTGTGCTGGGGGACATTCAAAAGGATGGGGTGAACCTTCAGTCCCCATTTGCCTGTGTGGACTCTTTGTTTTGAAGGCCGCTTTTTGACGTTCAGTTTCGAAAGCTGTCCTTTCGAAATGGAGCTGTAGTGTAGACACAGCCTGTTTGTACAGCACCTCCCACAATGAGGCCCCACTCTCAGTTTTGCACTTTTGTAGTAAGCTTTATATAAATAAAATCCAACTTGGACATTCAGCTTGCAGGAAGGCAAAGGACTGACTGCACTGTGAATTTTATAATGGAATTTTGTGTAGCTCTAGAATTCTGACATTTTACATTTACTTTACCAATCTTTATTCGTTTAATAGACCGTTAAGCTGTGTCTACACTTGCATTCATCTTTCGAATGAGGCATGCAAATGAAGAAAATTGAAAATGGAAATGAGGCATTGATTTACATATTTGCTGCCTCATTTGCATATTCTTTTTAAAGCTGATCTTTTGAAAGAAAATAAAAGCAGTTTGAATGCAGCTCTTTCAAAAATAAACCCCATCTTCAAAAGAGCCCTTCTTCGTGAAACAAAATAAGAAGTGTTCTTTAGAAGATGGGGTTTACTTTTGAAGACCCCTGTCTACTCTGCATTTTTTCATTCGAAGGAAGCTCTTTTGAAATAATATGCAAATAAGATGGCAGATATATAAATCAGTACCTAATTCTCATTTTTGATTTTCTTTATTTGCATACCTCTTTCGAAAGAGGAATGCAAGTGTAGCCACAGCTTTCGGCTTTAGCTATCCCACCGTGACTGTGACAAGCATATGGTTTTCTTTGCACTTGAGCTGAAATGAGTGTAAGCCCATGCAATGACAATGGTTTCAGTCCAGCTTACAGCTGCATACACTAATTTTTGCCATTTAATGTACAATGCAGTTTTACTCAAATAACATTGTTGGACATAAAAGGAAAGTATTTCAGGGCTGCTGTTTTTTCCAAATTGTATAGATAGCCAGCTTTGAGATGAATGTGTACATAATTGTGTAAGTGCTGCTTCCATTAAAGAACAGCTGATAAGGGTAATGCTTTTGAAACTGTGTAATAGCAATATGTAATATCTAAAAATAGTGACTCTGTTTACTGAGTAGATGCTCTTAACTCTTAGAGTACTCACCGTTGGGGGCTCCATTCTGCACATACATTCTCAGTCCCGTCTGTGCATAAAATTCAAGGAAAAGGTAGAAGAGCAACTTTCTCCAGGTGGCTGACCTAGTTCTAAACTTCTCTAGGACAAAAAGCAGTCAAGTAGCACTTTAAAGACTAGCAAAATAGTTTATTAGGTATTTTGCTAGTCTTTAAAGTGCTACTTGACTGCTTTTTGCTTTGATAGTGTGTAGACTAGCATGGCTTACTCTCTGTTACTTCTCTAGGACAGGCTGTATTTGTCAAAACAGACTGTAAGGAGTGATGTCCAAGGAGAAGCAAATGGGGCCATAGACTGGAGATAGATGGGTTTAGGGGATCCTTTATCTATCAGCCTCTTAATGACCATACCATAAAACAATGTATCTACTTTCAGTTACAGCTGCAGTGAAGTCAGAGAAAATGAAATCTCTGTGCTGTTTTTGGGGGGATAGAACAAGCAATTTAATATTCAAAATAAATGTGGAGATGAAGCTTCCTGAGTATTTGAAGATGCCTGAAAATACATCTTTCCTGTAGGCTTCAGTCTGAAGAATTTCCCCATCCAAAACTCCACCTGCATTAAACTAGAGATGGGTCCAAAACCAAAGCCCTAGTTTCTAATTGCCCACACTTTCAGGAAGTCTGCATTTTGCTCCAGATGTTGTAATTTGGTGCTCACTCATAGACTCAGACAGTCACTTTAGCTGGCCTAAGAATGTGTTCCCCCTCTCCTCCAAAGGTAAATACAGTGTTGAAATAGCACTGTGTAATCGTGCCAAAAGCTTAACGTTCAGTGTTCCCTGTGCCAAAACGAATTTTGCCAGCCCTTCTGATTCATTGTGATATGTAAGAGAGATATACTTTCTTCTGCCTATATAGTTTCTTATCCTGTTTTCATTGTAATAGTATCCAAGTGCCTTCCAGTTGTGCATTAAAAGATACACTAACATCTCTTTCAGGTTTTGGTAGGGTTTTATTGATGGAAGGTTTTTGGCTTTTTTGTTGTTGTTTGCTGTGTTTTTATATTAGAGGAGGCAAGATTCAAAAACTGCATTGTGAATTTGCAGTGGAAGGGGCTGAGCTTTGTGATGGTCCTTGGATCGTATAGAGGTTTACTTCACAATCTTGGATCGTTTCTCCAGAGAAGTCTGTCTCCTGCACAGATGAGCTTTACCTTTAGTGTAGGGTTGCGTTGCGCCTACGAAGTGGAGTTTTTGGCCACATATTAAAGCTGAAGGAGATCTTCTATGACTTCCTGAACCCAGAATGAAATTTCTGAATGACAAAGATTGAGATTTTAGAAGCAATTTGATAGTCTATGGGAAGCTGTTGGAGAGAGCAAAGGATAGGGCTGATATAAAGCGAGGTATTTCTTTTTTCAGATAGAACTGGGTTTCTTTTATTTTTTAAAGAGATTTAGGTCAACTGAAACATTTAGGGATTAATGTCAAATTTACTGAGTTGTTTTGGTCAAAAACAGCAGGGCCCCAGCCACCACAGGTCTTGAGGCAAAGTGGAAGGGTGAACCCAACTCTGCCCTTAGCTCTACTTGCATCACAGCACTGGCCCCCACCCCTTCATAGCTATGTGGAGTAGCAGAGCAGCACTGCCATAGCACTTCAAACGAGCCTGGAACTCCAGCCGCCAGCACTGATGAGGAGCAGCAGCAGCCTAAGCTCCGTGTCCCTTTGAAATGTCAGGCTCCTGCCCAACTGCCCCCTTTACATGCCCCCCCGCCCCCCCAGTCTGTCAGCCTGATCAAAAAATATCCCATTACCTACAACAAAATAACCAGACGAGCACATATGAAATGTTTCAATTTGAATTACTTTTTATTCTGAAATTTACATTTTGAAAAACATTTAAAAAGTCAAAACAATTTATTTTTGACCTGAAACTAAATTTTGCTAATTCTTTGTTTCATTGAAATATCCAAAAATGCTTATTTTGGGTTGAGTTAAAATGTTTGCTTTTTGAAATATTTTTGGTTCAGTCAGAAAAAGAATATCAGCCGTTCATGTAGGTATACCCTGATGTCCTTGCAGTAGTCTGTGTTGCTGGAGGGTGGGGGATCATGTTTCAGCATTCAGTACTAGCTGGAGTTTCCTAAAGGTGGCATCATCACAGCCTCCTCTACGCTTTGGAACTGGTACCCACAGCAGAATTTGGTTTATGTTCATGTGTACCAGAGTTAATTGTCACTTCCTGAGACATTAATCAATACTTGTCCTAACAGTTCTGAGGGTCATTTTGAGAGGTTTTTCAACAGTGACGTTTTTGAGAGAAAATCATAAAAATGTAAGTTAAAAATAAACATGCCTAGATGCCTACTGTGAAGAACGTCACTAGGTGGGCTCTAAAATTTCTTACCAGGGGCTGAAATATTTCTGTAGATATCCAACCTGGTATAAGCCAGCTCTTTCCTCTGAAACCTCTCAGAACAGCATGAAAGGCTGAGTGTGCTCACAGAGTGCATGTCTGTGAGAGGAGGTCATTTCTTCTCATAGTCCTTTGGCACCATTGAAATCCAGGCGTTAAAACTACCTTGCAGCATGTTGTGATTACATCAACACATCCAGCCAAGATAATTAATTCCCTTGGACCATGTCCACTCATTAGCAGAACTACATTCCTTTTCAAATGCTGGTTTTGGCTAAGTTGTTGTCTCTAATATGCACATTGTTTCTTTTTTTCTCTCTCTGTCACATTAATGCCAGTGATTTATCCTCTGACCTTTGCTGGTATGTGCAGCTTATGATTCCTTCCCACGGAGTCTTCTAAATTAAAAAGAAGCAGCTAATTGGAGGAAAGTATATAAAGCAGCTATTTAGGTAAGAGACAATAAATCATAGATCTTGATCTGTGATCAAATAGAGGTGGCCTCTCTGGTTCAGCAACATCCATAATCTGGCATGATTTTAGTTAGCTGGACAACCACTTATCATAGGTGTGGCCAAGTTTCCCAGGGTCCCATAAAGTTTGTTTACAGCCACCAGTCCTAGCTGTCAGTGTTCTGTGCTGTTATTTTAGTTGTAATTTACCCCATATGGCCGTGTCTACACTAGCCAAAAACTTGGAAATGGCCATGCAAATGGCCATTTTGAAGTTTACTAATGAAGCGCTGAAATACATATTCAGTGCCTCATTAGCATGTGGGCGGCTGCGGCACTTCAAAATTGACGTGTCTCACCACCGCATGGCTCGTCCAGATGGTGCTCTCTTTCGAAAGGACCCCGCCTACTTCGAAGTCCCCTTATTCCCATCTGCTCATAGGAATAAGGGGACTTCGAAGTAGGCGGGGTCCTTTTGAAAAGGAGCCCCGTGGGGACGAGCTGCACGGCAGCAGGCCTTGTCAATTTCAAAGTGCCGCGGCCGCCCGCATGCTAATGAGGTCCTGAATATGTATTTCAGTGCTTCATTAGTGAACTTCGAAATGGCCATTTGCATGGCCATTTCAAAGTTTTTGACTAGTGTAGACGTAGCCTATGTCTTCTAAGAGCCCAGTAAGCAGTGGAAGTGTTAGTAATGCTGCCAGAAAATATTGGCCTCCCATGGTCCAGCAAATTCTCTTCAGCATTGATCAGGTCCTGAAGGTGCCAGACTAGAGAGGTTCAACATGTACCTTTATCTCTAGGCGCATTCGTAATGGATAGTCCTTTTAATATTCCTTCAAGGTAGCTGTGATATTTACAAAAATATCTGATTGACATACATTGTCTCTTCATTGTCCACACTACAGTTCATCTTTTATGTGGGCAAGGTGTTGGCTTAGAAGAGGCTCAGACTTAAAGCTATGTTGCAGACAACAAAAGGTTTACATGAACAATTTGCTGAAAAGGGGAAAAATATCTTCTTCCTAGCTCCCTGTTGTGTGCCAGTCCTTTCCTCCTTACTGCCACATGCCTGTTTTCAAAGGATTGTATCGGCTCATATTTAGCTACATTAAGTCAGCACATTTAGAGTAAATAGCATATTTTCAGACCAGAAGTGTTGTATATAGCTGGTTCACACATACAATAATAATTAATAATTCTCAATTCTTAAATAAATAGCACAGCAATTTTTACCTTCCCCCAAAATAAAAAAAAACAAAACGTGTAGCACACCGGGTCTACTGCATATTGTAATGGTTTCTAAGTATTATGCAGCCTACTACTTTCAGATACAGCTAGAGCAAACTTCTCTTACAAGGGAAATTTGTCCTCTGAGCTAGTGCATGTGATCATGACTTGTTCTAGTGGCTGGCCCTAGTGATTATGCAGTCTGCTACTTTCTCACATGATGGTAAAGATTTGATCACCACTGATGACTCTCAGGGTTGTTTCACAATTCAACTGTACCAATTGCATTGAACAAGACAGAGGAAATTGTGTTGGATGAGGAAGGTTAAAAAGAGGAGGAAATTACATTCAACCTCAGAGCTTTTCCCAGAGGTGTTACTTAGTAATGTCACACTGAGATCTCTTAGCTGGAATGTGGCAATGGGGAATATTCTACTGTATCTGCTACTAAATTCTGTGCTTTTTTCAATTTGAATTATTTTGGAAGATTAAAATCTCAAACCTACTTTAACTAAAGTCTGTTTGATTCTCCTGGACATGCTAACCAAGATTCTTCTGGGCATGAGACTACACTGCAAATAATTAACATAAATTATTTAAGTGTTTTAGTAGAATTATTTCTCTGCCTTCAGATCATTTTCCTAGAGATCTATATAAAATTGGTTCAAAGAGGATATACTTAAAATCAGATTTAATTGTAGAATATATAATAATACTAGTGAAGAGGAAAAAGATGTCATATGGAATGTTTCAAATAATAAATTATCATAAATAAATCTGTGGATAAAAGGAGCTCAATTTCTGTGATGGGTTTTTGAAAATAAAAGACCGGAGATAGACTTTATTATATGAAATATTATCTTAGTTCAGACCAGTCATCCTAGGGACAGCTTTTTTCTAACCCCCGTCTGTCAGATGTAGACCAATGTCATATTTATATCACTTTGTATATCTTGCAGACTTGTTTTTTAATACTTACTAATTATAACTCTGGAAGTTCATGTTATCCCTATAAATGCTGGCTCCTCTTTTGATTACTACTAATCTCTTGACCTTGATGCCTTGTGGCAAGAAGTTCTGCAGGCTAACTGTGTGTTATATAAAAAAAAGATTTCCTTTTGTTATTTTTAAATTTAAATTTAATATTCTCTTGTTTTGTATAAGACTATTATAAAATGCATAGAAATGTCTTTCTTTATAACTTCTTTATGCTCTTTGTTAATTTTCTACATTTATTGAGGTCCTTTTGTATTCAGATTTGTCTAAAATAAATAAGTAAATAAACAAACCCCACAATTCCTATCAATTTCTGTCCCGATGGAAGTTTTTTCTGTATTGCTGATTGCCTATCTCAGGAACACCTCATTATGGCTACGTCTACACTAGCCCAATTCTTTGAGATAGCCATGCAAATGGCCATTTCGAAGACTACTAATGAGAGCCTCATTAGCGTTCTGGCGGCTGCAGCACTTCGAAATTGCCACGGCTTGCTGCCACACAGCTCGTCCAGAGGGGGCTCTTTTTTGAAAGGACCCAGGGACCTTGAAATCCCCTTATTACTATCTGGTGATAGGAATTTCAAAGTGCTGTGGCCGCCGGCATGCTACTGAGGCACCGAATATATATTTCAGCACCTCATTAGTAATCTTCGAAATGGCCATTTGCATGGCTATTTCGAAGATTTTGGCTAGTGTAAACATGGCCTATATGTTGTATGATGTTTTTATAGAGGCTAGCTCACCATACAGGATGTCTTTTGGAATCCTTCCATCATTCATCCTGCGGACGTGGCCAAGCCAGCTGAGTTGACGCTGCCTGAGGAGGCTGTGCATGGTTGGGATTCCAGCTTGCTCGAGGATGGCTGTGTTGGTCACTCTGTCCTTCCACGATATTCCAAGGATGAGCCTGAGGCAGCACAAGTGGAAGACGTTCAGCCTCTTTTCCTGACGGGCATACAGGGTCCAAGTCTCGCTGCCATAAAGGAGGGTGCTCCGGACGCCCCCAGTTGCCCTACAAAGATGTCTGCAAGCGAGACCTCAGAGAGGTAGACATCGAGCTGGACAACTGGGAAGAACTCGCAGATGACCGCAGCAGATGGAGGCAGGGGTTACACAAGGGCCTTCAGAAGGGTGAGATGAAGATCAGACAGCTAGCTGAGGAGAAGCGAGCGCACAGAAAGCACAATAAGGACTTGCCAGACACCCACTACATCTGCAAGAGATGCAGCAAGGACTGTCACTCTCATGTGGATCTTCATAGTCACAATAGATGCTGTAAATGAAGTCCTCAATTGAAACTTTAAAGGGTGCGATCCATAGTCTATGCAGACTGAAGGATGCCTACTACTACAGGCATAATGTGAACTGAAACTATTATTCCAAGGATGTGTCTACACTAGCTCCAAACTTTGAAAGGAGCATGGTAATTAGCGTGTTGGGAGATTATTAATGAAGTGCTGCGGTGCATATGCAGCACTTCATTAAGCTAATTCTCACCTGCGGCAACTTCAAACTGTTAAACTTCAAAGTGCTGGCTTGGGAGTTGCCACGGCTAACTCAAAATTTTGAGGAATAAATGCACTTTGAAGTAGCCCAGGCACTTTGAAGTGCCCATGGGTTAACCACAGCTACATGCAAGCTGGCACTTCAAAGTTGAACACTTTGAAGTTGCCACGGGGGAGAATTAGCTTCATGAAGGGCTGCATGTGCACTGCAGCACTTCATTAATAATCTCCTGCCACCCTACTTACCATCCTCCCTTTGAAGTAGGGAGTTAGTGTAGATACAGCCCAAGTGAGGACAAACTATGGTTTGTATAAATATTATATAATATTTTCAGTATTATTTTCAATCTACTCTCACATCCTTTTTCCTGACTGCTGTTGTACACTAGGCAGAGGACATTCATTCATTAGTTGCTGATAATGATGATCTCTTTTTCCCGACACGTTTCAGTTAATTCAGACATTGGTAAGGTTTATGAACTGTTCAGATTATTCCTTGCAATGTGTATTATTTTATCTTTGTCAGCACTGAAATTCTTCTGTGATCATGCTGTCCATTTGCCCAACTTTGTTAAGTCTCTCAGCAATTACTCACAATGTTCCCTGGGCTTGACAACCTAAATAATTCTGTGCCCTTTACAGATTTTACCACCTCTTTGACAAAACATAGGTGAGCCTCTGGGTAGGGCCAAGTTCATCGATTTCTAAGTTATAGGATTTAAAAATAGTCAATTTAATGAGTTCAGATGTTCAAATCTGAAATTGCATAGCGCTGTCACAGTTGGTCATGGGAGGCTGCAAAGGTATTCTAGGAGGGTTCTGAGATTGCCAGACTTATTTCTACATTGCCTTGAAGACTGAGCTCTAGAGGCAGCAACTGAGGAACTTACCACAGCTGGGGGAGCTTCATGGACCTTGGTTTGATTTCCCCCGTGCTACTGGAAGGCCATCAGCTCAGGAGCTCCTAGCAGCTAGTTCCAGCTGAGGTGAAGAGGGATGGGACTTCCTTGTCCTTAGAATACCTGCTCGGGGCAGGAAGAGCAAGCCCACTGCCACTGCTTCGACCTAGCAAATGGAGCTTGCTGCATGCCCATCCCTGTCCCTTCTTGCTTCCCACAATAGCTAGAAATCTGATTTCACAGTCCGTGACATGATCTTCACAGCCATGAATTTGGTAGGGCCTTTGGTAGGTTTGGATGTCAGTTCTCTTACTGAACTAAGATTATGGTTTATTAATTCTTTATCTTAGAGCTTTTTGTACCAATTTTCATCACTCTTCAGAGATTCTTTTAACATACATTATGTACTGTTACTGAGCTTCGTGGTAGATGGATATAAAGAATCTGTATGCCTCAGAATGTAATGTAGGTCATCATTTTGTTTTAAAATAATGCACTATAAAATAACCCATCTCTTGAATTCCAGATTCAATTAAATCAAATGGTATTCAATAAAAATATTTTCCTTCTGAAGAAACATTATCTTCAGAAAAGAAGTATTATATTTTTAAAATGGCACCTGCATATGGAAGTATAAGGCTAGATCCAATGTGCATTTGAAGTCAAAGGAATTACTCCCATTGACCCATTCTTTCATGGGGGTAGAAGGCTGGGGTGGGTGCAGGGGCCCCTGCCATCCTGAGCCCAAGGGCCCCATTGGGTCTAGGATGGGGTGGGGACTATGGGGAGGTAGAGCCAGGGAGGGGGTGCTGCCATTGCCATGGCATGGGTGCCAGGGGTGTGCGGGGGCCAGTGGGGAAGGGAACCTGGGGGGACGGAGGTGGGGAGGGGTGGCTCACCCTGGCCTGCACTGGTGACGAGCTACTGGGCCAGTGTGAGCTGGGCAGCTAGGGAGAATTTGGACAGGATCAGGGTGGTCAATTCAGGGGCAGGATGGGCAGCAGGAGGGGTGACAGGAGGCATGGCCAGCCACTCCAGCTCTGAGTAGGCAATGCACCAGAGCACCACAGCTGCCTCACTCCACACGTCCTGCTGCCAGGCCCTGTCCTCACGCTCCATATTGAGCCATTGCCATCTGCCGTCTGCTCGCAGATGGCCACAGTGTGGGCAGCTATGGCCACTTCTGCGTCACAGTGACGGCATCACCGAGTCCTCCAGGTTTGGCCATGCGATGGCCTGGGGTACAGGGATGGGGGTTCCTCCTCTCTCTCAGTCGGCAGTATGGGACTGCGAGCTCCTGGGGTGGGACTGTCCTGGCCCTCAGAGACGTCACAGAGGAGACACAAGGGGAAAGAGAGGCGAGCTGTCAGTGCTGCCACCTGGCCCTGGGGGAGCCCCACCTCACACCCCTCAAGCCATCCCCTGACCCACTCTCCACTCACCTGACACCCCCCCCCCGGGGGTCCCATGAAGCCAGTGGTTCTGCATGTGTGGGGCACCCACAGGATGCCACCTGCCCCCATCTCATTCCCCAGGAGGGAGGGTTGCAGTTCTGGCCATGGATACAGGTGTTGCATGCTGCTCTGCCTGGGGTTGGGACATGGCCAAGGAAACAGGGAATGGTGCCCCCTCCCCAGCCCAGGGTTCCTGAATCACCAATTACCTACCTGAGGTTCCAGCAAACACATCTGGGGAGGCGCAGCTCGGGAAGGGGATGGCAATGAAGAGGGAGCCCTCCCCCTCTGATAATGCCTCTGGTGCCTCTGTGCTGGTCTGGCTCGAGGCTCCCAGCTAGTCCTGCAGCTCCAGCTCGGGTCAAGCACAGGACTGACAGTGTCGATGATGGCCTCTGATTCTGCCACACCCTTGGGGTTGAGGACAATGTCCAGTGCCTTGTAATGTGGGCACCTTGGGGTGGCCCCCGCCCCCAAGCACCTGGCCAAGTCCCTGGTGCAGCAGTAGGCCTGCCGAAGTTCTTTCACTTTTGATCTTACTTAATTGGCCATGAGGAGGGGGTGGCCACAGTTCTGGAATCCCTGCAACAGTTGCTCAAAGGCTGCAGCATTGCAGGGCTGGCTGGTGCTATGCTGCAGCACTTCTTCATCCCCCGCCTCCCCCCAGAGGGGCTCCTCCTTTTCTGCCCCTGGCTGGTCACCGGTGACCCCTCTGGCTGGGAAGAGTGGGGCTTCTGGGGTTCCCGGGGGTCTTGGCTGCTCACCATCGGGCTGGTGGGATGCATTGCTGAGATGTAGGAGAAGGTGCAGGGTGTATCTGGCAGAACTCATACTCCTGAGGCTGCCAGCACACTCTCAGCTTCCTGCATGGGGTTTCCAAGTCCTTGCAGCTCTAAAAGCAGCTGGAGCCAGAGACCACAGAGTGTCTCTGGTGCTGGTAAGGGTGTCTCTGAGCTCCCTGTGGCTGCTGCCATGGATGACGTGCTTTTTCGAAAGAGTGGGCTGGGGAACATCTACACACGCCCTCTTTCGAAATTGGATTTCAAAGGAGGGTGCTGTTCCTGAATCTGATAGGAAGAGCAATTTTGAAATTTGTGCCCTGTTCCTCTGAAAATAATTTTGAAAGAGGCTGTCATGTGTGTAGATGCTCCACAGCCTCTTTCAAAATTAGGCCCCCTTTCAAAATTAATTGAGAAAACAAATGCTAGTGTAGATGCAGCCTGTGTGTGTAGATGCTGTATTTTGAAATAGCTGAGTGCTATTTCAAAATGCATTTTGTGTGTAGCAGCATTACTTCAAAATAAGCTATTTTGGAATAGCTCTTCCAGAAAATCTCCTTTCGAAATAAGGCTGCTGTGTAGACATAACGGCTGTGTCTACACTGGCATTCCTCTTTTGAAAGAGGCATGCAAATGAAGGAAATTGAAAATGCAAATGAGGCGCAGATTTAGATAGGTGGCACCTTATTTGCATATTCTTATTTCGAAATAGCTTCTTTCAAAAGAGGAAAACCAGTGTAGACACTGCTCTTTCGAAAGTAAACCCCATCTTTGAACGAATGCTTCTTCCCTTTTTTATGGGAAAAAGGATTCTTTTAAAGATGGGGTTTACTTTTGAAAGAGCAGTGTCTACACTGGCTTTCTTCTTTCAAAGCAAGCTATTTTGAAATAAGAATATGTAAATGAGGTGTCAGATATGTAAACATTTGCCTCATTTGCATTTTCAATTTCCCTCATTTGCATGCCTCTTTCAAAAGAGGAATGCAAGTGTAGACACAGCCAGCCTAATCTAACTGGCCCAAGTACACAGAAAACTGACAACAGAGCAGGGACTTGGACCCAGACTGGCAAAGGCTAGGTGAATCTAAAGTTTAATTCACTAGACCACTCTTCCCCATTCCACACTTATTTTGAAATGAATATTGATGACCAAACACTTTAGGGGAATTTTGCTGTGCATATTGCTCTATTTTATAATAAAAATCTACAGATCTTTAAAGAAAACAATTAGATTAAAATAATTACT
The DNA here is from genome assembly GCF_033958435.1 of Carettochelys insculpta. NCBI lineage: Eukaryota > Metazoa > Chordata > Testudines > Carettochelyidae > Carettochelys > Carettochelys insculpta. Next base: position 85,501,596 of record NC_134138.1, on the reverse strand, counting down.
TGTATCCTGTTTGTTTTCATTCTGAGTGTATAAATAGTTTACCTTTTTTCTCATTTACTGAGTATTGTTTTGTTTTTGTGTAAGAATATTTTCTAATCAGACAGCATTCATACATGTCAGCTGTAATAATGGGGATTGTCAGATAGAAGTATAAAAAAAACATTGACAACACATAGAGAGTATTTGATAACATTTGAAAGTAAATTAAGAAAGTTGGAATACCTTTTGTTACTGGGTAGTCCCATTTAAAAAAATCAATAAAGTCGTTAGGAAATACTTAGGTATATTATGATAAAATAGTAGTTCAACCTATCTATTTAAGGAATTGCCAGTGATTTCTGAGAAGAGAAATAAGAATATGCAGATTACAGACTCTATTGATTATATAAAAACAAATTATCTGTCATCTGATCTTTGTCCCAGGAGTTCTGCTCATTTCGCAAGAGGTAAGGGTAGTGATGTTTCTTAAAGAAACAATGGGTAAATAAGCACTCATTTCCAAGTGAAAATCAATCATAGTTGGATGCCTGTTTCACATTTATATTTAAAAACATCTTCTCCTCTAACAATACTTTACAAGTGGCTATTTTAATCACCCATTATCTGAAAGGCAAATCTCTATTGGTATACAATAACATTTTATATACTAAATGACCTTGTGGCTTGTCTTGTCCAATTACTGAAGATAATCGGAACTCAGGAGGGAAGATATCACCTCACGTCTTGTTAAACATTTTAGATATAACATTCATTGTGTTGCTGTAATGTGTTTAGTTTGGACTGAATGCATTTTTAGACCAAATTGAAGTGGAGTTGGAATTAATAGACTGATTTGTTTTCAGAGCAGATACCACTACCCTTTCTCATAATGAACAGTTCTTTACTTTGTAAGTAGTTCCCATCGATTTTGGGGAGTAAGATAATGCTAAAAGTTAGTGAGGGTGGCATAGTTCCAGTTTTTGCCCTTCCTTGAAGTAAATGAAGATAATTAATTGAGTTCCTTTTTGAGGGAATAGATGAATATTTGTTGATATAAAATCATAGAATCATAGGTCTGGACGGGACTTCAGGGGGTCATCTACTCCAGCTCCCTGCTTCAAGCTGGATCAACCCCCACTAAGTCATCCCAGCCAGCACCTTGTCACGCCGGGACTTAAAAACCTCAAGGGATGGAGAATCCACCATCTCTCTAGGCAACACATTCCACTGCTTCACCACCCTCCTGGTGAAGTAGTTTTTCCTAATATCTAACCTACACCTCTCCCTCTTCAACTTTAGCCCATTACTCCTTGTTCTGCCATCTGACACCACTGAGAACAGTATCTCACCCTCCTCTTTAGAGCTCCCCTTCAGGAAGTTGAAGGCTGCTATTAAATCTTCCCTGTCTTCTCTTCTGTAAACTAAACAAGCCCAAATCCCTCCGCCTATCCTCATAGGTCTTTTGCTCCAGCCTCTTAATCATTTTTGTTGCCCTCCGCTGAACCTGCTCAAGTACATCCACATCCTTTTCATACTGGGCGGCCCAAAACTGGACACAATACTCCAGATGTGGCCTCACCAGTGCCGAATAGAGGGGAACAACTACTTTTCTCGATCTGCTTGAAATTCTCCTCCTAATGCACCCTAGTATGCCATTAGCCTTCTTGGCTACAAGGGCATACTGTTTACTCATATCCAATCTTTCATCCACCATAACTCTTAGGTCCCTTTCCATTGTACCACTGCTGAGCCAGCCTATAACAATGCTTGGGATTCTTCTGCCCCAGGTGCAGGACTCTACACTTCTGCTTGTTGAACCACATCAGGTTTCTTTTGGCCCAGTCCTACAATTTATCCAAGTCACTCTAGATTCTCTCTCCACCCTCCAAAGTATCTACCTCTCCCCGTAGTTTTGTGTCATCTGCAAACTTGCTGAGGGTGCAATCCAGTCCCTCATCCAGGCCATTAATAAAGAAGTTGAACAACACCGGCCCCAGAACCAAGCCTTGCATCACTCCACTTGAAACTGACTGACATCCAGATATTGGGCCATTGACTGACACCCGTTGGGCCCAGCTGTCAAGCCAGCTTTCTATCCATCCTATAGTCCAAGGATCCAATCCATATTTCCTTAACTTATAGACAAGAATGTTGTGGGAGACCGTATCAAAAGCTTTGCTAACATCAATGTATATCACATCCACTGACTTCCCCATGTCAACAGAGCCTGTTACCTTGTTATAGAAGCTAATCAGATTGGTCAGGCAGGACTTGCCCCTGGTCAATCCATGTTGGCTACTTTTGATCACTTTCCCCTCTTTCAAGTGCTCCAAAATGGATTCCTTGAAGATGCTCTCCACTATTTTTCCAGCAACAAAGGGTCCTGTGGCACCTCATAGAGTAACAGAAAAGTTTTGAGCACGAGCTTTCGTGAGCACAGACTCACTTCATCAGATGCTCATGCTCAAAACTTTCCTGTTGGTCTATAAGGTGCCACAGGACCCTTCGTTGCTGTTACATATCCAGACTAACACGGCTACCCCTCCGATACGTGACACCATGCAAGGCACATTATTTTTCCAGGGATTTGAGGTAAGTCTGATTGGTCTGTAGTTCCCTAGACTGTCCTTCTTTCCTTTTTTAGAGATGGGCACTACATTTGTCTTTTTCCAGTCATCTAGGATCTCCCCCAATCTCCAAGAGTCTTCAAAGATAATGACCAAAGGTTCAGCAATGACATCTGCCTATTTCCTCAGTAGTCTTGGGTGCATTAAATCCAGACCCATGGATTTGTGAATATGTAGTTTTTCTTGATAGCTCAGAACTTGTTCTTTCCCCACAGATGGCTGCCCTCCAACTTTCCATGATTCAATGGCTAGGACTGTAGTGTGGGAGTTGACTTTGTCTGTGAAGACTGAGGCAAAAAAAGCATTGAATACTTCAGCTTTTCCTACATCATCTATCACTAGGTTACCTCCCTCATCCAGTAATGGCCCCACACCTTCTCTGATAACTCATTTATTGTTAACATTCCTGTAGAAACCCTTCTCATTACTCTTCACATCCCTTGCCAGCTGCAGTTCCAATTGTGATGTTGCTCTCCTGATTACTCCCCGGCATTCTCCAGCCATATGTTTATACTCCTCCTTAGTCAACTGTCCATAATTCCATTTCTTGTATTCATCATTTTTTAAGTTTAAGCTGACTAAGGATTTCCCTGTTAAGCCAAGCTGGTTGCCTACCATGCTTGCATTTCTTACTATGCAGTGGGAAGGTTTGTTCCTGTGCCTTCAGTAAGACTTCTTTAAAATACTGCCAGTTCTCTTCAACTCTTTTCCATTTCCTCTTCATTTCCCAGGGGATCCTGCTCATCAGTTCTCTCAGGGAGTCGAAGTCTGCTCTGCTGAAATCAAGAGCTTATATGTTACTGCTCACCTTTCATCCTTTTGTCTGGATCCTGAAATCTACGATCTCATGGTCGCTGCAGCCCAGGTTTCCACCCACTTCTATTTCTCCTACTAGTTCTTCCCTGTTTGTGAGCAGCAGGTCAAGTTGTGCATGGCCCCTGGTTGGTTCCATCAGCACTTGTACCAAGAAGTTTTCCCCAAACATTCTCTAAAAACTTCCTGAATTGTCTGTGTACTGCTGTATTGGTCTCCCAACAAATGTCCGGATGATTAAAATGAGTGATAGTCCCATAAAGTCTATATTGAACCAGAGATGATGATGGCCATGTGTGTTGTATATGCTGGTGGACCCCCTGCCCATGCACTTCTGGGGGGGCGACTTACATTTTTTTCTCTCTCTTATGTGATTGTTTCTGATTGTATTTTGCTATATTGTTTTCATTGACTATTCTAGAGAGATATATCTACACTGGCAGCTTCCATCAACAGAGGTCACTGTTGACAGAGAAACCCTGGCAAAACTTCTGTCGACTGACAGCATTTACGCACAACAGCAAATTGAAAGAGCAGTCCGCTCTGTCGACAGAGAGCAGCCAGACTCTCCAACCCTGTCTCCACAGAACGGCTGAGCAGAAGCTCTGCAAACAGGGGCTGTGTCTACACGTGCCCCAAACTTTGAAATGGCCATGCAAATGGCCATTTCGAAGTTTACTAATGAAACACTGAAATGCATATTCAGCGCTTCATTAGCATGCGGGCAGCAGCGGCGCTTCGAAATTGACGAGACTTGCCGCCGCGCGGCGCGTCCAGACGGGGCTCCTTTTCGAAAGGGCCCCGCCTACTTCGAAGTCCCCTTATTCCCATGAGCTCATGGGAATAAGGGGACTTCGAAGAAGGTGGCGTCCTTTCGAAAAGGAGCCCCGTCTGGACGCGCCGCGCGGCGGCAAGGCTCGTCAATTTCGAAGCGCGGCTGCCGCCCGCATGCTAATGAAGCGCTGAATATGCATTTCAGCGCTTCATTAGTAAACTTCGAAATGGCCATTTGCATGGCCATTTCGAAGTTTGGGGCACGTGTAGACACAACCAGGGCCACCCAGGAAACTGGAAGCCCTCTCTGTCGACAGAAGTGTCTCCAGGGCATTCTGTCGACAAAACACTGTTGACAGAAGTGCTATTCCTGATTGGGGAGAGATATAACACTGCCGGCTGAACAGCTGCATTTTCTTGGCAAATTTTTGACAGAGCTCTTTAACCATGTAGACACTCAGTGAATTTTGTTGACAAAAGCCCGGTTTTGTCAACAGAAGCTGCCCGTGTAAACACAGCCTGTCATTTTAAAAAATATTTATTTACTAAACTGAGTCACACTAAGACTGCCATTGCTTGAGTATTGCATAAAGCCACCACACATAAGATGGGAAACATCTTTTGTGGTTTCAAACCTTCTATTTGCTTTTGATGTCAATTAGCATTTTCTTCTGTGTCCTATCATTTCCTTCTATCTTACACCCGGTCCATGATGCATTATGACAGGTCCGTGATCCATGCTGCACACTTAGATAATGCATACAATAATCCATTCTTATCCTCCTCAATCCTACCACCCTGACTTCTCCTATTTGTTTTGCTCACTTGTTGCATGTGAGCTAAGAGCTTTCAAACAGGTCCTTTGCCTAGCATGATGGACCCTGATCCTAACTGGGGCTACTAGGTGCTGTGACAAAACAAGCAATAAACAATAAGCTAAAACTTTGACAGATCACAATACAATAGGACACTCCTTCAGTGCAAATCAATGTTTGTTTCTCAAGCTACACACTTCTGCAGCATTTCATAGAAATATAGAATCATAAGACCGGAAGGGACCTGGAGAGGTCATCTCATCCAGTCCCCTGCACTCATGGCAGAATTAGGTAGATCATTTGTGACAGGAGTTTGTCTAACCTGACCTTAAAAATCTCCAGTGATGGAGATTCTACAACCTCCTCAGGCAATTTATTCCAATGCTTAACTCTCCTTCCAGTTAGAATTTTTGTCCTAATGTCCAACTTAAATCTCCCTTGCTGCAATTTAAGTCATTGCTCCTTGTCTTATCCTCAGAGGTAAAGAAGAAAAATTGTTTGGCATTATGCATGTGAAAGTAGCCATCTACTAACATAACTCAGGATCCATCAAACTGGATGGTAAGATGAAATTTTTCCTTTTTTTAATTTTACTCTTAGTTTGACAGGAACATATGAATGGAGTAGAAAATAAGAACCTTTCTAGGTGTAACTTCCTCATAATACTATGAAATCAGTGCAAAGAGAAAGGAAACATTTTTCTTTCTCCAAATAATGACTGGCATTCTTATGTCACTTCTATATGTACCAATAGATCAGTACTACTGCAATTGGTGCAGCAGTGTCAATTTAGCGGGTCTAGTGAAGACCCACTAGAATGATCGGAGTGCACTCTGGTGGAATCTGGTACTCCAGCTATGCAAGAAGAGTAAAGGAATAGATAGGAGAGGGTCTACCATTGATACAGGATGACGTAAACACTGCAGTAAGTCAACCTAAGTTACACAGACTTCATTTATTACAAAGGTAGTGCAATTTATCGTGGTATTGTAGACACGGCTTTAGACTCCTTACTACCTTGGAAATATGAAGGTTGCTATGAGCCGGGGAGAGTAATATGTCAGTTCAGCAAGATATCATGTAAAAACAAATCAGGAAAATTCAATGCTGCTTATCTGCATTTAAACAAAGAAAATAAATTGAATATGAGATATTTTAAATTTGCTTGCACATAAAATAAACAAGGCTAAGTAAATTTGTACAGCATTTGTAAATGTATACAATATTTTAAAAATATTTTCTAATTTTTAGCCAAATATTTGCTCCATTTAATAGCTGCCTATTTACTTAGCTCGTGAAATAATTGCTCAACTCTTCCTCTTTTTTAAGCACAGAATATTAGAAAGATGAGTTTACATGAACAGAAAAAAAAAGGTTTGCCTATTCTATGGTTAATTGGTTTAAAGTAATGATACCATCCCAAAAATAATATAATCTGAATGCTACAAGCTTTTAATATACAGTCAGACATTTGCAAATTCTTCTGAGACTTTTTTGATATCATTAATGTGCTCAGTAAAACAAGTCATTAGAATAGGCTAGCTTAAAACTGCAACATGAGTTCTCACTTCTATCTGACTCCTCACTAGAAACATATAATTGTATTTTTGTTTTCTTTCCAAAGCAGAGCCACTGAAAAGCTAAGGGATATTGAGAAATCTTATACTACTGACACGTAACATTTTCAGACTATCAGGATAAATAACCAGTGGTTCAAAAGGCGGCATTTATTTAAAAATACAACCCATCCCTGAAATTTTAGATCTTCAAGAGGCTTGACTGGGCTTCCAAATCAGACGATACAAGCCTGAAGATGAGTTCTTGTTCATGTGTGTGGAAAACATTTCTGCTTTTGTAAGGATGTCTGGTTATTTCAAGATGATTTAAGAGAAACATGCTTTTATAAATAATATGCTTGGGCAGTAAGCAGAAATACAGGTAAGTACCTCTTTGGGCAACAATTCCTTTTGAAAAACTAATATACATTGGAGAGACCATATAGTACTTCTCATCTACTTGAAGAGTACTAGAATCACCATGGCATTTCAAACCATTTTGCTTTTCATTAAGGTCAGCTTTTGACTTCAACACTTCAATTTTGCTATTTAAGATTATTGAAAGATAAATTATGTGCTCCTGATCTGAGCAAAATTTCCACAAAATTCAATGGTGGGATTTTGTTTGTGCAAAGTTATAAATTATCATATAACAGTATAAGCTTAGAATTTACATGATGAGCTGAAAACTTTGGGGACATTCCTGTTCTCCCTCCCCCTGGGGTCTGAACACAAAAGAATATTGGTAGAATTCACTTCATCACACAGCATGATTTGTGCCCCAAAGCTCAGGGAGAATTTGATATTACCAGTATAGCAACTGATTCTCCCTGATAGCCTTTGGAGAGTAGAGCAAATTGCTTATCTAGGACCTGGGGAAGCATTCGTCTCCTTTCCCACCCACACATACATGTTTTGCTCTGTTTGGCTGTGTCTACACTAGTAAGTACATTAGAAATTAAGGTTGGAAGATGACCTTCTTTCGAAATAACCCATGTAGCATCTACACACATCCCACAATCTTTTGAAGGTAACACTGAAAGAACAGCGGAGTTCTATCAAAGTTGGTCCTCCATTCCTACAAGGGGAAGACCAGCCAACTTCGAAAGAGTATTTCGAAAGAGAGCAAGTGTAGACACTCTGCAGATGGCTATTTTGAAAGAGGGAGTCCACCATGGTGGTGATCAGCTGGCAGGCGGCAGTGACGCTCTCAGCAGGAGTGGAGCTCTATGGCTCCAGCATTCAGCTGCATTTAAAGACGCAGGCTCCCACAAACCTCAGGCAGGAAGCTGAGAGCATGCAGGCAGCAGGGAGCAGCACACCAAATGCCCAGCCAGTCCCTCTTCCTTCCTGGCCCCATGGCCAGCCACCCGGACCCCCAACCACCCCAGAGGCCCTCCAACGACAGCAGTGAGTCCTCCTATGAGGTGATCCAGGCCCTGAAGTGCCATGTCCCCTTCTGGATGGAGGCTGAATGCCAGGACCTCCTCTCCCTATGGGAGGATGAGGAGGTCCTCCAACAAATAGGAGCCTGGCACTGCAATGCCATGGCCGTGAGCGGCTGGCAAAGGGGCTGATCTTCCGGGGCCACCCCACCCACAACCTGGACCAGGTCCAGTCAAAAGTGAAAGAACTCTGGCAGGGGTATTGCAGGGCCCAGGATGCAGCCAGGTGGTCGGGGCAGCTCCCACAAGCTGCACCTACTATAAGGAGCTCCACCGCCTCCTGGGGCTGAAGGAGGCTGGACCCCCCATTGTAGTGCTGGACGTAGCTGCGGCTGACACTGAGCTGGAGATGGTGATGGAGGGTGAGGAGAACCCAGGACCAGCAGCCAGCACCAGGCACCCACGGACAGCACGGTACCCTGACCCCACCAGCAATGACAAGGGCTCAAGGGAGGGGACCCTCATCACTGACATCCCAACTAGGGCATTCAGCCAGGCCCCATCTGCCCGTGTCTTGCCTGACCTCTCGGAGGACCCACAGGTAGGTGGCATGCATGCCAACTGTCCCATGGCCTGGGGAGGAGGCATCAGGTCCTGACTGGGGTGGCAGCAAGCCTCCCACATGGCCCCCAGCCCTGGTGCATGTGGACCCCAGATGGCTATGCTTCCCAGGCCCGGGGGGCCAATGCACAGTGCTCAGCACCACATGGATGGGACAGCAGCACAGGCTGGCTGGCCGTGGATGGACTGGGGGGGAGTGGGAGGAGCCTGTGCCCATGGCACTCATGCAGGGCACCTTGGGACATGGGCACTGCAGGGATCCCAGGAGGAGGGGTGGTGCTGGGTGGGGGGAACAGGGTCCTGTGCCTGGGACTAGTGGTCCATTCCCCTCTTCCATTCTGTCTCCACAGCTCCTGCAGCCAACAGCTGAACCAGCCCCACCACTGAGGGCAATGGGAAGTGGCCTGGACCCCAAATAGAGCCTGCACAGAGTCACTGCCAGGCTAGCTGCCAGCATCATCAGGGTGGGGAGGAGGAGGCGGGGGACGCTGCTCGCAGGACCTTACAGGCGTGCTGCAGGAGTGGCTTGCCATGGAGCAGCAGGTCTGGGACTGGGTTGCAGCAAACCTTGACACCCTGACCCTGCCCATGGTGGGTTGCCTGGCCCCAGCTGCTGCCAATTTGCAAGCTAATCCCACTCCCACCCCCACCCCTCCCACCGCCACCCCACCATTCCCCATCCCCCTATCATCCAGCAGCCATCTTGCCTTCTCCCCACCCTCCCCGGTCCCCCGGTAAGCCTCCCTCTACTGACCTCCACCCCCGGGACACCCCTTCCATCCCACCCCCTGCAGCGAATCCCCGCCCTCATGAGCCCAACCTTACTGGCCTGGTCTCGACCCATCTTCCCCCATCCAGCCTCGTACAGCTGGCCCATATGTTGCTGGCCAGAGCTGGCCAGGAGGACACCACATCCCCTGCCCACAACTCCCAGAGTGCCAACCCCAAGGAGCCCACAGGGTTCCCTGCCCCAGCTGCACCCCTACCTCCCTGTGCCATTGGCCCCACCCCAGCTGCGATGGGCCCCCCAGATATGGGGGGGGGAAGAGGTGGGTGCCAGTGACAGGGATCCCAGCCCTTGACCACCTTTGATGGGTAGAGACCCCTGCCCCTACCCTCAGCTCTCCCAGGGCTCAGAGATTGCCCGCCCAGGGCCACAACGCCCCTGTATATAGTTCTCCCCAGCCCCACCCCATTTGAAGTTTCCCCCATATATAGTTCCCTGCAGGTGGCACAGGAACATACTGCTGTCAGGTGACATTAAAGTATTTATTGCATGGTTCAACCTGAGCCCCGTTGGTAGGTGTGGGGGTCATGGTGGGGTGTGTGTGCAGGATGGTAGTGGGTGGGGTGCGGGGGTTACTGTGGTCCCCACTTGAAGACCTGGAGCAGGGCCTCCCATACCCCCACTCCATCCTGCTGGGACTGGCGGCATGGGGAAACAGAAGGCTGCTCGTACCTGTGCCCCACTTCAGAGGCCCACCCCTGCATGAATGGCTCATGCTTTGCCTCCACCAGGTTGTGCAGGGTGCAGCAGGCCCCCACCACTGCCAGAATGCTGGGGAGGCCCACCTCCAGCCTGGTGAGGAGGCATTGGAAGCTGTCTTTCAAGCAGCCGAATGCCTGCTCAACTCTGTTGTGGGCCTGGTTCAGCTGCTCATTTAAAATGTCCTGGCTAGGCTAAGTGTGTCCCGTGTATGGCCTCATCAGCCAGGCCTGCAGGGGGTAGGCCGCATCCACCACTATGCAGAGTGGCATTATGTTGTCCCCGATGGGGAGCTCCCGATGGGGCATGAAGGTCCCTTTGGCCAGGCGGCAGCCTAGTCCTGAGTTCTAGAACACCCTGGCATAGTGGGTGCAGCTCGACCAGCCCATGCAGATGTCCTGGAAGCAACAGTTGGCATCAACAAGTGCCTGCAGGACCACGGCGTGGTAGCCCATGCAGTTTATGTAGGCCCCGCTGCTGTGGTCTGGGGCCTGGATGGCAATGTGCATGCCATCTGGGACCCCAAAACAGTTCAGGAAGCCTAACTCCTCAAACCCCAGATGGCATCGTCCAGGTCCCCAACATGAATCAGCTGCTGCAGGAGGACCCTCTCGATGGCCCGGACAACCTACAAGGTGTGTGGGGGGGCACATTTGTGAGTGGGGGGAGGGGTGCAGTGGGCCCGCCTGTCCCCATCCCTGGCCCCTGCAGAGCAGGCTTCCCTGGGGCCCCTGTCCCCACCCCATGCCATTGCCCCTGTCCTGTTGCCACTGGGGAGCCACGTCCCTGGTCCCCAACGGTGCCCAATGCTAGGGTGCCCCCTACCCCCTGGCCCCTGCATGCGGTGGGGACATGACCCGGGCACAGCTTACCATGTTGAGGATGGCCCCAATGGTGGCCCTGCCTACCCTGAATCGATGAGCAACAGACCAGTGACTGTCTGGGGTGTCCAGTTTCCATAGGGTGATGGCCATCCTTTTCTGGAGCAGAAGTACCAGCCTCAGGTGGGTGTCATGGAGCAGGAGGGCTGCGGAGAGCCAGTGGCACATCTCCAGGAATATCCCCTTGGTCATCCTGAAGTTCTGTAGCACCCAGTCATTGTTCCAGTCCTCCAGCACCAGCTGGTCCCACCAGTTGCTGCTTGTGGGGAAGCCCCACATGCAGCGAGTGACCTGGGGCTCGGGTAGGGACATCACACCCTAAGGATGGCCTCCAGGAGGGTGGCTAGTAGGGTGGCCACCTGGCGCCACTGGTGCATGGTGGCCAGAACTGCGACCAGTGCGCTTGCTACAGCCTTGAAGGGCAGGGGGCTGCTCAGGAGTCCCTGGGGGCCCTGGGTGCCTCCTCTGCTCTCTGTCAGTCTGTGTGCCTGGGGACAGGTAGCTGGCCCTCAGCGCATGCAGGCTGAGGCTTAGGGTGGGAGGCCCCTTAAAGGAAGGGCAGGCAGTGGCCCTGTAAAGGCTCATCTGCCATGTGACCCTGCCAAAGGCGCTTCCTGCCCCTGTACTTTTGAAACGGTGCCCTGAGACATGTGGACACTCTCTTTCGGAAGTGCACTGGGGGCCTTTTGAAAGGGTGGGTTGAACCTTCGGTCCCCATTTGCCTGTGTGGATCCTCCCTTTCAAAAGGCTGTCTTTCGACGTTTCATTTCCAAAGCCATCCTTTTGAAAGGGAGCTGTAGTGTAGACGTAACCTTTCTGTGTTGAGCTTCGGTTGAAAAGGTAAGACAAGATCACAGTCACAAGAAGTTTTTGTATATTTAAGTCATGTTGGACTTCTTAAATATCATCATGCTTTTAATAAACTCATGCAATCAGCTGATGCCTCAGTATGTGGTGTAAAAACTGACACAGCTCTAATTATTCCTAGGGAGGGTGCCTTGCTTCAAAAGCCAGATATATTATATATGTAAGTGACTGCTTAGGCAAGTAAATTTTCTTTTCATGATAAATAGATCTTTTCTGCCGAGCCGTGTTTGGAGCTGAACTAGTTTAAAAATAAGGACTTTGCTTCAGATGCTCAAATGTACTTAGGTGTCGAACTCCAAAGATTTCATAGAATCATGAGGTTCAGAGGGACTGCAAGGACCATCAAGTCTAAACCTTGGGGAAGATGCAGGACTTGTGTCTAATCCATCTGTTATGAATACATGCCTTTAAAGTGTTAAACCCAGATATAGTGGGTTCTCTGTTGGCCGGCAGCCAAATGAGCCAATAGGAAGAGAGGGGAGGATTTTTGATTTGAAGCAGTTACCAACTGAGAAGGTCTTTCTTTGGCATGGCCAGAGAAAAGAGGCACAGAGATCATTTAAGCCTAAGTCAGGCTTGGAGGATTCCATAAATATTCTGGCCTCAAGAGCTGGGTCTACATTACAAAGTGCTGTCTACAGAAGTTACTGTCAACAGAGTTTTGCCAAAAGAACTGCCGTCTACAGAATGCCCACAATTAATATGGACTCTGCCTGTTAACACCCTTTGTTGACGGAGACCGGCTAGACTGCCCAGCCTTCTGTTCACAGAACAGCCAACTGGAAGCTCTGCAAACAGGGCTGCCAGATGAACTGGAAACCCTCTTGGTTGTTAGAGGACTGCCCAGAGCGTCTACACTATTTTTTCTGTCTACAGAATCTGTCTACAGAGGTGCTATGCCTCAAACTTTCAAGTCATAACTGCCAGGAAAAAGGTTGCATTCTGTTGGCAAAACTTTGTAATCCAAACACAGCTAAGGAGATCAGGCCATACAGATACATGAGTAGAAAGGAAATGTTCAGTCAGATGTGATCAGGTTATTTTTTATTTTGGGTTTGGTGGAGGACTTCAGAGTCTGGATGACGTAGCTCCCTGTACACTGTAACTTTTAAACTGAATTCCAGGAAGTAGTTCCCTGGGTTTTAATCTACCCTTTTTTTAAAGTTGCTCTGTAACATCTGGCAACTATGTATGGGTTATCATGTATATATTTTGTTTTGCTAATAAATCAACTTTTCTAAGACAATGATTTGATTCCTGTGTCCTAGAGAAGGGCATCTATCTATGTAGATGTCCTATAGTCTACTCAGAGTACAAGGGTTTAAGTCAAGTAATTCAAATCAAGAGCAGGTTCATGTATATATGCCTAAAATTGAAAGTACAGCTATCAGATTGGAGATTAATTTTTTCCTCTTTGTTTTCAAGCTCTTTCCTAAGGGATGGTTAAAAGCCTGAAGTTACCCCACAGGGAGACATACCAATCTTGCCATCCTTGGTTCTCAAGAGGAGTTTTCTCACTTGGGTGGTGGCAGCTATCTCCCATGGTCAGGAAATCTGTGAACTTTGGAAGCTTTTAAGCAGAAGCCTATAAAGCCAAGTTACTTTTAAGATATCTTGTGGACCCCCACCTTCCTCATTTAGAACAAACTTGACACCATCCATGACAGATAGCTATACATATCTCATTGAGCTGGAAGGGATCTCCAGAGGTAATCAAATTCAGTCCCCTGCACTCACAACAGGAAGTATCCCCGACATTCTTTCTTTTTTTTAAATCTAACCTACCTCCTTAAACATCCCCCTCAAAGATTGAGCCCATAATGCTGAGTTTACAAGGCCAATGCACTAATCACTGAGTTACGCATCCCTCAAGATAAGGGCAAACATACTGGAAGTGAGAAGTCTACATTCCTTTGAGGATTTTGGCCTTTTTGCCAAAATTCTGTCATTTTTCCTTCCTTTTTTAATTTTAAATTCTGAAATGCAAAAAAAAAAAAAAGTGTTGACCAGCTAATGGTTGACTCAGATCCAACTAATGGGTGACTTAGATCTCAGACTTCTGCTTTCCTGTGCATACTAGTCTTTGATGCTCTGTGCTACATCAAATTGTGCACAGTCTGTAACTGTGTAAGAAGAGAGGATTTGAAAACAATTTCATGAAAGCAGAGTTGCCACATTATGTAATTTAGTTGCAAGTCTTCCGATAGTGAGGGGTTATCTTAAAGCTCCAGCTGCAGAAGTCATGCATGAAAGCCTTATCTTTCAGTAAATAACAAAAAATAACTTTCCAGGTCTAGCATTTGAGGAGGAAAGCCTGAAAAAAAAATGAACACTAAAGCCTGACAAACCAGAAGGCCAATGAAAAGAGCCCTAAATTAATTATTTTTAAACATATCTCTTTTTGTCAAGACAATCTCATGGCTGTGGGCCTGAGTCATGAAATTAGAATACTGGTGGTTGGAAAAGATTCATTTATGTTTGTTTGAACAAATTACCTCGCTGGGAGAAATCCCTCAGCTAGTTCCATTTGCTATACCCTTTAATCCTATTGAGGATGCCAACAACGAAGTAAGTGGACATGGGAAGATTTTATCTAGTTATTTTTATATCACCTGTTTATAGTCTCAGGCCCTAGTCCTTCAAATAGTATTTTAATTCTGAGATAACTCCAGTTAACGAATCAAACTTTGTGGAACTCATCACAGGATCAAGGACCTATATATTTGCTTACAATAACGAGCTTCAGTCACTGGACAGGGAATATATAGCGTACATGTGATAGGAAATGCAGGTCTCCACCAATATGAGTATACCATACAGGTGAGCAAATAAGTGTGTATTTTGATAATTAGCTTATATTTTATTTTGTGGCATGTCTTGACTTAATCATGATATATTCAAGTCATGCTTTGTTTGAGACACTTGCTGTATGAAAAGGATGTCTAAAAGACACTGTACCATTAAGGAGGCTTGATTTGAGAAGGAATTGTTCAGTTTCTCTAGGAAGAATAAATCATTAAAAGATGCTGAATACGTAACTTGTAGGGAGTGTGCCAGCAGGATCTCAGTACTGCTGAAGGATTTGGAGAATGTCTCCTTTAGAGATCATTTGCGTGAAAATGCAAAGGTGTGCATATGTGATGCCTTGTAAACAAAGCCTGATGGGTAGCAGGTGAAGCAATGAATTTAATATCTATTGTAAACAACTTGTTGTAAAGTCACAATTTATGCTACCACCCAGTGTAAGAAGTGTGGAGTCTCACCAGTTCCTGAAGTTGTTGTGGGAATACAGGGCCCTCATCATCACTGTGTAAGATATGGATTACACAGGGCTTCCTGCATCTGAGCATTGTGAGGCAGAATTGGGGGAGAGACAGATGGTGGCAGGTTAAACTAAACTAAACTAAACTAAACTAAACTAAAAGACCTGGTTGGTTGGTTGGTTGGTTGGTTGGTGGGGGCGGGAGCCTTTTAGCCATACAGCTGTAAGACTGGCTTGACTAGTTCTTTTTGTCTACCTCCTCACTTTCCACTGTTCAAAGATAGATCTAAAGTTGGGTCTACAGTTATTTTTTGAGACTCCACCTAGGTAGATGCTGTCACTTGGCCCAGAGCTGAAGCCACTATGGCCATGTCTACACCAGCCAAAAACTTCAAAATGGCCATGCAAATGGACATTTCGAAGTTTACTAATGAAGCGCTGAAATACATATCCAGCGCTTCATTAGCATGCGGGCGGCCACCGCACTTCGAAATTGACACTGCTCGCCACCGCGTGGCTCATCCAGATGGGGCTCCTTTTCGAAAGGACCCCAGCTAGTTTGAAGTCCCCTTATTCCTATGAGCAGATAGGAGTAAGGGGACTTTGAAGTAGCTGGGGTCCTTTCGAAAAGGAGCCCCATCTGGACAAGCCGCACAGCGGCGAGCCGCATCAATTTCGAAGTGCCGCAGCTGCCCACATGCTAATGAGGCGCTGAATATGTATTTCAGCACTTCATTAGTAAACTTTGAAATGACCATTTGCATGGCCATTTCGAAGTTTTTGGCTAGTGTAAACGTAGCCTATGTGGTGAAATCACTGAGTGCTGAAATCACTTGGAGCTGAAGCCACAGAGGGCTGGAGTCAGAGGTTTTTGCTGTAGGCGAATGTAGCAGACAGGTGGTTGGCAGGAGCGACCAGCGGGCAGCCAGTGGGGCAGCTAGCAGAAGCAAGCATGACACTGGACGAGCATAAAGGTGGCATTTCTCAGACTCAGAGAGGGAATGCGCCAGGGTGATATTTCAGGGACTTGACCAAGTTGTAAGTGGGGCATCTGAAGAGGGGTATGGACAAAGTTTGGGTATGTGAATGGGACTCTTACAGTATTGGACTGGGTGAGCCTGAGAGGCAAAGGACACCTCTCAATTCATTTGAGCTGGGAAAGTTACTTGAGGATAGGTTATGAACTCCGGATGTGGTATTTTCCCAAGCTAATGCCATATGACTTCTCTGCCTCTTTCATTAGAAGTTTTTTTTCTACACTCAGACTCTGTGCTTGCGAGTGGGGAAGCATTGTCTCTCCGAGGTGCCCAGGGGTGTGTGAATTTCCCAGGCTACTAGGTGGGGGCTCAAGCCAGTTCTATGTGAGATGGATGAAAAGGAACCCATAGATATTGAACCCACCCCTGGTTGCTGCTGACCGCTTCGAGCAGAAGGGTGATATAACTAATATAACAGTATATGGCTACGTCTACACGTGCACGCTACATCGAAATAGCTTATTTCGATGTAGCGACATCGAAATAGGCTATTTCGATGAATAACGTCTACACGTCCTCCAGGGCTGGCAACGTCGATGTTCAACTTCAACGTTGCGCAGCCGAACATCGAAATAGGCACAGCGAGGGAATGTCTACATGACAAAGTAGCACACATCGACATAGGGATGCCAGGCACAGGTGCAGACAGGGTCACAAGGTGGACTAGCGCTTCCGGGGCAACAGCTAGCCACTCCCTTAAAGGGCCCCGCCCAGACGCACTCAGCCTGCACAGCACACGGTCTGAGGAGCCAGAGGAACACAGACCCCGGGCGCCGCAGTCAAGGACCCCCAGCAGCAGCAGCAGCAGCAGCCAGAGATCCACCCATCCCTCCCGGCAGGAGCAGGGCTTGCCCTGCTCCATGCTATGCAGGAGGCAGCTGAGCACCTTCTTGCTACACCGAAGGAGGAGCTGCCCCCAGGGCAGCAGGGCTCAACCCCTAACCCTGCAGCACCCTGCCCCCCCGCCGCCTCACACTCCGGCAGCTGTGGAGCTACCCCACCAGCACCGACTGGTGGGACCAGCTGGCGCTTGGGGAGTGGGACGACGACCGCTGGCTCAGGAACTTCAGGATGAGCTTGCAGACATTTATGGAGCTGTGCCAGTGGCTCACCCCCGCACTCAGGCACCAGGACACGGCGATGCGGCATGCCCTCACAGTGCAGAAACGGGTCGGCATCGCTGTCTGGAAGCTGGCCACTCCTGACAGCTACCGATCCGTGGGACAGCAGTTTGGTGTCGGCAAGGCCACTGTCGGGGCTGTCCTCATGGAGGTAAGAGAAACCACGGGGGGAGGGCAGGGCACGGGAGGGGGGCCCGGGCAGAGGAGGTCAGGGGAGGGGAGGGGAGTCCAGGTCAGGGGAGGGGAGGGGAGGGGAGGCCAGGGCGGGGGAGGGCAGAGGAGGGCAGGGCAGGGCAGGGCCATGCACACCCTGCTCACCCCTCATTGGTGCTGTCCCATGGGCTTTCTCTGCAGGTTGTGCGTCCCATCAACGCCATGCTCCTGCACAGGCTCGTGAGGCTGTGCGACCCAGATGCCACCATCGCAGCCTTTGCCACCCTGGGCTTCCCCAACTGCTTCAGGGCTCTGGATGGGACTCACATCCCCATCCGCGTCCCGCATCACAGTGGAGGACGATACCTGAATCGCAAGGGGTACCATTCTGTGGTCCTCCAGGCCTTGGTGGACAGCCGGGGCCGTTTCCAGGACATTTATGTGAGCTGGCCTGGCAGCACACACGACGCCCGGGTTTTCTGGAACTCGGGCCTGTGCCGCCGGCTGGAGGCGGGGACCTACATCTCCCAGCGGGAGATCCCTCTGGGGGACACCACCATGCCCCTCTGCATCATCGCAGATGCGGCATAACCCCTCCGGCCGTGGCTCGTGCACCCGTATACGGGCCATCTCTCCGCTAGCCAGGAGCGCTTCAACCAGCGCCTGAACCACGCGCCAGATGGTGGAGTGCTCATTTGGCCGCCTGAAGGGACGCTGGAGATGTCTCCTGACCCGCCTGGATGTGGGCCCCAACAACATCCCCCTGATTGTGGGTGCCTGCTGCGCCCTGCACAATTTGGTGGAGAGCAAGGGGGAGGCCTTTTTCCAGGGCTGGGCTGTGAAGGCCGGCAGGGCCGATGTGCAGCCACCCGCTGCCCCCACTTCCATGATAAGGCTGCGGGGTGAACTCTGCCCAGGCCCCCCACTGCCCGCCCCTTCCTCCCCCACACTCCTGCCCCAACGCCCACACCATGGAGCACCCCACCGCACCCCCCCCTCCCACTTTTCCTGGACAAATGACAGCACGCACTTGTGGCTGAACTTAAACTGCTTTTTCTTTTAGAACTTTTTAACTGTAAATATATGAAACAAGAACAAACTATATACAACATGTGGAAGCAAACTAATATGTACAAATAAAACAATACTAAGAAACAAGTGTCCTCATTAATAAAAAGAAAACCAGGGAGGATAAAGGGGAGAACTATTTACATGGGTGGGGCAGGGCAAATGGGGGCCACAAACAAATAAGTTAAAACTATATACAAGGGGGGGGGCCACGTCCCGGGCCCCTCGCCCCTATAGTCCGGCACTGGGCGTGGCCGGCCGGGAGCCCCGCCGCAGTCGCAGCCCTGTCCGGGGCTGGCTGGGGGCGGGCCGGACCGGAAGATATACCCAGCGAGTCTCAGGTGGCTCCAGGGGTCCCTCGGCGCTCCGGCCCTCGCCGGTGGTTGGCGGGGCGACGGCGGACGGGACGGCGACGGGCGGAGCAGCTGGTGGTGCGGCTGGTGGAGCAGGCACGGCAGGCGCTGTGGCGGCCGGCGCAGCATGGGGGGCCAGGTAGTCCACCAGGCGGTTGAAAGTCTCCATGTAGGCCCCCATGCCTCTTGACGCCAGGCCAGCGCCTGCTCCTGCAGCTGCAGGTGGTGCTCCGCGACCTCCAGCTGCCGTCGGTGGATGGCCAGCAGCTGGGGGTCCATCGCTGTCGGCTGGTGGTGGTGCGGGGTCCGCCGTCTAGCCCGCCATGGGGCCGGTCGGTCCTCAGCCAAGGGCCTGGCCTGGAGCGATGGCCCCGGAGGGCTCTTCAGGACCACTGATGCCTCGCCGGCGCTCTCTTCCGGTCCTTCTGATGGTGCAGGTGCGGGACTCAGGAGAGGAGCGGGGGGAAGAAGAATGGAGACAGGCGTTAGTGTGGGCCCCGAGCCATGGCCTTTGTCCCCCCAGCCCTGTGCTGCAGGTTCCCCATCCCCGTCCCCGGGAGATGCTGCTGTGATGAATGGGGTTCAGGGGTCCCCCTGCCCTGCACCCCGTCCCCTGGTGGGAGCGACTCTCACTTCACTCCGCAGGGTCTGACAGGAGAGGTTTCTTAGGCCACAGATGCCCAGTTTCTCCCAGGAGTGACAGCACCAGACATCAGTCCTTCCAACCCATCGTGGGGAGAAGACCCCAAGGGGTGCCCCTCTGGGATGCAGCTTTCCCCCTCCTCAGGCTGGCTGCCTTCCAGCTCTCCCTTCCCCTAGCCACTACCTGTGGCCCCCACCCTCCCCCCCCAATTCAAAGCCAGCTCGGCTCCTACCTCCTCTTTCTTCAGGGCAGAGGTGTCACCTGCCAGCTGTAGCCCCAGGATCATCCTTTGCCCCTGGGAGCTATTCGGCTCTTGTTGCTCATATCTAGCCTGAGTCTCCCTTTTGCACTCCCCCCACTCCATCACATGCTGCTGCTGCTACTGTTGCTGCTGTGGGGTGTCCCACCCCCTCCTCCCGGGGGCCCCTCGAGGTTCCGCTCCCCCCTGCCCCGGGGATGGGGCATGGCACTGTCGTGCGGGGTGCGGGGGGGCAGGGGCTGATGCACTGCTGTGAGGGACATGGCCCTGCTGTCCTTGGGGCCATGGCCATGCGAGCATGTGGGGGGCCCTGGACACATATCTATTACCCCCTGCCCCTCAAGCCCAGGGGTGTACACCAGAGGGGGGTACCTACCTGTCGGTCCGCTCCCACAGTCTGGAGATCCCCGGGGGGCGGAGGCCCGGCTGCTGTTCCGGGATGGCAGGAGGAGGATCTGCAGCCCGGATTCTGCAGAGGAGGGCCCCCCCCCCTCTTCCTCCTCCTCCTGCCGCAATGTCCCGGGGGTGGGCTCCAGGGGGGGCCCCCGGGGTGTGGGGCTTACCTCAGGGGCGGACTCCGGCTGCAGGGCCTGCTGGGGCTCGTCGGCCGAGGTATCAAGGGTGGCCGGAGGGGAGGAGGTGTGCCGGGGGCCCAGGATGTCCCTGAGCTCCCTGTAAAAGGGGCAAGTGATGGGGGCGGCCCCAGATCATTTGGCCGCATCCCGGGACCGGGAGTAACCCTTCTGCAGCTCCTTCACCTTACTCCTGACGTGATCAGGAGTGCGGGCAGGGTGACCCCGGGCAGCCAGGCCATCGGCCAGCCGAGCGAATGCTTCCGCGTTCCGCCTCTTGCTCCCCATTACCTGGAGCACCTCCTCCTCGCTCCAGAGCCCCAGCAGGTCCTGCAGCTCGGCCTCCGTCCAGGAGGGGCCCCGCTGCCGCTTGCCAGCCTGGCTGTCCTTCTGGCAGGGCTGGCTGCCATGGCTCCCCTTGGGGGGTCCCCTGGGGGCGCTGGGGGGGCTGCCGGGCAGCCATCGCAGGTGGGTGGGTGGCTGTGCTGGCTGAGGAACGTGCAGGCTGGCCACGTGTCTGGGCTGCCGCCTGCACGTTCCCTCAGCTTCCTGCACAGGAAGGGAGGGGGAGGGGACCTTTAAGGGGCCACCCCATGCAGCCACCATTGAGCTGAGGGGCTGGAGAGAGCGTCTCTCAACCCCTCAGCTGATGGCTACCATGGAGGACCCCGCAATTTCGACGTTGCGGGATGCGCAACGACTACACGGTCCCTACTTCGACGTTGAACGTCGAAGTAGGGCGCTATTCCTATCCCCTCATGGGGTTAGCGACTTCGACGTCTCGCTGCCTAACGTCAAAGTTAACTTCGAAATAGCGCCCGACGCGTGTAGCCGTGACGGGCGCTATTTCGAAGTTAGTGCCGCTACTTCGAAGTAGCATGCATGTGTAGACATGGCTTATAAATGCACAACTCAGGAAGGCTTGGTGTGCAATTAATTGATTTATGTGCTGTTTAGAGGTACCTTACCTTGCAAAGTATATTGTGTATTTGTTTAGGCAACAGTATACCCAGCAAGAGCTGGAAAGCTGATACTCACTATGTGGGTCTAACTTGCAAGTGGGAGCTCTAAGGTAGAGAGAGATGGTAAGAAGCCGGGGTTCTTATCTGTATGGGTGGGAGTCATGAACTTTGGCCTTCATTCCCATCACCCATAATCACATAACTACACATTGTTGGAGGTTTGTATTTATACTATGGATGACAAGCATAATTTTGCAATCAATTTCTTTATTTAATCCATGAGTAGTGATGGGTTTGCAGCAAACATGTTCTAGGGATATCTTTGAAAGTGGAATATGCATATCCCTTTTTTAGTTGGGGGGGCTGAGTTGACCAGAGAAGGAAGTTCTCTTTTAGAAACCAATTTAGCAGATTACTTAAGAATTTAGTATGTGTTTCCTTAATGAAGCAATTAAACACATGTTTAACTTTAAGCACGTGTTTACTTCCCTTTGAAATCAATTGGATTTAAGAAAATGCTTAAAGTTAACTGCGTGCTTAAGTGTCCTGCCTAATAGGGAAGCGCTTCTACATGTATACAAGTGCATTGCTGAAGCAGGGCATGATAGGATTTAGCAAACCTGCATCTAACAGGGAAGTCCAGTAGGAGTTTAATTCTAGAAGTAGACTGTAGTGCAGAAATTTTAATGCTAGGTTGTGCTGCAAAGTAGTAAATGTCTTAATTCTAGAACTGGATAATAAAATATCTATCTATCTATCTATCTATCTATCTATCTATCTATCTTGTCTTTATTATTTTCTAACTTAAAAAAATTCCGTATAAGTCTTTGCTGTCTTTTTATTGATAATTGCCAATATCTCTCAGCTGCCACTGTGTTAACAGATGCTCCAGGATTCTGTGACACGGGCAGCTGGCCTGTATGAAATGAACTCAAGGCCACCAAATATTTTTCACATGCTATCAAAGACCTATTAATTGGTAATGACTCTTGGGCATTATTGATTTGAACCAGTGACTGAGAAGGTAGACCTCTTGAGTCTGTAATTCATGTTTAGTGAAAACATGAGCAGCCCTGATCTCAACCGTTAGTCAGTTCAGCTTTCCTAGCAGCATTTACCAACTGCTTTGTATAGTTACGGAAGTAAAAAGCTAGGATATTTATTTTCTTTGGCCTATATGCTTTCCTTTCTATGAAAAATTATACAGAAGGGGACCCTGCACAGACACAGTTTCCTGGCTTTAGGGTGGCCACTATCATACTTTTGAGATCAATGGGCTTATTCAGTTCAAAGAAAATGGTATTGCAGCTGTGATTTATCATGCTACCTTTTCCAAGCGTAGGAGATCTTTCCACAAAGTATCATAATGCTGTCAAAATGTCAGCAGAAACTCCACAGATTCTAGAGCACGTGAGAGGCCTCTTTAGCTCTCTAAGGCTACGTCTACACGTGCACGCTACATCGAAATAGTTTATTTCAATGTAGCGATATCGAAATAAATAGTCTATTTCGATGAATAACGTCTACACGTCCTCCAGGGCTGGCAACGTCGACGTTCAACTTCGGCGTTGGGCAGCACCACATCGAAATAGACGCTGCGAGGGAACATCTACACGCCAGAGTAGCACACATCGGAATAAGGGTGCCAGGAACAGCTGCAGACAGGGTCACAGGGCGGACTCAACAGCAAGCCGCTCTCTTAAAGGGCCCCTCCCAGACACAGTTGCACTAAACAACACAAGATCCACAGAGCTGACAACTGGTTGCAGACCCTGTGCATGCAGCATGGATCCCCAGCTGCGGCAGCAGCAGCCAGAAGCCCTGGGCTAAGGGCTGCTGCACACGGTGACCATAGAGCCCTGCAGGGGCTGGAGAGAGAGCGTCTCTCAACCCCTCAGCTGATGGCCACCATGGCGGGACCCGCTATTTCGATGTTGAGGGACGCGGATCGTCTACACGTGCCCTACTTCGACGTTCAACTTTGAAGTAGGGCGCTATTCCCATCCCCTCATGGGGTTAGCGACTTCGACGTCTCGCCGCCTAACCTCGATTTCAACTTTGAAATAGTGCCCAACATGTGTAGCCGTGACGGGCGCTATTTCGAAGTTGGCGCCGCTACTTCGAAGTAGCGTGCATGTGTAGAAGCGGCCTAAAGGTGCCATTCTGTTACCCAGCAATCAGGGCTTATAAGTTTGCAGAAATGCCACTGATGGTCTAATCACCAGCTACGTTCAGACTGTCCAACCATTCTGGATAAAACACTCGGAAACCCGAGTCATGGTTGCCATGAGCTGGAGTAAATAACATTTTATGCACTTAACCTTCAATCTTGAACTAGCAGAAGGGGATCATCTAGGAGATGATCTAAGTGATTTTTTCTCAGTATTCCTCTGAGTCTATGTGATTGCATTTTATTTTTATTTATCAGTGATCCTGCATCACAGACACAAGGTGATCGTATTTGATGGAATTTTATGGAGCCATGCTGCATGATAGTAGGTCAGAGTGGAAAAACAACAAATATGTATTTCTCTTCCATGCCTCACTGGGTTCATTTTGAAACTCCCCTTTTCTTTGTCTCTAACATTTCTGATCTAGTCTCAGAGGGGTAGCTGTGTTAGTCTGTAGTATCACAAATAACAAGTAGTCCTGTAGCACCTTAAAGACTAACACATTTATTATACCATGAGTTTCTTGGGTAAGATCCACTTCTTCAGATAATTGGAGTAGCTTATTGCCATCATACATTCACTGCTACTTCAGTCTGCAGCAGCAGTAGTTTGCAATTATTGTCACAGAAGTTTTAATATATTTTAAGGGAGCTTTTGCTACCCACAGAAGGGCTTTGAACAGGAGGTTGTAAACTAGTAATGCTCCATTTATGATATCTATGACAAGGAGCAAAAATGTAGGAATTCCCAAGTGCCACTGATGACTGTTGTAGCTTCCTGCAATTAAAGATTGCATTACATTTGGATGGTTGCAGTGAACACTGCTATTCACCTTGTACAGCCAAACATGGTACCTTAATTGAATTGTTAAAAAGCCATGGGGGAATCAATAAAAGGTAAGATTTGTTAGAATTAAGAAAGTAAATAAAAGAACATCCAGGCTATAAGCAGGGGAATCATTACGGCTTACTTAGTGGGAAGTCAAGAGTTTCTGAAATCTGTCAGTGCATTTTATTTTTGGCATGGGTGGCAAATAGTGGCTCAGGTTTAATCTCAGCCTCTAGAGCTTTTCACAAGATTTGGTGAATGGAGGCTTTTGAAGTTCCTTGTTGGTTTTCCTTTGATCTGAGCAGTTGCTAGCAAAGCAGGAGGTCGAAGCTTTCGAGCTATTGTCTTTCTTGTGTCAGGGCTTACTGCAAGAGAGGAGCCTGGACCAGCCTTGAGAGCCCCTACAGTGACAGTATGTCAAAATCAGCTTCTTAACTGTTAAACTGTTTTCAGTTTGAACTAATTTCTCATGCATCTTTCCCTTCTCTTAACACCATAAGAGGACAGCTGTGTTCCCATCTCCTGCTTTGACAGACATCTGATAGTCATCTTCGTGGTATTTTAAGTATCCAACACTTCTTATCAAAGCTGTAATCTGAATATTGCCAGCAGAGCTCAGAGTGACAGAAGTCTGACAAGGCGGTACGGCAAACTAATGCAGTAACAGCCTTGCACTAGAGTGCCGAGATTTCTTGTTCATGATGTAAAAATCTTTCTATCAAGAGTATACTATTTTCTCCATTAAAAACTGTGTTGGGTGTATCTCAATTTGTTGTATTCTGAGGTTCATTATTATATTCTCAGTCAACCTTTTCTGGAAAGGAATTAGATTGAAAATGGGTTTCAGGGAGGCCAGCTGTCCTCCCACCCCTCGCAAAATAGCTATCTCTACAAACATTTGACCCCTTGATAAAACCCACATAGTAAGAAGTCTGGAAATGAACAGCTAATGCCACCTAATCACATAGGCTACATCTACACTGGCCCCTCCCTTTCAATAGAGGCATGAAAAAAAGGCTGATCAAAAATGCAAACGAGGCACTGATTTGCATATCCAGTGCCTCGTTTGCATAATGGCAGCCACTTGCCATTCTGGAAGTGCTGTTTTTGAAAGCCAAACAGCTGTGTAGATGGGGTTCCTTCAAAGGGAAGCCCTGCTTTCGAAAGCACCCTTCTTCCTAATTTTTTCATGTTTGACTTTATGGACTTTTTGTGGCTCCTATATGTTTTGACCTCTGTTGATGAAGTGCCTGGCTGACATGAAAGTTTTACACAAATTAGTGGAATAAATAATAGATATTGGTATGTGTATGTGCATATATAAGTATATATAGTATGGACGATGTGACAAGAATTTGCCTAGTAACATGATCTGTCCATGAATACACACTCCGTTCCTTAGCAAATAGCTTATGAACTCAACACACCCAAAGAACTGAATGCCTGTTCAAAGATATCCTGAAAACACCTCTGATTGCTTCAGTAAGAGAGAGGTACATCACCACCACAGTTAGTCACATATGTTCATTGTAAATATACTTCAGAAGCAAAAGGTATTTCATGTGCGAAGTTTGACAGAATAATACATTCGGGTGCATAATAAAAAGGAAGCTGTCTGCCTACACATAATTTCTCATATCTTTCAGTTAACTCTGATGTAAATGTGAAATCCAGCCATCAGATACCTCATCTGGTTATGTGTCTAAGTCCATAAAAACAAAGAATGGCTTACTCTTACGCACATGTATTGTTTACTCCTGTGTGGTAGATATCCTATCTTTCAGTTAATAAGTCATTTGAAGATAATTCAGCGTGCTATATTAATGTTACACATAGTTTTCATTAGATTTATCTGAGTCATACTGTAGGAGAAAATAACACTGAAAAGAATGCGAGGAAATGTCCGCATTTTGTGTTGTACAACATGCCTGTTAATGAAGTAAGAGGCTTGCCACAGTCTAGCCTGTCCACTTAGACATGCTGCAGCTACGAAGCCACCTTGTGATAAGCTACAAAGTGTTGTAGTTCCCACTGCAAAATTTTACCATAGATTATATATTGATAAACTACATAGTGTGGCTGAGTTACATGGAATGTGTCATTGCAGCATTCTCTAATACGTTAAGAGAAATGGGGGTAAATACATGCTGAACCTCTCTAGTGCGGCACCCTCAGGACTTGACCGATGCTGAACCAGAGAATTTGAAGGGCCATGGGAGGACAATATTGTCTGTCAGCACAGAAGGGTGAGAGCCAGGACTGGTGGCTGGAAGCAAACTTTATGGGAAATGTGGCCACACCCATGGTAAGTGGTCATCCCGCTAACTAAAATCATGCCAGATTATGGATGTTGCCGCAACAGAGAGTATCAGACTAGAGAGTTTCAATCTGTATTATGATCCTTTCGCACTGCTGAAGCAGCTGAAAGGGGCACTGCACCTTCACTGCAACTCTTTCTGGCACTGCAACTCCCTTCTGGGCACAGAAAGGAGGATGGCTGGAGCCCGCTGGGTATCAGTAGTACCTGTCTGTCATAAAAGCCCCTAAAAGGGTGTTGCAAGTTACTAGACTGCTGTAAATTGTGATAGGATGAACTGGTGTCTAGCTGACCTGGGGATCAATGGAAAGCAAAAGTGACACATATTAGTAAAGTTCCCAGAGAAGTCTCACAATAGATAGGAAGTGCACCCTGAATAAAACAGGAATAATGAGGCCCATGGTAAAGAGAAAATGCATATGATTTGATATGTACCTGAGCTTGGGCTGGGAGAAATCATGAAGCAGAGATGACAATGTCAAACTTTTTTCAAACCTCAAAATTGTTGAGGATTGGTCTTATTTTAGCCGATCCAATTAACTTATTTTTCAAGTACTTAGGCTAGTATCTGATGTTAAAACCTGTGTTAAATTCTGTGTTTTAAAGTCTGGCTCTTTGTCTGCTATAAATCCAAACACTCTGGTTATGTCTCCACGAGACGGTTTCATCAACCAAACCCATGGAGCATCTACAGTCTGTCGACAAAGCAGCACTTTCGCTGACAGTGTTCTGCCTCTCTCTGATGAGGAATAACACCTTTGTCAACAATTTCTGTCAACAAAAAAGCCATGGGGTTCCCTCTGTCGACAGACAGGGTTTCCAGTTCACCGGGAAGCCCCATTTGCTGAGCTTCCAGTTGGCCATTCTTTTGAGAGAGGGCTGGACAGGCTGGCTGCTCTCTATCAACAAAGCAGATTGACAGAGGGATCCGCTTGTGCATGTGGATTTGATCCGTTGACAGAAGTTTTGTCAGAAGATTTCTTCCGCCAGTGACTTCTGTCGACAGATCGCTGTACTGTAAATGTAGCCTCCATTTTCTTCCTGGTGATTTTCTTCAACAGGGGAGGGGTCCGGCCTCCAGAAATTATGGACTGCTCAAATTCAGCATGAATTGCAGAAGGTCTGATAGTAAGACAGGGTCATCCACATGGAGCTCCTGTACCTCCATCTTATCTTTAGCACAGGGTTCCCTGCTTTTACAGGAAGATTGGATCCCACTGGAACAATTTGATAGGGAATCCTGAACTGGTGGCTGCCCCTGGAACATCTGTGAAAGGAAGGGGTCCACAGTATGGAAAGGAGATGAGCAGAGATTAGACGAGCAAAGGCTGTAGTTGCTTTTGCATGTGTATCTGCTGGCTATAGGATGGAGTGTGTCTGTTCTGCCCTCTCCCCCACTTCCCCCACTTATATGTCAATCTTTCTGGAGATCATCAGTATGTGGTGAAGGACAATGCCTTACATATTGCTGCGTAGTATTTCCAGGAGAAATGGGAGATACCTAGGTGATCCTGTAGGAAGGATTTCCCACAAGTGGTTATAGAACATTTTTGTTTCTGAAATTCTTGAGACCATATAGGTGAGGCAATTGTTTTATTGGACCAACTTCTGTTGGTGAAAGAGACAAGCTTTTGAACTGCAAGGAGCTCTTCTTCAGGCCTGAATTTCCTGGCACACTGTGTAGTCATCTTTTCATCATGTGAAATGTTGATGTTCACGTAAAAAGGAGATGAGAAGTCAGTGGAGATGCCCAGCAGGTGGCTTTTTTAAAGTTAAAGGAGTTGGCTTTTTAAAAAATAAAGAAAAAATGAAAAAAAGAAAAACTTGTTTAAAAATATCAAAGTCAAAGCTTATGTCAGACTTAGTATTGCGATCTCAGAGCTTGAAAAAGGTTATTGTTAAAAAAGCAAGACTTTTCTTAGGAAAGTCTTAGAAAGTCATGAAAAATATCCCTGCCTGAGTCATTGACAAACTGTTTTTCATCACTTTTATCTTTAAGAAGTGTAAACCATTTCAAGATATTTTTGGTATTAAAAAAAAAACTGGAATGAGAACTAATTCAACATAGACTTGGTCCTGCTGTATATTTTGTGCATCACAAACTGCCCCCAAAGTCTCCAAAAACATAGTGTAAACCAGGAACATAAGACAAGTCCCCAGATTCAAACAGGACACCAATTATGGTGTCTGAGTCATAGAACACTTGTCTCCTCCCCATGTCTTGTAAATAGTTTTTATGTGAATTTAGTGTACCTGAATCATGCCATTAAATATACATTGCCACTTCAGCTGGTTTATAAAACACAACACAGAGTGAGTGCCACTAAACTATTTAAAGAGATACTGCTCAATCCTCACACATTACAGATTGAACCTCTCTAATCCAGCACACTTGGGACCTGACTTGTGTCGAATGAGAGAGTATGACAGACCACAGAAGGTCAATATTATCTAGCAGCATCACCAACACTTCCACTGCTTACTGG
Source organism: Carettochelys insculpta (assembly GCF_033958435.1). Classification (NCBI taxonomy): domain Eukaryota; kingdom Metazoa; phylum Chordata; order Testudines; family Carettochelyidae; genus Carettochelys; species Carettochelys insculpta. Next base: position 85,472,560 of record NC_134138.1, on the reverse strand, counting down.
ACTCCTAAAAGACATTTAGGGGTAAAATAGAGCTGAACAACAGCACAGAACACTGAGAGCCAGGACTGGTGGGTGTAAACGAACGTTATGGGACCCTGGGAAACTTGCTCACACTCATAAGTGATCATCTGACTAAATAAGGTTATACCGGACTATGGATGTTGCCAGATGAGAGAGTGCTGAACTAGAGAAGTTCAACAATTTATACTCACTCAATTTTTGACATGTCTATTGGTAATGTAATAAAGGTTTCCAGTATCAAATGAGTTGTTTTATTAGATGCCCACAGAGGAAATCCACTCAATATTAGACAAAAAAGGCATTATTAAGGGAAATGCAACCACATACTTGGACTATACCAGCACTTTCTGTTGATGTCACTTAAACTATAGCTACAGGGTTAAATTCACCATTATAACCAACTGCTTCGGCAACACAGAACAACCATGAAGTGTGGACATATGAACATAAGAATGGCCATACTGGTTCAGACCAAAGGTCCATCCAGCCCAGTATCCTGCCTCTGACGGTGGCCAGTGCCAGGTGCCCCAGAGAGAATGGACAGATAATCTTCCAGTGATCCTTCCCCTAGCACCCGTTTCCAGCTTTTGCAAACAGAGGCTCGGGACACCAATTCTACTCATCCTGCCCAACTTATCTTGTTCATTTTAGCACCTCATTAAAGTTTTGGCCTTGAAAACAACAGTGTTTTCTGCTTTGCATTACTGGACACCAAAAAAGCAGTCAGAATATACTGGTGAAACTGGCCTGTAGTTTTTAGGTCACAATTACAAGCATGTGCCTAACTTTAAACAAGGGAGTAGTTCTTTAGTCTTCAAGCTTAGCATAACCATCTGAGTTTTGTGTCACCAAAGCAGAATACATTGGTGAATCTGTTCATCAGTACCACTACTCCTATACTTAAATACCTTGCCTGTGTCTACATTAGCCCAAAACTTTGAAATGGCCATGCAAATAGCCATTTCAAAGTTTACTAATGAAGCGCTGAAATACATATTCAGGGCCTCATTAGAATGCCGGCAGCTGAGGCACTTCGAAATTGATGCAGCTCGCTGCCACGCGGCTCATCCAGACGGGGGTCTTTTTTGAAAGGACCCTGGCAACTTCAAAATCCCCTTATTCCCATCTGCTGCTAGGAATAAGGGGATTTTGAAGTTGCTGTGGTCCTTTTGAAAAGGAGCCCTGTCTGGATGAGCCGTGCAGCAGCAAACCGCGTCAATTTTGAAGTGCCGCAGCTGCTGGCATTCTAATGAGGTGCTGAATATGTATTTCAGAATATGTATTTGCATGGCCATTTTGAAGTTTTGGGCTAGTGTAGACGTAGCCCATGGTAATTAAGGCCAGTCTTCACTCCTCTTAATGTCTAATTCTTTCTTTCAGTGAAAACACCAGTAGCCAGGAGGCAAATTATTGTTCTATTGAAACCCTCTGGATACATTATAAAACATGAACACCACATTTTGTGCAGTTTTGTAAACAAGAGTGAGACAAAATTAATGGGCATCACTGGAATTACTGCATATTTTCAGCAACATATGCCTGAGGGGATATTGGCATTTGCCAACTAACAACTAATCACCATGAAATATCTCCTTTAGGACATATGGGGAGGTGATAGCAACATGTGAACTGTACAACTGGTAAGGAAATGTGTTATTATAGATGTCAGTCTGAATTATAGTGAGTTGGCACTGAGGAGTTACCTACAACCAGTTGCCACTGGGTTCTATTAATGGATCACATTTGCCTCCCCATCTCTTTTGAAAAGGTCAGCAAGACCCTCCCTTCAGCAGCCTGTTTTGTAATCAACAAACAGAGGTAGAAAAAATACCCAGAAAGTTACTTGAGTAAAAATACAGCTGCTTAGGGAGCAGTGTACTTAAGAACAAGTTACCAGTGTCCCTCTGGAAAACTACTTGAGTAAAAGTACACACACACACATGCACACGCGTGCATGAGCATGCATATATGCATACACACACACACATACACACATCACATCTAGATGGTACTTAAGTTTCCAGAAGTAAAAGCAGCTGCACTCTTACTCAAGTAACTTTCTGGCTACTTTTGCCACCTCTATCAACAAACTTGTACCTCATTATGTCGTATTCTAGCTTCTCTGGATTATCTTGCTGTAACTCTTGATGGTTAACATACTGTTAAATGAATTTCCATACATTCAAGGTACTTGCATTCTGCTGCTGTTAATAAAACTCAGGAACTAGGAGGGAGAAAAAGAACTCTTTCGACAGCACCAAATTCAGAATAAGGAATTTCAAATAATGTATGTAATTTGCATAGTGCAAATTGTGTAAATTATTTCGAAAACCACTGTCCGAGTAATCCTAGTCCAATGGTTTTTAGTAAGTTTTTATAGTATCATTTATTCTTTTTTCCCTATCAGATTTAAACTATCATATGGAAATGTCACTGGAACAATGGAAGAGGAGGGAGGTGAAAAACATAAAATCACAGCCCACTGCACTGCAGAAGTTTCATCTTTCTGAAGGACTTTTGGATACAGTCTAACAGCAAGCCACTGCCGATTTGGGTAGCAGAGAAGCAGTTTTTTCCACAGGTTGCATGAAAAAAGATAAGCTAATAATTTCAGATACATGGGTCTGACAAGACGTTATATTGTATCAATCATATAACACAAAAAGATTTTGGGTTGGAGTCACCACTCCATAACATTAGTTTTATGCAAGTGTGACTCCATTGGTTTTAGTGAGTGGATGTTGTTCTGGATTTAAGTGCTGATTCACTGCTCCATTAATGCAGCTTTATGCCAGTGTAACAGAGTTGTGAATCAGACCCTGAATCTGAAACATCTACTGTCACTTCATATTGTTGTAGATCACATGGTGACTGCCTGCATAGTTGCTATGTAATTTGTGTTTTGCAGGTGCTGATAACTTTATATTAGAAGATAGAAATAATGCTGGACATTTTTGGTAATCACTACTATGTTAATAACAGAGTAATTGCCCTGTTATTTCTTGTGTATAAATTACATAGTAGTTGCACTTGTAATTTCCGTAAAAATGAAAAACTTCTCCCGTAGATGCCAGTGAATGATTGCTTTAAAATTACAATATAATCACTGGCTCATTGGTGTTTGGCAAGAGAAAGGATTGCACAAAGTTTGTGTACTGTATTGTTTTGCCACAGTTGCCAAAGGTCCTAGGATGTCGTTGTCTGGAAAATGTACTCATTTAAGAGTAAAAAAACCTGATGTCTCTGGTCAGTGGCCCTGCTCATTGAACAAACAATTTTCACTAACAATAAAGTACTTCTCTGCTAAAACTAAGCCCACTGTGATTGTAGGCGGGTGGTTCTGCTTCTTCTGTTTGAAGGAGGAGATGGCTCGAAAGAAATAAACGAGTGCATCGCACAGTGTGTGGACCCGAGACAAGGTCTTACATTAGAGGCTTCCAGCACTAAACTCCCAGAGACAGCCCCACTGTACTCCCCATCCACAATGATGACAGCTTATTTAATGATGTAGCCCAGTGGTTCCCAACCTTTTCAATAGTGCAGACCTCCAATCACCCCCTCCAAACAATTGGCAGACCCCCATCAAAGCCAAATCTATTTTCTATGATTATTTTTATTTATCTTTTATTTTTTCATGGACCCTCTGCAATACTCTCATGTACTCCCAGGGATCCACGGACCCCCAGGTTGGGAACTCTGATATAACCCAATCCTGTGTATTATAATTTGTCTGGCAATCAGTTGCCCCTTACAGTAGCGTTTCTCAATCTTTTTTTAAAAAAGTACCTCTTTTAAAAATATAGGTACTACCAGATTTATCTTGTGTACCCCTAGCGGGACATGTACCACTGGTTGAAAGCATGGTCCTAAAGTAATCTGAGGTCTTGAAACAATCGCCATTCAACCTTTCCAGATTTCTGTATCCTTTTCTTGAGTCAGAATTGTTTTGCAAACCATCAAGTTATACCTCACTTTACAACTACTTACACAAACATCACAGAAGACTACTACAGAAAACTTGCTGATTTTCTACCATCTGACGATTGAATAAATGAACTGGAATAGAAATAATGTGCTAACATTTCAGTATAGGGCTTAGAAATCAGTAGAAACAAATCATTGTGTGAATGAACTTTTAGATTGTACTGACATCACTAGTATTTTTGGCCATGCTGACACATGCCCCCACCTTTCAGAAGGGGCATTTTAATGACATAGATCAGAACTGGTTCATGACAAACTGATATGAATATTCAGTGCCTCATTAGCATAATGGCACTCAGTTGTGCTTTGAAAGTCTGGGGTTTATTTCAAAGTGCCTGCGTCTACATGGCCAGTTTGCATTTTGTAAGCTGCACTGTCGAAGTGTGACTGGCCACCATTATGATAATGAGGTGCTGAATAGTCATATCTGCAACTCATTAACCAGTTCCAATCTGTGTCATTTAAGGGCCCTTTCCAAAAGGGAGGGTCATATGCAGACACGGCCTTTATGTAGCCTGTTGAAAAACCAGGCAAATATCTAGATGGGTTGATATAGCCCCTGGAAGACCTCTGAGTAGCCCCCAACAGTACATGTGCCCCTGGTTGAGAAGCACGGCCTCAGAGGTTCTTTACAAGGAGCACTTGCCATGAGTTCCAGGGCTTTAGATAGAAATTGTGACTCAATTTGCCTCAGAGGGCTTGACAACTTATAATAATAACCACAATTAACAGATGGGGATTTTAAAGTGCATTACAAACCCTGAATCATTTTATACCTCATGATGTCATCTGCTAGGGAACTGTAACATTTTGTATCAGAGAAGCAGCTGTGTTAGTCTGTATCTTTGAGAACGACAAGAAGTCCTGTGGCGCCTTATAGACTAACAGATATTTTGGAGCATAAGCTTTACCTACGAAAGATTATGCTCCAAAATATCTGTTAGTCTATAAGATGCCACAGGACTTCTTGTTGTTCTTTAACATTTTGGGCACATTCCTATCGCTAACATGACTGGGTAAAAGTGAAGGAATGCTGGACCACATAATCATCAAGGTTTTCATAACTTAACTTCTGCAGAATTCTGGATCAGAGGTTTAAACAACTGGGTGGCATTTCTTACTTGCTTGGAACAGCAGTCTTCAGCATAATAATGCAAATACTTTCAGTGAGTCCTCATGGGAAAAGCAAAAATATGGGAATATTGCTTTGACTTTTCAAATTTAAAGATGTGTAGAAAAAAATTATTTGCTAGTTTAGCATTTCCTCGTGGGTATGTACATATATTGGTTGCCATTAGTCTGAGAAGAAAAGAATGAAAACAATATTTTCTACTAGTTTCAGTGAGTTTGATATTTCATACAGACAGATGGCAGAATGGTTGATTGTAACAGAAGCAGAAAGGGTTAGACTCACAAAGAAGCTTGGACATCAGGACACTTAAGTTGTCAGGACTTATAGAAAATTACTGAGGTTCACACAGACTGAGTTTGGTACCTAAACTCGTTATGCAATGAATGGGGAGAGACTGGAGCCCCAGAAAGAGATTTACAGAGGTGAGCACCCTACGCTCCTTGCTTAAACTAGCCAATTGGAGATGCTGAGGTAATAGGTGTGTGGTAAGCCATACTCCATTTTCTGGAGCTAGGGGGCCTTCCTCTGTTGGGATTCTCAACAGTAAACCCTTACTTGGTGTTAAATACCTAAGCCCTTCCTTGTAACTTTCAGCCAAGTGAATAGTAACAGAGAGGTAGCTGTGTTAGTCTGTATCTTAACACAACAAAAAAGCAGTCATGTAGCACTTTAAAGACAAACAAAATAATGTATTAGGTGATGCTGTCTTGTGGGGCAGACCCATTTCTTCAGATATGGAGATAGTGCTGTACTGGAAATGACATGATAGTTCTATAAGATAGAAATTAAAAAAAAAAGAAATAAAAACTGACAAATCAGATATATAGGAGAGAAAAGGCGGGGTGTAGAGTGTGTGATGAGTGGGGAGGCAGGGAGAGAATTACTAATTGCAAGGGTCCTGCCTGAGATCGCTATGAATATCAAAGATTGGGAAAGCAGTCTTTGTAATGTGTGAGGTAACTGCTATCTCAATTAAGATCAAGCATCAAAGTATCAAATTTGAGCATAAATTGCAGTTCAGATGTCTCCCTTTGTAATCTGCTATTAAAGTCTCTTTGTCATAAGATACATATTCTCAGGTCTTTAACAGTATGACCCACTCCTTTGAAATGGTCACTGACAGGTTTGTGTATATTCAGATTCATAACGTCTGCTTTATGTCCATTCATTCTTTGCCGAAATGATTGTCCAGTCGGTCCAATGTACATAGCAGAGGGGCATTGCTGGCATATGATGGCATCTATAACATTGGTTGAGGTACAGGAGTATGAACCCCTAATTAGGTCCCGTGACAGTGTCTCCAGAATAAATATGTGGACAAAGTTAGCAATGGGATTTGTTGCAAGGAAAAGTTCCAGGTTTAGTATCACTGTGGTATGGCCTGTGGTTGCTAGTGAGAATTTTCCTGAGGTTAGGTGGCTGTCTGAAGGAGAGAACAGGCCTTTCACCCAGAGCCTCCTGCAGTGTAGCATCATGTTCCAGTATAGGCTGTAGATTGTTGATGATGATGCACTGCAGGGGTTTGAGCTGGGGGCTGTAGGTAAAGACAAGTGGTGTTCTGTTTATTGACCTTCTTGGGCCTATCTTGAAGTAGTTGGTTTCTGGGTATTTGTCTGGACGTGTCAATCTGTTTTTTTTCACTTCTACCAGTGGGTAATTAAGTTTTACAAATGCTTGGAAGAGGTCTTGAAGTTTTTGGTCTCTCTCAGTAGGATCAGAGCAGATGTGATTGTATCTAAGGACTTGACTATGAAAGACAGATCAAGTGGTGTGTGCTGGATGGAAGCTGGAGACATGTAGGTGAGTGAAGTGGTTAGTGGGTTTCTGGTAGAGAGTAGCATTGATCTAGCCATCAGTGATTTGTGCAGTAAACTCCCACTTTATTTGAGTTCGACTTATGAATTAATCTTATTAATGTGAATGTTAAATTCTCGGACTCCAGCCACCCGCTTTCCCAGCTGGGGAAAGCGAGCACCTGGAGCATGGCGGGGCATGGTTTTTCCCGGGTTTCCCCCAGATGGCTTCCCCTTTCAGTGCTCCACTGCTGGCTGCATGTGCTGGAGATGTCTGTGGGGTCCTGAAAGTAGGAGTACTGCTGGGAGGAGTGGGGGAATCCCCTTGCCCTAGGGAGCTGGGAGTCAGGAGCAGCAGCCTGGTCAGTTTCCTGGCTCCTGCAAGCAGCCAGGATTTGGGAAACTGACCAGGGACTGCTGCACCTGCCTCCCTCCTCCCTGGGTCTGAGGGGTTTCTCCCTGCCTCCTTCCTTTCCCCTCCCTCCTTCTCCAAGCCCCCGGGGAGCCAGGAGCCAGTCACAGTAGTGTCTGGTCAGTTTCCCAGCTCCTGAGCATGGAACCAGGAAACTAACCAGGCACTGCTGCGCATGGCTCCTGGGGGCTCAGAGGAGGAAGGAGTGGGTAAGAGGGAGGCAGGGGGAAGCCCCTCAGCCCCAGGGAGCTCGGAATCAGGTCCAGCAGTGCCTGGCCTGTTTCATGTTTCCTGCAAGCAGTGGGGAGCTGGGAAATTGACCAGGTGCTGCTGCACCTGGCTTCTTGCTCCCAGGGGTGTGGAGGAGGAGGAGGAGGGAGGGGTCCCTTTCCCCTACTTATGTGAAATTTGAGTTACCTGGGGGTTGCGAGAAACACAACCCCCACATTACTCAGGGTTTTACTGTACTGTGATGTTGAGGAAATGGATCTCCCATGCAGAATGGTCAATGCTGAGACTGATGGTAGGGTGCAGGTTGTTAAAATCTCTGTGGAATTTTTCCTGCATCTCTTTACCATGGGTTCAAATTATAAAGATGTCATCAATGTAGCATAAACAAAGGAGGGGGCATAATAGTGGACAAGAACTGAGGAAACATTGTTCTAAGTCAGCCATAAAAATGTTAGCACACAGTGGGGCCATGCGGGTGTCCATAGCAATGCTGCTGATTTGGAGGTACAAGTTGTACACAAATTGGAAATAATTGTGGGTGAGAACAAAATTACTTTGGTCAGCCATCAGATTTACCATTGTAACATCAGGGATAGTGCTCCTTATCACTTGTAGAGTATACTGGTGTAGAGAGCTTCTACATCCATGGTGGCAAGGATGGAATTGTCCGGAAAGTTTCCAATGTTTTTCAATTTCCTCAGTAAGTCAGTGGTGTCTCAGAGACAGCTAGGAGTGCTGGTGATGTAGGGTTTGAGGAGGGAGTCTACACAGCTGGACTCTCCAGTAGTAAGGGTGCCAATACCTGAAATGATAGAACTGGGTGAGACAAAAAGCAAAATATGCATTGTTCTTGAAAAGAAAGAGGGGCAAAGTAGGCAGCTAGAAGGATTTTATGAGTGTATAATTGGCACTTTTAATAGTGCTCATAGTTACATTCCGGAAGTTGCTTATTGTAAGAGTATTTCTACAGAGTATTTTGGGAATGGAGCTGTGGCCCCAAACTCAAATTTAAGACATGCAGACAAAATGTAGCGGAATGCTAATTGAAAAAAAGTAGTTATTTGCCTTCAGTATCCCTCATTAGTTGAAGTCTTTTAGCTAGGTTAGCAAACTAGCTCCCTGTCTGCCAATTCAGGCATCGACCACCCACAATCAGATTCGCAAACCCCTACCCTGCTGCCTCTGAACTCTCTAGGCACCTAACCTCACTTAACCCCTAATTTTGTTTTGCATTAGAAGTTCTCTAGCTACCTATGTTTCTGCTTCTCAGCATGCCCACTGCAGTCCAACCCCAGGCACCCAGAACTTGAAGCCCCAAATGGACTCACAAACTGAGGAAAGACACAGGAATTCCTTCATTTAATATACATGCTCAGACCATGTCTGCAGATTAGGCTGATGTACACAAATAGCCAGGGGAGGGGAGAATTGCATACCTTTTTAGTCAAGCTAAGCAGCAGCAATGTAGCATTTTAAGGACTAACAAAATGATTTGTTCAGTGATGAGCTTTCATGGGACAGACTCACTTCATCAGATCAATCTCACTTCCAATACAGACTGACATTTATAAGTACAGAGGACCAAAACAAAAAAAATGCAATAAAAACTGACAAATCAAATAGTTGGGATTCATGCAGACTCATGAGAAAGGGTATAAATGGTGGTATTTCTGTATTCGGCATTTCTTTTCACTGTCTTCTTTTGATTTCAGTTTGTTTAAAACTAATTTTGAAAGGCTGCCAAAGCACACAGTAGCCTAAAAGTAATAGATTTCTTTGTGCTTAATTAATAATGCATTTTGTTTGAGATAAGCACTTTAAAAATGTTTTAGTGCGTCTGACAGATTTGCTTTTTTTATTTTCTAGTACTTTTGTCTTTCTCTGAAATATTGTAGTTTATTTTTGAAACCTGTTCGTTGTGGTGGAGCACAAACTAGTCCACTTTGAAATACTGCAAAGGATTCAAAAGGAAATACAGTGCTTGGAAGGAATACTGTTTGCTAAAATGTATTTGCTAGGAGGCAGAAGTAGAGGCACAGCTATTGTCTTTCATGGCTTCTACAGCACTGTGAAGATTGAAGCAAAAGTACTCTGGGAGCTAGAAATAAAGAACTTCTGCTGAAAAAATATAATAGGATTTAAATATTGAAGTAAACAAGAAGTTGCCGGATTCTTTCAATATTCTCAGAAGGCAACGTTAGTGGGATAGAGCAATGGTTTCTTCATGGTCCTGAGGATTTCCTTCATGGCTTCAGTGAGGTGTGTACACACTTCTTGTAGTTATGCCAGACTGAAAGTTTTGTCTTTTAGTGTTATTGTTTTTCTTTTTTTTATTTTTTTAAAAACCCTCTTTTTATCTTTTGTTCCACTCAGCTGCTAAGCCAAGATAAATTCCCTTGTGAGATTTTAAAATGTTGAAGGGTTAACTGGAATCTATGTATGTATGTATGTATGTATGTAATAGAAAAGACAAAGACAAAAAAGACAGTTACAAGGGTTCCCAACTTTAGATTTAGATCACTAGTTGAAGGATGAATGTTGTAATGGACCAGGTCCTTGTAATGAACCACTTCTTCACATTCAAGGCTTCTTGCTGAAGTGGCAATTTTCTATCAAGAGCACCCAAGCAGAGGGGTGTTGCATGAAACAGCAAGCTGCAGCTGTGGATCTGGAAAAAAGCCTTGTTTCAGCTTGATGCATTTTTTTTCTAAAAAGTCAAGTAAACCCTTTTGTCCTACACAGTGTTGACCCGGGCTATATTACCTGAACAATTTAACTTAGGCTGAGTCTACACTACAAGATAAAATAAATTTTATTGAAATCAATTTCTTAATGCTGGGTTTTATCCATTTCCTTTTGAACATCTTCACCTTCCCACATGTTCCCCACAAAATCAACTTCCTGCTGCCACACACAAGTAGCTTGAATTGAGCTTAAATTGAGTACTGCAGCAGTGTATTGTGGCAACCTATCCCATAGTTCCTTAAGCCCCATTGCATTCTGGCCCCATAAGTAGATGTGGGTATATGTCATCATCTTCCCACATTTCATTCCCCTCTTTCTCCTGCCATGTTAAATATTTAAGTAGACACAGGTGCCACACTGAAACTCAAATGAATCATTCCGAGTTACCGCTCAGGGCAGCTAAAAGACTCCAGACTACAGCCAGGTTCGGACCTGCAAAAGAAGACCCTTAGGACAAGAATATTCCCCACTGCAAGCCTTACTTTGACTACTGTGGTAATTGTATAACTACTACGTTACAGTACCTTCATTGAAACATGTATGGTGCAGGGTGGCTAAAAGAGACCCCTGGCTACAGCCAGCACCTGAAAATCATGACGTTCAACAGCCCCCAAACCAGTGACTGCCCAGGGATACCCACCACCTGTCCTATGAACCGCGTACTTAGGATGTATTTTGGGCTTGGATATTGATTTAGGCCTTCTGGGAAAGAGGACTCTAAGTAGACACGGGTGCTACACTGAATCTGGAATGAATTATCAGTAATGGCTCTGGGCAGCTGAAAGACAGTGCACTTTGACAGCCACAATAATCGTGACCACCCATGGAGACACTTTCAGGAACGTGAATCTGGATTGAGGCCTCCTACAAAAGAAGACCCTTATGTTTAAGTACAAAAAGGGGCTACACTGAAACTTGAATGAATCATTCACAGTTATGGCTCGGGGTGGCTGAAAGATCCCAGACTACAGCCAGGTTTGGACCTGCAAACGAAGATCCTTAGGACAAGAATATTCCATGCTGCAAGCCCTACTCCAACAACTGTAGTAATTGCATAGCTACTACATTGCCTTAATTGAAACATGTATGGCTTGGGGTGGTTAAAAGACTCCCAGGTACAGTCAGCACTGAAAATTGTGAGCACCAAGGGACACTTCCCTTGGGCAGCTAAAAGAACCCAGAATACAGCCAGCTCCCGAAAATCATGACCGCTCAGGAAGATGTCCCCCCAGGCAGCTAAAAGACCCCGGTCTATAGCCAGTCCCCAAAAATCGTAACCCTCACTGCGCACAAGCTGCCTGGCCCCTTGTGCAGAACATCCTTTTATTGGTTCAGGGTCAAGCCACTTGATGCGACTGGGCACAGAAATGTTCCAGACTGTGTGGATCCTCTAGAGAGAGGGCAGGGAGGGGACATGGGGGTCAGAACAACATGTAAATAGCTGAAAAGAGGTTTCTCATCCTACCAGGCAAGCATGACCCCCACCCACAGCCTAGCTGACATGTGGTACAGGGGGCCAGCGGCTGGCACCAAGCAGTGCAGAAGAAAAGGCAGCTAGCAGGGGTATACACAGAAGCACAGACCCCACTGCTGTGCTACTAGCAAAGAAAAAGGAAGATTTTTCAGCACCTCATGACCCTACAGCCGCAGGTTTCCAGGTGCTGAATTGTAATGGTCTTCCTGTTTGCCTAATTCCTCTGCTCCTGAGACCAGTGATGTAAGAGGCCAGAACGGAGAACTGTGGAGCATTGTGGAGAACATATGGGACATCTGTGGAGGCTAATGAATATGATTGAAAGACACGGTACATCCTCACTACCCTTCATTCAGCATTGGAACTGAACGCTACACCCGTTAGGTTACTATGATTTTAGGATTTCAATATTATGTCAGTTTTAGTGATCCCTAAATCGAGCTAATGGAATTTACAGTGAGGACAGGCACTTGCAAAAATTGGGCTAACTGACTTAAAATTGATTTTATCTCGTAGTGTAGACACAGCCTCAAAGTCATTTTGCAGGCCAAAGGAAACACAAGAATTGAGAAGTGGGTGTCTGAAGTAAGAGGAGGGGAAAGAAAAGGTGGCCTTGTGGTTGAGGCAATGGGATGGGACTCAGGTCTTGATTCTACCCTGTAATATAGTGGTGATAATATTTCATTTTTTCCACCCTTTGTCTCATCCATGACCATAAGCTCTTTGGAAGAAGGACCCTCTACTACTTCAGCATCCTATTGTTGATTGGGGCCTCTGAATGCTGTAAATAAATAAATAGAGATGGTCTTCATAGATTTTTCTTATCATGCCTTGAATTTACAATTTGCTTCAGTCTTCACGGCTGAGGATGTTACAGAGGTTCCTAAATCTGAGCCAGCCTTTTTAGGTGACAAATCTGAGGAACTCTCCCAGATTGAAGTGACATTACAGGAGGTTTTGGAGTTAATTGATAAGCTGAATGGTAACAAGTCTCCAGGACCAGACGGTATTCACCCAAGGGTTCTGAAAGAACTCAAATGTGAAATTGAGGCGTTATTAACAGTGGTTTGTAACCTATCCTTTAAATCCACTTCGGTACCCAATGACTGGAAGGCGGCCAACATAACACCAATATTTAAAAAAGGCTCCAGAGGAGACCCTGGCAATTATAAACCGATAAGTCTAACATCAGTACCAGGCAAATTAGTAGAAACACTAGTGAAGAATAAAATTGCAAGGCACGTAGAAGACCACGAATTGTTGGGCAAAAGTCAGCATGGTTTCTGCAGTGGGAAGTCGTGTCTAACTAATCTATTAGAATTCTTTGAAGGGGTTAATAAACATGCGGACAAGGGGCACCCAGTGTATGTAATATACCTAGATTTCCAGAAAGCCTTTGACACGGTCCCACACCAAAGACTTTTATGTAAATTAGGCGGTCATGGGATAGGAGGAAAGATCCTTTCATGGATCGGGAATTAGTTAAAAGACAGAAAACAAAGGGTTGGAATAAATGCTACATTTTCACAATGGAGGGGGGTAACTAGTGGTGTTCCCCAGGGGTCAATCCTGGGACCGATAGTGTTCAACTTGTTCATTAATGATCTAGAAAATGAGGTAAGCAGTGAGGTGGCAAAGTTTGCAGATGACACCAAGTTGTTCAGAACAGTCAAAACCAAAAGGGATTGTGAAGAACTACAAAAAGATCTCAGCAAACTGATTGATTGGGCAGCAAAATGGCAAATGAAATTTAATGTGGGTAAGTGTGAGGTAATGCACACTGGAAAAAATAACCCAAATTACACATACAACATGATGGGGTCAAATTTAGCCATGACAGATCAGGAAAGGGATCTTGGAGTTATATCATACTTCCCCTATATAAAACTATGGTACGCCCACATCTTGAGTACTGTGTGCAGATGTGGTCTCCTCACCTCAAAAAAGATATATTGGCATTAGAAAAGGTTCAGAAAAGGGCAACTAAGATGATTAGGGGTTTGGAACGGGTCCCATATGGGGAGAGGCTAGACAGACTGGGACTTTTCAGTCTGGAAAAGAGGCGATTGAGGGGTGATATGATAGAGGCATATAAAATCATGAATGGTGTGGAGAAAGTGAATATAGAAAAATTATTTACCTTTTCCCATAATACAAGAACTAGGGGACACCAAATGAAATTGATGGGTAGTAGGTTCAAAACTAATAAAAGGAAATTTTTCTTCACACAGCACACAGTCAACCCGTGGAACTCCTTGCCCGAGGAGGCTGTGAAGGCCAGGACTCTATTAGGGTTTAAAAAAGAGCATGATAAATTTTTGCAGGTTAGGTCCATAAATGGCTATTAGCCAGGGGTAAAGTATGGTGCCCTAGCCTTCAGTACAAGGGCAGGAGATGGATGGCAGAAGATAAATCACTTGATCATTGTCTTCTGTTCTCCTTCTCTGGGGCACCTGGCATTGGCCACTGTCGGCAGACGGGATACTGGGCTGGATGGACCTTTGGTCTGACCCAGTATGGCCATTCTTATGTTCTTATGTAATTTAAGTAGGTGATCTAATCTAAATGGATTCATTCTTCTTGTCTTTGCATTCCTCCTTCCTACAGAACTTGAGGTAAAATTCCTAATGAGGCCAATTTCAGAGGGTCTGCTGATTCCTAATATACTCAAAATAATCTCCTTTTAGGTTGGACTTTTGATTTGGTACCCATGTAGTTTTGTGTATTACTGAAAATGTGGGATCAGACTAACATTTTTAGGGCCTGATCCTCCACAATTTTGCTTCTTGTGTAGTGACTGGCATCTATGCAGAAGGAACGTAAAGCATTCCATTGAGATTTGTTTGCCTCTCAGTTGATTTGTAAATAGAGCTGCATGGGAACTTTACAATAAGACATTTTTTAATGAAAATATGCCTTTTGGATCTTCTTTGCACTCCTCCTGAAGCATGCCTTTGGATCTTCAACAGAGGGCATCTTGCTGCACACAAGATCTGATGGGAAACTGTTTAACCTTACAAGGCTGAAAGCTAAGTCTAAGGTGTGGGAAGTCCTCATCATAGACATGCTGTTCGAAGACGATGCTGCTGTAGTGTCTCACACAGAAGACCAGCTTCAAAAACTGCTGGATCAGTTCTCCAAAGTGTGCAAGGACTTTGGGCTTACCATCAGCCTAAAGAAGACAAACATACTTGGTCAGGATGTTGCTGAATCCCCATCAATCAGCATTGACAACTATACGTTAGAGGTCATCCATGAGTTTGTGTACCTCGGGTCCACCATCACTGACACCCTGTTGTTGGACACTGAGCTAAATAGGAGGATTGGAAAAGCAGCCACAACTCTTTCCAGACTCAGCAAGAGAGTGTGGAATAACAACAAGCTGTACACTCACACCAAAATGCAAGTCTACAGAGCCTGCATCCTCAGCACCCTCCTTTATGGCAGCGAGACTTGGACCCTGTATGCCCGCCAGGAAAAGAGGCTGAACGTCTTCCATTTGCACTGCCTCAGGCGCATCCTTGGAATATCATGGAAGGACAGAGTGATCAACACCGCCGTCCTCGAGCAAGCTGGAATCCCAACCATGCACACCCTCCTCAGGCAGCGTCGACTCTGCTGGCTTGGCCACGTCCACAGGATGAATGATGGAAGGATTCCAAAAGACATCCTGTATGGTGAGCTAGCCTCTGGCAAAAGACCTCCCGGATGCCCCCAGTTGCGCTACAAAGATGTCTGCAAGAGAGACCTCAGAGAGGTAGACATTGAGCTGGACAACTGGGAAGAACTAGCAGATGACCGCAGCAGATGGAGGCAGGGGTTACACAAGGGCCTTCAGAAGGGCGAGATGAAGATCAGACAGCTAGCAGAGGAGAAGCAAGTGCACAAAAAGCACAATAAGGACTTGCCAGACACCCACCACATCTGCAAGAGATGCAGCAAGGACTGTCACTCTCGTGTGGGTCTTCATAGTCACAATAGACGCTGTAAATAAAGTCCTCAATTGAAACTTTAAAGGGCGCGATCCATAGTCTATGCAGACTTAAGGATGCCTACTATGCCTCTTGGTCAAAACATCTTATAGGAAAGGGTTGGTTCCCAAGAATTTCTCTACTGTAAATTATTTTGCAAAAAATAAGAGTTTGAGATAATTAAAATTTCACAGGGGCTACGTCTACACTACAGTGGTCCTTTGAAAGTTCTTTTGGAAGATCCCTTCCAAATACACTTCTTTTCAAAAAATCACAGCCACACACAAAAAAGTTGATAAAAAAAAGTCGATCCATTCTTTTGAAAGGGAATGGCACTCTTTCAAAAGAATGGGCTCGGAAATGCTATGAACGGGATTGCATGGCTGGCAAGCCCTGCTGGGATTTGCAGCCACTTGCTCCCTTAAAGGGCCCCTCCCAAACACTCCTTCTCTGTACATACAGAGGCTTGCTGAGCTGACCAACGTGAAGCAGAGCTGGTGCAGGGACTGCATGCTGTTATGGACCCACAGCAGCTCTCAGCCCAGCACCACATCCATGCCCTGGTCAGGCTGCTGGCCACCATCATTGTGGATGCCCTCCAGCTCCTGTGGTTGAAGAGACCTCCCACAGGGGCCAAGGAACCCAACCCTCACTTGGGGTCCTGGTCTTCCCCCCTCCCAGGTGATCAGGCACATCTAGACATATCCAACCAGTTCAGAATGGTGGGACTGGCTGGTGATGGACAAGTGTGATGGTATGCAGTGGTTCCGGAGCATCCACATGACAAAGGAGACCTTCCTGGAGCTCTGCAGCTTGCCTCACCACTGCCCTAAGAAACCAGGACACCCACAGGCAGCCTACCCTTCCCAGTGAGAAGTGCATAGTTATGGCGGTTTGGAAGCTGGCCACCCTGGACAGCTACTGCTCCATGGGACAGCAGTTTGGGGTAGGCAAGTTGGCCATGAGGGCTGCCTTCATGGAGATAAGGCATGCAGAGCTCACAGACCCATCATGGGGAGAGGGGAGGGAGCTCCTGGCAAGGGCGGCCATCAGGCACTGGGGTTGGGGTGGAAGGAGGGGTGGGGAGGCTTAGCACCAGGGGACTGTGACACCCTACCCCCACACAGGGCAGCTACCAGAATAGCCTACTTTGAAATTAATTCAATTAGGATACAAAATATGAATACAAAGTACGATAAGAAATTGCATATCTGATTTTAGTTAAGGGCACAGTGTAAACATTGCCTGTGAGACTCATGTTTCATCACAGCTCAGGATAGGAACTATTTTTAAAATCTGGAACATTTTTTCCAGGAAGAAAAAAAAAAACATTTCCCACGCAGTTCTACTTGGTTGTGTCCATAAAAGATACCAGTCCTGTACATTTATTCAATCTCCCATTGTTGTGTGAGCCTCCTTAGACTTCTTATGTGGGGCCTTCTCTCACTTATACTGATTTACCCTGGGGGTAGCACAACCAATTTCAGTGGATTTAGTCCTGTGTGCGAGGAGAATCTGACTCCTGGGCCTCGTCTACACGTGCACGCTACTTCGAAGTAGCGGCACTAACTTCGAAATAGCACCCATCACGACTACACGTGTTGGGCACTATTTTGAAGTTGAAGTCGACGTTAGGCGGCAAGACGTCAAAGTCGCTAACCCCATGAGGGGATGGGAATAGCGCCCTACTTCGAAGTTGAACGTCGAAGTAGGGCACGTGTAGACGATCCTTGTCCCGCAACATCGAAATAGCGGGGCCCGCCATGGTGGCCATCAGCTGAGGGGTTGAGAGATGCTCTCTCTCCAGCCCCTGCGGGGCTCTATGGTCACCATGGGCAGCAGCCCTTAGCCCAGGGCTTCTGGCTGCTGCTGCTGCAGCTGGGGATCCATGCTGCATGCGCAGGGTCTGCAACCAGTTGTCGGCTCTGTGGATCTTGTGTTGTTTAGTGCAACTGTGTCTGGGAGGGGCCCTTTAAGGGAGCGGCTTGCTGTTGCCCCGGAAGCACTAGTCCACCCTGTGACCCTGTCTGCAGCTGTTCCTGGCACCCTTATTTCGATGTGTGCTACTTTGGCGTGTAGACGTTTCCTCGCAGCGCCTATTTCAGTGTGGTGCTGCCCAACGTCGAAGTTGAATGTCGACGTTGCCAGCCCTGGAGGACGTGTAGACGTTATTCATTGAAATAGACTATTTTGATGTCGCTACATCGAAATAAGCTATTTCGATGTAATGTGCACGTGTAGAAGTAGCCCAGGTGAGGTGAAACTCAGAGACCTGAAAGCTTTTAAGCTTTGTATCATTTTAATTTTGGGGCAATGCTTAGGTACAATGGCAAATAAGAAAATTTTAAGGGAAACTGCTTTACCCTGAGGATATGACCCATGAGTGTTTATGATTTTCCACACACTGTATTGTATTGTCTGAAGAATGATCTTCATTTTCTAGCAATAGAAGATGTCCTAAGTGTGGAGTACTGTGATTACATGGTGCTTAAGGTCCTTGCAAGAGCTCTGCTTTACTCTGAGGATAGTGACATCTGGCTACGCATAATAACACAGGCTTCGTGCAGCAGGACGCCAACATTAAAGGCAGAACCTCTACTACCCTATACGATCTTCATAAGAGATTATGGTGGGCATCTACATTGTAGCCATCTGCATCTAAATCTCAAATAGTAGCTGCTTTTGCTGTCAAGAGGAGAAAAGCTGGATGAATCACTGATTCAAATCCTGCCTTTGAATCAGGAAGTGAGAAGATTTTAATTCATGGCTGTTATCTCCCAGGTGACTACTTTAATCACCATCCTATAGAATCATTTTCTTCAGTGCTTTGCCTCAATGAATATTTAAGTATTTATGCAAAGTGGAACATCTCTAAGTGCAGCACAGAGAACAACCCACTCACGGACAGCCTGCTCATCAAAGAAGATAGAAATCCCAGTTCAAATCCATATTTCTGTGTAGATTCAAAGCAGGGTCTGCCATAGCTCATGGAAGTGCTCTAACTACACACACACACACACACAAGTGCTTTAACTACACACACACACACTTTCTACTTGCCAGCCAGGAAAAATATTTTCTCAGACAAAAATCTTCACTCAAATCTAAGGAAGGGTACATATGGAAGAGCAACATTTTAAAAATAAACCATGACAGTTACAAGCCACATATATCACAAATCTTTGGTTAGTAGTCATTTTAAAATGATAGTTGTTTCCTGTAACTCACACTGTGCCATCAAATTGGTGCATGTGTATTCTAATAATGCACCATTTATTATGCATTATTTATTTTGCATCAGCTCTCTCATATCATATGGGTGGATGGTGCTGTACAAGGAGATTCAGTACAGGTACTTGCAGTGAGAAAAAAAGACATTATATAATGAAAGGACTTTGGCCAATGTGGAAGAAGGAAAAAGAAGTTTACACAAAATAAGGCCGTTAGGCTATGTGTATCTGGGTTGTATGGATGCTAGAGGTTTTGTGTAAGGATCTGAAAGTTGAGAGCAGAACTGGAGATTACAAATTTTCTCATGGAAGATTTTTACACTGGAAAACGCTGATTTGTTGAAAAAGGGAAATGTATAGAGCAAATATGCTCCATTCCCTGAAAATTCATTTGGAAAGAAAAATTGAAAACACATATGGATGAGGCTGAAATATTCCACATTGGCCTTTGTAGAAGAGAACATTTTCAATATTCCTTTTAAAATTACTTTTCATGCCAATTTTTTAAAATTTTATGCATCATATAAAATATTAAAACTGAACAAAACATTTTAACTGTTTCGAAGTGAGTATTTGGAATAACCCAAAGTCATTTTTTCCCCACTTTTAACTTGCGGGAAACTGAAATGTTTATGGTTTTGTTCTATTCTGGAACAGAAGACATTTTGTGCGGTTTTAAAAAAAAACGGTTCTCCATAGTTCTATTGGAATGGAGGAGTTGGACAGCAAGGGAAGAACAGCACCTGAATATTTTTACAAGGGGTTAGAGAATTAGCAGATGCGTGTGGTATGATGTATGGTGACAGGACGGGGGCAGAAACTTGGAAGTCAGAATGTACAGATTTAATTGGGTGGACATTCAGGGAAAAGATGATCGAAGGTAATACATGAGCAACAGTTTATCTTTTAACATAGTGCATGCTTACTTGGGCTTTTTGAAAACAAGCCTTCATTTACAGAATGCACAAAACTACTTGTAGAAAACTAGTTGATAAATTGCCCACTGCCCTGTCAGGTTGACTTAATGCAGTAAACTCTCTGTTAGTGTTTTGTGATACTGCACGTTAAGGACACCATCTTAAAAAAGATATATTGCATGCATGTATTCTGTAATAAATACAAAACTGCAAACTACCCTGAGACCTGTCTCCCAAAGAGGACTGCATTATTCAGATAAAATAACTCAAAGCCTGACAGTATTGTTTTTATTTTATTTTAATGTGCTACTATATTGTGCTAGGACATTTTATATTAAAAGTTAATATTTTTGGAATAGGTAGACTTAGGCAGACATAAGAAAAATCTAGTTTTTGCTAGCAAATCACTTTTATATTAGCCAAAGCACAATCCACACTGTGAATATATGCAAATCACTGATTTTCAGTGCACCAAAGGGAATGTACTTCATACTATAACTTAAATACTAACGAAATCAACTGAAAATGATAGGCATTAGTCAGCTGGGCCTTAATGGGGTTCCCTGTGGACTCATATAAATTCACCATTAGAAATATATTCCTTATAGTCCGTAGTGAGTATTTAATCCATCAGAAAGCAGATATAATTTCATGTTTAATGTGTGGTTTTATAATTTCAGGTCTCTTATGTTTCTATATTTGGAGCTTGTTTTTAATCTTTTTTAAGTCACTAACTTTTTTATCTGCATTCCTTCAGTTTTATGCCCACATTATTGGCCAATGGTTGATATACAGCCATGAGTATTAATGATAATCATTGGAAGTGAACTAATTAGCAAATAGCTCAGAATAATGACTCCTTTTGCAAACCAAATGACCCACGTTGGAAACTTCCAGTTCATGAAAGGGATACATTAGGAGATACAGATTTGGATGTGGTGCTTACAGTTTAAAGTTAAGAGGCCAGCCGTGTTAATGCCTCACCACTTACTGAACATTAACAAATGGTTCTAAATATTTCTCAGTGTCTGAGTCTGACAGATTATGGGCTAGTAAATCACTGGCTACCTACCTCTGTTGTGTGTATAACCTTTTGAACCCTGAGCTAGGTCATGCGACGACCAGAAAATAAAAGCCAACTTCTTGCTGGCTTTTCATGAATATCAGAGAAGTAGCTGAGTTAGTGTGTATCTTCAAAAACAACAAGAAGTCCTCTGTCACCTAGAGACTAACAGATATTTTGGAGCATTAGCTAAATATGAACCAAAATATAATTCTACTCATGGCTTCTGAATCCCTCAATTTGGAAAGGAATCTGTGTCAGAGACTTAATTATAAATCTCACCCTGGAATGCAACCAAACCCTGAAGGTCTTATCCAGTTTTAACACAATATTCATTCAGGCAAAGCAAATTAATTCTTTCCCATTCAGGAATAACTCACATGAAGGAATGCAAACCTCATGGAATTTTTCTGTGAAATTCAGGTGGTGTGGGGCTTGCACAAATCCCCCACAGTGTTAGACAATTGCCAACATTTCCCCATCTTTGCTATTCATAGGCAGGCAACCCACTTAATACACACTTGCAGTAAGTAATTTTCTTCCCCCCTTACCCTCTCTTCACCCACTCCTTCTGTCCTATGTAGTTGATTCATCAGGTTTCTTTTCATTTTTCCCCCTATCTTTGTATTAAATTCTCATCACGCCAATTTACTTTTATCAGAATTTTCAGATCTGGAGTGGGTCTGTCCCACAAAACCGCATCACCTAATAAATCATTATTTTTTAGTCTTTAAAGTGCTAGAAGACTGGCTTTTTTTGTTTTTGTTTTTCTGAAGATACAGACTAACACAGCTACCTCTGTGAAAACGAAAAGAAGATAGCAGGATGGCAGTTTTCTGCGCATCATCTGCTTTGGTTTGAAGAAAAATGAAAACATGGCCAGGGTTTCCTTAAGTTATGTGCTGAGCTTTGCAAGCCAAATTCAGGACAAATCTTGTTTAAGGTGAGAAGGGATTAACTAGGCTGACATCCCATTCAGTTTCACAGTTATTGAGACCAAAAACTTGAGTTACGCTACAGTCCAAGTCTGGTAACTAACTATTGTATGCTGCAGGCACAGAATAGCTGTGTCTACATGTGCACGCTACTTCGAAGTAGCGGCACTAACTTCGAAATAGCGCCCGTCGCGGCTACACGCGTCGGGCGCTATTTCGAAGTTAACTTCGACATTAGGTGGCGAGACGTCAAAGTCACTAACCTCATGAGGGGATCGGAATAGCGCCCTACTTCGACGTTCAACGTCGAAGTAGGGACCGTGTAGACGATCCGCATCCCGCAACGTCGAAATTGCCAGGTCCTCCATGGCGGCCATCAGCTGGGGGGTTGAGAGACGCTCTCTCCAGCCCCTCAGCTCACTGGTGGCCGCGTGGAGCGGCCCCTTAAAGGTCCCCTCCCCCTCCCTGCCTCTGCAGGAAACTGAGGGAACGTTCAGGCGGCAGCCTGCACACGCGGCCAGCCTGCACCTCCCTCAGCGACCCAGCCAGCTGAGATGGTTGCCCGGCAGCCCCCCCAGTGCCCCCAGGGGACCCCTCCCAAGGGGAGCCAGGGCTCACAGCCCAGCCAGAGGGGCAGCCAGTCTGGGAAGCGGCAGTGGGGCCCCTCCTGGATGGAGGCCGAGCTGCGGGACCTGCTGGGGCTCTGGAGCGAGGAGGAGGTGCTCCAGGTAATGGGGAGCAAGAGGCGGAACGCGGATGCGTTCGCTCAGCTGGCCGAGGGCCTGGCTGCCCAGGGTCACCCTGCCCGCACTCCTGACCACGTCAGGAGTAAGGTCAAGGAGCTGCGGCAGGGTTACTCCCGGGCCCGGGATGCGGCCAGCCGATCTGGGGCCGCCCTCGTCACTTGCCCCTTTTACAGGGAGCTCAGGGACATCCTGGGCCCCCGGCACACCTCCTCCCCTCCGGCCACCCTTGACACCTCGGCTGACGAGCCCCAGCAGGACCTGCAGACGGAGTCCGCCCCGGAGGCAAGCCCCGCACCCCAGGGGCCCCCCCCGGAGGCCACCCCCGGGACATCGCGGCAGGAGGAGGAAGAGGAGGAGGAGGGGGGCTCCTCCTCTGCAGAATCCAGCCTGAAGATCCTCCTTCTGCCATCCCGGAGCAGCAGCAGGGCCTCCGACCCCCGGGGATCTCCGGACCGTGGGAGCAGACAACAGGTAGGTATCCCCCTCTGGTGGACACCCCTGGGCTTGAGGGGCGGGGGTAAGAGATATGTGTGCAGGGCCCCCCACATGCTCACATGGCCATGGCCCCAAGGACACCAGGGCCATGGTCCTCACAGCACTGCAGCCATCAGCCCCTGCCCCCCCGACCCCGCATGACAGTGCCATGCCCCATCCCCGGGGCAGGGGGGAGCAGAACCTCGAGGGGCCCCCGGGAGGAGGGGGTGGGACACCCCGCAGCAGCAGCATGTGATGGAGTGGGGGGAGTGCCAAAGGGAGACTCAGCCTACATATGAGCAACAAGAGTCGAATAGCT
The DNA here is from genome assembly GCF_033958435.1 of Carettochelys insculpta. NCBI lineage: Eukaryota > Metazoa > Chordata > Testudines > Carettochelyidae > Carettochelys > Carettochelys insculpta. The sequence continues at coordinate 85,449,113 of NC_134138.1, read as the reverse complement.
CCCAGGGGCAAAGGAGGATCCTGGGGCTACAGCTGGCAGGTGACACCTCTGCCCTGAACAAACAGGAGGGAGGATCCGAGCTGGCTTGGAATTGGGGGGCGGGGGCGGGGGCCACAGGTACAGCCTAGGGGAAGGGAGAGCTGGTAGGCAGCCAGCCTGAGGAAGGGGAAAGCTGCATCCGAGAGGGGCACCCCTTGGGGTCTTCTCCCCAGGACGGGTTGGAAGGACTGTCTCTTCCGACAGCTGGTGCGGTCACTCCTGGGAGAAACTGGGCATCTGTGACCTAAGAAACCTCTCCTGCTCTCAGACCCTGCGGGGTGAAGTGAGAGTTGCTCCCATCAGGGGACGGGGTGAAGGGCAGGGGGACCCCTGAACCCCATCCATCACAGCAGCATGTCCCGGGGATGGGGATGGGGAACCTGCAGCGCAGGGCTGGGGGGACAAAGGCCACGGCTCGGGGCCCACACTAACGCCTGTCTCCATTCTTCTTCCCCCGCTCCTCTCCTGTGTCCTGCACCTGCATCATCAGAAGGACCGGAAGAGAGCGCCAGCGAGGCGTCAGTGGTCCTGGAGAGCCCTCCAGGACCATCGCTCCAGGCCAGCCCCTCGGCCGAGGACCGACTGGCCCCACGGCGGGCTAGACGGCGGACCCCGTGCCTCCAACTGCCGACGGCGACGGACCCCCAGCTGCTGGCCATCCACCGACGGCAGCTGGAGGTCGCGGAGCAGCACCTGCAGCTGCAGGAGCGGGCGCTGGCCTGGCGCCAGGAGGCATGGGGGGCCTACATGGAGACTTTCAACCGCCTGGTGGACTACCTGGGCCCCCATGCCGCGCCGGCCGAAACATCGCCCGCCCTACCTGCTCCTGCAGCCCCACCACCAGCTGCTTCGCCCGTCGCCAGCCCGTCCGCCGTTGCCCCACCACCCACCGGTGAGGGCTGGAGCGCCGAGGGACCCCTGGAGCCACCTGACACTCGCTGGCCTCCATACCTTCCGGTCCAGCCTGCTCCCACCCAGCCACGGACCAGGCTGCGAGCGCGGCAGGGCTCCCGGCCAGCCACGCCCTGTGCCGGGCTATAGGGGCGAGGAGCCCGGGACGTGGCGCCCCCCTTGTATATAGTTGGACCCTGTGTTTTTGGTCCCCCCGTTTGCCCTGTCCCCCCCATGTACATAGTTCTCCCCTTTATCCTCCCTGGTTTTCTTTTTATTATGTCAGACAGTTGTTTCTTTGTATTGTTTTATTTCTGTACATATTGCTTTTGTTGAACGTTTGTACATAGTTTTCTGTTTCTGGTTCACATATTTATTTACATCCAAAAAAAAAAGTTTCGGAAAGAAAAAAAAATTTACGTTCAGCCACAAGTGCGTGCTGTCATTTGTCCAGGACAAGTGGGGGGCGGGCGGTGGGGTGCTCCATGGTGTGGGGGAGGAAGGGGTGGGCAGTAGGGGGCCTGGGCAGAGTTCACCCAGCGGTCTGTGCATCGAAGTGGGCCCGCAAGGCCTCCCGGACCCGGGTCCCCTTGGGGTCCACCTGCCGACTGGGGGCAGCTGGTGGCTGGACGTGTGCCCTGGTGGCCTCCGCAGCCCAGCCCTGGAAAAAGGTCTCCCCCTTGCTCTCGACCAAATTGTGCAGGGCACAGCAGGCACCCACAATCTGAGGGATGTTGTTGGGGCCCGCATCCAGGCGGGTCAGGAGACATCTCCAGCGTCCCTTCAGGAGGCCAAATGAGCGCTCCACCACCTGGCGCGCGTGGTTCAGGCGCTCGTTGAAGCGCTCCTGGCTAGCGGAGAGATGGCCCGTGTACGGGTGCATGAGCCACGGCCGGAGGGGGTAGGCCGTATCTGTGATGACGCAGAAGGGCATGGTGGTGTCCCCCAGAGGGATCTCCCACTGGGGGATGTAGGTCCCAGCCTCCAGCCGGCGGCACAACCCGAGTTCCGGAAAACCCGGGCGTCGTGGGTGCTGCCAGGCCAGCCCACGTAAATGTCCTGGAAACGTCCCCGGCTGTCCACCAAGGCCTGGAGGACCACAGAATGGTAGCCCTTTCGATTGAGGTATCATCCTCTACTGTGATGCGGGGCACGGATGGGGATGTGAGTCCCATCCAGAGCCCCGAAGCAGTTGGGGAAGCCCAGGGTGGCAAAGGCAGCGATGGTGGCATCTGGGTCCCCCAGCCTCATGAGCCTGTGCAGGAGCATGGCGTTGATGGCACGCACAACCTGCAGAGAAAGCACATGGGACAGCACCAATGAGGGGTGAGCAGGGTGTGTGTGGCCCTGCCCTGCCCTGCCCTGCCCTGCCCTGGCCCCCCTGCTCTGGCCCCCCTGCCCTGCCCTGCCCTGCCCTGCCCTGGCCCCCCTGTCCTGGCCTCCCCTCCCCTGCCCTGCCCTCCCCCCGTGGGTTCACTTACCTCCATGAAGACAGCCCCGACGGTGGCCTTTCCGACACCAAACTGCTGGCCCATGGATCGGTAGCTGTCTGGAGTGGCCAGCTTCCAGACAGCGATGCTGACCTGTTTCTGCACTGTGAGGGCACGCCGCATGGCAGTGTCCTGGTGCCTGAGTGCGGGGGTGAGCCACTGGCACAGCTCCAGGAATGTCTGCCGGGTCATCCTGAAGTTCCTGAACCAGTGGTCGTCGTCCCACTCCCCAAGCACCAGCCGCTCCCACCAGTCGGTGCTGGTGGGGTAGCTCCACAGCTGCCGGCGTGTGTGGCGGGGGGTGGGGCGGGATGCTGCAGGGGTAGGGGTTGAGCCCTGCTGCCCTGGGGGCATCTCCTCCCCTGGGGCAAGGAGGTGCTCAGCTGCCTCCCGCATGGCACGGAGCAGGGCAAGCCCTGCTCCTGCCGGGAGGGCTGGGTGGACCTCTCACTGCTGCTGCTGCTGGGGGTCCATGACTGCGGCGCCCGGGGTCTGTGTGCCTATGGCTCCTCAGACCGCGTGCCGTGCAGGCTGAGTGTGTCTGGGAGGGGCCCTTTAAGGGACCGGCTAGCTGTTGCCCCGGAAGCGCTAGTCCGCCCTGTGACCCTGTCTGCAGCTGTGCCTGGCCTCCCTATTTCGATGTGTGCTACTTGGGCGTGTAGACATTCCCTCACTGCGCCTATTTTGATGTTGGGCTGCGCAACGTCGAAGTTGAACATCGACGTTGCCGGCCCTGGAGGACGTGTAGACGCTATTCATCGAAATAGCCTATTTCAATGTCGCCACATCGAAATAGGCTACTTCGATGTCGGCTTCACATGTAGACGTAGCATAGGTGAGACTATGGGTACATCTATGCTATAGCAAAGGTGGACCTTGACATGATCAATCTTCTGGAGTTTGATTTAGCGAACCTAGTGGGGATGTGCTAAATTGAATTTACAGGGAGCTCCTTTTCCCACTATATACCTGAGATACCTGGCCTCCGTAAACCCCATGGCACATTTGGATGGATTTGTTATGAGGCCAGCTTGCCGAAAAGCACCCAGGACCACCTGCACCATTTCACAATGGGTGTCCTGGGGTGTGTATGATTATATCACCCGGATAGGCAACAGTGTACCTTGTGTGGAGTTGCAGGAGCTTATCCATCAACTGCTGGAAGGTTGCTGGGGCCCCACGGAGGCCAAAAGGAGGGACCATATATTGGAATAGGCCATCTGGCATAGAAAACACTGTGTTTTCCTTAGTGTCTTCTTCTAGGGGGGTTTGTCAATAGCCTTTGATCAAATCTTAGGTAGTAAGACACTGAGCATTGCCTAGTTGGTCTACCAGTTCATCTGTGTGTGGAATGGGGTACGCAACAAATTGAGAAATCTCATTTAGCCTCTGGAATTCATTACAGAACTTCATGGTGCCATCAGGCTTTGGCACTAGCACAGTGGGGCTGGAACCCTGACTGTGAGATTCCTCTATAACTCTTATCTCCAACATCCTTTTTACTTTGGCCTATATCTCCTCCCTTTTGGCAGTGGGTACCCGGTAGGACCTTATGGTTACGTGGACCCTGAGGCTGGTGATAATATAGTGGATGGCTGCAGATGTTCACCCCAGTTTTTCTGAGAAGATGCCCTGGTTTCTGTGGATCATCTGGGACACCTCCTTCTGTAGATCAGTTAGACTGATCGCTTTCCCAGATAATTGGACCAAAAACTGTTGGCCATGTGTGCTACGTTCACAAGCGCGTGAACTGTAAGCATGCTCCCAATTGGGGTTGACTATATTTATTAGAATAAGGTTCCAATTAAACGGTTGGCACGTGACTGTTTTTGTTCTTTTTGGAACAGTTCATTTGCTTGTGAATGTAGCACACGTGGCCAACAGTTGTTGGCCCAATTATCTGGGAAAGTGATCAATCTAACTGATCTACATATACTCCTTTCCTACAGCTAATGCTGTGGAGATATGGTATGGTCCTTGACGATGGCAAAGGCAGCCCAGGTTCAAGTCACACTATAGACAACAGTTAATGCATGTCTGATGAGTTCCAATAAGAATAAAAAAGAGCTTGATAAATTTTTGCAGGTTAGGTCCATAAATGGCTATTAGCCAGGGATAAAGTATGGTGCCCTAGCCTTCATAACAAGGGCAGGAGATGGATGGCAGGAGATAAATCACTTGATCATTGTCTTCTGTTCTCCTTCTGTGGGGCACCTGGCATTGGCCACCGTCGGCAGATGGGATGCTGGGCTTGATGGACCTTTGGTCTGACCCAGTATGGCCATTCTTATGTTCTTATGTAAACCAGTCATGTACTAATGTGGTTTCATTGGAACCTTATTCTAACACCCCCTTCCTTTGGGCTGGTGTTAGATCTGGCCCCATTCTTACTGGTAATGGAAACTCTGCAGAGGCACTTAAGGCAGACTTCAGGCTGGTCACACAGGGTTCTCTTTCCTGCCAAGTCTTTAGGAGGTTAATATGGTATATCTGCTCTCATTTTCATTTCTCTGGTTGCCTTACTTTATAGGTTACTTCACCTACTTGTTCAATCACCTCATAGGATCCCTGCCACTGGGCTATGAATTTACTTTCCATGGTGGGCACCAATACTACCACTCGATCCCCAAGTTTGAACTGCCAAAGCTTAGTCTGTTGATTATAGTACGTTCATTGTACCTTTTGGGACTCTTCCATATGTTTCCTCACAATGGGGGTGACCTGAGCTATCATGTTCCTGAGCTGTGCTACATAGTCCATGATGTTTTTCCTCCTCCCACCCTTTTTTTAACTATGTCCAAAAGGCCTCAGGAATGGTGCCCATATAGTAGCTCAAAGGGGGAGAACCTGATGGAGCCTGAGGTACTTCTCTGATGTCAAACATGAAGAATGGTAGTAATATGTCCCAGACCTTACCATCATTACTCACCACCTTCCTGTTCATATCTTTTAGAGTCAAATTAAATCATTCTATGAGGCTGTGTGGGGGTGATATACTGAGAAGTGCAGCATCTGTACTTGGAGTAGGGAACATAGATCCTTCATTAACTTGGACATAAAGAGTGTTCACTGGTCCATTAGAATTTCTTTTGTGAGTCTGACCCAAGAGAAAGTTCCCAGCAATTCTTTCACTGTGCTCTTTGCGGCCACCATTCACAGTTGGATGGCTTCTGAATAATGAGTGGCATAGTCCAGCACAACAAATATGCACTGGTGACCCCGAGCCATCTTCTCTAGAGGGATCACCATGTCCATAGCAATCCATTCAAATAGGAGCTCAATGATAGTTAGGGAAACTAGTGGGGGGGGGTCCAGGGAGGTGCAGGCAGTGCAAGTGGCATTGTGGGCAGGGTGTGCAATACCAGCATACATCCTTGTCTATTCCTGGTCAGTAGAACTGGTGCAGGACTTGTGCCAGGGTCTTCTCTAGTCCAAAATGTGCCCCAAACAAGTGGCTATGGGCTAGGTCTAGTATGGCCCATTGGTGCTTCCATGGTGCCAATAGCTGGTGTACCTCCTGTCCTTGTGTACAGGTTACCTGATAAAGGAGGTATTTCCTCAATAAAAAGAGGGTTTGGGACCACAGGCCTTGCCCTTTACTGGCATGCTGTCTATCTTCACTACCTCCCTCCAGGCGTTTTCTTACTGGGGGTCCTCTATCTGGTCTCATTCAAATGGCGCCTACCCCTGGTTTTCTAATTCGAACCCCGAGTGATTTCCTCCCTCATTCTGTCCAGGCTCTCCAGAATTGGAGTTCGCAGTCCCTGTTGCATCTATCTCTGTCTCCAGGACTTCTCCTCCTGGCAAATTGGGGCCGTCTCCTCCCCGCCCTTCTGAACCTTGCCCTTGGGGGTCCTGGGGTCATTTGCTAATGCAGGTGGCTCTCCAAGCCTGCCACGGGATGCAGGTGCTCAGGATCTTTGCCTCCATCCTCTGCTTCTTCAATTTCTTGCCCTTCCCAGGGGTCAGAAACAGTTCTTAGGCCATTTCTACCAACATAGGGGTAGGGTACATCCCTGACTCACCTTCCTTTTATTCGGGGCTTCCCCTCTCATCCTGCCATGTGGGGGGGGAGTAGGTCAGGGACCCCTGAGAAATCCCTCCCAATGAGGATGGGGTAGGAGAGGTGGGGGACTACCCCAGCTCGGATCCTAACTCTAGTCCCCTGGGTATCCATCTTTATCAATGCACTGGAATAATAATTTATCGTCCCATGAACACAGGTGACCATAGTGCGGGCTGCTGGAATTAACTGATGGGGTTTTACCAGGCTCCTCAGGATGAGTGTTACCATGCTCCCAGAATCTAACAGTGCTGTGGTCTCTTTCCCCTCTACCTGGACTGACCTGGTAAAGTTGTGCAGGGTAACCACCACTCCCACAAGGCTGAGTAAGGAACACAGGTCCCCCCCAGTCCCTGAGGTTGCATTGCATGGGTTCCTCATGGTTGGGGCATTGGGCTGTAATGTGTCCCAGCTCCCCACAGTGATAGTTCCCTCTTGGGCTTCTGACCTTAGGGTTGCTTGTCTCTGATCCATATCCTCTTTCTGAGCCCCTGAGGGGCCTCCCACACATCTCTCCCTACTTCTGGGGCTCCCCGGGCCTCTGGATGCCAACACTCCTGACGGCAATATGGGTAAACTACCCTGGTTTGGGAACCCCCTTCCCTGGAGCTGTGCAAATTCCCTCACTGCAAAATACCTCTCACCAGGGTACAGTTTTATCATAGGCAGTTGGGTCATGTTGGTCTACCTAGGCCCAAAGGTCAGGTGGCAGCTTTCTCATGAACTGGTCAATGGCCAGGATCTCTAGGATTTCTTCTGGACTATGTACTTCTGGATGCAGCAAGCTCAAACACCTGGGCCTGCAGGAGCTTACCGTCCTGGTACTTTCACCCATGGTAGCTCTGGGTCTGGGTGGTCATAGTCACCCCTGGCCATACCAGGATTTCCTCCTTGAGCTGCAGGTAGTTGGATGTATCCTCGAGGGACAAGTCATAGTAGGCCTTCTGTGCCTCCTCACATAGGAGCAGGTCAAGGATGCTGGTCCACTGCCCTTTGCGCCAAGCCTCTCACTGCACAGTTCATTCAAAAGCAAGGAGGTAGGCTTCGGCATTATCTCTGGAGTCATTCTGAGGAGGCAAACTGTGGTCCTCAACATACTTGGACCTCCAACCCCACAGGTCCGGGCGGCAAGTATTTTTACCTACCCAACCATGTCTCGGAGGAGAGCTCTATCTGAGGTGACCTGGCTCATTAATAAGTTATTTGTTTCTTGCTGGAGCTGGGTGGCCTCCTGCAAAGCTCTCCTCTGGGTTGATGTGGCCTCCTGTTGGGCGGCCATGGTCTGTACTAGTGCCTTCACTTCTTTCATATGGATACCCCCAGAATACCTTGATTACGGGGGTTGGGGTGGGGGTGGGGGTAGGCAGGTAGTAAACCAGATCACCCACTCCCAGGGGATTACCTCCTTTTTTTCTTTTGTTTTTTGATTTTTGTAGTAACCCTCATCACCGTGCTAAACATCTCTCGCTCCTGACACCAGTGTGACAAAGCCCCAGCTTTGTCCTCTTGGGGTCCTGCACTTTGTGACAGTTCAGTTGCAGCCTCAGATACTCGCCATGTCCCTGCTCTGCCTCCTGTTCTCACAGAGGCCTGGGTTACAGTATCATTGGGCCATTTTCATCACCGGCACTGTGCACAATGTAGTCATTAGTGGAGGAGAACCCAGACCCCTCCCACACAAACTAGGTTCTGGCCCAGGGACCCTATGAAGCTGCAGCTGGAGGGGCTTCCCTCCCTGGCCCCTCCTGATGCAGCAAACTACTTCCCTGGGACACTTCCACCGGACGCTTCCCTAGTACCTTCCTCAGGTGGCTGCAGCAACCCCCTCTTCCTGGGAGTTCTCCTTCCACACTCATTTCTTCCTCCTCGTCCATCCCATATCTCCTTCCTCTTTGCTTGTCTGAGGGAAACCCCCTTAAAGGCTTCTGCAGGCCTTAATTGGCCACAGGTGCTGAATTAGCAGCAGGTGCTGGTTTAGACTGCTGCTGCTGCTGGCTGATCCCAGATAAGCCTCAGTCTCTAGGAAACATAAATGCACACACCCAAATGACCACATATTTACCCACCATGAGGGCTGTGGTCTATCACAAGAGATTAGTTCCTACAAGTGGAGCCACAATTCAAGTGGGAGGGAGGGAGAAGGATGAAGAGAAAAACAATTATGCTTATGAAAAAAAAACCTTAATCAGGTATTGGTTTGCACAAGGCCAAGTAAGATGCTGCAAAAAGGGCAATTTCCCCTCACACGCTAACATGTATCCCTCTTGCTCAGGTGTGGTGTCTATTATCTTATTTCCCTAGTGGTCCATCTCTGTTGTGTTTGCTTTCCATTCCTACTTTCTGTTAGATCGCTGGAGCTTCTGCCCTGAGGAGGGCTGTAAGTTGAGAAAGCGAGGAGTGAAGTCAGCAAGCAGTTGCAGCAATGAGCACCACAGAAATGAAATCAATGTGTCGCTTCTGTTCAATTTAAAAATAAGTAGCGGAGATGGCGAGAATGTTATTTTCTGACATTTTTATTTTCCGCAGGCTTGATGAGGGGTTAAGTAAATCAATGGCAAATAATTTTAAAAAGCCCTTGTTATGGTTACCCTCTGTAATGGATTTGGGAATGTTGTGTAATAATTTGTGGACACTCGTGTTGTATGAATACCATCTGTTGGCCTAGATAGTGGTATGATTGCTGTACGAGTCCAGTGAGTCCAGAAGTCTGTCTGTGGAAATAGGCAGGATGGAAGACCAGCTCAACGCTGGATGCCCCTGAGCAAATACTTCAGAGTTGTTAAGTGACAGTGCCAGCCAGATCCAGTGGCTCTGAAGACACCGGCTTGATCTCCTGCTGAGCCCACAGGAATGGTTTTGATACCAGAAGGGTCAAAACCTGGAAACACAGAAAAAGAGAAGAACTCTGGGAGAACTGAAGGGACCCTTTCTAAAGAAAGGACCCAAAGTCATTTGCAGGAACAAGAAGGAAAAACAGTGTCCCAGGGAACGCCTGAAGAGGTTAAAACTCACTAGATTACTGTCAGAACATGAAAAAGACTAGTTAACATGGATATGTGCGGTCTGTTGCTTTAAAATCATTTTTTCTTCTCTTATTCTTCATTCCTACTGTTAAAATAAACCATTCCTTGATATCAAGAAGGCTGACTGGGCATTATATCGCCACTGGTCACAGCCTCCTGAAGGGATGAATTGTTGGTGTCTGAACTCACTTTGACTTGCAGGGTAAGCTAGGTCAATACACAGAGTGCTGTAGCCCCCGGCCATGTTTTGGAGTGAGTAAAATTGTAGAATCCCACTCCACTGCAGACTGCTGCCTGAGGGGATGTGCTTTGAGACCAGAACAGGGACAGAGGTGCAGGGGCCGCACATCTCTGTCACTTTCAATAGGTGTATTTAATTTTTGGCCCAAACTTTCACTGAGCTCAATGGGAATAAGTATTAGAAGATCACAGCCTGGGTATATAGTTCAGTTTGGCTAATGATTGTTCATTTACCATTTCAGGAATCTAATTCTGATTGGCTTTAAAATAATATAAATACGTTTGCAGACAGGGAAATCCCTGCAGTTTCTAACAGTCACAATGGATGGAACATCAGATATCAGCTGGCTTGCTTGTTTGAACCTGAAGTGTGGTCAGGGTCATAAAAGGGATGATGGAAGCGACATCTGGGTGTGAAACATATCCTGATTTGTTATCTCAGTTAGGACATACTCCTTCTAACAATCAGGTTCAGTGTAGTGACTGGAACACCAAACTGACTCCTTTTTGCTTTATGCACCACTACCAAAGAGCTCCAATAAAGGGAAAAATTAGAAAGGACTGGAAGAGGTACAGAGGGTGAATATCAGATTCCCAGATTGCTTTTTCATCCCCTCCCTGCCACCTCAAGGGAACAACTAGCTCCTTGGTGAGCTACATTTGGGCATGTGGAGATGGCATCATTGGGACTGGTGGATCAGACACTCTCTACAGCCTGTTACAGGCTGAAGAGGCACAACCATAGAGACTGAATCTCCAGAGTGACTCCTATGTGCTGACTTTACTCCTGCTATGCTATCGATCCTGAAGGGATCTATTGGGCTCAAGCAAACAGATTTCTCAGTGACTGCAGGAATCATGCTGCAGGAAATTACAGAGGCTAGGGCTCTCCCTGAAAATGTTTCTTGCCTCTCGTGGATCTGCTTAAATAAAACCAGATGACAGGGACTAAAGGGCTGAATTTCTGGCACTCTTCATGGTTTGGTCCACCCCACCTCCCACGCCAATCAATAATAAGGAGGAGAACAATGCAAGCTGAAACTCTTAGGAATATTCTGCAGAGGGAAGCACAGCCCTCCAAACAGTGAAATTAAAATGTATGGTCATTTTGTTGATGATTCAAGAGGCAAACTAATACGCAGCCTGCTCTTTAGCCAATGTAATGACTTGGCAGCAATGACAGTAGTAAAACCACGCATTTAGAATGGCGCTTCCTCCATGTCTAGCAATCTAGACAATTGCACAGCACTTCACGAAAATTAATGCTTACAGTTCTGCCAGGTAGTTAGGCATTATTAAGCTTGATCTACTAGAGTGAATGGAAAGACTTGCATAGACTTCAGAGGGCTCTGTGTAAGTCCCATGTATCAATTCCTTTTCTCCCGCCCCACTACATTGTTTTTCTGAAAGAGAAACTGTAGCATAGGTACATTAAGTGAATTGCCCAAGCTCACACATGAAGGTTTTGTCACAGCAATACGGAGCCTAGAAATCCTCCTTTCCACACCTGCACTTAGTCATGTTTCCTTTGCACACTAAGCAGATATTGCCCAGAAGACTCAGGAACCAGATGTTTTCACCAAAGCTGCCTCTTTTCTGACAACAACAACATTTTAATATTGAGAATATTTTAACAGCACACGTGTGAGTGGGAGCCACTTGATTTCCTCTTGCTTCTGTTATATTGATTTGAAAGATTTGTCTCTGTGCTTTAGTTTTAAATTATATTTGAAGTCGAGCTGCCAGTATCCTTTTCAGCAGCACAGCTGTTAATTCTCACTGTCCTCTTTTTCTGTTTTCTTTTTTTCCCATTGGCTTTCATCAGTTCAGCCAAAGCCTATGAACCTGGCATGTTTAAAAGAAATTTGTGAGGCTTGCTCATTAGGCATGCTTTACCAAAATAAGGTGCAGACTGCTCTGATGTGAAGCCAGATGATTCAATGCAAGTGAGCAGCATAGCTACCAACGAAGAAAAGAGAGTCTTGGGGGGTTGTCTGATTCTATCAGCACTAACTTCACATGTGCATATTCAGATTCTCTACATAGCTGACACAGGAGGAGCGATTCAAACATTTAAGCCCCAGCTGGTTAACTAGTGCTGTGCATAGCTAACCTTAAAACAGGGAACTTTTCCTTAGGGCTAGAGCTGAGCAAAAGGCTTTGGTGTTCATAAGTATGATCATCTGCTTTCCACTGTACAACAATGAGATTTCATACATAAGAAAAGGTGTGTTGGTTTATATGTGTATGTGGATATGTACATATCTATGTGTGTATTTGTGCATCCCTGTATATAAACGTGCTCTGATACAATGTTTATACTCAAATGCCTATACATTTATCTATGAATACGTCTCTTCTATTACAAATTGCACTGACATACTGGGGCAAACACATCACACTTTTTTACTTAGGCTGAGAGTGAGGGGAAAGAGGAGATCAATGTGGTTTTTTTTTTTCTTTGTGCAACGAAAAGCATGGTGGCTTTTATTAGTTTATGCTGAAGCATCTCATTATGTTATCCCATCCTACTTTCCCCCTGCATCTACTTCTTTGCTTCATCTTCTGTTATATCTTGTGTTTTAGGCTGCAAGCTCATTGTTGTAGGGTTTGTAGTTTACTATGTGTCTCTACGATGGTTAGCACAGTGGATCTATGACCCAGTCAAAATCTCTAGGCACTGCTGAAATGTAATACATGAATTCAGATGTTTTCAACCTCTTTGCCTGCATCAAGTAAACTTAAAATTTCTTAACTGCTTCTCTTTTTACATTACAGCTGCTTAAAAATTCGATTCAAACAATAATGTCATTATTAAGGGCCTTTCAGTGTGGCAGAAGTGACAATAGTTATTTCCAATATGTAATTAGGACATGTAAAAATCTTCAGTATAAACAGAATTTTAATACCACAGACATCATCATATGAGAGATTTTATTTTATGGATTTCTTTTATCTTATTTTGAGCTGCAAACATGAACTGATATCTTTGTTAACGTAAAATGAAACAATGATAAAACCACATCTCAGTGTCAAAAGTTGTTTTTCTATCAGTTTTTTTCAGGCAGTTCTTCAGTGTTACAGAAGTGTGGGGGAAGAGCTGATGCAATATACAATGTTTACCATGTCGGCATTCATTTAGACATCAACTCTCAGTAATTCAATTTCTATTAATATTAATTTAATTTCCATAAGTATTGATTTTATTTTATCAGTAGGATAATGATAAATAATATGCTTAGAATGTGTGCATTTTAGAAGTGTTTATCTCATCTGATTTAGCTGGCATTAATTTTCCTTTGCATTTAGTGTATGTGAAAATACAAAAAAAAACCAAACCCTTTCTCATCCTCATGTTTGCTGTTCACACTAGAGCAGAGGGATGACAAATTCTATCAGGTACTACATTAGCAAGGATATTTTCAGTGAAATTGATTTCTTGAGCCTTTGGAATCCTTGAAATCACTCAAAGTCCTTGTTGCTTTTCAGGTACCCCATTAATCTTTATAGGGTTCTATTGACATTGCTGGCTGCAGCTTTCCTTTTCTGCTCTCAGGGTTGTTGGGAACAGACCACAAAGGGGCAGGGATTCACTTCTAATTCAGCAGAATCCACATTAGGTCTCTCAACTGAACAGAAAATGGTATTGAACGTATTTGTAAAGACAAGAGTGTAAATTACAACAAAGGTGTAACTACTCCCCAATAAAGCTGCTGCCAGCAACAATCTCATTGCTGAATAACTTTCAGTTGCCTGTAGTTGTGGTTTGAAATCTAATAAAGCTGTGGTTCAGTGCTGACTTAGGTAATCTCATTGAAATTCTGCATCTTTTGATAATGAATAGGGGAAAAAGACATGAGTAAGGATTTCGGTTGGAAGGAAGGAAGGAGGTGGATTGCAATTCCAGGGCACCATTTACAGGGAGACAAACAGCAATCAATGTAATAGCAGTATAAAGCAGTCAAAAGAGGACAAAGGCTGACGCCTGACATCTTTTATTCCTGAGCCCAGGTGGAGCTATAATTGGCAGCCCCAGCTTGGAGATGAATATAGTGCAAAAGAGCTCTTCCCTTGGAATGGCAGACAAAGAAGAGCCTTGGCTGTTTAGAAGAACAAGCAAAGAATAGCCATAGGCTTTTTTTTTTTTTTAAGAAAAAAAAAAACCCAGCCACTGTAGTCACTGGAGCAAAAAGATGGCCTGTTATGAAACTTCTAACTGGAATTTGTGATTGCTATACTACTAGAAAGCCTTATCTCCCATTTAGCTCCTTTCTACCTAGTTCTTCTAAAGCAGTAGCAGCAGTAGTCTGCTAAAGACTGTCTGACATATGCCCAAAGTCTTGCTGGTCACATTTTCTAGTATGTGGAACAAGTGCTAACCTTGTTAGTCACAATTAGCTGGTGTGAGAGGAAATCTAGGTGGGTTCTGTTATCATCAGTGACGTTTCGATTTCATTGAAGATAACAATAACTCTTCTGCTAAACAAGAAAGAGAGGACAATCTTTTTCTGGAAAATCCTCACCTACTGCATGGTATTCCAGTGGTAGGACTTGTTCTCCAAAGATGTTCATACCCTTCTTGATAAAAAGTGAAAAATTAAATACAGACAGACAGATAAAATTGATACATGCTCTTTTCAAGGTAATTTACTACCAATGCTCTGGTTTCTCCTTCCCCTCGTTTTCCTTTAAAAAGTTTTGGATTAAGTTCCTCAAGAATCTCAAAGGTGCAGAAATAAAAGTACACAGAGAAGCCTCAGGTCCACCAATGGGGGTTGGGGGTGACGCGTCAACAGGAAGAGTTGCCTGGGGGTCTGGCATTTCTATGGAGCCCACTGCTACTGCAGTAGGCCCACAAACTCTCTCTGAGTTGCTAAAGTCTTCACATCTTTACTTAAACAATTAAAGTTATGTTTGCTGTAATTCAAACCAGTGGGTGACCCGTGGGCCATTTCACATAGGGGCAATACTTCCTTCCTCAGAGCGTCTGCTCATCTGGCCGGAGGGTGGGGTCTGGGAAGGGGCAAAAATAGATTATATGAATGTGTTGGATTATTCTGGTGTTATAACCAAGTATAAAACCAGTAATGAAGGCTTTCATGATGATAATGTGGCCATGCACCTTGCTTACCTTTCAAGTTTTAGTTTGAAAAGTTTTAAAATCTCTAGAAGCTCAAGCTACAATTTTCCATCAGAACATCTTTATATCACTGATTTACACATTGTGCTCTTTGACAGTGGGCCCCCTTGTGTCAGTGTATGAGGCTGCAGAGATTTTCATTTGCAGCACTCCCTGCGAGCTGCCTGTCTCTGTGTGCCACTCAGCCTTCCCGCTGAGAAACAGATAGTCCAGATCCCTCCAGACAGAGCTGAAAGTTGAAAGTAGTAGTATTTACTTTGTGTCTTAGGGAGGCACAGTGTCTTACAAACATGTGACAGAACAAGGCATGACTTACAAATATAACACTGAAAAAATCAAGCACTGTATTAGGCCTATAAGCAACTGAAAGCATATGCAGGAGAAAAACAATCACTAGCTTAGGCAGGCTTCTAACTGTGGGTTTCTGCTTATGCAGTTAAATTCTGTTACCTTGTTCCTTCACCTTCCCATCTCACCCTCATAGTCTTCATTAGTATTTTTTTTACCACCTGTGTTCTGCTTTTCACACAAGACTGTGACTCCTTGGGGGCAGGGACTGTCTTTTTTGTTCTATGTTTGTACAGTGCATGGTATAATGGATAATATATGAAGTTCTCAGTCCCTACCAAAGAAGACTAACAAAAACAGCATCCAGGCTGCATGGGAGTGTTTTTGGCAGGGTGGAAAATAGGAGGAGGAAGTGAAATCGTAGTGCAAATTAAATCATGAGTCAACAGGGACAACAGACAAATTCTAGTCAATGAAGGTGTGTGGATTATGACACACAAGGGGTTAATAAAGAAATTTCATCTTGATTTGGAAGACTGGCATCTGCCCGTATTGATTAATTTATTTACACATTTCGGATAAACTTTGTGCCTGTGATTCAGCAGCAGGAACTTCTACCCCCAACCCACAAAATCCAGAAAGCTATTTTATTTGTAATTTAATTTTACCAGACGACAGCCAACGTGCCTTTCACATTCAGCCTTTCTTTTTCATTTTCATTACTTTAAAATATATCATGTGACTTTCCTGTTCACACAGTGTTCTGGATTGAGATTTCTAGGAAATGAAACACGCTCTTTTTCCAGAGCACACAGCAGAAGTGCAAGCCAATGGTCTAACCTGTTGCACTACCTCAAGGAGTATGACACTGGAGGAGTAATAGGATGACCAATACAATCCTTGTCCTCTTTGCTGAGGAGGCCAAAATAATTAATGCACTAGTCCATTCCTTCAGGGTTAAGGCTCTCATGCCTACTAGAGAACTTGGGAAACAGTTGGGGAAGCCCCACTGAAAATGATCTGGTTTCAGTCCCCAGATGTTTCAGCTGTGCCTGTCAGCAAGAACTTAGCTATCATGGTGCTGCACAGGAAGAACGGCTTCTCAGATCAGTAGGCTCCAGTTCACACAGGTTTTTTTTAAGATTAGTCACGTTAAACACACCTGCAAACAGGAAGCCAGTGACATTTAGGATTACTAGTACAACAAATTCCCTAGGACTTATTCTGCGAACTAAGTTGCCCAGCACATTTTGCATGACCTAAATCTTCTGTGTCAAAGGTCAATTTTAGTAGAGCAGAGTACAGTGCTCCATTTTGTAGGTCACGAGGGCAGGGGTAACTGTGGCTAGGTCTACCTTGGATAAAAATCATCGCAGCAGTAGTACAAATCAGAGATGAAAAAGGCACTTCTGGCCACCAGTCACTTTGAACTCCAGGAATAACCCAAGGATCTTCCTATGTCCCTATATCACTAACAGCACTGATGAAGAGCAGGCACTTCTTCTCACAGATGGGAAAGACATAATCTCTGCCATAAAGTCGAGGACTGTTGTGGCCAACTTTCAGCCTGCAGGCCACATGCAGCCCACTGGATTCCTCCTGTGGCCCACTGACCCCTGGCTGCCTTTCTCCCTTCCCCACGTGTCTCCTGCTTTCTGGAGCACAGGAGCCCCACACTTTCTATCCCCCCAAAGTCCCTCCCACTACTTTCAGAGATTCATGCTCTTACCCCGCCCTTTGCCCCCAGAGCTGTTATGCTGCAAATGAGCTGTTCACAGTGTTCCGGCTGTGGGAGGTAGGAAGAGGAGTGGGGACAGAGTGTGAATCAGACAATTTGCACGCTCTGAAAGTGCTGGGAGGCAGGAGGAAGAGCAGGTATGTGCAGGCTCCAGTGCACAAGAGGCACAAGGAAGAGAGTGGAAAGATGGGGGACCTTGGGCCTGCAGGAGGAACCCTAGTGGGGTGCGGGTGGCTGCTGCCCACTGAGGTGAAGGAGGGTCACTCATGCAGATCATCCACTATTTGTGACTGCCCATCCCTGCTCTAGATTCTTTTCCAGTAACCAGCTTCTCTCTCACTTTATATGCTTAGCTAATTTTTCTGTCATCCCAGTTCCACTCTCAGCCAGACACTAGGAAAACAGATATATTGCCCAGCTCTAATAAAATGGAATACAGAGCTGAATCGTCATCTGTGTATTGGTGGGAACACACTTCAAATCTCCTGAATAACTCATCCAGTGTTGTTCTATACAAACAGATAATGAGGAGTGGCAGGGTAGACCCTGGCCAGCAACAACCTTGGGGAAATCTCTGAAAGCAAGAAGATGAACGAACTCAAAAGCAATCCCATTCACCTCTGACATAGTTTGCCAGTGAAAAACTAGTCTCATTTTGGGTTTCATTACAAACTTCATTCTCAGATCATTTTTATTTAAAGACTCATTAACATTCACTAACTGATCAAACTTGGCTTCAGTTTAGAGCAAATCTAGGACAGCTGATGGCTTTGCATTGAAGTCATGCAACATTTTGCATATTTTCTATGAATAAAATAGCCAGTTGATTGGCTATATTTATAGTAGTAGGCATCCTTCAGTCTGCATAGACTATGGATCGCGCCCTTTAAAGTTTCAGTTGAGGACTTCATTTACAGTGTCTGTTGTGACTATAAAGACCCACACGAGAGTGACAGTCCTTGCTGCATCTCTTGCAGATGTGGTGGGTGTCTGGCAAGTCCTTATTGTGCTTTCTGTGCGCTCGCTTCTCCTCTGCTAGCTGTCTGATCCCCATCTCGCCCTTCTGAAGGCCCTTGTATAACCCCTGCCTCCATCTGCTGCAGTCATCTGCAAGATCTTCCCAGTTGTCCAGCTCGATGTCTACCTCCCTGAGGTCTCTCTTGCAGACATCTTTGTAGCGCAACTGGGGGCGTCCGGGAGGTCTTTTGCCAGGGGCTAGTTCACCACACAGGATGTCTTTTGGGATCCTTCCATCGTTCATCCTGTGGACATGGCCAAGCCAGCGGAGACAACTCTGCCTGAGGAGGTGTGCATGGTTGGGATTCCAGCTTGCTCGAGGACGGCAGTGTTGGTCACTCTGTCCTTCCATGACATTCCAAGGATGCGCCTGAGGCAGCGCAAATGGAAGACATTCAGCCTCTTTTCCTGGCGGGCATACAGGGTCCAAGTCTCGCTGCCATAAAGGAGGGTGCTGAGGATGCAGGCTCTGTAGACTTGCATTTTGGTGTGAGTATATAGCTTGCTGTTATTCCACACTCTCTTGCTGAGTCTGGACAGAGTTATGGCCGCTTTTCCGATCCTCCTATTTAGCTCAGTGTCCAATGACAGGGTGTCAGTGATGGTGGACCCAAAGTAAACGAACTCGTGGACAACCTCTAACGTATAGTTGTCAATGCTGATTGATGGGGATTCAGCAACATCCTGACCTAGTACGTTCATCTTCTTTAGGCTGATGGTAAGCCCAAAATCCTTGCACACTAAAGCCGTGTCTACACGTGCACGCTACTTGGAAGTAGTGGCACTAACTTCGACGTTAGGCGGCGAGACGTCGAAGCCGCTAACCCCATGAGGGGATAGGAATAGCGCCCTACTTCGACGTTCAACATCGAAGTAGGGACCGTGTAGTCGTTGCGCGTCCCGCAACGTTGAAATTGCGGGGTCCTCCATGGCGGCCATCAGCTGAGGGGTTGAGAGGCGCTCTCTGCAGCCCCTCAGCTCAATGGTGGCCGCGTGGAGCGGCCCCTTAAAGGTCCCCTCCCTCTCCCTTCCTGTGCAGGAAGCTGAGATCATGTGCAGGCAGCAGCCCAGACACGCGGCCAGCCTGCATGTCCCTCAGCAGCCTCAGGACCCTCAATGGCTGCCCGGCAGCCCCCCCAGCGCCCCCAGGGGACCCCCCCCCAAGGGGAGACAGGGCAGCCAGCCCAGCCAGGCTGGCAAGCGGCAGCGGGGCCCCTCCTGGACGGAGGCTGAGCTGAAGGACCTGCTGGGGCTCTGGAGCGAGGAGGAGGTGCTCCAGGTAATGGGGAGCAAGAGGCGGAACGCGGATGTGTTCGCTCGGCTGGCCGACGGCCTGGCTGCCCAGGGTTACCCTGCCCACACTCCTGATCACGTCAGGAGTAAGGTGAAGGAGCTGCGGCAGGGTTACTCCTGGGCCCGGGATGTGGCCGGCCGATCTGGGGCTGCCCCCATCACATGCCCCTTTTACAGGGAGCTCAGGGACATCCTGGGCCCCCGGCACACCTCCTCCCCTCTGGCCACCTTTGATACTTTGGCCAATGAACCCCAGCAGGCCCTTCAGCCGGAGTCCGCCCCGGAGGTAAGCCCCGCACCCCGGGGGCCCCCCCTGGAGCCCACCCCCGGGACATCGCGGCAGGAGGAGGAGGAGGAGGAGGGGGGCTCCTCCTCCGCAGAATCTGGGCTGCAGATCCTCCTCCTGCCATCCCGGAGCAGCAGCCGGGCCTCCACCCCCCAGGGATCTCTGGACCGTGGGAGTGGACCGACAGGTATGTACCCCCCTCTGGTGTACACTCCTGGGCTTGAGGGGCGGGGGGTAATAGATATGTGTCCAGGGCCCCCCACATGCTCACATGGCCATGGCCCCAAGGACAGCAGGGCCATGGCCCTCACAGCAGTGCATCAGCCCCTGCCCCCCCCCCGCTGCACGACAGTGCCATGCCCCATCCCCGGGGCAGCGGGGAGCGGAACCTCGAGGGGCCCCCGGGAGGAGGGGGTGGGACACCCCGCAGCAGCAGCAGCAGCAACAGCAGCAGCAGCAGCATGTGATGGAGTGGGGGGAGTGCAAAAGGGAGACTCAGGCTAGATATGAGCAACAGGAGCTGAATACCTCCCAGGGGCAAAGGATGATCGTGGGGCTACAGCTGGCAGGTGACACCTCTGCCCTGAAGAAAGAGGAGGGAGTAGCTGAGCTGGCTTTGAATTGGGGGGGTAGGGCGGGGGCCACAGGTAGAGGCTAGGGGAAGGGAGAGCTGGAAGGCAGCCAGCCTGAGGAGGGGGAAAGCTGCATCCCAGAGGGGCACCCCTTGAGGTCTTCTCCCCAGGACGGATTGGAAGGACTGTCTCTTCTGACAGCTGGTGCTGTCACTCCTGGGAGAAACTGGGCATCTGTGGCCTAAGAAACCTCTCCTGTCAGACCCTGCGGAGTGAAGTGAGAGTCGCTCCCACCATCACAGCAGCATCTCCTGGGGACGGGGATGGGGAACCTGCAGCACAGGGCTGGCGGGACAAAGGCCACTACTCGGGGCCCACACTAACGCCTGTCTCCATTCTTCTTCCCCCCCTCCTCTCTTGTGTCCCGCAGCTGCACCATCGGAAGGACCAGAAGAGAGTGCCAGCGAGGCATCAGTAGTCCCGGAGACCCCTCCGGGACCATCGCTCCAGGCAAGCCCCTCGGCCGAGGACCGACCGGCCCCACGGCGGGCTAGACAGCGGACCCCGCGCCTCCACCAGCCGACGGCGACAGACCCCCAGCTTCTGGCCATCCACTGTCGGCAGCTGGAGGTCACAAAGCAGCACCTGCAGCTGCAGGAGCGGGCGCTGGCCTGGTGCCAAGAGGCATGGGGGGCCTACATGGAGACTATCAACCGCCTGGTGGACTACCTGGCCCCCCATGCCGCACCGGCCGCCACAGAGTCCGCCCTGCCTGCTCCACCCGCTGCACCACCAGCTGCTCCGCACGTCGCCGTCCCATCCGCCGTCGCCCCGCCACTCACCGCCGAGGGCCGGAGCGCCGAGGGATCCCTGGAGCCAGCTGAGACTCGCTCGGCATATCTTCCGGTCCGCCCCGCCCCCAGCCATCCCCAGACAGGGCTGTGGCTGCGGTGGGGCTCCCGGCCGCCCACGCCCAGCGCCGGACTTTAGAGGCGAGGGGCCGAGGATGTGGCCCCCCCTTGTATATAGTTGGGACTTATTATTTTGTGCCCCCCGTTTGCCCCGTCCCCCCATGTCAATAGTTCTCCCCTTTATCATCCCTGGTTTTCTTTTTGTTAGCGAACAAACTTTTTTATTACTATTGTTTTATTTGTACATACTACTTTGGTTCCACACGTTGTATATAGTTTGTTCTTGTTTTATTTATAGTTAAAAAAAAAGTTCTAAAAGAAAAAGCAGTTTAAGTTCAGCCACAAGTGCGTGCTGTCATTTGTCCAGGAAAAGTGGGAGGGGGGTGTGGTTGGGTGCTCCATGGTGTGGGCGTTGGGGCAGGGAGTGTGGTGGAGGACGGGGTGGGCAGTGGGGGGGCTGGCAGAGTTCACCCCGCGGCCTCATCATCCAAGTGGACCTGCAGGGCCTCCCGGACCCGGGTCCCTTCGGGGTCCACCTGCCGACTGGGGGCAGTGGGTGGCTGCACGTCGGCCCTGCTGGCCTCCACAGCCCAGCCCTGGAAAAAGGCCTCCCCCTTGCTCTCCACCAAATTGTGCAGGGCGCAGCAGGCACCCACAATCAGGGGGATGTTGTTGGGGCCCGCATCCAGGCGGGTCAGGAGACATCTCCAGCATCCTTTCAGGCGGCCAAATGAGCGCTCCACCACCTGGCGCGCGTGGTTCAGGCGCTCGTTGAAGCGCTCCTGGCTAGCGGAGAGATGGCCCGTGTACGGGTGCATGAGCCAGGGCCAGAGGGGGTATGCCGCATCTGCGATGATGCAGAGGGGCATGGTGGTGTCCCCCAGCGGGATCTCCCGCTGGGGGATGTAGGTCCCCGCCTCCAGCCGGCGGCACAGGCCCGAGTTCCGGAAAACCCGGGTGTCGTAGGTGCTGCCAGGCCAGCCCACATAAATGTCCTGGAAACGGCTCCGGCTGTCCACCAAGGCCTGGAGGACCACAGAATGGTAGCCCTTGCAATTGATGTAGCATCCTCCACTGTGATGCGGGGTGCAGATGGGGATGTGAGTCCCATCCAGAGCCCCGAAGCAACTGGGGAAGCCCAGGGTGGCAAAGGCCGCGATGGTGGCATGTGGGTCCCCCAGCCTCATGAGCCTGTGCAGGAGCATGGCACTGATGGCACGCACAACCTGCAGGGAAAGCACATGGGACAGCACCAATAAGGGGTGATCAGGGTGTGCGTGGCCCTCCCCCGCCCTTCCCTCCCCTCCCCTCCCCTGCCCTCCTCTGCCCAGGCCCCCCTCTCGTGCCCTGCCCTCCCCCTGTGGGTTCTCTTACCTCCATGAGGACAGCCCCGACGGTGGCCTTGCCGACACCAAACTGCTGTCCCACGGATTGGTAGCTGTCTGGAGTGGCAAGCTTCCAGACTGCGATGCCGACCTGTTTCTCCACAGGCGCATGGCGGTGTCCTGGTGCCTGAGTGCGGGGGTGAGCCACTGGCACAGCTCTGTAAATGTCTGCCGGCTCATCCTGAAGTTCCGGAGCCAGTGGTCGTCGTCCCACTCCCCAAGCACCAGCTGCTCCCACCAGTTGGTGCTGGTGGGGTAGCTCCACAGCCGCCGGCGTGTGAGGCGGCGGGGGGCGGGGTGCTGCAGGGTTGGGGGGTGGGCCCTGCTGCCCTGGGGGCAGCTCCTCCTCCGGTGTAGCAAGGAGGTGCTCAGCTGCCTCCCGTATGGCATGGATCAGGGCAAGCCCTGCTCCTGCCAGGAGGGCTGGGTGGACCTCTGGCTGTTGCTGCTCCTGCTGCTGCTGCTGCTGCTGCTGCTGCTGCTGCTCGGGGTCCATGCCTGTGTCGCCCGGGGTCTGTGTGCCTATGGCTCCTCAGACCGCGTGCTGTGCAGGCTGAGTGTGTCTGGGAGGGGCCCTTTCAGGGAGTGGCTAGCTGTTGCCCCGGAGGCGCTAGTCCGCCCTGTGACCCTGTCTGCAGCTGTGCCTGGCATCCCTATTTCGATGTGTGCTACTTTGGCGTGTAGATGTTCCCTCGCAGCGCCTATTTCAATGTGGTGCTGCGCAACGTCAAAGTTGAACATCGACGTTGCCAGCCCTGGAGGACGTGTAGACGTTATTCATCGAAATAGTCTATTTCGATGTCACTACATTGAAATAAGCTATTTCGATGTAGGTTGCACGTGTAGACGTAGCCTAAGAGCCTTTCCAGCAAGAAGGGACTATAATGATCTTCTGGTCTGACCTCCTGAAAGTTGTAGGTTACAGAACCTCACTCACCCATTCCTGTAGTCGACCCACCAACTCTTGCTGATAATCCTCAGATCTTTACTTAATGACTTAAAGTTACATTTGCTCTAATTCAAACCAGCAAATGACTTGTGGCCCATTTCACATCGGGGTAGTACTCCCTTCCTCTTGGTCATCTGTCCAGGAGGAAAATCCCTTCTTGATCCCAATCTAGTAGATCTTGAACATGTGTGGCAAGATCAGTGCACCACACATGGGAAAGAATTCTCTGTAGTAACCCAGAGCCCTCTTCCTCTCGTGTCCCACCTCCTGTTGGGGAAAAGTACTAATAGGCTAATAGCCATTGCAGATGGTCTATACATCAATGTAGGCAATCTCCTCATATGACTCTCTTCTGAAACTTATAAAGCAGAAACTTAAAACAAGTTTTTTGGGGCTTTTTGCTACCACTGCTCTTCTTGGAATGTCATTCTAGATTGTAACTCCTATGACAGTCAGAAGCCTTCATCTAATTTCAAGCCTGAATTTATTGATGGGAAGTAATTTGTCACAGTGCTGCTCAATTCGCCTTACTCAAAAGGTGTGCTCCTACCAAAAACCCCCTCTCGAAGTTGCTATATTTATAATTTGCCTGTTCATGAGTTTAAAGCATTCTATACATCACCCAAGAATGAGATTCACCAATCAGTTTGTTCACCTTGTTTTTCTGATACCAGGATGTATTCTTTATCTCTTGTTTTTGAGCACAGCATTCCAAGCCCGTTGGGCCAGGAAGACCCTACCTTGTACCAGGGTAAAACCCTGGTATATCCTAATTTTGACAGAGTAATATTTGTTATGGTCAAATGCTACATTTCTTGACATCAGTGAACAAAAGTGAACTTATTATGAGTGTGCTAACATTGATATATGACACTAGAAGATTTACCCAGCATTGACTGGGTAACTTAACTCTATTGATTTTGGGGTTTTTTGGAAAAAAAATGAACATGTACATGCTTTATTTGAACCACTGCTCTGGGGTGGGGCTGGAGATGAGGATTTCAGTATTTAGACTCTCTCATGGCGAGAGAACTACCCCAGCCATCTCTCACCTCAGCAGCTTGGAGCCATGTGAGAAGCACCTCTTCATGGCCACTGCATGTCCAGTTGGCACAGATGGGGAGAGGGGTGCATGTCCCCTGGCTGGTGGGAGATCCAGGTTCATCTGCTCCCTGTGCTCCTCAGCTAGAGTGAGTGCAGCAAACTGTGCACTTTTCCCTTGCTTCCTGACAGAGCGGACCAACCAGCAATGTCCCCATATGAATCGGGGAGGGGCGCTTCAGCCCCACCCCCACGCCCACTTGAGGAGTGGGAGGCTTAGCACTGAGGCAGTCTCAGACATGAGATGATGGTGGGGGCATGCTGCCAGCCAACCCCTTTCACCTGCCTGGTGACTTTGTCTCTTTTCTGTATGGTTTTATGGGAAGCAATCCCATTCGAGACACACCCTGTTTTCCTGGTACACCAAAACCCTGCCCTCACTTTAAGTTCTAAGAGGAAGCTGCATACCCAGTTTGGTGATCCTAACTCTTACCATCTAGGAGGATTTGGTAAAAATCTTGTAGTTTTTGGTCTCTGTCAGTAGGATCAGAGAAATGCGATTGTACCTAAGGGCTTGACTGTAAACAATGGATCTAGTTATGTGTGCAGGATGGAAGCTAGAAGTGTGTAGGTAAGTACAGCAATCAGTGGGTTTCCAGTCGAGTGTGGTACCGGTCAGACCATCCTTGATTTGGACCATAGTGTCCAGGAAATGTATCTCTCGCATGGAGTAATCAAGGCATAAGTTGGAGTTCTTGAATGAACAGACAGGCAATAGATAATGTTTGTAACATAGTGTGATGTGTGTATTCATACACCATCCAAAACAGACAATGTATATGTTAGTTAACAATAGTTTTAGAAGAAGTGTGTTTTAGTGGTTTAGACTGAGCTATGTTTTTTCACCTGGGGTTCACAAAGACCATACTATGGACACTTGAACACAAAAATGAAATATGTTCACTTGGCTCTCTGCAAAATGAAACTGTGATGCTCCTTACAGCCCTAAACCATGATATTGGATGGAAAAGATGTTTGTTTACTGCTGGTGATCCAAAATTGAGAAGTTGCATAGCCTACTACCAATTTCCTGAGTCACCTGTTTCCTGCTTTGTCAATTTTAAAATAATTTTAAAGAAAGACTTTTAATATTTCTTCTGTGACTCTCTGGAGCTGTCTCAGACAGCTCCTGTGACTTCCTCACTTCACTCTGGAAACATCCCTGAACTTGCTCTATTGGTCCCAGCAGTAGATTTGTTATGTATCATATGTTATCATCAGGGAACACAAATCCTGAAGTAAGATAGCAAGGGGAAATGGAAGTCTTGTTAAGAGACATTCTGGAATTTTTTTCCTTCTTCTGGGACATGCTGTTGCTTATGGTAGAGACTGGACAACCTTCTATGGCTTGAAGTTTGGCAGAGATCATGAACAGTTTTATATGGGGTCATACATCATTCTCAGCATTTTTCCTGTAATTTAAATCCATTTCCTTTTCAGGGGGATGATTTATCCAGATTAAAAGTATTTCTAGCTTAAGGAAATCCTACGCTAGTTGAGGGTACTATATTCAGTAGGCTCTATATTTGTTATCATTTTAATTAGTATTTTCTCTATCCCACTCAGCTTCTTATCGCTTTCTCACTGTTCTCACCATTTGTTTGTCACTCTGCTCACTTTCTGATCCATTTTTTCACCCTGGATAAAAAATGTCAAAAGCATCTAAGTCTCTTAGGAGCCTAATATCTCAAAAGTAAATGGGACTCAAGCGGCTATGAAATTAAGATGCTTTGAAAATATCTGGGCTTCTAAGTCACTCAGGTGATTTTGAAAATTTTACCTTCTCTACTTATGAGAAAGATGATGATATTGATTTAGTTATATTGCAGTATCATCTAGAAGTCCCTGCTCCATTGTGCTAAGCAATAAAAAAACACTCTGCCCACGGCTGAACACATCACAGTAGGCCAGGCAAAATCTGGAGCACATTAACTTTATACATACTAATGGTACGTACTGTAAATAGAACAGGAGAACGAGGAATACTCAAATGAGACAGCACCTCTTCTACTGTGAGAGACGATAGTTCCATGACAGTATGACTTTGTGGTCCCACAGTGATGATGATTTACATCAGATGAGGGTCTTTCCCATTATTTTATCCTATGGACTGGATGGCAGTTCCTGATGCAAATAGCTTCAGATTTTTTCTGTTTCCACACTGTTCATTTTTCATTCTCTCCTAAGCAAATTACAAACCCAATAATGTTTAAGCTTAAGTCTATAATATTTGAATGGATTTAGAATTGAGAGAACTGAATTCACCCATCTCCAAACCTTAGAAATCTACACAAGCTGAAACATACAAGAAAACAAAAACCAAACGTGCATATAAACAAATGAAAAATGCTGGATCCAGTTAGCAAATGTTAGTATTAAAAAACCCAAACCAAAACAAAACTGTAAAGACAATGTTTTTTCAGGTATGTTTGGTACTTAATGCATAATATAATTATTTGGCAAACATGGGCAGATAACAATAGGATTTTCCATGTGGCCATACTTTATCTGGAATACTCATCACTACGGATTGTGTATTCTTTGGATGGAATGTGTGATCTGTAGGTGCAATGGATATCTGTGAATCAAGGGTAAAGGGCATTCAAGCTTCTTTGATTCCAAACCAGTGGGCTTGCTTCCATTTTTCTTTTAGTTAGTTTTCAAAGAGGATTCCTCAGGCTTTTGCCTTTTGCTTTGGGCAAGGAGTAAAACAGGAGAAGATTTTCTCTGTAAGTGGTTCTGTAAGCACTATTCACTAGTCAAATTTACATCAAAAACTCAATACAAAACTGTTAACTATTTAGATTTCCCAGATCATGGTAGAATCATCCAGGTATTTCTGAATCAACAACCCCACTTACCCTGCTGGTTGCAGCTAAAAGAGGCACAGGGAAGGGTGAGTATCACTTGTTTATTAAGACGGAAGAAACAGGAACGAGGTTTTTCATTAACTACTGTTTTTACTCCCTATTTCTCACAATCAGAAATTTCAAATGATAGGATCATAGTTTATTCGTTGTGTTCTTGCACATAACAACTAAGCATTTCAGACTTTTTGACTATGCTACATTCCATGGTCAATAAGACCAAACTGTACAATTTATTATTAAAACATCCAGTCCATGGGATAAAAA
This sequence comes from Carettochelys insculpta, assembly GCF_033958435.1. Lineage (NCBI taxonomy): Eukaryota > Metazoa > Chordata > Testudines > Carettochelyidae > Carettochelys > Carettochelys insculpta. The sequence goes on along the minus strand of NC_134138.1, from coordinate 85,421,553 downwards.
AATGGGAGGGACCCTCATCTGGTGTAAATCATCATTACTATGGGACCACAAAATCATACTGTCATAGAACTATGATATCTCACAACAGCTGAGGTGTCGTCTCATTTGCTTATTACTCAGTGTCCTGTTCTATTTACAGTATATACCATTAGTATGTATAAAGTGAATGTGGTCCACATTTTGCCTGGCTTACTCCAATGTGTTCAGCCTTGAGCAGGGTGTCAGGAGTCTTCTGGCACCTTGTAAACTAACAGATTTATTGGAGCATAAGCTTTCATGGACAAAGACCCACTTGATTGAGTGGGTCTTTGCGCACAAAAGCTCATGCTGTTGGTCTATCAGGTGCCACAGGACTTCTCGGTGTTTTTGTGGCTACAGAGTAAAATGGCTACCTCTGCGATAGGAGTCTTTTACTCTCCTTTGCACAGCCAATATAAAGGCTAGGAAGAATGTTAGACCCTTATGGCAAAAAGTGTCTTTCATGGTCTCATGAACGATCTTTACTTCCATATTTGTTTTTCTATTAGTCCAGAAGATACCCTAACCTCAGCGGGATGTCTGCACATGAGGAAAGAGCACACATGAGCTAGAAATCTGTCCCAGGGAAGGAGAAGAATGACTGTCTTAAGTGTGACTCTCCTCCTGCATTCGTAATAGGATCGCTACTTATTCTCCACTAAAAGGGAAAGCCTGAACATGCAGATGCTGGTATCATGGTTTTTTATATCTGCAGCCTGGATTAATTCCTAGTGATGCTCCTGCTACGTATGTTTCTGTGTAAGCAGGATATGAGATTTTCCTTCCTCGTTTTGCAGCTTTCTTAATTGAGTTCAAACGTTCACACTGAAATACAAATATTGAAAGAGGGAGAGGAGGAGTGTATCCTAACCCTCTGTTTCGGACACTGACTGTAAATTCACCTGACTGTACGGACAGCTGAAGTCTGACTTAGAAAACCAAGTGCAATCTAAAGTTTCAAGATTCTGAGTCTGAGACTTGAAAGCACCACCCAGTAATCTAGCCTCACCTCCTAATTGTCACCAGCACCACCCACCTGCTAAACCCAACAAATTCAACTAGATCAAAGCTTTGCAGCCCATCTAGTATGTGCAAGAAGCAGACAAAAGGATGGACTGAGGTGCTTGAGACTCCTTCAGTAGCAGGGAATTAATGGAGACATAATCAGGTAATTCCAAAAAATCACCTGCACTCCATGGCTGCGTCTACACGTGCACGCTACTTCGAAGTAGCGGCAGTAACTTCAAAATAGCGCCCGTCACGTCTACACGTGTTGGGCGCTATTTCGAAGTTGAAATCGACGTTAGGCGGCGAGACGTCGAAGTCGCTAACCCCATGAGCGGATGGGAATAGCGCCCTACTTCGACGTTCAACATCGAAGTAGGGACGTGTAGACGATCCGCGTCCCGCAATATCGAAATAGCGGGGTCCTCCATGGCGGCCATCAGCTGGGGGGTTGAGAGATACTCTCTCTCCAGCCCTTGCGGGGCTCTGTGGTCACCGTGGGCAGCAGCCCTTAGCCCAGGGCTTCTGGCTGCTGCTGCTGCAGCTGGGGGTCCGTGCTGCATATACAGGGTCTGCAACTAGTTGTTGGCTCTGTGTATCTTGCACTGTTTAATGAAAGTGTGTCTGGGAGGGGCCCTTTAAGGGAGCGACTTGCTGTTGAGTCCGCCCCGTGACCCTGTCTGCAGCTGTGCCTGGCTCCCTTATTTCGATGTGTGCTACTTTGGCGTGTAGACGTTCCCTCGCTGCGCCTATTTCGATGTCGGGCTGCGCAACGTCGAAGTTGAACATCGACGTTGCCAGCCCTGGAGGACGTGTAGACGTTATTCGTCGAAATAGACTATTTCGATGTCGCAACATCGAAATAAGCTATTTCGATGTTGGGTGCACGTGTAGACGTAGCCCATGCTGCAAAAGTATGAGCAGGGGCAAGGGGATGGAAATACACCAAGAAACTATCATTTTTCAAACCTTTCCTTTTATGAGCTGGCATTTCTTTGCTCTTTCTCTTTCATTTTGATTGTATGATGTACTGAAGTAATAACCCTTCTCCTTTTATGAAATCTGTGTTTTCAGCTGCAAAGTGGTACAACTCAGTCACACAATCTGGGAGGCCCTGCCTTCCCAAAGCACCGGTGGGCCATTTCTGATATACAGCTTGGAGACAGATCATAAAGCTCAGTCTGAGCCAGACACTGGACCTGGTAATCAATATACAACATTTGTATTTATGATTAATAAAAGTGTCCTGAAGATTTCACTACCATTCTGAGACCAGCTTTGAAGGCAGCTGCTGCTGTCATCTGCACACTGACACTAAAAGTAATTTCATTGTGCACTGCATGGCTCTGGTTTCCAGCCTGGCCAAGGGACAGAGCTTCAAGGGCAAGAAGAGGAGCAAGGGCTGAGACAATGAAAAGGGATGGGGACCCTGTAGGTGCCCCATTTTTGCACTTTGAAGAGGTGGTGAGCCTCCCTGGGTGGCATGTCATATGGGCTGGGAACTACTGCTACACTCCCTGGTTCCCCAACCTGCTTATATCTGTGCTAGTGCTGCCTTCAGAATGGGGCACTTGGCCAGCCGCTGCCACATGCTCCATTATACCTTCAGAGGTGGGCAGCCAGAGGGGCAGTGGCTGCTTCTGAGTGGTGAGGAAGGGGCACAAAGGTAAATTTTGGGGTGGCTTTAAGTTCCCACAAACCCTCCTCAGTGCTGTCCCTGAAGGATGGTCTTATTTGTCAAAACAAAAATTAACACAAATCAAAATAGATAAACCAAATCTCGCTTTCTAATCTCTGCTCTCAGGCACAGCATACCTGAGGCAGCTATTTAGTCATATGGGGGGAGTTGACCCACCTCCCTTGCAGAACTATTGCACCCCACAAGTCCCAGCAGAATGACTCTTATGAAATAAACTGCCAGAGACTTGAGGATACTGTGAATTTCTTTAAAAATGTGAGGGTTTTTAGGCCTATAGATAATGGATGCCCATAAAGCCTTGTGCATAGTCTTCTCTGTGCATTATGTTTGCTAAGTAGCTTTCACCGTAGCGAAAATTTCGCAGGTGTTCAGAACGTATAATTCATTTTGGATAATTTGCATTCCAAATGCACAAAGTGTATCTGAAGTTAACTCTGAGCCCCTTTTATTTAGTCTCAGCCATACAAATTAGCTTTGGGATTAAGCTGCCACAGAAGTTTTCAGCCTGCGTGGGAGTTGTTATTTTTAAAATGAAATTTGAAATTGATTGGCTTAGTGGCTTTTAATTTACAAGATTAAGAAGCTCATTTAATACACTAACCAGCAAAAGCCAAAGGGGTCTGTAGAAAGTGGTCTAAACTAAATAATTAATTAAAGAAATAAAATAAATACATAAAAGAGTTCTTGTGATATCCTATTGATTCAGAGAAAGCTTGGGATCAGGGATAAGAAATTGTATTTACTATATTCCTTTAAAACGCAGCAAAGAAAATAATAAGCATGGGTGCTCAAAGGAGAAATGCAATAAAAGACACACACACACACCCTTTGCTCAACTGGGACCTTCTCTGGCATTTTGCCAATACCCTGGGACACCCTGGGCTTGCTTAACATTGAGCAGCTTGTGGAACATCCCCTGTTAATGTGGAAGTACCAGCAATGGAAAGTAAAGGTCCCAGCACACCATCCTCTTTCTTTAACCAAGAGGCTGATCAGTTCAGTGCTTGCGGTTGTGCTGGCAGGACCAGCTGTTTCCCTGCGATGAGAGAAGACATTGCTGTATTTGCAGCACAACAGCACTATTTTAAGGTGGCAGACAGCCAGACAGTATTGCAGGGCATCAGATATTCTAAGGGTTTATTGAAACGTGGAAAACCACACATTTCAATTAAATTGGGTGGGATATCAGACTGTTTCTCCACATCAGGACCATCCAGCAAATATGATTAAGCAATCACTTCAATAAACCAAAACCCCAGCACCTAAACAGTGCAGTTACTGTTCTATTATAGCTACTTTAATTTAGTTTTATTAAATAATACTACTGGGACTGCTTCTCCTTTTGACTTGCAAAAGCAGAGGGGGAGTAGAGCAGGTAAATCTGGGATGAGGGAGCAACAAAGGGATAAGTACTTGTTCTGTACTGGACTTCCCCTTCTTCTGACTGCATCCAAACCTTCCTACAGTTATATCATGGGAAGTGGGACACAGATGGAGAAGGGTGGCCAGGGGTAGATAAAGATAACATGGAATGCTTCTTTGAGCAGCGCAGTCCATCCTTCTCCTTATGAGATTAGATTTCTTGCCTGAGATAATCAGAAATCCTCTGCTGAGTGGAAAGGGCTTGAGATGGAGTTTTGGGGAGCAGAAAGCCATAGCTGCAATGGAGCCAGAAGAGATGGGTTCAGTAGATAGTTTCTCAGAATCATTTAAGGGTTCCTGGTGATACGTATGGATACGTCTACACAGCAAAATTATTCCAGAATAGCTTATTCCAGAGTTATTAGTCCAAATTAAACTATTCGTCTGTGTCTCCACATGCTGCTTCTTCCGGAAGCAGCATGGTAATGATCTATCTGGAAGATGCTAATGAGGCATGGATGCAAATTTCCCATGTCTCATTAGCATATTGGCACATGGTTAGGAGTCCGAAAGAAGGTCTTCTGGACTCTGAAGTACATGTGCAGACGTGAGGCCCATGGGGATCTTCTGGAAGGAAGTCTGATATTCCACCCAAGTTAATTGAAACTTCATATTGGGGTTTAGTAATCCAAATTCTGTTCTTTTTTTTGGAGGGGGTTGGGCACTTTATCTCCACTCTGCCTACAATGGAAATTCCATGCCTTAAAAATGACAGCGCTTCCCATTCTCTGCCTGTCTACTGTTTCTCCCAGATGAGCGGGCAATATGGCTGAGTGAAGTTAGTTATACACTTAGGCTATGTCTACACGAGTGGCCTCTGTTGACCAAACTTGGCTTTTGTCAACAAAACTTGCAGAGGATCTACACAGTTAAAGCACTCTGTGAAGCATAAATTCAGCTATAGAATTACAGAACACTAGAACTGGAAGGGACCTCTAGAGGTTATCAAGTTCAGTCCCCTGTCCTCTTGACAGGACCAAGAACTGTCTAGAGCATACCTGAGAAGCGTCTATCTAACCTGATCTTAAAAATCTCCAGTGATGGAGATTCTATAACTTCCCTAGGTAATATATTCCATAATGATTTTGTTCCTTATAAAAACAAGTAGGGTTTTACTACCGGTTTTCCTGGATAGACTAGCCAAGCTGCATAGCAGAATAAAAATCACCAGGAACATCCACATTTGAAATTAAATTTTGCCACTGACTTACTATGAGCCTTTGCAGAGGTCACTATGGCGTAGCCCCCTAACCAGGGTGCGCAGTGAACATAGGGTGAATTATTTGGACCCATATATTCCTCTTCCTATCTGTGGTGAGGCTCCTCACATCACAGTTCATGTGCACGTGGAAAATCAATGTCTGTTCACCTGATAATCTCCATGCAAAGAAGTGAGCTGGGAACAGCAGAAAGGGTACAGAACCCTGGGTTTCCCAACACCCCTTGGTCCTCCTCCTGATCACTTAACTGAACCAGATACACATGGGGCAGGAAGAAAGCAGTTTAGAACTGAAAAGGAGGTGAAGCAAATTTATCCCACTCCTCCCCACAAGTGTAGTTATAGCTTCCAGAGACACAATTTCTACCTGGAGCTGTTTTTGGGGCTTTACCGCTATGCACTATACCAAAGTGAAAGGTGAGCCTAAAGGCCCAATTTAGTCCTTAGTGTGAATTCATTTTTGTGCATAGGGCCAGAGCAAGGTTCGTGCTTTGCTTAAATTAATAACATCTGCGTTGCTTAATGGCAATATTTATACAGCACTTACATCCACTAAATAAGGCTGAAATGAGATGTAAGTGGTACATTGACCTGTGTAGGAACAAATTTCACCCCTAAATCAACTGTGTCTCATTTTCCTCCACTGTAATCCAATGATAATATAACATTTACTTACCTTGTGGAGCGTTTGTGAAGATATATTAGTTAATGTTTCTATAGCTGCGTCTACACGTGCACGCTACTTCAAAGTAGCGGCACCAACTTCGACGTTAGGCGGCGAGACGTCGAAGTCGCTAACCTCATGAGGAGATAGGAATAGCGCCCTACTTCGACGTTCAACATCGAAGTAGGGACCGTGTAGACGATCCATGTCCCGCAACGTCGAAATTGCTGGGTCCTCCATGGCGGCCATCAGCTGGGGGGTTGAGAGATGCTCTCTCTCCAGCCCATGTGGGGCTCTATGGTCACCGTGGGCAGCAGCCCTTAGCCCAGGGCTTCTGGCTGCTTCTGCGGCAGCTGGGGATCTATGCTGCAGGCACAGGGTCTGCAACCAGTTGTCAGCTCTGTGGATCTTGTGTTGTTTAGTGCAACTGTGTCTGGGAGGGGCCCTTTAAGGGAGCGGCTTGCTGTTGAATCCACCCTGTGACCCTGTCTGCAGCTGTGCCTGGCATCCCTATTTCGATGTGTGCTACTTTGACGTGTAGACATTCCCTCGCTGCGCCTATTTCGATGTTGGGCTGAGCAACGTCGAAGCTGAACATCGACGTTGCTGGCCCTGGAGGACATGTAGACGTTATTCATCGAAATAGACTATTTCGATGTCGCAACATCGAAATAAGCTATTTCGATGTTGGCTGCACGTGTAGACGTAGCCTATAATACTTTATAATTGTAAAGTGCTGCATGAGTGTTAAACAAGATAATAATTAGATATTTTAAAATGACACCTCCCAGCACAGAAGGTGTGGGTAGAAGAGTTTGGATGCTTGAATTTCATCCTTTGAGACAAAGTTTTTGGTGCACAATGTAGCAATGTTTTCTTCTTGTCTTTAGAGCCACAGTTGTGACATCACACTGTGACCTGAATATAATTTGGCTTTGTTTTGTAGCGAGTGTATCTTCAGAAGAGTCCTTTTACTGCGCAAATTCAAACCTGGGACTTTGGGGTGCAAGCAACATCTGCCTGAGCAAATCAGTTACCAGAGATGGTGGCCAGGACCTGGGATGTACTGAGCTCCTTGAGCTCCCTCTGAATTCAGTATTCTATAGGAGCTGGTAAAACGGATAGGATGAGAAAGTACTCAGCACCTCTCAAGAGCCTTTCATCACCTTGCAAGATCATGATCTACACATCCAGTGTGCATCCTCAGCTATATGAGGCCTCAGGAACATATGTGGTCCAAACTGCACACTCAGAAAGGAAGGCATCTGATTCTGATTCTGTAAAATTAGAACAGAGAATACACCTAATATGAGAATATTACCTTTAAAGTTAGGATGAATGTTTAGTTTTTAAAAGTTCTTTGTCTTCCTGATCCCTACTGTACCAGTATCATTATAATTGATTTTGTAGAAACAGCATGATATGTCATGGACATAAATTTCCTAACAAAAATAAAACTAAGCTGGGTTGCGGAGAGAAAGAACTTCAAACAAACTGTACCATCTTTAATAAAAGCAGTGGGAATAAAGAATATTGCTAGTTAAGAAAATTGCTTTTTATATAAGCATGTTGTGACTTTTTTCGTGCCTGTCTGTTTTCCAGAATCTACTCAGTGTCCCTCTTTATAGGAACTCTGAGGAATTTCTCCAGTGCTCTCTAGTTTTTTGTACATTTTTATACAATTCCTTCCACTCAATTTTTTTTTAATGAGTCAAAATTAAAGTCACAGAGAGAAGGCAACAACCATTTTGGCCAGTCACCATTAATATCATGTGATTGGGTTAACGCAGAACTATCATCAGACAGCTATTGAGAGGAATAACATAATTCTACTCTAAACTCTGCAGACCCAGTTCCACAGCTTTTATTCAGATAAGATTCCTATCAACTGAACCCTTGAGCAACCAATAAGCTGGATGAACTGTTTATGGCAAAAAGAATCATGATTTACTTCCTCTTTCTGTGGTTGTTAACTTAATTTGTGAATTTAAAATGGTTTGAAAGCACACTTTATGTGAACACATATAGCCCGCCATTCTCAAACTGCTCACATTAACAATTTAATACTGTATTAGTATTCTATAATTATATTACAATGGCACTGAGAAGAGTTAGCTAGGACTGGGGGCCTTTGACCTGGCTGCTACATAATCACATACATATGTGCCCCGAACAACTGACTGTCTTTAGCTCTGGTCCGCAGTTGATCATGAAGCTAACTTCAGTGGGGCTCTGTGCAGATGCAACTATCTGTCCATGTACTGTCAAAAGAGGGAGCGAGGGCTTAGATGCTAAGTGATACATGAAGGGCAAGGGGAGAGGGAGAGAACTGTTTATTTGTACATATAAACAATTGCTATTTTTTGCTTCTTTACTCTATTTCTAATGAGTGCCAAATTTCCCCATCTGCCCCTCAGTTTAGTCGTCATCAAACTAGTTGATTCCTTATCAGCATCACACAAAAAAGTGGGCCTGAAAGAGAGATTTAAAGAATTGAAGGGTGGGGAGGCAACATTAGTTCACAGGCAGTATTTGTATGAGACAGTGTGGAAGAAGGTACAGACAAGAAAAGCTGACAAATAAGAATACGTGGCAATATTCTATCTAATCTTTTCCATCCATGTGAGTAGTAACAGAGAGATTGCTGTGTTAGTCTATACGCTATCAAAACAAAAAAGCAGTCCAGTAGCACTTTAAAAACTAACAAAATAATAAATAATTACATAAATAAATAAATATGTTAGTCTTTAAAGTGCTACTGGACCGCTTTTTTGTTTTGGCGTCTATGTGAGGATTGTTTTCCACACATCCATATATGCAAAATAATTGTTTTCACGTGCACAGAGGCATATGTAAATATACACCACCAGTAGTAGCAAAAACCTATCCATGAGCTGTCTGCTAAACAGCTGGACAGCATTTGAAATTGTCCTGAATGGCCGAACAAGCACACAGCTTACAGAGAACACTGATCACTGGCATTATTGAAGGAGCTGAGGTGGGACAGAGGCAATCTGACACGAGACAAGAGTGAATAAGAAGGGAGGTCCAGAGTTGTGAAGAACATTCAAAACTGAGTTTGATGATAGAAAGAAAATATTATGGTGTGAACTAAAGATGTTAGTCTGATACTCTAAGGTCACAGATATAGAATTTATTACTACATTCGTAACAGTTGCATCCATTAGGATGTGAAAAAGTCTCCTAAGGAAGTTGACAGGTCATTTAAAATTAGAATAGATCAAAAATGCAAGGAAATAATAATGTAGGAAACCACGCTAAAATTCACATGAAAGCTGCATTGATAGTGCAGGTTTTAAATTATTAGAAATGTACAAGATCATATGTTGTCTCACAAACAGCAGGCATCAATATGAAATTGGCTCTATTCACATGTTAATTTACAACCCATATATATGGATTTTCTGTAACTTGAAATCTTCAATTAAAGATTTGAGGACTTGAATAACTTAGTCACAGATTATGGGCCTGCTAAAGGAGTGGGGAAATGAGGTTCTGTGGTTTGTGATGTGCAGGAGGTCAGACTAGATAATTGTTATGGTCCCTTCTGACCTTAACATATTGTGCTTTATAATCAGGAATTAGGTACGTATGGAGCGTCCACATTTTGATAATATTTTCCTCTCTGCATTTGTAAGTTCCATTTAAGACATGCATCTTTTAAAAACAATGACCAAAAGGACAGGCTTTTCTCAGCTAGCACTTCCAGCGCTTCTTAAGTTCCACTTCAAACACTTAATTTAAAAAAAAAAAAAGGACTGGTGAGTCATTTTCTTTATGGAAACACAACAAAAGATTTGACCAAACTAGTCTCACTTCAGTGTGAAAATGGACTGGTAATACCTTTCCTGTGAACTTGATCTGTCTCACCCTCTCCCCTACTGTATTAGTGATAGGGTTTGGGATGTGTTTGGGTATACTTCAACACAACAGGTTTGAAACCTAGTCTCACAATGGAGCTTTATAAAAGGCTCCATGCTCTGTGAACATGGCTCCTTTCCAAAGCTTGTTTGTCATTTCTGTACACTAGACCACTAAGGAAAAAAAGAAATTGATTTCCAAAATAGATCCTTCATGGAACACCTTTGAAAATCACTGAAGCATACTTGCAGGGGAGGGAATGGAGGGAATTACAGGCCCAAAGGGACTAGTCCAACTCCATCCCTCATAGCTACAAACAGGAGTATAAGAGAGTGGCTGGAGAGGGTACAGACACAGAACACAGCCAAGCAGTCAAGGCAAGAATTGGAATTCTCTGGTTAGCATTAAAACTGAGGAGATGGCCAGTAAAAAACTGCAGAAATGTAGCACTTTAAAGGTTACCGAAATGACTTATTTGGTGATGAGCTTTTGTGGGACAGGCCCACTGTCCCACAAATGCTCATCCCTGAATAAATCATTTTGTTAGTCTTTAAAGTGCTACGTTTCTGCTCCTTTGTTTTGTTGGAGTACAGACGAACACAGCTACCTCTCTGTTACTAGTAAAAAATCTGTTTAATTACCCCCTCTGGCCATGTATACATGAGCCAAAAACTTTGAAATGGCCACACAAATGGCCATTTCGAAGTTTACTAATGAAGCACTGAAATACATATTCAGCACCTCATTAGCATGCGAGCGGCCGCAGCACTTCAAAATTGAAGTGGCTTGCCGCCGCGTGGCTCATCCAGACGGGGCTCCTTTTCTAAAGGACCCCACCTACTTCGAAGTCCCCTTATTCCTATGAGCAGATGGGAATAAGGGGACTTGGAAGTAGCCTGGGTCCTTTCGAAAAGGAGCCCCGTCTGGATGAGCTGCGCGGTGGTGAGACGCATCAATTTCAAAGTGCTGCGGCCGCCCGCATGCTAATGAGGTGCGGAATATGTATTTTGGCGTTTCATTAGTAAACTTCGAAATGGCCATTAGCGTGGCTATTTTGAAGTTTTTGGCTAGTGTAGACGCGGCTGCTGTATGAAACATCAGCAATGAGATTGCAGAATATTTGAATTTTGAATCCATTTGTGTGTTAGAGCTGGGATCTGTATGTCTACAGAAAAATTGGACAGAAAACCCAGATTACATAGGAAGGAAAATCCGCTGCTATTTCAGTTTTATTTTAAAGAGGTTATATGTAACTAAAGCAAAAAAACAAACAAATAAAACAAAACAAAAAACCAACCAACCAACCAAAAACAAACAAAACCAGAAAAAGAAACAAACCTAACATGCTGGCTACACACTTTTTCTTTGTGCCCTTCAATCTTGCAGGTACTCATTTCAGTGGAACTAGTGCTGGAGGTTTAAAGTTAAACACATCTGCTAGGTGTTTTCTGGATCAAGGCCTTAAATGTTCTTCCCTTGAAAAACAGAGAAAGAAACAGCTTGTCCATCCCTGACACTCCCTCTCCTGACTTATAGACATCAATTTAACCTTTTCGCCTCCCCAAATGTCTCAGGCTCTGAACATAATTGTGCTCAACTGTAACTATGCTCAACTATATTTATTTCCTGCCTGTGAGTGCTTCTCTGAGCTGACTATGAATCACCCCCCGAGAGGATAAAAGTCAAAATCTCCATGCCATGTCTCAGTCTATGGGGCATGTCACAGCTGCAGCAGCCATTCAGGGCACACTCAAGAACCTCAACACCGCAACACATGCTTTTGTCATTTAACCAATTTGCCCATTTGCCATCTCTCATGCCTGGCCTATGCTTAGAGGTCTTGCTAATATAGCTGGCATAGCTGTGAGTTAAAAAAGACATTACAGACATCGCAGAAAGACTTTATTCCATCTGGAAGTGGGGCATGTCTAAGCTGTAATAGCAAAATAAGAGTCCTGCAGCTTTTCCCATTATGGCTGTAAGCCTTCGTAATGTAGACAAGATCTCAGATTCAAGCTCCCCTCACCTGGTGCTAAATGTCATTTTTTCTTAAGTTAGCTACCTTTAGCTACCCTGGCCCATTCATCTAAAATGGAGTTTAATGCAGTAGCCCCATATCATTTTTTTTCCTTTTTGTCCTGCCTGTATTGATTACTGAGTACTTCTGGAAAAGCAAAAGTAGTGCCAATTACCTACAGAAACTTGTGAGACTCTGATTCATACCCTGTGAGTCAGGGGAGCATGTTTATATTCATTTTCTTTGGGAGTAAAAATCAAGTGAAAAATGACATTTCCTCCCACCTTTTTACCCCTTTTAAAGTCTGAGACATGAGTACATTATCTGTTTTTCATGTTATCTTTTTTTTAAACCCTCGTTTTAGACCACAGTGTTGTGGCCCACTGTCATAGGACCGGCTGTATGAAAAGTTCGTAACCAAACCCCAAACCAAGTAAAATTGCCTGACTTGTGGTTTGTTGCTACTTTGCAATCCTGACTATTTTGGACAGATTTATGAAACTGCATGAAAATATTAATGGTTTGGTGTTGAAATCATGGGAAAGCCAATTTTTCAAATTAAATAGAATTGTAACAGGGTACCTAAGATATAGTATTTTGGAGTTATACCTTCAAGTCTGGCCATGATCCCCTCAGTCACATTTTACATTATAGTGTGGACAAATTGAGCACCCATGTGTCTCTCAGAGCAACTTAGGCCTAGACCAGGACACACAGTTGATTTTGAAGTTCACTAGCAGCTCTGAAAAACCTGAAAAATAATCTTGTCAGGTTAACCCAAAATGAAATTTCTTCTCAATTCTGTTGAATCCAAAAGTTGAAAAAAATAATTTCAAACTGAACAAAATGTTTCCTTTCAATTTTGTGTGTTTTGCAATTTCAAGGAATAAAAATATAACAGAGGGAAATTTTAAAATGAAAAGTCATTTGGACATGTTTTCTTTTTTAAAAAATGATGAAATTTTGGACCGGCATTTTTTTCACATCAAGAATTTAGCAGAATTCACAAACTGTTTTGGTGTCCCCAAGCATGGACCTTAAAAAACTTTTGCAGAAAATTTTCCCCTACCTATATTTGGGAATTAAGTCCTGGTTTCAAAAGTGCCTAAATCAGCTAGATGTTTCTGAAAATGTTACATTTACAGACTAATGGACAGAAAGAGAATGAGGATGAAAAAAAAATCACAATGTTGTGACCAGGATAAGTGCAGTCACAGGCAGCGACCAGAGCAAGGGTTGGGTAGAGTCAGCTAACAGAAAGTCTGAGACAGGCCAGAGGGCAGTCTGAAATTCATGCCTCAGGAGATGGGCAGATTCGAAGTCAGAGTCTGAGACAGGACAGAGGACCAGTCATCAGGAGGCAGGCAATGTCAGGTGATCAGGGTGAGCTCCAGGTTACACACAGAAATCAAAGAACAAAGTCAAGGAGAAACCAGGGTTGGAAGCTAGAGTGTAGGGCCTGTCATGAGCAGCGACTGGGACAGAGATGGGAGGCAGTCTCTGTTGTAGCTTAGGCAGTTCTTTGTCACAGTTTACTATATTTACGTACTGATACAGGCCAATCAGTGGCCTGTGAAGGGCTGCCCCTGGTATCTTGCTAGTAGTACTCCCTGCTGAGTCCTGTCACAGAATCCTTCCATGGGTTTCCCAACATAAGTCTACTGAAGCAATAAAGAGGTGTCAACAGCCCTGAATTCCCATGGTTCCAGCCCTGCAAGTTCTTACACACACAAGCAATGTGAACAGGCTAGTGGGTGTCATATGCACTGTCTGGGCTATATTTTTGTTTATGTGGTTGTTTTATTTATTTATGATTTTTCATACATTTATGATTTTTCATCCTCAGGTATTCCTTAATGTGTGATTTTAAACTGGCTGCTTTCATGCAGGCAGTCTGTCAGAAGCTGGGCTTGCAGAGGGATTTGAATAATGCAAAGAAACACAAAACAGACATCACTAATGTCAACTTTCCATACATTAACTCACCACTATATTGGGGATATAATCTACAGGTGATTCTTTCCCCCTTTCTATTCAAGCTCACCAAATTCCAACCCTGCAAAAGGGCTTTGAAAACAGGCACCTACTTCATTTCCCCCTCCTCCCCTGCTCTTTGTTTCACACGTCCCTGTTGGGACTGAGTCACAGGACTTGCAGCCCCACTGCACCCCAACACCCTGCCTTAGCTTTGAGCCTTGAGTCAAGCTATCAAAGACTTAGAAGAACACATCCTGTGGGGCAGGAGCTAAGGACAGTGATTTTTTGCTGCTTCTATAGTAATTTGCCTCTGCACAAAGTGGGCATAAACTGCTACCATGTCAGGAAGGTAACACTACACCCACTCTGCACTCCTCTAAGTGACTGCAGGAGGTGTAAGCAGTGGAGAATCAGGACCATAATCTCTTCATCTAAGTCAATTTATGATGTGCATTGGACAAATTGCCAAGCCACAACCCACTCCTGCTGTGCCTGCAGAGAGCTGAGCCATATTGTGACTGAAACATATGGCCCTTCTAACAGCACTTACATTGTAATCAAGTCCCAGCATGACAGAAAGATGTGTCTTAGATGTATTATATATAGACATTTGTTCAATTGTCCCCATTTGTTATTCACTCTGTTATATACTGGCAAGGATTTTCACTTTATTAAGGACGATGCAAATCCTGTGAATTGTGATTTGAAAAATGCCACATATTTACATTCATAGCTAAGTTGTGCCAGTTTGAAAAACAAGTTTCCATGTAATCAATGCCTCATCAGTGTCCTGTAAATGCAGCAGTGCATAAAGAGAACCATCTAACAGGTTGTCTTATCCCTGAAAAGCTGGAGACCTGATGTCAGCCAAGCTGGGTTACTAAGAAGCCACACCTGAGAAAAACCTGGTGTTTTCCTTATTAATCATAGCAGCATTGGGAGGAAAGAGATTGGGCAATGCAGGAGTGTGCAGGTGCCAGCTTTCAGCTCTGGAATTTGGGACTGAGACTCCTGATATTTGCTATCCAAAAGAGGAAATGCCTAGACAGGAAGGCTTGGCCATGGGAAGAGGAATTTTTGTGTGTATTTTTGTTGGACCTGGAGTTCATTATTATCTTAATTAAACCCAGATCCCAAGGAGGGATGGTTGTGGTCACAAAAAAGTGTGGGGAGTTTCTTGAGCAGCTGAGCAGGGGAAACAGAAGTAAGGGACCCTTAGTGTTGCTAGATGGTACTTGGTACTTTGTCCTGCAGTGAGGGCAGGGAACTGGACTCGATGACCTTTTGAGGTCCCTTCCAGTTCTAGTGTTCTGTGATGCTATGATTGCTGCTAGAGGCCACCAGGGAATGTGTGGAGATAGCCACTCCCTGACAAGCCAGATTCTGTCAAACTTCCTGATGCTAATTGGTTCCCTTTACATTGCCTTGAAGTTGGCAAAATGAGCCTTTAAATCATTGTGACAATGCTCAGGGCCAGATTAACACATTTCTTCTGCATGCTGCAGCCTGTCTGAGCCCTGCTCCATCACCAGCTGGGAGCCACCTGTGGTAAGTGCCTCCCAGCTGGAGTCTGCACCTGGTGCCTCATCCTATACCCTGACCCCTGACCCGAGGTCAGAATCCTTTCCTGTACCAAACTCCGTCTTTTTCATTCCAACACTGTGCCCTAGCCTGGAGCCCCCTCCAGCACCCAAACCTCCTCCCAGAAGGAAAGTAATCTAGTAGCTGTTCTAAGGTAAAATGTAGGCCATTTTGAATTAACTATATTTTACGTGCTTTAAGACTTAAATGTAACCACAGAACAACTTTACGATAATTAAAAGGCAAGTGCACTATAGTGTTAATAGGCTCAGTGCCATAATTGTCATCATTTTGTTTTAAATTAGGAAAAAGATGTGTATATGGGGACCCCACAAAATCTAATACCCCCGGATTCAAAGGAACATTAATCCAGCCCTGTCCATGCTAAGTGAAAAGAGACCACAGAGCAGCATACAATTAGAAAAAGAGACCAAATAAAGATAAACACAGCCTATACAGTTTATCAAGACTAGACTGTGATTCACCCTCCATGACCATACAGTGAGAGTAGCCAGTTCTCTTGGACACCCAACATAAGGAATGGCTACAATCATAGCCCTGGCTTATGAGCTGTTACTGAGATCCTCCGCTGTGGAAGAAATTTACCTGAAAGAGACCAAATGGGCAGAGCCATTGTTCCACTCAGCCTACAAGATGGCCCTTGTACCTTGCTCTCCATAAAAGGGAGTGAAAGATTCTCCTTCTGAGCATGACAGCACAACTCAGGAGAACTCAGACTCTCTGATCCAGGATACTTCCAGTATTTTTGGGCTGGTTCACATTTGTGTGGACTCTTATTGTGGGCTGTGGCTCAACCCACAACGCAGCTCATAACTGACAACTTCCTTTCCATGTATAGGGCTTGCATTTGTGTGCACATTGTGATGTTATTTTTTTCAGACCAGTATAGAATTAATTATCGAAGTAAGCAGCAGCAGATTCTTTTTCCAAACTGCCCTGGACTGGCAGAGAGTACAGGAAGCTGTAAGAACCAATGACTATCAAGAAATAATAACTACGGCAGTGATAACATACTGCAGATAGGACTGTCAGTTTGATCTAACAAATTATTCAGTATAAAACATTTTTCTCTGGCAATCAATCTTTACAAGTCAATCCAATTGGAAAGCAAAATATCTGGCAGGTTGTTTGCAATAAAAATAAATGCAGCATTGGGAAAAATTCAAAGGAAATAAAGAAAAACAACATCAATAACAGAGACTTAAGGGACAATAAAAAAGGAGTGGGGTGGGGGAGAAGGGGAGAGCCAGTGACACATTATCAATGACCTGCAGTAACAGAGAGGTAGCTGTGTTCGTCTGTATCTTAACAAAACAAAAAAGCAGTCATGTAACACTTGAAAGACTAGCAAAATAGTATTTTTTAAATATCTGGTTAGTCTTTAAGTGCTACCTGACTGCTTTTTTGCTTTATAAGTGTCCTATGTACTATAGTCCCCATACACAAACCTAACATGATATTGCATACGATATAACTGAATTTCCAAATAGAATTTCATTATATGTTAATGTGAGAAAACATTAGGCAGTGGCTGTTTCTGTAACGTTGTTATGATTCATCAAATGCGGCTGTGTGGTGAAAGTTTCAAAGGTGCTTTATACCTAAAATATAACAAGTTAAATAAAAATCACACCAAATGTTTGCATTCCTTTGTCATAAACAAGGGAAGAAGCAGTAAATCCACAAGTCTACTGTCCCTCTGAGATCAGGAATATTCATTCCTAAAAATACCAGCAGATAAATTAATATTTAGTTAGTATCTGTAGATTGTGATATGTTCAAAACTCTGCGTAAATGTTAACAAACAAACCCTCATAAACATTCTATTAGGAAGGCACGTGTCCTTATCCCTGTTTTATAGATTCAAGAGCAATGAGGTGACAACATAGGACTCTGTGTGAGTTTGTTGCCAGAACTAGGATTGGTGGTGTTGACTTTCCGACTCGATGAGATGCTTTCTCTTCCAGACAGTGCTGCCTCCTCGATTGCTTGGACAGATTTACAGCTTTTTATCTGTAGCTCTTATTTGAACCAGTACAGCTTGTGTGTTTCATTGGAGTAATTATATAAACTCCGATGCTGGATCTCATAATCCATTCACTGCTCCATTGCCTATTACTGGATATGAGATAGGCAGCTCTTCCCTTAGTAAATTCCATAGGATGTTCTGTGAGTTTCACGTGGATAATACATTTTAAGGCCAGAAGAAACATTATGATCATTTAACCTCTTGCAGAAGACAAGCCATAGCATGCCATCAAGTGACGTCTGTGTCAAACCCATAACTTCTGTGTTTAGAGCATATCTTTTTGAAAGGCATTGAATCTTGATTTAAAGATTTAAAGGGACAGTGAAACCTGCCACATGCCCATGTTGTTCCAAATTATCATGACTGTTGAACAATTTGCACCACATTTCTTGTCTGAACATGTATGGTTTCTTCATCCAACTGTGGATCTCATTATATCTTTGTCTTCTGGATTAAAAAGCCCTTTACTATCAGAAATCTCCCCTTGTAAATACTTGTAGACTGTGACAATGTCCCCTCAACAGTTTCTTAGGTAAACTACATAGATTGAGCTTCTTTAATTGATCACAGTAAGGCAGGGTTTCTAGAGCTTGGATCATTCTTGAAGTTCTTTTCTATACCCCTTCTCATTTTTCAATATCTTTATTGAATTGTGGACACCAGAACTAGACACGTATCCCTGTAATAGTCATGGAGTTTCATCCTAACCATAACATCCATTTTTACCTTATTTGACTTGTCATCAACCTGATATTTGCTGATATGCTGCGTGGATTCTGAGAAATGTGTTGAGATCCAGGACCTTAGTGAGCAGAGGCCACTATGGCTGCTGCTACACTACCATTCTCCCATTGGAGGTGCCATGTGAATGAGGCAATTCAAAGAAGGCTAAGGAGGTGCTAATGTGCATATTGAGTGCCTCCTTAGCATAACGGCAACTGTGCAAACAGACTTTGAATTGCAGATTGACAGTGAAGATGGGGGCAGCTTCAAAATAAATACCCCACTTCGACATTCCCTTACTCCGATCTAGTTCTATAGGAGTAAGGGAATGTGAAAGTGGGGAGTTTATTTCGAAACTGTCCCCATCTTCATTGTCAATCTGCAATTTGAAGGCTGTTCATGTGGCTGTCATTATGCTAATAGGTGCTGAATCTTCATGTTAGTGCCTCATTAGCCTGCTTCCAATTGCCTCATTACCATGGCATTTCTAACGGGAGAATAGTAGTGTAGCAACAGCCTCTGTCACTGCCTGGCACATGCTCTTTTCCAACTCCTGGGAGTGTCCTTTCTTTCTGTATGATGGTAAAGGATAGACTATAGCCCTAAATATTTGAAATCATGTCTTCTTTCCTTTAAAGTTGAAAGTAAGTTTATCTTGTTTGTTTGTAATATAAATGGTCTACCAGGTAGTTTTACAAGCCACTTGCTGGTTCTATATAATAATCCATTTTATCATGATCATCTGTCTCTTGTGCCTTGCTACCATGAATAGGGTAAAATAAATATTATACAATATTACTGATCCTTTTGAGTGTACTGTGGTTGAAGGCATTCAGCCACTCCTTTGTGTAGAAAAAAAAAATATATATATGGAGATACACATCTCATAGAACTGGAAGGGATCTTCAGAGGTCATCGAGTCTAGTCCCCTGCCCGCTCGGCAGGGCCAAGAACCATCTGTGGATGGATGTGTTAGTCTTCATTAGTCTGAACAAAGGGAAGATTGCTTGAAATGTGGCTTTAGCACGTAATAGACCTCATCATTTGAAAACTTAAGACAAAATAGCGGTGCTGTAAATCTGGTCATTCATTGAATTTCCTCTCTGCATCAAATGGGTGATTGGTGAATGGATATGAAGATGAGGAAATTAGGATAGAAACTCCTAACAGATAGCATACAAGCAAATCTGGCAGTTAGGTTCTTCTGGTCTTAGGTGTGTATAACAGTATATGATGTAGAGATTGATGGATAACAGTTTTCCTGTCTGGCAAAAAATGAGGCTTTTTGAAAGTTCCTGTTCCAAATTTGGACATAAAATTGTAATCTCAAACAGTTTCTTGAACCAAAAGTCAAAATCGGTTGAGGTCAATCAAAATATTTCATTCTGATTATTTCAAAAAAGTTTAGTTTAATATTTCACCTTTCAATTTACAAAAGCCTGTAAATTAATTTGAATTTTGAAATTAAAAGGCTTTTTCAAAACAAAACCTGGAATTTTTATCTGGAAATGGGACAGTTTAAAAATTTCAGAAGTTTCCTTTTCAAACAAGGACATCATTGAAACTTACCCTTTCTCACAAAAAAAGTTTCTGTTTTAACAACAACAACAACAAAAATAATTTCACTGAAAAATTTCCAAACAGCTGTGCATGGTGCCCACAAAGGCCCAACAGAAACACTAGTATTAATACCTTAGTTTCCTTATTGATAGCACCACATTTATCTTAAAATTCTTTAAAGGTGATAATCAGCCATGGAGTATGCTTACTTTTGCTCCAGAACTGGTCCTGGTTGTGCTATCTGTAACTCACGTTAAAAAAATGCGTTTGCAGAGGTAGAGTTCCCTGCTTGCTTGGGAACATCAGCCTTTATGCATCATTTAAAAGCTGTCATTCCACATTGTCTGACAGCACCATCTGGTTCAGAATGTGATATTTTAGATCTGGCCATTTCTGGAGATAGCAGTGACTCCACCATATTTAACTCAAGTGCTTCTGCTTCTGCTGCATCTGCTCCAAGTGTCATGCTGATTCTGCCTCTCCAAATGGTCCAAAAGCCAGATGGTTTAAATAGAAGCAATGAATAATTCAATACTAAAGAGAAAGAAAAGGGGATGGGCTAGATTCTTAGCTGCAATGGTGCCGTGACTGGTGCAGCTGAAGACGAATGGAGGTGCCCTTGATCAGCTTCCCAGAAATTCGAGAGGATTTTTACAGTAGCTGAAAATGCCTTGGATAGATTGAAGCCTTGGCCTGAGCCCTTCCCCACAATCCCAGCCACTGACTGGTGACCCTGTTAAGAAGGAAGTGAACCTTACAATGGCTCTGCACAAGCCCACCATGGAGGAAGGGGACAGTTGCACTGGGACCTGGTGTTTCAAAGGGGCCTGGAGCTCCAGCCACTGCCATGGCTACTTTGGCTCTGGGCCCCTTTGAAATGGTGTGGCTGCTCCACTCTGCTGCTCCATGCAGCTCTGAGGGAGGTGGGAGGTGGGCCCTGTGCCATGGTCTGAGCGGCACTAAAAGCTGACTGCCCTAGGCCCCACCCCTTTGGACCTTGGCCCTGTCCCTGTCCCTGCTAGGTCATGGAGCTGGGCCCCCTTCCTACCTTGTCCTGGGCTTGCAGTGACTGTCATCTCTACACCATCAAAGGATCCCTTAATACAGGTGAAATCTTCCTGAAATCAAATCTAGTATATTTAAGGCAACACTTCAAGAGTACTGACCAGATTGGTGCCCCTATAGCTAAACTCTTTCCTAAGCTATGTCTCTCAAATTATAATAGTAACTCTTCCTTTTTTCTTTTTGAAAGAGAAACTACGTTCCAGGAAATATGGAGAAGGAATTATTAGTATTCTCAATCTGCCTTCCACCACTCTGGTGAGAAAAATCAGCTGTAATGCTGATTTAAGGTGCTAGTTAAACTGGGTTAATGACTGCTTTGAATCACAGGAGGTGCAAGGCAACAATTATTTTTCTGTCTCCCAGTCTGGATTATTAAGTCATATGTGTACCTCAAAGTAAGAGACAAGGGCACAGTAAAAGGGAGAAGGATGCATTTCTATCTACTGATGTATGGACTACGAGTCAAGTATTAGATTTCCATTCATTGTTTTTTTTCCTTTTTTTTTTTTACCTTCATCCTTTCATAACACACAACTGAAAAATGAATGGAACAATAAAACAAACCCAAAAGCTCAGCAAGATCTCAGCTTGCCAGGGAATGTCAGAACACCAATTTAAAAAGTGACACAATTGGGTGAAGAATTGTGAACACAGTGGACTGATAGCGGCACTCATGCTACAGGAATACGCGAAGACATTTAGCCAGTTCCTCAGCCTCAGTACAGGCCTTTTGCCCCCTCGTGGGAGTGCAGAGATCATAGAAATGGACGGCTGAGAAGTCACTAAGTCTAGGACCATCTGTAGAGACAGCATCTATGTGATGAGGTGGGATCAAGTATACTTAGACCATTCCTAACAGGTATTTGTTCAACCTGTTCTTAAAATTACCCAGTGATGGGGAGTGCACAACTTCTCCTGGGAGTCTATTCCCAAGCTTAATTATCCTTATAGCTAGATGGGTTTTCCTAATTGTTAAACAAAATCTGGCTTGTAATGATCATGCCAGTAATTTCTTGACCTTTTTTCAGTGGTCCAGAAGAGCAAGCAATCACAATCCTCTTTATAACAGCTCTTAACATATTTAAAGACTCACCAAGGTCTCCATAATTCTTCTTTTCTCAAACTAAACACCTTTGTTGTTTACACCTTTCCTCAGATCTCATGTGTAGCCATACAGAACCCCCCCTTTTTGCTCTACTCCATCTTGCCTCCCCTAGGTGCTTCAGAGCATGAAAGGGTTAGAAGGAACAGCCCAGACCTGGAATGCCCGAGAGCACAGATGGGCTTATTTTAGCCACAGTCTTTGAAGCTCCAGAGCAAAGCTAAGAACAATGGGCTAATTAACAGCTGGGCCTCGGACTGCCCTTGGCTAATTACCATCAGTTGATTCGCTGCACACTTGGTCCCAGACACGAGCAAAATCTCTGGCCCATTAAGAAACAAATGCCCTCAATTGTCTACCTCACAGGTGTGAACTAAGCCCTTGAACTCCCTGTGAGAACCAGCATCAGACAGTTTAATTCAATCGGCATTTTTTTTTAAACCAAGGAAGAAGCCTATGTGACCCAATGGGTATAAAAGAGGGGTCTGGCAGACCCCCTATTTGAGCTCCAATCATCTTTCCTGCCGGACAGGAGGGTGGGGGTCTCCGCAGGTCCCTGGGGATGCCTGACTCCTGGAGAAAAAGGGACAAATGACTTCTTCCCGAGGGATTGAGAGAAACTGGCCAAACCACGTTGGTAATGCAGGGGTGAGAATAAGACCTGCTAGGTATTTTATCTTTCTCTTTTGCGTGCATTTAACAGGTATAGATCTATGAATTAGAGTGTATGCTAGCTATTTGTAATCAAAGTATAAACCTTGTAACAATTGTAACCACAAGAGCGTAACTTGCTAGGCAAACAAACAAAGCAACATTGTAACAGTAAGAGATTAACTTGTTAGATAAATAAACAAAGTAATTGATTAAGTGGTAACCTGACTCCTCCTGTTACTGTGCAAACCGAACACAAAACAAAGAACCCAGCTGCTTTCAGCTGCTCTCAGCCTGGTCACTGGTGGGCTCTGCCATAGGCAAGGGCATAAATGGCATCTCACCTAGCCATTGGCTAAAACTCATGCTAAATATTTTATCTGTTGTTTCTTTTTCTCCACAGGACTCTCCAGTTTGCTCACATGCTTCTTCAAGAATACCCAAAGGTGCACAGAATACTCCATCTGAGACTAACTAGTGCTGAGCAAAGCAGGACAATTACCTCCCTTGTCTTACAGTGGAAACTTCTATTAATTCAGCCCAGCATGCTATTAACCTTATCACACCTTTAACTCGTTTTCAGTATATGATCATTATAATTCCGAGATCCTTTGAACAGGTACTACCTTCTACACCATTATTTCCCATGTTGCCTTTACTTTTTTTTTCCCTTCCTAAAGGTCTTTGCATTTGTCTTTCTTGAATTTCATCTTGTTGATTTCTCTTGTTGATACCCTGGTCTTGCTGTCATCTTGTCATGGTCATTTTGAATTCTAATCCTGTCTGTCCAACTGCTTGCAACCCCTCCCAGCACAGTCACCCTCAAATTTTATAAGCATACTCACTACAACATTATCTAAGTCATTAGTGAAAATATAAAATAGCACCAGACTCAGGACAGACCTGACCTTGTCCCTAGTAGCTGCAATCCCCCAGTCTGACAGTGAAATATTGATACGTATTCTTTGAATATGTTCATTCAGTCAGTTTTGCAAAAAGGTCATCAAGCTGTCCTAACTAAGCCAATGAGAATTCTTCCAGCCTGGGAGAATCCCTGTTTGGCAAAGTGCTGGTAGAAAGTTTACACCATTGGCTACTGTGGCACAGGGGTACATCTGTAGCAAAGAGAACAGCAGGATCACTGCTGTTTTTTACTGATCCCCTCTACCACAACAACCTCTTGGAGGCTGTCACCAGCCAACATAAATGAGAACAGCTTAAAGCCACACTTATTTATCCTGGCAGTTGAAGCTCCCTGGTCTTGTTGCCACTCCCTTGCCTACAACTCCAGCATGCATTTTGTTTATACAAACAATAAGAGCAAGCATACATTACCACGCATCATAAGGCATTAATTCAATCATTGCTGAAATAGCCCTTTAATACAGACATATTCAAAATAACAAATGTTTAAACACAGTATGATATCTCAAAAGGGACAACTGACCAGCTGCAGAGTGAAAGTCTAAGAGGAGGAATAATTCCAGATATTAATCTTGGCAGCACTCTTGACTCCTCAGTTTGAAACCTCATGATTTCCACCACTAGCCATGGAATAAAACAATCATTCCGGAAGCTTACTCTCACCTACAGGCAAGAACTTGTCCTGTCATAGTGGGAACAAAACTTGCACAGCAGGATGGTCAATACCAGGCATGGCAATAGAAGCCATCATTCAAAGAAACAGTGCTCTTACTTGTGAGGTGAAACTTGGGAAATGCCATCTTTGTAAATAACTGTCTCAAAATGTTTCAGTACCAAAGTAGGTGCATATTGAGCATAATCAGTTTCAGCAAATGGCTTGCCTTAGCTCTAGAGCACCTACTCATAGTTACTGAAACTTTATAAGCACACTTGAGTATAAACAAATGAAGCTGAATGGATTTTTTTCAACTTAACCTTTTGATTACTTAAGTAGCTCCCACAATGAGTGTATCTTCTGAATGAATGTACTGCATGACAGGAGAGATCATTACATGTGCAAGGGCCATGATTCTTCTCAAACTATGCCCCAAAAGAACCCCTTTTCCTACTTTGTTTTTGCAAAGACAAATGTACTAGTCGACCTATAGAGACTATAATAGGTCAGAGACTGAATACTTTTAAATCTTTCAACACCGCCAAGCCTCTGTTAAAATACATTTATGTAATGAGAATCCATTGTCTAGCTAGACCATATCTGCAGAAACAAATTTGTTGGCAGATTATGTTGTTGGCATTTTATGGCACATGAATTGGACACTTCATAGATAGATAGATAGATAGACAGATAGATAGGGTTTTGGTTGGATAATTCTGAACCAGTAGTGTAGTCAAGAGTAAACAGAGTTTACTTACTTCTCATTTGGGGAATATAGATTTAATTTAAGCTGTTTTACTCTCTTCTTTTTTCTACCATTGCGGTGAAGCTATTTTTACAGTCTGCTGCCTATAAATTCCAGTGTGACGTACTATATTGTATCCCATCTCTAACTCATGCATATATTGGCAAGAAAGAAGAGGCATAAATCAGTGTGCTATAAAGAAATACCAGATGCCTGTATCATTTTTAAATTTGAGGAATGTGAAGAATAATTTTTTTCTGCCTATAACTCATATGATTCTGTAATGGTCTTTGAGACAGGAGAGAGGGATGAAAAAGTGGAAAATGGAGGAGAGATGGGAGTGCAGGAGGCTAGGGAGTAGAGCTAGCACAGTTGTTCTAGAACTTTAACCAAGGTATGTTTGGGTTTGTTTGGAGGTACTATTAGTATCTGAAGTCCAGTGGAATTTCTGGTGCATTTGTTTATTATAGTGCAGAAACATTAAATCAGTGGACAGTTTTTGTCTGCATGTATTCACTAGTGGGCAGTTTCCTATTGGTGAAGTGGGTCAGGATGAGGCTGAGCGTATGTCTTCACTACCCTGAAAATTGAAGTCGACAGGGTCGATTTTCGGAGGTTTGCTTTTGTGCACCAAGTAAGGATGCATGAAATCGAACTATTAGGGGTCAACAGTTGACTCTTGTATTTCTCAATATTGAGAGGAATAAGGGAGGTCAGTGGGAGAGTTTCTCTCGTCAACCTCCCTCTGTGAGAACGGCCAGGTAGATCAATTGTACATAAGTCAATTTGAGCTATGCAATTGCCATTTCTGGAAGTGTGTATCTACAATAAATTTTAAGGTCTACTGTACACCTGGCCTTAGTGATATACAAAGAAGAAGACAGTAGAGAAGTCCGCTTATAGTCCCCTATAGTGCAGCAGCCCATATTTAATTTAAAATAACTGATATCATTCATTAAAAATGACTATTTTACACACAATGTGGAATGTAGAACTGAAAGAAGGAGGCAGTAAAAGGAATAATAAACAAACAGTGGAAATATAGGTTCTCTTCAAGGCATGCCTAACCTACTTAATTTATCACAGCATTTGATGCTGTCCCTTGTATGACTTTTGTAGAGCTCACTCAGTGTTCTCACACAAGACATATATTTTTATAAATAAAATGTTTGCAGTGAACTTGTATTCATGTCCCATCCTCTTCAGCTGGCCCCTTGATGGGTCACCTGTTATGTATCAAACCGGCAAGAAATTGCTTGTTGATTAGTTGCTTGTCAGTTGGTCAGGCTGAGCAGTACTGTCCTGTTGCACTGCCCTCCCTCCAGTAATGCAGGGGCTGGGGTGGTGGGTGTGTGGAATAAGCTAGAAGCCCTTCTAGAAACTTGTTATAGCTTGCAGTTCAAATCACCCATGTGCAGCAATGAAATCAGCCTTAAGAGTTTGGGCTTATTATCCAGGGCATAAAATACTGCCCTTTGGGATAACTCTTGTTTCAAAGACATTTGCCAGCAAGAGGGAATGCCTATTGGAAATAAACTTTGCTAATTTCTTTCCTTTCTATATTCAATATGACCATGAAGACAATAATCCATATAAATCACTAATTGTCATTGTGCATAACACATCTACCAAATACTGTCAAAACAAAAAGCAGTCAAGTAGCACTTTAAAGACTAGCAAAATAGTTTATTAGGTGAGCTGAATGGTCTGAAGAAGTGGGTCTGTCCCACAAAAGCTCATGGTCTGAAGAAGTGGGTCTGTCCCATGAAAGCTCACCTAATAAACTATTTTGCCAGTCTTTAAAGTGCTACTTGACTGCTTTTTGTTTTGATAGTGTATAGACTAGCACGGCTTACTCTCTGTTACCAAATACTGTGTTATTGCTTCTCTCCTTATTTTATATCTATGGGTTTACAGAACATTAGAGGCCTCATTTTCAAAAATGACCAGCAAGCTGTGGCCTCACATCAATCATACCAATATATTCTGCAAGATACTTTTCACTGAAGCCCCTGGAACATTTTACAGTGATCTACTAATTAAGCTTCAAAACACCCTTGAACCTCATAAAAGAGGAATATATCGTTTTCCTATCACTCACAACTGAAATGCAAGTATCTTTCGGCTATTTACAAGTGCACAACAATGCACAACAGTTTAGAAGAAGAATTGTATGTCCTAATGAAATTACAGGGGGGATCTGAGTGCTGTAATTAACTGTCTAGGACAATGGGGTTAACATCTTTGCTCTTACAGATAAAAGTGCTATGGGTTCTTAGATTATAAAATAGTGGAATCTGGTTTTACATCTTACTCAGAAGACAATAGCATTAATTCTGCTTTAAGGTATACCACTATAAATCAGAAGTGACACCAATGAAGTCAGCAGCATTACACCGGAGTCTCCTATCATCTTATTGGGAAGGGGGAATGAATCTCTAATACTTCTTGCAACATCCAGTTATTCCATGCTTCACTGGAGAGATCAACTAAGAACCCAGCCTGGGAAGTTATTGTTGTAGGCTTATATCTAACTGAGTTCATTGAAAAAAGTAAGCTAACTGTAGTAAAGAAAAGAAATAGTTCAAACTAGAAAGGTTCATGTCTGTGGTTTAGGGTCAAATTCTCAAATAGTCTAAAATAAAACCTATTATTTCTGGAAATATTAGACATAAGTACGGACGGCCATTTAAATTATTTTCACCTGTTGTACAAGTTTTATATGTTCTTTTTGACTTTAATGGCATGACAAATATGTCACCATAGCACACTTCATATTTATTTTCTTCTGTTATCAAGATCTGTGTTACTTACCAGTATTTTATTTTATTTTAAAGATGACATTAAAATTCACAGCTGTTTCAAATGGAACATAAAATCCACCAAAAAGCCAAATTTGCAGAATTCTCTAGAATATTGCAAACATTCAGCTGTCATCTTACCATCCATTATAATGAGTATAAATAACCTCCATTTAATATGTGAGGATTTTTTAAAAAGATGTTTGGATTGAAAGAGAACTCCAGGTGCTTTTACAGTTATTTGGGACATTTTCCAGTCAACAATATGGAAATACAGTCACTTAAGCCAGAGAGCTTGTTGCTATGGGGACACAATAGCAGCAACATTTGATAACTTGGCAGTTGTTACACTGGCAAAGAGAGAAACTCAGCAACAGGGACTGTTAAATAATTTCAGGTGGATGTGCACTAGGGATGGACGAAGTGGTTCAGAAATTTAAAAAAGGAAAAATATCTTTCTTTCCAGTGGAAGCTCTCTTTCTTTTTTGGTACAGTATATATGCTTAGAAGCTCTGTACCCTTTGAAACTGGTAGGAATGACATGCCTAGCCACACAGATTGTAAGAGTCACAAATGCATTTTGGGATGGATAAGCATTAGACAGCACATTATAGCAGAGCTTGCAATGACGTATGGCAGCAGAGAAAGTCAGGTGAGCTGTGGTGGCTCACTTCTTATTCAAAGCCTATGCACAATGTGCCTCAAGTGCGACAGGACCCAAATTCATCCCAGAACTTGTCCGTTGGTTGGCTCATTAGCTTCCCTGGCTCAGGCCAGGTACTGATGAGGAGTTCAATGGGAATCCTGATCCATGCCCCTCCCTCCACTAAGAGGTATCTTACGAAGGAGTAGGAATGTGATAGGCCTTTTCTCAGTGACGCCTATGATACAGTAATTAGACTATTATATTCACTACATCTCAGACCTAGGAAGCTGTCAACAAAGAACAGGAAATTCAAAGAAGAGTGACAAACAGCATCAAAAGCAGGGACAGTGTTTTATAATGAAAGATTAAAAACTAAATTTGTATACATTGGCTGAATGTTTTTTAAGAAGAGGTAAGATAACTGTCTACAAATATTTGAGTGGTATGAACACCAGAATTTGGAATGAAATGTTTAGGCTCATCAAAGGTATTCTTGGGAGAAACTGGGATGAAATGACAATTAAAATGTAGAGTAAAGGGCTTTTATAGTGAAATCTGTTAGACTGTAGAATTGGCATTGTTATCTAAGGGGAAAGGTGAATAAATCACTCAATCATTATGAATAGGACTGAACAAGGCATAATAGAAAATAAATGCTCTATCAGTAGGTAAACTACATCATACAGTAAATTCTTCTATCTCTAATTTTGGAAGACCTAATCCTGTTAACGTCTTTGGTAGCAAAATTCTAATTCATAGCCATAAAGACAGAAAGCTTTGACCTGTTTTGTGATTAAACACAAAGTACCAGTACACACAGGAGAATTCAATAGTGCACTTGAGGTAGTGTAAAAAGCTCTGTCTCCATGGAACAGTGATCTTGGTTTCTGCTATTTCTACCACTATTACATATTACATGTAAAGGAACTACATAACAAACCATTAGAAATATTACAAATGTGATCACAATAGTCTTGAATCTTAGTTACAACAAGTGACCTATCTCTGTTCTCTTTTTTGGTTCCTACTTCTACGATGTGCTTTTAAAATTGTCCATTCATTTGTAAAGCATCTGGATTTATTCTCAGTGCCTGTTTGTGTGTGTGTGTGTGTATTACCACTTAGGGCTAGATTTTCAGAGCCCCCACAACTCCAGAGGAAGTCAATGAAAGTTGCAGTGCATAACATCTCTGAAAATCAGCCTATATATAGATGAATAAAGAAAAGCATATGGATGTTGTACATGCCATACATAAGAGAAATGTCTTAGGAGATCCTGAACTAATGCAGCTACATGTTTTCTGCTGTAGTCCAATTTGCAATCCCTAAGCTATCTCACCACAGGGCACATACAGGTATGGAGAGTTATTGAACATTGCCAGTTTTCACCGTTGTTATTTAGCACAGATGTTTCCATAATTGTGACACACTGGGAAAACCCACATGCTCAATAGCCCTTAAACTCATGCTTCCATCTGTGCAATGTGATGGTCTGCAGTTACTGCACATGGCAGCAATATAAAACATACAGGAATCCTGTCTGGCACAAGTTCTACTGGAAGATTTTTCCTAGTACCATCTGTGCTTTTTTATTTACTTCTAGTCCTGTGTTTCTGTATTTATATTTAACCCAATTATAAGCAGGGAATATAGATTTTAGATGTGCTAATGAAAATAAAAGTGCATAAAGAACTATAGGAATGTTGGTACTGGAATTACGAAGCTCTAACACTGGATAACAGTGAATAGTGAGGGACATAATACAGTAAACTCTTGTCCAACCCATATTGGAATAACCAGCGCTCTCAAATAAATGGCATAACTTAGAGCTGAGCAGCTTTGTTCAGGGGACACCAGGCAGAAGTGTGAAGAGGGCAGAGAAGCCTGCTAGCTTCACTCCCATGGAGCACAGAGGGCTACAGAGCAGAGCCCGGGAATGTGTTGGCTGGGAGGGGCTCAGGAATAGGGCACTGACCATGGGTGTTTGGGGGATGAGTTACAGAGGGGCCCCAAGCATGGGTGTTGGGTATCATGGTGGCGAGCTCCCTGGGGTTAATGTTTTGGGCAGTCAGAGAGAAGGGCCAGGATATGAGGGTCAGGGAGCAGGGCCCCAGGCACGTGTGGGGCTCGGGGGGGGAATGCAGTTGCTGGGATGGTGACAGTGGGGCAGTGAATGCAGGGACCCATTTGCCTGCTGGCACAGCACCCAGCAGCATAGACAAGCATTGACTGCTGGAAAGAACAGGCTGTCCCGGCCAACCTCACGCCCTCTGCAGCAGCCCAGCATGTCTGAGCAGCCTTGACTGCAGGCCTCACAGCTCAGGGGTGTGCAGTTCCTCGGGAGGCACTGCTCACCTTTGATCTCCTGGCCACCTCTAGCCTGGGGCCCACCCTTCTGCCCTGGCTGTCCCCTGACAAACACCCTCCATCTTCCTGGGTCCCTCTGTGGTACCTGTGAGTGCAGCCAGCAGGCTCCTCTACTCTCTTCGTGCTCCCACCTGGTGTCTGCCGAGTAGAGGAGAAGCGGTGTAAGAGCTGGGGTTTGTGTGCAGAGCGTGAGCAATGCCCTGCCCTGCGGGGGGAGGGCAGACAGCCTGCTTAGTGCTGCCCTCTGTCCCTCCGTGCTGCATGTGAGTGCAGCTGGCAAGTTTCTCTGCTATCTCACTCAGTGCGAGTACTCTGTATTATCCAGAATATTTGATTGTCTGGCAACCTCCTGGTCCTATGTATCCTGGATCTCAAAGAGTTTACTGTAGTAACTACTCAAGCAGTATTCCAATCTGCATCACTGACTCGCTTTTGTCCCAGATTGGGAGTGTCTGAAAGCTGCTACTACAGCCATGCCAAGGATCATATGTGGGCCAAGTTTCAGGGCCAGGATTCAGTGAAGTGTTTAATGATGCTGAAAACACTGGAGGTATTCTTTTAAGATTTGGCCCAGTATGATGGAAGTCTTATGAATGCAAATGATCTTGAATAATTTTTGTCATCGGGTAGTTGATATCAGCCATTCTTGTTAGTGTTCACCCATGTTCAAATTGGTCCTTCCGGTTTAACAGTTCATCTGGAACAACAACAAGGGGGATGGGTTCAGATGCAGGGATGAAAGTAGGAGGCTTTTCATTCCCTTTCTTGTGTAATGGCTTTAATTGGAAATTTTAGTCCTTCTCCTATTATTACTATTCATGGGTGATCACTGGCTCATGGGGGATAAGCTGGTAGACTCAGTCCAGTTTGTGATGGCCAGTCCCACACATCACAAGACCTGCCTTTACAGTGATCAGTCCTAGCAGAGAAGCCCATACCTGAAAATCCTGGAGAGTGGACTTTTCTCTCTTTCCTATGTGTGGGCCTGAAATGTTAGGCCTGAGAGCTGTTGGAGGGAAAGTCTGAGGAAACTGTCTATGTTACTAACCATGCACTTGGTGAAAAGATTTCAATTTTTAGTATTATCGATTTGGCTACAAACTATGAAAATACATCTTCCAGGAAAGATATCAGACCATTAAATTTTGGAGTTTCTTACACTTCAACTACATGCAATTGCACGCACACACACACACACACACACACAAATTGCAGCCAGTGATAATAGGTCCCACTCATTTCTATTAGCAGTGTTTTATTCAATTTAGTTGTCAATAGCTCAGATTTTTGCAAGTGGTTTGCCAGATAGGTAAAACTGTGGAACTGGAGAGGAGACCAAACTTAGAGGATGACATGCATTTGAAGCTCTCTGGTCAAAATCAGACTGTGACATGAATTTAAATGTAACATTGTATTTTAAATTATTTTCGTTCTCTTCCCTTGTGGCTCTGCAATATTTTCACATTCCAAAAAATCCCTTTCTTTTTTTTTTTTTTGGAATATAGTTGTATGTAACAGTGATCAACAGTTCAATGTTTCATTGTCAACTGATATCAAACTGTGCTCCAGGCTTTAGTTCTGTGGCCAGTTTTATTCAACATGTTCATTAATCATCTGGATGACAGGATGGATTGCACCCTTAAGAAGTTCATGGATGACACGAAATTGGGCGAAGAGGTAGCTATTCTGGAGGATAGAAACAGGATCCAGAGCAACCTATTAAAAATGGAGGTTTTAGCTAAAAGAAATCTGATGATGTTCAACAAGGACAAGTGCAGAGTTCTGCACTTTGGATGGAAGAATCCCATGCACTGCTACAAGCTGGGGACTAATTGACTAAGTGGCAGTTCTGCAGAAAAGGACATAGGGATTACAGTGGACAAGAATCTGGATATGAATCAACAGTGTGCTCTTGTTGTCAAAAAAGTTCATGGCATATTGGACTGCATTAATGGGCACATTGCCAGGAGACTGAGGGAAGTGATTATTGCTGTCTATGTGGCACTGATGTGGCCACACCTGGAGTAATGCATTCAGTTGTGCCCCTGATTACAGAAAGAATGTGGGAGAACTGGAGAGTCCAGCAGAAAGCAACACAAATAATTATGGGCAGAGGCACATGACTTATGAGCAGAGGGAACTGGGTGTATTTATTCTGCGAAGAGAAGAGTAAGGGAGGGTTTGATAGTGATACCTGAAAAGTTCCAAAGAGGATGGAGCTAAGCTGTTCTCAGTGGTGACAGATGATAGAACAAGGACCAATGGCCTCAAGTTGCAATGGGGGAGATCTAGGCTGGATATTAGGAAAAAATATATTTCACAATAAGGATAGCGAAGCACTAGAATGGGTTACCTAAGGAGGTGGTGGAATCTCCATCCTTGGAGACTTTTAAGGTCTCACTTGACAAAGCCCTTGCTGAGATGGTATTGGTGGGATTGGTCCTGTTTGAGTCAAGGGTTGGACTAGTTGACTTCCTGGGGTCTCTTCCTACCCTAATTTTTTATGCTTCTGTGTTTTCATGTTTAGAAGGAGAGAAGAATTATACAAAATACACAAAAGAAGGTAAGTCTTCTATTGTGCTTTTCTATCATTTTTATTGCACCCTCTCAGAAAGAAATAGTGGAAACCACATCACTTAATCCCATTAACAACAGAGGGAGTCTGCCTCTCTTGAGGAGTTTCAGTCTATTCTTATTCTTGTTTTCAGCCAAATATTAAGGGTGCCCACCATTTATTTGGCACTGGATGATTCCTTTAGGCAAAGGAAAAGGTGCGGCATGAATTTTACCAAGGGGAGGAAAGACTGGGCCTGAGACACATCCCTATCTAGTACAAGTCCCTCCCTGTTTTCCCTGGCTTTAAGGATGATACTTCCCTTGCTGCCTGGTTCATTGGGTGGTGCAGCTAAGCTTACAACAGTCCTACCCTCACTATATTACAGGGAGAGGAAGCAGATACACAGTATTGTCTGATTCTTTTGAGTCTAGACCCAAGTTTTGTGCCACGTTAACCTATGTGTGGGTGCATGCATGTGCATTTGTGCGAGTGTTTACACTTCCTTATGGTCTTGCATGAGCATGAAATCTGACTCACAAACTAGCCATTATTTTCAAAAGGGCCATATTCAGGCTACTTATATGTGGCTCCATATGCAATCCATAGTCCTATTTATGCCATGATGAAGTCAGAGAGAACTTCCAGTAGGAAGGAATGCTATATTGAGTTATTGGATAGCACAGTAATTCTCATGGTAGTTCAGATTCCTGGAGGCGAGTGCAAATAATGGTTAAGGCAATAAATGTGTGTGGGAGCCATCAGAGAGTTTGATGGAAGGGAAGAGGAAGCAGTGACTGAAGATGAAATCTGTTAATTGCTGTCTCTGGCAAAATAAAGTAGAAAAACAGAGAGTCTGCCAAGAAGTACAAAGGAAGTAAGTTGTCTTTAAAGTCATTCAAAGAGCCCAAAATTTGAATCAGGATTATTTTCAGTCACTCTCCCTAAGTGGCCACTGATTTCAGAAGCACCATGGCAAGGAAATCAGCCGTGTGACAGTTTTACACCCGAACGCAGTAAAACCTTGTTGAAGCACTTACACCAAACTGCTCTAAAAATATCTGTCAAGAGGACAAAAGGAGCACAAAGCTGTCATTCCATTTAGAAAGGAAAACTTTGGCTCAGGAGGAAAAGGACCATGAAAACAAGATCCCGGGTGGCCATGATACTGAACATATCAGCTGGGTACTACCAGTCAGAAAAGAGATGGGCTTTTTTCTTGTAAACAAAAATAAACAAATGACTAAATCCTGCTCGCAGCTGGAGCTGTACTGCTGGCAATAGGTGTAACCCATCTGCTGGGTACAGCCAGCAGCAGCCATGGTTGGGTTCAATATCTAGGGGTTCCTCTCCATCCATCCAATACAGAACTGGCTCAAGCCCTCAACATTTAAGGTCTTGCTTGACAAAGCCCTTGTTGGGAAAGTCACATCTCTGGGTGCCTCTGGGAGGCAACACTTCCCCATTTGCAAGCAGAGAGTCTGATTGTAGAAAAGAAACTTTTAATGGAAGGGAGGGAAACAATGTTGGCATTAATTTGGGAAAATGTCACAAACATAGTTCAGAAACAAGAACTATGAGTAAAAGACCCACCCCAAGTAGGTTGGGCAATGTCCTTTTCTTAAGTCCAGCAATCTAAATGTCCCCTTTACATGCCCAACCCTTCTCTGCACCCCACTCACAGTTACTGCCCTTGGTCAAAGCACACCCAGAGTTCAGAGGTCTAGCCACAGAGCTCACCTCCCATCCCTAATGGGAGAGATGAAGAGACATCTTACTTTGCTATCTGCCTGCTAACTGTTCTCTGCTGCCACCCTGATGACTACTCTTTGCATCTCTCCACCACCACAACCCTGCTTGCCACTCCTTGCATCTCTCTGTCGCTGCCCTGTTGGCTGCTCATCATGGCTTTTCTCCACCATTTTTCTGGGTCACAGTCAACATCTGCTGCCATCAACTTTCTGGCTGTGACTTCTACCCACCAGTCTCAAATGATGTCACCTCCCACTGATTTCAACTCTTAGCAAACAAGATAGAAGAAACACAATTCCAATACAATTAACATAAGAAAGCTCTTGATGATGCCTGTTTAGTTGTGTTCTTTGAAGGAGGATGGGCCAGGTCAAACCACTGCAGGCAAGGGAGGTTATTCAGCATCCTGACCAGAATAACTTTCCCTCATCCCCTCTGTTACAGAGAACTCTGAAAGTTGAGCCCCTGCTTCTCAGGGTTCTTTCTGCTGACTGTGATCCCTCCTTTGGAACAATTTAGCACAGTCCTGCTTTTTTGTATTTCCACAAAATTACAAGCCCTGGTAACTATATTTTAGCTATCCCTTACGCTGAATACAAACATAGTTGGTGTACGGTCACAAATTGATTACAATGAATAAAATACAAGTCTATCTGCTCAATATCTAACAAAATTAAGCAAGGCAGGAGCAAACTGTATTTATGTAGACTGGGTATTCCCATCCTATGGGTTGGGGCCCAAACATAGGTTGCCATTGGATTTTCTAAGGTTTGCTGTCTGGGTTC
Source organism: Carettochelys insculpta (assembly GCF_033958435.1). Taxonomy (NCBI): domain Eukaryota; kingdom Metazoa; phylum Chordata; order Testudines; family Carettochelyidae; genus Carettochelys; species Carettochelys insculpta. The sequence goes on along the minus strand of NC_134138.1, from coordinate 85,385,689 downwards.
TTAAGGAGCCATTTGCCACCACTTCACTCCTGTTCAGCTCCTGATCCCTGCCCCGTAGTGCTGAAATGAAACTCAATTTAATTGGTTTTACAGAGAGCAGGAGGGATCCTGCCCTGAAACCAATTAAACTGACTACCATTTAAGCCTGCAGGACAGGGAACTGCCTCACTGAATATGCAGGAAGGAAGTAGAAGGGCTGGGGGGATCCAGGTGGAGGAGGAGGTGACAAACAAAGGAACGGGAGGATGTTAGTAGTGGCAGCTTGGAACTCCACTGTGAGGTAGGTGGCAGGGGGCTGGGGTGGCTATGGAAGGTTTAAGCCTGTGGACTGAGGGCAATTACAGCTCTATGCTCCAACTGGCTCCCACTGTGCTGCTGTGGGGTTCCCTGTCCCCCGCCTGGGATCCTGCGGCTGGTGCTGCTGGTCAAGGTTCAGCACTCCAGCCAGCTGCAAGCCTCAGGGCTGCAGGAGGTCCCATGGCTGGTGCTGCCAGCCACGTCTCTGCATCCCAGCAGCAGGGCTGCAAGGGTCTCCACCCCCTGCCCTGGTTTTTGGAACTCCTGTACAGGACAGGCAGCCCTGGCTGGCGATCTTGTGGGTGGGGCTGTCTGTCCTGCATAAGTTTCCAAAAATGTGGCAACCCTAGTTTAAGCCATGGGGGTGGCTGAGCGGGGTTTAAGCTGGTGGCTGGAGGGGTGCGTTTTTCCCAGGGGAAAATCTCCTCTTCCCCCGACCCCAACTGCCACCAGTTTTGAATTGCCTTGGGTCACAAGGTCTTCTGGAATTGTCAAAATGGGTCCTTGTCTCAAAAAGGTTGGGAACCACTGATAGACACATCCAGGCTTTTTCTCCCATTCTAGCCAGCTGTAATGGAAGCTTTCCTTCTGATCCTGCTTACATGAGTAAGGAGTGCAAAGTTTGGCCTACGAGTATAAAACTACACTATCTGGAGTGCCATTCTCAGAAAACATAATTCTTAAATAATCTGCATATTCCACAAAAAGTGAAATATTTCAGAAAGATGGCAACTGTGATATACCCATCAATCAAAGCAAGACTGGGTGAAAAGATACTGTGGTAGTTTTAACTCATTAATACAATCCTCTGTTCATGCATATGCTGTATGTATATGCTGCATGATACTGCAATGGTGACTAAAACCATGTGAAAGCTCTACCATGTGAGCTAACTGTGAGTTTTCCTCTGGTCCTCAAGCTCTGCATGAAGTTTCTGTCGGCAGAAAGCCTTCCTCATCTAACATTGTATTACTCTGCTCTCTATAGGCAAAATTCCGAAAGCACCGTGCATCATCCCAAAGTTATCAATCTACCCTTGGAACTCAGAAAAGGAGGCAGATAAGTGGCAAAGTAAAAAGGATTAATGGACTGCAGCTATGACTAATCTAGTGTGAGTGAAAAAAATCTCCATTGTTGCAGACAAATAATACATTTCACACATCTGTGTGCCAGACATATTTCTTATTTCAGCAGCTCAAATAGAGGTCTGTGTTATGCCAGTGGTCTCACTTAGGATGAAGCATAAGGAGGGGGTTGTAAAAGAAAAAAATACAACTCACCACTTTTATTTGTCTGACTTGCTTTAAAGAGTTCTTCCCTATAGTTAACACCACACACCGGCTTCATAGTGTGATCACTTGGGGATGAATATAAATTTTTCTTGATACCTAATGGAATTATTACTATGCACAGTGCAGCTGTCTATGAAGAGTGCATGTTTTGACTCTGGCTTGTCTCTAACCTTGCCCTCTGTGTGTCAAGATAATATTCCATAAAGATTTAATAAGACATAACGAGTAAGTGAAATTTATGAAGCATGCTTATGGGGTATTTTTCTTTCACTGAGATTTTAATTCCTGCAGGACTAGGATGTTAAATAAATGGAGATTCATTTTACAATGTCAAAAGTAACTAACTATGAGTCATTTGTTTGAATATCTCTACTAATTTTGCACATGTGCAAAACAATGATGTTTGGTATTGAGTATTTATGAGTCCTTGGGAATATTAATGATGTGTATTTGGCACATTGCAATGTTATAGCTCTCAAAAGAGGGGTAGGAAGACATATCCACCCCAACTGGTTGAAGTTATAAGGTAATGTTCTGTAAATCTTTCTGGTGTTTTCTGAGCTCAGACTCTGGAAGTGCTGAACAAAAAAAAGACATCCTCTCACCACATCATCTCCAAGTTTTATAGTGATCCAGTGAATGCTGGGTAAGGATATTTTGGGAAGTAAGTAGGATCTGTTGTGGGAAGATAAAATCAGCAGACTTTGGAACTTTGGTTTGGACTCTGACCCTGACTTAGGTGTGACTATGGTGCATTAATCTGTCTATTTGTAAAATTACTTTAATAAGACAATCTTGCCATATGTGAGGCTAAGCTAATTAGGACCAGATTTTACCTGCACTTTACCTGGGTGTGCAATAGCATAAAGCACCACCAATCATCTCAAATTTTGGAGATCAAAAAGGCTGTGCCCTCTTCTTTTCTAGGGACACAGTTCATCCCAAGAACAGAATGGAGGAGGGGAGCATGCCCTGGGGGTGACAGCTTCTGCAGGCCTCCACTCAAGATATCAGGGGCAGGGATTGGCTCTGCATCCTCAGAAAGGGCATGGCCTTGGGCAGAAGGTGGAGGTGAGTTCAGCTCTCAGCATTGTCCAGACTATGGCTCTGATCCCCCAACTCAGATTTTAAGGTAAATAGTCATGGAAAGTAAATTTTTAACTTTAAAATGTAAATTTTTGTCCAAATCCTATTTTAAACTGGGTACCGGATTGTATAATTTGCAACTAATGCTCATCTATTCAGTTACATAAACCATCCACTTGGGAAAAGAAAGAAAGTTGAATGGCTTTGCCAGCTAACCAGCAGAAAGGTTTGCAATACAGTAGTTGTGATTCATTTGCAGCTCTTGATTTAGACGCCAAATAGATTTTAAAGTCGTTTTGAAAATAAAGTAAATCTGAGAATTTTGCAAACTAGTTGTTGACAATCCTCAAACAGAAATAATGATGAAAGCCACTGATGTAATCAAAGAACAAAACAAAACAAAACAAAAAAAAACCCAACCAAACAAGAAAGCACTCCTGTAGCACCTGAAAGACTAGCACTATTATTTCAAAGGAAAGACCCACTTCTTCAGATCCAGAGAATTGTAGCTATCTCTCTGGCTGTGTCTACACTACAAGAAGAACTTCAAATTTGCTTACTTTGAAGTACAACTTTGAAGTAAGCAACTTCGAAGAGGAGCACCTACACACACCCTACTTCAAAGTTAACTTCAAAGTAGGGCCCTACTCAATTCCCAGGAATGGAGTAAGGACTTCAAAGTTGTGCTCCCTACCTGGAAGTTAACTTCAAAGTAATGAAAATGTGTGTAGACTCTCTGGTGGCTACTTTGAAGTAGTGCCTAATTTTGAAGTTAACTTTGAAGTTAGTTCCTAGTGCAGACGCAACCTCTGAGACTCTTGATTTAATCAGGTAGTAGTGCTGATATATTCAGAAATCTCTAATAGAAACAACTAAAGACAGCATTTGATAACTGACTTTATTATATTATTGGGCCACTCCAAGATAGAAACAAAAAATAATAGGTATTAAAAGTCTCCAGCCTCCAGCTATTTGAAAAAAATCTGAGAATTTGCTAATTGGTTGTCAACAATCTGCAATCAGAAATAATGATGAAATCCATTGATTTAATCAGTTATTAGTGGTGAAATATTCAGAAAGCTGTAATAATAAGCATCAGAGGGGTAGCTGTGGTAGTCTGCATCCACAAAAACAATGAGAAGTCCTTTGGCACCGTATAGACTAACAGATATATTAGGCCATATAATGGAGCATATATTGGAGCATAAGTCACCTTGTGCAAAGATCCATTTTGTCTGATGAAGCAGGTTGTTGCCCACAAAAGCTTATGCTCCAACATATCTGTCAGTCTATAAGGTGCCACAGGACTTCTCATTATTTTTGCAAATAATAGCAGTTATCACCATTTGATAACTGACTTTATGTATCGTAACAGAGATGGTTTATTATTTGTCAGACATTCTGTTAATCTGGGGAGTGTTCTTAATTTTCTTGTCTTTTTAATTGGCTACACTAATAGGAATTTTTAAAGCAACAAATAGAATCTGTGTAATTTAAATAGAATACAAGGAAAAAATGTGCTGATAATACATTTTCCCAAAAACTAATCATACCTTTTGGAGATCCTGAACTGACTTCCATGAGCATAAAAGTAAAATGAAATTAAGGTGCTTTACATTTTTTAAAAAGAATCTGACACTTAAAAACATGTATTTTTACAAATCAAGTAAATTTCCTTCAGTTTGGACTTCTGAATAATATGTGGAGGCCACTGGGACCTAACTCTACAAATACTTATTCAGATAAGTAGTCCTGGTGAGCACACTACAAGGCTAGTTACTTCAGGAAGACTTTCTAGGATCAGAGAAATGGTGCTTGCACAGGCAAAAATTCTATTACTGTGAAAGGAAGTTTTGACTGAGACCAGGCCTACACTAGACCTTAATGCTGTTTGTAGATATGCAATTCTAGCTAGGGCAATTGTGTAGTTAGAATAAATTTATCTACAAATGACTTACCTGGCCCTCCTCACAGAGCAAGTTTGCTGGAGAAGCTCTCCTGTTGACTGCCATTGCTCCTCGTGATATGGAGGAGTAAAGGGGTTGACACTGATAGATAGATTTTGCATGTCCCTACTAGGCGTGTGAAATTGAACCCCAGAAGATTAATCCTGACTGTGTCAATGTTACGAGTAGTGAAGACGTACCCTGAGTACTGGCCCAAGGTTAAATATGCTGGACCCACTCTGCACCATTTAAAGGCAGGAAGTAAAAATCATTTCTTTACAAGCTCCACTAATTTGCAACCTGGGGCACTACGGCAAAATTCACCACACAAGAATAATTGAATACATCTGAACCAAATGGAAACATTTTATTAAAGTGTTTGTGTAACCCTAATCTCTCTAGTGTCTGGGGTTCAAGTTTTTTGTGTACTGTTGCCCTGGGATAAAGCCCATTCACTACAGAGGGAAGTATGTCAACGGCTATCTTTCTTGATCACTGCAGTTTATGCTTTCAAGAATAACACATAAACATTAAGTGCTGGTGATAGTCATTGGTAGTGCAGAAGGCAAAGTATTTTCTGTAATGAAAAGTTGATATATGATGCTTAGCGGTGTCAATCTTTGGCTATTAATGAGACCAGGTGGGTGTGATTATGTCTTTCACAGACATGAAGAAGAGCTCTGTGTGGCTTGAGAGCTTTTCTCTTTCACCAGCAGAAGTAGGTCCAACAAAAGATATTAACTCACACACCTTGCCTCTGTAAATTGATCAGCAGTTCCAACACTCCCATATGGACATCTGATCCAATCCATTCTGGTATATGTGCCACTAGTCTAGAATATATGCCCCTAGTCCAATTTATCTTTCACACAGATGACAAAAGACTGGGCCAAATTCAGTGATATGCACTGGTTGTTTTGGCCAAATGACAAAATGCATTCATAATAGCCGTAGCTCAATCAGCTAATTAAACATAGACTTTCTGGCTGCTTGCATCACTGAAGAAGCACAAAGCAGCCACAGTGTTTTGGTGAAGCTGACCTGAAATTTCCATGTCAAACAGGAAGGATTTTCTTAAGATCTGTAGCACAAGTTTGTAGATTCTATATTTATCTAGCTTCTTTTTCCTCTGGTTGTTCTTAGTACAAACCCAGAAATAAGAAGGTAGCTAGATGGCTTCAATGATTGTAGAATACTGGCTTTCTAGAAGTGGAGTAATTTGAGCAATAGTAACTACTGCACATAATTGAAAACATGCTTGGTGGAACAGACCACGCCCCGTCTACCTCTCCAAACCCCATGGGTCAGAAAATACAGTTTCATCAAATTTGAAAAAATGGTGATAAAACTGATTTAAATTAACTTATTAATGGGAAAAGGTTTAAATGAATCTTTTTTTCTTAATTGAATTTGGCAATGTTGAAATATTACATTTTGATAAAATAAAAGTTTCCTTTCAACTTTATGATTTCAGTTCATTTTGTTTCAATTAATTGTATTAATGTTTCAGTATTATCAAAACAAAACATTTTAACTAAAACTGATCCAAACATACACTGGCTAACTCAGAAACTTTGCAAAATAACATTTATTTCACTGAAATTCATTTCAGAGAAAGAAGAGGAAAAAATAAGTTCCTACAGAATCTAAAGTACCATTTAAATAGTCTTTTGGGACAAAAGTTTTCAATTTTTTATTTCAAATAACTTTTTATTTTGAAATTTTGAAAGTTTGTTGTTTTATTATTATAATAATGCATATTGAACCTTTCTAACCTGGAACTCTCTCATCTGGCAACATCTGTAATCCTGCATGATTTTAGTTAGCTGACTGATCACTATCATTGGTATGTCCAAGTTTCCCATGGTCCCATTTATTCAACATGGAGTTTCCATTCTCTGCATTGCTCTTGTTTTAACCTTACTGAAACAGAAGAATTTGTGATGATGAAAATGAAATGTTCCAATGGTTCAATTAGCCTTTTTCCCCCGTGAATTCTCTTCTTATTGGAAATTTCAAATTTTTGACTTTTCCTTTTAATTCAAAAATACCAATTTCTAAAGGAACAGAAACTCCATTTTCTGAGTATCTCTAAGTTAATAACTACAAAACATGGATAAGGAGCTGGAAATATACAGGCAAATATCAGAGAGGCAGCTGTGTTAGTCTGTATCTTCGAGAACAACAAGAAGTCCTGTGGCACCTTATAGACTAGCAGATATTTTGGAGCATAAGCTTTCGTGGGCAAAGACCCGCTTCATTACCACTCAAAATGTCCATCCTTCCATTGTTTGTGCCAAGTTACATCTGTTGTGCTACATTATTTCATGTCCAATAACAGTAAGTGAACGCAACTTGACACATATCTTGCTGGATATGTTGGAAAAGAAGTGATTGGAAACACTGTCTTTGCTACCTGCAGGTAGCTCCATTATTTCAGGTAACCACTGCCATGAAGAACTCACTGACTGCATTTCTCACACACCAGTGGGTGTTTTTTCTTAGCTGTTACTGAAACTAATTTTAGTATGCTGTTCATTTTCAGATGTTCTTTATTTGTTTGAAATAGGCAGCTTAAGGCTACGTCTACACGTGAAGCGACATCGAAATAGGCTATTTCGATGAATAACATCTACACGTCCTCCAGGGCTGGCAACGTCGATGTTCAACTTCGACGTTGCGCAGCACCACATCGAAATAGGCGCGGCGAGGGAACGTCTACCCGCCAAAGTAGCACACATCAAAATAGGGATGCCAGGCACAGCTGCAGACAGGGTCACAGGGCGGACTAGCGCTTCCGGGGCAACAACTAGCCGCTTCCTTAAAGGGCCCCTCCCAGACAAACTCAGCCTGCACAGCACGCGGTCTGAGGAGCCATAGGAACACAGACCCCAGGCGACGCAGTCATGGACCCCCAACAGCAGCAGCAGCAGCAGCAGCCAGAGGTCCACCCAGCCCTCCCGGCAGGAGCAGGGCTTGCCCTGATCCATGCTGTGTGGGAGGCAGCTGAGCACCTCCTTGCTACACCGGAGGAGGAGCTGCCCCCAGGGCAGCAGGGCTCAACCCCCAACCCTGCAGCACCCCGCCCCACCTCACACGCCGGCGGCTGTGGAGCTACCCCACCAGCACCGACTGGTGGGAGCGGCTGGTGCTTGGGGAGTGGGATGACGACCGCTGGCTCAGGAACTTCAGAATGAGCCGGCAGACATTTATGGAGCTGTGCCACTGGCTCACCCCTGCACTCAAGCACCAGGACACCGCCATGCGGCGTGCCCTCCCAGTGGAGAAACGGGTCAGCATTGCTGTCTCGAAGCTGGCCACTCCCAACAGCTACTGATCCGTGGGACAGCAGTTTGGTGTCGGCAAGGCCACCATTGGGGCTGTCCTCATGGAGGTAAGAGAACCCACAGGGGGAGGGCAGGGCAGGGGAGGGGGGCCCGGGCAGAGGAGGGCAGGTGAGGGGAGGGGAGGGCAGGGTGAGGGAGGGGAGAGCAGGGCAGAGGAGGGCGGGGGAGGCCAGGGCAGGGCAGGGCAGGGCAGGGCCACGCACACCCTGCTTACCCCTCATTGGTGCCGTCCCATGGGCTTTCTCTGCAGGTTGTGCATGCCATCAACGCCATGCTCCTGCACAGGCTCATGAGGCTGGGGGACCCAGATGCCACCATCGCGGCCTTTGCCACCCTGGGCTTCCCCAATTGCTTCGGGGCTCTGGATGGGACTCACATCCCCATCCGCGCCCCGCATCACAGTGGAGGACGATACCTGAATCGCAAGGGCTACCATTCTGTGGTCCTCCAGGCCTTGGTGGACAGCCGGGGCCGTTTCCAGGACATTTACGTGGGCTGGCCTGGCAGCATCCACGATGCCCGGGTTTTCCGGAACTCGGGCCTGTGCCGCCAGCTGGAGGCGGGGACCTACATCCCCCAGTGGGAGATCCCTCTGGGGGACACCACCATGCCCCTCTGTGTCATCGCAGATGCGGCATACCCCCTCCGGCCCTGGCTCATGCACCCCTACATGGGCCATCTCTCCGCTAGCCAGGAGCGCTTCAACCAGCGCCTGAACCACGCACGCCAGGTGGTGGAGCGCTCATTTGGCCGCCTGAAAGGACGCTGGAGATGTCTCCTGACCCGCCTGGATGCGGGCCCCAACAACATCCCCCTGATTGTGGGTGCCTGCTGCGCCCTGCACAATTTGGTGGAGAGCAAGGGGGAGGCCTTTTTCCAGGGCTGGGCTGTGGAGGCCAGCAAGGCTGACGTGCAGCCACCCGCTGCCCCCAGTCGGCAGGTGGACCCCGAAGGGACCCGGGTCCGGGAGGCCCTGCGGGCCCACTTGGATGATGAGGCCGCGGGGTGAACTCTGCCAGGCCCCCCACTGCCCGCCCCTTCCTCCACCACACTCCTGCCCCAACGCCCACACCATGGAGCACCCAACCACACCCCCCCTCCAACTTTTCCTGGACAAATGACAGCACGCACTTGTGGCTGAACTTAAACTTCTTTTTCTTTAAGAACTTTTTTTTTTAACTATAAATACATAAAACAAGAACAAACTATATACAACATGTGGAACCAAAGTAATATGTACAAATAAAGCAATAGTAATAAAAAAGTGCCCTCATTAATAAAAAGAAAACCAGGGAGGATAAAGGGGAGAACTATTTGCATGGGGGGGATGGGGCAAGAGGGGGCCACAAAATAATAAGTTGAAACTATATACAAGGGGCGGGGGCCACGTCCCGGGCCCCTTGCCCCTACAGTCCGGCACTGGGCGTGGGCGGCCGGGAGCCCGGCCGTGGCCACAGCCCTGTCCGGGGCTGGCTGGGGGCGGGCCAGACCGGAAGATATGCCCGGCGAGTCTCAGCTGGCTCCAGAGGTCCCTCGGCGCTCCGGCCCTCAGCGGTGGGTGGTGGGGTGACGGCGGACGGGATGGCGACAGGCGGAGCAGCTGGTGGTGCGGCTGGTGGAGCAGGTATGGCCGGTGCGGTTGAAAGTCTCCATGTAAGCCCCCCATGCCTCTTGGCGCCAGGCCAGCACCCACTCCTGCAGCTGCAGGTGCTGCTCCGCGACCTCCAGCTGCCGTCGGTGGATGGCCAGCAGCTGGGGGTCCGTCGCCTTCGGCTGTTGGTGGCGCGGGGTCCGCCGTCTAGCCCCCCGTGGGGCCAGTCGGTCCTCGGCCGAGGGGCTGGCCTTGAGCGATGGTCCCGGAGGGCTCTCTGGGACCACTGATGCCTCGCCGGCGCTCTCTTCCGGTCCTTCTGATGGTGCAGGTGCGGGACACAGGAGAGGAGGGGGGGAAGAAGAATGGAGACAGGCGTTAGTATGGGCCCCGAGCTGTGGCCTTTGTCCCCCCAGCCCTGTGCTGCAGGTTCCCCATCCCCGTCCCCGGGAGATGCTGCTGTGATGGATGGGGTTCAGGGGTCCCCCTGCCCTGCACCCGTCCCCTGGTGGGAGCGACTCTCACTTCACTCCGCAGGGTCTGACAGCAGGAGGGGTTTCTTAGGCCACAGATTCCCAGTTTCTCCCAGGAGTGACAGCACCAGCTGTCAGAAGAGACAGTCCTTCCAACCTGTCGTGGGGAGAAGACCCCAAGGGGTGCCCCTCTGGGATACAGCTTTCCCCCTCCTCAGGCTGGCTGCCTTCCAGCTCTCCCTTCCCCTAGCCTCTACCTGTGGCCCCCACCCTCCCCCCTCAATTCCAATCCAGCTCGGCTCCTCCCTCCTCTTTGTTCAGGGCAGAGGTGTCACCTGCCAGTTGTAGCCCCAGGATCATCCTTTGCCCCTGGGAGGTATTCGGCTCTTGCTGCTCATATGTAGCCTGAGTCTCCCTTTTGCACTCCCCCCACTCCATCACATGCTGCTGCTGCTGCTGTTGCTGCTGCTGCTGCTGCGGGGTGCCCCCCCCCTCCTCCTGGGGGCCCCTCGAGGTTCCGCTCCCCCCTGACCCGGGGATGGGGCATGGCACTGTCGTGCGGGGTGGCGGGGGCAGGGGCTGATGCACTGCTGTGAGGGCCATGGCCCTGCTGTCCTTGGGGCCATGGCCATGTGAGCATGTGGGGAGCCCTGGACACATATCTATTACCCCCCGCCCCTCAAGCCCAGGAGTGTACACCAGAGGGGGGTACCTACCTGTCGGTCCACTCCCACGGTCTGGACATCCCCGGGGGCGGAGGCCCAGCTGCTGCTCTGGGATGGCAGGAGGAGGATCTGCAGCCCGGATTCTGCAGAGGAGGAGCCCCCCTCCTCCTCCTCCTCCTCCTGCCACGATGTCCCGGGGGTGGGCTCCGGGGGGGGGGGGGGGCCCGGGGTGTGGGGCTTACCTCCGGGGCGGACTCTGGCTGAAGGGCCTTCTGGGGCTCGTCGGCCGAAGTACCAAGGGTGGCCGGAGGGGAGGAGGTGTGCCGGGGGCCCAGGATGTCCCTGAGCTCCCTGTAAAAGGGGCAAGTGATGGGGGCGGCCCCAGATCGGCTGGCCACATCCCAGGCCCAGGAGTAACCCTGCCGCAGCTCCTTCACCTTACTCCTGATGTGATCAGGAGTGTGGGCAGGGTGACCCCGGGCAGCCAGGCCATCGGCCAGCCGAGCGAATGCATCCGCGTTCCGCCTCTTGCTCCCCATTACCTGGAGCACCTCCTCCTCGCTCCAGAGCCCCAGCAGGTCCCGCAGCTCGGCCTCCGTCCAGGAGGGGCCCCGCTGCCGCTTGCCAGCCTGGCTGCCTGCCTGGCTGCCCTGGCTCCCCTGGGGGGGGGGTCCCCTGGGGGCGCTGGGGGGGCTGCTGGGCAGCCATTGCAGGTGGGTGGGTGGCTGTGCTGGCTGAGGGACGTGCAGGCTGGCCACGCGTCTGGGCTGCCGCCTGCACGTTCCCTCAGCTTCCTGCACAGGAAGGGAGAGGAAGGGGACCTTTAAGGGGCCGCTCCACACGGCCACCATTGAGCTGAGGGGCTGGAGAGAGCGTCTCTCAACCCCTCAGCTGATGGCCGCCATGGAGGACCCGGCAATTTCGACGTTGCGGAATACGCAACGACTACACGGTCCCTACTTCGACATTCAACGTCTAAGTAGGGCGCTATTCCTATCCCCTCATGGGGTTAGCGACTTCGACGTTTCGCCACCTAAAGTCGAAGTTAACTTCGAAATAGCGCCTGACGCGTGTAGCCGTGACGGGCGCTATTTCGAAGTTAGTGCCGCTACTTCGAAGTAGCGTGCATGTGTAGACACGGCTTAAAAGTCCAAGGCTGTGTCTACTCTTGCCCCCAACTTTGAAGGGGGCATGTTAATCAGGCAACGGGAGATTACTAATGAAGTGCTGCGGTGAATATGTACTTTGTTAGGCTAATTCTCCCCTGCAGCAACCTCAAAGCTGCAAACTTCAAAGTGCCGGCATTTGTGTAGCCATGGGCCCTTCAAAGTGCCCACTCTACTTCAAGTTCCTTTGCTCCTTGTGCATGCTGGCGACACGCATGCCGGCACTTTGAAGTTTGACACTTTGAAGTTGCCGGGGAAGAATTAGCTTAATGAAGTGCTGCGTATTCATCACAGCACTTCATTAGCAATCTCCCATTGCCCTGATTAACATGACCCCTTCGAAGTTCGGGGCAACTGTAGACAAGTCCCTAATGATTGCCTCTTGCTCGTGGTTTGCAGGTCGTCCATGACAGGTGCACAGAGGGCGCTCCGCAAGCCTCTTTCTGCTAAGAATTCGGCAGTAGCTGCACTAAGCTTATTGAAGGAATCAGAATAAGGACTCTTTACAGAATATCTTCAAGCATTATGCTCTGGCTTTCACTTCAACAGAGAAACTTGTGTCTCCTAAGACACACTACCCAGAACAGGAAACAAAACCAAACTCATGGGCTACTTTGTAACATCAGCTCCTAACAATAACATTTCAAATCTGAATTAGATAGATTCACACATGTATTCCTTGAAAAATAAAAAAAACTTTCTGTTCCATAATCTGAGCCGTGAGAATATACTGGGTTACCTGACCCTCAGAACAATTTGTATAGTTACCCACTCAATTAGAGAAACTCACTCTGACCCAGTATGAGAATCATTTTGGGGGGAAAAATTCATTCATTCAGAGGAAAAAACTCATCTTGTTATTCCCAGTTTCTATGAAAACTTTGGTGGTAATTCTTATTGACATCAGTGTGTTGTGACATTTAGCAGCGAGGTGAAGCTGAGCAGGGTTCCTGACTGATTAACTCACTCAAGAAGCTGCTCATGATTCCAGGCAAGTATTGACTTAGTTGTTCCCCTCTCTCTTTCAGTTAAAGAAAAAAGAAGGAGGCATCTTTTTGCACCATATTTTGACCAGCTTTCCCAATATTGAAAAATGAAGCATAGAAAAAAATCTTGTTTTAAAACATTTTTTTCTAGTATGGAGGTACATCAAATGTTTGTCAAAATAAGAAATCCAAAGCTCAATTTAAACTGATTGAAATACATTAAATAAATGGGCAGGTTTTACCTTGCATTAGCAAGATCATTTATTTAAATAGCAATGAGCTTTGGTCTTGTAAATGACCTGTCTGTGCTATCAAATGACTTCTGTGAAGAAAAATAAAACCACGCTTAGTTTTTGTTTTTCATTCTTCAGACCTTCAAGTGCAAACTATGCTTCATAGTATCAGGTGCTTTCATCCTGCTTTGTTTGTTTGTTTGTTAAGCTAAGAAACTAGAGTCAAAGACAACAAATTCTTGAATGTTGCTTTATTTTTCCTTTGTTAAAACGAGCAATATCGCTTTAAGTCAAGGATGCCCACAACTAGTATCAAAAATTCAGTAGCAGTACATTCTGAGCAATCCAGTCCAGAAACTGGCTATGTTCCTGGAGCTGAGGAATAAAGTAGACATTGAAAAACCATTTCATTTGAGATATATCTCTATTAGCCCAACAATGCTTCGCTGTATCAGCCATCAGATGCACTCAAACCTGTGAGCTTTGGAGTTTAGTGGATGGGATTTTATGGTATTCAGACTCTAATGGCCAAGTCAGACAGTGAGTGAGTGACCTGAAAGATGCATAGCAATTATTGCCCATGAGCTGCAATAATTCAACATCAATATTGCTACTTTGGCAGAAACATGTAGACCACAAGAAGGACAGCCAAGAGAAGAAGGTGGAGGGTACACATTTTTTCTGTAAAGAAGTCCCAAAGGAAGAAAAACAAATTCATGAAGTAGGTTTTGCCATCAAAAACAAACTGACAAAGGTACCATCTGAAGTCCATGTTGGCATCAATGAGCATCTCATGACTCTATGCTTGAAGCTTGCCAGAAACCAACAGGCAACTGTCATCAGTGCTTAGGCACTAACTATGTTTGCTGAAGACGATGCAAAGAAGTCCTACATCTAGTTGGACACAGTCCTGAAAGACATCCCCAGAGAAGACAAAATGATTCTCTTCAGTGATTTCAATGCCAGGGTTAGAAGAGGCGCAGATCTCTGGCAGACTACCATTGGGAAAGAAGGAGTCAGTAACAGCAATTCCCATGGTGTACTCCTTCTGACATGTGAAGAACATGAGCTAGTCATCACAAACACCCTGTTCCACCAGAAAAAAAAAAACAAAAAAAAATTAAGACCTCATGGCAACACCCTTGATTGAAGCACTGGCACCTCATAGACTATATTATCATCCATTCTTGGGATCAAAGTGATGTTTTTCTCACACGCTCAATGACTACTGACGATGACTACTGGACTGATCACCACCTCATTTGAACCACAATGGTGTAACTCTTCTGGTGGAAGCAGTCAGTAGCAACCAGGGCCAGGTTCAATATCTAGGGGTTCCTTTTCATCCACCTCACATAGAACCAGCTTGAGCCCCTACCCAATAGCCGGGGAAATTCACACACACCTGTGGGCACCTCGGAGAGGCAGTTCTTCCCCACTTGCAAGCACAGAGTCTGAGTGCAGAAAAGAAACTTAGTGAAAGAGGCAGAGAAGTCACATGGCGTTAGCTTGGGAAAATACCACACCCAGAGGTCATAACCAACCCTCAGGTAACAGTTCCAGCTCAAATGGGTTGAGCAGTGTCCCTTGCCTCTCAGGCTCACCAGTCCAATACTGTAAGGTAGCATTCACAATAACTAAACTTTCTCTGTACCTTCCATCAAATGCCCCACTTACAACTCTGTCCAGCTTATGCAGGACCTGACACATCACTCTGATGCATTCCCTCATTGACCCTGAGCCAATGCCATCTTCAGGCTGGTCCAGGGTCCTGCTCACTCCTGACAATTGCCCTGCTGGCTGCCCAGTCCTGCCAGCCACCTGTCCACAGTGCTCTGCCAGCCACTTTTCTGCTGTATTATGGGTTTTGTTATAGGCAAAGCCCTGTGATTCCAGTGCTCTGTGTCTTCAGTGGTGGACCCAACCTCAGTATCTCAGCATCCACCAAGCTGGATTCTCAGAAAATAACCACAGACCCCAGCTTTATCTTTATCTTTAAACAATGGTGGGTGGGGGACTAGTCAAATCAGTCTAACAGCTGTATGGTCAAAAAGCTCCTGGCCAGTTAGCTCAACCACTTTCCCTCCTAGCCCTTCTCCTCACAATGTTCAGACGGAGGGAGCCCCATGCAATCTATATCTTACACAGCAATGATGGCTGCCCTGTACCCCCACAACAACTTCAAGCATTGGTGAGACTCCATAATTCTTACACCAGGTAATAGCATAAATTGTGACTTTACCACAACATGTTGTTTACAATAGCTGAAACGTCATTGCTTTACCTGCTACCCATTAGGCTTTGTTTACAAAGCGTTACACATACACACCTTTGAATTTTCATGCAAATGATCTCTAAAGGACACATTGCCCAAGTTCTTCAACAGTATTTAGCTCCTGCTGGCACATTTCTTACAATGGTAATTAGGATTGTCAACAAACGGAGAAATCAGAGGTAACAGATCTAATGAAAGATCAATGTACAAGACTTGAAGGACCTCATCAGACAAAGTGTCATCCAGATAGCTCTCCAAAGGAAGCTGCAGACAGTACAGCCTGAATATGTGTAAGAACACTGGTCTCAGATGAAAAATGCCATCATTGGAGCTTGTGGAGAAACCATTCGCTACAAGACCAGGCCTCATCAGGACTGGTTTGATGAGAATGATGTGGAAATTGAACACCTGATTGAGGCAAAAAGGAAAGTCTTTAGGGCCTGGCAAAATGATATCAATTGCACAATGAAGAGAGAAGCGCATGTCTAGACCAAGACAGAAGTACAAAGTAAAACAAGGAATCTGAAAAACCAGTGGTGGACTGAGAAGGCACAAGACCCCCAGAATCTTGCACACATCAACAATGCAAGAGGTTTCTCCAATGCTACCAAAGCTGTTTGTGATCAAGAAAACATGGAATCAGTCCCCTGAGATCAAAGGATGGCACCCAACTCTTGAAAGACAATGAAGCCATTGCTTCTCGCTGGAGGGAGCACTCTAAGCAGCTCTTGAACTACCCCTCCACAGTGGTCCTAGAATCCCTTTACCAAGTCCTTCAGCAACTGCCTAGAGAAGATCTTGCAATACTTCCTACCATGAATGAGGTCCAAGCTGCCTTCGTAGTGATGAAGTGCAACAAGGCAACTGGATTAGATGGAATCCCCATGAAATCTTCAAAGAAGGTGGACCAGAGCGCCACAGACAGCTCCACATCCTGATTCTCAAGATTTACGATAGGCAGCCAATGTCACAAGATTTCAGAGACACACTAATGATCAGTCTGTTCAAGTAGGGTGATAAGTTAGACTGTGGAAACAATCGTGGCATTTTCCTCCTGGCAACAGCAGAGAAAATCTTAACTCAAATCCTTGCAAACTGACTCCTGCAACTCTCAGAAGAAATTTTCCCAGAATTCCAGTTTGGCTTCTGACCACTCCAAGGAACAGCGGACATGATCTTCACTGCCTGACAACTGCAAGAAAAATATTCTGAACACAATCAAGCCTTATACATGAGTTTCATTGACGTGACCAAAGCATTCAACTCAGTCAATCATAGTATTCTGTGGACCATCAGACTACCTGCCCCAAAAGCTTTGTTAGCATTTTAAGACTGCTTCATGACAACATGACTGCCACAGTACTGAGCAACAAAGGATCCCAAAGCGACTCCTTTGAGGTCAAAACAGGAGTCAAGAAAGGCTGTGTCATTGCTCCATCAATGTTCTGCATCTTCATCACCATTACCCTGCACCTCAGTGATGGCAAGCTTCCAGATGGTGTGTAGATTGTCTATAGAATTAACAGGAAGCTTTGCAGTCTCAGGAGACTGAAGGCTAAAAGCAAGACCTCCACAACCTTGATCATGGAGCTCCAGTACACAGAGGACAATATGGTTGTTGCTGTTCCCCCCACAGCCCTTCAAATCATATTAAGGGCCTTCACTGAAGTGTACAAGAATCTCAGACTCACATTGAACATCAAAAAGACCAAGATGCTCCACCAGCCTTCACTGATGGGACAATCTCATGCACCTTCTATTGAAGCCACTGGAGAACTTCTGGAAAATGTGGAGTACTTCCCATACCTTGGAAGTCATCTTTCTGCTGAAGTTGACAGTGATATAGAAATCCAGCGTTGTTTTAGCCATGAAAGCTCTGCTTTCACCCACATGAGATGAACGGTCTTTGAGAATTGAGACATCTATCCCAAGAAAAAGCTCCTTGTATACTGTGCAGTGCTTGTCCCCATGCTACTATATGCATGTGAAACCTGGACAACATACAAGCATCATTAATATCATCAACTCTCCCCCAGGAGAATCCTAAATGTCTCTTGGGAGGACAGGTGCACTAACACTAGTCTACTGGAAGAGTCAAACATAACCATTACTGAAGCCATTATCATTCACCAACAATTTTGTTGGACTTATCATGTGGTTTGGATGTCTGATCAGTGTCTTCCAAAACAGATTCTGTTTTCTGAACTGGAAGAAGGACAGAGGAGCATTAGAGGCCAGCAGAAGCTACATAAGGACATGCTAAAGGCACAGATGAAAAAGTGCAGCATCTGTGTTGACACTTGGAAGAACCTGGCACAAGACCATCCCCAGTGGAGAAGGGTAATCCATGAGTGGGGTGGCACAATTTGAGATATCCTGCTGCAGTGCAGATGAGGACAACCAGAGAAGAAGAAAAGAGAATCAAAAACTGCCCCTTATCCCTACAACAGCTACCAACATCTGCTTCTTCTGTGATAAAATCTGCAGCCCCAGAATTGGGCTTATCAACCATCAATGGACTCACAAACAGGAGGGTGACATGAAGACGTCCTACTCATTATCGAGTGACTGCCAAGACAGAGAGAGAGAGAGAGAGAGAGAGAGAGAGAGAAAGACAGTATAAGCTAAAAGCCAGCTGGCTCTCAGCTAAGGCTGTAGAGGAGATTCATTCTCTCTCTGTGTGGCTGGGTCTACACGGAGATGTCCTGCTGGCAGCTTTATGCTAATGAGTGGTCTCACAATTGCATACATCTGCACATTAGCATATTCCTGCAGCTCATTAGCATAGCTGCACAAGATCTCACTGCCAGCAGAGGGTGCTTCTGGCAGTAAACAGGCTGTCTAGATGTACCTCTGCCTGCAAAAACCTCCTCTGTCACCAGCCCCTTATGCCTGGCTGGTGACAGAGCAGGTTTTTGCTGGCAGAGGCACGTCTACATGGCCTGTTTACTGCCAGAAGCAACTTCTGCTTGCAGTAAGAGCTTGGGCAGCTATGCTAATGAGCCTCAGGGATATGCTAATGAGCAACCATTTCAACTGTGAGACTGCTCATTAGCATGAAGCTGCGGGCAGGACTTCTCTATGTAGACTCAGCCTGTATGTGGTCTAAGTGCTACTGCATGGGACAGTGAATCATACCCCTACGTGTGTGGAACCAAGATTAGTAACACCAAATTCCCTCTCCCTCCTCACATCTCCAGTTTGAAGCAGGAATAAAGAACAATGAAGTATTGCAGTCTGGTTATTAAACTGGGAGCAGTTAATTAAAGTCATGCTTTTAAGTTTTAGCCATGGAATGTTAAATTCATATATCACTGTAGCATAAGATTCACAGTGAATTTTTCTGCAGTGAGACAATTAAAACCTCACAATTACACTTTCGATATTACATAATGGGGCTAATTTCCCTCTTACACCATTGTAAATCACAAATGGCTCCAGTGGAAAATTAATATTAATCAGAGCAGACTCAAGCTCAGTATATGCCATGTCTATGGCAGGTGCTAATTTCACATTATCATGTCAAATGTAGCATGCATGACTAAGGCTGTGTCTACACGTGCCCCAAACTTCGAAATGGCCATGCAAATGGCCATTTCGAAGTTTACTAATGAAGCGCTGAAATGCATATTCAGCGCTTCATTAGCATGCGGGCGGCAGCGGCGCTTCGAAATTGACGAGCCTTGCCGCCGCGCGGCGCGTCCAGACGGGGCTCCTTTTCGAAAGGGCCCCGCCTACTTCGAAGTCCCCTTATTCCCATGAGCTCACGGGAATAAGGGGACTTCGAAGTAGGTGGCGTGCTTTCGAAAAGGAGCCCCGTCTGGACGCGCCGCTTGGCGGCAAGGCTCGTCAATTTCGAAGCGCCGCTGCCGCCCGCATGCTAATGAAGCGCTGAATATGCATTTCAGCGCTTCATTAGTAAACTTCGAAATGGCCATTTGCATGGCCATTTCGAAGTTTGGGGCACGTGTAGACGTAGCCTAAGAGTGCTGCAATCTCCTGTGGCCTTTCTGCAAAACTCTGCATGAGCGTGGCCCATCAGTTATATGCCATTTCCTGCAGAATCATTACGTTAGACTCCCAATGAACTAAATTGGGTTTACTGATCAACACAGACTCTTTATGCTGAGACAGAAAATTATATGGGAAAGCCAGTTGTTTCTGAGACACATAGATAACAAAAAAGTCTTTACCATGTATTTTTCCCGTTTGATCCCTTCATTTCTGGAGTTTATGTGAACAATAATCCCCAAGCTTTAGAAAAAAAAAACACAGTGACAGATATTTCTAGAACTGACATTTTCAAGCACCAGTGATTCAGTGAATCACCTGTTATTGGCACTGATGTGCTATTTCCCTAATTGCTATATTTGAAGGGTTGATATGTCTAGAAATGGCAACTCAGCATGGCAAAGGGCATGACATTTTTGGGACATTAAGTCAGAGGTGACAAAGCCAAAGAGCAAGTGGGTGAATTATCTGGATATGTTGTATTCAGCATCACAGAGCTGCAAGGTTGGTGTGCAACTGTGGTGTTCTCAGTGGTACTGGTTATATTAACTTACTGTATTTGAGTGGTAAGTATTGGTCTGGATTAACACAAAGGCCATAACTGAGACCTTTAAAACTCCCAGATCGGAACCCACGTTAAAGCTGAGAACAGTGCAAGAGGGTGGCAAAGGAGTTTGTGCTGGAGATGGAAAGAGGTTTGGTGTTAAACAGAAGAAGTCTTCTGAGAGATGCAAAAATGAGGTCAAATTGCATCTGGAGGGAGACAGGAAATGTCTTGTGGGATGAGGAGTGTGCTTGTAAGCAGGAGTTTACTGGCTCCTAGGTTTTTTCCAATGTGACTATGAACCAAGCAGATTACAGGAACCTGAATCCATTTGATTCAGAAGCCTGGCAAACATCAGACATATGTAGGTACATGTAACCATCTTTTTCCTGTATAAACATCTTACCATATGCATAATGCAGGAATGCTACAGAACATTTGGACCTCCAGACTCAGGAGGAGAGTGAATTTTCCATCTGTTCTTAGAGCAGGTCCTCTAAGAAAAAGTAAATAAATTAAAGCTTCACATTTGAAATGTTGGGTTTTCTTTAAACACAGCTGAGAAAAATGCCATTTTTAATTTAATTTCTTTTCAGCGCATTATGTTGTGATAAGGCAGTCATGTTACGTAGTGTAATAGGATGTGACCGATACCAAATGATGAGCGAGAGATTTGATCTCCTCTCCTAGTACCATAAAGATGCTACAATTCATGCAGCTGGGGTTTTGTCCCTCTTTAAAGAGGAGTGAACAAAAGGCGCTCAGTGTGAAAGTCCTTTAACAGCAGGGTGTGTAGAAACATTGCAAATACCTCATTAGACTAACGAATTCCAAAAAAGTAGATTCACTGTTGAAATATGCCTATATTCATATTTCTTTACACACTCACTTAAAACATTTCTATCCAGGCCTGTAAAATAGGGGTTCAGATGCCTAAGCATGGAATCCTGTCCTACTAAGTGCATCGCTTGGCTCTGTGTAAACCATGTTGTCTTTGACACACCAGTGAGACGTAGTTTGTTTTCAGTGCTGAGAAATAAAAAGGGAGGAGGAAAAAGGCAGACAAGCTGGGAGAGGGGCTGGCTGGAAGGAAACTGGTTTTCACTCACACTTCATTCCTCAGCAAGATTAACATTCTGCACTCCCTAAATCCTGAGCATGTGAGAGAGGCGTTTTGTCTCATAACATAGGCTGTGGCACCATCTCCATCATAAATTTATCTGCCACTTGAGTGGAGTTACACCAGAGGTTTTTTGGCCTATCAGTTTTAGTTGGACTGGTTAAACTACCTCTGAGTAGTCAGGTTAATTGGCAGTTCAGGGCCTTACAAGGCTGTCTGCAAAAAAACAAAACAAAACAAAACAAAGTGGACTATACTTATTCTAGTAAAACAAATCATAAAAACCAAAATAGACTACGAGGGATTTTATTGGGGAGTCTGTACAAGACAACTTTGATGTTCAAATATCAACACAACCAATTCAAATACACCCTGGAGAGTTAAGTGGGAAGAAGAAAGGCAGTGCACGTACAGAAAAGAGAAGGAGAAACTTCAAGAAGAAACAGTGGGAGTTGCAAGTCTACTAAAAACAAATTAAAACAAACATTACTTATTTGGGGAACAGGAACGTACAATTAAGTCATAATATTTGCAGAATACTCCCTCAAATTTAAACAGGTCTAAATCCAAACAGTGACAATAATTTTGTGTATACGTCAGCACTGTTAATGGCATGCACTTTCAGTGACAGGGTTGATACACAGCCCTCAAAGTGAGGAAATAGTGCACGGTTTTTTAAGCACAAACCCTTTGAAGAACAGAATATATACCTAACGTATTCAGATTGATGTTAGCCATTGTATCAAATCAATATGTTAATAAATCAGTTCTAGAAGCTAGGACTTCAGGCAGACTCATTCACAAGTGCTTAGGTTTATTGTAAGGTTTTAAAAATCTGGTCTTTCCTTGATTAGGCATGTACATGCTTTAATACATTATGGCTAGGTCTACACTAGCACACTACGTCGAAGTAGCCTATTTCGATGTAAGGACATCGAAATAGGCTACTTTGACGTGTATCATCTACACGTCCCCCAGGGCTGGTGCCGTCGACGTTCCATGTCGAAGTAGCGACGTGGAACATCGAAAGCAGCCACCCCGGAAGGAAATTTGGAGTGTCCACACACACAAGTGCTCCCCGTCGAAATAAGGGGCCAGCAAAGCCCCAAGCCGCTCCCTTAAAGGGCCCTTCCCAGACACACTTGCCCTGCACAGCATGAGATCCACAGAGCCGACAACCAGTTACAAACCCTGTGCATGTGGCATGTACCCCCAGCTGCAGCAGCAGCAGCCAGAAGTCCTGGGCTAAGGGCTGCTGCATGCGGTGACCATAGAACCCCGCAGGGGCTGGACAGAACATCTCTCAACCCCTCAGCTGATGGCCGCCATGGAGGACCCGGCTATTTCGAAGTAGCGGGACACGGATCATGTACACGTGCCCTACTTCGACACTGAACGTCGAAGTAGGGCGCTATTCCCATCTTCAGATGTCTCGCCGCCTCACGTCGATTTCAATGTCAAAATAGCACACGGCGTGTGTAGACACGACGTGTGCTACTTCGACATTGTGCCGGCTACTTCGAGCTAGCTGGCTAGTGTAGACGCACCCTATATGTAGCCTAGTCTATACTACCAACTGCTGTTGGTATAACTACCTCACCAGAGTCATGGGAAATCCATACCCCAAGCAATGTAGCTGTACCAACATAAACTTTTACTTATGTCAATGGAAAGGTTTCTCTCTTATCCACATAGCTAGCGCCTTTCAGGAAGGTAGAGTATCTCTACCAGTAGCTTTACCTGGCTGTGTCTATACTAGCTCCCTACTTTGAAGGGAGCTTGGTACGTAAGGTGTGAGGAGATTATTAATGAAGTGCTGTGGTACAAATTAAGAGGTGGTGAATAGTTTGGGAAAACAGGATCTAGTCTGACCCTTTATCTGTTCCTCAGACTCTGCTAGAACCAGAGTCAGTCCTATTTGCATAAGGCAATACTACTGCTAGAACTTCCTCCCTTTCTTCCTGTCGTGGCTTAGCTGGTTTCCCTTTCTTTCTTCTGACCTGTAAATCTCTCTCTCATGCCAAGGCTCTGTTTTCTGACTTATTTCAGTAGGACCTGGCTTCTTTCTGGTGTCTCTGAACAGCACAAATTTCTATAAAACAACTAAACCTGTGTCCCCTCTCTCCCCTCCAAAAAACCCACTGGTTTTTCATATAATTTTCACTGATCGGCCCAAATTATCTACCAATAATATAATGCACTCTGAGCCACCCTTTCCTTTTATTAATGTCTTTGTGTTATTTCCTATAAGTCCTTTTGCCCCTGTTAAATAAGTATTTTTAAATACTTTCACTACATATTTGCCTCTTGTGGACTTATAAACTGCAACAAATTTATAACGCGGAGAATGTCCACTGCCAATGCAGGGAACGGAAGTGTCCTTCAGTCACCTGGGAAGAATGTGCAACTTGTAAGGGCAAAACAGAAGAATGACTACAGAGAATACAATGCCTTCAAGAGCAAATAATAACATATGGAGATATACCTCCTTCATAGAACTGCAAAGGACCTTGAGAGGTCATTGAGTCCAATCCCTTACATTCACAACAGGACCTATCACCATGCCTGACAGATTTTTTTTAGATAAATGAAACACCTATTTGACCTAGAACACTGAATGGCACCCTTAAGGATTGAGCTTGCAACCCTAAGTTTAGCAGGTTAACGCTTTAACCACTGAGCTATGCTCTACCTTGAAGAGAGACTAGCCCGCTGGAACAGCCAAATATCTAGAGAACCTGTGGGGCTACCAAAGGTTCAAAGGATACTCTGTTTGAATGTGTGTGGAGGAAAAATTCAGTTTTCCACAAAATGAATTTTTGTGTGGAAGTTGTCCACTTTCCATGGAAAATGTCAAAATTGTCCTCAGAAATTACTCCCGTTTTCCAGCCAGCTCTACCATTCTTCGCTATCTCATCCAACCCAAAGGGTCATGTTCAAAATACCAAGGACCAGAGTCTGGGCACATGGACAGTAATGTAATTTCAGAGTGAACACTATCAAGGCAGTAGAGTAAAACCGGTGTTAAGAGCAGACTCAGGTTGTTAGACTCCTTGGAACTATTGGTTCAAATCTCAACAAGCTGTGCTCAGCCATTTATTCTTCTGAGATGGGTAATACATGGAAAATAAATGAGTGAGCATAGCTAGCCACAGTGTGTTCTTTTAGGTGAGAGCTCAATGTGTAGGCTCCGCTGTCAGTTCTGGTTGGCTATTAAAAATTCCATTGCACATTTCATAAGGCTAAGACAGGCTTGACAATCAAAATAACAAAGGCCATTTTTTTCCAGTTTGATCAAGATCTCAGTAATTCAAGAGCCATGATGAATGTGAATATGAGACGGCCTTCAATAAATAACGTTAAACTGTACTTTTTTAAATCCTTGTTTTAAGAACAGCACACAATAGTAGTGAGATATTGCAGGATTTTCACAAACTTTTTACATATTCTATTTCCACACACTTCGTATGTTTGTACTACTTTCTGACTTTCATTCCTGAACCTTCTTTCTCTCTGCAGGATGCTACGGGGAGTTATCCAAAGTCTTGAGGTCACATATTGTTTGCTATTTACTTATGAGATATTCATTTGGGGGCTTTTAGAAAATCACCCTTTTAGACAATCACCATTTAGCAACAATAATCAGGAGGGGTTTTTTTTTTTTTTTTAGAGCTGCAGGTTGCAGACCCCTGGGCTAAGGTAATACCCTAATACTGTGGTCAGCAACTTGTGGCCCATGAGCTGACTTCAAGGCATTGGGACTCCTACTGCAGCCTGAGGAGTCCTAGCTGCCACCTACCCCACACACTTTTGGAGAACGCAAATTACCTGATTCGCACTTCATCTCCATTCCTCTCACTCCCTCCCTCCCTCCCTCCCAGAGCTGGAACACGGCAAATCAGCTGTTTGCAGCTGATCCAGCGATGGGATAGAAGAGGCGGGAGTGGGGATGGAGCACAAATCAGGTAATTCCTGGCACTCTGAAAGTGCTGGGAGGGAGAGGGAGTCATAGGTAAGTGTGGAAATCTGGTACCCCAGTGTGCCAGAGCCATGTTGGCAGGGGGGCATAGGGCCCCATGTGGAACCCCAGTGGGCTGCAGGGGCTCACAGAGGTGAAGGAAGGCCACTTATGCAACCCACTGAGGATTTGTGGTTGTGCATCACTGCCTTAATGCCTTCCTTCTTCTTCCCATCTTTGGGTACTACAGCATGTGCCTTCTGCCCTTAAGGTGTCTGCATTTCGAAAGCAAGCATACCATTTCCAAAGCGCTTTGGAGTCTTCGGAGGTGGAGGCTATTGAACTGTAAAATATTACTACAACATCTCTCAGCAATGTAGACTGAAGGAAAGAAGGCATTTTTACGTGCGTTTATGAGTGAATGGATATTTGTTGACATGGCTACGGGAGCGATGTGAAATGTATTTCACCTTACTGGTAGGATGTCACAAGCTGTGCTATTCAGATGCCCAAGCTTCTCTCACCATTGTGAGACAGGTTGCCATTTATGATGTTTAATATGTTTCCTGTAAACATACAGGAAATATTTGTTTGAAGTTCTGAAAGAAGCGGCATTGATGTTCACAGAGATATGACAAACTCCTTGATGAAAGAAATAATTTTCAAGAACGAGGTCCAATGGGAGAAAGAGAGCCTGTTTATTTACACAAAGATCAAAGCAACTCTCTTATGAAATGATGCTAAATATTTAGTTCTTGACTAACTATTAGAGATGACTCTAGAATGCTTAAACAAGGAGAAAAATCCTTAAAGATAAATATTTGGGCCCTTCACTAAAAAGGCCACATGATATTATTTGTATTATTTGTGTTACCATGGTTTCTATGCCCTCATCTAATCAGGGCTCCATAATAGCAGTTGCTGCAGAAACCTTTAATAAAGAGAGTTTCTCTCTGAAAGAGCTTGTGACTCAGATATACAATAAATGACAGGGGAAACACATAGGCCGTTTCTACACAGGCAAGATCTTCCAGAAGAACGGTGCCTTCTTCTGGAAGATCTGAGGAGTGTCTACACATGCAAGACTCTCTTTCGGATTTCTTCCAGAAGAAGGTGCCCCCTCTTCCGGATTCTGTACTCCGCTTCAAAATCAGGAAAAGGACTTTCTTAAGGAAGAATCTTCCGGAAGAAGGCTTGTCTAGCTGTTCCCGGACTGCTTCTTCCGAAAGAAGCAGTCCTTCATGGCGGCAGCCTGCTGGAGAGCAGGGCTGCTCTAGACACCCCCAGTGAGCCTCTATGGTCCCCAGGTCCTTGCAGCCTTTAAAGCTGCAAGGACCCAGAGACCCTGTGGCAGGAATCTGAGAGTGTGAGACAGGCAGCTTGTGCAGGGATGCCTGTCACACTCCCCCGAGGCCCCTGCAGTGCCCAGCAAATCACGACCCGCAGGAATGGCTAGCCGGCCAGCACCCTGCACTGCCTGGGGAGCCCCAGGGACCCGGACGAGGGCAGCCAAGACCCTGACCAGGCTCCAAAACAGAGGGCCCCCTCCTGGACTGCGTCAGAGGTCCAGGACTTCCTGGGGGCTCTGGCACAATGAGGAGGTCCTCCGGGACACCAGCGGGCATTGGAGGAATGCCCCAGCATTCGCTTGCCTAGCCCAGGGCCTGGCTGCCTGTGACCACCCCTCCCAGACACTGGAGAAATTCAGGTGCAAGGTGAAGGAGCTGCAACAGGGGTAGATGCAGGCCCGGGATAGCGCCTACAGATCTGGACATGCACCTGCCAGCTGCCCCTTTTACCAGGAGCTTTGGGACCTCCTGGCTGCGGATGACACCTCCCCACCCCGCGTCACCATGGAGACAGCCACAACCGAGCCCCCTGCCACACTGGAGGAGGAGGATGAGGGACCCTCTACTATAGGCATCCCATCTGATGCAGAGTCCGCAGACAGGTCCCTTGTCATTGCAGTGCCCTCCATCACCAGCAGCCAGGCCCCCTCCATTTGGGCATCACCTGACATATACAAGGCCACCTAGGGTAAGTGCGCATAGTGGAAAAGCACAGTGGGGGAGGGAGACACCTGGGCCCCAGTCCCAGGCCCTGAAGCCCTAAAGCCCATCCCTGGTCAAGGCCCAGGGCACGCACATTTCTGCAAGCAGCACCCAGCTCCCTCTCCCATGGAGTGTCCCCAGAGCATGCTGAGGCTGCCCTGGGCAGCATAGCTGCATCTGGAACCCCCCACAGCCAAACCCCACCCAGCCCACAAGCCCATTGCCAGGGTGGGCTACCGTGGATAGCGCTCCAGCCCTGGCATCACGCCCCATTGGCCGCTGTGGCAAGTGCAGGCAAGCCCACACGGCGGCCTCCTCTGGCACATGGCCATCCCGTGGGTCCATGGAGTGGGTAACCAGCCAGGGAGACTGGGGCCATGCCATCCAGGTCCCAGATGTGGCACTGACTTCCCCCACTACCCCCCAACTTAACAGTGGTACCATCTGAGGGCCGGGGCAGCTGGACAAGGAGGCTGGGGCCTGCCAGCCCCATCCAGGCAGGAGGACCCAGCAGCCCACCAGCTGGGCCCGACCCAGCCCCCGCTGCGTGGTGGCCATGGGTGCGCTGGACCTGACACAGCTGCCATGAGGAGGAGGTCGTGGCCTACATGGTGGCCCTCCACCAACAGAACACCCTCACTGATAGACGGCTGGCCCTCAATAAGGCTGAGCTTCAGTGGAGGCGGGACACAAGGGGGGTGGTGGTGGGAATGCTCTGCACCGTGTGTGGGGCCTAACGGGCCAGCCTCCAGCCCCTCCAGCTGCCCCCACTCATTCCCCCCAGAGATGCCCCCGAGGCCCCCGCTACTGCCCCCCAAGGCCCCCCTGCTGTCCCCCCTGCAGTCCTCCCTGAGGCCCCTGCTACTGCCCCCCCAAACCTCCCCTGCTGCCCCTCCTGCATTCCCCCCCACCGCTGGTCCCCTGCTGGCCTCTCAGTTGTTCCCATGCCCCCAGCCCATGCCCCTGAGGCCCTGGCCACCCTACTGCCCCCAGGCCTGCCCGATGCTGTGCTGAGATCTTTCACAGTATGGCTTGTGGCCATGATGGGCCCTGTGGAGCATCACCTGAGCCACAACCCACCCCCCTCCAGCTCCTCCACTGAGGCTGGGCCAGGTGCTGACTGGCCCTACCTGCCAGTGCTTCCAGCCCCATCAACGCCCCACAGGGGACCGTGCACCCGGGGTGGGAGGGATGCCAGCGGGTGCTGGAGCTCATGGCCCTCTACCCCATCCCTCGATTAGGACCCCTCACCATTCCTGCCCCAGTCCCCATCCAGTTTTAAGTGCCCTTGCCCCCTTATCCCCATGTATATAGTTCACTCCCTATCAGGTTTTGGTTGTTATTTTTATTATTCATCATTTACTATTTACATTGCTCATGGTTCTTAAAGGTTGAGGGTTAAATACGTTAGCATTCAGCACCCCTCGTGTCCCTAATTACTGTGTGGGATGGTGGGGGGTTGGGGGTGTAGTGTGTGCACATGGGTGTGTGTGTAAGGGGGGGCCTGTGGGTAGGGGTGGGGCGGTTAGTAGTCCCATCGGCTGAATGCCTCCCAAAGCGCCTCCCAGATACATATCCTGTCACAATTGAGCCTCCTGTCGAGGGCTGCATCAGGCTGCTGGTAGCAGTGGGCCAGTTCTGCCATCCAGCCCTGGGGCAGGGTCCCCTCATATGCCTTGATGAGGATGTGGACCATGCAGTAGGTGGCCATGACCTGCGGGACATTCTCCACCCCCACATCAAGGTGCCTGAGGAGACACCTGAACCACATCTTCAAATGGCTGAAAGCACACTCGACGGGATACCGGGCCCGTGTGAGCTGGGCCTTAAACAGCTCCTGGGAAAGTGTGAGGTGACTCGTGTATGGGTGCATCAACCAGGGCTGGAGTGGGTAGGCTAGTTTGCCCACAAGGCAAAGAGGCATCATGACTTCCCCGACAGTGTGCTCCTGCCAGGGCACAAATATCCCGGCCTCCATACTGCGGAACAGGGCGGAATTCCACAGGATCCATGTGCCATGTTTCCTGTGAGGCCAGCTGACATAAATGTCTGTGAATTTCCCACAGGCATCCACCACTGCCTGGAGCACGATGGAGTGGTACCCCTTGCGGTTGATGTATCAGCCACCACTGTGGTCTGGGGCCCTGATGGGGATATGTGTCCTGTCAATCACCCCAAAGCACTGGGGGAACCTGAGTGTGGTGAAGCCCTCAACAACTGCGTCCAGGTCCCCGATGCTCACCAGCCACTGCACCAGCACGTGGTTGATGGCCCTCATGACCTGCAGGGGAATGGGCACACTCGTGGGCATATGCAGAAGGGTCCCTGCCCCTCTTCCTTTCCACCCCCTTCCTCCCTACTGAGCCCCCTCTGCTGAGGGGGCCCTCCGGCAGAGGCTATGAGGTATCCCTTCTGGGCTAGGCCTGTCCGACCCTCCGGCCCTGCCCCCTCCGGATCTGCACTTGGGGTCCCACAAGCGCGCCTGCCTTCTCCCTCCTGCCAGTGGGTCAGGGCCTGGGGGAGGTCTGACCTGGAGGATGACAGCCCCGACTTCTGTGCCCACCTCGAACTGCTGCTCATAGCTACTGATCGGTAGCTCTCCAGGGTGGCCAATTTCCATATGGCAATGATCATGCACTTCCCTGGGGAGAGGCCTGGCCTCATCCAGGTATCCTGGAGTTGTAGCAGGGGTTGAGCCAGCTGAAGATCTCAAGGAAGGTCTCTTTCTTCATCTGCAGGTTCTGCAGCCAGTGGTCATTGTCTCACTCCCCCATGAAGACCCTGCCCCACCAGTCCATGATGGTGATGTGGGTCCAGATGTGCTGGACCACTTGGAGGGGGCCCGGCAGGGGCGGTGAGGGTTCAGGACCCACAGGCCTGGGCCTCTGTCTCCACAGGAGGCTGAGGAGGGTGGCCAGGAGGATGGCTAGAGTGAGAGTGAGGGCAAGCCTGCTGTTCTATAGCTGCTGGGGGTCCATGCCTACTGGTCGGTGGGAGCTGGACAAGGATTTGGGTCTGGCTTACTGTTC
This sequence comes from Carettochelys insculpta, assembly GCF_033958435.1. Taxonomy (NCBI): domain Eukaryota; kingdom Metazoa; phylum Chordata; order Testudines; family Carettochelyidae; genus Carettochelys; species Carettochelys insculpta. Next base: position 85,355,619 of record NC_134138.1, on the reverse strand, counting down.
ACAGACGTGGCTGGCCTTGGCAGTGTTTGTAGGGAGGGGCTGTTTGGGTGGGGCCCTTTAAGGGGCCGTATGGCTGGCGGCCCCAGAAGGGCTCCCCGGCTTTGGGACCCCATCCATGTTGTTTCCTGCCCTGTTCTTCTGGAAGAGTGTCAGTGCATGTGTAGATGCACTCTTCCAGAAGAAGGGATGGCTATTTCAAGGTCATGTCTGATGTGTAGATGTACTCTTCCAGAAGAAGATATTCTGGAAGAGATCTTCTGGAGAAAGTGCCATGTGTAGAAACGGCCGTACAGAGTACATTAATGTGAATTTTACTTGTAATTTTCAGTACCATATTTCATTAAATGGTCATTATTTAATCAATCTAGACTAAGTTTCAGTGGAATTACATAGTATATTTGCATGCATGTCAGGACCATCAAGTATGAATAATGATTGTGCAGTGAATATCAAATTCAATGATAATAGTACAAAATTCAACTTTGCCAAATTTCCTACAGAATTGTGTCTTCCTCTTTACTCAAAGTAGATAGCAGTTGCATCCCTTCAAACCAGTAGAATTCTGTCCTTTAGCAGGAGACCAGACCCATCTACACGGCAACCCTGTCAGTACCCTGATAATGCAGATTGATTGAAGCCACACCGAAATGGTTTTCTCACCTTGCAGGGCTCTCAAGCAACTGCCCTTGAAGTTGAATTCTCAGGTTAGTGCTATGCAGAAGTTTATGGCATCAATTTGTCATCAGTTTTCTGGGGCGGGGGAAGGAAGTGGTGAGGCTAAAAGGGGAATAGTGGGCATCCGTACATGCCTGCCCTCTCCTACCCAGTCCCTAAATACAAATCCCCATCAGATACCATATATTTCCTTAATGAAACAAAACATCAGCTTTGCAGATCAGCAACATGGGGAAGTCAATGAGAAAGAGCATAAAAAGTTCTGTTAGGCTATGTCTACACTACATAGTCATTTCAAACTAACTTTACTGTGACTACACTACGCATATGTTATTTTGAAATAAATTCTAAATAGTGGGTGCATTATTTTGAAATTGGAAAACCTCATTGAAGAAGGAATAACACTTATTTTGAAACAGGTATTTTGAAATAGGTTCTGTTAAGACACGAAATAGCATTATTTTGAAATAAGCCATAATGGCACGCATTTTATGCCAATGGTCATGTCTACACGTGCACACTACTTCGAAGTAGCAGTGCCAACTTCGAAATAGCGCCCGTCATGGCTATACGTGTTGGGCTTTATTTTGAAGTTGAAATTGACGTTAGGTGGCGAGACGTTGAAGTCGCTAACCCCATGAGGGGATGGGAATAGCGCCCTACTTCGAAGTTGAACGTCGAAGTAGGGCACGTGTAGACGATCTGCGTCCCACACCATCGAAATAGCGGGGTCCGCCATGGAGGCCATCAGCTGAAGGGTTGAGAGACACTCTCTCTCCAGCCTCTGCGGGGCTCTATGGTCATCGTGTGCAGCAGCCCTTAGCCCAGGGCTTCCGGCTGCTGCTGCGGCAGCTGGGGATCCATGCTGCAGGCACAGGGTCTGCAACCAGTTGTCGGCTCTGTAGATCTTGTGTTGTTTAGAGCAACTGTGTCTGGGAGGGGCCCTTTAAGGGAGTGGCTTGCTGTTGAGTCTGCCCTGTGACCCTGTCTGCAGCTGTTCCTGGCACCCTTATTTCGATGTGTGCTACTTTGGCGTGTAGACGTTCCCTCTCAGCGCCTATTTTGATGTGGTGCTGCCCAACGTCGAAGTTGAACGTCGACGTTGCCAGCCCTGGAGGACATGTAGATGTTATTCATCGAAATAGACTATTTTGATGTCGCTACATCGAAATAAGCTATTTTGATGTAGCGTGCACGTGTAGAGTAGCCAATGTCTACACTGGCCCCTCCCTTTCGAAAGGGGAATGCAAAAGCAAGGGATTGAAAGTGCAAATTAGGTGATAATTTGCATATTCAGCACATCATTTGCATAATGACAGCCACTGACTGTTCCAGAAGAGTTGCTTTCAAAACGCAAAACAGCCTTGTAGATAGGGTTCCCTCGAGAGGAAGCCTTTCTATCAAAAGCATCCTTCTTCCTATTTTTTTTTAAATTTTGCCCCAGGCCAGTTACCAGGACAGGGCCAGCTGCTGCTGAGCTGGCTAACTTACTGTTGGCAGCTGGGCTAGTGGCCTGTGGTCAATATCAATTTTTCTTGCCTTGCTGGGAGGGATATCTCAGTGGTTTGAGTGTTGGGTCATTAAACCCAGAATTATGAGCTCAACCTTGGGATGGCCATTTACTGACCTAGGGCAAATAGATCAAAAGGGAAAATAAGGGACAGTAATAGCTCCTGCTGTGAGGACAGGGGACGGGACTGAATGACCTCTGAAGGTCCCTTCCTGGTTTCTAAGATAGGTATATCTCTTTATTTATTTTATTAACATTTTCAATCCACCACATTTGCATGCCCCTTTCAAAAGGGAGGGGAGAGCATAGCCTTAGCTTGTGTGCAGCAGTGTTATTTCAAAATAACCTATTTTGAAATAGCTGTTTGAAAATATCTTATTTTGAAATAATGCTGTAATGTAGATGTACCCTTAGATTTTAAAGTCATCTCCCTACAAGGGAAAGATTATATCTGACTGGATAGTCACTATCACAGTGTGCAGTTTAGCTTTAGAAATCTCAAGCAGTAGGGCTTCCGTCCATTCCCTTGGGAGATCAGCCCACAGCAGATAGAACTCACTGTCAGAATTTCTGATATCCACCCATTTTTCCCCTTCTTCATTTCCTTTCATATAGACTAGATATTATTATACTTTCTGGTGTTAGGTCTGGCTGCTTCTCCAAGTATACTTATTAGAGCCGTTCAGATCATCCATAGATGAAATGGTTTTTGTCCATTTCATAAAAAACAAAATGTTCTGTGGAAACAAAAAGACTTGAACAACATTTTCATCTGAAAGGTTTCTGAAGTCCTAAATGGACTCTGGTCAATTGCAGAGTGAAAGACTCAAAACCTGATGTAGCAGTGCACAACACTGAAACTGGCAATATAGACTCTATTGATCATGATAACTAGGATTTTTTTAAACAAAATTTTGCAAATTCTATTATACTTTGGGAAATATGCCAATATATAAGAATCAGAGAAGGTATTTTTCTAGAACACCTATTTTAGGTATTGTCTACACTAGCACATCTGGCAGTAAAACTTTCCTTGCTGGGGGTGGAGGAAGAAGACTTCCACAACACTGACCAAGAAAAGTTTCAATGAAAAAATTGCCGGTGTGGAGAGTGCTGTCAGAAAGAGTTGCTTTCCCGCTGATATAGTTAGAGCTGCTCATTAGGAGTGGTTTAATAACGACAGTGACAGCTTATATTGGAGACTTTATGGCAGCCCAGCTGCAACAGTACAGCTGTGCCTCTGTAATCATAGAATCATAGGGTTGTGTCTGTAGCACAGCTATAGCCTGAGAGTTTATTCTTGCCAGCTTTGCTTAGCAGTATTATTGAGCATGTCTTTCCAAATAGATGCTTTCTTCTTTGATTCATCAAGCAAATCTTCCAAAGGGACTTGGGGTTTGAAGGTGAGAAAGTATGATCAGATTCCAGCCTGGGAGAGAGGGTCAATATTGTGACTAGAGTTACACAAGAATGTGTGTTATCACCAGTCCTCTTTGCGTTAGCAATAGATTGATGAAACCAGGAACAAAAGGTATTGTGGACAGTGCAAGTTGTCTGCAATAAAATATTCAAACAAGGCTTGGAAAAGCAAGCACCACTTCTGAAAGCATGAAAAACGTCTGGTCAAACCAAAGTTTTCACATCAGACTAAACCTCAAATGAGACCATGTGACTAAACTGACCATGAATGAAGCAGAGAGTAGGCCAATGCAGAGAGATTGGAGGCTCTCTGGCCAAGGAAGATGTAGTACATTTAAATAGAAAGATAAAATAACAAATGTGAGAGTACGGGAGCTGAAAGGGGAGGACATGTTAGAAAATATCAGAGAAAGAAGTCTCAGGTGATGGGGACATTTGCTCCATATAGAAGACAGGAGACATACTGAGCGACCATTTAACTGGGTACCCAAGGGAGGTATGAAAGGGCAAAAAGCCAAGTAAAACTGGCAGAAGACAGTGACTTAGAATATTGAATGTGCTGACATGGCCTGAAAAAAGGTACCAAAACTAGCTAACAACTGTAATCAGTGGAGGAAATGAAGTGTCTGATGTGTGAGCCACACAGGTGGAACTAAGGTCTAAGGTGAGAATCATAGCAAGTACTGTGAAAAAACAGTAACAGCAAACTTTGTTATGGCTTTTCATGGCACTTTTTGAAAACCCCAGAACTCTGCAGAATTGCAAACTGTCTATGTATGAAGAAACATGTTGCTTTACCCACCAGCAAAGTGCAGTTACTTCTAGCTGGGCTTTGGAAATCATAACTATACCATCCACAAGGCAGAGCAGGTGTGAGGACAGGAATGGAGAAAATATGAAATCTGGTTCAAGTAATAGAGAAAACTAAGTTAAGCAGGAGGTAATGCTACAATGTTGGTTGGACTTCAGGGCCATGGGATCACTAAGGGTAATTTGATATTCAATCAAAAATATATCATCATCTTGATGATTCCCAGCTGAAACAGCTTGAGGGTATATAAAAGACCCCAATTAGCCTGCCTGATATGAAATTTACCTCCTGCTTAAATATTCATCATTTTAAAGACAAGACCCTGATAACATCATGACAAATTCTTCTTCACTCATCCTTCTTTCTAATGTATTTAAGCTTAGGACCTATGTTTTTCTCACTCTGTGATGGTGTGACAAGACACAAACAACCTTGACTTGTCTACAGTTAACTGGTGCAGGTGAAATAAACGTGAACATTTGTGAGATTTTGTAAATGGAAAACTATTTTCCCAGCACAGAAAAATGTTAATAGCCACCAGAAACCTTGTGACTTGATAAATAGAACAGCAGACCAGATAACAAGAGCTAGGAAAGAGTTTCCATTTTAGAAAAAAAAACCAAAATTCTTATCAACCACCCACCATGTGCTATGATTTAAAAGCTTTAGAGCAGAGAGTATTTCTTTACTGCTAACATGTTTAAAATGTTGCAGCCAAGAGACCAAACACCCTTGATTAGCTGTGGCAGATGAGTCAGCAGAGCAACAGTGCACAAAACGTTGCAACCGTTACCCTGCTACGTTGTTCAGGGATGCCCAAAGCAATCCTGAAGAGGCAGTATTACAAAAAACAAACAAACAAAAAAAAACACAAAAAAACCCGTTTAACTAAGGAACTGGAAGGTTGGAAAAAAGAAAAGGGAAAGTGAACATCATGAGTTTAACCTTGGGACTATCATAGGGACGTATCATGTGAAAACGAAGAACATGGTCTTCATTGATTTTGCTGAGGCTTTTGAGTCAGTGTGTCAAATTGAGCCATTTCTGTGGCAGGGATTTCTCAAAATGTCTGTGTAGTGGATTCTGCAGATGCACTTCAGTTAGAAAGTGACAGTTACAGCTGGAGGAGAGCTTGAGCTTTAATATTACACATGTATGACATTTCCCTGCCCCCCCATTTTTTGAAAGGGAAAGAATTTAAGCACTAACACAAACAAGGATCTTGCAAGGATCCACAGTGCAGACACCTGCAGCCATAGCACCTTGGGCAGTGGTTTTAAAAAAAATATTATCAGCAAAACTTTAGTTAGTTAGGCTGGTTCAGTGTTTGGATGGGACAGACCCCAGAAATGCCCAGACTCTTCAAGAAGGTGTAGGTCCAACTCACAGACACACTGATGGGGGTGGGAAGGGAGTGGAAGGGCGCAGTTGATCCCCAGGCCTGGTGTTTCAAAAGGCTCTGGAGCTCTGACTGTCACCATTGCTACTTTGTCAGTGGTGGTGGCTGAGCTCTGGCCCCCTTTGAAATGTGCGGCAGCAGTGATGCCCTGGCTGCTCGTGGCTGGAGAAGAAAGGGTGTGCGGCACCAGCACTGTGGTCCAGGTGGTGCTGAAAGCTAACTGTTCCTGGCCCCGCCCCTTCAGGGATGCAGAGCTGAGCCCCCGCTTGCCCATCTTGCCCTGGGGTCTGCTGAAGCCATCGGCACTGCTTCCAACTTGCCCCTTTCAATCAGTACAAAACTAAAGACTGAGTTGTTACCTTAAAGGAAAGATGCAAAACAGAGGTCCTGACTCTTGCCATTCCTTAAAGCACTATGGCAAATTTTGGGACATTCACATTAGTATCGCGTCTGCATTCCAATTTGAGTAATTAACTTTGGGATGGTTTTGTGGTTAGAGCACTAACCTAGCATTTGGAAAATCTGGCTCCAAGTCCCTGCTCTTTTGCAGTTTTCCTGTGTAATTTAAGGATAGTCGCATAATCTATAAGTGGGATGACAGTACTTCTTTAGCTTACTGGGCTGTTCTGAGGAAAAATGCCTTAAAATTATGAGATGCTCTGATGCTACACCTACAATATGTATAGATTGCCTCTTCAGTTTCAGTGAAACTTCATATTTTCTTTGAATTCTTGCCTCGACAGGAGCGTAGGATTACTGTGTGCTTTGAAACTGTTTCTGTGCTCTCCTTATTCTAATGAAGCTTTTTTGTTCATCTTTAGAAGGAAGCTGCATGGTGATTTGTTATTATTGAAACAGAAAAAAAGGTGTGTCTGTATAACAGCCCAAAGGCGAACTCCAACCTGAAACCTCTACCATTTGAGCTGAAAGCCAGAAAGCACTCAGCTAAGGTTGTGGAGGAGACTCGCTCTTTCTCTCTGTAAGGGTGCATCTACACTAGGAACTAACTTTGAATTTGACTTCAAAGTTAGGCAGTACATCGAAGTACCCAGCAGAGAGTCTACAAACATTTTCCCTTACTTCAAAGTTAACTTCGAAGTAGGGAGCCCAACTTTGAAGTCCATACTACATTTCCAGGAATGGAGTAGTGCCCTACTTTGAAGTTTAACTTGGAAGTAGGCCATGTGTACATGCTCAACTTCTAAGTTGGTTACTTTGAATTTGTACTTTGAAGTAAGCAACTTTGAAATTATTTTTGTAGTGTAGACACAGTCTGAGTCATCTGGGTGCCACTACATGGGACTGTTAACCAGACCTTGTAGGTGTGTGTGTTACCTGGAATGTCAGAAGCACCAAAAGGAACCCCACACAAATATTTAATGAACACATTGGCTCCAGCCAGCAGAAAGTTTTGCGACCCTCAAAAAGCAAGGGAAGCATAACCAAAGAGAGCAATCTGGGCTGGAAACCAAAAGATGCACGTGAACAGGAATAGTAAGGCACAGGCTACTGCGGGAAGTGGAGAGAATGCCTGGGTTAGGCATGAGCCTGAGAACTGTGCCTGCAAGGCTGAGAATTGGGCCAAGATTCATTCTGTTGCTGGCAGCAGAACAGCACTAGCAGCATGTGGGGGATTGGAGGGCAGTAGTTTGCAGGCAGCAATACTGTATGCATGAGTAACACCGAGACTTTGTTATATCTAGACTGACCATAGGCCTGAATTAGAAACTCTTAGTTTGTCTTTTTTCTTATAACCAGGGATTGAATTGAGGGGAATCTTTGCTATGCCATCCAGCAAGGCTCTTTCCCTCTATTTTCCTAGAGGACTTGACAGCAACTTCAAATACATTGTTTAGCTGCTCTATGGGCACATGCAAATTGTTTGAAGCCTTTAAAGCCTTTATGTATAGGATATTTGCATCTTTCAGTATCAGAAGCCCCAGTGAAGGAATTCTGAGTTACTTGAGGTATGTAAGTTTATTAAGGAAACTACAGAGAGTTTAATTCTGAAAAGCCTAGTGCTTGGTATGCAGAGTTTTCCCAAGCTCAAGATATATTCTGCATGGTACCAGATATCAGATGTGCTGAGAGTCTCCCGACCCTAAAAGTGACTGACACCTTGCAGGAGGGCCAATTACAACAGTCTACGGGTGTATCTACACTAGGAACTAACTTCAGAGTTAACTTTGAAGTTAGGCACTACATCAAAGTATCCAGCAGAGAGCCTACACACATTTCTCCTTTACTTTAAAGTAGGGAGCCCAACTTCAAAGTCCTTACTCCATTCCCAGGAATGGAGTAGTGCCCTACCTCTAGGTTTAACTTAGAAATAGGGTGTGTGTAGATGCTCTACTTCAAGGTTGCTTACTTCAAAGTTGTACTTTGAAGTAAGCAACTTTGAAGTTATTTTTGTAGTGTAGACACAGCCCACATGTATTTAACCCTACCCCTTGAGATTCTTTGATGTCACATATACTACATAAATACGAAATATAATGATTATGTATTACCTCAAGAACATTTTGGAGCATTCTGTTGAATATTGAGTGTCTTCCACCATCCAGGAAAAAAATAGAATGCCAGAATGGTTTGTTACTATCTGTGGAGTGGGATAAACCAGCATTTCCACTGCTCCAACCATTCTATGCTAAAGAGTTTATTTCATGCTAAAAAATATGCACCTCCTCATAGGCAAAAATAGACTTCAAAACTCATCAAAATGTTATAGTATCCCCCACCCCTTGTTCAGCTCTAGACAAACACCACTACCACCAGAAAACTCCCTCAACCCCAAATTGCTTTTACCTCTATTTCAAACTTCCCAAAGGGAGGCTTTTATAAATGTAGATTCAAACAACACACAGGTGAACTAAGCCAGCTAATTACTCCATTCAAATTAGGCCCAACGTGGCCTGTTATAAAACTAAACTGAGTAGCTCTTTTGATTTGGCTGCTTCATTAGTGGTTGCAGAGTCAGGCCACGTTTATAGAGGGACTATTTTGGGGTCTGTATTATACTTTGATGGGGTTTTATATTTTGCAGTCTTCATTTTCTCTCTTTCTCAGTTCTCTTGATTTGACAATTTATGTTAAGAACTTTAAAAAAAAGAGATGTGCAATCCCGAGTTAGAGAAAGAAATGGCGGCGACTGCGTTAATGATATTTGATCTGGAATCCTTTGTGTGATCTTCTGGCTCAACATATGAGGAACATAATCAGCAATTTAAATAGGGCTAAATGCTGTGCTGAGCAGTGCAGTTTTTAGGAGGATGCAGTACAGACAATTTACTTATCTGCTCCAATGCCTGTGACCAGCTGTGTATGAGATTAGTCCTCAGCATATTTAGAATAGTTTGGAAGTTGCTCTATGTTATACCTACCCCCCATGAGCTCTAGGGTGTATAAAACATGAACAGATTGAATCTACAAACTCGAGGCTACCTCACCTCTCTGCTTGGCCATATTCATCACTAGGGCTACATCTAGGACTGCAGGCTTTTGCTGACAGAAGTTATTGTCAGAAGATACCTTGCAACAAAATTTCTGTTGACAGAGCACATTCAGACACCAAGGTGCATGAAAAGAGCCATCAGCTCTTCCAATAGAAAGTAGCCATGCAGCCTGGATATTCTCTTAGCAAAATGGCCACCCAGAACCATGTCAGCCAGGGTTGCAAGTTATCACTTCCTTATGAGATCTGATGCCAGAGCTCTGTGCAGATACACGCTTAAAGACATCCCACCAGAGAGCTATTCCCTACCCCTGCTGTGGACAAGCCTACCCCTGAAAGAGACAGCAGAGCTCCTGCAGTGCCTGCTGAGCATGGATGGGCAACAGAGCTGGTCCCTGGGTGACATTCTGCCGAAGCTGCCCCTGGGCTTGCAGTGGCCCTACACGGACATGCTGCAGCCTGTGCTGAACTTTCTGGCAGCTGTCTTCCTATTCTTCAATGAGGTTGACTCCGTGATCATCTTTGCGATCATCATTCTGGCTGCAGGAGCTACACATGTGCACCCACCCCCCACGGTGCCAAGTGGCTCTTGAGGCACCACACAAGTTTGGACTGGAGGGACCAACTGATCATGGAGCAGTGGGAGAACCAGCAGTGGCTTCAAAACTTCCCCGTGCAGAAGACTACCTTCTTAGAGCTCTGGGCCTGGCTCACCCATGCCCTTGGTGACACAACACCCAGCTGCAGCCCGCCATCCTCATGGAGAAATGAGTCACAATCACACTCTGGACGCTCACCACCCTCAACAGCTGTCTGTATTTCCTCCCTCAGTCTCTGTTGTGTGTGTTCGGATGCCTCCCTCTGCAGGTTGTGAGGACCATCAACTTGATCCTGCTATGGAGAGCCATCCGTCAGGGACACTTTGACCAAGCTGTGGCTGGATTTGTTGCCCTGTGATTCCCAAACAGCATTGGAGCTATCAGTGGGACTCATATCCCAATATGTGATCCAGAGCATCACGTGGCCATGTACATCAACAAAAACGGCTACAGGCCCTGGTTGACCACGGTAAACAGTTCATGTACACGTATGTCAAGTGAGTGGGCAGGGTACACAAAGTCCATGTGTTCTGCACTTCCAGCCTGTGCCAGAAGCTGAAGGCAGGCACATTCATCTCCCATTGTGAGCTAGTGGTTGGGGATATACAGATGCCCATGTGCTTCATAGGTGATGTGGCCGACCCCCTCATGCTGTGGCTGATGAAGCCATATACTGGACAGCTGGACCCCAGCAGGGCACTTTTCACAGACCTGCACCAGGAAGCAGGCTGAGTGCACCTCTGGCTGCCTCAAGGCACAGTTCAGGTGCCTGCTGACCCAGCTTAGTGGGGGTGTGCAACATCCCTGAGCTTGTGGGAGCTTGTTGCATCCTGCACAACTTCATGGATGGGAAGGAGGAGACCTTCCTCATGGGTATGGGGGTAGATGCTAGCCGCAAGGGGTGAGCCTATGAGCAGATGAGTACAGATGTCCTCCACCAAGTCCAGTGGAAGGTGCTGTGGATCTGGGAGGCCCTGAGGGAGACCTTCTCCCAAGGACCTCAGTAACCCTCCCCACCCTCTCCCCAGTGGGGGGGCCTTGGGCCCACAGCCCTAGATGGACCCCACCATGACCACGCCCTTTGCTCCTTTACCTGTCTCCAACCCCTGCACAATAAGGGCAAATGGTCAAGTGGTGAATGATAACTGGGTTTAATGTGCAAACTATTTACAAAGTGTGGGGGGAGGGTGGCTGGGACTGTGAGGTGGTGGGTGCCTTTCAACTTGGACATGGGGTGGGACTTGGGACAGGGGATGGGGGGGCTGCAAACCCAAAGGGGGGTGGGACCCTGAATTATGTTGGCCTCAATATCTCCTCCTGCTGCACGTTCCAGGACCCCATTGGAGCTGGCCTCTGGTCAGGACCAGGGGAAGTACAGATGCAGAGGGGCTGGGGTGGGTTCTGGGTTGATGGGGAAGACAGGGTAAGCAGGAAGAACATGCAGGGCAGAGGGAGCAGGGGAGGCTTGCGGAGCAGGGGGCATTGCCATTGCCTGGGGAGAGGAGGGGGAAGGGGGTTGAGGGCACCTTCTGGGAGGGTAGGTATGTGTAGGGTGGCGGGGGAAGCAGTGGGTGGCTGGGCCAGCATATCCTGCTAGATAAGGGTGACTGAGTCACAGCGGGACATCAGCTGGTCCCCTGACCATCATTGCATATCCTGTCTGATGTGGTAGCTCACGGTGTGCTGTATGTCCTTGAGGATGGCGACATGCTTCTGCATGAGGTTCTCATGCACCCTCTACCTCCGGGGGCAGTCTGGCAGTGTTGCTGGGGTGGACCAACCTTCAGTCTGTGCAGGTCCAGCTCTATGGAAGATAAAGACAGAGAGGTGGTAAGTCATTCATGCAACCCAGCCCCTGAGGCCCTGACCCCACTGTGAGCAGTGACCAACAACCCTCGGGCCAAGGGAGGGGGGTGTCCTGGGAACAAAGACATGTGTGGCCTGCACAGCAGGCTCAGCCCCATAGAGACTTTGAGGTGACTCCAGGGCTATGCTGGCTGCTGCTTCCCCTCACCCCAGTCAATGGGCTAGCAGCCAAGGAGGGTGTCTGGCCACAAAGGGGTCCCCTCATGGGTGGCAGGGGAGCCAGGAGCAGCCTGGCCCTCCCTGGAGCCCACTGACACACCTTCAGCTTGCAGTGCTGCCTGCAGGAGCAGAAGCTACCTCACAGATGAGTGCATCCCCGTGTGCTACACCCCTTGGGCTGTCTGGGGTCAGGCCTGTGACCTTGAGGCTAGCCTTCTTGCAGCCATGGGAGTAGGTGGGAGGGTCCACTGGGGCCTGATGGTATGCTGGAATCCTGAGAGCCTGGTAGCAGAATGCTGCCCATGTCCTGAGGCTATCTGCTGGGTCTGGGTGGCACACATTGCCACTGCGCATGGGATTCCACTTGCTGGGACCACAGCGTGTAGCACCCTGGAGGCCTCTTCTTTTATTGACAGATCTCTCCTGACAGAGGCATTCTTTCCCATCGTGAGCAGGGTCTGGTGTCGAAAGAAAACACTCTGTTCTGTCGATAGAATGCACTTCGGAATCCAGCTACTACCTGGGTTTTGTCAACAAAATGGCCATTTTGTTGATAAAAGCCTTTGTGTGTGTGTGGCTACGTCTACACGTGAAGCCAACATTGAAATAGCCTATTTCGATGTAGCAACATCGAAATAGGCTATTTCGATGAATAACGTCTACACGTCCTCCAGGGCTGGCAACGTCGATGTTCAACTTCGACGTTGCGCGGCACCACATCGAAATAGGCGCTGCGAGGGTACGTCTACACGCCAAAGTAGCACACATCGAAATAAGGGTGCCAGGAACAGCTGCAGACAGGGTTACAGGGCGGACTCAACAGCAAGCCGCTCCCTTAAAGGGCCCCTTCCAGACACAGTTGCACTAAACAACACAAGATACACAGAGCTGACAACTGGTTGCAGACCCTGTGCCTGCAGCATGGATCCCCAGCTGCCGCAGCAGCAACCAGAAGCCCTGGGCTAAGGGCTGCTGCCCACGGTGACCATAGAGCCCCGTGGGGGCTGGAGAGAGAGCATCTCTCAACCCCCCAGCTAATGGCCGCCATGGAGGACCCAGCAATTTCGACGTTGCGGGACACAGATCGTCTACACGGTCCCTACTTCGACGTTGAACGTCGAAGTAGGGCGCTATTCCGATCCCCTCATGAGGTTAGCGACTTCGACGTCTCGCCGCCTAACGTCGAAGTTAACTTCGAAATAGCGCCTGACGTGTGTAGCCGCGACGGGCGCTATTTCGAAGTTAGTGCCGCTACTTCGAAGTAGCGTGCATGTGTAGACACAGCTTGTATGTGTGTGTGTGTGAGGGGGTGCTCTATGTCTCTGTGCTGCGTCCAGTTTCACATACACAACTGCTCACTACAGCTACAGCACAACTACAGCACAGAATCTGTGCCATGGCTCCTTTCCTTCCTGACTGGCTGGGAAAACAACAACCCTGTGTTGCTATTGTTACACAGTGTTTACTTTAATGTATTCAAAGTGGTTGACCCAACAAAACACAGATCAAGATTCTTCTACCTTAGTGATCCCCAGCAGCTCTTACATTCAGTTTTAAGTAATACTTTTGATAATACTTCGCCAAGCCAAAGAGGGATGGGGGAAATAGACCCCTGAGCATACCCCTCGCATAGTGGTCTACCCCTGCCAACACTGGGATACTGGAGGAGGCCCATCCTATTTCCTTTCCAAGCCTGGCCAGGAGCAGATTGGTCAGGAGAAGAGTCTGAAAGCCAGTGACAAATGCAGGGTGGGACACAGCTGTTTCAGACTATTCTCTATCTATTCTCTGCTTCCTAGGTCCCACAGGGAGTTGCTAAGTTAGAACTATCCTGAGGTTTCACTTACAGATTCTTGTGGCTTGGAAGGACTGTGAATACCCAGAATGAAGAATTATAAAGATGGCTTTATGTCATATGACTCAAGTGCAGGAGTAAAGGATGCAACAGAGCCCTTGTCTCTGATATTTGGCTTTTCCTACATATGCAAAAGTCCCTTGATGCCTATGACTTGCTTGTATGAAGATTGAGCAGAATTTCCAAATCAGGTTCCAAAGAATTTTCCCCAGTTGGGAAAATATGCATGGTTAAATTTAGTGTGAAGAATGTGTACATGCTTACTGAACAAATATTTTGAAACTGTTCAATTTTACTTTTTTGTTTCTGTAGTTTAATTAAGAATTTTATAGCAAAGCCTGAATAGAAAAGCAATAAAGAGCAAGGTGCTCCTATATTCGAGATTTTATATCTGGCTACTGAGATTAATGTACGCGCCTGCGGCTCATGTATTATTCTCCCCAGCTAGCCAGAAATGAAACGTCATGTGCAGCAACTTATGCTTTATTGCTTTTAATTTGTAGCCTATCTTTGGAGAGGACATAGAATCAATGGCATTCTATCAGGCTTTGCCTTTTGTTTTACAAGCGTGATCCCTGACCAGTCTAGTCTTTGATGAAACACTTCATGTTAATAGTTAACAGATGAGCACAATTCTGTCTCCAGAGTCTAGGGGATTAATTCCACTGAGAGAGTAATTAAAGGTTACAGATAGATAGATTTAAAAAGCCACACAGAGAAGAAAATGTTGCAGTGCCAGAATTTTCAATAACGAATAATACATAAAATCTAATAAAATAGAGCCTCTTCTTCAAATAAATCTGCAATTAGTGGTAGGTCAGAGATCTGAACTGAGGTGAACCAACTGCCTCTAAACTCATGGCTTTATGGTGGTTTGCCAGTAGATTCTTGAAAGATGGGGGGAGGGATACATGGAGCAAGCTGCCACAAAGAGAGAGAGAGAAAGAGAGAGAGAGAGAGAGAGACATCACACTCTTCCAAGCATGAGAGATGGCAGAACTGCTGAGATCACACGGCAGTAATCTGTATATGATTGCCATGTTGTGATTAGATCTGATGATTTTATAAGTGGGTTTGCTGAGTTGGGGGGTAATTTACAAGAAGGGTTAGGCCATCAGTGACCGAGGCAGGGAGATTAGGATGGAACTCTAAGCAGACACTTGTGAAGGTTTTTATTCCCCACGTGTAGCAGGGATGCCAAGGGGAAGATAAATGAAAAAAGGCCTGAAGGGGAATGAAATGAAAAATGAATTGTAGGGTGTGCTAAAGCAAGAATTTTAGTTTTTTTTTTTCCTTTGAGCACCAGAAAGACTGAAAGAATATTCTCCCTGTGTTCATGAGCTTGGCAGAATTTATTAATTTTTAGTAAGAGCAGACTTGCTTGCCAGACAGATTTTACCAGGTTTTCACAGCTCTCCTCTAGACTACTCTGGGCAGTGGAAAATCATAAATTACACCAACATAATAATGAGAAAAAAAATTAGACTCAAACTGAAGACTCTTTGCTGGAAGAATTGTGATGCAGATAAGTAATAGGGTTTCTGTTTTCATGTGTGCATCATTAATTTGCAATAAACCAAGAATTAGGAACAGTTTTCTAAGTATGCCTTCCCCTCTCTTTGCAGTATGAGACTTACTATGAAATGTCATGTCAGATGCTTTTAAGAGCTGCTGTTTCTGGCTTGCATCAGGAATAAGGAAAATTTTTAGGTAACGTGTGCTTGTTTCTTGGGTATACTGAACTTCTTCCTATTGGCCTGTTCTGTTCATGATTTAATAATATCCTAGTGGACTACATTTTGAATTTATATAGTACAGTAGTGATGAGAATAGTGTACAAGAATGTACGAGAATGGACCATTGTTAGGTAAACACAGGTCAGAAATATAAGAGATATGACACTGTTGCTTTGATTGTAAGACAGAGGAAGGCGTCCTGCTGGTGACACGTGGGTAGTAGAGCAAAATATCAGACCCACTTGCATTACATGAATAACATAAAACCAGTGCCTTAGATCTGCCAACCTTCAGAGACTTGAACCTCAGGTATTTGTCAGAACTCATTCATCTGATCAAACCACTTTATGAATGTCTTGCTAATCTAATTCAAAATGACATTCATATTCTTCAAGGTGAATCTACCAAGGTCATTGTTACATATAGTTCTCCCTTGTTATGTTAGTATACCATTAACCTTTCCCCCAACCCTTCCTAAAGGAAAGCAAGTGGTATCAACATTTTCTGTAAATAATTCATTACTCCTAAGAGCCTTACTAGGACCTATTTGCAAATTTCTTGACATAAGTAGCCATTCTGAGCCTCCAAAAAATCAGAAAGATTTGTCCACTAGGAGTGGACCACAATGAGGAAACTCACAGCAACCGAAGAAAAGCATGAATTGTAAAAAAAAAAAAAGCTTAATTTCTTGCTGTGAAAAAGAATGAGCTCTGCAAGAACTGTTTATACAGAAAAAGGATGCTGCACATCAAACTGCATTACTAGTATTGTTCCTAAGGAGATACTTGCAGTAAAATAAACCTGAATAAAACCTCTTTCTGGGTTAGTGAGTTTAAAAAAAAAAAGCCTGATTAACTTAGGCCTTAAAAAAGGTGGAGGACAGACAGTAAAAAGCCTTTAAAAAAAAAGATGCCTTGCTTGTGGTGAGAAGAAAACAGAGCAAGGCAATGAATGTACTTCATCTGGAACAGCATTTATTGAGAAACCCAAAGCTTTTTAACTGTAACACAGGCTTTAAGAAGCAGCGGGCACATTTAAGAGGCCGTACAGTCATATTAGCAGGCAAACTAGAGAAGGAACTTTGAAAACAAAGATTTCAAGAGAAGAAAAAAAATCAATTGTATATTCAGGTGAGTGTATCTCATACAAGACTTGGGATCTATAATTTATCTATGGAGCTACACTGGCTGCTTCTACACCCCATTCTTCTTTCGAAAGAGGAATGCAAATGAGGGAAATTGAAAATGAAAATGAAGTGCTGATTTACAAATCTTATATTTCATATGCCTAATCTTTTCCGATCGTGTTTTCAGAAGACATTTAAAAAAAAAAAGGAGTGTAGACAGGGTTGCTTTGGAAAACGAAACAAATCCTTTTTGGAAAGAGCCCTTATTCCTGAAAAAAAAATGAGGCTTACAGGGTTCTTTCGAAAAGGTTTTTTTTCCCTAAAGAACCCCGTATATATTGCTTTTTTTTTTTTCGAAAAAATCTCTTCTGAAAATGCAATCTGAAGGGATTATGCAAATAAATAGTGAGATTTGTAAATCAGTGCTTCATTTGCATTTTTGATTTCCTTCGTTTACATTCATCTGTTGAAAGAGGAATGTGGTATAGGTGCAGCCACTGAGCGTTTAGTTTTCCTCAGCTTCTCAGGTTTATCTCTACTCTGGGATGATTGTAATTGCTTAAAGGAAACAGTGGGGCACATATTGCTCTCACTTGTGGAGATTTTACACTGGGGCAAACCAAGGTAGTTCCATGGAGTTATGACTGATTTGCACCAGTATAACAGAAAATTCAGCTTGGAGTCTATTTTTATAGAGGCTGTTTTACTTTGTGTCAGCACATAAAGAGTTATTTTTTTTTCCTAGATCAAAACAGTGAGAGTATTTAAATTGTTTCTTATAGAAATTATTCATAAAAATAAGATCTATTGTAAAATGTAAGGATTAATTTATTAATCAGAGCTTTCTGAATTCTCACATTAAGCAGCTTTGTTATGTTAATTCCCTTCTAAATGAATAATGGACTTATTCTCCCATTATTGCCTATCATTTTTAAAAGGCCCCCATTTAGAAAATGAAGATGTCCTTTCAGTTTCAAATTATGGTGTGTTTAGGGCAGAAGTTTTGAACTGAATCTTTGGTTTCCTCCCCCACTACCCCTGCTCATTGTTCCGGTCAGATCTGTACAGCCCCAACCGTTTACAACAGAGGAAGAAACCTCCTGAGTCAAAGAGTCAGACTTTAAGAATTTAATTCAGATGAATAATTTAGGCGAAATTCTTCCATGAAATGCAATGTAAAGAAAGAAGAAATGGAGAGGATTCATTTATGGAAAAGGAGAGTTAGTTTCACAGGGAAAGTCTTAGCTTGGTCTTCTGCTAACACGGTCAGATAAAGATGTTTGAACAGGAAATCAGGAGATTTTTGATTCTGTTACAGACTTTTTGTGAGATTATGTGAACATAATTTAAGTTGTGTGTGCCTCTGTTCCCCACCTGTAAAGTGGAGATAAAAATATATTATTTCTCCCGTCTCTTGTCTGTCTTTTCTATTTGGTTTGTAAGCTCTTCAGAGCAGAGATGTTGCCAGCTGTGGCTAATGGTACACTCACCCATAGTGCCAGTAGCTTGATGCAAATGAGTAGTCTCAAAAATGCAAAATGGTGGCTCATTTGCATATTTGAGCAGCTAATTTGCAGCAGAAAACAAACAGAGTAGAGATGGCTCTTCTGGAAAAAACCCCCTTTGTCGGCAGCCCCTTATCCCTGATTTTTTCCAGGGATAAGGGGCTGCCAGCAAAGGTGGTTTTTGCTGGTAGAACCACATCTACGCTGTGAGTGTAGCACTAGCCTATGTGTATGCTGAGCACGTAGCACAATGGGGCCCAGTCGTTATGAATGAAACCAGAAAAGAATCTGTGTAAGGAGTACTCTGAGTGTGATCTGGCTGAGTTTTTATCTCCAACTCTGGTTGCATATGGAAGGATTTCTTAAGAGCTCTCTCAGCCAGAAGGATTAGATTCCTAAAGGTGCACATACTGTAAAAACATACGTTTCTTGGAATCATGAATATGACTTTGCCCTTAACATTGTTTTTCATCCCTTTGACCAAAAATCACTGTAACTGTCTTCTGCCACCTAAGAGGATTCCCAGCATCGGTAGAACCCTTTCCTCCTTTCCCTGCCCCAACCCCAACCCCAACCATCCTTGGCTTTCACTGGCTGGCGGATTGTTATAGCTGCTGAAAGGATTGCTGCTACGCTCCTGCACCTGCCCAATTTCTGTACTTCTTAGCTGGTTGCCTGAGAATCTGCCAATATATGATGGGTGAACGGTTAGTGGCAACCAAAGGAATCACGGCACCAGAAGGCTAGTCTTGACACAGGTGGGAGCCAGGAGACAATACAAGGTGACCTGGGGCTTTACTGGGACATATCCATGGCTGGTTTTAAGAGGTGTGTGTGAGGGCAGTCACGTCACTGTCACAGCGCCTTCTGCTGGTCTCTCCAGGAATTAGCACTGATTCTCAGAAGGGTGCCCTCTTCTTGCCCATCATCATTCTCTCTCTGATGTCTTCACCATCTTGCTCTGTGCCCACATCACTCACTGGATCATGGCACCCTCTGGCAGTGCCCACTGCTCTGGTCTTTCGAACCCTTCCACAGGTATCAACAGTCCTCAGTCTCACACCTGCCACCGTGTCCCACTGCAGCCAAGGGCTAGCCCCTCACCTTGGGGCAAGCTGATGTCTTTAAAGGCCACACGCAAGTTGTGGCTAGATGTGGTGCAAGGGGGAGCCCCAGGCCCACTCATTACTATGGGAGCCTCTGCTTTGTTCAAAGTGCTTTCTCTGGTGAATCAGTGCCCAACCCTCTCTTGTCAGGATCCAACCGCCCATTTTGCTGCTGAGCAGCCGGTGATAAAACAAGACTGCCCTAGCTAATTGATTGGCTTCTTATAAACCCTTCACTAATTGGCTGGGGCTCTGTGAAGGCTCCCTCCAGCCTGCTTTAACCTCTTCTAGACAGAGTGGGGCAGTCACCCCACTATGCAGGTCAAGACACACAGGCTGTCCTTCCAGACTGGGACGGCCTTGGTAAATAAGGTCATCTAAGATCAGTCTCCAGTTCTTTTCCACATTCCTCTCTCTCTGTCTCTCTCTCTTGCTCTCTCACACATACACACATGCACAAATGGTTAACTAATACACAGAGAAAAGGGAAAGCGAGAAAAAGAGCTATTACCAAAATCTTTCAGTGATAACAAGATGTGAAATGAACTACTTCAGTTTCACACACTTAACAGAGCTCAAAAATATAATCCCTAAAGTGATAAATTACACGCATTACCAAAATAATGTAGCGGTCTCGTTAAGGATAACTGCTCGTTGGGTATTACCTATGTGTTCTTACTGGAAATTAAAGGGGGACAATATAGAATTTTTATTCTAATTCTAAAACTGAGTAGCTTTAAAAAATGGGAAACTATGGTGCCACAATGTCATGGAAAGATAAAAAACTGTTTATTTACTAATTTAGAGCCATCTTGTCCATCTCTCTAATTTTTTATAGAGGTACTTGTGTCTGTGGCATCTAGGCAACTGCAGAAAATATCCCAAGTATGGGATGAGAGGAAAACCTTTGGAAGGCACTTTCATCAGTCAAAGAAGAAGAATCCATTATTTCCCAACATGCAGAATTAATAGGGAAATTAGCCCTCATACCCAAATGCCTCCAAACTTGTTGCAGACCAAGACCACTATACACAAGTGCTGTGCCTTTGCACTAGCTCCAAGATTCCCTACTTTCCATTCTGGGCATGTTCTGAGTACCACTGCCATTGCAACCACTCTATAAAAGATACTGAAGCAAGGACAGTGGATGCTGTTCCCAATCTGTACACCTCTTACCACCCCTTGCCATGTGCACAGAGCTCCGAGTCTTTGAAACCCTCTCTGGGTTCCATGATCAGAGATGATGATGACGATGATGATGACGATGACGATGATAGAAAGCTATATTTTGTGTGAAACCAGGGAGATCTGAGTGCACATGGTACATTTAGCACCATAAATATTACAGAACTATAAATGTTTTAAATATTTGTTTTGGGAATGATAAGGTACAGTGATAAAAACAGATGCGCCTTTTCTATTTAGTAAATAAAAACATTTCCAAAGTAGGAATGAGCTTCATTTTTATTTCCCACCTCAGCTGTTCATTTAGGCTATGTCTAGACATTGCCCTAAGCTCAAAATAAGCTGTACAATTTGCACTGTGCAAACCGCATAGCTCATTGGCTCCAATAGTAAGTGAAGGATTGCCACCCTTGTGGTTGCCCCCTTGTGGTTGTCATCCTTCTGTATTTGCCACAGGCCCCCCTGCCCCACTCTTAACAATGTCCCCACTTCCGCACAGCCAGGGAGTCCCATCCCCTGCTACCTTCATGCAAATTGAATATGGTGACTCACCAGAGCTGCTGCCACCGCCCCAGGAACTGCAGCAGCTGTGGCCATGTGAGCCGTGGTTTGGCTTGAGCCGTGGCCACATGAGTCAGTCCAGGGCCCACATGAGTGGCACCAGCAGGAGCTTCACCAGAGCCTGAGCCATGGCCCAAGCCATGGCTGCACTGGCAGGAGCTGCACTGGGCCATGATCCATGGCCCAAGGCTGCTACCACTGCTGCCACACGCTTGTCCCACCAAGTGGTGGGATGTGTGCATGGAGTGGGCAGACAGCACCCACTTGTGCAGCTTGGAGGAGGTGCATTTAAAGGCTTCAAGAGCTGCATGAGGGTCCAGAGCCAATCACCACACTGTGGTGTCCCATTCGCCACATGTGCTGAGTGGGGAAGGTACTGGATACCATGGATGTAGCTCATCCCAAGTAGATTTCTAAATAGGCTACTTCGGCATGCGCTGCTATCTAAATGGCACCACATGCCAAAATAAAGCCCTATTGAAAAGCATCCCTGTACTCCTCGTGCGATGAGTTTTACACAAATGCTGGAATAGTGCACCTATTATCTCAAAAACTGTTTTGAGACAACAGGCACGTTGCATAGATGCAGGAAGCTATTTTGAGGTTCCTTTGTATCCCGAAATAGCACCCCTCATGTAGACATAGTCTTATTTATTTATTTGTAGCTGTAAACTTCAAGACTCTCTAGATCAGAGGTCAGCAGCCTTTCCGAGGTTTGACCTTTTGCCGCTACGTATGGTCTGAGCGTCAGTGATACTTTTTAAAGTCACTAATAGTCCTACTTACAACTACTGCATTAATAAATACAGATGCAGCTCTTTACCATTTAGGTGGTGGTAGGTAGCATTAGCTGGCCTTTTGTTAATCCCAGTTGCAAGGGAGAGGAGGGGTGGGGCTGAACTCCTGTCTCATGTGCTGATAAAAATCGGCTCAGGTGCCAGTCTTGGCACCCATGGTGGAAGTTGCAGACCCCTGCTATAGATCAATGGTTTGGTAAACTCACTGCTGCATTGGCCTGATTCTTGCACAACTGTGAGACATTTGTCTTCTGTTATATGTTACTCATTAAGGTAAAAGTTCAGAAAAGATAGAGGTGAGCTCTATGTGGGATCACACAGTGTACCTAATTCTCCTGACACTGCTCTCTGTCTGCTGTGTTGACCAGCATAAAAGGCAGTGGAGTACGTATTTGTAAAAGTGGGTTCTTGTCTTGCTTCTGTCTAATGATCTGCCCCGTGATGTCAGGCAAGCTGCTTCATTTATTTGTACTTTCTTTTCCCTATTACCTTTTCTTAGAGAAAAAGGATGACCTGTAGTCAAGTTTAGGAATTTCATGACCTAGGTTCAGTTCCTTATTCTACTATGTGTATATGTTCAGTCACCTCCCTCTGCAGGTGGTGAGGGCCATCAACCTAATCCTGCTGTGGAGAGTCATCTGTCTGGGGGACCCGACCAGGTCATGCCTGGATTTTGCTGCTCTGGGGTTCCCAAATTGTCACAGCTATTAATGGGACCCACCTCCAGATCCATGCCTCACAGCATGGACAAGTTCATCAACAGGAAGGGCTCCTTTTCCATGGTGCTGCAGAATCCCCACATAATAAAGATGGGTGCACGTATGGTGAACAATTATGTGGGTTTTACTGACCAAAAATATACATGTGCAAAAGAAAAACTGTGCAGTTCAAAACTATTTCCAAAAGAATGACATGCAACCATCTGTGAGCTAGTTATACTGGAGGAATTGGGACTGGGGGTTCTCAGAACCTGGGGAGGTGGGAGGCAGCGAACCTGAGGGGGAGCAGGACTCTGAGCAGTGGCAGCCTCTTGATCCCCTCCTGTCATGGGTTGGGTGCCACCACTGGGGGTGGGGTGGGACAAGAACCAGGGGGACATAAGGGTGAGGAGTGGCGCCAGTGGGGTCTGGGTGGGCAGGGGGAGCAGAGTGGGCCTCTGGGTCCGGGGAAAGGGACCTGGCCATCACCTAAGGGATAAGGCAGGGTTTCAGGGCACCATATGGGAGGTCAGGAGGATGCAAGGTGGCGGGGGTGGCCACAGGAGGGTGGGCCACCATTTCCTGCCAGACTCTGGTGTCAGTGTCACAGTGGGACATTAACTAGTCCCATGCCTGTGACTGCTACTCCACATCCACCCTGAGGTGGCAATTCATTATCCCATGGATATCATGGAGCAGCATGATGTGCTGCTGCATCAGAGCCACATGAACCCACCATCGACTCCTTCTGCCATGGGGACAGCCTGGTGGCATCACTGGTGTGGCCCAGCCTTGAGCTGGTGCAGATCTAGCTGTACAGAAGACAAGGAAGGAAGACAGTGAGTTATTCTTGCAACACAGCCCCTAAGGCTGTGCCCCTCTCTGTGAGCAGTGACCAACATCCCCCCAGGACAAGGCACAGGATGTCCTGGGAGCAAAGCCAAGTGTGGCCTGCAGACCTCCAGAACCATGCTGACCCCTGTGTCCCCCCCAGCTGCTCGATGGGCTAGCAGCCAAAGGGGGTGTCCAGCCACCAGGGATCCTCTCCTGGGTGGTGGTTGAGCTGGGAGCAGCCTAGCCCTCCTCGGGGCTCACTTACACCTGCAGGTCACAGTGCTGCCCATGGGAGCAAGCGCCTGTGTCACACCTGTGTTCTGGGTGCACGGTCCTCAGTGTGTTGATCCTCTGGTGGCTGCTCCTCCTTCTCCTCCATGGGCTCCTGCTCCATGGGGGGAAGGGTCAGGCCAGGGGGTGAGTTGTTCCCCACCCCCAGGATCTGGTTACATTCATGGTAACAAGGGCAGTATGGTGGTTCTGCCCCTGACTGGCCCACAGTGTCCTAGGTCCGGATGTAGCCCTGCTTCAGTTCCTTTAGTTTAGGACTTATTTGCTTGAAGGTGCAGTGGAGGTGGCCCCATTTGGCCAGAGCCTTGGCCAGGCAGCTGTAGATCTCAGCATTATGGTGCCTGGCTCTGGGGTCTTGCAGGGTTTCTCCCTTTCCCCACAAGTCCAGAAAATCCTGAATCTCGGCACCGCTCCAGGAGGAGACCCACCTCTTAGAACCCCAGGGAGGATTCTGGGAGCCCTGAGGCTACTCTCTCAAGGGCCCAGGGGGGTTTCAGGCTCCTGCTGCTCTGCCATCTGGCAATGCTCTCACCAAGGGTGTGTCTGTGAGGGCTTGAGGGAATGCAAAGGTCTGCTGCTCATATGCTCTCTGCTTTCTGCCATGGGAGTTCCCTGGGTTCCCTGAGGCTTTAAGAATGTCTGGAGGCGGGAACCATAGACCATTGATTTCTGTGGACAGGGCATCCACTGGGGCACCTGCACGGCATCTCAGAGTCTTCTTCTGTCAACAGAAGGTTCCCTCAGAACATCCTGACCCACATTTTGTCAAAAGATCTCTCTCAACAGTGACATTATCCCTCATGGCACAGGCTGCCGGCAAACATGCTCTGTTCTGTCAAACCAGCGTTGCCAGAACGCACTTCGCCATCTGGACAGTCTGTGGGTTTTGTTGACCAAAACATCTGTTTTGTCAACAAAACCCTGCAGTCCAGACCTAGCCTTGGTGTGGATGATCAGAGTACTGTCAGAAAAACTGCAAAATACATGGCACAATTTTTCTACCATTTCTTATTGGGATTTAGTCCCTGTGAACACTTCCAGTTCAGCTCTGCAGCAGGACAGAAAATATAAAATATTTTCACTATTTTGCTTTTATTTCTTCTGGATCGTAATTTCATTTCAATAACATTTTCCCACCAGCATAGATATCTTGCATGAAAAGCCTCCAACTGCAGGTGTTCTACATTTTTTTGGGATCCTACGCTTTTTATGTGGTGCCTGGACAAACTGACTCTCAAAGTAATTAAGAGCCTATACAATTGTTTGCCACCAGGACAATCTATCCTGAACTAGAGTTTCCAGATCATGTGGAGATATGCTGCATCATTTCACATTGTTTGTTAAAATGTCTTTATAGAACTTAAACTGACCACCAATAGAACACTTTCCATGAGCAAGCTGGCCATAAAAGACCATCTTTGGTATCTGTGTATCATCCCTCTTCATAACATGACCAATCTAGTGAAACTGTTCATATGCATTGCTGCCATTCCCAGGCCACCACACAATTTAAGAACCTCCGTGCTAGGAGTTTTGTCACACCAGTTCATGTGGGCGATCTTCCTCAGACAGTGCATATGGAACTGGTGGTGATATATTGTCCATGACTCTGAGCCATACATCAGGATTTTGAGGACAGCTGCCTCATGAACAGCTACCTTGGTGTAGAGTTTAATACCATGGTCATTCCAGAGATGTTTGGTCAATTTTCCAAAGGCAGTTCTTTGACTAATTGAGCAGATACATCATGATCCACATTTATGCTAGAGGACCGTATACTTCCTAGGTAGCAGAATTTGTCAACAGCCTTAAGGACTGTACCAGCAGTAGTAGCGATCACTGGAGTGCTGGGCTTTTTCTAAATAGGCTGATGCATAACTTCTGTCTTTCTAAGGCTCACTGTGAGTTCAAAGCGGTGAGCAGAAGTAACAAAGCTATCAAAAACCTCCTGTGCATTCTCTACTGAATGAACCAACAACGCACAGTCATCAGCAAGCAGAATGTCATGGATAGTTGTAGTAACCACTTTAGTGTGAGCCAGAAGTCTACAGAGATTGCAAATACTGTATCTGTTCAGAATTGAATAGGTATGCCCAATGTGCAGTCCTTAAAAGCAACTAGCAGCATAATTGAAAAGTAGATGTTGAACAGGAGAGGAGAAAGGACACATCCTGGCTTTATACTGTTTGATATTTCAGAAGGGGCTGATGTTTCTCCATTGTTTAGGACATGGCCAAGCATGCCATCAAGAAGTGACCACAATGTGTTGATAAATTTTTCAGGCCATCCAATGCACTCATGTATTTTCCAGATCCCATTTCTGTTGACTGTGTCAAATGCTTTGGTCAAGTTGATAAACATCACTTGGAGGCCCTGATGTTATGCTCTACATTTCTTTTATATCTGTGTGGCTATAAATATATTGGTAGTGCCTCAACCAGCACAAAATCCACACTGGTTTTTGAGAATGATGGCATTTTTGAACACAGATAGTGAAAGCCAGTTGTACAGGATGCTGGGCAGGATCTTACCAGCTATAGAAAGCAAAAAGATGCCCTGATGGTCATCACAACACAGATGGTCACCTTTTCTCTTGTATATGTGTACAACTATACATCCAGGCATCTTCGAAGTTCAGAGGAACTAGCTCCTTCTCCCAAATGGCACTAAAAAAATGGGTGAGATGGTACAGTCATGTCCCAAAAGTGCCAGGCTATAGAATTTCATTCTGTACTTGCATCAGAGAGGTAGCCATGTTAGTCTGTAGCTTCGAGAACAGCAAGAAGTCTTGTGGCACCTTATAGGCTAACAGATATTTTGGAGCATAAGCTTTCATGGGCAAAGACCCGCTTCATCAGATGCATCTGAAGAAGCGGGTCTTTGCCCACGAAAGCTTATTCTCCAAAATATCTGTTAGTCTATAAGGTGCTACAAGACTTCTTGTTGTTCTGTATTTGGTTCAATATGCAAATAGGCATACATAGTGAGGCATTCAATAACCTATCTGGGTGATAAGCATCTGTTACCCTTCCCTCTGAAAGGAATGTGTTACTTCCTGGTTATTAACCTTAAGAAGATATTTTACAATAGAGACACGCAACTTGTTAACTATTAGACATACGTGTATTTTGCCATGATTATAATGACTATAGACTCTCAGCAGACACCTTACAAGTCACCCTTTAGTGAATTAATATACATATTTCTAACACTGATGGTCCCTTTAAACATTCTATACATCATGTACCCTCAGTAGCATTGCTCCATTGGGTACTTTGTCTATTTTCAAAAATCGAGATGCAATATATAATAGGAATGGTTCTGACAGCAATCATCTTTGGCTTATTTTTTCCTGGTATTCAGTCTTTATTTTTTCTGCTTCTTAATGTGAGTATATTTAAAGATTGCTCATCAGACAACAAGAAAAACAGCAGCTCTATACTTTGGTTGATTTCACACCATTACATTTTTTAGCAAAAGTATGTGTGTCTCCAACTGAGTTTTTCCATTTCACCTGCAAGACGCAGAGCATTGCCAGCATTTGAGAAGCTGAGCACCCTAATGCAGCAAATAGGTTGCTGAAGCTGGTGAAAAAAAGAACAAAACAAAACTGAATTTTAATACATGTTTTGGAAGACAAAGATTTAACAGCTCTTTTACAATCAGATTAGAAAACTAGGGCCTAACAAATGAATCTCCAGCAACTGCCTGGTTTGAGGCCTGGTATACACTAGGGATCAAAGTCAGTCCCAGTTATGCAATTGTAACTATACCATTTGTGTACCTAGAATCAACATATCAGGGTCGACTTTCTTCCCTGAAGTAGATTGGGTCTCTTTGGGCATGCATCAACATCCCTTACTCTATGCGTCAGCATGGAATACCAGGTCGATGGCAGAGCTGAGAGAGAGTGATTTTGCTGCATCTTTACACATGGAGCAATATAGATTCCCCAGAAGATCACAGGCAGTACACCGAGCCCCCAGTAAGTATAGACTTGCCCTAAGACTCCGTATTTTATGAAGCAAAATATTTATTTAAAAATCTACTTGTATTATCAGTAATTATTAAAAATCAGTCATGTTGTTTTACTTTAATTTTTCGTCACATAGTTCATCTCATTTTGATTCCCTGTCCTGCAATGAAACAAAATTATTTATTTTACCCTTAATACAGCAATATAATCACCATGAAATTACTATTTGTAGAGACAGAATAAAAATGATATGGAAAATGAGTGAGAAAGAATTGCTGTTCACATTAGTGCTGTCAATAATTAACATCTAGTCCTCATGAATGTGTTTATAACAGCATCACAATATTATATATGCCCATTGTCGTGTTGTCACAGGTTTCCACAGAGTTCGAAAGGTGTTCTTTAAAGAAATGCATTCATTTTACCTTCTTTTGAGGTTGTAAATTGGTTGCGCTGTTAAATTTTACTCACTACCTGTTGAGAAGCATCAAATAAAAATAAATTCTCTCTGCCATTCTGCATTGTTTTTATCAAAGTGCATTTTTATTCTAAACAAATGAGACTATATAACCTCTTCTTCTGATTTTAGACTGAGGATTTATCATCGCAATGGGGTACTCAAATATGTATAGCATCGCACAAGTCTACAGTGACTGAAAAACCTCCAGCCTGAGTATCCTGAAAAGAGGCAGCACAAAATGAGCTTAGTCCATTAATTCATTGTTTCCTGATGCTTTATAAAGTAGAAATGTATTTTTTTTATTTCTGTTCAGTAACATCATAGTAGCCGCATCTACACGTGCACGCTACTTCGAAGTAGCGGCACTAACTTCGAAATAGCGCCCGTCGCAGCTACACGCGTCGGGTGCTATTTCGAAGTTAACTTCGACGTTAGGCAGCGAGACGTCGAAGTCGCAAACCTCATGAGGGGATCGGAATAGCGCCCTACTTAGACGTTCAACGTCGAAGTAGGGCACGTGTAGACGATCCGCGTCCCGCAACATCGAAATTGCTGGGTCCTCCATGGCGGCCATCAGCTGTGGGATTGAGAGACGCTCTCTCCAGCCCCTCATCTCACTGGTGGCCGTGTGGAGCGGCCCCTTAAAGGTCCCCTCCCCCTCCCTTCCTGTTCAGGAAGCTGAGGGAACGTGCAGGCTGCAGCCTGCACACGCGGCCAGCCTGCACCACCTTCAGCCCCCCACACAGCTGCGATGGCTGGCCGGCAGCCCCCCCAGCGCCCCCAGGGGACCCCCCGCAAGGTGAGCCAGGGCATCCAGGCTGGCAAGCGGCAGCAGGGCCCCTCCTGGACGGAGGCCGAGCTGCGGGACCTGCTGGGGCTCTGGAGCGAGGAGGAGGTGCTCCAGGTAATGGGGAGCCAGAGGCTGAACGCGGATGCGTTAGCTCGGCTGGCCGACGGCCTGGCTGCCCGGGGTCACCCTGCCCGCACTCCTGACCACGTCAGGAGTAAGGTCAAGGAGCTGCGGCAGGGTTATTCCCGGGCCCGGGATGCGGCCAGCCGATCTGGGGCCGCCCCCGTCACTTGCCCCTTTTACAGGGAGCTCAGGGACATCCTGGGCCCCCGGCACACCTCCTCCCCTCCGGCCACCCTTGACACCTCGGCCGATGAGCCCCAGCAGGCCCTGAAGACGGAGTCCGCCCCGGAGGCAAGCCCTGCACCCCGGGGGCCCCCCCCGGCGGCCACCCCCGGGACATCGCGGCAGGAGGAGGAGGAGGAGGAGGAGGAGGGGGGGGGCTCCTCCTCCACAGAATCCAGGCTGCAGGTCTTACTCCTGCCATCCCAGAGCAGCAGCAGGGCCTCTGCCCCCCGGGGATCTCTGGACCGTGGGAGCGGACCGACAGGTAGGTACCCCTCTCTGGTGGACACCCCTGGGCTTGAGGGGCAGGGGTAAGACATATGTGTCAAGGGCCCCCCACATGCTCACATGGCCATGGCCCCAAGGACAGCAGGGCCATGGCCCTCACAGCACTGCATCAGCCCCTGCCCCCCCCCACCCCGCATGACAGTGCCATGCCCCATCCCCGGGCCAGGGGGGAGCAGAACCTCGAGGGGCCCCCGGGAGTAGGGGGTGGGACACCCCACAGCAGCAGCATGTGATGGAGTGGTGGGAGTGCCAAACGGAGACTCAGGCTACATATGAGCAGCAAGAGCCGAATAGCTCCCAGGGGCAAAGGAGGATCCTGGGGCTACAGCTGGCAGGTGACACCTCTGCCCTGAACAAACAGGAGTGAGGAGCTGAGCTGGCTTGGACTTGGGGGGCGAGGGCGGGGCCCACAGGTAGAGGCTAGGGGAAGGGAGAGCTGGAAGGCAGCCAGCCTGAGGAGGGGGAAAGCTGCATCCCAGAGGGGCACCCCTTGGGGTCTTCTCCCCATGACAGGTTGGAAGCACTGTCTCTTCCGACAGCTGGTGCTGTCACTCCTGGGAGAAACTGGGCATCTGTGGCCTAAGAAACCTCTCCTGCTCTCAGACCCTGCGGAGTGAAGTGAGAGTCGCTCCCACCAGGGGACGGGGTGCAGGGCAGGGGGACCCCTGAACCCCATCCATCACAGCAGCATCTCCCGGGGATGGGGATGGGGAACCTGCAGCACAGGGCTGGGGGGACAAAGGCCACGGCTCAGGGCCCACACTAACGCCTGTCTCCATTCTTCTTCCCCCCCTTCTCTCCTGTGTCCTGTACCTGCACCATCAGAAGGACCGGAAGAGAGCGCCGGCAAGGCGTCAGTCGTCCCGGAGAGCCCTCTGGGACCATCGCTCCAGGCCAGCCCCTCGGCCGAGGACAGACCGGCCCCATGGCGGGCTAGACAGCGGACCCCCGCGCCACCAACAGCTGACGGCGACGGACCCCCAGCTGCTGGCCATCCACCGTCGGCAGCTGGAGGTCGCGGAGCAGCACCTCCAGCTGCAGGAGCGGGTGCTGGCCTGGCGCCAGGAGGCATGGGGGGCCTACATGGAGACATTTAACTGCTTGGTGGACTACCTGGCCCCCCATGCCATGCTGGCCACCACATCACCCGCCCTGCCTGCTCCTGCAGCCCCACCACCAGCTGCTCTGCCCGTCACCGTCCCATCCACCGTCGCCCCGCCACCCACCGTCGAGGGCCGGAGCGCCGAGGGACCCCTGGAGCCACCTGACACTCGCCGGCCACCGTACCTTCCGGTCCAGCCCGTCCCCACCCAGCCACGGACCAGGCTGCGACCGCGGCGGGGCTCCCAGCCGCCAATGCCTGGTGCCGAGCTATAGGGTTGAGGGGCCCAGGACGTGCCCCCCCCCTTGTATATAGTTGGACTCTGTTCTTTTCTGCCCCCAGTTTGCCCCGTCCCCTCCATGTAAATAGTTCTCCCCTTTATCCTCCCTGGTTTTCTTTTGATTATTGAGGACTGTTGTTTCTTTGTATTGTTTTATTTTTGTACATATTGCTTTTGTTCAACATGTTTGTACATAGCTTTTGATTTTTGGTTCAAATATTTATTTACAGTTAAAAAAAAAAGGTTCGGAAAGAAAAAAAAAAGTTTAAGTTCAGCCACAAGTGCGTACTGTCATTTGTCCAGGACAAGTGGGAGGGGGGTGCGGTGGGGTGCTCCATGGTGTAGGCGTTGGGGCAGGAGTGTGGTGGAGGAAGGGGCGGGCAGTAGGGGGCCTGGGCAGAGTTCACCCCGCGGCCTGTTCATCAAAGTGGGCCCGCAGGGCCTCCTGGACCCGGGTCCCCTCGGGGTCCACCTGCCGACTGGGGGCAGCAGGTGGCTGGACGTCTGCCCTGCCAGCCTCCGCAGCCCAGCCCTGGAAAAAGGTGTCCCCCTTGCTCTCTACCAAATTGCGCAGGGTGCAGCAGGCACCCACAATCTGGGGGATGTTGTTGGGGCCTGCATCCAGGCAGGTCAGGAGACATCTCCACTGTCCCTTCAAGCAGCCAAATGAGCGCTCCACCACCTGGCGCGCATGGTTCAGGCGCTGGTTGAAGCGCTCCTGGCTAGCGGAGAGATGGCCCATGTAGGGGTGCATGAGCCACGGACGGAGGGGGTAGGCCGCATCTGCGACGACGCAGAAGGGCATGGTGGTGTCCCCCAGAGGGATCTCCCTCTGGGGGATGTAGGTCCCCGCCTCCAGCCAGCGGCACAGGCCCGAGTTCCGGAAAACCCGGGTGTCGTGGGTGCTGCCAGGCCAGCCCACATAAATGTCCTGGAAACGTCCCCGGCTGTCCACCAAGGCCTGCAGGACAACAGAATGGTAGCCCTTTCGATTGAGGTATCGTCCTCCACTGTGATGCGGGGCGCGGATGGGGATGTGAGTCCCATCCAGAGCCCCGAAGCAATTGGGGAAGCCCAGGGTGGCAAAGGCGGCGATGGTGGCATCTGGGTCCCCCAGCCTCACCAGCCTGTGCAGGAGCATGGCGTTGATGGCACGCACAACCTGCAGAGAAAGCACATGGGACAGCACCAATGAGGAGTGAGCAGGGTGTACGTGGCCCTGCCCTGCCCTGCCCTGCCCTCCCCTGCTCTGGCCCCCCTGCCCTGCCCTGGCCTCCCCTGCCCTGGCCTCCCCTGCCCTGCCCTGCCCTCCCCCCGTGGGTTTGCTTACCTCCATGAAGACAGCCCCAACGGCGGCCTTGCCGACACCAAACTGCTGTCCCACGGATCGGTAGCTGTCTGGAGTGGCCAGCTTCCAGACAGCGATGCCGACCCATTTCTGCACTGTGAGGGCATGCCGCATGGCGGTGTCCTGGTGACTGAGTGCGGGGGTGAGCCACTGGCACAGCTCCAGAAATGTCTGCCGGCTCATCCTGAAGTTCCTGAACCAGCGGTCGTCGTCCCACTCCCCAAGCACCAGCCGCTCCCACCAGTCGGTGCTGGTGGGGTAGCTCCACAGCTGCAGGCGTGTGAGGCGGGGGGGGCGGGGTGCTGCAGGGGTAGGGGTTGAGCCCTGCTGCCCTGGGGGCATCTCCTCCTCTGGGGCAAGGAGGTGCTCAGCTGCCTCCCGCATGGCACGGAGCAGGGCAAGCCCTGCTCCTGCCAGGAGGGCTGGGTGGACCTCTGGCTGCTGCTGCTGCTTCTGCTGCTTCTGCTGCTGCTGCAGCTGCTGCTGCTGCTGGGGGTCCATGACTGTGGCGCCCAGGGTCTGTGTGCCTATGGCTCCTCAAACCGCGTGCTGTGCATGCTGAGTGTGTCTGGGAGGGGCCCTTTAAGGGAGCGGCTAGCTGTTGCCCCGGAAGCGCTAGTCCGCCCGGTGACCCTGTCTGCAGCTGTGCCTGGCATCCCTATTTCGATGTGTGCTACTTGGGCGTGTAGACTTTCCCTCACTGCACCTATTTCGATGTTGGGCTGCGCAACGTCGAAGTTGAACATCGACGTTGTCGGCCCTGGAGGACGTGTAGACGCTATTCATCGAAATAGGCTATTTCGATGTCGCTACTTCGAAATTAGCTACTTCAATGTAGCGTGCACGTGTAGACGTAGCCAGTGAGACTCTGGTCTAATATTTGAAAAATGGCCTGGGATATTACAGCAGTAACAGATGCATGCTTATAGTCCATGTATCCAGCCACTTATCTGTGTGTGCTAGATTGCACTTCAATCGTTTATCCTTCATCCATGCCCCATTTTCTCCCATGCATATAGCTAGACTTTCAGCAGCACCAGTCAGGTCAGTGAAACAGAAAAAAAGACTGGGATGTCATTAGGAAACGAAATCACTGCAGCTTGTGCCTCCTAACTAACTTACCTGCTGGCCCCACGTATGCAATGGATAGGAGAAGAGACAAAATGGAACCCATGGCAGTGACCTTAGGGTACAGAAACTAAGAGATGCCTTGGGGAATGACCAGTAAGAAATGAATGAGAAGCATTCACTCTGGTTGGGTTTAACCGGTGAGGAAAGAGCTTGTCTACACAGGAAGCTAGTGCATAGCTGAAGGAACAAAAGTTTGACTCTGTGTAGATTCAAGGACAAGGTCTTTATTTTACACAGCTGGAAGAGTGTCACTTCACTTCTTAGTCTCAATGGAACTGGCAAATGGGTGGGGATAGCTCAGTGGTTTGAGCATTAGCCTCCTAAACCTGGAGTTGTGAACTCAGTCCTTGAGAAGGCTATTTAGGGATTGGGCAAATAGATGTCAGGGGTGGTGCTTGGTCCTGCCAAGAGGGCAGGGGACTGGACTAGATGACCTTCCAGTTCTAGGAGATGTGTGACTGCAATGAATTTTATAGTGTGCCAATGGGCAGAGGGAAGCAAAAGGGCTGGGTGTTCCCCAAAATACTGGACAGATGCCAGCAGCAAGACCAAATGAGTGCAAATAAGTCAATCATCTACATGATTACATAAGTGCTCTGCCCATGGCTTGTGAATACAAAGGGTATTATCCCTTAAGTTTTCTCTTGCAGAGGATAGTTTAAATTCCAGTTCCTAGTCTTTAGGAATGTCAGGTAACATCTTCTGGGAGGTGTTACCAAAGGTACATTCCTATATGGTCTTGAGACATAAAGGAACAAATAAGCAATACATATATTTGTATGATTATAAATGCTACCCTCCTTTTCTGAGCTCAGTTTGGCACCTGTGAATGGTAAGCACTATTATTCATGTTGACATGTTAGACCTTTCCTTGAACTGAGCTGAAGAAAAGTCTTTATCTTTCTTTCTGCACCCAAGACCAGACTTACAGACTCCTTCCAATGAATTATGAAGCTATAATTCAAAATAAACCTCAATTGCTGCTTTCACCCCAAAAGTTTACACTGAATTAGCTCTTGTTTGCTACTGATGCCGAGTAACTAAAGAGGCTTTGTGAATGGTTCACTTAGAATGAAAGGTCTGGGGTCTGCTTTTTGTAACTGTATGTCAAATATTTTTGAACAAAGGCTGTGGCCAGAATCTAGCATACTACAATATCAGGTTCTTAGCCCTTCAGTAGCAAGCTAAGGTGTGAATTTACAGTGCACTGGCTTCCTGGTGTGGACCTTGTTGTTTAGCAATGAAGTGCATTCAGTGCACAAAGGAACTTTTAGTGCACAGTAAAGGTTTCCACGTGGGATGTTTGAAATGCTCACCCGAGTTTGGAGCACACTAACTTCTTGTGTATGTAAACCCGAACAATAGCACTTCATGATCAAAGACAGATACTATATCTATCAGTCCAGCCTGGGCATCTTGGACAAAATCTTGACACTTATTCAAGTCCATGGCAAAATTCCTTTTGATTTCAATGAAATCAGTATGGTAGCCCGATATACATCCTTTGCCAGGAGGAAAACATTCACCATTGCTCTCTCTGGGCCATGTCCAGGCCTGTCTGTACCTCAGAAAACAAAGGCCAAGGAGATACTCAGTTTCCTCACTTCTTTAAGAGAAATGTCATTATCTGGTCAACATGAATAAGGGTGCTGGCCATTGACTTCAATGGACACAGGATCAGGCCCAGAACCCATATAGAATCATGAATAATTTGGGATTTGGACACTGCCATTTAATTCACTTTCCTCTATGCGAATGTTTCACTTTTATCCACCAGCTCTTTCTGTTTGTTCTAAACATTTACCCCTAAATATGAATTAGGTAACACAATATAAATCATAGGCAAACTACATTATATGTTTACAGGTAATGATATGTCATGTAATTACAAATTGCTGTTTTTAATCAAAGCTCTAGTCAAAGCAGTGGTCACAACAGGCAGTGAAATAATGATACTTTGCACATATATAGTGCTTTACAGCTGCAAGATGCTAAGCAAAATAGGTAATTAGCAGAACAGTACTTTTAACTCCAATTCTGTGCTAAAGTTTCCAGTCATGAAAGTATATGCTGAAATGCAAGTTATAGTCACCATAGTTACCAGGTTATAGTTTTTGTATCAGTTATCGTATCAGAAAATGATACAAAGGAAAATTAGCAGAAAATCACCATAAAAGTAAATCCTGTTTTCAGGTAACAAAAATGTCTGAGGAAACTAATATTCCTGAAGCTAGAGCATAGAGCTACAGTCACACTGGAGTTTGCAATTTTGATGGAAGACATGAGGAAAACACCCAGAGCATAAATCACTAACTTGTTAATCATGTTAAAGGCTCTAATCTATTTGTACACATCCTTCCCACAGACCTCACCAGTTTTATTTGAGGCTCAAACCTCTAGCCCCACTTAAATTACAGGAATAAATTCAAGACTGTGCTTGTTATTTTTGCTTCAGAACCTTCTGTTAACTCATCCCCCTTTATGATATTTATTATAGAGATATATTTCTTTCCCTAAAGCTAACCAAAGCTATAATTACTAAGATAATAGTACAGTAACAGAGAGTAGTATAGGGACTTCTGTGCCATCACTAAATTATAAGTAATACAATAATGTGAGTTATTCAATATCTATGGGCTATCCACCACAATTACTCCTCACACAGAATGCCTGTAGAAGTCAATGGCAGTCTGGGGTACAGCCTGACAGCCATATGTGAAACTGGGTAATTAATTCATTATCATTATACTAATAAAGACAATAATGACAAAACTAAGGGTCTGGTTTACCAGTACACACCAGCTGCTTTCCTCTGTTCTGGATACACAAAGCAGCCATTACACTGACTTGACTGGAAGCCAAAGTTATGCATAGAATTAAAGAATGTAAGATCAGAAAAGATCAATATGATCATCTACGCCATAGACTTTCACCAAGTGATTCCTTCATCATTCCCATTTAAGTAGTTCTGCAGCCGAGTGGCCATTTTCTATATGCAAATCACTATCACACCTCTCCTACTCATATTTTATTTACTCAGAAGGTATACAGCTATATGTTTCTGGCAATTATAAATTTGTGTAATGTAGGAGATTTCATCCAAATTCAAGACTAGTTTAAAGCAGTGGTGCCAAAATTAGAACTTGTTTTATATAACAATATTTTGCAGTTCCATAGCCATCCACAATTCCACTCAAGTGATCAGTGTTGGATTGATAAGTGGGCTACCAAAAGAAAATTATAACTAACACATATATTAGCAATCAGAATGAGGAAAATTCAAAAAAATGTGGGTGACTGGAAAGCTAGAGATGCTTTGAAAAGAGATGGAGAGGTACCGCTGCAATATATTTGGACTGGAAGAGATGCATTGGATGGCATTGGGAGAGATGTGCAGTTGAGAAGTCATTAGGATGGGAAACAAAATGAAGCATGAAGCAAGAGTCAGATTCAGATTAGCAAAAGAGCTAGACGAGCATTGCTAGGATAAAAACCAGTGAGAACAAGAATGATGGTAGTGAGATTCAAAAAGAAACCATTCAACATCTTGGTCATACAGGTATATGCACCCAGTCAGATAGCATGGAGGAAGAGATTGAGCTACTCTATAAAGACTTGACAAAGACACTGCAGGAGACAATGAAGAGGGATGTGTTAATCATTGAAGGAGATTTGAATGTGAAGGTTGGAACAGATAACGAAGGCTGGGAGAGAGTCATGGGAAGGTTTGCAAATGGAGAAAGAAATGAACAAGGCGAGAAACCACTAGGGTTTGCTATGGAGCATGAGATGGTGATGTGCAACATGAGAGTCCAACAAAAGGTCTGTAGGACAAGGATATGGTGATCAAATGACGGGAAGTCCAAGAATATAATAGATATGATTTTGATAAGAAGAAGATGGACAACATCAGTACAGCAGTGCCCAACTTACCAAGGAACGATATAGACTCTGACTAAAGTCTAGTGACTGTGAACATGAAGATAAAACTCAAGGCAAAGTAAAAGACACAGTTCAAGAAATGAAGAGACGTGGCAAGGCTAGGTGAGAAAGAAATAAGGAAAGTGTGTAGAGCAGTACTCAAGGAGAAGATCAGGAATGTACGTGTACAGAAAGCCCTAGATAATAGAGTGGAAGGGATAGCCACAGTGATAGAGAAGCCAATTGAGCAGATGGTTCTGGAAGAAGGGAAGATCAATAAGAAGTGGATTACTCAGGAGACACTGAAGATGGTCCAAGAGAAGAGAGCATTGAAAGGATGTTTCTGAGAGTGTGGAACAGCAATACAGACTGAAATGCAATGGGGTAAGAAAAGTGGCCAGAATGGGTAAGGTAAAATGGTTAGAGGAGCAGTGTGAAGATATAGAGAGGTATTACGGAGAGTGTAAGACCAGGGAGGTGTGTAAAATGATTAGGAATATTAATAGGAAGTGGCAGCTGAAGCAGAAGGTGATCAAAGATGAGAATGATGAGGTACTCAGGAACAAGGAGAACGTTGTGCAGCGATGGACGAGATATTGCACAGATATGTACAAAGCACAGTTGGACCTCAGTATCTTGGTGAGACTGACTGAAGAACTGAAAGACATATCACTGTTGAGCACTGAGAGTGAGACTGATATTTTGAAGGAGGGAGTAGAAAAAGAAGTGAAATGAAGGAAGACCATCAACAGTCCTGGAAATGATAAGCTCATGGGACAGATGATCGAATAGCGGAGAAAGTATGATTCAGGAAATATACTGACTATGTAATATAGCATGGAAGGAAGGGAAGGCACCTAAGGAATGGACAGATCCATGCTAGTGACAATACACAAAAAAGGAAGCATGCTGGAGTGCAAGAACTACAGAATGATTTCCCTAACAAGTCAGATAGTCAATGGGCTGATGATGATACTGACAGAGATAGTGAGATTGCAGATAAAAGAACATCTAGAGGATGAGCAAGCAGGATTCAGGAACAATAGAAGTACCATACAGCAGATATTGGCACTAAGATTGATAGAGGCAAAAGCTTGACAAAAGAAAAAGAACATCTACAATTGCTTCATTGATTTTCAGAAGGTATTTGACAGTATAGATCAGAAAGTGACTTGGACAGTCTTGGAGTCGTACAGAATGAATAGCAGACTGATACTGTTGTTGAAAGATATTAACAACAATGGGGAGGCAGCGATGAGAATGTGGGGAGAGTTGAGAAGTTGGTTTAGAATGAGTGGAAGTACAAGACAAGGAGGTACAATATCAATGAGTATCTTCATCATGCACCTAGAGAGAGTGATGGACAAAATCAGGGAAGAGGTAGAAAGGATATCAGTGCCACAGATGAGAATTAGCAACTTGAGGTTTGTGGATGATATAGTTATCATTGAAGAAGGTGAAGAGAAGGTAGCAAGAATGGTGCAGGTGTAAAATGAGGAAGGGAAGTGGTACAGACTGCTTATGAACATTAATAAGATGAAGACGATGGTATTTGGAGATAAGGAAATAGGAAGAAAGATCTGTGTAGACAGGATCGAACTAGAGAACGTAGAGAAGTTCTCGTATTTGGGGAGCAACATGACATGATCTAGACTGTAAGAAGGAATAGTGACTAGAATAGCAAAGGCAAGAGTGAGTTTGAAGGTGATAGGTAAGATCTGGAAAAGCAAAGCAATTATCATGAAGCTGAGGATCTTGAAAATGTGTGTGTTCAGCAGCATGTTGTATGGATGTGAGACATGGGTGGTAACACAAGATTTGAAGAGAAGAATATTGGAGTTCAAGAGGAGTTATGGAAAGATTCTGAGACTAGTATGAATGCAGAAGGTCACCAATGAGGAATTATAGTTACAGCTATTCAAGCATATCTGTAGAATGAACAATGAGTGAGAAGTCAAGACCCTGTTATTTGACATAATGGATGGTCTGACTAGGAAAGGCAGACCTCCACAGACAATGGGTAGATGACATAGTAGATTGGTGCGGAAGTAGTCCACTGAAACTAACTCCGCACTGGACAGGGAAAGATGGAAGGAAATAGTGGGGGAGGCATTGAACATGAATGAGTGCTGAGCCCATGGCTGTTGTTGTTGAGGATGATGAGTTCCATAGCACCCAATGACTAGAAAATGCCACACAAAGGGCGTGTCTACATTAAGAACTAACTTGGAAGTTAACTTCAAAATTAGGCACTACATGGAAGTAGCCAGCAGAGGGTCTGCACACATTTTCCCTTTCTTTGAAGGGAGCCCAACTTTGAAGTTCGTTCCCGGGAATGGAATAGTGCCCTATGTCGAATTTTAACTTCAAAGTAGGGTGTGTGTAGACACTCTACTTTGAAGTTGCTTACTTTGAAGTAAGCAACTTTGGAGTTATTTTTGTAGTGTAGACACAGCCAAAGAGCATATAAATATCATTGTCCCTGTACTACAAACAGGGAAACTGAGGAAAAAGTAGTAGAACTTGCCTAGTGGTACATGTCAACAGTGGTAGACACAGGAATGTAATCTACCATGCTTGGTTCTCAGATCCATCTTCAATTCATTAGTCCACAAACATATATGCTTTGACAATGTCAGACCAGGCAGGCGTTGTATTCAGTATCTTCCACATGGCAGAGCTTGGGGTTTGAATACGAAAAATAATTCTGGCTTTTGTCTAATTCTAGGTTTTTATTAAATGCTATTGAAAAATAATTA
This sequence comes from Carettochelys insculpta, assembly GCF_033958435.1. Lineage (NCBI taxonomy): Eukaryota > Metazoa > Chordata > Testudines > Carettochelyidae > Carettochelys > Carettochelys insculpta. The sequence continues at coordinate 85,315,636 of NC_134138.1, read as the reverse complement.
AAATGTGCTGGAACCTGATTAGATAAAAATAAGCCAGATTTATTTAAAAATCAAAATAAACTGCCAAATGTCTAGGTCGTATTTTTATGGTACAACAGCACTTTCAAAATTTGCAAGTAAAAGTATAAGATATAGGGCAACTGCAAACTGATATGGTATTTTTTGGCTAATCAAATTCTGTACAATTCTTGAGATTAATAATCTTTAGTGTTTTAATTTATGCTGTGGTTGTCTAGTGGTTGACCACTGGGCCTTCAAATTTACCAACTAAAGCTTCAGCTACAATTTAAAAACAGCTTTGATTTTAACTCATTTTATCCAATTACCCATCTGGAATAAACAAGTGAATGTGTGAGGTGATTAATTCATTCTTAGCGTAGGAATAAGTATTTGTAGCAATAAGGTATTTAGGGCTGCATTCTTTTATCAGTTACACAGATAAATTTGGGCAAACTCCTTTGATAGCTACAATATTAAACAAAATTTCCAGTATCTAACTGAGGGTATCACTTGGTCCTTAATGCTTAGATATTTTGGAAATGCTACATTTGACTTATCTAAGAGTTTGTCTTTACTTACTGGGAGACTGATGGGCCAGAGATCGCTGTCCTGGGGTTCAATGCAATGGGTCTAGTAAGGACCTCTGATGGCACCACCATTCACCTTGGTACTCTACCAACTTACATGGAATGAGGGTAGTTGATTGGAGAATTTCTCCTGTTGAGCTGCTGCAATCAGGATGCCACAGAAATTTAAGCTATGTTACTTCAACTCCATCTACGCTATCTAAGGTTGACTTTTTCCAGTGGAATAGACCTGGCCTATAATGAGATGATAAATTTAAAACTTGGACCTTGTTAAACCTTAATATTTTATTCAAATTCCTTCTAAATCTAAAGGTCATTGAAGCCACTGACCTCCATGGACTTTGGATCATTCCTGTAGATCTTACGGTAAAGACATTATCTCAATGGACTGTTGGTGCAAGTAGGGTATGCTTGTTTTGAGAAATTTTGAATGCATAGTTAGCCTGATGTTAATAATGTTACTTGGTAAATATTTTATAGAAAATATTCATATATATAAGAGGATAAAACAGGTATCCAAACATAGTTTTGTTATAAAAACACTCAGTAAAGGGAACAAAGACAAGTAAATAAAGCAATCTCTCTTGCTGCTTACCATATACCTTGTGAAAAAGCCATAAGAATTCAGCACATGAGCAAAGAAAGAAAAGCATTTTGAGAGTGTTCTGTATCTGTAACTAATTTAATACAAGGTGATTGTGTGCAGCTTTTATGTACTGAAGTGTTTTACGAGCAACATGAAAGTATTTAAAAAGATTAAAGGAGAAAAGTTAAAGATAGGCTATGACCTGACATGGGAAAGTGTGTCTGAAATTCACTTCTGCTTAAGTAAAAGAACAGTAATTGAGCTACTGAAACAGAGTAGGAACATTTTGGCAAGTTGAGGGGACACTCTGAATTAACTATGATGTCTACAACCCCCATTCATCTACTATTCAACTTTTTCTATGTGATGCAATTCTACAATATGAAAACCATGTCTGGAAACCAAACTTAAACATGGAGAAAGGCCGAGACAGTGGAGATGTGTCTACATGTGCACAAAAAGTTGAAATAAGCGTCCCTTTTTCCGAAAGAGCGAGAGGAGCATCCACACATGTAAAACTGTCTTTCAAAAGAAAATCAAAAGAATGGGGTGCAGACTTCGAAATCTGAATCCTGATCCTGATCTGAACAGATCAGGAAGATCGGCCCCTTTCGAAATACTAAATCAAAAGAGTACACATGTAGACTCTACATAGTCCACTTTTTTGAAACACGGGTCCACCATCCCGCCGGTCAGCTGGAGCGCAGGGCTGCTGCAGCTGGCAGCAGCGAGGCTCTATGGTCCCTGCGTTCATCTGCCTTAAAGCTGCATGGACGCAGGAAACATGTGACAGGAAGCTGAGAGCCTGCCAAGAGCAGCCTCTGCACATGCTGCAGCCCCATGCTCCAGTGCCGCAGCATGGCCAGCAGCCAGCCCCCCGCCCACAAGCCCCACGGCCCCTCTTCCAAGCCCCCGCTGAGCTGCCAGGGGGAGAAAAAAAAAGGGCCCCCTCCTGGACGGAGCTAGAGCTGCAGGACCTCCTCAGGGTCAAGTGGCTCACTGCCGCTGCCTTCGCCTGCCTGGCGTAGGGCCTTCACACTAGGGGCCACCCAGACCGTACCACGGAGTAGGTATGCTCCAAGATAAAGGAGCTGCGGCAGGGCTATGCCAGGGCCAGAGACCAGGCTGGCTGCTCCAGGGCAGCTCCAGCCACATACCCCTACTTCCAGGAGCTCTGGGGCATCCTGGGACCCCAGGACAGCTCCCCACCCCCCTCATTCCTGGACACCTCAGCTGAGGACCTGCAGCTGGAGGAGGAGGAGGAGCAGCAGCCCAGACTGGAGACCCAGGAGGGCGAGGGGACCACAGAGTTTTCAAGTGAGAAAGGGGACCTCACCATTGTCATCCCCTCCTGCTCCTCCAGATGGGCAACTGGGAGCCAGATATCCCCAGATGTCGCAGAGGGACCCTCTGGTACATACTGGGAGGGGTGCACACCTGCTCCACAGGGTGGGGGCAATGCAATGGCTAGTCGCCTGCACACAGGACCAGTGGTCCTGGGCCGCACACAGGCCAGCCCCCACATGGGATGCAGCACCCCATGGTGGCCCACCAGCGATGCCCAGCATGCGCCCTCAGTGGACAGCACCGCAAGCTGCACAGGGACAGCGGCTGGTCAGTGCTGGACAGCACCTGGGGTCTGCACATCTCAGGCCAGGACGGCCCACCTACACGAGAGACCCCTGGATGCACTCCTGGGCTAGAAGGCCCAGCCCATGCGGGGTGAGTTCGTGCCCCTTGGGGGTCAGAGAACAACAAGAAGTCTTGTGGCACCAAGACCTTGGGGGTCAGTGTTCCTTGGGGGGGGGCGGAGACAGCATGGGGTGGGCTTGCATGGGTGGGCCACAGCCAGGTGCCCTCCATCCAGAGCACATTACTGACATGCTGTCCCCCTCTCCATATGGCTGTACCATCCATGAGCTGGGAGAGCCCTGCGCCATCCCTTGTCCCTGAGAGCCCCCCTGCAGCCCTTGGAGGCACCCGGACACCACCTCAGGCAGTGTACCATTGGTGCCGTGGCTGGAGAGCCTCCTGTCAGGCTGTAGAGGGTCCAGCCAGCCAGCGTCAGGCCGAGATGGCCAAGCAGCACCTGAGGCTCGCCCAGGCCAAGATGGAGTGGCAGAGGGCAGCCTGGGAGAGGCTGCTGAGCACCCTGGAGGGCACTGGCCTCACCCTCTGGGACATGCGGCCACCATTGCCTGTCTCCTGGCCCCTCCAGCAGCTCCCCCTGCTGATCCCTCCACCCCCACCAGGCCCACTCACCAGCATTATCTGCTGGTGCTACCCGCACCCTCTCCTCCCCGTTGGGGACCCACCATCTTGTGGCCCACCACCCCGCCCCAGAATGAGTGCCCCACCCCTCTCCAAGTTAGATTCCCACCCCCGTACATAGTTAACGAGAATGGTGTAGATAAATTTTTATTTTATTGTTCACCACTCCATGCTGTGCTCCTTAGGGGGATGGTGGGTGGTGAATGTTCGGGTGCGGTGCTGGTGGGGGTGGGGGTGGCAGAGATGGTGGGTAGCAGATGTGCTTGGGATGTGGGTGTGCATACAGGTCAGAGGTGGCCATCGGCAAAGACCTGCCTGAGGACCTCTCTGATGTGGTGGCTGTCCCAGTGGGCCTGGAGGATGGGGGCAGTGCCCGGCTGCTCATAGCTGGTGCCAGCCGGAGGGCCACCCCCCGGGGACACAGTCATCCCCCTTTCCTGCCACAACATTGTGGAGGATGCCACAGGCACCCACCACCTGCAGCATGTTGAGGACCCCGACCTCCAGCTGCATGTGGAGGCACCTCCACTGCCCCTTTAGCAGCCAAAGGCCCGCTCAACAACGTTATGGGTGTGGTTGAGGCACTGATTGAATGCCTTCTGGGTGGGGTCGAGGTGTCCTATGTATGGCCTCATAAACCATGGCTGCAGAGGGTATGATGCATCTGTCACCACGCAGAGTGGCGTGATGATGTCTTCCGCCACTGGGATCTCCCGCTGGGGGACGAAGGTGCTGGCTCCCATGTGCTAGCAGAGGCTGGAGTTTCGGAAGACCCGGGCATTGTGGGTGCGGCTGGCTCAGCCCACTTAGATGTTGGTGAACCGTCCCCTCACATCCACCGGGGCCTAGATCACCACCGAATGGCAGCCCTTCCTGTTGACATACCAGTCGGCGCGGTGTGGCGGGGCATGGATGGGAATGTGTGCGCCATCCAAAGCACTGATGAAGTTTGGAAAGCCCAGGTCCTGGGAGCCGGTGACAGTGTTGTCCAGATCCCCCAGGCAGTCAGATATGGAGCAGAATGGCATTGATGGCTCTGATGACCTACAGGGTGGGGAAGTGGAGCACGTGCTCTAATGCGGGTGTGGTGGCTGTCTCCCCCTGCCTCAGGCCCGTTCTACCCCCCACCCTGCCCAGCCCCCAGTCCCCCACCCATCCAGCCCCTGCCGCATCTGACCCCTTGCAGCGGTGGGTTCCCCTTGCCCCAGCCCCCGCACCCACCCGGCCCCACCTTACCTCTATAATTACAGCCCCAACAGTGGCCTTGCCCACCCCAAACTGTTGTTCCACGGAGTGGTAGGAATCTGGGATGGCCAGCTTCCATATGGTGATTGCGACACGTTTCTCCAGCATGAGGTCTGGCCACATGCAGTTGTCCTGGTGCTGGAGTGTGGGGGCAAGCCAGTGGCAGATCTCCTCGAAGGTTTGCCTTGACATGTGGAAATTCCACAGCCACCTTTCCTCACCCCACTCTCCTAGCACCAAGTGCTCCCACCAGTCGGTGCTGCTGGGGCAGGTCCAGGGGCATCAGGCACCCGGGGGGGTGCCCAGTGGTACCTCGGGTGGGGGAGCTCCATGGCCCCAGGGGGACTGCCCCGCCACCTGATGAGATCAGGTGCAGCTGCGGTGATGGTGCACAGCACTGCCAGCAGGGCATCCATGATGAGGGTGTCCTCCTACAGGACTTGTCGCTGGGCTTCCATGGTGGGCATGAGTGGGCTCTCCCAGACTGGGAAAGGCTGGGCAGCACTCATCTCGTGCGGAGGGGAAGGTGGAGGGAGCGGTTCTTTAAAGGAGGCAGCTGGCTGCAGCCCCGGAAGGGCTTGTCGGTCATGGGACCCCATCTGCGACATTTCCTGCCTTCCTTCTTTTGAAAGAAGGCTTGGAGCTGTGTGGACGCTGTCTTTTGAAAGACCTGTGGCAGCACTTCGAAAGAGTGGATCGAAATGCTGATCCGATAAAGGAGGTGGGTGCTCCCTTTCGACAGCCAATATTTCGACTGCCGAACTTTGATTTTCGCCCTTTTGAAAAGGCGCTCACGTGTAGACCGAGCTTGAGTGAGCAGAATGTGAGGATTTATCACTGAAGCCTTTCTCTCTTCTGCCTCGCAAATATCACTTTTGGCTTTCAAGACTCAATTTAATCCTCATCATCTCTGCTTTTTAAAAAAAACAAAAAACAAAAACAAAAATAAAAACACAACCTCTGAGACACAACAAAGTCAAAGGACAGGAACCAGGCCTTTTTTAGAATATGATCTTTCGAGACACATTGGCTAACAATACAAATTATTCTTGGCCTTAAACACTGAGCCATAACTGATTTGATTGAAATTATATGTATTATTTCCACAGATTTTAAACCTTCATCCAAAGCCCATTGAAGCGAATGGGAATATTTCTGTGGACTTCAGTGGACTTTGAATCAGGTCCAGAGAAGCAAAATGGACTTTCACTTCAGTGTTTAGTATGGCTTTCTTATTATCTGACTTAAAAGAGAAGGGAATCATTTTTATTTTGGGTCAAGAATCACTCCTACACGGCTGCAGTCTTTGAAAATACATATCTTTTTTCTTTAATCTACAAACATTTTAAATCTAAACATACAGTCCCAGTGCATCTAGTATAAATCTACACAAGAAAAAGAAACTCAGAGCCACTACAATTGTTTTTCAGATGGCTTTTAAGAAAAGAGAATAGCACAACATTTCTTTGACCTGTACTATGAATACATACAACTGAAGTCTGCAAGGTATGCTAATAGAATATTCCTTGTAGCTTTCAAGTAGAGAGCTGTTTTCTGACCTCAGGATTTTTATATTTTCCCATTATGTAGATTGACTGTTATGATAGGCTAAGGTGACTGAAGATAACTAGGTCTCAAGGTGGGAATGAATCTGATTGTCAGTGGATTGGTAGAGAAAAGAATACTCAAAGCAATTGTCGGTTACATTATTGGCATTGCATTAGTTGCAAATCAAATAAAGCTTTGAAGCTGCTAATAATTTTCAGAATGGGCATTCATTGACAACATCACCAAAACTGACGTGATAAAGAGACCAAATAAATAAATAAGCAAAATAATGAGATAAAAAAATAAAAAAGTTGGGATATTGTCTTTTTGATTAGTATCACTTTTATTGTCTCGTTTTAAGAAAAGATGATTTTTGTGGCAGAGGAAAAAATTGACACATGGCTGCAAACTGAAATGATGAGAGTCCCTCTTCCTAAGGAGCTCAGTTTACTTAGGAATTGCTTCATAAGCATACCCATTTTTAAGTACTACAATCATAAAGTGCCGAATGGCAAATTTTACAGTTTGTTATCATACGACAGTCAGTGGGATTTAGGCCCCTACATGCTTGCGTCTTTTTGAACAATAAAACTGAAGTTCACAAATCAGATAAGGATGCTGCACACAACACATAAGCCTAGGCAACTTGCTTAGGGTCCTCCGGAACATCTGTGGAAGGACCAGGAACAGAACCTAGATTCCCTGAACACCACTTCAGTGGCTTAAGCAGAGAACCATACTGAGTGTAACTAATGGGGTCAGGGCTGCTGATAGGTGAGGGTAATTCAGGCAGTTGCCCTGGGGCCTGGAATTTCAAAGGGGCCTGGAATTTCAGCCACCACCACTCCTACTTTGGCAGCAGAAGTGGCTGGAGCTCTGGGCCCCTTTGAACTGCCACTGATGCATGTAGCTGTGAGGTGGGCCAACTGCTGCAATCTGAGCAGCACAAAAGACTGATGGCTTTGGCCCTGACCCTTTTGCCCTTGTTTTCGCCCCTTCTGGGGTGTGGAGCTGCACCCTCCTCCCACCTTGGTCTGGGGCCCACAGTGGCTGTCAGCCCTGCTGAACAGGGAATACAGAGGATAAACACAGAAACATTGTTAGTAACGCCACTACACTGTCCCAGGATGTGAGAGAACTCTGGATGCCACATCTTGCCTAAAGGCAGACTGCATTTCTGTAGTTATCTCTGGACATGGGAGAAAACACCTCTCACTCTGATACTCTGAGAGGAGTTGTGAGAGAAAGCCAGCTTCTTCTTTGGCCAGTGTCTTCAGACAGAGACAGAGTTCCCAACCCTCCCAGTTTTGCTGTGAGTCTCCCAGAATCAGGCTTAATCTCACAGAGCCTATGGCATCCAGTCCAGATTTTCAGTTATGAAGAGTCTGTTAGTGCCGGCCATGTTTCACTCCCAAATGTCTGGCACTTACCTGCAGCCACTAGGAGGAGGGACCAATGGCTTTGCATGTTGTCCCCATCCCAAGTGCCAGCTTGCAGCTACCATTAGCCAGGAAATAGGGATCTGGAGAACATTGGCCTGCAGAAAGGGGCAGCATGTTGGACCAACGGGCACCTCCTTACCAATCACTTCTGAGACATGCACAGGACCAGGACTGGCAGGGAACCTACCTTAGCCACACTGCAGCACCAGCTGGGAGTGCCTGTGGTAACCGCTGTCTGGCCAGAGCCTGCAAATCTCACTGCCTCCTGCCCCAGAACCACCTGCCCCAAGCTCCGCCTGAAGCTCACTACCATATGAGTGGTGGCTAAAGCAAGGGTTTTGTGGACATTAGCCCCCAGCTGGCCTGCCCCTCCCCCCCAATAAGCACCCTGTTCCCCTGCTGGAGCCCAGAGGCTCCCTTGCCACCCCCCAGGCTGTCTGAGCACCCACCTCCCCCCTGCCCTGGAGTATGAACTCCAGAGCTCTCCCAAAATTGTGGAGCAGAGTGGAGGCCCCGGCCTAAATAGGAGGCAAATGTAGGAAGCTCTCTGCTAGTGCCCCAGGTCCCTTGCTCAGGGCAGGTCAAGGACCCCAATCTCCCCACAGCTGACCATGCAGATCTCCTTGACCCAGCCCCAGCCCCAGCCAGGGTCCTCTGTGCCTCAGCCCAGCAATGACAAAAACTGAACAGGCAGCTTTGGAGAGCCACAGAGGGCCTTCCAGCTCCCCAGAGTGTGGGGACCTGAGAGAAGCTCCCAGTCTATGTCCCCATCTCACTGGGCTCCCCACCCACACAAGGCAGGGATTTCTGCAACTCTGCAGCTCCTCACAGCTGCCCATTCATGGCTCTCGGTGTGGCTGTGCTGCAGCTCCAAGGCTCCTCTCCCAGACCCAGGTCAGGGGACCCACACAGGCAACTGTGGGGATCCAGAGTGGACTTGCGGACCCTCCTCCTATCCTGAGCAGGTGGGGAATCTAGGGGATGGAGAGACTTGGTGGGACCTGCTCTCATCCCCCAGGAACTCCCCACAGCTGCCCAGGCTGCACAGGTGAAGCTGCTGTCTGGGGAGGCAAACTTCACAGCTGTGGCCCCATCCACGTGCCACATCTTGTCCACCTCGGCCACACCCCCACTCTGCCCAGGTCTGGCCCTTCTTCATTGTCTTCCTATTTTCTTCCCTCCACCTCTCTGCTCACCCCTTCCAACCAAATCTCTGAACCCAGTTATGGCAAATGACGTTTGAAAAAAATACACTCTTCCAAAATTTCTTTCTAAAGAAATTTGAGCATGTTTTCCACTATATTCCACACTGTGAAGATGGACATCCAGAAGGTACCTAATTAAAAGCACTGCATTTCAGAGGAAAATTGTCAGGCACAGGTTTGTTGATATACATTGAGGTTTGTCAGAGATTTATTTGAAAAAACTTTGTACGTAAGGGCAAGTCAGCTGTCCTTCTGAAAACAGCATTACATATTACAAAATGCATGATAAAATCCTTTTCGGTTTTACATTTTCTTAATCAGTATTTCTAAGCTGATTTTATATTTTAAATGTATTTTTAAGCCTTCATAAAAAGCTATCCTGCACCCATCCAACAGCTACCAACACCTGGCCCTTCTGTGATAACATCTCCAGCTCCAGAATCAAGCTAATCAGCCATCAATGGACTCACTAATAGGAGGATGACATGAAGACATCTTCCTCGTTATTGAGTGACAGCTGAGGAGAAGATTCTAGATTGCTACTTATTTAATGCTCTGAAACAAAGACATTATTTTAAGTAAATCAGAGTGCTGTAGTGTGTTCATGACAAAGTTCATTACTTTATGAGAAAGGGAAAACTATTGTATTTTGTGTGATCTCCATAACAATAGACAAACGTAAGAAATTTCATCATGTTTATATTCAAAATATGTTTCCAAAGGTATTAGGCATAACAAAGTATTTTATATCTTGCCAAGGTACTGATTTTGATGGAGGGGTCTCTTAAAACTAGTTAATCAAATAATCAGAAGTAAAGAAAGAGAAATAATTTGCCCAACTATGTGGAAGAAAAATTAATGCCGTCCCTTCAAGGGTTTTCTTTAACAGTGTGGTGAAAGGTGGGTAGAGATGGACAGGAAGGCTTTGGAAGCAAATTTTTTCAGTATAGTAATTTTATATGTGTGCTTTATATTAGGGTGTTCTTATGTTGAACGTATTAAAAAAGCTACTTGTTTGAAGATCCAAGCATTAAAGACTAAAGCTGAATAACCAGATTGTTCATCTAAGAATCTCTGGAAAGATTTTCAGAGATGTGATTTTAATTATCTCCAGCAACAAACTAATGAAATATTTAAAGCAAATTTTAAACTATTACAGTAATGTACAACCGGTTTTGTCAGTAAGTTCAGAAACTGACAGTATATCCCTCCAGATTGGCACATCCCTGTTAAATGGCTTCATTACCAGTCAATGGCGCTTTCACAGGTTCAGTGTTATGCTAATAGGTCTGGCAAGCTGCAAGGCTTTTTACTGAATAGATCTACTTCAGGGGAAGACTTACAAAGCTGCAACATCCTGCTGTGGAGGACACGAGGAGTCATCAAAATAGGGATAGGAAGAGGGGAGATTTGAGCACTAAGACCCAGGGAAGGGATCACCTTTCCTTGAATCTTATACCAGCCACCCATCCTGCCAGGCTCCCCAGCCAGGCTCCACACCAGCCTGACCTGGCCTGGGGCCTCCAGGAGAACAGGAGAAGCAGGGGACGGACAGGAAAGTGCCATCCGCTTTCAAAATATAGGAGGACTATGGCCCCTTCTTCCCCACACCCACCCTTAATTCCAGCACCACCATCCCAGTTCCTGGCAGCAAAGCACAGTGGGAACCAGGAAGGGCCTGGGTATGGAGTATGGGTGGGGTCATGCAGGCAGTTTGGGTAGGCTTAGCCTTCCCCACACTTGCATACCCACTGCCTTGGGTCTAAAACCCTGAACCCCTTAGCCCAAGCCTGGCAAAAGTGAATGAGGATAGGCAACAGCATGGGATGGAGGGAGGAGGGCTGGAGTAAGCGAGGGAGGGGGAGGGGAGCAGCACACCAAGGGACAGGGCAAGTGTATTAGGGTATGTATAATTAGACAGGTGGCAACAGTTCTGAGAGATCCACAGAGGTAAGGAACAGACTTGGCAAATAGGTTCATCTCTCGACTCCAGTTTACCCTGGATCACAACCTGTAGAGATCTATGTGTCAGTCAGATGAAGCATTAGTCCTCATTTTCACCATTCTTATGCAGAAAGGCCCTACTTATTTTTTCTGGCGTTTTTCTGTATTTCATACCATGGTGAATTGCAAAGGGAAGCCTAACATTAAAAGGCTATTTAAAGATATTTTTAGTACCAGTGAAATTAATGAATGCAAAACTATTTTTTTCTTAATTTATCAAATGCAAACATGAGCTTTTTAAATTAGTTTCCTACACATACTGTGCAAATGCACACAGGCACTGACAACCATCATCTCCGTAGTTTCAATATTTCCTCTCTAAAATGGCCCTTCCACCTTCTCTTGGGTGTGTTAGGAGAATTCAAGCCAAAGGCGTATTAGAAATAAAGTTCTTGATTTAAAAGAGCGATAAGCTACTGCAATTTCAACTGAAAGCCTGTGTTATGTTAAAATGAATCCATTTAGCCAAGCAAAAATTTTGCTGGTGAAAATTGCTAGAACCACTGACATATCTCCTGAATAAGGGACAACGTTTACCACCAGAATGTGCAATTTAATGGTAATAAGAGCAATGAATTACTGTGCACTAGACTATCTTCCAAGTCTTGTATCTTTCATCACACACCTTTTTATGCTCAGTAATCTCTAAACTTACATAATGCAAAGAAAATGGCATTCAAAGTGATCTTTATGAACATTTTTGTGTTTCATAGCTTGAAGATAAGAGCTTCTGTCTGCTGTGGAAAGTCTCTGTCAACAGAATCTGTTTGATCAAAGCATCCTTTGTCAGTTATTAGTAGGAGAGAAAATCCACTAAATCGTGATTCTCTGTTATCTGTAGCATTTCCAGCTTGCAGCTTTTGCAATTTTCATGCTTTCCAAATTGTAACAAAAGTTTAACATTTCAAATGTATTTTTGGCATACATGTGGAGGAGCATCTGGGAAAATGTTTATTTTGTTTCTTTTCTTTAGGGAACAATTGAGGATTTTTCTCCTGAGATATATTCTTGCCCTGGCTTGTACATTTCTGTATCATTCCTGGACTCCTAACTTATATTTTTATGAGTCATTAACCATTGCAGTTGAATGAGTCCCAGCTCAGCCTCTCTAGTGAACTAAGCTTCTGTCATATGCAGGATAATGGCTAATCCAAGGTACAAAAATAGGAAGTAAATCACTCTTTCATTGCATAAGGAAACAGCTCCCGCAGGTGTAAACTGGAAGACAGACCAATAAGATATTAGGTGAACCTGAATTCTCCTTCTGTCTACTTAATCCAATATAAATTAAGTTGTAGTGTCTTTTGTATTATTTTCCTTGGACTCTAAATTTTTCATAGCTTTAAAAATCTAAATATATGATTTTCCCCCTTGCTGATTTCAATATTTTAAAACAATTAAATCACTCAAATGACTGACTTCCACTGTTATGCCTCATTACATAACTGAGTTAAATTGATTCAGAATAAAGTGACACACTTCATTTCACAATCATTGGTGTGGATCAACATGTGCCCTTTTTACTTCCTCTTTGTCTCATATTTTCTCTGTCTATTGTTTATAAAGTTTTTTTATTGTCTCCAGTAAGGCAGGCAACAAAGACAAGTGTTGAAGTGTGGCTTTGTAGAGCACAGCATCAAAACTCTCTTGAGCAAAGTTTCCTCTTCTATATAATTCAGTTAGAGCTGTGAAAAATGTCAGATATTTTTCCTTGGGAAATTTTCTTTTTAAAACCTCTTTCCAGAAAAAAATCAGCAGTTTTTCCAATAAACTGGAAGAAGAAGAAGAAGAAGAAGAAGAAGCCGCAACCAAATAAACAAACAAAAAATTAAAACTGTTCTTGGCACAAGAAAGTTGCATTTGGTAACAAGTCTTGATTTTGAAAATCAAAATCCAATGGTTTTAATACAGAAAATGTTACTCTCCAGCTTCTCAAAAATTGGAAAATATCAACCTAAGTATTGTAAAAAAATATGAAAATATGCATTTTGATTAACAAGTTGTTTTCTATCAAAAATGTTTTGACAAAAATCTTTGCAACATGTCTAACTAGAGTATGTTCCCTAGTCTTTTAATGTTCTCAAATTCCACCTGGAATGATGGGGAGCCCTAGAAAGAGCCAACAGGAATACGTTTCTTAATATGACATCAATAATGAGCAAGGAGAGGCTCTGAGTATGAATTTAGATTAGGTGAAATATATGTTGCGCTAACATAAGACTGTTCCTGAGGAAGTAAAGAGGAGCTAGTCTTGATGTAGACCCTCAACATATACAGAACTATGGCACTCATGAGCATTTTGATGGCTGTTAACAAGAGCAAATTCCTTTACAATAAGCTGAGACATATTCATTCAATATCTGTGATTGCAATAACATTTTCTTTGCTTCAGTTTTCTTAATGAAGCAGTAAAATAAAATAAAATTGAGTTGAATTAAGCTTTCCCCCCTCCTTTGGCCTGCACTAATTCCCTCAGCATTAGAACATATTAAAGTACATAAACTTTCTGCCCAACCAACTAAATATTCTAATGTATTTCTTTCTCTGAAGAATGGGTATTTGTGCATGCACTAGAATAAGGCTATGCCTCCCTCTTATATGTGCCTATCGTTGGAAAATAGCTATGTATAATTTACTTTAAATATGAATATTTATTTTGCGGCTAATGCAAATTTCAAAAGACTTAAAAAAATCTAATAACCTCAGATGCTTCAGAGTTCTGTCTTTTTAAAATGCTTCCCAAGCTCCACTCCTGTGGATGGATACTATTGAATATAAATCATATGCTGTTAAAAAGACAACACCCTTCAGTAGGTCAGGAGACTTTTTAAAGCACCAGAACCAAATATGTTAATATTAAAGATTACAGACAAAAAAAAAAACATTCTAATTAGCTGTGCAATATGTTACCACTCTTGTGCTTTTGCACGCTCAGAATTTTGATCATTTCACAAAATTTGGGGCAGCTGTGAAATACTTTGCACTGAAGCACTTAAAATATCCAAGAGCAACTTTTGCCTGAAAATTTGCCCATACGCATATTTGAACCTGAAGTGCAGGGAGCCCGAGCTTCATGCTACCCTGAGTTGCACCTGTGGAAACCAGCACTAACTCTGCTAAAGTCACTCTAATATAAACCTGGTGTTGGGGACTTTACAATCAGGCCCAGGGTGCATTTCTGTATTTTAACAATGAGAAGTCCTGTGGCACCTTATAGCCTAAGGCTATGCCTACACAAGAGGCTTTTCACAGTTAACCTGGGCTTTTGTCGTGAAAAACCACGAAGCGTCTACAAGCAAAATGAGCTTTGTCGACAGTTTGCGGTCAAAACCTGGCACATCTACCGGCAGTGTTATACCTCTCCCCATTCAGGTATAATTCCTCCCTCGATAGTGCTCTGTTGACACAATGGCTGTGTAGATGCTTTGGGGCCACTTTGTAGACAGACAGGACTTCCGGTTCACCAGGCAGCCCTGTTTGCAGAGCTTCTGGTCGGCTGTTCTGTCAAGACAGGGCCAGGCAGTCTGGCTGCTCTCTGTTGACAGAGACGATTGCTCTTTCAATCGGCTTTTATGTGTAGACGTAATCTGTCAACAAATTTTTTGCTGGGAAATCACTTTCAACAGTGACTTCTGTCAGCACAGGCTTCTTGTGCAGACATAGCCTAACAGATTTTTTGGAGCATAAGCTTTTGTAGACAAAGACCCACTTTGTCAGATTCCCATGAAAGCTTCTGTTCTGATAAATCAGTTAGCCTATAAGGTGCCACAGGATCTCTCATTGTTTTTGCAGATACAGACTAATGCTGCTACCCATTTGATATGCATGTGTTTTGTTTCCACCTCTGCCATTAGATGGCTTTTCTAACATTTGCCTTTACTTAGAGACTTTACAAATAAAGGTACAAGTTATGATAGGCTTACTCCATTTTTAATCACTCTTTGAATAAAAACAGAGAGGGAGCCGTGCTAGTCTATACACTATCAAAACAAAAAGCAGTCAAGTAGCACTTTAAAGAAAAACTATTTTGCTAGTCTTTAAAGTGCTACTTGACTGCTTTCTCTTTGAATAAAAAAAGTCTCTGACTTCAATGACACATTCCCTTGAGTAAGAACTTCAGGATCTGGGTAAGTTTTTGTGTAGTGCAACACACCTACAAGACTGATGGTAAATAATATCACGTTGAAAGCTGACTTTGTACATCTACTCATATATATAGTACTGATTGCTTAAAAGTTCCATGTGCATGTCTGAGGAATCTTCTTTCCTATACACCATCAAAGATCAATAAAGGAAAGAACAACAATCCTTCAAGTAAGTCCAGCAATAGGAGAGGTACATTTTGGTGTATTGTATTGCTGGGAGTGTATTGCTAAATAGACAGAGAAAGAAGCCACTAAGGAAACAAATATTGTAATCCAGTTTCCTAAAGTGGCTGAATATGCTGTATCTTACCCTATGACTGGATGATCTCCTAGCCCCAAGAGCCAGTGCTACTGCTAAGGTGCTGGGAGCTGCAGAGGCAGCAGTAAGTATGAGACAAGCAAAAAGCAGCAGCAGGAATAGCTTGCTGATGCTGGTGAGCTGGTGATAGGTGATGACACGTTTTGGGCTTTGAAGGCCACCCTTGTTTATCGCTCTGGTAGTTTAGTTGCAGGCCACAGCTAAGTGGCAGCCGGGCACAGAGAAAAGGTAGCATGTCCTTCAAGAACGCTAATAAATCATAGCTGATCAGCAAGAGACAGCTACACCTCATCACTGTTCTTTGCTGGCTCCCGTATCTTGAATAGATATCTACTAACATCTTCTCCAACTGGTGATTTTGGAAGATGGAATGAATGCCTGCCGGGTGGATGGTCACTTCCTATGGCCCCCCTTTTAGGACAGTTTCTGCCATTGTAAGTTTCCTTTATGCTTCCTGTAGCAACTTCTCCCTCCCACCTAAGATGCATGTAGCATATACACTCAAAAACCTATCTTTAGTCATTAGTAAAATAACTTGGAAGCTCAGTTATTGCTCCTTCTTGGCTGCTACATCATGTCTGGTACTTCCCTTTGTGTTACACATCCTCTGGACTAACAGGACCTATGGTATCATCCTAGTGTACATCAGGTATGTCTTTCCCAAGTGAATCCTCTTCTCCCACGTCTGCAACTGTTACCTCATCATTATCAGAATCAGATGCCAGGAAGACAACATGCTAACCCTCATCTGACCTCAAAAAGTGCTCCCAGATCCACAGATGTCTGCTCCTTCCTGTCAAATTAGCCATAGTTTTCTCTGGAACACCAATCTGTGGTCTGCTGCAGGCAAAGTTGCTGGGTTGAGAGGAGAGCAGCAAAGAGTAAGACACATTGCTGCTGGGAGTCTGTGCCCGCATGGTTGGCTTTGGTCTCTTTTTATACTTGTGCCTTTTTGGAAGCCACATCTCTCCCTTTTTGCAAATGTCTGGTGACCACCAGTATTATTGCTGCTGTTACACTCCTCCTCCTCCTCTTCCACTGAGTGCAGACACTTCAGCTGAACAGAACAGATTTCAGAGGTCAGTTCCCCTTAGGACACAATACGCTGAATGTAATGCAAGCAGGAGAAATACGAAATACAAAACCAATGGTGACAAAATAAATTCCTGTCAGATCAAAGTTAGAGGGGCAGTTGCCCTTAGGACAAGGACACACACTTGCAAAATGGTGTACTTCACCAACATGATGTAAAAGAAAAAAAGTGGACCGCAAATTACTGTCAAAGGCAATCAAACCCAGTCTGTAATTTGATCCAGGGGATAAAAAGAGACTCTGGTCAGGTCCCTGTCTCATCAGAATGAATTAAACAATTATAAATTATTATAATTAAAAATTCAGAGCATACATAGGGTGTTTTACATTTTTGAAGTGTTATACAAGCATTAGCTGTTTAATCCTGGAAGGGGAGCAAACCTTACATCGCCATGACTGAGTTTTCATGACTGGCGGAGCAGAAAGAAGGCCACAAGGAGGAGGCTGTATTCAGGTCAAGGACACAGTATTATGTTATGGGCTGATAAATAGCAAATATGGTAGGAAGATTGATGTGAAATGTCCTTTATTTATAGTGCTTTGAGATAGGCCTCATGCTGTTGAGGACAAAATGCCTATAATTGTGGTACAGAAAGAAGTGCATACAGACAATATATCACGTAGATCTGAGAGAATGATAGAGCCAATGTGAGCAGGTCACCACTGCTCTGAACCACAGTCCGCACATGGAATGTAAAGTCACCCAATTCCTGGGATTTGACTTTTTAACAAACAAATGAACAGCAATGCAAATGCAATCCCAGCCTATTTCCTGGAGTCCTAGTTCAAGGTGATAGAGCCCACACTTCTCTGCCACAGACCTCTCACCCCTCACCCCCATACCCCACCAGAGCAGCCAGTTCTGAAGTCTGCTGACATCCCTTTTAATTCTTCCAGCTGCAGTAAGGAACTTGGCATAGATGACAAGTGTAGTGAATTGCATCTAGTTTTCACCCCCATCTCTAGGTCAGTTCATTAACCTATTCCTAACCTGTTCCAGTGTGGGGTCCTCAGACAGGAAGTAAAGGCCCGTCTCATTCATCTAAATATAGAGGTGAGGACAAATGGTTTCCTCTTGGTTACGTTGAATAATACAATTCATATTTAATGGATTTTTTTATCTGATTCAGGCCATATAATGAGGAGGTACTGGGAACGGAGGGGACAGGGGAGCAGGGGGAGAGGAATAAAAAAGTGAGAGGGTGGAGGGAACTTTTTACCAGCAAATCTGAAAAATGTAAATCTGGGCAATGAATCAAAAGCAGGCAGTTAAAAGCGTGTACAGGTCTGCTATTTAAATAGTGTCTTTTACTGCCTACAGCACGTAGCTACCAGAAAAGTTTTAATCAGAATTACTATAGAAAAGTATCTGTTTCAATGTTGTCTGTCTGTTGAAAACTATGCCAGGAGAAATGGCTGTATTATATCAAAATGGTGTTTGCATAAGAAAGTCTCATGTCTTTACAAAAAGAGGGAAATTGATGACAATATTATTTTGAACCTAAACGTATTTTATCAACATATATTAAATATATTTCTAACCCCTTGGATCTAATTATTGCAAAATCTTATCAGATGTTCAATTTAGATAAATATCCCAGTGAACATGCCAGTCTTTGCATGAACAGTGAAAATATTCACACACTGAAACCCCTTCCCTTTCTCTCTCACTCTCTCACACAGATCTATACTGATCATAAATAAATTCTCTCATATTTGTCAGTCTCACTAATAAATCCTGCAATCTTTACTTCTGAGATGAGTCCTGTGAAAGTCAAACAGGATTATTTGCATAAAAATTTCTTGTATTGAATAAAGGTTGTAGATTGGTCCCATTGTCTCTCCCCAGGACCTAAGAGGTAGTATTTCAAATGTCTAAGGCAGGGGTCAGCAGCCTCCGGCATATGTGCTTAGAGTGGCATGTGAGTTGATCTTCATCGGCATGCGAGGCAGGAGTTCAGCCCTACCTGACCTCCTCCATGCAGCCAGGACCTTGCTCAAAGCCATGCTGGCCAGCTAATGCTACCAGCCACCTCCTAAACAGTAAAACTCTGCATCTGAATTTATTTATTAATAAAGCTGTTGTAAAAATAGGACTATTCGTGACTTGAAAAAGCATCACTGGGCATTCAGACCATACATAGAGGTCAAAAGGTCAAATTTTGGCTCTACCCCTTGGAAAGGTTGCTGGCCCTTGTCTAAAGGTTTTGTCTACACAGCAAAGTTATTTGAAATAGCAGCCACTCTTTTGAAATAACTATGCAAGCTTCTACACAACCCAGCTGCTCTTTTGAAATCATTTCAAAATAGCGGTGGGCTTATTTTGAAATTGGTAAACCTCTTTGGCTACGTCTACACATGAACGCTACATCGAAATAGATTATTTCGATGTAGTGACATCGAAATACGTTATTTCGATGAATAACGTCTACACGTCCTCCAGGGCTGGCAACGTTGACGTTCAACATCGACGTTGCACAGCACCACATCGAAATAGGCGCTGCGAGGGAACGTCTACACGCCACAGTAGCACACATCGAAATAAGGGTGCCAGGCACAGCTGCAGACAGGATCACAGGGCGGACTCAACAGCAAGCCGCTTCCTTATAGGGCCCCTCCCAGAAACAGTTGCACTAAACAACACAAGATCCACAGAGCCGACAACTGGTTGCAGACCCTGTGCATGCAGCATGGATCCCCAGCTGCAGCAGCAGCAGCCAGAAGCCCTGGGCTAAGGGCTGCTGCACACAGTGACCATAGAGCCCCGCAGGGGCTGGACAGAGAGCGTCTCTCAACCCCTCAGCTGATGGCCACCATGGAGGACCCCGCAATTTCGATGTTGCGGGACGCGCAACGACTACACAGTCCCTACTTCGACGTTGAACTTTGAAGTAGGGTGCTATTCCTATCCCCTCATGGGGTTAGCGGCTTCGACGTCTCACCGCTTAACGTCGATGTTAACATAGAAATAGCGCCTAACACGTGTAGCCGTGACGGGCGCTATTTCGAAGTTAGTGCCGCTACTTCGAAGTAGCGTGCATGTGTAGACACGGTCTTTCTGTAAGAAATAGTGCCTATTTCAAAATAGATATTTCAAAATATGAGCTATGTTGACAGGGAATAGAGCCTATTTCAAAATAAGCCATAGTGCATCCAATGGCTCTATTTCAAAATAAGCTCTATTGTGCGTAGATGCTCTATTTTGAAATAGCTGAGGACTATTTAAAAATGCATTGGATGTGTAGCTGTATCCTATTCTGGAACACCTTAAATTCAGGAATTCGCTGCTGTGTAGACATAGCCTAAGTCAGCAATTTAAACATTAAAAGGGACAAAATTGCTTTGCACTGTCATGTGCTCTGTTGGGATGAGAATCTGTGTATGAACTCTTGTCTCTCGCACATAAGAAATGGGAAGTAGGTAAACCTGGCCTTTTGCTACTGATTGTGGCCTCAAATCACCTGTAAATGGTACAGATGTGTGGAGGCAAAAACGGAATCTGGAGGAGCCACCCTGACAACCAGGATTGGGCTGGGCAGCAGATGGGAACCTCTGCACTGAATCTCAGTGACTCCCCAATTTGCAGATGCATAGCATCCATCCTATATACCTCTTA
The DNA here is from genome assembly GCF_033958435.1 of Carettochelys insculpta. Classification (NCBI taxonomy): domain Eukaryota; kingdom Metazoa; phylum Chordata; order Testudines; family Carettochelyidae; genus Carettochelys; species Carettochelys insculpta. The sequence continues at coordinate 85,295,576 of NC_134138.1, read as the reverse complement.
CCCTAACACCCAAACCTTCCCTCAGAGCAAACTTCCACCACGCCTGTTTCTGAACTTGGGGCTATCCCCGATCTGAGTTGGTAACATATGGTCAAATGTGCAAAGGAAACACAAGATGCTGCCAGAAGAATGACACTCTGTGTGACTTCAAGGTATAAGATGGGTGATAATATAACAATGCTGTGCAGCTGTTCACTTAAGGGAGGCATTACCAGCCACAATTTATGGCAGCTACAGATGTCACTAGCAGCCAAATTTGCCCATTTGGAAAAGACATCATGGGTGTATTTTCCAGGCTAACCTGTCCCACCACAGCCCTATTCAGAGGCACAAACGCAATGTGTGTGCCCCATCTGACTCTTTAAAAAACAACTCAGAAGGAGCAAACATTATTTGCGCCTGTTATTACAGATGTAAAAGCCCATTTGGTGCTGCATAGCCTTTGAAAATGTAGCCCCAGACATTTGTTGGCCCACATGAAAATCCTTCCAGGATTACATATGTAAGTATAGGCTGCTTAATTCTCCAAATCAATATACAAGGGGAAAAAAAGTCAGCTGGTGTTTGACAACAAGATAATACAAGTTGTATGATTTCTTCCAGCCTGCTCAATTATTGCAAAGGCTAGGGATTATTTAACACACTTAAGAGTTGTTAATTTTCATAGCAGTAGCTTGCAGACAACCTAAATTAAAACAGACTGCTGCTGTGCTGTTACTTTGGATAATCTCTCAGCTTGGTGTTCTGCATTACCAGACTCTGTTCACTGCATGCAAATCAAGAGAACTGGAGAACTGGAACATAAAACTTTTGCCAAATAGACATCCTGATTTGTTAAATCATGCCATGCTATCAGTGTATTCTTTTTTTATGGTAAGTCACCTCATGTTACATTGCATCATGCAAATATTATGCTAAATGTAGCATGCGACACCATGACACATCATGCCATGGGAGTTAACAGCACTGTGACACCAAAAGTGTGACATGGAACATTATTTTTAACAAAGGACAGTATAAATGCGGCATCTTTAATTTTCTGTTTGGAGAGTGATATCACCAGAATCGAATCAAACAAAGTTAGGGCACAGATGACAGGCTTATAATAAAAGAGGCACACAGGACTACTGTTTTGCATCACATCTGACCTATTATGCAATGTACATCTGCTCCATATGGTGCCTCTGTGCAGTGGTGTTTGGGAAGACTTCGAATAATTGCTCATCTCTTTCCTCATCGACTAACAATTTTGGTTTAGAAACAAAGCACATCTGCCTACAGTGTTCAACATTACCTGAGTGTCAAAGAAGATTGACTATTAATTCTTAGTAATTTGTTTGCATGTAGGGGAGGCAATTGTAATGTTTTCCTCTTACATTATCACTCAGCAGGGTCCATGTATTATAAAATAAGTTTAACGTGATCTTAACCAACCAGAACGATACAGTAAAAGTATGCGGAACTAGAGGCTGTTAGGTGTCTAGATGAAATGACTGGTGTTGGCATTTGCAAGAAATATTTGATGTATGGTGGGGAGAAGGGTTGTGGTAGAGAAAAGAACCAGCAAGAGGAGACATGAATAACAGGAAAAGGCCATGTTTAACATATTTATGAAGTATATATGTTCCATAGATATAAATAAAAGAAGCATTTAAAAATCTTAGAGCCCATGGCTGATGATAAAAGCATCTCTGAGTTTTGATATGGGAAAGGCTGCAAACATACTGTACTGCGACTATCTACATCAGTGAATTGATACTACATTTTCACTGGACCCTTCGTTGCTGTTGCATTTTCACTGGAATTCTTGCATTTTGCTTACTCATGCTGACTACAGTACCACAAACAAACTATAGTTTAAACACGTCTGTACAGAAAACTAAATCCCGACAAGGTTTTCCTGCTGTTAATAACCTGGCTGTCTGAAACATATACAAACAAATATAATGTGAAGAGGAGCAGAGGAAATATTTGGTAATACGAAACCAAATGACTATTCAATAATTAAACTCACCTGGAACAGTTTCAAAATATCCAGAGTGGAGGTAGATCTTAACTGAATTTCAAGTCCAGATCTGTCCAGACTGGATGGGGGGAGCGTGTTGAGGGTATTGGTAATAATTGAGTTTACTCCCCTAGGTCTGAACTTGCCTTTATAATTTTATAGCTGATATTGGATCTGAAATGGAAAAAGCTTACTTTTCTGGATCTGGTTCAGATTTGGATCAGATGAAAACCATTTTCAGTGATTTTTAGAGTGACCAGATTTCCTAATGTGGAATACAGGACTCCTGGTAAAATTACTCATTCAGGTGAGTTCAATGACAATCCATCGCAACCATGTAGTATAAACATTCAAATTAACATCAAGTTGACTCAGCCCCTGTTAAACATATTTATCATGTTGCTAGATTCTTTTTACCTTCTTATCTCTAAGGCTATAGAGCTCACAGGGGGAGAGAGATGTGCACACACTCCTGTACACATCTCTCACTCATATAGGAGGGGATCAACTAACCTGACTCTCCCTGGCTGGCACTCTCCACCCTCCTTGCCTGAGTGTGCTTCCAGGACAGGCCCACCTCTCCTGGTACCTGAAGCCACATCTTCCTGAGGAAACAAGGTAGGGACACTTGGTCACTGGAAAGGGGTGAACTCCTTGGGGACGGGGGGATATGGAGGAGCAGTGGGGCTGGGGAATACAAAGGGGAATACTTCTGAGAGGTAACAATGGGTGGGTACATAAAGGACTGATGGGCAGACAGCAGAGGAAACAATTAGCTGGCCCCCATTTGGCACCAGCTCACACTCACCAGCCAATGACGAGTGCAATACAAAGGCAATGCCAGTCAGAAAGGGGATGGGGATGAGACCTTGCTGGACAGGAGCTGGCACATGATTGGGACTGTGCTGACAGACCAACAGCAGGAGCATCCAGCTACATGCACTTCAGCTTTGCAATGCCATGAGATTTTCTCACCTACCACCATCACTGGCCACTGGACTACACATTCACCACTGTTGGGCCAGTGGCTGGCAAGCAGGGATCTAGGCAGTTTCAAGACCCACTAGTACTGATGTGAGAGAGACAGAAAACATGGAGAAATTTGCCTGTTTTTTTAACAAAATGTTGGGATACCTGCAGGAGTGCTCAAATACAGGTCTGTTCCTTTAAGGACAGGACATTTGGTCACCCTAGTTATGAAAGAATGGCTTGCAAAAGTTTGATACCATTGGCTCCACACAAGTATTAGTGAAGCCAGTACTACTACTACACTTCTTACTGTGGTCTAACTAAATCGGCCAGGGGTTGAATAAATGGTGTTACGTCAGTGGAAAAATTTCTCCTGTCAACATAGCTATCAGCTCTTGCAGAAGTGCATTAGCTATGGTTCACTAAAGCACTGCAGGATTTTAATTGTAGACCAGCCCTGAGTTTGCTACCAATATGAATTCTGAAAACTCTTCCAGATCTTTATCCAAAGTCCTTCAGTCCAGCTGTGTTTTAGAGACATATACTGTAAAATTTTCAGAAAAGCAACTAAGTGATTTGGGAGCCTGTGGCTTGTGGAGATGAATGCTTAGATAAGGCAAATTGGCAAAATTTATTCTGAACTAATTTGCTGCATACTATTCATCTTTGTGGACCCTGCTGCAGTGAAAGTTTCCTAGGGCATCTAATTTGTGCTTGTTTCAAGGCAGGACAGAGCACAGTAGACTAGGGAACTGGAATAATGAATGACAGGGTCACCAGGAGGCTAGCATGGGGTGCATTTAGATCCTGGCTTTGTGTGAGCTAACTATCCATCTAGACTCAGGTAGTCAGTTATTTTTACCATTATCTAAATGTTTTGTTCAAGGTATAGTAATGACCTAGACTCCAGAGAAACATTTTTCACTCTGATATAAGCATCTGGTGGTCAAGAGTTGGCCTATGGTCTGCTTTTTGACTTCCCTGATCAGATAAACTTTAAGTCCTACTGAAACTCAATCACTTTTAGGCAATGAATTTCAATGAGATGTTGGCACCAAAGTGATTTAGGTACTTTTGAAAGTAGGATGGAAACTTTTAAATCACTTTAGATATCTTTCAATTTTTTTCTCATGGTCATTGTTCAAATTTTGTCAGGTATATGGGAAATCTAAATCATTTTGTTTTGCTGGTAACCACTGCCACAATGCTTTCAACTAGGAAAGGCATAACTGCATTAATCTATATGTATTAGTGAGAACTATTGTATTCTAAAAGCAGCATTTCCAGTAGTAACATTTAAAAAATTCTGGATGGTTATTACATGATCCACAGGTTGGATATCTGAGGGACTAGTGCAGCAGTTAAGTGTCATTAGGTGATTCCCCTAGATTTCCAACCCCTCCTTTTGTACATCTCCTGCTACTTTCTAAAATCAATTTAAAATCAATGGATATCAAAATGGGAAGGCCATTTAAAATATCCCCAAAGACAACAAGCCCATATTTCTTTAAATAGTACTGCATTTTTGGGAATGGGATTTGACTCTTTCAAGAAATTAGTTTGCAAATAGTATGTTAAAGAAATGATGCCAGCAATAATAAAAGAACACAAAATATAGGAACAAAAATGTGACTTCTCACATTTAAAGAGTTGACAAGAAAGTCAGATGCTAGGGGAACAAGAATAGCACTCTGCCGGCACTGTCGGCTGAAGTTAGATGGTAAAACAGCCACCTGACCAAACGGCAACATATGGATCTTGGTAATAGTAGCCTTCACAATTACAGTTGGAAGCCACATTATGTTTTGTAAATATTGCTGTGATGCTGATTTCTCTGTAGAGTACTTGTGTTTATTTAAATGGCACTAGCCTTTAAAAATAATGTGTTCTCTAATTTTTGCTGTTCTAATAATTGTTCCTTTGATAGACCACCCTCTACCCATGGTTTGGTTGGCTTTTATAACTGTACTTTAGTCTCCACAGTTGACTTGATTAGTTTTCCTTCAAGTCCTCTTCCTCAGCTTTGTCGTCCCAGGGCAGACCCGGTTTTACAGAGCTTCAGCAGCAGAAAGCTTGACTGTCGGTTGATTGTAAACTAAATGTTCTTTTTACATGCTTATGTGCGGGCTATGTTGGAGGTAAAGAACAAACCCTCTGGCTTCACCACAGCATCCACAACATCTCAGTTGACATATTTTGAGGTAAGAATTCTGGATATCTCTACTGAGTGTGTGATTTGAGTTCCTCCTAATTGTGAGGATATTGATGGTTATGCTGTGGAGAAAATTGAGTGGAATCAGAGTGAACTGTCTTCACCTATGAAAATCAACCAGCAAACATGTAGCACTTTAAAGCCTAACAAAATAATATCTTAGATGTTGTGCTTTCATGGAACAGGCTCGCTTCTTTTGATTTGTTAGAATACAGACTACATGTCTATCTCTCTGTTACTATTCATCCGTGAAGGCAGAACAGTGTCTTTTGAGGAGTAAATACCGCATTGTCTCGACTTGGACTTCAGGTAATAGTGAACTCTGAGGGACTGTGACTGTTGGAAGAACTTGTGCTACAACCTGTGATATATATCCACATTCAACCACATTCAAATCTAGTGGAGATGCACTGTGCTGACAACTGATAGGGATTGTCCAGTCCTCCCTTAAGGAGAGGAAGCTGCAAACTCCTATGAAAGACTCATATAGGATGTGTCTACACTTGGCCAAAATTTCAAAAAGGCCATGCTCATGGCCAAATCGGAGAATACTAATGAGGTGCTGAAATGAATATTAGTGCCTCATTAGCATGCTGCCAGCTGCAGCACTTTGAAAGTGCCGCGTTTTGATCACATGTGGCTTGTCTACATGGGGCCCATTTCGAAAGGACCCCACAACTGTTGAAATCCCCTTATTCCTATCAGCTAGTTGAGACAAGCAGCTGATAGGAATAAGGGGATTTTGATGGTTGTGGGGTCCTTTCGAAAAGGAGCCCCCAAGTAGATGAGCCATGCGGGAGCGAAAAGTGGCACTTTTCAAGTGCCACAGCTGGCAGCATGCTAATGAGGCTCTGAATATTCATTTCAGCACTTCATTAGTATTCTCCGATTTGGCCATTAGCATGGCCCTTTAGAAATGTTGGCCCAGTGTAGACATGGCCATAGTGTTCTATGCTCCAGAAATCATCACCTGATATTGATAATCTTACCATCAGCCGATATCTCATCTTCCTTTTATTGTTAAAATTATTGGAAAAACTGTGAACAATTCTCATAGTATCTAGATTCTTCTGGTTTCCCAGACACTGGTAAATCTGGCTACTTGGCTAACTATGGTAACAGTGTCTGTAATAACTGTATTCACTGTTAATTTGATCCTAGTGATGGGTGAAAATAGGTATCCTTATTGATATTGTTAGATTGCCTGTTCTTGATCACAAAGTGTTGCTAATGCTCTTGCAGACCTTGTGGGGAGTGGGCGGATCTGTTCTTGAGTTGCTTCATTCTGATCTCATAGGTTAGACATTGGGGAAAATTTGTATCTTTTAGGGGAGCTAGGTGATAAGTGATGACCAAGGGACACTGTGAAATCCCCATCACTGATTTTTTTAGAGAACAGATTAGACAAACACGTCAGGGATGATCAACCTATACCTGAACATGCCACAGCACAGCAGGAAGTACTGAATAAACTCTCAAGTTCCCATTTGGGTCTAAATTTCTATGATTCTGCAGTCCCTCCAAGAGATCCCAGATAACAGTGTCCATCTGTCCCATTTTGGGGTGCAACTCATACCGTGAGATTATATCTCTGCCTTCCTCTCATCCTGGATGCCTTAAAATGCTCTGTTGTTGTGGTCCTCTTATCTGGATCATATAAGCATGCACCGAGTGTGTGATAAGCAGCCTTACTTCAGTATGTCTGACTCCAGCAGCCTGCTTTTTTACATCACAGCAACGCTTCTCTCCTAACCAGTCTTTGTTACTAGTGGGCAAGTGACCCCAACATACCTCCAGTCCTGGATTTACCCGTAACCATCTGCCCTGAAGTGTCCAGTCCTCTCCTGGACCACTCAGGGAAATACTAAGATCTGTTTGCACTTTAAAGAGCAGAAGCTTGCCTGACTAACTGGAATTCAAATACATATTTAATCAGACTTCTGGGGTGAGAAGAAGGCATCTAAAGGTCAGTTTCTCAGATGGAAAGGGGGATTCTTGCCCCAGAGCCAGACTTTTAAAGGTATTTAGGCATCTAGTGGCCATTGCAAGTTAGATATCCATGTATCTTTAAAAATCTGGCCCCTAGAATTTAAGATAAGTTCTTTCCCCATTTATCATACATCTCTTTGCACAAATATAATGCTTAGATTCAAATCATATGAAACAACGATTCCTGCCTTATCTACAGAAAATGATCAACAGGGCTACAGAAATTATCCTCGATTGGAGAAACACAAAAACATGGGTCTTTCATTACAGCAAGAATGGGGAGTTGACCCCCATCACCAACACTTATAGAACTGGTTTGTTAGTTGTCTGTCAACAAATTTGGGTCATTTAAATCAAAGTTGACATGTTCTGACATTAGATTATGTGGCCGGAACATGCTGTTTCAAATTGGACATAATAATACTAATAGGTTTTGTCACATCTTTACACTTAACATACTTGAGCTAAATATGTGCACAGATGCATGGAAGGTATGTTTTTGATTATGTCCTTGCACAGGGGTCAGACAGAACAAGGAATGAAGACAGCATTAATATTCTCTTGAAGACATTTAGTACCTTGATCTCCCCTGTGCCTCATCACACTACCTACTGTAATTTTAATTCCTCCCGTGTAATGAGGCTTCCATCCTCCTGATGTCTTCATCTACATTGGTAGGTTTGAAGGAAACAATGGAATAGAGCTCACCAGGAAGGGCAATGTTGTATGATGTGGCTGCCATAAGTAACTCTTTTAGAATTGCCCTAACCACCCCAGACCCTTGGCTGCCTTCTCATCATGTGATCTCCTGGGTTACTCTGTTAATTTATCATGCAAAATAATATTTTAATATATAAGAAAACCTATATCCTTGTCCTTTCATTTGGTGAGTCTGATCATCACTTCACAACATACAACATAGACACATGTTCATTTATCTCCCATAACTCACTATGGCTATGTCTACACTTGGCCAAAGCTTCAAAATGATCATGCTAATGACCAAATCGAAGAATACTAATGAGGTGCTGAAATGAATATTCGGTGCCTTATTAGCATGCAGCCAACTGCAACACTTCAAAAGCACAGCGTTTTGCTCATGCGTGGCTCATCTACACAGGGGTACTTTTCAAAAGGACCCTGCAAATGTTGAAATCCCCTCATTTCTATCAGCTGTTTTCTACATTTGCAGTGTCCTTTCAAAAAGGATCCCTGTGTAGATGATCCGCGCTTGAGCGAAACGCTCACTTTCGAAGTGTTGTGGTTGGCAGCATGCTAATGAGGCACTGAATATTCATTTCAGCTCCTCATTAGTATTCCCCAATGTGGCCATTAGCATGGCCATTTTGAAGTTTTGGCCAAGTGTAGATACAGCCTATATAACATTCCATTCCATCTGTACGCAATGACCACGCATTTGTCTAACATAACAGTGAATGTATCAGAAATCTTCAGTGGTAGAAGCATGAATTTCTAAATCATGAGATAAAGAGCCAGAGCTGTGTAGTTGGAGATTGTTAATATTTATTATGTGTGTATCAGCACAGAGGGGAACTTGTAAGACACTCACATGTAGGCCACATGTACATGTCTCTTCTCTCCACAGTGCTCCAAAATAGTGAAAACCGTGGACCAGATTCCATGTTATAGTTAATTCATTGAAAAATTCCTTCTGGATTCAGCATTACAGTGAGTACTTCACAATGAATAACTTATCGGACAAATTTAATCTCTTTTCAGCATATGGACTCTGAAATCATTCTGTTATTTGATTGCATTCAATGGTAACTTTTCAAACATTTTTACTTTATGGGTTGATGTGGTTATTTAGAAGCTGAGTCATGTAGCTTAGCAGTGATGGGTCACAGATGTCACCTGGTCTTGCTTCTATTCCCCCACTGATGAGCTTGCAGACAATCCCACAGTTAAATCTGGCATGTGCAAATTTAAAATTGCATGTCCGTTAGTGCTGTTGTTTGAGACTTTGTAATTTGATTTCTTCAGTTATTGAATTCTTACTGTTTGGAGCACAGACTCAGCAGGGGGCAAGTAAGTCTGAAGCTAATTCATTTAAAAACTCACATAAATATTAATGGAAATATTTTTGCCTTATTCATACAGCTTTACTGAGCATCAAAATCCAAAATTGTGTTATAGTAATAGAAAGGGTTATACAAACATCACACATCATTGCTCAACATAGATATATTTATTTAGCTTTTTATTTATTATATCCCAAGTATTTTTCTTATTTAATACTTATACCCCAATCCTTCATCTTCTTGAGTGTAGACAGACTGCAACGCTGTCTTTGAGTTTACTAGATTCAGTTGATCTCCAAACATGTGCAGCAGTCTGTTTCCCCACAGGAAGTCACAGGACTGAAGCTTTAAACCATAATAATACTCTGAGATTTAAAGCTCTGGATGTTATTGTTGTGTTTGTTATACAAACATGTTAAGAAATAATCCCTGAAATGCACCTTCTTTATTTAGAGTGGCATATGTATATGTGTTTACTTCAACACCTATATAGATTTGTACTTTAGGTAGCATTAAAGAGCTGGTACTCAGCTGAGTTCTTACTTGCTTAATCCATAATCAACAAAATTGTCAGCAAACTTCTAGTGGCAGAATCTTTGTGAAATTGAGGGACAAGTGATCATATGGCACAGAAGAAAAAGTAACCCCCCTCTCTGCACAAACTAACAATATTTTCACCATTTGTTACGTAGAAATGTTTGCAATGTTGTTAAGTAACTCATCAATTTTGGAATTTCACTGTATTTTGCAAAAGGGACAGTTTCACATAGAAACATGAACATTCAATGTATTTGCCCATTATTTATATGCAGAAACTGGACTTCTGAATATCTTTTATTTCAGATTTTTCAGGTGTATGCTACAGGATTCATGTTTATAAATTTACATTTTGAACTGATCTAAAGCAATTAAAATCACATAATTTTGAACAAAAACCTTAACATTTCACAGGAATTTTCAACACAAGAGCAATGAAGTCAACTTCAAATAAAATACAAAAGCCAATAATTAATTTTGATGTGTTTTGAACTTCATTGTGAGTATTCTACATAACCCTGGAAAAAAACATTACATATTTTTCTGGCCCTAGATTGAATTTAGAGCACTGGCATCTAGAAAAATAATCTCTGGACTTGTAAACTATATTCATTTGATGAGTAAGCCATTGAGAGAGGATAAATATGGCATCCCACTGTGTCATTTTTACAGAGTCACTTTTGGCACATAACAGCTAGCGTGAGAGAAGAATCGTAACCAAATCTAAGTCCATCCAAGCATATAGAGATTGGCTTTCTACGAGTAAAAACTAGCCATCTCTCAACTAGTCCTGAAGTTGTTTTGAACTTGGTAATACTTTCAAGGGCATTTTTTCCTCACTTATGCAGAAGTGTATGTACTGTGCACTCACCCTGCCACTCACACACCTACACACATTTATGGGGAATGAAAATGAAAAACTTGCATAAAAATGTGGTTCAGAATCAATATTTCATTCCGTTTATCAAATCTTGGTCTACTTTATTCATAAATATTTCAGGCCTGACAACATAATCTTTAAAGGACAATGGAACAAGGAATAAAAAGAGGAGAGAAACAGGAAAAGCAGTTTCTTTGCTCTCATTATTACTATCTTGTCAAAAATGTGCAGAGTCCTCTGTCAGCACACAGTCCCTTTCTTCTTTGTTCATTTGTAATGATATTCTTGTAGAAGTTATAGCTAGGTTCCTGTGTGGATCCTTCACTGACTGTGAATCAGAAGGTATATGAGGATCCATTCATTTACATCATTGTTCTGATACCCATCTTGCTTGTTACCACAGAAACACAGTCCATCACCATGGCTTTGTATTAAAAAGGAAATATATGATACCATCAGTGATGACAGCTCCCATGATTTAATCCTTGATTTTTGCCATAAAATCTGACCTTTACATGATCTCACTGCTTTACTTGCACACCTGATTTTCAAGACTGCTGATAGCTTACCCTCATTTGTTTCCTGGCTTTGCTCTAATGCAAATTCGCAAGCAGTGGAGTTTTCTAAATGGATCAGCACTTCATGTTTTTGTGTGGTAAACAATTTTTTTTCTTCTTCAAATCTCTCTAACAACAAACTCCGGAATATCTAATGCCTATAATGTTTATCACAAATTATCTTGACTTCTTTAGGTGAAATTGCATCTTGCCAGAATGTTTTCTCTAGTTGATTGTTTCTTTTGTCTTCCTCGTTATCAGTCTTTATGCTTTCCAACAGACCAAGCAAATTTATAGCTTTCAGTGGATAGTAGCGTGGCTATAGGTTACAATCATTTGATATCCAGTTCTGCTATTTTTTATTTAACTTCTCTTGCTGAAAAATATGATAAGTGAGTCGTATGTGCTATTTTATCTGCAATCCAACTTCTGGACATGAGGATGACTGTAATTAGTAAAGATTTGAACCCATATATTTGAACCCACTTGTATGTGAAGGTTGGCAACATAAATCTTTCAACAAAAGAACAGAAAGTCTACAAGTATGTTCACATTCTCTTAGTTTCCAACGATAAGACAACCATTTCCAAAACAGCAATTAAAGTCACACCATAGAAACACAAATTGAGATTCTATTCTTCACAAAACGGAAACAGAGCTGCCCTGCATTTTTTATTCAGGAAGCACTGCTATCCTCATAATAAACTGATTCCTTGAAATTGTGTCCCTACTTATTTCTTTTTCTTTTTTAAAATGCTGGTATTTCTTCTCTATCCCTAAAAAGTTCCCTTTTTTTGTGTCTTTTGGATCTTTAGCCTTCAATTTTACCTTAGTCATTATTCATTCATCTACTAGAAATTATAGGAAATTGAAGGCTACTGGTTTTGACACTTTCTGAAAAGAAAAATCACAGCAGTTTTAGAGAAAACCCAATTGTTCTGAGTTTGGATAGCCTTATAAAGAACTGTCTGACAATAAAATATAGAGCTTTATACAGTCCTTTGCAGCTCCGAAGTGCTTTACAAATATTCACATTTCACAGATCTGGGAAATGAATCAGGGACATTAAGTCAGTTCCCAAAGGCTAAGAAAGGCTTATTGCCAACAACAGGACTGAGTTCTTCTTTTCCAGTCTCATGTTCCATCTATTCAACTCCTTTCTGTGATATTCCAACTTAGACAGGACCAAATTGCTTTTAGCACCACTCCTTTCGCTGGCATGACTTCTGTTAGAGCTGCTGAAAATGCCTTGGCCAAGTCTGCAATACCATCTAAACCATTTTAAAGCGTGACTGAAGAAAGAAAAATGGGCATCTCAGTTACCCTGTGCCATCAACCATGATTTATTTTTCCAGGGTAGACAGAGCCTTAAAGGGGACACTCATTGTAATCAATAGATACTGTTTCATCTGTTTGTTTCTTCATATCTTTGTCCCAGAAAAGTGAGTATTAGCTCTGGATACTTATGTACTCCGGTTCTGATCACATCTATTCTCCTGACTCTCAGTGTAAATTTGGACATGCTACTTCAACCTCTTCCTTAGATTTTTCCACTGTGAAATAGCTTGGCCAGCCTTTCAAAGTGCCTAAAAATCTCTGGGTAAAATTTATTGGGAGTTAAACTGAAGCTAAAGGCATGTCTATACTTACTGCTGTTCGATGCACCGCAATTGATCTGCCAGAGTTCAATTTTGCCACATCAGTGAAGACAGGGCAAAATCGATTTCTTTAGGCTCAGCCATCGACCCTGGTACTCTACGCAAATGTGTGCAGTAAGGGACATTGGCACAAGCCCAAAAAGCTCTGATTTACATCAAAGTCGATCCCGATACTTTGATTCTAGCTAGGGTAGACCAGGACTTTGATTAAGTCTCTATATCTTCCACACTCTCCCTCCCCGCACCAAGACACATCTTCAAATATGAGTTCACTGTTAGAACTTTGTAGAGCTGTATCTGGGACTTGACCCCTTTCCCTTACCACAAGCTATTTGGCTATGTCTACAATAGAGAGTTTTATAGACAAATCTAGGGTTTTGTAAACAAAACTCACGGAGTGTCAACACACGAAATGAATTTTGTAGGCAGAAACTGTCAACAAAAAAGCTGTATAGATACTCCAGGGGGCCCTTTTGTCGACGGAGCAGATCAAAAGTTAATCCACTTTTATGTGTAGATAGGATCTGTTGACAAAAGTTCTGTCAGAACATCTCTTCCAATAGTAACTTCTGTAGACAGATGCTTCTAGTGTAGATGTAGCCTTTATGTATCTCTCACTTCTGTTTTTGAATAGACAAGAGATTTAAAAACAACTGAATCAGAGACTGATCAGCTGATCCAGCGACTGGTACAGCACAGCCAGTTCCTTCCATTATTCCATCTTTTGTCAGGGCAGAGGGAAAATGAAGATGGGAATGGTTATTTGCTTGTATCCTGCAGCATCACCTTTCACTGCAGCAGTAGACTGAGCTGGACCACAAAGACACTGAATAATGAAAGAGGAAAAAGTAACCATAGCTGGGCAAAGAACTTGCTGCTATTTAAATAAATATAGAATATATCAACATGGCAAGTGCTAGCAGCCCCTCAACTGTGAGGAGATGAAGTAATTGGAATGAGATTTTCATTTGCGTTTTATTTTTTAACTACACATTTTGTACAAATTCAAGACTGACGTTATGCGTATACCAAGAACCTGACTTATGTTCTCTCATATTAATATTCTTTGAATTTCTTGTTTAAGAACTGTATCTGTGTCTGACTTTTGAGGTTTGGAGGTGGGTCCTGTGGGCTATTTTTGTGGATTGGGGGGATGGAAGTATCTCATATGCAATAGGGTAGGAGGATTTCAATGAAAATAGCAACCTGAAATGTAACCAGAAATGGTATGGAAGTCACAGAAGGAAAATAAACAAGCATACACACAAGTAATCTGAAGTGAACAGATACACCTTCACTTGGGAATGATCCTAACTCCTAAAATTCAGTCCAATGATTAGCGATGCAAATCAGAGCTTTTCATTCACCAATCTGGGGTATCTTTGACACAGAGAAAGTCAGAGCTATGCAAAGTGAGGATGAAGGTTTGGTTACCTTAATTTTTGCTTCATGGTCCACTAACTAGTCAGAAGATTAGAGAGAAAATCCTAGTGGAGAGACAGAAATTGGAAATTAGTGGTCTCTTCTTAGTGCAGTGAAACGATAGCAGTGGAATGAATGATAGATTCTCTGCAACTTGAAGTCTTTAATTAAAGAATTGAGGACTTCAATAACCCAGTCACAGACGATGGTCCCGTTATAAGCATGTTTGGGTAAGGTTTTGTGGTTGACAATGTGCAGGTCCGATGATCAGGATGGTACCTTCTGACCTTAACGTATGGATCTTTGTGTCTGTAATTCACTCAGAAATCGTAGGTAAATTTTAGAGCAACTACGACAAAAACTAGACAATTGGACATCATGATGGCAAGTGAAATTCAGTGATTAAATTGTAAAGTAATGCACAGTGCAAGAAATAATTCATATACTTTTCTGTCTCTTAAATGAATGGTAACCATTCAGGAAAAAAGACCTTGGGAACCATTGTGGAGAGCTCAATTAAAACATTAGTTCATTGCATGCAGCAATCAAAAAAGCAAATGGAATATTACAATACATAATGAATTGGATAGAAAAATAATATTTAAGCTGTTGTGTAATGGAATTATATAAATTAATAGGATGCCTTCACTTTCAAGTGGTGCTCATTTTTGGGTCAGTCATCCTAATTCAAAAAAACCCATAGGAGATAGTGCCAGTGTGGTAATGAAGAAGAGAAACGAACAGCGAGACAAATGATCAACAGCACTGTGATAGGGCAGTTGCCCTGCACTGGAACAGAAAGCGTTAAAACAGACCTCAGAGAGGGCTGCCCTGGAACCAATCAGTGGTAAGACTTGTGGCAGCCAATCAGATCTCAGGAGGGCTGTACAAAAGAGATAGCTCTCTGGAGGCTGGATGAACTAATTCCTGAGTAACCAGCAGGAGGCACTGCGGCAGTGAATCACACCCAGTGATGAGCACCAAAACACTTCCATATAAAAAGAGATGCCACAGACTATTTTAGTGAGGAGATAATTAGAATCTGTCAACAATGCAGCAAATGTTACAATGTCAGAACGCAGCTATCAGGGACTGAGGTAACTGATACAATTCTGACTATGGTCTTATGAATAGACCAAGACAAATTGTTCTTACCGTTGCACCACATAAGAGAGGGTTAAGTCTGGCATAAAAAAATGGGTACATCATGCCTAAGAAGGGTCACATTTAAAGTGTCAAGATAGTGAAGTCTAGTGCTCTTTTTGAGCTGGGACCCCACTAGCCCTGGAGTTGGGAGCCAGCTGGGGCACAGGCCCTTCCGGCAGCCCCAGCCATGGGAACCCCAGTTGTGTGGCTGAGGTGGGGGGGATGGAGCCATCTGAGTACTGGTTCCTCTTTTTTTCATGAAAAAAAGCACTGGTGAAGTCTGTAGAGAAGATAATTTGGAACTACTCTTTGTACTTTTCCATAATAGAAGAATATGGGGACATCGGGGCTATGTTTACATGGCCAAGCTATCTTGAAATAACAGCAGTTATTTCAAAATAACTTTGGTATTGTCCAAATAACACACATGCTAATTCAAAATAAATGTGCGTTATTTTGATTGTGGTAAACATCATTCCCTGAGGAATAAAGCCTATTTTGAAGTAGGACATAATAGGCTCCAATGTCACTATTATGAAATAGTGCTATGGACTGGAAATGTTATTTTGAAATAGCTGGCTGGTCTTTCAGAATGCATTTTGTGTTTGGTTGTGTTATTTCAAAATAAGATATTTTGAAATATCTATTTAGATATGTCTTATGTTGAAATACAGCCGTCATGTAGATATAGCCCAACTGCAGTAGAAAAGAAACAAATTTAGAACTAATAGAAGAACTATCTCTTGACACAAAGCACAGTTAGCCATGGGGAATGCATTGCCATAAAATATCATTGGATCAAGGGCCATAACAGGAGTCTGAAAAGATTAGACAATTATAGCAGTTAGGCATAAACATTACCTATTGAAAAGTTACTCTTAACTGCCCTACTGTAACAGGCTTCACTTGAGTGGCCTGAAGAGCAGACGATGACTTAACAGTTTTCCAGAGTCCTGGAATGGGCCTGCTGGAAGAGCTGGGAGTCTGGTAGTCAAGTTACATTCTGTATTTTCCTCGTTTTATCAAGTGGAAAGGGGACGTATGGGAACTCAATGCCTCTCTCTTTACTAGATATAGGACCAGTGACCGGGAGAGAGGAGGAGTTATGGCCCAGTCCCCTCATGCTGATACACCAAACTAGCTTGCTCAGGGTTATTTTCTATCTTCCCTGTTCTCTTTGGTTTGGAGCATAATAACAGCATCCTGCTTCCCTCTCAGTAAAGGGTTCTTCAAACAGCATCAGCAATTCATATAGTGAATGTTAACTCACTTCTCAGTGTCCTGTTGTTCCCCTTTGTCTGGGAGAAGTAGAGAGAGAAAGGTCAGGTCTCTGGCCTTCTGGGTCCTATCCACAGTCCAGAAACTGGCCCTGTTAATCCCTCTGTCCCTGGAACTACTGACTGACTTCAGTACTACAGTCTTTTCTTTACTCTCCCTACATCGAACAGTCAGTCTTCATTTTTCATTTGGAGTACGCAATGCAGCTGCTGGGTAACAAGATCTTGTTGGCCTAACAACACATAGCCCACAGGCCAGACTCCAGCCCACAAAGCCTTTTTTATCCATGGCACCAGTGCTATTTTACTCAAGCCAGCTAAAGTGAGTGTGGAACATGGAGTGCAGTCCCAGCTGGAGCAGGGATTGGTACCCTGCCGCTCTGGATCCACATGAAGCTCTTTAAGGTATCACTTTCAGCTCTCTGCCCTGCTGTGTCTGAAATAACAGAACTAAATTTAATTGGTTTAATGGCTGGCAGGGTAGCAGGAGGGATCCAGCCATTAAACCGATTAAATTTAGTTCCATTATTTCAGTGTGGCAGGGCAGGGAGTCACCTATGCTGCAGGTGGGGGAAGTGAGAAGGAGTGCTGGGGCAAGGGATTGTGGAGTTTATCCCTGCTGGAGCCATGCAGACATGCTGAGAAGGGTGAGAGGGGTGGCCGTGGCCATGAAGGAGCTGCAGCAGCATGCACAGCTAGTTGTCTGAAGCAGGTTAATCCTGGGGATGGAGGAGAGGGTTTGGGGCAGAGATGGGTTAATACTGGGGTTGGGGAGGAAAATTTGGGTCCAAGAGGGGTTAAGCATGGCAATGTGGGGAGGGTTTGGGGCTATTTTGTGTTTGGCCCATGAAACAAGTAAAAAATTACCATGTGGCCCCCAATGCAAAAAGGATGGACACCCCTGTTCTAGTACTTCATCTTTCTTTTGGCCTTACATTTAGTTCTATAAACCCTATTATACCTATACAAGTTTTTTTCCTTCGTCAGACATTAGACCTTTATTCTGACCAATGTGGCTATTGTTACATTCTCTCAGGTGTTCTGCTTTTTGTTTTGATGGTCTTTCTTGGTTTGTAATGCATATTCCCTGCAGGTCTGAAATGCAGGGATGGCAGGAAATGTCATTGGAACATAATGGTTGTTGGTAACTGCAAAATATCTGAAGATAGGAGAAGGAGCAGACTCGGCAGCAACGGTTAGAGTACTTAGACCTATTGCTCAGGTACTAAGAACACGGAGACAAGAGAGGTTGTGAATTTTACCACTTCTTGCTACTCTACAATACTATTTCTAAATCACTGGCTCCTGCTTCAATAGCATTAGAGTAGTTTCCCAGAGCTGCAGAGTAAATAAATATCCACTTTGTAGCATTATGCCTGACTTCTTCTTTTGGATTTTTGGCAGTAAAACCATTGAAAAGAATTGTATACTTTGAAATTTCAGTTCCTCTAGATATCACAGGTGACACATGCCTGCACAGGGAGCTACTATTTTTGTTCTGATTTCCTGGGCAATGAGTCAGTGTGTGACATACCACTGTAGCTGCCTTTTGAGCCATCAAATTTTGTTCAGGGATGGCAAAGCTGGCATGGATAAAATAAGACCTGACCTAAATCTTCACCCACTTTTTATTATTATCCGCCACCTCTGTGCTTTGGGATTTCTGCTGTGCCCAGAAGCAGAAAATGCTATATTACCTAGATTATAGCCATAGTAACCACAAGGCTCAAGAAATGGAGGCCTGACGTGTGGCAGTGCTTTGGAGAAACAGGCAGGCAGCCTGAACAAGGGAGCAAAACCAAGAAGGAAAAATGGGTGAAGTGGGCAGTTCTAGAAGAGATGCGTGGGATCCACAGGGAGTGACTGGCAGGCAAACGTTTAGTAACTGGAGTGGTGATGGCTGCTGGGGGAGGTTTATCTTTGTGCTGCCCTTGAACAGCCAGAGAACTTGCTATGGTTAGAGGAGAGTAAGGAAGGAAGTAGGCTGAAGGACTGAGCTCTGCTACTGGTGAGCTAGCTACGTGAAAAGAAAGGGCTTCAGAGCTGCTACAATTTGTGTTCTTTGCTCTGTTTCTGAGGAACCACTTCATTGGAATATCTGGAATAAAGGGCTAACAATAGATAAGTGGCAGGATGGCAGGGAAGAGGTATCACAGGAAAGGGCCCCTGACCTAGCAAAAAAAGTTGTCTTCAGACTGCAAAGTAGTAAAATGCAACAGCAATGTTCAGATGTCCATCCCAATTTGTGTACATTAAGGACACTCAGAATGAATCAAACTTTTCGATCTTTTATGCGTCACTCCTCTCCAACTTTGACACGTGACATGAGATATCATCATGAGATGGTATGTGCTATAACGAGATGCTTTGACTAGAACATTTGGGTGCGTGGGGAAAATCTTTTAGAAATAATGGTGTTATGTAGATCAGGCTTTAGAAAATCAGACATTTCATATGATTCATATTGAAAGACTCCTTTCCTGAACAGATGTAGATCAACTGCTAAGGGCTTACAGCTTCTAATTCTATAAATTTCAGTGGCTGTTGAGAGTCCAAATAGAATTTAGAAGCCTATATCCTTGTGAGCATTCAGCACTTAGGTGCTGATTCTGCAAGGTACTTAAGCACTTGCATAAGTACAAAATTTTTCCCACTGAAAGTAGTGAAACTATTCAGTACTTACAGTTAGGCACATGTTTGAGTGGGGACAGAATCTTCCCAATAGCATCCACTCAAGCACAAAGGGAAAAATGGTTAGCAATGCACAGACAACATCCATAGATAGCCCTTATTTCTAGGCCCCTGAATGTTTCATAATTCTGTTCTAGGAAACTATGTGGGAAGTACGTATGTTCTGGAGTGTTGAAAAGAATTACGAAAGTGTATCTCTGTACAGACTTTGCATGGTGTGTGTGTTCTTTTAGGTGGCATCTCTTACATACTCCTGGTCTCTTTACGCTTTCAGAGTTCCTTCTGTCTCAAATATAGACGTTACCTTGAGAAGACGAAAAAGGCAGATGCCTTTAGCAGACATCTTTTCCTATTGTGAAAATGTACTCAGCCTTATTGCTTACATATATGTTTGTATAGTGTATGATACTGGACAGTGCAGTTTTAGCTCGGAAAGGATGGTCTGGATTTAATTTGAAGGTAAACAGCTTTTCCACAGTATTTTGTGTAGCATATCATGTCAGAAGTCACTCAGATTTTGTGCCTGGTGGGAGGGGTGTGTGGGTATGTTTAAAATCACTGCTATGACCAAATGGCTGCCTGATCAGCACTGTTTCCCCGCTTCCTCTCTCCTTTATCTCTCTGAGCCATCACTGACGCATCAGGATATGACTAACAAGCTCCATGCTCAGAAGCAGTGTTTTATCTATGGTATTATATATCAAAGACATCTACTCCTTGGAAGCTGGTCATGGCTGCTACAAAACCATATTAGGAAGCATACATGATAAAACTGTTTTTGCCAGCACATATATTTATCTGACTTCTTATTTTGTGAAGGATTTGAGAAAGGCTTTTTTGACGTCAGTAAAAACATATTCAGTCTTTATTTCTACCTGAATGTGTGTATATTGTTCTTGGAGTATTTTTCACTGATAACAAGCTTCTCAGTTTTTCTGTGCTTATCTTGCAGCGTCAAGAACCTGTTACTGTTCAGTACAGAGAAGCAGAGATAATACCCAATTTTGAAACTTTGAAGTGGGGCTTTGTCTTGTATCCAGTGAGAAGAATTAAGATATACACCACAACTAGCTATACACATAACTTTACCTATCATTTTTTTCCATCCAAAGACCTACATAATAAGGATACAGCAAATGATGTTGAATAAAAAAATCCAGGCTCCCTCGACACAATCTGAACTCAGAGGTTTCTCAGTTTTAGAGACCAAAGCCACAATTTTTCTGTCATCGTGGGAAATTAGCAGTTCAAAGATGTGATATGGACCAGAAAACGCTATCAAACTTGGATGCTGCATAATATAATTTTTGGTTCTTTGTCTGCTTCATAGGATAGTAGTTATTCATGTGCTGAAAACCAGAAAAAGAACCAAAAATTATATTTATTTACTGGTGAAATACACACAATGTGAACCTTCAGTGATGGGGCATATCACTAATAGAAACTTTCCTTCTGTACCCATTAGAGCTCTCCTGATCTTGGCAACAGGCTCCATTTATCTGTCCTTCACTTCCACCTAGGAAGGCTCTTTTAATGTGCACAAGGAATGCTATTTTACCCTAAGATTACAACCCCATCATTTCTTGAGGAAGCTATGTCGTGGAGGGAAGATAGAATGTTTCCACTCATACATCTTGAACAAAAGTACTGCTAGGCCCTGCTTATTGCACCTCTCAGCAGAATGGAAGCGTTTGCATAGCTTTATCTTAGCACACACTCTACTGAGCTAAACACTCCTTCTAACTGTCAGGCTGTGGTTCCTGGATGTCGTGTATTGGTCAAGAGGTTACCTAGGTAACACCATTGTTGTCTGAGGCATTATAGCCTCTGTCCAAGGCCTACTGAACTCCAGGAAAAGTCCTACTGACTTAAGTGGGCTCTGGATCAGGGCATATGAAAAGTCCTGCACCAACATTACTAAGGGCAGAAGTGACTTCTGTGCCCTTACTCCCTCTGGCTAGCACAGCAAATAGCATAGTTATTCTGCTGCAAAAATTCTTGTTTGCCATAGGCCATACCCTGCCTAAAGTGAAACAACGCCTACTATTTGAGGAGACGGAAATAAGGACTTGCACCCACTGCACTTCTTTTTGCTCTGGTGTAACCAACCTGGGATTATCTGCTAGTCACCAAGGAAGATGGGGTGAAAAACCAGAAGTACAGTGTGTCAGGCCTATAAAGCCCAGAGACAGCTTGAAGATCTGCTGTACCATTGTTAGACTGTAGCGCAGCTGGACTCGTATCTCACAAGGGGTGACCTAAAGCATGACATGGCTGGAGGATCAAATTGCAGGAAGAATGCTATTGCAATGATGGGGCAACCATAGGCAGGAGGTGTCATGCAAAGAGACCACACCTGGAAACAAAGAGATGTGCCTGTGGTGAGGAAACCCTTGATAACACCCAAAGTGAAAAAACGCTCACTGTAGACAGGGCTATAGGATGATCACATTAATCATTCAAGACATAGTTACCAAGACTTAAGGTTTTGGCGGCTGTTAACCTAATACAGATGCATTTCTGCTCAATATATGTTTTAAATAATCAATTGACATTTAATTAGCATAAAATAGCTGTCTTAATACTGAATTAAATCCTCTTAAAATGTGACTATAATTCCCATTAAAGTGGTGATGTCCTAAGAATGAAAGAAATATCCAATGATCATTAGAAGAGTATTGTAATTTATGAAGTTTTTTGTCAAGAGATTAAGCAAGCCACAGTCTATTAGCCAGGAAAAACAAACCGAAACAAAAAACAAACAAAAATGAATTTATCTCTTCTTGCCTATCACTTAAAACGTGTGTATTACAAAATAACACATAGGCTTTAAGGAACAAAATATCCTGTCCAACTAATGAAAATAAAGCCACTGTGAAGAGAAATCAAATATGTTGTAGAAAACCAAGGCCAATGATATGTTTAGACTATATAGCATGAATCTTAATCCATCATAAAAATAAGCAGTGGTGCTGGAATTATTTTCAGGATGGGCAGTGGAACCAACAGCCTCTGTGGGCTTAGGGGACAACAGCAGAATGGGTGGGACTTAAGGTAGTCAGTTCTGGGGTCCCCCATGCTCACTCAGAGCTGAATGTGGAGTGGTGGTACAGTCCTATCACAGCATTTCAAAGGGGCCTGGAGCTCCAGCCAGTACTGTTGCTGAAGTACCAAACAGTTGGAGGTCTGGGACTTTTTGAAATGATGGGCCCTGGGGCAGCTTCCCCCTTTGTCCCTCCCCCACTTCAGTGGGCCTGGGGCTGGGGGCTGAGCTACACCTCTCCTGTAGACCAGTTGAGATTGGGTTGGAAAATCTCCTGAACCAGACAACCAGATTCCCATTTCTGCAATTTGATTTGTCCAGTCTGGAAGAGTTGGCTACGCTCACCATACTAAGCTGGAGCCAAGGCTGGTGGCAGCTGCAGAGCCCTAGACCAATGGCAGGACTATGGGGCTGGCAGGGCCAACAGGCTGCAGGGGCAGTGGGCTGTGGGTCCATAAGGGCCAGTGGACCCCATGGGGCTGGTGGGTAGTGGGACCCTGAGGGCCGGCAGGGTCCAGAAGGCCAGCAGATGCTGGAATCCCAATGGTTGGCAAAGCCCATGGGTAGGACTCTAGGGCCGTGTCTACATGTGCCCCAAACTTCAAAATGGCCACGCAAATGGCCATTTTGAAGCTTACTAATGAAGCGCTGAAATGCATATTCAGCGCTTCATTAGCACGCGGGCGGCAGCGGCGCTTCGAAATTGACGCGGATTGCCGCCGCGCGGCACGTCCAGATGGGGCTCCTTTTCGAAAGGACCCCGCCTACTTCGAAGTCCCCTGTAGCACGTCCAAAGACGCCCAGCCCCTTGGCCTAGGGCGGGCGGCAGCAAAAAGGGGTTAGAACACCAGACCGTACTCAGTTCGGGTGGTCAGCGGCTCACTGCTACAACACCATACAGGCCCCAGCCCTCAGCCTAGGACGGGGCCGCAGTTTACAAGCATAGTATAGTTCTGGGCCCAGCCCTCAGTCCAGGGCAGGGCAGCAGTTCACAGGTAATAGTACCGTTCTAGGCCCGGCCCTCAGTTCAGGGTAGGGCAGCAGTCCCCCAAGTACTAGCACAGTTCTGGGCCCAGCCCTCAGTTTGGGGCGGGGCAGCAACACAAGGTGCAACCACAGGCCCAGCCCTCAGTTTGGGGCGGGGCAGCAACACAAGGTGTAACCACAGGCCCAGCCCTCAGTTTGGGGCGGGGCAGCAACCCAAAGGTTTAAACACAAGACCAGCCCTCAGTTTGGGGCGGGGCAGCAACACAAGGCGTTTAAGCGCAGGCCCAGCACAGGCTGGCCCTGTCAGGGAGGGGGGTAGGGGGTCGCAGGCCCTCCCACTCCACTGCGACCCGGCCCGGGGCCCTGGGGGTCGCTCACACGCCACCCCGGCAGTGGGGATCCAGATCGCAACACACTGCAATTGGTTCGTGACCGTCGTTCCCCGGGCCACTTCCTACCTCAACCTCTGCTGGCGGAAGGTCCCAGTCCATCTGGTCGAGGGGTCCCCCTAGGTCGGTCTCCTCCGGGTCATCCACCTTCGGGGGCTCCGGCCAATCATCCATAACAATGTCGTTAGGGTAGTCAGGCGGCGGCAACACAGGAGACGCAAGGCAATCCTGGGTCTGAGTGCTGTAAGGATCCGCCGGGACTCTGGGGCAGCCCGCTCCGGGGGCCTCTTCCAAGGCGGGGGGTCTCCGCCGGTGTGAAGGTTCTGGTAGGTCTGGGAAGTCTGGGTAGTCTCCTTGGGGCATATGGACCCGGGATTGCTTGGAGCCTCTGGGGGCCTGCTCCTCTGGCCTGGCCGGGCGGCTGCAGGCCCTCTCCCTTTGGTGCCGAGGGGCTCGTGCAGGCACGTCCTCCCTGCCCGGAGGCCCAGGCCCGCATGGGTCCTAAGTCCCGCCTTTGGCTCTTCTAGCCCTTGGCCCTGCCCTCTGAGGGGCGGGCCTCTGGTCTCCTGGTTCCGGCCCCGCCCACCAGGGCCTCTGCATAGTCTCCCCGGCCTCCGGGCCTGCAGGAAGCCATAGTGACTCACTACATTCCCCCCCCCTCAAGTCCGTCTCCCATGCCATGGGGGCGGGCTCTTCCATCTCCCCCAGGCGGGACAGGAAGTCTGCATTTATGTGGTCCTTACCTGCCCGATGACGTATGTCGAAGACATACGGTTGTAATGCCAAATACCAGCGCATAATACGGGCATTCGTATCCCTCATTTGCGCCAGCCACTGTAAGGGTGCATGGTCTGTAACTAGGGTGAAGGGGGCACCCAGCAGGTAGTACCTAAGGGCGTCGCAGGCCCACTTCACCGCCAGGGCCTCCTTTTCTATAACGGCGTAGCGCTGTTCCCTGGGGAAGAGCTTCCGGCTGATGTAAACTACTGGATGGTCCTCTCCGTCCACCTCCTGGGACAGGACAGCTCCCAGGCCTACCCCCGAGGCATCCGTCTGCAGGATGAAAGGACGGGTGAAGTCGGGGCTGTAGAGAACTGGTTCCTGTATTAGGCATTGCTTCAGTGCCCGGAATGCCTTGTCGGCAGCCACAGTCCATACCACCCTTTGTGGCTGGGTTTTCATCAACATCTGCGTCAGGGGGGCTGCAATTGAGGCGAATTCGGGGATGAAGCATCGATAATATCCTGCCAGTCCCAGGAACCGTCGTACCTGCCGCTTGGTACTGGGGGGGAGGGCAGGCCGCTAGGGCCTGTACCTTGCCCACGAGGGGCTTTACCCGGCCCCCTCCTATGGTGTACCCAAGGGAGGTCGTCTCCTGCCATCCGATCCGGCACTTCTTTGGGTTCATTGTTAGGCCCGCGGCCCTCAGAGACCTAAGGACCGCGGCCACCCGGTCTAGATGTTCCTCCCAGTGACGACTATATATAACGATGTCGTCAAGGTAGGCTGTGGCGTAGTCCCGGTGGGGCTGAAGGATACAGTCCATAAGCCGCTGGAAAGTCGCCGGGGCACTGTGGAGACCAAAAGGCATCCGGTGAACTGATATAGGCCTGATGGGGTCGCAAAGGCGGTCTTCTCTCGTGAGGAAGGTGTCAGGGGGATCTGCCAGTACCCCTTACTGAGATCCAGGGTACTAAAGTAGCGGGCGGCCCCCAGACGTCCCAGCAGCTCATCGACGCGGGGCATCAGGTACGCATCGAATTTGGAGACTGCATTCACCCGCCTGAAATCAATGCAGAACTGCTGGGTGCCGTCGGGCTTCGGGACGAGCACCACGGGGCTGCGCCACTCGCTTTGGGACGGCTCTATGACTCCCAGGGCCAGCATCGCCTGTACCTCCTCCTCTACCACCTCACGCATCCGAAAGGGTAGTGGGCGTGCGGCGTTGCGAACCACCTTCCCAGGCTCGGTGCAGATGACATGGCAGACCAGGGAGGTGTGTCCTGGGAGGGCCGTGAAGTTCTCCTGGAACGCCTGGAGGAGGCACTGGGCCTGTTTCCGCTGCTCACCCTCTAGCGTTGCCCCAAGGGCCGGTTGTACAGGTTCCTCCCCATGAGGCACCTGGGGTCCTAGTTCGGGTTCCGGGGGGCAGGGGTTTATCATGAAGCCCTCCCGGTCCCGCCATGGTTTTAAAAGGTTAATATGATACCGCTGCGTCTTCTTGCGGCGGTCGGGTTGGCGGACTTCATAGGTGACCGGCCCTACGGCTCGAACAACCTCGTAGGGTCCCTGCCACCTAGCCAACAGCTTCGATTCGCTGGACGGCAGTAGGACCAGGACCCGGTCACCTGGCTCGAAGCTGCGGCTCCGTGCCTCCTGGTTGTATGTTTGAGCCTGGGACACCTGCGCAGTTCTCAAATTTTCCTCTGTGAGGGTCCCTACCTGTTCCAGGTGCTTCTGGAGCTGGAGGACATATTGCAGCAGTCCTTTCGAGGGAGACGCAGTCTGTTCCCAGACCTCTCGCACCAGGTCGAGGACTCCCCGGGGACGACGTCCGTATAACAGTTCAAATGGTGAAAACCGCATAGAGGACTGGGGAACCTCCCGGATGGCCAAAAGCAAGGGAGGCAACAACTGATCCCACCGTCGCAGATCTTCTGGGGGGAATTTACGCATCATATCTTTTAGCGTGCGGTTGAATCGCTCGCCCAGGCCATCCGTCTGAGGGTCATACACGGAGGTGTGTAACTGTTTGATCCCCAGGAAAGCACAGACCTGTTTCATCAGGCGTGATATGAAATTAGTTCCCTGGTCCGTGAGCAGTTCCCGTGGTAATCCTACCCGGGCAAAGATCTTCATTAGTTCCCCCGCGATGGTGCGGGCCGTGATATTGCGCAGTGGGATCGCCTCCGGGAAGTGAGTGGCATAGTCCATGAGGACCAACACGAACTTATAGCCAGCTACGCTCTTAGGGAGCGGGCCCACTAGGTCCATAGCCACCCGCTCGAACGGGGTCCCCACCACTGGCATTGGAATCAGAGGGGCCCTAGGGCCCCGCGGGGGGGCAGCAAGCTGGCACGAGGGACAAGAACTACAATAGTCCTTCACGTCTTGGTAGACCCCGGGCCAGAAGAATCGGGACAGCATTCGGGCCACGGTTTTTTCTCAGCCCAGATGGCCGGCAGCAGGGATGTCATGGGCCAGCTTCATCACGGCCCGTCGGTGGCATTTCGGCACCAGAAGCTGTGCCCATTGGCCCTGGGTCTGGGGGTCCCGATTCACCCGGTAGAGCCGATCCTGGCGTAGCTCAAAGTGGGGCCACTGTGTCATGAGCTGGGGGTCTGTCGCCACCCCGTCGATGGCTGCCACCTGAGTATAGGCCCGACTTAGTGTGGGGTCGTCTTTTTGATCTCGACAGAAGTCCGAGGTTGCCCCGTTGTCGGGGCTGGTCCCTTTTGGGCCTTCAGCAGGTCTTTCTGCTGGGGGCTCCAGGCTCGACTCCACACTCTCCTCGGGTGGGTCCTTGGGCGTGTCCCCCTCTAGAACAGGGGTCGCCTCTCCCTCGAGTCCCGTGGCCAGCTAGAAGATGCCTGTGAAGCCTGGCCAGTCCCGACCCAACACCACAGGGTAAGCTAGTTGGGGGGCTAGGCCGACAACCAGATAATGGGTCACCCCTGCCACTGTCAGGGGCACTTGTGCGCTGGGGTAAGGGCGCACATCGCCATGGATACATTGGAGCCAGATAGTCCCTAGAGCGGGGTCAGCCTCCAGGCTGGCACATTGTCGTATCAGAGTCTGGCTGCACCCCGAGTCCACTAAAGCAATCATGGCCTTGTTTCCCACGAGGACTGGGACTGTAATTGTGGGTGCCTGAGGGGGTCGCGCCCTCTTTTCAGCCGCCCACACTCGGCCAAAACTACAGACGCCTTCCAGGCAGTCCCGTTGGAGGTGCCCCCATTGACCGCAACTGAAGCAGGGTCCTAACGCTGGTTGGGACCACCCCTGGGTTTGGCGCTCCTTAGGACCTGGTGGTCACGTGCTAGTGGCCCCCTCCATTCGCCCCTGGGGTTTACTGGGGTCTGGCTTTAGCGGTGTCGTCCGACGCGGATTGGGTGGCTCCCGCAGCTGGCCGGACAATTTGGAGCGGGGCTCCTCTGGCTTCCCAGCTCCCCGACGCGGGGGCCAGGACGATGGGACCAGGCCCATGGGTGCCTCTGGCTCCTCCACCGCTAGGAAGTCTTCCAAGAGGTCCACAGCAGCTTGCACGGTGGCAGGGCGGTGGCGCCACACCCAAGCCTGTCCTCGAGGTGGGAGGATGCAGAGGAGTTGTTCTAGGACAACCTGCTCCATGATCTCTACGGAGGTTCTCCCCTCTGGCTGCAGCCACCGCCGGCACGCGTCCCTCAACTCCTGTGCCACGCACCGCGGCCAGGCTCCCGGGGCGTAGATCAGGGACCGGAAGCGCCGGCGAAAGGTCTCCGGGCTGACGTCCAATGCGTCCAGGACGGCTGCCTTTACCCAGTCATAGTCTCGGGCGTCTTCCACCGACAAAGCCCGGTAAGCTCTCTGGGCCCCCCTGGTCAAATAAGGGGCCAGTAACGTGGCCCACTGGCTTCGGGGCCACCTGGCCACCACTGCTACCTGCTCAAAGGTGACCAGGAAGGCCTCCGGGTCATCCGCGAGGCCCATCTTCATCAGGCGTACCGGCGGGGCCGACGCTGGGCCCTCCCCTGGAGCTTCCTGCTGTGGCTCGGTTGGTAACAGCACCAGGGCTGCCAGCTGCTGCAGACACTGTTGCTGGTGCTCCTGGCTCTGTGCCATCAGTTCCGTCAGGAGCTGCTGCTGCTGGATTTCCTGCTGCTGCTGCTGCTGCTGTAGTTGGGCAGCTTGCTGCTTTTGCTGGCTTTCCACCAAATACTGCAGTAGCCTGTCCATCTCCATTGGGAAAGCAGGGTTAGCAGCAATACACAAGAAACCACACAACAAGCACCAGAAAAAAAAAAAGATAGCGGACAGTTGCCCTCACTGTCCAGGGATCTTCCCCTCCGTGGGCCTGCGCCCACTTCCTCACCCCTTACGTCAGGGGTGGGGACCAGGTACCCACATTCTCCACCATGTGTAGCACGTCCAAAGATGCCCAGCCCCTTGGCCTAGGGCAGGCGGCAGCAAAAAGGGGTTAGAGCACCAGCCCGTACTCAGTTCGGGTGGTCAGCGGCTCACCGCTACAACACCATACAGGCCCCAGCCCTCAGCCTAGGGCGGGGCCGCAGTTTACAAGCGTAGTATAGTTCTGGGCCCAGCCCTCAGTCCAGGGCAGGGCAGCAGTTCACAGGTAATAGTACCGTTCTAGGCCCGGCCCTCAGTTCAGGGTAGGGCAGCAGTCCCCCAAGTACTAGCACAGTTCTGGGCCCAGCCCTCAGTTTGGGGCGGGGCAGCAACACAAGGTGCAACCACAGGCCCAGCCCTCAGTTTGGGGCGGGGCAGCAACACAAGGCGTTTAAGCGCAGGCCCAGCACAGGCTGGCCCTGTCAGGGAGGAGGGTAGGGGGTCGCAGGCCCTCCCACTCCACTGCGACCCGGCCCGGGGCCCTGGGGGTCGCTCACACGCCACCCCGGCAGTGGGGATCCAGACCGCAACACACTGCAATTGGTTTGTGACCGTCATTCCCCGGGCCACTTCCTACCTCAACCTCTGCTGACGGAAGGTCCCAGTCCATCTGGTCGAGGGGTCCCCCTAGGTCGGTCTCCTCCGGGTCATCCCCATTCGGGGGCTCCGGCCAATCGTCCATAACAATGTCGTTAGGGTAGTCAGGCGGCGGCAACACAGGAGACGCAAGGCAATCCTGGGTCTGAGTGCTGTAAGGATCCGCCGGGACTCTGGGGCAGCCCGCTCCGGGGGCCTCTTCCAAGGCGGGGGGTCTCCGCCGGCGTGAAGGTCCTGGTAGGTCTGGGAAGTCTGGGTAGTCTCCTTGGGGCATATGGACCCGGGATTGCTTGGAGCCTCTGGGGGCCTGCTCCTCTGGCCTGGCCGGGCGGCCGCAGGCCCTCTCCCTTTGGTGCCGAGGAGCTCGTGCAGGCACGTCCTCCCTGCCCGGAGGCCCAGGCCCGCATGGGTCCTGAGTCCCGCCTTTGGCTCTTCTAGCCCTTGGCCCCGCCCTCTGAGGGACGTGCCTCTGGTCTCCTGGCTCCGGCCCCGCCCACCAGGGCCTCTGCATAGTCTCCCCGGCCTCCGGGTCTGCAGGAGGCCATACTGACTCACTACATCCCCTTATTCCCATGAGCTGATGGGAATAAGGGGACTTCGAAGTATGCGGGGTTCTTTTGAAAAGGAGCCCCGTCTGGACGAGACGCGCAGCGGTAATCCGCGTCAATTTCGAAGCGCCGCTGCTGCCCGCATGCTAATGAAGCGCTGAATATGCATTTCAGCGCTTCATTAGTAAACTTCGAAATGGCCATTTGCATGGCCATTTCAAAGTTTGGGGCACGTGTAGACACGGCCTAGGGGAGCTGGCAAAGCATATGGGACTGACAGGAACTTGCAGGAGCTCCCTGGAGGTTAGGATCTGGGGCTGGAGGAGCTGGCAGCAGGGCCAGCCCCCAGATGTGGGAAGCTAGGTGCAAAACCGGAGGGTGCTACACCTCTACTTCCTGCACCTATGAATATAAGACCTTTTTTAAAAAAAGTCATTGCATATAATTTTGCTACAGCAATGAAGATAACTCATTAAAAAGTTTCAGCCTCAAAGACCTTGATTTTCTATTATATGGAAGTCAAACATCATTCATAATAGACTGTTTAATTAATAAAAGCAAGGGACTATTACATATAATGAACTAATATTTAACCAATAGAAAAACACTTCATTTGGAGTTCACGTAGGTGGGGGGAAAAGAGTAGCAGAGTAAACACAGTTTCTATATATATATGCTTCTTTAGTCATTACAGAGTTTATATTGGTTAAAGGGTTGATTCTGAACCTAATCTGTGATAAAGAGAGTCAGGTCAAAAAACAAAATGTGGTTATATCTTTGAGCATAATATAAAAGATACATCCAGAAGGGGCAGAAGAGTTAGGCCTATTCTAGATGGGAGAAGTGACAAACACAAGATTGCATCCTAGTGCTATTAAAATCAATGGGGGTTTTTGCCATGGACTTCATCAGTGCCAGGATTTTACCCTAAGCTTAATTTGTATATAAAAGATTTATATAGAAAGTCTTTCACGGAGTTAGGAACCATATTCTGATGTCTTACTCTGATCTCTTAGTTGGTAGACAAGTGTCTTGTCTGTTTCACCAGTCTTTCTCATACAAATTGCTTCCAATATCTTACATAGAGTAGTGAATATGGGGATAATAATGTGAACTCACCCTTTGGAAAGCATTTTGAGATCTACAGAGTTAAAAAGAGGCTGGTAAAGTCCTGGATTGTCCAAAAGAGGTCCATCAATGAAGTCTTCTTTCTCAATCCATGTGGGCTGTGGCCACACTTGGCCAACATTTTGAAACGGCCATGCTAATGACCAAATTGGAGAATACAAATGAAGTGCTGAAGGGAATATTCAGCATCCCATTAGCATCCTGTTGGCCGCGGCACTTTGAAAGTTCCATGTTCCGATCGTGTGTGGCTCATCTATATGGGGCCCTTTTTGAAAGGACCCGACCGTCTTCAAAATCCCCTTATTCCTATCAGTTGATAGGAATAAGGGGATTTCAATGTTTGCTGGGTCCTTCTGAAAAGGACCCCTATCTGGATGAGCTGAGACTTTAGAAGTGCCATGGCCAGAAGCATGCTAATGAGGCACTGAATATTCATTTCAGCACTTCATCAGTATTCTCCGATTTGGCCATTAGCATAGCCCTTTCAAAATTTTGACTAAGTGTGGCCACAGCCATGAGGTTCTTAATTAGCCATGTCCTTGATTGTAAATGCTAGGGTTATTGTAAATGATTTGATAGAAAATAGCACTGTATTTCTGTCTCTTTGGCTGTGAGCACACTTGGCCAAATCTTCAAAATGGCCATGCTAATGGCCAAATCGAAGAATACTAATGAGGTGCTGAAATGAATATTCAGTGCTTTGTTATCATGCTGCCGGCCGTGGCTCTTGGAAAGTGCCGCTTTCAAACATGTGAGGCTCAGCTACACAGGGGTCCTTTTCGAAACGACCCCACCCATTTTTAAATCCTTAGAAAAGGACCCCCTTGTAGCCGAGCCACGCGTGTTTGAAAGCGGCACTTTCGAAGCACTGTGGCTGGCAGCATGCTAATGAGGCACTGAATATTCATTTCAGCGCCTCATTAGTTTTTGAAGTTTTGGCCAAGTGTGGCCACAGCCTTTAAGTTTCTAACCTACATTTGAAGCAAACTTTCAGTTACCTTTGGATTTTTATGGGTATTTAATTTTTTTATTCTTCACAATGCCCAACATTACTATCAAAGCTAACTAACATCTCAAGTGTGAAAAAGTGCAATTTCTAGCCTGCACAGTTTTAAACTTAATAAATGCTGGGTGTGGGGGAAATGTACTTATAGAAAACAAAGACAGAACCAAAAACGTCTTAACCGGTATAAGGAAAAGCATACTGCAGTAAACTCTTTCATATCCGGCAGCACTGGGACTGGGAGGTTGCCGGATATTCAAATATTTTGGATAACAGAGAGGTATACCTAGCAATGCATAACGCTAAAGAAAACCAAGATTAGATATTAAGAAACAAGCAAAAATGTATGCAGAGTACTTTATTTACCACCATCAGTATTATTGTACACTGTAAACTTACACTGTATTTGATGTATTTATTTATATCTACTTTCACTATATTGTACTTACAGAAAATGTAACTATAATTTGCTTATGGCTAAATGTGGGTTATTTAAGAATTCTGGATGACAGAATGCCGGATATGAAAGAATTTACTACATAAAATAATAATCATTGAAGGAAAGGCAGCTGGCAATTCAAGAATGGAACTGGCTGAAAGCCCTTTAACTTATTACATAATCATCTAATTATTTTTAAAAAATGCTGTTATACTACTTAACTCTATCATCTCAACTGGAAGTTCAAAAAAGGTGGAGAACCATTTTGGGGCCAGGGGCCACTGACCTGTAGATGAATTAGTCAGTGGCCACAGAAGTGTGAAGTAAAATAAAAATAAAATAATCAAAATGTAAGGAACCCACGAATGTGGTCCCCAACTGTGTGGGGGTAGGTGATCTGGGCAGGAAAGTACTGCAGGACCGGGCGGTGGGTGGGGGTGGTGTCGGAGAGGGGTGGGCAACTGGGTGGGAGGGGTTGCAGGATCAGGCTGCGGGTGTAAGTCTAGGCGAGAGGAAGAGTGCAGGAGGGTTTGGGGTGTGGGGTCTGGAAGGGAGGGGTCAGGGTATGGGTGAGGGGTCTGGGAAGGAGGGTGCAGGAAGGAGAAGGGAGTGCGGGGGTCTGAAAGGGAGGAGGGTGCAGGAGCTGCCTGGGGCATGGGAGCCTGGGCAACTGGGGTGCACTTACCTTTGCAGCAACCCTGGATGAATATGGATCTGTGCTCCCTCTTCCCTGCCCCCAGAACTGTTCTTTGCTGCTTTGATTGGCTGAAATTCCAGCCAATCAGAGCAGCAATATGGAGCCTCTGGGCAGGCTATCCAGGCTGCTGCCCCCCTAGCCCTGGTAGACCCGCAGTCTGGGTGTGGACCACAGCTTGCCTGATCCAGCCCACGAGGCTCAGGACTCTACATCCTCCACCCCACTGTGGGGTGGATGACATGGATGGGGAGCCCTGAGCCTTGGGGAAAAGATCAAGACACATGGGCTAGGGGTTCGCCACCCCTGTGTATAAAACTAAAAATCCCCAAATTCTTTTTGCCTATATTCCTTCTAACTGTAACTGAGTTTAGGCCTGCCTTTCTATCTCAAATAGATATTCAAGCTTAATTTAAATCAGCTATGGCTCTTTTGAGGAGATTTTGTGCCAACTTTAGAGACTGAATTCAATCTGCAAGTTGTAACACAGATCTTAGTCACACTTCCAGTAGAAAACTCAGTGTAACTTTAACTGTGGAGATAAAATTTCACTGCAACCTCAACATCAGTTATACTTGTCTTCACACACCTCTATGGCATCTAAGAGTCTTAAAGTGGTTAGTTAAGCAATGTGACTTGCTCTTGTCGCATGTTATTTGTTCCTTGTCTCCCTCTTTGTCTCCTCCTGGGCATAGTGTGTGTAGGTTATTTTTCTCTTTTGAATGTGTGCTACATTATAGCCGTGTCTACACGTGCACGCTACTTCGAAGTAGCGGCACTAACTTCGAAATAGCGCCCGTCACGGCTACACGTGTTGGGCGCTATTTCGATGTTAACATCGACGTTAGGAGGTGAGACGTTGAAGCCGCTAACCCCATGAGGGGATGGGAATAGCGCCCTACTTCGAAGTTGAACGTCGAAGTAGGGCACGTGTAGACGATCCGCGTCCCGCAACATCGAAATAGCGGGGTCTGCCATGGTGGCCATCAGCTGAGGGGTTGAGAGACGCTCTCTCTCCAGCCCCTGCGGGGCTCTATGGTCACCGTGTGCAGCAGCCCTTAGCCCAGGGCTTCTGGCTGCTGCTGCTGCAGCTGGGGATCCATGCTGCATGCACAGGGTCTGCAACCAGTTGTCGGCTCTGTGGATCTTGTGTTGTTTAGTGCAACTGTGTCTGGGAGGGGCCCTTTAAGGGCGCGGCTTGCTGTTGAGTGCGCCCTGTGACCCTGTCTGCAGCTGTTCCTGGAACCCTTATTTCGATGTGTGCTGCTTTGGCGTGTAGACGTTCCCTCGCGGCGCCTATTTTGATGTGGTGCTGCGCAACGTCAAAGTTGAACATCGACGTTGCCAGCCCTGGAGGACGTGTAGACGTTATTCATCGAAATAGCCTATTTCGATGTCACTACATCGAAATAAGCTACTTCGATGTAGGCTTCACGTGTAGACGTAGCTTATATGTACTTACTAGAGAAAGTGAGAGTGGAGAAAAAAAATTTTAATTGGGTGTAGAAGATGGTGAGATTAATGGGGGTTATACAGTTCTGAACCAACCACTCCAAAAAGTTGTCTCATGCACAAAATATATTTACCCCTGTGGTGTGAAGTTTCATTGTGTCTCGAAGGTGGAATTCTTGACCACAGTTCTAAGCCTATCTGTCCCAGGCTCAGATCACCAAGTGCCTTGCAGATAAGGACTGCCTAAAACCTGGAATTGACATTATATACTTTAGTGAACCACTGTGGTAAGTAATTTTGAGGCACTTATATGTTGCTTAGAAGGCACGCTGATTCATTTAGAATTAGCTTTAGTTTCCTGGGAAATTATAATTATATGTTGGGACTGCTTTTTACAGTCCAGTTGGGAAGTAAAAGAAGATGTGAGTCTCAATTTCCACTAGTCCCCAATCTCCCTCTTGAGTCTGAGGATAATAATATCGATGTCATTTTCCCCTCTCAGGTCCTTACATATTCCATTGCTTGTCCTCTCTGGTCTGATATTACCTCTATATTCTCCTCACAGAGTGCTTCTTCAGCTCCAGGTGTGACACATTTCTTTGCCTGTTTCTGTCACCTCAATGCCATAAGCGTACCCAGACTGTTTCTCTTTCATCACCTGTTCCTTTCATTCCACAGCTCTTCTGCAAACACAGTGCAACGCAGGCCTATTGCAGCAGGAGCTTTCCACCCAGCCTTTCTCCTTCGTATAGCCCACTCTCTGAGATCCTCCCTCTGTACAGCCTGTAACTTGTACTTATACTCTCCCAATTACAGGCAGCTGTATCAATAACCTACTAATCACCCCCCAATAAGAAGTGATTCACTGCTCCCAAGTCAGCCTTCAGCCTTTTTCTGTGTCACAGCAACATCAGTGGTTGCAGGGGTGCAGCTAGCAGGGTGTCTCAGCTCTGCAGAAAGCAAACACTCCTTGAAAGACTTCAGCCACAGTCTCTTTACCCCATACACACGGAACATAAAGGGGAGGAAGGGCAAACAATTGTCTGTTTGATTTCGAGGCAAGTTTAAACCACCAGAAAAAATATTAATTCAGGTGTAACTGAATCTTTTCTTTTCCTTTCTTTTCTTTTCTTCAGCATTTGTGGTGGATTGAAAAAAAGAAAGTCCATTTCAGGTCTCTCTCAGAGAGGTGATTCAAACATTGACCCTTCATGTCTCCTACAGTTAAAGAAATTGCTGAAGCAATATCAGAACTGCTTATCTTCAGGAAGGTGTAGTAAGGTCCCAGAGGACCAGAGAAGGCCAAATATAGCACCTGGAGAATGATACACCCATCTGCCTAACATTAATACATGAGAAAATACTGGAAGAAATTAGAATCAGTTGATAAGCACCTAAACAATAAGTTTGAAAGTAACAGCCAATGTGG
This sequence comes from Carettochelys insculpta, assembly GCF_033958435.1. NCBI lineage: Eukaryota > Metazoa > Chordata > Testudines > Carettochelyidae > Carettochelys > Carettochelys insculpta. The sequence goes on along the minus strand of NC_134138.1, from coordinate 85,259,376 downwards.
GTTTATCACAACAAATAATGCCCAAACAACCTAAATTCTTTCTTTGACAAGTGGCTTAGAGGATAAAAGGCAGCTGTAGACACAGGCCCGCTGACACATAGGGGAAAAGGAAGAAGTTACCACTAGGCCCAGCCTTTCAAGGGTGTCCCAGCGCTCCAACTGCCACCACTGCTACTTTGGCAGTGGCTTTGAATTGTCGCAGAAGCACAGCTCCCACTGCATGTGGCTGGGAGGGAGCAGGGGTTGTTGGGCAGCACCACAGTCCTGGCGGTGCTGAGGGCTGAATGCCCTAGGACACACCCATTTTGTCCTCGGCCCCACCCTTTCCTCTCACATGGCATTCTTATAAGCAAATGAGAGAAATATGTTCTAGAAAAAATTCTGTAAAGGCGTGCAGAGCTTGTTGAAAGACAATATTCAAAGAATAATAATTAGTGGTAAACTATAATTAGTGGTAAATAATAGCAGCAAAATATTAAATTAGTAAAAATTAGTGGTAAAATAATAATTAGTGGTAAATACAGACACATACCCCCACTCTCATCCCCCTTGCACAGGTCTGTATTGAGTCCAGTATTGTCACATATGGGGTCAAGGTGGTATGCCCTAACAGTCACAGAAAAATCAAAGGGCAAAACCAGAGGTGTATTCAAGAGTCAAGGCAGCGATTGGACCCAGGAATACTTTGGAAAGAAGGGACTGGGTCTGAAGTAGGAGGAGGAAGCAAACGTAGCAAGGGACACTTCAAGAAGCTGTTCTGGTGCAACTCCAAGTATAGAGTGCATTATGCAGTCTCTGTTCTACCATGGTGAGCTGTGTGCCCTTTTGTCTGATCAGGGAGCACAGTTATTTAGTGAGGGTTTACTGGCCTCAGCAGAACTCATTTGGGTTGCTGAGTGTCCATTCCCAGAATCAGCTCAGTTCCTGACAGGTACTATACAGTATTTTCATTTATAACTTGTATAAATGAGTAGAGGTTACGCTTACAAAATATGTGGATGACATCAAGTTGTGAGGGGTTGCTAGCATTTTGGAGGACAGGATTAGAATTCAAAATAGGCCTGACAAAATGGAGAATTGGTCTGAAATCAACAATATTAAATTTAATAAAGACAAAGTACTCCACTTACGAAGGCAAAATGAAAATCTAGTTTCAAAATGATGAATAAGTGGCTGGGCAGTTGGAGTTAAAGTGAATCACAAATGGGATATGTGTCCACATATTGATGCAGCAGCAAAAAAAGGCTAATGGAATTGTGGGTATGTTAACAGGTAAGGCCTTGGCAGGAGTCCTGTGGGCAAATTGGAAAGAGGAGAGCAACAAATTTAGAAATTATGAACTATGAGGAGCTATGAGAAAAAGGCTGGATGTTTTTCTTTTTATCTTATTTTGTCTTGAGGTCAGAAGACTGAGGGTATGTCTTCACTCCCTGGAAAATCAACTGAGTTAGTGTTGATCTTCTGGGGTTCAATTTCATGTGCCTAGTGGGGATGCATTCAATCAAACTATCAGGGGTTGACAGTTGACCCCTGTACAATCTTGTGAGCAGTAAGGATCCTCAATGAGGATAGACGGCCATGTAAGTCGATTGTAGATAGGTCAATTCCATCTATGCATTTGCCATAACTGGAATTGCATATTTACGCTTGACTTTAAGGTCCAGTGTTGACCTGGCCTAAGAGGGGATCTGATAATAGACTTTGGATATGGTGAGATCTCTTATAAAGAGGATCATGATCAATTTTTCTCCATTCCACTTCAAGTGGACAGGAAGTGACAGTCTTAATTTGTAACAAAGGTGGTTAAGATTAAATATTAAAAAAACTTATAATTATCAAAGCAATCAAGCTCTGGAATAGACATCCATGCAAGGCCATGGAATCTCTATTGGTGGATATTTTTGGGAACAGGTTGAACAAACACCTGGCAGGGATGGCCCAGGATTCCTTGGTCCTGTGTCAGTATAAGAGCAGAACTATGTAATCTCTAGAGTTTCCTTCACATGCTATATGCCTATTATCCTAAATCTCAGGTGCGTGCCCCAGCTACTGCAGTAAATGTTATAAGATGGGAAAAATTGGAGGCAGTAGCAGCAGCAATGTTATCATTGCCACAAACTCTTTCTTCTCTTCTTCTGACTTTTTTTATGAATGGCCAAACCTATTTGTGTCAAATGAGTGACTAATGTGGAGTTGAGGACACTGCATATTTTGTGAAATGAATTACTTGTGTGAAAAATTTCATCCAGCTCCGTCATATAATCCGCAAAATTCCTGAAACACAGTACAAAGACAGACCTCCTGCCCCAACTCCAGCACCTTCTGTGGTATATTCTGTCACACATGTGCTTTTCCAAGGGTTGATATTTGTCCTTTGATCAAAACAACCTAAGCAGAGGGTCTAAATGGAATCATTCCCAGTCTTCTTCCTGTCTTCCAGGTCTCAGCCTGGGAAAGGTCAGCTAGCTAACTGCTAGCCCCTCTTCTGGTCTTTTAGCTTTAGTGCCCTCTTTCATGAAAGCCATTTGGAGGGTGCAATCTCCCTCTCCTTCCTCTTCTCTAATCACACCTGTCTTCTTCTTTATTATTCCTGGATGCCACCTTGGAATGCACATGTGTTGGGTAAAGGGAGCTGGACCACACTTCATTTAAAGGGGCCATTTACCCTGTGACACCAATGAGATTTTGATCATGACATCTTAGTCACAAACTAGTTCAGTCAATATTTTTGTCATAAAAATGACAAGAAAAATACCCACATAGTTCAGTACTGTATTATAACTGTTCATTTTGGTATCTGGCAAATGGATAACATAAGGCAACTAGGCCTAGCCCACATGTTATATAACTCATTTACAACTGGCTTTCAGTCCTGTGAACTAACAAGTAAAGTATAGCACACCTCAGATTGTCTGAAAGTAATCAAACTGAAATTAAAATTATAATAAAGGGACTCAGCATCCCTATAAAAATCCTAATGGTGAAATATTCAACACAAGCAACCAGAGCAACAAAGTAGCAATAATTTACATTTTGTTTTATCTAGCCAAAAACAAATTATTTAAATCACACATTTTGGGGACATGTTTAAATACCACCAGCGTTTTTCATTCATTGGAAAAAAAAAGTCGTAGTGTGTTAAGCTAAAAATGAATAATTGTTTTCATAACCAAAGCATCAAATTTAATTTCAACTTTTACCAACTTTTCAAATCATAATTTCTTGCACATTCCCATGCCAAAGTATTTCCTTAAACTTAGCCAGTTTTGCAATGCACATTACTTAATTTAGGTGTCAAGGCTAGTTCGGTACCTTCATGGAATCTTCAGACAAGTTCAAGACTGAATTCTCTGTTGTTCAACATTGAGACTTCCTGGTCTGGAGATCAGATTTCTGTTTAAAACCAGGTCCTGGGAATTACAAGCAAACTTTTCTTTGTGCTTTACACTAACATCATCTATGAGAGCCAATTATTTAAACGGTTAGGAACAGATGGTGTAATGAGAGCACTGAAGCGATAAAACTTGTTCCATCACATGTCATAATAGGCCAGTACATTACACTACAGCATTAAAAATGTTCCCTCTATTTAACTCATAGCATAAAAGATGTCTGTAGTCAAATAGGTAGTCTATATTTGGAGAGACCCATATCTGGAGAGAGCGATGCGCAAGATCAAGGAAGAGATAAAAGGGATATCTGTGCATGGGAAAAGAATTAACCACTTGAGGTTTGCAGATGATATGGTTATCATTGAGGAAGATGAGGAGAGGCTAACAAAAATGGTGCAGGTATTAAACGAAAAAGAGAAGGGGTACAGACTGATTATGAACATCGATAACATGAAGACAATGGTATTTGGAGACAAAGATATAAGAAGAAAGATCTGTGTAGACAGGATCCAACTAGAGAATGTAGAGAAGTTGTCATATGTGGGGAGCAACATGACATGATCTAGACTGTAAGAAGGAAATAGTGACTAGAATAGTAAAGCAAGAATGAGTTTGAAGGCAATGGATAAGATCTGGAAAAGCAAAGCGATTAGCTTAAGAATGGAGCAGGGTGTCTTGAAAATGTGTGTATTAAGCAGCATATTGTACAGACGTGAGACATGGGTGATAATGAAAGATTAGAAGAGAAGAATATCGGCATTCAAAAAGAGTTGTTATAGAAAGATTCCGAGAATAGGATGGATGCAGAAGGTCACCAATGAGGAATTATATAGAAAGATACAGCCAAAAGAGAACCTACTGCAGAAGGTTATAAAACGGAAGCTACAACTATTTGGGCATATTTGCAGAATGAACGACGAATGAAAAATCAAGACCCTGGTATTTGGCATAATGGACGGTTCGAATAGGAGAGGTAGACCCCACAGAGAATGGATAGATGATATAGTAGCTTGGTGCAGAGCTAGTCTACAGAAACTAAGCCACTTCACACCGGACACGGAAAAATGGAAGGAAATAGTGAGAGAGGCATCAGATACCAATGTGCACTGAGCCCACAGTTATTGATGATGGTGATGATGATGATGATGGATGATGATGATGAAATTATCATAACCTGAATTTTTTCACAATACCTGTGTTTTTTCAGTGTTGTGATACATATGTTTTAGTTTTGTAATAGATGCTGCTTAGGACATTGTCAAAATCTCAGATGCTTGAGTTCAGATTAAAGTTATAGATGTTAATACTTATTTTACAGTAAAAGTTCCCCTTTCCCTTTGATTCATTTAGTTAAAAGGACTAAGATAAAGCTTCCACTATCCCAAACTGAATGGAGTTATTTAAAAAGAACTGAACTCTGCCAATGAAGTCTCAAAGTGTTCCATGCTTGTCCCAAACCTGGATAAAGGAGGAGCATTGGTCAGATGAGTGTCTACGCTCCTATTGTGAAACAACAATACAAATTAAATCTGATGTCAATACAACTAACTGATAAAAGATGCCAGCTCAGATGTTGCCTGGATAAACAAGGTCCATGGCACAAATTAAGCCATTAGGGATGGGTCAGTAATTTGGCTATCAAAAGAAAATTACTACTTACGCATATACTATCAACTGGAACTTTGAATGTCTGAAAACCATGGATGATTGGAAAATTAGAGATGCTTCGGAAGGAGATGGAAAGATACCAGTGTGATGAACTTGAACTGAGGGAGATGCATTGGAAGGCATTGAGGCGATGTACAGTTGTGAAATCATTTGGTCAGGGAACGAAACGAAGGATGAGGCAGGAGTCGGAGTCCTTCTTAGCAAAAGAACCAGAGGAACATTATTAGGATGCAAACCTGTGAGTGCAAGAATGATGGTAGCAAGATTCAAAGAAAAAACATTCAACATCTCGGTCATTCAGGTGTATGCACCCATGTTGGACAGCACGGAGGAAGAGATCAAGCTATTCTATAAAAACTTGACAAAAATGCTGGAGGAGATACCAAAGAGATTTTTGATTAGTGGAGTAGATCGGAAAGTGAGGGTTGGTACAGATAACGAAGGTTGGGAAAGAGTCATGAGACGGTTTGAATACAGAGAAAGAAACGAACAAGGTGAGAAACTACTAGAGTTTGCTATGGAGCACGAGATGTTGAGTTGCAACCTGAGATTCCAACAAAAGGACTTCAGGAAGCGGACATGGCGATCTAATGAGAGGAAGTGTCTAGCCAATTCAGCTCCCAGAAGGGGTCCTCCCCTTCCCGGTCAGTGGGCAGCCGTCCTGCCCCACTGCCACAAATCCAAAACAACCCCCAAGTCCCTAGTTTGGGGGCTTCCCACCTCACCTTGGGTGGGTGGGAGGCAACAGTTCAAAGCCCCTTGCCTTCCCTCAGGCAGGTGCTGGGGGAAATCAGCTCAAGTCATGGCCTACCCCTAGGTCAGGGCAACAACAAGCCCACAGTCTTTGGTGGCCCACAGCCCTAGCTCAGGGCAGGGTGGCAAGCCTCCAAGAAAGCCCAAGCCCTGGTGCAGGGTGGTGCAACAATACCACAGTCTTTAGATGGCCCCTGGCCCTAGCTCAGAGAGGGGTGGCATGCATCAAACAGAGCCAAAGCCCTGGTGCAAAGCTGAGCAACAAAACTAGAGTCTTAAGGTGGCCTCCGGCCCTAGCTCAGGGTTCGGTGGCACACATCAAAAGGCACCCAAACCCTGGAGCAAGGCAGAGCTGGCCCAGACCCTAACTCATGGTGTGGCAACAGACAACAGAGAAGGGACCTAGCCCCGGAGCAAGGTGGGGCAGACCAGGCCCTGGTGCAGGGTGGGCCAGCAAACAAACACAGCAGCCACTCAGGCCCCAGCTCAAGGTGGGGAAACCAACAAATAGAGTCTTTAGGTGTCCCCTGCCCCTAGCTCAGAGTGGGGTGGCACACAAACACAGAAGAACCCAAGCCCTGGTGCAAGGTGGGGCTGGCCCAGGCCCAGGCCCTGGTGCAGGGCAGGGCAACAAACAGTCTGATGGGCTGCCCAGGATCTAGCTCAGGACGGGCAGCAAACAAACAGTCTCACAGCAGACACTCTGCCTGTGCTGGCAGAGAGTGGGGAGACTCAGAAAGTGGGTGGCAGGGTGGACATGGGCCCACCTACTCCACTGTGTCCCAGCCCAGGAGCCCTGACCACGGCAACACAGTCTGCAGCGTGGGTCATTGGGGAAATCCAGACTGCAACACACTATTCCGCAAACCTTTAACAGTCCTCTTACCCCTTGGGCCATTCCTGGTCTCCCTCCACACCGGCACCTACTCAAAATCTGTCTGATGCCTTGGGGCTCCCAGGCTTTCAGGTCCGTCTGGTGCCCAGGTGGCCCAAGTCCAGGCCTATGCAGCCTCTTGATCCCACTGCCTTGGGCTGGCTTGTGGTGCAGGCTGAGGCAGGTACTCCGGTCTGTCCTCAGGGTCCAGATGGTCTTCTCTGTCCCTCAGGTCCTTCTGGGGTCCATGGGGTGTCAAGACCAGCAGAGGTCCAGGTGGCCCAATCCAGCCTTGGCCTCATTTAGCTGGCCCTCAACCACTAAGACAGGGAGCCCAGGGGCATCCCCTACCTCCTTTACAGGCTCCACCCCAGCTGAGAACTCCACCTCCCAGGCAGGAAGGCTACAGCCGTCCTCTGGCTTCTCTGGAGGCTCAGTCCCCACTGGGTCCTCAGCTCAGACTTTTTTTGCTCTGGCCCCACCTCCTGACTTCCGGTCAGGTGACTGGGAGGGGCCAGGCTCCATACAAAATGGCTGCTGGAAGGGGTCCTCCCTTTCTGGGTAGTGGGGTGGCCATCTTGCCCCACTATACCCCACCCTTAAGTCCAGTTCCCAGTCAGGAGGGGCTGGTATCCAAATCCTCCCCTATGTGGGAGGGCCTCAGCCCTTGGGTGGGCTTCAGGCTTCACCCCCTCCTTCTGGGCAGTCTTAGCCTGATCCCGTCTCACTGGTGCACCCGCATCCTGTCTCTTGGGGCAGTCTCTCTTTACATGGCCTGGGGAGTGGCACTGGAAGCACCTACTGTGCCTTCCCCCTGCCCCCTTTGGCTTAGCCCTTCTGTCAGGGCCAGCTGGGGCCTTGAAGGGTCTTTTAAGGCACTCCCTCTGCAGGTGCCCAGGCTTCCCAGAGGCCCAACAGATTTGGAGCCCTGCTGTTACCTTCACAGGGAGTGTTCTCCCTCTGTCCTCAGAATCATGAACATGATAGATATGATCTTGATAAGAAGAAAATGGGTAATGTCAATGGCAAACTTTCCAAGGAGTGGATATACAGTTGGACCAGACTAGTGATCACAGACATCAATATGAAACTCCAGAGAAGGTATAATATACAGTTTAAGAAAAGAAGAGACACAGCAAGGCTAAGCAAGGAAGAAATAGGGAATTCATACAGAGCAGCACTGGAAGAGAATGTTAGGAATGTGGGCACAGAGAAAGACCTAGATAAGAGAGTGGAAAGGATAGCCACAGTGATAGAACAGGCAATTGAGCAGATGGTTCTGGAAGAATAAAAGATCAATAAGAAGCGGATTACACAAGAGACGCTGAAGGTGGTCCAAGAGAAGAGAGTGTTGAAGATCAGAATGGATGTTTCTGAGAGGGCGGAATAGCAATATAGTGTGAAATGCAACAATGTAAGGAAAGCATCCAGAAGGGATAAGGCAAAATGGTTAGGGGGCAGTGTGAAGATATAAAGAGCTATTATGGTGAATGTAAGACTAGGGAGGTGTATAAGATGATCAGGAATATTAACAGTACGTAGCAGCCAAAGCAGATGGCAAGCAAAGACAAGAATGATGAGGTGCTCATCAACAAGGAGGGGGTCGTTCAGTGATGGACAAGATATTGCACCAATCTGTATAAAGCACAGTTGGATCCAAGTGTCTCAGAGGGACTGATTGAAGAACTGAAAAAGAGATGTCTGCCAAACATCAAGAGAGACACCAATATTTCGAAGGAGGAAGTAGAAAAGCAGTGAAATGACTAAAGAACAACAAAAGCCCTGGAAATGACAAGATTACAGGAGAGGTGATCAAATATAGCGAGGAAAGTATGGTTCAGAAAATACATTGAATATATAAGATAGCATGGAAAGGAGAGAGGGCACCTAAGGAATGGACAAGATCCTTGCTAGTGGCAATACACGAGAACGAAAGTGCATTGGAATGCAAGAACTATGGATTGATTGCCCTAGCAAGTCATCTAGGGAAGCTGCTGCTGCTGATACTGATGGAGAGACTGCGATTGCAGATAGAACATCTGGCGGATGAGTAAGAGGGATTCAGGAAAAATAGGAGTACCATACAGCAGATATTGGCATTAAAATTAATAGCGGAGAAAGTTCAATGAAAGAACAGGAACATCTGCAATTGCTTTGTCAGTTTTCAGATGGCATTGACAGTATAGACCAGAAAGTGACTTGGACTGTGTTGGAGTCACATGGAATGGATAGCAGACTGATATGGTTGTTGAAGGATATCAACAACAATGCAGAGGTAGCAGTAAGAATGTGCAGAGATATGGGAAGCTGGTTTAGAATAAGTAGAGATACAAAACAAGGAGATCAAATATCACTGAGTATCTTCATCATGCCCCAAGAAAGAGTCATGGACAAGATCAAAGAAAAGGTAGAAAGGATATCTGGGCATGTGATTAGAATCAACAACTTGAGGTTTGCAGACAATATAGTTATCATTGAGAAAGATGAAGAGAAACTAGTGAGAAAAGTGCAGGTGCTAAACCAGTCAGGGAAGCAGTAAGGACTAATTTTGAAAATGGATAAAACAAAAACAATGGTATTTGGAGATAAGGAAATAGGAAGGAAGGTCAGTATAGATGGGATCAAACTAGAGAACGTGGAGAAGCTCACATATCTGGCAAATAACATAGCATATGACCTAGACTGTAAGAGGGAAATAGTGACTAGAAATGTGAAATCAAGAGTGAGTTAGAAGGTGAAGGATAAGATCTGGAAAAGCAAAGCAGTTAGCTTAGGAACAAAGCTGCATGTCTTTAAAACGTGTGTATTCACCAGCATGCTGTATAGATGTGAGACGGGGTAATAACAAAAGATTCAAAGAGAAGGATATTGGCATTCGAGATGAATTGTTATAGAAAGATGCTGAGAATAGGATGGATGCAGGTCACCAATGAAAAATTATATAGGAAGATAAAGCGGAAAGAGAACCTACTGCAGAAGGCTGTAGAATGGAAGTTACACCTATGTGGTCATAACTGCAGAATGACTAATGAACAAAAAAATCAATACCCTGGCATTTGGCATAATGGACAGTTCGAAATGGGGAGGCAGACCCCACGGAGAATGAGTAGATGGTGTACTAGACTAGTACAGAACTAGTCTACAGAAATTACGCTGAACAGGGAAAGATGGAAAGAAACAGTGAGGGAAGCATTGGATATGAATGGGTGCTGAGCCCATGGCTCTTGATGATGATGATGATGATGATGATGAAGAACCCATTAAAATATTTGTGTGTCCTAAATGTTCAATGTTATAAATGAAAGCAGAGAGATGACCAGGAAGTTGTATGTAAAAAAGAAATCCCATTGTCCTCATGCTCCTGTTATAGTCTTGGCTGACACCCTAGTATTAAGGTTATTGTCTCAGTTAGACATTGTTTACGTATTGATTTTTTTCTCGTTCTTTAGGCTAGAGAGTGATTTCCACTGTGATTCTGGCATTTCTAAAGTACAGGGGTTCTTTCTTCATATGTATAATGAACAAAAACTTTAAGAATGAAAGAGTCAAAGGAGCGTCCAACTACTTCAGCTGAGCTTAAAGGAAGAAGAACAGGGTACGGACTGGTCATCTGTCGTGTATCATGTAGACTAGAAAGAAGTCATGACCAACCCATCTTGTGGTATTTTGATACTTCCATTTTTGGTAAAAAATGCAAAAATGCCAAAAGTTTCTCTTTGGATTGAGTGGTGGGCTAAAGTGAGAGTGGTGGGGAAGGTATTTTTATTTTATCCAGACCTGTTCAGTTATCCAGAAATCTTAAAAAGTCTCAGAATAGCTTTAGTATTTGTTTCTAATTCATAATCTGACATAATGATCCCATGTGTGATGAGAGAATAACCATCGTTTGGATTCAGACTGATTTGACGTATACAAAGCCTTTCTTAAATTCATGAACCTCTTAAATGTATCGTGCTATCATGTATTACAGTTACATGATTAATGCAATACCATTTCCCTAGAGTACCTTTTACTTAAGATTCCTTTTAGTAGCTATATATACACAACACAAATATGACACACTCATCTCCTAGACAGGATGTCCCTTTTCCTTTTTCCATCTAGTAGTCTCATAACTTGAGAAACCACTTGATATTCCAATGCACAGATGTGAGGCTTTATGCTTTGGTTTGGGGTAATACTCAAAAGGTTAACTTTATTTTGGATGAGGAGTCTCTAGTTTGGTTGTTTAGCTGAACTATATGAATCTCTTGAAACAGCAAAATTAGACCAGAAATCAATAACTACTTACTCTTACTGGGCTATGGACATCTGCTTTTCTTTTGGAGTCCTCTGTAGGTTGGCTGTTATTTTATTCATATTTCACCTCTACCTGATTTGAAATCTAACCCATTTCTGACTGAAGATTGTTCCTAGATTTTCAAAGCAGAAGCGTCGTTACATAAATCTAGTGTGTTCTCTTCCCTAACATAGATCATAAAACCTATCCAAATATTTTTTTCCTTTAAAGCTATGATTTCTTTTCGATCTATAATGACTCCTGGAGAAAGATGTCCAGTTTGACACAACAGCGATGTCTACACTATGAGATAAAATTGATTTTTAATAAATTTGGTTTTTAACCGTGTTCTTATGAATTTGAATTAAGTGTACACAATGCTTCTTGAAATTCAACCCACCATTTTCTCATGTCTAGTTTCCATGCCCCCATTGACTTGGGCAAGTTGGACAGCATGAGGAGTGAATTGCGGGTACCTATCTCATAGTGCCTTAGCACCAGTTGTTTGTGGGTGTTTCATGTTTGAATCCCAGAATGCAAATCACTGGCCTAGATTTCAGAGCACCAGTAACCAGGAAAAAACAAACTGGAGATTGTACCTTTTCCTGCTGCAGCGTTCCAGTGCAAGCATGGATCCCCAAATGATTTAACTCATAACGCACATCACTTTGGCAACCACACTGACTGTCACGCAATTTTTTTTTGTCAGCTTAGTGTGTTCCACTTCATTCTGCTCCATGGGCTGCAGGATAACATCTTGCCTGCACCTCTTTCTCTTTCTGTTCCTCTTTCCTCCACTGGGTAAGGCATCTGGAAAGTGCAGGTCAAAATTTAGATGCAATTCACAAAACGTTCTCTCAAATAGAATGAATGGGTCTGTGTGTCTACTATCAGGGAAAGTTTCTTTTTTGAAGGCCTCTAAAGGCTTATTAAGGATGGGATTCTAAGCGTGCATTTCACAATACATCATTTGCCTTCACTTATCCAGCACATTTCTTTGTGGATATGGTAAGCTATAAACAAATGTCCGCTTTTCAGGGGAAGGGCAGGGCTGCAGAGCAGGGGAAGCCACCAGGTGTCCTGGGGGTGTCCTGGGGCAGGGTAAAACAATTTTTGGCTGTTCCTGGAGCAATCCTCCCCAATGAGCAAGCCTCATAGAAGGGATGGTGGGAAAGGGTTTGATTATAGCCATATGGACGGCTGTGTTGCGGGGGGGATCCCTGTAAAATAAAAAGAATAAAAAAAAACATTAAAAATAAAAAGAAATGCCGGGCAGAAAGAGACATGGGAGGGGAGATGCCATGGAGAGCCCAACAGCTGTCTGGCACGTTGGATTCCTGAAAAATAAAAATAAATGCTGATTGGAAAGGGATGTGGAGGGATCTGCGATCTGAAGACCACGGCACATTGAATTCCTGTAAATTAAGAAATGCTGAGTGGAAAGGGACATGGGAGGGGAGATGATCCCAGCCTCGCAGCCACCTGGTGTGTGGAATTCCTGAAAAATAAAAGAAATGCTGGATGGAAAGGGACGTGGGAGGGAAGAAGCCCCACAGAGCCTGCAAACCGCATTGTAGGTGGGGAATGAAGCACCCACCGTCTGCTGCAGGCAAAAGTAAAGGGACAGGAAGCATGGTAAAAAAAATTCCAATGCAAATTCCTTTGCTTCTTCAGGATGCCAAAGAAGACATCACACTCCTAAAACTAACAGATGTGGAGAAAGAACACATGCTCATGCTGTGTGACCCAAAGACTGGAAAATTTGCTAAAATGTTGTGTGGCACCATGACACCAGATTGATATCTGGTCCCCTGGCACAGCATGGTGTGCTGCCAAAGGAAGCTGCAGCAAGTCAGGAGTGCCCAAGCACCTCATGAAAATAATAGGAGAGTCCTGGATGGATACATACAGGACATTTCTGGAGGCTAATAAATTAGAATTGAGAACATGGCACTTTCGCACTAGCCTTCATTTGATATTATAAATTTGAATTTGACGATATACCTGTCCTGTAATATCAACAGTTTATTACCGGTATTACTGGTATATGGCCAGCATCTGAAGAAGTGAGTTAACTCACGAAAGCTCATGCTCTAAACTTTTCTGTTAGTCTATAAGGTGCCACAGGACCCTTTGTTGCTGCTACAGATCCAGACTAACACGGTTACCCCTCTGATATTACCGGTATTATGACTCAATAAACTGAGCTAATAGTATTTACAGTGAAGCCAGTGATGTTTTAATATCGAGCTAACTCCTTTAAATTCTATTTTATTTCATAGTGTAGATGCAGCCAAAGACTAAAAGAGAGAAGAGGTCACAGCATTGGAAAGGTCCCACTGATTTCAATTAAATACAGGAATGAGCCCTAGGTTCTCACCTAGGCTGGTACCTGAGAGTTTCTGAATATTTTATGGGAGGTAATAAGCCATGTGCAGGATAAAACCAAAATAATATAAATATTGTCTCAGTGCAACTACTGTCACACAGCCATAGATTCGCAGGTTTTTTCCTGGTTTTCATGATTAATTTCTATTTATGTGGGTTTTGAAACAGAAATTTGTTTTTTAAATTTGTGGATTTGAACTTAAAATCTTACCTTGGGACAAGTTTAAAATGCGTGAATTAAAACATCTTCTCAAAGCTTCAGGATGAGTATTGTTGACAGTTACTCTGATCTTCTCGTTAATGAAGAACTCCAGTTAATACCAGTAGGCTACAAGCACATCTAAAGAGACCAGATGATTTTAACTGAGCTCTACTGCACAATCTGAAGGGGAATTTTGCCCTAGGATTATTGCATGAAGCACTTGTGTTCGACTTTGTTTCCCTTCAGAAGGGAAAGCTTTATCTGAACTTAAATAAAACTGGGCAAGTAATTAGCACATGTTATATAGAGTCCTGCACAGACACAAAATGTCTATCGGCATCCACATCCACAGAAATGAGCCACAGATATCCACCTCCACATCTGCAGATACCTGCAGATATCTGCAAATTTACTGTGTTTTAGATAAAAAATTTGCATCCACCCCACAACCATATCTGCAAAAATGAGCCATGGATACCCATCCACTTCTGCAGATGTGGATACCCATGGATATAAAGAGGCTATCTGTAGATTTGCAGGGCTCTAATGATACAGTATACTCTAATCACTGTGGTAGCTCTGAATTGAAAAATGAACTATGCATTTATTTGCTATGAATTTATGATTAAATAATTATGCATGCTCTAGCCATGAGAGCTTTGCAAGAGGCAATTCCCATTTGTTTTGTATGATTTCTTTATTGATTTTGTGGCATTAAATATGACAGGGAAATTACTGAAAAATTATATGCTAAATTCCCTATCCCCCAAAATGAAAGAAAACATGTAAACGTCAATTAATCCCTAGTCTATGTTGTATATAATCTTAGTTGCAGTTTAATTCCTAATTGATCCTTCATATACAGTACAGATGGTGAATTTTGGATGGTTTAGACATAACAAATACTGCATCTTGGCAGGGGGTTAGCAGTGACCACAAGGGTCATCTATTCTAATCCTAAGGATATATGAGTCTATAACTGTAGATCTAACATTAAAATAACCATCTCTGGGGCTAATCTTTAGGGTTATAGACCCGATGTGTTAACTCCCTGCACAAATGCATTTTCATTTATTTTAAGTATGTTCAACAACACACAGCAAATCTGCAGTGCTCCTATAAAATCTCAGTAAAAAATCAATTTGTTCCCTAATTATGAAAAATGTTTTTCATGTATTATTCTTCTGGGGGAATTGCCTGTTGCTATACTCAGAGGCAGGTCATTATCAGAATGTGAGAGCTGGGTCTGTGCCCTGAGAATAACTACATCTAGGTTCTGCTACTGAAAATGGAAAGAAGGGGGTGGCAAGGTGTGGAAGCCAGATGTTTCTCCTCACGACATTTTTTGTACATGCAGGACCAAAAATGCTGATAACCCCTTGAAGAGCAAAAATGGTTGGAGTTGGTCAGACAACCCTCCAAGATCCCAGAAAGAGTGCAGGTGATTCAAGTTACTCTTCCACACTGAAATTAGTACCAGAAAAAAAAAGTGGCATAACAGGCTGCTAGGAAAGAAGACTGGGGGTGTGAAAAGTCAGAATCAAGATATTTTAGGATAGGAATTACTGGCTGGGGAAAGAGGATCCCAAACCTTTTTCCAACCTGCATTTCTCCCATGGGTCAGTAAACCCTTGTGAATTTCTGATTCACTTCCAAAGGCAACCAGAGGTGTGTTTAACTCTGGATATTGATGTGCCTATCTTGTAAAACCTCAAAAAAGAATTCCTCAGACTAGTGAAGAAATAAGTGATAAAATATTGATACTATAAATAAGTATTTCATTGTGAATGTTTCTCTCCCATTTGCAGTATGCCAGGAGAAATTGTTTGGATAGCTTCTATTTTTATTTATGCCAAAGTGTATTTGTGTGAGAGAGTGAATCACCTATTTAGGGAAAGACAGGACAAAGATGTATTTTGCACTGATTTCTGCAAATGCTTTGCTCCATGGTCATTTTTATCCTTAGCAGGAATAGTCTTTACCCAATTGTGATACAAGTTCTGTCTTCCCTCACTCATGAGCCTCTTTAAATTCCTAACAGTAGAATGTGGTGGTTGTCATAGAGGGAAAGGCCTTTTCTTAGGTAGCTAGGGCCAAATCAGTGGAGGGATTTGAAAACCAAGACTGAATAGAAATATATACATTGAAAAACCAGTGCAAAAACAGAGTATCGGTGCTGTTTCCATGGTACCTCTAGCTATTTAGCAGCTATGGCTTCTTGTACCAGCTGTGTTCTTTCCAGGGCATGTGGCCTCACTCCAGAATAAATATCAGGATATTGGATATTTAAACAAATTGGTGGGGTAAGAGGGTTTTTTTCCCCCTAATCTGATGCTGAAAAGGTACCAGAAAGCAGTCAGATCTAATCAGATGAAAGTTATTTTACCCAGAGGCACTTTTCAGGTGGTGCTTAATTGACATACCTAACCTCTACTCACTGTGCCTAATCCTGGTTTAGGGAACATATCAGGGAAATAGGAAGAGGCAGGAGAGGCTGGAACACTCTGCACTCTGGCATTCCCCACTTTGCTTCCACCTAAATCAACCACTAGGCCAGAGGTCAGCATCCTCCAGCATACATGCCAAGGGTGGCACATGAGCTGATTTTCACTGGCACATGAGGTGGGAGCTCATCCGCGCCCATCCTCCTGCATAGAGTCAGGTGCTTGCTCAGAGCCATGCTACCTGTGGATTAGCAAAAGACCAGCTAATGTTACCAACCACCACCTAACTGGTAAAGCTCTGCATCTCCATTTATGTATTAATGAAGAAGTTGCAAGTAGGACTATGTGTGACTTTAAAAAGTATCACCAGCACTTAGCCTGTATGTAGAGGTCAAAAGGTCAAATTTCAGCACTCTGCCTTGGAGTGGTTGCTGACCCCCTGCTATAGGCTAATATAACTATGGCAAATCACCAATGGGACCAACAGCCACTGTGAGCCCCAAGGGAAAGTAGAGGGAGACCCAGCTTTGCATTCCAGAAGGAGCAAGGCCAAGGGCAGAAGAGGTGGGACTTAGGGCAGACAGCCCTTAGTGGTACTCAGACTACAGTACTGGGTTCCTGCCTCCCCTGCCATCTTAGAGCCACATGGAGTGGTAGAGCATCGCTGCCATAGCAGTTCAGAGTGGGGGGGGGGCTCCTGTCATGACCGCTACCAAAATAGCAGCAGTGGCATCTGGAGCTCTGGGCCCCTTTGAATTGCTGGGCTCCGGTGCAACTTCCCCCTTTACCTCCACCCCATCAGTAGGACTGCAAATAATACTCTAAAGTCAAATTTTGAGATGCCACTTCCCAGACATGTTACTTGTGATGTTAGTACACAAACCACTCTCATGCGTGTTTGGGTATTTCCACATTCAGAAACACAGACATCCTCACGTGAGCCAAAGAAAATCTTTGGAAGTTGTTACATCTGTCAAGACAGTGTTTGAGACCTGGTTCATAAACAAATAAAACATATAAATAAATAAAAGGAGTCTACAGTTATGCTGATTAATTTGTTATTGTCTGTAAAATACTTCAAACATTTTATAAAATAAATATTAATATTTCATTATTGAGTGAATTAGTATAATGTTATATTTTTGTTTATGATGGTACAAAGTCTTTAATATTACCATGTAAATACTTCAATCATATGTTTTTATGCTTTTCTAACCTTTAGCCCTCATAATTATTCATAATTATGCTAAAAGAATAAAAGATTTTAAAAAATTGCATATGTGTATTTGTTATAATTGGAGTTCTGGAAATAGAGCCTTACCTCATAGGATACCTTTTGATTGGGACAGAATTATTCATCTTCCTTAGCTAAAATTATTGTATTGAATGTAAAAGCTTATTAAATTTTAAAGAAAAATGTTTCTATCCACTGGAATAAACCAGGAGGCCCACTCTGCTTAATCTTAACCAGTTCAGCTGCATATAACCATTTCAGGGTACAAATAAATGTAAGGATAACATGTCAGACTTTTTAGGGACGTCCACAAGCTATAAGCTGTATCTTTGCTCCTTCACTGTTGAAGACTAGTTGCAATGAAATTGCAATGAAATCACAGGAAACAATCTGATTCTATAAAAGGAAACCAATCTTTCAGGGCTAGAATAATACTTATCCTAATACCCACTTTCTCAAAGAAAGAATATCCCTCAGCATTTCTGCTTATAGCAAAGTTTGGATTTATATTCACTCCTTCCCCCCTCCTATTTTTCTTTATCTTTTACCCTTTAGACCTTTAAATGTACATTTCCAGGGGAACTCACTACACTGCTTACTGTTTTAATCAAAGGAGCTCTGAGGAGTTAATTGGAATTTGCAAGCTGAGAGACAGTAAGAGATGCTAAATAACTGAGGAAAACAATATTTCTCCCATGTGTGTACCTTTGAGGGGCTTCACACTGGAAAGTCAGAGAAGATGGGTATTGTATTAAAAAGAGCACTGTCTGTTCTCTCCATATATTAACTCTTCTATTGTAATTTCCCCATTCTTTTTATACTGTGACTAGTACATGGACTATTGGTTGAACATCTAGCCTCTCAGTGGAGCCCAGATTTGTGCATTCTATTAGAATGTGATTTTATAAGGCATTGCTGGCCAGAGTACAATGGGGCCCTCAAACAATCACATGGAGTCATGGACACATAAGAAGTTGCATTGTGCTAATGCCTCAATCGTAGTTGTCACTGGTAGGCAAAGGGAGGACTTGAGCCATTGCCCTTCACTCTCTGCTTCCTCCTATGGTGACAAGGCTGGTACGGTGCAGGAGTTAATCTGCACCACACTAATGAATGATGAAGTTTCCCAGCAGCAGTGCTGTGATGCAGATGTCCCACAGATGCCTTGTGGCACAAAGTAAGGTAGGTAACTGGCCTCAGGACTCCCCCCCACTCTCCTAGCCCCTGGCCTTCTGCCACATAACCCCAGCTCCCTATCTTGACCCCTGCATCCCCACTCCTGATTCCTGCCCTTCCCCACACACACTCAGCCTCCTGTCCTGTCTCCTGCACCCTGCAGCCTCCTACCATCCCCTAATCACACCCAGCCCCTCCCCACCCCCACCAGCCTGGCTCACTCATACGACCAGCCCTGCCACTACCAGCTCACTTTGTGGAGGACAGCAAGATGAGGACAAGTCAGGCACTTCTAAAGTGCAATAACCACTTAATTGTAAGAATATATTTTAAATTTTTACCTACTTTTTGTTATAATAATGTGGTATGTCTTTCTAATGGGTGCTCAGTCAACTTAATGGTATTTTGAACATTTGTACAGCATAGTTCTGACTGATTGCCATTGAACTCACTTAAGTCCGAGTAATTTTACCAGGTATCCCATATTTGGCACAGGGAAATATCGTCATCTTAGGTAATAAAAATTGCATACCTGAATCTAAATTGATTTACTGGTCTTCCAGGAAAAGACTCTTTTACTATGTATATGAGCAACGCCAGCCTTGAGGGTGCCAGGATCCAGCTGGTGTTTCTCTAGCTACGTCTACATTGGGACGCTACATCGAAGTAGCTTATTTCGATGTAGCAAAATTGAAATAAGCTATTTCGATGAATGGCGTCTACACGTCCTCCAGGGCTGGTGCCGTCGACGTTCAACGTCGACGTTGGGCAGCACTACATCAAAGTAGGTGCTGCAGGGGAGCGTCTACACACCAAAGTGGCCCAAATCGAAATAAGGGTGCCAGAAACAGCTGCAGACAGGGTCACAGGGCAGACTAGCACTTCCGGGTCAACAGCTAGTTGCTCCCTTAAAGGGCCCCTCCCAGATACACTCAGCCTGCACAGCACGCGGTCTGCAGAGCCACAAGCCCACACACCCCATGGAAGCAGCATGGACTCCCAGCAGCAGCAGCAGCCAGAGGCCTCCACACCCACCCCTGCAGGAGCAGTGGCTGCCCTGCTCAGTGCTATGCAGGAGGCAGCTGACCATCTTTTATTTCAGGAAGATGAGCTGTCCTTGGGGGATGAGGAAGCAGCCCCAGACCATGCTGCCCTCCCAGCCCCACACCCCCCACCCGCCGCACATGCCGCCGGCTGTGGAGATACCCCACGAGCACCGACTGGTGGGAGCGGCTGGTGCTCGGCAAGTGGGACAATGACCACTGGCTCCGGAACTTCTGGATGAGCCAACAGACATTCCTGGAGCTCTGCCAGTGGCTCACCCCTGCCTTACGGCACCAGGACACCCCCATGAGACATGCCCTGGCAGTAGAGAAACGGGTTGGCATCGCTGTCTGGAAGCTGGCCACTCCACACAGCTACCGATCTGTAGGGCAGCAGTTCGGCGTGGGCAAGTCCACCGTCGGGGCTGTCCTCATGGAGGTAAGAGGACCCCGGGGGGGAGCCCTGTGGGGACGGGGGGAGCCCTGTGGGGAGGGGGGGAGCCCTGTGGGAACAGGGGGAGCCCTGTGGGGAGGGCTGGACACACCCTACACACCCCTCTCCCGTGCTCTCTCATGTCCTTCCCCTGCAGGTCGTCCGCACAATTAATGCCCTGCTCCACAGGCTCGTGTGGCTTGGGGACCCAGATGCCACCATCGCGGGGTTTGCCAGCCTGGGCTTCCCAAATTGCTTTGGGGCTCTGGATGGGACCCATATCCCCATCTGTGCCCCGGAGCACAGCGGAGGACGCTTCCTCAATAGGAAGAGATACCATTCCGTTGTCCTGCAGGCCTTGGTGGACAGCCGGGGCTGCCTCTTGGACATTTATGTTGGCTGGCCTGGCAGCACCCATGACACCCGGGTGTTCAGAAATTCGGGCCTGTGCCACCAGCTGGAGGCGGAGACCTATATCCCCCAGCGGGAGATCCCTGTGGGGGACACCACCCTGCCCCTCTGTGTCGTCGCAGACGCGGCGTACCCTCTCCAGCCCTGGCTCATGCACCACTACACAGGCCACATCACAGCCAGCCAGGAGCGGTTCAACATACGCTTGAACCATGCGCGCCAGGTGGTCGAGCACACTTTCAGCCACCTCAAAGGGCGCTGGAGGTGTCTCCTCACCTGCCTGGATGCAGGGCTCACCAACATCCCCCAGGTTGTGGGCGCGTGCAGCACACTCCACAACCTGGTGGAGAGCAAGGGAGAGGCCTTCTTCCGGGGCTGGGCTGTGGAGGCTTGCAGGGCCGACGTCCAGCCACCCGCTGCCCCCAGTCGACCGTTCAACCCTGAGGGGATCCGGGTCCGGGAGGCCCTTCGGGGCCTATTTTGACCAGGCTGCGGGGTGAACGCTGACAGGGCCAGCTGCTGGTGAGCTACCCACTGCACCCTCCCATCCTCCACAACACTCCCTGCCCCCACACCCACACCACAGAGCACCCGAGAGCACACCCACACCCACACTTTTCTTTGAAATAAATGGAAATGTTGTTTGAAACAAAACAGTGCAACATTATTATTAACAGAAGGAAGGGGGGAACTAAGTACATGGGGGGGCAGAACAAAAACTATTTACAAACATGGGGGGAATATGTACAAAGGGGGGGCAATGTCCTCGGCCCCACACCCTATTGTCCAGCGGCTGGTGTTGGGGGGCGCGACCCATGTCTCGGCCGCATCCCTGGTCGAGGCTGGGTGGGGGCCAGAAGAACCAGCAAATAGGGCCAGCTGGTGTCCGCAGGCCCATGGTCCCCTTTGGCAGCAGGCCCCAGGGTGGCAGATGGTGGAGGGACAGCAGGTGGAGCGGCGGGCGGAGCGGCAGGGGAGTCCAGGTGTTGCGCAATCTGGTGGAATGTGCACATGAAAGCCCCCCAGGCCTCCTGGCGCCAGGCCAGCGCTCGCTTCTGGAGCTCTAGCTGCCACTCCTCCACCCACAGGTGCTGCTCCGACACCTCCAGCTGATGGTGGATAGTCGCGAGCAGCTGGGGGTCCGTAGCCATCCGTGGGTGGCTCCTCCTCTGTCGGCCTCAGCCTGGGGCTGGTCTGTGCTTTGCTGAGGGGCTGGCCTGCTGGGATGGCTCCGGTGGGCTCTCCGGGACCACAGATACCTCGCTGGCGCTCTCCGGGCCCTCCGATGGTGCAGCTGTGGAACACAGGGGGGAACAAGAGTGGAGACAGCTGTTAGTGTGGGCCCTGACCCATGGCCCTTGTCCCCCCACCTCTCCGCTTCTGGTTCCCCATCCCCCTCCCCCAGAGATGCTGCTGCTGCTGCTGCTGGGTCCCCCCCCAAAGGGGGACCCTAGGTTCCTCTCCCCGCATCCCCAGGGATGGGGCATGGTGCTGTCCTGCTGGGGGGCAGGGGCTGATGCACTCTTCTGAGGGGCATGCCACTGCTGTCCTTGGGGCCATGGTCATCTGGGCGTGTGGAGGCCCCGGTCACGCCTCTTGTCCCCGCCCCTTAACCCCGGGGGTGTGCACCAAGGGGGTACATACCTGACGGTCCGCTCCCACGTTTGGGGGACACCCATTGGGCGGACGCCCTGCTGGAGCTGCGGGACGGGAGGGCGATGTGGAGCCCCCCGTCACTGGAGGACTCCCCCTCCTCCTCCTCCGGCTTCCCAGGGGTGGGCTCCTGGTGGGGCCCCTGGGGTGCAGGGCTTGCTTCTGGGGCAGACTCCGTCTCCGGGGCCTGCTGGGGCTCATTGGCCGATGTGTCAAGAGTGACCGGGGGGGGGAGGAGGTGTGCCGGGGGCCCAGGATGAACCTGAGCTCCCTGTAAAAGGGGCAAGTGGCGGGGGCGGCCCCAGATCGGCTGGCCGCATCCCAGGCCCGGGCGTAACCCTGCTGCAGCTCCTTAACCTTACTCCTGATATGGTTAGGAGTGCGGGCAGGGTGACCCCGGGCAGCCAGGCCCTCGGCCAGCTGAGCGAACGCATCCACGTTCCGCCTCTTGCTCCTCATTACCTGGAGCACCTCCTCCTCGCCCCAGAGCCCCAGCAGGTCCCGGATCTCGGCCTCCGTCCAGGAGGGGCCCCGCTGCCTCTTCCCCGGCTGGCTGCCAGGCTGGGAGCCCTGGGTCCCCTGGGGGGGGTGCCCTGTGGGCGCTTGGGGGGCTGGCTGGCTGCCATGAGGTGCAGGGTGTGGGCTGGGGCTGCTGAGGTCTGTGCAGGCTGTGCACGTGGCAGTGCTGCTGCCTGCACGAGCTCTTAGCTTCCTGCACAGGAAATAAGAGTGCGGGGAGCTTTAAGGGGCTTCTGCACACGGCGACCATAGAGCTCAGGGGCTGGAGAGAGCGTCTCTCAACCTCTCAGCTGATGGCCACCATGGAGGACCCCGCTATTTCGATGTTGCGGGACGCGGATCGTCTACACGTGCCCTACTTCGACATTCAATGATGAAGTAGGGCTCTATTCCCATCTCCTCATGAGGATAGTGACTTTGACGTCTCGCTGCCTTATGTCGATTTCAACTTCAAAATAGCGCTCGGCACGTGTAGACGCAACGGGCACTATTTCGAAGTTGGCACGGCTACTTCAAAATAGCCGGCTAGTGTAGACGCAGCTTCTGTGATACTGTGATACAAATGAGGGAGATTTTCAAAACAAAAGAAGCACAGTGAGGCCTCCAACTCATGTTGAAACTCCGTAAGTATTGGGCGCCCATCTCCTATATATGCTCTTTAAAATCTCTCCCATAATTAATAATCATTGTTCCTAAGCAATACAGAGGCCAGTGGGAAAGATTCTTTATCCCTCTTCTCACACAATCTGAAATAAGGATATAACATTATTACATTCCATAGGGTGATTTAAAAATAGGAAGGCCATTGTTCAAAGTTAGGTTTTCAGTAGTCAGTCACAACCCATTGATGTGTTCACACTTGAAGATGTTTGCAGAATGGTTAGAAATGGGAAAAGACTCATCACCATTGTTCTTTTTCACTGGTTGCACATGGTCTGGAAATTTGATATGTGCATTTTTAGTGGTGTTTTGGGAGACAGACAAAAAAAAGAGAGTCCAATGGTGTATTTGCCATTTCGTCTCTGTGTGCTTGCATATAACCTCATGCTGTCAATTCTGTGCACGTATCTGCATTGAAGATGGAGACACAACAAGCAGAGTAGGGGTGATGTCATGGTATGAATTTAAGACCCTTTCATAATGAATCCCTCTGCCAGTTATTGTCTCATTCCAAGATCAGTAAATAATATTTATTTCCATCTTCTTCTGAACAAATACTCAAAGAAGGGGAATATTTCAGGGGTGGCCACATGTAATTCACTATATCAGCACAAAATAATTAAGTTATATTGATTTCATACACTGGGGTCATATTAGAACCTTGCATAAACAGCTTTGTCCTTTATACTTTGAAGGTGGCACTATTCACAAAACACTTCAAGCTATTATTACAAGACTTTTATGAAACAATGACTAATAACATGCATTTTATTTACAATTACGTTCAAACAGAAGCCGAATAATGCAAAACTTAAGAAAGTCAACACTGACGTCTCTAGTACCAAGGAGGAAGAAAACCATTTATAAGAGGCTAGTGTTTTAGAAGTGGTTTCACCGTGGTTTCTTTGTTTTATTTGGTGCATCATGACTATAGCAATAGTGAATCCTGTTTTTTTATTACGGTGAAATAGCCCAGTTAAATCTGGCATTCAGACAAAGTTTTTAATAAACCAGGAATGATATTTGGTCTCTCAGATCTTGGTATTTAGTCCATTTAATATCACCTGTGATGGTTACAAATTGAGTTAATAAGCAGTTAATCATTTGTCTGTCATACATTTGTTATGATGTTCTGATAATTGTTTTGAGAGCAGTCTGGTCTGGAATGTGAAGCAGGCATTGTCAATGTCATCTTTAACCTTCAAGGAGCAAAGGTTTTGCAATACCAGAAGTATTTGTTTCAGCCTTTCTCTGGACATACACATAATACTCCTTGCTTCTGGAGCTCCTGTCAGCACCACTCTTACCAGTTTTAAATCAAGTTTTTTCACCCTGTACCATCTGCCAGCTAATGTTAATTAATTTTATGGTATATTTGGCAACAGTTGCATGTTGCTTCATTAATGAGTCTGGTATTTGGTTTATTATGCTGTTGTTTCAAACTTTGTCTTAATTAACAGAGTGCACACTGCTGGGATTGTGGTTCTCTGTACAGATCTTTAATATGTTTACTTGTCTGTCCTTGAAAGTACGTGATGTTTTAAGGAGAGATAAATAGCCATCTGAGAAAGAATTAGATAAGTATTTAAATTGTAAGTTCTTCAAGACCTTTTCTACAAGGTACTTGTACAGTACAAATACAATAATAACATTGTAGCATATAGAAATCTGTTCTTTTCTTCTCCTCTCTTTATTTTGATAGTTGCAATCAGACATGTTCAATGATTATTTGTACTATGGTACCCAGGTTGGGTTCATGATACTTGACAGACAAGGTGGGAGAGTTAACATTTTTTATTGTATTAATTTCAGTTGGTAAAAAAGACAAGCTATCAAGCTACATAGAACTTCTTTGGGACCGAAAGAGGAGCTCTTTGTAGCTTGAAACCTTGTGTCCGACACCAAAGCTGTGTCTACACATGCAAAAAACTTCAAAATAAACGGGCCTTTTTTGAAAGAGCGGGAGGAGCATCCACACGTGTAAACCCATCTTTCGAAAGAAAATCGAAAGAACGGGACGCAGACTTCAAAATCCGAACGCCGATCCCTTTCACTCCGTTTTGAAATAATAAATCGAAAGAGTACACATGTAGACGCTCCACAGCCCACTCTTTCGAAATACAGGTCTGCCATGGCACCAATCAGCTGGAGCACGGGGCTGCTCCAGCCAGCAGCAGCTGGGCTTTGTGCTCCCTGTGTTTGCCTGCCTTAAAGCCACACGCATGCAGGAAACCTGTGGCAGGAAGCTGAGAGAGTGCTAGAAGCAGCGTGCACACGTGCTCCAGCCTGATGCTCCAGCGGCTGCATGGCCAACAGCCAGACCCCTCGTGAGCCCCACGGCCCCCCCTCTGAGCCCCTGCAAGGCTCCCAGGGGAAGAAAAAAAAAGGGGTCCCTTCTGGACGGAGCGGGAGCTGTGGGACCTCCTCAGCCTCTGGCAGGATGAGGAGGTGCTGCGCCACATGGGCGCAAAGCGGCGCAATGCCACAGCCTTCAGCCACCTGGCAATGGGCCTCCACACCAGGGGCCACCCGGAGTGTACCATGGAGCAGGTATGCTCCAAAGTAAAAGAGCTGCGACAGGGACCAGGCCGGACGCTCCGGGGCAGGACCAGCAATGTGCCCCTTGTACAGGGAGCTACAGAGCATCCTGGGGCCCCAGGAGAGTTCACCCCCTGTGGCTTTCCTGGACACTTCTGGGGAGGAGCTGCAGCCAGAGGAGGAGGAGGAGCAGCCCGGATTGGGGAACCAGGAGGTCGAGGGGACCATGGACTGGTCCATTGAGGAGGGGGAGCTGACCATAATGATCCCCTCCCACTCCTCCAGCCGGGCAACCAAGGGCTGGACATCTCTGGATGTCGCTGAGGGACCCTCAGGTACGTCCAGGGAGGGGCTCACCCCTACTCCACAGGGTGGGGGCGATGCAACGGCTAGGCACCTGCACACAGAACCGGTGGTCCCAGGCCGCACACAGGCCAGACCCCACAGGGGATGCAGCACCCTGCAGTGCCACACCAGTAATGCCCAGCACCCACCTTCAGTGAACAGCACTGTAAGCTGCACAGGGGTGGCGGCTGGATGGTGCCGGACGGCACCTGGGGCCCACGCACCGCAGGCTGGGAAGGGCCACCTGTGGGAGAGAACCCTGGAATCACACCCAGGCTGGAAGGCCCAGTGCCTGGGGGCGGGGGGCCGGTGCTCCCTGGAGAGGTCATTGTCCCTGGGAGGTGGTGGGGGCCCCATGGAGTGGGTTCGGGTGGGTAGGCCACAGCCGGGTCCCCTCCGTCCAGGGCACACTACTGACATGCTCTCCTCCTCGCCACACAGCCATACCATTCCTGGACCAGGAGAGCCCCGCACCATCCCTCATCCCGGAGAGCCCACCCGCAGCCGTCGGAGATGTCTGGACTCCACCCCAGGCAGCATGCCATCGGGGCCATGGCCGGAGGGCCCCCTGCCTTGCTGAGGAAGACCCAGCCACCCAGCGCCAGGCCGAGGTGGCCGAGGAGCACCTCCAGCTTGCCCAGGCCAACATGGAGTGGCAGAGGGTGGCCTGCGATAGACTGCTGGACATACTTGAGGGCATTGGCCACACTGTGCAGGAGCACACGGCCACCATGGCCCGCCTCCTGGACCCCCGGCATCTCCCCATGCTGGCCCTGCCCCCTCCACTCTCACTGAGCTGGCCCCCTCTGCCCCCACTGAGCCCGGCCCCTCCGCCCCCACCAGGCCCACCTGCTGGCAATATTTGCTGGTGCTACCGGCACCCTCCCTCCCCCGCTGGGGACCCCACACCTGGGGGGACAGGGGATCCAGGGGCCAACAGGGTTCATGGCCCACCACCTCTGCCCTGGAATGAGCGCCTCACCCCCCTCCGAGTTAAGTTCCGCCTGCCCCCCTCCAAGTTAGGTTCCCCACTCCAGGTTAGGTTTCCCCCTCCAAGTTAGGTTTCCCCCGTACATATTTACGAACACCCAGTTATATAAATGGTTATTTATTATTCACCACTCCGTGCTGTACTCCTTGGTGGCTGGTGGGTGGTGGATGTGCGGGTACAGTGCTGTTGGGGGTGGGGGTGGCAGGGATGGTGGGTGTCCGATGTGCGTGGGATGTGGGCGTGCATGCGGGTCAGAGGTAGCCATCGGCAAAGGCCTGCCTGAGGGCGTCCTGAATGCAGTGGCCGTCCCAGTGGGCCTGGCGGAAGGGGACAGTGTCCGGCTGCTTATAGACCGTGCCAGCTGGAGGGCCTCACCCGGGGACATAGGCATCCCCCTTTCCCTCCACAATGTTGTGCAGGATGCAACAGGCGCCCCCCACCTGGGGTGCGTTGGGGACCCCGACCTCCAGCCACATGAGGATGCACCTCCACCACCCCTTTAGGTGCCCGAAGGTCCACTCCACCAAGTTGCGGGCATGGTTGAGGCACTCATTGAAAGCCTTCCTGGTAGGGTCGAGGTGTCCCGTGTAGGGCCTCATGAGCCACGTCTGCCAGGGGTACACTGCATCTGCCACCATGCAGAGTGGCATGGTGACATCCTCCACCACGGGGATCTCCCTCTGGGGGGATGAAGGTGCCGACCCCTATGTGGTGGCAGAGGCAGGAGTTCCCGGGCATCGTAGTGCGGCCAGCCCAGCCCACAGAGAGGTCAGTGAACTGGCCCCTCGCTTCCACCAGGGCCTGTAACACCACTGAATGGTAGCCCTTCCTGTTCATGTACTGGCCGGCACTGTGTGGCGTGGCGCAGATGGGAATGTGTGTGCCATCCAAAGTGCCGATGCAGTTCGGGAAGCCCAAGTCCTGGAAGGGGGCAACGGTGTTGTCCACATCCCCCAGGCGGACGACCCTATGGAGCAGCATCGCATTGATGGCCCTGACGACCTGCAGAGGGGGAAGTGGGAAACGTGCTATAGTGAGAGTGTGGCAGCCGTTGGCCCCCACCTTGGGCCCATTCTGCCCCCCTCCTATCTGGGCCCTGGCACGTGCAGCCCCTGTCCCCTCCCATACAGCCCCTGCCCCATACAGCCCCTTGCAGGGGAGGGTTCCCCTTGCCCCAGCCCATGATGGAGGTATCCTCCTTCCTGCAGGAGCTGTTGCTGGGCCTCCATGGTGGGCACGAGTGGGCTCTGCCAGGCTGGGACAGGCTGGGCAGCACTCGGCTCATGTGGAGGGGAAGGCGGAGGGAGAGGCCCTTTAAAGAGGCAGCTGGCTGCGGCCCCAGTAGGGCTTGTTGGACATGGGACCCTGTCCGCGGAGTTTCCTGCCTCCCTTCTTTCGAAAGAGGGCTTGGAGCCGTGTGGACGCTCTCTTACAAAAGACTTCGATGGCACTTTGAAAGAGCAGATTAGAACACTGATCTGAAAAATGGTGGTGGGTGCTCTCTTTCAATGTCTGCTTTTTCAAATGCCAAACTTTGATTTTCGCTCTTTCAAAAAGGCACTTACATGTAGACACCACTCAAGAGATTTTCGCCCTTTTGAAAGCGGCATGCAAATGGGGTAAATTGAACATGCAAATGAGGTATAAATTTGCATATTTGGAACCTCATTTGCATATTCTAATTTCAAAAGAGCTTCTTTCGAAAGAAGAAAGCCAGTGCAGACGCTGTTCTTTCGAAAGTAAACCCCATCTTCAAAAGAATCCTTCTTCCCTCTATTTAATGGCAGGGAAGGGTCTGCTCTGCTCTGGCTTTCTTCTTTCGAAAGAAGCTCTTTTGAAATTAGAATATGCAAATGAGGTTCCAAATATGCAAATTTATACCTCATTGCATTTTCTGTTTACCTTATTTGCATACCTCTTTCAAAAGAGAAATGCAAGTGTAGACACATCCCAATAGTCCTTTATTGGACCAACTTCTATCATACCTATCTTGTTTCTTTATTTAATAAAAGCATTCCTAATTTTCCTCCTACTTGCATCTGTGGAAATCAAGGTAACAGGAGGTGAAGTCAGTAGAGTGAAAACAGTATAAAATTTGGTGCTTTGGAAAGGAGAACCAGACTAGCTATTTAATCATCTGTTAGGCAATGACCAGGTTCTCCTCAGCGTACAAGGCACCCTACTTTGAGAATCTACATAAGAAGTATGGAGACAATAGTATGTTCAAGCTGCATTCAAATCAGGGAGTTCCTCACATAGAATTTGTTCTGGAAATAGGCATGTTGGTGAAAATGGGGAATTGAGGCTGATATAATTTTCATCACATGTGGGAGGTGGGGATGGGTAGAGAGCTGAAGGCCGTGTCTACACATGCACGCTACTTCGAAGTAGCAGCGCCAACTTCGAAATAGCGCCCATCACGGCTACACGTGTTGGGTGCTATTTCAAAGTTGAAATCGACGTTAGGTGGCGAGACGTTGAAGTCGCTAATCCCATGAAGGGATGGGAATAGCGCCCTACTTCGAAGTTGAACATCGAAGTAGGGCACGTGTAGATGATCCGCGTCCCACACCATCGAAATAGCGGGGTCCGCCATGGCGGCCACCAGCTGAGGGGTTGAGAGACACTCTCTCTCCAGCCCCTGCGGGGCTCTATGGTCATCGTGTGCAGCAGCCCTTAGCCCAGGGCTTCTGGCTGCTGCTGCTGCAGCTGGGGATCCATGCTGCATGCACAGGGTCTGCAACCAGTTGTCGGCTCTGTGGATCTTGTGTTGTTTAGTGCAACTGTGTCTGGGAGGGGCCCTTTAAGGGAGAGGCTTGCTGTTGAGTCTGCCCTGTGACCCTGTCTGCAGCTGTTCCTGGAACCCTTATTTCGATGTGTGCTACTTTGGCGTGTAGACGTTCCCTCACAGCGCCTATTTCGATGTGGTGCTGCCCAATGTCGAAGCTGAACGTCGACGTTGCCAGCCCTGGAGGACGTGTAGACGTTATTCATCAAAATAGCCTATTTCGATGTCGCTACATAAGCTATTTCGATGTAGCATGCACGTGTAGACATAGCCGGAGAGAGCTGGCATCAGATGTAGGAAGAGAGAGTTGAGATGGGCTTTGAAGGCAAGGGGACAAGAAGATTGATGTTATTGAAAAATGAGGATCCAGTGGAAAGTTTCAAGTAGCAAGTGCCAGTCTGAGTAATGGACAAGTAAGCCAATATTATTCTTCTAGACAGAACAGCATTGCTAATCAAAGAACTTCATCCAGCTGGTTAGCTGTAGTGTTCCTAGATAGTTCCATTATCTCAGAACTATATACTGTAGTTTCTTTTCTTACCTTTTGAACCTTCTGCTAGCTTTTTTCATTGAACTAAGGGGCTTCTTTCTTCAGTGGTTAGTGACTGGTAGTAATATACTGGAACACATCAGCATGAAATATGATTTTAGATTTATATATATTTGTGATCATATTTTGAAATATAGATACTGCAAGTGCTTCAAAGCACAACTGAAGGGCCCTTTAAAGACATCCCTGCTGGCTATGTTGTGTTGTTGAGGCTCACAGTGAAACTGGCCTTGCTGATATTATAGTATCTGTGTTCAGCTGTAAACAGTGACTTTAATAGAGATTCTAAATGTTCTACTGACAAAACATTCTTTCCAGGGTTTCTTGATTTTTATGGTACTGGTTTGGGTGGCTTTTTTTTTTTTGTCCATTTCTGTTATATAGTTTTGTTCGCCCTTATGCCTTTACTGCCTTACAAGTCCCAAACATGTCAAAGCAATTACTTAAACTTTATTATTTCTCCAGTGACCGCTTGTCATATAATAGATTATTATATCCAGTAAATACCTTGTTTAGAATGTCTTCTCTTGACAAAAGAAAAAAGAGGGGAAAGGACATAAAATTCATATTGGAGATACACTTTTAAAGTACTTCTAAAATATGCCCTGAGAAAAATTTTAAGTACACCCATTTATGCTTATTTCTTATAGACTGGTATTCTCATGTGCAGCTAAAGGTATGAGGGTTAACTTTGCATTAAACTGTGAATCCACATCTTTAAAGGAATATGACTTAGCTTGTGTTAATACATGTCCATTTATGAACCCAGAGGTATGATTTTCGTAACAATTTGGGCACTTAAAATTATGAGCCTGAACATTCGACTGGCTCTGAGGGAATGTGGTCTTTAGAATCTGTGTCATTTAAATTATTTTAATGAGTTAGGAATTCAGTAAACCATCAGACTATGAACAGAGGAATCCTGGGGCCAGATCAGAGCTTTTAAGAATAGCACTGAGTTTGGGATGGAGCACAGATGTCCCATATTACAAAGAATGGGCCTCAGGAATGGGCCTCAGAGACAGCCCACTCAAGCTCAGGTTCTCCACACCTCTCCTTTTGTGGGATTATGCTACAATGGCCCTTTAAGTGGCTCAGGAACAGAGACAGAAGTTCCGTTTCATGAAGAATTTAGAGACTTTGAAATCTGCTTTTCCCCATCTGTGTTTCCCCCTTCATAGCTTGTTTTTGGGAAATAGCTACCTCCATCAATTTTTTATCACCTCAGAATATGCACCAACCAGGGCCTCACCTCAGAATTTCACAGACAAAGCAGAACCTCAAGATGGGACACAGACCAAACTGGTAATCCATCAAGACACTTTTGCTGCCAGGCTGCCCTTTGTCTCAATGGCAGCAGGTCACCACCCTGTGGCCCAGGACACCAGGAGTTCTAGATTTACTTCTACTAAATAAATGTTAATATTAACTATTCTGTGCCCTTTATTCCCAATAAATGCCTTAGAGGTTACACAAATTGGAAAAAGGTTTCCTATCTGCAATGTAGCAGACCCAAAATCAGCAGTTCAAATGCTCTCTGCCAAATATTTACTCTTGGCTATATTGTAAATTGAGCCTACTCCCACATAAATTCAGTTACTTACGAATTATACCAGAACACCATCATGGTACCTTTAACTAACACCAGTTGTTAACAAGTTTAAAAAAATTATGTATTTATTTATTTATTTTTGTCCTCTGTACTTATAAATGTCAGTCTGTACTGGGAATTAAATTGATCTGAAGAAGTGGGTCTGTCCCATGAAAGCTCATCACCAAATAAATCATGTTGTTAGTCTTTAAAGTGCTTCATTTGTGCTGCTTAGCTTTTTCTAGGTCACTGTGGAAACTGGGGATGAAAGGAGCAAAGCAATACATTCCTCTAGCATGAACATTATGCATAGTGAATGGCCAGGGTCAGGGAAGTGTTATGTAGACTTGGCTCTACCACTGCATAAAAACCAGGATTTCTCCTTGTTTGGGTAATCTTCAGGTACTCAGTTGGAGCAAATTTATGGTCTTCTGGGGTCTGAAGTGCTGGCCCCTTACAAAACCAGATTTTTTTTTCTCTTCCTGGCAGTGAGTTTGGATTGAGTAGGTGGAGGTTTTTTTTGTTTTTTCTATTTTTGTTACAAACAGGTTGGAAGGCTCACCAGTATTAGACTTCTGAACTTAACTTTTCAGGGAACTACCACAGTGGGTAGGTGTACAGACTTGGGCTACCAGGCTAAGAACAGCTATGTAGACACTGACTGCAGTACAACACTTGTGGCTGGCCCATTGTAGCTGGCTTGGTCTTGCAGGGCTATAGATTTGCAGTGTGGATGTTCTGGCTTTTGCGGAGCTTGAGCTCTAATGCTTGGGATGAGGGGGACAGGGAAGAATGGGGCACTTCAGAGTCCAAGCTTCAGACCAATCCAAACTGTTCAAGCACCATCTGCACAACTATTTTAATAACTAATGCAAATCTCACTAGCACAAGTCTGTGGACCCAGGCTGGGAGCTCACCCTTAGATACCATATGGACATATCCTTAGGGACAGGTATGTAATGAGAAGGATACAAAAGGAATGTCTTTTAATTTCTAACTGCAGATGAATCTGTATTCTTTCAAAAAGTTTGTGTATGTGAAAAGCAAATAAATGTTTTGACTGGGCAGTTTACACCTATTTAAAATGAAAATGATGGATAAATTTAAGGTTTATGAAATGTTATTTTTAGTGGAAGCAAGAAGGTACCATACAAATTTCCATATAGAATATATTCAGGCGGTTATTCCCAAGCAGAATTACACAGCAGACACCTTTTGCTGACAGTCAGTGCTTCCTTAGCCAGAATAGATAGGAATGTCATTCCTATGCTAAAGGAATAAGAACATCTTCTTGTCACAGCAATATATCATGGAGTTTTTGTATTATATAACTTATTATCCATTTCCCCCAAT
The DNA here is from genome assembly GCF_033958435.1 of Carettochelys insculpta. Classification (NCBI taxonomy): domain Eukaryota; kingdom Metazoa; phylum Chordata; order Testudines; family Carettochelyidae; genus Carettochelys; species Carettochelys insculpta. Next base: position 85,226,091 of record NC_134138.1, on the reverse strand, counting down.
ATAAAAAGGTGCACACAATTATGCTTGTTAATATATCAGTTAGTCCTGATACAAAGCAAATCTTCTATGGACTAGGGAAACAATATGATAATGGGGAAAAAATTAAAACAACTAGTACGGTACTAGCGATGCCTTGAAAGAGTTAATGCAGCAAATCCACTGTTTTCTACAATTTTTTACGTACACAGGTAAAAATGAGAGTGACATCTGGAAAATGACTATTTTATCAGGACCATCTTCTATGCTAGGTAATGTGGATGCTCTAGCGGATGCTCCAAAAGAACCGAGTTGGATCAATTATTAAGAAATGCAAACTTTATGAAGACATCAGAATGAATGCAAAAATAATGGTACTCCATGTAAAATCATAGACAACCTAATGAGATTGCTGCAGTCAGTGGTTTCTTCAAGCAAGATGTAACAAACCAGCAAATATACAGAGACAACTGCAGAACTAATTAGTCTTAAAGATATTCCATAAATGCTGATTTGGTTGCTAGTCACATTTGTAATAAATGCTGTAACAACAACAGGTTAGATCCTCAGCAAGCGTAAACCCATATAGCTCAATCAGCATAGCTTCACTGGCTTTCATGGACCATCACTGATTTACAACTGCAGAGTGTCTGGCCTTTAACTTTCTGCTGCTTCTTTTGTTTTCATTTAAAGAGCTGCTTCATCTACAATTTTTGTGTGTCAGATACAAAGGGGAAAGGCTAACAAGAGATAGTATAGGAGAAGCACAACAGGAAACCTTACAAACCAGACACATAATGATCAAAGATGAGCACTTTCTTTCACCCTCTAGACATTAGAATATAATTGTAGGGCATAAGTAATTGTAATAGGAAGACCCAGCTTATGTAGAAAAATGGGAGATCAACCTATCTGAGGCTAGGTCTAGATCAGAGAAATTTGTTGACAGAAGTTTTGTCGGAAGATATTTTGTGACAAAACTTCTGTTGACAGATTGCATCTAGACAGCAAAAGTAATTGGAAAAGCAATCCACAAAATGGCTTGCCAGTGACTAATGACCAAGAAAATGGCTACCCAGAACCACAGCAGACAGGGTCACAGATCACTGTTGTTTTCTGGGAGTCCTGGCAAGACATTCTTCTAAAGGGGTCGCCCCAGACACGAGTTCCCTGCCTAGGCTGTAGGCATGTCTACCTCCTTGAGGGACAGCACAGCCAAAGCAGGGCTTTGACTCTTTCTGCAAGACAAAGCTCATTCCAGGGAGCCCTGGTGCCAAAGCAGCCCCTGGCTTGCGCTGGTCCCACACAGAGGTGCGTCAGCACCTTCTGGTACCTCTTCATGACCATCCTATTCTTCCTCAAAGAGGGTGAGCCCAAGACCACCTTTAAGGACCTTACCAAGGCTGCAGGATGGTCACAGCTGTGCCCGCCTCCCTGGGTGCACAGGCAGATCTGGAGGCACTGCACCTGTTCTGACTGGTGGGCTCAGCTAGTCATGGGGCAGTGGGATGACCAGCAGTGGCTCCAGAACTTCCAAATGTACGACACCTTCCTGGAGCTCTGTGCATGGCTCACTCCCACCCTCTGGAGACAGGACACCTGGCTGTGGCCCACCTTCCCCCTAGAGAAGCAGGTCATAGTTGCCCTCCAGAATCTCACCAGCCCAGACAGCTACCACTCAGTGGGTGACCAGTTCAGCATAGTGAAGTCCAATACTGGGGCCCTCCTCATGGAGGTAACGCGTTCTCAGGCTGCAGTCTCTGCACGGGGAGCAGGTAGTTGGTGTCCCACCCAAGGGAGAACCCTAGGAACATGGGGTCAAAGGTGTGATGGGTGGAGTTGGTGGGGAAGCCCCATCCATGAAGGACTGTGCTATGCCACCTTTGCACAGCCTGGTTGTTGGGGTGGGGCAGCTTCACAGGAGGGAAGTTGGGGGGGCTCCCAGAGAGGTTGGGGGAATGGGTGGGGGATGCCCCCCCATGGCCCAGGGACTCCCTCCCGCAGTCTGTGACATGTGTGTTCAGTCCCTTCCCTCTGAAGATATTGATGGTCACCAACAACAGCCTGCTGCACAGGGTCATCCATGTGGGACACCTGGACGCGGTTATGGCCAGATTTCAGTGCTTCACTTTGGGGTCCTGCAGGGTATCCTCCTCCCCCCACAGGTCCAAAAGGGCCTGGATCTCAGCCTTGGTCCAGAGGGAACCCACCTCTTGCTGCTCTGGGGAGGATCCTGGGACCCCTCGGACTGGTCCCTCACGGGCCCAGAGGGGTTGTGGGCTGCCTGCTATTCAGCCATGGGGACTGCTGGCTGCTCAGGAGTAGCTGCAAGTGTGTGGAACACAGAAGTGTGTCGCTGTGCTGTTTGCACACTCAGCTTCCTGGAACAGGCTTTCCCAGGATCCCTGCATCCTTAAGAGTGGCTGGTGCAGGGATCATAGTAAGCTGCTTTCTGTGGACAGGGTGTCCCCTGGGGGCACCTGTACAGCTCCCTGGAGGCCTTTTCTGTTGACAGAAGGTCCCCTGCAATGTCCAGACCCACCTTTTGTCGACAGATCTCTCTCAACAGAATGTTCTTCCTCATGGGGAGTGGGATGTGGCTGGAAGCAAAAGAGCTGCCTTCTGTCAACTTACTATCAAAAGCATGTTCTTGGTAATCTGGATGCTCCCCCAGTTTTGTCAACAGAACTGTCTAGTCTAGACATAACCTGAGTGAAAGACAGGTGAATACCTATGACAAAAGGGACTTGGAGGGAAATCAAAGATTTTAAACAGCAGCCATTGATGAGAGATTGGGTTTGGTTATCCTCTCAATTAGACCTGTTTGACAACAGCTAGTATCACTGATTTTTATAGTTACTTCTGAATTAAACCAGTGTAAGTGATAAGACATGCCAGTAACACTATTTTCATTATTGTGTCATCAACAGTTGCTTAAATTCCTAGGGCTTGAAATTCCTTGAAACCCATGGAGTAATGCCAACATGAAATTGGAGTAACATAGCAGTAGGACCACTGATTTTAGCTGATGACACAAGACTTAGTCCTCGTCTTTCTGGGGATATAGGTCTTTATTTTCCACTCCCAGGGAGGGAACACAACATTGATCAAGCCCAGAGTTTATGAATACATGAATTACCACTGTCAGATCTTCACCCACCAAGCAAGGTCATTCCCTGCTATTCCTGACACAGATAGATAATGCATTTTAGCAGCTGTGTGTTTGGGTATCTAATACTGAGCAATTAAGAAGGTTCTTTAGGCTGAATTTGTCTTGATAAATAAGTGGTACTTCCTTTGATAGGAGACATTTGATTAGTATCATAAATGTTTCCATTTTCACATATCTGCCTGTCAGAATCAGCCATCAACTATTAATCAAGAGTCAAATTTTGTCAAGTTTTCTGTTCCTTGAAATAAAAGCAGTGGTGAACTAAGCATCATTCATTTACTGATGGCATTTAATTCCATTACTGTCTCACAGTCTCCCAGTGATTTTACAAAGGTGGTGTAACCATGGTCCTTGTGGGAGCCAACTGAGATCCCTCAATCAGGATGAACTGCAAAGAGAATGGGGTGGACAAAGCTGGTGAATATTCCAACATTTGGATTTACCAAGCCAGAATAAAATAGCTTCTGTACTATGTCACTGCTTATTGAGAAATCCAGTACAGTTCAAGTATCCAGACTCAAACCTACATCCAGGTACTCAGGACAAATATGATGGCAATTACTAAACATCTTATTTTATCTATCTATCTATTTATCTATCTATCTATCTACCTATCTATAAGTTCTTCTGATCCCGAAGTTCCAGCCATATACCTCAGTCCAAAAGTAACTTAGATCTTACTCAAAATACATACATATGGCCAATTCTTATTAACTAAACTAAAGTGTATTGAAAAAGAAAATATACACTATTGGTTAAAAGATGAATATACAAACAGACCTGAGTTCAGTTCTTGAGGTCTGGATAGAGAGTTCCTGAGCTTTTTAGTTGCAGACTTACTTTTTCAGATCGGTTCACCAGTTATTAAGTCAATATCTATCATAAGGGTAACGGGCTATTGCTGGAGCTCATACTTTATGGCTTTCAGCTTTGCCCATGAGTGTCCAAGGAGATATGCAATCAAAAAGGAGTCTGTCCAAAGGGGCTTTTTACTGTTCAGCAGCCTCTTGGCCTGGGAGAACACTATCGACTTTTGATTTAACCTCTTGTCTCCCGAACTTTGGGGCACTTGGTAATTTATCCAACAGTTCATATACAGTTTACCACAATCTCCAAAGAGATGTAGAGAAATAATACTACTTCAATCAAGTTTCATTATAAATATTAATGCACGTTGTACCTCCCTGGTCTGGCACCCTCCAGACCTAACTGGGCCTGAAGCAGCAAAATGCCAGAGGTGAATGCTGGCTGCATCTGCAGGGTTCTGCTCTAGCAGCAGAAGAGGGACCAGTATTGACCGAGACTGTGGAAGGATGGTTGGGGGAAGAGGAAGGGTAGCTGTGGATTCCCACAGCTGAGGGCCAGCAGTGAAGCTACACAGGAACACATTGAGATCCCAGGCTTCTGGGATGTGCTCCTGGCCCCCACCAACAACTGCAGGCTCTTGGCTGAAGTCCTATCCCCCAGCTGTGAGGCTCATCCTGCCTTTCCCCTGAGCACATTCTCCCTCCCCCAACCACCCCCATCATCCTCCCCCTAGCTCCCTGAGCTTGAACTCCTCACATGAATGAACTATCCAGAGCTGAAGAAGCGGGTTTGCCCCAGCAAAGTTCATCACCTAATAAATTGTTTTGTTAGTCTTTAAAGTGTTACATGACTGCTGTTTTGTTTCCTCATATGAACTATTTATAGCACCCCAGAAGCTCTGGGAAGGAGGAGGAGTAGTTGCTGAGTGAGAGTCAGGAGGAAGTGTTTCACCCCAACCCCAGAGCTTCAGCCCCGGGATGTTGCCTGACAAAGAAAATCTCAGTTACAGACATGGAACCTGCATTCCCTTTTGATCTTGAATCAAAGCTATAACAACAGACAGGGATTGTTTGCTCACATCACAAGACCTGAGCAAACACCTACCATTCTAATGCTCTAACAATACGAGTTTGCATTTCAAAGTTCTACTCTACCCTCCTGTAATAGCCCTGACAATCATTTACACATCTTCCCAACACATCTTTAAAGGCTGACCCAGGGTCATTCAGCCTTTGAGCTGATTAACCCTTTCAGGCCATGTGCCACATTTTAATAAGATGGCTAATATTTCAATCAGATGATATCACAGATGTTTAGACAAGAGGAGTTAGGATAGAATCTTGCAGGACCCCACAAGCGAACATTCAGAATCCAAGGGTGCAGGTGGTCCATCTGTCCTAACTCTATAAACCTGCTTTCCCATTGCCTTTTTATTTACAAATAACTTGCACCTGTTTCAAATGTCCCTGGCTCTCTGATAAATGAGAAGTTTTGTGTTAATCTACCTTTTGGACCAGTTAGTGAAAAAGAAAAGTGAATGTCTTCTAGAAGAGAATGGCAGTATTTTACATCTGCAAAGTGGAACAATTTCAGCACAAAAACCTCTATCTTGGTGACTAGGCTGCTCTCCAGTGAGATAGGAAAACTGAATTTAAGTTCTTTCTGCAGAATGGGAGTCTAATGTAATTCTTCTGTGACCCAGACAAGGGCCCTAACCCCTGGGTTAAAGGCTGGAAGGCTGAACATGCTGTTCGATGGTGCAGAACACCCTTTCTGATATATTCACAAACTCCCTATAGTTTGGAATAGAACCAAGTATGTTTTTTGACTTTATGGAGTGCTGGCAGAGCTGAAAAATTAATTATTTGCTCAGCTCTAAGTTGGAGATGGTTCTAATTCAGCTTTTCTTCTAAGTTACCTTGTTCAAAAATCCTCCAACAGCCTGAATAAAGCCAACTTTTTTTAAGCAGTGGCTGCCCAATTGTGCATATGAAAGGCTACTTTCTCCATAGAGGGTGTTGATCATTTCTGTCACCAGCCTTGAAGGACATAGTCACTGACAGTGATGGGGACTTCCTATAATGTTTCAATGACTCCTTGCAGTTTGAATAGGAGGAAATCTCAGAGGTCATCACCTGTGGACTCAAAAGCTGGGGAAAGGTCATTAGGGATATCTGAGAAAGTGGCACTTATCTGAGATGGTGAAACAAGAAATTTCTGTCCTTGTGCATATTTAAAGAAGAAAATCTTTTGTGACCAAGAACGACATCATAGATAATTTCACCAGAGCTTAATGGGACCTGTTTCACTGCTGCCTTATGATTTGGTGCCATTTTGCACCCTCTTTTGCATACATGCAAATAGACACACAAGCAATGGCAAATCTGAACCATTTCTAGACAAAACATTCAAAGGTTCTTATGCTTCCTGATGGTTCTGGAATTGTCTGAGACAAAGGATAAGGGATGCCAGATCAGTGAACTGAAAGTTACCATGTGATTCTGAGCCTTTTGTCCACGCAAGTTATCCAGGGTTTTCAGCACCCCTAACTGTGGTAACTTAACAAATAGCATGCAGTCTTGTAGCACCTTAACCACTAACAAATGTATTTATTACCTAAAGAGCTTTCTTGGGCAAGACCCACTTAACTATTTCATTCCAGGTGCTGTCAGGAATAAGTCAATAAAAACACAACAATTCTGTCTGAACAAAAACTAAGTGCAAGTAAGTATGCTCTTATCTAACAATGCAGTTTATTACATTTAAGCACACACAGACATAAGCAATAGGTTTAGGGCACCCAAATATTTATCTAACATCTGAAATGGTATTGAGTTATGAGCAGCAGGTTCACAGTGACCAGCTGCTCACCTGTCAGGGAGAAAGAGGAGAAATGTCTCTCAACAGGTCTCCAAAGGACTGCTCTAAAGCAGTGTATCTTAAAATTTTTGAGACAATGAAACACCAAACAATAATATTTTTTATGAGGAACCCCTATCAAAATTTTCTTAAAAAATGTCAGACTAAGAAAAAATAAACAGCAACATATACTGCAAAACCAAAATGAAGTACCTTAGTCGGGTATCATAGCAATGAAGAAGTAGTATTGCATCTGGTTTTAATAACAGAAAATACATGCAAGGTCTGCATGTCATTGCTAGTTACTACATGGCCATGGCACACCTGTGAGTTGTTCACCAAACACCAGTGTTCTGCAGAACATAGTGTAAGAAACACTGCTCTAGAGTACACTCTATTAGCTAATCTTCTATAACTAGCTGCTACAAAACACATAGGTCATAATGACCCCTACTGGATTGTTGATTTTCTAAGTTTCAATAAACTTTTGATATCAGAGGCATCCAGACTCAAGGTTTTCCAACCACTCAGGTTTTCACTCTCAGTGATTTTACTTGTCTGTTCCCTACTCTCATTCTGAGCAGCACAAACTACAGTGAGTTTTGACCTTGCTTATGAAAGCCTGACTTCAAATTAACCCTTATCTGTGTAGTGTTTTGTTTCATTAATTCAGGGTGGCTGAATGAACATAAATGTGGTTGCAATTAGCTAATTATTTACATTCTGGGTATACACCCCTCAAAATCAGTAGAGCATAAAGACTTAAATTAATGGGTAATTTTTCTGTGGCAAAAAATAACGTGGCATTTGAAGAACATTCGCTATACAGTGAAGCTATTTTTTGAAAACTGGAATTATGTTGCTTGTTATAAATGATAAATTATTCATCCTTCTCATCTATCTCTCAGGATAATCCTATACTCTACCCCCTATAGTCTTTTCATTTACTGCCATATCCTCTCCCTTTTCCTTATTCCAAACCACTGTAATAATTTCTGGGCCATGTGAGCACAGTACATTTGTAGGCCATTCAAATAGCATCTTATCCTAGGAACATTATGGGTCATTCAAGGAGAGTCAGCAAATAGAATTTACGGTGAAGCTGTTTACATATGTATGTATACAAATGACAAATTCAGAACACAATGTCAAAAAGCAAGAAAATGCAATCAAGAATTTATACAATGCCATTACCACTCAAGTGGAAAAACAAGCCTCTGTAAAGCAATGAGGCCATCCTGGCTCTGTCATTTAGGAACAAATGCCAATATAAATGATTACCATTAATATTACTTGTAGAACTAAAGTCTAAATAAGTAACAATTTTCTTAGACCATCTTCAGCTATTTATTTCTGTACAGAAAGATAATCTCTCTCTCTCTCTCTCTCTCTCTGTCCTTCTCTGAAGGTGCCTTCTTTCTGTGTAGAGGCAAAATGTGAGCTGGAATAGATTTAATAAATGTTAGCACAGTGTTAGATTTTGATTGAATTCCTGTGTCCTTTTTGACCAGAATCATGCTTGAAATATGATCCAGTATGGTGATGAGTGATGGCAATTTAGGATTTTGTAATCAGAGGGAAAAATGATGAATCGGAAGTGCTGGTCTCACTATTAATTATCACCACTGGTGCAGTAATGCTTTGGAGCTCTGGGCATGAACGAGGAACTCATGTGAAGTGCTGAACAAACACAAAGTATAAAAGTAGTCAGTGCCCCAAATGTTTTACAATTCTAAAATCCCCTTTGAAGAGCACATGAATAAGTAAAGGTGGAAAGCAAAAATAATCTGGGTGTAGTAGTTCCCATCACATGAAAAACTGTAAGATCCCAGCACAGGTATAGGATGATGTAAGATGCCTTCCCATGCCCCTGACACATCCCTTACAATAGCCCCAGCGTTATGCTTCAAAGTGCAGAGGCTGCTAAAAACACACCTGTACAAGAATGCAAATTGCTGCAAAGATGACGGGGAAGAGCAGTGAGGAAAGAAGACCCCCAAAATTTCTTCTGCACCAAGCCACATAGCTTGCTGGATGTGAAAAGGGGCATATGCAACACTAACCCAAAATATGGTAGAGTCAAGTACCCACTGCACACTTGGGATAGAGGTGGTGAAAGGCCAGCAGCTCCATCTGAAGCACAGTTGTTCCCAAAATCTCAAGCCTTTTGGTCAGCCTGTCACTAAATGACACAGTCTAGCTCTATGGATGAAGAATTTCAGCTATTAACCAAGTTAGAATGTGAAGGATATTCCTGCCTCCATTGAACTAGTTTTGTTTGAGAGAGTTCCATTTTCTGTTTAAAGTTAATATTAATTTATCCTGTTCTGAATGAGAACAGAACATGGAGCAATGAGAATTTTGGCTGCAAAGATAATACCACCTCAGGGCCAGTGATCACACATGTACAAAGAATCAACCAAAGATATCAACCAAAGAGGTACCACACAGTAAATTAAGGCTTTCTCTAGGACACATGAGCCATGTCTACACGTGCACGCTACTTCGAAGTAGCGGCACTAACTTCGAAATAGCGCCCGTCATGGCTACACGTGTTGGGCGCTATTTCGATGTTAACATCGACGTTAAGCGGCGAGACGTGGAAGCCGCTAACCCCATGAGGGGATAGGAATAGCGCCCTACTTCGACGTTCAACGTCGAAGTAGGGACCGTGTAGTTGTTGCGCGTCCCGCAACATCGAAATAGTAGGGTCCGCCATGGCGGCCATCAGCTGAGGGGTTGAGAGACGCTCTCTGTCCAGCCCCTGTGGGGCTCTATGGTCACTGTGTGCAGCAGCCCTTAGCCCAGGGCTTCTGGCTGCTGCTGCGGCAGCTGGGGATCCATGCTGCATGCACAGGGTCTGCAACCAGTTGTTGGCTCTGTGGATCTTGTGTTGTTTATTGCAACTGTGTCTGGGAGCGGCCCTTTAAGGGAGCAGCTTGCTGTTGAATCCGCCCTGTGACCTTGTCTGCAGCTGTGCCTGGCACCCTTATTTCAATGTGTGCTTCTGTGGCGTGTAGATGTTCCCTTGCAGTGCCTATTTCGATGTGGTGCTGTGCAACGTCGATGTTGAACGTCAACGTTGCCAGCCCTGGAGGACGTGTATACGTTATTCATCGAAATAGCCTATTTCGATGTCACTACATCGAAATAAGCTATTTCGATGTAGCGTTCACGTGTAGATGTAGCCATGAGGTGATAAACAACTGATTTTGATCACATTTGCCCAATTATTCTATTTGTGTTCCCTTCTAAACGGCTCAAAATTCTTAAGACAACACCATCAGGTTCTGTTATTCATAAACAATGAATCATTTTCAAGAATAACAGCCTGAAATATGCATGCTGTTTAAAACAAAATGTTGGAAGGACAATAGAAGCAGAGATGGGGCAGGTGGGATGGTGTGGTGGTTATTTATTCAATCTGTTCATTACTCTTATTCCATGATTGTTAGTGCAAATGTTTACTGCTCAAAAGGAAGTGTGCTTGTTAGACAATCGTTTGAAAGCCCCTTCCAACCAAAGTGAGATGCCAACAGAGGTTGCTTAATTGAAAATGGAGAGGTTGCCAAATTCCCATGAGAGGACCGGCAATGTTTTTAATAGAACTTCATGAAGCCATTAGCTTTCGTATTTGGCTTGAATTACCAGTTTAAAATTTGCTTCATTGCTAAATTTCATTATTTCCCTCAGTTTTCCCTTGGAAAAAATCATATTTTCAAGAGAAACTTTGCTTATTTAATCCTTTACAGTGAATGTCAGTGATCCCAGAAGTCTCTTGTTAGGGCCAATATAGGATAGGCAGGGGTTGAATATGGTCCTTACCTTTTCAAAGGTGAGAAATCCCAATTTACATAAGTAATCTCAATGGAAACAACAGGAAAGTTGTAAATTCAGCCCATTATTTTAGTTCCAAAATACTTTTCATCCGGAGCTCATCCATCCTAATGTATACCTGATACTTGTTATTCTTCTCCTGGGAGGAGACTGCAAATTCTGTCAAATTATGACCAAATATCTATTGCTAGTGTATTCTGCACAAATACAAGGACTAGATTTATATTGCTAAACTAATTTGCCCCCAACTAGATTGAACAGTGGTCTCTAGAGGTGAAAGATGTTTGGATAAAATTTGCTGTGCATTTGTTCATGAATGTCATCGGCATAAATCTTCAAAAAATTTCAGCAAATTTTCATGAACATACATCAAGATTTTTGATGGTAGTGTCATGAAATGGTTCTTACCTTCCACCTAGAGGTTGAAATTTTGAAAGAAGGGCAAGGGATTCAGGCACCCAAAGCCCTTTGACTGGTAGTGGGAGCTAAGCTCCTGAATCTCCTCCCTAAATCCCAGCCATATTATTTTGCCATATTTACCCCAACTGTGACAGCTTAAAATGTATAGATTTGAAGGCCAGAAGAGACCATTAGATTGTTAAATCTAATGTACTACTGTAGAACTTGGGCCATGGTTTCTCATGCAGTTTCCTCTACTTTGAGCCTCATAAATTGCTTTTGTCCAAAGCATATCTTCCGGAAATTGCATCAGTGGTTTTATCTTTTCTTCATCAACACTAAATGGAAATAATGAACAGCATCATGAGTAGTACTGATCTTGAGAGACTCCAGCAGATAAGCCCCCATTCAGTGATGGTTCCACAATGACAACTACTTTGATATCTGGAATCTGAAGAAGTGGGTCTTACCCACAAAAGCTCATTGCCAAATAAGTAACTGTGTTAATCTTTAGCATGCCACAGGGCTGCTTGTTTTTTGTGAAGCTACCAACTAAAATGGCTAACCCTCTGAGGGTTGATATCTAGCAGTCAGCCAGTTCTTAATCCATTTCCCCTGGGCTTTACTGAACACATACAAAGCTAATCTTTAAATCTTGTTTTGCAGTACCACATCAAATGCCTACATATATTGCATCTGTTCCACAAGTAGGGCTACGTCTACACGTGCCCCAAACTTCGAAATGGCCATGCAAAAGGCCATTTTGAAGTTTACTAATGAAGCACTGAAATGCATATTCAGCGCTTCATTAGCATGCGGGTGGCAGCGGCGCTTCGAAATTGACACGGATTGCCGCCGCGTGGCGCGTCCAGACGGGGCTTCTTTTCGAAAGGACCCCGCCTACTTCGAAGTCCCCTTCTTCCCATGAGCTCATGGGAATAAGGGGACTTCGAAGAAGGTGGCATCCTTTCGAAAAGGAGCCCCATCTGGACGCGCCGTGCGGCGGCAAGGCGCATCAATTTCGAAGCGCCGCTGCCGCCCGCATGCTAATGAAGCGCTGAATATGCATTTCAGTGCTTCATTAGTAAACTTCAAAATGGCCATTTGCATGGCCATTTCGAAGTTTGGGGCACGTGTAGACACGGCCTAGTACATCTAGTACAACTTCATCAACAAACCTCAAAAACCTTGGCACAATGGTATATGTCATCAGATTTGTAAATTAAGTAACTCTGGATTATCACCTTAATTCAGAAGCAATACAGTGAGAGATATATTGGTGGCTTCGGGACTCGGGGCAATTATGAAATCAGTCCGGTCACTTTCATGCCCTGTCTATCAAGTGCACTGCAGCTAGAAGCGCTGAGTGCTAGAAGCAGTTGCCACCAAATGCAGGGTTTACAGCTGGGTTCAATAGCTCCTAACACCCCCACTGTATGGATTGTTCCAATGTTACTGTAACTTGGAAAATATCCCACAAGGGAACACTGGCATTTAAATTCAATTTTGTTCTTTCGGGGAATAAAGCTCCCTTGAGCAACAGCTGAACCAAAGGTCAGTCATGAAAGCATTGTCATGGCATATAGAGAAGGGTGATCTGAGCTTGACCCAAGTTTTAAAGCTGTGTAAACAGAGTAACTAGCAGGTTAAATAATTCCAGGGATGCTAATTGGTTGGGGCCAAATTCTACCCTCATATGAAATCTGATTCTGTTACCACTGAAATCAATGACAAAACACGTACTGACATCTAATGGGTACAGGATCTGGCTTTTCAGTGGGGAAGCCTATATGGAAATGAGTGCAGAGTTGGATTTATATTGACACTCTGTGTTCTAAAAAAAGCGATCTGATCTCTCTGGGTCTGGACCAGGGGTGGGCAATTATTTTTGATCGGGCACCACTCCAAGAATTTGGAAATTGGTCAAGGACCATATGCCCTAGCAAAAATTCCTCAGCTCCTATTGGGCAGTAACCATACACCATCCAATAGGAGACGAAATACTTTGAAAAGGGGAGGGAACAGCACACACAGGCTCCCCTCCATCCTGGCATCTGCAGCAGAGAGCTACACGGAGCAGGAAGCTGATTAAAGCGGTGGCTGGCTGCTCTGTGCCTGAGGCAACCCGCAGGCCATAACTGGTGGCTTAGAGGGTTGGATCCATCCCACAGGCCATATCTTGCCCACCCCTGGTCTAGACAGTTAAATATGAAGCTTTGGTATCCTTCAGGGCTAGGTTTTGTTTGCTCAGTATCCAGGTGAGTGACCCACATGAATAGTATAAATAAGCTGGTATTCATTCATTCCCATGAGTCAAATGATCAGCAGGAGTTCATAGTGGCCCTGAGGTATTGGCATATACTTCCTTAGAATGCACTCATCCAGTTTGGTTAGGATCAGCCCTTTCTGCTTTGACCTATGAATGCTTTAAAATATGTTTTGAAGTTCATAGGCTTGGCCCCAGAATACACTGATCTAAATATAAATTAAGTCATTATAGTGCACTACAGTTTCTCAAACTGAGGCAACAAGAAATCCATGTGTTTATCAAAATATCACTGAGGCAGAGGCATTGCCATTCTATGCAGGGAGAAGAATAATTCTAGAAATATGTCACAACAGTGGTACAATATTATATTTATCAGTTTTGATTAGCTGAAGAAAATAAAGAGTAGTAGCTCTGATAACATTTAAATCTACAATTAGTAACTGTGTTTATCTAGTTAAAATGATTAGCAACCTCACAAGATATATATGTTCCAATGTTTTTAACCAGGTAAATCACATCTCTTTGCTGATTGCCCAGCATGATAGTAAAATTATTTGGGTTCCCAGACAAGCTGAGGGTAAAGGATAGGATTAAGCTGGTAGGAGATCCTAGTAGATATAAAAGTCATCCAAGAAGTGTAATCGTCACTTAGAAGTTAGAGCAGCTCTCACGCTACTCTAATTTGCACTGCAATCTGGTTGGACTCCTACCAGGAGAACAGAGATGGGAAAATGATGTGCAGCCCCTTGTGTCTCCTCCCCACTGCTTTCCTGCCCCCAGAGCTACAAGAAGCACAGCTTTAGCCAGGGATCAGCAGCCCCTAGCATGAGTGCCAGGAGTGGCACAAGGGCCAGTTTTCATCAACGGGCGAGACTGAAGGTCAGACTTGCCCTTCCTACCCCACACAGCTAGGAGCTGTGGAATAACAAAAGACTGCCTAATGCTACCAACTAGCACTTAAATGCTAAAGCTCTGCATCTTCATTTATTCATTAATTAGGCTATTGTAAGTAGGACTATTAATTACTTTAAAAAGTATCACCAGCACTCAGACCTTACGTAGAAGTCAAAAGGTCAAATTTTGGCACTCTGCCTCGGAAAGGTTGCTGACACCTGAGGATCCAGTCCTAACTGAGTACTTTCATCTCAGTTTGCAGAGGTTATACGGGCACTTTTTCCTATATTTCAGATCCCAATGTGGAGACAGGTGATGAGGATTTGAACTAGAAGAAAGATGAAGGACTGACTACTAGTTTAAGTAATTCTTGTGTCAAGCCTCTGATGAGTCATTTGCTGGAAAACCTATTTTACTGATTGCAGTCTACACTTAACAGATGTGCCATCCAGGGATGTGTCAGTGCTGTTCCAACAAACAAATTAATGGCAGTCAATAGTGATGAAATACAGGCTCTTTTAATCTCATTGTAAAAGGTTGCATACAATACAATTTGCTTTGTGGAAATATCTGCATGTGTTTTAGGTGCCAGAAAAGAATCACAGTATATTTGATTGAGCTTGGAAAAAGCATGCCCACAGTTCACTGCCTTTCTACTAGCTATCTTTATTTGTATGGAGATTCATTTTAATCAAGAAAGCAAGATCAATAGCAAGATAGCACATTGCATAGGTATTATTAAAATTTATGGACCTTATGTATGAACACTTAAATATTACTGTTGGTTTTTAATTAATCACATTTGGTAACCTTTAAAATATCATGTAAAGGACACAGATATGAAAGCTGAAGCCCAAGGTTTATTTTACTGTACTGGATTTTAAAATCAGATGTAAGCATAAAACACAAAGCTGCTAAAGCAAACACTTGGTATACTGGAAGGAAAAGATATAACATAATTAGACCTCCAGAGCAGAAAACAAGTTGGACTGCATTTGGCTTTTTCAGTGTATCTCCACTGAAATCCATGGAAATGTATCTATTTATACCAGTGATGAAGATACCCTTCAATACCATCAAACTATTACTTTTTTCAGTAGCAGGGGTATGACAGGGTTTCTGGGCCCTTAGGCAATGCATGTGGGGAGGCTGACTCTGTGCTCCTAGAAGGGGTAGGGCTTCGAGCAGAATGCGTGGGGCTGGGGAAGTCAGCCCTCAGTGCTGCCCAGACCATGTGGTGCAACCTATCCCTCCCTGGTCCCCAGATCTGCCTGGAGTGCATGGCATGAGGCTCTAGAGTATGGGGATTTAAAGGTCCCAGGGCTCAGGCCACTGCTGCTGCCACAGTAGTGTAATTGGTTGCCAAGAGCACTGGGCTCTTTAGAATAGCCAGGCCCCAGCGTGCCCGCCCCCTTAGCCCTCCCCTCCCTAGTCAGTAGACCTGATCAGTAGAAATATGAGCAAATAGATAGATACATAGAAAGATAGATAGCTAGATGTCGTCCACTCCTTTACTGAACACTAAGATCAAGAATATTAAAATATGTGCCCTGAAAATTTTGACTTCAACTTTTAGAAGAGCATCTAACAATTGTGGCTGCTTGAGTTGAAACATCTGAAAGGGGTCTAAATTTCTGAACGTACTAAGCATTTGCCCTTGGGCAATCATGCCTCTTTAAGGTGGCTGAGGTTTGGCACCCTTAGGGTATGTCTACACAAGCACATTATTTTGAAAAGACAGGCCCTCTTTCGAAAGAACAGAGGGAGCGTCTACACATGCCATGCGCCCTTTTGATTGGAAATCAGAGGAACATGGCCCAGACTTTGAAAGACAGACCCCAGTCCCATAGTGGGAAGAGTGCACACTGTTGACACACTATAACCGTGTCTACACGTGCACGCTACTTCGAAGTACTGGCACTAACTTCGAAATAGCGCCCGTCACGGCTACACATGTTGGGCGCTATTTCGATGTTAACATCGACGTTAGGCGGCAAGACGTCGAAGACGCCAACCCCATGAGGGGATGGGAATAGCGCCCTACTTCGACGTTGAACGTCGAAGTAGGGAACGTGTAGTCGTTGCGCGTCCCGCAACTTCGAAATTGCGGGGTCCTCCATGGCGGCCATCAGCTGAGGGGTTGAGAGACGCTCTCTCCAGCCCCTCAGCTCAATGGTGGCCGTGTGGAGCGGCCCCTTAATGGTCCCCACCCCCTCCCTTTCTGTGCAGGAAGCTGAGAGAGCGTGCAGGCAGCAGCAATAACACGCGGCTCGCCTGCACGCTCTTCTTCAGCCACCCACACCCCCAACCGACCTGATGGCTGCCCGGCAGCCTCCCCAGCACCCTCAGAGAACCCCCCTGAAGGGGAGGCAGGAGCCAGGCCGGGAAGCAGCAGCGGGGCCCATCCTGGACAAAGGCCGAGCTTTGGGACCTGCTGGGGCTCTGGAGTGAGGAGGAGGTGCTCCAGGTAATGGGGAGCAAGAGGCGGAACGTGGATGCGTTCGCTCGGCTGGCTGAGGGCCTGGCCGCCCGGGGTCACCCTGCCCGCACTCCGGACCATGTCTGGAGTAAAGTGAAGGAGCTGTGGCAGGGTTACACCCGGGCCCGGGATGCACCTGGCCAATCTGGGGCCGCCCCTGTCACTTACCCCTTTTACAGGGAGCTCAGGGACATCCTGGGCCCCCGGCACACCTCCTCCCCTCCGGCCACGCTTGACACCTCGGCTGAGGAGCCCCAGCAGGCCCCGGAGGCGGAGTTTGCCCCGGAGGCAAGCCCCGCACCCCGGGGGCTCCCCCAGGAGCCCACCCCCGGAGCACCGGAGGAGGAGGAGGAGGAGGAGGAGGGGGACTCCTCCTCCACCGACACCGGCCTCCAGATCCTCCTCCTGCCATCCCGGAGCAGCAGCTGGGCGTCCGCCCCCCGGGTGTCCCCCGACCGTGGGAGTGGACCGTCAGGTATGTACCCCCCTGGTGCACACCCCTGGGGTTGAGGGGTGGGGATAATAGATATGACCAGGGCCCTCCACATGCCCAGATGACCATGGCCCCAAGGACAGCAGTGGCATGTCCCTCACAGGAGTGCATCAGCCCCTGTCCCCCCCCAGCATGACAGTGCCATGCCCCATCCCTTGGGCAGGGGGGAGCAGAACCTCTAGGGTACCCCGGGGGGAGGGGGTGGGACACCCAGCAGCAGCAGCAGCAGCAGCAGCAGCAGCAGCAGCAGCTTATGATGGAGTGGGGGGAGTGCAAATGCGAGACGCAGGCTAGATATGAGAAACAAGCTGAATAGCTCCCAGGGGCTAAGGATGATCCTGGGGCTACAGCTGGCAGGATACACCTCTGCCCTGAACAAAGAGGAGAGAGGAGCCGAGCTGGGTTTGAATCGGGGGCCGCAGTTAGAGGCTAGGGGAAGGGAGAGCTAGAAGGCTGCCTGCCTGAGGAGGGGGAAAGCTACACCCCAGAGGGGCACCCCTTGGGGTCTTCTCCCCAGGACGGGTTGGAAGGACTGTCTCTGACTGCTGTACTGTCGCTTCTGGGAGAAACTGGGCATCTGTTGCCTAAGAAACCTCTCCCGTCATACCTGCTGAGTGAAGTGAGAGTTACTCCTGCCTGGGGACGGGGTGCAGTGCAGGGGGACCCTTGAACCCCATCACAGCAGCATCTCCTGAGGACGGGGATGGGGAACCTGCAGCACAGGGGTGGGGGGACAAGGGCCACGGCTCGGGGCCCACACTAACGGCTGTCTCCACTCTTCTTCCCCCCCTCCTGTGTTCTGCAGCTGCACCATCGGAAGGACCGGAGAGTGCCGGCGAGGCTTCAGTGGTCCCAGAATCCCCTCCGGGGCCATCGCTCCAGGCCAGCCCCTCGGCGGAGCAACGACCGGCCACACGGCGGGCAAGATGGCGGACCCAGCAGCAGCAGCCGCCGACGACGGACCCCCAGCTGCTGGCCCTCCACTGCCGGCAGGTGGAGGTCGTGGAGCAGCAGCTGCGGGTGGAGGAACGCCGCCTCCACCTGCAGGAGCAGGTGCTGGCCTGGCGCCAAGAGGCATGGGGGCCCTATATGCAGACATTCAACCGCATAGCTGATTGCCTGGCCCCCCATGCCGCACCAGCCGCCGCTGTGCCCGCCCTGCGTGCTCCACCCGCTGCGCCAACTGCTGCTCCAGCCGCCGCGCCGGCCACCGTTGCCCCGCCACCTACCACCGAGGGCCATTCCACCGAGGGGGACCTGGGGCCAGCTGACACTCACCGGCCATATCTTCCGGTCCGCCCGGCCCCCAGCCAGCCCCGGCCAGGGCTGCGGCTGAGGTGGGGATCCCGGCCGCCCACCCCCAGTGCTGGACTGTCGAGGCGCGGGGCCCAGGACGTGGCCCCCTCCCCTTTGTATATATTCCCCCCACTTTTTTGGCTTTTTGCCCTGTACATAGTTTGTATTTATTTATTTGTGACCCCCGTTTTCACTGTCTGATCCTTCCCCGCCCCATGTAAATAGTTCTCCCCTTCCTTGTTATCCCTGTTTTTATATTAATATACATACATATAATATATAAGTTAGTTAGAAGTTCTATAGTTATTATTAAGAAGAGTTCAAGTAAACATGTTTGATTTCACAAACAAGTGTCTGCTTTTATTTGTACAAGAAAAGTGGGGGGGGTGCTGTTGGGTGCTCCATGGTGTGGGCGTAGGGGCAGGGAGTGTTGTGGAGGATGGGGTGGCAGTGGGGGGCCTGCCAGTGTTCACCCCGCGGCCTCATCAAAGTGGGCCCTCAGGGCATCCCGGACCCGGGTCCCTTCGGGGTCCACCTGGCGACTGGGGGCAGCGGGTGGCTGCACAGCGGCCCTGCCAGCCTCCACAGCCCAGCCCTGAAAGAAGGCCTCCCCCTTGCTCTCCACCAGATTGTGTAGGGCGCTGCATGCACCCACAATCTGGGGGATGTTGGTGGGGCCCGCATCCAGACAGGTGAGGAGACACCTCCAGTGCCCTTTGAGGCGGCCAAATGTGCGCTCAACCACCTGGCGCGCATGGTTCAGGCGCTGGTTGAAGTGCTCCTGGCTGGCAGACAGATGGCCTGTGTACGCGTGCATGAGCCAGGGCCGGAGAGGGTATGCCGCATCTGCGATGACACAGAGGGACATGGTGGTGTCCCCCACAAGGATCTCCCGCTGGGGGATGTAGGTCCCCGCCTCCAGCTGGCGGCACAGGCCCGAGTTCCGGAATACCCGGGCTCTGTGGGTGCTGCCAGGCCAGCCAACATAAATGTCCTGGAAATGGCCCCGGCTGTCCACCAAGGCCTGGAGGACCACTGAGTGATAGCCCTTCCGGTTGATGTAACATCCTCCACTGTGCTCCAGGACGTGGATGGGGATGTGAGTCCCATCCAGAGCCCCGAAGCAACTGGGGAAGCCCAGGGTGGCAAAGCCCGCGATGGTGGCATCTGGGTCCCCAAACCTCACGAGCCTGTGGAGGAGCATGGCATTGATGGCTCGGACGTCCTGCAGGGGAAGCACATGGGACAGCACCAATGAGGGGTGAGCAGGGTGTGTGTGGCCCTCCCCTGCCAGGCCCCCCCCCCCAGGGCTGCCTCCCCCCGCTCCCCCCATGGGTCCTCTTACCTCCATGAGGACAGCCCCGACGGTGGCCTTGCCAACGCCAAACTGCTGGCCCACGAATTGGTAGCTGTCTGGAGTGGCCAGCTTCCAGACAGCGATGCCGACTCGTTTCTCCACAGGGAGGGCACGCCGCATGGTGGTGTCATGGTGCCTGAGTGTGGGGGTGAGCCACTGGCATAGCTCCAGAAATGTCTGCCGCCTCATGCGAAAGTTCCTGAGCCAGCGGTTGTCGTCCAACTCCCCAAGCACCAGCCGCTCCCACCAGTTGGTGCTGGTGGGGTAGCTCCACAGCCGGTGGCGTATGAGGCGGCGGGGGGGTTGGGGTGCTTCAGGGTTGGGGGTTGCGTCCTCCTCCCCTGTGGCAGCTTCTCCTCTGTGACAAGGAGGTGCTCAGCTGCCTCCTGCATGGCATGGAGCAGGGTGAGCATTGCTCCTGCAGGGGCGGCTGTGTGGACCTCTAGCTGCTGCTGCTGCTGCTGGGGATCCATCATGACTGCGTCGCCCGAGGTGTGCGTGCCTATGGCTCTGCAGACCGCGTGCTGTGCAGGCTGAGTGTGTCTGGGAGGGGCCCTTTAAGGGACCGGCTAGCTGTTGCCCTGGAAGTGCTAGTCCGCCCTGTGACCCTGTCTGCAGCTGTGCCTGGCACCCTTATTTCGATGTGTGCTACTTTGGCGGGTAGACGTTCCCTCTCAGCGCCTATTTTGATGTGGTGCTGCGCAACGTCGATGTTGAACATTGACGTTGCCAGCCCCGGAGGACGTGTAGACGTTATTCATCGAAATAGCCTATTTCGATGTCGCTACATCGAAATAAGCTACTTCGATGTAGGCCTCACGTGTAGATGTAGCTTATGTTTTAAGAAAGCACATGTAGATGCTCCACGGCCCCTATCTTTTGAAAGAGGATTCGTCCATGACAGCGTCCAGGTGGAGTGCGGAGACACCCTTCCGTGCAGAGTGGAGGTCTATGACCCACAAGTCCAGCCACTTTTAAAACCACATGGACCTGGAAACCCCATGGGAGGAAGCTGAGAGCAGGCAAGCTGCAGGTGCATGAGCTGCTACCAGCACACTTACTCAGCCACCCCCAATGACAGCAGAGGCCATATGGCCAGCACCCAGCAGCCTCCCAAGCCCCAGACCCCACCTCAGAACCCTCACAGGTTCCCAGGAGCCTGTCCCAAAGAAGAAGTAAAGGGGCCCCTTCTAGACGGGTCCCGAACTCTGAAACCTTCTAAGTCTTTGGAAAGAAAAGAAGATCCTCAGGGAGATGGAGGGTCAAGTGGCTTTCGCCCACCTGGCCGGAGACTGACAAGCCATGGCCACCTGGAGTGGACCCCAGAGCAAGTCCAGAGCAAGGTTAAGGAGCTCCGGCAGGGCTACGCCCAGATCTGGAACAAGTCCCACCACCTGCCCCTGCTACTGGGAGCTCCACTCCATCTTGGGGCCCTGGGACAACTACCCCCTGCAGTGGTCCTGGATACCTCTGTGTACCAGTCTGATCTGGAGGGGCTGGAGGAGTCAGGACCGGCCAGACTGAGCCAGGGGGTGAACACCACCTGGGACTGGTCCAGTGAGGAGGGAGACATCATCATAGACATCTCCTCATGGTCATCCAGCTGGACCATGGGGAGCTAGGTCTCACTGGATATCATTGTGGGACCTACCAGTAAGTGCACGACGGGGCTGGCACCCCAGCTGGCAGGACGGGGGTGGCATGGATGTCAGTGGCCCCAGCAGGGGCCTGTAGGCCTAAGGCCAGACACCCTGGCTGGCCACAGCCCATGACAAGCCCCTGGCACCGGCCCAGGCCACTGAGCACATGGACCCATGGACAGCTCCGGGCACCCAGATGCCCAGTGGGATGTATGCACCCAGGAATGTTTCCACTTGTTGGAGAACCCCTGTGCACACCTGATGCTGAATGGATGCGCTGCCCACCATGGTTGGACCCTGGGGGTGATAGGGGAAGTGGAGCCCCGGAAGAGGATAGACTCATGGAGGGACGGGATCCATGGCCCTCAGGGGGACAGAGTCTGAGGGGGATGGGGGGATGGGGTCTTGCTTGGGGACTGAGATGCCATCCATCTTCCCTTGCAGGTGCAGTAAGCAAGGGCCAACACAGCCCATTGGCCTCGGTGATCCCTGAGAGCCCCCATAGGCATCAGACAGGGCCCAGTCACCTCCAGCGGCACCAACACTCTGGGAACACAGCTGGAGGCCACAGCGGCACATGGGGGATGACCCTGCCAGCTTCCATCAGGCAGAGCTGATGGAGTGGCACCTCTGGCTGGAGGAGGCCGACGTGACATGGCAGAGGGAGGCAAGGGACCAGCACCTGGAGGGAATCCATGGGACCCCACAGGAGCATGTGAGCAATGTAACCCAGCTCCCAGCCCTCCACACAGCCCCTCCAGCTGACCACCCTTGTGAGTCCCCCCACAGAGCTCCCCCATGAAGCCTTTACCACAGGTCCCCTGCCCACCTCACACCCTCCACTGAGGCCTGCACCCCATGCCACACTGAGGACCCTGCTGCCATCCCCCAATGTCCCCACCTTCTGGAGCTCCCTGCCCCGACCCAGACCCACAGTGGAGCTCACTCCTGGGGGGTGTGGGGGAGGGCATCCCTGGTCCAATGGGGATCTCAGACTGCTTCCTCTGTGCCCGAGTGACCCTCCCAGTTCAGTCCCCTCCCCACCACACAACATGCATGGCTGGCCCCCACCCCCATTATAAATTGTTAAACAATCACATAGGCACTGGGCTGTGGTTTGAGTTGATAAAGGTTTATTGTGCACTGATGCTCAAGTCCCTTGGTCTCATGGGGGAGTGAGGTACGAGTGCAGTGGTGGGGCATGTGGTGGAGGGTGATGCGTAGGGGGACAGTGAGAGGTGGGCAATGGGGGTGGGGGTGAGCATTGTGGCCCAGGGGTGAGGCTCACCCAGAGAGCCTCCCAGAATCAGACCCTGTCATGATTTTCCTGGTGACTGGCAACAGTGGCCAGCTGCTCAAACACTGTGGTGGCCTCAGCTGCCCATTCCTGGATGTAGGCATACTCCTTACCCTCCACAATGTTGTGGAGGGTGCAGTAGGTGTCCACCACCTGTGAGACATTGCACACCTCAACCTCAAGGCAGGAGAGGAGGCACCACCACCTTCTGAGCTGCCCAAAGGCCCGCTTGACCACTTGCCCAGACTGGATGAGGCAGGTGTTGAAGGCCTCCCAGGTGGGGTCAAGGTGGCTGGTGTAGGGCCGCATCAGCAACAGCAGTAGAGGGTGTGCCGCATCTGCAACCATGCATAGTGGCACGGTGGTGTCCCCAATTGGCATCTCCTGCTGGGGGATGAAGGTGCCGACCTCCAGATAACGGCACAGGCAGGAATTGTGGAAGACCTTGGTGTTGTGGGTTCACACCACCCAACCCACGTAGATGTCCATGAATTGGCCTTTGTGGTCTGCCAGGGCCAGGAGGACCATCAATTGGTAGGTCTCCCAGTTGATATAGTGGCCGGTGCTGTGTGGCAGGGCACAGATGGGGATGTGCCTCCCATCCAGGGCACCAAAGCAGTTCGGGAACCCCAACGAGGAGAAAGTCCCAACAATGGCATCCAGGTCCCCGACACGGATGACCCAATGCAGGAGCATTGTGTTTATGGCATGGACAGCCTGGATGGGAGGGAGGCCATGAGCTTTCATGAGGGTGTGGCAGGGTGTTCCCAGCCAGCATCTCCAATCTCCTTCCTGATCAGCAGCCCCCAGGGGTCCCTGTGTCACCTTCCAGCCAGCAGCCCCTGGGGGTCCCTGTGCCCCCTCCCAGCCAGCATCCTCCCTATCCCCCTCCCATCCAGCAGCCCCTGTGGGCCCCTATGCCCATCGGTCCCCTCCCCCTTGCCCATTCTGGTGGTGTACCCTGGGCCTGGGTACCTCTATGAGCACTGCTCTGATGGTGGCCTTACCCACCCCCAACTGGTGCCTCACTGAGTGGTAGGAGTCTGGGGTGGCCAGTTTCCATATCGCGATTGCAACCCACCTCTCGAGGGGGACTGTGTGCTGCATGGAGGTGTCCTGGTGCTTCAATGCAGGTGCCAGCCAGTGGCATAGATCCTGAAAGGTATCCCGGCTCCTGCAGAAGTTCTGCAGCTATTTGGCATCACATCCCATTGCCCCAGCACCAGTTGTTCCCACCAATCTGCGCTGCTGTGGTGGCTCCATGGGCGCCAGGGTGCCAGGGGGTGGGGTGCAGGCTGGGGGAGATCCATGTCCTTGGGGGTTAATTCTGTCTTGCAAGAAAGAGGGGGGCAGCCATGGTGACTGTGCAGACAAGGTGGGCAACGGTCTCCATGATGTCTACATCCAGTGCCAGGATCAGGGTGTCATCAGACAAGGTGTTGCTGCACTGGGGTCTGGATAGCTGCTGGCAGCTCAGCAGGCCTCGGCTCATGCAGGGCGGGAGAGCTGGAGTCAGGCCCTTTAATGTGGAGGCTAGCTGCTGGCCCTGGAAGAGCTTGGCATCCCTGTGACCCCATCGGCGGCATCTCTACCTCCTTTCTTTCAAAAGAGCGCTTGGACATGTGTGGACGCTCCCTTTCAAAAAACTGGGAGGGGTTGTTGGAAGAGGTGGTCGAACCTGAGAGCCAACTTTGCTGTTTGGTTGTACACTTTCGAAAGCCGGACTGTCGACTCCTGGTTTTCGACTTTACCCTTTCGATGGTGGGCTCCCGTGTAGACACACCCGAAACGACTAGCTATTAAAAGAAAGTCATGCCCTAAAATTAAGTCTCCAGTTTAATTCAACGTTGGTGACATGTCATGATGAGTGATGGGAATCTTTTTAACCTCAGGCTTTTGTCTTGCAACCTGGGTGTTCTGGGATGTTGTCCCCTTAAAAATGATGGAATTTTTTGTTTATCCATGGGAGAATGACATAAAAGGTCAGAAAATAACAAAGCAAGATAAGGAAAGACATGTTTATTTTAATCTATATTGTATTCAGCTATTGAAAATGTCATCCCCCTTTCCTCCCCCTCCCCACCACATCCCCAAACAGGATCACCTATATTTAAAATCAAAGGTACTTTCTTTTGGTCGGGGCATAATGCTACATTGTACCACACAATTAGAGAGGACCATCTTCTAGGTCTTGATTGAACCCCACAACTGCCAGGTTTTACTTTCTGGCATCTGACACTCTCCAGTAATGTTTAGCAAAGGTCCTATCACCAGGTCATCAAGCTGTGGACACCATGGGCTACGTCTACACGTGAAGCCTACATCGAAATAGCTTATTTCGATGTAGCAACATCGAAATAGGCTATTTCGATGAGTAACGTCTACACGTCCTCCAGGGCTGGCAACGTCGATGTTCAACTTCGACGCTGTGCGGCACCACATCGAAATAGGCGCTGCGACGGAACGTCTACATGCCAAAGTAGCACACATCGAAATAAGGGTGCCAGGCACAGCTGCAGACAGGGTCACAGGGCGGACTCAACAGCAAGCCACTCCCTTAAAGGGACCCTCCCAGACACAGTTGCACTAAACAACACAAAATACACAGAGCTGACAACTGGTTGCAGACCCTGTGCCTGCAGCATGGATCCCCAGCTGCCGCAGCAGCAGCCAGAAGCCCTGGGCTAAGGGCTGCTGCCCACGGTGACCATAGAGCCCCGCAGGGGCTCGAGAGAGAGCATCTCTCAACCCCTCAGCTGATGGTCGCCATGGTGGACCCCGCTATTTCGAAGTTGCGGGATGCGCAATGACTACACGGTCCCTACTTCGACGTTGAACGTCTAAGTAGGGCGCTATTCCTATCCCCTCATGGGGTTAGCGACTTCGACGTCTCGCTGCCTAACGTCGAAGTTAACTTTGAAATAGCGCCCGACGCGTGTAGCCGTGACGGGCGCTATTTCGAAGTTAGTGCCACTACTTCGAAATAGCGTGTACGTGTAGACACGGCTCATAGCGTTGAAATGTCACATCCGTTATGGACTGCTCCAGATGAAGTTGCCACTGTAGCTGAATTTATTTGGTGTCCATTTCTTTATCCCACCTTTATATCAGATGAAGCTCTTAATTGAAAATAAATTCTACCTTACCACTTTTCCTAACAGATGAAGAAAAGGCAAACATAAGTTTTTACAGCAATATGGGAAAGTCAACTAATTTGGAAAAGAGTGTCACACCCACGGCAAAGCTGCACAAACATAAACTGCTTGGAATTTAGTTCAAGTTTTTCTTATTTTCTGACAAGTTTGCAAGGACCTGAGGCATAGACTAAGGTTATGAATATTACATATGTATAGATACACACATACACACACAAACACACAAACTTTCTACGTCTTTTTAAAAATAAATAAAAACATTGTAGGAAGTAAAAAGAAGCTGACCACACAAACAGAAAAAGAAAGACAGCACAAGAAACAAGATTATTTTATTTCAAAATTTCAAACACAAACATATTCTGACTACCTCTGTAGTTAATTAAAACCCTCAAATGATTTTCATCATTTTTAAGGCTTTTTCTGTTAGACATCTGATTTTTCTTGTAAAATTTCAATCAACTGTGATACTCACCTATCTTTCAGCAGAGCTGTCAATTTATTTTGTTTTACAATGAAGGGAATACAGACTTCTGAACTGCGTGCGTCTGAAAATATAATACGTAGGGTAACTGCATAGCCGAGTTTTGATTTTTCCATGAAAAAATATTTATAATGGCTGAAATTGTTTTTCATCTTGTCTCCTCTTGTTTTTATGCAGGGCTGTTCAGGCACATTGCTAAACCAATCTAGAACTAAGAGATGACAATTTAGAAGCCAAATCTCTGAAGAACAAAAGTTTTTTTTTATGCTAAATGATTTTGGCAGCATAATATTCTAAAAAGAGTCAGAGGTGTACTGAAGTGGCTATACCCTAAGTCTCAAAAACTGACTAGCATCTTAGGTGCTACTACAAGTCTTTCAATACTGAGTCTACCAATTGCACGGGTAGCCAGTAGAGTCAGATACCTCTAAAATAGATTAGTCAATAGATTTCAGCCTGTCCAGCAGGAAATCACTTGGTGTCATGAGAATTTTAAGACTCTAGGACTGTATCTTTAAATATATAAATAAAAATTTCTTCCGTATGTCCATTCTCAATAAGCAAACAGCGGCACATTCTGTAAAGAGAATGTATGATGAAATTTGTTCATCAGCTTTGTTTAAAATCACTCATCCCAGTTATAAGTTATCAGCAAAAAGTCATATAAAATGTGTGAAATACAAGTAATTGACGCAACGCTATCTACAGGTATTCTAATGTGCATTGCTGTATTTGACATTTCCTGAGTAGATTTGTTTTGGAGCTGACTAATGCAGAATTTCCTGAGTTGTCTGCATGATGTTGTGAATGCATTACTCTTCTTTGGATTTAGCAAGTTTTTTTTCTTTCTTCTGCTGCTCCCTTCTTCCAGACTCTATAATAATCTCTTCAACAAATTCAATGCTGTGCCCTGACACTCATCTTTGTCCTTGATTTTGTGTCACAATCAAATTACTTGGACTAGAATTAGGCAGCTTTAAGAGCTCAACACAGCAAATATTTCTTTAGACTTTGTTACTTGTGATGACTAAGCCTCTAGAAATTCCAACTCAGGACATATGTCCATAATCTGCAAGCTTCTCTGTGGTTTATCTGAATAGAAGAGTTTCTTCCATCTCATCTCTTAGCTTCAGGTTCTCTTCCCAGCTTCTCTCCCGCATTGCATTCGTTCTTCCTGCTTAACCTCTCAATCTGATTCTGATAGTATTATCCACTGAATATAGCCTATTCCTTGTCTTATGCCTTTGACTTTCATCCATAGATTTCTATTTCTCTTCCTCTCTGCAAACTATTAAACCTGTTCTCTCCTCAGGACATCACCATGCCTCATATTGTGCATTCATTGCCGGGTCTATGTTGGCCTTGTACATAGTAATTGGTCTCTTTCTAACTGCAAAACTTTTGCATTTCTGATCGGGGGTTTTTAACAATGCCTCTGGAACTAAAAATTCCCATATTTTCAAGCATCCAGCTGAGTTGAAAGGTGAAAAATTTTGGGATAGTGGCAAAAGTCACAGAGGCATTTTATGGCAGGAGAGACATTTTGTCTTGCTCTGAAACCTGGGCCATCCCAGACAGGAAAATATGCCAGCTATATTTTTCAACATGGAATAGCAACAATGTATTGAAATTGTATCTAGTGATTTCGTCATATTATAAATGAGGATGTCAGACACATGACCGCCAGCCTTCACTCTCTTTCCAAGAGCTTGTCTACGCTTGCCCCGAACTTCAAAGGGGGCATGTTAATCAGGGTGATGGGCGATTACTAATGAAGCGCCACGGTGAATACGCAGCACTGCATTAGGCTAATTCTCTCCCGCAGCAACTTCGAAGTGTCAAACTTTGAAGTGCGAGCAAGAGTGCAGCCAAGTGCCCTTGCTACTTCAAAGTGCCTTTACTCCACAAAATTTTGAGGCGTAAAAGCACTTTAAAGTAGCACGGGCACTTTGAAGTGCCTGTGACTACATGCATGCTGGCACTTTGAAGTTGCCATGGGGGAGAATAAGCCTAATGAAGTGGTGCATATTCACTGCAGCACTTCATTAGTAATCTCTCATTGCCCTGATTAACTTTCCCCCTTCGAATTTTGGGGGGCAAGTGTAGACCCAGCTCAAGTGACTCAACCCAGCTGAGGCACCTTGGCCATCTGCCAGAGTCCTTAGCAGCTCATCAGCGGTATATTTTTGATACACTAAAAGCTGGATGGAGATGACTTTGTGGACAGCCTCACACATGCTGTCATGAGGAATGTCATAGCTTCAAGTGATCTGAAGTCTCCACAATCTGGAGAATTAGCGGATTTATGTAGTCTATTACTATGCCCGAGTCCCTTTGTCATATAACAAAGCCAGATGCATTAACTCTACTCTCATTCTAGTCTATTCAATATCTTCCAGTAAGGCTGCCAGAAATTAATTCAATATTTTAGGGTCATTCACCTAAGAGACACATAGAAATGGACAATTACTAAGAGGGATTATAGGCCTGATCTTACCCCACGTATGCCAACAAAAGTTTTGCTTCTGATTTAGATGGAGGCAAGAGCAGATCCTGAGTTCTGGCTCTACAATTTGTTTCTGGTTAGGCATCTGAAGAGTGAGCTGGCTTTTCTTACTGCTTTATTATTTGGCAGATACCAGTTTGATGTCAGCATGACTGATTCCCACATTTTTACTTTCCACTGAGTGTGGGTACTCTAGATTATTTTTACCCATATGTACAAATCAGACCTATGGTCCATCAAGTTCATTATCCTGTCTCCAAAAATGCCTAATAGCAGATGCATTAGAAGAACACAGAAGAAACATAGAACCAGGGACAGTTGTGGAATAATTCGGCCACCAGTAGAGATTTTACTTGATCATGGGATTTTCCTCACTCACAAGGTGAGGCTGATATTATGAAGTTCCACAAACTTCTCTGTCTTTATTTCTGTCTTTGCTTAAGACCTTTATTGCCACCCCGTTCACAGAGAGAGTTGTGTGCATCTTTCTGTGACATTATAGCTGCGTCTACACGTGCACGCTACTTCGAAGTAGCGGCACCAACTTCGAAATAGCGCCCGTCGCGTCTACACGCGTCGGGTGCTATTTCGAAATTAACTTTGACGTTAGGCGGCGAGACGTCGAAGTCGCTAACCTCATGAGGAGATAGGAATAGCGCCCTACTTCGACGTTCAACGTCGAAGTAGGGACCGTGTAGACGATCCGCATCCCGCAACGTCGAAATTGCTGGGTCCTCCATGGTGGCCATCAGCTGGGGGGTTGAGAGATGCTCTCTCTCCAGCCCCTGCGGGGCTCTATGGTCACCGTGGGCAGCAGCCCTTAGCCCAGGGCTTCTGGCTGCTTCTGTGGCAGCTGGGGATCTATGCTGCAGGCACAGGGTCTGCAACCAGTTGTCAGCTCTGTGGATCTTGTGTTGTTTAGTGCAACTGTGTCTGGGAGGGTCCCTTTAAGGGAGCGGCTTGCTGTTGAGTCCGCCCTGTGACCCTGTCTGCAGCTGTGTCTGGCATCCCTATTTCGATGTGTGCTACTTTGACGTGTAGACGTTCCCTCGCTGCGCCTATTTCGATGTTGGGCTGAGCAACGTCGAAGTTGAACATCGACGTTGCCGGCCCTGGAGGACGTGTAGACGTTATTCATCGAAATAGACTATTTCGATGTTGGCTGCACGTGTAGACGTAGCCAATATGATTAAAATATGACTGTGTATATTATTTTTGCTACCATTGTTATACAAATCTTACACAAAGTATGTCATGTCAATAGACAATAAAAATCAATAGAAATGTTACAGTTATTTGGATATGATCATCCTTTTAGTATGCATGTATAATCTTTGCATCTAAACTTCTGAATGTTGACTATATACCCATATTTCCAATGTGTTTGGTCCTGGGGTAACAGCCACAGGGTAGTTAGCATTCCATCTAGCTAGCACATTCTGATTAGACCATTCAAGTTAAAGGCTCGTTAGCAAACACAATGGGTCACAGAAGAAGGTTATCCCCAGCCAATGGGCCTTTCTCAAGACAATTTAGCCAGAATATGAGTAATGACTCTTCCATACAATGTCATGTGACTTGCTCTCATGACCTTTGACTCCATCTAGGACCTATGCTTTTCTACAAAATTACACTGAGCACTTTCTCTCCACGACGGAGAAAGTTTTAAAGGCCCTGGAGACACTTCCATTTTGCCTCTTTCCTGCTGTGATCTCTAGACTCTGGACTTACAGTAAAGGGACCATTTCAACCAAATGCACTAAGGACCTTCCAGTATTTTGTAAGTTACCAGAGACTGCACATGCAATAAACTTATTCCATCACTGCTACAAACCTGATACAAGAACTCTGCAATTATTGTCTGTGTTTGATTTCTTTAATCATTTTAGCTCCCTCTTCTTTTTCAGTTTTAATTAAACCATTAAGTATTATACAGTAAAGGATTGGCAACAGCTTGATTCTTGGGTACAAGCTGAAATATACATTGACCTTGCTGGGTGACTGATATTCTGGGATTACAAGAATCATTTGTTTGCTGAAATTGGCATTAAATAACCACTCATCATTAGCAGGCACAGCTTCAAAATATCACATGTCGCGTCTACACACGCTGCGTGCTACTTCGAAGTTGAAATCGACATTAACCGTGGAGATGTTGAAACCACTATTCCTATGAGAAAATGGGAATAGCGCCTTACTTCGATGTCTAACCTCAAAGTAGGACGTGTGTAGATGATCCGCATCCCACTACTTCAAAATAGTGAGGTCTACCATGGCGGCAATCAGCTGGGATTCGGAGACTTGCTGTCCAGCCTCTGTGGGGCTCTATGATCTCTGGGCACAGTGGCTCTTAAAGCTTCACAGACCTGGAAACCCTATAGCAGGAAGCTGAGACCATGCAGGAAGCAGCTGTGCCATAAGGTGCCCCTGCATGGCCCAGAGCAAGGTGAGGGCAGCCAGCTAGCCCCCTGAGCACTCCCATGGTTCCCCCTCCAAGCCATCCCAGGGCTCTCAAGCCTCCAGCTGGCAGGACAGGAAGTGGAGCCCCTCCTGGACTGACACAGATCTCCGTGACCTGCTGGGGCTCTGGGATGCGGAGGAGGTTCTCCATGTAACGGGGAGCAAGCAGCAGAACATGGATGCATTCACCCAGCTGGCTGAGGGCCTGACCACCTGGGGTCACCCTGCCTGCACTCTTAACCATGTCAGAAGCAAGGTCAAGGAGTTGCAGCTCAGTTACACCCAGGCATGGGACTTGGCCACCTGGTCGGGGCCACCCAGACCGCTTGCTCCTATTACCGGGAGCTCAGGGCCATCCTGGGCCCCCAGGACACATCCTCCCCACCAGCCATCCTTGACACTATGGCCAAGGATCCCCAGCAGGACATGGAGCTGGAGTTGGGACTAGAGGGCAGGCCTGTACTCCCAGGGTCAGAGCTGGGACCAGCCATGGAACTGTCGGACTGGTCCAACGAGGAGGGAGAGCTGGTCATGGACCTCCCCTCCTGCAGTTCCAGCTGGGCATCCACCTGACGGGCTTCCCCCAACCACGTCAGTGGATCCTCAGGTACGTACTCCACAGGGCACACATTTCCGGGGCATGGAGTGGAGGCACCATACATGACCGGGGGCCCCCCACACCCCCAGCAGACCTTGGCTTGCCAGAACCTGGGCAGACCATGTCCCCAGGATGGCGGAACAGCTGCTAGTGCCCATCAGCACCCACACCCACGGACAGTGCTGCACCCAGCCCCAGGGAGGAGGGGTGTGGGGGTGGGCCGCCCAAAGGGACACCTCACTCACAGACTGGGACAGCATATGGGGACCTGACACACACAGGGGATGTGGGGCATGGGGCAGGGTTTGGTACTCATGGACTTCTTCTCTCTTCCCTGGTTTCTGCAGCTGCGTCATCTGAGGGCCGGGAGAGCACGGCACCATCTGTCATCCCTGACAGAACCCCTGGTTCCCCAGACTGTGACTGCTCAGGGGTACCATCGGTGCTGGGATGGGCCCACCCCCCCGGGGCCAGGGGCAAATCAACAGGGTCCCCAGGGTGGCCTCCACCCTCCGGCACCAGGCGGACATCATGGAGTGGCGGCTGCTCTTTGAGGAGTGGGAGTCCACCTGACACCAGTAGGTCTGGGAGACCCTTATTGCCATCTTTATCAGGGTGGCTGCCTCCTTTGAGGAGCTGGCAGCCCCGCTGCCATCCCTTCTGCCCTCCCTGCTGCCCCACCTCCCAGTCCCCCAGGGCAGGAGCCTGTTGGGGCTGATCACCGGGACGAGGACCCACCCTATCTGTACCTCCCAGTCCTACCAGTTCCCAGCTGGCCTCTCCAGGGGCCCTGGACAAGGGGAGGGCATGTGACCCAGGCCCCACAGGCGTTACACCCATCCACCCCTGCCCCAGAGTGATGGGCTGGTGGCTGGCCCATCTACTTGCCCCCTATCATGTATATAGTTATCCCCCCATGTATATAGTTGTGATATTTGTTGTACTGAAATCATAGTCAACCAGCTCAATTAGTTACCAATAATGCACAGTTTTATTTTTCCCAAACCTCTGTGTGATGCGTGCTTGTGGTGTGGGCAGAGTGCAAGTGGTGGTGGCAGTGCTCAGGAGTCCAGCCGGGAATGGCCATGGAAACACTCACAGGGGCCCTCCATCAAAATATTGCCACAGGACCTCCTGGACCTGGACCCCCTCCTGGTGGGCCTGGCAGCTAGGGGCAGTGGCCAGCTGCGGGTAGCCTGTTCCGGCCTCAACCACCCACCCCTGCGTGAAGGCCTCCCTCTTGTCCTCCACAAGGCTGTGGAGTGTGCAGCATGCACCCACAACCTGAGGGACATTGGGAAGACTGATGTCCAGGCAGGCCAGGAGGGAGCACCACCAGCCATTGAGGCACCCAAACACCCACTCAACCGCCTGCTGGGCATGGTTCAGCTGGGCATTTGTTGTGCCTTTGGCTAGCACTGAGGTGGCCGAGCCAGGGCCGGAGCAGGTATGCCACATCTGCCATGAAGCAGAGTGACACAGTGGTGTCCCCCAGCAGGATCTCCCACTGGGGAATGTAAATCCCCACCTCTAGCCACCGGCACAAGCCCAAATTGCAGAATACGCATGCGTTGTGGGTGCCACTGGACCAGCCCACATACATGTCCTGGAACCAGCCCTGGCTGTCCACCATGACCTGCAGGAGCACCAAGCGGTAGTCCTTCCTGTTTATAAAGTGTCCACCACTGTGCTCTGGGGCATGGATAGTGATGTGGGTCCCATTGAAGGCCCCGAAGCAATTTGAGAACCCCATGATGGCGAAGCCCATGATGGCCATGTCCAGGTTCCCGACATGGATGACCTTTTGGAGCAGAAGGGCATTCAGCCTGCACACCACCTGCAGGGAGGGGACATAGGCACCATAACCCCTAGATCCCTTTCTGCTGTACTGCTGCTTAGCCAGTTGGTCCCCAGCCTATAACAATGCTTGGGATTCTTCAGTCCCAAGTGCAGGATTCTACACTTCTCCTTGTTGTACCGCATCAGATTTCTTTTGGCTCAATCCTGCAATTTATCCAGGTCACTCTGGATCCTATCTCTGTCTTCCAACATATCTACCTCTCCCCTATCTTTGTGTCATACACAAACTTGATGAGGGTGCAATCCAATTCCTCATCTAGGTCATTAATAAAAATGTTGAACAACACTGCCCCAGAACTGAGCCTTGCAGCACTACGCTTGAAACCGACCGCCATCCGGATATTGAGCCATTGACCACTATCCGTTGGGCCTCACCACCAAGCCAGCTTTCTATCCATGTTACAGGCCAAGGATCCAATCCATATTTCCTTAACTTATGGACAAGAATGTTGTGAGACACCGTATCAAAAGCTTTGCTGAAGTCAAGGCATAACACATCCACTGACTTCCCCGTGTCCACAGAGCCTATTACCTCATCATAGACGCTAATCAAATTGGTCAGACAGGACTTGCCCTTGGTGAATCCACGTTCACTACTTTTGACCACTTTCCCCTCTTCCAAGTGCTCCAAAATGGATTCCTTGAGGATCCTCTCCATTATTTTTCCAGGGATTTGAGGTAAGTCTGACTGGTTTATAGTTCCCTAGACTGTCCTTCTTTCCTTTTTTAAAGATGGGGACCACATTTGCCTTTTTCCAGTCATCTGGGACCTCTCCCAATCTCCAAGAGTCTTCAAAGATAATGACCAAAGGGTCAGCAATGACATCTGCCAATTCCCTCAGTACCCTTGGCTGCATTAAATCCAGACCCATGAGTTTGTGTACATCTAGTTTTTCTAGATAGCTCATAACTTGTTCCTTCCCCACAATGGCTGCCCTCCACCTCCCCATACTGCATTGTCTAGCACCATAATGTGGGAGCTGTCTTTGTCATTGAAGATGGAGGCAAAAAAAAAATTGAGTACTTCAGCTTTTCCTACATCATCTGTCACTAGGGTACCTCTCTCATCCAGTAATGGCTTCACACCTTCTCTGATAACCTGCTTATTGTTAACTTGCCTGTAGAAACCCTTCTTGTTGCCCTTCACATCCCTTGCCAGCTGTAGTTCCAATTGTGCTTTCGTTTTCCTGATTCCTTCATGGCATCTCCATTCATCTGTTTATACTCCTCCTTAGTCAACTGTTGCATTTCTTGTCTGCATCCTTTTTGAGTTTAAGCTGACTAAGGATTTCTCTGTTTAGCCAAGCTGGTTGCCTACCATATATCTGGAATATTGGGTCCAGTTTGGGCCACCCGGTATAGAAAGGATGTGGATGTGCTGAAGCAGATTCAGCAGAAGGCAACAAAAATAATTAAGGGGCTGGCGCACATGACCTATGAGGATAAGCTGAAAGATTTGGGCTTGTTTTGTTTAGAGAAGAGAAGACTGAGGGGTGGTTTAATAGCAGCCTTTATCTTCCTGAAGGGAAGCTCTGAAGACGATGGAGAGAAACTGTTCTCAGTGGTGTGAGATAGCAGAACAAAGAGCAATGGTTTGAAATTACAGAAGGAGAGGAGTAGGTTGGATATTAGGAAAAACTACTTCACCGGGAGGGTGGTGAAGCGCTGGCAAGTGTTGCGTAGAGAGCTGGCGGATTCTTTATCCCTAGAGGTTTTTAAGTCCCTGCTTGACAAGGTCCTGGCTGGGATGACTTAGTTGGGGTTGATCCTGCTTGAAGCAGGGGGCAGCCCTAGATGACCTCCTGAGGTCCCTTCTGGCCCTATGATTCTATGATCCTTCTTTTGGTCACAGCCCACAAAGGGCGTCTGCTGCAGAAAGACTCTTCTAGAAAACTACTCTACAGCAATTTTTTAAGAATATCTTTCATTTTCTACTTACATGCATGGGTTTTATTTTCCTCTGTCTGTTTAAAGCCAATTGCTGTAAATGGGATCTGTGAAAGTGACTTGGGATTGCAAGGACACCATTATATAACTCTGCGTTTCACTGCAAGGTAATAGCATTACTACTGCAGTGCAGATATATTCTGACTACTTCAAATGCCTTATTCCCAAGTAAGTGGACTATAAGAAAGTGGCGGTGTTGAGCTTATTGGTTTTGAAACTATTCCTGAAGTTTAAAAGCATTGATGTTTTGGTGGTTTTTTTCACTTTTTACCACAGCTTAGAGGAAGAGCTATTTTCAGTAGCTGAAACAGACACAAACAGAAGACACCGTTATTTCTGGAGAATCCTCAATTCTTGCAATATACTTATTTTGTTGTATTACCCATTGAAACTCTCTAATCTGGAACTCTCTTGTCCGGCAACATCAGTAATCCAGTATGATATTAGTTAGCCAGATGACTGCTTATCATGGGTGTGGCCAAGTTTCCTGTGGTCCCATAAAGTTTGTTTACAGCCACCCGTGCTCGCTTTCAGTGTTCTGTGTTGTTATTTAGCTCTAATTTACCTCCAAGTGTCTTCTAAAAGCCCAGTAAGCAGTAAAAGTGTTAGTAATGCTGATAGGCAACATTGACCTACTGTCATAACAAAAAGCAGTCAAGTAGCATTTTAAAGACTAGCAAAATGGTTTATTAGGTGAGCTTTCATGGGATAGACCCACTTCTTCAGACCATAGCCAGACCAGAACAGACTCAATATTTAAGGCACAGAGAACCAAAAACAGTAAGCAAGGAGGACAAATCAGAAAAAGATGATCAAGGTGAGCAAATCAGAGAGTGGAGGGGTGGGGGGGAAGGTCAGGAATTAGATTGAGCCAAGTATGCAGACAAGCCCCTATGGTGACTCAGAAAGTTCCCATCACGATTTAAACCATGTGTTAATGTGCCAAATTTGAATATAAAAGCCAGCTCAGATGTTTCTCTTTCCAAAACGGTGCGATAATTCCTTTTCAGTAACACACACACCTTTAGGTCATTGACAGGATGCCCCGTTCCATTAAAATGTTAACTAACTGGTTTGTGGATCTGGAGTGTTTTGATGTCTGTTTTGTGCCCATTGATCCTTTGTCTAAGGGAGTTAGAAGTCTGTCCAATATACAAAGCATCTGGCCATTGTTGGCACATGATGGCATATATGATGCTAGTCGAGGAGCATGAGAAAGTGCCCGTGATTCTGTGAGTAACCTGGTTAGGTCCAGTGATGGTATTTCCAGAGAAGATATGTGGACAAAGCTGGCAGCAGGCTTTGTTGCAGGGAAAGGTTCCAGGACTGGTATTCCTGGGGTATAGACTGTGGCTGTTAGTGAGGATCCTCATGAGGTTGGGAGGTTGTCTGTAGGAGAGAACAGGCATGTCACCCAGGGCCTTCTGGAGTGTAGCATCCTGATTAAGGATAGGTTGTAGGTCTTTAATAATTCGTTGCAGTGGTCTGAGTTGGAGGCTGTAGGTGATGACCAGTGGTGTTCTGTTCTTGGCTTTTTTGGGCCGATCTTGGAGTAGCTGGTCTCTGGGTATTTGTCTGGCCCTGTCGATTTGTTTTGTTTTATTTCTCCTGGTGGGTAATTCAGGTTTATGAATATTTGGTAAATTCCTTGTAGTTTTTGGTCTCTGTCAGTTGGATCAGAGCAAATGCAATTGTACCTAAGAGCTTGACTGTAAACAATGGATCTAGTCACGTGTGCAGGATGGAAACTAGAAGGGTGTAGATAAGTATAGCGATTAGTAGGTTTTCGGTACAGTGTGGTACTGATCAGGCCACCCTTGATTAGTTCTTAGGTACAATCACATTTGCTCTGATCCAACTGACAGAGACCAAAAACTACAAGAACTTTACCAAATATTCATAAACCTGAATTACCCACCAGGAGAAGTAAAAAAAACAAATCGACAGGGCCAGACAAATACCCAGAGACCAGCTACTCCAAGATCGGCCCAAAAAAGCCAAGAACAGAACACCACTGGTCATCACCTACAGCCCCCAACTCAGACCACTTCAACGAATTATTAAAGACCTACAACCTATCCTTAATCAGGATGCCACACTCCAGAAGGCCCTGGGTGACATGCCTGTTCTCTCCTACAGACAACCTCCCAACCTCATGAGGATCCTCACTAACAGCCACAGTCTATACCCCAGGAATACCAGTCCTGGAACCTTTCCCTGCAACAAAGCCTGCTGCCAGCTTTGTCCACATATCTTCTCTGGAAATACCATCACTGGACCTAACCAGGTTACTCACAGAATCACGGGCACTTTCTCATGCTCCTCGACTAGCATCATATATGCCACCATGTGCCAACAATGGCCAGATGCTTTGTATATTGGACAGACTTCTAACTCCCTTAGACAAAGGATCAATGGGCACAAAACAGACATCAAAACACTCCAGATCCACAAACCAGTTAGTTAACATTTTAATGGAACGGGGCATCCTGTCAATGACCTAAAGGTGTGTGTGTTACTGAAAAGGAATTATCGCACCGTTTTGGAAAGAGAAACATCTGAGCTGGCTTTTATATTCAAATTTGGCACATTAACACATGGTTTAAATCGTGATGGGAACTTTCTGAGTCACTATAGGGGCTTGTCTGCATACTTGGCTCAATCTAATTCCTGACCTTCCCCCCCACCCCTCCACTCTCTGATTTGCTCACCTTGATTATCTTTTTCTGATTTGTCCTCCTTGCTTACTGTTTTTGGTTCTCTGTGCCTTAAATATTGAGTCTGTTCTGGTCTGGCTATGATCTGAAGAAGTGGGTCTGTCCCACGAAAGCTCACCTAATAAACCATTTTGCTAGTCTTTAAAGTGCTACTCGAGTGCTTTTTGTTTTGATAGTGTTTTGACTAGCACAGCTTCCTCTTTGTTACTATTGACCTACTGTGTTTGGGCAAATTCTCTCATCCTGCGCTGGTCAGGTCCTGAGGGTGCTAGATTAAAGCAGTTCGACCCGTACTGATAACATCTTCTTGCCTCATGCCTGAAAACGTATGTAGAGTTTGGACCAATTAAATCAGTGAAAATAAGTCCTCTGAGGACTGAGGAAGAGAGAGGGCATCAGAGCTTGAGACCAACTTCAAAGGGCTCTGTAGATAACTATTTTGAAAGCACTGGCATGAGAGGCTTGCTCCCATGGAATATGTAGAGCTTTAAGTCAGGTGAAACAGGAGGAGAAGATGTGTCCATGTTTGAAGTATTATTAATTGTCTGCAGAAGATATCCATGCAATTTATGGCAGAGATAGTTCTGCCTGTTGCAACATCCCATGTTAAGGCTTTGATCTTACAGAAACACGTGGATTTGCTTATCTTTACAAATGTGAGCGCCACCATTGACTTTCGTGGAAATATTCATACTGCATAGAGTTAAGCATGTGCTTGAATCTTTGGAGGATTGGGGCTTAAGCCATTAAGTTTCCACTGTGTTGCCTGGAAGGTGGTTGAGGTGGATGATTTGACTGATGCAGCTTAATTTTTTTTTTGAGAATAAGTGTCCCTTAATGACTGCAAACTGTGACATGAGTGTTCTTGAGAGCTTCACAATACATTGTCAGAATAACAACAAGGACTTTCTTATTTGCATATTGTATATGTTTTGCAGCAGATACTTACTGATGGCTTTTTGCTGCTCTGCTAGCCTTTTCAGTATGTAAAATGTTGAGTACAAGGGAGCTGGCATTTCCTGCTTTAATTGGCACATGGATACATTGTTTTTCTCTAGCACTTCTAGAAGAATGTTATGGGTCTTTGCTGAGTAAAATGGGCACAGATATTGTAGCAAATGTGGAAATTGATAGCACCATCTATTGGTAAAAATATAAAACTTAAAAACAATTCTCACAAAGATGCATTTTTTCAAATTATAGTCTGATTGAATAAATGATTGCGCTTGTCTTAAATATTTTAAATGTAATTGAAGTTAAAATATATGTAAATATCTCTTATTTATAATCAGACATGCTGTCCACAATTTGCATTTTATTGAAGGCATTTGTGATTTTTAGAACTATTCACTGTTATATTTAAGGTGCTGGAAAAAGCAGGGATCCTGAAAGTAACAGATATTAAACTAAGTAAGGTATATTTCTTTATATCAGTGGAAAAGTTAGCCATAGGCTCTCAGCTGAATTCTAGTAGAACATTTAATTGCCAGATAAATCTTAAAGTTAATTTCAAGATAGCCGAAGGTGGAAATATTGATCTTGAGTTTTCTAGATTATTTGGGTGTCTGCCTTTTCTGTACCATTAAAAGCAACAACAACAAAACCTTAAAGAAAAGGACTTATCCTTAAATTAGGAAGCTTTGAGAAATCAGCCCTGAAGATTGTTTGGCTATTTTGCCACAATATTCCTTAAAAATATCCCCCACTCCGTGTGTGAATTAACTATCTCACTCTGTTCTCACACATTGACTCCAATGTCTGTCATAATAAAACTAAGTGAAGACTTTGACTGGCTTGACAGGTAAGTCACAAGTTGTTTCGCTCTTGATATAATAGCATGTTGACTGCTGTATAATCTTGAGAAAGCCACAGATACAAACTGCGGCATGTTTTTCAAAAGGACTTGCCAATGGCTGCGACAGATTTTTGGAATGTCACTTAGTGAGCTGCCACACTTATATACTCATGTGTTTGTACATTTCTTTACATAGCTCATCTGATTCACAGTTTTCTGGACTTGTATTTTTAAATCAAGTTTGTCTGTTATATAAATTTAACATGGAGGAGTCTGGAAAAATAAAAGGTGCTGATGAATGTGGTGGTGATTCTAAAACTAGCTTTTCGTTTTACCAGCCTGGCTTTTTATTTTACCATCTTATTTTAACACTGTTGGGAGGTTGCCCACTAGCTAATGTGTGTGACAGTCACACGGGTCAGGAGAGGATGATGGTGACGTTAGTTTGTTTGCTGCTGTATGAGCTGTTTTGTGTTTGCACATTGTCTGTAATGGTAATGCTTAATTTTTCCCAGCAGCGTTGCTTTCAAAAATACATTCTTCTTCAGTGGGATTAAAAAAATAGCTGATGGGGCCTATGATGAGGCTGAATATAGGATTTGCATTCTTTTTACTGAGCACGTAATTAGGTCTCTGCAGTTCTGGTTGAGGATCATGATGCACGTGAGCACAATACTCTTCAGACTAAATATTAATATAGTGTCAGTTATGGTAATTGCTAGGGAAGTTGAGGAAAGAAGCTTTCGTGTTACCATGTATAACAATGCTCTCTATGGATTCATTAAAGAGCCTGAGACAGTGAAAAGCTCTGCATGCCCTACCCGGAGAAAACCTTTGTACGGCTCTGATTTAAGAACTATTTAGGGTCCCAGTCCTTCTCAGTCCTTTAGAAGTGTTTACCTCAGAAGGAAAACACTCCTGTGGGGAGGTGTTCACCCATGCTCCACTCTCTCTCATCCAAATAAAATGGCTAAAGCAGGTTTAGATAGTTCTAACTGGATCTGACTGGGGATGAATTTTCCCAGTTCAAGAAGACAGAAGACTTCCTCCTAAGAATCTCATTGCAGCAGTTAGCTTGGATGATGTGCTGGAGGTAGGTGAAGATGTGCCAGGCCCACCAATGAGAGGAAAGGGCAAAAGGGGCAATTACCCAAAGGCTCAGTGTTTCAAAGTGGCCAGAGCTCTGGGACCATTTGAAGTACTGGCAGTGGTGTTCCAATGCTCCACATAGTGTGTGTGTGTCTGTGTGTGTGTGTGTGGAATGCTGCTGACTGCCCTAGGCCTGCCCCTTCTGACCTTTGCCCCACCCCTTTCAAGGAACAGAACTGGGTCCCTCTCACTTGGCCCCAGAGTCCACAGTGGCTGTTGGCCCAGTGGTAATGGGCAATGTGTATAAAAGCTTTATTTAAACAAATCTCAGCTGCACCTGGCAGAGTGCTACAGAATCTTATGATGAACACATCTGATGTGTGTAAGCAAGCACTTGTGAGTCCCTATTTGGTACAGAGAAACACGACTTAGTGCAGGGGTCAGTAACCTTTCCAAGGCAGAGTTCCAAAATTTGACCTTTTGACCACTATATTTGGTCTGAGTGGCAGTGATACTTTTTAAAGTCACTAATAGTCCTACTTTCAACATTTTCATTAGTAGATAAATAGAGTTAGAGAGCTTTATCATTCAGGTGGTGGTTGGTAGTATTAGATGGCCTTTTGTTAATCCACAGACTTTGATGGTGACACTGTCACCTTATTAAATGCCAAAAATCATT
Organism: Carettochelys insculpta; assembly: GCF_033958435.1. NCBI lineage: Eukaryota > Metazoa > Chordata > Testudines > Carettochelyidae > Carettochelys > Carettochelys insculpta. The sequence continues at coordinate 85,184,029 of NC_134138.1, read as the reverse complement.
CAGTAAATGAGCAAGCTCCCAGATGTGCGGGGAAGAGGGCAGGGTTGTTCTCCCACCTCACATGCTGATGAAAATCAGTTCTCATGCAAGGTTGCTGACCCTGACGTAGGGAGTAGTAGGTAGTCCGTTGTGTCCAACGAGGATGTCTTGAGCTTGCAAAGGCTCATTGATTGTGGACTCACATGTAGCTGAGGAGTCCAAGCTTTGACGGGCATGGGAGTTTACAGTGGGCGCAAGGGAATGGTCCTGGCTCTGTTGGTGCGGCTGCTGCTGTTGCTTTCTTCCTCTCATGAGCATCAGTGAGGTGTATGTGTCACTGCTCTTCAAAGTTGTCATATACGCGTTATACGAGAGCACGCCAGCTTGTTCGGTCTTTTGCATGCTGCTTTAGCTGATCTGGTTTTAAAGCAGCATGAGCAATGTTGGCCTTCACGCAGTCTTAATAACTCTTGCGAGGCCTACCTTGATTCCTTTTGCCCTGGGAGAGTTAGCCACAGAGGAGTTGCTTAGGGATTCTCGACTCCTCCATTCATATGATCGGCCTTGTCCAGCGAAACTGGGCTTTCAGAATAATGGCTTCAATGCTCATGATTCCTGCTCTGTCCAGGACTTCCAGGTTCATAACTCTGTGCTGCCATCAAATGACCTCAGGCTGTGTGTGTGGAAGTGCTCCAGCAGTTTTATATGTTTTCTGTACAAGGTCCAGGTTTCACAGCCATACAGGAGACGGGTCAGGACTACAGCCTTGTACACTTCCGGTTTAGTGGACTGTCGGATATTGTGCTGATTCAACACTCGCACTCTCCGGCATCCTAGTGCCCAGCTGGCCTGGCAGATTCTAGCATTGATTTCTTTGTCAAGGGAGCCATCATTGGCTATCATGCTGCCAACGTACTTGAACTCCTCTACTGTTTTTAACTCTGCTCCTTCAATAAAGATCGAAGCGGGGAGAGCAGCAGATTCTGGAGCAGGTTGAAACAGTACCTCGGTCTTTCCTAGGCAGATGCTCAAACCAAAGAGGCGAGTGGCATCAGCAAACTTGTTGATGCTGAGCTGGAGATGAGATTCCTTGTGTGCCATAAGTGCACAGTCGTCAGCAAAAAGGGCTTCAAGGATGAGCCTCTCAAGCGTCTTGGTTTTAGCATTCAGATGATGAAGGCTGAAAAGTGTCGCCTTTCGCCTTTCGTGACCTAGTGAGTAAACTAACAGAAACAGAAGTAACAGCAAAGATTGCAGGATCTCATTAACATGCCACTCTAAAATGCCCCAGAAAACTTCTGTTTTGACAAACCTTCAGAATGGAGAGGTTGGAAACAACATTTTACAAAATGTCGCATTGTTACCAAGCTGCCAAAAGGAACTGGGACTATGCAACTATCAGCTTTAACTTATGTTACAGGGAGCTAAGCAGACAGAGCAGCTCTGGTACAGAGAACCTTGACTGGAGTGGCAGAGATTTTGAGCAACATTGCTACCACAGAGGCAGATGGGCATAGACAGCCTGCTGCCGCTTCCCTTATCTAAAGGATACCAGTGGCAGCATATTAGAAGGGCATAACACGGCTTAAAGTCATCATAGGAAGTTTGCTCAAAATAATAAAAAAAAATATGACTGAACTGGGAAATGATTGCAGATCATCTGAGCCTTAACCAGGTCCTTAAATCCAAACCATGCTTCCTTTCTTTGGTAATAGCTTTAATACATTTGAAAATATGCATCACTTTGAATTGGGACAAGATATTATTAAATTCCCAGCCCCTCATATGCTGACTTTTTCTCAGCAAAATGTTCCTCGGCTACTGCCATATGATTCATTTACTGAATATTTGTCCTTTAATAAGGTGACAGTGTCACCATCAAGTAACTGACCTCTACAACATGACAGTGCTTTCTCAGGGAAAAGTGATGTAGAGTCTATGTGGGCAGAGCTTTCACTGTCACTAGCAGAAAGTAGGGAAGAAGCTGGAATTGTCCAATATCCAACTGGAGCTGTTATCTTAACTGGTGTGTGCAAGTATACAATAAAAAAGAGGTTTCAAATGATGTGGGTATCTTTGGACCAACTGTCATGAGCATTTGTGCACAGGGCTAAGAATAAAAACAAACAACAAAAATCCTTGATAGAATAAAACCTAGAGTACAAAAATTTATATTCATTATGAAAAAATTGCATCATATTTCCTTAGTGTAAAGCATTAGTTTTGTTCATTCTAAGATTACTTCAGAGAACAAGAAAACCCATAGCTACTGGGGGCCTTATCAGAAAACATTCTCAAAATGCTTGAATAAAAACATCGATGAAAAATAATAAGGTTTTAATCCTAGATTTCAAATAAATTTTATGAGGAAAATATTTCCACTATTCTAATCCAATGATCATGTTACCTCTTGAGACTCAATAGCACCCTGTTTATGTAGCAAAAAGGTACACAATTGGCAATGGTCCCCAGTGTTCTTGCTTGATATATCTTCTTCTACCCCCGCCAGCAGTCCTGAAGTTGGCTCTGTTCCTCAAAGAATTGTGAACTAAAGAAGGGAGTATCAAAGATTTTTGGAGCTGCTTCAAGTCTTCTTACTGTGCACAAGCTCTTACTTCCAATTTCTTAGAGGCAAAGAAGCCTTTATAAACAGGACTTCTTGTTGCATTTAGAAGATCAAATCTCATTAGCCTAAAAACAAACAAAAACCCACCCAAAAAAGTTCAAATAATAGAATTATTTTGTTCCAAGGCAGCTTACAATTCTCAATGAGTGCTGTTACCAGACCTAAGCCAAATTTAGAAAAACAGAAAAATGTAATCCCTGATCACAGAGTTGTATGCATTCCAGAGGCTAGTTAAATATAAAGCTAACACACAGTTCTCAAAGTTAAATGTGAATGACCATGCAGAAATGCTTTGACTTAAAAGCCCCTGCATCTGCTCCCATGAGGATTCCTTGTAGATCTTGCTCTTAAAGATACAATTGTGCAGTGTTCTACTTTATATTTGTTCCTAGGCGTTGCTGAAAATGAGCTGGATTAAGCAGAAAGGGCATTCCTAATATGAGAAAAACTAAAACTGAATCCTCCCAAGTTTCCAAAAATTGTTTCAAGGCAGCATTGGTAATTCAGTGGAAGCTAAGATGTAATTTTATCACAGTCTTACACTGTGAGAAAAAATAAATACTAATACAATGCATATGCTGGATTAATTAAATGAACGGTGACAGTAAAGATTTCCAATTGTGATTCTATGGTTTTAGCTGGGTAGACATTTTAATTTCAGATCCTATTTTCAGGCCTTTACATATTTCAAGAATATTATACCCTTGACTGAAATTCTTCACTTTTGTTCTGATCTAAAAGATGAACTTTTTTGCATTGAAAGTTTGGTGGCATTTCTTTTAGATTGTTTTTCAGCTCTGAGAAAAAAAAGTATTTTGGGGAACTTTCAGTTATTTTCAGGCCACACACAAGCCTGTCCTTTTCCTCTTGATAGCTCAGAAATTATTTAGTTTTCAGTATGTTTAAACTTAGCCTGTGCTGCACAGGAAACACAACTCTTCCATAGAGCACAGAATGTACTTTACTAAATTCTATACAAAAAAAGGCTAAACAGAGTTAAAGTACATTATATTCAAGACCAACCACATCAGTGCCTGATTCTGAAATGACTTCTGTAGTGTATGCAAAACTCCAATTAACTTCACTATGTTGACTACAGAATCAAGCCACCAATGCCTACCCAAACATCGATCTGCTGAAATCCATGGAGTTTAAGCAAAGATTAATATTATTTTGCTGGAATAAATGAATGTGCTGGTGACCAAGATATTTTTCAAAGCATCTCCTTTGATTTTAAATCTACTTGATGTTGTGACCTGTGTTGTGGCTGATTTTTTGTATAGTGGTTCAAGTGACTATTGAATGTTTCTCCACAGTGAAAGGAACATGGACTTTCTCAACAATAAGAAACAATCCCATTTTACCAGCTGGTCTCAGGGCTACACTGGAGCTATACCCTACGCATGGACAAGGACTTTGAATCGTTTGCATTAAATGAACTAAATGAAGTTTGTTTTAGTTTGGAGCTGGATCAGCAAGCAGTAATTTCGGTCTTTTTCTTAAGGAACTGCTTATTCAGTATGTCCACAAAGTCAGAGAGAAAAGTGAGGTCACAACCATGTTTTCCATGCTGGCTTACGAAATGGCCTGACCAGGCTCAGGCACAATTCTACAATGCATCAACTGTATGGAGCCGATCAGGGAAGGACTGTTGTTCAGAAATTAGAAAAGGTGCAGAAAAGAGGCAAAAATAACTTGAAGGTTGTAGGAGATGTCTTAGCGAGAGACTCAAAAATCTCCATCTATTCAGTTTATCAAAATGAAAATTGAGAGATGTCTTCATTACAGTGTACCTTCACAGGGAGAAAATACCAGGCATTAAAGGGCTCTTTATTCTACTAGAGACAGGCTCAATGCGAAGCAAGGGCTGGCATCTGAAGCAAGGCCATTTCAGATTAGAAATGGATACATTTGTAATTATGATGAGACAAACTACTATGAGAAATGGAGGATTCTCAAGGTCTTGATATCTTCAATTGAGACTGGATGCCTTTTCAGGAAGTTATGTGTTAGCCAAACACAAACTCTGTCTAAGTTAAATACAAGTCACTGCACTCTGTACTGGAGTAACTGAAGTTCTGTACCCCGGGACATACAGGAAGACCAACCAGATGAACTAATGATTGCCTCTGGCCTTAAACTTCATATCTAGCTATGAGTTTTTGATTGCGCCTCTGTGAAGCTCAGTCCTTCCCTATGCTCCCAACTGGGCATTATAGCTATAAACCTTCTTTTACTCATACCACTACACAACTTCAAAATGTCTCCCATTCCATGTACATGAGCTGTTTACAAGTTCCTGAGTTTTAGGGTTGCCAGACACCTAGTTTTTGATCAGAACACCCAGTTGGAAAGGGACTCCCATGACTTTGGCTAGCACAGGTGACTGGGCCATTAAAGGTCGAGCTGGAAGCAGGATCCTCCATGGCTCTGGCTCCATGCATCTCCTGAAAGTGGCAGGCATGTCTTTCCAGCCCACTAGGCCCAGGGCCAATCAGGGAAGAACTATACACTGCCCCCAGCCCCAGTGCAAGATCTGTACCTGGCCTGTACTTGGCCAGGACCAGGACTAATAGAAATGGTGTGGGCAGCAAGTCTGAGTGCAGGCGGCATGCTGCCATGTAAAAAGATATAAGCAGGCCTGAGGGCCAAGACGGAAGTTTCCATTCCTGTAGTAGAACAAAGTTCATATCCCTGTTATACCCTTAAACACCGCAAACATAAACATCAGATAGCCACATCAGCCCTGACACCTGTACTTGAGCTAGGAACCTAGGAAACAAGTACACAGGATAACCTTGGCTTCAGTCTCATGAGAACGCTAACAGTGGCATTGAAGCAGTTAGCGCACACTCAATAAACAGCTAACAGAAAAAATCACTGAGGTCCTGCCCTTGTTCATTTTCACTGGGGACTTCAGCCTCAGTGGGGTCCTGGATTCCCCCAGCTGGAGCCATGTCTGCCACGGCCCTGGTGTGAGTCAACAGGGATGGGACTCCCTGTGGCAGAAGGGACCTAAGCATTCCAGAGCACTTCTTATTTCATTAAGCATTGTCCTGTCATGCTTTTTGCTTGCTAATGTGTACCCTGTGAAATGTAGTAACAGCAGAGTAGTAAGCTTAATGAAGTACATTATCTCTAATCAGCTCTGTGTTGAAGTGAATCCCACAATGCTGTCTGTGCTTGGCCCTGTGAGTTGACACATGCACTGCACAGAGCTACCTGGCTAAATTTCTGCCTAGAAGGCCAGACGTGCCAGCTGCTTCCAGGAGGAGTGTGGATCCAGAGCAGAGAGAAAGCCTGCCTTAGCCCCCACCTCACCCCTCGCCCACCTGAGGTAAGCACCAACCAGCTGGAGTTCAAACCTGCACCTGCATCTGTGCCCCAATCCCTGTTACAGGTCCGAACCCCTCCCACATGCTTACTCCCTCCCAGAGTCTGCACCCCAACCTCCCGCCCAAGCCCTAAGCCTGCCCCTGTACTCCAAAGCTCTTGGGACCAGCCCAGAGGCCCCTTCTGCACCCAAGCCCTCTACCTCTAGCCCCACCCAAGAAACCACACCCCTGGCTGGAACCCACACATGCTTCCACACTCTACCGCATACCTCAGCCCATTGAAAGTAAATGAGGGTAGACAAGATTGATCAATGGAGGTAGTGGAAAGAGTGGGAGGTGGAGCCTCGAAGAAGAGGCAGGTCAGGGTCGGTGTCTTAGAGAAGGGGCTCAGAAGTGTAAGCATGTTCCCTTTTCTACAATTAGAAAGTTGGCAGCCATATTGCATTTCCACCCAGGATGTGTGTGCAGAACGGTTCCTGTCCCTCCACCCCTTTTTTTGACTTGATCACTGGATTGACAAGATCATTGGATTTTAAATCATACAAATCTGTTGGAAAATATAAATATGTTCTCTACTGATACTGTTTGAAGGTTGTGCAATTTTTATTGATTATTTTAAAAAAATCAGAGAATCTCATAGCCTCCTAATCAATTGATTTTGTACTCTCTGCGTTCTAGCCTCCTTACAAATATCTGTGTTTGACTGACAGCCTTATGGCTCAGGAGACACTGGGAGCTCTAGTCTCTTACTTAAGAGTTTTCCTCCCCTGTCATCTCAAATGTCATTTCTAAAACACTTATCACAAGACACTGTCATTGGACAAATAATGGGGCTGTGTGATAGGATCTCAGATACACACAGCCTCTCTGCTTCAGAGACAAGTCTTGTGGTTGGCAACTTGAGATAATAGAATAGTTCAGCTCTGTCAGATACAGGGGGAAGGACATAGGACAGCCTCCAAAATGGCACTGCACATGCTCAGTGGGGCCAGGAGAGCTGACAAGGGGTAGTATGCACAGATTTTAGCAGAGATAGAACTCCTTGGGAAATGATAACATTTGTTGAAAGGGCACAAAGATCTGCTCTAAAAGCACTCATACAGTGATGTGTGCATTCAGACAGTGGAAAACATAATAATAATAATGTCCTCATTCTAGGTGAAGCCTTCTGCTTTTCTGGCTTCCAGACAGAAAGGTCAGGCTTTGTAAAGCTCTTTACACGATTTGTTAAAATACTGTCCCCTCATTGTTTTAAACATGACTTTGAATTTTTGCAAACCAATCAGTCACTGAATCAATATTTCTGTTTATTTTACCAGCACAGACTTATCCCCAGAATGTCATGAGAAAGGGTGAACTTTTCAAAAGTGCCCAAGTATTTTAGAAGCACGAGTCACTTTGCACAATCACAGCATAAATGCCTAAAGCATGTCAGTGGAAGATGAGGTATCTACTTCTAGAAAATCTACTCTTTGGGCTGTTAAGAGGCTTGGGTTCCGATGTTTGTGAGGCACTTTTGAAGCTCTCCATCACATTTCTCAATAAAATGTAATTACCTATTATTTCTATACTGGGCAAAAATGTTCTAGTCATTTGGTAGTCAGATGTGATCCCATATGCCTGTGGTCTAGATTTAGCCATGAGGTACCAAATAATGATAACAAACAACACAAAGTTGAAGGGGTGAGAAAGGACCAGGATACAAGAAGATAACAAGGTTGCTTAGTTAAGGTTACTTAATTAAGAACACATGCTGGTATCTCAATTACCAGATTACTTTTGTTTGCTTTGAACTTTGTTGTTGATTACCTCATGAAGAATGCACAGGCATGCACACGTGCCCACACACAGACACACATAGCAGTATAGTAAAAACTCAGCCATATAATAATTCCAGTTCAAAATGGTATGGAAGAAACATTTCCTCCTGGCTAGGGCAGAGGACTGGGCCTGAGAATTTTGAATTAAATTAATGGTCTGGCCTCACATTTACCACGCGGTTTGTGGACAAATTACTGTATTTAAATCAATAGCATGCAGGCCTAAGGTCTTTCTGTTGATTTCAGTGGGTTTAGGATTAGGCACCAAGTTATTTATTCAAAAAAAACAAGGAATGTAAGAACAGATGGCACTTTTCCCCACATTATCATTTTGGGACCCAGTTTACCAGCCTTTACAGGAAAATAATAATGCTGCCTGCTGTATCTCATTGGGTTGTTGATGACATTTGTGCTGGGCTTTTCAAAAATCACTACAGCCAGTCAGAGTGCACAAGTTACACTGTGAAGAAATGGATGTTTTGTTCCTCGGTTCTATGTTTTTGAAAATCTCATTCTTAGTTATTTGTTTGAGATGCTTGGATGAAGGCTGTCATATCGAAGCTATGTATTTTTATTTCAGCACCATTAGGCACTGCCCCTCCCACCTCATCTCCCAACCCCAGGCTTTTTCTATTGAACAAAAGCTGCTTCTACACTAGCCCCCTCTTGTCGGAGGTGGCATGGTAATGAGGCAATTCGAAGCAGGCTAAAGAGGCACTAATGTTCATATTCGGCACCTCATTTAGCTTAATGGCAGCTGCGTGAGTTCAAAGTGCAGACTTTAAACTGCAGATTGACAGTGTAGATGAGGGTAGCTTTGAATGAAGCACCCCCACTTTGACATTCCCTTACTCCCACAGAACTAGATCAGAGCGCTCTGGGACATTTCTAAATGTTTTAAAGGTATAGCCCCAAGCACACTGTGATAATCCAATCAGAGAGTCACAAAAGCCATGGATATCACTGGGAATGTCCACATCTAATGGGAAAAACTGCAGACATCTTGAAACTAAAGGCCCTTTAGTCTCCACTGATATAAACACACCCAGAAACAGCTGAGGTTCTAATACATGCATTGGGTGTATGACTAATTATGGGAAAATAAGTCTACCTCTCGAATACAAAGGCAGCAAAATATATTTGATTTTATCTTTTATTTCCATCCCTGCTTCAGTGGACAACCTCCTCCTCCTCCTGCTGTGCATGTTTCCGAGAAAAGAATGAGCTTCAGAATCACTAATAACCACTCATGCCTGGTGCTGTTCTCATTCTGGAAGAGTCTTCTTCTTGCTGAGTCCCAGTCTGTCCATAGAAGCACAGTATTAGGAAGCAGATGCAGGAAGGTCACTGAGCTCCCCTTTGTGGGGTGATGCAGAATGAAAGAAACAGGGAAGAAGGACACAGGAAGGAGGTTACATCTGTGGATTTGTTTGTCACACACAGGGATTTCTGCAGCAGCTTGAAAATAAGGTCAGTTGTGCAGCTGCTTAGGCAGGCACATAGTCACATTTCACACAGGCTATTTTACTTTTTTATGTATAAAACATACCTGGGAAATATATTATTTGTCCTCAGCGAGTAGAAATGAACAGTACAGTGCAGGCAGGGAACTAAAGGCATCAAAAGCTATATACACAAAAGTGATTTCATTTTAATTGTGTTACTTGAAGCCAGATCCTCAGCTGCTGCTTTGCTGGTTTATCCAGTTAAGCATGTGCCCCCATCTTTCTAATTTATCCTTGAGGGGTGAAGCACACCACTGTGCAAGTGGTCAACACAAAGCCTGTGCATCTTTTAAGTCCTATTCAGGCTCTACCTTGGTCGCTTAAATGGGTAGCGGCTTTTAATGGCCCTCTTCACAGGGGTGAATTTCACCCAAACAGAGATGATCCTGAATTATGATGCTGGGATGCAGATCAAGAGTCACACTGCAAAATTCATAGCAAAAGTCTCCAAATTCTAGGTTGTGTGCTTTAGGTGTGGGTTTCCAGTTCTCACCCATCTCTGGACAGGGGGCTCAAGTTATGACTTGCTCAGAAATTAAATATCTAGTTTGTCTCTCTAACTCCTGAATAACTGGTGCATAAGTAGGACACTGAATAATAGTAAATAGCCTCATTGTTCCTTGTATACAAAAGCTCCTCTCTAATAAAAGATATTTAATAACATCATTCTAAAAGGGCAACAGTTCCTGTTATTGAAAAGGAAAACATCAGTATCTCTCTTACTTGTGCTCAGTGAGCTGGCTGCTCCATTTTCCATTAGCTACAAATGCTATCTTGCGGTAGCACTGTTCAGTGGACCCAGGAAAGCCAAATGTCAGTTTTCTAGATGGCACGCTGCCAGTTTGGCAGCACAATGTTGAAAGCCACTGAGGGAATTCACTTCATTGGATAGCCGAAAAGAACATTACTTCATAACACATTTGTGTACATGATTGGTTCACAACAGCTGAAGAAGTAGCCAGAAAAGAAGTTTCAGCAAGCCCCCTTCTCACACACAGATATACAGCTTGAAGTTTCCATATGGCTGAAGCAGCACATTAAAGTTACCGATAATTTAGCATCAGGCAGAAATCCTTTGTAAGAAGCTAGCACTGAAAGCTGCAAAACTAATACTATTGCTACACAAGATGGCTTTTTTTCTAACTTCAGCTGAAACTTCACTTATTTCATATACTAGTACTTCAGCTCTTTAAGGGCAGGAGTCTAATAACGTAAAAAATACTTTAGCCCGCAGAGAGCATGCTCAACTGCAGAAACCTAATATCCAAATGGAAAATCATTAGTACCATGGTCTATTATAGAATCCTTATTAAGATTGCAAATTATTATAGCACTTGCCACTGGAGAAAAACACTTTATTAGCTACTTTAATGAAAGTTTAAAACCCTAGGTGTGATGGTATGTTCACCCCTAAACCAGTCCAGAAGGAGTTAAAGTATGCTAGCTGGGCCAATTAACTTCATAGGCTGCACCTGAAGGAGAACCAGAGCTCGAAAATGCTTAATTAAGGATGAAGTTCACCTGGGCTGCGACAGTCAGGGGTTTCTATAAAGCCAAGAAGCTGAAAACAAAAAAAGGGAGAAAATGGGGCTGAAGATGAAGACTCGTCATAGGTGATATTCACTTCCTGACAGGAGTTAGTGATTATTGGGTTTGGCAAGAAGCCAAAGGTGAAGTAGTCTGGGAGAGTGGAGAAGCTCAGGCAAATGATAAACTCAGAGGGAGAAGGAAAAAGAGAGCCCAGGGAAGTAGGAACCAGGTCTGAGAGGAAGTAGAACATAGCCACAAAGTATAGTGTCCTTGGGCTGGAACCCAAAATACATAGTGGGTCCAGATCCCTATGCCAGATACTGGGGAAGTGGCACATCTTTGGATGTAGAATGGAGCACTGCTTGGAAGACAGAGCTACAGCTGTGTCCAGGGAGACAGAGAGACCCTTGGAAGGGAAGAACTCAAGTGACTTGGCTGGAGGACTGAGTAACAAAGACGATTACTCAGAGTCCTGGAGGGTGAGGTTGAGACAACTGGGTTGTGTGCCAGTAGTGAATAGTGAATCCCGTTCCACAGAGTCATCTGATCAGAGATGTATTTCATGTGTGGAATGCACATTTCTAGTATTTTCAGATTTTCTTAGATCTCCATTGTACTGTTGATGTAAGCAAGACCTGATTGATGTCTCCCTGCAGCTAGTGGGGGAAAGACTTTAGGAGCAGAAATCAGATCAATGGGGACAGATGTATCTCACCTGAAGTTACTGATGAAACTAGCCCAGGAAACCTCAGAACCACGAACAATAATATTTGCAAGTTCACAAATGCTGGGAGAGAGTTCTGCAGGCTGGAGGGATAATGTAGTGCTCATCTTTAAAAAGGGGGGGAAAAAAGAAGGAGCCATGAAACTACAGAACAGTCATCCTGACTTTTATCCTGGGAAGCTACTGGAGAAATGTATAAAATGTTAAGTTTGTGAATACTGGAAGGACGAAGGTGTGACTATTAGCTGCCAGCATGGCTTTACAAGAATAAATAATGGCAAACCAGCTTTATTTCCTTCTTTGGCAGGAAAATCTTTCCCCACATAAATAGGCTTTAATGAAAAAAGTAAAACTAAAACTGAAATGAACAAAGATTTGGCAGCAGTTAAAAATAAATTAAAAAATATGTCCTTATCAAAGGGTGAAAAGAAGTTATTTAAACAGGCAAAAGAAAAAAAAAGTTTTAAGCTCCTATTTGAACTATTCTCAATCTGTTGGTAATGGGATCTAAAATATCTCCTGAAAAGAGAAAAAAAAGCAACTCCACCACTCCATTTCTAATCAAATAAAAAATGGCCAGACAAATTTTCACATGTAAACACAATACATATGCCAGCAAAAATCATATAGGCTGTGTCTACGTTACAGCCCATCATTGAAAGGGCAAAATCGAAAGTCAGTAATTTACATTTTGGCTTTTGAAAGCATACAACCACTTGACAAAGGCGGATCACAGGTCCGATCCCCTCTTTTGATGATCCGTCCCGTTTTTTTGAAAGGCAGGGTCCACTTGTCCAAACACTCTTTTGAAGGAAGGGAGGCAGAGATGCCGTGGTTGGGGTCACATGGCCAACATGCCCTTGCAGGGCTCCTCGCTAGCCTCTGCCTTAAAGGGCCCCCCTCTTAACTTCTCTTGCCCTGCATAAGTCAAGGCCTATCAATCTGCCAGCAGTGACACAGACCCCAGCACAGCAGCACCATGGACGATGACAACCTGATCCTGGCTCTGGATGCAGACATTGTGGATTCTGTATCCTGCCTTGTCTGCATGGTTTCCATGGCCACCCCCGTCTTCCTCAGGAGACAGAACGGTCCCCTGAGGACATGGATACTCCTCATCCTGCACCCCACAGCCTGGCATCCTGGCGCCCACGGAGCAACCCCAGCAGTGCAGACTGGTGGGAATTACTGGTGTTGGGGCAATGGGATGATGATGCATGGCTGGAGAATTTCCACATGAGCTGGGACACCTTTCAGAAGCTATGCAACTGGTTGGCACCTGCACTGAGGCACCAGGACATGACCATGCAGCCTGTACCCCCCTCGAGAAATGGGTTGCAATTGCAATATGGAAACTGGCCACCCCAGACTCCTACCACTAACTGGCGCACATGTTTGGGGTGGGCAAGGCCACCATCAGAAAGGTGTTCATGGAGGCAAGCTGGGCCCAGGGCATACCCTCAGCATGGGCAGGGGGGAGGGGGCCCATGCGCACAGGGCCCCCGGGGGCTGCTGGCTGGAAAGGGGATGGTGGGAGGGTGCTGGCCAGAAGGGAGAGAGGTGGGGGATGCTGGCTGGGAACACCCTGCCACACCCTCATGCAAGTGCATGGCCTCTCTCCCATGCAGTTTGTCTGTACCATAAACATGATGGTCCTGCATCAGGTCATCTGTACTGGGGACCTGGATGCCATCATCAGGGGTTTCTCCTTGTTGGGGTTCCAGAACTGCTTTGATGCCCTGGATGGGATGCACATCCCCATCCGTGCCTGCCGCACAGCTCTGCCCACAATGTCAACTGGAACGGCTATCACTCAGTGATCCTCCAGGCCCTGGTGGACCACAAAGGCTGGTTCATGGATATCTATGTGGACTGATCAGAGTGAACCCACAACACCAGGGTCTTCTGCAATTCCAGCCTGTGCTGGCATCTGGAGGATGGCACATTCATCCCTCAGCGGGAGATGCTGGTTGGGGATACCACCATGCCACTAGGCACGGTTGCAGGTGTGGCATACCCCCTGCTCCCGTGGCTGATGCAGCCCTACACCAGCCACCTCGACCCCAGCCAGGAGGCCTTCAACACCCACTTCAACCAGGCCTGGCATGTAGTTGAGCAGGCCTTTGGGCACCTAGAGGGGTGGTGGCGGTGCCTCTTCACCTGCCTTGAGGCTGGGGTGCTCAATGTTCCACAGGTGGTGGGTGCCTGCTGCACCCTCCACAACATTGTGAAGGGCAAGGGGGACAACTACAACCAGGGGTGGGCAGCTAAGGCCATGTTGGGGTTCAAGCAGCCAGACTCTGGCCCTCTGGGTGAGTCTCACCCCGGGCCTCACTGACCCCCCTCCCGATGCCCACCCCTTACTGTTCCCCCAGGCATCCACTTCCCACCACATGCACCACCATCACCACTGCACCCATACCTCCCCCTGCCACAAGACCATGGGACACGGGCACCACTGTGCAATAAACCGTTATCAACTTAAACCAAAACCCAGTACCTATGCAAACATTTAACTATTTACAGTGGGGGTGGGGAGCCAGCCATGTATGTTATGGGGTGGGGAGGGGCCTGAAGTGGGAGGAGTATGGGGAAGGGCCTGAACTGGGAGGGTCACTCGGGCACAGGGGTTGTGGCTGAGAGCCCCACCAGCCCCAGGATCCCCTCCCCCCCAGGAGTGGGTTCTGGGGTGGGGCTTGGGTGGGCAGAAAGCACTAGAAGGTAAGGGTGTTGTGGGACAGCAGCAGGGGCATCATTGTGTGGTGTGATGGGGGCCTCTGTGGAGGGTGTGGGGTGGGCAGGGGCCCCTGTGGGGGTCCTATCAGGGGGGTCTCTGTAGGGGGCTTGGGGCAGTGGCCAGCTGTGAAGAGGGGGTGCTGTGTGGAGGGCCAGGAGTCAGGCTACATTGTCCACATGCTCCTGCAGAGTCCCATAGATGTCCTTCAGGCAGGACATTAACTGGTCCCACACCTCCCTCTGCCATGCCAGGTCAGCCTCCTCCAGCTGAAGGTCCCACTACATCAGGTCTGCCTGGCGGAGGCTGGTAGGGTCGTCCTCTGTGCACTGTTGCAACCTCTGGCTGGGTACCCAGCATGTTGTTGCTGCTGAAGGTGCCTGGCCCCTGTGGCGTTCCTCCACTTGACCCCATCTCCCAGAAGATATCCTCTTCTTTCCAGAGACCTAGGAGGTCTCAACATTTGGGGTCCTTCCAGGAGTGGGTCCTTTTCTTCTTCTCTGGGACTGGTTCCTGGGAACCCTGTGAGGACTGTGAGAAGGGACCCTGGGGCTTGGGAGGCTGCTGGGCACTGGCCATGTGGCCTCTGCTGTGGTCAGGGGTGGCTCAGCAGGCATACTGGTGGCAGCTTATGCACTCACCGCTCACCTGCTCTCAGCTTCCCGACATCGGGTTTCCAGGTCTGTGCAGCTTTAAGAGTGGCTGGATGTGTGGGTCATAGAGCTCCTCGCTGCAGTGGAGGGTGTCTCCAGGCTCCAGCTGGACGTCGCTGTGGAGGACTCCTCTTTCGAAAGACTGGGCCGTGGATCATCTACATATGCCTTCTTTCAAAGTAGGTTTTTGATGGGGTGCGCTTTTCTCACTACGGGATCAGAGTCTGGCTTTCCCAATTGAAAGAGAGTGTGACATGTAGAATCTCCCTCTGTTCTTTCAAAAGGACGCTGGTCTTTCTGAAATAATGTGCACATGTACGCACAGCCACAGTGTATTCAAAGCCTGATTTTGTGAGCCTGCCTATTTGTATGCTACTATAATTAACAGTTTGTAGTCATTAACAGTATTTATGCAAGCATGCATATTTCTTCACATACCGACTTTGTGTGTAGCTGTTGCATTTGTAATTACAAATCTGGTGCTCGGTACCTATTGTAAAAGCCTCCCTCACCATTTTTTATGGCTTCACTTGTGGGATCCAGCTAATAACAAAAATGCCAAAATATTCATTGAAAATCTATTTTAGTGGTATTTCTGGTCTGGTCAGATGCAGAAGTATAAGAAGTCTTGTAAGAGATCACATTCTTGAAGAATTTAGAGATTAGTTTAAAAAAACCCAGGTAATGCAGAAGAACAATAATATTTTGAGCAGATATGGTATGCTGTTCAGAAAACTATTCGATCTACTTTTGTCTTAGATATTGAATCTTACATAAATACTTTTTACACCAGTTGGATATCTCTTTAGATCAATAAAATACATTTAAGTTATAGATTTTTTTCCTGATAATTGGTGAATGATTTGTGAATATTTTTCCACTCCCCACTGTCAGTACAACTGCACATATTGACTTTTTAAAGCTGGCATTGCCTGCAAGGAGAGAATAATGAATGCTTCCAAGATAGGATGGAGAGGGAAGCTGGCGACCCCCTCAAACACACCCCATTGGAGATACCACAACTGGGAGTAGAAATAGTCACAGAGAACTTTTGAAATCACGAGGGATTGGTTTCAAAGGGGACAGGTTCCTCAAAGGAAAACTGTAACTGGAAGGGGACCCCACAATAGAACCTGTACCCTTGCCACAATAGAAAATTCCAGTGACATACAAAGAACTTGGAAGTCACATGCAGAGACAGCACACAGACATGCTGACACAGGAGGAGAGCAAAGGGCGTAACTGCACCAGAACCTTGACACTCAAATGTGCCTGGGGCTTCTAGCCACTGCTATTATCTGAGTGGTGGCATCTGGAGCCTGCAGCATTTAAATCTCCACTGGAGCCTCTGACAGAATGCTTCAAGAAGTGCTGAAGGGCAGGTGGGGGGATGCTAGCCCCAAGCCTTCAGGGAACTTGAAGCTGCTCCCCACCACATTGCCTAGGAGCCTGGCATTTCCGTCAGTCCCCCAACATCATAGAACCTGTGCAGACCAGTTTACCTTGAGAAAGTTTTTTTACCACCACCATGCAGCTATCAGGCAAATTGTGCATTGGCACACACCTCCCCATCCCCACAGCCAGTGCACTGGGTATTTGGATGAGTCAACAGCAACTACTGGCCCTTTGGCAAGGGGGAGGGGAGTGTCTCTGTGCTCCTGGAAGGGGTGGAGCCAAACACAGCTGGTGTGGGGTCGAGGGCAAGCAGTCCTCTGTGCTGACTGAAGCACACCATGCCACCCTCCCTCAGCCTGGAGTGAACAGTGTGGCCCTCCAGCAGACAGCTAAATACACTGGGTCTCTGGCTGCTACTGCTGCTATTGTGACATCACACAGGCCTGCCAGTAGGGGTGGGGCTGTGAGGAGGCAACCGCACCTGGGCTATTGTGGCAGCTGTGGTGGCCAGAGTTCCAGGCTCCTTTAAATCACCGGGCTTTGGGACACTGCCTCCATTGCCTGTGGGTATTGTAAAGATGTGCTGCCTACGGTTTACTATATTTTGCCAGAATTCTCCAAAACCAGGATCTTTCTGGTTTCTGAGAGGCACAAGCATTGGTATGTCAGACTGGATAAAGGGCCCAATATGCTGACCCCCTTTGTGACATCATTTGGCCAAACTGATAGCTGTGCATGCTGAAGGACATAAGTCTAGCACTAGAGATGCTCCAGAGAAAACTCACAGAAGTTCTGGAAGGATTGTCTGGGGCAAAAATTATTGCAGACTCAGTCCTTGTAAGGGAAGGAAACAATAATGCAGACGCCTAAAAGGTCCATGAGAGAAAATTAGAAGCTTTTCTACAGCAGCTATCAGGCAAAACTGAACACAGAAAAAGTGAGACTTGACCAATGTGAAGTGGCACACAGTGACCATCTGCTCAAAGCAGAGGGACTGAAAGCAGAAGAGAAAGGTAGCCAGAGGTGCCAGCTCCAGTGGATGTAGGCTTCATGGACATAAATTGTCTGTCCAAGTTCCATACATATCTGATTGTGGTAGTGGAATCCATACCTCACCTCACAAAAGAGGATGTTGAGTGGCGCTGGCAAGGTACCAAGAGCAAACATTTGACACGTTGAAACAGATGAGCCTGTCCTGAAGTATCACTCGCCAGGAAAGCCACTGTCTCACCAGTGTGTTACACCAGAGAAAGGACTGGGTGTAGTTCTGCAGGAGCACCCAGTCACCCATGCTTACCTACCCCTGCCTGTGACCAGTCAGAGGTATAACCAAACACAAAAAGCTTATGGCCACAGTATTCAGAGTGTAGTGATTCCAACTTTTCACCTATGCTGCCTGGTAATAGCTCAATTAGACCACAACCCCTTGGAGACCATCATGGCAACAGCAATTCTTAGTGCTCCAAAGAGATTTGGCTTTCAGTGCTACCAGTAAAGATGAGATTCTGTCCAGGATAAGTTAGCTGGCCTCCTGCACAGTGCACAGACTCCTAGCATTAGCAAGCCAGGGGACATCGTGTAGCATGTTAATGGATTCAGTCTCAACAAAGAAACTAATGGAAGTCGAAGAGGCAAAGGAAAAAACGATATCCAACTACAGTCAGTCAAAGGAGTGATACTAGCAGGGTGACCAGAAGACAAAAGCCAAATACCAGTTGAAGCGAACTGTACTTTGAAATTAAAGATTAAACATTAGAGAAACAGCAGAAAAGGGGACTAATGAGGCTATGAGGGGGTGTAGAGGCATCCCGGTCATGAGAGATGATTACATAAAAAATACGAGTGATCTGAAGGATCGTGAGACCTCCTGAGTCAGCAGACACCAGCAGAGAGCCTGGAGAGAGGCTCAGAAAACAAAGGCAGAGAATCACCTAGAATGATGTTTATCAACCTGTTACATACCAGCAAGCAGCTTGCTGCTTTTCTAACCTGTTAGGCAGACCTTAGGGACTGTTGCCAGACCATGGACCTTATGTTGAGAAACAGTGACCTAAAAGACAGCTCCCAGAGAAAGAAGGTCTGCTAGATTTGGAGATCGTTAACAGAGAGAGGTCACTCCTGAAGCAGTTTCCTGCCAAAGACATCCAAGTATCTCAAAGACTATGTAGCCAGCTGAGTATATGGTAAGGCTGAGGATCCAATCAGCTAGCAACCTCTGTCCACAGAGACATGGGGATGTGTATCTGGGCATCAAATTTGCTTTCAATGTTTATATTAAAATGTTGGTAAAAATAGCAAAGATTCATCATGAGCAGCAGAATTGGAGCCAGAGGCACTGTGTTCCCTAGAGGGGCTGTTATTGACAAGACCCCAAGGGATTTAGGAAACAGGTGGAGAGTGGCTGGTATGAATAATACAGATGAACAGAGCCACACACAGGGCTCAATAAAATTCCATTTGTTCAACTTAATGTGCATTTAGCATCACTCTTAGTTAATGAAACTCTGATTACTTTACTATGCTTTTCCCCCCACAGTGTCGAGATCATAAAACAGGAAGAAACTTCAAGAGGTCTTCAAGTCCAGTCCCCTGCACTCCTGGCAGGACCATTTTGATCATCCCTAATGTGCGTCTGTCCCAGCTGCTCGTGAAATCTCCAATTATGAAGATTCCACAACCTCCCTAGGTCATTTATTCCACTGGATAACCACCCTGAGAGGAAGTTTTTCCTAATAAGAAACCTAAAGTTCTCTTGCTGCAGTTTAAGCCCATTGCTTCTTGTCCTGTCCTCCCCATTCTCCTTGTAACAGCCTCTTACATATTTGAAAGCATTCATCATATCCATTTTGATTCATCTCTTCTTTAGACTAAACAAAACCAATTCTTTCATTCTTCCCTCAGAACTCATGTTTTCTAGACCTTTATCAGTTTTGTTGTGCTTCTCTGGACTTTTTTCCAGTTTGTCCACATCTTTCCTGAAATGTGTCACCCAGAACTGGACTCAATACTCCAGTGTGGGGTAAAGCAGAAGAATCCTTGTGTCTTGCTTACAACTTCTCTGCTAATACATCACAGAATGATGTCTATTTTTCTGTTCAATAATGTCACACTGTTGATTCATATTTAGATTGTGGTCCATTATGATTCCTGGATTCCTTTCTGCAGTACTCCTTCCTAAATAGTCATTTCTTATTTTGTGTGTGTGCATTCCTAAGCTGAGTGCTTTTGCATTTGTCCTTATTGAATGTAATCCTATATACCTCAGACGAGTACTCCAGTTTGTTCAGATTGTTTTGAATTGTAATGTTATCCTTCAAAGCACTTGCAACCCCTTCCGGTTTGGTGTAGCAATTTGTGACTCACAGCCATGACATCTCTGGCGGGTCACCCTGGGAATAAGCTGCAAAGTACTCTCAGTCCAGCTGCAGAGTACTCTCTCCTGAAGGTGTCTTGCCAGCTGCCTTTTGTCTGTCTTCCACCACTTGTCAGGATCCATGTGCCTTGCAGACTGTGGCACCTTTCCTGGAGGGTACTGCCCTGTGCCAGTGCCCATGCTTTCAGGACCTCTCCTACTGGTGAACCTTGTTACCTCTAAGCCACTTTCCCCAGTGACCCACAGACATTCATCATCTAAGCTACGTCTACACGTGAAGGCTACATCGAAATAGCTTATTTCGATGTAGCGACATCGAAATAGGCTATTTCGATGAATAACGTCTACACGTCCTCCAGGGCCGGCAATGTCGACGTTCAACATCGACGTTGCTCAGCACCACATCAAAATAGGCGCTGCAAGGGAACGTCTACACGCCAAAGTAGCACACATCGAAATAAGGGTGCCAGGCACAGCTGCAGACAGGGTCACAGGGCAGACTCAACAGCAAGCCGCTCCCTTAAAGGGCCCCTCTCAGACATAATTGCACTAAACAACACAAGATACACAGAGCCGACAACTGGTTGCAGACCCTGTGCCTGCAGCATGGATCCCCAGCTGCAGCAGCAGCAGCCAGAAGCCCTGGGCTAAGGGCTGCTGCACACGGTGACCATAGAGCCCTGCAGGGGCTGGAGAGAGAGCATCTCTCAACTCCTCAGCTGATGGCCGCCATGGAGGACCCCACTATTTCGATGTTGCGGGACGCGCAATGACTACACGGTCCCTACTTTGATGTTGAACGTCAAAGTAGGGCGCTATTCCTATCCCCTCATGGGGCTAGCGGCTTCGACGTCTCGCCGCTTAACGTCGATGTTAACATCGAAATAGCGCCCAACACGTGTAGCCGTGACGGGCGCTATTTCGAAGTTAGTGCCGCTACTTCGAAGTAGCGTGCACGTGTAGACACGGCTCTAGACGCTTCCCTCAAGAGCCAACTGAAGTCTGAACAGGCCACTTCACTTTTGGCAAGAGCAGATTAGACCTGCTGCCTTTTCCTGCCCTAGCTGCTCCTCTGCAGCCCCAGTATCTCCCTGGATCCATGTCACCGGACTTCAGCATTCAGGCCAGAGCTCTGCTGCTCACCCTGCCTTTCCCCAGCTCTGCTCTGTCCATGGTACCTTCCTTAACAGGCAGCTAGGTTCCTTTGCCTCCAGAACTGGAGCAAGAATGACTTCCTTCTGGTCAGCCGTCTTTTTATACAGGCCTGCCAGGCTCTGATTCACTATCTGAAGCCTCTCCCAGGGCTGTTTCAACCCACTGGATTCCAGTGCAGTGTAACCATTCCCACCATGCTTGGTATCATCCACAAACTTTTTAAGTGTATAAGCCATTATTTAAATCATAGATGAAGCTATTGAATTCCCAGAACTGATCTCTGAACCCTATTTGTTAAGGCCAGTCAGCATGACTGTGAGTCATTGATAGCCACTCTCTGGGAATAGCTATCCAAGCAGTTATGCACCCACCATATAATTGCTCCATCTAGCATGTATTTCTCTAGTTTACTAATGAGGTCAGGCAAGACTGTATCAAATGACTTTCTGAAGTCTCGATGAATCACATCTACTGCTTCTCCTTTATCCACAAGACTTGTTATCATGTCAAAGAAGGCTATTAGGCTGGTTTGACATGATTTGGTCTTGACATATCCATGCTATTACTTATCACCTTATTGTCCAGATGTTTGCATAGTGATTCCTTTATTATTTGCTCCATTATCTTTCCTAGTAAAGCTGACTAGTCCACAGTTTCCTGGGTTGTTCTTATTTTCCTTTTCATAGATGGGTATTACATTGTCTCTTTTCCAATATCCTGGAATCTCTTTCCCATATTCCATGATTTTTCAAAGATCATAATTAATGTCTCAGCTAATCTCCTGAGCAGCTCGTTGGTTATTCAAGGCTGCATTTCAACAGGCCCCGGTGACTTGAAGACATCTAACTTGTTTAATTTTTAACTTGTTCATTCCGCATTTTGGCTTCTGAACATACCCCATTTTTGTTGGCATTTGCTATGTTAGGCATCCAGTCATCACCAACCTTCTTGGTGAAAAGCAAAACGAAGTCATTAAGCACCTCTGCCATTTTCACATTTTGCGTTATTGTTTTTCTCTCCCCAGGGATGACGCTTTCTTTCCTGCATTAGCTGAGCAATAAGTACCATTTTTCAGAACCACCTTCCAGCCGACTTCTGGAACAATTTTGATGTCAATCACAGACAGAATACCACAGCTCTGACCTGCCCCCTTACATGGAAATCACATGCAATTTTAGCATTCAGCAGTATGGAAGAACGGAGCGAGAGAAAGAAAAAAACAGGTGTTACAACAAACAAGAAGTGGGCAGTAGCCCATGTTTTGATATCTGTCACCTCCTGTGACTAGATAAAATGGAAAGTGTATTGATATTAGAATTCAAATAGAGATGATCATATTTGCTCATTTGTGTAGCACCTGCACTTTTTTATTTTGAACCAATCACAGCTGGGACTAGATTTTGTGTGCAATCATCCAGAATTTCTCTCACTGTGTCCAGAATGCTTCAGATTGAAAGGGCATAGCATCAACAAAGCCTTCTGCTCTCAGAGTTTAATAACAGTTCAGAACTCCTGTAGATTTAAAGGATTTCTTTCTGGGACTCTTGCGGTATTGTTTTATTAGACAATTTCATATAAGCACTCTTCTTTGTCCTAACCTATTACTCTGGAAAGTTGGAAGGACCACAGTGTACAGGTGAGTGCTGCCCCAGCCATTCAGAATGTTGTTACAGAGCCTATGCCTCTAAAGCAATTACAGCATGGGTATTAGCATCCAAGAGAGAATTTTAAGGCTTCCAACAGCACTAAGCTCCTTTCATTTAGCATAGTTATGTGATAACTGAACTTTTTCGGAATGCAGACTTTGAATGTCAAAGGCAACTTTCCAGTTACTGCTGGCTATATAAAGGAGTGTCACACTCGAGAGGTACGTCTGCACTACAGAGTTATTTCAAAATTACAGCTGTTATTTCAAAATAACTTTGCAAGTTGTTACACTACGTACACTATTTTGAAATAAGAACATAAGGGCTGCGTCTACACGTGCACGCTACTTCGAAGTAGCGGCACCAACTTCGACGTTAGGCAGCGAGACGTCGAAGTCGCTAACCTCATGAGGAGATAGGAATAGCGCCCTACTTCGACGTTCAACGTCGAAGTAGGGACCGTGTAGACGATCCGCGTCCCGCAACGTCGAAATTGCTGGGTCCTCCATGGCGGCCATCAGCTGGGGGGTTGAGAGATGCTCTCTCTCCAGCCCCTGCGGGGCTCTATGGTCACCGTGGGCAGCAGCCCTTAGCCCAGGGCTTCTGGCTGCTTCTGCGGCAGCTGGGGATCTATGCTGCAGGCACAGGGTCTGCAACCAGTTGTCAGCTCTGTGGATCTTGTGTTGTTTAGTGCAACTGTGTCTGGGAGGGGCCCTTTAAGGGAGCGGCTGGCTGTTGAGTCCGCCCTGTGACCCTGTCTGCAGCTGTGCCTGGCATCCCTATTTCGATGTGTGCTACTTTGACGTGTAGACGTTCCCTCGCTGCGCCTATTTCGATGTTGGGCTGAGCAACGTCGAAGTTGAACATCGACGTTGCCGGCCCTGGAGGACGTGTAGACGTTATTCATCGAAATAGACTATTTCGATGTTGGCTGCACGTGTAGACATAGCCAAGAATGGCCATACTGGGTCAGACCAAAGGTCCATCCAGCCCAGCATCCCATCTGCCGACGGTGGCCAATGCCAGGTGCCCCAGAGAAGGAGAACAGAAGACAATGATCAAGTGATTTATCTCCTGCCATCCATCTCCTGCCCTTGTTCTGAAGGCTAGGGCACCATACTTTACCCCTGGCTAATAGCCATTTATGGACCTAACCTGCAAAAATTTATCAAGCTCTTTTTTAAACCCTAATAGAGTCCTGGCCTTGACAGCCTCCTCAGGCAAGGAGTTCCACAGGTTGACTGTGCGCTGTGTGAAGAAAAATTTCCTTTTATTAGTTTTGAACCTACTACCCATCAATTTCATTTGGTGTCCCCTAGTTCTTGTATTATGGGAAAAGGTAAATAATTTTTCTATATTCACTTTCTCCACACCATTCATGATTTTATATACCTCTATCATATCGCCCCTCAATTGCCTCTTTTCCAAACTGAAAAGTCCCAGTCTCTCTAGCCTCTCCCCATATGGGACCCGTTCCAAGCCCCTAATCATCTTAGTCGCCCTTTTCTGAACCTTTTCTAATGCCAAGATATCTTTTTTGAGGTGAGGAGACTACATCTGCACGCAGTACTCATGATGTGGGCGTACCATAGTTTTATATAGGGGAAGTATGATATCTTTTGTCTTATTATCGATCCCTTTTTTAATAATTCCTAACATCCTATTTGCTTTACTAACTGCCGCTGCACACTGCGTGGATGTCTTCAGAGAACTATCCACTATAACTCCAAGATCCCTTTCCTGATCTGTCGTAGCTAAATTTGACCGCATCATGTAGTACGTGTAATTTGGGTTATTTTTTCCAACATGCATTACCTTACACTTACCCACATTAAATTTCATTTGCCATTTTGCTGCCCAATCACTCAGTTTGCTGAGATCTTTTTGTAGTTCTTCACAATCTGTTTTGGTTTTGACTGTCCTGAACAACTTGGTGTCATCTGCAAACTTTGCCACCTCACTGCTTACCTCATTTTCTAGATCATTGATGAACAAGTTGAACAGGATCGGTCCCAGGACTGACCCGTGGGGAACACCACTAGTTACCCTCCTCCATTGTGAAAATTTACCATTTATTCCCACCCTTTGTGGGATACATTCAGAAAAGTGGGTGCATTATTTTGAAAACAGGAAACCTCATTACAGGAAGAATATCACTTATTTTGAAATAGGCATTAAGACAGGAATAAAACTATTTCAAAATAAGCCATAATAGCATCCAATTGCACTATTTCGAAATAGCACTATGTGTCTGGAAATGTTATTTTGAAATAGCTGGGTGTTGTTTCAAAATGCATTTTGTGCATCGCTGGGTTATTTCAAAATAGCTGGTTCAAAATGGCTCCGGCCACACTTGGCCAAAACTTCAAATTGGCCATGCTAATGGCCAAATCGAAGAATACTAATGAAGTGCTGAAATGAATATTCAGCAGCTCATTAGCATGCTGCTGGCTGAGGAAAGTTGAAAGTGCCATTTTCAAATGCACGCAGCTCAGCTGCATGGAGATCCTTTTCAAAAGGACCCCACACATTTTGAAATCCCTTTGTTCCTCTCAGCTGAGAACTGAAGCCATGAGCGTTCATAAGTGGCACTTTTGAAGTATGCTGGCTCGCAGCATGCAAATGAGGCGCTGAATATTCATTTAAGCACCTCATTAGTATTCTTCGATTTGGCCATTTCAAAGTTTTGGTGAGATGTGGCCACAGCCAGTATCTTATTTTAAAATACCTCTGTAGTGTAGCTGTAACCTAGGAATATACCCATGGATCTAAGATAAAAACAAAAAAGGAGTAAAGTAGCACTTTAAAGAATAATTTATTAGGTGAGCTTTTGTGGGACAGACCCACTTCCTCAGACCAGAGCCAGACCAGAACAGACTCAATATTTAAGGCACAGAGAACCAAAAATAGTAATCAAGGTTGACAAATCAGAAAAAAATTTGTTATCAAGGTGAGCAAATCAGAGAGTTGAGGAGCAGGGGTGGGGAGTGAGTCAAGAATTAGATTGAGCCAAGTATGCAAAAGAGCCCCTATAATGACCCAGAAAATTCACATCCTGCTTCAAACCACATGTTAATGTGTTGAATTTGAATATAAAAGAGACTTCAGCAGCCTCTCTTTCCAAAGTAATGTGAAAAGTCTTCTTCAGTAAGATGCAAACTCTTAAGTCATTAACAAAATGGCCCACTCTATTAAAATGTTATCTGACCACTTTGTGAATCAGGAGTGTTTTTATGTCTGTTTTGTGCCCATTGACCCTTTGTCTAAGGGAGTTAGAAGTCTGTCCAATATACAAAGCACCTGGGCATTTTTGGCACATGATGGCACATATGATGTTAGCTGAAGAACATGAGAATGTGACCGTGATTCTGTGACTAACCTGGTTAGGTCCAGTGATGGCATCCCCAGAACAGATACATGGACAAAACTGGCAGTGGGCTTTGTTGTAAGGAAAAGTCCCAGGACTGGTGTTCCTGCTGTACAGACTGTGGCTGTTGGTGAGAATCTTCATAAGGTTGGGAGGTTGTCTGTAGGAGACAACAGGCATGTCACCTAGAGCCTTCTGGAGTGTGGCATCCTGATTAAGGATAGGTTGTAGGTCTCTAATAATGCGTTGCAGTGGGTTGAGTTGGGGGCTGTAGGTAATGACCAGCAGTGTTCTGTTCTTGGCTTTTTTGGACCTATCTTGGAGTAGCCAGTCTGTGTGTATTTGTCTGGCCCTGTCGATTTGTTTTGTTTTATTTCTCCTGGTGGGTAATTCAGGTTTATGAATATTTGGTAAAGATCTTGTAGTTTTTTGTCTCTGTCAGTAGGATCAGAGCAAATGTGATTGTACCTAAGGGCTTGACTACGAACAATGGATCTAGTTATGTGTGCAGGATGGAAGCTAGAAGCGTGTAGGTAAGTATAGTGATCAGTGGGTTTCCAGTAGAGTGTGGTGCTGATCAGGCCATCCTTGAATTGTACTGTAGTGTCCAGGAAATATATCTCTCCTGTGGAGTAATTGAGTCATAAGTTGATGGTGGGGTGCAAATTGTTAAAGTCTCTGTGAAATTCTTCTAGAGTCTATACCATGGGTCCAAATCATAAAGATGTCATCAATGTATCTTAAGTGGAGGAGGGGTAATAGGGGGCGAGAGTTGAGGAATAGTTGTTCCAGGTCAGTCATAAATATATTAGCATATTGTGGGGCCATGCGGGTGCCCATAGCAGTTCCAAGATCTAAGATGGATCTAAGATGGCAGAGAAGTTAGTCATAAGCAGTTTTCAGGGCTTGTAGAAAGTTGTGAAAGATCCAGCATAGCTAACATTTCATGTTAGGTTTCCTTGTAGAATCCCACATTTTTCTCTCTTTACCCAGCACCTCTGCTAATAACTATTTGTATAAAAGCTAAGGCTCAAAATTTTAAAGTCCCAACCTGGGATTATGCTGCCTCTTCAAGCTCTGCTCTGAATAGAGAGAAGCATCTGACTGCACTGCTGTAAGAGCGGGGAGGGAATTTTGACTCTTTCACAGCTGTCCCTGATTTCTCTAGGTGTTCTATACTATTAGCAGACCATAGCCCCCTCTGAGCTAGCTCAGCAGCACTAGCTGGCATACTGTGGGGGCATAGTCATGCGTGCCCACTTCTGTGGAGGCAGAGTAGTAGTCCATTGGCAGATGCTTTCCAGCCCATTCGGCCACATGCGATAGCAGTCGCCCATTTGGGAAGTATAAGACTGTAAAGATCATTCTATGATCTTGTCCTCCATGTTCTCCGTGCGCTTGAGCAAACTGAGTAAGGCTTTCCGAAGCTGACCA
The DNA here is from genome assembly GCF_033958435.1 of Carettochelys insculpta. NCBI lineage: Eukaryota > Metazoa > Chordata > Testudines > Carettochelyidae > Carettochelys > Carettochelys insculpta. Next base: position 85,156,753 of record NC_134138.1, on the reverse strand, counting down.
GTGCTTCCAAACGTTATTATTATCTAACAGTATCAGGGGCAATAGGCTGCAAGTTGGGGAAATAAGGTCAGAGAAAGCGTACAAATGCCTGTGTCAAGAACAGCCCAGAATCTGAATCAAAGTCTGAATTATATTCTGAGACATGTTCACAGGTCAGTGCAAGTGTTTTAGCAGGAGACATGCTGAAATTTTTCCCACCCCCGTTCATCTGTCTAGCTAGGCTAAGGAGGGAACACAACGTCCAGGATTATTAATAAGCCTTGCTGGTGGAGGCATAATCTTGCCTCGGGTATGGATCATTTATTAGGCAGGACTAAGTATCGACCACTGCCCTGGGCAGTTGAAGAAATAACAGAAAATAAAATTATCAAAAAAACCCAACAACAATAACCTTTCCACTAATAGGAGTGCAAATATTTGCTTTTCCACTGGGAACACTCCATGTCAGCAAAATATCAATATCTTACATACATACTCACACTGTAATAGATAAGGCAATTTCCTACAACATTCTTTGGAAACCCTATTGTATTAAATGCCAAGTTTATATATTTTCATGGGCCTGTGGGGGAGGAGAAGTGATGTGAGGCTTGGGAGTTCAAAGGACTACACTGAAATTGTGCCAGACAAGAGTGGATTTTGGGGGACAATAAGCATGAAGTGGATTTATTGGGGAATACCTAGGGAAATGTAATGCAAATTTCTAACCCTGACTACAGAATAAACTCAGCCCATTGAAGCTATCCTACTGCTGCCAATTAGCTACTGATCACCTGTTACTTGCCGTTGGAGATCAAAAGCCTGACCTTTATAAAGAAACAGGAAGATTGGTCCAGACTGGATTCTTGTTTGCAGTCTGAGACAGTTATGAACTTGTAGCCATGGAGAAAGACCAGTTGTGAGTTTTCAAGGACTGACACCTACCAGTTCCTGAGGTTGGGGGTGGATTGACTTCTGATAAGATTATGAGCCTCTAAGTTCTTCTATTGTCCTTAATAACATTTTTCCTGTGATGCTTTAACCTCAACAATAAATGTTCTTGCCTTTTTTTTTTTAAAAAAAAGTTGTGTGATGATTTACAAATGAACACAAAATATGAGGAGGAGGTAAAGTGAAGACTGTGTTTTCAGGCAATTTTTCTTAATGAGACTATTGTAGCCTAGCCAAGGAACAGTGAAGCCTTTAAGATGAATTGATTAGGTGGGAGAGACACATGGATGTGTGCCAAGAAGAAAAGAAGGCCGAGAAGCTCAGATCTTAGAATGGTTGCCCTTAGTGGACCACAGAGGGGGAGATATAGGTGGAGTAGCCATGAACTGTCACACAGACACACACACACAAACAAATATGTGTTGCTATATGCTTCTTCTGCTTTCCAGGTTCCTTGCTGCCTTCGAACTTGTACAGTTGTTTTCTCTAATGCAAAGGTACCAATTCCTATCAGCTCAGAATTCTCCATTCTCTTATACTATTTTACAGAATAGCAGCTTCACATATGCATGGCTACGTCTACACTAGGACAGTATGTTGAAGTAGTCTATTTTGAAGTAACGACATCGAAATAGGCTACTTTGATGCGTATCGTCCACACATCATCCAGGGCTGGTGCCATCAATGTTCAATGTCAAAGTAGTAATGGGGAATGTCGAAAGGGGCCACCCTGGACAGAAAAGCAGAACGTCCACACACACAAGCACCTTCCTTCAAAATAAAGGGCCAGGAAAGCCTGCGGATGGGGTCACAGGCTGGACTAGCCCTTCTGGGGCAACAGCAAGCCGCTCCTTTAAAAAGCCCCTCCCAGACACACCCGGCCTGCACAGTACAAGGTCTGCAGAGCACTAGCTACACTCTTGCAGACCAAGTCACAGCAGACATGGACCCTCATCATCAACATCATCATTAGAAGCAGCACCTGGAAGCCTTTCAGGTTGTCACCCAGGGAGAAAGCACCCTGCTAGGTGCTGCACAGGAGGCTGCCCAGCAGCTCCTGGCAGGGAAGCCCTCCCCGGGGGCAGACAGGGTCGCCCCAACCACTGAGGTCACCTGTTCCTCCCCTGCTGGGTGCTCCACTGCCTCTGGAGCTACCCTGCCAGCTCCAAGTGGTGGGAGCAGCTGGTTATGAGGGAGTGGGACGACAGCTTGTGGCTGTGGAAATTCCGCATGTGCAGGCAGTCCTTCCTGGAGCTCTGCCAGTGGCTCACCTCTGCAATGAGGCATCAGGACACCTGGATGTGGCGCGCCCTCCCTGTCGAGAAGAGGGTCACAATAGCTGTCTGGAAGCTGGTCTCTCCAGACAACTAAGGCTCCGTGGGCCACCAGTCTGGAGTGGGAAAGGCCATGGTTAGGGTTGTTGTCATGGAAGTAAGGAGGCCTGGGCATGCACCCACTGGGGGATGGGAAGCTGGGGAGGGGGGCCTGGGCGTGGGTGCTGACAGACACTGATGACTATGCTGTCATCCCGGGACTGTGCTGTGTCTGGGCAGTTGTGGGTTGGGGTCTGCTGTGGGTGTGTGGGGTCCTGGGTGGTATCTGGTGCCCCTGTCCCATGGCCTGGGGTAGTGTGCCCTGTGGGGTACATACCTGACTGTCCACTGCCACGGTTGGGGGAAATCTGGTAGGCGGACACCCAACTGGTGCTCTGAGAGGGGAGGTCTATGAGGAGCCCCCCCTCCTCACTGCTGGAACCCTCCTCCACCATCCCGAGGTCTGGGTCCTCAGGTGGGCCCCGGGGTGCAGGGCTTGCCTCCAGGCTGCCCTCCGGCTCCAAGGCCTCCTGGGACTCCTTGGCTGCAGTGTCCAGTGTGGCCTGGGCAGGGGAGGAGGTGTCCTGGGGGCCCAGAATGCCCCTGAGCTCCCTGTAATAGGGGCAAGCAGCAGGCGGGTGGACCCAGACCGGCTGGCCGAGTCGTGGGAGCTGGTGTAACCATGTCACAGCTCCTTCATCTTGCTCCAGACATGATCTGGAGTGTGGGCAGGGTGACCCCCGGCCACCAGGACCTCAGCCATTTGGGCGAATTCTTCTGCATTCCGCCGCTTGCTATCTATCACTTGGAGCACCTCATCCTCACCCCAGAGCCCCAGCAGGTCTCAGAGCTCGGCCTCGGTTCAGGAGGGGCTCTGCCACCTTTTGGCCCCCCATTTGGCTGCAGTGGGGCCCTGGGTCCCCTCAGGCAGGGAGCCCTGGGGACTGGCTGGGGGCTGGCTGGATGCCATGGCTCTGGGTGGACAGGTTGGGGTCCATGGAGGGTGTGCAGGGCTGCCACATGTGTGTGCTGCTGCCTGCATGCACTCAGATTCCTGCCACAGGAAATTCATGTCCATGGTGCTTTAAGGGCTGCTGCGTGCAGTAATCATAGAGCTGGACAGTACGTCTCAACCTCTCAGCTTACTGCTGCCATGGAGGACCCTGCTATTTTGATGTAGTGGAATGTGGATCATCTACACTTGCCCTACTTCGATGTTTGACTTCAAAGTAGGGCACTATTCCCATCTTCTGATAGGAATAGTGATTTCACTGTCTCGCCACCTAACGTTGATTTCAACTTTGAAGTAGTGCACGGCTATTTTGTCATTGTACCGGCTACTTTAAAGTAGCTGGCTAGTGTAGACATGGCCACTTTAGCCACGTCTACACGTGCACGCTACTTCGAAGTAGCGGCACCAACTTCGAAATAGCTGCTGTCATGGTTACACGTGTTGGGCGCTATTTCGAAGTTAACATTGATGTTAGGCGGCGAGACGCTGAAGCCGCTAACCCCATGAGGGGATGGGAATAGAGCTCTACTTCGACGTTCAACGTCGAAGTAGGGAACATGTAGTCATTGCACATCCCGCAACATCGAAATTGCGGGGACCTCCATGGCGGCCATCAGCTGAGGGGTTGAGAGACGCTCTCTCCAGCCCCTGAGCTCAATGGTGGCTGCGTGGAGCGGTCCCTTAAAGATCCCCGCCCCCTCCCTTCCTGTGCAGGAAGCTGAGAGAGCGTGCAGGCAGCAGCAGTAACACGCGGCTTGCCTGCACGCTCCTCCGCAGCCACACACACCCCCACCCACCGCGATGGCTGCCCGGCAGCCCCCCCAGCACCCCCAGGGGACCCCCCCAAGGGGAGCCAGGGCTCACGGCCCAGCAGCCAGGAGGGTAAGTGGCAGTGGGGCCCCTCCTGGATGGAGGCTGAGCTTCGGGACCCGCTGGGGCTCTGGAGCGAGGAGGAGGTGCTCCAGGTAATGGGGAGCAAGAGGTGGAATGCAGATGCGTTCGCTCGGCTGGCTGAGGGCCTGGCCACCCGGGGTCACCCTGCCTGCACTCCGGATCATGACCGGAGTAAAGTGAAGGAGCTGCAGCAGGGTTACGCCCGGGCCCAGGATGCGGCCGGCCGATCTGGGGCTGCCCCCATCACTTGCCCCTTTTACAGGGAGCTCAGGGCTGTCCTGGGCCCCCGGCACACCACCTCCCCTCTGGCCACTCTTGATACCTCGGCCGAGGAGCCCCAGCAGGCCCCGGAGGTGGAGTCCGCCCCGGAGGCAAGCCCCGCACTCCGGGGGCTCCCCCAGGAGCCCACCCCCGGGGCACCGGAGGAGGAGGAGGAGGAGAGGGACTCCTCCTCCAGTGATGCCGGCCTGCACATCATTCTCCCATCCAGGAGCGCCAGCCAGGCATCCGCCCCCTGGGTGTCCCCCGACCGTGGGAGTGGACCGTCAGTTATGTACCCCACTGGTGCACACCCCCGGGGTTGAGGGGTGGGGATAATAGATATGGCCAGGGCCCTCCACATGCCCAGATGACCATGGCCCCAAGGACAGCAGTAGCATGTCCCTCACAGGAGTGCATCAGCCCCTGCCCCCCCAGCACGATAGTGCCATGCCCCATCCCTGGGGCTGGGGGGAGCGGAACCTCTAGGGTCCCCCGGGGGGAGGGGGTGGGACACCCAGCAGCAACAGCAGCAGCAGCAGCATGTGATGGAGTGGGGGAAGTGCAAATGTGAGACTCAGGCTAGATATGAGAAACAAGCTGAATAGCTCCCAGGGGCTAAGGATGATCCTGGGGCTACAACTGGCAGGTTACACCTTTGCCCTGAACAAAGAGGAGGGAGGAGCCCAGCTGGGTTTGAATCGGGGGCGGCAGTTAGAGGCTAGGGGAAGAGAGAGCTGGAAGGCAGCCAGCCTGAGGAGGGGGAAAGCTACACCCCAGAGGGGCACCCCTCGGGGTCTTCTCCCCAGGATGGGTTGGAAGGACCGTCTCTGACTGCTGTACTGTCGCTTCTTGGAGAAACTGGGCATCTGTTGCCTAATAAACCTCCTGTCGTACCTGCTGAGTTGAGAGTCACTCCTGCCAGTGGACGGGGTGCAGTGCAGGGGGACCCTAGAACCCCATCACAGCAGCATCTCCCGGGGATGGGGATGGGGAACCTGCAGCAGAGGGGTGGGGGGAAAAGGGCCACAGCTCGGGGCCCACACTAACGGCTGTCTCCACTCTTCTTCCCCCCTGCCTGTGTTCTGAAGCTGCACCATCGGAAGGACCGGAGAGCACTGGCGAGGCGTCAGTGGTCCTGGAAAGCCCTCCGGGGCCATCACTCCAGGCCAGCCCCTCGGTGGAGCAATGACCGGCCCCATGGCGGGGAAGACAGCGGACGCAGCACCACCAGCCGCCAGTGACAGACCCCCAGCTGCTGGCCCTGCACCGTCGGCAGCTGGAGGTTGCCAAGCAGTGGCTGAGGGTGGAGGAACACTGCCTCCACCTGCAGGAGCAGGTGCTGGCCTGGCGCCAGGAGGCATGGGGGCCCTACATGCGGACCCTCAACCGCATCGCGGACTCCCTGACCCCCCAGGCTGTGACGGCCGCCGCAGCACCCGCCCTGCCTGCTCCACCCGCTGCTCCAGCCGCTGCGCCAGCCGCCGTCTCACCGCCACCGAGGGCCATTCCGCTGAGGGGGACCTGGGGCCAGCTGACACTCGCCGGCCGTATCTCCCGGTCCGCCTGGCCCCCAGCCAGCCCGGGCCAGGGCTGCAGCTGAGGCGGGGATCCTGGCCTCCCACCCCAAGCGCTGGACTGTAGGGGCGTGGGGCCCAGGACATGCCCCCTCTTTGTATATATTCCCCCCAGTTTCTTGTTCTTTTCTTGTAAATAGTTTGTATTTGTGACCCATTACTTTGCTGATCCTTACCCCCCATGTAAATAGTTCTCCCCTTCCTTGTCTTCCCCTTTCATGTTATCCCAATTTTATAATGTATATATATTTATCAGTTTGATTTCCCCGTACATAGTTTGTCTTGTTCAGAATATTTATAATAATAATAATAACATTAAGAGTTGTAGTAAAGAAAATGTTTGAGTTGACAAACAACTGTCTGCTTTTATTTTTACAAGAAAAGTGGGAGGGGTGTGCTCTTGGGTGCTCTGTGGTGTGGGCGTAGGGGCAGGGAGTGTTGTGGAGGATGGGGGGGTGCAGTGAGGGCCCTGCCAGCGTTCACCCCGCGGCCTCATCAAACTGGGCCTGCAGGGCCTCCCGAAACCGGGTCCCTTTGGGGTCCACCTGGCGACTGGGGGCAGCGGGTGGCTGCACATCGGCTCTGCCGGCCTCCACAGCCCAGCCCTGAAAGAAGGCCTCCCCCTTGCTCTCCACGAGGTTGTGTAGGGCGCTGCACGCACCCACAATCTGGGGGATGTTGGTGGGGCCCGCATCCAGGCGAGTGAGTAGACACCTCCAGTGCCCTTTGAGGCGGCCAAATGTGCGCTCCACCACCTGGCGCACGTGGTTCAGGCGCTGGTTGAAGCGCTCCTGGCTGGCAGACAGATGGCCCGTGTACGGGTACATGAGCCAGGGCCAGAGGGGGTATGCCGCATCTGCGATGATGCAGAGGGGCATGGTGGTGTCCCCCAGAGGGATCTCCCGCTGGGGGATGTAGGTCCTCGCCTCCAGCCGGTGGCACAGGCCTGAGTTCCGGAATACCCGGGCGTCGTGGGTGCTGCCAGGCCAGCCCACATAAATGTCCAGAAAACGGCCCCAGTTGTCCACCAAGGCCTGGAGGACCACTGAGTGGTAGCCCTTCCTGTTTATGTAGCGTCCTCCACTGTGTTCCGGGGCGCGGATGGGGATGTGAGTCCCATCCAGAGCCCCGAAGCAATTGGGGAAGCCCAGGGTGGAAAAGCCCACGATGGCGGCATCCGGGTCCCCAAGCCTCACGAGCCTGTGGAGGAGCAGGGCGTTGATGGCGCGGACGACCTGCAGGGGAAGCACATGGGAGAGCACCAATGAGGGGTGTGCAGGGTGTGTGGCCCTCCCCTGCCAGAGCCCCCCTCACCTTCCCTCCCCTGCCAGGGCTGCCTCCCCCTCCCCCCGTGGGTCCTCTTACCTCCATGAGGACAGCCCCAATGGTGGCCTTGCTGACGTCAAACTGCTGGCCCACGGATCGGTAGCTGTCTGGAGTGGCCAGCTTCCAGACAGCGATGCCGACCCATTTCTCCACAGTGAGGGCACGCCGCATGAAGGTGTCCTGGTGCCTCACTGCGGGGGTGAGCCACTGGCATAGATCCAGAAATGTCTGCCAGCTCATCCAAAAGTTCTGGAGCCAGCAGTCGTCATCCCACTCTCCGAGCACCAGCCGCTGCCACCAGTCGGTGCCGGTGGGGTAGCTCCACAGCTGGCGGCGTGTGCGGCGGCGGGGGGCGGCGGGGTGCTGCAGGGTTGGGGGTTGAGTCCTCCTCCCCTGCGGGCAGCTCCTCCTCTGTGGCAAGGAGGTGCTCAGCTGCCTCCTGCATGGCATGGAGCAGTGCGAGCACTGCTCCTGCAGGGGCGGCTGTGTGGACCTCTGGCTGCTGCTGCTGCTGCTGCTGCTGCTGCTGCTGCTGGGGGTCCATGACCGCGTCGCTCTAGGTGTGCGTGCCTATGGCTCTGCAGACCGCGTGCTGTGCAGGCTGCGTGTGTCTGGGAGGGGCCCTTTAAGGGAGCGGCTAGCTGTTGCCCCGGAAGCGCTAGTCCGCCCTGTGACCCTGTCTGCAGCTGTTCCTGGCACCCTTATTTCGATGTGTGCTACTTTGGCGTGTAGACGTTCCCTCTCAGTGCCTATTTCGATGTGGTGCTGCGCAACGTCGATGTTGAACGTCGACGTTGCCAGCCCTGGAGGACGTGTAGAAGTTATTCATCGAAATAGCCTATTTCGATGTCGCTACATCAAAATAAGCTACTTCGACGTTGGCTTCACTTGTAGACGTAGCTTTTGTGTTCACTTCCTACAGGTGTAAATGACTATATAATATTATGTTATAGAATCAGGCCCATCAGATCTTCTGCAGCAAGGACCAGATTATTACCTTAGCTAAGTGTAGACTCAATGAATCATTGGGGAACCAATTCTCTACCTAATCTCCATCCCATCATTATTTAGAGCAGTCTATGGGCTGCTGTGACCTACATTGTTAGCCATGGGCCCTGAGAGTCTATCCACCCAGCTGACTACAACTAGAGCATGTAATCAACTACTTTGCTTCATCATTCTCTCCTAATTCTCTGTCAACCCCGATGATACCTGTCTTCAATGAATCTCCCCAGTTAGATATCATGGGTCTGCAAAAACAGAAGACTGGCCACAATTTTCCTGTATGTTATCTCTCTCTCTCACACACGTTAGATTGTGGTTCTTATAGCCAGAGAGGGACTAAAGGGTGTACAGCAATTAATCAAGAATTCCTCCTTTGTACAGTCTGCTTGTTAGCATGGAGGGAATCTGGACGAAGTGCCCAGCCTACTTTTCTTAAAGGTACCTCCCTACACCCACACTTTCCCTGCTCATGGTGAGGCTTGCCTACCTCCACAAGGGACAGCATAGCTAGGGCAGGGCTCACGCTTGCTGAGAGAGATTTTGTGCTTTCCAGTTAGCCAAGGTGCCAGAGCAGCTCCTGGGGAGCTTATGTGGACACTGCACACAGGTGCTGCATCTTCTGCTCCACCTCATCCCAGCCTCCCTCCTCTTCCTTTGGGAGGTCGAACCTGGCATCAGCTTTAAGGAGCATGCTGTGGCTGCTACACAGGCCCATCTGCACTCACCCCCTTGGGTACTCAGGCAGGTCTGGAGGTACAGCACAAGTTCCAACTGGTGGGACCAGCTCATCATGGGGGAGTGGGTTGACCAGCAGTGGCTCCAGAACTTCTACATGTGGAAGGACAACTTCCTGGAGCTCTGCAACTGTCTTGCCCCCACCTGTGGAGACAGGTCATCTGGCTGTGGCCTGCCATCCCCCTGGAGAAGCATGTCACCATCTCCCTTCAGAAGTTCACCCACCTGACAGGTACTGCTCTGTCAGGAACCAGTTTAGCATGGGAAAGTCCATTGTCAAGGTCATCCTCATGCAGGTAGCTCACTGCCAGGCTGCAGGCCTTGTACAAATACAGTGGGGATGTCTCACCCAAAGGGGACACTTGGGGAGAAGCATCGGGGTGCAAAGGATGGGGGGAAGCCCCATCCCTGGAAGACTGTGCCATCCCACCCTACACAGCCCTACTGCTAGGGGGCCAGCCTCTCGGGGGGATCCTGGAGAGCTCGGGGGGATGAAAGGGGATGGGAGTGGTCAGGAGAGTACCCCTGAGGCCAAGGAACCCTGGCCACAGTCCCTAATGTGTGTGTTTGGTCTCTTCCTTTTGCAGGTTGTGATGGCCATCAATGCACTCCTCCTGTGGAGAGTTGTCTGTCTAGAAGACATGGATATGGTCATGGCCAAATTTGCTACTATGGGGTTCCCCAACTGTTTTGGGGTGATCGATGGGACCTACATCCTCATCTGTGCTCCAGACCATCATGCAGCCAGATTAATTAAAGGAAAGGGATATTATTCCACCTTGCTGCAGGCCCTGGTCAACCACCAGCAATAGTTTCTTGATGTTTACAGTGGGTGGTTGGGCTGGGCACATGACACATGGGTGTTCCACAACTCCAGCCTGTGCCAGAGGATGGAGGTGGGCACCCACATCCCTTGCCAGGAGTGGTGGTGGGGTATGTGAACATGCCACTCTGTATTGTGGAGGGCACTGCCTACTCCCTTACACCCTGGCTCATGAAGCCCTACAGCAGGCAGATGGACCCAAGCCAAGAACTGTTTAATGCACGGCTCAACTGGGCATGGATGCAGGCTGAGTGTGTCTTCAGCTTCCTGAAGGTATGCTTTAGGTGCCTCCTCAGCTATCTGGATGTGGGGGATCACATCATGCTCCAAGTTGTTGTGGAGGGCACAACAAACCACCACATTGTGAAGGGGAAGGGGGGTGCCTTCTTCCTGGGGTGGGGGAACGGATCCTGGCCCTGGCTGTGAGAAGCCAGGTGCATCTCTGTTCCACCAGACCTATCAAGTAGGCTGCTGATCCATGAGGCCCTGAAAGAGAGCTTCTTCCATGGCCCTTAATAACCCTCCCAGGGCACCCCCAGTGGGGGTCTTAGGCCCACAGCCCTATCCTGTCCCCACCATGACCCCTCCCATAACCCCCTTACCCCACCAACCCCTGCTCAGTAAAAAGGGATGCCAGGGTGGTGAGTCAAGAATTTTTGACTTCAACATAGAAAAAAATGTTAAAAATAAATGCTAAGGAAAACTATGTACAATGTGCAGTATCAGGTGGGGGTTGGGATGGGGGAGATCTGAACTTGGTTGGTGGGCTTGGGACAGGGCGTGGGGGGGCATCAGTTCAGTGAGGGGTGGGAGCCATTACCTTGAAGGGGAATGGGACCCTGAGTGGCATCAGCCTCAGAATCTCCTCCTGCCACAGGCTCAGGGTCTCCATTGGGGGTGGGCTGGGGCCAGTTACACAGAGGGTATAGCAGCAGTGGGTCCGTGGTGGGGTCAGGCTTGGTAAAGGGAATGGAGGGGACTTGGGGGACATGGCCATTACCATCGCCCACCTCACAATGTCCATCATGCTTTGAGGGATGGCTGACAGGGGAAGAGCAGCAGGAGCAGAGACAGGGACAGGTACAGGGGCTTTGGGCTTATATGGATTTATCCGTGTTGAGCACATGTAACTACCTCCTTGCACTGTATTTTTCCAAACTGAATCTCAGGGAAGCAATTCCCTGTTTTCTTCTTTCTTTTCCTTTTTTTTTTAGATGCTCTGTAACACACAGCAAACAAGCAATGTTTCACCATATGTGTTCTTTCTCTTTGTTTTTTTAATGAAAATAACCCTTTTAAGACAAGGATCTGATTCCTGAGTCCCAGATGATAAGATCTTCTCTGTGTATGTGCCTTACACTACATAGTCAAAGCTACTGAGAGAAATCAGTTTCCTTAGCAGCTGATTGCAATACCTAAGTTTTTAAGCTCTGACCAGAAGGAGGGTTGAAAGATCTTGAGGGTCTGTCAGAGGAATTAATTCCCAAGTATGATTCTCTGGGTTCTGAAAGGGTTTTGCATTTGGATAGTGGCCGTTATACAAACTCAAGGCCAGGAAATCTCTGACCCTGGGGAGTTTTAATGGAAGCCTTCACCAACAAGGTATTTTGAAGTTTCTTTTAGGCCACCATCTTCTTCACTTAAAATGTTAGAGTGGAGAACAGCCTTGACATGGCCAACATGCTGTCAAGGAGAGGACAACTTAGAAGCAATCCAAATAACTGGGAGCATCTTTACCATCGCTCCATGAAGGGAAGAAGCTCAATAATCCTTCAAAACAATATGTTGCTGCATAACAGCCAGCATGAGTTATCCCTGAATTGTTGTTATTTAAAGAAAACTTTATTGTTTTCATTTGCCTTCATTTTTTTTAAAAGGTTTAATTCTGATTCCAGTGCTTTTTCTTTTAGTACATTTCTCCTTGTCCATTTGACAGTGATGAGACTTCATTGTTAAATTAATGTGTTATCAGTTTTCTCAGTAGGGTGGTATATGCTTTCATCCCTGTAACACTATCTTTTAATATAGAAAAACAGAACAGAGAATCTTTCTCTTAATCCTGTGGTATAGATGTGGATGCTCTGCATGTATAATAAGTCCTCCCCCACTCCCTCTACATCCCCATCTCTATCTCGTATTGAAATTCTTCACAGCAGCTATTCCTGATAGCACTTAAAAAGTGATTATATCTGTTGTCAATTTGAGTAAATTATTAACATCAAAGCTAGCAATAGGCTCCCTGACGGGATGATGGTAAAGTGGCATTGGAGGGGGAATATTAAGTAGATGAAAGAAAATGCATTGATCAGAAAATCACTTCAAACTTTAGCCAGTACATAAAACATTTCCATATTTTTGCTCCTGATTTCACTACTACAGACTGTATTACTAGGGCAAGTCCCAGGTTCCAAACTCTGCAGATGGAAGGCAGTGAATTCCCTCTAAACCTGCTTTATTTCCCCCGCTGCCACCAGCTTCAGTGGTGAACTGGTATAGTCACTTCTCACTCAACAACAGCTTGCAGTTATTACAGTTTATTCAGCAAGGAGCTATTGACTGGATTCATGAAACAAGAATTTATTGAATTCTGAGAGAGGAACGATGAAGACAAATTGGGATGTGTCTAAATGAAATTAAAAATTATTACTTGGACAAAATTCAGCGTGTGCCTGGCTGTATCACTGAATTTGCAGTTAACTGTGTTAGGAATGAAAGGTATGTAACTGATAAAGATGGATGTCTTACTTTCTTGATTCCAACCTGTGCGGTTTAAAATAAATATTATAATAATTGATCTCGGTGAATGATGTGCATGTGGTAAATGACACTTGATGTATGGCAGTAACTTCCTCCTTGTGGCCCTGATGGATGATGCTGGCCTTCCTATAATGAAAGGATGGTCAAACTTTCAATTACACGTATCAGACCACCACAGACAAAGCTCAATGAAAATAAATTTGATACTCTAGGGCCGCTATCAGTCTAACATTAATGCAGAACAGGAATGTTTCATTTATTCTTGCTGACAATGAAATAGGAATCATTTTCTGTTGTGTTACTCCAGTAGTCTGTTGCATTAAAAATGGAAAGCACACCTCTTTTTAGTTCAGAGCAGTCATCTCATTAACTTTTTGCCCTTCAGAATGGAAATGTGTCAGTGTGAGATCATTTTTTCTCACCTGAGCTGTCAAGAATGAAAGGAGAATGCACCTGATTCTGCACCTTTTGAGAGACCACAGTACACTGACGCCTGTATGCCTACTTAGTTTTACTGACTAGGGCAAGGGATGGAGACATGGCTTTTCTCTGTCCTCCCCTCCTTGGGCCTCTCAACCTATCAAGGATCATTTGGGAGTTATAAGCTGTGTCTACACGTGCACGCTACTTCGAAGTAGCGGCACTAACTTCGAAATAGCGCCCATCGCGGCTACACGCGTCGGGCGCTATTTCGAAGTTAACTTCGACGTTAGGCGGCGAGACGTCGAAGTCGCTAACCTCATGAGGGGATCGGAATAGCACCCTACTTCGACGTTCAACGTCGAAGTAGGGACCGTGTAGACGATCCGCGTCCCACAACGTCAAAATTGCCGGGTCCTCCATGGCGGCCATCAGCTGGGGGGTTGAGAGATGCTCTCTCTCCAGCCCCTGCGGGGCTCTATGGTCACCGTGGGCAGCAGCCCTTAGCCCAGGGCTTCTGGCTGCTTCTGCGGCAGCTGGGGATCCATGCTGCAGGCACAGGGTCTGCAACCAGTTGTAGGCTCTGTGTATCTTGTGTTGTTTAGTGCAACTGTGTCTGGGAGGGGCCCTTTAAGGGAGTGGCTTGCTGTTGAGTCCGCCCTGTGACCCTATCTGCAGCTGTGCCTGGCACCCTTATTTCGATGTGTGCTACTTTGGCGTGTAGACGTACCCTCGCAGCGCCTATTTCGATGTGGTGCTGCGCAACGTCGAAGTTGAACGTCAACGTTGCCAGCCCTGGAGGACGTGTAGACATTATTCATCTAAATAGCCTATTTCGATGTTGCTACATCGAAATAAGCTATTTCGATGTTGGCTTCATGTGTAGACGTAGCCATAATGTGTTACAGAGCACCAAAGTGAGGCATGTAAATCATTCATGCAAGCAACACAAAATTATGTGGAATGCATCCTTTGATGTCACTTAACATCATTATTGTTCCTCATGCTGATAATTTTTAACAAAAAAAAAAAAGAACAGTGAATTTGGGTGGAATGCTGGCAACCTTGGGACAGAAATGTGGGATTTATTTCAAAACAGTGTACTCTTGAGAGAGTTGTCATTCCTGTCCCCATCAGGGTGTCCTACACTCCAGGGACTGAAATTGTTCCACAGGTCTGGGAAAAGCAGAAGGAAGGTGACATCTCTCCTTCAGAAAAGCAAGGCCCATTTCAGAAACAGTAAATCTTCTGAAATCATTAATAGGTTTATTTATGTTGACATGGGGCAGTAGAGGGAGTGGAAGAAACTTGTGGTGTATTTCATTGATTATTTCTGGTGTTTTGTACTTCCTTCTTTTCTCTAACTTAAGTAAATAAATTGCACGCATGGAGGGACAGCTTTATGCCGATGGCCAAAAACCATCTGGGATAGACCTACTCATAGTGTCCTGGTTAAGAGATCCTCAGCCAAATTACATCATCCATATGAACACACAAGTCATCAAGAACAACCAATTCTGTCTCCATTACTGTTGCCATTGTTGCCAACGAATATGTTGGTTCAAGCTGGAAACACAGAAAATTCTCTTAAATAATCAAATCAGCAGTTTATCAAGTCTGGCATCCTTTGTCTGATAGTGGCTAGTGCTAGTTGTTCCAAAAGAAGGTCCAAGAACCACATCATGGACACTTGCCATACAAGCGGCTCCTTGGGGAAATTTCTTCATAACTGTTATCTTCAAAGGTTGACTAAGACCCTGCTGCATGAGGGATTACATAACTGCCCTCTCATTATTCTTCGCTTACAAATATAACTAAGGATTTTCTAATTATCCATGTAAATGTCCAATCTTTTTATTATTATTATTATTATTATTATTATTATTATTATTATTATTATACATAATGGCAACGTGTACCACAGGTTAAACTGTGCTCTTGATAAAGGCATTTCTTTTTATCTGTTTTTCACTTACTATCTTTCCATATCCACTGAATATTCCCTTGATCTTGAATTATGAGACTGGGAAAATAGACCTTAGCAACTGACATATTCTGTATTAATCACGTGTTGTATGCCTCCATCGTGCCCTCACTTCTTGTCTCATGAAACTAAATATCCCAATCTTTTCAGTTGCTTTTCTTCTGAAAACTTTTCTACACCTTCATTTATTTGTGCTCCTTTTTGAGCCTTTATTTCTGCTATGTCTTTTTTAGCAAATGGGTTGACAATAAAACTGAGCACTGACTTCCGGGGGAGGGCATCTTCTTGGTTTAAGCAATGTAATTAAAACACTTTCATAGTTGTCTTTCATTCCATGCCTTACACAGCCTGATTTTTTTTTAAACCACTGCTACACATTGAGGTGTCAACAGAGCTTTTCACTGAAGAGTAACAGTCGGAGTAGAACCTACTATTCTAAGGCTGGGTCTACAGTTGCCCTCAACTTCAAAGGGGGCATGTTAATCAGAGCAATAGGAGATTACTATTGAAATAGTGTGGTGAATATGCAGCACTTCATTAGGCTAATTCTCCCCCACAGCAACTTTGAAGCTTCAAACTTTGAAGTTCCAGCAGATGTTGCCAGAGGAGGGAGTTCTGGCTTAGAGTTCTTCAACCTGTTGTTTGCAGTGCTTGCCTACCAAAGCTAGTGACCGCTTTATCCCACCCTAGACCATAAAATAAGGATAAAAATACTCCATCCAGTGGGGTGGGAGATCTGCATTTGAGATCAGGTAGTTGTGATAGAGCAACAAATGAGCATCAGAAGAGGAAGTCCTTAATTTGTGCTAAATTAGGAATCTGACTAGACTGCAGTGCTAGCTTTGGGCCCACTGTATTTCTGTTATACATGTGTAACACTGCCAGAGCCAGGTCACTGACCCAAGAGATTGAACCTGCAAATTGAAGGGCTGAAGCCCTGTGCTCTATCACATGAACTAAAGGCCAGCTGGCTTTTTGCCAAGGCTGTAGAGAGGAGACTTCATACTCTCTCGTCAATGATCTCAGTGGTTCTGGGGTTACAAACAGAAAGCTTGTGTCCACCTGTCGTAATCAACACTTGGAAACAAATAGTTTATTCATGATTCCTATTATTGCACTTGTGTCTAGGAGCCCCAGCCATGGAGGAGGACCTCTTTGTGATTTACCCCATGAAAACACAGAATGGAAGACAGACCCTGCCTATTTTTAGGGGCTGGCTGTTCATTTAACAACATGAACCAAAGAGTAAGCTCATGAGTAACTAATATCTCATGCTCTTTCTGTTATTTTTTCCAAGTATGAAATGATTAATTTCACCAGAGAGACACCCAAATTCTGTCCTCAGTTACACCTATGCATGTCTGTGTCAATCAATAAGGCATGGCACTCAGACATTCTCCCTGCTTCACAATGCAGCCTTAGAATTTTTGTGAGCACCATATTCTATACAAAAAGCTCAAAAGGGTCTGTTGATGTGGAATTCACTTGCCACATATCCAGATGTGATCACCTTCAGAACTTGTTGAAGGCTATGCCAGCCTACCTAGGCTTGTTTTAGGGACTGAGGGTCAAGTGCTGGAAGGGTCCAGGAAAAAGCATGTTTTCTTTGGAAATGGGAGACTTTTTCCCTCAGGAAGTCTGTTTATTTCAAGCTGAATTAATATGAACTTAAAATTACTAATATGTAATTTCTGTATTTTAAATGTTTGCAGTGTGCCTGGAGGACTCAAATACATAAACCGCAAATTAATAAAAATAATATAATAATTATATAAATTATCTACATGCTTTGGGAACATTGTGTGGGATGAAGCTGAAAGCTTAGCTCCAACACATGAGAAATATAGTTTGTTAAATGTGCAATAATTTGTAAATAAGACTCAAAGTATGCTTAATATATTAAGAATCTTGATCAGCAGTACATTTATTTAGTTACCAGTGTCTTTCAAACTTTTCAATACATTTCCTAAAAAAGGCCATTTGAACCTCGTTTTATTAAATTAAATCAAAAAGAATCCATAAACTGGTTAATATTAATGGACTTGGCATGGAATATTAAAGAAAATCAAATTACAAATAATTTGATCTAATGTCCACGGGTGTCTAAGTTGGATCAGGTCCTACATTTTAAAAATACATAATTGTAGTGGATCTGTTTGTTCTAAGATTAATGGCTTTGTTGTCAGAGATGATGGATTAAAAACCCAGTTAGGGAAGTATCTGAATTTTCCATAAACTCATGCAACCTCTTTGCTGTAAAAGGAAGTTAATGCTGTGCACTGAGGAAGAATGCTGAGATATATTTCAAACTTTCCCAAAGTGCATTATCTAACAACAATCTGCTCAGTAGTTATATTCAGCACTGTCAAAATGAGTTGAAGGAGATGTAAAACCACTGATGTTAAACATGTATCATTTAAAGAGTATTTTTCAGAGATATAATCCAGTATCAATTTATATCTGACCTTCTAGTGCAATGAGCCATTCCTAGATATTTTTGCTTGTTAGCATACTTTTACAGCCCCACTGCAGCAGTACAGAAACTGCTGGGAATAGCTTGGCACAGCATTCTTTCCTAGGTGGTCACTTCAGGGGCTACTCAAGCCAGAACCTATGTGTGAAGCGTTCTATTTAGGAACATTATATTAGTATACAGTAAACTTTTTGGCCGTTTCTACACGGGCCACTTCCTTCGGAAGTGGCATGATAATATATGGAGCGAAAGATGCTAATGAGGCGCAGAAGTAAATTCCCCACACCTCATTAGCATAATGCCATGTGATTTGGAGACTGGAAGACCTTTCTTCTGGACTCCAAAAAGCTGTGTAGAAGCACGGCGCAGGGAGGGCTTCTGGAAGGAAGTCCTCCTTCTGGAGGTCCCTTCTTCCCAAAAATTTTCAGGAAGAAGGGGCCTTCGGAAGGGGGACTTCCTTCCAGAAGTCCCGCCTGGGGGCCACGCTTCTACACAACATTTTGGAGTCTGGAAGAACAGTCTTCCAGACTCCAAATCACATGAGATTATGCTAATGAGGCATGGGGAATTTGCATCCATGCCTCATTAGCATCTATCACTCCGTGTATTAGCATGCCACTTCTGAAGGAAGTGGACTGTGTAGAAACGACCTTTCATATCCAGCAGCCCCAGGAGTGGAAGGCTGCCAGATATTCAGATATTCTGGATTATAGAAATTTATACTTAGCAGTGCATAACACTAAAGAAAAGCAAGATTAGCTATTAAGAAACAAACAAAAATGTATGCAGTACTTTATTTACCAACATCAGTAGTATTGTACACTCTAAATTTATACTGTATTTGCTGCTGTTATTTGTATTTACTTTCACTACACCATACTTATGGAAAACATAACTAAAATTTACTTATGATTAAAATGCTGTTTTTTTTGAGAGTTCTGGATGGTAGAATGCTAGATATGAATGAGTGTCCTGTATACAGGAATCTGTAGTTTGACTGTGCATCACCTCTGCAATACAAATAGGTGTGTACTAGCTTCTTTACCCACATGGGATTTCTATTAGCATGGATTAATTTGAGCAGAGCTAGATGAGAGTATATCTAGGCTTGGAAAAGATAGCTTTTTATATGGATGGGTCTACATTACAGAATTAGGTTGATGCAAGGCAGCTTACAATCCCCTAACCAGGGAAAATCTACATTAAAACTTGCTCCCACCAAACTTAACAGCCCCACTGTAAAGACACGGCTACTGTTACACTGCCAATAGAAGTCACTGTTGACAGAAGTCACTGTTGGAAGAGATTCCCTGACAAAACTTCTGTCAACAGAGTTTTTGTAGCCACATGCAAAATCCAACTGGAAGAACGTTCTGCTCTGTCAACAGAGACAACGGCTGCATCAACACTGGCAAGTATATTCGAAATCCAGATCAGAAGACTGAGCTCTTTCAAAAGAACATGAGGAGCATCCACACACACCTCGCTCTTTCAAAAGTAATTTCGAAAGAACTCATGTGTTCTTTCAAAGTCGGCCCTCCATTCCCAGGATGGGAGGAGCACCCTCCTTTGAAAGATAATTTGGAAAGAGAGGAAGTGTAGATACTCAGCTGCCTGCTCTTTCAAAACAGGGAGTCCTCCATGGCAGCAATCAGTGGGCAGGTGGCAGTGCTGCTTGCAGCACAGATGGATGTCTAAGTCCACAGCATCCAGTCGCGCTTAAGGATGCAGGCTCCCAGAAACCCTCAGGCAGGAAGCTGAGAGTGTGCAGGCAGCAGTGAGGCCACGTTGCTATCCAGCTCACCAGCCACTGAAATGGCCAGCCAGTCCCTCACACCACGTGGACCCATGGCCAGCCACCCGCCCACCCCAGGGGCCCTCCAAAGACAGAGGGGAGTCATCCCAAGAGGTGGGAAAGGCCCCAAAGTGTCAAGCCCCTTCCTGGACAGAGGCTGAGATTCATGACCTCCCCTCCTTATGGGAGGATGAGGAGGTCCTTCAACAAATGGGGGTCCATCACTGCAATGCCATAGCCTTCGAGCAGCTGGCAAAGGGGCTGCTCAGCCATGGCCAGCCCACCAACACACCAGACCAGGTCCGGTTGAAGGTGAAAGAACTGCAGCAGGGGTATTGCAGGGCCCAGGACGCAGCCCCCACAAGCTGCCCCTACTACAAGGAGCTCTACCGCCTCCTGGGGCCAAAGGAGGCTGGACCCCCACCATCCTCCTCGACACATCCGTGGCTGACACCGAGCTGGAGATGGTGACAGATGGGGGTGGGGGTGAGGTGTGTGTGCGTGGGGTGGGATGGTTACTGAGGTCCTGATCAAAGGCCTGGTGCAGGGCCTCCCATACCCATATCCCATCCTGCTGGGCCCGGCGGCATGGGGCAGTAGTGGGCTGCTCATACCCGCGCCCTGCCTCAATGGCCCACCTGTGCACAAATGGCTCATGTTTTGCCTCTACGAGGTTGTGCAGGGCACAGCAGGCCCCAACCACCGACAGAACACTGGGGAGACCCACTCCCAGCCTCATGAGAAGGCATCTGAAGAGCCCTTTCAAGCAGTTGAATGCCTGCTCCACCATGTTGCGGACCTGGTTCAGCCGCTCATTAAAAATTCCCTGGCTGGGCTGTGTGTGTGTCCCGTGTATGGCCTCATGAGCCAGGCCTGCAGGGGGTAGGCCATGTCCGCCACGATGAAGGGTGGCATTGTGGTGTCCGCAACGGGGAGCTCCCGCTGGGGGATGAAGGTCCCCTCGGTCAAGCGGCAGTCCAGCCCTGAGTTATGGAACACCCTGGCATCATGGGCATGGCCAGACCAGCCCACACAGATGTCCTGGAACATTGGCATCAATGAGTGCCTGCAGGACCACAGAGTGCTGGCGTTATGGTTTATGAAAGCCCTGCTGCTGTGCTATGGGGCCCGGATGGCAATGTGCATGCCATCCAGGGCCCCAAAGCAGTTTGGGAAGCCTGACTCCTCAAAGCCCTGGATGGCATTGTCCAGGTCCCTGACTCAGACCAGCTGCCACAGGAGGACACTGTTGATGGCCCAGGTGATCTGCAGGGAGCAGGAGGATGATGAACTCATGAGCATGGGTGGGGTGTAGTGTGCCCGACCATCCCTGTCCCCTGCAGGGCATGCCTCCCTGGGCTCCTGTCCCCGTTCCTGGTGATGACTGCCCTGTGGTCCTCAATGGTGCCCCATGCCGGAGTGCGCCCCATCCCCTGGCCGCTGCATGAGCACAACTTACCTCATTGAGGATGGCCCCAACGGTGGCCCCACCCATCCCGAACTGGTGGCCGATGGATCAGTGACTGTCTGGAGTGGCCAGTTTCCAGAGGGCGATGGCCACCCTTTTCTGGAGCAGGAGCGCTGGGCTCATGAGGGTGTCCTGGTGCTGGAGGGCTGCAGCAAGCCAGTGGCACAGCTCTAGGAATGTCCCTTTGGTCATCCAGAAGTTTTGTAGCCACTGGTTGTCACCCCAGTCCTCCAGCACCAGCTGGTCCCACCAGTCACTGCTTGTGAGGAAGCTCCACAGGTGGTGGATGCCCTGGGGGACAGGCTGGTGGTGTTGTGCCCTCAGCATGACTTCCAGGAGTGTGGCTAGTAGTCTGGCTGCCTGTAGCTGCTGCTGCATGGCAGCCAGGACCACAGCCCATGCACTGGCCACAGCCTTGATGGGGACAGGGGGCTTCTAGGGTTCCATGGGGGCCTGGGGTGTCTCCTCAGATCTCCTTGGTGTGCAAGCCTGGGGACAGGTGGCTGGCCCTCGACATGTGTAGTCCGAGGTATGGGATGAGGGGAGCCCTTTAAGGGGACAGCAGGCCACGATTCCAGAAGGGCTCGTCTGCCATGCGATCCTGCCCATGAGACTTCCTGTACCTGTACTTTTGAAAGAGCGCCCTGATAGTGTGGACACTCATTTTCAAAATTGCACTCCAGGACTTTCGAAAGAGTGGATCACACCTTCAGCCTCTGTTTGTTTGTGTGGACACTCCCTTTGGAAAGGACAGCTTTCAACATTCTATTTCGAAAGCCGTCCTTTCAAAAGTGGGCTGTAGTGTAGACGCGGCCAATGAGAAGTCCTGTGGCACCCTTATAGACTAACCACTCTTTTAGGAGCATAACCTTTTATGGGCAAAGAACCACTTTGTCAGATGCATGTAGTAGAGATTCCAGAGGCAGCTCTAAATATACAGGTTCATGAAAAGGAGGGAGTACCAATCAAGAAGAAGGCAAGAAATGATATGGTCAATTCAGTCAGGGAGGAGTGCCCTCTTCCAGCAGCTGATGTGGAGGTGTGAACACCAAGAGAGGAGAAACTGCTTTTGTAGTTGGCCAGCCATTCCTAAACTGATGGTGTCAAATGTGAAAATGAATTGTAGCTCTGCAGTTTCTCTTTGGAGTCTGTGAAGTTTTGTTGTTGTTGCAGGATGGCAACTTTTTAATCTGTTATTGAGTGTCCAGGAAGATTGAAGTGTTCTCCTACAGGTTTTTGTATTACCATTCCAGAAATCTAAGTTGAGTTCATTTATTCTTTTACGTAGAGCCTGTCCAGTTTGGCCAAAGTATATGACAGAGGGACATTGCTGGCACATGATGACATATATTACATTAGTCGCAGTGGATAGCATGTGATTAGTAGAGGTGCAGGTGAATGAGCCCCTGATGGTGTGATTGATGTGGTTAGGTCCTGTGACAGTGTTGCTGGTGTAGTTATGTGAGCAGAGTTGGCACTGAGGTTTGTTGCAGGGATTGATTCCAGAGTTAAAATTACTGTTGTGTGGTTTATAGTTGCTGGTTAGAATTTGTTTCAGGTTTGTGGACTGTCTGTAGGTGAGAACGGGCCTGCCTCTCAAGGTCTGTGAGTGAGGGATCATTGTCCAGATGGTTTGTAGATCTCTGATGATGTGCTGGAGAGGTTTTAGCTGAGGACTGTAGGTGATGGCCAGTGGTATTCTGTCGAGAGAAGGTCCCCCCAGAGCTTCCACACAACATTTTTTGTCAAAAGAGTGTGCCAACTGTAGCCAGACAGCCAGCCCCCTCTCAGACCAGCATTGCTGGGAAAACAAGGGAGCCAAAACAACAGGGCACTTAACGTAAACTCCAGCACAGCCTTTGAAGCTGCAAGAAAGCACAGGTGTGCTGCTACAATGTGCCTCTGGGAACATATACAACGATTAGGCTCACAGCAGGCAGAGGAGCTGTGACAGACATGGATCTTAGTCCCTACTGATGAGATGATGCACACACACTTACATTTCACATGGGAAAGATATTTACCCTAATAAAAGTAATGTCCAGTAGTCAAAACTTATTGTTTCTCTCCCTTGCAAGTGTAAACTACTCTTGCGAGAGCTGGCGTCACCCAGACAGACCAGCCCCCATTTGGCATAAGAAAGGAGAAAGAGAATAAAGGAGTACAGAGGTATAAATATGGGACCTACAGCACCATGATTTTTGAGTGCTTTTCACTATCTATCTGCTGGTCAGATAAGTGACAGCCTCCCAAGGCGCCTGCAGCTGAAAGGGTCCCTAAGCCTTGTCCCTTATCCGTCTTTCCGCGGAACTGAGTGACCAATCCTGGCTTGGCACTGCTGGAATCGAGAGATGCAAGGAGGGTAAGAAGCACCCACACCTGATCTCCTATCTTTAGTGTACACATATTTTGAAATAGAGCTCTATACTTTGTTTTCTTTCTTTAGGATCGTGGCTTCAGTTTTGTAACTTGTTTGTGTGTGTAACATCTATACATTTAAATAAGAAGGCACTAGCAATTTTGGAACCACATGATTAGAATCTAGTTTAATAAATTTTGGTAACTGTTTGTGCATAAGCCTGACTTGTTTCCCTGAGTTACTGTAAAGCAGCCAACACAATTAAAGAACCTCAGCCGTTTTGGCTATAAAGCCTGGCCATTAGGTGAGAGTACTAAGAGCCTAGCGTTGAGTTTTGCTGCCTCCACGGGGCAAACTCTTGGGGCGCCTGTCAGTCAATCCTGACTGCCCGCCGCGAAAGGACAGTGAGTCCTAGCGGTTAAAGTCACCGGTGTGGAAAGGCTCTTAGTGCTGCCATTGGGGCACCTGTCAGTCAGTGTTGACTGCCCGCTGCGAAGGGGCTCTGAGCTCTAGCAGTTAAAGTCACGGGTGTTTAGGACCTTGGGGCATCCGTCAGCCTGGCCCGGGATGCCCGCCGCGAAGGGACAGTGAGTCCTAGCCGTTAAAGTCACGGATGGTATAAAACGGGCATAGCTGGCACCTCACCAAACATCCTTGGCCATCGGCTAACACCAACTTAAAGGCACTCTTCCTCAGCTGGGAGAGGCAGAAGGTTGCCAGTGAATGTGCTGAGTTTTGTTGAGATATTGTCAACAAATCCCATTTTGTGCGTGGATGCTCCACTACTTTTGTCAACAAAAACAGGGTTTTGCCAGCAAAACTTACTATAGTGTAACCCCAAACCAAACAAAGGAGGACTAGAGTAGTTATTAGCTGATGTAGTTAGATTCCTGCAGTATCAGTATACATGCTACTTTGCATGATATTTACTGTTCTGGCTTGCATAAGCCTTCTCACAATGCCTTCCACTGACAGTACAATTGATACATGCATTTCTGGTGAGTGTGGGCATAGTTTATGCAAGACCAAAGTGCAGAGATGTACAAACAATACAATTGCTAAGGAGCTGTATACCAGCATAAGTTAGGCTCATTTACATTTTTAGTGTAGAAGTTCCCAAAGTAAATGGTAAACATTATTTTCATTATATGCACAAACACTGAAAAATATTTCTGTTGTTGAGCATCAAAATTTTCTGATATGCAAAGTAAGAAACTTGAGAACGCATTACAGTTTGATTTGCAGATCACTACTTTGTATATATTGACAGGATATTGGCTATTTGAATTGTAGAACTAGTAGAGCTTTACCTTTTTGAATTTGAATATCTATTTTTATTAAATAATTATTGTATGATTCTTATTATTTCCCACTATGGTGAACATTTAATTCAATAAAAACTTAAAAAAACCAGAGCTTAAAACCCCATAATTTTGTGCAAGTGGAAAAATTTAAATAGCTAGAAACAGATACAAGATTAAAATAAACAGTGATATTTTCCACAGAAATTATGAAAAAAAAACTTGCCAAACTAAAATACATATAGTCTATGATAAAGAGTAAAACAGTGTAACAGAAAAGGAGTCCAATAGATAGCTTTTAATGAGAGTCACATTCCACCATGATGAATCTCAAAACAATCTGCTGCTGTTATTATAAAGAGCTTACACCAGTCAAAAATACCTGAAACCTCTTAAGCCACAACTGTTGGCTGCTCTATGGATTGTTCTGTCCAGAAGAAAGGTAAACAAACTTGTACAATGTCTTTCAGGGCTTATTAAATTAATATAATATACTGATAATGTAGTTTCTCAATGTAGTTACCATGAACATTGTTTCTTTTCACATCTAAATTGGATATCCTTTGGTATTATGGGTCACTCCTTGGCCTCAGCCAAGGGAGTATAACAATGAACTTGAACAGTGAAATGCAGTTGCTTCTGAGGGGAAGTAACCATTCAGAATTGGGTGCACAGGTGTATCATTCTGTCAGATAGCATTTTAATTCAAGAAGGAATTACCTATTACTGGTAGAGCTGGTGGGAAACTCAATTTTCCATTGTTTTGGAAATTCTGTGATTTCAAAAACCTTTGTTCTGAAATTGAAAAAAATCAAAGGTAAGAATTTCCCAATATATGGAATTCAAACAGCAATAATAACAAAAAATATCCCCACAATGCACATTTAGGGTAGGGTTTGTTTGATACATTGAAATGTTTTATTCTGATTTTTACTTTTCTCATGTTAGATTCCAAAATTTAATACAAGGAGCTAAAAAATGAATGGAATGGAATAGAAAATCAGAAGATCAAAACATTTAGACTTTCTCAGAATGCTCCTCTGCTATTTTTCTCCCTAAATGTTCTCAAAATGTTTGCACCAAACACATTGACTCTGGTAAATGGCATTTTTCCAAAGAAAACCATTCTATCTGAAAACTTCCAGACAGCTCTAATCACCAGCTGTAGCTGTTAAGTGCCAAGGAAAGGTCTATGTGTCTTTCTGTACACTTCTCTCTGTGGATGGAATGCTCACCCTGCCTTATTTTGCTGCACCATATTCCACCCCCTAATTCAAATCCCTCTGTAAAACACTCAGATACTGAGACACCCACGGATGTGGGGAAGTCAGGATATTTCACACTGCTTGGATTGCCATCACTAATCATTCAAAAAATAATAATAATCCGAAAAAAATTGATTTAAAAATCCTGCCATTTAAGAACCTTTTGTTTTTTACAGGCCTGGATCATGCTTTTAATTTGTCTATCTTTCTGAGTACCTAGATTACACTCTGCTTCTATTGTCAGGCTTCCCCCCATAAATATCAGGAGTAGGTGTTTAGTTGTATTTTTAAATTAAAGGTGAGCATTTCCCTTAATCACCTGTGTCATTAGCTGGACCTTTTAACATTGTTGCAAATCCGTAATTTAATCCTATGTGAGTTGTGTCTATTTTATATACATGTTTTTTTTCTGTAGAAAATTATAGTATTTATCCTAGATACTTTATATGGTTCCCTTTACCATAATACCTCAGAATCATTAATGTATTTATCCTAACCCCTCTGCTGTGAGATAGAGAAGTTTTATTATCACCATTTTACAGATAGAGAACTGAGACACTCCCAGAAATCACATAGGGAGTCTACAGAGGAGCAAAAAATTGAACCCAAGTGTCAGACTATTGCCCTGTCCATTGGCCTATCGTTCACCGTAAGTCCAATACTACAACAGGCCTCCATGTGCATGTATGGTGCTTATTACATGACCAGGAAATAGTCACAAATATTGTACGCATGACCAATATTTTCTGCTCCTTCATCCCATTCTTGCTGCACTGTTATAAGCTCCTCCAAGCCTGAGCTTTAACCTTGGTTTTAGTTCTTGTGGGATGATACCAGTTAATTAATAATAAATAAATAAGGAAAAAATCAGATAATCTACATTTAGCCCAAATTTTTATATAATTTTGTTTTCCAGCTCTTTTTGTTAATTTGACACCTTTCTTTCATGTTGTGTCATTTCAAGTTTCTTGTACTGAGGTATCATGCCGAATGGTCCAGGTGGATGAGAGAGGTATGCAAAATGAAGTATCAGGGAATGAGTTTTGAAAAAAAAAGAGATTTTTTAACAACCAAAATCTAGTCAATAAAAAAAAAAACCTGTAACAATAAACAAACAAGGAAACAAACAAACTCATCAAGCAAAGCTCGTCTCATATAATATTCTCTGTTATTTGGACGAAAAAATCAAAATAAAAGTTACTTTTGCTAGTCAGTTTCTTCAAGGAAGAAAATAAATATTCATGCTTTGGACTTTAAAATGTTTTGACTATTAAAATAATACTAAATAATAAATAACGCCTTGGATTACTAAAAATAATAACAATAAATAATACATTAGAAAGTCAACTTTGTGCTAAGCAAGACAAACAAATGACATGAAATGTTTCTCAAGCATTATAAATGAGTTAATAAAATCCCCCCCAATATATAAGTAATAAAATGAAAACTTTGTAGAGAATAAAAATGTTTATGTAATAAGGAAAATAAAACCTTTAGATATGATTCTGTGATACACTGCATGCAATCCATGAAATTTATGCTGTGTGAGCTTTGATCCTGGAACCTTTGTTGGAAAATATGGTTAGTTTTGGTCCAAAGACATTGATCCTGATTCTGATCTTCATGTAAATGTATTGATTTAGATGGACTTACTTCTGATTGATATCAGTATGAGACCAGAGGGACAGATTAGACTCTGCTCTTATTTGGTGTATGGGACAGAGGTATTCATGTTCTGATAGATGAACACTGAAAGGAGGATGGGTCATTTGTTTCCACTTCCCATTCACCTGGGCTATCGGAGGTTAGTGAAATCCATGAAGATGATTAGGATGGAGCGTGCAGCAACCTGCATGACATTTGGGGAAAGAAGCATTGGTTTCAGGAGAGGAGTGTTTGGAGGAGGCACCAAGAAGTCAGTCTGTGTATCCATGACTAGGATGTTACATGCAGTTGAACTATCTCTGTAAACCATTCTTTTTATGAGATTTTACATTGAAAAGCATGAAATATTTTTGCGTTATTCACCATCACAAAGGACATGAACCAGGGACCAAAAAGGACATTTGTGGAGAGCTCTGTCTTACAACATTTTACAGCTCTGGAAATGCTGGCTTGGAATTATAATGAAGGTTAATCCTTTTAGGATGCAGAACATCTAAATGGCAAGAATGAAGGATTTGGTGAAAATGAGAAGTCTTATGTGGCAACAGTCACCTTAAAGACAGAATTGCTGTCAGGCAATAAACGTAACTTTTTCAAGAAAAGATTGAGTGATGATTAGACTTTATACTGCCTGAGAATGGGTGAGGTGTTAGTTGGCAATCAATTTTTCCTTGGGGATAAAGGAGGTTAAGACTTCTGAGGGGCTAAAATATGAGTTGGAAACTCTGATAATGCAGAGAAAAGAAATCTATTGGGCTGCATCGACACTACAAGAAAAATTGGAATTTATAAGTTTGAATTTGACCATCCTCACCTCCACAAGTGCTCCTCAAAAAGTCAACTTATTGCTGCCATACTCAATTGGCAGACATCGAATGTTGCCAGTAGTGCAGTAGTGCATTGTGAGAACCTATGCCACAACTCCCTCCTCACTGTAGCATTCTGGGTATGCTCGCTGGACTTTGAGATCATCTCCCCACATTGCATTTTCCTCATGCCCCTCCCATGGTAAGCAAACATCCTTTTTTCCCATTGGTAGGAAGGAAAAGTAGGTCGTCCACAGAGATGGCAAAAATGCTTGCAGAAATGTTTTTCTTCTGTAGCTGAATTCTCAACTGGCCCTCCACTGAGTGTCGCCTTTCCTATGATTGCATCCAATCCCTGAAAATAATACAGGGACCCAAACTGTATTCTCAGAGTTTGAAGAAAGAGGATAGAAAAGTCTAGGGAAAAAAATCGGCTTTCCACTTCACTACACAGATATTGTCAACATGGGTGATGGCAGTGAACTTTTAATTTATAACTTATAATAGAAAAAGGAATCTCAATTAGTCCCCCTCCCTGTGTTTCTGAGGGGATGAAAGCATGAAGACAGACAGGAGATGTTAGCAAAAAGATTTTACACCCAAAATTTCAAACTTTGGCAAGATGTGTGTGGGTGCTGTGGTCTGTGGCTGCAGAACCATTTGGAATGTTGAAGTAGCTGAAGTAGCCCCCCACCCCACTCCAGCTATCTTAACCACTGGGAGAGATATACCCCCCAGTGGCATCAAGGCCCCAGATATCGTTAGCCAATGGGAGACACTTCCCCCTGGTGGCTGCAAGCCCCACTAGTCCCTTATAAGGGGTGGGGGGGTTCAGTTGGGGGCCAGTTGAAGTGGCCCTCCCAAGTGTCTTAGCTGCTGGGGGAGATTTCCCCCTGGTGACAGCAAGCCCCTGAATATTTTAGCCTCCAGGGGAGATTTTTCACCAGCGGCTGCAAGCCCCAGTGGTCCCACGCCAGGGGCATGGGTGAGGGGTTCAATAGAGGGCCAGTTGAAGTGTTCCCTACAACTATCTCAGCAGCAGGGGGATACCTCTCCCTGGTGGCTGCAAGCCCGTGAATATATTAGTCACTGGGTGGAGACTTCCCCCCAGTGGCTGCAAGCCCCCGACTATTTTTCCTGCCCTTAGAGTCCTAAATGCGCACAAGTCAGGACTTGGTGCTGCCTGGCAGTGTGCTCAGCACCAAATGGCCAGCATGTCCTTTTACTGTGTTAGGAGCTAGCCACGTGACGTGGCTGAGTGTGGGAAAGACCCTGAATGTATGGTGCCTGTCGGGGAGGGAGCAGGGTTTGCGCACAAAAGTAAACCACTGAGAAGAAGTTTCTTCATGTCTTATGCAAGCATGACCCCCACAACAGCCTTGCTGCCACGTGGTACGGCGAGGCAACTGCTGGCGTCAGGCAGCACAGAAAAAATAACAAGCGTAGAGACAGCCACAAACTCCCTGCAGGGGCTATTTGTAATGGGTAGATGTGCTCACAGCATTAATACCAAAGAAAGAAAGACATTTCTCAGGCTCTCATACAAACATGAGCTGTGAGCCACAGGCTTCCTGGTCCTGCTTTGAAATTCACTGTAGGAACAAAGTCTGGACACCGTGTAGAGTCAAGCAGGAGGGTTTATTACGCACAGCTCTGGCACAGTGCCAGTTCGCTTGTTAGACTCAGTGGACACTGTCAAGTAATAGGTTACAAGTAATTATATAGGATATCAATGGGTGGTGAGAAACAATGGGATGAGAGGTCTCAAGCCCCTGGTTAGTTGGTGGCAGCAAGACATGATGAGAACAATAAGCCAATAATCTAATAGGTTACCCAATGACTCCACCCATAATTTATGTGCAACATTTTGTACAATACACAGGTGGTTTTCTTTAGCAATCTGTCTAAACAACATATGAATTGATTCTAGTCTTGCTTACGTATCCATGGGAGTAGTGATGCCTTTGCTCAATTGGGTATGATCCACAGATTCATGTCTGAAGGAGTTAAAATAAAATAATGATAAAACATAACAAACATTACTTATTTGTTACACATTGTTCT
The DNA here is from genome assembly GCF_033958435.1 of Carettochelys insculpta. Classification (NCBI taxonomy): domain Eukaryota; kingdom Metazoa; phylum Chordata; order Testudines; family Carettochelyidae; genus Carettochelys; species Carettochelys insculpta. Next base: position 85,126,523 of record NC_134138.1, on the reverse strand, counting down.
TATATCCGATCCCCTGGGCTAGTGAACTAGGGAGATATCTTATAAAATATACTGGAAAAGGGAGGGGGAGTATCTCATGCTTGTCAGCTCAGGCTTGTCTCAAAGTCTCTAGACTGGGCCTTGGAGCACAATTGCTGTGGTTATTATCTCTTTCTCTAGATTATGAGAAAGCTATGGCCTTGCTTGTACGTTCCTGCTCACACTAGCTGCATTTGTGAAACATGATACATGTTATGAGATAATTAGGTCTTAAACCAGGATAAATGAAATTTGGGCATAAGACTGGAGGGGACTCTTAACAGAAACCATACTGTGCATTAGATTTTTGGACTTTTCATCCTACATTCACAGTGTTCCTGTTACCTAATTCCTGTGCACCTGGAGAGCAGCCGCCAAAGCAGAGCACTGAGAGGCATTATGGATTACATTTGGGACACCTCTGGAGGCTAATAAATACAATTTTAAGATGTAGCACTTCCACACTGGCCTTAAATTGAACTTTTGAATTTGAACTTGCCTCTATACCTGTCAGGTAATGACGATATTGTAATCTAAATATTAGTGCTCCCCAAATCGAGCTAATGGTATTTAAAGTTAAGATAGTCATATGGTAATATCAAGCTAACTGCCTTAAATTCGAATTTATCTTGTAGTGTAGACCTAACCTCACTATCAGTGTGTTTATATAGACAATGAAATCATAAACCTACATACAACCTGAATTTCCCTCTGGTGCGGAGAATGTGTGTAACACAGTTTAAGCCCTGCACTGAGACTGTTCAGAAGAATGATCACATAAAGGGGCCTTCACGTACCCTGTACACTGTAACAGGGTCTTTGCCAAGAGTGATGGGGCAGAGCAAGAAATGGGCCTCAGACCTGAAATAAGTGGTATGGAAGAGCTACTGTCACTGTTCCCACACACAGTCTTCATTAAAGACAGCAATGGGGGCTGTGCTGTAGCATTGGACCTTGGCTCTGGGCTGTTGGTGTATATTTTGCCTTTCTCATGACTTCCTATTTCAGTTGCATTAAGCCTGGCATCTTCTAACTTTTTTCTTCTATCATGCCCACTGCTGGGTTATCTAAGCCTACTGAACATGTATTAAAAGATGAGCAAGAAGACTCCTTTGCATGCTTGCTCTCTCTCTCTCTCTCTCTCTCTCTCTCTCTCTCTCTCTCTGTAGAAAACATCATAGCAACAGATTCATTTACTAATTTAAGGTAATGTGTACAGCTGTTATCACCACAGAAGCCAAACAGCTCCAATAACTAATAAGACAACCAAATTACCTCCAGAAAGCAGGCCACCTCTCCCCTCAACTCTTAGGTGTGTGGTTTTATAACACATTATAGCTACGTCTACACGAGAATGCTACATCGAAAGAGCTTATTTCGACGTAGCAACATCGAAATAAGCTATTTTGATGAATAGCGTCTACACGTCCTCCAGGGCTGGTGCCATCGACGTTCAACGTCAATGTTGGGCAGCACCACATTGAAGTAGGCGCTTCAGGGGAGCATCTACACACCAGAGTGGCCCACATCGAAATAAGGGTGCCAGGAACAGCTGCAGACAGGGTCACAGGGCGGACTAGCACTTCCGGGACAACAGCTAGCCGCTCCCTTAAAGGGCCCCTCCCAGACACATGCAGCCTGCACAGCACGCGGTCTGCAGAGCCACAGGCATGCACACCTCGGCGAAGCAGTATGGACCCCCAGCAGCAGCAGCAGCAGCAGCCAGAGGTCCACCCAGCCGCCCCTGCAGGAGCAGTGCTCGCCCTGCTCAATGCTATGCAGGAGGCTGCTGATCACCTTCTAGTCACAGAAGAAGAGGAGTTGCCCCCAGGGGAGGAGGAAGCAGCCCCAGACCCTGCTGTCCTCAGCGCCCCCCTTCCCCCCCGCCGCACACACCACCGGTTGTGGAGCTACCCCACGAGCACAGACTGGTGGGAGCGGCTGCTGCTCGGCGAGTGGGACAACAACCACTGGCTCCAGAACTTTCACGTGAGCTGGCAGACATTCCTGGAGCTCTGCCAGTGGCTCACCCCTGCACTGAGGCACCAGGACACTGCCATGTGGTGTGCCCTCACGGTCGAGAAACAGGTCGGCATCGCTGTCTGGAAGCTGGCTACTCCAGACAGCTACCGATCCGTGGGGCAGCAGTTTGACGTGGGCAAGGCCACCGTCGGGGCTGTCCTCATGGAGGTAAGAGGAGCCACGGGGGCGGGGCCCTGGGTGTGGAGGGGAGCCCTGGGGGTGGAGGGCCGGACACACCCTGCACTGGTGCTGTCTCATGTCCTTCCCATGCAGGTCGTCTGCACCATCAACACCCTGCTCCTCCACAGGCTCGTGGGGCTTAGAGACCCGGATGCCGCCATCGCAGGGTTTGCCAGCCTGGGCTTCCCAAATTGCTTTGGGGCTCTGGATGGGACCCATATCCCCATCCAAGCTCCAGAGCACAATGGAAGACGCTTCCTGAACAGGAAAGGCTACCATTCGGTGGTCCTCCAGGCCTTGCTGGACAGCCGAGGCCGCTTCCTGGACATTTATGTGGGCTGGCCTGGCAGCACCCACGACACCCAGGTGTTCAGGAATTCGGGCCTGTGCCACCAGCTGCAGGCGGGGACCTACAACCCTCAGTGGGAGATCCCTGTGGGGGACACCACCATGCTCCTCTGCGTCGTCGCAGATGCGACGTACCCCCTCCGGCCCTGGCTCATGCACCCTTAAATGGGCCATTTGTCAGCCAGACAGGAGCGCTTCAACACACGCCTGAACCGTGTGGGCCAGGTGATTGAGTGCACTTTTGGCCACCTCAAAGGGCGCTGGAGGTGTCTCCTCACCCGCCTGGATGCAGGCCCCACCAACATCCCCCAGATTGTGGGCGTGTGCAGCACACTCCAGCACCTGGTGGAGAGCAAGGGGGAGGCCTTTCAGGGCTGGGCTGTGGAGGCTTGGCAGGGCTGATGTGCAGTCACCCGCTACCCGCAGTCGCCAGGTGGACCCCGAGGCGATCCGGGTCCGGGAGGCCCTGCAGGCCCATTTCGACCAGACCATGGGGTAAACACTTTCAGGCCCCCCACTGCACCCCCCCATCCTCCACAACACTCCCTGCCCCCACGCCCACACCACAGAGCACCCAAGAGCACACCCACCCCCAACTTTTCTTGCAAATAAAATAGACCTTTTGTTCTTGAAACCACAAAATAGTGAATTCTCTTATTATTAATACAAATATATATATATATATATAAATAATGGTGGAACAAAAGGGGGGAACTATTTACATGGGGGGCAGGTATCATAAAAGAACAGGGGTCTAATTCAAACTATATACAAAATAATGGGGATATGTACAAAGGGAGAGTGGGGGGGCCACATCCTGGGCCCCTCACCCCCTACTGTCCAGCGCCTGGGGTTGGCGGATACGACCTTCGCCTCGGCCTCAGCCCTGGCTGAGGCTGGCTGGGGGCCGGGTGAACTGGCAGATACGGCTGGCGGGTGTCAGCAGGCCCCAGGTCCCCCTCGGCGGAAGGCCCCGGGGTGGCGGACGGCGGTGGGCCGGTGGGTGGAGCAGCGGGTGGAGCGGCGAGTGGAGCGGGCAGAGTGGTGGGCAGCACGGCATGGGGAGCCAGGTAGTCCGCTATGCACTCAAAAGTGCTGCCCGTCCACCCACAGGTGCTGCTCCAATGCCTCCAGCTGCCGCTGGAGGGTCGTGAGCAGCTGGGGGTCTGTCGCCGTCCTCTGGTGGTGCTGGGTCCTCCGTCAGCCCTGCCCTGGGGCTGGTCAGTGCTCTGCCAAGGGGCTGGCCTGCAGCGATGGCCCCAGTGGGCTCTCCGGGACCACTGACACCTCGCCGGCGCTCTCCGGGCCCTCCGATGGTGCAGCTGCGGAACACAGGGGGGGAAGAAGAGTGGAGACAGCTGTTAGTGTGGCCCCCGAGCCGTGGCCCTTGTCCCCCTACCCCTCTGCTGCTGGTTCCCCATCCCCATCCCTGGGAGATGCTGCTGCTGATGATGGGTGTCCCATCCCACCCCCCTGGGGGACCCTAGGTTCCACTACCCCCATCCCCAGGGGCATGGCAGTGTCGTGCTGCGGGGGCAGGGACTGATGCAGTCTTCTGAGGGACATGCCACTGCTGTCCTTGTGGCCATGGTCATCTGGGCATGTGGAGGGCCCTGGTCATGTCTGTTGTCCCTGCCCCTCAACCCCGGGGGTGTGCACCGGGGGGGTACATACCTGACGGTCCGCTCCCACTGTCGGGGGACACCCTCTGGGCAGATGACCTGCTGGAGCTCTGGGACGGCAGGATTATTTGGAGCCCCCTCGTCACTACAGGAGGACTCCCCCCCCTCCTCCTCCGGCATCCCCGGGGGTGGGCTCCTGGGGGGGCCCCTGGGGTGCGGGGCTTGTCTCCGGGACAGACTCTGCCTCTGGGGCCTGCTGGGGCTCGTCGGCCGAGGTGTCAAGAGTGGCCAGCCGGGAGGAGTTGTACTGGGGGCCCAGGATTTCCCTGAGCTCCCTGTAAAAGGGGCAAGTGGCGGGGTCGGCCCCAGATCGGCTGGCCGCATCCCGGGCCTGAGAGTAACCCTGCTGCAGCTCCTTGACCTTACTCCTGACGTGGTCAGGAGTGCGGGCAGGGTGACCCTGGGTGGCCAGGCCCTTGGTCAGCCGAGCAAACGCATCCACATTCCGCCTCTTGCTCCCCATTACCTGGAGCACCTCCTCCTTGCTCCAGAGCCCCAGCAGGTCCCGGATCTTGGCCTCCGTCCAGGAGGGGCCCCGCTGCCTCTTCCAAGCCTGGCTGCCAGGCTGGGAGCCCTGGCTCCCCTTGGGGGGGTGCCCTGGGCATGCTTGGGGGGCTGGCGGGCGGCCATTGCAGCGGGGGGGTGTCTTGGGGCTGCAGGGAGGTGTGCAGGTTAGCCGCGTGTTACTGCTGCTGCCTGCACTCGCTCTCAGCTTCCTGCACAGGAAGGCAGGGGGAGGGGAGCTTTAAGGGGCCACTGCACGCGGTGACCATAGAGCTCAGGGGCTGGAGAGAACGTCTCTCAAGCCCTCAGCTGATGGCTGCCATGGCGGACCCCGCTCTTTCGATGTTGCGGGACGCGGATCGGCTACACGTGTCCTACCTCAACGTTCAACATCGAAGTAGGGCGCTATTCCCATCCCCTGATGGGGATAGCGACTTCGATGTCTCGCCGCCTTACGTCAATGTCAACTTCAAAATAGCGCTCACCCCATGTAGACGTGGCAGGCGCTATTTCGAAGTTGGTGCGGCTACTTCAAAGTAGCCGGCACGTGTAGACACAGCTTAAATGTGTGGTAGTGACTGATTTCTTCCCATTGCTACATAGTTGCTTGTAGAAGTGCTTATTTAAATTACTATGCTTTGTAGCAGTATACCGGGAGTTGCTGGAATTTGGGTTGATCTCCTGGGAAAGTTTGTTCCATAATAACAGTAATGAGCATGATGTAATTATTTGGGTAGGCAGAACTGTGGCCCCATTGCTGAGATTGTATTTGCAGTACCATCAGAAGATGACACTGAACTTCATGACAGAGTAAACAGATACTAGAAAATAGTCGTGCATCTCGGTAGCACAGAGAAAGAACAACCTCTTGGCGTGACTATTGCTGGGTGACTTGCTTAGCTCAGAAAAGAATCAATGAAATTTCTAATGCCTCATTCCTTTCTTTGCTAATGCCAAATCATGCCAGTATTTTAAATATGTGGGTTTTTTATAATCTATTACCAGGAAAGTTTGCAGTTGACTGAGGACAACTTGCAGACAAGCTAGATGTTGCTGAGAAACTCAGGTTGCTGCTACACTATTATTGTCCTGTTGGGGGTGCCATGGTAATGAGGCAATTCAAAGCAGGCTAATGAGGCTCTGACATGCATATTCAGCACCTCATTAGCATATTGGCAGCCATATGAACAGACTCTGAATTGCAGATTGACAGTGAAGATGGGGGCAGCTTCGAAATAAACACCCCACTTCAACATTTCCTGATTTTGATCTCATTCTGTGGGAGTAAGGGAATGTCAAATTGGGGTGCTTATTTTGAAGCTGCCCCCATCTTCACTCTCTATCTGCAATTTGAAGTCTGTTCACATGTTGGCCATTATGTTAATGAGGCACTGAATATGCATGTCAGCACCTCATTAGCCTGCTTCGACTTGCCTCATTACCATGGCACCTCCAAAGGGACAATAGTGTAGCAGCAGCCTCAAATGAAGGTTTATAGGCCTGTTTGGCAGAGAAAATGGTATAACTGGATGGATTTAACTGGGTAACTTGCCTGTGTGTGGGATGAATGTTATACCACCTACACACACGTGTCTGCTGACGGCTATCTGATTAGTGTGGTTTGCCTATCTGAATAGGTGTTGGAGACGTTCAACTTCATTTAATAGCTTTCTTTTTACAAGAATAACTATTCTCATCCCATTATCTTTCCAGTAATAGAACTTGGAATTAAATAAGGAAAAGTCCTTTCAGATTATCATTCCCATCTGCCTATCACTGCAGAATCAACACATGCATTCTCTATATACATAATACTCTCCTGCGTTCTTCTCTTTCCATTGGCAGATTTGAGGGTAGGGTTTCCAACACATCATCTGAGACATCATTACACAATAAAAGACTTCACATTAGGAAATTTTCCTGCTATTCTCTTATAAAAAAATCTTTTAGAACTTAATGTGAATAAAATTGACCACGTTTCACAGAAATTATTCTTTAAAACATTCTTGTTTAATAGAGAATACTATCTGTTCAATATAATTTTAAGACTTCCTGTATTAATATAGACTTATAACTCTGTGGGAGAATTGGCTAGTATAAGAATAGTATAGAAAGGTTATCATTCTCCATTAAATTATATAGAACCTTTTCATAAGGAATTCTGAATACATTTTCCTTTGCTGGGTAATGATTGGGGATGGAAGAAAGAATTCAGATACAATAAGAAGAGACCTCAACTTGTATCCTAATTCTGAGGTTAAAGATAGAGTGTGATTTGAGAGAGTGAAACGTATCCAGTCATTTCCATACCTTCCGATTCTAGGTCTAGAAGCAGAGGTACCCACATACTGCTATTCACTTAATATTTTTAGCAATTCTGGTAGCAGAAAGTACCAGAAAGTTCTGTGAAACTTTTCTTGCAATATTTCCAGTTCAACTGGTAAAGCCAAAAGTTGTACTGTACTGTATTTCAGAGAAGGATTTTGACATACTGGACTGATTTACAGTACCTTTTTTGGCCTACTCATCACAATTACTAATTTCATTTCACAAGAATGTTATATTCTTCACAATACAGATTTCCTTAGCATGAAATAATTAGTTTTTTTTCCTGAAAAGTTGTATTTGATTAGTTTTATAGTTTGTTCAGTGCAGTCTCATCCATTATCTATTTATCATTCTGTCCACTCACAGTGGGAATGGCCCACCTTAGCGTTAGATGTCAGGGGAATTGGTGCCTAGGGACATACACAAGTGTTCATTTCCCTTCCAGTTAATGATACCTTGTTTTCTACTGGTCTGTGTGTCAGTCATTTAAGTCCAAGACTGGCTGCCATTTTAGATTCAGGAGCTGAGCAGATCCCGTTATAAGAGAGACATGGCAGGTCCTCATAATGCTTTTGGTAAATATTTACAGTAAAATGTCCTCAGGAACCATTTGGATTATTTCCTATTATTAGGACAGAGGAATACTTGGACGTCCAGTGTTCCCCTCTGCCTGCTCCAAGTCTCAGGTCCCTGCTTCCAAATGCAACAATCAGCTATGGTGCAGGGCTGGCCAGAAGCTCCGGGGTCCCCTCCCCTCAAAGTGGGTTGGAGACCGCCCCCCCATCTATGACAGCTTGGAGTTTGGGTCACCCTTCCACTCATGCCAACTGGGCACGTTCTGTCACCTGCAGCTGTGGGGATTAATTGGAGTTGTCAGATCCCACTCCCCAAGTCCCTCAAAGGCTGTAAGCTGCTTGATAACTCCTTCCAGTCAAGAACTGCAATGTACCCTCACTGTCCATGGTGGCTTACATCTCAGGTGGCCTCTGCAGGTGGCAGAAATACCCTGCAACTCTGAGATGGTATGGGTGGTGGTAGACCACAGGAGGTCACAGAGGACATGGGCTGAATTCATGGAGTTTCTTAAAAGTCAGGGATTCCAGGCCTTCCATGACATCTGTGACAAAGTACCACAGCCCATAATACAGGTATAGGTTTCTCACACATGTCATCCCAGTAAACAAAATATATGAAAGGTGATTCCATACCCAGTGGTGTAGTTGCAATTTGGAAAGTCATATAGTCATGCCAGGGCCCATGAAGTTATAGGCACAACCTGAAAAGCCACTCAGGGAAAGTACGACTGGCACAGCTCCTGATATTGGGGGATCTTTCTGGAGTGATTCCTGTCCCCAAGCATGAGCAGGCTGGTAAGAACATGTAGAGAAGGCATGGGGGGATGTGTGAGGAATTGTGGAAGGGTAAAGACATGCCCCTCCCAGAGATGGACCACAAGGTAAAAGCATCAGCCCCTTTGCATGGGACATGGAAGTGGGGCGTATCCATTAAGCCAGGGCTGGTGTGGAACTGGGTGGAGCTGGCATACTGGATTGGAACTGTTGAGGATAGGAGGAGATGGAGGGAAGCTGGTGGGGTCTGGAACATAGATGAGGAGCTGAAAAGGGGGTTAGGTCTGGAGCTGAATGGGACCATGGTAGGAGCTGAGGGAGAGATTTTGGGAGCCTGAAACAGCACTAGAGGAACTGAGGGCTGGATTGGAGGAAGCTGGAGGGGGTTAAGGCACAAGGGCGGTGGGGATGGATGAGAACTGGAGGGGACTGAGAGGGAGTGTGTGGGAGCTGGTAAGGATCTATAGGGGGACCATGAGGGAGCTGGAGGAGAGCTAGACAGGATATGGGGGCCTGGAGGGACTGGAGAGGAGGTAGGAGATGGGTGCTATATTGGTGCTTTGCGAGAACTTGGGGGAGAAGGAGGATGGATGGGGATTCTGGAGGAACTAGGCAGGAGGGAGGGACTGAAGGAAGCTGGACTGGGTTAGTGAAAGAAATAGAGGGGGATGAAGTCTGGAGTCAGGAAGGGCACCCCTAACCTATTACTGCTCCAGATCCTCTGAATCCATCTTATTCCCTGGTCCCTATTTATGTGTCCATGGTGTAGCTTCATTGCTCAAAAGAAAATCTGATATGGGGTCTTTACAGGGTGTGTCCTCTCCTGCCTGATGCAGAGCCCAGCTACCCAGCAGTTCATCCTACAGAGTTTGTGTAGCAGAATGGCTGGTATGAAGGTCCTCCAGTCCTCCTTAGTCATGCAGCCACCCATCCCAGACCCAACCTGTAAACCACCAAATAATACCACTATCACTTGCATTGCAGCTCTTGAAGTGTTATGTATTGTAACTGAAAACGAAACAAAACAAAGCAAAACAAAAAATGGTTCTTGCTATTTTAGTTGCATACCCAGGACATAGGGTATGAATTGTGCAAGAGATCAGATTTTGGGTTAACTTTTCTATGCCTGGTCCAGGTTTGAAGTTTTCATCTTGCAGGATCAGCAGTCATGACCATCTAGGAATGACTTGATTTTCTTTTAAAGGAAATATTGTTCTATATATCGATTGTGAAGCAAGAATGCTGGAAAGTGGATAACATGCTGAGCTCAAGGAGAACAGTGTTTCAAAAACTTAAAAAAAAAAATCAAAGTAAAATGGCATGTTCCTGATCCAATTTATGGGCGATTTGCTTTCAGAAAGCCACAGGAAATCATTTGTAATTGTAACTCATCTTCCCAGCAATCCATTCCATGATGCTGAATTAATCCGAACTCTGACCAAGCACTAAATAACATGATTAGTTTGCTTACAGCTATTTAGAAACAGTGTAATGTTAAAGAATATAGAGACAAAGCTTCCAGTTTTCAGTATCTACTTACTACTTAGTTCAGGGACAGCAAGGTTGATGGCAGGGAGTCTTCTTATTATGTTCTCAAGGTTCACAGAAAAGTTATTTGAAATTCTCACAACCGTATTAAATTTGTATTGAGCTACCTTTGGTTTATTATCAGAATTTTTTCTTTAGATGGGAGCTGTCACACATTTTCTTTTTCTATGTAGTATGAAAATCCCTGGAATCCAATCTACTAGAAGACAAGTATCTACTTCACTAGTTAGCTGATCTTTGACTAGTGTATACCACATATGGATAATACTCCTCCTCTTCTTTTCAGTCCCATCTTTCTGCCAAAAATGTCACAAAGTTAAACTTCCCAAACTAGGAAATTCCAGAATTAAGGTTGACTGCACATCATTATATCCACTCGCCTGGACATATGCATTATGAATAATGTTTCCTACAGGACCTCTGGCTCATTATGTGCACAGAATGGATAATGTTAACTTAATGATCATCCATTTCATATTTTGTTCTATCTTTGTACAGTGTGTGGCCTCATCTTTCATACACTCCACATGATTCAAACTCTGCTCTGAAATCAGAATGATTAATTTCCTCAAAGGCTTTTCACTGCTACTCATCACCACACACTCTGAGTGCTTCACCAGTACTGAGTTTACTTTCACTATACCCTGGTGAAATACAGACATTTAGTTGCCCCAGTTTTGCAGTTGTGTAACTGAGGCACGGAGAGATTAAAGTCGAAAGTATTTCATTCTACCATTTTAACTATGCTTAACCCCATTCTATATCTTTCATAGTCCTCTGCCTCATTCACTACACACCTTCCAACTTCTTGAACAAATGAAAAAATTCTGCAGGCATCAGTTTCCTTCACTACAAAATCTTGTGTTATTCCCAGAGCATGTCAAGAGCATGCACTGAATGAGTTCTTGAGTCATTCTTTTTTTTAGTCCCATTATCCTCACCTAGCCAGTCCCATTCTCCATTCCTTTTTTTTCCTAAATCCCAGTTTCCTTACCTAACCAGTGCCCAGTTCCCCACTCTCCAGATTCTCATCTGGTCTTTCTCCTAAACCCTGTTTCTCACCTTCCCAACCATGTCCCACTGGGTTCCAGTTAATTCTCCCTCCTTGTGCTACTCTTCCAATCTCAAAGTTCCACAGTCTCCCTGGCTCCTTGTTCCAGTCTCTTTCCCAGTCCCAATTCTGTCCCTGTTAGCTGTCTTCTCATCAGATCTATACCCCCACACCCCCACACCTTGTGTCAGTCTTAGTCTTCTTGAGCATCTAGTGCTAGTCTTCCCTAGCTCTTCATCTGCTCTTCATTTCCTCTATATGTTTCCTAATTTCCCTTTCCTTTTCCAGCAAGTTCCAGTTTCCCCCAGCTCCCAAACTCCACCTCCAGTTCCCTGTCTCCTTCCCAGAAAGTCCTTGTCCCTTGGTAGCCCCCTACTCTAACAATATATAATACAATTATGCATAAAGTTCAAAATATGTCAAAAATACATGCATGACATCTAAATTTTAAAATATTCTTCATATTTATATAACTGATTGTTTCTCTTACCTGTTATCTCATATAGGAAAGTGTGAAACAAAGATTACAGTACTGGCACCCACTGTTTCTGTATTATCTATTACTGTACATATGTTTAAAAAAACTAATTTGATTTCATTCTCCATCTTGGTCCAACTTACACATGCTGCACGATTACTGCCCAAGCTAAAACCTTTGACAGAGGTCTGTAATATTGCAGGAGATTACTCAGAAAGGATGCTGACTGTATTTATATTTCTTCATTTCCAGTATCATTCCGGACTTTCTCAATTGCTCTTTTGCCCATGGAGATGAAAGGGCTTGGGAGGACTTTGGAAATAGAGCAGTAATGCCACAGTTTAAAGGAAGCCATTAGGAACGTACCAAGGACTCACAAAATTCAAAACACATTATCTATCTGTAGGGTGGTAATGCACTGTGATAGCGTGGACTGTCTCATCAGTGGGGGTGTGAGGAGCAAAGAATGATGCAGTAGTTTAAAGTCGTTTGGAATATTTGGCGGAGATAGCTAACCTGCTTCAAGCCTTGAAAGGGGTGGCCATGCCTTTGCGAATGATGGGCATGACATGCAAACAATGGCTGCATTTATTAATCTTCTCTATGCATGCTTCCAGGGCATGTAATGGGGTATGATTATGGTTAATGATTCTAGTAATGTGCACTTTCAAACCAGCAGGATAGTGCAATTTGTATCAAACCTATCCAGTATCTCTTCAGGCATTTTGCCTAGTTTAATCTTAGCCCAGCACTTGCTGTAGAGGAAACCTCTGGAAGCTTCACAGCTGGCTCAAATAGGAGATTTTATGGTTCTTTCACCGTACATTCAAAAGGAAATAAAGCTTCTACAGTCTTCACATTATCTTAACGGCTCCTATCCTGTCATACACCGATATAACAAGTTCAAGATCTCTTGTACAGGAAATACTTGAATATAGTATGAAGAAAAGAAACAAAACGTCTGTCTGTGAAGAACTAACTATTCATCCACGATTAAAGGGGCTTCATGTCTAATATTCTGGAAAAAAGAAACTCCCAGGATTCTTTTCTGAAAGTATACTAACTTCTCAAGGCCTGCAGCACAGCTCGTAGAACACAATGAAGTTCTTGTGCTTAAACTTTAACTGGTAAAGAACATGCTTTTCAACAGTGGTTTATTACAGTCTCCTTTGGAGTGAATCATCACATTATATTGTTAAGAAACAGACAAAATGGACTGCTGTGGTTCTATTTATGCCTCACTTATTTTCTTTCTCCCTAATTATTTTGATGCCCTCATCACTGAAGAATCTATGGCCCTCAAAAGCATAATAATTTATTTTTGTGACACCCGTATCAGGCTGAGAACTCTTATTCCCACTGTGTAGATGGGTAACTGAGGCATGAACTAATTAGAGACCTATCCAGTGTCAAAGAAAGTCTGTGGCAGAACCAAGAGTTGAACCCAGAACTGAACCTTGCTCATTTACTTAACCTCAGAGCCTTCTTTCTCTTTTCCCTGGCTTCCGCTCATATGCTATTTTTGGTTTGCATGCATGTCTTTGTTATGCATACTTCTCTCCTTCTCTTTGGCGTCTTTTAGTTGGTGGTGCAAGGAATCTGTCAGCACCACTGAGGCAGCTAAATCAACATTATCAGCCCTGCATGAATTAGACACTAGTTTTTGTAAGGATGTGTATTTGATGTACTGTTGGGTTTTCAGTCTGGATGGATACCTGATTACCTTCTTAGACATACTGAATGGATCATTGACTGCATAATTACTTTGTCTGTGATTGTTTTGTTATTTCTTTCCTAAGTTTTAGAAATAAGCACTTATCCCAGACGGTGTGGCTCTTGATGGAGGCTCACCTGATGGTAAGAGGGAAGAAATGCTCCACACTTTAGAGCATGGGTCAGCAAACCCCAGCATGGGTACCAAGAATGACACGCAAGCCAATTTTCTTCAGCACATGAGGTGGGAACTCAGACCTGCCCCCCCTTGCTCAAAGCCATGTTGCCAATGGATTAACAAAAGACCAGGTAATGCTACCAACCACCACCTAACAGGTAAAGCTCTGAATCTTAATGTATTCATTAACGAAACTGTTGTAAGAAGAACTATTAGTGGCTTTTAATAGTATCACTGGCACTTGGACCATACACAGAGGTCAGAAGGTCAAATTTCAGCACTCTGCCTTGAAAAGATTGCTGACCCCTGTTGTAGATTATACGTCAGCTATGGAGACATTCTGTAACTTAGGTAGTCTACACTACCTCCCTGCTTCAAAGGGAGGATCGTAAATAAGGCAGTGGGAGTGGGAGTTTGTTAATGAAGTGCTGCGGTGCATATGCAGCACTTAATTAAGCAAATTCCTCCCCTCCCCGCCTGCCACAGCAACTTTGAAGTGCCGGCTTGCACCTAGCCACGGCTCACTCGCCGCTACTTCGAAGTGCCTAGGGTACTTCAAAGTCCCTTTACTCCTCAAAATTTTCTTTCTGCACTCTGCACCCCTAACTATTTTATTTATTATATTTTACTGCAAAGTATCATGATGCTCCCATAATACAAATTAGAGGCTCCAGTAGCATGTGCGACTCCCCAAAATTTGGAGGGGTAAAGGGACTTTGAAGTACCAGTGGGTGATCTGAGGCTAGATGTGATCTGGCACTTCAAAGTTCAAAACTATGAAGTTGCTGCAGGGGGGGATTTGCTTAATGAAGTGCTGCATATGCACCGCAGCACTTCATTAATAAACTCCCAACACCCTACTTGCCATCCTCCCTTTGAAGTAGGGAGGTAGTGTAGACAAACCCTTAGACACCATGCTATTGGAGCCTCTACTTTGCTATGTTGCCGTACTAAACATCTATTATGAGAGCATTGTGATACTTTGCGGTAAAGGATCTACCACAGCTCTTGCCCTAGGCTACGTCTAGCTTCTGCTGTGAAAAAGGTGACAGATAACCCCCATGTGGTCTTCCCAATTTCTTGTGTCTCCCACTCATTCACTGGCACCGTCCTAGTACAGTGCCTGGAGTCCTTTCAATACCAGTGGCAAAGTGTGTACATCCTTTTATTTCAAAATGTAAAAAATAAAATAATTAAAGGTGTGGAGTGTGGAAAGGAAATAGAAAGTTTTTTCTCTTATACAAAGCCTGGAATTTTCTAAAAGTCAAGACTTCCATAACCCTTGAAATAAAATCAGTATAAGCATAACCATCTCATGTACTTATTTCATAAACAACTTGCTGTCTGGTCAAAGGGAGATGAATGAAATCTCACAAAACTCTAAACTCCTCATGCATTTTCATAATAGCAACCATAGTTCTCAACAGTTCAATTTCCAAACAGAGAAATATGAAGTCCTTCATACAAAATATTCCATGATCTCAAAACTCAGGAGGGCTACGTCTACACGTGAAGCCTACATCGAAGTAGCCTATTTCGATGTGGCAACATCGAAATAGGCTATTTCGATGAATAACGTCTACATGTCCTCCAGGGCTGGCAACGTTGATGTTCAACATCGACGTTGCGCAGCACCACATCGAAATAGGCACTGCGAGGGAACGTCTACACGCCAAAGTAGCACACATCGAAATAAGGGTGCCAGGCACAGCTGCAGATAGGGTCACAGGGCAGACTCAACAGCAAGCCGCTCCCTTAAAGGGCCCCTCCCAGACACAGTTGCACTAAACAGCACAAGATACACAGAGCCGACAACTGGTTGCAGACCCTGTGCCTGCAGCATGGATCCCCAGCTGCAGCAGCAGCAGCCAGAAGCCCTGGGCTAAGGGCTGCTGCCCACGGTGACCATAGAGCCCCGCAGGGGCTGGAGAGAGAGTGTCTCTCAACCCCTCAGCTGATGGCCGCCATGGCGGACCCCGCTATTTCGACGTTGCGGGATGCGCAACAACTACACGGTCCCTACTTCGACGTTGAACGTTGAAGTAGGGCACTATTCTCATCCCCTCATGGGGTTAGCGGCTTCGATGTCTCGCCGCCTAACATCGATGTTAACATCGAAATAGCGCCCAACACGTGTAGCCGTGACGGGCGCTATTTCAAAGTTAGTGCCGCTACTTCGAAGTAGCGTGCACGTGTAGACGCGGCTGAGGAGTGACAATTCTAAGCAATACAATTGTACTGCAACCTACTGTTTCATATTTTGGAATTCTTTTGATTAGTTGACTTCTAATGTAAATACCTGCATTTCATCTCTTGCAGAAGAAGCAGCTCCTGTAAGCTAAATAAAAATTCATGTGGCTATTGAAAATATTAAGAGGGCTTGATAAATAAGATGCACACACACAGGAGTCACAGATAGAGGTGTACATGTTGACTGATTATTGTGTGAGTGAATCTGCTATAACATGCCAGATCATGAGCTGGTGTAAATCAGCATAGGTCCATTGAGTTCAGCAAATCTCAGAAAGGCATCAGTGAATCAATATCATTCCACCACGGCTGACAGTCTGTCCTACCTCCCTTAGTCCTATGATCACTAGGGAAATAAATACCATACTGTTGGGACTGTGCTAATTCTATTCTCCATTTTAATACACACTTTTTTTTTTGTTGTTTTTTATTTATTTTTTTAATGAACAGTTGATCAATTTGATTATTCAGTAAAACTCAGATATGCAATCCTCCAGTTTTTGACACACTTGGTATTGGGTTATACAGTGTGTTGCTTAAGTGTTAAAAAATAAAATGTTGTTTTTTTTTCTTTTTATATATGTACATACAAACACAATTGTACCACCCGTGATTAATTTCATGTAGATATCACGTGATTAATTTCATGTAACCAGAATATTCTGACCTTAGTTGACTTTACTGTCAGAAACCAGTTTTAATTAGACTGAAAAATAAAATACAGTTTGAACCTCTCTAGTCTGGCACTTCCTCATCTGGCAACATCCATAATCTGCAATGATTTTAGTAAGCTGGACAACTAATTATCATGGGTGTGGCCAAGTTTCCTGTGGTCCCATGAAGGTTGCTTGCAGCCACCAGTCCTGGTTCTCAGTGTTCTGTGCTCTTATTTTGCTGCAATTTACCCCAGCTGACTTCTAAGACCCCTGTAAGCAGGGGAAGTGTTGGTAAATTTCTAGACAATATTGACATCCAGTAGTCTGGCAATTTTCTTGTCTGGCACCCGTCAGGTTCCTGACGGTGATGGACTAGAAGAGGTTCATCATGTAATTTGTAAATTTAATTTGTAAATTTGATGCCTCATGAGAGCTTTAGTTCAGATGCTTTGTGTTCCCATTGTATTATTCAGTGGGCTTCCTGGTTACATTTTATGTCCCATGATGCATTATAATTTTGGTGATAGGAGGTGATGTTTCATGTGAGTCCCATGGCCACCAGATATTGTGGGAAATTAAGTCCAGCTGGAGACCACAGCCAAGAGAGAAGAATGGGGATACTGGGCAATCAAATTATAACTTCTGTGAGGTACGGTAGTAACACTTCTAAATAGAAAAGTTTCAGTTTCATGTTGAAAACAAAAAAAAAATCTGGCTTTCAGTGTTTTGAGAAAAAATAAATGTTTTGTGGAAAACACTGAGATACTTTTTGTGAAAAAATCTTTGAGTCAGAAACACAGTTTTCTGCCAAAAAACTCCAGCTGTAATAGAAATATTTTGAACAGCCCTATTGTTGGCATAGGAGAGAGCAGTTTCAAGACAGAACTATTCTTTCATGACTCTATAATCTACATACACAAAGTTGTTTTCAGACTCCAAGTAATGTCAGTAATTTATTTTCATGTCTGAGTAATTTCATGGAGCAAGTATTTCCATCTATTGGTTATACAAAATACCTGCTCAGCAGCTGTCCAATTATAAACGTTTGACACACTGTTGGCAGTAATATGCGCTTTTTGTTTTGTGAAGGTGGCATATTAGGGTGTCTTTGAAGCAGAAGTTCTACTGCCAATTGCTTAACACTTGTAGGACTTCAAGAACAAAAAGGCTGCAGATTGTGTCCATTGGATTAACTGTTAGGAAGGACAGACGGAAGAAAAGGAGGAGGAGTTGTGCTCTATATGAGGGAGCAGTGTGATTGCTCAGAGCTCCAGTATAAGGAGGGATAAAATCCAGTTGAGTGTCTTTGGGTTAAGCTTAGAGGTGGAAATAACAGAGGTGATGTTGTTGTTGGTGTCTGCTATAGACTGCCAGATCAGGCAGATGGGATAGATGAGGCTTTCTTCAGGCAGCTTAGTGAAGCTTCCAAATCACAGGCCCTGATTCTCATGGGAGACTTTAATCATCCAGACATTTGTTGGGAGACCAATACATCAGCACACAGACAATCCAGGAAGTTTTTGGTGAATGTTGGGGATAACTTCCTGGTACAAGTGCTGAAGGAGCCGACCAGGGGCCAAGTGCAACTTTACCTGCTGCTCACAAACAGGGAAGAACTAGGAGGAGAAATAGAAGTGGTAAACCTGGGCTGCAGTGACCATGAGATCACAGATTTCAGGATCCGGACAAAGGAAGAAAGGTGAGCAGTAACATACAGAGCCTTGATTTCAAAAGAGCAGACTTTGGCCGTGTCTACACGTGCCCCAAACTTCGAAATGGCCACGCAAATGGCCATTTCGAAGTTTACTAATGAAGCGCTGAAATACATATTCAGCGCTTCATTAGCATGCGGGCAGCAGCGGCGCTTCGAAATTGACACGGATTGCCGCCGCACAGCTCGTCCAGACGGGGCTCCTTTTCGAAAGGGCCCCGCCTACTTCGAAGTCCCCTTATTCCCATCAGCTCATGGGAATAAGGGGACTTCGAAGTAGGCAGGGTCCTTTCGAAAAGGAGCCCCGTCGGGACGAGCCGCGCGGCTGCGAGGAGCGTCAATTTCGAAGCGCCGCTGCCGCCCGCATGCTAATGAAGTGCTGAATATGCATTTCAGCGCTTCATTAGTAAACTTCGAAATGGCCATTTGCGTGGCCATTTCGAAGTTTGGGGCATGTGTAGACACGGCCTTTGACTCCCTGAGAGAACTGATGAGCAGGATCCCCTGGGAAATGAAGGTGAAGGGGAAAGAGTGCAAGAGAACTGGAAGTATTTTAAAGAAGTCTTGTTGAAGGCACAGGAACAAACCATCCAGCTGCATAGTAAGAAATGCAAACATGGTAGGCAACCAGCTTGGCTTAAAAGGGAAATCCTTTGACAGACTAAACTCAAAAAGGATGCATACAAGAAATGGAAATGTGGACAGTTGACTAAGGAGGAATATAAACATATGTCTGAAGAATGCCAGGGAGTAACCAGGAAAGTGAAAGCTCAATTGCAACTGAAGCTGGCAAGGGATGTGAAGAGTAACAGGAAGGGTTTCTACAGGCATGTTAACAATAAATGGGTTATCAGAGAAGGTGTGGGGCCGTTACTGGATGAGGGAGGTAACCTTGTGACAGGTGATGTAGAAAAAGCTGAAGTACTCAATGCTTTTTTTGCCTCAGTCTTCATCGACAAAGTCAACTTCCACGGTCCTAGACAATGCAATATGGTAAGGTGGAGGTCAGCCATCTGTGGGGAAGGAACAAGTTCTGAGCTATCTAGAAAAAATAGATGTACAGAAATCCATGGGTCTGGATTTAATGCACCTGAGGGTATTGAGGGAATTGGCAGAGGTCATTGCTGAACTTTTGGCCATTACCTTTGAAGCCTCTTGAAAATCGGGGGAGATACCAGATGACTGGGAAAGGGCAAACGTAGTGCCCGTCTTTGAAAACAAGGAAAGAAGGACTATCCAGGGAACTATAGATAGGTCAGCTTTACCTCAATCCCTGGGAAAATAATGGAAAGAATCCTCAAGTAATCTATTTTGGAGCACTTGGAAGAGGGGAACCAGCCAACATGGATTCACCAGGAGCACGTCCTGCCTGACCAATCTGATTAGCTTCTATGATGAGGTAACAGGCTCTGTGGATGTGGGGAAGTCAGTGGATATGATATACCCTGACTTCAGCAAAGCTTTTGATATGGTCTCCCACAACATTCTTGTCTATAAGTTAAGGAAATATGGATTGGATCCTTGGACCATTAAATGGTTAGAAAGCTGGCTTGATGGTCAGGCCCAACGGGTAGTGGTCAATAGCTTGATATCTGGATGGCAGTCGGTTTCAAGCAGAGTGCCACAAAGCTCAATTCTGGGGCCGGTGTTGTTCAACATCTTTATTAATGACCTGTATGAGGGACTGGATTGCACCCTCAGCAAGTCTGTGGATGACACAAAACTAGAGGGAGAGGTAGATATGTTGGAGGGTAGAGAGAGAATCCAGAGTGACCTGGATAAATTGGAAGACTGGGCCAAAAGAAATCTGATGCAGTTCAACAAGGAGAAGTGTAGAATCCTGCACCTGGGGTGGAAGAATCCTAAGCCTTGTTATAGGCTGGGGACCGACAGGCTCAGCAGCAATATGATGGAAAGCAACCCAGGGGTTATGGTAGAAGAAAGGCTGGAGATGAGTAAACAGTGTGCCTTTGTAGCCAAGAAGGCTAACGGCATACTAGGGTGCATTAGGAGGAGCATTTTGAGCAGATCTAGAGAAGCAGTTATTCCCCTCTATTCAGTACTGGTGAGGCCACATCTGGAATATTGTGTCCCGTTTTGGGCCCCCAGTATTAAAAGGATGTGGATTTGCTGGAGCAGGTTCAGTGGAGGGCAACAAAAATGACTAAGGGGCTGGAGCACAACACCTATGAGGATAGGCTGAGGGATTTGGGCTTGTTTAGTTTACAGAAGAGAAGACTTAGAGGTGATTTAATAGCAGCCTTTAACTTCCTGAGGGTGAGCTCTAAAGAAGAGAGTGAGAAACTGTTCTCAGTGGTGTCAGATGGCAGAACAAGGAGTAATGGTCTGAAGTTGAAGAGGGAGAGGGGTAGGTTAGATATTAGGAAAAACTACTTCACCAGGAGGGTGGTGAAGCATTGGAGTGTGTTGCCTACAGATGTTGTGGATTCTCCATCCCTCAAGATTCTTAAGTCCTGGCTTGACAAGGTCCTGGCTGGGATGACTTAGTGGGGGTTGATCCTGCTTGAAGCAGGAGGCTGGACTAGATGACCTCCTGAGTTCCCTTCCAGCCCTATGATTCTGTGATTCTGTGTTCATTAACAAACATGGATGGTAGAAGGTAAAATTCCTATCTTTTGACATATAATCGTATCAATGAACTAGAACAACCTTTTGTGAGTATAGATCACTGCATAATACTTTGGACCAAAACATGACTATAGTACCTGGCTACCTAATATATAGAGTGAGAGTTCAAGGCACCAGCCTATTTCCTACCCGACCTGATAGCTAATGTCATTGTAAGTCCCCTTATTCATTTTAAGTTGCTCATCTTTGGTGGATTCTTCTGTAATTCCTCCTCCTGCAATTTGTAAGGTACATATTCTTTGAAGTGCCCAAACTTCTCAAAACACCAATAACCTAGTGACTGTGATTTGACATTAAATTTGCTTCTAGATGTGAGAACTTCTTGCCATTTGGTATAGTGGTTGGTTATTACTATTTTGTGACTTCTTTGAACAGCCTGATTATATGACCAATCCCCATAGGTCATCAGATAAGATAATGAGCTCAGTAAAAGGGCTTAAAGTAAGTGGAGTCTTGGTGTCCTTTTTAAGTTGTTTTAAATATTAGTTACAGTTTGTGATTTACATGTATCTAGGAGTACATGGATTATGCTCCTGGATTGGCATTTATTGGTTTTCAGCTGTTAGAATGCATAAAGACCTATCATGACCATGGCCATAAACAGCATGAAGCTTTTTAAGGAGTCATTTGTGGCTCTGGACGTTGCTGCCACAGACTCCATTTGTGGCACCCTGCCCTGACATCGCTGAAACAGTAAAACTAAATGTAATAGGTTTAGAGGTCGGCAGGGTGGCAGGAAGTGGAGTAAAGTTTGGGGGTGGGGGGTGAAGATTTGTGAGATATGGGGTAAAGCTTGGAGGTGGGGGGGCGGATTTGGGGGTGAGTGGCGTAGAGTCTGGGAATGGGTGGGGCCAGGTCATGGAGGGTTGATATGAGCATTCCTCCTACATGCTGAAAACCCTGTCCCCAGATGCAGCGTTTTCCTTGTCCTCATTTGCGCTCCATTTGAGTAACTTAAACTTTCTAACTAGTACAAATCTTTATGCGTGCTCTGTTCTTAAAATAGGGATTACAGAAAGTACAGTTGGATGTTATTTATTAAGGGCTGTCTCGTATTCACAGGCATAGCAGCTCTTGAAGTATTGATTTTATAACTGAATTTGAAAAAAAATGGCTCTTCTCACTATTTTGGTTGCAGACCCATGGCCATGTGAATAGTTAGACCACATGAAATAATTGCATTAAGTCAGGAGACTGAAATCTGAAATATGTGTGTATGTGAGCATTTAATTTAAAGATTTCCTCTTGAATTGATACATTTTTAACAAGTAACTGAAATAACATATTATCTGTTTAACAGCCCAGTTGTCGTAAAACTTCTACTTTTATAACTTGGTTCCCTTATAATTTCTGTCATGTCAAGGTCATGCTTTTCCAGTACAATCTAAGATTGTGTTTGCATTGCTAAAAAAGTCAAATTTTATAAACTTCAATGTCTCACTCTGGCATTCTTAGGAAGTTTGGGTATGGTCAGCTGGTTATATCAAACTGTATGTGCATTCAATGTTTTCCATGCTAGAAGAAAAGGTTCAGAAAAGATGATATTCAGTAAGTATTTGTGCATTATTACTTGCTTTATTAACCACATTATTTGATATTTAATGAGATTATTGAACAACCAAACACCAACATTTCCCCTTCCTAAATTCTTCTCTTTATTTCATATGCCGTCCAGCAACCTTTCATTGTCCATCATCAACTAACGGGGCACACTGCAAAAAGTCACACTGAATCTTGATCTCTATGATTACTTTCAATAAGTAGGGAAGAAAATAGGACAAAATGCTTCATCAAAAATATTCTTAATGGGGGTTCTGATATTTATGTGTAGTGAAAATATAGTTCTATCATCAATAAAATTTGAAAAAGCCCCCACATTTTCTTTTCCCATATATATAACCACTCACCAACCCATGCACACATGGATCTTTGGGGGTTTATGCCAGAAAGCAATTGACCTGCTGTGGAATCTATGCATGTTTCACAGGCACATTGGATTACAACTGAAATTGCAGAGCAAACTTCCAGTTTGTTTAGGACTGGGACTGAATTAAATAAGCACCACAAAATATAATTATTATTTTTAAAGGAATGGTTTCCATTATCAAGATGCTTGAAAAATTATCAGGTGAGATAGCAAAAAAAAAAAAAAAAAAAAAAAATAGTGGGAATAAGGCTTTGTTTCAAAATATAACAACATCATGATCAAATGGACTAGAGCAGACATTCAGGAAACTGGCCCTTCTAAACTTGAAGCTGCCCCTCATTTGCAATGTAAGCATAGGTAAATCTCTTAACTTCTTTCAGGCTCAGTTTCCTCAGCTGTAAAACATAACCAGTTTATAAAGTCATAAATATGTCATGTGACTTGAACAACAGCTGTGTGCAAGCTGAAAAGCTTGTCAAAACAAAAAAGCAGTGAAGTTGTACTTTAAAGACTAACAAAATAATTTATTAGGTGACCTTTCGTGGGACAGACCCACTTCTTCAGACCGGAGCCATACCAAAAACAGTAATCAAGGAGGACAAATAAGAAAAAAATGATGAAGGTGAGAGAATTAGAGAGTAGAGGGGTAGAAGTGGGGGTGGGGGAAGGTCAAGAATTAGATTAAGCCAAGTATTCAGATGAGCCCCTATAGGCTACGTCTACACGTGAAGCCTACATCGAAATAGCTTATTTCGATGTAGCAACATCGAAATAGTCTATTTCGATTAATAACGTCTATGGCTACGTCTACACGTGCACCCAACTTCGAAATAGCTTATTTCGATGTAGCAACATCGAAATAGACTATTTCGATGAATAACGTCTACACGTCCTCCAGGGCTGGCAACGTTGATGTTCAACTTCGACGTTGCGCAGCACAACATCGAAATAGGCGCTGCGAGGGAACGTCTATACGCCAAAGTAGCACACATCGAAATAGGGAGGCCAGGCACAGCTGCAGACAGGATCACAGGGCGGACTAGTGCTTCCGGGGCAACAGCTAGCCGCTCCCTTAAAGGGCCCCTCCCAGACACACTCAGCCTGCACAGCACGCGGTCTGAGGAGCCATAGGCACACAGACCCTGGGCGACGCAGGCATGGACCCCCAGCAGCAGCAGCAGCAGCAGCCAAAGGTCCACCCAGCCCTCCCGGCAGGAGCAGGGCTTGCCCTGATCCATGCCATGCGGGAGGCAGCTGAGCACCTCCTTGCTACACCGGAGGAGGAGCTGCCCCCAGGGCAGCAGGGCTCAACCCCCAACCCTGCAGCACCCCGCCCCCACCCCTGCCTCACACGCTGGCGGCTGTGGAGCTACCCCACCAGCACCGACTGGTGGGAGCGGCTGGTGCTTGAGGAGTGGGACGACGACCGCTGGCTCAGGAACTTCAGGATGAGCCGGCAGACATTCATGGAGCTGTGCCAGTGGCTCACCCCCGCACTCAGGCACCAGGACACTGCCATGAGGCGTGCCCTCCCTGTGGAGAAACAGGTCGGCATCGCTGTCTGGAAGCTGGCCACTCCAGGCAGCTACCGATCTGTGGGACAGCAGTTTGGTGTCGGCAAGGCCACCGTCGGGGCTGTCCTCATGGAGGTAAGAGAACCCACGGGGGGAGGGCAGGGCAGGAGAGGGGGGCCCGGGCAGAGGAGGGCAGGGGAGTGGAGGGGAGGGCAGAGGAGGGCAGAGGAGGGCAGGACAGGGGAGGGGAGGGGAGGGGAGGGGAGGGGAAGGGAGGGCAGGGCAGGGCAGGGCAGGGCCACGCACACCCTGCTCACCCCTCATTGGTGCTGTCCCATGTGCTTTCCCTGCAGGTTGTGCATGCCATCAATGCCATGCTCCTGCATAGGCTCATGAGGCTGGGGGACCCAGATGCCACCATCATGGCCTTTGCCACCCTGGGCTTCCCCAATTGCTTCGGGGCTCTGGATGGGACTCACATCCCCATCCGCGCCCCGCATGACAGTGGAGGACGCTACATCAATCGCAAGGGCTACCATTCTGTGGTCCTCCAGGCCTTGTTGAACAGCCGGGGCCGTTTCCTGGACATTTATGTGGGCTGGCCTGGCAGCACCCACGACGCCCGGGTTTTCCGGAACTCGGGCCTGTGCCACCGGCTGGAGGCGGGGACCTACATCCCCCAGTGGGAGATCCCTGTGGGGGACACCACCATGCCCCTCTGCATCATCGCAGATGCGGCATACCCCCTCCGGCCCTGGCTCATGCACCCGTACACGGGCCATCTCTCCGCTAGCCAGGAGCGCTTCAACCAGTGCCTGAACCACGCGCGCCAGGTGGTGGAGCGCTCATTTGGCCACCTGAAAGGACGCTGCAGATGTCTCCTGACCCACCTGGATGCGGGCCCCAACAACATCCCCCTGATTGTGGGTGCCTGCTGCGCCCTGCACAATTTGGTGGAGAGCAAGGGTGAGGCCTTTTTCCAGGGCTGGGCTGTGGAGGCCGGCAGGGCCGACGTGCAGCCACCCGCTGCCCCCAGTCGGCAGGTGGACCCCGAAGGGACCCAGGTCCGGGAGGCCCTGCGGGCCCACTTCGATGATGAGGCTGCAGGGTGAACTCTGCCAGGCCCCCCACTGCCCACCCCTTCCTCCACAACACTCCATGCCCCAACGCCCACACCATGGAGCACCCAACCGCACCCCCCTCCCACTTTTCCTGGACAAATGACAGCACGCACTTGTGGCTGAACTTAAACTGATTTTTCTTGTAGAACTTTTTTTTTAACTATAAATAAAACAAGAACAAACTATATACAACATGTGTGGAACAAAAGTAATGTGTACAAATAAAATAATAGTAATAAAAAAGTTTGTTCAGTAATAAAAAGAAAACCAGGGATGATAAAGGGGAGAACTATTTACATGGGGGGACAGGGCAAATGGGGGGGCACAAATTAATAAATCCCAACCATATACAAGGGTGGGGCCACGTCCCGGGCCCCTCGCCCCTAAAGTCCGGCACTGGGCATGGGCGGCCGGGAGCCCCACCGTTGCCGCAGCCCTGTCCAGGGCTGGCTGGGGGCGGGGCGGACCGGAATATATGCCCGGCGAGTCTCAGCTGGCTCCAGGGGTCCCTCGGCGCTCCGGCCCTCGGCGGTGGGTGGCGGGGCAACGGCGGACGTGACGGCGACGTGCGGAGCAGCTGGTGGTACGGCGGTTGGAGCAGGCAGGGCGGGCGCTGCTGCGGCCGGCGCAGCATGGGGGGGCCAGGTAGTCCACCAGGCGGTTGAAAGTCTCCATGTAGACCCCCCATGCCTCTTGGCGCCAGGCCAGTGCCCGCTCCTGCAGGTGCAGGTGGCATTGCTCCACCCGCAGGTGCTGCTCCGCGACCTCCAGCTGCCAACGGTGGATGGCCAGCAGCTGGGGGTCCGTCGCCGTCGGCTGGTGGTGGCGCGGGGTCCGCTGTCTAGCCCGCCGTGGGGCCGGTCGGTCCTCGGCCGAGGGGCTGGCCTGGAGCGATGGCCCCGGAGGGGTCTCTGGGACCACTGATGCCTCGCCGGCGCTCTCTTCCGGTCCTTCCGATGGTGCAGGTGCAGGACACAGGAGAGGAGGGGGGGAAGAAGAATGGAGACAGGCCTTAGTGTGGGCCCCGAGCCGTGGCCTTTGTCCCCCCAGCCCTGTGCTGCAGGTTCCCCATCCCCGTCCCCGGGAGATGCTGCTGTGATGGATGGGGTTCAGGGGTCCCCCTGCACTGCACCCCATCCCCTGGTGGGGGCGACTCTCACTTCACTCTGCAGGGTCTGACAGGAGAGGTTTCTTAGGCCACAGATGCCCAGTTTCTCCCAGGAGTGACAGCACCAGCTGTCAGAAGAGACAGTCCTTCCATCCCATCCTGGGGAGAAGACCCCAAGGGGTGCCCCTCTGGGATGCAGCTTTCCCCCTCCTCAGGCTGGCTGCCTTCCAGCTCTCCCTTCCCCTAGCCTCTACCTGTGGCCCCCACCGTCCCCCCCAAATTCCAAGCCAGCTCGGCTCCTCCCTCCTCTTTGTTCAGGGCAGAGGTGTCACCTGCCAGCTGTAGCCCCACGATCATCCTTTGCCCCTGGGAGCTATTCGGCTATTGTTGCTCATATCTAGCCTGAGTCTCCCTTTGTACTCCCCCAACTCCATCACATGCTGCTGCTGCTGCTGCTGCTGCTGTGGGGTGTCCCACCCCCTCCTCCCGGGAGCCCCTCGAGGTTCCGCTCCCCCCTGCCCCGGGGATGGGGCATGGCACTGTCGTGCAGGTGGGGGGCGGGGGACAGGGGCTGATGCACTGCTGTGAGGGACATGGCCCTGGTGTCCTTGGGGCCATGGCCGTGTGAGCATGTGGGGGGCCCTGGACACATATCTATTACCCCGCGCCCCTCAAGCCCAGGGGTGTACACCAGAGGGGGGTACATACCTGTCGGTCCACTCCCACGGTCCGGAGATCCCCGGGGGGCGGAGGCCCGGCTGCTGCTCTGGGATGGCAGGAGGAGTATCTGGAGCCCAGATTCTGCAGAGGAGGAGCCCCCCTCCTCCTCCTTCTCCTCCTCCTCCTGCCGCGATGGCCCGGGGGTGGGCTCCGGGAGGGGCCCCCGGGGTGCGGGGCTTACCTCCGGGTCAGACTCCGGCTGAAGGGCCTGCTGGGGTTCGTCGGCCAAAGTATCAAGTGTGGCCAGAGGGGAGGAGGTGTGCCGGGGGCCCAGGATGTCCCTGAGCTCCCTGTAAAAGGGGCAAGTGACGGGGGCGGCCCCAGATCGGCCAGCCGCATCCCGGGCCTGGGCGTAACCCTGCTGCAGCTCCTTCACCTTACTCCTGACGTGATCAGGAGTGCGGGCAGGGTGACCCCAGGCAGCCAGGCCGTCGGCCAGCCGAGCGAAAGCATCCGTGTTCCGCCTCTTGCTCCCCATTATCTGGAGCACCTCCTCCTCGCTCCAGAGCTCCAGCAGGTCCTGCAGCTCTGCCTCCTTCCAGGAGGGGCCCCGCTGCCGCTTGCCAGCCTGGCTGCCCACCTGGCTGGGCTGGCTGCCCTGGCTCCCCTTGGGGGGGTCTGCTGGGGGCGCTGGGTGGGCTGCCGGGCAGCCATTGATGGTCCTGTGGCTGCTGATGGACGTGCAGGCTGGCCGCGTGTCTGGGCTGCTGCCTGCACGTTCCCTCAGCTTCCTGCACAGGAAGGGAGGGGGAGGGGACCTTTAAGGGGCCGCTCCACGTGGCCACCATTGAGCTGAGGGGCTGGAGAGAGCGTCTCTCAACCCCTCAGCTGATGGCCACCATGGAGGACCCCGCAATTTCGATGTTGTGGGACGCGCAACGACTACACGGTCCCTACTTCGACGTTGAACGTCGAAGTAGGGCGCTATTCCTATCCCCTCATGGGGTTAGCAACTTCGACGTCTCGCCGCCTCACGTCGAAGTTAACTTCGAAATAGCGCCCGACGCGTGTAGCCGTGACGGGCGCTATTTCGAAGTTAGTGCCGCTACTTCGAAGTAGTGTGCACGTGTAGACACGGCTATAGTGACTCAGAAAATTCCCATCCCAGTTCAAACCACGTGTTAATGTGCCAAATTTGAATATCAAAAGACAGCTCGGCTGTCTCCCTTTCAATAGTGATGCAAAATTTTTTCTTCAGTTACACACAAACTCTTAAGTCATTAAAAGAATGGCCCACTCTATTAAAATGTTGACTAATCGGTTTGTGGATCTGGAGTGTTTTTATGTCTGTTTTGCGCCCATTAATTCTTTGTCTAAGGGCGTTAGAAGTCTGTCCAATATACAAAGCATCCGGGCATTGTTGGCACATGATGGCATATATGACGTTAGCTGAGGAGCATGAGAATGTGCCCGTAATTCTGTGAATGACCTGGTTAGGTCCAGTGATGGTATTTCCAGAAAAGATACGTGGACACAGCTGGCAGTGGGCTTTGTTGCAAGGAAAGGTTCCAGGACTGGTATTCCTGGGGCACAGACTGTGGCTGTTGGTGAGGATCCTCATAAGGTTGGGAGGTTGTCTGTAGGAGAGAACATGCCTGTCACCTAGGGCCTTCGGGAGTGTAGCATCCTGATTAATGATAGGTTGTAGGTCTTTAATAATTCATTGCAGTGGTTTGAGTTGGGGACTGTAGGTGATGACCAGTGGTGTTCTGTTCCTGGATTTTTTATGCCTATCTTGGAATAGCTAGTCTCTGGGTATTTGTCTGGCCCTATCAATTTGTTTTTTCATTTTTCCTGGTGGTTAATTCAGGTTTATGAATATTTGGTAAAGATCTTGTAGTTTTTGGTCTCTGTCAGTTGGATCAGAGCAAATGTGATTGTACCCAAGGGCTTACTGTAAACAACGGATCTAGTTATGTGTGCAGGATGGAAGCTAGAAGGGTGTTGGTAAGTATAGCGATCGTGGGTTTCTGGTACATTGTGGTACCACTCAGGCCATGCTTGATTTGTACTGTAGTGCAACTGAAGTTGTCCACTGAAAAATATTACCTTAGCCACTTTGCCTCTCTTATGAGACCTAAGTAACTTTGTAAAGTACACTTTAAGTGATTTTAAATCTACTTAGTGACAGACATGGGGATGACTAAACAGTTATGAGTCTCCAATTCTGTTGCTAATTGTTATTGTTTGGTCTACTTTGGGTACTTTCTGCTGCTCCGATAGGCACAATGGCCAAGAATCAGCTTAACTGGCTCCATGAAGAGGTAAGGGAAATCCCTGAGTGATGTAGAAATGGTGTAGCAGCCCTAGGCAACTTCACCGCCTGTTTCCCATATTAAGGAAAGGGTTCATGAGTGGGAGTCTCAGGCTTCCCTAAGTGCTGGCAATCTTTGGTTGACATAATGATTTCTCGGCACTGTAAACAACTTAGTGCAATTTAGAGCAGACAGCTTATGCTGGGAACTATCTCCAGCTCCTAGTCAACCCCAGAAGTAAGGAAATATAAATATGATGCTATGGAGCCCTTAGCTACAATGAGTATGAGAAATAATTGAGGATCAGCCCTAGTTGTATAGTACTTTGCCTTTAGCACTTGCAGTCATTCAGCTACCCAAAAAAAAAAAAAAAAAAAAAAAAGCGGTCAAGTAGCATTCTAAAGACTAACAAAATAGTTTATTAGGTGATGAGCTTTCGTGGGACAGATCCACTTCTTCAGATCACAGCCATACTAGAACAGACTCTAGAACACAACCAGCTCCACACATTCTAGAGCCAGTTGACAAATGAGGGTAAAATGTCGCGAGGAATGTTCTAAAAAATTAAAATGTCAGTGAAAAATATTTTTTTCAACAAAAAAATATTTTCTTTCTAAATGTGGCCTTTCTTAGGAAGGAATTCTAAAAATCATGAATAATGTCTTTTGTTAAAAACGGTTTCTAGACATTTTGATATTAAAAAACTATTTTATGGAAATTGTCAAAACATTAATGTTTAAAAATATAAATAACCATTCCAAAAGTGTTGTCAATAAAAATTTGGAAAAAATATAGAAAACAATTTGATTTTTTAAAATAAAACATGTCCATTTTGAATAATTTGAAACAAAACTAACATCATTCTTTTAATTTTTTTTTCAAAATTTGTTTTCCAGTTTTCAAGCATTGCATCTAATTTCCATTTTCCTGAACAACTCTAAGAGTAAAACATGTATGTTTCCTTGGCTAGGTGGCAGATATGAAAGTAGTGTTGACCTCTTTACCTGGAGGAAACAAGTAATGGTGGTTTGCTGCTTCCAAACCAACCTACTTACTTGCTGAATATTGGACGTTAAAATGGATTCAGTCTCAATTTTGAGGAAAAAAAACTTCCTGGAAACTAGATTGTAATTTTTCTATCAACATTACCCATCTAATTCCCCAGTACTATCTGTTGCATTAACATTATTTAACTTAACATACAGTGGGCCAAATAGATGCTAACTGATATTAATACTGCAATTCTGTTGCTGGCTTTTTCTTAGATATATGGTGGGCATGCACATTAACATTTTGTTGGTTCATCTTTCCTTTCTGGGAAATAACCAAAATGAAAGATGATATAAGGTGTGTTTTTCACCCATACAGTTATTAATGGCCACACTGCGATAGTTTTTTAAAGCGATGTTCTCAACAGAAAAAATCATTCATTCCTCTGTTTTCTTTTGGCAGCTACAGAACTTTCCATTGCTATCTAATGGCTTTATTCTCACATCACTTCCATGGGCATTTGGTTCAGTGAAGTATGGAGAAACTTGAGGTTTTCTTCCAATTATTGTTCTTATATGAACAGTTATTGTATGCTGCTTTCATAGGTTTTTATGTTAATTTAATATGTAGTTCTGCATGAGACTGGCTGGTGATAGACTTCACTAGACCCGGGGCAAGGTGTAGGGGAGTTTAGCTGTGGGCACTGAGCACTACTGAGATCTGACACACAGGGTTCCAGAAGTGATTTAAACAGCCCTGGACGGTATCCACTATTGCTGCCAGGGTAGTGGTATCCTGGAGCCCCAAGTACTTTCAAATCACTGGTCCCCAGGGCAACACTCCCTCTCCGCAACTCCCACCTGTCATCAGCCCTATCTATGAGTATGTATAACTGAGATTTTTAGCTTGTTGGAACAAGGACCGTTGTTTTTTTCTGTGTTTGTACACCACAATGGGGTCCTGGTCCTTAACTATGACCCCTAGGTGCTTTAGTAATACAAAGGATAATAAGTATTGTCTACTCTTCCTTCATTACACACACCCATTCACGGTCCCTCTGTGTCTCTCTTTATATTTCTACTTTCTTCTTCTCAAAACAAATGCCATCTTATTATGCTGCTGTCATAAATACTATGCACCTGATACACAATTACAAATGCAATAATGTTATTCATTTAAAAAATGTCAAGAGTTGCTGTGTGGGTGATTTAAGGATTATTGTTCAGAATCAGCAATAGAATGAGATGGTGAGCTAACAGCCTCTACAACTGACACATATAATTGTATATAAATGTTTTATATAAGGCAAAGACATGAGTATTTGAGTACCCATCATTAAAACTTAAGGCTGCATCTACACTAGCAAGTTCTTTCAAATGATTTTTTGAAATAAGGAGGATCTTACGAAAGATCTAGCAGACGTCTACACACAAAGGCTATGTCTACACTAGCCCCAAACTTCGAAATGGCCACATAAATGGCCATTTTGAAGTTTACTAACGAAGCGCTGAAATGCATATTCAGCGCTTCATTAGCGTGCGGGCGGCTGCAGCACTTCGAAATTGACGTGCCTCGCCACCACACAGCTCGTCCCGATGGGGCTCCTTTTTGAAAGGACCCCGCCTACTTCAAAGTCCCCTTATTCCCATCAGCTAATTGCAACTTGGAAGTAGGCGGGGTCCTTTCGAAAAGGAGCCCCGTTGGCACGAGCCGTGCGGCGGCAAGGCACGTCAATTTCGAAGTGCCACGGCTGCCCGCATGCTAATAAAGAGCTGAATATGCATATCAGCGCTTCATTAGTAAACTTCGAAATGGCCATTTGCGTGGCCATTTTGAAGTTTGGGGCTAGTGTAGAAGCAGCCAAAAAGAGTTCTTTCAAAAGTAAATTGAAAGAATGCAGCGCTCCTTTTGAAATTGTTCTTCCTTTCCCATTTCGGGAAGAATGCCCCTCTTTCAAAAGCTTCTTTAGGAAGAAAATGTGTGTAGATGCTCCAAGGACCCAATTTTTCAAAAAAGCAGTCCTCATGGGACCTGATTTTTTGATCCCTGGCCCGTTCTTTCAAAAGAGCAGGGGCTGTGTGGACACTCTTTCAGAAGAGCAGATCACTCTTTTGATCTGCTTTTTTGTGTGTGGGCACACTTTTTTGAAAGAAGTTCTTTCAGCAGAGACCTTCCAGAAGGGCTTCTTTCAAAAGATCTCATAGTGCAGACATAGCCTAAATGTATTGATTTTTTCCGCTGCCTTCAGAATTCTCATGTAATAATCATTTGTCTAGGATGTGTGTGCCTAACAATGTACATTTTCTTAATAAATCGCATATTCCATTGCTAGTTTTCATGTTTATAGTTTTATTCATTGATAAACAGACTCTTATTCAATCGAATACTCAAGTGATATGAAATTAGATCAATTAAAGCAAAAGACATTGACTAGGAAGGATATTTTTCCCATAAGTGAAAAACAAGGCTTCTATAGGTCATCAAGAACATGAAATTTGTGCCTTTTGGAATAAAATATTGCTGAGCTATAAAGAAACCCTGATACTATTTAGCTGTATACCTAGGTTATGGTCACTAGATACTGGTAGAGGTAAGCTGAACAAACACTTGAAATGTTTGCCCATATTTATTCAAATAAAAAATATGGATTTGCTTCACTGTGTCCATTCCCATTTGATGTTCAATCAATGTAATTATTTCAACAAACATTCACTAGAAAGTAGAGTGTGTGTGTGTGACAGGGCACTGAGTAAGGAGGGCTTAAGCAGGCCCTGAATGGATTGAGATTGGTTGAATAGCCCTCTGCCTGCCTGGCTATGAGAAATGGCTGCCAGCCTAATTAGCCAAAGGCTATAAAGGCAGGGAGGCAGGCAGCCAGAAGGGAGAAGAAAAAGTCCAGGCATAGAGAGGCAGGGCCTGACGCAGCTGTCTGCTGCTGGAAAAGTCTGGCAGTGAAACACATGTACAAAAATAGTGAGGCGGTGTGGGAAAATAACTGTAAATAAAAAGCATTAATATTTCCATCAATTAGACATTAGACGTGTCCCTGATTGATTTGTGAAGGAAGCAGGAGCAATATCCAGAGGAATCCTGTTTTTGCCTCACTACTGTGTGTGTGAGAGAGTGGTAAATTGTAACTAACTAGTTGAAAATATTCACAGAAATTAAATTTCAAATGTCTGAAGGAGTTATGTTCACCTACCCGATCAGGACATAGAATGTATGTCATGTGAAATGTGAAACTCATCATAACAATTTCCACCGTAAACTCATACTATTCATGACCACTTATTTCCCTGCTTTACTTTTTTTTTTACTTGAATACTATTTGCTATTCAGACTGTCTATTCTAAGTGATGTTTTATTGTGTCCTGAAATACAATAATACATTGAACCAAAAGGTGTCCAAAAGCTGCTCAGAAAAATGCCAGCAAAGACGTTACCTGTTGGTAGGAACTGGCATTATCTAATTACATCATTCCATTTAACCTATGACTGACTTTAGTCTCAGTCATATGTTGCATATGAATCAATCACTTTGAAATTAATGTTTCCTTTTTCCTAGCCATGAGCAGAGTGCAAGTAGTTTGGACTTCTGTGAAAACTTCTAACAGTGACTGTTGTGAAAGGTTCATACAATCAAGGTCTCCTGAGAACCGCGGTCACACAGGTAAGAAACTACAGTCTGAAACATTTATATATTTTTTAAAGAGGATGAAATAAGTGTATCTCATTTTAGTGCTAAAAGAGCAGATATTTTTTCCTGGGGTATTTTGGCTGGAGCACACCATAGCAAAGTAACCATCAGGACCCAAGAGACAGGAGCTGAGTCGAGTTTTATCAGGGATCTTGTTAGGCTTAGTTGGGAAAGAGCATATCAGACCTTAGGGCACCTATGTTCTCTTGGGAATTTTGCTTGCTGGTATGAAAGCCTGTTTTCAGGAGGTTACATGGTGATAAAGTGTTGCATTTTACTTAACAAGGGTTTTGTCTACAGATGCATTACCCTACAAGCATTCTCCTTCCAGTAGTTTTGTCTGAAGAGGCATTTCAATCATGCAGGTGTTTCCCCTTGGCTGATATTTCCCTGAAACAATCCTTTGTTGATAAATCCATTCCCTAGCACTGGCTCACATTCTGTGGTACACCTAGTACTTCTGAATTAGCACTAGAGCAAGGATAGCTGGTGAATATGGAGTGAGCTGATTTTGTGGAATTGTTGCTCATTACACTAAGCAGCAATTCTTCTCTGGATCCTTCTTCACTTGCCCCAGGAAACAATGAAAGAATGGCCTGGCTCACTGGTGCTGTGTTCTCACTTCCCTTTGTTAAGAATTAGTGCTTTAACTGGAGACTACACTTGTGTCCTTTTCTGTAGAGGTGCGTCTACACTTGCATTCCTGTTTTGAAAGAGGCATGCAAGTGAGGTATAAATTTGCATATCTGGTGTCTCATTTGCATATTCTAATTTTGAAAGAGCTTCTTTCGAAAGAAGAAAGCCAGTGTAGACACTGCTCTTTTGAAAGTAAACCCCATCTTTGAAAGAATCCTTCTTCCCACTAAATAAAGAGAAGAAGGATTCTTTCAAAGATGGGATTTACTTGCAAAAAAAAGTACCATCTACACTGGCTTTCTTCTTTCAAAAGAAGCTCTTTGATATTAGAATATTCAAATGAGGTGCCAATTATGCAAATTTATAGCTCATTTGCATTTTCAATTTACCTTATTTGCATGCCTCTTTTGAAAGAGGAGTGCAAGTGTAGATGCACCTTATGTGTCTGATGTAGAGGCTGCTTATTTTTACCACAGAATATTCCATGTGGATTACCAGCACATGCTTAGTCAGACTATGCATCTGGTGTTCCTGTTAACCTGAATGGTCCACAGAAGGTTGATTGCTCCTATGATTGCTCCAGTGGAAATGTCGACAGATATCAGGTGCTGTGCTAAGTGCCTCTCTGAACATCAGGCTCTTTTCTTCTAAGAGAGAGATGCTGTGTGAGGAAAGCACAACTTTCTGTGATAGATAGAACTCCTCCTAACTGACCATTGTTAAAATGTAGTGGTTCAACCACTGGTCAATGACAACTGTGTTGTTGAAGCTGCAGCAATTAGCTCTGATGCATGAGTGCTGAATTCTTGTTGCTTGCCCAATACTTCACTTCTCAACTTCTGAGGGACATGGACAGTGTATAGTTGCAGAAGCAGTTGCTGCTCTCCTCTGTTCATTCTTGCACACCATCTTTCTGCTACCTCTCCATAAAGAATACAGATAACCGTAATATATGGAAAAAATATACCAGCCCTCTCCTCTCCTTCCTTCATTTGTGCTTCAGCTCTGACTCTCCTTTCCATCAAACTGATGCTGTAGCCCTATTACAACCCTGTTTATCTCTCTGAAGCTAAAATAAAATGAAAAAAAACCTTGAATATCATCTAAAATTTTGCTTCCTCATTTAGATACCAAGCAAAGCCACATAAGTACTTATATTCCTATTTGTTAGGTATTTGTATTTTCCAAGTCCCTTGCAGAGATCTTTTCTTTTAAAAAGGCAATATGAAGAGCTGATAATTAGTACTTAGTTTGCTAAATATTAAAGACATAACACCTATTCATGTTAATGGAGCTTGTTTGCAGAATGAGAAGACTAAATTCCAAAGGCAAAATACAAATAGTTCAATAAGGCATCTGAACTGCAAAAGTCCACCCTTTGACTTGTTTTGGCTTTTGGTTTCCTGCTTCTGACATTGCACACATTGGCCGTGTCTACACTAACCCTCCCTTTCAGAAGGGTATTTAAATGATACAGATTGGAACTGGTTAGTTAGGTGCTGATATGAATATTCAGTGCCTCATTAGCATAATGACAGCCAGTCGTGTTTCAAAAGTGCTGTTTTCGAAATGCAAACTGGCTTCTCAGAGGTGGGCACTTCAGAATAGACCCCAGACTTCGAAATTCCCTTATTCCCAAAACAAATGTGGAAGTCTGCGGTTTATTTCAAAGCACCTCCATCTACATGGCCAGTCTGCATTTCAAAAGCAGCATTTTACAAGCATGACTGGCCACTATTATGCTAATAAAGTGCTGAATATTCATATCAGTGCCTTATTAACCAGTTCCAATCCATGTAATTTAAATACTCCTTCCAAAAAGGAGGGATAGTGTAGACATGGTCATTGGGTGTGTTTTAAAAGACTTGCATTGTGACAAATATAAATTTTACTGATTTATATATCACAGAGCCTGACCCTTTAGACACTTGAGTTTTCTGTTTATTGTACTTTCAGTTTTATGCTGTAAATGCATGTTTAATGATATATACACATTTCTTCATATTTATAAATGTTGTCAGTTTGTAAAAAAAAGGGTTCAGGTAATCCTAACTCAGAAAACAGAAACTCAGTGAAAATAATTATGACTTTATATAACCTAAACAATGACTCGAATTTTAATGTTTTTTTGCAGCGTACATGTAGCTGTGCTGGTTCCAGAATACAAGAGATACAAGGTGGGTGAGGCACTATCTTTTACTGGACGAACATTTGTTGGGGAAAGAGACAAGCTTTCAAACATATTATCTCACCCACCTTGTCTCTCATGCATTTTAATGAAATAAATAATGAATAAGATCTTTTGCATGATTTCCTCATTGCTTAGTGACTCCATCAGGTGTGCTGCTTTATCATATTAGTGTTAATGAGGAACACAGTATGTGCTGATGGAAGAAATGTTAAAAGTGGGTGTGGGTGGATGAATCAGACAGTTAAGCTAGTCCCGGCCTTCATTCTACAAGCTTTCAAAATATTTTAAAAGCTTTTATTGTTTCTGAAAGAAAAAAAATTCCTAGACCTTTAATTTCTACTTGCTTATTTTATATATCCTGAGTCACTGTATAAGTGCCCTGTACTAAAACAGAGCCTTAGTGCGGCAAACAGGAAATAGTCTTTGCTATATGTCTGTAACATTATATACACTTAGGAACATCAGGAAGCATTTTTCTCAAAGAAAAGTGTATAGGTGGACACACTAAGGCTGTGTCTACACTTAGAAAAAACTTTGAAATGGCCATTCTAATGGCTAACTAGAAAAATACTAATGAGGTGCTGAAATGAATATTCAAGCCCTCATTAGCATGTTGCTGGCTGTGGCACTTCGAAAGTGTGACTCGTCCACATGGGGGTCCTTTTTGAAAGGACCCTGCAAACATCGAAATCCTCTTATGCCTATCATTCTTTTAACATTCCTGTTATCTTTTTAACATTTTTTCCAACAGCACATACTGATAGGGATAAGGAGATTTTGATGTTTGCAGGGTCGTTTCAAAAAGGATCCCATGTGGACGAGCTGCACGTGAGTGAAAGTGCTTTCGAAGTACTGCAGCTAGCAGCATGCTAATGAGGTGCTGAATATTCATTTCATCACCTCATTAGTATTCTTCAATTTGGCCATTAGGATGGCCATGTCGAAGTTTTTTCTAAGTGCAGACGTAGCCTACGGGAATTATTTCATATTATGGAAGGGATTCTCAAAAGCCCCTGAAGGAGTTAGGTGCATGACTGGGCAGAAAACAAGAATATCAGTTTTGTGAAAAATTTTGGAGTTTCAGAATTCAGTTTTGTTCCATATCTGAAAAAAGCCAGGACTATATAAATTTTTTTTTGAGGAAAGAAGTGTGCATGTGAGAAGGTGACCTACCACAGAATAGAATTGCTAATAGCCCAGTAGCTGTAACACTCATCTGTGATATGGGAAACTCAGATTCCTGCTTTACCTGATTATCATTCAGGCTGAGCATGAACTTGTTAAGTATTTACTTAGCCAGATGCAGAGCAGGGCCTTTGCCCCTGGCTTTCCCACATCTCAGGTGAATGTCTGAATCATTGAGCTATTGGCTGTTCTGAATTGAGGCTCTTTCTCTCTGACCTATTATGCCACCCTGGAGCTCAGAAAATTTTGTTGAAAATGACACCTTTCCACTAATAGTTTCGTTCTAAACAAATTGGCATTTTCCATTGAAATTTTTTTTGTCAAAAAGTTCCTGAGCAGTTCTAGATAGATGTTGCAGTCCCTTTGAAAGTCAGTGAGCTGTACAAAGGTACTCACATCCACAGTGGCGATGCCACTACACTTATCAGGGAAAAAAGTAAATCTGTGCAAATCCCCTCTTTGCTATAAATTAAAGAGGATTCAGAGAAGAGTCATGAGAATGATTCAAATATTACAAAACCTGTCTTATATTGGCTTCAGTAAATCAATATATGTAGCTTAGCAAATAGTCAAGTGGTGACTGACTGGCTATAAGCATCTAGATGAGGAACAGATATTTATGAATGGGCTCTTCAATCTAGACAGAGACAGAGATAACATAAACCAATGACTAGAAAGCTGAAGCTAAATAAACAGTTGAAAATAAGGAGTAAAGTTTTAATAGTGGAATCAAGCAATCTTTGGAACAAGTTACTGAGATCATGGTAGACTTTTAGTCACTGAAAATTTTTGCATCAAAACTGGATTTTTTTCCCTAAAAGAACTGTTTAGGAATTAGGTGGGTGAAGGTCTATGGACTGTGGGATACAGGATGTCAGACTGGAGGATGACAGTGATCTTTTCTGGTCTTAGAGTCTCTTAATTGAAATTCAGTGGTTAATTGTGGGCGTTGAACACTTTAAAAGGCTAGGCCAAAGGTGTTATGGTGGGGGAGTAGGAAGATTAAGAAAAGCTACATTGCTCTAAAGGTGAGCCAAGCATTACAAGGAAACAAGTTAAAATCTAGACCTAACAGAATGGAGAGCTGATCATTGTAAATGTGTATTTATTCTTCCAGGACCCTCAGTTTACCAGGTAAAAGGTCTTCTTCCATATCAAGGACCTGAAGACTTTGATCTATATGCTTATCACTTACTGATTGGATTACTGTAAATTCATTGGCTAGGTCTACACTAGGGAAAAACTTTGAAATGGCCATGCTAATAGCCAAATCAGAGAATACTATTGGGGTGCTGAAATGAATATTCAGAGCCTCATTAACATGCTGCTGGCCATGGCACTTCAGAAGTGCTGCATTTCGTTTGTGCGTGGCTTGTCTACAAAGGGATCCTTTTCGGAAGGACCCGGCAAACATCAAAATCCCGTTATCCTATCAGCTGATAAGGGGATTTTGACATTTGCAATGTCCTTTTGAAAAGGACCCCCCTGTAGATGAACAGTGCACGAGCAAAATGCAGCATTTTCCAAGTGCCATGGCCGGCAGCATGCTAATGGGGCTCTGAATATTCATTTCAGTGACTCATTAGTATTCTCCGATTTGGCCATTAGCATGGCCATTTTGAAGTTTTCCCCTAGTGCAGATGTAGCCACTGTGTCTGAGCCTGAAAGAAGAAAAAATAAGGGAGTGGGATCACCATTAACAAATTTTTAATGCAAATTTTTATAGTTTTAATAAAAAGCAGAGCAAAGCAAAAATAAAAGTCCTGAAAATGGAAAAAAAAAAGATGTTCCAGATGTTGATTAAAAAGCAGAAAGCTTTTGAAGGAAAATTTGAGTACTTAAAATTTCTGAGAAATAATATTGATTTTTTTTTTTCCTGAGGAAAGCACAGACTGCTTCAAAATATTAAATTCAGTCTCCCAATTTTCAAAAATAAAGTTTTGGTGTAAATTTTGAGCAGGCTTAGTACAAGGCCTTGATCTTAATCTTCAAATCTATCCTCAGATGAGGATTCACATAACTTAGTGACTGCCTCTCCACACAGGAGACATCAAGAAATTGGTGCTTGTTTGGAACAATGAAACTGGCAAAGCTTAAGACAAACTGCATAAGATCTGGAGATCATGCATTTATGGTGGAGCCAATTGAAGAGATTAGTTTTGCTGAGATTCTAACAACCCTTGGGATGCTTTGCAGGCAATAAAGACACTTCCCCCTTCATATGATATTCTCAGCTAAATAGCAGAAATTTGCTCCCAGGATTGCAGTACCTATGCTTTCATGAATTGCACTTCAGGTAATTCTTTTTAACAATCTAATTTCACTCTATTAGACTAAACAAACAAGAAAAAGAAGTAAATTAGAATTTCCCCATGGCTGTGGCTACACTAGCCCTCTCTTTCTGAAGGGATATGTAAATTACAGCTGTTTGAAAATGCAAATGAGGTGCATAGTGGCGGCCACCTGGCCTGTCGAAAGTGCTGATTTTGAACTAAAAATAGTGCAATTCATGAAAGCATAGGTACTGCAATCCTGGGAGCAAATTTCAAATAGCTTCAATGATCAATGCTATTTTTCTTGGAGTGATTTTCCTTCTTTGAACCATGTCCAGTTTACCAAGCCAAATTGGTACCTCAGCTGTGAGATATCATCATACAGTTACCATACGATTTTTCAGACTATACTGTCTTCAGTGCTTTTGCATGCAAAATTCACCACTTTAACATGAGTTATGCTCGGGAGGGCTATGGGGACAACCTATAAATTTTGATGTTTCAGCTGTGCATAACTCAACTCTCCCCAACAGTTTTTGCTTAATTCTGAAACTAGAAGTACAAATGGCAGTTGTAAAATAAACAATTGATATGAATGTATAGAAAACAGAATTTTCTGATTATAATATCAACCATTTAGAGAAATGGTCTATTAAAATGGTACATTAAAATGTCTATTGGAGACAAAACAGTACTATGCAGTAAAACCTCATTAATTTATAGTGGCAGATCCACTGCAAATCACCAGGTGCATTTGATAACAATAAAAAGGAAGGATAATGAACCACAAAATCAATTTTGTTCACAGATCACCATTAATAGAGTTGACAATGCCAGCATATTTTTGTGAGCGCTATCAGTTTCTGCAGAATGTAAGCTTTCAAAAAGCTACAAAAATGGTTTTGCAACCTATGTGACTCACTACCATACTTTGCTGAGAAGTAGGTGATAACTATTTCACTGTAGAAATTCTGTACACTTATTTATATTTACTGTACTCATCCTTGAAATATCTTAGTGCCTAACATTTTTAAAGTCAATAAATCACAGCTCGCTCTCTCTCTCTCTCTCTCTCTCTCTCTCTCTCTCTTTCAATACCTGCACCAGTGGTGAGATTCTAATAACCTTTGGGATGGTCTGCGAGATATAAAGCCATGTCCCTCTTCCTTAGCTGCGCTGTGATAGTCTCAGTCAAATATTGGTGACATATTGTACACATATTGGCTACACATTTCTTTCTTTCTTAACTTCACCCACTCATTTTTTTCTCCTCATCCTTCCTTTTCTTCCTCCTTTTCCTCCCATTTTCATCTCTGTATAGAGAAGCTTGGTCAAAAAGAATGAGTTTTATAATAACTGAGGCAATAATACACTTCTGGGAGTGCCCTAGGTGTGACCTGGTGGCTGAGAAATTCTGCACCTCATGGCTACACCTACACTACAGAGATCTTTTGAAAAAAGCTCTCCTGGAAGATCTCTTCCAAAAGATCTTCTTTTGAAAAAGTGCATCTGCACAAAAAAAGGGATCGAAAGAGTGGTCTGCTCTTTCAAAAGAGAGCATCCACACTGGTCCCACTCTTTCAAAAGAACAAGCCAGGGATTGAAAATGAAAGTTGTTCTTTCGAAAGGAGCGCCCTGCAAATCACCTACACACATTTTCTTTTAAAAGAACCTTTTGAAAGAGGGCGCTCTTCCTGAAATGGGAGAGGAAGAGTGATTTCAAAAGGAGCACCACATTGTTTTGATTTACTTTTGAAACATGCTTTTTGTGTATAGACGCTTCATGGGCTCTTTCAAAAGAGACCCCTTCGTTCAAAAAATCTTTCAAAACAACTTGCTAGTGCAGATGCAGCCCATGTGTTTATGGATCTTGTTCTTGAGACTGTTAGTTCCATTGTTCCAAAGGATTGTTGTTCTGATAAGAGATGGCAACTGTAAAGAATACAGTATTCTCTCCTGTCCTTTTGGCCATTCCCATGGACTACTTTGAAGATGAGGACCAAAATATTGAAGTTTGTTAATGTTCTGTAAGAGTCAGTATGGATGGTAGCACAAAAATTATATCCTCTTAATAACTTCTGTTTCTAAGAAGGTAAGGAGCTGCATTCTGCCCTAGTTGGAGATTTTTTCAAGGGTAAGGGTATTTATCTAAAGATAATCAAGCCCGGTGTTTTACACATCTATGAACTGCTGTGAAAAAATTATACTTCCACAAGATGAGGTGCAGCCTTCTATTCCTCAATAGCTGAAATCAGTATTTACATCTAACATTACATGGACACCCAATAGTAGAGTGGAATTCTGTGAAACTCCAAGGCTATAGTTACACAGCAACTTTATTTTGAAATAAGCTATTCCAGAAGGGATTTTCTGGAATACTTTATTTTGAAGTAGTGCATCTACACACAAAAGGTGCATTAAAATAGCGCTCAGATATTTCAAAAAAGAGCGTCCAGCCATAATAGAGCCTATTTCAGATGAGAGCTCTTGGGCACACCATAGCTTATTTTGAAATAGCCCCTATTCTCTGGCTACAATGCCCCTATTTCAAAATACCTATTTTGTAATAGTCTCCGTTCCTGCAAGAATGAGGTTTACCAAATTTGAAATAAGCTGTCTGCTATTTCAAAATTATGTTGGGTTCATTTACACTATTTCAAAATTATTTTGAAATCGTAGTTGAGTTATATAGCGTCTCGCAAAGTTATTTTGAAGTAGTGGCCATTATTCCGAAATAGATTTGCTGCATAGACACACCCTGAGGACACAGACAACGTTTAGTGAGTGATCTTCATACCTCAACAATTTCTGTAATACTTGGTCATGACCTCTTATCAGGGTAAACCTTTTTCTAAGGATACTTTGGAACGTAACTGTGCACATAATTATAAATTGGGCTGGTTAATGAAGCGTGAATAGCTTGCTAGTGGACTGCCAAGATAACTATATTGCAAAAGTAACCAAGAGGTCAACTTGAAAAATTGTAAAGTTTTGGTAAAGGATTTAACATGCATATACATTCATTGGGGAAAGGGTTAAATCACAGCTTTCAAATCCAGGTTTGCTCAATTACTCTGCTGATTTAAATTCTGCCTTCTGAATTTTGGAGTCTTACCAGTTTATGGACTGGTTGCTGCAGATCTGGGAACTGAATAGAAAAAAATATTAGTGTGTATCACAGTTATTACTTCACATAACGATGTTTAATACTGCAAAAACTCCTCATTCATCACCTGAATTAGGAGTTCATGTTGAATAAAAGAATATTAGACAAATTACTGTGTTTGTTTGGTGCTCATTTTTAACATGTACTGTTTAGCCCACAGAAAGCACAAATAGCCACCCTTTAAATGAACGATTCCCTTCTTAATAACTTGTTAACAATAAGTGGAAGGGTAACAAAATTGATTTTATCCCTAATAAGTTATTATAATTTACGGTAAACCCTTGATTTAATGGACCCTGATATGATGGACTTTGGAAATAACAGACACTGTCTGCCAGTTCCCCCTCCCACCGCCCCAGCCAAATAAAAGCTGGAGACTCACCAAAGTTGCCGTCAGGGCCAGAGGAGCTGCTGGAGTGGTTGGGACTGCTGGAGCTGGAAGGGCCACAACAGCAGCTGTGGCCACTGGGGACAGAGGAGCCAGGGGGCTGCTGTGGGGCACAGGAGCTCTCCTCCCCCTGCCTCATGAGTGTGGAGCATGTCAGCACCCAGCCACCGCTGCCTGCAATGGCGCCGAGCCAGAACCAGGGTGTCGGAGGCTGCTGCCTGCCAGCAGGCTGGGGCAGCCTCATACTAACTTCATGCGGGCGGCTCAGAGCTGAGGCTGGAGGAGCCGCAGTGCTGAGAGCTGCAGGAGGTGGAAGGAGCCAGGCTGGCATTCAACTCCTCTCCTGGTAATTGGGAGAGGGAGAAGGAGATGTGAAGGGAAGAATAGGGCACAGGACAGGAACGAGTGATGGGCTGGGAAGGTCAGTGCACCATCATACAGTATAACCACTTGGATATAAGGGACTTTCAGCATTAATGGACACCCCTTCCCCCCATTAGTCCATTAAATTAAAGATTTACTTAACTTTTTTATTTTGATGTATTTAAATATATCTTAATTCTGGAACACTGGGTTCATTTACACACATAGTAATAGTCAAAATCCATAATGTAAAACTTAGATCCCTGAATAAATACACTAAACCAAACCACATGAGATCCCACCTTCAGCCTTTCCACCTCATATCCCCGTTCCGCTAGCCCTATTTGCTGGAGGAATAAATACATTGTAATGTGACCTAAAGGACAGGAAATTCAGATTCTGAGGGTGCATGTTCCTCAGTGCTCTTAGTGAAATTTTCTGCCTCCATC
Source organism: Carettochelys insculpta (assembly GCF_033958435.1). Classification (NCBI taxonomy): domain Eukaryota; kingdom Metazoa; phylum Chordata; order Testudines; family Carettochelyidae; genus Carettochelys; species Carettochelys insculpta. The sequence continues at coordinate 85,081,875 of NC_134138.1, read as the reverse complement.
TCTGACCCATGTGCTAATTTAGAGGACTGGAACTTACCAGCAGATTTCAAGTGGTAAGTAATGCATTAGGACAAAGGAAGTGTTTAACCTATGAAAGACACTAAAAGTAGTGTCCCATCTAATTTTTCCATCTGTGGGTGAAATAAATGTTATGTGCACCAAGGTATGTGTGGGTGTTTACCAGCAGAAGAAACAACATGCTGCTGGCTGTGGGCAGTTATGGGTGCTCTGCTAATGACAGGGATGGTGGGGAGGGGCAACACCTGAATCTCTTCTGGGTGGCCAGCACCACCCAAGAATTCATCTGACAGGGAACACTGTTTAAGAGTTATATAGATTAATCTGTAGTGGAAATAACACTCTGCAGCTCATGATTTGACAACTGTAGATCCATTTTTGGTGTGCTATCCATTCCCTGCCTGCTCTGCAGTGAAGTAGTTGATGCAGCTGGTCAGCTGTGGTAAATAGGAGTGGACTGGACCATTTAAATAAATCAATGCTGGGTGAGCTGTGGATGGGACTGTGTCTTGTGAGTGGGGTACCTCAATGTCAGTCATGTGGTAAAATATTCCCAATGGATCCTAAGAGCATTTGCTATTTGTCAATTGCTATTTGTCAGAGTTGCTTTGGAAATTTTGAAAAACAGCACTGAAATTTCTTGTACGTGTTCGCATCTCTTCTCCCCTCCTTCCCTCCTTTCTCCTCACCTCTATTTATGTTTGTGACCAGTCACCTCAGCAAGGCTGCATTGTCTAGTGAATAGAAAACTGAGCTGTGCTATAAGAGACCCGGGTTTTAGTCCCATTTCTGCCAGTGATCTCTGGGCAAGTTGCTTTACCTGGCTGTCCCTTCTTGTTTTCTGCCTGCTATGTTCTATTTAAACTGTGAGGCAGAGGTTCTATCTTATTATACACTTGTGCAGTACCTAGCACAATGGGTCCTTGATCTCAGTTGAGGCCTCCACACACTACTCTGTTCTATACAATGAATTACAATAAACAAATAGAATAAATTGTATTATTAGTTTCTGACTGCACGTCCTAAGCTTAAGAAGTGGGAAAAGACAAAATCGCTGAGGCTTTGATTTTTCTCCAAGAGAAGGATGGCTGGGAAATGGAGCAGGTTAGGGAATAGCTAGCAAGAAACAGCTTTTAGGAGTATTAGTTAATTTATAATAATATTTTTTACTTCCCTCCCCTGCCTCCCTCCGGGAAAACGCTTTGCACATAAACTTGAGATTTAAAAATAGCCAGTGGGCTTCTTGGTCAAGAGAAGAAGCTTACAAGCCAAAGGTATTGGCTGTCTAGAGACCTTATATTCAGCTTCTTCTTGTCGTATTCACACCAATTAAATGTCTGTGAATGTGTGTCCTGTCCTGTCTATATAGATAACAGCCAGGTTCATTTAATTGTCTCTGTGGGGAAGTTCTTCCAGCCCATATACAGCACACAGGATTATATATTACCACAAAACATTGTCATCCAAATGTTTGCAAAGATTTGAACAAAAGCGGCAATGAATCTCAAACTATTTGTGAATATCCTTACAAAAACATTAATTTAGTATTATTTCTAAGTCCCGCCCCCCCAAGCTCACATCTTAAATTGAACAGCACTTGGAGACAAAGAACTAGTTTTAGGAAGAATCCCTATATAAAGTGAAGTTCAAAATTGGCAAAAGTATAAATCACTGCGACAAGGACCATTTTGGGAAGAATTATAACTGTTGGCCCAGCATTGATTTAATGTGTGCTGTTAGCTACCACTGCTATTGTGAATGGACATGCAGAAGCAGCTGAAAATCCAAGAAAACTCTCATATTGCAAACCTAATGTGAACAAGCAGCAACCCCTCTTAAAATGTGTGAGCTAATAGTATCATGTTTCCTCCAATTCTTTTTTCCACCCAGTCAGCCACTCCTCGTTCTTCAGTCAATTATACCTTGAAAATCTCACCATCATCCCAATCGTGATGCCAACAAGGAATTCGTCAGCTACTACAAAATCTGGAAGCATCTAGAGTTATGTGTTCGATTGAACCTATACAGAGACAAGTAATTAAAGCATATGCAGAATGCTGTTTTAGAAATCTGGACAGTATTAGCAACTTAAGTTGTATTAGATATATAGATACATAAAATAAATAAAAGAAAACACACAGTCCTAGATGATTGATAAGAAAGTTTGGATATACGTTTGACTGCATTTTTCTGGCATGTCTCCAATATTGAGATTAAAGATATAATAAAAAAATTCAAAATGGATTTTTAGATATCAAAATGGTGTGAACAGTATGAAGAGTCAAAATTGTGTCTTGGTATCACAGTATATATATGAAAAGTAAGGAGCAAACTCCTGAGCTGTGGCTTTGAAACACTTTGTAAACTTCATTGGTGGAGGGGAGAGTTCAAAGGTGACCCTTCATGAGTTCTCTGTCAGACTAGTCCCCTGGCACAAGCTGAAGAATCCTGAAAGATGTTCAAAACTGTATCATATGACCATGAACCTAAAGGATATTCCAGCAACTAGGGAATAATGGGTCAGAAGGTTATACCATCCAATGTCTTCTTCACTTCATTCATGCCTCCTTTACATCATCTATGTCTCTTTTGCAAGAGCTTGAAGATGATATTGTGAAGGGGTCACTGTCACAATTGCATGACAGTAGAGAGTCTTCAAATGGCTTGGCAAGCCAGCAGAGTTCCAAAGCCATGACTGGCTTTTTGTATTTACTTGAAACAGATATATGAACTGTGTAGGACTATTGGAGATTTGTGGGTAATGGGATTCTGGGAAAAATTGAAGGTCATTTTCAGGAAATGATAAAATGCCTGGGTAATATAAGAACATAAAAATGATCCCACTGGGCTATAGATGCTGGATCTAAGTGCGCAGGTGTGGAGAGAAGCACCCTCTGCTTTGAAGTGGTTTTCTTCACATACAAGCTTCATCCGCACTAGAGCATTCACATTAAAAATGCATCTTGTCGACTTACTGACAACAGAACTTGGAACTTTTCTTGACAGCCTTCTACCTCTTCTCCATGAGGCAGAACACCTCTCTCGACAGAATCTGATAACTAAACAGCCATGTGGTCACTCCGGAGAGCTCTCTGCCTATAGACAGGGCTTCTGGGTCACCAGGCACCCCAATCTCCTGTGCTTCCAGTTGTCCATTCTGTTGAGAAAGTGGCCAGGCAGTCTGGCTGCTCTCTGCTGACAGAACTGATTGACAGAGTGATCCGCCTTTGTGTGTGCCTGCAATCTGTCAACAGAAATTTTGTCCGAAGATCTCTTCCAACAGTAACTTTTGCCAACAGATCACATAGCACAGAATGCAGAAGTAGACATAGTGTTTACAGTTTAGTTCAATGGTTCTCAGTACCTTCATGATAAAAATTGTTCCAGCACATCTGTATGAGGTCTGACAAATGGTCCATCAGTATTCTGTCTTGTCAGTCTCTATGGCCAGATCTATCAGAGGGAATGAACAACATGGGGCTATTATCACATGATTCAGAACTTGTCATCCTGTCTTAGCCTCTTTGCTGTCAGAAATTTGAGGACACCCTAAGCTTGCAGTTGAGTACATGACCATCTGAGCTGCTTATAGATCTCTATTGTATTGCTGCTTGGTCGCCTCTTTTCTAAGTTGAACAGATCCAGTCTTTTTAATCTGTCCTCATAGGGAAGTTGTTCTATACCCCATAATCATTTCTGTTAATATTCTACAGTCTTTATCCTGTTATATTATAACTTTATTTTTAAATGGGTGATTAGAACTGCATACAATATTCAAGCTTTGGGCATATCAAGAATTTATATAGTGACATTATATTTGCTTCCTTATTTTCTCTTTCTTTCATAGTGGTTCCTAATACTTCATTAGCTTTTGACTTCACTTTAAGCACATGTTGTCAGGGAACGGTTCATGATGACCACAAGATCTTTTTCTTGAGCAGTAAACAACTAAACTAAACTAACTTATACCCCATTATTTTTTAAGGATAGTTGGAATTAGGTTTTTTCCAATTACTTTACACTTAGCAGTATTGAATTTTGTCTGACATTTTCTTCCATACTCACCCAGTTTTGTGAGATCCTTTGTAACTTTATGCAGTCAGCTCAAACTTTAACTCCATTGAATAAACTGTTTCATTTCTAACCTGTTCTACCTCTCTCTTTAATACCTTTCTCAGGCATGTAAGTACATTTATAAACATTACTGGTCCCAATAGAGATCATTGGGAGAACCCGCTACTTATCCATCTTTATTGTGAAAATTGACCATTTATTTCTACACATTTTTTCTATCTTTTAACCAGTAACTCTGCAATGCTTGAAAGCTTGTCTTTCACTGACTGAAGCTGGCCTAACAAATACTACCTCACCCAATTTGTCTCCCTATTACTTCATGTGGCCTTTCTCAGTCTGGGAAATAATACAAAAACTAATTAATAAATTGAAATGCACTATTTAAAATTTAATCTTTGCAGTTTGGAAATTTGTATGTAGGACAATATTTTATGTCTATCTGTTCATTTGTGCACAGGTATATATATGGTTAGATCATCTATGGATATAAATTGTCATAGCTTCATTGACTTCAGTGAAGGTGGACTCATTTCTGATGTCCTGTTGAGGAGCTGGCACCATAAATAAAGAAAATCTTATATTAATAAAATCATAATTAAAATATGATATGAATATCTATACATTTCCCAGGACAAAATTCATAATAAAGTAGAAAAGAAAAAAATTGCTTGAGAACTTGTTTTTGAGTGCTTCATATTCTACCAGATTTGAGATTTTAATGTTGCATTGTATAGTTATATTGCATTCCCAGCTGGACCAGGAGTCATGTGTTGTTCAATATCAGCTCTCTTAATAGTGAGTTGGACTTGTATGAATGGTGCATGTTCTTTTCTGTAGGGGTTCACTCTTTTTCTCCTGAGGCACACATGTTCCATTCAGGAATGTTAGATGAAGGAAAGGATTTTTAAGCGTCTCTAAGAGATAAAACAATCTGTATATCATTTTAAAATCACAAACACCCTATAGTCATGCACAAAAATCAATTATTTATAGTATTCTGTAGGGATGTAAGAAATCCTGAAGAAGAGTAGTGTCTGTTATTCTTTTGCGAAGAGAGTGACACATAGAGCAGAGGAGATTGATTGTGTCAGGTTTACAAGTTGCTGGATAATGAATGCTGAGATAAGATTGTCCAAACTATCATTCAGGAGAATTCCTGGTAACTAATACAGCAAATTAGGATCATGCTCCGTATCTGAAGAAGGAAATGTCAAAATAGAAAGGTTCAATCACTTTTTGGAAGACAGAAATTAAATTTGTAAAGTGGGCATATTTCGTACAACAATCTACTATCACTGGCAATACATTTTTAAATGGTCTGAAACATATTGCCACTTCCAGAGGGCTAAAGAATCCTCTGGGAATCAGAAGCACATTTCTCACTACAGTTCTTCCTTGTACACTGACTAAAGCCATAAGGAAATAAAGATGGGCACAAATCAAGGTCCTTGATATAATACTTCAATGTCTTTATTTTGTTTGTGGAGAGCTGTGGGATCCACAGCCAAGTCTAGATCTGAATTCCTCATCACATTCCTTTCTGATGAGCTGAACCAAATACCTGTTACTTTTCAAACTTGAATACATTCTCAGATTAGTAGGTATGCCACTGAGTTGCAGGCCAGAAAAATAAAACAACTCAACCAAAAATCACCTATTATGTTATTTTTCTGTAGAGAACTCAAAATTAAGATGTCTGCTAATATCCCATAAGATTGATTGATTTATTTATTTGCTTATTTAGTTTGGAAGACTGAGAAGGGACATGATAACAGCTTCCAAGTACCTAAGAAAAAGCCATCCCTGCTGTAGGCTATCTGCTGGCTCATTTGCTTCTGTCAGCTCATGCCACACACCCACATATAACTTTTTTTTTTTACCAAAAGTGCTACATTTCTATATCTACTCTGACTCAATTAAATCATTTTGAAAGTATGATCCCATTACAAATATTTGTATTAAAAACGAGAAACAGTTTCTAGAGAAAACACCCACTCTCTTGTTTTCCATTACTCACCTAGTTTAAGGCTATATCTACACTATTAGATATATTCAAATTTAAGGCAGTTAGCTCAATTGTACCAAGTGATTGTCTTCACTGTAAATATTATTAGCTTGATTTTGGGAGCACTAATATCGATATCAATACATCATCAAGAACAGCTGGGTATAGCTTCAAGTTTGAATTTAAAAGTTCAAATAAAGGCCAGTGTGGAAGCACCATGTCTTAAAATCGAACGTATTAGACTCCTGAAGTGTCCTGTATGTATCCCACAAAGTTACGCAGTTACCCTGTAGGCATGGCCGCTTCCTTCTCCACTGTTTTCTGGGTGCGCAGGAAGTAGATCACAGGAAGCCCATGAATTTGAATTCACCACCAGAAACTCCTGGAAATATAAAATGCACCCAGAAGCTAAAATTTCTTTTACCCATCACATCACACCATGTCAGTAGTCATCTCTTCAGTACCCATCTCCTGAACTCATGAGCACTTAGGGTAGTGATCTGGCTAGTACGTCTGAGGGTCACAAAAGAGCTCCAGCATGAACTCATCAGGAGGTTCTGGATCTCCTTGCAGTTTGGTGAGATGAATCAGTTTCAAGCAGACTTCGAGTCTCCACGTGAAATGGGGAACTATTTGAGAAGATGTTGCATGGGATGGTCACCTGAGGTTATCTCCACAGACCTGCAGCTATTATGAACTGCTGCACATGCTTCTTGTGGGGCACAGGACCACTTTGCCCTCTCTTCTTTTCAACACTTCTGGAGGCTCTGCTCTAGAGTCTGGTATGAGTGAAGAGGAACTGGGGGGCCAAGAGGAAAAGGCCAATGGAGAGGAAGATGGGGGTAACCAGCAGGGGCCCAAGAAAGTTGTTCCCAATAGTCCAAAGCTCTTCATCATAGACCTGGAATAGGTCCCTGTAGGAAGTCCTAGACCACCCGGCCCTTGGCCTAGGGCGGTCAGCAACCAAAGAGGGGTTGGAACATCGGCCCACACTCAGTTGGGGCGGTCAGCAGTTCCCAGTGCAATACAATACAGGCCCCAGCCCCTCAGTCCACGGCGGGGCAGCATTTCACAATGGCAATACAAGCTTAGCCCAGCCCTCAGTCCAGGGCGGGGCAGCGGTTCAAAGTAGTGGTACAAGCTCAGCCCAGCCCTCAGTCCAGGGCAGGGCAGCAGTTCAAGGTAGCAGTACGAGCCCAGCCCTCAGTTTGGGGCGGGGCACCAGCACAAGGGCTTAAGCACAGGCCCAGCGCGGGCTGGCCCTGTCAAGGAGGGGGTAGGGGGTTGCAGGCCCTCCCACTCCACTGCGACCTGGCCCGGGGCCCTGGGGGTCGCTCACACACGACCACGGCAGTGGGGATCCAGGCCTCAACACACTGCCATGGGTTCGGGAGCGTTGTTCCCTGGGCCACTTCCTACCTCTACCTCTGCTGGCGGAAGGTCCCAGTCCATCTGGTCAGGGGGTCCCTCTAGGTCATCCACCTTCGGGGGCTCCAGCCAGTCATCCATCTCAATGTCATTGGGGTAGTTGGGCGGTGGTAGCATGGGGGACCCGCGGCGATCCTGGGCCTTAGGGTTGCAGCAGTCCGCTGGGGCTCCTTCCCAGGCGGGGGGTCTCTGCTGGCGTGAGGGCCCTGGCAGGTCTGGGAAGTCCGGGTAGTCCCCCTTGGGCATCTGGATTTGGGGTTGTTGGGAGCCGCTGGGGGCTTGCTCCTCTGGCCTGGCTGGGCGGCGACAGGCCCTCTGCCCTGGGCGCCGGGGAGCTCGGGCAGGCGCATCCTCCCTGCCCGGAGGACCAGCCTTTAATGAGCTCTGAGCCCCGCCCTGGGGTCTTCTAGCCCTGGGCTTCGCCCTCTGAGGGGAGGGCTCTGGCCTTCTGGCTCCGGCCCGGCCCACCAGGGCCTCTGCGCATCCTCCTCGGCCTTTGAGTTGGCAGAGGGCCATACCAACTCACTACAGTCCCCTCTATGTCAATCCCCCCTACCCTGGTCCCAGAGCCCCCTGGGCTGAGCTTTTTGGGTGAGTATTTTTTTTCTGAATGATAGAAGCATGTTGTGGCTGGATATAGGTATAGGTATAGGTATGGAAATGGGTATAGGTTTTCTATGGCTCTGTGCCCCTCAGAACAGCATGTTAATATTTCTGGGGATGAAGTGCTTATCCTTTATGGAGATCTCCTCAAAGGTCTCATCCAGGCATTCTTGTACTTTTTGCACAAGGTTTTTGGGCAGGCTTGGCTTGCTGGGGCTTCCATGGTAGGACACCTTACCATACCAGGAAACCAGGTAATGATCTGGTATCATGGTGGTGCATGGCTTTTTGACAAATTTTCCAGACTTCTGGTCACACAGGATGAGCCTCTCTTCTTTTTCACTCTCTGCTATTTTTAGGAGAGTGATATCTTCTTTGGCAGCCTAAAGAAGCATGAGAATTTGAATTGGATTTCTTTGAAATGCTCTGTGCCCTTTTATATTTCCCTTGAGTGCATTGCCACAGCCGGTGGCTGGTCTGCTCTCCGTCTCCCCTCCTCTGCGTGGCTGGCAGGCTCTCTGGGCCTTCTTCCCTTCCATTTCCTTTTCCCCCCACATTTCATCTCACTTTACAGGGATCCCTCTCCACCCAGACATCCCTGTGGCTGAAATTGAACTCTTCCCCACTCTTCCCGCTTTCCAAGCAGCTGCCTGGCTCAGTAGACCCTGCTCCTTGCAGAGGATTGCTCCACAAAGTGACAGAAAAACTTTCCTGTGTTGCAGGACACCAGACTGCTTTCCCTGCTTTCCCCCAGTCCACCTTGTAAAGCAGACAAGAGCTTACCATGTCCACTATGAAGTGGTCTGGATACATGACAGGTTGTGCAATGCACGGTTTGAATCCCATCCTTCTGAAGCCTTAAGTGACATTGCAAAAAGAAAGTTTCACTGATAGTACCGGCAGGGACCTATTCATTCCATGTGTAAACACTTTGGGTGAATTGTATCTCAGTTTTGACCTTCACTTTCCAGCAGGCAGCTCCAGCATAGGAGACAGGGCGAGGAAGCACAAAAGGTCCAAGCAGGATCTCATCCTGCAGCACCTGGAGTGGAATCAAGCATAAACCACTCACAACAAAAGGGACACAGCACAGTGACAGCAGACTACAGCACAGTGGTTGCAGACTATGTTTGAGTTCCAGAGAGGGCAATCGACACACCTGATGGAGGATGTGGCAAAGCTCATAAGGACAATGAGTAACCAAACTGAGATTCTGCGCTCCGTGCTGGGGGACTCCCAGTGCAGCACTGTGGTCTCTGCTCACTGCTTCCTGGAGTCCCCTGAATACAGGTCACCCACCCCCATTGTTGTGGTCCCCAAACACAGGGAGGAAGATCAAGTACAGTCTGCTGCTGTAGCCCCAAGACCCAATGAAAAAGGCTATTCCTCCACTCTTGGCAACACTTCTTATCCCTGATGCTTAACACTCTCCTCCTCCAAAATAAACTTATTCTTTTGAACACCATCTAATCTTTTGGTACCCATGAGTGGTGGGGTGAACAAATCATTGCAGGGACCTGGGAAGGGGTGGGCGAGGGTGGAGAGGGTCAATAGCACAGACATCCACCGCTACACCAAGGTCCTTAGAAGACTCGCAGCAGAGGGACAGAGGTGGAGGTGGAGAGGACCAATAGCGCAGCTTCTCATCGCTACTCCAAGGTCTGCAAAGGGCTCATGGCAGAGGACTGCAGGCAGGGTGGAGAGAGCTGATAGCACAGAGGCCCATCATTTTTGAAAAGAATCCTCCCTTCACAAATATTCTACTTTCTGCAACTTAATCCCTCCTCCCCACACCAAGTAACACCATTCTTTCTTCGAAAGCCATGGTCTGATTAATTGGTTCCCGTTTGGTGAGGAGTACAAATCATTTTGAGGAGTGGAGGGTTATATTACAAAAGAAAAATGCAACATTATAATGTATCTGGCAGATCATTCATGAAGCTATGTTTCAAAGCCTCCCTGATTGCTGCTGCCTCTGTAGACAGCTGCAAATAAGCCCTGCTCCTGGCCTCAGCCTTGGAATTCCAGGCATTCATGAAATTCTTCTGTCTGGATTCACAAATGTTATGCAAAATAATGCATGCTGTAATCATGGTGGGGACATTAATTTCAGAAAGGTCCAAATGGGTCAATAGGTATTGGAACCTTGCTTTTAAATTGCCAAAGGCACATTCCACCTTCATCCTGGACTTGCTGAGTCTGACATTGAAGTTATCCTGGCTGCTGTCCAGTACTCCTGTGTAGGGTTTCATGAGGCAAGGAGCAGAAGATAAGCAGTGTCTCCCAATATCAACATAGGCATCTCCACATCGCCACTCTGGATTTTCCCATCTAAGAAAAAAGTCCCATCCATGAGCTTTCTTGTACATCCCAGAATTTCTGAAGATGTGCATGTCATGAACCTTCCCGATCATCCCATTTTGATGTTGGTCAACTGTCCTTTGTGATCTACCAACACTTGCAACACCATTGAGAAGTACCTCTTTCTGTTTATATACTCAGAGGCCAGGTGGTCCAGGGCAACGATGGGGATGTGCGTGCCATCTATTGCGCCACCACAGTTAGGGCACCCCAACACAACAAAGCCATCCACTATGGCCTGCACATCTCCTAGGGTCACAGTGTTCCTCAGGAGATGCCATCAGAGTGCCCTAGATACCTTCACCACCACAGCTCCCACTGTAGATCTGCCCACCCCGGATTGATTTGCCCCTGACTGTTGGTAACTGTCGGGCATTGCAAACTCCACTGAGTAGTTGCCACTTTCTTCTGAACCATTAAAGCCAACCTCATTCTTGTGTTGCAGCGCTTCAAGGTGGGGCCCAGCAAATCACAAAATTCCATAAAAGTGGACTACTCACACATGTGAAAGTTCTGCACCCACTGCTGGTTATCCCAGGACTCCAGAATGATGCGGTCCCACCACTCTGTGCTGATCTCATGGGTCCAAAACCACCACTCCACTGTCAGCAAAGCATGCAGGGTGGCCAGCATTTGTGAGTTCCTGGACTGTAGTTGAGCGATTTCCTCTTCAAAATGATCATCATCAACATCATCATCATCATCATCTCCCTTTGTAGTCAAAAGAAAAAGTATACGACAGTCTGGGAAGTTGCCGTAATGATGTGTGCAATGACTTGAAGCATTTGAGGATCCGTGCTTGCGCTAGCATTGTTCTGGAGAAAATGGCACATTTTCCCATTTGTTTCTGCACAGTTAGTGGGTGCTCTGAATTCTGGGACAGTGCTTTGCATTCTGTGATATTGACATGGAACAGCTGCATGCAACCATGGCAATTTTGTTCCTCCCAACTCATTGGTTCAAAATCCCGAGAAAGCAACAGGGCTAAGGCCCTGTTGGAAAGGTACCCACAATGCATTGCTCATGCAATCAAACTTGGATAAGATAATGGAAACATGGTAACTTGACATGGAGAAATGATGGGTCAAATTTCCAGAAGGTCTGAGGACACTTGAATTTGAATTCATAAGAACAAGGTCAGAAGAAAAGAAACCTGAGTGTATTAGAAGTCATAGAAGTCAACTGTATCTCATAGTGTAGACATAGCCTTAGTGTAATTTCAAATTTGTGCACCTGACTTCACTTCAAGCAATGTGCCTCATGGGTGCACATAACCTTAAGGAAAGCCCGACTTAAAACTATATCTTCATGGTGAACTCTTCTGCTTGGTTCTGGGGGTGATACGAGTTGCCAAAATCAAATGAGCCACCAGAACAGCTATGGCAGGGATGGCTTTCTAGCCTTCTTTTCTGATTAACTAGGTGAGCTAGGTAGTTATTTTGGATCATTTTGAATGGTGAATGTGGTGAGCATGGGAACATTAACTCCTTAGTGTAACACTCTAAACATGAGGAAGTAGTCTTGTCTCTCTCTTGGTATCATTTGGCCATCAGCGCTTTTCAATTATTCTTGCTTTATTATGATGGGTCCTGTCAACTAGCTGTGGAGTGCCCCAGCCACATAAAAATTTAGCCATTATGGATGTTAAAATGATGTTCACTGGTTACCTCGTAAGCATATGCTTACTGGTAAATCATTTCACATGTCTAGTTACCATTATGACTAAAGCTGATTGTTCCACACAGTGTTTAAATTGTTACTAGTCATGCTGCTATTTAGAGAAATAAAACTCAAAGGCCTGTCAATGAGAGTGGAAAAGAGCAAAGGCAGTCTTCCATGGTCTAATACATTTTATTAAACAGGCTGTAGAATTATAATTTTGACCTGTACATTTTGAGCCACAAATCCTGGAGCACCACAGACCAAGATCCTTAGGAAAGGGGAAAACACACTTCAGTATTCTTCTTGAGACACACTCCCCACCTTCTTGTCCCACCTCCATGGCAGTTTGTGACTTTGCACCTTCTTCAATGGAAGTCCTGTATTACATTCTGTGGTCATTCCCTGTAGTGAACCCTTTGACAAGCATTCCTATCCATGAAAGCATAGAATCCATAATTGTTACAAGAGGGAGCATGGTCTAGTGTAGAGGGCATGAGAATGGTATCAGCAGACCTGGCTCCTATTCCTGGATCATCGGTTTACCTGCTGCATAACTATAGGCAAATCATTTCCCCTCTCTGCACCTCTTTCCCCTCCAATCTGCTTGCTGTCTTCTCTGGCATTGTAAGCTTTTCAGGTCAACATCTGTCTCCATGTTTGTACAGTACCTTCCTCAATGGAGCCCCAATCTTGGCTTTGGCCTCTAGGTGCTACCAGAATAAAATAGTCATTTTAGCATCATTCAAAATAGACACATCACCAATGACGAGAGTCGGGAGGTGCTTGCAAGTCAGCATGCGGTTGTCATAAATCAGATGCAATTATCAATGCTTTAGACTTAGAAAGCAATCATAAGAAGACAGCAGACATGAACTGAGCTTAACCAAGACATGTTTTAAAAAGTCAGAAATATCTGAAAAACTATCTTTTAGCCTATTTCCTTTTTCTGACAATTTATTGAAATATCACCACTAGTGTTTTTGTTTGCCAGCACAGTCATCACACAACTAGCTTACATCCATTCTTTAAACAATTAGGAAGAACCTGAGGAGTACGTGGAAAATATAACTACATGTCTACAATAAATGGAATCCATTTGGAGGGATATTGTCAAAAATACATAAATATGTATACTCCTACTGTTTTTTAAATTTTCAAAGTTCAGTTAAACATGAAAGTTCAGTATTAAAGCTTGTAGATATCTAGGTTAATCACTATTAAATCCAGCTGACATTGTTACATCAATTTCCTTGTTATTTTATAGCCCTAACATATTATATTGCATATTCTCATATTCCAAAGAATTCATATTTTTGATTCCTGAATCCTTCATTATTTTTATCCAAGTTATTATGGCCATTAATTAAAAAAAATCTGTTTTCCATCTTCTATTAACTTAAAAAATTATCTCCAAGCTACAAATTGCCATAGAGAGAAAATATCATATTTGGTAAGTATTCTCCACAGCAGTTTAAAATATATTTATTGAACTTTGGTATTTTTCTAGATCATATGTAGCTGAATCCATATTGTGTTACTAGAAACGGGCAAATTTACAAAAAAAAATCAGTGCCAAATCGTTGGCCCAAGTTAACTTCCTTCTCTGTAATCCCAGTAGTAAGTGAGGGTGGGAGGGAAGGCATTCAGAGCTTCCTTAAAGAGGCAGCTGGGGATTCCCCTGCAATAAGAAGTCTTTGGCTAGGTCTACATGAGAGGCTTTTCCCGGTAAAACTGGGTTTTTGTCAGGAAAAAACACAGCCTTTACATGCAAAATGCACTTTGTTGACCGTTTCTTGACAAAACCCGACACTTCCATCAGCAGCTTTGCACCTTTCCCTGTTCAGGGTATAACACCTCTCTCAACAGTGTTCTGTTGACAAAACAGCTGTGTAGATGCTCTGGGGACTCTTTGTCAACGGATGGGGGTTCCAGTTCACCAAGCAGCCCTGTTTGCAGGGCTTCTGGTCAGCCATTCTGTCAAGAGGTCCAGGCAGTCTGGCTGCCCTCTGTCAACAGAGCAGATTGCTCTTGCAATCTGCTTTTATGTGTAGATGCAATCTGTCGACAGAAGTTTTGCTGGGAAATCCATTCTGACAGTGACTTCTATCAACAGAGGCTTCTCATGTAGATGTAGCCTTCATGTATATGCCAACTCCATGTCACTTACTCTCACTACCATTTCTACAAAAAGGGCAGGTTCTAACTTAGTATTTCCTTAAAAAGAAAAAGAGGGTATTTCAGTTGCCTTCCAGTAGGCCTAATGTACAGTAGATAATTTACACAATGCCATGTAAGAAACCTGGTCCTTTGCTCCATTCCTCAACTCCTTTGCTCTAATATTTTTGAGGAAGAAGACATACCATTTGGCCTGATGAGTATGTTATTTCTCTGTCAGTGCAGCTGTGCTTTTCCTTTGTTTTCCACTTCAATAATATCATCTCTATCAAAAAGTTAGTTTACCTTAACCTGTTTTCTTCTTCTTCTTTATATTGTAGATATATCTACCGGCTAAGACTCCTTTGTTCTAGCCCAGGGTCAGCAATCCCCAGCCTTCATGTTACCCACTGCTGTGGCAAGAGTGGGATGTGATCTGATTTTCATTGGCATGTGAGGCAGGAACTTAGCCCTGTCCCTCCTCCCCCATACAGCTGGGAGCTTGTTCAAAGCCATGCAGCCTATACATTAACAAAAGACCAGCTCATGCTACCAACCACCACCTAAACAGTAAAGTTCTTCATCTTAATGGTAGTCCATCGATCCGATGATGACAAATCTGTGCAGATCATCTGTTATTGGTCTCATGGTGTGCACTCTGGTGACTGTATAACCAATTCTAGAGGTGCACATTTTGCCACAGATGGTGCATAGGAAGTTCACAGTCAGTGGGTTGTGCATTACTGATGCTCTGTGATGTTGTTTGCATACCTCTTGTAGATGCTGGCAGCAATCTTCCTCAAAGGTAATGCAGATATTTCTGACTGTTGCACACCACTGTGTTCTGTCACTGGCGGCGTCCTCAAGGTCCCTAGGTTTGATACTGCTGTACTGCAGATTGGCTTTGATGGTATCCTTGTAGCATTTCTGTGGACGACCTATACGCCGGATGCCCTGGGAGAGTTCACCATACAGAAGCTGGCGAGGGATTCTATTGGCATCCATGCGGCTGACATGACCGGTTCAACACAGTTGTGACTTCATAATCATCATTTTGATGCTTGTCATCTGGGCTCTCTCGAGGACTTCAGGATTGGACACTTTGTCTTGCCAGCGGATCTTCATGATGTTATGGAGGCAGCGCGTGTGGAATGCTTCAAGCTGCTTGATGTGACGCCTATATAGTGTCCATGTTTTGCACTCGTACAAAAGAGATGAGAGAACAACAGCTCTGTACACAAGCAGTTTTGTTGACATCCGGATATTGTGGTGGTTTAGAACTTTGACATGCAGACAGCCAAGTGCCTGGCTTGCATTGGATATTCGCACGTTGATCTCATTATCCAGTGATCCATCACTGGATATGACACTACCCAGGTATTTAAAGTTCTCCACTACTTTAAGCTGAGTACTGTCAATTGAGATACTCGGTACAGGAGCATTTGATCCAGGTGCAGGTTGATGGAGAACTTCTGTCTTTCTGAGGCTGATAGTCTGAAAAGTTGCGAGGCCTCAGCAAACTTGTTGACAATGTGCTGAAGATTGTTTTCAGTGTGAGCCATAAGGGCACAGTCATCGGCAAAGAGTGCCTCAGAAAGGAGTTTCTGCACTGTCTTAGTCTTTGCATGCGGGCGACGGAGGCCAAAAAGTGAACCATCATGCTGGTATTTCAAGTATATACCTCGGTCCAGATCTTTCATTGCATGGTTAAGGATGCATGCAAAGAATAGGTTAAATTGGACAGGAGCGAGAACACATCCTTGTTTCATGCCATTGGTAATGTTGAAGGGGGCTGATGTGGCTCCATCAGACAGTACTTCGCCTGTCATGCTGTCATGGAAAAGGCGTATAATCTGGACAAATTTTCTTGGGCAGCTGAGTCGTATTAGAATGGTCCAAAGGGCTTCCCTGTTGACGGTATCAAACGCCTTTGTCAGATCTATGAAGACAGCATACAGGTGCATGTTCTGTTCAATGCACTTCTCCTGTATTTGTCTGACAGCAAACACCATGTCGACTGTGCTCCGGCCAGGTAGAAAACCACATTGACTTTCAGGTAGATTTGCCTCGGAAATACTGGCTGTTAGGCGGTTCAAGATGCTGCAGGCGATAATCTTCCC
Source organism: Carettochelys insculpta (assembly GCF_033958435.1). Lineage (NCBI taxonomy): Eukaryota > Metazoa > Chordata > Testudines > Carettochelyidae > Carettochelys > Carettochelys insculpta. The sequence continues at coordinate 85,065,450 of NC_134138.1, read as the reverse complement.
TCCAATGGAGAGGAGGGATATGCTCTGTAGTTTCCACACTCTGCTTTGCTGCCTTTTTTCTTGAAAAGGGAGACAATAATAACATCACAGAGGTCCTGTGGTATGTTTTCGTCCTCCCAGATGCTGATGATCACGCTACAGAATGCTGCTAGTGCTGCTGGACCTGCCGCTTTATATCTCTCTGCTGGTATCCCATCTTTTCCAGGAGCTTTTCCTGAACTCATCTGGCTAACAGCTCTCTTAATCTCATCTATAGTGGGTGGAAGGTCAAGATCTGTGAGGACGGGTTGTTGTGGAATTTCATTGAGGGCGTTATTGTTCATGGTCGATGGTCTGTTAAGGAGGTTGCTAAAGTGTTCTCACCATCTTTCGTGATGCCCTCTTTGTCTTTGATCAGTGTTGTGTTGTCTGATGAGAGCAATGGGGTAGTCCTTGGTTTAGAAGGTCCATAGACAGTCCTAATAGCACTAAAGAGCATCTTTGAGTTGTGGGTCTCAGCATAGTGCTCAATATCTTTGGCTTTGCTCTCCCACCAGCTGTCTTGTTTATGATGGAGGTCTTTCTGTGTTTTGCTCTGAAGGTGCTTGAAATGTTCCCATTTGGAGACTGAGGAGGGGTCATTCTGCCATTCAATAAAGACTTTTCTCTTTACTTCCAGTGCTGAACATATTTCTTCTTGGTTCTCATCGAACCAATCCTGATGTATTCTTTTCTTTGGTCCAAGCGATGTTATTGCTGTGTCAGTCACTATCTGCTTGAACTGATCCCACTTTCCAGTTACAGTCCCGATCAGTTGACCATGGGACGCTAGTTTGTCATCAAGACTCCTCTGAAAATTGTTGAAACATTGAGCATCCTTCAGTTTGGCTATGTTAAAAGCAGGTCGCACATGCTTAAGGCGTTTGTGCCGAGAGGGAGCGATGTAAAGTTGAAGAGACATCCTGACTAATCTGCGATCTGTCCAGCACTCTGCGCCTTGCATTACTCTGGTGATCAGTATGTCTCGGATGTCTCGCCTTCTGACAATGGCATAATCTATCAGATGCCACTGTTTAGACCTAGGGTTCATCCACGTCATTTTGTATTTATCCACTTCTTGGAACAGAGTGTTGGTAATAGTCAGGTCATTTTCAGAACAAACGCTCAAAAGGAGTAGTTCATTGCTGTTCATTTTGCCTACACCATGTGGCCTGGTTACTCCTTTCTAGTTCTCATTGTCAGCCCTGACTTGGGTATTGAAATCTCCAAGTAGGAGTAGCAACGAAGGGTCCTGTGGCACCTTATAGACTAACAGAAAAGTTTAGAGCATGAGCTTTCGTGAGTTAACTCACTTCTTCAGATGAAAGGACCCCTCCTACTTCGAAGTCCCCTTATTCCTATGAGCAGATGGGAATAGGGGGACTTTGAAGTAGGCAGGGTCCTTTCGAAAAGGAGCCCCATCGGGACAAGCTGCGCAGCAGTGAGCCGCATCAATTTCGAAGTGCCACGGCCACCCACATGCTAATGAAGCACTGAATATGCATTTCAGCGCTTCATTAGTAAACTTCAAAATGTCCATTTGTGTGGCCATTTCGAAGTTTGGAGCTAGTGTAGACGTAGTCTATTAGTTTAATCAGATCAACATTGTAAACAGGATGTACAAAGTCCATGTACAAGATGTTGGGCTCTAACCCCTTAGCCCACATTGTGTTAAAGGAAATTTGTTTACATGGATTCACACACTGGCAGTTTACAATAAGGAAAAGAAAACTCACCTCACTTGATCTTCCTTTATGTCTTGAAAGTTCTCACAGCATCAGGCACAAGCTAAAAGAAAATTGGTCTGTCACTTTCTCAACATATAGGACTTGTAGTCTTAGGCTACGTCTACACGTGCAGCCAACATCGAAATAGTCTATTTCGATGAATAACGTCTACACGTCCTCCAGGGCCAGCAACGTCGATGTTCAACTTCGACGTTGCTCAGCCCAACATCGAAATAGACGCAGCGAGGGAACGTCTACACGTCAAAGTAGCACACATCGAAATAGGGATGCCAGGCACAGCTGCAGACAGGGTCACAGGGCGGACTCAACAGCCAGCCGCTCCCTTAAAGGGCCCCTCCCAGACACAGTTGCACTAAACAACACAAGATACACAGAGCTGACAACTGGTTGCAGACCCTGTGCCTGCAGCATAGATCCCCAGCTGCCGCAGAAGCAGCCAGAAGCCCTGGGCTAAGGGCTGCTGCCCACGGTGACCATAGAGCCCCGCAGGGGCTGGAGAGAGAGCATCTCTCAACCCCCCAGCTGATGGCCGCCATGGAGGACCCAGCAATTTCGACATTGCGGGACGCGGATCGTCTACACGGTCCCTACTTCGACGTTGATCATCGAAGTAGGGCGCTATTCCTATCTCCTCATGAGGTTAGCGACTTCGACGTCTCGCCGCCTAACGTCGAAGTTAACTTCGAAATAGTGCCCGACGCGTGTAGACGCGACGGGCGCTATTTCGAAGTTGGTGCCGCTACTTCGAAGTAGCGTGCACGTGTAGACGCAGCTTTAGTGGTTAGAAGTGGTGGTGCTGAAGTCAATGAACTATAGTATTTGTTCTTTGGGCTAATAGCCATGCTTTTTTAAATGTTTGTACAGCAGCTACCACAGAGTGGGCACTGCTAGAAACAATTAAAAAATAGTAAAATAATACTGATCAGTCTACTGTGAGCACCATTTTCTCCAATGATTAATTACAGGATTGCTCTATTTTATTAATTATCGTAATTTTCCCTTTCTCTGAAACTAGTGTCACCTGGAAGCTTAATGACAGCAGCTGTCAGGAGTCTGGGATTTCCACTGGAAGAGAAATCAATGATGTATAGTTTGAGTGTGTTCTAAGTGTAACATACTTTATTAACACATACACCAGTCCTGGAACAGAGGCATCAAATAGCATGCAGAGGAATACCATGTTCCAGGAACCTAAACTTAATGCCTATACCTTCTTCCCACCTCAAGAACTGACTCTAACAAAAGCCTGAGCCAATGAGTTCCCTGCATACAATAACTTGCATGCCCTTCACACAACACACAATCAGCTTGTGAAGACTAGGACTATAACAGGGTTTTAGAAAGAGCTAAATAAATTCATGCAGGTTAGGTCTATTAATAGCAATTAGATGGGATGGGCAGAGAAAGTGTTCTTAGCCTCTGTTTGTCAGAGGCTGGAGATGCATGTCAGGAGAGAGATTGTACCTGTTTGGATCACTCTCTCTGGGGCACCTGACATTGGCCACTGTTGGCAGGCAGGATACTGGGCTGGATGGACCTTTGGTCTGACTCAGTATGGCTTTTCTTATTTTCTTAATACTAAGAACACAGCGTGTCTTACCCAAAGTCAAAACTTGCTTCGATAGTATGGGGGGAAAAAAAAAAACAAAAACCCAACTTAAAAGATGATGTGTAAGAGTGTCACTTGGTAATATCTATTTGTATGATGGCAGCACATCAAAGACCAGCTGAGATCCCAAAGTACAATACACTGCAAACAAAGAGTAAGGGAATGGCCCTAATCAGAAAAGCATACATTCAAAATTGACAAGTCACACAAAATACGTCAGGAGAGAGAGGGGCAGAGAGAAAAGTGATGTATCCAAGGTAATAAACAGCAGGGCAGTGTGAACAGAGAGTAACACCCAGACAAATGTAATCCAAGGTCAGACTTTATCAGCTGGAGCAATTTTTATGATAGGACTATATCCAAATTTCACCCTTTTCAATATTTGTACATTTTCATCCTCTGTGGCTTAATGCAAAATGGAGTGCTCTTTGTATTGCTAACCTGAATCCATTTTACTTTATACCATGGATTCATGTATGTGATTGACACTGTAATTAAGGTCTGCTGCCAGAAAGGTGCTGAGTGCAATCTTTGAGGCAGACAAAAAGAGATCTAATTAGAAAATATGCATACGCTTTGTGTTATCTTGTTTCAGAGGTTGGTGTTCCCTGAGATTATGCATCAGCCCCTAGGCAGTGGAGCGAGAGAGCCTCTTAAAATACAAAAGGCTGGTCAAGCAGATAGGGGAGACAGTGCAAGGGATGGAAGGAGTCTCTCTGAACTGGCTAGAGAGGAGCTGAGCTAAGTAGTAGCAGGCTCCACCAGAAAGAAAACAGACACAAAAGGTACAACAAAAATTATGCCTCCCCTGGTCTACCATTGTAGTATTATGTCTCCTCCCCAGACCCGATGGCAGTACTGTATGCATTATAACTGGCCTCAGTTTCTGCCTTTCCTCTTCAGCTCACTCACATGCAGAATTTTTAGTTAACTTCCTGGCAGGTTTCTATTTTACTGAATAGTTCTGGTTCCATAACATAGAAAGTTGTTTGCTTGGCCCTTTTTGGTGTGAACAGTCTCTTTGCTCTTCAGCAGGGTTTTGTAAGAAATCTCTCTGTCCTTTCATGCTTTGTAATTTTCTGCCTTTGGGTCACAAAGCTGGACTACATTTTCCTTCCCTCATTCCTGTCATCAGGCTGGTTCTTCCTATTTCCAGTCCAGAATTTCCTGCTAGGAGAACCTCCAAACAGAACTCTCCACAACTCTTTCTTCACCAGAAAACACCTCATCCTAGCAAGCATCCTCCTCCTGACACTAGCTTTCCTGCTTCCTACAAGTCTCTCTTGTAGCCATTGGATGAGTCCTGGTCACTCTAACTGGGCATAGGGCAGAGTCTGGGACTTTCAGTTTTTACAGGTTGAATTCACTCTGAAACACACTGAAATATCTGAGACTGTCATGTGAAAGAACAAAGATATTGTTTGGTCAATACCTTTGTAAGCTTTGCCACACAGGTCAGACATCTCCTCATCCTTTGGGGAAAAACTGTGGAAATCACAGACACGATGGTGTGGTAATTATGTGGCAAAAGCTGCCTTTTAAAGGCAGACACTGTATCTGTGGGTTTTTTTCAGGGTATAATATTTTCTTCACACAAAGGAGGGAAAAACAAATGACAATGATGGCCTATACACAAATTCCAATAGCGGGAAAAGGACTGAATGACATAGAAATTTTACAAATACACACGCTGCTAAACAAGGAAGGGAAGTGGTACTGACTGGTTATGAACATCCATAAAACAAAAAAAAAATATATTTGGAGATAAGGAAATAGGAAGAAAGATTAGTGTAGCTGGGATTGAACTAGAAAATGTAGAGAAGTTCACTTATCTGGGGGAGCAATATAACGTATGATCTAGACTGTAAGGAGGAAATAGCGACTAGAATAGTGAAAGCAAGAGCGAGTTTGAAGGTGATGGATAAGATCTGGAAAAGCAAAGCAATTAGCTCAGGAATGAAGCTGAGTTTCTTGAAAATGTGTGTATTCAGCAGCACGTTGTATGGATGTGAGACATGGGTGATAAAAAGATATGAAGAGAAGAATATCGGCATTCAAGAGGAGTTGTTACAGAAAGATCCTGAGAATAGGATGGATGCAGAAGGTCACCAACAAGATATTTTATGGGAAGATACAGTCAAAAGGTAACCTACTGCAGAAAGTTATACAATGCAAGTTACAGCTATGGGTGCATATCTGCAGAATGAAGAAAAAATCAAGACCCTGGTATTCAGCACAGTAGACCTTTTGAATAGGAGAGGCAGACCCCACAGAGAATGGTTAGGTGATATAGTAGATTGGTGTGGAACTAGTCTTTAAAAACTAATCCACTCTTCCCTGGACAGAGAAAGATGGAAGGAAATACCAAAACAAAAAAGCAGTCAAGTAGCACTTTAAAGACTAGCAAAATAATTTATTAGGTGAGCTTTCATGGGACAGACCTCTGGTCTGGCTATGGTCTGAAGAAGTGGGTCTGTCCCACGAAAGCTCACCTAATAAATTATTTTGCTAGTCTTTAAAGTGCTACTTGACTGTTTTTTGTTTTGATAGTGTATAGACTAGCACAGCTCCCTCTTTGTTTCTATGGAAGGAAATAGGGAGGGTGGCATCAGACACCAATGGGCACTGAGCTCATGTTTGTTGAAGATGGTGATGGCTCACACCACAATGTTAATTTTGCAGGTGGACTATGCAGAAAAACAGTTGCTGCTTAAATCCTTTTTAAGAGTATACTTATTTTATTTTCTCAGTGCTTCACTAATAATCAGATCTCATGCTATGCTTAATTGAAGAGCCATGGGACCTTCATCCCAGTAGGTAGGTTTTTCATGACCTAAATCACTGGTTGCTCGCTGTTCTTAGCAGACCATGAAATCCAATTAATTACATTGCATGAATCTATATTGTTTGCTGCAATAGCCCTCGATGAGCTGATGGTCTGCTGTTAAGATATTTTGCACCCTATTTCTCTTGGCTGTGTTTTAACTCCATACCACATGATACAGTGGTCCCTGCTTCTGCTTTCATTAAACACATGGTAAGGAATATCTTCTCCTATCAAACAAGAGTTCAGTTTCACCCTTCTCCCCAAAAGGATCTCTCACAAAGTAGAACTGACATTTGCCATACATTTTTCACAAGAACTACAGATGGACAAATTTTGGCTACATCGAACACCAGTGGTGCAGAGTGCACAAAGCAGGTAATATCTCAATCCTTTGTAAGAGTCTTGACTTTAACTATTTCAGATTTCCCAGCTTTTCATACAGTAGCAGGAAGCTTTTTTGTTTGCTGGCACTTGGACGGTTTGTTATTGATTTTTTTCCCAGCTGATACCACAGGTGCTCCTCCCGCTTCATCTGTGCCTTTGTTTCTCAGGGACCCTGAAAAATTCACATGGAGGATGAGTTCCAACAGAAATGAGATCATTTGCTTGTTCATTCGTTCTCACGTTTGACTGCTAAGTTATTTTTGCCATTTGCACATTCCGCAGCTAATGTGTTTACTTCAGACAGCCAAACGCATTGCAATTTCTTCCTTGTTCAAATGTCAGCCTTCTATGAGCTGGAGTTAATTTCATCATCCCATGCATTTCTCCCTTACAAAAATATGACAAACAGCATCCAAACATGACTGCCTGAAATGGCGGTTTTGATGAAAAATGATGTTATTTGAATGTTTAGGGCCTCATTGTTATATTGTTTGGATATTTTTGTAAACTATAGTCATTTTTATCACACACATTGATTTTTCTAGGCTAAAAATGCCCAGAAAGCTCCTCAAATATAACCTAATATTATAAAACAATTGTGAGAGCCAAATTTCAAATCATAAAGTTATTTTGTGGGCCTTTTGATGGATCTACTTTTTTCTCCATCAATAGTATATTTATATTCTGTAGTTTGCACAATGCACCAGAAGCTGCACAGCTGGTTGGCAAGTCAAAGCTGCTAGACATTAGCGTTAGACATTAGACATTAGACATTATCTTTGTTAGTGCCACAGATTTTTTTAATGAGTAATGGGTATAGATATACCTCTCCTCATATAAATGGGCAGTCATTACAGTTAGAGAAACAGTGTGCACAAATGAGGGTAAAATGTACTGATAATAAGCCACTTTTTAGATATGTGAACCTTGGGCCAGTCAGACCAGTTGGCAATGTAATACTGGCCTTTAAAAGCTGCTGTACCTAGTGGTGTCTGCTGATAGCCATCAGGGGCATTATGACATCGCCTCTCCATATGTTGGATGGTGGAAGGGGCACAAGAGCTACTATTCCACTAAAGGACTCTGCCTTGCAAAGTAACACTAATTTTGAATCTGACTCTTATCTCGAACATTGTAATAGTCTAAATAGTCTCAAAGTGAGTCAAAGTTGGCTTGAGACATCAAATGGTCTGGAAATGAAATAATTTAAATTTCCCTTATATTTCTCCAGATCTTGCACAGTACCACCTCTATGACTCCATCTTGGAGGCCTTCATCAGACCTTCTCCCTCTGTTGCGGTTATACTCAGGCAGCCAACAGACAATAGCATATGTCTGATTTGCCTTCCAAAGCTATGGCTACACTACAGAGGTATTTTGAAATAAGATATTTCAAAATATTTGAAACAGATATTTCAAAATGTCTTATTTTAAAATAACACAGCTACACACAAAATGCCTTTTGAAAATGCATCCAACTATTTCAAAATAGCATTTCTGAACACATAGTGCTGTTTCAAAATATTGTCATTGGATGCCATTATGGCTTATTTTGAAATAGCGCTATTCCTTGTCTTAGTAGTGTTTATTTTGAAATAGCTCTTTCAAAATACGTATTGTTCCTCCTGCAATGAGAGTTGCCAATTTCAAAATAATGCACCTGCTATTTTTAATTTATTTTAAAATAGCATATGTGTAGTGTAGCTGCTAGCAAAGTAATTTTGAAATAAGAGCTGTTATTCTGAAATAACTCTTTAGTGTAGATGAACCCAGTTTCCCTAGCTTTACTCCATATAACTCATGTGGCCACCCACACAATGCAAAAGAATAACAAACCAGAGCAAGAGGAGGGTGAAAGAATAATAAGAATAGCTATAAACCTTTCCCTTTCTTCTTGCACTATAGCTTATGTCTTTGTTGAAATAGAGCTCAGAGTTCTGTCTTGGCAGAAAACTGACTTGCTTCTCTTGTCTCGGTGTGTTGTCTGTCTGATGCTCTTCACAGTTGGCTTCATAGCTACTGCTGTCCTGCAACTACCTCATAGGCTTGCTTGCTTTGACTATGTGATGTTGTCATGGGGTGGTCCCTGGAGAGGCTTCTCCAGTCTCAGAAATGGCCACAACGCCATGTGTGCTTAACCACTACCGTGGTTTATTCTATCCCTTTGCAAGCCACAGGCTGGAGTGTTCTTTAAATAAAATGAACAGTCAGTAGCAGATGTTTCTGGGGAAGGATATGGTATTAGCAGCAGCCAGTGATGAATTCCTTCAGGCTGTCTACTCCTTCCTAGCAGTTCCTTCCTACCTGCTCATATACTCCTTGCTGCTGGCTTTATTCTCTCCCATTATAAACCATAAAGCTTTGTCCCCACCTTTTAGATAGATCTTAATGCATACTGGCAGGGATTTGAGTTTCAGGTTGCTGTGTCAACTCCTGACTCAGCACACCCTGTTACCAGACTTGGTCATCTGTGTGTCTTGGCCTTAGGCCCTTAGCTCCTCTGAGGTAGCAGGTTGCATGCCTTGCTTGGCATTTTCTTTACTGCTTCTCTGTCCTGCCTGTCCTTCTTCTACTGGACATGATGTAAAGCTGAGTGTTAGCTCTCCAGGTAAGCACCTTTATGCTAAGGAAAGTTGGTGTTTATTGCTGTGATATTACCTAATTACATTTAGGAGCTGCAGAAAAGTACCTAGGTTATGGATCAATTTAATCTAAAAGCAGATGTCTTCAATAGTGGGGGTGTTGCAGTAGAACCTAATTCCCTGAAACATTCATTCTGTTTTCCAGCTATTCTCAGCTTATTCTTTCCTATGTTCAGCTTAGCCCACTGGTTTTTAAGCAGAGGGTACATTCAGCTAGACACTGAGACTGTGTCTACCTTCCAAGATAAATTTGACATTTACTAAATCTGAATTTTTAAACACTTTCCTATGAATTTGAATTTAAGTGTCTAAAAACCTTTTGGAAAATTGAGCCACCATTTTTCCATTTCAAGTGTCAATGTCCCCATTGCCTTATCCAAGTTCAACTGCATGGGTAGTGCACTGTGCGTACTTATCCCACAGTGCCTTAGCCCCAACTGCTTGTGGGTGTTTCATGTCAGAATCACAGACTGCAAAGCACTGTCCCAGAATTCAGAGGACTTGGTAAATGAGCAAAAATGAACAGGAGATTGTGCCATTTTCTCGAGTACAGTGCTAGCACAAGCATGGATCCCCAGTTGTTTCAAGTCATTGCACACACCCTTGCAGCAACTTCCTGGACTGTAGGACAATTTTGCTTTCTATTACAAAGTGCAGTGATGATGATGATGATGATGATTTAGAAGAGCAAATCTTTCAACTGCAGTCCAAGAATTCACAACTGCTGGCTGCACTGGATGCATTGCTGACAGTGGAGCGGAGGTTTTGGACTTGTGAGCGTAGCATACGGTAGGGGACTGCATGGTTTTGGAGTGCTGGGATGACCAGCAGTGGGTGCAGAACTTTCACATGAGTCCACTTTCATGGAACGTCGTGAAGTGCTGGCCCCCATGAGGTGAAACAACGCAAGAATGAAGCTGGCTTTAAAGGTGCAGAACTGAGTGGCAATTGCTCTATGAAAGTTTGCAATGCCCAACAGTTACTGCTCGGTGTCAAATCAATTCAGGGTGGGCAGATCTACAGTGGGTGTTATGGTGGTGTAGGTAGCCATGGCACTCTGTCAGCATCTCCTGAGGAATATTGTGACCGTAGGAGATGTGCAGTCCATAGGGGATGGCTTTGCTGCACGGGGGTTTCCTAACTGCTGTGGGGCATGCACATCCACATCATGTTCCTGGACCACCTGACCTCAGAGTATATAAACAGAAAGGGGTACGTCTCCATGGAGTTGCAAGCACAGGTAGAGCACAAAGGTCGTTTCAATGACATCAACATGGGACGATCGGGGAAGGTTCACGATGTGTGCATCTTCACAAATTCTGAGCTATACAGAAAGGTGGAAAAGGTGACGTAGAGATGCCCATTGTAATATTAGATGACCTTGCTTACCCTCTGATCCCTTGCCTTATGAAGCCTGACATAGAAGCCCTGGACCTTCAGTAGTAGTAGGCATCCTTCAGTCTGCACAGACTATGGATCACGCCCTTCGTAACTCCATTTAAGATTGGCATTTGCAGTGTTGACTGTGACTGTGGAAGCCCACATGAGAGTGACAGTCCTTACTACATCTGCTGCATATGTAGTGGGTGTCCGGCAGGTCCTTGCTGTCCTTTCTACAGGCTCGCTTCTCCTCTGCCAGCTGTCTGATCTTCATCTCACCCTTCTGAAGGCCCTTGTGTAGTTCCTGCTTCCAGCTGCTGCGGTCGTCTGCCAGCTCTTCCCAACTATCTGGGTCGATGTCTACCTCCTTGAGGTCCCTCTTACAGATGTCTTTGTAGTGCAAATGCGTGTGTCTGGGGGTCTTTTGCCAGAGGCTAGCTCGCCGTACAGGATGTCTTTTGGGATCCTTCCATTATTCATCCTGTGGACGTGGCCAAGCCAGCGGAGCTGCTGCTGCCCGAGGAGGGTATGCATGGTTGGAATTTCAGCTTGCTCAAGGATGGCATTGTTGGGCACTCTGTCCTTCCATGATATCCCAAGAATGTGCCTGAGGCAGCTGAAGTGGAAGACATTCAGCCTCTTTTCCTGGTGGGCGTGCAAGGTCCAAGACTCAGTGCCGTAGAGGAGGGTGCTGAGGATGCAGGCTCTGTAGACTTGCATTTTGGTGTGAGTGTACAGCTTGTTGTTGTTCCACACTCTCTTGCTAAGTCTGAACAGAGTTATGGCCGCTTTTCCAATATTGTTTAGCTCAGATTCCAGTGACAGGGTGTCGGTGATGGTGGACCCGAGGTAAGTAAATTTGTGGACGACCTCTAGTGTGTAATTGTCAGTGCTGATTGATGGAGGTTCAGCAACGTCCTGACCAAGTATGTTTGTCTTCTCTAGGCTGATGGTAAGTCTGAAGTCCTTTCATGCTTTGGAGAACTGAGTCAGCAGTTTTTGAAGCAGGCTTTCTGTGTGTGTCACTACAGCAGCATTGTCTGCGAACAGCTTGTCTCTAATGAGCACTTCCTACACCTTAGACTTAGCATTCAGCCTTGCAAGATTAAACAGTTTCCCGTCAGATATTGTGTGCAAAAGGATGCCCTCTCTTGAGGATCCAAAGGCATGCTTCAGGAGGGGTGCGAAGAAGATCCCTAACAATGTCGAAGCAAGGACTCATCCTTGTTTGATGCCACTCCTGATGCTGAAGGCATCTGATGATGTGCTGTCATATTGGATGGTTCCTCTTGTGTCTTCGTGGAAAGACTGGATCATCTTGAGTAGCCATGGTGGACAGTGTATCTTGTGGAGCAATTTAAACAGTCCTTCCCTGCTGACCGAGTAGAAAGCCTTGGTCAGGTCGATGAAGGTGACATAGAGTGGTTTCCTCTGCTCCCTGCGTTTCTCCTGCAGCTGCCTCAGGGAGAAGATCATGTCAACAATAGATCTCTCAGCCCAGAATCCACACTGGGATTCAGGATACACCCTCTCAGTGAGCTTCTGGAGTCTGCCGAAGATGACACAAGCGAACAATTTACCAGTGATACTTAGGAAGGAGATTCCACGGTAATTGTTGCAGTCACTTCTGTCTCCTTTGTTCTTATACAAGGTCACAATATTGGCATCCCGCATATCCTCTGGAACCCCATCCTCTCTCCAGCACAGGCACAGCAGCTAATGTAGGGGTTCCAGGAGTGTGTCCAAGGCACACTTGATTACCTCTGGTGGTATACCATCCTGGCCTGGGGCCTTTCCTACTGCAGTGCTGTCAATAGCTTTCTTCAATTCAACCACAGTGGGTTCCTGGTCCAGCTCATCCATGACTGACAGGAGCTTGATGGCGTTGAGGTCTGTATCAACCAGTGTTCTTGCATGAGTACAGCTCGGAGTAGTGCTCGACCCATTGCTCCATCTGTGTGGCTTTGTCAGTGATGACTTCACCAGATTTGGATTTGAGAGGAGCCATCTTGTTCTGGGTGGGTCCCATTGCCTTCTTTATGCCCTTGTACATTCCCCTGAGATTACCAGAGTCAGCACAGGTCTGGATACTGCTGCATAGCTTAAGCCAGTAGTTGTTGGCACAGCACCTGGCTGTCTGCCGTACTATTTTTCTGGCTACTCTGAGTGCTTGCTGGGTACTCTGACTCAGTGAGCGTTTATGCTCCAGAAGTGAAGCACGCTTCTTTTCGATGACTGAAACCATCTCATCGGATTTAGCTTTGAACCAGTCGTTTGTGTTTCCAGCTCTTCTTCCAAACACTGACAAGGCCCTATTGTAGATTGTGTCACTCAGGTGCTGCCATCTGGATGTCACATCAGCACCCCCAGGGCTGCAGCGCCGATTCTTCTCAAGGGTTTCTCTGAACATTTTGGCTTCTTCTGAGTTTACCGTCTTTCTGGCATCAATGCAGGGCCTTCCAGTTGGTTTAGAATGGTGCAGCTACTTGGGTCTCAGCTTGAGCTTGGAGCAGACTAGCGAATGATCTGTATCGCAGTCGGCACTATGGTAGCTGTGTGTCAGGAGGACATTTTTGAGGTTGTCGCATCTGGTGATGACCAAGTCTAATTGGTGCCAGTGTTTCGAGCGTGGGTGTCTCCATGACATTCTGTGCTGTGGCTTGGTTCAGAAAAATGTGTTTGTGATGCACAGATTGTGGTACGTGCAAAGTTCGAGGAGACGCTGTCCATTGTCATTCATTTTTCCCACACTGAAGTGACCTAGGCAAGCGGGCCATGAGTCATGATCGCGCCATCTCTTCCACTGAAGTCACCCAAAAGGTACAATTGTTCACAAGCAGGTATATGCACTATGGCAGCACTGAGCTTGTCATATAACTTGTCCTTTGCTTCTGGTGTGGAGTTCAGGGTTGGAGAGTAAGCACTGATCAGGTGGACGGGACTGGTGCAGGTTTGAAGTTTGACCTGAAGGAGTCTTTCTGATACCCCTGTGACTAGTTCCATCATTTACACAAGGGTGTTTCTGATGGCAAAGCCGACACCGGGCTCCCTGGGTTCCTCTTGGGCTTTGCCCTGACAGAAAAAGGTGTAGTTCTTTTCCTTTAGGGATCCCAAAGCTATGAGTCATATCTGCTGCAAAGTGGCGATGTCGACTTGGAGCCTCTTCAGTTCCTCGTTGATGACAGCGGTCTTTCGGATGTCGCTGATGTCCTGAAGATCTTCAGTCAAACTGGTCAACGTGGTCCGTACATTCCAACAAGCAAGCTTGAAACTTTGATGATTTCCTTCTCTTAATAATTTTTTGTTGGTTTGTCTGGTGCTCATTTCAGTCACTTGTCAGGTTTGGGAACCTTAAGCCTCATGCACCCAGTGAGGCAAGTGAACTGTGGCAAGACAGTACCCTACTGGCTGGGCGCTGCCCAGCTTAAGGCAGGCGGTGACTGTCCAATGAGATGCGATGATCTCTCCCACTGTCGGAAGGAACCCCTGGTGCTCGTTCTCTACGCCAATCGATCAAGAGCTTATAAGCGGTATCTGTTGCCTCCCGTGTTGGTTCAACGCTGCTAAGCGATGCTGGAGTACCTCTCCAGGCGCGAGCCTGGGCAATTTTTATGGAGACCCTGGGCTGCCCAGACACCAGTCCCCCACTCAGCTTTACTGATATAGTCCAAAGGAAAGAATAACCTCTACATTTGGTACCAGCTGAGCTGCAGGAGTTGCCAGGACAGTGCCAGAAGTTGACACAGAACCACCTTCGGACTCCCCTCCGGATTTTCTGTCAGGGTTTACTCCCTTAGCCTCACTCCTTCCCAGGATAACCTACAAGGCAGTGGGGCATCTTCTTCCACCTTCACAGGAGTTGTCAATTTGCAGCACCACACCTCCTGGTCCACCGTTGAGACTGTGCATTAGAAGGGAGAAGGAACAAGTACCTCCATGAGGTCGGTAGGTGAGACAGACCAGACCCCCCTCACTGTGTTTCGCCTGCAAGCTGACGCAGTTGCCTGGGGGATGGCATCACTGTAATGCACAACAGATGCTAGAAGCCAACAGTGAGAGTTGAGTGGTGGGTGAGGACCAGTGCTTCCATCCACCTGAAAGGTGTAGCTGCCAGAGAGTCAAAGGTACTACCTCTACCCCAGTCACCCCATATACCCCAGAAGCCCTGGACTACAGCAAGGAAAACTTCAATCAGAAACTCAGCAGGTGCAGAATGGTGGTGGAATGCACTTTTGGCCATTTAAAGGAGAGGTTCAGATGCCTCTTGATCTGTTTGGTCCTTTCTGAAACCAATGGCTCCACTGTGATTACAGCATGCATTATTTTGCACAACATTTGTAAATCTGGGTAGGAGAATTTCCCGTCCATCTGGAATTCTGAGCCTGGGGCCATCAGCAGGGGTTTCCTTCAGCCACCTGTACAGACTTTCATCAACAACCACGTGCAGGTAGCAGCAATAAGCGAAGCTTTAAAACATAGCTTCAAGAATGATCTGCCACACATATTATGGTGACGTATTTCTCTGCTATAAAAATAACCAACTCCCACTCACCCAACTGATGTCTGCTCCCCACCAAATGTGAACCAATAAATTAAACTATGTCTTACTGAAAGACTGCTTTACTTGGTGGTAGGGGAATAAGTAGCAGGAAGTAAAATGGATGTCAAAGAGGGTTATTTTCCTAAAAGAGGACACCTGTGCTTTCAGCTGTCTACCCCACCCCTCCCATGCCGGTTCCATCTGCCATAGTTTTTCTACAGACCTTGGCTTAGCGGCGGATACCTCTAATTTCAGCCCTCCACCCACCACCCCTCTGCCTGGTTCCATCTGCCACCAGTCCTCTGTGGATCTTGGCTTAGTGGCAGGCATCAGTGATGTCAGCCCTCTCTCCCCTCACCTGTTGTGTACCCTACTACTCATGCATGCCAAGAAATCACACAAAGCTCAAAAGAATACGTTTATTTTGAGGAGGAAGAGAGGTTTAAGTGGCAGGGAAAAGAAGCATTATCAAGGGAGGTGGAATAACCTTTTGCAGTGGTCCATAGGGTTAGAGTGGCAGGCTGTCCTTGTGTTCCCTCTCCACATTTCGGGACCAGGATGCCATGAGTGGTGATATGTCTTCAGGGAACTCAGGGCAGCAGTCAGCAGAGCCTGCAGTTCTGTGCTGGGAGTCCCTCTGCAGCTGCAGCGTGGAGCATGGGACCTCTGTTTGATCGCTCACTGCCATTATGAGCTTTACCGCTTGGTCTTGCATTTTCTGCTGCCACTCAGCTGTAGTATGACACCATTGAGCTGTACTTTGTTGCCACTGAGCTGTGTTCCTTGTTATATTACTGGTTTCTGACTCAGAGTGTTCCATGTGCCGCAGATCAGATCCTGCATGCACCTTTTTCGCTTCCTTACCCTGTCTCCTGTGCTGGGGATTGCAGCCGTAAAGTAAGTGAAGGTCAAAATTAAGATGCAATTCAGACGAGGCACTTCACCATTGAATGAATGGGTCTCTCTCACTCTTATCAGGAAAGTTTCTTTTTGCAAGGCCATTTAAGGCTTATTGAGGATGGGATTCAAAGCATGCATTGCACAATCCATCATTTACCATAATTTATCCAGAACATTTCAAACCCCTGGCCCAATAGCCACCCGCCCAGCTCCACTGCTCCCTGCTGGGCAGGTGGCTACCCCATCCCTGTGGCCACTGGCCCAGGTCTGGTGGCTCCAGCTGGATGGCTGCCAGCAGAGATGATGCTAAGTAATTGTGTGTGCCAGTTATCCGAATTCTGGATATCCCGGCTTTTACTGTTGTAACATTATGATATTTATTATGTTATTTTCTATCCATTTCCTAACAGTTCCTAATATTCTGTTAGTTTTTTTTTTAAATATCCAGTGCTCATTGGGCAGATCTTTTCACAGAACAATGCACAATTATTTCCAGATCACCTTTGTAAGTGGTAACAGCTAATTTAGACCTCATCATTTTGAATGAATAGTTAGGATTAGATGTACAGTAGTCCCTCAAGTTATGTGAAGTTTGCATGCCCATGCGCACTTGCATAACTCAAATTTTGCATAAGTTGTGGGGGTGGCATTTTTCCCCAGTGGAATGCAAGTCCTGAAGCCAGGGAAGCACCAGGAGCACCTGGAGATCCTTTTGAAAGGTAAGTCCTGGGGGTGGAGGGGACAGTTGGGGAGGGTTAAGCCTGGAGGTGGATTGAGACCATGGGAAGGGGGCAGGGGCAGGGGGTTAAGCCTGGGGTGGGCTAGGGCTGCAGTGGCGGTGGGGTGGTGGTGAGTCAGGTCTACATGGCCTTTTGGGGGGGTTGAGCCAGAGCTGCATGGGGTGAGTGAACTGGGGCCGCACAGGGGAGTGAATTGGAGCCTGGTGAGAGGTGTGGTGAGCCAGAGCTGCAGCCAGGCGCAAGAGTGGTTAGCTGGAGCCACACAGGGTGGGCGTGACTTGGAGCTCGGGGAGCGGGGAGCCAGGGCAGGCAGGGTTGAACCAGAGCTGTGAGGGGTAGAGGAAGAGCTGGGGCCACACGGAGCAGGGGGGTGAGCCAGAGTTGCACACGTGGTAGGGTGAGCCAGAGCCACGCATGTGGGGGCATGAGCTGGAGCCGCACAGGCCAGGGGAGCTTGAGCGAAGTCTGGTGGGGGTGTTAATGCATGTTAAGTGCAACTTGAAATCACACATTTCAAGGAATTATGTGCTAATGTGCATTTCTTTAGTGTTATCAACATTGAAATGCATATGCCATTTTTTTCCCACTCACTGGCTATATCTACACAAGCGAGTTTTTTCAAAAAAGCCAGGTCTCTTTCCAAAAATCCCACAGAGCATCCACACACAGAATGTGTTCTTTCAATATTAAATCAGAAGAACACAGCACTATTTCCAGCAGCCCTCTTCCACTCCCAGATGAGGAAGCATCAAACTTCAAAGTGCCAGCATGCGTGTAGCCGTGGGCACTGCAAAGTGCCTGGGCTACTTCGAGTCCTTTACTCCTATGCACATGCCGGCACTTCAAAGTTTGATGCTTTGAAGTTGCCGCGGGGAAAAATCAACCTAATGAAGTGCTGTGCATTCACCGCAGCACTTCATTAGTAATCTCCTGTGGCCCTGATTACCAAGCCCCCTATGAAGTTGGGAGCAAGCATCGACAAGCCCTTGGTAGAATACCATCTGGTCCTGGTGACTGAGTAATTTATTCATTTGTTCCAAAACCTTCTATATCAACATCTCAGTATGGGGACAATTCCTTAGATTTGTCATCTTAAAAGAATGGCTCAGCTCTGAGAACTTCTCTCAT
The DNA here is from genome assembly GCF_033958435.1 of Carettochelys insculpta. NCBI lineage: Eukaryota > Metazoa > Chordata > Testudines > Carettochelyidae > Carettochelys > Carettochelys insculpta. The sequence goes on along the minus strand of NC_134138.1, from coordinate 85,047,534 downwards.
ACCTTCTGCAGTCAAGACTGATGAAAAGAGTTCATTTTGCTTCTCCACAATGGCTTTGTCCTCCTTGAGTGCTCCCTTAATATGTCAGTCATCCTCTGGCCCCCCTGACTGTTTGACTGGCTTCCTGCTGCTGATATACTTAAGCATTTTTTTTTCCTGTTTGATTTTGTGTCTGGTTGTAATTGCTCTTCAAATTCCTTTTTGTCCTACTGGATTATACTTTCACACCTGACTTGCTAGAATTTTTTTGCTTCTCTTTTCCTCAGTAGGATTTGACTTTCAATGTTTAAAGTTTGACTTTTACCCCCTAACCACCTCTTATGCTTAATTTAGCCATAGTGACATTTTTGGTCCTTTTTACAAATTATTTTTATTTTGCTTCTCTTTATCTTGGCTCCACCTCTTCTACTGCCTCACCACCATTGCCTTTGGGAGAGAGAACAATTTAAGACAATTTATTACTGCTATTGGCCTGGAGTGTATTAAATCCATGAGGAGGTGGGAAGGAGTAAACTAATTCTCAGCATCACCTTTCCATTCCTGGGATGCTCATGCACAAGTGTGCATGACCACTTCCTGTGGACCATGTACTTTTGACCATATCATTAAAATCTACTTGCAACCCAACCACATAATTTTCAGAACAAACCAAGGTTTGCAAGACTTCTGTAAAAAAAGGAGATCTTTGACAAGGGAAATTAATGTTAACCATGCTACTTTCTGTTCAGTTTCTGAAATGAGAATTTCTATGTCCATGTACTCATCCCAGTCTTACATTCTATTCTATTCTATTCAGTACAAGCTACTAGAGAATCAAGCTCTTAGTGTTTCACTTGAACATAATGTTGAATATTTTAAAATTGTTATGTTGATATGTATCATTTGAATAAAATGTACCATACTGACATTTTTAATACGTACCTGCAAATATATATAATGCAATTATTATGGGGTTTTGTTACCATAATCTATTAATTTTCACTCAAACATTAGTTGGACATTGTTCTTTATTTCAATGCATAAGTGACATCACCTGCATAGAAAAGATTACAACTTTGCTTTTTCATTAATTCACTGTGTTTATATCTTGCAAAATATAATAAATGAGAAAAAGAAAACCCACCTCAGAAAGCTACTTGCTATTTTTGTCAAAGGAGTTCCAACTTTTCAAATCTCTGGAGACTAGAAAAAGTATATACTGGGAACTGGAGAGAAAAGAGAGAAGAATAAAAATGCAAGCATTGGAAATGTTATAGTGTGAAATATTAAATTACAACAGTATATTATTTCACAACTGGGCTTGAATTGTGCACTCAAACTCATTTCTTCAGAAACAGCCTAATTTCCAAGTCACTTCATTACTTGCAATATGGATTTACCTCCACAGTTGGCTGGGTTTTCTATCCACACATAGGTTTTGTAGTGCAATTATCTGTCTCGTATTCACATGTTTATGTGTGTAGTTTGGATGCTGTTTGAAAATCTGGTTCTTACCCGAACAAATTACCTTGTGCTACTTATTTTACTTTATTGTAGTTCTTAGGTATAGACAAAAATAAAATGATTTAGGGGCTGTTTCTCCTACTTTCTCTCTAATGTTTTAGGGGAAAAAAAAAAGGACTGAATATTTTCCCTAGATCTCCTTTTGTCTACAGTGCAACAGTAGGCTTGCGCTAATACACCAAAAACACATGTTCAGAGTAGCATAATGAACTTATTCTCAATATGAACATAATCTTTTTCCCCTGCAAATTGTGTTGATTCCTCCTGCTCAAATCTGCCACATTCCCATCTGTTAGATGTGTAGTTAGTGTACGTATTGATGCTTTTATTCTCTCTTTCAAAGTCCATGTTATCAATTGAATTCAGTAATACTTCATTAGCATGAAGAGCTATAGAAGTGTTGCCAAAGTGTAAAAGAGACAGACCTCTCTGATGTCTCTGAATGGTAGATAAAATCTGTCCCATATTCTCAATATTTCTAGCTTTATCCTGCATGTCTACTTAGCATTGCTGTCCATTCCCACTCCAGTGGAAGGCTGTGGGAATGGAAAAGCAAACCTCCCAAGTAAACACCTTAAAGTAAAGTAAACACCTCCCAAGTAAACGCCTGAAAAAGTTTCAAGAATGGTTAATCTAACTCTAAAACAAACATCCAAACATAAACAAATGCACAAAAATTTCTCAAGAAAGATATTAACCAGAGGATTTGCTCACTTTTTGTGCAGCAAAGTGTAGACAAGGAAAAAAAATGAGAAGAATGCAGTAAATGAATGAGTGCTTAGATGCCTGCCCTGATTCCATCATGGTTTTGCTACTGGGGTAACTAACTTTTATGTGCACTTTTACTGATATTTCCTATTAACATGTTTGAGTATTCTTATGCGTAGTTCTAGACACATTTAACTAAATAAATAATTAGAAGGTTATGGAGGGACATATGACTGGGACACTTGTATGAGCTATGCAGCATGCCATTCCACACAAAGGTCCAGATAATTCCAGACTTTAACTGGACTCCCACTTTTGCAGACTCAAATAATTACAGGTTCAATTTTGCAGCCGCTATTTAGGTTGTTGAGATACTATATCAGGGAGTACCAACACCCCAATGGCCATGGGGGTGGGGTCAGGCTTCCTGGGTAGAGAAGGCCCCTCCTCCACGACCCTACTGGGCACGCTCCAGCTGCAGCCCTGGTATAAAGGCTGGGGAAGCCATTCAGATGGGGCTGGCCACCAGGGAGAATAAACTCCTGCCTAACCTGGGAGCACCAGCAGCAGCCTGAGCGGCACCAGCAGCAGCCTGAGCGGCACTTCACATCTGGAATGGGAAAGGAAGTAGCCCAAAGCAGGGAGCCAGGAGGATGTGCAGGTGAGTTTGGCATGTTTCAGAGGGGTTCTGCACTGAGCTGGCGGTTGGGGACACCCCCTACCACCCACAGGACCCTCGTCTGGGGCCTGGTGGAGAGGGAGGGCTTGGGCTCCCCTATTCCCACCCTGGTGATCACAACAAAGGGGGAGCACTGACCTGCTGGGATTGACTAGGTCACTGGGCCTGGCTGCTGATCTTGACTAGGACTCTGAGGCTGTGGTACTAACTAGACCACTGAGGCCTGACTATGGGGGTCTAAGCCCTCTGAAGAGGTGCAGGGCTGGAGGCCCCACCACAGATACCTAAGTTCCTATTTGTATCCACAAATATAAGCTCCTTAACTGCAGGTGCAAAATTAAGCCTTTCATTTAGGCTCTGAAAAAATGTAAGTGTAGTGACTAAAACTTGGGGCTAAACATAGTGAACTATATTTAAGTATTCTGTCATACTCTATTAAAAATCTGTCAAGCAAGAGTGTTCAGTTTCAGAATTTTGTCACATATGGTTTATATCAACATTCATAATACTAATAGTGAAAAGTTGGAAAAAGCCTCTTATTTTTTTCCTGAGTCCCAACTAATTTTTATCCAGAATCTCACACTTCTCCTTTACAGTTCTGTTTTGTTCCTTTAAAATGTTTCTTTCCAGCATTCACAGTTGAAATGTTCAGATCTAATGTATTCTCTTTTTACATTCCACTTATGCAGGTTGTCCTGACCTTGACAGCTCAGTAGCACATTACTGAAATATTACAGCAATAATTCAGTACTATTATGCTTAATATTACAGCAACATCCTGCAGTTTTGTGCTCTGAATATGGGAGGAATTCAGGTTTATTTACTTTAATGACTGGATAATGAGTCTGAGCTGCACAGATCAAAGTGAACCGCTAAAAGAGAGGCTGTTGTGAACAAAAACTAATAACGGTCCCTAGCTTGGGGAAAGGGATGTGTTCACTTCAGTGTGGTGAGAGAGTAAGTGCTGGGATGAGACAAAGAACATGCCCCACCTATATTTAAACTAATGTAGGCAGACTATTGCAATATTACCTTTCAAGTCTTTGGCAGCCCTCTGGAGATTATAAGAAATTGCTAGTTCTCTCTGTTAATGCATTTAGAATCTCACATGGGTTCACACTGTCTTTATAACTTTGTAATATCTCTCAGAGCCCACAGTTATCACTGTGGATAAGAGAAGACACTACTTTTGATTCTTAGAAAGAAGACTTCCCTCCTGTAGTAACAACATTGTGCTCATGCAGGTATTGTGGTCCTGCCCATTTATGGAAAATGGATGGCTGGTAATGATATAGAGGGAACATATGGGATAATATGCTCAGCTGGATCTCCCAGTAGCCTAACATGCGAAGCAGAAACTTTCTTAGGCGAACTAAAGTCATGGAAGAAATCTTAATGAATTCATGTTTTAATTAGAGTATCCATGACAACTTCATTTCAGCAGTCCACCAGGGAGAGGAAGAATGGGAATCATGTGAGTGGAAGATGATCCCATGAACAGGTGGTATAGAGAAAGGGAATTGGTAGGCAAAAGGTTCTTTCTCTTCCCTTCTCAGCTTTCCAAATCATTTTTTTAAAATATTGTTCTATAGCGTGTCCTGTCACTTCATAGGAGCTCATGAGGTCCTTTCTGTTGATTGCATTGTCCAAATAAAAGGGGTGCTAGAACAGTGAGGATTACAGAGGATGTACTGGCAAAAGAAAGGAGGAAGAAGGGATGATTGTGAAGATGGAGCCATGCCTAAGCATGGGAAACATCTCCCAGCCAAACTCATAAAGCCACCAATTTATCTTCCTTCATAATTCCTCTAAACTGATCTAAATAACGAGCAACTGACAATGACCAGGAAGGGGGTGAGTTGGGGTTACGCCTTCCCACCCACTAAAATTACACACATGGTATTATTTATGTTATCCTTTCACAACTTTCCCTGTTAATTTATCTGATTCCCCTGTTATGCCTAGTCTATTAGGCTATGTCTACATGACAGCTTAAACTTGAAATAAGCTATGGAAATTGCACTACACCAGCTGTGTAGCTTATTTCAAAGTAAGCTATTTTGTCATATAGGACTATTTAAATGGTACCACATGTAGAAATAAAATGTTATTTCTTGGCATCCCTTACTCCTCCTTTAGTGAAGTGTACAGGAATATTGAAATAGTGTAATGCTGACAGACCTGGGTTGGTAGCACCAGGGGTAGAACCTGTAGGCATATGGTCTAAAGCCCTGCACTCTACCACATGAGCTAAAGGCCGGCTGTAGAGCAGAGACTTCACTCCCCCAGATGAGGTCTCAGTACCTCTGGGTACTAAAATAGCATGCCAGTTATTTCAAAAAATATTTCAAAATGATAGCAAGGAGCAGCTATTTCAGGATACCATAGTATCCTGAAATAGCTCCTGCCATGTATACATAGCCATAGACTGTAAGCTCCTCAGAGCAGAAGCTTATTTATTTACATAGTACCTCACAAGATAGGGCACGAATTTAGCTGGCTTCTAGGCACTACTGTATGAAATGTTAAATAAAACACATGGGCTACGTCTGCACTAGCCCCTTCTTTTCGAAAGGGGCATGATAATGAGCATGGTCGGAAGATGCTAATGAAGCGCTGCCATGAATGTGCAGCACCTTGTTAGCATAATAGCAGCCACAGCATTTCAAAAGTGCTGCTTTTGAATCATGTGCTGCCCATTTAGATGGGGAACCCCCAGACATCGAAAGTCCCTTATTCCTAAAACCAAATATGAGCAAGGGGCTTTTGAAGACTGGGGGGTCCTTTACAAAGGCCCCAGTCTACACAGGCAGCACGCGATTCGAAAGCTTCAATTTCAAATTGCCACGGCCGCCATTATGTTAATGAAGTGCTGAATATTCATGGCAGCACCTCGTTAGCATCTTCCGACCTCACTCATTACCAAGCCCCTTTTGAAAAGAAGGGGCTAGTTTAGATGTTGTCATGGGGGCATAACACAACATAATAATTTAAATACTTCAGTAATTTTTGTTTTTTAAATTCAAAGATTTTTTTTCTGGATTCTAATATTCGCATGCAGTACTAAAGACAATGCAGTAGCATACTGAGAATAAGAATAAGAACACATATAAATTCCACCAGCCTAACTTCATTGTCCAACCTGACTGAATTAAAAAATTTGAACTAGTGGAACACTCTTCTGAATGGGTTCATTGTTTGAGAACAAATAACTGTTCTTAACTAATTTTGGAGTACTGAGACGCATGCCTACTTCGAAGTTTAAAACTTCAAAGTTGCTGTGGGGGGGAACTTGCTTAATGAAGTGCTGCCTGTGCGCGGCAGTACTTCATTAGTAAACTCCCAACACACTAATTACCATCCTTCCTTTGCAGGAAGGTGGTAGTGTAGACAGGCCTGTCATCTTCCGACACTGAAGCTGATAATGTTGGACGTGATACTGAGTATGGACCAGAACATACCAGTAATGAGCCACAGCTTTTCACCCAAAGTGAACTGAATGACTTGGTGAAAGATCTGGATCTGCCTACAGATTCTGCTGAGGTTTTGGGATCCAGACTTCAAATGAAGAATTTGCGTTACTTTGGGACAAGTTTTGGTTGGTACAGGAACTGTGAGAAAGTGTTTGTTCCATATTTTTCTATGGGTGGGCTGATGGTATACTGCAATAACGTTGCTGGATTAATAGAAAGCTTGCGGGCAACTTACCAACTAGGTGACTGGAAATTATTTATTGACTCTTCAAAGACAAGCCTAAAAGGTAACAGAGAGATAGCTGTGTTAGTCTGTACTCCTACAATACAAAGCAGCAGAAATGTAGCACTTTAAAGACTAACAACATGATATATTCGGTGATGGGATTTTGTGGGACAGACCTACTTCATCAGATCAATTTCATTTCCCACACAGACTGACATTTATTAGTACAGAGGATTAAAAAAAATTGACAAATCAAATAGGATTGTAGGAAGGGGATGAGGGGTGGGGGGATGTTAATTGTCCTGTCTGAGATAATTAGAAGCATCAAAGGAAGTGAAGCAGTCCTTTTACTGCGCGAGGTAATTAAAGTCTCTGTTCATACCATGTGTTAATGTGTCGAATTTCAATATGAACTCTAACTCACAAATCCCTCCCTCTAATGTGTTGTTAAATTGTTTTTGTTCCAGGACACAAAGCCTAAAAGGTGTTCTGCTTCATAATGGCAATCAATCTGCTTCTGTGCCTATTGCCCATTCTTTTCACTTAAGAGAAACCTATGAAAATCTTGAGCTTCTCCTTGAAAAGGTGCATTATCCAGAGCATAAATGGACGGTATGAGGAGATCTAAAGATGCTGTGTATGCTTCTTGATCAGCAGGCTGGTTACACAAAAGTGCCATGCTTTTTATGCAGCTGGGATAGCAGAGCAAGAGATCTTCATTGGGTAAAGAAACAGTGGCCACCAAGTATCGGAGGGGTAGCCGTGTTAGTCTGGATCTGTAACAGCAACGAAGGGTCCTGTGGCACCTTATAGACTAACAGAAAAGTTTTGAGCATGAGCTTTCGTGAGCACAGACTCGCTTCATCAGATGTGGCATCTGATGAAGTGAGTCTATGCTCACGAAAGCTCATGCTCAAAACTTTTCTGTTAGTCTATAAGATGCCACAGGACCCTTCGTTGCAGTGGCCACCAAGGGATAGTCTGACTCCTGGCTCCAAGGATATAATTCATGAAAAAAAGATTGAGCCCAACAAGGTACTGCTACTTCCACTCCACATCGAGCTATGTTTGATTGAACAATTTGTGAAAGTGTTAAACAAGAATGATGACTGTTTCAAGCACTTTTGCAACAAGTTCCCAGCTTTGAGTTATCAAAAAGTTAAGGAGGGTTTCGTTGTGGGTCATGAGATCAGGAAACTGGTGCTTGACACTAACTTTGAAGAAACCATAAATGTGGAGAAATTGGAGAGGGTCCAGAGGAGAGCAACGAGAATTATCAAAGGTCTAGAGAACATGACCTATGAAGAAAGGCTGAAAGAATTGGGCTTGTTTAGTTTGGAAAAGAGAAGATTGAGGGGGGACATGATAGCAGTTTTCAGGTATCTAAAAGGGTGTCATAAGGCAGAGGGAGGGAACTTGTTTTTCCTTGCCTCTGAGGATAGAACAAGAGGCAATGGACTTAAATTGCAGCAGGGGAGGTTCAGGTTGGACATTAGGGAAAAGTTCCTAACTGTCAAGGTGATCAAACACTGGAACGAATTGCCAAGGGAGGTGGTAGAATATCCATCACTGGAGATATTTAAGAAGAGGTTAGATAGATGGCTTTCAGGGATGGTCTAGAAAGTGCTTGGTCCTGCCATGAGGGCAGGGGGCTGGACTCGATGGCCTCTCGAGGTCCCTTCCAGTCCTACTCTTCTATGATTCTATGACACAGAGAAAGACACTTGGGTGGCCTTCAGAAATGTCATACAAAACTTCTTAGGGAATAACAAAAAACCCTGATTATAAAAACATTGTTGGCAACGTGATTAACGAATGTGAATGATTTGGATGAAACATGATCATGAAAGTTCATTTTTTGCGCTCCTATCTGGCTTATTTTCCTGAAAATCTTGCAAGTGTCACTGAAGAGCAAAGGGAAAGATTTCATCAGGATATCAAGACAATGGAAAAGAGATATCAAGGATGCAGGGATGCCAGCATGATGGTTGAGTACTGCTGGTCCCTGAAAAGAGAGACTGATGGTAAGATGCATAAAAAGTTGTCCAAAAAGCATCGATGCAGTTACAGCTAATCATTTAAAATTACACAGGTGTTAAATTTCACACCTTGCTCCTTTGTTCATTAAAGGACTTACAACAGATCTTCTAAAAGAATTATAAGTTATTATTTACCTAGTGTGTAACGAATAAGTTAGAAAAAAACAAGAAAAATGTTAATTTTTTCTTTTTGATTCCATTGATAGAGAAAAATGGATGTCATTGTCAAAATCAACATAACAAAAATATTTAAATTCACCAATTCTTATTAAAACAACTGAAACTTTGTCTCAATTTGCAGACCAGTAGATTGCAAACTACCTTTACAAATTCTGCTTAAAAAATCTGTAGTAAATGAATATTAGCACCACATTTAAGGAATTATTTTCTATATGCTATATTTCTAGTGTGAATGTGACTGTTCTTCCCCCTTCTTATTATGCATTGTCTAGAGAAGGCTTCAGTATGATTTAGACTGTTTTGTATCTACTGTACTCATAAGCTATGTCTACATTAGAGGGATCTGTCAACAGAAGTTTCTGTCAGAAGAGATCTTCCAACAAAAGTTCTGTCAACAGATTGTGCCCACACTACAAAGCAGATTGAAAGAATGATCTGCTCTGTTAAGAGAGTGGCCAGACTGCCTGGCCACATACTCAACAAAATGGCCAACTGGGAGTACAGCAGACAGGGCTGCCCAGTGTCCCAGAAGCCCTGTCTGTTAACAGAAGGTTCCCCAGAACATACAGACTGACTTCATGTCAACAGATCTGTGCTGAGAAAGGTGTTCTGCCTCATGAGGGAATGGCAGAATGCTGTCTACACAACTGCTGCATTCTGTCAACATACTATTGACAGAACACCTTGGGAATGTGGATGCTCTGCTGGTTCTGTTGACAAAACATTCAAGTGAAGTCATAGCCATAGCGTTCATCAATATGAATCAGTACTCCTGCTGTGGCAATATTTCTGCATTTGTAAATCTTGTGAATATTTTCATCCAGGGCTTTGTACTCAAACTAGGACAGAACTCTTTACCCCAGTTTACAGCATCTTCTCATAGCTGAAGATAATAAAATGGCTAACATACCAAAAGATAAAGTACAATCTAGCTGGAAAGTTGAACAGTACAGAATAATTCAGTATTTCATGAGATATATATATATTGATTAAAATTTTAATACAGTACATAATTCTCATTGAAATTGTGATAAGGGCACAAATAACATAAAAATACCCCATGCATGAGGCGGATTGCTGTAGGACAAAAAAGGAAAAAAAAACCTATTTTTAGAATTCTCTTAAAATATTAATCTCTAGTTGTTTCTATATTAAAATTAAATAAACAGGCTTTTTAGCTTTTATTCACAGCATGATCTGCAACTGTCTTCCTTTCCAAGCAGTTTTAGGGTAAGCACATATATTATTTAAGGAAAATCCACAAAGAACATTTTTATTGCACAAGAATAGGAATAATACTACAACACTAAAGATCAAAGATTGATGAAATTGTGAATAGAAGTAATAGCTGCCTTGTGTGGCTGTTACCTCCTCAAGGGAATTCTTTAGAATGGCTCTCATTTTATAAAAAACAGTGTTTCAGTGCTACAGTGTATGTAGAGGGAACTATGGTAGTATCATTTCTCCCCCACCAGCCATCCAAGAAAATCTCTTTTAAAATTGGCCTGACTGATTTCATGAACTATCTAACAGCTCCAGACTTCAAAGAAATCAAAATCAGATAGTGGCCATTGGAAAATTGCTGTTTTTAAAAGTATTTAATTTTAACTATATTTAATGTAAACTACAAACCAGTACGAATGCCAGGGGTTACATAATAGTGCCATACCATGCTAGTTGTCCAACATTGTTGGCCATTCTACTTAGGAATTTTTGTCCAGGTAGTAGGCTAAATACTTCTTTGAAACCAATGCTGCTAAGTCAATTTACACCAGCTTCAGGTCTGAACCAAAATATCTATTTATGACATAGAAAAGAGGAAGGGATTTAGTGTCAGTAGGATTACATGGGGATATATTACTGAGCCTGATATTGTAAGTATGGCTCCAGGTTTCTCATCTTTTGATTTTCTCTGTCCTCATTTTAACTGACCATAATTCTGATCCTGACCCTGCTGAGTCAATATTCATACTGCTATTGACACTGGCAGTACAAAAATAAGATCGTGTTCTGACAGAATATTTTTAAAGAATGAATCTAAAATGAACCAAGATTAGGGACAATAAACTTTATTCACATAAAGTTATTTGTTCAACACTGTAAATAATTTTCTTTTATAATCATCATGCATCACAGGTTTTAGAATGGTGATGGTGGGAGAACTAAAATGACATTGTAGTGGCTTGGATCAGTATGGTTGAAAAGATACTAAGACATTAAGGTTGTGTAGTTGTCTGACAGGGGCAACACGGGAATGCTCAGGAGCAAAAACAGAAAAATGAGAATCACTGTTTCTTCCTTGTTGAGCTTGAGATGCATATTAGCTACCACAGAGGGTATCTAGCCAACATCAGCTAGCAATAGTATCATTGCAGATATGCAAATTATCTTTGGAACTGCCATGTAATTCTGCATTATACTTTGTGCTATGCTATGACCTACAGCAGCACTCAAGAAACTAAAAACTCCAGTGAAACTGTGGAGAATCTAAAACTAGACATTTTACATTGATGCTGCTTATTACTTCTACTCACATAGCTGTGAGATAAAGCAGAAGGCATATGTCACTGTTGTACCATCTCTGATTTATAATGCCTGTATCTCTGGTAATTTATCCCAGCATCCTGTTAGTTTTCTTGACAACTACGCCTGTGGCTGTAGAAGACTTTTATAACCTTTCTGAAGAAATTCCAAAATTTCTTTCTTGACAAAACTCTTGGTTCACTTTTCCCAGCTAAAAGTCATTTCTTCCATTTAGTCATTTTTCCTGGGGTTCACTTACCAATGGATATTTCTTAACAAGATCCAGCTTAATATCTTTATTCTTTAGCAATAAATCTTTATTCTTTAGCAATGACTCATAAGAGAGGTACACAGCACTTTAAAATTTGCAGATTATGTTAAAGCAGGAGATATGGTAAGTATCACTGACGCTTGAAAAACAATAAAAAGAGGACAGAGGCAGAAAATCCAACCTAAAAAATATAAAATAATCCTTCAGAGGAAAAATAATTGTGAACACAAGTATGCAACGAGAGGGAAATGTTTAGAAAAATGTAACACCAAATATAGCGTGGGGCTGAGAAAGGGTCAGAAAATTAAATATGAAGTTAAAGTGTGATATGGCGGCAAAAACAATCAATGCAATCAACCTGAATAATATAAAAGATCAGGGAGGTGAAAATCCTTCCTTTACAGCAGTCTAGGCATTACCTAGAATCCTGCACACATCTCAGAGAGAACTGAGAGACGAGCAATAAAAATGATTAAAGGACTGTAGAGGCTGACTTATGAGAAAATATTATAAGAACTAAATACCTCAGCCAAATGACAATGAAGGGGGGATACAATAACCTTCTACAAGAATTTGAAGGGTGTAAACACTCAGCAAGGGAAAGAACTTTTTTCCTACTGACCAACAGTAGGAAGAAAAGGATAACAAAGAGCAAAGGAAGCGGTAGGCCGAATATCACAGAAAAAATAACCTGACATTGACATCATCCGTTGTGGATTTTGGAACTTATTTATCTAAAAGCTCAAAAAGAAGCATAGCATCATAAATTCACCAAAACAGTGCAATGCATGAGAAAACAAAGGATAAGCAATGCAAATGAGCAAAAAACAGGAGTGAATGCCAGACATCCAATGGAAATAAGTGTATGTCAAGCACAGTGTAAATTGGTACATCATGAGCATAAAGAGAACAAGGGTACAGCAGTGTCAAAATAATGCAGACAAGAAGTAAGAGACAACAGAGCTAATAAATAAATACGTAAAACTCAATCACAGAAGCTGCTCAAGAAAAACAAAAGGTAGATTTTCTTCAGTCACTAAAGCTATCAGTGCCCTTTAGGACCTTAGCAATGTTTATGATTGGGTCATACTAGACAGATGGGATGTTGGAGGGGTAAGTATTGTGCTAAAATTATTTTACCTCTGTAATCGCAAGGTGCACCCAGCACTGGTGTGCATCCATTTGTTCTGGAGCAGCTGCTCTCCTCAGATTCCTACCAAGATATACTTGAATGGCATGCACTGAGCTCTCTGAGCTGTCCCATTCTTTGCACCGTTTATCATATACATTGCAATCTGATAAAAATGCTGAAAGGCTGGCATTGAGGGAATTGCCTATGCAATTGCTCCGTGGTCCATGAGTGTCATCATCTCTGGCAGCTGAATGGGGTCTCCATTCCCCTCTACGCGGTGTTTGGATCCACTGGGGCTTAAAACAAAAGTACTTAGCAATTTTAAGTGCTTCTCACAGGAAATCAAAAGATCAGACATTGCTGCATGTCATGGAATTATAGAATACTAGAACAAGAAGGAACCTTGAGACATCATCAAGTCCCCTGCACTCATGACAGGACCAAGCACCATCTGGACTGTGCATGACAGGTGTTTTTCTAATCTGCTCTTAAAAATCTTCTATGATGGAGAGTCCACAACTTCCCTAGGCAATTTATTCCAGTGCTTAACCACACTGACAGTTAGGAAGTTTTTTCCTAGTGTCTAACCTAAACCTCTCTTGCTGCAATTTAAGACCACTTCTTCTTGTCCTATCTTCAGAGGTTAAGGACAATAATTTTTCTCCCTCCTCTTTGCACCAACTTTAGATACTTGGAAACTGTTTTCATGCCTCATCTCAGTCTTCTCCTTTCCAGAGTAAACAAACTAAGTTATTTCAATCTTCCCTCATTTCTCATGTGTTCTACACATTGAAATCATGTGTTGCTCTTCTCTGTACCTTTTCCAATTTGTCCACATCTTTCCTGAAATGTAGTGCCCAGACCTGGACACAGTACTCTGAGGCCTAATCAGTGCAAAATAGAGTGGAAGACTTCTCATGTCTTGTCCATAACACTGCTCTTAATACATCACGGAATGATGTTTGCTTTTTTAAGCCGTGTCTACACGTGCACGCTACTTCGAAGTAGCATCACTAACTTCGAAATAGCGCCCGTCACGGCTACACGTGTTGAGCTCTATTTCGATGTTAACATCGCCGTTAGGCAGCGAGATGTCGAAGCCACTAACCCCATGAGGGGATGGGAATAGCGCCCTACTTCGAAGTTGAACGTCGAAGTAGGGCACGTGTAGACAATCCGCGTCCCGCAACATCGAAATAGCGGGGTCTGCCATGGCGGCCATCAGCTGAGGGGTTGAGAGACGCTCTCTCCGGCCCCTGCGGGGCTCTGTGGTCACCGTGTGCAGCAGCCCTTAGCCCAGGGCTTCTGGCTGCTGCTGCTGCAGCTGGGGATCCATGCTGCATGCACAGGGTCTGCAACCAGTTGTCGGCTCTGTGGATCTTGTGTTGTTTAGTGCAACTGTGTCTGGGAGGGGCCCTTTAAGGGAGCGGCTTGCTGTTGAGTCCGCCCTGTGACCCTGTCTGCAGCTGTGCCTGGCATCCTTATTTCGATGTGTGCTACTTTGGTGTGTAGACGTTCCCTCTCAGTGCCTATTTCGATGTGGTGCTGTGCAACGTCGATGTTGAACGTCGACGTTGCCAGCCCTGGAGGACGTGTAGATGTTATTCATTGAAATAGCCTATTTTGATGTCGCTACATCGAAATAAGCTACTTCAATGTAGGCTTCACGTGTAGACGTAGCCTTATTGTGTTTGTTTGTTTTGTTTTTGCAACAGTCACATTGTTGACTGATATTTAGCTTGTGGTCCGCTATGACTCCTAGATCCCTTTCTACTCTACTCTTTCCTAGCCATTCATGTCTCATTTTGTGTGTGTTCAATTGGCTGTTTCCTCCTAAATGGGGTAGCATTTGTCCTTATTGAAATTCATCCTGTTTACCTCAGACCATTTTTCCAGTTAGTCCAGATCATTCTGAACTATAATCCTATCCTCCAAAGCACTTGCAAACCCTCTGAGCTTGCTATCATCCACAAACTTTGAGTGTACTTTCCATGCCATTATCTAATTGTTGATGAATATATTGAAAAGAACTCTTCCCAGAATTGATACTTCCAGAACCCCACTTGTTATACCCTTCCAGCATGACAGTGATCCACTGATAACTACTGTCTGGAAATCATTATCCTACCAGTTATGGACCTACTTTAGAGCAGCCCTGTCAAGTTAGCACTTTTCTAATTTATTTATACAAAAGTTATGTGAGGCCACTTCTCTTCAATCCCCAAGGCTTATTACCTGTCACAGGACAAACTCACTGCTATGGCTCCTCCAGATGGTTGATGAGGGAATTAGTTCATTCTCCACAGGAGAGTGCCTCCCTCTGGTTAGTATGTCATTCACCGCCACTCCTCACTCTGTCTTGTACCCTGGTCAGCACCTGTATCATTCCTAGGATCACTGGGTCTGCTTTGGTATACTGCCTTCTGGCAGAGCCCACTACAGTCCTTTGTCCCCTTCCAGAGGTCCCAGCAATCCTTGTTCAGGGTGTCCACCAGTATGGCCAGCTGCAGCCTCTATCTAGCCCTCTGTCTCAGGGACAAGCCCCAGCTGATCTCAGTCAGCACTGGTGTGACTAGACACAGTGGAAAGGCAGGGAGGGAAGGTACCAGGCCTGCCCACTACCCTGATTCCCAGCCCAGGGACTCTCTGGCAGCAGCCTGTCCTGCCCTCCTTCTCTTCCCTTTGACCTCCCTCTCACTCTCCTTCACTGCCTTACTTCCTCCTTGCTTCTAATATATTGGTAGAATATTTACTTGGTAACCTTTCTGTTTCTAGCTAGTTTGAGCTCATTTTGTGCCTTCATCTTTCTAATGTTGCATATATATGGGTGTGTGTGTGTAAGTGTAATTTGCTTATATTCATCCTTTGTAATTTTGACTTTTTTATTATTAGATAATTCAAGATCTCCCGTTTAAGCCAAGGTAGTCTCTTGCCATACTTCCTATTTTTCTGTGCAGTGAAATAGTTTGCTCTTGCATTCTAAATAATATCTTTACAAAAAACTGCCAATTGTCTTCAGTTGTTTTTCCTCCCACATTAACTTCCCAAGGGACCTTATGTACTAACTCCCTTAGATTGCCAAACTCTGCTTCATTGAAATCTTGTTTTTATTTTTTCTGTTCTTCCTCCTACCATTCCTTAGAATTAGAAGCTCTATCATTTCGTGATCACTTTCACCCAAGCCGCCTATCACTTTTAAATTTTCAGCCAGTTTCTATATGTTAAAATCAAGTCTAGAACAGCCTCCCCTGTGGTAGCTTTCTCCACCTTCTGAAATAAAGATAATATCTGCAATACATTCCAAAAACGTGTTGGATAATCTGTGCCCTATTGTGTTAATTTCTCAACAGATGTCTGGATAGTTGAAGTCTCCCATCACCATCAAGTCCTGCGCTATGAATGATTTTAGTAATTGTTTAAAAAAACCTCACCCTCTTCTTCCTCATTAGTTGGGCTGTAGTGGACACCTACCATGGGATCACCCTTGTTTTTACCTGTTTTATTCTTACCTAGAGACCCTGAACAAGTCTGTCTCCTATGTGCATCTCAACCTCAGTCCTAGCATATTCATTTTTAATACAGGAGGGAACACCTCCTCTCTTTTTTTCTGCCTTCCCTTCCTGAGCAACCTGTACTTTTCTATACCAATATTCTAGTCATGTGTATTATTCCACTTGGGCTGTGTCTACACCTGCCTCCAACTTTGAAGGGGGCATGGTAATCGGGGCCAGAGGAGATTACTGATGAAGTGCTGCAGTGAATACGCAGCTCTTCATTGTGCTAATTTTCCCCCGCAGCAGCTTCAAAGTTTTAAACTTCGAAGTGCTGGCATGCGTGTAGCTGCGGGCACTTTGAAGTGCCTGCTGTACTTTGAAGTCCCTTTAGTCCTCAAAATTTTGGGGAATAAGCAGGAAGAACTTGAAATAATAGTAAATAAACTTCGAAATTCTGAGGAGTAAAGTGCATGCCGGCTCTTCGAAATTAGAAAATTAGCCTAATGAAGTGTTGCCTATTCACTGTAGCATTTCATTAGGAATCTCCCATGGCCCTAATTACCATGCCCCCTTTGAAGTTGGGGGTAAGTGTAGACAAGCCCCTAGTCTCTGTAATACCAACTATGTCATAGGCATGTTTATTTACTATTATTTCAAGTTCTTCCTGCTTATTCCTAATAATTGTTGCATTAATATACAGACAACTAGGATACTAATTTGATTTTACCCCCTAATTCTGTCTTGTATCTCCTTTATCTCTGCTATTACAGCCCATACTCCACATAATTTCTGACCTAAATTATGTGACCCAATCCCACAGATATCCATGATTTTGACTTTCCTATGGGCTTTGGTTGACTGCCCACATCAAATCTAGTTTAAAGACCCCTTACTAGGTTAGGGAGTCTGTTTAAAAATACTCTCTTCCCCTTCCTTGACAGATGTTTAGCTCTTTAGCACTCCTTCTTGAAATGTCATCCCATGGTCAAGGAAGTCAGCACTGTCCAGGCGATGCCATCTTCACATCCGTTTATTTTCTTCCAAGATGTATATATTGACTTTTGTTTAATTTTATATGGGATAAATATGATACTGTGTTTTTGGACTAGAAAGAATTTATTAAGAATATTCTCAAAGCATCAAGAATCAATTATTCAAGGTATCCTTTACTCCCCACTGATAAATCCTCTTTAGGGAAAGAGTAGACATCTCCTGCCCTGTGACATTCTCTCTGGCTAGGACCCATAGAATGAGAAAATGTACTCCTGAGACACCATCACAATTTCCGTATCACACAAGCCCAATTGATTCAGGAGTGACAACCATCTCAGAAGAAATTAAAGCTCAACAAATGTTTCCAAAATTATTGGGAAGAGGAGTATTTTCAGCCAGCTATATACCCAATACCAGAGCTTATCTCAGGGGCTATGTTCAAGGTAAACCGCCTAATGGATATTTGGCACCTCCTTGCTGTCACTTCACGATTTTCTTCTGGGATAGTTGGAGGACAATTCTGACAGGTTGTCTTTTCCTGAGCATGGTGGAAATTCTGAGTTTAGAAATATCGATGTGTGATACAAACTACACTGGAGTTTTCTGCAGGCTCTCTGCTGTCCCACTTCAAAATAAATGCTTTCAAGAAACATGCAGTATTATGTTGTGAATGATGCATTTAATATGACATTAAACCAGCTACAGGACTGATGATATCAACTGGCAGAGCAGTTTACCTTCATGTAAAACTAAAGTCCAGAATCATGCTTGGTTTCATACATACACTATATGTATATGTATATGTATATGTATATGTATATGTATATGTATATGTATATGTATGAAACCAAGCACCATTCTGGAATTTACTTTGCATATATATATAATTTCTTTAATTTCTTCTGAGATGGTTGTCACTTTTCTTCTGAGATGGTTGTGTGCTTTAAATGTACAATTAATTAAATAAAAAATGGCTATTCAACTTCTTCCCATACTGACAACTTCAGACTGTTGTTTAATTGAATCATCTTGTCTGAGGTTTGAATGTATTGCCAAATAAAATCATACCCACAAGGATTCAAAATACTTTTAGAGCCTCATCAACAGCAGGAAATAATCTTAGCTGGGAAGAGCAATGACGTGAGAGAGGACCTTTATTCTGGATAGACAGATAGATAGATACCACATTTACAGTGTGAACTGACAATACATTTATGTTATGTTATTTCTCTCCTCAGTATTAGGAACCAAATATGCCATTGGTATCTTATATTAGGCTCAAAGTACAACAGCTTAGGGCCCCATAACACCTTTTAGCAGAACAGATGTGTTTGCATATCTCTAAGCACTGCCGTTAGCAACTTATGTCAAAACATTTCCTTGCATTGTATCACTGAGACCAGACACTGGAAAAGGGAATATTGTATTCTAGACAGATGACTCAAAGGGGCATAAAGGGGATCCCTATTTTCCAATGTGCAGACAAGCCCACCTCAGTGTGAAAAATATTACTGAAAAGTAAGTGAGTTCCTCACGGAATGTAAAGTAAACTAATTCTAATATATTCAGGTATGGGCTGCATTAGGATTTAAACTAAAGAGCTTATTTAAAAATCTGTGAAAAAGAATCTTGTCACTGACAAAAATATATTTACTTTGCATTAAAGCTTCCTCTTCGGTTTTGCTTCATGCTGGTCTGTAGTTGAGATCTGGGAGCAATGAGTTCACTGTACTTTTTAATACTCAAGTATGCACTTCAAGATTTTTTTTAAACAAATTATATTTACACAAGATCAGAAAGCTTTGTGGGGCTTAAGCAAGACAGGAGTCATCTTTCAGAGAACATTTAAAGGCTTAGTTTCATCTTCAAAGATCATAAATGAAAATAAATTTATGCTATCGTTTTATCCCTGTCCTTCACTAAGCAGGTCATAAGCCATGCATCTGATATCAGATCAACTGCTTATTGCATCTTTTACTTTTTCAGTCTATAAAATACACGCATGCTACAATCTAATTAATTTGGTTGGAAATTGTGTGGTAAAATATTTTTCCATTAGAGAATGCAGAGTTGTGGAAATGCAAACATTTTACTGAGAGGATTTGATTCAGACAAACCTCAGACAGAAAGCAGGCAGGTTACATTGGAAAACCCTATGGTTTCCTGACAGTTCACTCCAAATAGGAATGAATTCAAAATATCAAAATCCTCCAGAAAATGGAATTACTTTCTCTGTACAGCTTAATATACACAAACCTTACAAATATCAGACTGTCTCCATCAACGCCAATTCAATGCAGGTCACTGACAATCACAAAATAAGCTAGTCCTCCAGTTACCTTCAACCCAGGCTTTTATAAAAGCCTACATAGACTCAGCAATATATGAAGATGGAATACATGTTTAGGTGTTATTGGACCCAAAGTGAAAGAGAACCTCAAATTGCTTCTGCCCTTGTGAAAGGAATTTAGGGTCCATTGGCTTTAGCATCCCAGATGATCACAACCGACTGTTTGCAGCACCAATAAGAGAGGCATCTGTAAAGGCTTCACAAACCCAAACCATCATCCTAAATCCCACTTGGAAATTAATTTGAAGACAGCAGAGAGCTGACTAAGTATGTTTCACATGTGAAAAACTTCTCAGAAAGTGGAGATCTTTGCGTTAACTTAAGTTTCGGAGGTGTCCTCAAGGAGATCTTCATATATGGTGTATTACAATAAACCAAACAGGAAGTGACAAATGCACAAGTCTCTCATTAGCATGGCTGGATGCGATTTTACAATTAAATTTACTACTATTTATAAGAAATAAAGTGGCATCATGGAAATATACCTATCTCATAGAACTGGAAGGGGCCTTCAGAGGTAATCAAGTCCAGTACCCTGTTCTCACAGCAGGACCTATCACCAACCCTGACAGATTTTTTTTTTAAATATATTTTCCCCAAATGGCCCCCTGAAGAACTGAACTCACAACCCTGGGTTTAACAGGTAAACGCTCAAAATACTGAGTTATTTATGACAGCATGAATTTTTATAATAAATTCTAAATCAGGAATTTGGGATATAGAAAAGGCTAATTGTGGTGTGGAATGAGGTGGAGTGAGTTGATCAGGAAATCATCTGCGGTGACCCAACAACCTTCAAAAGGGGTTATGGGATAGAGAGAGAGAATTGTGGTGCATATGTTGACCTCAAATCACTTGAGAATCCTTCAATTATATCACCTTTTTTTTTGCCTTTTCCCATCTCTTTCTGTCATAACTCCAATGTTTGTAGCTCAGAAATTATGAATGATCAAGGGGTTTGAGTACAGCACGGGTGACCAGGATTTAATCTCAGCTCTGATTATGACTCCTCCTGTGAATCTTGGGAAAGCCACAACTTCCTAATCATCTTTTTTCCATCTGAAAAACCAGTAATTCTAATAACAGCAATGATTTATTGAGGTACCTCACACCCAGATGTTCTGAAGTTTAGAAAGTTGTTTGCAAAGCACTTTGGAGATCAGTGCTAAATATTATTATTTAAACTTATTTAAGTAATACAAGAAAAGCATGAGGTCAGAAACTATTAAACAAGCCTGCACTTTATTTGTTTAAAAGTCAATCATTAAATTAGCTTTTGCTATGTGATATTCTTTAACAGCTATATTTCAAATCTAAAACAGTTCTCAGTTCTTTATGTTTAATTAAGCATTTTCTTCCACTTTCTCAAAAAGATTTTAAAGCAATATCACAAAGCAAATTTATTTAGTAAAGAAAGTGTGATACATTAAAGTTTTGTTAATGGATGTGTTTTTATCTCTGGAAAGACAGTTGGGAAGGTAATTATAACATGCAAATTAGTTTCCATTGCGCTGCATATTAAAAATTATATACCGATGTAATATATCTAACATTACAACCTGCACTTAGTTTTCATCCAGGTAGATAGCTGGATACTACGAAACTGCTTTGAAACAGATACTTTAGCATATCATTTTCATTGCCTTAGACTATTTTGCATACTAGTGCTTTTGTTTCCCTCTTTCATTTTTATGCAGCTTTCTTCCCTCAAACCTGTTCTTTCCCCAAAGTTTTTTGGATCATATGCAAGAGACACTTGCCCCAGGAAAAAAAGGTTCCTCGCTCTCTTGCTCTGTTCTCATAGCCTTTGTTTTTGATAAAATGGCTGTTACAACATCTAGGCTGTGGCCACACTCGGAGGGGCTATGGTAATGTGGCACTTTGGGATACGTTAATGAGGTGCTTCCATGAATATGCAGTGCCTCATTAGCATAATAGCATCTGTGTGCGTTTCAAAAGTGCCGGTTTTGAAATGCATGCTGTGTGTGTAGCTGGGGGCCTTTTGAAATGACCCCCCCCCCGATTTGAAAAGCCCCTTATTCCCATCTGGTTTTGGGAAGAAGGGGCTTTTGAAATCAAAAAGCCCCCGGCTACAAGGGTAGCATGCATTTCTAAACTGGCAGTTTCGAAGCTCACACAGCCGCCATTATGCTAATGAGGTGCTGCATATTCATGGCAGCACCTCATTAGCACATCCCCAAATGCCACATTACAATAGCCTCTACAAAAGGAGGGGCTAGTGTGGCCACAGCCCTATAGTCTCTCTAATTAATGCAACCTGTGCCCCAACCAAATAGTGGCAGTACATTTTAATCATGATCTTTGTGTTTTCTCTCACTATTTTTCAAGCCTCCTTGTTTATATTAAAAAGTAGGAAATAAGGATACAAGACACTGATGTAGTGAGAAAGGAAACCTGATCCAGTAAGTCTTTCCCCTTTAAGTTTGTCTCACTCCCATTTTCCTACTTAGTAACTGGATCCTTTGATTCTATTTCTACTCAATCACAACTGCTTATCTCAGAAACTCGTTTGTGCTATTTGCATTGGTGGCTTTACTTGGCAACTTCTCTGAGTGAAATTCCGCTCTTCTGAATTTCTTTCCTGTTATACTTTTCAGCATTTAAATTGTGGGGTCTGTTTGAATTCTTTGCCATTGTGAATATTTTGTGTCCCCCCCCCCTTTGTTTGTGTAGTACCTTTATAACTCTGAATGCCCTTTTTCTAGGTCACCTCAGAATCCTTTTTTCTATTGGTAGAGTAAATCTGGGTTTTGTTACCCATTTTCTTGTAATATTTTATAAGTCCTGGTTACACCATGGTGTAAGAAAACAAAACTTAAACTCAATTTAGTATTCTAAAAGACACCTGATTAATTCTATTTATTTAAAGAAGGAAAAATTCTGAAGTTTTAATGTAAGAGAGTTTTTTTCAGGGCACCAGAAATTAAAAACGGATAAACAAGTTCAGAACATTCTGAACCTTTGGGCTTCCTCAAGATTATTTTAAGGTTTGACTCGCTCAGATCAAGAGATTTTGATCATCATCTTCTTCAATCTCCTCAACTGACAATACTGCTACAAAACCTTCTCTCTTTTTCCATAAGCTCCAAGAAACCCCTCTTTCTTTCTAGCCTAAAACAACCTTCTCCAGCTGATGTACAGATAATTCCTTCTTACAAACACCATCTTTTTCTATCTTCTGATGAGCTTTGGAACATTTTTCATTCTCTTCTCTGAACTCTAGCCCCTCCTGTATTCCATTAATGTTCATATTTGGCAATTCTTAATGACCTTTAAAGAACACAGACTTTGATGTAACAAGAGCACTTTTTATTTTTGCATATACATAAATAATTAGCTAATTGATAAGGAAGAAGGCAAACAGCAGAGACAGCAAGCCAAATATTACTATGGCAAAGTAATTCACTCCATGAATTCCAAAAAGGACAGCCAGAGTTCGCCTCTTATCAGTCTCTAGAATTGGTAAAAATGGTTTCAAAAGACCTAGCACCACAGAAATTTCCTATGCACAAACAGAAAGAGAAAGATGAGATTTTGGAGAATGCTACATGAAATGGAAAAGCAGTAAAATTTCATTGCAATTTCGAAGAGTGTGTAGTTAATTGAAGATATTGTTTCTATTATAGGAGAAATGTAGTGACAAAACTATATATATGTAGTTAGTTAATAGATACGGTGCTGTAATCGGTTGTAAAAATTGTACTTTCTCCAAATTTTCTTTCATTTGATATTGTCAAAAGAACAACAGACTTTTCAGACCATTTACAAGACATATCAGGCTCCTCTGCTCAGGTGGATGCACTTGGATGCAATCTAATGACTACAGAAATCATGTTGTCAGGTGGACCAGTTAGACCAGTGTAGGCTACAAAGAAGTAGATAAGAGGAATTATTTCTGGGAAAAAACTCAGTATGGTTTCTGGCCTTTGCAGTACCAGTATAATTAACAACTTTCATGCAGTTCTTTGTGTCGGCTCCTAACATTAAATTAGTAAAATTTGGATACACTGGCTGCCAGATCCCAGAAAAAGAAGATAACATTTCTAAATTCCATGAAGGGTCACAACCTGAACAAAGAATGGAGGCAGATTTGTGGTAAGGAGGGAGCTGGAGGTTACCAGTATGTTCCATGCAATGCCATAGCAGATAGGCAGTCAATGGTCTGGGTAGCAGAGTGCTGAGGATAACAGTCAGCCTAGAATTTTTTTGGAGGGTTGCAAGGGGTGAAGCATCTGGCCTTTGAAAGATGGCAGGAAACCTCAGAAGTATAAGGATTTTGTATGCTCTTCTTCTTTTCTTTACCTGAAAGATAACATGGTATCTCTCTAGCTCTCAACTAGTTGGTAGATTCCATATCCTTCTCTTAGCAAGGCACAAAGAGCCTGAGTTACTGTCAAACTCATTCCCTTGCTGGAGCTGCACTTTATTAGCAATTGTACAACAAATCTCAGCTTATCTGCTTGCAATGGTTTCCCTTCTCTCTCCTAGATTGTCAGGGTTTTTGTTTTGTTTTGTTTTGTTTTTGGACAAAAGAAAGAACGCCTGCTATCTACTTCTTTATAGCCTATGCTGGTCTAACTGACCCCATCTGAGAATACAACTTCTGCAGTCATTAGATTGTATCTAAGTGCGGGAGTTTTATCACCTAAGCAGATGAGCTCTGTATTTCTGCAAACAGTTCTAAAGTCTGCTGCTCTTGTGACAATATCAAATGAAAGAGAACTGGAAAAAATAAAATTTTCATAACCAATTATAGTGACCTTCTAGTCAATGCAAATGTATCTGAATGGCAATGGCTGAAATAGACTCATCAATTTGACTTTCAGAGCTTGTTTTCTCCTCTAATTATGTTTTTAATTTGCTCCTGTTTTGTTGTTCTAGATCAGTTTTAAAAGCATCCTGCTTATTACTCATATGCTAATCTTTGCATTGTTACTTGACCACACTGGCCTCTGTTGCACTTTCCCCATTTTGATTTATATTAACCAAAAAGGAATGTAAATGTACTGTAATCTCTTTAATCATGTGTTCTAAAAAAATGCTGTTCTTTTGCATTCATTTTCCTGACCATGAGATTTCAATTAAAATTCCTTTTGAGGGTGTAACATATCTTAAATTTGTAATTCTGAAACTACTTCCATTAGTGGTTATCCTCATAATTCCTGGGTGCTGGGGTGGGGGTGAGGGGTTCCAAACTTTTTAGATTGCTCCATTATTTCAGAAAGCAAATATTTAAAAAAAATTAAGATCAGTAAAAAGTATCAGAGGGGTAGCTGTGTTACTCTGTATCTGCAAAAAACAACAAGAAGTCCTGTGACACCTAAGATCAGTAAAAATTCTCACCTAATGGCTCTGTTGTGAGTTGAAGATCCAGGGCTGCTTTGAGAGCCATGTG